>NC_073702.1:17260893-19709226 GCF_023634085.1 Falco cherrug
AGAAGAGAAAATCCATCTTTTCCCTTGTCACAACAGAAGTGAAGCAAGGGAGAAAGCCTGGAGGGAGCAAATGCTCTTCAGAAGCCATTAAATTTAGAATAATCTCAAAGACCAAACATTTGTCCCCTCTTCTGCCTACCCACTCTGTTGCCAGTGAGCAGGATCATTTCTATGGAGTCAGAATAAGCATGTGAGCAAAACACACCCTCATTAGTCTATGGCAGCTGTGCACATCAGACTGTCCAGGCCTCCTTTCCCAAAATTCCCACTGAGCAAACACTCTCCAAACACAACGTTACAAGTGAGAGGCTGCTGCCAGTATGCCCAGCTCCAGTACCCCACTAGCCTGGAAACATGGGAGACCAACAGTAGCTGTTACCACAGTCTGTGGCAAAATTAATACCTAAGGCTACAAATTAGCCTACATGCTGGTCCACTCTGGAAAAAAACCAAGGCAGTCAGCACCTAGGTTTCTTACTCATTTTGGGGGACTCCACCATCACCAGTGTCACAGAGACACCAGAGCTATTTTATCACTGTCCATGCAAGTCAGACTTGCCAGCCACAATCACAAGAAGGCTGCACTATATGAATACTTTGTACAATGCCCTGGGCAAATTCCCTCCACATGAGTTTAAGGAACGCCATGAAAAGGCCATAGCTGAAGGGAGAAAGCAAACCCATATATCCTGACTGCTATTAAAGAAAGGTATCCAACCTACATTAGTAAAACTGGAAAAAGATACTGTATTACATCCCAAAAAGAAAAAGTTGTGTAACAAAATGTTCATTTAACATTGCTGACTGTATCAGAGCAATAAACCTTCCTCAAAACCTAGGATCAGACAGTATTCCTTGGGAGCACCAGTACTGTCATTCTTCAAACCCTCTCCATCCCTCCGTGACCACAAACCTGCTCCATTTCTCACCTCTCTTCATTGCAGTTCTCTCCTCGTTGCTTTTTGGGTCCCAAAGGCCAACACTTAGGGAGAAAGCTCCGGAATCGGCAGTGCAACCTATTGCTTTGCATAGCATGAAGGACATACCCATGCAAGGCGAGAGTCATTCCTTAGCTGTAATAATAATTTGGCATCCTTCCACGTGAGCGGATATGTTGTTACTGAGGACAGCAGGGCTGAGCCCATGTCCTCCAGCATGCTGGCCAGCTGGCTTCTCCTGGGACAGCTGGCAAAAATTTTGTAGAGTTTTGAAGACGAGATCATTTGAAGTGCATTTCACCACCACCACCTACAACAGCAAAAATAAGTCTGTTATCACAATAGGTTTGTCTGATTACGGGTGTAAATTAAATATGCTGTAAGTACAGGGAGCAACATTCTGATTAATTGTAATAGGCACTGGTCCTCATTTATAAAAACTTGAATTTGTGCTGTACAGTGGTTCGACAAAAAGCCTTGGTAAGTCACTCGCTATCCGATAGTTACATTGAGTTATCACATGAGCAGCCATTATTCAAGGTGACAGCCTCAGCACAACAAGCCCCTGTTGAGAGCACTCGAGTTTGTGTCAGCGCGGAGCAGCTGAACCTAATGGATATCCGCCTGGACGAGTCCAGTGCCTGCACGTAGCTATAAGCCTGGCTGTACATAGTGGGACAAATCGACCAAGCGGTGCATCTCTCCAACATTACTCTCGGCACAATAAGACTGACATTTTTCTGCTTTTCTTCAGATAAGCCTGGGGTTTTACTGATTTTTTTTTTTTTGAGGGGGTGGGAAGTAAAAGTAACTCCTAATTAACAGCCACCAGTTAGTGTTGGGGGGGGCAGTAACTTTTCAATAGGGGTGGGAGAAAGCTTGGCTTTCATTTTCCTCACCACCCTGATCTGCCTGGCACACTGGGGCACGGAGACACACAAAGGCCTGGCAACGCAGCCCACATTGGGGAAGAGAGGGGCTGTGCCCAGTTCTGGTGCAGGTTCAGGTTAGACCAATCTTGGAAGCTATCCTAACCCAAAATCCATAATCTTCCTTAGCTAATTCCCTAGACTTACCAATTCTATCAAACATCTTGAAAGGCAAGTTTCCTAAAGCTGCTAGCTTGGAAAAAGCAGAATTTCTACCATGGCTCTGCCTCTTGATTAGGAGATATTCCCCTACTGCAAGCAGACATTGCCATTTCTGAGCTGATCCCCAATTATGTTTGTTAAAACTTATAGCTGAGCCTCATGGTGCAAAAAGAAGATTCATTCCCTAGCCAGAAATAGTAAAGAACAAATAGAACACACACCAGTTATTTTTCTACTGCCACAGTTACTTCATTGTCATTTTATAATACAAAATGCTCTAAATTACATACAGAAATTTCCTCCTCCTTCTAAAAAACAAAGTCCATGTCTGAAAGCAGAATATTCATCTTCTGACTTTTTATACTGCAGTTTTAAGGCTTCTATAGCTCCACTGTATATTGGGGGGAGGGGGGGAAGCCCAATAAGTAGCTACTGAGATTGATTTCTGGAGCTGTTATTTAATCTCTGGGGTTTTTTCAGCACTTAATACAACATAGCCAGTAGGGAACAGTCACATTTTGTGTTCATTCATCTGATTAAGGAGAAAAAGTCATTTCCTAGTGCCACACATTCAGTGGGGGATTAGCCAGATTAGCAGGGGTCTCAGTCATCAGGGCCATACCTGCCTCCATCAGCCCTGCTCAGCCCTCCAAGCAGTGACATGCACGGCGTGGCCCCGCACTGCTGCACCCCAGCCATCGCAGTGCCACCACCCCCAGAGCTGGCACCAGCCACTGCCAGCTCCCCTGGCCCCACAGCAAGCGCCGCTCCCACAGAGCCAGGAGGCAGCAAGGGGCTGAGAAAGCCCTCCTCACCACAGGCACCGAGGAAACATCAACACGGACAAGCCGGAGGAAAATTACGTCTATCTGGAGTCATTTATTTGGAGCTTTGTTTAAAAGGAACACGAGGCAGATGGGGACAGTGTAAGTCCACGGTGAGAAGCGAACTAGGTTAACAAATAAGATGACAACACTGAACTCTGTTATCCAGGAAGCAGGTTAATATTCTTATCTAACAATATGTCCCTTTAGTGATAATACACTGGAATCAATTCAAAACCATATTAATATAAATAAGAGGTAGCCGTTACCAGAGCTCAGTTTAAATGACAAAGCTCTCTATTAATGTGAATTCATTAGTATCCTCATCTCTGGATGTATCTACCTAATTTGCAACTAAATTATTAGGGGGCTTTTTGCTACACACAGCCCTGACCTGATGCTGCAGTACCTCTACCCGCAGAAAACCAGGCGCTGGGGGCTGCAGAGCTGGGTCTCATCTGAACCATTGCCAAGTACCATGGTACAGCAACTCCAGCACTTGATCATGCAAAACCTCCTTTAAAAGGCAATGGTTATCTGCAGAGAGAGTGAGGAGCGAGAGATCAGGGTTCGGCTGCGTGGCGCAGCCACAAGAAATTACACCATGTCTCTCTGTCCAAAGATGGAGAACGCCACTTACAGAAACCACAGCAAACCTGGCAGAATCATCCTCCATCCATCACAGTGTCTGCAGCTTCCTTCTGGAGGCAGGCAAGATGATGACAAATACGGCGTAAGCGTATTAAAGTGTGTCTTTTTCCTGAGCTACAAATAAAGCTGCCTGCAGGGTCTGCCTCCCCAGGAGTAAATGCCAAGGAGAAATTCAGGGAAAACAAAGGGAGCTGGTTAATTGAGTGATGCTCACATCCCCCGACAGACATGATCCTGCAGAATGGAGCATGCATTCCCAATCTGGCACTGTTTACAAACACGATGCAACTGGCATCATTTCAATATTGTTGTAACAGGTGAGCACACGTATAGCCTGGGGAGGAAATAGCATTTTTATTGACTGACAGATTGCAGTACTACGTTACATTGAACACATCCCATTAAAAATGGAGTGAGCCCTGCCTAAAATACGACACTGTGCAAAGGTTAGCAGTACAGTGGTCATTTTATTATCAAGGTTAAAGCTACCCTTGTAAAGCTTTGCTGGAGCAGCTATGTTGGTTATGAGCGTTAAATAAATAAACAAACACAAATTGTATCTCAAAGCCAGCTTACCTCCGCCAGGGGAACCCCTAGAGTAGGTACAGATATGCTTTTATCAGCTGAGTTGGGCTGTCTGAGGAAACAGCGTAACAAAAGCAGCATCTATACCTGCATCTTTACTGCAGGGCTCAGCAGACATGCAATGCCAGCACAGCTGCTGCAGCAATGCAGCGCCGCTTCCACAATACATCACCCGGGATGCAAACCGCATGCATGTGTGCGCGTACATATAGATAACGTGCACCTGTATGTACATACCCTGACTCTCAAGTCCTGGTTCCAGCTGTGGCCAAGGCCTTTGGCTGCTTCTCGGGCACGCAGAGCCCAGCAGCTCCCGAAAGCAGTGACAGTCACTTCACTGCCCGCTGCCACCTCCCTTCACTCTACACTTCTGCCTTGCCCAGAACCAGATCAATTAAGTACAAATGGATACAAAGTTGTTATGCACATCTCAACTGGACACTTCAGCACTGAAGCTTTTGTGGGGATCTGAATTACATCTCTGCTAATTACACATCTCACTTTTCTCACTTGACAGCTTCATGACTGGCATTTGTTTGCCCCTGACTTCTGCACTGAGCTTCCATCTCTACAGCAACCAGTGCTCGAGTACTCATCAAATACCATTACTCATCAAATACCACAGAGAGTAACTGTTCCATGTTGTCAAAAACAAGGGATGAAGAAGGATCCATGAAAGATTATATCAATTAAAGACTTTCAAGTGATATTGTGAATAGCCAAATAAGTCTGGATAAGACTTTCTTATCTTGCAAAAAAAATTCAAAAGTTTTGTGTTTGGGTTTTTTGCCTTGCATGTTGATGAAAAGGCATCTGGGAAAAAAGTGGAGCTCATATATTTCTCAAAAATTACTACTAATCCAATCAGAACATGTATTTAAATGAGAAAGATGGGCATGAAATCCCCCCTCTGCCTCTTTCAGACCAGGAACTTTCCTTTGAAACCCATTCTCTCTGAGCAACATGTTTCATAAATAAGTTTAAAAAAAAATCAGCAGCCTCTTTAATTTACCTCCAACATAAAAATTCTGCTCTGGACTATCAGATAAGGAAGAAAATGATAGTAACTCACATTTAGGTTAGAAACACATATATTTAAAGTAAACTTTTGTTGAAAGCAGAGCTAGCCCTGAGTGCAGGCAGAGCTGACCATCACCCGCCTGTGCCCATGCCCGTGCAAACGGCATGTCCTAGACCCTGCCCCTTTATCCCCCAAACAGCAGCACTAGAATGAAGCTCTTAGCAGCCCCAGTCTCCCCTCCCATGTCACTTGTGCCTTCCCTGGAGCCAGGATCTGGCTGCTCCTCCCTGTCATGGAGGAGACACTTTTAGACACCACAAGCTACTGGTGCTAACAAAAGCTTTACTATCTCCCTTGGGTTCATAAATCTGAGGTCCTGCATAACTCTCAGTATCCCTTAAATTCTACCTTATGGACAGATCCAGTACAGCGTTTCTTTCATTGACTACGTGTTACACCAAGCCATAAGACTCCTTGGATGGAACACATCTGGGAATGCATTTTTGGGAAGCAAATATATTACCACTAATTATGACACTGCTTTTGGACACAGACAGAGAACACCAATGTTTAGATGACTTACAAAAACGTATTTGATACACAGGGACACCCTTGTTCAGGTATTGCTACGCATTTCTCAAGTATTTGTGAGCCTGGGGCTTTGATAGTGAATGGGTAAATGGAGTGGGACTGGAAAGCAACCCACTGTCTAGGAAGCTGCTCTCTGTTAAGCAGAACACACTGATGTTTCTTACAGGAGAGAGCAATGCTTTCTTGGCTTCTCCTTTGACATAGCTAAGTCTGGTGGGAGGCAACAGCAGATGGAGGACGCTACCCCAGGTGCTGTGCTGTGCTGTGCAGCTCACACTCCCCCCGTGGTCACCATTGCTGTTTGTTTTCAGAAGCCTGCTCATTTTTACAGAAATAGGCTGTTCCCCTTAAAAAACTACCTCCAATGTGTAGAACAGATGGAAAGCATGAAATTGTGCAGAAAAAGCGAGGGCAGGATTACCAAAAAGTGGCTTTTCAGTTACTAATTTCCTCCAATGTCTGAAGAAAATTTAACCTATAATATTTCTGCAATTGCTTCAGCCAGCTCATGCTCTTAAAATTCATGGAAATCATGATTGTCAAACCAGCGTTTAAAGGCCACACCGACTTCCAGACTTTTTTAAATCATGACACAGAATAATCAGTGATCACAACAGATAAGGCTAGAAGGAGCCAAAACCCACTGACGTTGAAAGATACCTCCAAAAGATCCAGTAGGTTTTGGCCCAGAGTTTGCCTCGTATATTACCCATCCTAAAGGCTGCTGGCAACAACATAGTAAAATTCTCTTTTTTTCAAAGTGAGAGTCACATGAATTGATAAATGATGCCTTATTTGGAAGCTGGGTGCTTAGTCCCTGGCTCTAATAACACTCTGCAGACTGATGACTGATTAATTGACAGGCATTTTTGGGATACCTGGTGATGAATATCAGCAACAAAGTGAAATGTCAGAGAGTGAAACATATTGCAAGGCTTGTGTGGATTATGAGGAGTTGTATTATCAAAGAAGAGAACAAAGTCAAGGGATAAGCAAGTGTAGAATCAGAGTATCCAGCAGGATAATGCTAATTAAGTCCAGGGAGATAAATTTATAAATGTAGATTTAATGGCTTTACTCAGATTCCCATCTTTTCTTGTATAACTAGTAGGTTTATTCTGAGATTGTGTTAGTAATCAACTCGAGTAGAAGTGGCAACATGAGTAGAAAAGGGGCTGCACAGAGGAATAGTTAGTTTGAAGAAAAGCAAAATTACAATTTCCCTGCTGCCTGCTAATGACTTAACGACCTCAAATGTGATCCACAGGGGGCTGCAAAAGGAAGCTGCCTTCTGAAATTCAAGCAGGATTTCATATCTGTTATGCTAATTTCCAGACACTAATGTGACCAATTTGATATACAAACAACAATTTCATCTGTCATTTTGAGCTCAAGTTGCAATCCTTTTCAGTAAAAAAAAAAAAAAATAAATATGAGCAAGTAACTAATAATGTCCCTTAGGCTAGAATTGTGACTCTGGTGTTACCCAGAAAACAAGCCATGCTAATCGCCCAGCTGCAATGCCACAAAAATAAACACATCTCTTTGTGAGCAATTGCCTGTTCTTACGTACCTGCTACTGGGTGCATCATATGCACCATCTGACATTTATAATTAGGCTGGCCAGAAAAGAAAAATTCTGCTTAACAAAGTGATTCATATTTCACCACTAAGTTTTGCCCGTCATAAGGATGAGCTGGAACAACAGTGCATGGCTTCAGGAAGGGGCAGGAGAAAAACATGGTGGGAAGATAATTGCTGCAGATAGCCAGTGTTAAATCACCATTCCTTGAGATGTCTGATTTCCCAGCAGTTCCCCAGCCATGGTACTGTGCGATCAATATTCCACACTGCACGTGTAAATTAAATGACTGGTTTCCAATTTGCAGCTTCTAGACGCCTAAGGAGTCCATGGAGTGACTTTAAGTTGCCCAAGAAAGAGAATTGCAAAAGCAAGCTCCTATACTCTCCGTATGGTTGGGTGGGGAGCTTTTTGATGGCCACAGATTGCTAGAAATTGAAATTATCTAAATGCAGTTTTAAATAGGCTAACAGGAGTGGTAATAGCCGAAATCATGAGGCTTGAGCTATGGTCTCATAAAACCACTGCCATCAAGGGCTCCCTCAACCTTTCTAATACCTGCACCAGGCCAGGACCTGAGGAGCCTTTGTAACAGACGTCTCCCTGAAATGTTTGCCCAAAACTTTTAACTTCAAGAGATGAGGATTCCCCTACATCAAAAACTTTCCAAACACCTGTAGTAAACACTGACACACACAGTTGCACAAAGCGCTTCTGTCCTTGGGTTTTGTAAGCTTAGAGTCAACAATTCAACTGGAAAACTGAAAAAAGCCTTGATGTGGTGAGAGATTACAACCAAACAGAATTATCATAAATCATTATGAGAATAAATACATATTCTTTTTAAACATTGTAAAGTCTGATTTCACATTTAAACCATTTTTTCATAACAGCACTTGAATACGTATAATTACATGTTGGTGTTCATTGTTTAGACCGTTTTATATGAACAAGTAAGGCAAACACTCAGATATAAATCCCAGATGGCAATTATTTTAAATAGTGCAATTATTTTCTCATCATAATCACTGGGGTACAATTCCTGTTAAACTATCCAGTATTCCTTGAGAAAG
This sequence comes from Falco cherrug, assembly GCF_023634085.1. NCBI lineage: Eukaryota > Metazoa > Chordata > Aves > Falconiformes > Falconidae > Falco > Falco cherrug. The sequence goes on from NC_073702.1 coordinate 17,269,250, forward strand.
TTAAGTAAAAATCAATCTGATTTACTTTAAGGTAAGGGCTTCCCAGCTCTGCTCTCTCCCCCTTATTGCTCAAATAAATATAAATGTGTATTAGCTATGGGGACAATCAATGAAATTATATTAAATTTGCAACATAGCCAAGTGTCTGCAAATGCAACTAATTACTTATATTGTGAGTCTTGTTGATGCTGCTGTTATCGAAAAGTTCAACAGCCCATCTCTTTAATGTAAGCAATATTTAAGGCTTTTACACTGCCATTTCACTAAAGCTGAAACATCTTGTGGCATAATTAAATGGTGCAGGCATTTTTCTGATTATCTACTGGAAATCATGGAAAAAAGTTTCATCTCCTGAAATGCATTTTATAAAGTAACACATTTTGCAATAGGTGCATATAGCTTTACTAGTACACATGCTGTATTAAAAGATTTGGAAGTTTGGACTTAAAAATCCTGGCTGACTGTTTTTACTTCCCATAGGACTTGTCTGAAGAGATCTTGGTGAAGGTCAGAGAGCAGTGGGTCCCTCCAGACCCCACGCAGCAGGTCCTGCTCCGGGAAGCTGTGTAAAAAACCCTAATACTACCAATAATAATAATAATAATAATAATAATAAGCACAACAAAAAAAATCATTTTCCCTATTCCAGCAGTAAGAAAGCAATTAGCCTGATGTTAGTAAACCCTGACAGGAATGAGGAAAGCCTGCCCAAAGACTGTAGGGCAATTAATTTCAATCCGTAATATGACAAACACGGGTGCAAAAACCTCCAAATCGAGGTATTTATACATTTATATATTTGTTATACAAACAAATCACAAGGATGAGTTCGCTGCAAAGACCGACCCTCCCACAGTTGCTCAACACCCTGCAACATTTATCAGAGAAGCACAGGTAATGACCTCACTTCTCCTTGGCAGATTACATTCTCCTCCATGAACCCACCTTTAAAATTTCAAAGGGTTTGTACATTATTCATTTACTGTTTCAAAATATCCATTATTAGCAAAAATGACATTTAGGTAGAAAAAATTTCAATGCAATCTGCAAATCAATTTGTAAGGATTTCAGCAATTAGGGGAATTTCTGGGCTACAAGCACTTTGTAATGTGAGACGTCATCTTGACTGATAGAGCTGTCAGGATTTCCATCCAAAAATATAGCTGTGTTTCCCTCCTTGCCACCCCACCCTTTCATCAGTTAGATTTGAAAGTTTTGTTCTTTCCTGTATTTATTATTGGCACCTTGGCACTTTACCCAACTTTAATCCATTTTAATCCTCCTGTTGTCCCACTGAGCAGAACAGATGCTGAGTAGGACTGAGAAAAAGGATGAATTTATGCCAGATCTACAGGGCTCAGGAGCCACCAAAGAGAAATGCAAAGCCAGTTAAACCTCTGAAATGTACCAGGTGCCCACTGGGCTGGGGAGAGCAAGGCAGACCTAAGCTGAGTTTGAGTATACCATGCAATCTGCAAGGTGACAGCCACACTCAGTGTTTCCTAACAAAAATAGGCAAAAAGCAGGATCACAAGTTACAAGCTCTGCCAAGAAGCCCCAAGGCATCATCATTTTAGGAAGCCATATGGCTTTTTTTTTTTTTTTTTTTTTTTAGAGGGAAAGGGGGGTGGGGGGGAGCTAAGTGCAGTGGATTCATAGTTGTGTTCCAGTTCCTTTTGAACTATGCACCAGAGACATCATAAATAACAACCTTGCTGCCATCTCATTAAGACTTAGAAATCTTCCAGCCATTAAAAAACTGAATTCCTTTCACATTTGTAGGTTGTGCTGTCTCACTGGCAGCTCCCTCTGAAAGGTTCCCTGACATCCCAAGCTTAGTGCAAATAAAATCAAAAGCTTAATTCATCCTCTGTCTTCTTCTCTCCCAGGTCTTTGTTAGAAATGTCACATCCACAACGCTGTAGTTTCTGGGCCCATATCTCAACGGTCATCTTCAGTTCCCCCTTCCCTCTCTTACAGCCTGTGTCAGTCACATCTGTTACCATCTATTATTTTTCTTTTCCTCTTTGGAGGCAGTCATGTCCCAGGTTGATTATTGCACTTTTCCTTCTGGGGTTCTTCACTATAATTTTTTCTAGTCCGTACAAAACCAGTCTTCCTTTCTGCCTTGTGAATTCCCTCAAACCTAGCTGGTAGGTCAGTTTACATAGTAAAACTAAACTTAGTTGAAGTAATTAAATCTCACACACATATAAAAAAGACACTGGCATCCACATATAAAAAAAACACTTATAAGACACTGGCATCCACACACTAAGCCTAGCTCTTATTTGGACCTGCATGTCCCTGCATTGCCTCGCTAAGGCAGGCAAGAAATTCATGAAGTATTTAACCAGCTTACAGAGCTTTTGTGTTGGAAACAGAAACAAACAGAACAGCTGAGCTGGTCAAAAGCATCCAGATAGGAACCTCTTTCCTAAGCTGCAGACACAGTCATTCCGGCTGTGCTGGGAGGGAATGCAAGCACAGAAAAACAAACCAATCAAAATAATTAGATACCCACAACATTGCAAATGACTTCAATAGAGGTTTCCACACTCTGAAGGAGTGGGATGGAGCTGTTCATGGCAGACTTTTCATGGCTGGATCTGAACTGACTATTAAAGCAAATGACAGAGCAGAAGAGAGAACACAGGTCAAGAGCAGCCCGCAGCACCCACGCAGGTAGAAGGAAGTTTTTGCTTTCTGCTTGATGTGCACAGTGCTGCAGCCCTTACAGACAGACAGCACGCGGCCCTTCAGAGCGAAGCAGAGGGTACAGTGTGACAGGGGAGTGGGAAGAGTTCCAGTTGAGCTGCCAGAAGCACAGGAGGTTTGAAGGAAATATCACATGGCAGATGGAAATCTAGCATCCATGGACCAATGTGAAATCCAAAACATTACAGAATTAGCAAGAATGCTTCAAACATCCACAACTTTTAGTATCAGGATGCTAGAGACAGTCACCTGGAATATTTGTTTCTATTATAATCCAAAGTTATTGCTCAAGTAAAATTCGCCTTCACACATCAAACCCCTGGAAAGGGAGCTTTTATCACTGTTCATTGTCATTTCAGGAAAGCTTGGAGAATCCACCTCAGGCAATCCTCTCAATATGCTATACAAAGTAGGAGACATAATACACATGGTATAGACCGATGCAAACGGGCCAGAACCGGGATAAGGAAGGGTAATGGTTCCCTTTGCCTTGCAGGTGAGGCAGGCAGGCAATTTGCCACAGGTCACCAGCAAAATCTATGGCCACATCTCAAACTGAACACAAGCTCTCCTGGCATCTGCAGCATGGTCTTTGAGTGGCAAGAAAGGTGATCTTCAGTGGGTCAATGCTAACAGCAGCAACAGGGTTGTGCCTGTTAAGCCAGTGTGAATCTGGTATGTTCATTAAGAAGGGAAAAGTAACACATTTCGTTCACTCTTGTCCCTACATTTCCAGCATGTCCCCGCACAAGGGCTTCTCTGCCGGCTGCTGGCACACAGGAGATGTCAGCTCCATTAGCCACTTCCCATTCCCTCACTTTGTAGGAAGGCATTGTCCTTTCCCTCTGAAAAGCCTTGCAAACAACTCGCCTTTATTTTTAACAATGTCAAGCTCTTCCTAAAATTTGTCACTCCAGATGCAAAACCGGCACATGCGAAAGCATTGCAAAATTGGCAGCTTTCCATGCACAACCAAAGCCACAAGGTTTTCAGCCTCACCCTGGGCTATGCAACCAGAGGCTTTTGCTTCCTACTCGCTCCTGTTACGCAGAAAATATCGTGTAATTCTGGTTTGGGAGGCAATGGAAGTAAAACATGACTGCTTGTGTCGGAGGCTGTCCCCTGCCCACCCCCAGCACAACACGGGCGGCTGTGCGGCCCTGCCTCCATGGCCAAGCTCGTCAAGAGCAGAGCTGGGCGTCCTCTCAAACCGTCACAGAGACGTGAAGAGGTTGATGGAGCAGGGAAAGCCAGTGTCAACAGCAAAATCTGTTGCTGCAGCTGCAGCACTTCAGACCTTTAGGCAGCACATTGTTTATCTGCGCCCTTCCCCACAACCTCCCAGGGAGAGCAGGTTGTTTTGGAGGTATGACCAGGGAAGTCTAGATACAGGCTCAGCACTACCAAAACTTTGTTGTAAACAAATAGAGGGGGTTTGCAATCAGGTTGAAATTCTGGAAATATTTGGCCTTACAGGCTCTCACCTGGCATTAACCTGGCAGTTTCTGGTTAGCGGGCAAGAAAAATTTTTCTCATCATATGTTAATGGGCTCACCGTCATCGCCTAGTTCACCAAGGCAAAACCCTGTTCCTGCTACCTCTGATGGGATGCGAACCTTCTTTTTTTGCAGGATTACCCACCTAGCCCCTACTCACCATACTCCATCATGCTAGCTGAATACTGTACCTGCTTACACAGCCTGAAGTGTGACTCCACAGATTTCCATTATTCTCTTTGCAAACCATTCTGTATCCTTTTATAATGCTGGTAGATAATACTGTTTTCCCCCTCCAGGCCCTAGGGTATTTTCATTTTTTAAATATGGAGTAAAGCAAATAAAAAAATAATGTTAAGTGGCTGCTTTTACCTATACTTACACCTTAAGATACGCCATGTTGTGGTGCATTAATAAGAAATATGTATGTCAGAACACAGAAGTAGTAAGTTTTGCCTGCAGTCCGTGGTGACAAAGCATTTATTTCTGACTGCATTCAGTTCCCATCTGTGGCTCACTGTGCAACCTGACAGCTGCCACTGGTGGTGTGACCTGCTACGCAATCCTTGTTAGTACAGCTTCTTACCCTATCATTTAAGAAAAAGAAATTACTATGGAATAGCTCCCAAATGTTCACCTCTCCCTACAACTAAAATTCAAGGGATAAGGCAAAAGACACAACATCTGGCATAGAACGATGTGTTTTGTATGTTAATCAGCAGTGGAGAGCAAATAAAACATGTTCCGAAAATAGAAAATTTACTGCTTCCATATCGTAAGAGATTATAAGAATATATCCCCACTCTGAAAAGGAAAAGCAAGTGACTGACTCTGCACACAAGAGCATCCCCAGGCAAGGCAAGGCAGCTGCCCAGCCCGGGTGCTGCTCAGCAGGCAGAGGAGTCTTCCCACAAAGGCTCAGGCTCCTGGATGATGGACATGCCTTCCCTCCCCTGTAGACTTCAGGCATGATTTAAGGGAGTAAGGTGACAAAAATACTTTGTCTTTTTGACTTTCTTGTTTGGTATCTTTTTAGGCTCTTTGATACTGTGTCCTTGGAACTGAAAGCTCAAAAAGTAGCTACAGGAAAGTGAATTTTTATTCTTCTCAAGTCTTTTGTCAAGAACAAAAGCATTTGCTTACTGAAGTACCTGTGGAGAAACACAAAGTAACACTTCAAACACCCATTCCAAATAAAAAAACATGAGGTAAAAGCCAAACAACTGGAAGCCTGCTCATGGATCATAAATTTCCTTCTGCAATTCCACTCCTCTAACAAGCTTCTTCCTGAAAGTACTATTAAAAAGTATTTTTTTAAAAAAATTCTTTTATTTAAAGCAATTCTGGAATAGCAGAAAAAAATTAATTAAGTGACCAGAGTACTGTTTTGAGTATATTCCAGTGCTCGTGAAATATCTTGAACATAATCAACTGACAGCTCTGAAAATAAAAACTTCTGTGGCTAGGAAGAGCTGAACGGGAGACAGAATATAGAATCATTTAGGTTGGAAAAGACCTTTGAGATCATATTATGCTTCTTGATTAGCTCCAGACATGTCTCTTTAACCCTAACACCTTAGGGGAACATATCTACGGTGGGGAAGACCATTCAGTCATCATGTCAAAGATGAATAAAGCATCCATTTTTGATATCAAGTATCCAAAAATTGCTTGTCATAAATTATTAGGTTGCATTTAAACAGGTAAGTCAACAGGAACAGGAGTTCTTTTATTCCTTCGTCAACCAAATCTGCCAAGCAAAAGGTATTTTTGTTGCTTTTTTTTGGTTGTGAAATAATTTGCATATTACAAATTGCTAACAGTTAGTTATGATTATAAAATAATTATTAAAATGCAAAATAAACCAGCTTTATGGCATCAATCCAAAATCATTTGCTGCAGCACATAAGGTGGTGTATCAAATTTGCTGAAGCCAGAGTTGCACTCTGGCTGTAAAATCACAAGACTGGAATACAAAACACAGCATTCAAATAGAAAGACATTTATGAACATTAAATACCTGTGTTTAGAGACTGTGAGATCTGTGACGCTCAGAGCAAGAGAAAGTGTTCACAAAGTATGTACAATCCTACTCTTTGGTTGATCAGTAATTACAACAAGAGTTTATATTAGGGGCATTTAATCTCATCTTCAAGATCTGCCATAGAGGAGTACGGTGATAAAACACGGGGCTGGCTTTGGCTTTCACAACACCGAAATCAATCAAGTATCTCTATGCAGTCCAAAGGGCCGGCAAATCACGTTTGTCACACCTACAAACAGTTTTCTGAAAACAAGAAATGTAACAATTTACAGAATCCTAGATGCCTTATATTTATCCTTTCTCTGAGAGCCTGAAATGAAGACAGAATCCACCTCGCCTTCCCCCCACCCCAATAAGCATCTTTTTTAATAGACATTTTTTTTTTTTTTTAGTGGTAGATTTCTTACCACAGCTGAAGCCTCTGCTTGAGGCAGAAGATGTTTGAAGTGTTTGAAACAGAGCACTCCGGCCTCCATGGAGTGGCCTAGATTATACTTCACATAAATTAAGTTGTTATATTAATCTCAACATTCATCATGAAGTATGACAAAGTTTAATACGCCTTAGATCTGTTATGAAAAACAATATTATGAAAAATCCTTCCTATTATATCTGTTTAATATACTACCTCCTCCTACACATATATTCTAGTTACAACAAATGTTTGTTTTCTTTACTGGTAAATATTAGAACGAGAGACTAAATTAGAAAAAATATGTGCCTCTGCAAACTCTTAGTTACAGAATTACTTGCTTTCACTGCATTGCCTAGATAACTCACTGATCTATATACCCTAACAAATACTCACACAGGTCAGTCTCCAGCACAGATCTCTATCAGGCAGATGTGATTGAGGCATCTCAGTTTCTGAGACCAAGAAAGCACAAGAGGGTCATTTTCTCTGCATCATGTTCATCCAACTTTGGTCACCACCAGCCAAAACAGCCAGGTACCCAATTACAGACGAGTTAGCTGGCAGCAGCCTTCGTGCAGGTTCGACAGGAGATGTGAGCTCGTGGCTCTGGCTGTGCAGTGAGACTCGTTAGCTGCACTGTCACCGTGACCGAGGAAGTCTTTTGAGCACTGGGACTGAAAACACAACCTGAAGTCTGGGGTAGAGATAAACCACATACAAAAAAGACATAGGAAGAGGAAATATCAGAGGCATAGAAGAACATCCATGCGCAGAAATATTAAACACAGGAGGACTCTTCAGTTTAGGAAAGTAATAACTGAGGAAGGACAGCTAGGACCTGTTACACTGACAAGGTGAGAAGAACAGTTAGTTGCTGTTTCTCATCATACAACATGATGATACAATCAGGCACCAAGCTTAAAACAATAAAAAGGAAGCGTTTTTTCACATAACACATAACCCTATCGTGGGAACTATTGCTACACAAGCATGCAAATGTAAAAAATATACATTACTTCAAAAACTGTTTTAAAAATCCGTGTATTGCCCAGAGAAGGATCACTGCCCACTTGTCCTCTTCCTTTTCCTGAGCATCCAGACAGTTACAGCTGCCAGGGATGAGATATGGACTAGGAAGTTACAGGACTCACTCACTTCGCTTCATTAGGTAGAAAGCACTCATCTCAATTCAAAATGCTCAGGTAGTTCAAAGCAGCAGCAATAACAATGAAAATTTAAGATTTGCCCATCAGAATAAACAATATACCGAATAAGCAATAAGTATATATCAAGCTTGTTATTGCCATTCGGTGCTATGAGAATTAGAGGTGGGATTGAGACATTGCAAGCAGCTCCAGTATTTCTCATCTGAATTAGAGCTTCTTGCAAACAGACGGTCCTTCAAAACAGAAGGTATCATGGCTAGTTTGTGTGCATAATACTTATTTTTATCTGGATTGAAACAAGCAAAGAAATCCAGGCTCCAGATGCCCTTGCGATCACTCATAAATGCAATTTAGTGCACCAAACCTCAATACATTAAAGTAATCTTTATAAATAATTATGAACTGACACCTAAGAGCTAACATAGCTGAAATGACAAATTAGAAATGTCATCTCATGATGCGCGTTAGCCCAGTGTCACTCAAAACCGATGTATTTTTACTCATATCGAATTAGAATTGCCAGTGACTGTGGGTTTTTTTTTTTTCCTTGAACAAGGCACAGCTGAAAGGTCTGCAAAGACAAACCTGACTCTCAAGCTTTTCTTTTGGAGCAATCCATAAATCATCTGCATGTGCCATTCATATTAGACATGGGAGCAGGGCTGCTGTGCATCAAAATGCTCACATGACAGAAGCATTCCTTTAGAAAGCAAACCATAAAGGCTAATAAAAAGATATTTCATAAGATGACAAAAAGATTACAAAGCTGAATAAAGGAGACCTGGGCAACGATAAAACAAGACCCAGGCTGTTCTTCATCCAGAAGTCCCAGGCAATGGAATACTGAGCTTTCCAGACTCTCAGAAGAGCAACATCATGAATGGAGGTCTTGTCAGATACAAAAGCATCCTTCTCATGGATATAGATGTGAAACAGGCACATTTCTGTACCTTTTGTTATTGCTGCAATGTCACATCAATAATGCAAAACAAAGAGCCAGAAAGTGAGGGTCCCTATTCAAACAAGAGCTTCTGCGTTGCCAAAGATCCTGAGAAGTTTGTGGATGGCAAGAGAACTCAGACAGTAAGGGAGGCACAGACCTCAGCTCAGGGTTATTTAGCATGTAAATTGATTTAATGTGTTTTCCTGCTTTGTATTCATTGATTTCAAAGCCTTCCTCAGTATCCATTTCTGTCACAATAGCTATGGTAAATTGCCAGCCCACGTTGGATAGGCAAGTGGCCAGCTGAGACTATGGACATAATTAACATGTCTATTTTGACAACCCACCTCAAACCTTCAATTTATACAACAACACATCAATGTAAAAACATCTGGTCACAATCCTTTCTGTTGGTTTTTTTTAATCACCTGCCCCTCGTACTTGTTACATTCTCTCATCACAACATCTCATAATTTAAATTCTAAGCTGTTGACAAAAATTATTCTGTCTTCCATATTCTTGTGCAATGAGACCATGAACAATGAGACGCTGCCACAATAGCTCCTCTGGAAATTAATACATGTAATAATATTATTATAACCTTCCAACCATTTCCTTATGAATTCAAACTATATTTTTTCCTTTATTTTTTAAGCAGAACAATGGAAGCTGCTGTCTGATTTGCATTCAAACATGAAGAAGATGCCAAGTACTGCACCTCTTTGCACTTTGCACCCTGTGCTCCTCACAGCATGTTTCTTCCATAGAGAAAAGTGTGTTGTAGCAGCAGCAGATTAAATTAATCCAGACAGGTTTTGTCCTTCAGGGAAAGGCACCTTGTTTTTGTCATGCTCCAGTCTGTTGATGCTCTAAAAAGTCACAGGACAGCAATCTGTAGTACATGGCATCTCAGTATTGCGCTGGAGATTAGAAATGGAAAATGTGTTCTGTGGGAAAAAACAATCTTTCATACAACATCTATTGACCAAAATGCCGCCAACTCCGGTGAGCTGTTATCATTTAAGCAACCTTCAGCTTCCTACAGACCGATGAAGGAAGCAGGCAGGTCTTCATGTGTTCCTGGTGCGTATTTTCTCTCTTCCCCAATTCCTTGAACACGGAACACACGGAACAAGACAATGACAGCGTGAAGTTCGTCTGAATGTTTCCGTTAAGCCAAATCTGTTTCAACGAGCAAACTTGACAACAAAAACCCATCTAGGAAGTATTTTCCACTGAAACCCTGCTCAGAGATAGCACGCACAAATGGAAAGGCCTGCTGTCTGCCAGAGGGAAAAAGCTCCTGGGCTTCAATCACTCCTCCTTTAGTAGCTGTGAATACTAACGGCAGCCTGCAATCATGAATACTATGCCCCAAAATGACCACTCCATACTATTTTGCTTATGGGCAAGGATGTTCTTAATATTTTTAATTTTTTTACGCTAAACAACCAGGTTTAATGTCATAATTCTTTTGATAGTGTGATTCTGTGCATTCATAGAAATGCAAATCTAATAGGATTTTTTTTTTAAAGAAATTTGCCTTCCAATAACTATGAGTTATAAACAAAGTCCCTCAGATGTCACCTACAAGACCTCCTGTTTTTCTAGGGACCTGATGGCTGGTTTTGACACATGCAGCCAAAAGCCCATGTCCTGCTTAGCTCACTGTTCCACAACCAGTTCATCCATGCAGAAAATAAACATATTGATGCTTTTATCCCTCCCTTCCCCATCCCAAAGCCACCCTGTGACCCCAAGGAACCGGTTTGACTCCTTTCGGTGCTAACAACTGCTCTGAGTCACGATCAACATCAGGAGCGACCGCCAAAGGAAACCTCACAATCCTTCCTCCACCCCTGGGAAGCTAAGATTTTACCAGTTACTTACAAACATCCCATAGAGACTATTTTAGAAGTATATATTTATTAGACTTCAGTCTTCCACCTGGCAGAACAAACAGATGCAGAGTAACCCATGGCTTTAAGAATTTTCCCTCCGCAGGCATGATTTGGCCATACAGCTAATTCATGCTGTAGGTTCTGCTCAGTGGAGCACTGCAAATTATCCACACAAGCAAAAAAACACTTTCAGAGGGTAGATTTAGGTTAAGCATCATTCAAGGATTTGCATGCAAGACCCTCACCACAGTGAACCATGAAGACACAGAGAAGAGCCAGCTATTCATTCCCAGAACAATCATTCACCGACATTTGAAAATTAAAACGCTTCAAAAGTACCCAGGAATAGCATGTGGAGGTGATGTTTGCTTGGTTTTAATAAAAATATATAGATGTCTGGAATTGAAGGAAATGTCAACAACCTTCAGCTTACTAGTAGAAAGAGGAAATAAGATACTTCTGGTATATTCCTACCACTTCGCTTTAGTTCACACGATTAAAAACATCCATCCCAATCAACTTACCTCCTTGTGCAGCTACTATACGTTGAGCATTCCGCTTCATGTAAGACCTCTGAGCTTTCTAAGCTGCTGGTCAAGGTGTGCTGCACTATTCACCTGCCTGGCAGACCTAAGTCCATAATCCTCGGCTGAAAACAGTCATGAAGAACAAACTTTAGTCTGACACTATGAATTGCAGCTCTTTTAAGACATTGCTTGATACCTACCAATTGCAGTATAAATCTTGATCAGTGAAGTAGAAAGAGTGAATCCACCTCTTTAGAATGTCAGTTTAACAATGTCTGTTAAAAATGGTCCGTGTGAAGTCCTGGGGATGCACTCATTTAGACATTCCTTTGAGGTTTATGGACAACATCAGGTCTTAGTAATTACATGTTCTCTACAGTTATGATGATTAAGAAGGTGACAACTGAACAAATAACACTATACATAGGGGTACTACTTTCTTTCCTGTTTTAAGATATTGTTCTTGCAGGCTACAGAAACACTCCTCAGGTAATTTTTATTTGGCCATACAGCTAATTCATGCTGTAGATTCTGCTCAGTGAAGCACTGCAAATTATCCACACAAGCAAAAAAACACTTTCAGAGGGTAGAAGGGGGAAAAAAGTAACTTAATGGGAACAAACTTCATCACTGGCAATAAGCTCCAACTGATTCTAAGAAACTTTAGTAAAAGATTGTAATTAAGAAATGCAGCGTTTTCCAAATAGCTTAAAGGTGATTAAAAGCTCTTTAAATTTTATTTTTTTTTTAACATCACCCAGAAATACTGGATTGCTACAGTTGAAGAGGGGAAGTAAAACTTTTGAAATGACACTAAATTATAACAAGGAAAAAAGCTTTGCTACATGTTCAAGAATAAGAACAACTACCAACTAGCCTTTTGAGAAACTGGATCTGAACTGAGAACCGAGAGTGCTGGGGGCTGGGATTACTGCAGAGATTTGAGCTGCATTCCTGGAGAACTGAGTTTAGGGTGTTTTAAATTCTGCACAACAGACAATTTAATAAATATTGAGCTTATCATGTAATGAAGTAATTGTCAAGAACATCGCTTGCAAAAATATGAAAGGTGTGTTACCGCTCCAGCTATTGTTTTTTCAGACACAAAAAACATCTATCAAAAGCGCTTTAGCAGAACCAGTTATACAGCTGTATCATATATAGAGATGCAATTTTTCCCTCCCAGATCTGTATTTAAGAACCTTAAGTAAGTGTCACACAGGTGAACTGCTTTAAAATAGTTTTTGGCTACCTACAGGAAAAAAGTGACTCTCCTCTGCCATCTAACTCAGTATGTGCATGTGCTGGGAGCCCACATCGCAGTTAAAGAGTGAACATCCCATCAAATCTGCTTGATAATCAATTTGGTCATGCCAGCTTGGTGGCTGAGCTTCAGATCAGTTTAGAAGCAATTAAGAAGGCTGAATATTCTACCATTTTTTATTTCTAATAAAGGTAGTAAGGTTGATTTGGTTAAGTCCCTTTTACATATCCTCCAGAACAACTTGGAGATCAAAAGAAAAACATTGTATCTAGAACTACCATAAATATATTGTCATGAGACCTGGGTGTAATAGGGGGACTCCTACAGTAAGTTGGTCAAATGTGTTCAGAAGAAAATTTACTTAGATTTTTCTTTTTATCTATATGCACTTATCATTTCGTTTGGTGGGAACTTCAGAAAGGCAAAGGAAGGAGTTAATTTCATATGGCCTGCGAAGGTCATTAAAATTTTTATTGTGTAGGGACTTTTTTCTGGCAGATGCATGGAGAGAGAATAAATCAAGTGGCATTCTTTAATCCGAAGTTGCAAAACCCTGAGGTTTCAAGGTAAGGCCTTACGTATCTCATAGAAGTCTGTTTAAGTCAAAATATAGAGACAATAGGTAGAAAGTCTACAAAACCCAGTGATTAAATTACAAGGACATTCAAATGTCTTTTTCCACTGCATAATACATCTGAAACTTTTACAAAACAGAATTATAATATCCTTTAAATGAATGTTAAAAGGGGGAGAATTTTTTTTCAGGCTCATTTCTATATGTACTGAGTAGAAATAGGCAGGGAAAGGGGTACTGCACTTCTTTCACATATGCTTGCGCTCAGCAGACTACTATAGCTGCACTACATAGTCAATGGTTGACACAGTCAACCATTGTAAGTGTTACTACACATCCTACAACTGACTTGAAACAATATTCAAACCATAGAGTTTACTTTTGCTATTTGTACATTGATACAGATATTTGTACTTGTTACTCTTGATATGCTGTAATAGTTTGAAACTGTGAGAAGCAAGACCTTAGGTGAATGCCTAAATCCAAGTGGAAAGTTCCCTCAACTATCAAAAATTATATTTCTATTAATACTAGATCCTGAAAAATGCAGTTTTACAGTCACCCCTTGGAACATCATAATAAAGAAAAAAAATGTGTTCATAAATAAATACGTAAATAAAACCATTACCTTCAGTAGTGCCTCCTGGTTTAACAGAGAGACAGTGCAAGAAACCCCTAGCCTCCTTTCTAAGTCACAGTTGAAAAGGATTCTCTTTTTTCCCATTCAAAATCATATACCAACAGCAATTGCAGCTTTTTTTTACCTACGGCATGTTAAGAACATTACATAATTTTAATTATGTTCTCACACCAGAGATCACAGCAGAATTAATGTAATTCAGCATGTTTCTTGATATTTTTCTACTGCCAACCATTTCTCTAAAAACTGTAGCTGGCCAAACCACTGACACTCCAAAGACCTGAACAATGAGTGGCTGAATCACACGTTTCTAACTCTTAGGTCTCTATATTTAGATTCCCTCTATATTCTACCCAGGAGCACTACAGCAGCTATCTGAACCAAGGACACTCCACAGCTTGGAAGATTAAATTCTTATTAAACATAAAAATAAATCCAAGTGTCATAGACTTTAATGGCCAAAAGGGCCAGTCGGATAATCTACTTTGAACAGTGAAACACAGACCATTACATTTCATCCAGTAGTTCATGCATCAATTTGACCAGCAGGGTTTGAACAAAGACATTTCTTCTGATCTAACTGGATTTTTACTGACATTCACTTTCTAAGTGCTGCCATTAAGCATGGCAGGCTGTTCGCGTAACACCTCCCACAACACATATTCTCCTAAAAATTAAATATTAAAGTTGTGCCATATCTGCTTCTGCTATACTAATGTCCTTTTCATTATGCTATGTTCGTGAACCATCTTCATTAAGGTTTATGATTATATGACAAAACATCTTCAACTTGGCTGAGAACTTTCATTTTGGCTAGAAACACACCTTGTGGTGCTTTCATTGTCGTTATCATTTTTGTTTTAAGAGATGTTGAGATTTCATACATCTTCCTGCCTTTTTGAAGCCCAGTCACCAAGTCCTGCTCTCCCTCAGGAGATCTACCTGCCACTAATCTACTTTTCACCTACCCTAACCTACTCCTAAAGCCTGCCGGTGATTCCTCTATTAACAAAACAGTATTTAGGTATCTATTCCTACATATTTCCCAGCTACAATTCACTCGACTTTATCCAACCATTTTTATATCTATTTTACTACAATTACACCCATTTGTCATAACCTTTGCCTGATTCAAATGCCTTCGATTCTTCAGCATTTGAGGGATCTATACGAATCTTAGCAGGTAAGTGTGCTAAGGGGTGAAAGCCTTTATTTTTCTTTTTTTTCAACCAGATACCAAAGGTAAAACTTTTAGTGTTAGGTAATACCATTACCAACAGTACTTCAAGAGTGCAGATCCAGGTGGAAAGAAAGGTTAATATTCTCAAAACTGTCTGTTCAAAACAGGGATCCACTGACATGAACTAGACGGGCCAGTGAAGGATGGTAACATTTTGTACAGTAGAAGGGATAATAAAACATGAAAGGCAGCAACTGGCAAGCACGGCAGCAAGGACAGGTTATTCTGCTAATGTGAACTAAGCAGTTGACTTCATACAAGTTCTAAAAAACACCGCCAATAACATCCACTATGTAGCAGGTAAGGAGGAATACACAGAATAGTAAAATAAGGAGACTGTGAACAGCAGAGGTTAGTTAAAAGATGCCAGTTACTCAGTAGACCTACAGCGTTGTAAGAGAAACTTTAAAAAAAAAAAAGAAAATTCATTAAATCAATTTAAAAAAACCCAACCAAAACAAAACCCATACAATGGCATAAAAGGACAGCATGATTCTTCTGTGGATTTTTAAGAGACTTGAAATAGACAGATTTTAGAATATTTTATATATATATATATATATAATTTTTTTAAAAGCATAGAAATCATGGTGTGAAATCTACCCAAAAGAACCACTTGGATACTGAGACCTTGACTACATCTGTCTAGCTGTAATTCAATAGATGTTTCTGATATGCACATGGGAAAACAAGGAAAGCATCAGTAATTATATCGGGATAGATAAGCTTGTCCAAAAGCTCTGGATTACACCTGCCCTGCCCTAGGGGTTCAGGTGCATTAGGGAAGAAACAAAAAGCATAAATGAACTCTAAGTTTTACATCTTTGCAACAGATCTGAGCAAGGAAGCCAGAAGAAGATAGCAACCCAGGTAACAGAAATATCCTTGCCAGCCCAACAGGTCTAAGTAAAAAAAAAACAACCACAAACCAAACAAATAAAACAAAACAAAACAAAAAAACCAAACCCAACACCCACCCGCCCCCTCCCAAGGAACTAACCATGGGGTTCTGGAATCCTTTTATTGTATTTAGCATATCACCAAATCTGTGGGAAAAAAGTTTTTTCAAATAGTACAAACTTTGATACATTAAACTTCCCTAAGTATTTCAATAGTAGAAACCACAAGAAATTTTACATTTCACAACCGTGTGAAAATGCACCACAGAGCAAGGACCTGCATGGCAAAGATGTTGCCCTGCCTCATCCTCTAAACTATTCTTGCTGCCAGGTGTCTGGCAGGGTTTAACCACCGCTGGCAGCTCAGCCCCACGCAGCTGCTCGCTCGCAGCCCTGCAGCGGGGTGGGGGAGAGAGTAGGAAGGATAGAAGTAAGAAAACCCATGGGCTGAGAAAAGAACAGTGTAATAATTGAAAAAGTAGTAACAATATTAATAATTGAAATAATCACAATCATAAACCGTGAAGAAATTTTTTTTAAAAGATAAATACATCAAACCCAAGGTAAACATGTGATGCAAATGAAAAGTAATTGCTCAGCACCCACTGCTCACCACCCACAGCCTGCTCCTCAGCAGCAGCCCCCAAACAGCTTTCCCCCACGTTTATACACTGAGCAGACGTCATATGGTCTGGAAAATCCCTTTGGCCAGCTGGGGCCAGCTGTCCCGCCTGTGTCCCCTCCCAGCTCCTTGCGCACCCGCAGCCTCCTCGCTGCTGGGGTGGGGTGAGGAGCTGAGCACTTGGCTCTGCAAGCGCTGCTCAGCCACAACCAAGGCATCAGGGTGTTATCAACATTATTCTCATCCTAAATCCCAAATGCAGCCCTGCACCAGCTACTAGGAAGAAAATTAATTCTATCCCAGCCAAAACCAGGACAAATTACACTGGTTGAGGCCAACTGAGATGTTCAGCATCTTCAAGGAAATCTCTCAGTCACCCCCACTTGCTCTGCTTTGGCTGGCACTGCCGATCGGCCTGAGCATATGCAACCTGGATTCCTTCTGGAAGAAATTCACCCAAAAAGCATGCTCTGCAATGTTCTTCTGTCTAATGACCACCCCAGCCATACTGTGAGACTAAAATCAGCCCAAAGTAGAAGTCCCGAAGCACGCACAGGAGGAACGCCGTGTGCTCAGCATCAGCTGTTTTCTGCATGGGTCCGCTCCTACCGTGCCATGACGGTACCAGCCGCTCTCGCCATTCCCCTTGCCAGGGCAGCGCTCCACATCTCAGCAGAGCACTTTGTATCTCACACCCAGCTCGCGAGCCCCTCGCCCGCCCCTCTGCAGCACACCCACTAGTAAAGCTCTCTTCTTCGTGACATCTTGAAAGGCTTTGAAGTCGGAGACTGTTTTATTGTCTTTGATGCTAGCACTTCAAAAGATCAGAGCGCTCCTTTTCAAACATCTGCCTCTGAATTAACCGCGGTACATTTAAGATCAGCTGTAAAGAAGAGCAGCTCCTACCTCAGCACCGTGGCGGCACAGGGCTACCTTTTGGCACAGTGCACCCCCTCAGAAATGCAACCAGGTATTACCTTAGTATCTCCTTTACTGACCCAGAATACAGATGTGTCTTGTCCAGAGCAGTTTCAAGCTTTAAGTGTTTGTGTGTCTCCTGGTTGGTTTTTTTCGTTTGTTTTCCAAGTAGCAAAGTATAACAAAATTTACTTTCTTCAAAGATACGCAGGAGAGTTGATGCTTGCAAATAGATCCATCTGCAATGCTTTACTGTTCATTTTCTTTTCAACTTGCAAAAGAATAGGGTTTGAGATTTTGTGGGTGTTTGTTTGGTTATTGCTTTATTTGGTTATCCGGTTTGTTGTTATTTTTGACTACTGCATAATCATATCAGGGTCACTTGGTTTTCAGAATCCTTATCTTCTAACTAAATACAATTTTTAATAGTGCTACTACAATGCAAGAAATGTTTTAAAATGAGTGATTTACATACTTAGTGATTTTACCTTTCTGATCTCAAATAGCTCTGTAATCAAGGAACAAGTGATTCTTAAGCAATTTACAAAGCAGTAGGAGTTGGTGCCCAACTGCTTAAAAGGAGGATTCTCATTTTGGATTTTTCTATATTATTAAAATAAAATATTCCACTTTTAAAGAAAGATTAAAATGGTCAAAAGCTGTGAAATATGAAAATAAATTTTCATTTTCCCTGAATAGCAACAAAAGCATTAATTTCAATCTTTTGCTAGTTACATATAACTCTATCAATCTTTTGCTAGTTACATATAACTCTGTGCTATAATTTGTACATTTTTCTGTTACATAGTTTATTATTACTCCTGACAAGTAATAAGAGAGACAAAAATACAGTTTAAAGCAATTCGTAGCACTATTAATCAAGAGAGGTAAACTCACAATAACGAAGTAAACCACTGAAGGACAAAGGCTTTGTCACATACTGTTATGTTTGTTGCATTTCAGATAAGATTTTTCATTCAGCAGATTTGTGCGGTTATATTTTCTTCCTTGTAATAGAGATTTTTTTAAAATTTTATGCTTGAATTCCTAAAAATAACTTTATTCTGCTAATGTAGCAATCCACTGTAGAACACGTGAACAAGCAGCCCATCCCCAACATAACAGATTTCAAGGTACATGTAAAGCTCAGAAATGGAAGAGCTAGGAGTTTTATTCACACCAGTGACAATGTCTACACGAGCAGGGCTAGGGCATAACGGAAACTTTCCTACTGAACCAGAATTCACAGTTTCCCTTGGCTGGGAAATATTACCTTCATTCACTGCCTCGACCACCTCATTCTTCTGCAGGTCTGAAGCAGTTTCACTTCTATTTAAAAAGATCCACGATGTTCACCAAGGTGCCTCCAACTCAGGTATTCAGTAACGCAGAAGTAGAGGAGAGTTACCACTTGCAAAGACGCTTCAAAAGGCTAAGTCTCTTAACCACCTGATAGAAGCAGTGGACTTCCACACATCAGGTTGGGCGCTGCCAGGAGCTTCACCAACAGGAGAAACCAACCTGACAGCTCTTGCAACTCCTGGTTTCTTGGGCCCAGAACAACCACCACCCTGCAGGTCCAGACGCAGAGCCTTTGCTCAGGGTGGATTCCTACAACTCCTTTGACTATATTATATCCAAAGATAAGAGGCTTCGTAGTTCACACAAAGCAGTCCCTAAATAAATTTAGGAATAATTCAAGGAAAAGGAACAATGAATCCTGGCAGATTCTCTTTAACAACAAATGACGCGTTTTATTTTTAAAGCCTGGTGTTGCATTAGCCCCATGTGAGGTAAAGGAACTTAAAGGAACGCTTTATGTAAGATAAGCCAAAAATTTACAGTTAGCCCCAAATCTTAACAGTAATGGAATAGTCTTTAGACCAGTCACAATAGTCTAAATCAGTCAATTACTGTGGAAGAAATAAAACCTTCAACATAATACAACTAGCAAATGTTACATACTCATACACTCAGCGTCCCAGGATCAGCAGCACACAGTCAGGGTCCCAAGTCATTCATCAGGAGCTGTAGGACATTTGACAGTGAGAACTGTTCTTTCTTCTCCCTAGAGTCCACCTAGCGTAATATTACACGTTTCCAAAACCAACCTTGCTGTTCTTCAATGCTCTGGCAATTCCACATTGCAGCCAAATAATTATATATCTATAGCGTGTGGTTTACTCGTGTTGCATATTTGTTCTTTCTTCTCCTATTCCTAAATACTTCTTTTGCACTATTCTTTAGGTTGTATTTCTTTAAGGATCAGCACTCGGCCATGGATGATTCGTTTATACCCACGGGGCATCTGGCATCCAAGATCATAGATTAATTCATTCTACACAAAATAACTACTTATGACTCATTAGCTACAGAAATACATCAAAATCATTATAAACACAGGCGGTACACCATGCAATTGTACAAAGCTAGGCTGTCATTTGACAGTTGCTGTTATGGCTAAAACAAAGCTTCAGGTAGGGCAAGACAAGCCCAGAAAAATCAGGCTCAGTGAATCTTCATACTAAGGCCGTGCAGAGTTAATACCAGCAACGACAATTCTGTGCTTAGGTGGTTACAGGGCTATACCAGTAGCTAGGTCACTCTCCAGGGAGGGGGTAATGCTGTCTTGAAACTCCTTAGGCATCAGATAAAATAAAATTTCAGCCTTTCAGATCCCCAGGAGAATACTCTACAGCATGATATAAAATAGCAGCTCTATTTAGAGCTTCCACGCATCGGACAGTGGCTGCTGCTCAATTGAATGCCACTGCTGTGTTAGATGACGTGGGCTTTGGAGGAATGGGTGGAATTCGGGCAACCCAAAGCTGCGTTCAGATGGCTGTTTAGCTTAGTAGGACACAGGAGACTCCAGCCACACTCAGACATTAAGGAAACTTTAAAAGGAACATATGCTAGTAAGTTTTTAGCTTCTTCAAGATGCATCGGCTTTTTGGATTACCTTCTTACATACAGGTATCCAAACTCTGCTTATATTCTATTTCAAGCACCAAAACCAGCTCTCCAAATGTCGTGTCAAGATACACAAATCAGGAAGCTGATTTCCCTCAGCTCCTCATGTAGAAGAGAGATAGACAGACTCCTCCAGAGGGTAATTTTGATCATAAGAACTTCTATTTAATTATCATCCAAATACAACTAAAAAGAAAACACACAAAAAAAAAATCTGCTTCGCAATTTATTTATTAAGAAGAAACATATAAAAGTGACCATAAAATGGGATACAAATATTTAAACATTTTGAAGAAAACCAAAAAAGGTAAGTTAGACAAAAATCATTTAATAATTGGGAAGGAACTTTTATTTCCCATCCTTCCACATAAAACAATGTCCCAAAGCAGTAAGAGTAAGTACTAGGTGCAATTACAGTTATCTCTCTCTCCAGCCTACTGAAAGCACTACATGTCTGTGTCTTCCAGGTAGTGAAGTGCATATTCCTTAGTTTAGGGACAAACTCGGCCAGAGAAGGGAAAAAATGAAAGAAAGAAAAAAATCCCAAACACACACACACAAAAACCAAAACCAAACCAGAATGAAAAAAGGCAAGTAACACAGCTGCTCAGTCCTCAGTGAAGTATGCCTCCAGTCCCTCCAGTTCTGCATCATCTGTTGTATTTGAAGAGGTGGGAGTAGTATTCGAATTCATGTTTTCCTGACTATTACTTTTTTGTTGAGAGGTTCCTGAATTACTTAATTCCTTCTTCAGTTCTCTACCACCACTTAACAGCCTTTGACTCTCTGTAAAATACCGATTAGGATGATTCAGAGAAAACCCAATGTCTTCAACCTGCATAGGAAAGGAACAATGAGTTATTATATTTATTTTTTAAAGTCATCTTTTTCACACTCAAGCACAAATTAATTAGCAATTTAGTAAGTTCCAACTTTGTTGAAGAAAAAGGCATCAGTTTGTAAATACTATCCCAGTAAGTATTAGCATGACACAGAGTTACTTTCATCAGAAAATTTCTTCCTTCATGTTAGAAATAAAATTAGTGCTTTCGGCATATTCAAACAGTATTTCACACTGTCTTTGCTGTAGTAAGTAAAAATAACATCCCAAAACATATAAAACACTAGAAGTAAAATGGCATACCTTTACAGATGCAGGACAATTGAACCTACACCTTAAAACAGCATTTCCCTACCCAAAAGAGGGACTGAGACAAGTCTAGACTGCAAACAGCGGTAGAGAGTACTACTAGAAGTTGTAACAACAGTACAGTATAAATCTAGATCTTAAGTATCAGTGTGAAACTGTGAATGGAAACAGGCAGGTTCACCTACTTCCCTGCTTTCTCCAGTAGGTACAAATGCAATGTTTACAATGCAACAGCCCCATAGATCAAGCTGATCTCTGCTCCATCAGTGCCAGCCAGCATCAGCATCCTGAAACTCAGATGCACAACGAATACAAAAGAACATTTCGTCTTCAGTGGAAAAGAAAACAGAAAACTAGCATAAGGTGCGGCATATTTTTATTGCTCCTTTCTACTTGGCAGGTGCATTCTTTCAGCTCCATAATTATTAGATATATGAACATTCAATTAATGCTCGTCAAATATTTCAAATCAACAAAGCTTTCAGTTTTAAAAGTAAGCTGTTCTTACATGCTCACCACAAGTCTCAGTTACAACCTTTGTATCTCTTCTCAGGGGCTCAGAAGCTGGAAATGCTTACTTTAAAAGGTGCTTCCACCTCCTACTCAGGCAATCTGCACCTTTTATCTGCCTGTCAGTTTATGTGAATACTAAGAACATCGTAAGAAAAATACTGCTCTTAAAAAATACTGGAAAGGTTCACAAACCTGGGATACAAAAAACCAAGGAAGTCTAAGAGCCATATACTGGTAATTTTCTGCTACCACTATCTCCTCTTTTTCCCAGAAGGGCTGGGCCACTCCAAGCATAACAAGCAACTTTGCACACACACAGTGTCTCATGAGGGTATATACTGTGGCTGATTTAATGTGCCAAAACCCATCAGTTTAAACTTCAGCCACTTGTAAGAAATCATAAAGCAAAGGATCAATGTGCGCTCTAAATGGAATCCTGATTAAACGCATTACCGCTGCCTAGCTTAGCTCCATCAGAAAATGCAGACATGTATAACACAATCTAATTCAGACACGAAGACATTAGCAACTGTAGTAAGTGACCTTGCTTGAAAATCGTAAAAATAAGTGACAGGCCCAGCACACTAATTTGGTACTCAAAGGCACAAAGAAAAACAAACAAACAAAAATAAACCCCAACAAAAACCCAACCCAAAACCAAACAGAAAACCCAAAGCCACCACTGAATTTCATTTCAGTCTTATGCTCCAATTTCCATTATGTGGGAGCTAAATTACTTCTTTACACCAAAAAGGCTTAAAAAGAAGCGATAACAGTGAAATGCTGGCTTTCCTCTTAATTAGTTCTGGGGTTTTTTTACTTTAAAATTTCAGCTTTCATCACACCAATTTATAAGTCGCTTTGTAACTCTTAATTTTGTTCTAAACTGCTCTCTCCCCATGCGGAGCGATCATGGTGCTACAGTAAATGATATCAATTAAGCACATCCCTTTAAAAAAAAAATATCCAGTATTCTTGTGATTTGATCACAAAAGACTAAGAAAAACAGGTTTTGCATATGTTTTTAAATAAATTAATCAAAAGTGATTCTTCTGTACAACGAAGTTTGCTATGTGTCAGATCTCGTTTACTTCTTAAAAATTTATATGGATTGTAAAATACCAGTACTAAGAATAAAGTATTTAGAGATAAATATTAATAAGTAACATCTGTTACAGCTGTATCTGTAAAAAGTAACTAATACAGCAATATTCAGGTAAACAACATTAACATCAGTAGTTCCTTTGGAATATTAGCCAGTTAAGCTTTCTTATTTATACATAATGCTCAGGGGCTCTTAAAACAATCAGATTTGAAAACACTAATTATTCCTACAGGCATGCTGTCATCACAAGGACCTTTATTTAACCTACTAGTAGTTCACAGCTGATATCATCAATCTGTTTTACTTGACTGCATATATGTAGCCAAGATCTCCAAACTGTTTGGACTGGAAATATTTTTCCCTCTTGAGTTGCCATCCAATTCTACCAACTAAAGTAAAATATAATCTTGCTGCTATTGTGACCATGAAAGCCATTCCTCATGAATGTGACTATTTACTTTGGGTTACGGTTACACTGCTTACATTTTTAGGGTGTCTCATTTCCACTTTATGCAAGTTGCCTTGTGTCCTCACTTCAGTAGAAAATAAAAACTTATCTATAAGGGATAACCAACATGAAATAACTTACTGCAAACTCAGGTACAAATATTAGAACATCAAAGAGCTATGATGCTTTCCATATGGCTTAAAATCCAAATCTGACCATCAAGAAAGATATTTTGGTAGTGTCTGATTAAATGCTTACTCTAGTTGCCACATAAGCGTACTTTATTCCCGATTCTTATTAAAATATGATAATGTTTGAAAATATCTACCCTACAGGCCATTCAGTCTTTTATCAAGTCAAAAGACCTTCTTTTCTTCACATATATCAAACAGCTTGTCTTGATCGAATCACATCGTTATTATTTAGAATAGCTTTCCCAAAAATGAGTATGCCCTAATATCCCAGAACTTGAAAAATATGTAAAACTATTCATGCACTATTGTGTTGGTTTTGGCTGGGATAGAGTTAATTTTCTTCACAGTAGCTAGTATGGGGCTATGTTTTGGATTTGTGCTGGAAACCGGGTTGATAGCACAGGGAAGGTTTTGTTACCACTGAGCAGGGCTTACAGAGCCAGGGTCTTTGCGGCTCCTCACCGCACCCCAGCAGCGAGGAGGCTGGGGGTGCACAAGGGGTTGGGAGGGGACACAGCCGGGACAGCTGATCCCAGCCGGGCAAAGGGATATTCCACACCGTATGACGTCACGCTGAGCATATGAAGCTGGGGGAGGAAGAAGGAAGCGGGGGACATTCAGAGTGATGGCGTTTGTCTTCTCAAGTAACCGCTACACATGATGGAGCCCTGCTCTCCTGGGGATACCTGCCTGCCAGTGGGAGGTGGTGAATGAATTCCTTGTTCTGCTTTACCTCCGTGTGCAGCTTTTGCTTTCCCTAGTAAAGCTAGATAAAAAAAGTCTCTATCTCAACCCATGAGTTTTCTCACTTTTACTGTTCTGAATCTCTCCACCATCCCCCGGGGATGGGGAGCGAGCGAGCAGCTGTGTGGGCTTGGTTGCCAGCTGGGGTTAAGCCACAACAACTATACTTCGTGCTTTCCTTTCCTACACTTATTGAAAGACCTAACAAATTGCTGATGCGCACATTTCCTTAACACATTAGTTCCTGCCTGAAGACAATGTACTAGACCACATATATCATGGCTGCTTTTGTTGTGTGGTTGTAGGACAGTGAAACCAAAGTCCAAGAGAGGTGTAGTATTGAAACTAATAAGGCCAGTTTCCACAGAATATTCAGAGAAGCAGCTTTTAGGTAATTTGTGCTATCTGAACCAGTAGCACTGAGATGCAAAGATACACCCCCCAAACCCCTCAAAAAAACTTATTTAAACATTCTCACTTTAGTGCCGCTGGATTTATTGGCATAGTCTCAGTGCCAAGCACTAGACAACTGAAGCAAAGCTGCTGCCAGTGTGAGCATAAGATGCAGTAGAAATTTGAGAGAGGATGATGGGGAGGAAATGCAGAGAGCCCTTAAGCAGAGACAGTGTGCACGCAACTGACCCAGTGAACTTAGAAAAATATCATAATCTTAAGTAAGTCCCCACAACAAAGTCATTCATAGTAGATCTAATCCACACATGCTCTGCAACTTTCAAGAATTATAGGTAACACTAAGAGCTCTGCCCAACATATATCAAACCCTTCCTCGGTAAAATTTTCACATAATTGAAGCTGAAATCGTCCATGTGAGCTAGTCCATTATTTCCAGGAAAATTTTACTTAAGATTGTTAACCTATTTGAAGAAACAATAACAATGAATGTTATGCTGATTGATTCTTCAGAAATTTCGTTCACTGAAAAGCTCTGCTAGTGATACAGGAAAGCAAGGGTTTGACTGTCTGATTAGTTGTCACCACACCAGCTTCAGAAACACATCTCTTGATCACCCCATGAAAAAAACTACTAAAGCATAGTCATAGGACAGAAAAATCATTCTGAGCACGCTGGTAACAACTTTAGCAGCTAAACTCTCCTTAAAACATACCGTTGTAAGCATGTGCTATTCAAACTGCAGAAAGTGCCTTTTTGCATGTTCTGCTTTCTCCCACTGAAGTAAGAGACTTACCAAAAGCAAAGCAGAAGATTCTTAGTGCAAGCAGCAAAGACAGATATCTGTATTACCACAAGACTGAAAAAAATAATGCTGTTCTGGAATTTGCCATAGAACAATAGAAAGGCAGCTGTCCTAAAACACAACAGCTCTTCGCCACCGTGCTGATTTATCCTTTGGTGAATGTTGATCTTGGGTTCTATAGTCATCTTCGACAAATACTGTTTCCACTGACTTAGCCTTACACAGGGCAAGTGTTATCTAAATTTAAATTTGTACATATTTTTTGTTTTCCTTCCAGAATATTAGGACTGTTTTATCATTTTCTAAGACTGTAAGACAGTGTTCCTCGCAAATTACAACTGCCAAAACAACACTGAGTATGCCTTTGCTATACATTGACTCATATGATTGCTGGAAATTTGGGGAGACACACAGTTCCATTTAAATCAAATGTCAAAACCAGTAAGAATGAAAGAAATCAAAGGTAAATGTCTCTGGGTGGGTCATCTAATCCTCATGCTCTCTAATCCTCAGCAAGGCTGTTCCCTAGCCTGCTGTCTGAAAGGGATGGTTCCTTTTTTGAGTTGTGGAGAGAACAAAGGTGTAAGAAGGGCTGTGCTTCGTTGTTTTTTCTTGATGACAAGCAGTCTTAAACCAATGCAAAAGCTGGTTCTTTAAATTAAGAAATCACATAGGAGGAGGACTGTGGCAATCTTACAGTTTTGTGAAGGATCTTACTTTAACTTTGCCTATGATTAAGCAAATGGGAAAGCTCTGAGAATGTTCATCTATATTTGAAAACTAATCACACATGACTAAAGATGTCCAAAAATATCAAGTGAAAATTAACAGTATTAACTATGTATGTGCTGGGAGATTAAAGTTTTAATTACATCTTTTAGATCCTTTTTGTTTATTTTTCAAGGTATATCTCAAAACATCAAACTTGCATAATGGGTTAAACCCCACAAATTTTATTAAAAACAGGATTCTGAAAAAATTAAATGCCTTGCAATAGATAAAATTCAACAATATTGACCTTTTTAGGAAAAAAGCATAATCTTTTACTACATCTTGTAATGTTTGGGGTATTGACAACATCAATATATAAATGCATAAAACTACAAAATATCTGAAATTATTGAAATGGAAAAAAACAAGGCAAGACAGTTAACGATGGATATGAAAACTGCAAATAGCCTCTCAGCTTTATGCATGATTTCCAAGGCCTTCCTCAAGACAAAGACGGTGCCTATAGTCTAATAAAAATCAGTAGCTACTTACATCATGCACCAACTCAAAGTACTTCTGACAGGCCAGCTGGTAATGCATGCCCTTCACCAATTCCAGGATCTGTACAGAAGGAGAAAAATGTAACGGATTCAGAAGTAGCACACGTACATCTTGTTGGTACCTACCATGACAAGGTATTTCACAACAGCCTTGTATAATAGCTCATGAAAATTTGCAGCACATGACATCTTTGATATCTGCATATCCTACTAGTAACTGACAACGTTTAGACAACTATAGCTTAAAATTACCCTGGCTACATTAAA
This sequence comes from Falco cherrug, assembly GCF_023634085.1. NCBI lineage: Eukaryota > Metazoa > Chordata > Aves > Falconiformes > Falconidae > Falco > Falco cherrug. The sequence continues at coordinate 17,296,499 of NC_073702.1, forward strand.
AACAAGATAAAACCACAGGAAGACACACCTAGTCCTTAAAACATAATTTCAACACTCTTAACTTCAAGAATAAGTTGAATCTCTATTTTTGCAATATAATTGTGACAGTCATTGTCAAACGATATATCATACTGCAATATCTCTTCCATAATTGCAGACATAAATCTAGTAATTCAAGTGGTTGAAGAATGAAGCAATCTAAGACACTATTTGTATTTTTATTTTCCACATTACCAGTTCATGCAGATATAGAATAAAATACTACTGTGCTCCCATCAAGAAAATTTAATGCAAATCCTTTAGACAAGTATCTGTGAGAGGGGAATGCTTTTACCGTCAATCAGATTTGTCCTTTTTGAAATGAAGTTATTTCTAGTCAAGCTCAGCAGAATATGTGAGTGAATAGCCTGTTTTGAACACCTATTAGGAAAATCATGCCATCTTTTGTAAATACAATTTGCTTCCCAATTCTACTTCAGGTAATCTCTTCTGTGCTGCATAAAGTCTCATTCTTATCACCAGAATGCAATGCCAGTTGAAATTTTTTCGTTTGTTCACCTCCCCTCTCCTTTATATAATCAAAATGCATGCTTCCTCTGCTTATCAAACAGAGAAAATTGCTGGAATTAAGAGATAGCCTCAGTGGAAGGAAAAATAGTTTTAAAGAAACGTTAATTTCAAGCCCCTTTCCCAAGGTTGACCTTTGTGTCAAACACAGTGATACGCTCCAGCTTAAATCCCTGCTGTACTCATTATTGAATTTATTGACAGATGTATAAATAAATTACATTTGCTGAATGGATAAAACCAGCAACACACTGCCAAGAAAGTACTTAGCGGCACTGTTCCACTGTAATAGCCCAACTGATTACATTTCTGTCCCTCTTGCCACCTCCTGTTAAATCTTCTGTAAAAGATCAAGGCCAAGGCCAATAGGCAATGAAGTTTGAAATCTTGCACTATCTGTATACATACATGGTTTTTTATTTTCTTCTTCCTCCTTTGAAAATTAACTGAAAAAAATCAGCATCACCTTAAGTAGTTTAGGATTGAAGAAACTCGTCTATTCTAAACACTTCAGTTACATGTTGCCTTATGTTTTCCTGTTTGTTCGTTACAATAAAATCTGTGCCATGCAAAAGAGTGATCCCTATTTTACAGTAAATGCTAACCATGTTGTATGTATGCACTTTTTTAAAAAGTATTTTCATGCAATTTGGAGTAATGATCAGAAGACCTATAAGTCTGTTGGTTAGTTAAAAGAAACATTCGTAATGTTCTGTAGCATTCAGACTTTTCTAATCTGAATTTTCCATCTGAAATAAGTTAAATAATTTAATCTAGCCCATAAATACTTTGGGTTTTCTCAAAATTATTCTTCGTTTAATCAAGATTACACCTAATAGAAATTATATAAATAAAAAGTTCAGGTGCAATAAATAAATAAAGATTCAGGTGCAAAGATATTTTAACTCTCAGAACCTTAAGTGAGCAAACAAAAACTTCAATATGGACAAATTCTGAGTATAAACCACCAAAAGTTCAAAAGTATTGAAGTCCTCTTGTAATTTAAAGAGACCTTTTTGAAAAAGCTGATCAGTTAAAAGGCTAGTAGTCATTCTGCGGTTTGTTTCAACTTTTGAATCACTGACCATAGTTATAGCTGCTTTTTGTAGCAAAGATGTCATTACCCAACTGAACCCAACCTGAAAAGTGGAAAAGACAAGGATTATCAAAACTAGCTTTCGATGTACTAATTCACAATGATTCACAGGATGAAAGACCAAGCTACTGTTGTGTTCTCTGACAGTTCAGCAGAAATATCCTAACTTCAAGTGACAGAAGAGGGATCACAGACCAACACAGCACAGAAGACCACAGAATAAAGAGGCACTTAAAAATAAATTCCAGTTGCGTAGGAGAAATTATTCTGAGCAAATTATTCTGAAACCAAGCCCATTTCAGCCCTTGACCCATCCTTGGGAAAATCTTGACCCACCCTTAGGGTGGAGAAGAGGACTCCATTGAATCAATGCTGCTGACATATGAAAGCTATAATGGTCACGTTATCAGAGCTGGCCTTGAAGGACTTTAAAATCTGTAAGAGCAACCATGTTATTGTGCAGCAGCTGAACCTTTGTTGCCCAGCTACATTGCTGTTTCACCAAGGAAATACGGTCCCACTCCCCTGAGACCCCTCTCAGACCTCTCAGAGACTATTAGGTCACGACATAGATTCTTCTGCTGTACTACTATCAAGACATGTATCTTTGAGAAAAGCTGTTAGAAGGGCCTCTACCAGCATTCTCCACTGAAGTCTGGTAACTAGGTTTTCATGCCACTTCTTTTCCAGGCATTGAGTGCTCCATAAAACAGATGCCCACCAGAACAGATCAGAGACTTTCATCCAGTTTGTTAAATTTATCAATGTACTTGATTGCACTGGTAGTCATCATTTTACTTGTGCTCCTTTATCATCTCCACCGCACCACCTCCCCAGCTTTGACTGGTTAGTCGATTTCAGCCAAATTTGACAAGTAGAGATGACAAAGCTATACAGTTCCTACATGTTGGTTAAAAGTTGTGGTTGGGTAGACCATCCAGAACAACATTTGTGGCTCATTCAGCCAAAAGCAGTTATAACTTAGCTGCTACTCAGAGAGGCAGACAGAAGGCAGCCAAATGATGAGCCTGATATTTAGCACATATGTAAGTTTAAACTGGCCACAGCACAGGGGACCAGGTTCACCTTCTGCATATATGACACGGCTAAGGAATAAGGGGGACATTAAACATATCCAAAGAACAGGTTTAATAGATTAACTGGCTTTAATAGGGAACAAGTTGCTAAAAGAAAAAACAAGAGAAGGTTAAAAATTGCAATAGGATGGAACTCAGCTAGAAAGGAATCCTCTGTGCGAGAGAAACTAACAATCCTCTATTTCAATAAAACAGAATTATCATTCATAATAAATACTATCTTTCCTACTACATTTATGCACATAATGAAAACAAGCTCACAGCTGTTTTTCAGTAGTGTTACCCAGGAACAGATCTCCACCTAAAACTGCCTTAATTCACAGCAGCAGCTTGTCTCTCTATATATTAAAACATTCACACTGAATTGCTTTATTTTGCAATTAAAGGTACATACTCAAGGACTCTTTTTATTAGTTCTTATGTGCCTTTTCTTTCACTGCCATCTGCAACTTGCTTTTCTGATGTTGCTTTATGGACTACTAATGAGGTCAAGATGATGTTTGGCATCTGTATGCAGCCTCCTGCTTTACAGATCCTCGCATTCAAAGCTAAGATGTAGCACGACAAGTTGGTCTCTACGATTATTCACTGTTATTTTCAGTTACTCACAGTTAGTTCTATTTGAAAACTGCAGAATTAACGTACATTTTCAAAATTAAAATCTACTATAGATTCAGTTAAGTATAACTAATTTCTAACTTTCTTTTTATTTCAGAGGTGACTGAAGATATGACTGGGAGCAACTGCTGGAGCGTATCTGAACATATTCCAGTTTTCATCTCTTTCAGGTCACTTTGTCACCATCTCTGCACTGAGTCCTGCCCCAGGACTCCCCAGTGCCCTTTGCCTCCCGGTCAGTACAGCCATCTGTTCTTTCTGCTGCTTTCAGGTATTTCCTTTATATTTAAAACTGATACTGAAGGTTTCATGTTCATAATGTATGCATGTATAGCACAATTTTCTCAGATTTGTTTTCCCTCAAGGAAAAAACAGAAAGGCTAGAAAATCATTGTTTCAGCGTTGCCAGAGCTCCTTTTCCTTTTAGACTCTTTGAGTTGCCTTTTGTAGTGTAGTTGACCACACAGTGTTTAGCATTTAATATGGTAATATTTAGGGCACCGTAACAGACCAATTTCTCCCCTGCAATTTCCATCACACTGTCAAACAACAAAACTTAATTATATTCTAGCACACTTCAAAAAAGTAAAAGGCAGTCATGATCCAGAGGGTGGTATTTTATTAATGTGTCTTGAAAATACCTGTACTTTTTCCTCCATTTTTCATGTATAGGCTTTCTAGCCTGAAGTTCTTACTTCATGTATGTCAGTAAGAAACTCATTAAACACTTAACAACAGAGTGAGTATCTGAATGAAAAGAATATGTCAATATGTGCCCACATTAGCTGCAGCAAACCCTGGGCAGCTTATTAAATGAAGACAGATGTTAATTTAAACTGAGTTAATTTTGAAAGGAAACAGCTCTAATGTTAGTTGGTTTTGTTTGCTTGGTTGTGAGCTATTTTTCTAAGTTATATACAGCCATCTGCTGAAAGCCAATGGTGTGAGCATCAAATGGGAGAAGGGTTAATGCACCTGAGTATTCCACTTCTGTTTTCACATAGTTTTAAAATAACGTTATAAAAATGTACATTTTATGATTAGAATTTTTTTGGCTATTTCTCAGTGACATGTTTTCATTTAAATGACAAGTCCTGCATGAGTTTACAGCCACCTATTTTAAAGACAGTCATAGCTGATTTTAGATATGACAGATAACATTGCAACAGAGGAATGTGGGTTAAGTCAAAGCCTGGATTCTTATCAAGTATGAAAGCAAGCACCTGAAATACTTTAAAAAAATAAAAGTTACAACATTAAAAAAATTTGAAGCATTTGCTTCATATACATTCTAAGTTTGCAACAAAACAGTTTCAAGAACAATGACCTGAAATATTTTTCAGATGTTCATTCATTGTTTTCCTGTTTTCTCATGCTGAACTGTGTGTTTATCCCTTAGACTTTTTTGTGTGCTTCTTTTTTCCTTCTTCTAAATAAAAGATTCACGAGTAGTTTAATACACTGTAAATTGAAGCTGACGAAGTGTGAAGACACAGCCCCTAATTCTGTCTACCCATTCCTGCCATCTGAAAATGAACCCCATTCCTCCTCACGTTCCCCAAGTAAGCCTATAGTTGGATAGTTTTTTTTTAATTATTTTACCACGTAGTCATAAGGCCAGCATAAGGAGAGGAATGGAAACTCAACAGGCAGGGATGAACAAACTACAACTGCCTTCCACACCAGCAGGGCCCATTTACGCTAATTAACTGCAGCTTGAGATTTGAGTAAGGAATTTAAATACTTCTAAATTGGACACACTGAAATTAATGCCATTCACCTCTTTAACAAGAGGAAAAAAATATGCATTTTAACTCTACTTGTCATATTATTTGTTCTAAAAGGCCCATTTGACTGAGCACTGGCACAAGTTGCCCAGTGAGGTTGTGGAGTCTCCACCGTCAAAGACAGTCAGAACCCATCCGGGGACAATCCTGGGCACCCGGCTCTAGACAACCCTTCCTGAGCAGCAGGGCTGGACAAGATAACCTCCAGAGGCACCTTCCAACCTCAGCCACACTGTGGTTCAATAATAAATATAGCACCTGACTGTACATTCTTATTACGTCCTTTTGGTAGTTAGAATATCAAATCCAAACTTTAAGAAATACATTTTCCAGTTCAACTATTTACCTTATGTACTTTCTGCTGTGTTCTATGTATAGTAACATCTGTGTACATACACTAGAAGTCTTCTGTATTCTTAGTTTTTTATAATCAAACAGGTTAGCTGTGCTTCTCACTGTTTCTGTATGTCTTGCATTCTATCAAGTTTTCTTTTCCTATGCTGTTTTTTTTTGTTTTACTGTCACAAGCCCATTCATTAATCAACGTCTACACTTTTTTCTTACCAGTACTTAAATTGGATTATTGAACAGTCCACTTATTTAATCACATACAGCCTTTTAACATTATAATCTCACCTGACAATAACCTGATATAACTTCTCATTTCTAATACTTGTCTCCACTTACCAACAATAAACTGAAGATTGGGAAAATATAGTAGTCAGAAATATTGTAACTCAGATTTTTAAAATAATCAGTTTTAAGCCACGTCATGTTAAGATGTCATGTCATCTTAAGATTTTAAGCCACATCATGTTAATACTTTACAATATTCTACTCACTGATGGTGCAAGTAATGGTAACATCACAGCACGAATAAACACACACTAAAAAATTCAGGTGGGAATTTTAATATCAGAAAAGAAGTCTTAGATCTGGCTAGTTAAATCTGTAATTGTATTGGTTCAGCTTTTATGCAAAAGCAGTCCTACTGAAATGAATAAGCATGTTTGTGCTGGGAAAAAAAACCCCAAATACAAGACAATTACACAAGGCACATATTTTAGCTGGGAAACCACACAAGTGTAGTGTCAAGATACAGGGTCTACAGAGTAACTTAGAGAAAGTATAATGTCAGATAAAATAGGGAAGACATACTCCTCAGCACACAACTATTATTCTCAAAATTATGGAAAGGCTGAATGTTGTCTCCTATCACTAAATGTTCCTCATCTATAGAAAATACGTGGAAACTTCCAGCACACAAATCTACACCAGAGTGTCAGAAAGATTTATTTTGAATAATCTTACTTCTGAGACTTTCACACTATATACTTTGAAAGACTTAATCATTTTAAAGCATTTACACGTTTTGATGTAATAAAGACAATAACTATCTGAGGGATTTTGGACACTGAACAAGGTGTCTTGGCCACCAGTTCAGAAATCTGAATGCCCATTGCTGGATTCAAGGTCCAATGCTTCTATAAATTTTCTGGCAGAAAATGTGTAAGGGTACCTGTCCTGGTTTCAGCTGGGATGGAGTTAATTTTCTTCTTAGTAGTTAGTACAGTGTTGTGTTTTGGCTCTGATGTGAGAACAATGTTGATAGCACACTGATGTTTTTAGTTGTTGCTGGGTGATGTTTATACTGAATCAAGGACTTTTCAGTTCCTTGGGCCCTGCCAGTGTGAGGGCTGGAGGGACATGGGAAACTGGAAGGGGACACAGCCAGGACAGGTGACCTGAACCAGCCAAAGAGATATTCCATACCATATGATGTCATGCTGAGTATATAAGCTGGGGGAAGGAGGAGGAAGCTGGCGACATCCGGCATTATGGTGTTTATCTTCCCAAGTAACCATTACGCGTGCTGGAGCCCGGCTTCCCTGGGGATGGCCGAACACCTGCCTGCCCGTGGGAAGTGGTGAATGAATTCCTTGCTTTGCTTCACTTGCATACGTGGCCTTTGCCTTACCTATGAAATTGTTCTTATCTCAACCCTCAGGTTTCACATTCCTTTCTGATTCTCCATCCCATCCCTCTGGGTGAGGGGGAGTGAGCAAGTGGCTGCGTGGTGCTTGGTTGCCGGCCGGGGTTAAACCACGACAGCACCCTATTTTATAATTTGAGATTTAACTAGTTAATTTGTGGTAGAATTCTTTCCCCAGTAAAAGCTCACAAAATGTCCAACAAAGGAAGGTCTTCCTTTCTCCTATGAACCTAAAAGCAAAAGGTGTACTCCTTATCTCACAAGTATGAAGGACAGCCCTAGAAACAGAAGACTGAGAACAGCACTGGAAAACTAACCATCTTGGGTAAAACCACAACCGTATGGGCTGGACACTAGCCCACATTCTGGCTCACATAATAGCCATGAGGAAGAAGCTTTATAAACAAGAAAGGAGCTTGTTCGTGGGCTTGAAGGGAAAACAGGAGTACTCTAAGCCAACAGATTACAAACAATTTATAACCACGTAGCTAAATCCAAAATAAACATTTGGAAAACTATGCATCATTCACACAAAAATGGACAGGTCTGAAATTAAAAATTTTGAGCATAAGTCCAGTACTTGAGAGGCTATTTTTCAAATCCAATAAATATCCCAAAATAAACAAGGTAAAAACACTGAAAAAGATTGAAAATAACATTAATAGACGTATCTTGATAACGTCAGATGGAAGCATACTCTTGCTGTTAAAAAAATAAAAATAAAAATAAACATTTGACCACAGAAGAATGTAGTTTACCACAGAGAACCAACTACAACCTATACTGGAAAAAAGAGAGTCTCAAGGACAACTGAAGTACTTGATCGAAGTCCCAACAATAACTTGCAGGAACCTCAATGTTCCTCAAAAAATGGCCTCAGGTTCTGAATGGACAGACAGGGCAAGCCTGAAACCAGACCTGAAATCAAGGTGGAGCACAAGGTGATTTGTAAAGAATGCACAGAAACAGATGGCATAAACAGCAAACACAGCAAGGGAAACGCATACAAACCAAGCAGTTGCTGCTTGCAATTCTTTTCTGCAACAACCAAATCCACCTGAAGCAACTGCCAATCAACTAAGACAGTGGCCTGGATTTCATGACTCAAGGACCTCCTGAGATAACCTATGAAAGTTATGGGAGAACTAGGAAAAAGAATTACTCATGTGAGTAATCCAAATTTTCTGATGGTCTAAAGCACTGTGAACTAACCTCATGGAAGATAAACCACCACCACTCAAACATCTATATCCCCTTGATGAATACAATATATTCAGAAATAAGCCATGCATTTTGTGCTGACAGCTGGCACAAAGACTATTGAAGAGAAACACATAAAACATCAAAAAAAGCATTGTCCCATGAGACCCCCCTGGACTCTCATCAGAAAAAAAAAAAAAAAAATTCCTCAAGGTTAGTTTGTCAGCAGGACCTTGATGAATATTAAAAAAATGTTGTGAACAAATGGAAGGGAAACACCCTCAAACAGTAACAGTTCTGATTCAGATCACTGCTTATGAACTGCAGATAAGGGTTCAACAGATGCTATGAAAAAACAAGAGTCCCCTGAACAAGAAACACAGGCTTCCAGGCACTGCTGATAGAGACATGTTCTAAGCCTGCACCAAACTCAGACTTGCGTGTCTGCATTCACACTTGCAGAAATTGTACCCCAAATGAAACAGATTTAAAGTAGCCACGCAAAGTAAAATCCTTAGTGTGTGGCCTGAGTTGCCACCGCTTCTCTGGACCCTCTGGCCAGGACAGCATTGACATCCTGATTGATGCTTCTGGGAGGTCTGATGAGCTTCCAGTCAATCTCTGTTTCACAATGAGAATTTAATCTTAGTAAGGAATAGAAACTGTTGACCTTTGAAACCTTTAAAGTGGACTTCTTAGCTTAGGAGAGAAAAAAATTATTACTGCTTATCTGAAGAAAGCAGCATGACGTACTCTCACAAATGCCATTTGTCCAGAAGAATACCCTGGAATATCTAGCTCAGCAAAAACTATGGACTATACACAAGTTTCAACAAGAACAAAACACTTGGTGAGCACACAAACACAATTGTAGGTGTGAGCTCTGAAGATCTCATGATCTTGGGCACAGATATGCTCCTTGAGACCTAGCATGAAGATGTCTTTTAAAAACCTCATTCATTTCCATTACAATGGCTATGTAACAGATTCACACATTGTCAGATAATTGTAGGAAAAAATCTAGGGCAGAAACCATCTACCCAAGAGGTCTCCTAGTTATAGATACATGCTTATAGGACACAAGGAATCTGTAGCCCTGAAAACACTTAGTCTAGGTGAAAAATATACTACTAAATAAAACCAAGATTAATCACCCAGAATTTACACAGCGCTATAAGCAAAAACCTACAGTTCATTTTAAGAACTAGTATGATCTCCAAATGGATAGAATTGGTGAATTAAAAAAGAAAGAAAAAAAGAAGGATTCTACTGCTCTGTTGCAATTACTGTCAACTGAAGGTCATAATCCTAGAAAGGCAGAAAGAAAGCAAGTGCCTGTTAGTTCAAAAAATTAATGAATGGCTAAGTTGATATGCTGCTGGGAGAGTGGGTTCTCAGAGAGGAAATGCCATAGCTAAACTTTTGGAAAAAAGCAATAAAAACAAACATTTATGTCTGAAGGGGAAGGATTTTATGCAGCCAGTTGTTAGCTGAGTCAGTTCAGAAAGTCCTATCTTCTCAAGTCCAGTAAAATACTATAAATTATAGGTAAAAAAATCACTTATTAGGAGCATAGCAAACTTGACATATACAAAGTAAAAACCCAGTACACCAGGATGGAAATTTTGCCCAGCAGATTGTTTCCTGATGATAATCAAAGGTACCCTCTTAAGAAATGAGCAGGAATACTCTATCTTTCAAAGTCAAACATGAAGTACTTCAAACAGGATTGGACAGTAAACTTGACCAGATTCTGGAATCATGATCAAATCCCGGGATCCCACAGTGAAGCAGCCTGATCCCAAGCCATCTTTAATTTTTTTGTGCAGCAGGAGCATTCTTGCTGAAGAAAAGTATCAGGGGAAAAGCACAGAATAACTTTCCCCATTAGAGAAGCTGACAGCAGTCCCACAACCTATCCATCCCAGGAACAGAAATATCAGCACTTCGTTAGATTCTAAGATGGACAGTTCCATTTTGGAGTGCCTCATTGATGAAAGGTGGCTTCTAAAATACCATTCCACAGTTTGCAGTCCATTAAATATGTAAATCTATGTACTCACATATATGTTTGCTTTCACTGCTCAGTGCATTACTTTCACAGATCCTGTAGTATTTTATTTCGCTGATACAGAACTTGTGTTATAATTTGGTATATTAGATATATAAAATACATTGAACACCAAGTTATAATATATATATATTTATAGACACATATAAAAATATAACTTGGTGTACGTAACACATATAATATAACTTGGTAGTGATATATCTGCTGTAAGCAGGGAGGGCTGAAATGATTAATTGATTCAGGAACAGAAGGTCCACTGCGTTACCTTTTAATGTGATTTCCAGAACACTGTAATTTGCACTCAACAGGGACTGCAAGTCTTGAGCTTTCATTTGAATTCCTTAAAGCACCTCCTTAGCCACAGAGAAGCATGCATCACTACTAACCTGGAAAGCAAAAGTCTACTGTTCACATGATCTGACACCTGCTGCCACTGCAGGGAGTCTCATAACTCCCTCAGAATCACCCATTAAGAAGCAAGCTGAGAAACAGTTGAGCAAACAACAGCTGGTTCTAGTTACTTTTGCACAGATTTCATATAGAGGCTTGTAAAATGTCCCAAACTGAATATTCAAACCATCAAACATGAACCTGCTAGCTAGCTGCAACTGGTATGGACTGGTTGTAAATTTTGATAACATTTGGACTAAACAGAAGTGACATGTTCTGATCGTCCCATTAATAGAGAGACGTGACGCAGAACTACCAGTTAGGAACCTGACCACAGGTTTTGCAGATAGATTATTTAGATGAAGAAAAATAGGGGCTTGGAGCACAGAACAATGAGGGTGAAGATCCTGGGAAGCTGAGGATGATCCTGGAGATCAGAGATGAATGGAGGTGAATGCTGGAAAATGCCTTGGGACACCAGCCTGTAATGCCTGAGACTGTTAACTGCAAGCAGCTGCAAAGCATGCGTTGGCATGACTTTCTGCCCCAATTTCCCAGACTGGTAGTGATTCCCTTGCCGGGAAGGAAAGTTGAGACCTCAGCAAACACACCACCAGAGCAGAGAGCAAATGAGGGACTGTACGAGACAATCAAGCAGAGGTATAGTTCTATCCTCCTTGATTCTTACAACTAACATACAAACAAAAAAAGAAACAAAACCAAAACCAAACCAGTATCCAGATCCACTACAAGCTGTCATTCCCTGTCTCACCCATGACACCATGACACACATTTGTTGATGATTCAACTATTTTGTCTTTCATTAAGTGTATGTGAGACTTCCACTCATTGCAGGCACCTCAGAATCCTGGAAAACTGATGTAAAATGCCTGCTCCTTTTGTTTGCTGTCCTGTGCACATGGCCACTTAATTGTCCCCTCAGTCTAGAACAAGGCATTCATCTCTACCAGAAACCAGGCAGAGAGAACCGAATGTCAGTCTTGAGGCCCAGAGTTGTGCAAAGCAACAACATCAGAGGCTTCAAGAGACTGTCAAACCCCCCACCACTGATAACCGTTCACTAAGCTGAAGGAAAAACAACATCTCTGATACTCAGCAACTACCACCAGCATCAGAGAAGACTCTAAAAAGCCACAGTCTGGACTGAAGGATCCTGAACTGTTATTAGTCATGCAAATGTTATTGGACCATGAAAACAGCAACAAGCAGTAAGGTCTGTACGATATCTTGGAGACAGATGTCTCTTCCTCTTATCCTACTGAATATTTCAAAGACTGTCTGATGCAAAATACCAGTTTCTGAAAACCCAGCCATAGCCAACTTCTTTTTTATTTGTATTATTATTTATTTATTAGCAGCAGCAGCTTTTGAGTGGAGGTTCATTTGTTTTGGGTTTAGTTACTATTAGTACTACCGCTATTATTATCGTTATTATCATTATTATTAATAATAATATTACTATTATTCAGGTGGAAGGTGTTTTGTTTTGGATTTAGTTTGGTTTAACACTAGGAACAGCCACTGCAAAGCCCTGTACCCCAACTGTACTTAAACTGACACCACAAAATCTGTGAACAGGATGGCATCCACATCTGGGCAAAGATGACAGTGATGGAAACTGTTTTTCTTAATCACTTTTGATAAGAAAATTTAAGATTCCTAGTGCATTGCAATCCTACTTTACAAGGGGAAAAAAACCCCAAACACACAAACACAGATACAAAAAACAAAACCCAATTCACATCAAGTAAGGAACTATGTTAAATATAAAGATACTGCCCTACTGTGCAAATTCACTGAAGGAGTAACCTCTACTAAATCCTACCCACACATAGCAAGGCAGCTAAAACAGTAAATACTCACCAATCTTTCCAATGATTAGCAGGATAAAAATCCTAGAGTAGCATCAATTTTTGATGCATATAGAAAGGAAAAAAGCCAAAGGAAAGTATCTCTAGTGTCTATCAGATACATGTAAGAGAGCCAAATGCTTATTCCTATCAACCAGGAGAAAAGAAGAAAAAACAAAAGAAACAACATTCCTAGGAAAAAGTCTGGGTATTTCAAGAATTTGTCAAGAATCATAATGAATGAACAACAAACACTCTAAAACTATTTTATTTTTTTTTTTTAATTCTACTTGTTCTTTCCAAGGGAGACTAGTTTAAGTGGAACTTTCACGTTCTTTTCTATCTAGTTCAACATTCTGTTGATGCCTGACAAGCAACGGTGACATTCCACACAAACTAACGATGACAACTTCAAGCAGGTTTTTCCTACAGACCTAAAGTAGTTTTCACGACTCTTTGCTGAACTGTCTCAGCTTAACTCTAACCACTACAACTTCCTCCAATGAAAACAATGTCACCCTTTTATAGTCTTAACCTCTTGCTACATCAAGCAATGCCAGCCACATTCCTTCCGTATACCTCTCAAAAATTTCCAATTCCTGCCTTGTCCTTGCTATATAAGATAGGTTTTGAATTTAGTGTTACCTTTTAAAAAGCTACTAAAAAAATCTCTGCTTAATTTCACTAGGTATTTGATGTGCTTTTGTTTAGGGGAAGTTAGCACAATGGATTATTTAAAAATGTACGGGTTTAGAAGTTTATTACAGAAAATAATCACTTATGTCTACTGACTACACAGTGGAGTCTTCAACAAGTCACTGCAAAAACAAAAATAGATTTTCTAAAACACTACCAGATTCAAACATTTGTTTTATCACAGTGCAGTAAAATGAAGTAAAACAAAATTCTGTATTGCATCGACTATAGCAATAAACTGACTCATGATACTAAACAATAAAAGGTAATGAAAATAATCAACATATCAGTGGGAGCACTGGAGCCAGTTAAGTCAATATTCTGGCTTAAACCTTTTATTAGGAGAGATACTTCACAATACACACTGACAAATCACATACAGCATTCCTACACAAAGAGAAAGTAAAACTGAAAAGCAGTGCCTTATTAATGAAAGCACCAAACAAAATATGCCTTACCTGAGCTATTCCACTGGGAGGAACCTTGTATGACTGCAGCTTCTGCCTCAACAGCTCAGGAACACAGTGGCGGAATGGGCACCCTGGCAGTAAAAAACAAGCAAGCTCACAAACAAGGCTGTTTACCCAGGAGTTAGAGCAGTAAGGCACTCAAGAGACTAGCTAAGCTCTTCCTAATTATCTAACAGCTTATTAATATGAAAGTTAATTGCCCACGTGTACAATTGCTTACTTTTTTAATTTTGAGGTTTTGCAGGGTATTTTTTAAATAATTACTCCATTGCATGGTTATCGAGGCACAATGGGCTCATGAGTTACAGAAAATATCCTAACATAAACGAACCACAGTTCTCATTCACTGACAGGAAAAGAGTTTTACTTAGTTCCTTACTAACAACCATTGCACTAGTACAGTTAATAGCTGCGGGGAAAAAATGAAAAGACAAGTAATAAGCACCAACTGGTCTTTAAAAGCACAGTCCTTAGCAAAAATATTACTTTATAAATACCTTAGAAAGTTCCACCACCTTAAATAAGAGGGTGTGTGTGTGTGTGTGTGTGTGTCCCCCAAAATCAGTTTTGAGACACATCGAACAAACAACTAAGTAATAGAATATCAATGGTGAAGCCACTGCAGGTTTTTCATGTTTAGTCACACAGAGGTAGAATGTTTTAAAGTACCCTAGCAATCTTCAGAATTTCTGTACAATTGAATTCATACCTCAAAACACCTTTATAATTGGTCACTTTTTAAAGCATCTGTACATTTAAAGTCCCCTAGCACTACATGACACAATGTATATAAAACCAGAAGCTATCAAGTGTAATCTAAAGACAACAGTGCAAGACTACTATGGCCTTGAAATTAAATACATAATTTAAGAGACTATGGGAGGGAGTAACTTCTCTAGCCAAGGACTTCCACTGTTGTAAAACTTCCACACCCCACACACCCCCCTCCAAGGAACTCACCATGATAATCCCCTTGACTTGGTGGATTGGACATGATAATCTTCATGCAGCTGTACGGAGTATAATCAGTTCTCTTTCCTTCTTTCCCATAACTGTGGCGAATGCTGTAAGCATAACCTTTGTCAAACTAAATAAAAACAAAAGAAAAAGTTCTAATATATTGTGCCAGTGATTCTATCTGCTCTACAAATAGAAATATTGGGTAACAAAATAAATCTTCCAAACATTAAAACTGAGAAAAATAAAAACAGAGTTGCTTGCTGCTAGCTTTGATCTTTATATTACATAGACTTGTATATGCACATGTATATGTTTTACAGATGCATCACAGGAAAAGTGTTTAACTGTATGGATTTAAAGCCTTTTCAGCTGATGTGGCGATTGCTTTACAGATAAGATGACTTAAAGATCAAATTTTCAACCCTGTGATGTTAGTAAATGGAGGAAACAGAGTCATTTAAAATCTTTCATAAATGCCCGTAAATTGATTGCTTTATCAGGACAAAGAACAGAAATATAGGTTTTTTTAGTCAGATTCACACTCTTCTTCTCCCAAAGCATAATGCTTCACCTATACTTTATTTCAGCACTGAAGTTCAATTCATTAAATTCTAAAATGGAGTATACTTCACTTGTACAAAAGACGAAGGTTTTAGCAAATTTCTTTCATCTACTGATAGACTAACAACTCCTCCAATAAAATGAAATATCCTAAAGCAATATAGATGTAAATAAACATTTGTCTTGGCAGCTTGAGTACAGCGCTATCAATCTATCATTTTAGTTAAGTCCCATGGAGAACATTCAATGACATGAGTTCATGTTACTTTATACATGACAATAGGTGACATAAAATCTGTAGTAGAATCAGATAATTTATTATACGTATTCCATTGAGTTGCATAAGCTACTAGTAAGACACCAACACTTGTTCAAATACCATACTTATAGTGTTAAAAAACCCAAATAGGGTAAAATAATGAGGCATCATATTTAGAATTACACATCTTCAGTCTCTCTTCACCCCAAAGAAGCTATAACAATACATAAAAGAACAACTGTGCTCTTGCTCAGTTCAAAATTTGAGCATTAACCTTATGTAAAGTTCTGTGTCTGAACAAAAACAATTCCCATAAAAATTTATGTTTTCTTCTCAAAACCACTTTAGAGTAATTTTTTTACTCTGGTATTTTCCTAATGTAAGACAATGTAATATATGGAGAAAAAACATTCAAGCATATAACTGGTAACACTGCTACTTCAAGGATACTCTCATTTCTACAGATAAAAGTAGTTCCCTGTTTGGCCTGTGGACTTCCACATAGTAATTCAAAATATTCATATAGCTATGAAATACAACTTGTTTTAGCAGATCAAGGTAAGAGAAAAATGAAGTGTATTTTTCTTCATATAAAACACTTTAATGTTTTTTTTTAAATATAAATAATGCAAAATCCGTATCGTGATATGCAAATATGTAATACATATAATATATATAAAAATATACACAACCTTTAATAAAATCCTAAACTGCACTTGATTCAAAGGGTAAAAAAGAAACTCCTCTATCAAGATGCTGGTGATAATCAAGTCAATGTATCAAGAGTAATACTCAGCACTCGTTCCAAATAAGCTTTAAGACATCCAAAGCTCTGAACAAACATCGCCTAATTAATCCTTCCTGAGCATTTGACAAAGTGGCTTTATTTGAAAAGATTAAAAAGGAAAAGGAAAAGGGGGGAAGAAAAGAGAGAGTGAGAAGACGTAACATTGTTTTCCAGCATAGCCACAGGCAGGATCCAGCACATCAGAATATTCCTATCTAGTCAACCTTTTTGCTCAGGAGAGGAAAGAGCTGCTTGGTTGAATAGTAAATGACCGCTATTTTTGCTAGCAACAGACTTGGGCTTACCAACTCTTCCTTAGAAAGAAGGTTAAGACTGTATGAGGATCTGCTCTAGGTGCGTGCACATACCCGCAAAGGGCTGGGGCAACAGGCACCCTCCCCTTAGCAGGGCAAGCAGCAGCTGCTGGCCGAGTTCTGCTGCTGCTCCTGCAGGAGCTGTAAACGGGGTATCTACTGAAATACAGCAAACACCAAATACAAAGATGTGGGTGTTTTAATTCCCAACCATTGAATGAACCTATTAAATTGAAGATGGAGTCTGTGCTCCTATAGCTACCTATTCTACCACCCAGCAGCTCTGGAAACTTTCCTCCTTCTTTGCAAAAGACGAATGAAAGCATAATTCATTTACTTGACAAAGGCTATTTGAGCAAGCAGTTAAATTAAATTATTTTTTTGTAAGGGAAAAGCAAATCTTGAATGCTTCAGGATGTATTGCTTAGTTTGCCAGAAAATCAACACCCCTCTTTAAAAGTCCTGTATACCAAAATCTTGAGCTGTATTTTTCACATCACTTGCCTTAATGCCCCCAGAAACTACTTTTACTAACTCATTATTTTATGCTGAGAAGCAGCTCTTGCAGTAAATAGAATCAACAGATACATAATAACACAACGTAGCTTTGGGACAGGTTGGATATTTTCTCATTGCTTTCTTGTAATCCTGTTGGGATCTCAAAGAGTTTTCGCAGTGGCAGATGGCGGCAACTAACACAGCTACATGGTGCAAGTTAGCATACGCGCAGGTACATGCTTCACTGAGAGCTCTCTCACCCTTGTGATTCAGCGTTTCTTACCAATGATCAAGGAAACAGGATTTTAGTAGTGCCAATATCCAACAGGCTGTGTGGTCATCCTTCGTGGGAAGAAACCATGAATTGCAGCATTTGGTTTCAGAAAACACGCTGCGGAACAGCCTTCTCTGTACATTGGGGGATGAACTCAATGATCAGACTCATTCCTTCCTAATACTATTACTCTAGGATGTGCACATAAAAAGTCCCCCACGAGAGCAATCCCTTTTGCCAGCAAAACCACCGAGGTATAATTAGACATGTTTGAAATATGCAGAAACAAGATGACACAGGTAGGGAACTGTCCCTTCCTATCCATTCTAATGCCCCAAATTGAGGTGGTAGGATTTTCACAGTTCTTTGAACAAAATTATGTGCAGCACACATCATGCATGTAGGTGTTTGCAGGGTCATTCTAACTGCTTACAAATTGCTTCGTTATAAACTACTTCAGAAAACCAGTTTAAAAACCTGTAAAACTATTACAGTATATTTTAACTGCAATCTACCGTAAGGTCATTATGGCAAAAAAATGTAAAAGGTCAAAACTCAAATTAAGTGATTTGAAAAATCTTGGTGATGGCCCTGTACCAATTTTTGAAGGTTTTATTGAAGCTTGATATGAACTTGCTCAATAATAATGATGCTGCAGGAGTGCATACATTCCCCTCATACTCTGTACCAGTTTCCATTAAGACAAAAGAAAAGAATACAAAGGCAAAAAATTATTCTATTATCATAGAAAAACTGTATGCATATACATCCCACCATAATCTGTGCTAAGTATCAATGGGAACTTACTGCCAAAGTTACAATAAAGCATCAATGTTAAAGCAACATCATTATACCGTTGAGTATTTACATGTACTAGATCACCTACTGCTGGTAATACTTGAGAGCGGCAGCTCTTTAACTGTATGGCCCACATCTCAACTATTTTCATTATTTTGCCCCTGCTTAGCTCTCCGAGCTTTCCAAAACCTACAAGACATTTTTATTTTATGTGCTGGGTGGATGGTCCACAGCTTTGGTCAGGGAGAAATGGATCAAGAGGCAGATCTCATAAGCAATGAAATGGCCCACACTGAAGCCAATAAGCTGAGGCAAAGACAACCCTTTAACAGCATCTCTATCAAAAATTGTCACTTTGATGTTGGAATGTGCAAATCTTGGGACTATCAGCAGTGTAAATTTTTTGTTGTAAAAGACTGCAAGTCAACTGTCTGAACTTTAACTTGATCCCTGAAGATATCAAGGTTTTTTGAGGACTTCTCCTTCCTCCAGGCGTGGCTGTAGCATGCACGTGACGCCTGGTCTGAAGTATACTGCTGACGACGAGTGGGTAGTTCTGAGTTTTAATGCATCGGTATTTGTTGTAATGAACCAAGATGTCCAGTATATTACACTGAACGCACTAATGATGATCCTGGGCATCCCGGAACAGGCAGCACTGAGGCTTTCTTAACACTTCTTCTCCCTATAAGAAACTAAGCTCTTAGCACTGAACCAGTAGCCAAAACCAGAATCAAGGATGCTGGGGGACAGTTCACAGGGTATAGATGAGAGTAC
The DNA here is from genome assembly GCF_023634085.1 of Falco cherrug. NCBI lineage: Eukaryota > Metazoa > Chordata > Aves > Falconiformes > Falconidae > Falco > Falco cherrug. The sequence continues at coordinate 17,315,583 of NC_073702.1, forward strand.
CGTAGCAAGGAACTCACCTTTTGCTTTTGTGCGGTGTATCTACATGAGTATCAGACTAATGCAGATTAATTTGCCTTATAACCATTAAGACACACATACTGTATTAGACAGCCTTCACGAGAAGACATGCAAGTTATAAATTAAGGTATAAGTATAATAAAAAGGTATTTTTTAAGAAAGATATATAAGCTATAAATTTGCAACTGGTATAGCCTAATACCAGATTACTATGTTCCAGATAGGAATTTAAGAAAAATGTTACTTTCAATAAATTCTGATCACATAAATGCCCACAAGATCTTTGGATATGGAATTATGATGTACATCAAATGGGCCACTTGGCAGGTATATGCTCTCCTTTGAAGAAAAGTTTTCATTGAACAAAACAGAAAAGACAGGTCATGTGTGAATCGTAATTGTCATACAACTGAATACACTTTCAAAAGAGAACAATAACAAGTGACATTCCCGAGGCATTCCAGCCGCCGCAGAATAAGTATCATGTCACCAGTGAGAGTTACCTTCCTTTTATCACTCATCATATTTGCATATTAGTATCTGGAAATAGAACTAGGTCCTCCATAAATTTTGTTACCAATTCTGATATTCAGTGTGCATATTAGGGTGGAAAATAATTTGCTGACAGGTCATCCAAGCCCTGTGTGCTCAGGTTCACACTTCTGCAAAACTTTCATGTTTCATATTAACTACTTTTATATACTCATGTAAGTTTTTATGCTTCTATTCCTTACAGTACTGGGAGATTTATTTATTTAAAGTCTAACAACTAAGCAAAATGACTGCAGTAATTTTGTCTAGCTTCTTGGCTGGCCACCAGATTAGTTCCAACTCTGCAAAATTTGAAGAAGTAATGGTTTAACCATTTTTTTTTTAAAAAAACAGTCATTGGGTAATTTCTTGTCTAAAATTGTTGAGCCTGTATGGATAACTGCTTCAAACTCATAAATTTATCGCACATGCTTGTGTATCTTCTGAAATAATTGGTTCACTTTTTCATCCATTTCCTAGGCTCAAATCATTACTGCTGACACTGCTTAGTTGGCATATCTTTTTCCAAGCAACTTTTTTTTTTTTTTTAAGCTCACTCTTAAAATAACCTCATCTTAAGGTTATTTTTTCCCAAGCACAGTTGTCATTTAGGAGCACAAATAAATGCTTCTCTATCTGCCAACAACAACAAAAAATTTCAATTTATCCTAAGTTCTCAACCCATAGCACAGTTTCCCCTTAAAGATACAGCTCAGAGATATCAGCTAAAATCGAGCCAGAAAATTCTAATAAGTTGCACGGTGGTCATTACAGACCGATTCAAATCAAGTACAAAAAAATCCCTCTTCCTCTCCAATTTCAGGTTTTCCAACCCACATGAAGCAAGGCAACTTGGTGATGGCTCCATCTACCATAAGGAAATCAAAAGGTTTAACAATCTCCTTGTATACTACCCACAGGAGTGTAAACTGCGTGGCCGATGAACTAGTTTTTCAGCTACCCCAGACTACTCATGCAAAAATGTGACAATGTAGGCTTTTATTTACAGCAGTCTAAGATTGCCTTAATATAGCTTAGCTAAATATACAATTTACATACACTGTTTTTCCATGCATTTACATGGACCAAGACTTTGAACTAGGAAACGCATAAAATAAACCACAGCAGGCTGTCTTCTGCCTGAAGACGCTGCATAAAGTTACCAGCACAACACATCTTAAAGCCATCTCTCCTATAACAACGTGATTTTTCTTAGACACATACTTTGCCATCTATGAAAGATCGTATTAGCTACTTCAAGACATTGCAGTATTTCTTTCTGTATCTAAGTTATCAATACTTTTTTTTTTTAGTCTCTTAATGGTTCATGTACATTATTTGAAATTATTCAGATACAGAAGAGGCATTTCAAAACTTTCCAGGTCCAAAGAGGAGATACTTCAATTCAGATTTGATTGATTGGAGCAAACAATGGAGGAGCTGATTTCAAACTGAAGTCTCTGAACAAGAAAATGGCACTGAACAAACTGTTCTTTTGTGGACTGACACTAAAATAAAGTTTCCATGGGTGTAACAGCTTGTGGAGGTCATAAAGGTGAAAGATACTTTAAAAACTACTTTAAACAACACTTTAGAGCATGTAAAATTATGACTTCGTTTTAATGTTCACCGTTAAGAGTAGAAAAATACCAACACTAAGTGATTATTATAATATTTGACTCATTTATACTTCTAGTAAACTGAAATGTCATTGTGATTACAGAATTATAGAGCAGTCTTTGTCTGAAGATTGTTTCTACAGAACATGATCTGATTCCCTTAGCATAATGTCCTAGCTCCTTGGCATAATATCACCTATACATAGCATTTTTCTTCAATAAAACAATAGATGTATCTGAAAGAAATAAATCCTTTCCATATTACACTGCACCAATCTCCTAATTTTTATGGGATTGCAACGTGCAAGTCATTTCACATAGTACTCCACTAACTATACTAGTCATTTTCTCTAATATTGTTAATATTTTTTTAAAAATACAAACTTAGAAAAAGATAAAAATGCTACGTAGCTATGAATATCACTGGTTTTGTCCTCCCAAGAATCATTATTCTTCCTAAATATTTACTTAACCTACTGCAAAATTTTCAGGGAGTAAGACTACCAAAAAAAGAAAAATCTGAGAAAAAGAACTGCCATTTTACGACAAAAATCAGTTTGTGGGTGACAATTTCACCCATATCAGAATTCCACTAACAAATTAATACACCATCTTATTGAAAATATTGCAAGTTTCTTGATGGCAGTTCAGTGTTACTGAACACAGAGGTGTAAATTCCTCGTCATTTAAAATGAAACAACTACACAAAGAAACAGTCATGTTTATGAATTATAATCAAGATGTGTAAGAAAATTATAGCAAGAAAATAAGTATTTAGAACAGGTGATGCAAACTTCTGTCACTTTGTTTTTAAATAGAAGAAACTATTCTTATTTTAAACAAAATTAAAACAAAGGCCAAATTAAAATGGCAATATTTGACAACACCATAAGAGGTATGTGCTTTTCTTAAGTATCTGTAAAAATACATTGGCACTTTCCTTCAAATAATAAATAAACAATAAATCCGATTACTGTAAACATGTTTTATTTTCAACAGATTTCTACAGACCATTCTCTACAGTTTTAAGGAGCTCAAGAAAAGTCATTCTAACATCAGAGAACAATCTTGAATCCTTAACTAAATATTTACTCCATAACACTCTCATTTAGAAAGTTTAGTATGAGATGAAAAAATATCCAATAACTAATTTCTAAACCAAGAGATTTCATCAGTTAGGTAAAAAACCCACACCATACTTCTGGTACTCCATCAATTATAAGCACACCAACACCTCTCAGATTGTTCTGCTGATGTTTTTCAATCAGTGTTTCTCACATTTCAATATTCAGAGAAGTTAACTGAGGGAAGTGTATCTTTCAGTAGAAGATAAGCAGTAAATTAGCAGGGCTACTCATTTCATCAGAAGTGGCAGACAGAATAAAAGTCCCCAAAACATACACAGACAAAGGAGAGCGCAAAGCATTATCACTGAAAGAGATTAACTGTGTTAACAGATTGCAAACTAGACAGAAATGTGGCATGTGGTAGAATAAAAAACGACTAACAAAGTTAAACAGAAGTAGAATAGTAACTAACTGTGCACATCTACAGAAGTAAGATTCAGCTCCAGGCATCTAAATCCAGACACCTCCCATTATTGTCAATGGAGGTCAATGCAATCAGAGGGGCCTCGGGAGCGATTAAATTTACCCTAACGTAGGCACCTAGAGGCTCATTAAATAAATCATTCTCTAGACACTATTGACTGTATAGGCTAGGCTAGATCTCTATTGATTGTAACGGCAGCTTAGGATCTCAGTGTAAAGAATACACATAACAAGGAGAAAAGAAAATCAGTAAGTGTATCAGAATTGGGAGAAATCCATATTTACATCCATAACACTGCAGCACATATTATACAGGTTTTCAGGGAAGATGGGCAAAGACTGGCCAGAGAGTCTTGCAAAGTCCAAAACCTAAATTCCTACTGCTTATTCAAAGTCTATCAGTACTCTAAACAAGAGTGCTCACATATGATGTTCTGTACTGTAACCTAGATCAGCACGTACAATAAAAATGTAACATATAGGGAAGGAATAGGAAAGAAAACTGACGTCAGCATGGAGACATGTTGTCGCTTTGTGAAGAATCCTGAAATATATCCAATCGGCCTCTGGTTATAAGACCAATCAGCAATAAAATGCAGGACTGGGACATGAGGTTCAAACTGCATGCTGACGGAGGGTTTATTCTCAATAGCCCGTCACATCACCTTAAAGCTGTGGATGAAAAGACAGAGGCATTCAGCAGACCAGACTGTTATAGGCCACAGCAGCAGCCAAATGGACTTTCAAAGAGATTTAGAGGAGAGCCACCACACTTGGCTCCAGCTCGTCCCTTAGATATTTGGGATCTTCTGCTTCACAGAAAATAGTCCAATGTGTTATCATGTCTAATTATTATCATATAACTCTAGCATAGCAGGCTCCTTCATTCTAGTAATGATAATTTTTCCTATATGGAAGGAGAAAGAGCATGTCAGAAAGCAAAGCTACCCAACCAGCCATACTACAAAACTGGAAATTAAATAGGGTATGACGACTCCCAGGTTGCTGGAACAGCAGAAGAGAAACTCACAAATGAGAGAAGTCCTGAGGAAAAACTGTCTCAGCCATTCCAGGCAATCAAAATTAGCCGGACCTGCCTCATTTTGAACAGGACTCTTGGCATTAAAACAACAGACACCTGTTCAACCACAGCACCAGAAGTGAGTCCAAAGGACAGTGCATTGATCTGCTCTTGAAAAGCATTGCTGCTGGCACGGGCTACAATTCACCTATGCTAGGGTGGTCTCAATTTCAAAGACTTCTGGACAAAGACAGAATACTGGAATTAATCCAAGGAAGTCTGTCTTATTATCCAATATTCTGGTGCTACTTGGTACGTTTTCCAGAGAGTCAAAAGATCTAAGCAAGTTCACCACAAGAGCTGAAGTGTCTTGTTTTCAAAGAACAATCATCTCCTGACACAGTGGAAGACCTCATGTGCTCACTGAACTGTTTGTATTTTACAAGCTGGTTGAACTACGCAGCATTCCCTAAATATGCAATCTTTGAGGCAGAGTCTGGAAGGTTTTGCACACCATTTGGACTACTTAAACCACAGAAGTGTTCTTCCCTTTTAAAACCATGCATATTGCATAGGGAGTTTACCTGAGCGAGCTCCCTATCTTTGACTGATTATATTACTGAATTACTTCATTAATTTATTACTGCATGCCCTTGCAAGCACCTTTGCAGTGTGGTAATGTTATTAAGAATCCTTTACAGATTGTTACTTCTTAATCTACACACTGATCAGAATCACATCTGAAACCAAGTCCAGCACTAGATGACAAAAAGTATATAAGAAGCAAGGTGAATTAAAAAAACACAGGCAGGCCTTCTTCACTGATCACCAAGATCGAATGGTAAATTGCTGTTACCCTCAGGTTCTAACAGGCCACCAGTAAAACAGTCCTCTTTCATCAGAAATCTTGTGACTGACCCAATCTAGTCTGTAACAAGATACAGTAATGTCCAAGAAATTCAATTTTACCCTAAGCCTCAGATTTGCAGAAGCGGCAGCATCACTCAAAGAGATCACTCAAAAGTATCTTGAGCTGAAGAATATCCCTTCAAACAATCCAAGTGACAAAGTTATCAAAATGTGATACAACTCTGGCAAAAAACTTGCCTTTTACTGAGAAATGGTTAAACCTCTCGGACAAGGATCATGGTCAGAACAGAAAGACATTAAGTCTCCAATCATATAATGTCTCGCCATACCAACAAATCCCCAATATAAGCATAGATAGAAAAAAAAATTTAAAACAGAAAAAAATCAAATAATTTTTAAAACAAAACTGTAAGGAGGCTGAGTAATGAAAACGTTTCCTCAGATTGATAACTATTCCTGAAGTCTACTCTTGAAATAGGTACATTTCACTTTTTTGTTGCAGTCATAAAAGAATGACAAAACCAAGGTATTAAAACACAAAACTGTACACAGACACTTGATGTCTGCCTACCCTTTTGAACATAAACCAAGTATCAGAGCTCTCCGAACAGCACAGTTTGGCTCAAGAACACCTGCATTCCCTCTGCAAAAAGTTTGCTGGAAAAAAAAATTTCCCTATTAACAGCAAAATAAAGGACAAAATCACATTTTAAGATGATGATCAAAGGAAATGGAAGTGCAGAAAACCAGATGTTAGTCCTTGCTGTCATAATAAGAACTGCTTGTTAAAGACCCTTTTATAGTCTATGTTATACACAGAGTGCACCATAATCAAGACATATTTGAACTCTTGACTGCAAGTACAACATGAGTCTTTCTGCATTCAATGCCAGAAAAAAGCTTCTTTTTAAATACACAAGACTATTTTGCTTTTTTAAAAAAAAACTATTGTTAATCCATCATTAATTAAAAGACGATTAACTGCAGGGAAAAGGCAAACAAAAATAAAGAAGCTCTACTGCCAGACTGCTTTGAACTGTCTCAGGAAAAGTAACGTGCACCCCATTTTTTAGTGCCTGCTGTAAGGTTCTAAAAATAGGGAAATAACTCTGGTAACAAAATACAAGAAAGAGTCCAACTATTGTAGTCCACCTAAGGAAAAAAAAAAAAAAAATCACCTTTCTTGTTTACAACAAAAATTCCTCAGAGTTTCACTGGTACTGCCCCAGTCCTCATGCCCCAAACTCAACTCCATTAAGTAGATTAATTAGAAAATGAAAGAAAAAAAACCACTGAAATTTAAACAGCAAAACTTGCCATAAAGACCACTAAATTCTGCTCCCCAGTGTACAGCAGATTTTTCTCCTTGTGTGAGTGGACTTAATTAAGAAGGGACATCGGGAACAGGAAAAGCTCAGAGCACACCACATCATGCAGAATTCAGTTTCACAGCTAAACAGCATTGTACATTTCAATATAAGATCAGAACCTAACCTCCTTTCAAGAAGTAGTAACCTCTATAATGTTGAAATACTTAAGGTCTATCATAGTAATTCAACTTCCCTAAGTCAATATATTAAATTTCTGAAACATAAATTGTGCATAGCACAAGTAACATATAAAAGAGCTGCCCTGTCTTTATTCATGAGATTCAATAGATTTCAAAGACATGCGGCAGAAAGTTAAACCAATTCTGAAAGTAAAAATACATTTTTATTTACATCGTGGCTATGCGGTATATCAGCGGAGTGCACATTTGATGCAACATGCTGCTTTTCTGGATGACTGAATATGAAATTTACTGGCTGAATACAGACAAATGGAATATGACAGCTATATGATATTACAACAATTACTTGCACATTATCAAAAGAGAAGACCAAGTACACAGCATTCTGGGGTTTGTTTTCAAAGCCAGTTTATGCGATTACAGAAAACCTGAACATTGACTAAAGTAATTTTAAAATATTCTTTCAAACAATTATATCAAGATTAATAAACCATTCTATCAAAACTTTTCTGTTCAAAAAGCACAGGAACACAACTGAAAGAGACGTGCTGTGGCATTCAACTTGTTCTGGAAGTTAACAAAAAGATACAGATGAACAGACTTGCATCTCAAAAACAGTTAGGCCCTGCCCCAGAACTTGGGGTAAATAGCTGAAGAGCTTAAATACATTATTGGTGGTGTGTGGGGCAACATACAGCAGGCATTTTTCAGCAGATGGCTGTCAAGAGAGGGCCGTATGGTTAAGAAGGCGTTCAACAGAGCCTGCTAAAGACCACATTTAGTGACACAGAAATCTGGCAACCAGATAGGCAAACCCATCTATTACTTTTCTTTAAATGTCACAGACTTCCTTGCTGCTGCTGTGATGGCTAATAAAACAGAAATGTCTTCTGACAAGTACATGGTCTTTCTACAGTGATAATAAAGTGCAAGTTTGAAAGCGGTTCAAGAGTACAAAGGGAATCTTAGAGAATTGAAAGTCTAGCTTTAACATCCATTTTTATACATTCTATTCTGAAAAGATACTAAAGTATGGGAAGAGAACGTGTGTTGCTGGGAATGAAACAAGTCATAAGAGAGCAGATTCTCTTAATCCAGATTAGTTTTAGTACAGGAAAGATAATTATTGCTTTCATTCTTCTCAGTGCAAGAACCTTATCGCTAACCTGCTCATATACTAGATTACTAAATACAGATTTCAGTGCCTAATATGGAACAACTATGGAAACTATTCCTATTTCTTTTTATGGTAGTACAGTACAATTAAAAAACATCACTAAAATTATGCCAGCACTGTAATGAATGTCCTGGAAGAGAGATTATGTAGCTAGAGCTCTTCTCCGTCCCTAAGACATGCCACAGGATGAAAGACCATTCAAAATTTTCCCTTATAATGTAAGTCAGATGATGAAAACTGAAAATCAAAAAGACAGATACATGTTTAACAGGTTAAAAAAAAAAAAAGGCTGAACAAATTAAAGTACTTTAAAGTGAATAATCATAGGAAAACACCACCATAACTTTGGTTTAAAGTGAATAATCATAGGAAAACACCACCATAACTTTGGCTTCAAAACAAAGACTGGAGAATTCCAGTTTTAACAGAAATAATTGAGAAATCTGGTAGCAACCGAAAAAAGGACTGTGTTTGCAGTGAAAGAGCAACACACAGAGCACTTACTATTTTTTTATATTTATATATATATCATATATTACTTATTACTGCGATTCCTAGAATATTTATGTGCCCAGGCAGTAACTTCCCAGTATATCATAGTCTAGAATCATTTTATGTTTTCTAGCACATAATCATCAGTTGTGGTCTAAGTAACACCCATGAAACAAAACTACGGTGAAAAATAATGTTTTTATACTAGGCATATTTAATTTAAGAAATACTGCTTTGAGGTTTTGAATCTGTTATACAAAAATTAACATTTTTTTAAATTCTAAGGGTTTTTTAAAAGGTTTCTGTAACAAAAATACTGTTTTATGAAAAAAGTTACTATATAAAATGACAGAGAAACAGATTCTTGTCAATATTCAGTATGCTTAGCTGTAAGATACGCTGGTATGCTGATTAGTAATTTAAGGCCTGAGAAAAGAAAGTTTCAGAGGGAAATACACAAAAATATGCTTGAGTTTAATATGCATCTACATTAGCTACAGGGTATAATAAACTACAGTGCTCTCTTAAATCTACATAATTATGTCCCAAAGATAATTTCTCTTTAGTATCCTTAACTTTACCAATAAACTGGTAAGGACCTTGGGTTTAAAAGGTCAGGCAATATTGTTTTAAAGTAAAATACATCCTTACAAGTGAAAAGGTAAAAAAAAAAAAATGTTAAGGTTTTGGTTTGGTTTTGTTCCTTCTAGTGGTCAGAACTTCAGATGTGGCAAGCAAAACAAAACTCTAATGTACACTGAAAGAAAACCAAGTAAAGTTGCAGTTTCCCTTTAGCAGTGAATATTCTACCTGCAAGGTTAAATACCACCCAAGTTAACTAGTTCAATTCAATAGCACAACATTATGCACCACTTACCAGGTATTACTATTCTTACTCCAATTTTTAAAAATTCTGCATACAGTTATGCATATATAGCCTCCACATGATTTATACAGGTACATACACACAGTATATATATCTATTCATTCATTTATATATTTGTATAAAGTTGTAAGTTAACAATATCTTTTCAGTGATTACTAATATACATTGCATATGGGCAGAAATTGTGAAAAAATTATTACTTTCATATTTTGCCGAAATGGTAGGACATTTCTACCATGTATCGCAAAGAACATCTACATTCACATACGATTTCTCATCGTCTGACTTCTTATATGTCAACTGGAACTATGATATGCTTCATTTACTTGCTTAATTTGAAAAAAAAACCCTAAAATGGACTACGAGAGAAACAGCCGCGGTACACATGTCTATATTCTTCATTTAATAAAAAGGTCAGAGCAGCAATTATCTACAAACTTGCACACATTTCTCCAAGTATTGTGAACAACATAGATGTTTGCGGTAAATACCTTTGCAACAAAGTCAGGATTTCCTGTCTGGCAGAAAAGTAGAAATAGTACCAACTGCTTTGCAAAACTTGCATTACTAATCACATCATGCAGTAATGTCCATAAATACAAGATGGCATGTTACTTTTAGTGACAGCAATTCCATATTATTATTTAACTGTAAGTCCTAATAAAAAAATCACAGTCTGATGCAAACAACTTCCAACTATTTTGATTTGATCTCACGATGCTTAATTAAACAGGAAGCAAACAGCTATCTCTAGCTCTAATGAGTCGAGCAAATTTTCTGCAGCCTTTCCAGAATGATTGTGTCCACAATACTAAAGAGAATTAACACTGACAACGCTGGTAGTGTCTTGCCCCTAGCCACAGGTGAGGGTTATACGTTTACAGGCTTTGCTAGTATTCTCTACATTTGATACCGTCAGTGAGGAATCTTATCCCAGCTCCTTCCTACGACCTAGCAGAATTTAACAGGACTCTGGAAGAAGTTATTCACATTTTATCACAGAGTCATTTAGGCTGGAAAAGACAGTTATTCAACCATTAACCTAGCACTGCCAAGTCCACCACTAAACCATATCCCTAAGTACCGCACTTGGAATACAATCAAATACAACTCCTATAAGCATGCTTTCTCAGCCCTCCTATTTCCAGGATCCATTACAGATCTCTTTCCTACTGCTTTGGTTAATAGGTATACAAAACCGAAGAAATCAAAGCAAACTAGTATTTCAGCAATATGCCAACACTACTCATCTGATTCAAACTTCTGCAGTGCTCCACAAGAGAAGGGAATACAATGCTAACAAGAATAAATGAATGCACACACGGACACAAAAGGACAAATTCCCATCAATAAAAGACAACTTTAAATCAAAATGATAATATATAATAACAAGAATCTTGCAGAGACTTAACATACATACTGTGATACACTTAATGCCAAAAATAACCCAATTTTAATAGCAATTGAAGGTTATTTCCGTTCAGCTAAGGACAGATATTATTATTACTTGGACTAAACTCCATGGCCAGATCACAGAGGTTTTGCAGGAAATTCCTAATTTTCAGATGCAGCTCTAACCATTCATATGTAACCAAATGGAGAAGAATAATAGCTGTCCACAGCGTAAAGTCCTCAGGATTTTCAGTTATTTGCATCCAACATCACACTGCTGCTTATTAGCAAATTACCATAGCCAAAGGAAAGAAAACATCTTTTTCCAGCTACAACCAAGAAAGCTGAACTAATTCAGCTTGACTCAGATGCAACAACAATCCATGCATTTACGGCTTCAAGTCATGCTTTTCATTCTCATGCCTAGTTGTATAAATTGTGATTATAAAACAAATTCACTCAAAAACTTCTTCTGCATAATTTTTATTAAAATGTAAAACAAACCACAGACTATCCTCTTCAGTCAAGATCATGCAAGCTAATTGATCTCAGCATGACATCTCTTCACATGAAATACCAGTTTCAACAACAGTTATGTCCCATTTGAACAATGCACCTGTTAACATCCAAGCTTCAATTTCTATGCAAACAAAACATTAAGGAAACTATATGAAAGGAGTAGATCTCATGATGCTTGATTCACTACCATAAAGCTGATTTCTCAAAACTAATGTGACTGACGTGAGTTCAGATTATGGACATTTTTAAGACTGTTCAACTCCTAACAACTAGCATCTTGGTTGAGTCACTTCAGTTTTGCACAAATACTCTGATTGCATAGACCTGGCTGTTCAGAGGAATGCCACAAAGGATTATACTAACAGCAAAACAACCAACCAACACACCAACCCCAAACCAAAACCACACAAAAGAACTTGGGAATAGTGAAATCCGAAAGTCTGTTTCATTAGCCGTCGCGGCTGAAATTAAAATTAAATCTTAATTTTTATTTCAAGCCTGCATGCCTAGGATCACTTGGACCACCTACTGTTTTGAAACCCCTGTAACAATTGCACATTACTGTTTTTTTCTTCAAACTTGCATTTAAGGAAAAGGTTTAATGCAAATTCAACAGTAAGTTTGGGAATCAAAATGAGTCATGTACATGGAAATGCATTTTCATGTTTTTTCTGATAATTAAATCACTTCTAGCCTGAGCTGTTTGTAGATTACAAAAAACATCTGGAAACATATCATAAAAGTATTTTGACTTTCTGAGCATAAAGAAAGGTAAGCTAGGTAAGCATAGCCATTCAACATATAATAATGTTATGAATAGAATGTCATTTTGCCAATACAAAATAAAAGTGATTCACTCAGTCTTTAAAATTCACTTTTTTTTTCTCACTAAAACTAGAGAATGAAATGACAATTTCCAAATAACGAAAGAGAAATACAGACAGCAAGTCGTTCTACTGAAGCTAATTTTTACATTCACTGGTAGAATGCAAAAAAAATTTCTATTTCTTTTTATGATAAGTTTAACACAAAAAGAGAATTTAATCAAGACTATCTAAGTCCCCTGATAACCAATGAAAACAAAGGCAATATGCTTAACTATATTAATGCCTTGGTACCATGACATACTCTTCCACTTCCACAGAATTCAGAGGGATAAGATTTTACAGGTAATATATGCTGCATTTTTATTACTTTTTTTTTATATCCTCGAAGACAGCAAACATTTTCTTAAAGTTCTATAACAGCCTTTATACATCTCAGGAAAATTCAAGCCTGGCCATCTACTTGCATTATAGTACTACTGATGTCCAATTAAAAAAAGATCAGATTGTAATCTGATTATATCTTTATCCTTTAGAGGTTAAATATTGTGTCTTGCTGTTCAACATGTCACTTTAGGCTGCAGATTTGTAAAGTTTAAATAACTGAATAATAGAAGTAGCAAATGACATTCAATTAGAGAATTCTAATTAAGAATGTGACAGAACAAAGATCTTTCTCTGATTTATGAATCAAAATATGTTCCCGAAACAGTAGGCACCATTACGCAACATAAAGAGGGCAAATAAAAAAAACAATCTAGCTGCAAACCAACCCCCAAGTCTCAAACAAATGAGAGAGTAAAATAGCAAAACCAAATGTAACCAACCGACCGATAAAGAAAATATTCCTAGGGATTTAAGGAGGTGGAGGTTGTTTCAAAGAACCACCATATCATCCAAACATTATAAATTGCACTGGGGATAGTCCTGTTCGCTGAAAAGCATTGCCTTGCAGATTATGAAGTGCCTATTTCTATTTTCATTTAAATACACGGAGTTATTTTATAATTGTATAGACCTACAAAGCTTTATAGCATAAGCACTTCTAATTTACATCGCTACATTATATTTGTTTATTCTTTATGATCTTGTCTCCCCCTAGTGGCTGGCCCTCACAGAAATGTACTTCTACCTGTATTCAGACCTGTATGCAGAATCACAGGGTAAGTCAGGCTAGAAAAGACCTCAGGAGGTCTCCAGTCCAGGCTCCCCCTCATGGAATTTCTAGCTGGCCCTGGTAGAAACGTTCACCACCAGCTGTTTGCAGTCAAGGTAAAGCTTCACTCCTGAATCCAGATTCAAGGACCTCCCTAAGATCATCTGGAAAAGAAATGGAAGAGGCAGGAAAATCCAGTCACTGAAACTATCTCATTGGGACGTATCTTCATCCTGAAGCCTCATCACTTCTTAACAGAGTAGAGACTTATTCCTGATGCAGTATATGGCTGGCAAGTTGTCTGTCCTCAGATTCATACATGATCATCACGTGTGTAAGAAACATCTAGAATATATTAAAAATCAACTGAAGCTCAAAAGCTTCACTGTGAATGGTTTGCTTCTTCCCCAGTCACAGATGCTGAGCAAGGTTAAGTGAGTAATGTTTCCTCTTGCGTCTCCCAGGAAGATGTCTGTCATGAGGACCTTTACCAGCAGGAAGGGATGCAGAGGCATACCTCAGACAGGAACCTCTGACAACTAGAAAACATCCTGCTCATTGCCATTGCGACCAACCGCTACAGAAAACAACAAGCCATATGAAACTGCAGTAAGATGATCTGGAAAGCTAAGTCAGGATGAATAAAAGGCTTCACTAGCCTGAATGCCACCACATCCCCCAGGAAAGAGTGCTAGAACACAGCAGCTGAAGAGCCACGTCTCACTCACATTAACAAGTCACAAGGACAAGACAGCTGTTATGTCACAAGGATAATTTTGTAAATATAGTAATGCATAATTTTGGAGATTTATTAAAGAAAGAAAGACAGACAAACTCTTGTGCAATTTTCAGATGCTCTTCAGTAGTATATGCAACAATAATAAAAATCTGCAATCTCAAATTGCAATTATCAAAGGAATTACTTTTCAACACAGAAGTGCACAACTAGCAACTGTCTCTTCTGTAAAAAATGGTAAATAATCAGAGTACTAGAAGAGAACATTTCCCATCACTGTGCATCAAATACTGCTAAGAAAAAGAATATATATCAACAAGTATATATGTAGCAAAGGAAAGCAAAAAAGTGGTGGGTTGCCTTAAACCCATCCATCTGTATCAAAACCTTAATTCCAGGCTATTTGCTAAGGAAGTAACTGAATAATGCCTTAAAGAAACTGATACAGCTTTCATTCTTTCCTTTGTTCCAAACGCTACATTATCTTTCAAGTCTCTGATTTCACATTCACAAGCTAATCATACAAATAGATACAAACAGTAACAGCCAAATAATCATCTCCACTATAGGAGGATTTTACTTTCAACTTACCAGAGCATTTTTACAACTAACTATACTGTAACTATTTAACTTCTCTTCATTCATCTTATTACTTTCTTTTTTTCAAGTATTTTAAAAGCATACTGGAGCTACCTCCCTATTTTGGGGGTGGTGGGGTGGTGTTGCTTCTTAAGCAAGAAGAACAGGATGTGAATGAACCTAAGGGAATTAATATCTATTTAGAGTAAGATTACATGTTACAGAAAAAAAACCAAAAGAGCCTTAAAATAACACTTGAGATTATGAAGCCCGCTAGCATAACCACTCAGTAAGAAGCAACACATCTACCACCATTTCACAGCTGATCCTATCATTTCAACAACAATAACTTACCATTTAGGCACTCTTAGCCTAGCAATTCACACAGTAATTTTAATTACAGTGCCTACAGAAAAAAATGTTTTATTTTGTGCTCTGTATTTGTCGCTGTTGTGAACATGCCAGTACGTGATCATCTGCCCCCCAACAGAGGATCTCCACTAGTTTCAGTGCTTTCTTCGTAGGCACTATTTTAATTTTTTTTTCCACTGAATACATGGTTTCACACTTCGCTTACAATACACTTTACTTTTAAAGGTAAAATATTGTTTCTTAAAAACACTGTAGAAAAGTTTTTATCAATGAGCCTAGGGGTATGTTCACATCACTGATTCACGGCACAGGATGAGTTCTTTTCGGTGCAAATTTTCCTTGTGCTAAGCCTATGCTTAGCCTGCTGGTAAGCACTCCAGTGCACCACTGGTGCGTTCAAGGTAACTCACTCCCTGCTGAAGACTGAAGTTGTCTGCCAAGAATTCTTAGGATTCAGAACTGACATAAATGTTGCAGCCACTAAAGATTAATGTAAACACATAATTTTGAAACTGCAGCAAATTGAACACTCCCTTGTTGCAATACAACAGCCAGGAACAAATAATTAGCAAGTATAATGCATATATCTTCACAATGCTCTGTTAAGACAAAAAAAGTACAATTATCTCCACTCTACAGGAAAGGAACAATGGCATGAGTGTCAAAAAATGAAAATGTCAAAAGAAGAAAGTACCAAGAAGAACTTTAGTAATTTTCATTTTTTCAGGACATTAAACCTTATATGACATTTTACTATGAAAACCTACAGGCTACTGACTTCAGGTACAGGTGTGAAAAATCAGCTTATTTTTTACCCCAGTCTGAAGCTGTTTATCTAGAACTTAAGAAGAATGAAAATTACATGGAAGTAGCAGCCTGCTTGTGAAAAATGCAGTAATTACAACTCCTTACTTCATTCACAATATACTTTCTAACTGTCAAAGGTAGACACAGGATCATAAAATTTCATTTATTTCTAGGGCCTATCAAGGGAGATGCTATAAAGTTATAACCCTGTGACTGAAAAAAAGACCCAAGGTGCATACATGTTGTCCTACATGTGCATATACCTATGGTGTAATCACACCTGTTCATACAATGACTTTTTAAAAACAGAAATAATAAATACTTACATTGAAATAGTAAATGTATATATTTACATTGTTACTGTTTCTGATAGCTTGGTTTTATTCTTTCAGTTTCCTTTAAGAATAGGAAATTGCAACTGAAAAATCTGCATTTTCCTGAACTCAACTAGCATACTAGTTGACCTAGGCAACAACAACCTGACACACAACTAGGCAGGTTGACCCTGGCTTGGTACCAGGTACCCACCCAAACCACTCTATCCCCTCCTCAACTGAACAGGGGAGAGAAAATATAACTAAAGGTTTGGGTGTCAAGATAAGGACAGGGAAAGATCACTCCCCAGTTACCGTCATGGGCAAAACAGACTTGACTTGGGGGAAAATTAGCTTAATTTATTACCAACCAAACCAGAATAGGGTAATGAGAAATAAAACCAAATCTTAAAAACACCTTCCCCTCACTCCTCCCTTCTTCTCAGGCTCAACTTTACTCCCGATTTTCTCTCCCTCCTCCCTGCCAATGGTGCAAGGGGATGGGAAACGGGGGTAGCACTGAATGAGTGTCAGTTCATCAGATGTCTCTGCTGCTCCTTCCTCCTCAGAAGGAGGACTCCTCACACTCCTCCCCTGCTCCAGCCTGGGGTCCCTCCCACAGCAGACAGTCCTCCATGAACTTCTACAACGTGAGCACTTCCCACAGACTACAGTTCTTCATGAACTGCTCCAGCATGGGTCCCTTCCACAGGGTGCAGCCCTTCAGGCACAGGCTGCTCCAGTGTGGGTCCCCCAAGGGGTCACAAGTGCTGCCAGCAAACCTGCTCCAGCACGGGCTCCTCTCTCCATGGGGTCACAGGTCCCACCAGGAGCCTGCTCCAGCACAGGCTTCCCACAGGGTCACAGCATCCTTCGGGCATCCACCTGCTCCAGCATGGGGTCCTCCATGGCTGCAGGTGGAGATCTGCTCCAGCGTTAACCCTCCATGGCTGCAGGGCACAGCCTGCCTCACCGTGGGTCTTCACCACGGGCTGCAGGGGAATCTCTGCTCCGGCACCTGCAGCCCCTCCTGCCCCTCCTTCTGCACCGACCTGGGGGGCTGCAGAGTTGTTGCTCACTCCTCTCTCTAGAGGCAGTTGCTCAGGTTATTTTTCCCCCTTCTTAAATGTTATCCCAGAGGTGCTACCATTGTTGCTGACAGGCTCGGCCTTGGCCAGCAGCGGGTCCATCTTGGAGACGGCTGGCACAGGCTCTGTCAGACATGGGGGAAGGCTTCTAGCAGTTTCTCACAGAAGCCACATCTGTAGCCCTTCCTGCTACCAAAACCTTGCCACACAAACCTAATACAAGTAGTAATTAACTGGCTTTCAACTGCAAAATTTATTACCTCACCTGAAATCTTTGTCAGGGAACAGATTTTGGATTTCTTTCTTAACAAAATATCTATCTACTCTTAAATCATATCCAAATTAAAGAGCTAGATTTACAGAGATTTAGGTACTCAACTCAAATCATACCTTCAAATCCCTTTTGCCTTCCCAAAAAAACTGCAGACAGTTGATATATCTTCTGAGACTTGAAAGAGACAAACGTACCATAATTCATTGTAGCAAGCATTACTTTTTGCCCTGTATCTTCTATAAATAGCCATGCCCCAGAGAACCTAAACTAACAAAAGAGTGTCTACCAAACACTCCAAAATACTTCACAGAACTCTAGAAAGCCGAGATCTCGCAAAAATAAATGCAAAGTATCACAGTCCAAACAAAACTGATATAAGGTCTGAAACTTCTGTTCCAACGCATGCCACAGGCTTGATGACAGAGAAAACCTGCTCGATTCTACATACACCGTTCAAGGTAAGGAGCAGGCCACAAACCTGAAAAAATTAGCATACATTTTTCACACTCTCAAAGAGACAGCACATGTATGTTACACTCTCCACACTCTTGATACTCTCAAAAATATTAGCAAGTGTTAGGACAATGACTAATATAATACTGCCTACTGCACTGAACAGCATTTTCTCACTTGAACATATTCTTCCATCTTCATTCACCTCCAGTTTCTTCTTTTATTCTTAGACTATAAATTTGCTAAGGCAAGCTCACCTCATATGCAGCTGTCCAATTTATAATTTTTTTTTATTAACCAACAAAAAAAAGGATAATTTGCCTTTCAGATAGTACTGTTTGTGGTCACTTACCTGCCGGGTGTATTAATTTAGTCACATACTAAGTGTATTTCACCAAAGGACATTGGTTTCCTAGTGATTTAGTGGTAAAGTAAGATTTTTCTAGTCCTCATCTATAGAAAGCCTCTTTGGGGCTTGCCTTTTTTCCCTATGCTTCAGGAGAATGACCAACAAAATTAATAAAATCATAAACAAAGAGAACTACTCCCCCACCTTTAAAAGACATTACTATGCCTTTTGCCCAGTTATCTACTTTAACAAGCACCTATTCAAATGTGTAGTACAATGTACACATTAACCACATCCTCACATTCACATATTTAGATACTTTTCATTTCATGAATTACCTTGTCTGCATCCACTTTTCCTTTGACAAATTCCTTCTTCCAAAATTCCAGTGCCTGTTCCAGAGTCAAGCCAATGCCTTTTAAGAACAGTCCATATTGCATACGGCCTCCGTGACGGAGATGATGGTTATCACGTAGGGCTTTGTGCAACTGGCGCATGCAAAGAGGGAATGACTTCACAGAAAGCTGTCAAGAGAAAAAACGTGTTTAAGGCATACTGATCCTTTAATTTGTCGGATATATGTTTATTGTGATTATTAATCAGCTCCACTTGAAAATGCCAATGGCTGGAAGAATAGACATGCACGTGCAGAGTGCCTTGGGACCGATAACACAAGCGTGTCTGGCAGCCATCAAATCCAATAACAGAGTAATACAGGTGGTAGTATCAGACTATCTTCAGCTACAAGTAACACAGATTTAAGGCTGTCAGGAAAAACATACCAACAGTTCCATTACAGTATTTCTTGCTTCTCCCTTATTTTAGGTTCTGGAATGGCAAGGTGACTTTTGTGAAGAGTTTTTGGGGGTTGCAGGCGGGGATGGGTATTTTTCTTGAAATGTCTTTGAAAAACTACAAGCAGGACTAAAATCCACTGCAACTGATCTGCAGGTTGTTTTTTTTCCCTGAAGAATATTATTTCTTATAAAGCAAGGTTTCAGAGACTAAAAAACCCGAAACATTCAAGTTTACTTGGGCTTTGCATTTTCATTTTTAACATCTGAGTTATGCCATGGAATTCACTACCAAAGGAACCACTATCATGGTTAAGATGGACACTGAAAACACACATGATTTATAAAGTTCAGATAAAGTAGTTGTAATGTGTTTTTGCCTCTGCACCACTGATGTGGTATTACAATCATTTGTATTTACTTCCTTGTTTTGAAAAACCCTTCTGTAACTCAAAAGTAAAAAAAATAGCATTGAAAAGACTAATACTGCAATGCAATAATCATAAACTAAACATCATAAGTTGCAAAATTATTTAATATGAAAATTCTGTTAGACACTGTTCATAATTATGTTAGGTATTTGTGAAAGTTCACAAAATTAAGTAGCAAATTAAGCAATTCATAATAGCTCCAGTCTAAATCCTGATTAGATGCATTTTCAGTTAATTCTGCTTTATTTCAAACTTTATCACAATTTTGTTCAAGTGGTTCCCAAGTGTTACAAAGCAAAAAAGATAAAGGCTTTATATGTTGTATGTACATAGAGTACTTGAATTTTAAGTTATAGATCAACATATAACTCAATAAACACAGAGGACTTACAGCATCAATCTGTTCTAGAGAAATTTTTCCAGTGTTCCTCTGCACACTGTAATCTGGGCCAATGTAAGAATGGCTGAAAAACAAAGCAAACAGTTCAGCATAATTTAAAACTGTTCAAAGATGTTTTTTAAACTTACAAATTTAGAAAGAAATTATTTTTCCAATTAAGGACTGCAAATATTTTCTATCAGGCAAAACCAAGGAAACCATATTTGACAGTTATGTAAGTAATTAAGATTTATAAAACCAACTATTAGAGTCAACATGGTAAAGAAACCCTCTCTTCCTTTCACCTGAAAGGAGTGGTGAGAGGTCATTTAGAATTCAGATCACAAGATCACACTACTGTTGAGGCTGAGAAAGACCTCTGACGATCATCTAAGTCCAACCCTCTGCTCAAATCAGAGTTAACTACAGCAAGTTCCTTAACATCTCATCAAGTTAGGTTATAAGCATCTCCAAGGACAGTGACTCCATAACTTTCTGAGCAGCCTGTTCCGGTGTTTGACCACACTGGCATTAAAAATGTTTTCTTATGTTGAAGTGGAAATTTCCTGTGTATCAGTTCATGCCTCCTAGCCTATCTCTGGATACTACTGAGAGGAGTCTTGCTCTGCCTCTTTACTCCCTCTTATCAGACACCTATTTATACATGCTGGTAAGACAGAGCCTCTTGAAATTTATCTCTACCAGGCTGAACAATGTAAGCTCTCTCAGCGTCTCCTCATACACACTGGGGAGTTCAAGGGTGGATACAGCCCTCCAGATGTGGCCTCACCAGTGCCGAGGAGAAGGGAAGGATCACGTCCCTCAGCCTGCTGGGAGTGCTCTTCCTAATGTCGCCCAAGATACTGTTCGCTTTCTTTGCTTCAGGGGTACACTGGTGGCTTCAGTCAGCTTTTTTGTCTACCAGGACCCCAAGGTCATCTGCAACCCTGTTTCACAGCTGTTCGTCCCTCAGTGTATACTGGTACATGGGGTTATTCCTCCCCAGATGCTGGGCTTGGTACTTCCCTTTATTGAACTTTGTAGGGTTCCTGTCAGCCCATTTCTCCAGCCTATCCAAGTCCATCTGAAAGGCAGCACACCTGGTGTAAACCGTTCCCCCCAGTTTTGTATCATCTGAGACATGCTGAGTGCACACTATGCCCTATCACCTAGGACATTAAAGAAACAGCTAAACAATATAGGACCCAGTATCAATCCTTGAGGTACTCCACTGGTGATTGGTCTCCAGCTGGTCTTAATGCCTCAGATCACAAACCTCTGAGCACAGCACTTCAGTCAGTTTTCAGTCCACCTCACTGTCCATTTACCTAGCCCATACTTCATCAGTTGTTGGTGAGAATGTTACAAGAGACAGTGTCGTAAACCTTGCTAAAGTCAAGATAAATAAAATCCACTGATTGCCTTCCTTCCCTCCCCGCCCCAGTCTGTTGAGCCTTCTATGATAAGATGACCAGCTACAAGGTTAGTCAACCATAATTTCCCATTCACAAATCCAAGCTGACCATTCATGATCATGCTCTTGTCCTTTGTATGTCTGGAACTGAGATGAGGCTGACCAGCCTATGGTTCCATGGATACTTCTCCTTACACTTTGTGAAGGCAGGCTTCACTTTTGCTTTCTTCCAGTAATCAAGAATCTCTTCCACTTGCTATTTGTTTAGCATTTTAAAAAAACAAAAACCAACCAACTAACAAACAGAAAACCTGATGTACCACTATGAACATCTACCATGGGGAAAAGTAAAACCTCAAAAACTACTTAAGTGTACCAATAAAAAGCTGGGAAGGCTTTTACTGCAGTACTGAGATACAAACATGTTAACTCCTGACAGTAGCTGTCAGACCAAATTAGCACAGGACTTTGCATGTGCTGCCTCACCTTTCATTCACACTGCAACAAAGCTGCTTGTGATACCTGAGCTAAGTTCAGGTTACCCTACACTACAGCAGACAGTTACACAGACATTGCAACAAAAGTAATTTCAAATCAAGTACAAGCATCTAATGCCCAGCTTTTACTTCTGAATATACAGACTTCTTGAATGAGGATATATGCAGGGCTGCAGAACAGGCCAAGAGAAATGCTTACAGCAGAACCCAACCAAACTCAAGACTTGACAGTACAGAAGGCAATAAAGCAAACGGGGGCTTTGGATATGGCATATTGTATCCAAAAATCAGGTTGCAAAGTCTTGGTAAGAGCAAATTTCTTTGTGCAAGAAGGATTTTGCAACTAACTTACAAGGATCGTTTCGTAAATCTTTTGAAGGCATATAGAAGTTAACTCCAGAAAAAGGAATTTAGCTAAATGATGATATTAGGTGCTCCAGATCATTTTGTGACATTTTAATACTGTAAAGTGTGAAAAGCATATAGCTAAGAGTTGATTTTACTACAGTACAAATAGTTTGTTTAATTGTACATGCAGTCATTTTATTCTTTAGCCTTATATCTGGCACACACTGGAGCACTAGGCAAGCTTACTGTACTCAGATTTGTTTCACTACACAGCAATGGATAAATAATTAAAAGTATTTGAGCAGTGTGTGTCTATTACTACTGATTCTACTGAAGAAGTATCTAAATTCCTTTGTAGAACCAGATCTGCACAACTTTACTTAGGCAAACTACAAACAAAAGAAAAATTACAGTCCTCAAAATATTAGAATCAAAGCACAGAACAACAAAAACCAGCTGATGCTTAGGCTTTTTTTTTAAAAAAAACAACCAACCAATTAGGAAAATGACCGTTCAGCCAGTTATGACATCCCCCGATGAATGTTGGTAACTTCTTAAGCTCCTCTACTATAATCACTTCAGACTATCTGCTTGTATCCTATAGTATTTATTAAAATCATACCAATAATGAAAAAAATTGCTAAGCTAAAGAAACCCTCTTATTATCATCCATAGAAAGGATTGGCCTGGAAATAGGAGGTCCAAGGAGAAGACACGCAAGTTTTCCTATAAGTGAACAAAGTGTGACTTAAGGAGCAACTGCTAAAAAGAGGGCATGCTCTCTGAATCTTGCAGACCATTACATCTGGACTTGGTAGGTAACTTTACAGCGAGGACAGAAAACTCAATGCCGGGGGGGGGTGGGGGGTGGGGGGGTGGGGCAGGGTAGAGAGAGAAGAAGCAATTCTTCTTTTCAGACTCTCAAAAGGTCAAATATTCTCAGTATGGTAAGCAAACAGCAAAATTTTTTCATTAATGTTTCCTTAGTTTTACATTAAAAGTAGCATATGAACTTTGCAAGGTCAAGATGTCTTGATACCTGACACTACTTAAAAAGGCTGAATCGTACAAACCACCTTCAAACGTGGTGCTCTGAAAAAGAGTATGCTTTATCCATCCAGAATATGTGGTAGACAGCAGCTGGGCATAAAAAACCCAGCACTAGTCATGTGGCCTTCGGTAACTAAGCTGTTGGATTCTTGTACCAAGGAGCTTAAGGTACTAGAGCTTTGGGGTTTGCAAATTTAGGTGCCAGGTCTTCTGATTTTCCACACTAGAGATTCCCTAAGGTCCCTTGATTTCATCACAAAAAAATCACGCTGCTTTCTCCATAGATTGCCATTATTTTCTCCACATTTCTATTTAAATATCTCAGCAACCTTGGAGGGTGGGGGTGGGGAATTAAGACTATCCTTCATTCTGTGAACAATGGTCCTCACTTTTTCATGTCAGTAAAGGTTGCCAAACAGCTTCCCACTGCTGGTTTGAAAACACATTATAGCACAAACCAATCAGGCTTGTGAGCACCCTCACTTTCTTCTCCTATTTCTTTCTTCCAGTTCTAGCTCTTATTTTGGACTCATCCTTCCTTTTATTCCACATAGCTTCTGAGGTTACTTCCCGATTAAACTTCTTACCTAGAAATATCTAGTTCTTCATAATTTCTTTTTTTAGTTTACTGGAATGCAAGCAGCAGCGTCTTCATTTTTCACTTAAGAAACCTGTTTGATTTTACCTCTATATATAAATTCATGTCTCTCTTCATTTAGCCTGACTAAATCACTCAAAACTTGTTTTTCTAAAATCCAAAAATCTCAGTGACCAGAAGTTTTCTAAACATATCTTGCAACTAAAGATCAATACACACATTCACACCACTGTTGACCAAGAAGAAACCTCCACCACATCGATGTTTCCAAGAATGGGACCTTTGTCTTTCAAATGAACAGCCGTAGGATCGTTCTGATAAATACCGCATTATTCACAGATGTGCTAGTATATAATGGGATTTAGTGAGAATATGAAGGGCACTTTATAGGTGCTGAGGACAGTAAATGACACCAGTCTATTAAGGTGTGCATTCTTCTTTACTTGCCTGTGAGATAAGCATAAGTGAGAAGGAGAGTGAACACGCTTGCACAAATATTGTGTTATCCATTAAAAAAATCCCATCTCACAAAACACTTGGTTTCTGCATCAACCTTATGAACTATCGTTTGAAGACAGAAATAACAGAATTGTATAAATGTTGGTTGTAAAGGACATTAAAAAAAGGGCATTGAGTCCCACAACCCATCTGAAGTGGGACTACTGCCAACACTAGTCAGATAAGCCATGGCTTTTTCTAGCCGCATCTTAAAAATCTCCATGAACCAAGATTCTTCACCTTTGGCAGTCTGCTGCACCATCACTCTAACAAGGTATTTTTCCTAATATTAGATCTAAACCTCCCAAGCTGCTGTATGTAACTACTGTCATTTGTTATATCCTCTGGCACCACTGAGAATTCCAATACCATGATGTTTTCCTTCTAACAGTTATAGGCTGCTGTTTGATCATCCCTAAACAACCTCTTCACCACACTAAAAATCAACTCTGCTTTTTATAATTCATGTACAGACACTCCTAGAGTAGTTTGATGGGACTGCATACAACAGGTTTTGTCTATCTTCGAAAATACGCCTGCAGAAGATTTAAAACAGTAGAGTGTTACGACCCTGTAATTTCATCACAAAACCCATATAAACTCCTTCAAAAACTGGAGTTGTGCAAGTGTTCTTCTCATGCACTTAGACATAAAGTTTCCATTTCTATTACATTGCTGAAGTTTTAGCAATTTAAATCTCCTTGTAGCCTACTGTGAGCATGCATTAAATACTTCAACATTTTAACTAAAAATGTTCTCTTTTTTGGTCTAGTACAATTATTAGAAAGCACCAACGAAACAGAATAGGGTAAAAAAAGAAGACTAAAGTCACAGATAGAGTATGTATTTAGCCCAGAAAAGTCCAATTACAAAATATATGTTATGTCCATTTAAAAAAATAGGCATAGATTAAAATATCTGTGCACAGATAATCCACAGTAAAATGACCTTTTTGGAGGACTAGCTAATTTAAAGTCACAAGCAGATATGAATAGCTGCCAAAAAATATGTGGGGCATTAACAACCAAACAATGCTCTGTAACCTTCAACTGTATGCTCTTTTCATGCATTTCTGTCTAAGCTTTTGCTCCCCTGATAAAGCTCTATTAACATATGCCAAAAACAAAAATACTGCTCTAAGAATTCATACAATGACGGTACAACTAACCAATATCCTCCTTTCTTATAAGCAAGATGAAGCAAAAAGAAATTACAGATTTGCAGAAATAAAAAACACCTGTTCAGTCATCTGTCTGCTCACTGACAGAGTTTGTTTTTCAAGCTGTAAAGTTTGACATATTTTGTTTATTTTAAAGGAACTTCCAAAAAGGCAGCTTGTAAGCATTTAGGTAGTTTTTCCAGTTGGTGACAAAAAGTACTGGGAACAGCCCCTCCATTTTCGCAAAATCAAAATGGAAGTAACTTACCAGATGTTTAACACACATACACACACGCAAGTTAACATAAGAATGTGCAAAAAATACCTTTTTGCATAAATGTAGGATACAGTATTCCTGTTAAAGTAGCTGATATTAAGCTACCTTTTTTTGCAACCTTTCCTTTTCCCATACTATCAAAAACAAAACAAAACAAAACACACAGAAAGGACTGTGATTGCTGTGATACTGAAGGCTGTGCACAGCACGTATCAAAATAAATTTCAAATTTCTCAGCTAGAAAGCACAATTTATAAAAAGCTAACCTAATTGCTCTTTAGCTTCAAATGGAGAAAGGCATGCCACTGAGACATTTTGCTAAAATCCCAGTGAGATGTATGGCAACAAAGACAAGGAAAGTCATTGGCACTCAGAAGTACCCCCTAACCAGCTACGTAACAGTTACACTGCAATATTTTCATTCATTGCTTTTGAACGAAGTTCAACCATATGTAAATAAGCAGAGATGCAATGAAAGCTATTTCTCCATTTCTGATTTACACTAAAAGCAAGATGAAACTGCTCCTATGTAATAAAAATTACAAGAATTACTTTTTTTTAAAATCAAAATAAAATGTCAGGTTTTGGGTACAGGTGCCTTGAGCAGTAAAGTGCCACAGGAAACAGTGATCTTAATGCAAAGCTGTATGTTTTCAAAAACAGAGCTTTCATTACTGACGTTCAATATTTAAGTAACTTTCTACCCTTAGAGATATTAAAAATTCAACTGAATAAATACCTGAGCAGCCCAATCTAACCATATCTGCATTGAGCGGTGGCTGGGTTTAATGATCTCCAGAGGTTCACTCCAAGCTAAATTATTCAATGGTTCTAAGCCAATGCATCTCCCTCTAATTGTACAGATCTTGTTCTCCTGCACACTACCACAGTAAGAAAACTCTCCCAAACAATATAAAGGGGTAGGAAGCACTCACATATATAAGAAAGAGACCAGACCTATGCTTAAGCTGAAGAACATCAGAAAAGTATCTTTTCTTAACTCTTCATCCACAAACACGTTCAAAGAAAGTAGAAAGCTTCTATATACTGTATACTACTAAGAGAGAGGAATGACTATTTCAGATGTGTTGTAGAACACACTAATGGTTCACATTTTCAGTTCCCTCCATAGATCCATTAGAAGAATAAAGTAGGACTCCATATGTCAATGGAGTGAATGACAGTGAAATCTTCCAAAAAGATCACAGAGAATAAAATATTTGCAATGAGGAAGGCACATGCTCTGAGCAGTGCAACTTGGAATCTGTCTTAGTTATAAAAAGCTTAACAACTCTGCACTTACTACATTTATTTAAAAAATCATAAAAGCTAAAATATTTTCTCGTTATATAGATGCAACATCAGACTTCTAAATTATGTTTCATATCATTTATAAAGCTTTTGTTAAGTTCAAGGGATACTACCAGGGTGTTTTTTTTCCAGTCAAAGCCAACTACACAGATGAAGTGTCTGAAAAAAAATGTAGCTAAAAACATTCTACTAATACAATTCTTTTAATCTGTATGAAAGAATATATTCACGCTTCCCGTTTATGCTACCTGAGATGATTAAGGAGAGGTTGTAGTCTCTCATCAGACTGTATGGAAGGCAGCGATCGTGCTGTCAGCTAGAAGAAAACAGAAGTTCAATTAATAAAATATTAACTTCAAAAAAATTGATAGCACAAAGCAGGAATGATATAAGAAATCATCCTGCATTGCTACAACTTTATACAACATTGGATAAAACAGACTTCCTCCTATCAAAAATAACTAAGCACAACCCTCCAGAATCTGAAGTTTGCAGAAATATTTACAAGTTAATAAAGCCAAACAGTGAAAAATATTATACAAAAAATTACAATGTTATTTTAATTAAATAGCAAATCATCATTGAAAGCGATACACTTTTTTTCCCCACACATACTTGAACTAGAAGTCATACTCCACTCAGCCAGCCTTCTAGCAATCACATAATGTAAATATTGGCCATTAAGCCATAATATATACAATTTATATTTGTGTAGAAAAATTTACATGTTTATCACTATATTACTTTTATATAGACATTCCCCTGTGTACACTTTTTTTTAAATAGGCATAACCTGTATTTTGTCATTGGCCTGTTCTAAACTAAATACATACTTTTTTTCAGGTACCTCTTTCATTTGACTAGTTAAAAGATTAAACTTTTTTTGAAAGACAAATGTGGTAGTCTATAAATTAATAACTACATGTCACGCTATTGCATAATACCAGTTAACTAGTGTATTCCCTAAAATGATTGGAAAACTATATGTATTAAATTTGCTTAATATCAGTATATAGGCGTCTACCTTTAATCTGTAAAAGTTACAAGCATAGCACTTTGAATACTGCTGACATACATCTAATATAATATAATGTGCATTTCATGATTCTATTGCTACCAAGTTAGGCTGCACTTTGAAAACTACCTTTGTATAAATCTAAAATTTCAACATATTTCACATTGTATAAATTACCATCAAGTTCTCAAGTATTTGACAGACTTAAAATAGACAGTCTCAAAATAGCATGCATCGTTATACATACTCTTTTAAAATCTTATTTTAAAAAAATAAATCCAAAACCAAGGCCAGAAACCTTTTAGCACCAACAGTGTAGCTTCACCCTGCCGGCTCCAACACATCAGTAAAGGCAAGCACTGAAGGAGGACTAACTAGCAGGCTGCAACTTCTATTTATCACCCACAAATAAATATACTCCAGAAAAAGCTGCACTCAGTGTTTGGGTACAGGAGGCTTATTTGTAACCGTAAGAAACTCCATGCCAGACTTCACTGGCACATAGGTAGACTGTGCGAATATGAAAAGAGTTTAATATTTTCCTGAAAGATCACCCATTCATCGCATCCATTTCATCACCTTTGCTGCTAGGCAGAAGTCAGACTGGGGCCAAATTTTAAGACTCGTGCCTCAAGCGAGCAGTATCAACCACCACCTAAATGAGAGTACGTTCAAAACAGCTAGTCAGTCAAGTGAAAGCTGAAGCTACTGAAATCAAGGACAGCGGGAAAGGAGGAACGGGCCATTTCAGCTGTTAAGCCAGCCCTGACCTGCAGCAATCACTGCTTCAGAACGCGGCTCTTCTCTGTCCTGGGTAACCAAGTGTGCTCATCCAATCTGACTGCTGTAGTAAAAGTCAGGTAGTCTCAGCAATCCAGTCATCTTTCTTTTTAAAAAGGCTTCTATCTTGGCAATTAAAGCGTTATCCACATTTTCTTATTTTATGGAGTTAGATTGAGACGCATACAGAATACTAAAAATTCAGTAAGTTCTGTATTTACTCAGAAGTTTCTCTTGATAAAAAACTCATTTTCTTACCCCTGAGCATTAAAGGCCAACACACATATTGTCCTATATTCACATCCTCTATAAAGTAACCCTCTAATTTTGTTTTAAACACAACCAGAAAATCAGAAATTATTTCTGAAGAGAAACTGGAAGCCCTCCAAATACTAGCCAAGTTATTCCACTTGGCTAGTATCAGAACAGAGCCTGAATTACCTGAAATACCATTTTCTTCTCTTTCTATTAATAACTTAACTGATACAGAAAACAATATTTGTGTACACACTCACATACATATGTAAATTTTTACATGAGACAAGTATACAGTATTTTTCTCTATACAGTACTTTAAATATTACATTTAATCAGAAAAAGCTCCAAGTTTTTCCCCATTATAAACAATGCATTCACAAAAAGATGATGTTTATGAAAGTCACACTGGACCGTAGTAAAGGAGGAAAAAATAAAATTCAAAGCCTGCAAAAGTACTGATGTTATTGTCAAAGTTATATATACAATAAACTACATTGTTACATAAACATTACCAACGAACAGAAATACTGTTTTAAAACTTATTTGGGAGACTTGTAGGAGCTGTGGAAGAACCAAGATCTAGTGATCTTACCCCAGTTTTTTCCTGCTGTTGCAATGAAAGAATATGGAAGTAGTGCCCTATGCTGGCTGTTTTGGGAACCACCATTAAAGGGGAAAAAAATGTAAACCCTTGAAATCACAGGAGAATCCATATGGCAAATGTTTTTCTTCATTTTTTTTTCTTACCGCCTTGTATTTCACCAAAAATTATGGAACTATGCAAATTTTAGTAGTAAAATGAATCCCCATTTCCTCCATCACATTGTCTAGAAAGAGAAGACAAAGCTCTCTACAGAAAATGCTCTTATGAAAACAAGATCATACACCTTACAACAAATTAGGTTAGTTCAAATGTCTATTGTCAGGAAGATGTGGGATCTTCATAACTGGTCTTTTCAATCCAAAACTATGGACAGTTTTCCTTAAACACAGTTGAGGAGACCTCAACACAGCTGAGGACAGCCCATCAAAATATTTTAACTGAAAGAGCACATTTTCCTTTAATTTACCTGGATTATAAAAACAAAAGGTAAAGTTCTAATGTATTAAATCTTTCCTCACAGCTGTGTTTTTTCTCATGAGCCACACTTGGTTTTTACAAGGTGGTGGTAAATTAATGTTACTGTTTTCAAACAGCGAATAATTTTATGTCCTTTTTTAACAATATTCTTCTAAAAGGAAAAGATAATCCCAATTACAGAATCCAAACAGATTCTGAAGATTGTTTTCAATCACTCTGAAATGAAGGCACAAGCCTTGCCTTCACCTCTATATGGTACTCAACACAAAGATCATCCTACCAAAAAAAAGAAAAGCAACATATTTTAGATGCATGAAAGATGTCAAAATGTTGTCAATTAAGGAGCATAGCTCTGAACTCCAATCATGCTGAAGCAGTTTGATTTACAGAGATCACAAACCACTGCAGACTTCAGGTATTTCCTGTCCCAAGGCCTGGATGGTCAGAGGAGTGGGCAAAGTGAGCTGCAGACAGAACATGCAGACACCTCAAATTTGAGCTGAGATGGTGAAAGCTGGGGTGAGTGATGTGGATCGTTAAAGGCAAATTGAGCACCATGTTATCAATATCACACAACATTTAAAATTGAGAAAGGAGGAAGAATGCTTAACAATATGAGGAAAATGAATAAAAAAACTGAAATGTGAGACAATACATTGGTCCAACTTCATACTAGCTTTAGTACCAGAGTCACCAGCTGTCTTTCCTGCAATTTAGATTGTGAACAGTACAAAAATAAATAAAAATAATAATTAAAAAAAAAATCGCAGCGCAAGCATTGGTGGGAAAAAATCAAACCAGATATTATCAGGTATTTCATATATTTGAAATAAACAGAATTCCAAAAGCTTTCTACAATTTTGACAAAATTCTGTAGTATTTTTACACAATCTTGTACAAGAGCAAGAAGCTGAGTTGTTCTTTTCTGTCAAGCTCTATGCAAAAATCACATCTCTAGCGTTCACTATGCTGCAGGACATTTTCATATGTCATGAAGAAGGTAACAATTTCAGAACAAAGAAAGCACGGATTGATTTGAAAACTACATAACATTGGAATTATTTAAGATTGGCAGTGGTACTTCACGTAATAATGAAGACAAAAGGATGACAACTAACAGGCTGATGTCTATGAATTGGTCTGTTTTTCTTTCCCCCATCCAAACGTGAAACCAGTACATGAAATTGCAAGGTATTGAAGATTTACTGTAAACCTTAAAAAAAGGTTAACTTGACACAAAGCCTGAAGTAGCAGCTCCACATGCTATCAGGAAGGCAATGACATTTTTATACATGGCAATTAAGAACAAGATTATTATGGCTCAATTAACTTTTCTCAATTTTTTAGGAGTGCGTGAATTTCTTGATTTTGAGGTTATCATGTGAGAGCTACTTGTTCTCTAAGTGTTTTTCTGCACAAAAGATAAGAGAATTTTAATTTTCACAAAGAGTTTACTTTCTAAATGAGATGTCCTAATTAGCTGTATAGCACAAGAAAAATTTAATATGCTGTCAGACCATTTGATGAATACCTTTTTGAAAAAAAAAATCACATTGAGTTGGATGTCACTGAGAAAAATTACATGGAAAGCTTAGGAGGAAAGCACAGAAAGAGAGGGTTTGTGATGAAGGTTACTTTTAGCTGAGGCAGGCTACTGAATTACTCCAGGCTGTTTCTACAGTTTTCGGGGGGGGGGGGGGGGGGGGGGGGGGGGGGCGGGGGTGTAGGGAAATGTACGTTCCTTTAGGAGGTTTCATTAGAGAACATAAAATGTAAATTACCACCAAGAGTATTTCCTTATCGACCAAGTACTCCTAGAACAACAAGGAGTGCCTGAAGGCATGCTGTCCACATCTACAGCCTGTTGATTTGCCCCTACACCATCTGTCAAGCCCAACTTTTGGGTTTTTTTCACCTGTTCTGGCATTCATGCTATATCTTTCGTATTTTAACAAACCCTGTACAAGCAGGCTTAGTGTGCTTTTGCCTCCTCAGTTCTTTTTAAACCCAGGCAGGCAGGATTACATCATTTAAAAGGAAGGGTGACTGCACTGTGAATATGTCTAGGGACAGGGTATCTCAAAGAATGCTCAGTCCCTGGAAAGTTACCTTGCTTTTTCCTCCTAAAATTTCTTCCTTCGTAACTCCAACCTTTATAACATTTACTTGAAGGAGGCTTGCAGAGACTTTGAATAGAGGACTGCTCTTTCAAGTGCTAAACGCACCTCTGAAATACATAGTACTTCTAAAGGCAAGCCCACAGTTCCCAACAAGCACTCTGGAGTTCTTTGAAATACAGAAACTTCTCTACAGGGGCTACTGAAATTATTTAACCTATACCTCCACTGGCAGCTCCAAAACAAACCACCTCCATATGTGCTTCGCTACTCAGTGTAACAAGGTCTGGATTAAGACCAGGCATAGGTTTGGGAGCCTTCTGCAGAACAGATACAAAGATTTTCCCAGAATATTTTTCTCTATTTCTGCTACAAGTTATGTCACTAATAAAGGGTGTGAAGGAACAGCTCTAATCCAAATGCAAAGAAGAAATAAGGGTTCAAGTAGGATTAATCAAGGCAGCCATAAAAACTAAAGAAAAGGCTTCAACAATAACACCCAAAACCAATATACAGAAAAAAAGTCATCTGCAAAAGTCTACCATCACCTGTGACCACAAATTACCATGCTCAGCAATAAAACTGAGGGGCAGTTTTTCCACAGTAGCCGTTGCTCAGGGCCTGGCTGGGCATCAGTCTGCTGGTGGCAAAAATCACTCCTGATTTTTTTCTTCTTCCTCCTCCTGCCCTCCCTGCTTAATAAACTATCTTTACCTCAATCCATGAGTTCTCTTATTTTTGCCCTTTCTGAATCTCTCCCCCAGCCCTTGGGGAAGGGCTGGGTGGGGTGGGGGCTTTCCTGCCGGCCAGGGTCAATCAACAACATGTATAAAATCATTTTGCACCAATAAGAAATGGGCAAATTTCAGATTAATGATAGATTTCACAGTATTTTGAAAGCTTAGTCATCTATCTTACAGGAATCCAAAAAGAGCTGCTACTGGTTTGTACAAAATCTACTGAAGGTGGTTCTACACCACCTCCTTTTACCTTTTACACTCAACAGCAACTCTTTCCTATTAACAGAGGCAAATTTAATAAAAAAAAATAAAAATCATATTCCAAATATGGGGGCAGGGGGGCATAAAAAAGAGTACATGTGTTTAAATAGAAACTAAAATGCAAAGGGTCAAAATCCACTATAAACTAAGTCTCTTATATCCCTTTAAGACACAGAAAGTTGATCCCATCTAGACAGAAAAAAACTGAACTTCAACCCCTACTCCTGTTTACCCAACAATCTAGAGACCTGACCTATAGAAGCCACCTCCAAAAGTAACGAGTATAGTCACTACATCCATTTGAAACTGTACTAACAAATCACAGTATTTTTAATTATCAAATTTAATATACTAATTCAGAGTTCTTTTTTATACTGTCTCAAAAAGGTCGAAGAAAAATACTGGAAAATTCTTCCCTACAATTGCACATCTCCCTACAATCTTCCTGCACAACCATCTTAATACTTCATTACTCCATTACTGGGCTTCAACTTCTAAACTGGAGAGATCACATCCAGGTTGCTTGCTTTTCCATTTTATTTTTAATTGCTCTAATTAAACAAACTGGTACCAAAACTAGTTTTAAATGCTACTGGGGACAACACTGACAAGATAATTACATGGTATTTACACTATCCACAAATGTTTTATACCATTAGTATAACAGTTTCTAAGCCTTGGTGAAAAAATCGGTCAACAAAGGTTCATAAGAACTGTTCCTAACCCCAGGGGGAAAAAAAAAAAAAAAAAAAAAAGGCAGACTTGAAGCGATTACACTATTAACAGTAGCAAGAAATAACAGGATACTGTGGCAACCAAGCACACAGCTAAGATGACAAAAGAAAAGCAGAAGAGTTGCAAAGTGGTTACCTTATAAAACTTCATTTCTCAATTCCAAGTCTTTCCATCTTCATAGCAGCAGTAACAAAATCAGTAGATTAAGCAAAGTAAAAACCTCTATGACAAGTATTATATGCTGATTGTAAGAGTGTAGAAATAACACTCCTATATTCCATGCTCTAACTCTTTAACTAAGTCATTAATACATTAGTGAAAAACATCTGCAGAAAAATTCTTTAACAGTGATTTTGATGCAGCATAGAATAACTAAAGTTGTCAGGCTTTTGTTATATTTCAATTAGATAACTACCAAGCAAATTTTAGAAAATAGTAAGAACACAGAAATTAGAAATAAGAAAAGAAACAAAAGCCTACGTGTTTTCAATCTTATACCACAGGTTACAGACAACATTTTTATGAGGATTAAAATTTACACTGTGAAGCCTTTAGCGTCTTCCCATTATGTTTACTGATGAAAAGAAAAATGAAGGATTTAGCTAAAAGTTTAAGTATAAAGAGGAAATTTCTATTTAGAAAGCAAATAAACAAACCATGGATTAGCATATTCTTTTATTGTATTATGTACTTCTTAGTCCATTCTCCCACCAACAATTTGTTCCTAAAATGCACTTAAATGCCTTTGGTGGTACAGGCAACCCTTTCCTGCATTTGTTTCCGAGTTGTTCCAATAAGAAAGGACAGAGCATAAAGAAAACCAAAATCAGTTTGGACATCAGAACTTCAACTTCAGCCTTCCAGCGAAGGCTTTAGATTGTTCTTTATTTCTTTAATGCAATCTAAGAAAAATTTTTATGAAGAGACGAAAGAAACATTGTCTATGTAATGTTAACAACATATTCAGAGGAAACACATCACAAAAATGCTTCTTTAATAATGCTGTATGGATTACAGACATTAAATTGTTACAGTTAGGACTTCAAAAGTTTAAAGAGAGAATCTACTTCAGTCTCTCATTGCTGCCTAAGGAATAAGCTGTAACTTACATGTTTTCTATTTCATTTGGTTTGTAATATGCCACTTCACAGAATGTGCCTTTCTTGTTAAAATGTCTTAAACTTAGTTGTGACATTTGCTTTTCATTAGCTTATCTTAAAAACCTTTAAAAAAAGTTTCCTATTCACTGTTCCCCTGAAATATTTCCTTAGATAATTCCTGTTTGCTCTGAAAAGGACACAATACATACATGACGGTTCAGAAAAGCATTAGTTATTAGCCCAAAGAGTTACAGTGGCCTGGTGTGTTGCCTAAAAGGGAAAAAAAAAAAAAAAAAAAAAAAAGCACTAAAGTTTATATTGTTTGCTAGGTTTGCTGGAATTGGTTTTGATTAGTATGAACTGCAGTATTACAAACTTACTGAATGTCATGATTTAACCCTGGCTGGTAACTAAGCGCCATGCAGCTGCTCACACGCTCCCCCCTCACCCAGAGGGATGGGGAAGAGAATTGGAAAGGAATGTAAAACTCAAAGGTTGAGGTAAGAACAATTTAATAATTGAAATAGAATAAAAACGAAAGAACAATAATAACAATAACGTCAATAACAGTTATAATGAAAGGGTGGGGAAAAGAATAAAATCCAGAGGGAAAGGGAGAAAGAAAACAAGTGATACACAGTACAGTTGCTCACCACCTGCTGAGCAATGCCCAGCCAGGCCCCCAGCAGTGACCAGCAGGTCCCGGCCACCCCCCCCAGTTTATATACCAAGCATGACATCATGTTGTAAGGAATACCCCTCTGGCTAGTTCGGGTCACCTGTCCTGGCTGTGTCCCCTCCCAATTCCCTGTGTCACTCCAGCCCTCTAGCTGGCAGGGCCTGAGAAACTGAAAAGCCCCTGACTTAGTATAAACATCACCCAGCAACAACTAAAAACATCCCTGTGCTGTCAACATGGTTCTCACATCAAGAGCCAAAACACAGCACTCCACCAGCTACTAAGATAAAAATTAACTCCATCCCAGCCAAAACCAGGACACTGCCAAAGTTATACAAGAGAATTTTTTTTTGACTGAGGTTGGAGCAGACAGGAAAAAAGATACTAAACTTGTGAGCTGTTTCTAAATGGCCTGTAAACAACACTTAAAAAAAAACCAAACCACCACACAACTATTATCCAGCAGGCTTAAACATACCAGTAACTTACACCTCTAGTGGATTTTCCCAACAGTTCTGCAAAACAAAATAAAGTGGAAACGCAGATGCTAACATAAACTTGACAACTTTATTTTTGTAGACAATAGCAATTATACCATAGCTTAATCAGTGTTAACAAGTAGAAAATAAATACATGAACTAGATAAAAATAAGAGAGATGTAGTTCTAGGGATGTAGACTTCACAGGAGCCTTCTCAAGGCAACATTATGTCACAAAGTTTCTGTAAGGTCACGGTTAAGATTACTGTAATTTTAAGTGAAAGGTGCTAAGACTGCATCCTACTAGAAGTTTTAATAAATCTTTTTTCAAGAATGTTTCTGTGATCAGTCAGAAACAAACTTAGCTTAGCTTTGATTTAAAGTAGGATCTGACCTGATGACCAGTAAGACAGAGAAAGGGGAAACTTCTTTCATTTGTAGCACACACACAAGCCACAGCTTTTCCTGAAATTCTTCAAACCTGCTGTTAAAGGTCCCGATATGAACAATTCATCTTCATCAAAGACTAAGTAACAAGCCTATTTTCAGGAATTTAAAAACTATCTATCTAACAAACAAACTTTGGCAGAAAACAGAAGTGATATTAACTGTGTTGCTCCTCAAACCATTCAATTCTTAGATAGTGATTAAAAATCATTATGCTGTAAATCTATTGGAAACAGAAAGCCTTCATTCTTACACCTCTGACTATGGTCTATTTGTTCCCATTAAATGCATCACCCAGCTGAGTATGACCCTGCACAGTAGTGAAGTGCAAGAGGGACCTAAAGAAAAAGATAAATAGAAACAAAGATATGAGTAAAATATAACATTGTAGTAGCACCTGCAGTAGTAACACATCCAAAGTAACCATATGCAATTAGAAATTACCTTTAGTGGAATGAAACAAAATCATGTTTTAGTCTGTCAGTACAACACTACTTTACCTATTCATATCTTTCTCTTGAATTTTTTGAGAGACACTACATTTAGAGATAACTGTTTAACTTACTGGCACAATACTTATTCCAACTCACTCCTTAATGCAAGACAAGCCTTATTCACAGATGTTGTTGGCCTGCAAAATTTTAAATTGTTTTCCAGATGTAACCTCTCTTACAGAGAATCAGTTTTTATGTAACCAAAACCAGACACGCACTTTTTTTTTTTATTGAAAGTACCATAGTCACAACATACCTCAGAGTTAGAAATACAGATCCCAGCTTTCCCTCCTCACCAGGGATATCCGAAAAATGAGAGGAGACAACAAGCTGTTTTCTGTGAAAGTTTTTTTACCTGAATTCACAATTTTTCTCCTAATCCCTAGTCTATCCAGATTAGTTACCTTTCTAGAGTCTCTACTTAATCAGAAAAAAAAACAATCTCCAGGAGATGCTACAAAAGCATTTAGGAGGCTTTCCTCCCCTCACGCCCATTTTAAGATACAGAACAGGTTAAAAATAATGCTGTAGAAACATCTACATTCTACTTACTTAAGGACTATGTCGTAACATTCACTATATCATTATAGCTACTCTGTGCACATCAAAGTACTCTTTACAGTATTCAGGACCGACACGAACCATGCACAAACCCAGCATGGTTACAGTAAATAACAGGCCTTCATGTCTCAGTTCCCTTTATAATGAGTCAAACTACAAGTGTTTCTCAATGCATATAATCAAGATCATGCTATTATTTAAAAAAGGAGACTCTACTATATACTGACATCTTATTTCAAAAATAAATCGCTCAGGTAAAACCTTTATCCCACTGCAATCTGATTGCCTTCAGAGATTAATACTAGTTTCTGTGTTACCTTTTATTCCAGAATACAGCCTACATGGGGAAAGTGATAGTCACAAAAAATTTCTTGATACACTGCTCTCCAATTAGAAGCACTGTTGATGAATAAGAAGTCTAAAAATTAAAACAACTTTGTTTTCAACAGAACCTGAATTTTAGCTAGCAATTCCCTAAAAAGTAGTTTTAAAGAATATGAACTCTCCAGTAGGGTAGCCTGTTTTTCTACCTTGCATTTAAATGCACCAGACACAAAAATACTTGTCTTAAATTAAACTTAAAACATGATGTCTAGAAAAGTTTTGTACTTCTAAGAAAGTTTTAACATTGCTGCCTTTTGCCTTTTTTTTTCTCAAGATACTTCAGAATGAGAGCCTAATGTGGTCTTCAAAACTGTACAGTTTTGCAGCCACCACTAAGTAGTCATGAGATGCAGATATTGCCAGAACTCAAGAATCCAATTTAATTACATTTCAGAGAAACACCTTCAACATCAAACTAAGTTGCAGGCTGTCTCATACCAACAAAAACTGATTGATTTTGAAACTTCAGCTATCTTGCTAATGTTGTAACAAAATGTCACAATGCAAATGCTATGCAGCTAGGGAACCTGAAATAAGAGAACAGTGTTTGCATGCCAGTATGCTGCTGTACTTAGACAGTTGACATTTTAGTGCTGATCAATTTTCTTTTGAAAAAAGTTGGGGTTTAACCTTTCAGAGCATGTTACAAATCTCAAGTGTTGTACAAAATTAATAACTAATTTTGCCAAGGCTTTTTCAGCTATTACGAGTTATTTCAGCAGCACTTATACTGAAATATGCTCAATAAAAACTAAAGCAAACAATTAATGTTACATTTATTCCACATTAATTGTTTGCACACGATCTATGTGACAGGACATAACATTTTTTCAAAACTAACGAAACTATTTAACCAAAATATTTTTCACATTACCAAATGTTTTCTTGCAATGGGCTAATATAATTTAATGCATAAAGCATCTAGATTATTTTCATACAGCAGAAGTAAGTAATACAGATTGGCATTACTGTGCTCTTAGTACAAATGTAACAACTGACATTTTCAAAGGACAGGAAAAGAATTCCTGCACAAATCTCTAGGAGTTGATATGAAGTGTCAATATAAGGCTGAGGTTGTTTTTGTGAGATTGGTTTTGAGGTTTCTTTTTTGTTTTGGTTTGGACTGTTTTTTAATGGAATAAAACTCCCCACGACTCTTCTCACACATACACCTCCTTCACAATAACACAAATCAGCCCAAAGAAAATCAAGAGAATGGAAAGTGGCCTTTTATGTTTTAAGGAAAGCAAATCAAAGGCAACCACTAACTTTTTTTTTTTTTATAAAGGAATTAAAGTTATATTCTTAGCACTGTATTTTTTTCTTTTTTTGACTCAAAGGGGGGGCACAACACTTATTATCAATGTTGCTTAAATGCTCCATCTAACAATTTAAAAGCTATATAAAAATATAAAATATATATTCTAAATTATAAAAATTACATATATAATTGTTGTTTTATATTTAGCCAGTTAATTGAAGCTGCCAAAGGGCAAATCTTACATGGCAGAAGAAATGAATTAACAGTTGCAAAGAACTTCCTTGCTAGCCTGTCCTAAATATTTACTTAATACTTTAAGAACTTTGAAAACACCAAACTCCTCTAATTTCAGCTCAGCATTTGTCAAATGCATTCAGAATAATAATTAATGTTTTCCTGAGGCATTTGCTTCTGAAAGTAATTGATTCCTTTTTTCCATTTGGAAATGTCTAGCTTTCATATTCACCTTGAGGTATAAATAACATCTGGGTTGAA
Source organism: Falco cherrug (assembly GCF_023634085.1). NCBI lineage: Eukaryota > Metazoa > Chordata > Aves > Falconiformes > Falconidae > Falco > Falco cherrug. The sequence goes on from NC_073702.1 coordinate 17,355,763, forward strand.
GATTAATACTTAGTCTTTAAAGTAAATTTTTTAGTAATTAACCTTACCTTGTTTAATTGGTAAGTGAACTGTTGCTGGATTTTGCATCATTATTACTTGTGCACATTTCGCTTACACGTTGGGGTGTAAGTATGTAAATGAACTCATCTCTTGTATTTTTTGCATTCTAACATAAAGCTAAAGTTGACAGTTACCAAGATGCTCATTAGCTGTTTTTCTCCCAAAACAGATTATTAATTCCATCTTTCTTACAATAGCATATAGTGTCTTTCAGGCTTTAATTATACGCAGACTGAAGTAGCCACTTAGAAAACTACCTTGTCAGCAAAATCCAAACGTTCTGTTAATACTGCTTTCCATAACAGTGAAGGTTCTTCAGTGATTTTATTGACCGTTTCACCACTGACCTGCCCTTTACTGATAGCTTTCTCAACTTATAATTTAGTCCTCTGTCTTTTTTTGTATCTAGTTCCAGATGCCTAGCAATTTTAAAACTAAGTAAACAGTGTACTGGAACACTTGTCTTCACAGCAAGCCTGGAAAATGAAATAATTTACTGTGTTTCACTGCTAATTTCTGATACATGCAAATATTTATTCATCTCTTCAATATAGCTTACTGTTCTTTAGCTGTATGAAGATCTTTTGTTTCTTTTTCTCGCATTATTTATGAACAGAAGATTCTTTGTCTTGCTGTATTTCTCCCAGGTTCACAGACTAAATACAAATTTGAGTACTCCAAGGTAACCTGGAACCTATTCTTCAGTTCAAATATACATTGCTGCTTTAATTAACTTGGATCAATGGAGTATTATTGGAGGGAGAGAAGATCACTCAGACATTTCCCCAAAGTTTTAATGTTATGTTTTTTCAAGTTTTTCCCCTCTTTTCCCTTCATTCATGAGAAGAAAATTAAGAAAACCAACACTTCTGCATAATTTAGTAGAAGTTACTAGTCAATACTACAAAAGAAGCAATCAGCTAGAAAGCATGAAAGATTAGTTGTTGTTGCTTCATTAAGCACTCTCAAAGACAAGGTCAGAAACTATGGTAGGTTTTTCCCACCACAAACTTCATCAGTCTAATACTAATGCTATATTCCAAAACTGCTTTAAGAGTAACAATACCAATGCTAGCAAAACTTCTCCAATGCCGAAGACAATATGTAGTAAAAAGAGAAGAAACAAGCATCTATACACCCATCCAATCCACTTGATTAAAATCTCATTTACCACAGCCATCATTACTACTACAGGGCTTCATCTATTCAACGTAGCTTAAGTTAAGCTTAAAAACTTAAGTTTAAAAAGCTGTTATGTAGTTATTTACCTTGACAAACCCTATTACTAAAACTCTGTGCCATTCAGAAGGTGCTATGGGAAATAAGTATGTCTGTTACTGTATAAAAATCACTTTTAAAACTGTTTTATTATAGAACTTCAGATGAGATATTTAATTTTCTTAACAGGATTTTACTACTGGTAATTAATTACTCAGCCCAGTTCTGCACCCCCACCCCAGTACAAGAGGTGGACGTACTAGAGACACCAGCACAGGGCAACAAAAACCATCAAGGGACTGGAGCACTTCTCCTATGAGGAAAGACTGAGAGAGCTGGGACCGTTCGGTCTGGAGAAAAGAAGGCTTGGGGGAACCTTACCAATGCATATAAATACCTGAAGGAAGGGCGCAAAGAGGACAGAACCAGGCTCTTTTCAGGGGTGCCCACTGACAGGACGAGAGGCAATGGGCACAAACCAAAACATACAGAAGGTTCCAAATACACAACACATAATACAGACCTCCAGTACCAAATAATTCTGAAGAACTACTAGCATTCCTGTTTTCTGTACGAGAACTTCCATTTTCTAAGCATTCTCAAAAGTCCACATTTTCATCTGCAATGTAGTGAAATTTTCAAAATTACTAGTGAACAGCAATTAGACGCAAATTCTAGCAAGACTGTTAAATCCCTTTTCAGGAGTTAAGGACAAAACTAAGTAATTTTTTTAGAAACAAGATCATTTTACTCTTAGATTGCTTTCAGAGAGAAATAATTAACAGAAAACTTAAATACACTTGCTGTTGAGGTCCAGGATTATTTACCACACTCAACACTGCCCAAGGCTATGTTCCTACAAAGTCTTTAAACAGTAGGGTAAAGACACTAACAACTAAGGGATTCTATTGCAAGGCATTTTCTGTTTAATGAGCTCCTCAAATCTTCATATACTCACTTTCTTCCCTTGAGAAAGTTACTATAAAACTTTAAATAAATTTAAACAATCCTTAAGAATTCCATACTTGACCTTTAGTAACAACAAACATAGAAAAGATTTTATTGCAACAGCCTGTGTGATGTCAACCTCTTACTTTCAAACCCCAGAAAGCATTTGAATTTCAGTGGTTTATTCTCTCAATATGTGGTACTGCTTGGAAATAATTGTTTTGTTGCTAAGACTTAGAACCATGTTCTAAAAAGTTATTTAAAATCCTTTTGCTCAGTTATGCATATTTTACATTTTTTTTTAATTTTTTTTTTAAGGAGCAAACTCAAATCTTATCAACCTTTGAAAGAGTTTTAAGTCCCAGCTTCCCATATGTTCAAGTATGAGTGATTATGATTCATTTTTGTATTTAGTGAATAAAGCTAAAAACATGACAGGCACTCAAATTCCATGCTGCTAAAAACCAGCATTAATCTGAGCCTACTTATCATAATTTTCAAATATTTTACTTAATCTCAAGTGTCAATTGCCAGCAACAGCAATGATACTTCCTAAATACGAGTAAGAGTTAATATTTAAATATTTTCTTTCCAAAACAGAAAAGGACATTTGCATTAAGCAAAACTACTATCAACTCCAACAACATGCAATTTTTTAACTCCCTTTTAAAATGTTGATTATTTGCATTTGCAATTATTACAAATATTTTACTTCCAAAGAAAAATACACTTGGACATAAGAACACTTCCCTCGGGACTCAAGTTCATGAAACAGAAAACCAACAAAAAAACTACTTCATTATAAAACATAATATTATTGCCTTACAACCTAACTATGGCAGCAGGACCTCCATTTGGCTTCCTATTATTGCCTGTGCCTTGGTGCTTTTAAGTAAAAACTGAAGTGCACACAGCAAGCTGCTAAAGTGAAGCTGAAGCTGGTGGGTTTCAAGGCCCAGGGATGTTCTCCTTCCCAGCCCACCACAGCCAGGCTGCTACCATCCCCTGACCCTAGCCCCAGCCGGCTGCAAGACGAACCACGTAGCCCTCATACACACACATGCACACACTTACAGACACCACAAGCCACCAAAAGAACATGACAAACACAAGAACAGGCATCACACACGCGCACACACACAAACAAACAGCAGATGCATATACAAACTATACAAATGGCCTCATCTTCTCATGTATGTTGGCTGATGTCACGCTCATGAACCTCTCATAGCTGGCCACACACTGTGGTCTCTTCAGAGGCTGTTTCTCAAAGCCATGACTCTGTCTCTGGAAGCTGGCTTGGACATCAGCCCATCCAGCCACCAACTCTCAAACCCTCTTGCTCTCTCCAGTATCCTGCCCCCAGACCCGTGGGCTCTGGCTCTCAGACCTCTGAAACTACCCACCAGCTACTTTCAATTGAAGTTCAGTAGCACCACACACAGAGAACAGAGAGAACCCTCGATGAGGAAAATAATTAGAAATAGCGTTTAGTAAGACAGATTTTCTTATTAAGTTATTACTGCAGCAATAAGGCACTGGGCACAAGCCTAATTACCAGCAGATCAATAGGACTACAATATATCTACTCCCTTTTCCTGCCTTTGGATCTTCTGCTAGATGATCCATAATAACTTTCACACAATCCCACAAGCACCCTCAAATGCCCCATAGTAAGTCTGCTCTTTTTCACAAGACATGTGACAATCTTGTTTCCATCAGGGCTTTGAGCTGCTCCTTCAATGGTTCATAAGCCAGTAGTCTGACAGTATTGGTCTTTGGTATCTTAATTATCTCCCACTCTTCAGAGTCTGCATATCTGGGCATTTAATTTATTACTTGTCCTGTCTTTTGTCCTAGTTTTTCAGGTGGAATAGCCATTAACCAGATATGCCTGCATAAGGGTATGTGGAATGTAAGACTGCCTCCCATGCCTGCCGGTTTTGGCTGGGATAGAGTTAACTTTCTCCATAGCTAGTATGGGGCTATGTTTTGGATTTCTGTTGGAAACAGGGGTGATAGCACAGGGAGGTTTTCATTACTGCTGAGCAACACTTACAGGGCCTTTGCTGCTTCTCAGCCCACCCCACCAGTGAGCAGGCTGGGGGTGCACGAGAAGCTGGAAAGGGACACAGGCAGGACAGCTGACCCCAGCTGGCCAAAGGGATATTCCAGACCAGATGACATCATACTCAGCATTTAAAACTGGGGGAAGAAGGAAGCAGGGGAATATTCAGAGTTACGGCATTTTGTCTTCTCAAGTAACTGCTACACATGATGAAGCCCTGCTCTCCTGGGGATGTCTGAGCACCTGCCGATGAGAAGCAGTGAATCAATTCCTTTTGCTTTGCTTTGCTTGCATGCACAGTTTTGCTTTATTTATTAAACTGTCTTTATCTCAACCCACAAGCTTTCTCACTTTTACTCTTCCAGTTCTCTCCCCAATCCCACTGCGGGGGAAGTGAGCAAGCAGGTGTTTGGCGCTTAGTTGCCAGCTGGGGTTAAACCACACCACCGTGTTGAGGAATTAGATGTGTTTTACCCCTTGATGTTAAACAATAACAACAGCAATAACACTGTATTTTACAGAACCAGTAAGAAAGACCACTTACAGAAGAGGTAAAGAAGAGAATACAACAGAAAGAAATCACAGCACAGCTCAGGCCCGATGGATACAAAACCTCAGTTATAGCTCTTGAAGCATTAGGACAAATTGAGAATGCTTCACCAAACATTTTGGCAAGATCTTGGATCTTAAAGCATGTATGCAACAAGACATGAACATTGGAAAAGCACTAATTTTGGACAGTAACTTCTCCTGGCTTGTTTAAATTAGTCCTGCATGCAATGGTATTGTAATGAGATGCAGAACATGGAGCACACATAAAAAAAATGGCTATCCCACTAGGATGACTTTCCTGAATACATCTGGTATAGAAGAGAGATCTTGCATGCAAACAAGAACGCTCTGAAGTGGCAAATACTGTACTCCATACACACCTGCTAAAGACCGCCTGAAGCCATGGCACAGAAGCCAAGAAAGTAAAAAACACTATTAAGTTATGAGCTATAATAGCAATGGCAGATTTAGTCCCTCAAATGGACTGGCTCTGCTGCCTCTTTCTGCTACTTTTCCACCTAATCACAGAACTGTTGAGGTTGGAAGGGACATCTCCAGAGGTGATGGAAGGAACCTCCTCTAGAGGTCATCTGGTCCAATACCCATGCTCAAGCAGGACCACCTACAGCCAGTTACCTAGGTCCGTGTCCAGCTGGGTTTTGTATATCTCCAAGGTGGCAGACTCCACAACCTCTCTGGGCAACCCGTGCCAGTGCTCATGGGTTTGGTTCATCCTCAGGTATTTGCATACATTGGTAAGATCCCTCCGAGCCATGCCTTCTTCAGGCTGAACAGTCCCAGTTCACTCAGCTTTTCACTACAGGAGAGATGCTCTAATCCATCATCTTAGTAGCCCTTTTCTGGACTTCTTCCAGTATGTCCATCTCTCTCTGGTACTGAGGGAGCCCAGAACTAGACATGGTACTTCGCATATGGCCTCACCGGTGATGAGCAGGGGGGAAGGATCACCACCTCCCTTGACATGCCAGCAACAGTCCTCCCAGTGCGTTCCCATTAGAACTCTTTGCCACAAGGACACATTGCTAATACTCAATTTTACCTAGACAGAGCTTTAATAAAGCAAAGATGTCAACTATTTTTAGCCATCCAACATGATATCCTCATCCTACACATATTCTTCTTAATAAGCCTCTTACTACATTCAAATACATATTTTAACAGAAAACAATCTGCACCTGAAAGCCAATGACTCTTCAAGAAAAAGGGCGACTGCACACAGAAGCATACAGAATGACCTCCCTTATGAGAATCTTCTATACAGGCTAGCAAATCCCTTCCTAACTAGAGTATAAAGGCAATTCAGCCCTTTCCTAAAGATGAATACTATGAAAAGCATTACATCTAATATTATCAAGACACTGTATCTTTCAGCCTCCATGCCTCCTCTGGACTATAACTCCATACAGCTTCACTGATGTGGTGGGTTGACCTTGGCTGGATGCCAAGTGCCCACCAAGCTGCTCTATCACTCCCTTCCTTGGCAGAAGGGGGGGAAATAAGATGGAAAAAAAACCCCTTGTGGTTCAAGATAAAGGCAGTTTAATTAAACAATAGAAGAAGTCCTGTGCACGCACAGAAGTGAAGGAAAACAAAAGACGTTATTCTCTACTTCCCATCAGCAGGTGATGTTCGGCCACTTCCCAGGAAGCAGGGCTTCAGTGCATGTAGCAGTTGCTCTGGAAAACAAATGTTGTAAATAACAAATGCCCCCCTCCCTGCTCCTTTCTCTTAGCTTTTATTGCTGAGTAGGCATCGTATGGGTATGGAATATCCCGTTGGTCACTTTGGGCCAGCTGTCCTGGCTGTGTCCCCTCCCAAGATCTTGCTCACACCCACCCTGCTGGTGGTGATAGGGGGAAGGTTGGAGAGACAGAGACAGCCTTGGTGCTGTGCGAGCGCTGCTCAGCAGCAGCCAGAACACTGGTGTGTTACCAACACCTTTTAGCTACCGATACAAGCACAGCGCTGTGGGGGCTGCTATGGGGCTCAGCCAGACCCAATACAGGACAGACTCATTTTCAAATAATATAGGTCTAGAAAATCAAAAGGTAAATAATTAGTGACAAGTATTTTGTACATTTTTCCCAGAGAAAATGAAGCTAGAGTGAGCCTGCTATCTACATTTATCTTCAAGTGTTACAATTAATAATTTTTGCTCATCTCACCACATTTGATAGAAAAAAGAATCTGAAAGACACTCAGTCCTAACAAGTTTCATGGGGAAATAATAGGTGAGAGACAGTATTACCTCTCAGAAAGCAAAACACTACCAAATAAAAACAAAAACAAAAAAAAAATAAAGAATAGAAACTGTACAGAACACCAGAGACTCTACAAGGAAGACGTGTTACATGTCAATTACAAAAGAATTTTCAAAGGCTTCTTAAATTCTGAAGTATCCAAACAACAAAATAATCACAGGAAACTAGACCCCTCTTCATGTAACAATACAAGTGAAAAGATTAGCAGACAAATAGAGAACAATTAACTAGTAACTGTGATGTGTCTGCTACTTTTTAAGGACAGATTTAAAGAACAGGACACTAGGAAAATATCAGAGGGCACTATTAGGACCATGACTCTCACCAGTCCGTATTTTTTTCTGACTACCGGTCATCTGGAAAAAAGTCTGAAAGCTGCTCCTATTAGCTAATGCATCTGACTTACTGTGAGATGACTGATAAAGTAATTAGACACTGGACAAACAAATGCACATAACGACCACAGCACAAGGGTTGAAAAATACTATGTAGTCCAGCAACCAAAAGTGTACAGGACTAGAAGATGTAAGTGGCTGGCTGAAGTCAGCTGAACATGTAAAAGAAAAATACTGAACTTCAAGAAGTGCCAAACCAGGTATTACCATTGCATTTCAGAGAAGCTACTTAACAGTAATGTCCTCAAATAAAGGGGGCATTAAAAATAAGTTACTATGAAGAATGTAATCCCCAAGCATTAGTCTTTGAACTGATCCAGCATCCATTTTCTAAAGCAAGACCAACATATTGTTAGGCAAAACCTGTGAGGAAATATTCTTTGTATTATTCTAGTAGTCTTCAAACCGCAGCTTAAGATCCATTGGGAGCCATGAAAATACACAAAGGGTATTGGCCAAGTGTCTGATGGCAACAGACAGCAGAGGTTTCATTCCTCCTGAATGACTACCCTTGGGGCAGAGGAATAGAAGATACAATTACTACCCAGAGAAGATCAGAGGCTGTAATTACTAGTTCAGGTATTTATATTACCCAAGGAACTCCTGCTGCTAGCATCAAATCTGTTTCACTGTGGCAGCTGAGCGGTTGTAAAGCCCTACAGGACCTAAACTGCTCACAACTACTTGTAGCATGCTCTCATGACAGAAAACAGCCTGTGTGGAGGAAGATTACATAAAACACATCAACAGCTACTTTCTACATAGTTCAGCAAAGCCATTGTTAAATACATTATAAAAAAAATAAGGTAAAATAAGGTCTATAAACAAAATTAGAAGCAACTAGACCCAAATATGGATCAGTCTTGTTCTGGGTGGTATATCAACACAACAATAGGAAATAATAATAAATAAATGTCAATGAGAGTCAGTTTACTTTTTTTTTTTTTTTTTTTTTTGCACATTGGTTTGGCATAACACTTGGACACCAAAAAGGCTCCAGTGATCTTCTCGCTAAACTGACCAGATGTGTTGAGTGACACTTCTTTAAAAAAATACTTTATTTCCTGAAACTCACTGAGGACAAGTCCTACTAAGCGTACCTCCTGTAGCTCTCAAAATATTCCATCATCCCTATGACCATAAAACCCTGACTCCAAATCTGCAAAATTCTTTATTTTGCTTTTTACAACATTTTCTCTAACAGTTACTGAAAATCATGTGAAACACCAATATCTATTTTGCATAAGAAAACCAGGTCCTTTTCACACTAACTTGTGATCCTCACCAAGACTAAACCTGTACAGAATATTCAAGCAGGAGAGAAATTACCTGGGACAAGGACAATAAGGTTACTGATGTTGGGAAAATAGAATTGTTTTCAAATATGTACAAGAGACAATGGAAGAGATTAGGAGAAAACAGAACACGGCTCCGATAAAATGTCAGAGCAATCACAGTGACCCCATAGTCCATATACAACATTGTTTTAGAAAGCAAGGTTTAATGCAAAATTATTTGTCTAAAAGATTATCTCTGCTCTTTAAGGTCAACTCAGTAAGTCAAAATAGAAGCGCACATGCAACAAAACTCTAACTTATTTATTATTTCAAACTTTCTGCACCTAATGCCTTTAATAAGTGACAGATGAAAAGAACTGTATATTGTCCAAGCATGCCTGGAAGTCTCACTCAGAATCAAGACTTTGATTACACTGGGAAAACTTGGAAAGCACAGATAATTGTTATGGGGGTAACCTTACCCAAAAGACTACCTTTGCCTTGCTGTAATGTTTTAGGTATGCACAGGGCAAAAACAAAGAAGCATGGATGAACTCATAACAGCTTTACATTCTTACAACACATTTGGGCCAGAAAGACAAACAATGACAGCACTTCACATAAAAACAGCAAGTGGGCTTTAGATATGGAGAAGGTCAAAAAGGTCAAGAGGCCACTGATAGCTTATGCAAAGTGTCTAAATTAGAAAACAATAAATAAGTGAAAAATAATAGCCCCAGGCAGGAGGAGGTGACACATCCATGAACATCCAACACTGCAAAAGGCTGAGCCAAAAGGGGAAGCACCATGCACAGAAGCCAGGCCACTGCCCAAGATCCGAACCCCTTAACCAGCTGGAGTGCCCTGTCCAGAGTCCATGGCACCAGTCACAACCTGACAAGAGAAGATGACTTGTTTGATGTGACTCTTCACAGAACATGTGAGCAGGTCATGAAACAGTTTGGTGGGTGGCCCTTGGCTAAGGGCCAAACTCCCACCCAGCCATTCACATACTCCCCTTCCTTAACAGGAGAGTGGAAGAAAGTAGACTGAAAAGCTCATGGGTCACTTATCAATTACTATTACAGGCAAACCAGACTCAATCTGGGGAGAAGTAATGTAATGTGTTGACAATTAAAATAGGTCTGGATGGTAAGAAACAGACAAAAACCCAAACACCACCTTCCCGCAACTCCTCTCTTCTTCCCAGGCTCAGTTTCACTCCTGTGTTCCCAACTTCATTGCCCATCTCTACCAACTGGTGCAGGGTGGATGCAAAATGAAGACAGCAAGGGAAAAAAAAAATCAATGTGCAGTGTTTTGTTTTATTTAACAAATTTCAATGTCTTTAACTATGTGCTCAAAAAGGTGTATTAATGTCATGCTGTATGCAGGTTTTTTAGGTTTTTATTTGGGTTTGGGGGGAGGGGGTTACTATTTTACCGATTAATTTATCTTTTACTATATTCTTCAATGAAATAATCTATATATAAACACAAAGTACAAAAACCTTACTACTAGAGAAGCAGTATTGAAGATGGGCAGCTCTTCTGTGTCATCTAGCAAGAGGTATTCTTCCATGTAAGGCCCAGTACTGCAGGAGTGGGCTGGAAACTAGGACCATGCGTGGCTATCAGTTAGCTGACAATTAGTGGGGGACGGATGGCGCCAGAAAGGTAACACCTTGCTGTTAATTGCTGGTAGTTAACCACCAATCAGGGATTGCCTAGTATGCAATGCTTAGCTTCAAGAACCAATCTGTTTAAAACGCGCAGCTTCTGTAAGTGTATATAAACTCGTGCTTCTGTACAATAAATTGACATTTGCTTGCATCAAGCTGCGTCCCGTCTCTTCATTCGCCGCACAGTACCTTTTCAGAAAGAGGCACTCCAGCTCTATCCCTGCCATCCACTGCTATTTCAGTTGTTCTTCACTGAACATCACATCTGTAAAGTACTCCAGATGAAGAAGGTAATGTACACATGGACTGAATTCCTGAACAAACACGGGTTACTAGTAACTTAGTTTGTCTGAGACAGTTTGAAACTTGGATAAAGACAAGGATAACAGCCTTCACCAAACACAGAGATGATAGTAGAGCAAGCAATGACAAAGTATGCATCCTGCAGGTGATAAAAATGCATCTCCTTTCCTGAACCACTGGCAGAAACACAGACCAGATCATCTTCCCAATTTAAGTTGTGAATATGAAGGTTCAGTTCCCACAAGTCCAGGGTTCAAAACCAGTCCACCTTTATTTTTAACACAAAGTGATGCTATAGGAGCATTTGCCTTGATCTTGAGCTGGCGATCTCTAAATAACTTTTCAACAGAGTGAACTAACCTCCTGCTGGATCAAGATCTTTCAAGAACAATGGTCACTGTGGTAATACAATTGGTATATATGAGATATGCCAACTTTGCACCAAATAGAGAGATCAGAAGCAACAAAACATTCAAGGGAAGTCACAAATTTTCACCAGGGTTTCTGGGTAGAAACAGGTGATAAAACATAAGTTATACAAGCTAATCAGTCAAGTCTACAGACAATAAAACCTTTAAAAAACCAAGATACTATTCATAAAACATCATTGTTTAACTCAATCTAACATTTCAAAGACTTAATAAAGTGATCAAGTAAGACATCTCATGGTCTTCTAGAAGTAAAATATAACAGAGATGTTTAAAATAGCATGTTTATTTTTTTGCATGTTACCACATACTCATAAACAAGAATCTGCTAATTCTCACATCTGTTTTCAATAAAAATACAACTTTTTTTTTTTTTTTTAGGTAGTCCTAATGGCTAACCAAGTACACTTAAGCAGCTCCCCCCAGAAAAAAGCCTAAACAAACAAAAAAAAACCCCACCCAAAACAACAAAAAAAAGTCCCCAACAACAAAGAGCTTTACATGACAGCCTATTATGCACTATCAAAACCTCACGAGTTTTACGTTATTTGAGATATTCTGTTTATGTTTCAATCTTTCTTATGTGTTCCAGAGAATCATAAATGACTTAGTTAACACAGAGAACACCTGGTAACTCTTCACCTTTTTGAGAAAGGTACTCAGGACTTACAGTAAAGGGAAAAAGTATAATAAGCAAACAGAAATTTAAACCATTTTCACCATCCACCTTATTCATTAGTGAGGTAAATCTTGGTTTAGGAATAACACGTTCTGAACTTCACTATTCAAAGGCTAAATGAATCTGCCTCCTCCACAACGACTGTCTGACTACAGCAGTGATACATATGCTCAAATTTAATTAAATTAATAGTAAATTCAGTGACTACACAGGCAGGTCTGTTTCATTTTCCTAAATTAACATATTCTTTTGATTCAAGTCTTAGATAATTAAAAAAATCCTGAACATATACATTTAAAATATATATAATTTATAGTACTCTTTCAGTTAATGATTACAAACATGTAAATGCACTGTAAGGTACATAAAAAAACCAGTAATTAACATTTCTGTGAGAAAGAAAAATATTTTGTTAGGACTAGCTTGCAAAATTTAGAATACCTTTGCTTTAACTCATACAATGTTGTACTAGAGTTGGTTTAGAATCATTTTGTATGCCAAAGATCTTTCACTTCATCTTGCAGATAAACAAAACTTATCTTTCTAATAACAAATAATAAAATAAGCATACATGACTCTGCCCTTCTTCAAGAAAGACTTGCAGTTTCATGGGTCTATGGACAACTAGAGGCATGAAAAAATCCCTTCAACTGCTCAAAGTATCTTCAGATATATGTTTTTTAGAAACAAATGCCTATTTCTAAACAGATGTACCCTGTGGGGACTTCTAAGCTAACATTGCATAACTAGATCATAACAGAGCTGATTAAACCATATTTTCAATCAATGCAGTACACAAGTATATACAGCACACTGCTATTCTGACTCAAAATTCACAAACAAGGCTTATAAATGCAAGTAGCCAACTGAAAAACACAGGAAAAGACAACTTTTATTACTAAGGTATCACTATCACATCCTATCTGATGGATAGTTAGATCTCTACTACTGAGGAAGTACTACTTCTCTTATTACTTCTATTATTTTGAGAAAAGACCATTGCAAACTGCAAAAGTGAGCTATATAAGAAGTGCTGCTTACAGACAAATCATGTCAGAAAATGTGTCAAATACTTTTCAAGGCTATTTTATTGCTTTATCTTACCACAAGAGCAGACAACTGCAGAGGCAGATAACCACATTTTGAACTGATGTATTTTGTTACTCAAGCCTCTACTTCTTCATTGGTTTACCAGTCAGAACGTCAGCAGTAACAGGGTTTCAGCCCATTGCTGTTGCGTGAGACAACCTGAATTTATATTGCCATTTAAATCAGGTAGACCTGGGCCAAATTAGAAGCAAATCTGAACTACGTTTGTGCTATATTCAAGTTCACATGCAATAAAGTCATAATATGCAGAATCACGTTCAGAACATATTTGCTGCCACGTGTGCTAGACATGTAGAGCCTTCACTAGAGAAACCACCACAAATCCTAAGGATAAAATCATTATGTTAGCATAAAACTGCATCTGTTATTACTTTCATCCACTTCTCAGAGTTATCTGTCACAGCATGGCATAACACAGATACGGAGCCAAAGGGAAGAGAGCCACATGTAGCTAATTCTGTGATCTCTGCAGTACGCTGCACAGTTACCACCTAAGCATAACTTTTTAAAAAAAAAGCTGTGGCTCTACGAAGAGTAAGCAGTGCGGTTTATTTATAATTTTTTTCTATTGTAGACCTCTGTAATAGAGTTATGTTTTGGTTTGTTAAGCTTCCTGCACAGTTGGATTTGTTGCCAGGCAGGGAACACACAACACAATGTAAGACAGATCTGAAAACGAGCAGAATTCAAATAGAAGACAAGTCTGTGGGAAATAAGATTGTAATATTAACACTTTATTTGTAAACTGCCTTGGGTAAGATGATCCCAAATCTTACTATTAGCCCAATGAAAAACAAAATACCTAGTTTCAGTAATAGATCTAAATAAGGTGATAAAGTATTTAGAACAGTAGACAGCTTAGTTAAGTATGCAGGACACCAAACTCTGACTGCAGCAAACAGAAAACTGAGGATGAGGAAAGCCGCTGCAACAAGTAATCTGGCACCTCAGATTTTCTCCTGTGCCTGCTGCTAAGAAAACATGGAAGCAACCGAAGTGACTGAATAACAGAATGTTAACAGAAAAGCAAAACAAATTAAAATTAAGTGAATTCAAGTAAAACTTCTAATGTTGCTCTTTAGTACTATGTAGACATACTTATGTCATATTCTTGCACGTGTGTCCACGTGTCAGAGCAAGGAATGGTGATCATATCAGTATGCAATCATGTTGAACACTGAAACATACTGTTGCATACAAGAATGTACATCCATCATGAATACTGAAATATCTTTGCACGGGAGTTAACAGTGCTCTCTGAAAAACCTTTAAACTAGATTTGAAGGGAGAAAGGGAGAAAACAAGGCTTGCTAGAGACAGTAAGTCTGGGGGCAGCACATCAACGTTTGAGGGATGGTGTGCCAGCAAGTGTCTGCTGTCTCAGTGGAGGCAGGGGATGCAGATCCATGCAGCAGCAAAGACACCAGGGTTAGTGATGTGTTAGAATCCATGGAAGCGCCTGAGAACAGTCACGTAGGAATTAGGGCTTCTCCCCCCCTCGCAAAAGGTGGCGGGACCAATAGCCCAAGTGAAGTGCACCTACACCAGTGCACACGGCATGGGCAGCAAACAGGAGGAGCTGGAAGCCGTTGTGCAGCAGGAAAACTGTGACACAGTTGCCGTCATGGAAGCATGGTGGGATGACTGGCACAACTGCGGTGCTGCAGTGGATGGCTCTAAACTCCTCAGGAGGGGTAGACAAGGCGGGAGAGGTGGTGGGGTAGCCCTGGATGTTGGGGAGTGTTTTGATTGTCTAGAGCTTCATTATGGTGATGGTAGGGTTGAGTGTTTATGCGTAAGGATCAAGAGGAAGGCCAGCGGGGCAGGTATCCTGATGGGAGTCTGTTACAGACCACCCAACCGGGATGAAGAGGCAGATGAAATATTCTATAAGCAGCTGGAAGAAGCCTCGCAGTTGCTAGCCCTTCTTCTCATGGGGGGCTTGAACTTACCAGGCCTGTGCTGGAAATACAATACAGCAGAGAGAAGACAGTCTAGGAAGTTCCCGGAGTGTGTGCAAGAGCTTCCTGACACAGCTGGTGAGGGAGCCAGCCCGGAGAGAGCCCCGCTGGACCTGCTGTTTGTGACCAGGGAAGGGCCTGTAGGTGGTGTGGTGGTTGGAGGCCATTTTGGGCATAGTGATGACAAAATGGTAAGAGTTTTCAATTCTCAGAGAAGTAAGGAGAGGGGTCAGCAGAACTGGTACCTTTTACTTCTGAAGGGCTGACTTTGGCCTGTTTAAGAGCCTGGGAGACAGAGCCCCTTCGGAGACAGTCCCGAAAGGCCAAGGGCTCCAGGAAGGCTAAACATTCCTCAAGAAGGAAGTCTTAAAGGCTTTTGCAGGAACAGGCCATCCCCATGCACCAAAAAATGAGCCAGCAGGGACGAAAACTGGCTGAGGCACTTAATGCCGTCTTTGTCTCAGTCTTTAATAGTAAGACCAGTTGTTCTTGATAAGTTCGCCCTGTTCTACATGAAAAGATGAAACAAGACCCCTGTCCAGACTCATCCGTAAGAAAACATGTAGCTGACGGGGTGAGAAGGATGCACGAACACCTCCCAGCAGCTTGTTCTGAAAGACCTGATGGATTTGCACTTTGTAATGAGGATTCCTGCTCCATCAAAATACCAAAACCCAAAATCGGTGTGACAAAGTAAAGCATGTCCAGAGAATATCCAGTCTTGAGAGATCTAGATAAGGAGTGAGATTTGTACATTCTCCCTTCAATGAAAACACAGAGCTTGAGGCTATCGCAAGCTCTAATAAAAATTCCTAGTTGCCTGCATAACCCAGTATAATATAGTTAAAATTTAAGGCGTTTTGCAAACTCTGCATGTGAGATCCTTTCATCCTTTCCCCTTGATGTGTCGAAGACAGGGGTCTGGGAAGGTCAGGTCAGTAAAAAAATAAAATATATGAACAGCTCAGAACTAGGGGTGTGAATGTTACATCTTCTCCTTGAAAAGTTTTAGACATAACTGCAGTATTAGTTAAAACCTGAAATATGTCTTTTCTATAAGAAACCTGACATGCAATTTTGTAACTGTGCTGACAAGAATAAAAATCTGGGACTGGAAACAGTACCACTGTGACTCCAGTGCAGCAGTAACAGTCTGTGCTCTTCATACAATATCAAATGCAGGACATCCCTCTAAATATCCAACTGGTAAAATGCAGAGATCCAATAAGCTACATTTCCAGGAAAATTAAAACACACAAGCAGATGTTAAACTATTCAAAGAATGTCTAGAATGCTACTTAGATTAAGGTTAGGTGTGATGAATATAACCACATCAAGGCCAAGAACAAAGCTCTGAACACAGGATGACTTTTACAGCCAGATGTCTACTGATGATGATACATCTGCAGTATTTCAAGCTATAGAAGACTTGAGGGAACCTGAAAGGATGCTGAAGGAAAATGCCCAAGCTGAAAAGACATGAAAATAGAAGCAGAGTTTTGAAATGGATGAATAGCTAAATGATTAATAACAGTTTTCTGTTTTATGGATAAGTCCAAATAGCATCATCTTCCAAGATCAGCATTAGTTACTAAAAAAATATTTTGAGAGGAAAAAAATTACTGATCACCTAAATATGATACAAAGTGTTTTTATTTAATAATCTACTTCTTAAAAGAAGGAACAAGAAGTGTCCATTTAATAAGAATACCATAACATATAGGAACAAAATTAACTAGGACACTAAAAAGAGAAAACAAGAACAGGAATTGTCCATAAAATAAATGCTAAGCATTCTTGACAATAATTAGGAGAAAAAACATAATTGCTCATTTATGGTCAGATACTCAGTTTAGTTGATGCTAAATTTTATGGAATCAAATCTAATGACTCAAAGATTAACCTATATAGTCATAATGTCATGAACAAAACATAATGCTACTGCAGACACTGAAAACTTCGAATGTACCAGGTGATATCTGCTACACCAGATTAAACAAACAGAATCAGCTACAACTCACAAATACATAAAAGCCTAGTAATTCTGAATGACATATGCAAGCAGATTCATGAGGCTACTGTTAAGATATCATCAGAATTTTTAAATGGTGACCATTTCTTAACTTTTTCTTATCAGTTCATACTGACAGATACAGTGAAAATAATCACAGAACTAAAAATCAATGGCATTTAGCAAAATGCTTATTTGCATTTGGTGTATACCAAGAGAATAAAATCAACCTCATTTACGTAAATTCCACGTTAGACAAAATACAACACATTTTTCTTTAAAATCGAGAATTTAATACCATGTCTTCATCTCCTCCTTAAAGTAATACCCGTGCTATATTTCTCAGGCTGCATTTCAGGCACACTTTCCTGCGCTAACGCGTTCAGCACTCTTGCAGTGCCCTCTGACGGCCAAGGCCAGAAGGTGCATCTATAGCCTCACACCAATTAAGTACCCCGGACACATAACATTCTAAGCATCACATGTCAGTTAAGAACTGGAAGAAAAATGCATTGACAATTTGATTGTCAGCGAGACTAGATGCAACAGCAAGCCAGCACTTCCTCCCAAACCTCACCCCCGTTAACTGTGTGCTGACCAGAACTAAAACCACCACCATAGCTTACAAAGAGCTTATGAAATACGAAGTTGCTCCAAACTCCACACTCAGTAGGCAAAATGTCCAATTATACTGCGTGATATAAGATTGAGCTGCAGCAACCTGGGGAGAAGGCTCGTACATAGCCTTTAATTTTTAGTATTTTGTCTGAATTTGCTTTTCTGAAAGCAAAAGGTTCCTCGAATTCCAGCCCAACACAGAAAACTACGCTTTCACAGAGCTCACTATAAAGAGCTGAATAAAGACTTCAAAGACAGAAAACATAACAAAATTTTATACACTAACTTAAATATTGACATAATTGCCCAGAAGTATTTTGCCACTTCCATACTTTGTATCTTGAATTCTGCAAATACAGAGAACTTTACCTTGAGTCCAATTATGCAAGCAATGAAGTATAATTGCTATACCATTTCCAAATAATACTAAAAGTGCATAGCTTAATTATGTTTGCTCAGTGACAGGACACAGTAAACAAAACAAAACAAAAAAAAAAGAATACTACATATTGCCTTTTCAAATTTCCAGAACTAAACAGAAATAAATTTGATCTTAAGTATTTTAGCTTCAAAGAGTACTGATACTAATTAGAGACAAATGCAAGTTAGAGAACCACTCTATCCTGTACATTTTCTGCTCATCTTTACTGACGATGTTTCTGGACATTCATATCCTGTAAAGATTAT
The DNA here is from genome assembly GCF_023634085.1 of Falco cherrug. Classification (NCBI taxonomy): domain Eukaryota; kingdom Metazoa; phylum Chordata; class Aves; order Falconiformes; family Falconidae; genus Falco; species Falco cherrug. The sequence goes on from NC_073702.1 coordinate 17,374,041, forward strand.
TCAAGGAAACAAAGAACTACCAAGTAGTCTAAAAGGATTGAATAAGGGATCTACCATGACATCTCTCAGGCAAGTCCATGCAACCTAACGGGATGATACCCGAGGATGCCGAGAGCCGATGTTATGAGCCTCCTCTTTATCACTGCTGAAAGGCTACTGCAATCAGGAGAGGTTCCCAATGCCTTGAAGGCAAGTCTTGCACCCATCTCCTGATAGAGCAACACGGATAACTAGGGAACAGGCCAGTCAGCCTCATTTCAGACCCTGGGAAAGTCAAAATTGCAAGTTGCCTTGGAATGCATTTCTGGGTAACACAATGGAGAAGGTCATCAGGAATAGCCAGCATGGATTTACGAAGGGTAAGTAATTTTTATTGTTATTAATTTAATTTTAACCAACTCTGCTGCCTTCTCGGACAAAATGAGTACATCTGCAGCTAAAGAACAGTGGATGCCATCTGCCTTGGCTTTAACAAGGCTTTCCACACAGCATTCTACAGTATCTCTCTAAGCTACAACTTTATAGTCCAGGTAAGTTGACCACTAGATCAATGAAAACCCATTGGATCATTTTAGTGATCCTAACTGGAAGATTACTATACAGCAAGGAGTTAGGGATTCCCTTAACAGTAAAGTGGAGCAGGTGCAAGCCTGGGCTGTACTATACTGCATGTGTAACTTGGCTTTCCAGCCTGTGTTGTGCCACAAATATCCCTTGGCCGCAGGACAAACTTAGGTGGCTAACTAATGAAGGAGCCTGTAGGCAACTCCCAGCAGCAGCAGCACCATCTGCACATCCTTGCCTTTATTTAAAAGCATGGCAAGAAATCTTCATGTGAACATGTAGAAACGATGAATCCTTTTAGGAGCTCAAAAGACCAAAATGGGGCAACCTTCCACAGACAGGACCTACACAGCGAGATGTGCCCTGGTTGGTGGCTCATTTGATGTTTCAAAACTCTTGGATTCCCAGAACCCAAAGGGAGTAAGATGATCAGTACTATCCTCTATCACACTGCCTCCAATAAATGGCATTTTAAACAACACTTCACTGAGTCCGATTGCCTTTCTTATCACGATCTAAACAAACCAGCAACTCCTGATGAAAAACAGTCACAAGGCTCAAAGGATAGTGGTAAATGCTTTGTACACTACCTGGAGGCCAGTTATAGGTGGAGTTCCTCAAGCGCCTATCCCGAGAGCTATGTTGTAATATCTTTACCAATTACCCAGAGAAGACAATATGCCTTTTCATCAGGTTCATAAACAACAGTCTGAGGAAACCAGTCAATACACTGAAGAGCAATGCTGTCATTCCCTGAATCTGAAGAGGGTGGAGGGTTCAGCTAACAAGAACCTCATGAAATTCACAAAGCACAACTGAAAAGTCCTGTACCTGTGACAAAATAAATCCCTGCACTGGTAAAGGCTGGTGGCCAGCTCACTGGGGAATAGCTCTTCTGGAAAAGACCTGGAGATCTGGCAAACAGTAGGCTCAACTTTGTCAGTAAAGACAGGCAGAAAACATAGAAGGTAGAATTCTACTAAACCTGCCTCAGTCTATCAACATCTTTCTTGTACTGTGAGCCCTCAAACCCTGGACATCGTATTCTACATGTGGTCTAATGAGTGTCTGGTAAAGGGGGACACCAGCTCAAGTCACCGTTGACCACCGCGGCTGCCAGGGTGCTCCACTGGCTCATGTTGAGCCTACTGTTTGCTTAGATGAACTACACTAAATCCAAACTGTAATCTTGCACTAGAAGTGTAAGCAACAGAATCACATAAATTAAGTTGTATCATTAAATTCTGATACACAATCCCATTGTGGTTGCTTTTGCTAAGCCGTTTAAGTGGCTGAAGGAACACGCATCAGTGGCCAGTGAAGTTCTTGGTCACTATGACTTAAGATTTCAATTTTACTACCCAATGTTCACAAGAAAGCATAAGAAAAACACTGAAGGACTAATCCTGAGCTTGGAGCAATCACTTTACTAGACGAGAGCATGTCACCACCTGCTATACAAAGTAGTAAACTTCTATGGTGAACCATTATCTTTAAAAACACACACACGAGCAAAAGCTCCTTTTCTATTCCTGGAAGGTTTCTCTGTGGCTTCTAGACACTGTCACAAAGGCAAAAGATTATGAAAAAAGTAAGAAAAAAAAATGGATTTCTTTTTTGCAAATATCTCATATCCTTCTAGTACTCATAATAATATTCATGCCTGAGGAAGAGGAAAGGCTTCCACCTGAAAGTGCTCACAATGAGCCCTATACCGCTTCCGCACAGACTTGCTAGCAATGACGGCAGATCACCCTGTGCAGGGCAGGCCAGGAGCTTTTGTTCTCCACTACCCTGCAGCTACTTTTTAATCCCTCAGCAGCAGAGCACAAGTTTATGTTCATGCATCATCTGACATATTCTACTTCGCATCAGTTAAATTCAGGTATCTCCAGAGCCTCTCACGAAACAATCCAACTTTTTTTAAGAGCCAGGTACTAAGCTGTGGACTTCACGAGAATTACCCGTTGCCTCTGTCTGAACCATATTCTGAACAAATTCCCCAAAGTCACTGATTTAAACACAGTGCTGGTTTCAAAACCATGCAGCTTGGAAGAATTTTTTATTACTGCCTCTCTAATTATTACTTCAATCACCTCTCTGCTTTCATTGCAGGCTCTACCAGCGTTATCCTACACCATAAGAAACACACATAGATGGACAGAAGCACCTAATAGTTTTCCACTAGGAAGTGTATTGATCATGAAAATCAGGGGTTACTCACCAGCCTACATTTAGGCAAATGCACATCATCAGATGATCCACAACACTCCCCTCTTTTTTTCCTCCCAAAATAGCTTCAGATCAAAAGTCTGGACTTACTATTTATAACTGAGTACTCTAAAATTGCCTAGTTGTACAATGAGTGTAGTAGTACTGTAAGGTGGAAAGAGACCTACCAGCACCAAGATGTCTTCTCTCCAATGGCCCTTGTTTCTTATACAGGAGCACGAGAAAACATACCGAATTTAGAAACGGATAACCCCCAAGATTTTAATTTGTTCAGTAACAACAACCTAGCGAAACAATTTCAGTAAAGTTTAGAAGAGTGTTTCAAAAGAAATAGTGTAATTTTCCTTTGAAATTCCACTTATTACAATATCTAACAAGGCAAAATGTTATTGTATGTGACAGATAAGAGACTGATTTTAAATTTAAATATATTTTAAGCTAATTCATAGCTCTTATTCTTTACCCTACATTCTCTGTTACATTTCTTTTACTTATTTGTTCACGCAATGTGAAATACCAACTTTTATTCAGAAAGAGATATTTGCTTGCCATCACTAGAGGGTATTACACAGGTAGCATTCTACAGTAGTGCCTGGGAAACTCAACTCTTCCAAAAATTAGTTAAGAGCTTTTCATTTGGAATAAAAACCAATCCAACAGTTTTATCCATTCACTTTAACAACTGGCGGGATTATTCCCACTTTTTAAAGAAGTAATTCAACATTTTCATGTACTCCAAAGAGGATTCTTCTGATTCACAATTCAATTTGGGGGTGTGTTGTGTGTGTGGGGGGTGTGATTTCCACATTTATTCTTTTTTTTTTTTATTTATTGTCTATGCATCAAAAGGATGGAGGAAAAAGAAACACAAATCCTTTGGGATTACCAAAGCTGGTAACAGAACAACCTTCAACTCATCTTGGCAGCGTAACTAGGAAAATAACAGGGAAAAATCATGGGGTTTTCTATTACTTACAAAACTCTAAGCACTACATCCAGATTTAATCTATTTCTTTCATATATACAAATATAAACAAAGGGTGTAGTCATTAATAAATCATGTCATTTTGCTTAACTTGTGACAGATGATAATAAAAAAACCCCTTTGCTTTCCAGTATTTGTTCAAGACTACAGATTATTTAACTTAAACATTGACCCGTACAAACAGAAAAATAGTAGTATTTACATAAAAAGGAATTTGTTTACATAAACACAGAAAAAAATTATAGCTAAAAAGATCTTTCACAAGCTACATATAAATTGAAACTTTCTATCCTCATTGGTCTGTTTTTCCCTGATACTTCATCTTATTTTCAGCCTTTCTACAAATCAGACACCGAACAGCTAATCAGCGTCCTTTCAAAATCTACAGAGCATATAGAAGCTTTTACAAAACTTCACTTAGAGCTGGAGACCTTCCTGTGACCCTGGATGCTGAATAAATCCATCATCACCTTTCAAAAATCCGTTTTTACTACAAGACATCTATATTACAGTACTTTTTGCATCCTCCCTCAGACAGATGAAGTTATACAAAAACATTTACATATATACTTTAACTTGACAGACTACCAAATATACATAACTCACATAGAATCTATGGAAAGCCTCGCTGGTTTTCTATTTCACAGTAATAGGAGATTGAAGGAGTAACAAAAAACCAGCTCAGGCAAGGGCATAGAGAGATACCTACTAATGTAGAAATTATCCTTACTAAACCACCTCCTTCTTAGATATCCCAAGAGAAAAGAAAGCCACTTCAGACAAAGAAATTTAACTGTCACCTTTCAGGACTCCAGTGCTTATAAATCCATGCAGGCTTGAAACACTGGCAGATTAAGGTAGACCTGTAAAGGTAGAACACAGCAGCACGAGGCCTCTCAAAGAAAGCTAACTCAGTAATGTCTGCACACCCAGCTTCTGATTCATACCTTTCTTCAGGCTGAACAGATCACATGAGATAACTGAATATGCAAATACAATATAGCACACCTCTCATGGAAATGCAAGGCTATACTCCTCAATAAGGAACGGAAAATTAATTAGAAAGTATGCTCGCTAGCAGGAGGTAGGTTTTATCAGTAGGTCAATATTTCCCTATAGGTTACAAATTCAGGAATTTAACAAAAAATTAGGAGTAAACTGTAAAATAACCCAAGATATTGCAGCAGGAGATATAAGCAAAAGAAACCCCAAATCAACCAACAAAAGCCTTTCACAATCCATGTCAGGTACCCAAGAGAAACTTAACAATAAAACAGTTTGGGGAGGGGGGCGGATGTGTGAAATCAGTTGAGCGTAAGACATTGATTACCCAACTCTAAAATGTATTAACAATAAAACAGCTTGGGGAGGGGGGCGGGTGTGTGTGAAATCAGTTGAGCGTAAGACATTGATTACCCAACTTTAAAATGTATCCCTGCAGTCAAGATATTCAGGGATAAAGTAGTACCCTCCTCAGGCAGGTTAAGTTTCTTTCCTCCTGGTGGCCAGGCAAGTGATGATCCAGTCAGAGCCTGGCAGCAGAGCACAGGCAATGTGAAGGCACCTGAGGTTCTCCTGGAGACAAGCAATTGTTCAAATAAGGAGCTGCCTCTTCACAAGCCAGAGGCGCAAAAATGAAGTCACAGCTGGAAAGGGAGCGGGCCAGGCAGGGTATACCCACAGACTCAGTATTACTAGAGCCAAGTTTAACTACCCTAACTCTGCCTTTGCAGCCTAATTAAATCATGTTTCTAAGATTTCAGGAAGACAGGACTCCACTATTTCAGTGACAGCCTGTACAGACTGCCCATAAAACAGTAGCAGGTGTTTTTATTGCAAAAATTCTGCTGAATTATACTACCTCTGAAACATACCCTTCTTGCCTATTAACAGGAAAAATAATTCTGACTATCTTCATTTACAAGAACTACAAAAAATGGCTAGTACCTTGCTAGCATAAATATGCAGATTAGGAATTAATTGCAGAAGAAATATCGTTACAGATGAAATTCCCTTTGGGAAATTACAGTAAAATGACCATCATGCAGTAAGACCACCCAGAAATCAGCTGAAGCAGCAGTGACAGTGATTAGAGCTTCTAAAAATACTCACTTAATCTATATTTAGAAGTTTAAAAATAAATATTCAGTAAGTTCAACAAGCATATTGCTACCATTTTTCTTAGAAGAGTTCAAAACACTTGAGTTGTGAAAGAGACACTAATTTTATTGATTACACATTAGTCTTACAGCAGAATTTCTTTTAAAGATGTCTTGACAAAAGCATTTCTTGACGAGACTTGTGCATACTTTATTCTTAAACTTGCTGCTTAAAGAGGTACTCCAACCTATAGGAAGATTCTATACATTAATTAACCCAGTGTCATCTCATACAACTATAAGTTGTTCAATTTATTCCAGGTCTGACTTTGAGCTACTGACAGTCATTTCACATTTTTCCTTCTAATTGAAGGAAGGATTTAAGATTTAGTCCTTCCCAATCATCAGCCAACGTTTATCATTAGCAGGAATGGCAAAAACGTGTTAACATCACATATGTACACATGAATATGTACATTCACTGGCTCAGGATATTGTAAAATTTTACTCGGGAGAATAGCCATTCCCTCTATTTCATAGAAAAATGTATGGGGAAAAAAAAAATCATGTAATTGGAAAAGTAATCATCATAATTTTTAGTGATTCAACCTATTTTTGCCTGCTCCATAAACTTGCATTAAACATTTTACAACATACCCTCTTCCTATCCTTCTGCATTCTGTATTTGTTGCAGCCTTTTTTGCTGTTAATCCAAATTGTTCATTCAGACTGTAATCATAATTTAAGATACTACAGCTTAATTTAAGTCTCAGAATAACCTGCATGACCCCAACTCTTTCTTGAATGTTTAATCTGACACTAACTGCTATACTCGCTGCTTTCAACAGCCACAAGACCTACTCATTTCATTCATGGTGACTACTCACAACAGCAAGTCCTATGAGCACTGTATTTGGTATGCTATAAAAGATTTATTATTTAAAAAACAAGGTGCAACTTCTTGGATATCTATAGAGTAGGTTTATAAAAGCATACAATATGCTAGCCAGAATTTAACATCTAACCAAGGATCATGAGAGACAACGGTTACAGACAAAGGAGATAATGAAAGACCACCATGGTGAATGCAGGTGCGTTTACTCCCGCATTGTTTGGGATTTTTCTGTAATACAGAATTTTTTAGGATTACATTGCAAAGTTTTCACAAAGTTCCTCTCCCCTTTAGCTTCAAAACAGCTTTTAACATGGGAGCAAAGCAAGAAAAGAATCACTTTGAAAAGCAAATACAAGGCAGGCACTCTAAATTGTAATGAAGAAATTGGGGGGAGGGGGGAACCCCAAAATCCTCCATTTCTTTCAACACACAAGGCTTCAGATTTAGCAGAAAGGATGAACTAGAACAAGAAAAAGTCCAATTTTAAGAATTGGGTAAGAGCATGTACTCAACGGAGCTTTCAAATAGAAGAAATTTTAATTTGTCTAACAGAAGTGACGAAACTAGTTACTAGAGTGATTACACAAAGATGCAAGCATGAAAAAGCATATTATTTAAATTCTACAGGAACTGCAAATTTAGCATCATTTTTTGCAGAGTTTAAGTCATAAACAATTTGAAAGTTAGGAGGAAAGTTGCATGCTATTTAGAAATGTTACCAAAATGTAACCATCAGGATTTGACCATGTTCATTCAAGTGTCAGTGAGGCAGCAACATTGCTTCTCAACAGTCCTGAATTTAAGAATCCATTTGTTAAGCCCAGTGAATAACTGTCGTGTTCTAAAAGCAACTACATCACTTGAAAGAATTGGTTTAGACAAAGCACATCTAAGAGTTATGCTCCTTTACAGAATCCTCCAACGTTGTAGGCAAGACTCAATATATTAATTCAAGTGAAATTTCTGATTTACTGTACATAGCATCGGTAGGTACATCGTGCTCTCTTGAACCACACATAAAATTAGTAAGTGGTTGAAACTTGGATCTCAATAATGAACCTCTATTAATCTACAGGTGGGTTAGAAATCCAAGTCCCCACTATCACAGAAGGGATTCAGCCAGCATTAATTAGATACATGAATCAAGTTTCCCCAGAAGACAACTGCACAACACAAAGCAGTCTCATTTGACAGTGAAACACTGGAAGGCTGAGAAACATGATAGCTATATCTTCACTGGCAGTTTGGATGACTCCCTATGTCACTAGGGTCCTGGTCCACAGTAAACATCAGCTAGATCACTCATCAGTTAACTTCGAGAAACTTAACTAGTTTTCTCCAAGAAAAAGTCAAAACACAGCTGAAGAAAGGATTTGTCATTAATTCCAGTGTAAACCAACTCCAGACAGATACAACTACAGCTATTACATAGCAACTGCCTGTGGGTCACAGAAGGACATCAGAAAATAATCAGAAAACTCAGATTTCTAGCAGTGTCATCCTGAAATAGATTTCTGTTTACTTACCAACTGCATACTACTCCAGTTCTTTCTTACCGACTATAGTGCATCATTCTCAAATTACTGTTACCACCATGTTAATAAGTTGTTGTCAGGTGACATTTAAACAGGTGCTATTTTAATTGACACATTTCCAGGTTATCTATCATACAAGACAGAAACAAAATTGTATTTTCTGATAATATATTCTATTCCAACATTTTTTCTGACATTTGGGGAATATCACAACAGTTAAGCAAGTCTTCCACATGCTTCAAATCCTGTACTCTTGCTCTGTTAGTTTTACTATGATGAAACACCTACGTTGATTTGAAGTTGGAAGTATTTCCATACAAATCAAACAGGACCATGCAGAGACCACAGCAATTGTTTATGCTGCAAGTTTAGTATTTAATAAAAACTTATTAGTAGCAGAAGCAAGAAGCAGATAGAAGAAACAAACTACTGAATACAGTCAAATTTCATTTAGCCTCCTAATATTATTTACAATTACTTTTTGCTAGCTATCCATGTAGCCTCTAAAAGAAACACACATACTTCAATTCACAGAGAAGATAAAACACCGAACAATGGATTTCAGGGAACAGCCAACACTAGAACAATTAAGGGGCCATGGCCAAAAAAATTGCCCACAAAGAAAAGTCCAAGGAGTTTCCCTGTCTTGCAGGTAACCATTCTGCATACAGGCTTGAGTCCTCTCTGACATACACACGAAGTCACTTCCCCAATTTAGCTTCTCCCACTCAAAATACCACCATTTCATTCAGCAGACCTGTGCCTTAATAATGCTACTCAGAAATGAAGAGCAGCTGCTTCTTTGCAACACTCACTGCAAACTTTCACCTGAGAGACTCAGAGGACAAAGTCTGTAATCACATTTTACCCTGCACTGCCAAAGTTATTACCTTACTAACCTTGTATGTGCATATTATAAAAATCATCCATTTATGTTACAGTGAATTACTTTAAGTTAACACTGGGAACACAACACCTGAAATGAATTTCAAGTGATAAGACCATCATCAATCATATTTTCTCAACATTAATGCCACTACATAAAGCCTTATGCTTCACTGCTTGAAGACATAGACATTTTAGGAAGAAAATGTTATGCAGGTGGTGTTATGTATACTTCCCTCAAATTAGCAGGTTCTTTGAACATATAGCATAAATCAACCTAAATAGCATATATTTAAAGACAAATTACTACAAACATTAGTAAAGCTAGAAGCAACTTACTTGATCCACATTCCTAACAGTTTTGAAGATCACATCCCAAATAGGAAAAGGAATAAACAAAAAATTAGAACACACCAGTGAGGTCTTCCTTTTGTACTAAGTCCCCAAAACCCAACAATTTGATTTGTAGACATTTTAGCAGATTACACAAGGTCATACTGCAAAGCAAAAAAAGTGTAGGTATTAAATTAAGAAGCAGCACGTGCTATCAACATTGTAGATATTAACATCGGAATCTTGATTTCTTATGGCGCCAGTTTGCATTACTTTCAGCTAACATTTTAATTTGCAGACAGTTAAAACCTACGTGATGTTCTAACAAAGTATTTTCACAAAAGCAACTTCTTGCAGCCAAGTTATAATTCAAAGACCAGCCAAGTTACAACTGAAATTGCTAGGCTTAACATGGCGGAAAAAGGGCTGAACTTAAATAGAAGTATGACAAATCAACATTAGACTATGAAGGGAAAGTTCATTGTGCTATCAACAATAATTACAAGTCTTTGTGTAAATATTCCTGTGTAGCATGAGCGTTTTTGTTGTGAATTTGAAGAGTTTGTTTGTAGAAGAATGGCTGCAGAAGCGTGGCCACGGAACCCCTGAGGGTCTGCACAATCCAAGCCTGGAGCGCACTATCCAGGCCTGGAATTAGAAGCGTACAGGAATTAGAACTGTGCTGAAATTATTGTGCTGAAGGTAACAAGAAAGTAACTTTGATCTATTCTTGAATCCTGCTGCAAAACCAACAACAGGAGGTAGGTAGAAGAAGTAACAAACCGCAAGGCCGAGACATTGCTGACGCAAACAGCTGCATGAATCGAATGCTTGTTCCAATCATGATTAAGCTTTGAAAGCATGATAGTGTATTAGGCTATATAAGAAATGTTGGAAGCTAATAAAATTGAGCAAGATGCATAACTCATATTGAGTAGTCTCTTGACTCCGGCGGACTCCTCTCCCTACAACTGGCGCCCGAACAGGGACCCCGACGACCTTCAGGAGCGCGGAAAACTCTGCCTTTGCACTGCGAATTGGGAGACTCGGGAGAGGAGTCTGAGCAGGAAGGTGCCCGCGACAGAGAAGGCGTCTGAATCCGGCATTGAGCTCCTGCACAGACCTGCACCAGTAAGACCGTCTTTTCCCTCGATAATGGAAAGGAAGGTGGCACTCACACTTTTATCTGAGGTTCTTGCTAAGCGAGAGGCTAGCATGAGCACAAAGAAGCTCCAAGAGCTATGCAGATGGGCGCAGGAAAAAGGACACTTAAAGGACCCCCAACTGATGTTTAGTGTGACTGAGTGGTGAGAGATTGGGGATTCCCTTTGGGATGCGACCCTTAGAGGCAGCAAATCGGCCAAGGAGTTGGGACCAACCTGGCGGGAGGTCATGAACCATTTAGGGTCAATGGTCGTGGAGAAAAAGATGGCTATGGCTGCTTCAGAACTCCTCGGTCGGGAAACCAAGTCGATGTCATCTACCCGATTTATTTGGTCAAGGCACCCCGTCTGCAAAAGGCATAGTTGTGCCTATTAAGAAATCTGCGACAGAACTATTACACCCGATATCTGAGGGCACCGCTGCAGCGGGTGGTCCAAAGTGCCGACCAAAGCTCTACTGGGAACCACCCCCTGTACTGGAGGAGGATGAGGGCACCGAAATAAGACCGAGTGCTGCTCCGGATGTGAGTGGGGAGACAGAGAATGAGGGCTCACCAACTGCTCCAGTATCCCATCCCCGGGTAAAACCCTCCGACTGGACCTTAAATCGCTTGCTTCAGCAGACGGAAGAGTGCCACTTGCCTACCGGTGGTCGCAATGTTCAAATTCAAACTCGGGAAGGTGTCATCTTCCAACCAGCTGTCCCTCAAAATCGTTGGTCTGGGGTTACACGGGATGCGATACTGGAGGGAAAGTGGCAGGCTGCCTCTGCTGTTGCATGCCCGGTGTGGACCACCACATTACCAGACGGTACAGCAGCCACAGCGTGGAAACCTTTTGATTGAAGTTTATGCAGCAGCTGCGACAAACTGTTACACAATATGGTTTGCAATCAGAACCAGCCAAGCACTTGCTGAATTATTTGTTTGACTCCGAAATCATGACACCCAGCGATTGTACCTCACTAGCCAGATTGCTTCTTACACCAGCACAGTATTTGCTTTTTGAAAAAGAGTGGGAATGACAGGTGCAGATGATTTTGATGCCGCCTAAGGCCCAGGGACACCCCCTGCGTGATGTAAATGAGGACATGCCGTTGGGTCGTAACGTCTATGCCAACCCTAAAGTGCAATTAACGTTTTCCATGGAGATGCATAATGCCTCCGCCCTGGCTGCAAAACAAGCCCTTGCACTTGTCCCATCGGAACACAAGGCCCCTTCCTTCACAACAGTCAAGCAGGGAGCAACAGAGCCGTTTGACAGCTTTGTGAACCGGCTAGTACAAGCCTTAGATCAAAACCCGAGTATGACGGAGGACCTTAAAGTGCAAAGGCTCCAAATGCTAGCTTTTGAAAATGCTAATCCAAGGGCCAAAACAATTCTGTCTACCCTCCCTCGAACCGCTTCAATTGAGGAAATGTTAGACAGAATGGTAAACAGTGCAGCTGCCCAACAGGCTGCTTTTGTCTCTGATGCTGTGAGTTCTGCTGTATCTACAGCCATGAAAACCCATACCCAGGCGTTGGCAGCTGCCCTCAAACCTGCGGTATGGCCAAGTACCAAGCCCAAGGGTCCACTCGGAGCTTGTTTCTGCTGTGGTGAAAAAGGTCATCAACACCATACCTGTTCGGTGTCTGTATGGTGTGACCATTGCCAGTCTGCTTCTCAAGCCTGTCAGCGCTCGGGAAACTGGAAGGAATATTATTTGTTGTAATCATTATTGTAATGCTCTTCGTTCTTAGCTGTGCTCTTTCTTGTTTAAAGAGAGCAGTTTTTAACATAACCAATCAGGCCTGGCTTGTGCAAAAGAAAGAAGGGGGAACTGTAGAAGAATGGCTGCAGAAGCGTGGCCACGGAACCCCTGAGGGTCTGCACAATCCAAGCCTGGAGTGCACTATCCAGGCCTGGAATTAGAAGTGTACAGGAATTAGAACTGTGCTGAAATTATTGTGCTGAAGTTAACAAGAAAGTAACTTTGATCTATTCTTGAATCCTGTTGCAAAACCAAGAACAGGAGGTAGACAGAAGAAGTAACAAACCGCAAGGCCGAGACATAACAGCTCATTCATGATGCAAACAGCTGCATGAATCGAATGCTTGTTCCAATCATGATTAAGCTTTGAAAGCATGATAGTGTATTAGGCTATATAAGAAATGTTGGAAGCTAATAAAATTGAGCAAGATGCATAACTCATATTGAGTAGTCTCTTGACTCCGGCAGACTCTTCTCCCTACATTTGTTTTACATTCTCAAGCATTTGCTTCCAGCTTTAAAATGTAACGTTCAACAAGCACTAAAACTTTAGAACAAATCATCTTCTGAACTGTAACATTCATTAAGATGAGAATGATTATTATGTGATCAACCTGAAACCATAATCTCTATATAAAGGATTTTCTGATCAACCACACAGGAAGATTATTTGTATCAGACACTTAGTACTGAACAGTACTATGAGAAAAGTAGTTCAAAAACCTAAATGCATCTTCAGAAATTACATCATTTCTGGGGATCAGACATCACAGGGATGCTCACACCGAACACTGCAACACTTTCAGCAGGTGGGAGATGCTGTCCACCCCTATGCCTGTCACAGTTAACCACACCGAGTGGGAATTGTGGAGGCAAACTGCTGTCTGATGAAAACTCATATTCAAACAAGGCAGGCAACTGCTAATGCAACATTAAGTGATTTTCCCAATTATTTCAGGTCGCTGCTGATAAAGGCCAGTCCCAGCTGATGCTCCGGCAGCCTCTTCTGTCCTGCTTCAGATCTCGCTGGAGCAATCCTCCTCTGCGCAGTACCAAGTACAACACAGCTCTGGTACGGGTCTGCAGCTCTGAACCACAACACTAAACCAAAGCTTCCAATCTCAAGAAATCAAAAATTAAAACAACTATCCTCACAAAAAAAAAAAAAAAAAAAAAAAGAAGATCCAATACTGCCTAAGTCCACTACATGCCTATAACTGAAATCACTAAAATGCAGCATTGGATTACTACAGAAATATTTAAATTGGATTACTACAGAAATGTTTAAATGAATAAAATACAGTGCAATTTGAATTAATAAAAGTTTGTTTTGTTATGAAACAATAGTGGAGCTAATACTACATCTTACATGAACTACAGAAAATGTTTAGGGTTTCTACAGTTTAATCATCATTAATGGGACAAAGGAAATTATTTATTAACTAATGGGTCAGAGAATACAGAAAGAATGTCCTTGCAGTATTGATTTTGCGCATAAAATTAACTTCTTCAGTTGCATTTGTAACTGTCAAGAAAGCTTGAACAGTATTAACTCGCTCTATTATCAAGCCTCAAGAAATACACACATAGTCAAGATGTCAAATTTATTTTGAAATGATGAAACAAAACATACGACCGCTTTGTGGGCTTACCCATTAAGTGATTAAAGCATAACTCTGACTAAACTGAATTTGTGCCAGTGTCAACATAAAACTGTTTTTAAAAGTCGGTGCTATGAATTATTTACTCTTCTCTTAAAGCTCAGTATCAACATATCAGTTCACTCTTCTTGTACTCCTCCTTTGTCCTGTTACATTACAGGGAGATTCAAGTCAGGGTTACAGTGGTGACCCAAGTCTACAACGAAGCAAAGCAACATAACAAGGCTATGCAACCACCCAAATCATTCAATGCTTTTGAGGAAGAGTAGCTTTAGCAAAAGCACACTCCCATGAAGTGTAACAGTTTCAGCACACCTTGGAAAAGACTGGGCAGACCTTGATCATAAAATCATTCCTGCGTAGAGATAACCCCTTCCAAAAGCCTGTGTGTGCAACTGCTTGGAATAGCACCAAATAACCTGAGAGGCAAAACATGCATCACAGCACAAATAATAACACCACACAAACCACCCACACTGGAAAACTACGTTGCTTTAACATTGAAGAACTGAATCACTTGCAAGAGCTCTAAGAAGGATTCCACAAAGCTACATGCCTGAAAGACCATCTTTCCACTATCTCCCTATATTCAAGGTATTTTGTGCCTTAGAAGCTTGTAACACTGTCAAAGCCAGAAGTATTGGCCAAAGTCAAGCTACCCCACAGGAGATGAAGGTATTCAGCCTAATTTTACGACCCTAAGAAGATACAAACCTCTCCTTTAGAAACAGCCTAATTTGGGTTATCACACCATTAAGATCTTTAATTCTCAAATTCTAATAAAAGAAGGATTGGCCATTAGAAAGTGCTGAGAACAAAGTGTAAACAGCCAGATGCTGCAAAACACTAAAACATACTCCCAAAAGCACACATAAGTAATGCTTACCAAAGTGGTAATGTTATCAAATACATTCATTAAGAGATAAATTAAATAACAAATCAGTGATGCTGTTAAAGACTCTATTACTTCTTAATTAAGTCTGGCCCTGATGCACAACTTTGCAAACTCATGAAGACCTCTATACTATGATAGTGCCTAAAATTCAGCACATTTACCTTGATTTATTTCTCCTTTGCAGCAGACACATAGAAACATCCATGTGCTATAAAAGCATTACCAAGCACTACTAAAACAGCTGTACTTGCAGAACTTAGGCCTAAATCAAACAGTATTTCAACAACTACTTTTCACAAACAATACTGGAAGTGTGCTACTGTGTCGTAACTTCTATTGACATGTGCCTCTGCACTCCAAATAAGGCTGAGGAAAATCATTAAAGGTTATCCTCCTAATTTGCATGCTGTGAAACAGCAACCGTTACCATCTTTAGATCTTAAAAAGATTCCTTATGTACAATCCTTTCTTTAAAAGTGTATTCTTACAGTTTCTGAAACTTAATTGGTTATTATATTTTGTTCCAGTGAAAAAACTACATTAATTATCCAGCTACCAAGTGTCACGCTGCAGTTATGCTTCTGTTTGGTGTAACAGAATAACGTTAGACTGACCTCTGTAAGACATGCTGGATTTTTGGCCTTCATTTCCAGAAGGCTCAATTTAGTAATATTCCCAGCATCTCTCAGCAGTGAGCTGTGATGGCTAAAATTAACTGAAACAGCTTATTAAGGGTGGTTTCTCAAATTCAGTAATCAAAACCCCACAACTTCAATCACGAGCTTTCGATTAGGACAGAAATCACTAATCTTCTTTTATTCCTTACTCCAAAAACATGGTGAATTTTAACAAACAAAAATGTTTGTATTAAAACTTAAAACTAATGCAAACCTGAAATACTGTATTAATTTAAGACATAGCAGTTCTATAGAAGATAGTTTTCTAAGCTCACAGGAGTGTTAAAATTTCTAAACTATGATTACAGAGGATAACATAAGTACTTTACTACAAAGCGGCTATTGGCTTTAACAAAGTAATTTGGGTTAAATGAATTATATATAAGATAGCACGTGTTTGTAAGAAAATGTTGGAGTTTTCCTCAAACTGAAAAGCTGGGTAGTCTACTTACTACAGTTCCCACTATTTTTCAGACT
This sequence comes from Falco cherrug, assembly GCF_023634085.1. Classification (NCBI taxonomy): domain Eukaryota; kingdom Metazoa; phylum Chordata; class Aves; order Falconiformes; family Falconidae; genus Falco; species Falco cherrug. Next base: position 17,390,195 of record NC_073702.1, read on the forward strand.
TCTCCTCAGCTACGCACACAACAGGCAAATTCCAGAAGCCCATGAAGCTTCTCAAAAGTATTTTAAATAGATGCAGAAAGCCTACGTACTTAGGCATATTTCTATAGAATACATTCATCATTTTTAAATCCCATACAAGTGTTATCAGCTTTCAGCAAGAACATTATGCATCAACCAAAATAAGCATGTCTCTAGTTGCAGTTGTATTAAACAGTTTCAACAGAAATGTTCACGTAAGAGTATCACAATTTTCACTGCACATTAAATAATTCCACAGAATCCAGGCATATTCAAAATGAACAAGTTAGAAAATTAGCATACTGGCAGCTTCTTAAAGGACTGCATTTTTACTTTACACTGTTTACAACACTCATGGTCAACCTTGATCTTAATGTGACATAGTAATATAAATCTTCAAAAACATTTTTAAAAAGCAATCCAAACTGCCTTCATGTTATTCAATGCTGTATTTCTAGGACTAAAATTCTGTACATTATACACGATGACCAACTTTTAAACCCTGTGAGGGGCCTAACATTGCAAAAGTAGCAATTCCTAAATTGATCACCAAATTACTAATAGAACATTCACATGCAGTATTTACCATAGGTGTCCTAACTAGATTTGATACCTCAGACTTTCGTACAACGAAGAATTTTATTTTTGCCTGACGTGTTTTGACCTATCGTCATTTCAGTTCTTACTAACAAATGAAAGAAGAAAAAAGCCAAAAATTACTATTTCACTTGTTTCAACAAAAAACTGTTACAAAACGTTGTGGAAGAAAAGATTGATGTGAAAAGGAAAAAAAACCCCAGTTGTGTCTATGAGCCTACCATTTTCAATGAAAAATTATGTTACTCTCTATGTGGGAAACATTTTTAAATCCTCTAGCATAAATTTCTTCACAAGGCACATCACATGCTAAATTCCATTTAAAATTAATGAATTTTCAGCTCATAATGACCTTTTTTTTTAGAGCTACAGCACTTTTGATAAGGTTTCTGGTATTCTCCAGATGAAAACAGATAAATCTAAAAATCCAAAAGGCTGCTATCCGAAAGTGTCACTAAACAATGCAACAGAAGTTGTTAAAAATCAGACTTTATCAGACTTACCGCCAGTGCTTTAGATAACTTTGTTCTATAGTTACTCAAAACAATTGAATCAGCGTCCTTTAGTGGCACATATGCAAATCCGTCTTTAATGAACACTCTTCTGGCTCTAAATAGATCTACAGCATCTGCAAGTCCAACCTAAGAAAGAAAAAAAACCCACATTGTGAAATAGCAAAATAATGCAGTAACAATGTTTACAACCCTAAGATTCAAGATGGACCAGTAAAGCTTTAAGTCATTCTCTGTCTTTTAATACTCTATCCAGGCAAAACAAAGACTTCGAAGTTAAATGCTAACTTTGACATATCTGATAAGTATTTTGATGGAAAAATATTGTTTACTTGCAAAAAGTCACACTAAAAGGGAAAATAAGCTACTTTAAATTTTGCATCTATGATTATTAGCCCAAGTATGTAGCTTTGCATCACTTACTGATATTTGAAAGTGGATTTGTGTTGACCTTCTGTTTCACACATCTTGAAATATTTGATTCATGTAAGCTACGTACATAAGGTATTGGAAACAGAGCTCGAACCCAACCAACTTAGCTCCAAAGAAGAATCAGTGGGCTACGTTACATACCTCTTTTCCTCTTCCTTTGTTCTCTTGCAAAAAGAATTTCAGACTAACGCAATCAGGTCAAACCTAGTTTCAACAACAGATGTTCGAGAAGGCCTCCAATCCTAAACAAACTGTCAGCCAGGTAACTTAAGTCATTTGTCTGAGAAACATTAAAACTTAAGACCATTTTTGTGGAAAAACAAGGGATGACAGGACAGAGGACATCAACAGTAGTTTAAAGGTCCCTTCATTCTCCCAGTCCCTCCCCCTACCCTTAAACTGATATGAAGAGAACCTCACGTTAGTCTCAGCTAATTTAGATACTTAGATTAACTATTAGCAATAGTATTATGCAAATTTAACAACTCCAAGTTTAACTGAAAGAGAATAAATGCAAACCTGTGGAACCTGGCAATTTCTACTTACCTTATAGAACATTTGTTCTTTCATTTTATTTGCAGTGAGGCCAGGGGTTGATGCACACAGCTCATTTGCCAATTCACTTTTCAGGTCTTCACTAATCTAAAATTAAGAGCTTGTTTTAAAACTGTGAAAATACTTTAGGTGGTGGGTTTTTTTAATTAACATGAGCTAAAAGATTACTTCATCTGTAAATATATCATCACTCATCTGTAAATATATCATCACTTTAGTTCACAAGGGAAAAAGAATTACATATTCAGCAACTGATCACTTATTAAGCAGAAACCAGCAAAACACTAGTGGGTCAATAGTGTTAAACAGCCTTCCTTCTGAAGCATTAGTGTATTTTAAAATCTGCACTACTTTCAAACATTAACACAAGAACTATAAAATATGCTATCATGTGTTGACACTAAGTCAACCCCTTCAAAATAAAATGTGACAATACCTGCTCATATCTAGATTTACTGTATGCATTAAAACAAAGCATGATGACCCAATAGCAATTAGTAAGGACTTAACATCATCAGATTTTTAACATCAGTTTCAGCTCATTTTTAAATCCAGACTTTCTAAAAAAAACTACATATCATCTTATAGTCACAGGTTTACCTCTCTCTCCCCTTTTTTCTTTTTGAGGAGAACAGTGTTATACTTTCTGTTCACTAAATGTTAGTGCTTTCCTAATTCTTGAAACATGTAAGTTAAGCAGCAATGCTCTAATTCAACAGCTTAAAGTATTTAAACCAAAATTTCTAGCCTGAAAAATCATGGACAATGTTACACTTCCTAATATAAAAGCTTAAATACTTCTGTTACATAAATAGATAGTTACTATGCTTTTTGGCTATTTAATAACACACCAAATACAGTCAAAAAGCCACACTTAAAATTAGCATATTGTTATGATTTTAGTAAATAAATCATTTGGGGGTTTCATTCAACAGAAAACAGTTAACAGTATTTGAAATTGCATTGTTCTGCTTTAAATCATGATTAAGCTCAGGGTTTAGAACTTGAAAAAAAGTAATAAATTAATAAAATTATAAATAATGCACTGTGATAAAATAGATCATACATGATGGTAATCCAGCAATGATACCTAGTAACTTCATTACATACAAGTCTTAAATATTTGCACACCAAGTTCCTGATAAAGTATAACGGACATAGTCCCTGACTGAAAGGGATTAAGCATCAAGGAACACACAGAATATCTTCCCAAAACACAGATGTCACCGAAATATAACACATTGTGTGACACTGCTCTACATAAACTGGACAATAACCTATGGAGAGGTAATGCAAGGCTGCAGTCAAGATAGCTTTTAGGGACTAGTCAGCAACCACGCGAAGGCTATTGCATGCAATAGACATCCAGAGTCCAAATGCAAGATATAAAGATGACACTCAGTGGCTTTCCTCTCCATGAAAAAGGATATGTGTAAGCAGTTCAGTCTCTTCACTGTACGTCTAAATTCATTGACCAACACTTCTATGCAGTTAAGTACTATTTACACAAAACTTTTTTCCTCCTTCTCAGTTGGAAAAAACTGAGAAAATGAAGGAAAATACTTTTCTTGGGACTCATATGAAGGACCATTTAATTTCAAATTTGGAGAAGTAGCTCAGCAAATCCCCTATGAAAGTGATTTGATAGATGCATATGAAATAGCCAAAGCAGTGATTTCTAGAAGGCTTATGGTTACCCTGTCCACATCTTGATGTCCTCTGTAGTACTCTCTCTGGAAAATCAGCTTTAAAACAATAATAATAAAGCTGCCAGCAAGTCAGAAGACTGTAACTTTGAAGACAGAGGAAATACACAGCATCATTGTATTTCTGCATGTGAAAATCTAATACTCAGGGAAAAACAGCAGGGAAACACAAACAGGGAAAACCAAAAAAAAAAAAGTAAGGAAACCATTTTTCTTTAACAAAGTAGCTGTATCAAAACAACTAAATGTGCTTGTGTAAAAGATACAAGAAAACACCTCCTATAAAATACTCCCACTAACAATCTTATTCCTGTTAAGTCTTCGAAAGATTCCTGCTTTTCAAATGTGACACACAGGAACTATATACGAATTTCATGCAGAGCTACCAGAACCGTGCTACTCCCTCCCAGATGATGCATTTCTTCTTTAAGTAAGTAGGAATCTATGTCACTGGTATCAGCCTGCAGGCTTGCCTTTCACCTTGTATAGACCAAAGTTTTAATTTTAATTCCAGAGTAGTGGCTTCCACTCTTCAAATGTAACAGTTTTATGCTTTGTCAATAGAAATTGCTTAGGAGAGCCCAGTCTACCAAGTCATTCCAAACCCTCAGTGAAACCGTCTTCAAATAAAAACAGCCCAACATATTGTATAGCTATTAGGTGGTTACAATTGTATTACTACTTCTAGAGTATCTCACTAAAAAAACATCAAACCGAGCCAAGGATAGCTATTTGGGTTTTTTTACAGAAAGCCATTAAAACAGTCCAGTGACTGTTTTACAGACAGGCTTTGCAATACTGGGGGGACAATGAAAAGATGGAAAGGCAAGGATTCCTTGCCTATTTGTTTTTTGAAAAACAATTAGCTCATTTTCATCAACAAAACCATTTTATTCAGTATTACATTTAATTACAACTAATTTAATATTGTATATTAATTTTAGTTTAATATACAATAGTTATACTGACTCCAAACTTCACAAGATGTCTAAATCCTACTTCATTAGTAACTTGACCACATTGAACTTGTACATATGTAAAATCACAGTGATTTTACATTTTCTTGCATCTCACTACCAAAAAAAATTTAACATTGCTGGGGAAAACAAGACCCTGATGAAACCTCCAGAAAAACAAATTAATAGGCCACAAGTAAAGATTTGGATAAGACTGTGGACAGTGTTACTGAAAACACAGTTTCATCAGAAATTGTATATTTTAAACAAACAAATATTATTGCAAAAGAGTATTTACCATATAAATACCTAATACTTATAAAGCTGTTCAATAATTTTCTTCTTACATCCTCAAGCACCTTATTGATTAAGGCAAACCTTCAGCAGCCCTACAAACACTTTGCTCCTTGCCTTTTCACTAAATTCACATTGCCTTGATGTTTTCAGCTAATGGAGACAGAGGAAGAAGAAACAGGGATATCCCTAGTTCCTAACTAAATCTGTGAGATGGCTCCAGAACACATTTAAAAATAAAACTTCTTTTCCTAAAGACTGGAATGTTAAAAAAAACCTGGCATAAAGATTTCACCATTTTCACATAAAATTGTGTAAAATTGACTGAAGGTGCAGTGCAATGAAAATACACTCCTTATAGTCTAAACTCTGACTCAGACCTTCAGTTAGGTCATGCCTCTACCTCTGTATACAAAGCATCATAAAACATGTATCCCAATTTTTCTTGGTTCAAGGAAGCTGGGAAAAGCTTTTTCTTTTCTTCTTATATTGAAATAAGAACACTTTGTACATTTAGTATAAATGTACAAAGAACAATTTGTACATTTAGTAATTTCATCTCTAAATGGCACCTGCAAGAACACATTCCGGTAATCATTAAAAAATTAGACACAATTAAATACAGCTTTTAGGATTCTAATCAAGATCAGAAAGATAAACAGACTTAACTTTTGACAGCACTCGATGTTTGCCACATAAAATACTGTGATTTTCAAAAGTTTTAAACACAAAACAAACAAAGAAAAAAAAACCCACAGAATTCTTCTGAGGGTGTCATCTGGTGCCCATCTGACCAACCTCGCTGAACCGATTCAACTCACCCCACAGAAAACAACACACTGGTTTTGCCTCATTAATACCTGAATAATACCTTTGTTGCCAGTTTAGTAAACTGAACCTGCTAATCACCAAGTCAGTCTGCGCTTCACTCAAGCAAAGAACAATACCACCAGGAAAAGGATCTTCCCTTTTCAGTGACAGCAGGTCACCTACCATAGCTTGAAACAATTCAATGCGCCATCGTAAGGTTTTGAGACTTAGAAGAATTACAAAAATCAAGACATCAAAAGGGAAGGCATAAGAGGAAAGGAAGCAAGCAAGAATTTGGGACAAGTTGTATTATTTCTAGTTTTCCTGTTTTCTATGTGCAGTTTATTCATTGATTTTTAATCACAGAATTGTCCTAGAAACACAAAGACACATACATTTAGATTAAAATATGAATAATTTAATATGTAATGCTTGGTTAAACAAACACTGGCAGTAAGGCAGTCCAACAACCTCAAAGTAAGTTTGATATCCCTGCTCTGCTTTAATGAAGAGATAAAGATGCACACACATATTATGCACAACTACTTAATTTTGCCATTCCTAAGTCTCCCAGTAAGGAACAAGAACTCCATGGACAAGTCCTTTCCTTTTCCAAGATTCAGCTTCAGGTATTTATGTACACACATCACTAACGTCCTTAGAAAGCGAACTTCTAAAACAGCTGAGCAGCTGGTACTCAAATTGCACACCACCCTCCTCAAAAAGAGAGCATCAATCTCTCAACACTCTACTCCATTGCCATTTTAAGTATGAAATGGACAAAATGGTAATTTCCTGGTCAATCTTCTGCATTGCCACACATCACAGTACAAACTAAGCTAGAACTAGAACATAAATGTATTAACCTAGATACCATTACATTTAAGAATATAAATGTAAAGTGTATTCAGGCAGTTAAGCAAATACTAGCTTAATTAGGGAAGGACATCACTCCCAGCTGTCCTACCAATTAAAAGCATGAAAGGCCATAAATAAAACATTCCAGAGGCCCACAAATCTGTTGTTAACAAATCTGATGACATTTCTTAACAGGTAACAATTCTATTTTGGCCAGGCACAGATTAATTAAGAAAAAAACCTGTATTTCCACGGTACTACAACTTACTATTTTAGCTCAAGTTCAGGTTGCTGGCATCCCTAAAAATGTAAAAGGCTGCACCTGGAATTATTATATATTCTTATCCATCAACTGAAACACTGATTGGGGTTGGTTTTTTGTTGTTTTTTTTTTTAAAAAAAAAAAGTCAGGAGTGGGCACAGAAAGGACATTTTATAGATCTTCCTCAACTATGCAGCTAACTCATGGTTACCCTAATCACAGAGAAACTCAGTGACACAGGTCCAGTTTCCTACATTCCTGACAAAAATTTCCCTACGTTCATGAAAAGGAAAACTGAACAAAACCATTTAAGATTACTCCAGAAACATCACCACATACATATTAGAGTCGCACATGACTGAAGAGCTGACAGAAGATCCTTATGAGAAATATAGCAAGAAGTTTTCTTGCATTTACAAATCAGGATGCTAACTTCAGACTCAATTTTACAGAAACTTGTTAACAAATGTTTCTCTAGACTCAATCACAGGATTAGCAGGGAAGAGCATTTCAGTGTTGGCAGACCATTTTATGAAGCTTACGTCCAAAACAGCTGCTAGTAAATTCTACTTGCAATGTAATTACATCCTGCAAAAACTATTCTTTCATCTTTTATGCTGCTGTACCAAGGAACAATACAAACATTTCCAAAGTTGCTGCATTCACTGCTGTGTGAAGAATAAATTCGTTTTGGAAACATCCTTAACCTCATCCACTACAAAAGAACTTAACACTTTGATTATCCAAAGAATTTTTTCTTCTTGAATAACATTTGAAAAAATAAACTATTGATTTCCCAATTTTCTCTTCTCTTCTGCCCCAAAAGAATGTCTAAAATGCTTACAGAAAAAGAGGGCAAACTTGATGACACCATTCTCTTTGTCTATACTAAGTTTCTTCCAGGAATCCAAAACTATCAATTGCTAAGAACTGAGGATCTACAGGGGTCTTGCTTCTCTTTCACCATTCCCAAACCATTAGGTAAGTGGCAGTCAAGTGTGAACTGGTTAACTACTGAGTGCTAGAACACATTATCACACAAGCAGTGTGGTTACCCTTCCCACCTTTTCTATCATAAGCTGAGGAACATGGTGTAGAAGATACCTATTCTCCACTGCATTGCTGGTATAGCTGCCATTTCACATTACTTTAGAAATTCAGGGTTACTGCAGAACATCCGCCTCAGACTAGACTCTATTCCAAATGTTGCCTGGTGGTTTTCAGCTAGACTAGGAGGAAGGATACTTTCATTCATCATCTCATTTTTATTGCAGCCTTTTTTGCAGGTTTTTTTTTTTAAAGCCCCTAACTTTTTCAAAGCAGGAAGAGAATGGACTTCCAACAAGAAAGAGCATGTATTGTACCCAGTACAGAAGGATTCAACCTTACAGTGGACTCTAACAGTCCTATTTAACTCAAATAATGCGCCACACAAAGCTATTTAGTAAGAATCGTAGTGCTCTGATGCATTAAAGGGGGCATAAGTAACTGTACAGTTTGTGGTTTAGTTTTACTTAGCTTCAGTAGCCAATTTTAAGAAAAAAAAGCTATCTTCTACGGGTCCATTTAGACTTCTGCAGGTAACCAGCATCTGTTTCTAATCAAACCAAGATGATTACCAAATTAAATCTTTTAATTAGCATTTTGCATCATTTACAAACTGTCGTTCATTATGTTTAAGAAGGTGAAAAGGGACATCCCCAGTAGCTATATATTCTTCAATCATATCTGTTACTTAATTCCACAATTTTATAGAACATGTCCAATACCGTATGTGCAAATAAATACACGCAACTAGAATTACTGCAGCAAAATGCTAGTTTTCTCCATGACTAGTAACAAAGTCATGCTTATTGTTCAAGGACCCATTAGAGAAGAGTAAATAAAGACCCCTCCTCACCCACCCTGTCAGTGCACAAAGAAATGGCAAGTGCATGTTCTTCCCTCCTTCCAGGCAACACTTCTCCCTCTCAGATTTATGTTTATATTCTCCTGTGAATCAAGCTTTATTTAAAAAAGTCTGTAAAAGAATCCTACAATTAATTTAAAGCCTAAATGTTTTAATCAAGATTCACATCATCTATCCATCCCCTACAATGCTAGCCCACTACAATACTCAGGTTGTTTTGCAATCAAGCCCATTATTTTGGGTTGTAGCTTGGTAGTAAGACTGCTTTGTGAAATCCATTAATATGCAAACAGACCCACCAGCTGGCCTACCAAATCCTTGGGACTGCAGTACAATGGCCTAAAGAGTACTACATACTGGTTGAACTGGATTCCTTGCTAATACTTCTGAAGAAAGAGGTCTCCCTAGGATTTTCTTCCCCTAATATGTAACTACACTTAACTGCAAGAGGTAGCCATAAACCTAAACATCAGTGGAGGTTTTTTTCTTTATCAGGAACAAAAGACAATTTTATAAAAAGGAGCAGTGAATTCTGTGACAAAGCCACCACTTGGTGTCACTTAAATTTATCTTCTGAAATGTAAATGATTAGACTGAGTTTATTACTTCCTTTGAAATTAAACACTTTAGGATGAGAGTAACCCGGCCATGTTTTTTTAAAGTGCCAATGGTATACGTGTTTCAAAAGACCTACTCTAAGCCCTTCCATAATTTTACTTCTATTGTTATTTTAAGCATGGAGCCAAGTGACAGAATACATATTTATAGCTAACTTTGGCAATAAGGCATTATTTGCCACCTAGACACACGTCACTTCTGACCTTTGCTGTCACCTCTAAGACAAGCATCATTGGTTTTCAAGCAAATGTAAGATTCAAGTAGCAGAAAACAAAGATAAAATTCAGCATCATTTCCTTAACAAATGCAAACTGCAGCCTACTTGGACACAGTTACTGTTTGAGCTTGGCATAAGTTTCCACACAGTAAAATTAGGCTCTAGACAGCTTCCAATTTTAAAGGTTTTTCCCTATCCTGTTTGGAAAAGGAAGAAATATTATGTGATGCCTCTGAAATGCAAAACCATAAACCCAAACAGAAGAATTTGCTTTATACACCTCATACCAAAATACATAATTACGAAGTCACAGCCTTTTAGTGGCCAGACACAGTATTGAGCATTTTCTTTTGCCTTTATCTGTCCTTACTAAGGACACAAACTAGTCCCATTCTCACTAATCCAAATCTGACTTTAGGATCTTCCATACCCAGTAAAGGCGGCCATAAAACATTTTTTCAAGATGCTAAACTACAAATATTTATACAACTGTCCCACTACTGAGATAAATGCTTCTGAAGAAAGCGTAATAATGATATCAGAAAGTCTCTCATAGGAGTGCTGTGATCATAAAAATGGGAATTAAAGAAGTTTAATTTCTACTGCTTAAAACTGCTAAAAAAGCACTTCAACCTCAACATCAAAGGGCTACTGTGGAAAAAAATTAACTCTAATGCATTTTGCTCATTCCTTTTATTTTTGCAGTTCTTACTATTTCCTCTCAAATGCTGGCAGATGCACTACAGAGCTTTAGCTCCCCCAACTGACTATTCATTCCCATCTGTTGTTCTTTCCCCATTACTATGATCCAAAGCATTTTATTAAAATAATGTGCTTTGTAACAGCATTAAAAAAAAATTAAGATGGTTAAATTTTGAGACAACTGACAGTTACCCAAAACCAAAGCATGTAACTTAGAAGTTACAAAAAAAATCATTATTTTTAAATTTCAAGAGGCTTTTCAGAGATGAAGAAGTTCTAGGATAATTTACACAAGATTTTTATGCTCTGTGGAGAGGAAACAGCAACACAGAAAGAAATATACTACACTTTGAAGATTATTTCTTCTGCACTCTGCAGAAAAATAGCACAGAACAGAAGCATTGCAAGGAATCTAAATTCAATTATAAATCATCCTTATACCACAGATAAAGACATGATAATAACTATTAATTTTCATTTGTTGTGAAAGCAACAAAGAAGAAATATGTCTATTTCAAGGAACAAACTATCTGAAGATAAGATGAAGGCCGGGTCCAGGAAATCAGAACAGTCAAGATGATAACCAGAACGTAACTGAAACATAAATTTAGGGTAAACCTTTACATTCTACTCCACTCCACATTCCATCACACGAAGTTAAATTCCTAGAAAGGTACAGCAACAAATCAAAGCACCTGATAGCACTTAGGAAAAACCACAGGAGACAAGCAACAGCCCACATGGATCTGTCAAAAAAAATCTGTGTTAAGCCAATCTCACTGCCTTTATGACAGTGAAACAGATCTCAGGGATAGGGGGAAAAAAAAGCAGGTGTCATATTGTGTCAAAAGTCCTTGAAGTCACTCTCATAAGACACTCTGAGCAAATGACCAAACAGTTCCACTGAAACTCCTATTACCTGGGTGCAAAACCAATCAGAAAAGCCATGCATGGAAGAATTTAACTCAGAAATAAAAGGACATATTCAGTTCCACAATTATGTAATTTTAAACTAAAATCCAGTATTTTTGTTCCTAACGTGCATATTAAAATAGGGGCAGATTACACCTTTAAATGCCAGGAAACTGGAGACACTGCAAGGGCTCTAAAGAATGGAATCAGACAAAAGAATCTGGTCTAAAACTGAAGGCTGTATTTCAGCAGAGACGCTTCATGGTTTTACATCCAAGCCAGTCCCGTACAAACAGAGGAAAACCCGACTAACCAGGAGTGCTGACAAAAGCAGTTGTGCAACCTCCCCATCGCCAGCTTGGGAGTCACTGTATCATGCTATTGGCATGGGGGTGAAGTGTGAAGAATATATTTATTTGATCTCCATGTCATCTTAGAATTGGTAATGGTCAGGAGTATTCTGACCAGCAGACACCGCATTTGGAAAAAGACATTGCCCCACTAAAAATGGCAAAGGACATGCAAAAATTACAAACCACCACACACAAAGAAAGGCTAGAAGAAGAAACAACAAGAAAGCCTAATTAGAGTCATCTTATGTGTAGAAGGCAAACAGAAAGAAGACGAAAAAATCCCAAACAAACAAAAACCCTACCTTTCTCAATTAGTGGACAGAACAAGAAGAAATGGACTTATGTTACTGGAAGGTAGAGTTAGGATTTTTAGGAAAAAAAGGTTGCAAGGAAAGTAAAGCAGCAGAACGATGACCACCACAGAGAGACACAAATATACAGGTACGGGGAGTTGGCAAGCAAAGCTGTGAAGTGTTCATGCACACAGCAAATGAAACAACTGTCATCTTCAAAGCGCTATTGAAAGAGGCAAAGGCAAAAAGCAAAGAAACACAGCATTTTGAAAACAATCACAGAACATTTTGGTCCACGTGGGAAGAACAGAGACACTTGAACAGTGTCCAGAGAGAGACAAAGTCTGGCTGGTTAAGATGAATGAGTTTTGTGGCAAGTTTTCACAAGAACCAAGTGCAAAGGAACCAGAAGTTCACTGGATCTTCCAAATCAACACAAGATCTATCACCTACTCGAAGACCTTCAGCTGCAGCTGAAAGCACAGATCTTTCATCTGATGCCTAAGAACAAGTGGGAGGTCTTGGGCAGTTAAAATTATGCAAGGCAAAGCAGACAAAATGCTAAAACTCAGAATGAGGTCTTCAAAGCAGGTATTTGTGACAATGCCAAGAAGTAAATGGTGTTCTAAGGAAAACTACAGCCTTGCTACACCAAACATAAGCTAGGAGAACATCCAAAAGAGAAAATGGGAAAGACAAAACTAACGGAAAACAAAGAGCTAGTAGCAAAAAAGTATCTTTAGCTATCACGTAAGGGTTGAGACCAGAGTAATAGTGATACCACACCCATGAAAAAGAAGAAAATTTGAAGAACTGAATCCTATCGCACTCACCACAGAACCACAACACAGAAAGAGGAAGTTAAAAGAAAATAATTCAAATATCCACAGCCTTACACAACGAGAGAAGAGAATCATGACTGAGTAGACTAGAAAGTAGTTTTAGTAGAGGAAGTAAAAGCTGTAGCTGAGAAAAACCAGAAAGACCTGAAGCTGAACTTAGGACAAAGAAGCAGCAAGAAGCAAGCATTGAAAATGCTACATGCAGTTAATTTAGTGATGAAGTATTGAATATAATATTGGCAGGAGAGCTCATTCCTTGAAAAAAGACAATGAATAGTTAAATTTTCTTCAAAATTTAAACCCTGTTAAAACAAGGGTTATGAACAGCTTAATTACATTATTAGTTTCACTGAAGCAGTGTGGAAGAATCTCCCAATATTTAAAGAGTAAAATTAGGCATTGCTTCTGCCGAGATGGGTATACAGAAAGTAGAAATGCAAGATGCTGAGATGGGGAAGTTAGAGGGTTACTTTGTGATAAGAAGAGGAGGACTAGAGTGATTTGAGAAACAGGACAGAACAACAAAATTAGTATGTCAGAGCTATTCCCAAAATTTTAAGTTAAAGGTCCCAGAATACGTGGCAGTTGTCTGAAGATAAATTAGAGGAGTGACAGTTCCTATACGAAAAGTTCAATGAAAAGGCACTGAAGAGTAAAGTTCTGTTGATTGTCATTTTAAGAAACAGAAGGATTGAGCAACAGCTGAGGAAATACAGTCAAATTCATGGAAAGAAAGAAGTGTGAAAAATTACAGAAATTAACATATAAGTTAAATTCACAAGGAACGAAAAGAAAGATAATTTAGACTTCTGCTAGTGGAGTTTCCTTTTAAGGAAACATTAATCCAAATACTAATTTACAGTAACTGGCATGTTAGTTGCCAATCCAGGGCACTCCACTACTAAGCAAAAGCGAAGATACCAGTGACTAAGTAACTTTTGACCCAGTTTCTCCTTTAATGCTATAAAGCACAAGTTGGCATATATTAGAAGGAAAAAAAAAAGTATAAATAAAACTCTAAAGAGAATACTATCATCACTTTTCATAAATATCTTAAAACAACTGCTGAAAGAAGCAAAATACAGTAGAGTTGCCTATTTACGTTTCAGGAGCATGCAAAAATCCAGCGTAAGATATAGGAGTTACGATGCAATGTAACATACATAGACACAGCCTTGAAGGGCAAGAAAAAGGTAAGCAGCAGAGTGAAGGAAAGAATAAATCTGCTCCACTTTTATGGCTTCAGATTATCATCATCATCATCATGATAACTGCTTCCCAGTGTTAGGTCGTGTAAGACCAAACACTGAACGATATAGCAAGCTTGACACCTTAATTCAGGAATTTCTAGGAATGCCAATGACCCAGATATCTTGCAGTTTTCCTGAAACTTACAGACACGCTGAAAGCTTTTCAGTAACAACTTGTGGCAGTTACCATAAATATTCTGATTATGTCAAATAGGCTATCAGAATATCAAATCAATGAACTAGGACTTATCTCACACTATGAATGTCTAAAAGCACTATTATAACAAAAAAGTGTAAGTATGGTCATTTCTCAAAGGCTTCTGAGACCAGCATGCATAACCAGCAACAAGAAAAAAAGCAAAAAGGACAAGTGAAAAGGCTGGTGTAGGAACAGGGGGATGAATGGCAAGGTACGTATGTAGCAGGACATGTGAAAAACCACACAGACAACCAATCTCACTGATAAAGTTATATGACAAAATGGGGCTTGGGCGTAATGTCACCCAACTCCAAACTGGCAGACACAAAATCAGGCACTCCTAACTTAAACAAAGGGAAACAGCAGATAACCCACAGCTTGTGGCAAGCAAGAAAAACTACTTTCTAGTTAAACCCCCGAGTATCACTTACCTGTAAAACCATTTACTTTATATAATTCCTTCAGTACTGAAGAACTTACTTTGAGATTTAAATATTTTCTATTACTATAATATTTTAAATATTCATTATATTTCCCTTTAAATATCTGAAAAATCTGTATTAGTAGCTTTCACTGCCAGAGACTGTCAAGGCAGCATTGCTGTAATTACTCATTTATAGTAAGATTTTAATGCTTTAATTTCCTGAATTAATGTAAATCTCAACTGCACACCTGTGTTTGCATATTCTCTCTCATAGGCTCTGTAATCTTAAATGTCAGCATTTACTTCTTGAGTGCTGCTTAAGGATTTCCTGTGCCCCCTACATGACTGACTTTGCACATAGACTATTTAATGTGCCTTGGGAGCTCAAAATTACATGCCATACATAAAAAGTTTCACTATTTATCTGGATTATGACAGCACTGTCCCTTAATTTATTTTTTTTTAAGTACAGAATAGATTGAAAACATTCTGAAATACCTTCAGAACCATTCCATGATTCTCCTGTTACTGTGATAGAAACAGGGAACAGATTACCAAGTATTTCTTGTTCTATTTAAAAAAAAAAAAAAAAGAAGAAAAAAAAAGAAAGAAACAATTATACAGCAGAATCTTCTTCTCATACTGAATGTCCCACATCAAAGCGTCAAGAAAGGCAATGTAGCACTTCTTTCAGGACAAGGAAACATCAGAAATAGGAAACTCTCACATCTGAACATATTCAAAGGCTGACAAACCACGTAACACTAAAATCAAAAGGCTGTCCCTTAAACAGTTCCCAAAATTTGATGGACACCTGACAGCAAGCTATCTATAAAGTATTTCATAAAAAGTCAAGACACACAAAATTACAGACCTAGGTCCAGCGTGCAATAAGGATAAAAACAAGTTTCACTGAACAAGAGAACTGGAGAAGCACTGATTAGAAAGTTTAGCAAATGTTCCTTTAAGTCCAGTGCTCTAAGATGAACAATTAGATGCTTTATGCATGACAGCAGGATTTTAAATATTTGAATAAATCACTTCTGTTTGCCCCTAAAAGTTTTAGCTACTGTCAAATGTAAAGTTTGAAAGTTAAATTTCTTCAGTGTTTCTGCTTACTGGAAAGGAGGCTATACTGTTAACATTACCTTTGACACCATGGTTCAACCACAACTTATCTCTGAGAAAAGATGCTAAATTCTGAATTGTTTAAGTTCTCAATACTACAATTTTGAGGGGGAAGCTATTCATGTAAGGTGTATAAATGACTGTGAAGATAGAAATCACCTGCAAAACTGAATGTTTTAATTTTTAGAAAGATACCTAAAACAGTTTAGAAGTGTCTGAACAGCACAAATCTTAAATAATTTATTTTCTAATTCAATACCAACAGCTTCTAACCTGTTTAGAAAATTACACTAGAAACTAAATGATCGAAATTAACTAACAACTAGTCTCAGATACTAAAGTACAACAGTCTATATTATTTTTTATACTATTTGCAGGCAAAAACTTCTTTAAAACACCTCCACCCCCTAAAAAAAAAAGTCTGAGGTTTGATGTTCAAATTCAGAGCCAGACACTCATTCCACTACACAGAATGCTTTAACCGAAAGGAAAAAAGAAAATAGCTTCACTGCTGTCCCAAATTCTGGCCAAAAAGCAAAAGCTGAAGCAAGTTATTGTCAGAGATGCTGAATACATCCCCTCAGAAGTTGAGACCATTGAGTTTTTTCACTCTGAGAAGTAACAATAATAAAATTTCAAATAATCCCCATCAGTCTCTGTTCTTGAGCACAACATGAGCCCTTGCCACCCATGATGTGACAATCTCTTCTTATCCAACCTAACATATGCATGCTTAAACAAAAGGAAAACACCACTTTAATTTAGGCAACTCCCCACCACACCACCACCACTTACAACTAACTAGAAGAGTAACAGCTGCCAAAGACTCCAGCAGAGTCCCAATCTCAGTAACATTCTACAGACATCTACATCAGAGTTCAAAATAAAAGTGTAAATAATTAAAAATGTACAGAAATTGCAACAAGGGAAATCCGTACATTCATGAGGCTGTTGTTTCACATTACGGTACAATTAACACCTCACCATCACAGAAAAAAGTAAAAATAAATAAGGCAAGGTTGTCCATCATTGCTGCTCCTCCAGTCTGATTCTTGTTTTCCTTCTACACTCTTCTTTCTTGATATTTTATTCAACATGACACACTGTATCTTGCCCATGCTGGCATAAATTGGTAGGATAATATAAACACTAACATTTCAGAGGACTGTAAAATTTTGCGCACCACAGCAATGTTTCATTAGGCTGCACAGCACCAGTCCAGGCATCTTCGTTTGCCAGAAAACAAATTGGCCAAAGCTACTTCCTACAAGTGACTAAAATGCAATCTACCTCTCAGTGGTTCAAAAAAATGTCTCAAATACAAACTGAAAGCAAACTTCCCATTTTTTTCAGAAAGTCCAGGTTCCAGAGGCTTCTCTCAGAAATACTAAAGATGCACTAACTTAATCCAGTGACAGCTTTATAAAATATTTCAAGGAAGAACTTACATAAGCTACAAACTTCGGTACTTTATACTAAATGTAGAGAAGCTTATTTTCACATTGTACAGATTTTGAATTACCATAATCCAATGCATGTTCAAACACAAATTCATTATACTGAAGTCATTATCTTTAATCTAATACTTTGAACAGTTTATATCCCTCCTTTTGCACATAAAGGGCATCTTTATAAACAGGTAAAACTCCCCAGAGGAACTACTTACTTAATTGTAATAAACCCTTTCCTGTGCATTTTGCTCCATCAGCAATATAAATGTCAGTCCCAAGACATGAGAAATCCTATTATAAAAATTAAAACATTCATTTTCATTAAATTTCATTTCTATTTTCAGTTTCAGAAAGCTCTTGCTCTTTTATTAAAATTATCTTTAATCAAGAGATCAGAACTACTATCATTTCAAACTCTCCACAGCCAACTGTCATACAAAAAAAAATTCAAAAAGTCTGATTTTTTTTTTTTCTTCTAGTTGTTAACAACTTCATTCTTCCAAAAAAGTTGCTAGATAAGATCTTCGGCACTAAAGTCGTCAAAGAACTTTAATGGCTGCTTAAGTATTATCCTTGATAGGACTGAAGAGTTCTTGATTCTATAAAAGAATCATTTTCAATCTATAATTCACAAAACCTCAGGAATTAGTCTGCAAAATATTATATGAATACGTCTCACTTTCTCATGCATGTAAGCAAACATGAAAAGGAGGTAAGTGACAGTGATTGAATACTCAATGTTAGGTTCACTTTGTCAGTGCTATAAATTAAGACAACTGTGACAAAACCATACAAGACAATTCACTTATTCCTCCTCCCCACAAAAAGTTGACCAGTTCTTTTATTAAACACTGAGAATTGCTTCTGACAGTGGTTCTTAGAATTGTTAACTAGAGACATAGCTACACCAAAGTCTTGATAGCCCAGCAGCTCAGGCCTATCTCAGGTTACAATTCTGAAATGCAGAATGATTATCTAGAAAATGCAAAGCATTTCTCTTTAAAGAAATACAAGTAACTTTCTTAGGATATCCTAAGGAATTAAAATCCCATAGTAGAATGTGCATCCAGTTACCAATATAGAAACTGAATTGTAGTATCAGAACTTAATTCTTTTTCCTGAAGACCATACCCTTTTCTAACAGGTGGAGCACAAAGTTTGATTTCCATCTTGTTTTATGCACAGTAAGGCCTGAAAACATTGTAACTTCCAACACAGAAGTATGAAGAGGATAGATCATTTCCTTTCTAAAACCTCTTACAAATACATTGACAAAAATAATACTGCATTTACAATGGCCTTACTTTTTAGTGGCTCCTACATAACACCATGAAGTTTAGACCTGTTTCAGATACGTATGGAATTCCTTAGTATTCAAATGTTTCATGGATGATAGTGCAAGTAGGGATTCGTTTTGCCTGAATTCCCACTGGAATCAAAAGGGAGGAAAAAAGTAGAAACAGGGAAGTCATTTTCAATGAAATTATGCTTTGTTGCCTCAATAGACGTAAAGAAGTAAAACCTTCTTAATCATTTTGATATATTGAAGGCACATTCAATAGCACAGAACCAAGCCATACTCCTAGCTATTTCCTACAAACATTAATTTATTCTCACAAGCCTGAATACTGAAACTGTGACAGGACAATGTGAGACTGGGGAATAAGCAACGGAAATACAGCTGC
Source organism: Falco cherrug (assembly GCF_023634085.1). NCBI lineage: Eukaryota > Metazoa > Chordata > Aves > Falconiformes > Falconidae > Falco > Falco cherrug. The sequence goes on from NC_073702.1 coordinate 17,409,178, forward strand.
ACAAACACACTGCTCGCTGCAAGGTCTACTGAACCGAAGAATGACATTCCCGATAGTCTCTCTATAGACCTAGGAAGGCCCATGTGTTACTGTTTAGCTAGACAAATTCGTTCTCAACACTACATAGATCATCTTTCAGCAGCAGCATGCATTGGTGCCGGGTATTTCAATCCAGCAACACAGAATGCATGTCACCCACATATTTTAGAACATTTAAGTTATTTCTAATTAAGCCGTATTTTATGAGAAAGTCTATTAGTAGAGTGATAACTATACATTAATTTTTATGAATTTAAGTTTACTCTGAGAGCTACAGACAAGGCTGGAGCTTTCTAACAAACTAGTTCATCACTGCAATGCAAAACTATTGAAATCATTAACATAGAAACCACAATAGAAATTTTCCTTTAATCCTTTAATCCACTCAGAAAAATGAAGCGGTATGTAACAGCTGGAACTCTTTTGCAATACCCCTAAAGCACTTCAAAACAGTTGTCTACACAAATTTGATATTTTTAAAGGATTTCATAAGTTTCATAAAGAACTAGAAAGAGTTTAAGTTAAAAGGGAAAAAAGCTTTGAATCTAAGTTCTAACAAGAATGCAAAAACTGTGGAATAAGAGCATTTACAGAATTTTGGACACAACTTGTCTTCTGCATTCTCCATAGCAGGTACCTAATAGGCCAAAATCAAATGGGCTATTAAAAAGTTTAATTTACATGTATGTGAATGTATGAAGTCTACGTAACAATAAAACTGTTATTTAATTGTACATCATTTCTTCTAAAATTACATATAAATGTATAAACACAGTAGCAATTTTTTAACTATTGTATCTAATACCAGCTTTTTTTTTTTTAAAGCTAATCAGTCTTGGTTACACACCTATAGCTCCAGTAACTCACATAATATGCATAAACAAGCAGAATCAAAATTATTTTTAGCATGCAAAAACATACAACTGTGCATCAAAAATATACTTGCAAAGTAGCAGCTTATTATTTTTAACCCACAGTGACAATTACACAATAAGATATGTTCTTGAGCAATCCATACAGGATTTTCATAACTTTGATTATGAAATTTTAATTACGTTCTCAACAGCTATCTCAAGTATTCCTTGAATGCGTGTCTTTTTAATTTTCACATCGTTTTCCAGGCATCAGTATTCATTAAATGGTACTGTGTACAAAGTCACCAGGTCACTGTGGTTTGGTTTGGTTACTATAGCAAGAAGCCACCATCTTAAAAGTAGTTAGTAGACTGCAAAGGTTCCAGGGCAAAGTTTATTCATAAAAACGTATATTGACCAAAACTATTTCCCGAGTGAAATCAGTAATCTGATGAGAATGGATTGCACACACACATCAGGTCAGAAAAACACACAGACATTGCTTTCTTATCACTGAAACCTTTAAGAGAATTATCACATAATTCATCACTTACATGTAAAAGAAAGCAAATTTTTTTATATACTTTTTTTTTCCCCCTGATGGACAGATGAGACATACAAATGTCATATCTGAAGAACATAGACCAGAGCTAGCCCATCCAGAATCTTGATTCAAAAATACCTCCTATCAGCTTTCGTAAACATTGTTAACTTACTTTTGTCATTACACATTTTTTTAGTTGTTGGCTGACTGAAGCAGACTGGTTGACTGAAGCAGACTGAGCTTCTCTTGTTGCAGCACAAAATTACATCATTTAATCCACATTTCTGTGGCATGCACACTATTCTCCAAATTCACAAGTTCTGTGTGGTTGTTTTTTAAAACCATAACTGCACTTTTTATTTTTTAGACAGAAGTACTAAAACTATCTTAATGAGAATTTTAAAAAATAAGAGGCACATGCAACATAACACAAATACAGAAAGTAACATACTTACAGCTTCAAATGATAAGTGAACATGTTCCAGGAATTTCTGTCTTAAACTGTCAGTTAGTTCATTGAAGCGGTATCTCAAGAGATCCATTTCTTGTTGAAGAAACCAACGCCTGAGATCCTCTCTGCAAAGAAACAACCAAAAAAACCATAATAGGTTTGGTGATTTTGCATTCTTTCTTTCTTTATAAACTAGATGTCAAACCTAGTAAATACAGCATTAAATTAATGCCGAGTTTTGCATGGGACCCCCAAACTGAGGAGCTTGGAAGAGAAGGCAGGAAACCTTCACGAAGGAATGCTCAATCAGAAAAGACAATACACAAAGAAGCATGACTGTACATGTTTTGGAAGAACAGAGGTAGTCAATCTCAGCACTAAAAATTGTTCTGTAGGTATCAAAGCTGCTAGTCTCTTTTAAATGGTACTCACAATTTCTTACTTGTTCTAGGTAAGAACACCGACTACAGATCGCATTCTCCTTCAGTATTTAAAGGACAGGGGGGGGGTTCCGTTCACACAGCACAGTATTTCTTCATCGTAAAATTAATATCACAATCCAATAAGGCTACTACCCGAAAAAGTGAGAATTAAAGGAAGTAGGCATCATAATGTATCTCCAGCTGACGGAACACACACATATCTCTGATACTCTAACAACAGTGCTCTATGAAAGGCAAAAATCACCTGGAAGCAGGCCAAAGGAAAATACATGACAATAAACTCGGCTGAGGAACACAAGTAACTTCTAACACTTGTCAAAAGAGCAAAAGGGGATTAGCAACTGCAGGTGAGCATAAACAAGAGCACAGGGACAGGAGTCAGCAGACAACCTAAAAGAAAAACACCACTGACACCAGTCTCTATGTAATCATGTTACTCTTTACATCCCAGCACGCAGATTCCCAGGCATCAGCACATTACTTAAGACTACAGCAAGCACGTACCACAATACTAGTAACAAACGCCACCCTGTACGTACAAGCAGAGAATATAGATGATAATGTATCTCGCTATTAGAGAGTATCCTTTTAAATCGTCCTCTGAGAGCCATGCTGTAAGCTACTGCCATGACAATTCACAGAGCACTGAAATACTGCAGTCTTACATGATCTCTTTACAATATATAAGCATCTTTTCCCACAGGGGACCAGTGAATTGCTACAGAGTTGTTTGTGTTATTGTGGACAAAACCTCTGCTTGAAATATGGCTTGGAGAAAAGTAATTATTATTCAAATTATAATTCCAGATGGAAAGGCTCTGTTACGGTAACCTGTAAAGTACAACCCTGTGGACAGTTTCAGCGCTTGGAATATATTATTAGTCTGTGCAACTTAAAATGGAAGTTAATGCCTTTATGACTGATCTCCTGCAGTTCTTCTGTGATTATCTCAGACTGTAACAAAATCCTAGGATATGACAATGCTACTCTTTTCCTAATTTATCAGTTTTACATTGCTTTTGTTCTCCTAAGGGGAAAAAAGAAAAAGAGGAAAAAAAAAAAATCAAGCATATATAGTTACTTTGAAGCCCAGCCAGTCTTGTTCTTCCTGTCCTTCAGAAGAGCAGATCAAAGGCTACAATCCCATCTAGCCACTTAAGTTACCAAAACAAGATAATACAACTGTTACCTCTAAGACAACACACACAACCCACTCAGATTCTTCCTACAGTTGACAAACTAACTGATGAGTTGGCTTATGTTACTGTATATGTCCAGCATATACTTTAAAACTGACCTTCCTAGGAATATCATCATTAGGGCATTATTTATGTTCTTTTTTTTCCTTAAGTTTTTTGGAAAATTTTACATCATTTCTTACTATGTACACTTTTTTTTATATCTTTACATATTTCTTAATACATCAATTTTTAAATCACGTCTTATAGTCATTTTTTACATTTTTAAAAATTGTACGCTCTCATTCCAGAACATATTAGTAATAACACTTACTATCAAAACCACAAGCTTAACTGAAAAGCAATGTCACTGTCGTTAGATAACTAACCAAGCTGCTGCTGCTGAAGATGAGACACTTGCAGGTAGTTGAAGTATAGATGTTAGGAATGTCTCCTTGTCTTCTGTCACTTAATTTTTTTGTATGCAGAATACTCAACAGTTTAAATCACATCAGTAGATTCCTGACTAGAAAAATAATATGAAAGAACAGGCTCTTTCATGACAGGGAACAACACCCAGGGTCAGGGGAAAAGTCCTCTTCACCCCCCAAGGAGTGGGAGGGAAGACTGATGTATTTGTTATGAAGCATCAACACAGAAGTACTGTAGAAGACATGAAAATGCTCCTAAATCTGGAACCTAAGACTAGTAGCTCACATTCCATGATTAAATATGAGAGTTCAGTTTCCAACAACTTAATGTTAACTTCTGAAAAGCCTGAGCATGGGCCAGAGCTCTACTCTACCAAGCAACTAACACCAGAAAATTCCTCAGTTTAAGTTTCAAAAGATATATAGCAAGGGGAACATGGATACAGAAAGCACACAAAAGTAAATGCTAGTCAATGTAAGAGGCAGCAATTTCACCACATGAGTCTAAATTATCATACAGGAAAAAAAAACAACAGTAATTAGAGAAAAGGCCATGCTAAGTTTCACAGACAGAAAGGGGAAAAAAAAAAAAAAAAAGGCACAGAAGTATGTTTGAAAGTTTCCTGAACAAACGAGTTTTGCTGCCAGAGGCAAGATTTATTTCCTCCATCTTAAGTGAAGATTATGCTTCTGTGAAACCATGTAAAACCCAAACCAAAACAATCCAATTTATAAGTGAGAACTGATGCAGACTAGAAAAACAAGTTGATGTGAACTTGTACCCCTGGGTGGCACTGTTGGTCAACTGGAAACTTAAAACCATGGTGTCACAGGAGAACAAGACGGTAAACACAACTGCCACACGGAACTGAATTCAATCTAACGGAACTGAATTCAATCTAGTTTACAGTTATGTCCATTTAAGTACACTTTTTCAAACAATCCTACCTTAATAGCTTTCATCAATTAACCTAATTATTTGTGCCAAGTTTACTTTTCTGACCTAATATGATAAAAACTTAAGAGAACAGTATATTCTACTTGCCTCCCAATTTTATCTTTTGGGAAACGTGCCAGTTTTAGAGCATAGAAATCTCTCATTCCTGAAATAGCTGCTTTTCAAGAGAGAATGAAGAACGCTCAGTACACGGTCACCTCACCGTGCTTAAGAGGCTATTTTCTATTTTACCAGTAAGTACTAGGCCCACCTCTTCAAAGAAACAAACAAAGCTAGTTTAAGTGGACACTATCAAGCTGCTTTATTGAAACACTGAATCAAGCCATCTGTATATAAACAGAAACATAAAAACACATTTGCAAGTAGTTTAAAGAGTGCCCTGGAGCTCTATCCAAGGTCTCTCCTCCCTAAGAGGGGGTCTTTCCCCTAGACTACAAAGAAAGGCTCTTTCCTGCTGATTCTGTGGCCCGAAATACCTTGTATTCATTTCTGCGCAGTGGTTCACCTTCAACAAGCTGCCCACCTCTGCCATACCTATACCCTAATTCTTAAGATACTTCCCTAAAACACAGGGTTTGAACCATGTCTCCCATTTATATCCTAAGCAAGCACTGCAGTCAAGTAAATTCTCATACAAAAGCCAAGGATCTTCTTTTAGAAAGACAGCTTGCATACAGAAAGAAAGCAGTCTGATTATCTAGAGCTATCATTAATTCCAGGAGATTCCAGAGTCATTACAGAGATGCAGGGCAGTGGGGGAAAGATACCACATCAGTCACAAAGGCAAATGTTTGCCTGAGGCAGCCTTTCACTCAGCATGCTAGCCCCTGTCATTCACATATGCCTTCCTCCACCTTTCTCCCTTCTCAGTACAGTAGACAAAGCTCAGCGGATTCCACTCCTGAACCAAATACCTAACCTTCAGGCTTTTGCAAGATGTCTTGTATTGCCTTCTGTGAATCTGACCCAATCTGTCTTCATTTTTCCTGAAGACACAGACCAATCAAAAATAGATGCCTCTTGAATTCCAGATCAGATTCTTGCAAACAGACAATTCTACCTTCCAGAATGGCAGAACTTTTGTCTTCAAATGTGTCACTACCAACACCCTCAAAGTGCCTTGCCTCCCAGAGAAAAGCAATGGTTCCATCTAAATAATAATTAAATGCTTAAAGTTTTACAAGAGAGGACAATGAAAGCCAAACTGACTATTCAAAATGCCACTAACTGTATAATAAGAAACTTCTAAATATTCAAGGCCATTTCAGTCCCAGGCTACTGAAGGATACTACCTTCTGGCGGGGGCAGGGGGGTGGTTGTAGAAACTTACAATATAGATAAAGCAAGGTATTTTCTTGTAAAAATAAGCAGAAGTATGACTAAGGGAATTTATAAAAACATACACAATTAACGTAAGCACTAGAAAGAAACCAGTATTATGCTTGTTAATTCATAATCGCAAATAATATACATAGACCAGAAAAGGGCAGAAAGAATTTCAGCTGTACTAATGTTACTCAACTTGCTCCCTTCTTTCAGGATTTTAAATTGTACTATCAGAGTCACTGCAGTGAAGGCTGCTATTGATCACATCCACAACCTGTTCCTCACTGTACACGCATCCCAGACCTAGCTGGCTCATCAATCACGTACATCCACAAACCGCCTTCACCACAGCCCAGATGTCTTTTGAAAGGGCAGCATGATGTAATGTGAACAACCCAGAAGATGTCAGGGTGTTTAAAGACACCCAGGGCCTGTCACGGTGAAGTTTCCTCCATTTGGAGGCTTCTGAGGCCTCTGCTACTTCCTATTCTGATCTTATGGTCTGTAGCAGGCACCTACCATGTTGTTAACGGTGTAAGATTACTACAAAATCTATATATTAATTTTGATCCCAAGTATCTCTTTTCATCACAGGTGAAATCAGGTTCCTACCAAAAAAAAAAAACCCGCTGTTTGAGCCTACTTTTTTATTTAGCACCCAGGCAACTCTAAAATATCTATGTCTATAATAAAGCAATATATCTGTGTACATTTCAAATTAAGAGTACAGCACAATCCAAAAAATACTTACGACTGACAGTACGCAAGGCGCAGTATGAAATGGGAGATATGGTCTTTTCTTCTTGCCTCATAGTCATCCTCAGCCAAAGCCTACAGAACATATTATTTCAGAAAAATAATCTCTCCCAGATTAAAAATCCACAATTTATCTATCATTGGTGTTCAACAGTGTATTAATACTCATCTTTAAGACAATAAATGTAAGACTATTGAAGAAGGGGGTTATCCTAAAGAAATAAATATATACACTCAAAGAAAAACTCATTTTCTCTGTCAAAATGGCAGGATTTAAGTTTTAGGAATAGTACTTTATCACCTCTACTTTTATTCAGAATTATTGAATGGTGTAAACAAGATAAAGTGCAAGAGAGTTCACTTTTTTTATTTTTACTTACTTTGTAAGGAAACTTAAGTTTCCGGAGCTCAGCCTCCAGCTTGCTTTTGTAAAAATCACTACTTCTAGCATAGCTCACACCAAGGTTTTCAACTACCTTGAGCACTTGGAAAAAAAAGAAAAAGTCCACATTAGAGACAACATATTGAAAAAAAATCTAACCATATCATGTCTCGGGAAATGCACAAACTGTGGTAAGGCCACAGAAATCGCTTTTAGCAGTATGGGGAACAAAAGGGTAAGAAATATGGAAGATTAAAGTTGGCCCACAGGTCCCGAGCAGCTCGCTCAACTCTGGGACCCATGGAGTCCACAGGGAAAGGGAAACAGCTAACATTGACGGATCAGTCTCGAACATCGGTTTCCACTGTAATGAAGGAAACCCTGGATTCAGCAGTTTTCAGGAGCTCAAGGGAACCCTTACTCCCAGCCACAATCGCTGTACTGAGACACATCAGATATGTCACAACACCTAGAAAATGAAACGTGCTCGTGAAAACTACCAGTATAAACCAAAACTATACAGTCCCGGCTGCTACATACCGAACACTCGTTAAGAAATCACTCAGAGCTCTCAAAAATACCTGACGCGACACGTTTGCCTTTAAAGATGGTTCATTTCAGCACGAGCAGGCACCCAGTTCCCATCAGCAGCAGGCAGACCATCTAAGCCCGCCAAAAATACATACAGCCATGACAGGAGGAATCAAAAGTTTCGGGGGGCGGGAGGGGGGGTGTGTGGAGCCGCTACTCACGCTTCAGGCGGTCGATGGCCAAGCTCTCGAACTCCACCAGAGAGATGCTTTCAGTGGGCGGCTCCAGGTAGAACTGCAGGCTGTGGGGGTACAGCTCCCGCCGGTCCCCGGCCACCCGCGCCTGCTTCAGCCGCGTTCGGCCGCTGGAGAACTCCATCGCCGCCGCCGCCGGGCCTGGGTACGACACGCGCGCTCAGCCGCCGGGGAGGCGGCACCGCGAGCAATGGCGGGAGGGGGAGGGGGGGGAAGACGGCGGCTGCCGCCAGACCTCGAGTCAGACGGGGCCCGCCCGCCACCGATCCGCCCCGGGGCTGCCGCTGGCCCCCTCCCGCGGTCACCAACCCCCTCCTTCCCACGGCAGCTCCCCCCGCCCGCCGCCGCAACACAGAAACTCCCACCTGCTGCCGCGCCGCGGCCGAGCTCCCCAGCTTCCCGCGCACGGCCTGCCCCGCCCACTTCCGCCACGCCACGCCCCACAGCCACGCCCCCCCCGTGGCGATTGGCTGGCGCCCGCGAGGCAGCAAACAGTGCGCACAGGCGGCACGGCGGCCCCAGCGGCGGCCGGGCGGCCTGGTCTGCCCAGGTAGCTGAACAGATTATAGCGGGTCTTTTTGTCCCATGGGTTTTTAGACAGCGCGGGATGGCTTTTTATAACCAACTTTCTGTCAGTTTGTGGTTTTCGGGGCTGAAGATCCTTACAAATAGTTGCCACCAAATGAAACAGACGCTTTTGCTTGTTTTTTCCCCCCAGCCTTTGGATTTCCGGGAGGCTGGTGGGTGGCTGGGTGGCAGTGGCTTCCACCATCTGCCTGCCTGCTGGCATTTTCCTTGTTTGAAATACTGAACGTTACCACAGGAAAGCAGTTCCCTGGGGCCCGAAGCAAAGCCTGTGGGTGGCAGCAGGCCACGGCCAGCCCCGGTGGCTCACTGCCGATGTGGAGGGCCTGGCCGCACAGCCACCATGCGTGAACCCCGTGTGGCCCAGGCACCTGTGTTGCTGTCTCCAAAGTGTCTACCCAAGTTGTCCTCCCATGGCACCCAATGTCTGTCCTCAAGATTGGCACAACTGCTGTTTTTCACCGGTCATCTACAGTCGCCCCCTGCTCACCTTAGCAGCAGCACTGTCATCTGAATCTTAGGCAACTCCAGGACCCAAAACTGAGGATCACAATATCACTAAGTTTCACGATGCTGTTAAGCTGGTTTGAAAGTGAAACGTTCAGCACAGTATTCAAACACTGAGGAACTTCCTTTTAATTCCATGATCCCATAAACTCTGAACCATTCTACAGTTGTATAATTTTGTCATTTTTCCAAGATAACTGCAGGATTTGCTATTTTTGCCACTGGGTTGACCATTTTGCTGCAACAGAGGTTGTGTTCTGTATTGTGTCCCTGCCTCAAAATGCCACTTAATTGCCAATTTTTCCCAACCAGAAAAATTGGTTAATGATCTTGCAACAAATTCAGAGTGTAAAGGGATGGAAAATCAGAACTGACATTCAGTTTATGCCCACAAAGTGAAGAAAATCAGTAGCATAGGCTAGCAAGTTCTTAAGAACAATGAAGCGACACATGCTAGTCTCATGTTCGTGGGCAACACCTAGGACATTGCTGAGTGAGTGATCTGATTGCAGCTTTAATAAACACCACCAGCCTTAAACTGCAGCTTGCCTCTGTACTAGCAGATTAAACATGGCTCAGAGTTCAACTGCTGTGAGATAATCCACTCCAGTCACCCTTCAAAACAGTGGCCGCATCCAAATTACCTACAGAGAATACTCCTGTGCTTATGCTAATTCTTAAACTGTGAAGTGTGCTCTTTGGTCTGGGCCAAACCTCTGCCAAGGAACCATCTGAACAGGATAGAAAATCAAGTTTCACTCTCCAGTGCTGCTTTGTACTTTTCCAGGAAAAATCATGTTATCGATATCTGTTTATATGTTTATAGTTTTGTAATATATTTAACCCAAAGCAACTTTTTTCGAGTAGCCAGTGCTTATCCCTGCAGCTTTTTCCCTTCTCCACCTGACTGCTACGTAAGTGACTCAGGAGTAGGAGTTCATCTGCCAAAATCCACCCAGTAGCTGCAAGAAGGCAGAGCTTTTGCCTTTGACCAGTGTGTTAATACCCAAGAGAGCTTACTGAGACTGGCCATGCAGCGTCCAGGGCAGGCTGAGGAGTGAGGTAAGAGTAGGTACATTTGCTTTGAGTGCTGTACCGGGACTGGACCAGAGGGGGAGAGGTGTGACAATGCTAAGGAGCACTCTGCAGAAAACAGCAATGATTTTCATTTTAATTTAATTTCAATTGATGTTTTAGAGTTTAGCACAAAAGCAGTACCACACTTTTTAAAATCATGGTATGCGGTTTGCTGTACATCACTATTTCTTCTCCTGAACAATGTCCTGCTGATTTTTAACAGGTTATGTCTACATCTGCTGTTGTCCTTTATTGTTTTGTTTTAATAGTAGTCATTTTTCCTCTAAGGCTGAATACTGTTCATCAAATTGTCTGTAATTAAATCAAGACTTACCCCATTTATTTTATTTCAGTTAACTGCTTACACTATCATTATTTCAGCTGAAATTAAGAAGCAAAATTAACATCTATATTACTTGTCTCAAATAAATCTTACAATGCAAAACCTTAGAGGGGTTTGTCAGCCCTTTCATACAAAACTAATTTTACTGGGAAAAGGAAACAGACAAAGAAGTTAAAAGGTAACACCTTGGGGAATAACTCCCCAAATTTCATAACCCAAATTTTCTTACTGATGCATTTATTGAAACCTATATTTGCATCACTTCCACAGTAACGTTACCAGTAGGGTCTGATTTTTTAAGTATTTTTTTAAGAGAATCATTGATGTTCAACAACCCACCTCACAAATGTTTTAAAACAACATCCATATGGTCAGATGTGAAATTGTCCCCATCATCACATCCAAACACAGCCCAATTCAGCATACTCCAAACTGTTCTGCTACCTAATTAACAAAAACCAGAGTCCTTATTTGCATTAAATATAAATGATTACACAGTTTCTACTGCCACTTTTGTTATATTATCTAGCGGAGTGCCTGATGCTAATCTGTCAGAGCCTGGTTCTTCTCTACTTGAGTAACTACAACTGCTAATAAAAGGGTAAATACGGTAATGCCAATATCTAGTCTCTCTTTCAACCTGCTCCTTTCATCCATCATGTTTGGCATGTTTGGATCTCTGTGGATGGCAGGGATTAGCACAAAGTGTCCTTTCTCTGCTTCCAGCTCCCTTTCAACTCTTACTGTTAATTTATCCACAATCTTATTTACTGCATTTATCATCAGCCTGAGTGAATTCTCATGTAATTCAGTCTTTAGATGTAATTGCCTTCATAACTTGCTTACTTGATGTTTTTACCTCTTATTTATAGATTTTTTTCATCACTTAACTCAATCCCTTTACTGGTCTGGCTTTTTCAGAAGTCTTGACAGGTTTATACTTTTCTTGTAGTGTATTTGTGTCATTGCTAGACCAACTTCTCTTTGTATGTCTGTTTTGTAGTTCTCTGCTCATGCTTTTTATTACATCTTTAAATGTTTGCCATCCAGGTTTTACCAAGATTTTTGTTTCTGACCATGATGCACAGGTATCTCTGTACTTACTATGAATAGCAGGGTAAATATTCTGAGCTGGCCTTTAATTTCTGCAGGCTCTGAAGTGAGTAAATTGTGAATCGTGCAGTGAAGAGAGGTTCAGGGGGCTATTTTAGTTGGAATATGTTCTCAGTCTCTCAGTGTTAATTTAAGTGGGGAGTGACAACAGTCATATCCCTTGTAAGACTCTCTGGCTCCACTCATACAGGGCGTTCAGATCCTGGATTTATCCCCCAAGACCCCTGCCCAAGACTTTAGTACACAGGCAGAGGAAATCTAGATACATTTTCACAACCTTCTGAAATTTATCCTGACAGGTAGGTCTGTCATCCACCTCTGCCTCTCACTGCATGCATCTTCGTCAGTATGTTTAGGCTGCTGTAGCAAATATGCTCACTGCATCCTTGTTCTGTTATAGATCATATTTCCAATCCTTAGGATAGTTTTTCAGGCTACATATCAAGGAAGAGTCTGTCCTGTCCCTGTGCTAGGCTTCTCCAAATGGATGCCACTCTTGTACTCCATTACAAGATGTTCCACTTGCTGGGGCTGGGGGGGGGGGGGAGGGGCAGGTTGACCTGTTTGGGTGGTTTTTTTCTCTTGTTATTCTTCCTGTGATAATTTTTGAGCATTCAATCAATGTTAGAGAGAGGGCTTGAAGCATCAAAGATAAGAACTACTCACAATTTTGAGAAATTAGATCCTGGTAAAGGAAAGAGATTCAAATTTCTGCCATGGGTACCAGCCTCCTTCGTGTGTGGAGCAGCAGCAACCAGCCAGTTAACACAAACATGCTGCCCAATCAGTGTAAATATAACTTGAGTTCAGCCACTGCTCCATCATCTCCAAAAAGGTGGACAGGGGAAGGTTTGAACTACTGAGCATCAGGACTAAGAAAACAGAATTCTTCTGTAAACTTAATGTATTCTGCTGTATAAGGATCTCCTTCTTCTTTTCCCCAGTATGTCTGTATTTATTATATTTGAATCGTGAGCTTCTGAAACGTGCAAAGAAGCTTTTCAGTCTGTCTATCTGTATAGATACTGATGTTTTCTTTTCTTGGAAATTATTAACACTAAACTAATTTAGAAGAAGAAAATGCTTTTGTTATATGTAACATTTAGGATTTGCGGCATTTTTAATACTCTCTTGAGATGAATTGAATTTCTACCTGTATAGCAGTAAGAAAATGGGATCCTTTCTTGTCAAGTAATCTGTACATAATTGAAAGATTTCTTTAACCCCAAAAAGTATTGCTATCCAACATAAAACCTAGACATATGTATCTAAGATTTTTATCCTTTTATTAATCATATAAAGAATTAATTGTCAAGATTCAGAATAATGCAAAAAGTGTTTAAAATATTTTTTACAAGGAAAATCTCTTATTGTCTAAAATTTTTTAAATACTATGCTGTCTCCATCAAAAAAAACCCTACTGCAGTTTAATGATTTTCTTCAGCCTTTTCAGTGTTTATTTAGGGCTATTGAATGATACAGACTTGCCCAGGCAGATTTCCCATTTTAAGCCTATGACTTGATTGTGAAAAAATGTCCTGTTCAGTACTGACACACACTGAGTTTTCAAATACCCAGTCGCTGTGTAAAACATTCTGCAAAATTCCAACCTAAACATAAGTGGCTAGCCACCTTCCAATTGCCAATAAATCTCTGGTTTAGACTTACTCGGTGCACTTCCACCATTACAACTGAAAACCCAAAATAAACGTCTAGGTGGGATCTGGTCTGCCTAATCTAGCCACTGAACCCACACCTACCTTTTAAGCTCTTCTTTTAAAGGGACAGTTTCCCATGGAATACTTGGAAAGAGGTATGTATCCTGCTGGCCTCAGAAAGGACATCCAGCCTGCCTAAATTTAGGTGTCTGAGTAGTTGGTTTATTTTCCATTTGTTTACCTCAAGTTTGCTTGGGTTTGGGTTTTTGTTTGCTTGTTTTCTGGGTTGGGGTTTTGTGGTCTTTTTGAAATGTAAGCCATGTGCAGGAGTGGATACTTCAGTATTTTTGCAAGTTAGAGAAAAAGAGTATTCCTTGTATGTAATACTAGGTCCTGTTCCCAGTTATAAATTTATACCAGCATAAGCAATTAGAGGTAACTCCTACATTCCTTATGCAAGTAAAATTCCAGATTAACTGGAAGTTCCTGAGCAAGACATGAGATGAAGGTTATTAACTTACTAGCTAATTTCTGAGCCACTTTCCTACTAGAAACTAAAAATACTACTTTGTCTTATTTCTTAGTATTTTGTCTTTATATTACTTTTGCCTTGTTATAGCATTTCCTTTGGCTGAGGCTGTGTGGAAGTTGAGCTGAAGAAGCAACACCGACTAGTTTATCAAAAAGTAATGGCGCAAAATTCAAATGAAGGCTTCTCTCGCCATTAAGTCTTGTCTAAAATTGCACGGGTTTCACTGGAAGCAGAATGTAGCCTCAGAATGTAAAACCCGAGCCCCATCCTCCAGCACTGTAGACGTGTTCCTACTGTAACACTCCTTAAAATTCAGGGCTTGCTGGTAAAACTGTTGATTTATTTTCAGATTACAGAGCTAGGATAACTATTGGCACCAATATCTTGCAATCTTATTTCAGGTCACCTATGTGAATATGTACAAATCTGGTACACATATTATTGTTTTGAAAACTATATGGCACCTTTACATAATAAATTTCAGAAACTGAGATTCATCCTACTAACTTTTAAATAACCATTAAAATTGCCTACAGTATAGACACACTAAGAAAAGATTACTATGTTTATACTTCCAGTTAGGAAACCAAGCTTATCTGTTGCACAGCTATTAACATATTGCCTTCAAAACCACAAGGTTATTAGATATAAAGACCTAACATCTTTATAACAGAACTAGTAACAGTTAAATGGCAAGGGTGGATCACAATGAATATAAATGAATCCAGCTAGTATACCTTACTGCCATATTTTAGGGGATATTGATGCATTGCAAAAAAAAGCAGCAGAACTGCAAATTATTTTTTTGCCTAGAATATAGGGTGCCAAATGCTTTCAAAAGTGACTGTGTTCTCTTTATACGTATTTGATTTTTATGGAACCATTACTTATGTATGTAGTGCATGGTATTACACACTTCGAGTGCCTGCAGTTTTGCCTTCCCAGTGAACTGTATACAGTTAAATACAGATACAAATGATGGTAGATATGTAATTATATATTGAGTGTTGAGTACATGTAGAGATGTTGAGTGCCTCACCAATATATGATGAATATGATGATCTCTGCAATAACTTGATATTCCATGCTAGTGGAAGAAAGTTCTTCTGAGGTCTTCTAGACCAGACTTTAGACAAAGGTAGACTTTGAAAGTAGAACAAAGCAAAAATCACTAAAGCAGGTGCAACAGCTACAATGGCAGTCATCACAGCTAAAAATCACTGCTGGCATTTCTCCTGGCTCTTCTTGCTGTTCTCTAGCAACCTGAATACTCTCCTGATTCCTCACTCTCTTGATTGCGTAGTACAGACTGTGCACACTCATCTACCTTCACCTTGTGAGGAAAGCGGCCAAGTACTGGGCACCTACAGACAGATTCTAGAGGGCAGGGAAATAAAACGGATATAGTTTAGCTGCAGCAAAATGGTCAGTTGTGGAGCAAAAATACTGATTTTTCCATTTCAGAGACAGTCAAGTCTCGTTTTACAATAACAGGAAATTCACATGTGTTGGTGCTGCTGTAGTTTAAAATCACCTACTATTTCAGAGAACTTTTCAGCAGTTATGAAGGCTGGATGTCTCAAGTCAATGTAGGACATTTTTTCCTACAAAGTCTGCCCTGGGGAGTCACAGAGCACAAACAGCTCTCAGACTTGTTTAGTTTGTGTGCTTTAGTTTTGAATTTGTTGTATTTCAACAATACCAGATCTGTTTGCTATTTTATTGATTAAGAAAAGTTTCTGCCTTTTCTTTGTTCCCTGTACTGGCTCTCTATTGAATGCAAAGTCTTTCTCTTACTCTTGAGGACAAACAATTTCCATGGCCAAAGGGTCACCTAAGATTAAGGTCAATAATTATCTCCCTCGGGAATTAAGCATCTTTCTAACAATGTAAAAGATGACAGGGGCTTGAGGAGCCAGTTTTCCATGCTTTCATTTCAAATGCAAGAATTTCTTTGTCTTCCTTTCTTTATCATAAATAAAAGTTGTTAAATAAACAGAAGAGCATCAGCAGCAAAGCACTAAACTTCACATACAGTTCTCCCTCTGGTAAGAGTATGAGAGAAAGAACCAACCATTTGGGACAAATTCGTAATATTGCATGTATCTCTAGAAGTTGTCCACACAGTAGAGAGGCAAGGCTAGTACAAAAACTTACATAGGACAAACCCCTATACGGTGTACAAAGAGGTACCACACAACAATAATATATTGGTTAGTAGAAAAAAAAAATATACCAGAAGAGTAATAAAATAAAAACTACACTTGGTTTTGATTTAAAAGTCCAGTTAGTTAAAGATTTGATGGAATGAGAAGAACAATAAGAAAATTAGGTAATTGGAAATAAGCTTTTATGTGACAGTAACTCACGTTTAGGATTTAAAAGTCCACTGTTATCATCTCTCAGGGACCTCTTGCATGGAGGTGAACAGAGAATTTCCTACAACAAAGCACGGTTTTATAGCAGTGGCAGAGCTGCCAGTATCCCTTTGGTGGCAAGTGGTGAGCAGGCAGCACACCCTCCATGATACACACATACCATGCTGACTGATCTCATGGGCTTGCAGGAGGGAGCAGGTGATACTCTTATGGAACAGAGCCAAGAGTGTTAATTTATTTACAGGCCTGGGAACATCTTGGTTCTGCTTTGTATGCCCACAGCAGCCTGCACACTCTATACAGGGCACTGACAAAGCCAAAGCTATAGGAGGGGAGTACACTGCAGGCAGTCTCAAAAAGAGAGGGACAGTCCCAGATGTCCTCAGAAGTATGCTGGTTAGGCTGCCATCCCTATCTCCTCAGTCTCTTCATCTCCCATCCCAGTTGACTTACATCTCAGTCCACTCTGACAATTTCAGGGCCCCAGAAACCTGTGATGCTTATTTTTCCCATTCCCCCACTATTTCCTTCCCCTGTTCTGTTTCCTGCGTAGGAAGTAGTTGTGTTACTGCCTGCACAGATTCCCCAGCTCCAAATATGTGGCTTCACTTGTAGGCAGCAATAATTCAGCAGTTGAGTAATAGCAGCAACCCCATCCCCAACCAGCCTGGTGTCCTGGATAATGCCACCATAGTTCACTTCTTCCCCTCACTGGCAGCCTGAGCCAGCCCTATTTCTTCCCACACTTCTTTTCACCAGCATCAGACTTACTAACCTGCTTATTCTGCATCTCCAGGCGCTCCCCATTCAGTAGTCACAGCTGAAGGGATCTACACCCTATTCTTCATCCTGTCTCCATCTCACCCTTGCCATCCAAGAAGTTCAGACTGTCCAGGGAAGAGGAGAAGAGCTCCCACCTCCCAAGCCCTCTGCCTCTCCAAATGTAGGCATAGGCCAAGTAGGCAGAAGCAGCACAGCTGCAACTTCCTGGTGCAGTCTCCTGACAGGACTGAAATTCAAAGGCACATCTCAGACAAAGGGCTTTTCTGAAAATTCAGTGATGTGATGTATAAATGAAGACAGGGGAAGTAACAGCATTTTAGATAATTACAGAAACATTTGCTCTTACAGATTATTGGCTTTGGAGCCAAAAGACTAGCATAACTTCCCATTTCGTTTATCCTTGTTCATAGTGGTTTATGTGACTTTTATTGAGCATTCTCCTAAAAGCCTGTCATAAAAATACCTGAATTCACTCACAAGGTTCCTGTCTCCCTCAGTAAACTAAAGTTGAGCTCATTAGCTTTTTTTTAAGGTTGCTGTGACAGACTCTTTAAAGTTCATGTGTAATAGCCTGAATATAGACAAGTTTTCAGTGGCAGCCAAAGAAAATGTCAGAAAATCATTCTCCCTGACATTTTTGAACTTTGAAAAGACTGGAAAAAATGCCTGCCTGAGCTTTTGTAAAACCAACCAAATTTTTATATCCATTTGTTTTTGGTGTTGGGACTCTCTACCTGCCAGTTTGTCAGCCACATACTTACTTCAGGATATTATCCTTCTCGTGCTGTGTAGGTCAAAGAAATCAGTTGGCTAGAATTTTTGGATATCTGTAGAAACTCCTTAAAAAATGAGGTAGCTCTGGAAATTCAACAGTACCTTTTCTATATTGTTTTTGTGATTGACAGATCATTTTCCATCAGTGACAACTGTCTGTTTTAAATTGTGGTCTACTGATGATGGGCTGATTGTAAGGTGCTTGCTGGTGGTCTACAGAAAGATAATGGTCATACAATTAGTAAAAATAGAATATGCTTTTTGATTTACTTTTTCTGCTTTTTTTTTTTAATAGATTTTAGAACCAGAAGGAAATATATTTAAACTGCCTACGTATGACAGGCCATAGAATTTCATCCACTGTATGGATCCGTACAACTAACTTTGGTCTAAGATAACTGACTTAGGAAAGAGTGGATCTCCGGATCTTTCAGTTAAACTCAAATCCAAATTATCTGAAGTAACCTTGAAGGGAGATCTGCTGTGCCAAAACAGTAAAGCCCACACGCTGAGCTCACAAGAACATGCAACGTACTACATACCTGAAATTTGCAGCTAGATGTTGCAAACAGTCCTTCAGATCAATAAGTATTTACTTACATATAACAGCAAGACTGGGGCTGGTAGAGACCACTATTTATTGTCTTATAGTTTTTAAAACATAGGGGGGGGTTGCTATAGTTTAGCTATAACGTCTTACAACATCAAATTTTGATGTCTTATTGCTTTTAACTAAGGGTAGCCTTTCTTAAGTATAAATCACCTTCCTGTCCTGCTTTCAACTGAAATACAGAAGACTTACAGAGGGTGGTCTGGTAAACACAGATGCAGAGTATTTCCACTGTGATCTGTACAAAGAAGTTCTAAAGTTGTCTGTATTTTTCCCAGTTGTTTTTTTTTTTTTATGCCTTTATTGGTGCTAGTTAGTTCCAAATTCTTGTCTTATTTTCCTCCTTATGGGCGTGGACATAGATTTAGTTTTTATGATTACATTGACATGATCTCAGCCTGACAGTACGTTTGGGAAGCTGGAAGATTTATTGCCAGAGGCGAGCCTGTTGGAAAAAAAAGATGGATAGTGGTAATTGGAGAATGAGTCAGTGTCTGGAGTCCAGCTGTGCTTGCTACACAAGCCTGACTAGGGCTGAGTTAGATTTCTTCAACTATCTGAGGTTTGCTTCTTTTAAAGAAAGGAATAGGCTTTATGTATGCTGGATACATTTTTAGCTGAGAATATTTGTATAAAGGAAGCAAATTATCTTTCTTCCTTATTGCTGTTAGTATTGCAGTGGAGTGTAGGAGCCATGCTTTTGGAGAAACAATTCATTACACATGCACAAAGCAGCATGTCTGAAAGATGTCATAGCATCGAGATCTCAAAATGCACAAATAATAGTTTGGTATGCGATAAGTTCTGTGACTATTATTGTAAAAACATCTACATCCTGACCTTGGGAGGCAAAGCACTGATATTTCTTATGCATGCATTTATAGTGGTAGAAGCCTAAGAAGCACAGCGTTAGTTCCTGGTTGGTATTATTTTAACTAGTAAATAATATTATGATGCTTTCTTCATCAACATCCTAAAAATTGAAGTTCTAACCTTTGAACAACACATTATTTTAAGGAAAAGGGCATTTAAATGTCTTTAGATAATATTGTCAAATTAAATACTGAATTTGAAGGATATTTTATAAAAATAAGGTCTTACAAATTTTAATTTTTTTGGCTGTACCAATAAAAACAGTTACTTCTAAGTGAAACATTCCTCACAGATTGCAGCAAGAGCCTCAAAGTGTTACAGTGGATATATGTTACCTAGTTTTATTGTCAAGGCTGAAAGAAAATCAAAGAACAAATTAATTGTGAATCATTTCCATTTTTCCATTTCTTTGCATTTTAATAATTCCTGTAAGTTTAGAAACATAATTAAGGAATTTTCTTTTTTTACATAGAAGATCAATGAAAACATTTTTAAAAAAGGAAATAATATAAACAAACTATACAATTCTGTACTTCAGACACAGAGCTGGGATCATAACAGCAGTACTACATAAGCCACAAAAATTTAGGATTGAATTTTATGAAAAAATTGATCAAGCAGTGGGAGTCTCATTTCATACAGAAAAAGCCTTTGGCAGTCAGCTGGAAGAACATTTTGAGGCAACACTCACATATTCAGGCTGAAATTTTGCTAGTGATATCTAAAACCATTTCAGCTCATTGGAGTGTGATATGGTTGCTTGGTTTCTTGCCTCAGTTTTTAGCTTATTCATTGTAATTATAATTGTAGATAAGCAGACCAAAAGTTCAGGAGAGCAAATCTGACAAGACAGTGTATCTTCTATTTGTTACGGAGGTTTATAACACTATTTCTGGAATTTTAGATCCACCTGAGAATTTAAATAAACTAAAAACAGAAGGGAAAAGATAACAAGCCATGTTATCCATTCCTTTTGTCCCCATTACTCCACGCAAAAGTTTCAAAACTATTAATTCCAGCTCTGAGTAGCTATAAAGCTGGCAGTGCCTGCTGTGGTGTAGAAAGCTGGATTTCCGAGTGGCTTTGTTCCAGCTGGGAATGGAAGAGTGACCCACACAGGCTGTGGGAACAGGTCATTGCGTAAAGATGATCCCCCTGAAGTACCTGGGACCTAGCATAATTCCTGAACTCTGTATGGCATTAGAAGTACAGCACTTACTCTATGATTAGAAGAATACATACAATTTGGATTTTATGGATCACCATCTTTTCTTTCCCCTAGCATGCCTACAACCCTCTGCTCCATTTCACACACAACCTCACCCACTTCCCCATTCTTGTTTCCTAGGCCCTTCTTTTCTTCGCTGCCAGAAGAGAGTACATGGGCTGGACATTGATTAGCTAAGTAGCAGCTATCGAGTAACAGATGACTTCTTGCTGTCTTGCTTCAGGTGAGCACACTCATTTATCTAGGACTCTTTTGTCTATTTAATTGCCAATTTTCAGACAACATGTTGAATGTTTACCATCTTTGAGATATTTATCTATCTCTATTACTCTCTTTCACTGTGGAAGTGACTGAGCATTGGCACAGGTTGCCCGGGGAGGTTGTGGAGTCTCCATTATTTGAGATATTAAAAATCCAGCTGGACATGGTCCTGGGTAACCGGCTTATGTGGCTATGCTTGAGCAGGTAGGTTGGACCAGATGACCTCCAGAAGTCCTTTCCAGCCTCAGCCATTCTGTGATTCTGTAATCAATAGGGGCAGTAGGCAGGCCCACAGAACAATTTTGAATGTTACTGGAATTGCTCTTTCCCTATATGTCTGTCTTTCTGCCTTTTTCTGACGCCTGTACAAAGAGTTCCCAGTTTAGGTGTCCGTGTTTGTGGGCAGGAGAGGATGAATCTTGGCCAAGGGATGAAGAACACACATATCAGACAGCTCTTCAGAGGCAGAGTCCTTGCTCAGCTTTCAATGACCTCCCTATGAGTTAATGGTGTTTATCAGCCCACTGAACAAAGGTTGATTGATTTTGAAAGAATTTAAGCTTCTGCATAATGACAGGAAAAACATAGCCTGTCAGATCATCAAAATTATGGCCTTTATTTCTCTAGAGTATGCTAGAGAAGAAAATCCTCAAGTAAATGATTGAATAATTTGTTACACTCCTCGTAATATTTAAATAAAGCAAAAGCTCTCTGTCTCACATATGCTTTATTTTTACGAGGCCTCAGTTTACTTAAACACCAGGAAGACTAACAAAATCTTCATTCTCTGACACTACAAAACATAAAAAAAGGGTTTGCCAATGAAATAACTTTATTAGCATGTTCATAATACCTTTTTGCATTTCTGTAATCTTTTTATATTTTCTTTTTTTTTTAATGTGGTCTTTTTCCAACTGATAATTACGTAATAATGACAGTCTAAATCTACTTTACCTAGATACATAAACTCTGTTTTAAACCTTTTGTCAGGAGCAAGAGTCAATATTAGAAAAGAGATCTTCAGATGCCATGTTTTCCCTTCTGCCTTGTGATACTGAAAACTAAGGTCTCCTAACCAATTGGAACCTCCAAGTTAAGCTTACCTACACCACCTTCCTAATTCCACCTCCTGCAGAGTAATGCCTTTTTTGTTTTAATCTATCATATATATGCAACTCATTGATTTCTTTCTTTACAAGCATGCCACAACCTGCCATAACTTCCTTTAACTATTTCTAATGCATTTACTGGTCTTTAAAGTGATGTAAATATTTTTTTTCAGTTGTCAAAGATTCTTCTTTATGTATAATCATTGTGAAGGGACAGTCGATACTGTTAATGAGTATGTTTAGTGGGTGGTGTCTAAGTGCCAAGCAAGAATATGCACTCTGGAAGCACAAGGACATTACCAAGGGAGACTGCGATACGTACCTGAAGATATCAAGTGTCAGTCAATAGGCATGAAAATAAGCAGCACAAAAAATATTGTGATTGCAAGATAAAATAGCAAAGTTCTAAGTGTAAAGTAGCTACCAGAAATAATCTTTTTAATTTTCTACCCATGAAATTTCAAGATAATTGATCCTCTTTATGCCACAGCTTCTCCCCACACAACATGTGAATGCAATACTTCCTTTCTTCTCTTTTATTCTCTTTTCAAAAGACTTACTATTGCCATTGGCTATAAAAACCAGCCAGATGAAGTGCCTCATTATATGTCTCTTAATTAAGCTAGTGAGAACATTTAATAAAGCCATTTTTCAATTTTCTTCTGCCACTCTACAGTAAAAATGCACTCCCCAGTCTCCCGGTCACCTTTTACAAGCCTCATATAATAAGAAAGAGATATATTGGGCACTTGATCCTTGCTATTTGTGTAGTACCTTTTATTCTTCCTTCGGGGGTGTGGAGATATTCAGTATAACATCGTTAGAGTTGCCCATTTAAAAGTATTTTCATGAAGAACATTTTACTGATTTTGGGGAAGATTTTATATATGGATCTTAAAATGTTGCTTTTATTACTGAAGACTCTATCGCAGCAAAGCTCTAAACCAGGGGTCCTCAAACTACGGCCCACGGGCCGGATACGGCCCCCCAGGGTCCTCAATCCGGCCCCCGGTATTTACAGAACCCCCCTGCCCCCCGCCGGGGGTTGGGGGGGGGGGGAACCAAGCAGCTGCAAATGACTTCTGCCACTTCATCCGCGCACCAGCCCCCTGGTTAAACAGTTTGAGGACCCCTGCTCTAAAAGCAAACCTGAAAGCAGATTAGTTATCCCAGCTGTTCAGACTCCTCATGTAATGCATGCCATGTTAGAAGAAAGCGGTTTAGCATAACAGTAGGATCTCAAAATACAACTTGGGCTCAAAGAACAGGTTCTTTCAATTTTCTGACAGCAAAATTTACAAAGGTGATTTTGTTAGTAGTGGAGATACGCAACATCATCTGGGTGCTGTGTTCCTGTGGACTTTGGAGAAGTTAGGAAGCGCAGTATATCCCCAAATGAACTGCTAAGAGGCAGACATGGAATTTGGAGCTGGTGATATCCTCATGTACAAACCCTCATGTTTTCAAGATAAGGAAATCTCATTTCTAATCTAGCAAAATAGCCATATAGTTACACTTGTTTAAATACAATTCCTAACCCAACTGATACCGGAGGAGGGATTATTTTTTTCAGCCCAAATTATTTTGACATGTCAGTCAGTCAGTGGTGGATTTCCACATATTAGTTAGTTACAGCTTCCTCTGAAACTATGGTTTGCTCATTTAGTAGAAGTTCAAAAACTCACCATGCCACTAGGAAGTTGTGTGACCTGTATTCATTTCAACAGAGCCGCTGGCAGAGAAAGTCAATCCCTCTGTTGACAGGAGCTATAGACAACCTACTTGTGTAAGGCAAGCTGCAGTGCTCTACCAGGTTACCGTGCCTCACAATGAAAAGCTATGCAGTAATTTCCTCCTCTTTTCAGTGACATTTTATAGTTGACATCAATTTTACCAATGTATATTTTCCATGGAAAGGTTAAGTTATATAGCTGACTCCGACAGGCATTTTGGGAAAATAACTCGTGAGCTTTCCTGAGATTTGTATTAATCTGGCAATGCACAACATCTGAAATGAATACTGAGGTAAGACCTCTAACCCCATCTCAGCTGTAACTGGCCTTACAATATAAATAAGCAATGTATGAATGTGAGAGAAAACAGGAAAAGTAAGTCTTTGAGCTGATGTTCAGGAGTGACTTACAGGTTCCTGGGGTTCAGGCTTTTTTTTCCCCTGCACTGTGATATCTGATTTCTTGGACTGGTATTTCCAAAAGCAAGGAAAGTAGGGCAGGTCCAGTGACAGCAACCAGGGTTGGTCACAGCCCAGGCAAAGCCCTGGTGACTTGGCAGGTCTGAGATCAAGTCAGCAGGTCAGGATCGGGGCCAGGCAGAGCCACACCTCTAATGTGGCTCCACTGAGAACCAAGGTTGAGGGCCTGAGCTTAAATGCAGCTCCCAGACAATGAAGAGATCCCCAAGAGAAGCATCTCACAGCTCTCTCAGTTCCCAGCAGCCCAATCCCAGCTTACACAGCTGCCCTGTACCAGAGCTGGCCTCCAGCCCAGGCAGCGAGCCCCTGCGTGGGGGGCAGAGACTGCAGAGCCTGGGGGTGCATGCAGGGGCCCTGCTGCAAGATCTCCCTTGGACGTCCACCTTTCATCTTCTTTCTCTGCCCAAGCCTATGACTGAGGTCACAAAACAAACTTCATGGTTTGCCTAATCTTACATATGAAAAGGTCCAGAGGTAGGCAGAGAGTAACACTCCCCAGTCAGGATTTGCAGATGACTGAACAAGGCAATCACAAATGCCAAAGAAAAAAGTGTACCTAAAAAATTTTCTCCTGTGTCACTTTATTTTAATGGCTTCAGACATCAAAACTAATTCCCATTTTAAAGTGTCTTCATTTACTCAGGATTCAAAAAACCCAGCCGTCTTTGGAGAAGGTCTTTCACGTAAAGACCAAATTTTTGAGTGCTTACCCAGGACCTTGGGAAACCCTGGGTTCCAGTCATATTGCAGCTGGGCAGGGTCTGAACTCACAACATCTCTCTTAACATGTTTATTAAGGGGTTTATATTCCCTTTCAAATATCCACTACCAAGAAGGAGACAGGAAGGAAGCAGACAAAAAAAAGGTATCTCCATAGTGACATGCCTATGTCATAGCATAGATCTCGTATTCTAATTACCTACCTACCTATACATTTTCTTTCATTTCTGAGGTGATGTGTGTCCTTGGAGGGCTTTAAAATTATTTCAAAGGCTATAAAGCAGCAGTGGATTCACTGCCACCAAAGTAGCCTGCAGCTAAAATGCAGACATTTGGACTGGCTGGGCTCCATAGGAAACAATGGCTTCTGTCCCGTTTTCATTGCAATCTGACAGCAGCTCTGGCAGACACATGCTGTTGTTGCTGCAGGGCAGTGGGTACAGCATTCCTGATAAGGCCCTTCTCGTCCTAAACTCAGCTTAGGAATCTCCAAAATGGAAAACAATATGGTCCCGCAAGTAGGTGCTGGCTCCCTCACCCAAAAACTCTGCTGGATAATAGAAAGACTGGGCTGGGATGCAGCTGTCACCTGGCCATTATCCAGTGGAGGATGTAAAGGGTACCGTCCCATCTGAAATAGCACCAGCTACACTCGGTGTTTTGGGTGAAAATGAAGTCTGTGATGCCAAACTCTACCCATCTGCCCTAGCTTGTAGTTAATGGTCCTCAACTAGCCCGGCATAGCTGGAACTTTGCCAGCATCACTGGCGGCAGGCACAGCGAGGGCGAATTAGAAGCCAAGGGGCAGTGACGGGCATGGCCCCCTTATACAGAATATGGTGATACAGTCAGAAGGCATACACCAATCAGCTGATAAAGAAGGTTTGCTAAAAACCTATATAGTACAAGTGTGAAAAGGGTGAAGAGTTAAGCCTGTCATATTACAGACCCCTCTTGCCATCACATTATATAATTTATCTGCCCCCAAGGACAGTGAGACAAGAACAGTATGCACTGTTAGCCCTAGGAGTCATCATCTGGTAAGCTTCCAACCTCACACAAAGCATGAGGAAGCATCTTGGCAGTTCTTTATGCTTACTTGCCCAGTGCTTAGAGTGGTAATTTGAAAAACTGAAATCTAGTTCACATTCCTCTTCTGCCTGATTGAACTCAAATCTTTTATCCCTCCGGTATGTCCTTCCAGCATATTGGTAAAAACATAATTCATGTTAATTGAGCAGAGAGAGAAAGTTTGACCAAATGACATTTTACTTCAATTAATGCATTCCCACAGCAAATTATTTCCTTATGAAAAATAATTTTTGATGAAACAGGTACACTAACTTCAGTATACATAAATTTCCTGTCAAACTCATCATGTTGTATAGTAGTCCTAAACACAAATAAAAAGTTAAGAGATCTACAGTTACTTCATGGCAAATGTACAAAACCCCAGCATTATGGAGGAGGCATAAAAGACAGATCAGCTACCAGGACACAGGAATCAACTTTTTTATCAAATAACTTGTATTTGTTGCTCTTTTCAGCAGTTATTTAAAACAAGCCTATAGCATTTTAAGGTATAATATACAATATGTTGAGAACAACAGAAATAATTATGTAGGCATAGAAAGACTCATAACTACTCTCAGGACTGTATATTTATTAATGTATTAATAATTTATTAATTTTCTATTAATATCTTGCTCCACAGGGAATAAGCAAATTTTAGCCATTCTTGATTAAAACACATCTCAGATAAAAGCAAGCTGTTTTATTATTTTTATAGTACAATTAACGACTTTCCATATTTTTACATTTTGTCAGTTGTTACAATCTGAACTTTTAGTCCCAAATAAGGTAGCGTTAATTAATTGGAGGCTTAGTAAATACACACCCCAACTGTCTGGCAAAGCTTTCAATAAAATTACAGGCAGCCAAGATATGCTTTCTCACTCTCCTCCTTCTGCTCTGCTCCCCAAACTAATCTGTGCCTCAGTTTTCCAGCAGATTATCAACAACACAAGTTCCCCCGTGCCTGCCAAGTCCCTGCTCCCATGCCTCCAACAAGGGAGCGTCATCCAGAGAGGCTACTTCATCCTCACCTGACATTAAAGCCTCAGAAGTAACACTGCATGGGGTGTGCCTTGGTCAGGCCATACAGTCTGGGTGAAGAACCATTGAATTGTGACTTGAAGTTCTTGTCCCCACAGGAAATAACACACTTCAGCTTCAGGCTCCACTGTTCAAACCGTAAGAGTTGAAGGGAGCTTCAGAGAAAATTACATCTTTGTTAAAGCATGCTGAGGCAGAGCCTAGAAAAGACTTTTATCCTGTCTGCCACAATTGAAGCTGAAGGAAGGAGGAAGGGTACTGTAGCCTTAAATAAAAATACCAACAGTTTATTTTAACATTGCTTTTTACTGAGTGAAATCAAAACATTTGGTACTTATTGTCTGTACACTTAGTCAAATGCAAGGTTTTGTTTCATTTGCAGTAGACTTATTCAGTTTAATTCAGTGTGGACCAAAGTAAAATTGTATAGATTTCAGAGCAAATTTACCTATTATTGTTGCACCAGTTTTCTTGACAATTCTGCCTGAAAGTTTTCTGATTGCTTTAAGGCAAAATACCCTGTTTCACTCTTGTAGTGTCCTTTTTGCCATTTTCATTTATATTTAGCAGGGTTTTTTGTGTTTATGTAAAGAAAAGGACAATAAATGGAATTCTTTTTTCTAAAAAACAGATACGCAAGTATCTAAAAATCAATCTAAACTCAGTCCTGGCATACGTCAGGAAACAACTGAAGCCCCACATTACCAAAACCATTACATGAGTGCAGGCAATTTCTCTGGCTTAACCATGAGGCAAAGCAAATCCACTTTTCTCTAAGAATCTAAGTAGAGCATTTTCATCTCTGCCACAACCATCGTATTTGATATGTAAAACATTTTCCTCTATAAACTTGCATATTAGGACACCTTAATCTCACAGTGCTATTAGGTTTAAGAAGTAACTGCAGATGGGATATTTTATTAGATGCCATCTGCCATATGATCTACCAGCGGCTGGTCACAGCATCATGAATATCTTACAGGTCTCCTTTAACTGCAAATATCAAATGGGTAACATGTTAAGAATTGTATACTTTCGTTTTATGTTGTGTTAAAAGTAACTGTATGTGTTAATAATCTAAAAATACCTACAGATTTGCACAAGTCTCAAAATAGTTATCCACATTCTCTTTGTTACAGAGTTCAGCACTTTTCCATAGATTCTTAGTACAAGACACGTGGTATTTCACAGTAGAAACCAGATGAGATATCACATAGACAAATTTGTAACATATGGTAAAGACAAGTCTCTTCCTGAGTGTGGTAGATCATAGCAACAATTTCCCCAAATACTTGTGTTGTTTTGTAGTAGTGCAGTATTTCAAAGCTTTATTCAGTGATTATCAATGTCTTGATTTCAGAAATGTGTGTCCTGAAACAAATTGATTTATGGTAATCTCAAACATTTAGCTTGTTTCATGGTATTTTTTGTCTGAAATGGGCTAAACTTCACAGACTGAATTGGAATACAGCACATAATGTGGCAGTTCATCTTTAAAGTGCTTTATAACAACAAGCATCTGCAAAGACACCTGTCAGCATGCAAAATTTGAAATGTGGAGAACTAGTGCTTCCAAAAATAAGGATATAAAGATGCTGAGTACTCAATACAGTAAATTTACACCTATCTAACAGAGCAAGTTTAAAATAAAGTTACATCAGTCTCACATAAGACATTAATTTACTTCAAAAATAGTTTGCACACATATGACTCATTGTGCACAAAGCTGATTTTTTCCACTTCTAATGTGGCAATTATGAATGACTCCAGTCCCTGGAAAATTTATCAAATAATAAAAACCCGGCAACCGGGCAAATACATTACATGCCTAGCTACAAGGACCCACATATGTATGTTTTTTTTCCTCTAATTCTTGCCCCTGCAAGTTTTAAATGCTATTACACTGGTAAGTACATCTTATTAACTGCCAAGACTGGGCCAAAAAATAGATAAGGTCACACAAGGTATTTCTCAAATCATCTATTTCCTACAAAGCCTTCAGTGACTCAAAACAGAACTTGAGAAATGTGGGCGTAAACTAAATGTTGATGGATGACTGTTATCTGTGAAGAAAAGCAGCAAATTACTATCTTTGTAAAACCTGTAACTGCCTCTGAGAATGACCTCACTTAACTATAACATTGTATTCTGGTGATTCCAATTCTTGAATGGCATTAGTTTATCATTTTGCACTTCATAGGAACATTTTCCTCTAATTTCACATAGGGATTAAAATACAGCTCTGCAGAAAGTCTGAACAGCACTTACAAATGACAGTGGTAGCAAGAAAAACTCTTCACAGCTTAAGTCTCCGGGTAGCTTTGTTTTAGTTAATTGTATGTATTTTCCTAACAAGTTCTCAAGACTAAAGCAATGCAGTGTCTGCTTTCCTTTGGCCTTCTTAGACCTTTTGACTTTATCCTGTTGAATAGCAAGCTAATTTCCTGACAGTAAGATTGCTACCAATATTCCATTTTTTTTTCTAATAGACATTTCACAGTTTTAAGAAAACAGCTAATTGGAACCTTTTTAATTTCACAGGATTATTGTCACCTTCTTTGTATCTCTTTCTATTCTATCTGTGTAATTCTTCCCAGAAATGCTGTCAAAACATTTATTCACAAAACAGAAGTATAAAAATGCATTTTCACAAGCTATTCAGTCAACACATGCACATGTACTGTAAGGTACATGTATATATACGTATGCATGTAAGTACATATACAGGTAATAGTTCTGTAGGTTACTCAGATTCTTCAGCTGCACTTACTTTGAGGCAACTGTAAATCCTCAGTATATCTAAAACTCATATAGCCTCCGTTACATGGTTTTAGATGAACTCAGGTGCCTAAATGTAACACTGTGAACCTGAAACTTATTTCCATCACTCCAAATTCTGGAAATTCAGACGTAATGCTCCAATCAACAACATTCCCTGAAAATAAAAGTAAAAATAAGCCAACAGTTTGCTTGACTATAGTAAGCACTGTGTTCTCCAAAATGCTTCAGAAGGGTCTGTATATCCTGCCAAATAAAGGAATGAATTACTAATTTAAAAATCTGACTGTCTAAGCCTTCTGATCATCACTAAGACAGTTCTCTTCAGCTACCTTCAGCAGCAAATTTTAATCAGAAGAAGGTTTGGTTTGTTTTCTTATCCCCAAATAATTCCTACTTCTAGTACTCTTCATTTTGCTCCCTGATAATTGAAATTTTGATTTGGAGATCCATCACATGAAAGATTGATAAGCAGTATTCAGAGCTTGCTTTTCCAGGGGAATATGGTACTGACACCACAGCAAATATTTAATTTCAAGCTCTTTATTGCTGATTTTGACTTAGTTCCTCCCTCCTTTGCTATGTATGTCTTTGTACCTTTGTTGTCTGTCAACTGTTACATAACCATTTTCTGCGTTACCGGGAAATACTTTCAAATGATTACCCAATTAAGGTTAATATCTTCATTTCCTTCTTGTTTGGTGGCAGATTGCTCTTCATCACACAGCCACCGCATTTCATTCACTGGATATGTATATAAAGTAGCAAGAGCAGGAGAAGAGAATCAAGTTCGTTACTACGAAGAGCTCAGCTAGTATTGATTTATCAGTAACTCTGAACATACGCAACTTTAAACACTTTCAGCATTCTCTTTGGGAAAATGCATTTCCAGATGAAGTAATCTATAGCAAATACTAAAGCTATGCATAATTCTTCAATACATATAACTGAATTATCTAATATCTAGTGTTTCAATCCTGATAACATCCTCAGTTTTCAGATTTCCATTTCTCTTCTCTTTATATTTTTACTACCCAAAAAACATACAACACATGGATCAATTATTTTGATTTTTTTAATCTGTCTCTATAGTTAATAGAAATAACTGTATTTATAAATTCTACTTTGTCATTGTATGACACACTGTTTGTACCTGATAATTCAACAGCATCACTGAATATATTAGTTGGAATTAGCTGAAAGCACTGCTGCCAGCAACTTTTGGTTTATTTGCTTTATTTACACTCAAGCATAGAAACTATTGCCTTCAGCATGAGTAGCATCTTCAGAACTGTTGACATCTCAAGGCTCATTAACTTCTACTCATAGATTACATTTGGTTTGGGCATATTTAAGATTTACTTAACAATACATTAGTAACTGCAGTCTTAAACAGTATGCTCAAAATTACACAAATAGCCATAAAAATACTTCAGTGTAACACGTCTTTCTTTCTCTGACCTTGTTGATATGGCCCCAACCTTGGGATTACAAAATGACAATGTCAGACTGTATTATACAATTTCAGTTTAAAAAAATAAAAATATTGTCAAAGATTATATTTTAATACATTTGTGAAATATATGGAAATTTAAATTGAGTAAGATATGTAAATGAAAAGTATGAAAATTAAAAATAAATTGCAATGAAAAATTATATAGCTTCTAAGAACTTATTTTTCCCTGGGTTTTTTTTTCATTTAGATGCCAAACAAAGCTGGATTATTTGTAGAATAAATTTTTAGTGTCAAAAATGCAAGCAAATATTGATTAAAAGATGTGACGTTACATTTCGCAGATTGGCTTCTCATTAAAAATACTGCGTAACTAATGACACTTTTATACTATAGCATTCAAATGACTGTTTTTATCATACCTAGATATTCCCATGATTGGGTTGTGTATTTTTTCTCCAACTTTCAGCAGAGGTTCTGTTTAATTAAAGAAAGAGAACATAAAGCTGCTTTGAGAGGACACTGTATTGGGTGTGAACTGTAAGCTTGGAATCTAATTAAAAGCTTGGGATCCTTTTTATTTTAGGCTACTCAGATGATTCCTTACTAGCATCATTTGGAAAATTAGTTCCTCTGATATCATAGAGAGGACAATACATAAAATCTACAAAAATAAGTGGTTACAGAAATAGTAACTTGGAAGAAAATGGTAGGTCAAAATTGCAAATTTGCAAGTCTTTTACTAATGGGGGAGAGAGAGAAAAAAAAGAATAATGAAGAATATCAGTGACAGCAGATTTGAAAGGCAGACCTTGGCTTCCAACTCAGACTCAAGAAGTCTGGATGGTTTGTGTCTATGAGTTGCTGAACTGTGGAGAAGTGTCTCACTTGGCAAGTCTTAACCTGATCTCTCTGTTAAGCAGCCGAGTACAAAGGAGAGAAAGCCAGAGACAGGGAATCACTGCAGGGCGCTGCATGCCTCACTGTGGCAAGGTCCACTGTCACCCCTGTAAGTTGCTTCCCACTACTTGTACAAAGCAATGACCTTAGTCATCCACTCAAAGCAGCACATCACCTTCCACTTGTGTCTCCGACCCTGTATGTTCTACTTCAGCTGTACGATCTTACTCTTTATGATTTATTAGCATGCAGTTCAGCTCCTAGGTATTCTATATGAGCAGCTACATTAAAATCCAACTTTAAAAGGATTTAAGATATTAAAATAGAAACATATAAATGGAAATATTTCATTACATTAACAGAAATAAAGCGACTTAAAAGTCCAGCACGCAGCATATTTTCACAGAAAAATTATACAGGAAGTTGCTGTCCTTTTTTGGGGGTTCTTTGGCCTTGTGTTGGCTGAAATGCTTATGTTGTGTGGAAAAACCAGGTTGTGCAGTAAATGCATTAAATTGGCTGAGAGATTTCAAAACATGGTTGTGATTATGGAGATAGCAGCAAGCAGAGAGACTCCAATGGGACTCCCAAGGATTCTTGGGGAAAGATTATTTAACATTTTTACTGATTAATCAGATAATGACGTCCATGTAAAGCTTGCTGTTAAAAAACAGATGAGTTTAATAAAGGACGGCATTACTTTTCCTGTTATAGATCGACTTGATTTACCTTGCAGTCAAACAAAATCTTTTCAGCGTAGCTAACTGCACCACAGTACATCTGGAAAAAACAGAGTATGGGCTACATGCTTACGTTAAAAAATGCTCTGGAAAGCAGTAATCCCAGGAGACTGTACAGAAAACTGCCTGAATAGGAGACCTTGGTGAAATGGTATGGCAAAAGGGATTAGCATGACCTTTTGGGGGTCTGTAAAGGGGAATACAAGTAGAAGGTAGGAAGTTGCCTTACCTTTGTACATATACTACTGTAACACTAATTTGGCATAATTTGCTTCCTAAATTGGTGTATCTGCTTACAACATCAAAATACTGGAGAACATTCAAAGGAGGTCACAGAAAGTGATCTAGATGCTGAAAAGTTCACATTACAATAGCTGTCTTACAGGGCTTGGAATATCCAGTTTGTTGAAGAGAAGTTTCACAGCCGATTTCATTAGTGCATTCTTCTACCTGCAAACGAAAAAGATACCCAGCAGTAGGTGCTCGTCAGTCTCCATGAAAAGACATAGTGAGATCCAGTGACTGGAATTGTAATTTAGGCAAACTGAAAAGAGATACAGCTTTTTAGTTGCAAACAAGCCACACTGCTGGCTGATCTCATCAGGAGTCATCAAATCACATACATGCTAAAGCCTTGAGATGTGTGAATGTATCAGTTCCACCATTCTTCTCTTTCCTTTGTGGGACACGATAAGAAAAGTTTCCTGAATTGCTCTCAATATACCCATAAGACATGCTGGAATAGTTTAACCTTACTGAATTGTTGGCGTTTCACAAAGAAAAACCTGCACATCACGAATATGAGAGGCATGTTCTAGCCTTACACTTCACAAAAGCATTACCCAATATACTGCATTTAAAGGACAGAAAACTAAAATTATTTAAAGCAGTCACCAACTTACTGCCTAAATTAGGACACCGAGGCTAGGATATGTCTCCTTTAATCTCATAGCCTTCACCTGGGCTACTTGGCAGCCATCTGAAGGGGAACCATACCATACAAATGTTCACAATATAGGTATTAGGTGAGATGAATCCCAGCCATGCACCTCACGTCTCCCACAACGAACAAGGAACGTTTCTGACATAATTACTTTGGTATCAGGCAGGTAACAAACTTCTCTTAATGAGAAAGCTGTCTAAGGCCTTCTGGCCCTGGCATCAGACAGTCCCTGAGACTAGTAGCCAGTGTCAGCATTAACAAAACAAAAGCATAAATTTCAGAATAGAAATTATGTGTAAAATTTAACTGTTCTTTTGAGATGTAGCTGCAAAATGCACTAATCCAAAAGGTATTTATTTAGGCACAGGCAACAGCAGTTGACTCTGGAGTGAAGATGTAGCCTCAGAAGCATGGGACAGGGCTAGAGACCTCGGTTTTCAGCAACAGACTTGGTAATACCCAGGCGTTACTTGGCTGTACCTGAGCAGGAGTGCTGGGGGACACTGGGAGCAGCCACCCAAGCCAACCGGAGGTGCTTTGCAATATGTAAAAAAAAGGGGATTTTAAGGCAGGGGACATCTTTTATCAGTCTAACTTTAAAAACCAAACAAAACAACAAAAAGCCACAATGGGACATCTTAAGATCGTTAAGACTACGATCTCTGCAATTATGCTAAAGCCTAACGTGTTCTGTTTTATTTAAAGTCTGGAAGCTGGCAGACCACGTGCGACGGTGACGGGCTGAGACCTGGCATAACCGCACCTTGCTCAAACCGTGGGTACCCCCCCGGGAGCGGCAGCTGCCGGCAGCGATGGCCGGCGGGAAGGCCACGGCTGGCCACGCAGAGGTTTTTTCCACGGCTGACGAGGTGAGGCAGACAGGCCGCCGGGCAGGGAGGAACGCACCCGGGGAGCGCAGCCTCGCCCACACCTTCCCTCGGGGACGCGGACGAAAACCTCCCGCAGCCGGGCAGGCGGACCCCATCCGCCACCTCCCCCGGCTTCTCCCCCCGCTCAGGCGACCAACAGCTCCGAAACCCAACGCCACGCGGGGGGCGCCCGGCCAGCCGCCAGCCCACCCCCCCGGCGCCCGGCCGGCCCCGGCCGCCCGCCCACCCGCCGCTTGCGGACCGGGGGCGCCGGCGCCTCGGGGGCGGGGGCAGCGGGCAGGCACCTCCCCGAGCGGCGCCCCCAGTCCTGACGGCGCTTCCGGGCGGGGGAGCCGGGATATGCGTCCGGGTTGGGTCGGCCCCAGCGAGCGGTTTCCTCTCGCCTTCTCTCCTTCTCGCCTTCCCTCCTTCCCCCCTTCCCTGCCGCGCCGGCGCTGCGGTGGAGCGGCCGCCGTGCCCGCTGAGGGAGAGCCGCCCGCCCCGCTCCGGCGAGGGGCTGGTGAGAGGAGCCGCGGGCGGGCAGGCGGGAATCGGGGCGGCGGCTGAGCGCGCCCCGGGGCGGGCGGGTGCTGGCGGGGAGTGGGGCCGGGGAGGCGGCGGGGCGGGCGCCGGAGGGGCCGGAGCCGCGGGAAGGGGCCGGGGCGGCCGGCCGAGCGTCCGCCGTGTGCGTGGCCGCGGCGGCGTCGTCGTCCCGCGGGCAGGGCCGGGGGGCGGCTGCGGGCAGCCCTGTGCGGGGAGACCACCGGGCGGCCGTCTGCCGAGCGCAGTTCCTCGCTTAAAATGGCCATCCGGATTGCTGGGGGGAGACATAGCGGCAGTTTTAGCGGTGCGTGCCGAATACCTGATAAAAATACATGTATAGTAACGTGTAATGCAACCGAAGGCAATCCAGAAACATTACCTGCCTGGTGAGCTGCAGCGAGGGTGTCAGGTAGCCCAGCCCTTACAGCGCGGGGTGATGTGTGTGTGGTGATGGGCACAATCTTTAAAACAGATGTGTTTTCCTCCTTTGAAAGGAGGGTAACTTAGTTCTTCAGAAGAAATCTGCAGGTGTGCAGTGTTGCTGTGACGGTACCCCAGCACAGCGAACCCAGGGGAGGCACGGCTTTTGTGAGGTGGGCAGCGATGAAGCTGCCACAAGAAGTCTGTGGGCACTCAAGAGAGATGTCAGGGCCTTGGGATGGCTGGTTAAAGGATCAGGAGCGCAAGTGATGTTCTCCTCTATCCTTCCAGTTGCAGGGAATGATGAGGGAGGAAACAGGAAGAGCCAGCAGATCGATACCTGGCTCTGAGCCTGGTGCCAATGGCAGAATTTTGGGGTTTTTTTATCATGGCTTGGTCTACACAACACCAGGCCTGCTGGCAACAGATGAGGTACTCCTGCCTCAAAGGGGGAAAAGCGTCTTGCACAGGAGTTAGCAGGGCTTATTGAAAGGGCTTTAAACTAGATTTGAAGGGAGAAAGGGAGAAAACCAGGCTCGCTAGAGACAGTAAGTTTTGAGGGATGGTGTGCCAGCAAGATGCTTCAGTCTGCTGTCTCAGTGGAGGCAGGGGATGCAGATCCATGCAGCAGCAAAGACACCAGGGTTAGTGATGTGTTAGAATCCATGGAAGCGCCTGAGAACAGTCACGTAGGAATTAGGGCTTCTCCCCCCCTCGCAAAAGGTGGCGGGACCAATAGCCCAAGTGAAGTGCACCTACACGGGCAGCAAACAGGAGGAGCTGGAAGCCGTTGTGCAGCAGGAAAACTGTGACACAGTTGCAGTCATGGAAGCATGGTGGGATGACTGGCACAACTGCGGTGCTGCAGTGGATGGCTCTAAACTCCTCAGGAGGGGTAGACAAGGCGGGAGAGGTGGTGGCGTAGCCCTGGATGTTGGGGAGTGTTTTGATTGTCTAGAGCTTCATTATGGTGATGGTAGGGTTGAGTGTTTATGCGTAAGGATCAAGAGGAAGGCCAGCGGGGCAGGTATCCTGATGGGAGTCTGTTACAGACCACCCAACCGGGATGAAGAGGCAGATGAAATATTCTATAAGCAGCTGGAAGAAGCCTCGCAGTTGCTAGCCCTTCTTCTCATGGGGGGCTTGAACTTACCAGGCCTGTGCTGGAAATACAATACAGCAGAGAGGAGACAGTCTAGGAAGTTCCCGGAGTGTGTGCAAGAGCTTCCCGACACAGCTGGTGAGGGAGCCAGCCCGGAGAGAGCCCCGCTGGACCTGCTGTTTGTGACCAGGGAAGGGCCTGTAGGTGGTGTGGTGGTTGGAGGCCATTTTGGGCATAGTGATGATGAAATTACACTTTTCGATTCTGAGCTTGAAGACAGGGATGGGGAGCATTCCCCATAATCTAAGGCAAAATGGTCAGAAACCTGCTACACCACTTAGACACATGCAGGTTCATGGGGCTGGATGGGATCCACCCAAGGGTGCTGAGGGAGCTGGTAGAAGTGCTCCCTGAGCCTTGTTTAATCCATTTATCAGCCGTCCTGGCTAACCAGGGATGTCCCAGCTGAGTGGCAGTTAGCCAATGTGATGCCCATCTATAAGAAGGGCCAGAAGGAGGATCCAAGGATCTACAGGCCAGTCATTCTGATCTCGTGCCAGCGAAGGTTATGGAGCAGATAATCCTGAGTGCCATCACACAGCTCGTACAGGACAACTAGGGGCCCAGTCAGCATGGGTTTATGAAAGGAAAGTCCTGCTTGATGAACCTGATCTCCTTGTATGACAGGGTGACCTGGTTTCGTGGATGAGGGAAAGACTGTGGATGTTGCCTACCTGGAGCTCAGTAAAGCCTTTGACACAGTTTCCCACAGCATTCTCCTGGAGGACCTGGCTGCTTGTGGCTTAGACGGGTGTACTGTTTGCTGGGTAAAATAGGGGTGAATAGAATTCAATGTAGTGGGCGGCTGGTCCCAAGTGGTGTTCCCCAGGACTCTGTATTGCGGCCAGTCCTGTAAACAGGACTTCATCAAGGTCTGGATATTATCCTGATCTGTATGGATCTGGATGAAGGGATCATGTACACCCTCAGTAAATCTGCAGACAACATCAACTTGAGCGGAGTGTTGGTCTGCTTGAGGGCAGGAAGGCTCTGCAGAGGGATCTGGGTGGGCTGGATTGATGGGCCAAGGCCAATTTTATGAGGTTCAACAAGGCTCAGTGCTGGGTCCTACACTTGGGTCACAACAACCCCACACAAGGCTACAGGCCTGGGGAAAAGCACATGGAAAAGTGCCTGGTGGGAAAGGACCGGGGGGTGCTGGTCATCAGCTGGCTGATATGAGCCAGCAGTGTGCCCAGGTGGCCAAGGTGGCTAAGAGCATCCTGGCTGGTATCAGAAACAGCATGGCCAGCAGGACAGGGAAAGTGAGCATCCCTCTGTACTCATCACTGGTGAGGCTGCACCTCAAATACTGGTTTGGGCCCCTCACTACAAGAAAGACATTGAGGTGCTGGAGTGTGTCCAAAGAAGGGCAGCGATGCTGGTGAAGGGTCTGGAGAACATCTGATGAGGGAGCTGGGGTCTTTTAGCCTGGAGAAAAGGAGGCTCAGGGGGAACCTTGTTGCTCTCTTCAAATTACCTGAAAGGAGGCTGTAGCAAGGTGGGTGTCAGTCTCTTCTCCCAAGGAACAAGCAATAGGACAAGAGGAAATGGCCTCATGTTGTGCCAGAGGAGGTTTAGATTGGATATGGGGAAAAATTTCTTCACAGAAAGGGTGGTCAAACATTGGAAAGGCTGCCGGTGGAAGTGGTTGAGTCACCATCCCTGGAGGTATTTGAAAGACGTGTAGGTGTGGCGCCTGGGGACATGGTTTAGTGATGGGCTAAGCAGTGCTAGGTTAATGGTTGGACTCAAAGATCTTAAAGGTCTTTTCAAACCTAAATGATTCTATAGTTGTATGATTATGTATGCATCCCTTTCTTCCTCATTAAAAAAAAACAACAAACAAAAAACCAAACCAAAAACAAAACACCAAAACTTGAATGAAATATCTTTGCAGTAAGCCAAATAAATTGTTTTCCATTTTTGCACATTGGAATTCTAGTTTATGTAAAAATCTCTATCCACTATAAGAGCTTGTGCTCTGAACTCTGTGACTGCAGCCGCTTGGCTTCTTCTCTACTTACTGTACAGTGTATGTGGGAAAAACTAAATCAGAGAGAAATTAGGTGGCTCCCCTGCAGTAGCCGTGTGATGGGACATTATGGTCACACCTAATATACTTATGATATGGACTTTTAAAATGTATATAACTTGCATATTGAGTGTTGATAAGATAAATTATCTAAAAGTTTGAGCATCCAAAAAAATACTTTAAGACAGTTGGATTATTCCATTTCTTATTTAAAAAAAAAAGCCTTTGGAAAATACCTTCAGAATTACCCAGTAATATGTATACGTTTAGTGTTTTGATTCACATGCCAAAAATTAGATGAAGAGGAGCGCACACAAATTTGATTATGATTTTTATTGACTTCCTCAGAAAGACAAATGTAGACAAATTTGTAAGAACTGGAGTAAGGGGTGTAATCACAGAATGATGTAGGTTTATGTCTTCAAAGCACCAGTATTGGTGCTAGGTGACTGGGCGTAAGAGAACAGTGGCTGAGGTTAGAAGTTGCTGTACTTTGACTCATGATACATGCTAGGTTGATCAGTTGAGCTCCTTGTACGCGTTAGCAGTGGAGCATCAGGAGCTTAATCAGAATATGACAATACATTTGTACAGTAGAAGGATATTTTTCGTGAACAGTTATATTAATTTCCAATTAATAAGTGTCAAATCAAAGTACAGACTACTTAAATAACTTGCCAGAGGTCATTTAAACAGTAAGTGGCAGAACTGGAAGGAAATTTTACTACCTGTGTGTATCCTAATGTGTGTGATCATCTTTCCTCTTGCTTGCTACTCACGTTGGTTTTATGAACATAGGCATTTACTTTGTTTACAGGATCAATAGTTTCCTGAATAAGCCAGAGAGTCATCTGAGACACAAAGATGTTGGAAGAAGATATGGAAGTGGCCATTAAGGTGGTAGTAGTAGGAAATGGAGCTGTTGGGAAGTCCAGTATGATTCAGCGATATTGCAAGGGGATTTTTACAAAAGACTACAAGAAAACTATTGGTGTAGATTTCCTGGAAAGACAAATCCAGTATGTATTAAACAGATGCCATACTATTGATTTTTACCTTTCCCTTTATTTCTTTGTTCTGTTGTAATGCTAAGATTTACAAAGGCTTGGAAGACAAGGCCTGCTCTTTTTGAAGCACAGTAAAGGGAATCATTTTCTGTCCTGCACTGTGGGCTGAAATTATATCACTCTTTTCCAGTCAGGATTTAGAATTCTAAATAAAATTTGGAACCTCTGTCATTCTAAGCTTTTTGACAAGTTTCCTTTGTCTTCTACCACCTGTTGTTTGGTTTTGATTATTTTTTTTTTTTGTAATTTCTTGTGGAAGAAGTATAAGTGCTTACAGTAAACCCATTACACACATTTATTAGACAATAGAAATAAAAATGACCATGGAAAAAACAACTAAATATGCTATAGATTTAGTCTCTTCATGTAATATAACCAGATAATACCCAATTTTCTTTGTTAAAATGGAAAATACTGTGGTAAAGAGAAGTAAGAAAATTCTATACATTTTGTAAGATAATTAAAAAGTCAAGAGGACTATTATTTGGCCATCTTAAGTTTTGTTTGGATGTGTATATTATTTTTCCTTGTAGAGGGAAATGTAGAGGAAGAGGAGGAAAGGAAGATGAAAATGCAATACAGATTTTCAGTAAAGAGCATGTAATGTAATTGAGGCACTATTGCCATAGTATGTTACGGAGGTGAACTGTTATTAAGTTTCATTATATTTAAATCAAGTTAAATTTGACATGGATTACTCTTACATTGTAGACATGGAAGTACTTCCATGTCAGTCATTTTGAATTGCTCTTGTTCATTGTATTGATTATAAAACTGTATTGTTTATTTCAGAGTTAATGATGAAGATGTCAGGCTAATGTTATGGGACACTGCAGGTCAAGAAGAATTTGATGCCATAACTAAGGCCTACTATAGAGGTGAAAATGCCATGTTTGTTATTTGGTAGTTAGTTGTTGCTTTTTTGGTCTGCACAGCTCTCAAATATTTTCCTGTCTTTGTATTAAGAATTTTAGTTACCACATGTGTTGCAAAGCGTGTTTAGTTTGCCTTTTTCAATTCTTAAATATTTTTCCCCTTCATGCAAGATCCTTGCCTTAATGAAGTGCCACTTTATGCAGAATGTTCAGTAGTACCCTTTAAAAAACTTAGAACAGAATGAGACAAATATCTGCACAGGAACTGGACAGAAAGTAGCTATTTAAACAGTCAAAGGCAAATCTATATTTTCCCTCTAAAAGTGTTTTATTACTTCTGTAAGATATGTATTTGTAAATGTCCCAAAAACTATGGCTGATGCACTTAGAAATTTGTCCAAGGGGAAAAAAAATCCACCGGTGATCCTAGAAAGATAGTTTACTAGACACAACGGTTCTCTTGCTAGTAGAGGCTACCTTGAACACTTGAGCACAATAGAGTAATAAGGAAAGTATATTTACTTCTTAAAATAGAAATGGTATTATTCAGTCATATAAAGGCAGTTTATTTTGCCAGTTAACAAACTGCATACTTAGCTTTCTTTGCATATAATTTAACAGTAGTTGTGAAAATCTTTCCTTTTTATTTTTTTAATGTGAGGGATATGAATGACTTGGCAAAGATTCCATGATTCAGTTCTTGCCCAGCTAATTACCTGATGGCTGGGAAAATATATTGCTATAGTATAAAATGACCTCATTTCGAGATAAAATAATAGTTATGCCATGGTGTTACAGGATAGTATAGTCCTCTGACCTTTATACATATATTTCATGATTGTTTTGTCAACTAATAGGGCTTTTTTGGTAATGTTTCCAGTTGCTCATAATTGACAATTACAGTTTCTTCAGAGAAAAATCTTTCTTTTCTCATTTATTTTTATCCTCATGTGGACATAGATCATTCTGTTAGTTAACTTGTCAGCTGTAAAATAAGAATTTTAGAAGGCGGTACTCGATTCCCTTGAAGCATCCTTTTTATTCTCCTGGCCTTCAGTTCTCTTGTGTGCATTGTTCTCCGCAGTTGTTTCAAGCCAAAGACTTTTTCTCCAAATTCCTGTGACTGATATGTTATATGTGGAATCTTCAGAAGAACTTAAAAGTACACTTACTGGCCTCACTTACCGCAGGCAACCTGGTGGTTTAAAAGGAAAAAACAAAAAAAGCCTGCATGCATACCTTGAGATGCTCATGACTTGTGCCTAGCGTAGTGCAGTTAGATCTCTGCCTCCAAGATCTTTATACTGAAGAGGCTGCTGTGAAGTAGGACGCAGTCATCCTGTGGACAGGTGTTGTAGATAACGTGATGGATGTATTAACAGGTTCAAGCTACTAGATACAGTGACTGTTCTGCACTAGACCTTGACTCATGAAGGACAAGGGAAGTTGTAAGAGCCTGGAATGAAATTTTGGTTTAGCATCAGGTCTGCAAGCACAATATTATAGAAGCAAAAGGTCAAGCTTACAACATGCAAGCATTTAATTGCCAATTACTGCTGAGAAGGGGAGGATGCCCCTTAAGGTT
The DNA here is from genome assembly GCF_023634085.1 of Falco cherrug. Taxonomy (NCBI): domain Eukaryota; kingdom Metazoa; phylum Chordata; class Aves; order Falconiformes; family Falconidae; genus Falco; species Falco cherrug. The sequence goes on from NC_073702.1 coordinate 17,451,573, forward strand.
GGTAAGATAGACGCTGGCTGTTACTTGTAAGGTCTGCCATTCCCACACATCACTGTCCCACTATCATTACACTAGGGCTTACGTACTCTCCTGGAATATTATGTATCGTTAGTTCTGGGATCAGCTGCTCATCACAATGAATGCTTCAAAGCCTGTTTCTGAGCCCTTCTTGTCCAGGGATGAAATTTTTCAGCCTTGCAGAGAAACAAAATTGGAGCTGACAGTGGATTTGTCATGTGGTTTTCTATGTACAGGCAAATATGTGCAGCTGGTGTAGCTGCATGCCCACGGTCACACAACGTGAGGAGTCCAGCAGCCTAAATTCAAAGAGTTGAAGGAAGCTCAGTATGTATTTAATAATTTTAAAATATAATTATATAAAATATAATTATATTGTATCATGCATCTTCTTACCAGTTTCAGTGCTATGGAAGCCACACGTTTTCTAATTGGCTAGGTAGTTCATTCATATGCTAAGCACATACACAAGTGGCTGTCATTAGCAGCACCATGTCTTCTGTCCATGTTAGAGATGTTTCTCAAGGCAGTATTTGATCACTTCTTCATGCATGTATCTCTTCCATCTGCTACCACTGGTATTTGGGTAGACCTTTGTTAGGTTTTTGATGGAAAACAGGTATCTTGCTCATTAGTCTGTTATTCAGCTGCTGATTAGTCAAATTTTCAGGATCTTATTTTTGTTGCACAATAATTAGACTTTGTATTTCTCAGGCCTTCATGGCATTGCTCTAGCTTGCACTTACCAATCACTTTTGGCCGTAGGAACTATGATAATGGGAGGGCTGCAAGACTGTCCTGGTCCGGTTTGGAAGAAGGCAGCCCTCATTTGGATGCTGCTAGTGAGACCTTAAACAGTGCTAAGCCTGTTAAATACAGCCAGGATCCACAGCAGTTAGAACACCAACAGTCCACAAAACTTCTGGATGATGATATCATCGACCTTGGGTTTTGATCTCAGTCTAAGGTTGAACAAGCCCCCTTCAGTTTTATAGTGAACTTGTGTTTTCTGTCATAGCCTGGAAAAGCTGAGGCAAAGAACGGAAGAGTGGAATCATTAGGTCCCAGGTATAAAGCCCTGTGTGAGCCCACTCATGGAAAGGAATTTCTTTGACACACAGTTTCTATGACATAGGCTTTGTGTTGATATGAAAGGGGAAAAGCCACAAGTGGTTATGGAGTCTGTGAGGGTGGTTTGGTCTGCTGAGAATCTTTGAGAACTCAGCTGACAAGCTCATGCTCTACTTGAATCAAGTAGATGCTAGCGCTACTCTCTTAATTATTTTCTGAACTAGTCCAGGTATGAATATTGTATCAGTGATTCTGCAGCCAACTGGAATCTTTTTAAAATAAAGATACGGGGGTAATCAAAGCAGTAATTGCACACAAAAAATCCAGTGTCCTTTTCTTCAATACTTTAAAGTAGCTTTATGAAATTTATTTAATTAATTACTTTTAAAAATCAATATTTCCTATTTATTCATACAAATATATTTTATGGGTTTATTTATTTATTTATTGAACTTTTTACAAAATGCTTTGATTTAAAATATTCACCAAGAACATTCTGGTTTTAGCTGTTAAGCTCATGTCTGACACTATCCTGTGACTTTGCTGCTGGTGTTGGTTGTCATACACCATCTGTTGTATGACAGAGGTGTGTATGACTACATTTGCAGTGCATGAGTGAGATAATGATGTTATTGACTCTTGAATACTGTCAGTCATTGCACACAGAAAGGTGTTTACATGCCTAAATCCTGGGTTTTGTCCTTCCCCCCCCCCCCCTTAGAACTCCTACATAAACATTATAATTTATTAAACTTGTTTATGTTCTTAATAGAAATATTGAGTACTTAGCAATATTCTTAGAAGATGAAAAGTATTTACCTATTAAGATCTCAGCCCTGCAGCATCTTTTGTTGAACTTTATTGCCATACTAACTTCTGCACTATACTGAAGCATACTTCCAGAAAGATCCCAATTGATACTTTTTGAGAAGAATACTCCCATTTGTTCTTCTCTTCTTAAATAAGCATTTTGCAGGGTTACTCGATTAGTAAATTTTGAAATTCCATACAATCCAGTGATCAAAACCTTCAACAGATGTTTGGAAATACACCATTATGTAAGTGTATAGAATTTGTCATTGTTGATGACACTTTCTTTTACTGTTGTTTGTTAACTTCCCAGTAAGAACCTGTAAATATCAGAATCTTGAAGGTCCTCAAAAATACTTCAATCTGATTGCTGATCAGAGCCTATCATAATTATCTTTAAAACGTAATATGGCCAAGCTGAGTTATTTTTACTGTCCCTGTCGACAGCATGCTACATGTACTGTAATGAAGGAGGTCTGATGTTGTAAGTCACCCACTTTTGACCTACCACATGCTAGGACTTTTCCCTCTAAACTTAATATTACCAAGTTATCTCCATGTTTTAACATTCAGAAGTAATGGATGGAAGGAGAGAGATGAAGTGAAAGTATCTTAGGATGGAAACTTCACATTGGGTTTCTTAGTCTTAGAACTGAATAAGGTGACATTTACAGATGGTAAGAGTCTTTTAATAAATATTCTCATCTCCAGTAAAGCAAAGAACCTGAGAGGCTGTATTAAGCTAATTTGCAAGATGATAGGTTACATTCAGCATTGACAAATGCAAACTAACCTGCTTTGGAAAGAGTAATTAATTTTACACATATCTCAGGATTCTAAGTGGAATTATATCAGAATAATTGCACACATTACAGTATAGTGTGGACATTAAGGAAAACAAACAAAATTTTAGAACAGAGATAATAGGGAAAATTATGGAAGACTGCGTTGCTACTGTTTTGTTAGTAGAGCTTGATTTGAAATTGAGGGCAGTTCTTACTGTTTTGTACAAAACTATACCAGAAGGGTCTTAATGGCATGTGAAAGAATGTTGAAGAGCATAGGAAAACTTCTGTAAATGTAGACTGAACTTGGCTTTGAAAAGCTAAATAAAAGGAAACCTAACAAAATAACTCAAGTGCTTTGTGTCAAAGAAAGAGAAACGAAATACAGGAATGTGGGATACTTGGTGAAACTCACAGAAAAAAGAAAATTCATACTGATGAAATAATTTTTTATGCTATGTGTAATTAGTTTGTGATATTCACCACAAGGTTAGAGTCTCAAAGATACTAGCTATCTATTCCTTTTACACTGTATTACTAAATAGCAAATATATTAAAGACATATAAATAATGAAGTGTTTCTTCATGTGTTTATGTGCAAGGAAAAGTATTTTTTGAGGATGACAAAGGGCTACTAGATAGTCAAAAGAAAACTTACTAATATTTCAGCTGTGGAGGTACTTTCTCAGTATCCATGGGGTTTAACTATTGTCAAGGCTGTTACAAACCGTAAAAAAAAATGGTACAAAACATTTTGTATAATTTGTCATAGCGCTGTGATAGAATTGGTAAGAAATAGAAATCCACTTAGTTTCTCCAAAAGGCTACTAAACAATTTACTTGGAATAATTATAATTTCCTCTGAAAACTTTTAAAGTTTTCTGGTTCTCAAATTCCAGATTACTGTAGCACAAAGGATAATGTAAAGTGTGCTTCTGGCCTCCATTAAGCTGTCTGGAAAACAATGAGCAATAAACAAACCTCCTTTTCCTTTTTTTCAGCTTTTCCATACCCCCTCCTGTTCCTTTCCCCGACATACATGCACCATGGTGGAAATAGCTTGAAAGATAACAGACCTAGAGCCATCATGAAGAATGGGTATAACGTCAAAATAATCATCGGTCTGTTTTCATTTGGGGAATTTATGACCATTGGTTTGACACTAGCTGGTGGTAAAAGCACACTTTTATGGGAAAAATGTGAAAAATCCCTGGTATTTGAAATACATTATAGATGATGATTTTATTTTTTTTTAGTCTTTGTTGGTTGATTTATATTTATTTGTATTTGTAATTGATTTGTGTATTTTTAGGAGCCCAGGCTTGTGTTCTTGTGTTTTCTACAACTGATAGAGAGTCCTTCAAAGCAATCCCTACCTGGAAGGAAAAAGTTGTGACTGAAGTTGGAGACATTCCCACAGTTCTTGTGCAGAATAAGATTGATCTTCTTGATGACTCTTGCATAAAGAAGTAGGAGTTTTATCTTACTGTTTTTAAAGAACAATACATGGCTGCTGTATGCACACATTTTAAAAAAACCCAGAGTCCATGGGAGTTTCTGGTGAAGACTTACGATATCTAGGTTGTCAAACCTATGCCCTGCATCAAAACATGCCCTAGAAATGCAGGTGATGGGTATTGCTGCATGAGTGTAGTTACTTGGGCAGATGTGCTTGCAAAACTAAGAGTTTTCTCTTCGCTTCATGCCTTCTTCTGAAGTGTCAGACAAAAAACCAGAGGAATAACATGAAGAGTTTTCTTGTGGTGTGCTGTGATTCTCTTTTCTTTTGTTTTTTTTGTTAATCGGAAATTATAAAACTAAATTTTCTCTCCTGTTAAAATTTACAGTTACAATTACTATTAATTGTGCTGTGCTAGTTTGGCTAGTGAATGTTTGCTGAAATGATAACCAAGTATTAAACGGGTTTTTTGAAAAAGTATCTTAATATTCTTTGCTTCACTTTTCATTAATCTGGTTTTATTGCTCATTTTTGTCAAAACATTAGAACTCTATAGAAACCCGTATCTGGTAATATTCTTAAACTGCATGGTGCTGATCCTTCTTCACTATATTTTTCTTCACAGATTTTACTGTCACTTCGTTCTGCCTTTGTATATATGACCAATTTCATTCTTGCCATAAAATCAGCTTAACAAGTGCTAACTTTTGTTTGCCACAGCATATCATGTAGAAAATATTGCTTGATGGAGTCGATCATTCTCCGCTTCTTTATTTATACCATGTTCCAGAGACATGTAGATTATTTCTTCTTTCTGTTGTTTCCTGCACTGGCTTTCTTTGTTCTATGCTTGCTATCATTGATGGCATAAATCAGCTTCTGCTCCCTCTGCAAAGAATACTGAGGATTTTTCAAAGGAAAAGCAAAATTGCATTTGAACTCCTCCTTTATTCATGGTATGTCACTTAGGTTTTGTTCTCAGAATACTCTGCCTCAGTAACATCATCTTTCTGATGGCATGATTTCCCTTGGTGAAATTTTCCAGTTTCCTTAAAATTTAGCACAAGTTACCTTTCACTTCACAGAAAAAAGTAAATCTTGATTTCATCTCTGCACTCACCTGATTGCAGAGTCTACTGCTTTATGAAAATATACTTAAGGATTACTTTGTTGTTGTTGTTGTTGTTTTGACTGCAGTGGTAATTGTTCTGAGTTTATTGCCGTTATTAACAGCCTCCTTCCTTTTGGTTGCACTGACATCTGTCTTCAAACCCTTGGGAAATTTTAGTTAAGTCAATAAATACTGAAATGCAATTACTTCTTGTCATAAAGAACCTGCATGTAAAAATACCTTCTTTTTATAGTAGAAATATTGTAAAAACATAAGTGTCAGGTATTTTTTGACTGTCAGAGTTTCTTAACCCACCTTGCCATGTTTAACTTAGGATGAAGCATTTTGTCTATAAGGATGAAAGCTGACAGATGATACAGATTAGTATTTACAAAGTTGTTTTCTGTTGTGCAGCGAAGAGGCAGAAGCACTGGCAAAAAAGCTGAAGTTAAGGTTCTACCGAGCATCCGTGAAGGAAGACCTGAACGTAACTGAAGGTATGAGATTCAGCAGCGCGGGTGGCTGTCCTGCCCTGGGCTCTGTAGCACTGTACCACGCTCTAGCTTGGAGCTGAGCTGTTACTTCCCATGTTGTTGCGTGCCGTTGGCAGTCCTTTTTATCCTGAGCTGCACACTTCAGAGATGGCTAGAATTATTTGATACCAGTGTGTTAGGCCTGCTTCTTTGTGGATGTATTTCCTTGTTCTGCCAGAAACAGTGCACAGCTTCAGTATTTAGAAGTGCCAGTGTGTTAAAACTGCTTGGTCCTAATGACTGTCAGTAAGCACTGAGCTTTTAAAACAAATATATGTAGAAGTTCAATTATTACAATATACAAATTGTTGAACTATTTTTTTGTTGTTGAATTATTTTGTAATTGATAATACTTAATAAATAATTGATACAAGCAATTATCTCATAGTTTAGTTGTATTTAAGATTGTTATTTAAGATCTCTCGCAGCCTTTTGTCTACTGGTGGTATTTGGCTAACTCCTAAGCATCACTTTTTAATGTATATATTTAATTTCTGTTATAAAATTCAGTCGCTATCTTTTGCAGGATGGGTATGAATATTTGTGAACTATACTATCTGGTAACTTGGTTTTTTGTTTAATCAGACAAACTTACTAGTAAACTAATTGTTTCTTCTCTGTTAACATCATTTGCCTTGAAAGAAAAAAAACTGCAAGAGAAAATGTAAAAGGTTTCTGTATCAACTTCATGAGTTATTAATTTCAAATTTAAATAACAAGATATACAGGCTCTGAAAATTCTCCTGTAGTTGTATATTTTTTCAGAATCCTAGGTAGACTTTACACACTCCAATATAAAGGAAGGTAGCATTAGTTAACTAGAAAAATGTTGCTGCCAAGTTTTTATTAACAGACTTACTTTACGTGCCTGCTATTATTCTAAGGCTTCTTGCAAAAAAAAAAAAAAAAAAGGTAAAATTCCTATATAACGTTAAAAAGTTCCAAGTTTGAATTGAATTGGAATGTTTGGCAATATGTATGTGCCAGCTTTATTATAGGAGTTTTGAGATGTTTCTGTCTGCTGTGCAAGACTTCAGTACTGCAGACTGTAAGACCTGGGTAGATGCTGGACTGATCTGGATTCTGCTTGGGTACACAGGCCTACCGAGAGATAATCACTTACTAGATCGTGTTAAATCTGTGGCATCAAATGCACTTTTGTCAAAATTTGGATACAAAGGTACTATTATTGATATGGAGATTATTTTTAAGCATACTCTGATGTACTTTTTTTCTTTTTAACGTTTCAGTTTTTAAGTATTTGGCTGATAAATATCTTCAAAGGCTCAAGCAACAAACAGCTGAAGATCCAGAACCAGTACATACAAGCAGTAACAAGATTGGTATGTATACTGTAATAAAAAAACCCAGAACCAGTATTTTGTGCCATCAAAGCTTATGGTTTCATCTGTTTCCTTATGGAGTTAGTACAAGGTGAATCAGGGTCTAATTATTACCTTCCTGTCTTAGGATATTGTCTTCTTCTGTGAAATAACTTTGTGACTCTACAGTTACAAGACTGTCAAACTGATGTACTGAAGTGTCTAGCTAATGTTTGGCAAGTGCCCTTTTATTAAATTTGTTTAAACAAACATTGTGTAAGGACTTAAGAAAGTATGCTTGTTGGGTTTTTTTAAAGTAATTAGTATTAGTGTTACTCGTCTTGGTACAGATGTACAGATTTACAAGAGACTCACGGTGAAAGAATCTGGCATGTAATCAGAAGGTCTTTGTAAACTGCCTTTTGTAAGGGAACACTGAACTTCTTTAAAGCATTTCTGAGTCAGTTCATTTGTTTTCCTTAAAGCACTCCCTTTTTATTCAGGCTTTTTCCTTACCTTTATCTCAGCAAAGTTTCTAACTTCAAAGTTGTCATGTTTTTCTTTTATTATATTACTCAATTAACCATAACCCTGTTCACCATGCAATTAGTAGCATGCGTATACACAGATGAGTGCATATGTTGCCCTTCAATTACATAGATGTACGCCAGCTTTAACTATTGCCTGGCTAGCAATTCCAGCTGGCTCTACTTCAAATTTAGCTGCAAAACTGACCCCAAAATACATAAAGCCTTTAAAAACTTTAAAATACTAGAGTATGCATTTGAGGTGCATTGTTAAGAAGCAACACTTACTAAGGCATAAGTGTTAATGTATTACTGCAGGAAGTAAAGAAATATAAATACTTTTCTTGTCTTTAAATTCTGTAGGTGTTTTTAATACAGCTGGTGGAAGTCACTCCAACCAAAATTCTAGCACTCTTAACGGTGGAGATGTCATCAACCTTAGACCGAACAAACAGAGGACCAAGAAAAACAGAAGCCCTTTTAGCAACTGCAGCATACCTTAGACCACTTGTCAGAGGGGGAAAAAAGCAACCCAGTGAATTGGATGAAGTTGTGCAATTGAATGCAGAATAAAGCCAGCTGTAGAGGTATTTTCACCAGTGCTTTAGCAAAACTTGTGCCTGTGGGATCCCTGTTAGAGGATGGATTTATATAAACTTGCTGATGCAGTGGGTTTTGGTGTGTAGTGTGAGACACCTGGTGGCAAAACAGAACCGTGGCTGCCCTGTGCACTTTGTAAAAATTAGGCAAGCTTCTCCTTTTTCAAGGAATTATTTACAGAGCTATGAACTAGGTATTTCTGATTTGCAAAGCACATTTAATGTAAGGATAATACTTCCAAATATAGGTACAGACCATAACACTATGGCCCAAGGTAAAGTAGCAACCTTGCAACTACATTTCAAGGAAAATGTTAGAATTGGTTAGTGAGGAAACTTAAGATAAATGAAGAGTGAAAAGAAGAGACTACCTTTTATGCCCGACCGTATTAATGTGGATTCTGGCAGTTCTGTCAGTGCAATATACTTGTATTATATATATGAGTGCTAAGGTATATATGTAAACGTTTGGTATGAATATTTAGGCTAAATTCCAGTGTTATGTTACTTGGAGATCAATGCTAATGATCACAAAATAGCATCTTCCAAAAAAAAAAAAAATTTCCGTTAACAATGTTGCATTTCAGGTGAGGCTTTCCCAGCTGCCACTGTGTCTGCTTAACTTGCTATACTTTGGGCCTAAAAGTTTAGGTTTAAAAATGTATGGTGCCAAAAATGCTCCTTCTTTTTACGTAATGATGTGCTACAGAAGTTTTTGTAAGTTTGTTTTTCTCAGTCTTAACAGATCGAACAAGTAACAGTGTCTTTCACACTAATAGCTATTCAGAAGGAACAAATAGTATAATCATATTCCTGTTCAAATTTGATTGTTGTATCCTGTGTTGTCTATGAAAAAGGAACTTGCAAAGTGGTGTCACAAAATATTAATCTCTGGCAAAATTTTTAATAGGTTCTATAAACTGAGTTATGAAGGATCCAAAAAATGCAGCTGATGGGTGAATTACGTTAATGGGACATTCTTGAATATTGTCTCAAGATTCAAAGTTAGCTGCTGGTCACAGAAGATCTTAATTCTGCAAGACCTGAGACGTGGCAAAATTTTGTCAAAGTGCTCAAGTAATTTTACAGAATTGATTTAGATGTTTAGGAGACCAAATCTAAATTGAAGTTGTGTGGGCTTAGGCTCCTAAATCACTAAGGTGCTTTTAAAAATGCTGAGCATGATATCTTTTTATTTACCAAAAATAAACACTTTTTAATCCTCTACAAGAGCATGCATGCCTTTTAAAAAAATACCCATTTTGTTTACATGGTTTTGTACGGTATATAATTTTAACTTTCTAGGATTTCTACAACAAACCTGCGGTTGACAAATGCAAAATATGCTGCTTGAAAAAATTCAAAGTTTTAATAGTTTTTTAAATGGTGTATGAAAATGAAAATGAGTTGAGTGATCCTGTATATTTTTGGAGGAAGGACTTTTCACTGTGTGAATCCATGTAGGAAGGTTGACTTCGTTTCTAAGTCAGTGAGTATGAAAACTGAAATGTACTCTTCCCCTCGCCCCCCCCCCCCCCCCCAGTTTGCAGGGAGAGAAGTGGGTGGCAAGTTATGCACAAACACTAAAGATCGCTGAACTCTGTATTACATGTTTACTGTGTTAGACTTTCTACCAAGTACCGTTGTTTCCTTGACAAACTGTTAAAGCATCTCCTGTTGCTGGCAAGAAGGCAGCCTTCAAGGCACTGAGTCCCCTTCGCTAGTGCAGCAAAACTCTGTTCTTCACCGTAATGTTTCCTATATTTTCTCTTGGATAAAGGCCTTTATTTTTTAACTAGTGCATTTAATCACTGTATGTATGTAAAGATGGAGTCAAGTCCTGTCTGTCTTAGCAATTTAAGTAGTAAGGTACTTAGGATAAGACTTATGACTGTACATCATGGGGCCACCTTACAAATTCAGGATGTGGAATAGAGTGTATGCATGAAGAATTTTGATAACTGTTTTTAATATGGAAACTCTTACATTTCGTTGTCTGTCTGCCAGTTTCACATTTTTTTATTCTTTTTTTCTTCAAAAGGAAACAAAACCACAAAGTGTCTGAAACATCTTTTTTGCCTTGTTTGACTTTGTACAGAGTACTGAAAAATGTCTTTATTACCTGTAATGACCATTTGTACTATGACATGTTATACCGTAGACCAGGGGTCCTCAAACTACGGCCCGCAGTCTGGATACGGCCCCCCAGGGTCCTCAATCCGGCCCCCAGTATTTACACAACGCCCCCTCCCCCCCGCTGGGGGTTGTGGGGGGGAAACCAAGCAGCCGCAGATGACTGCCTGCTACTTCATCTGCGCGCCAGCCCCCTGCTTAAAAGGTTTGAGGACCCCTGCCGTAGACGTACTATTGCGTAAGCCGTTTGCATTTAAGGTCTGTCATTATAAACCACTGGTTTAAGGACTGAAAACTCAGTAGAAATTTTCATAGGTGGAGACTTGACAGACTTGCTGAATTTAGGCTATGTTGAAATTTAGTATACGTACTTTCATGTAGGAATATATATTTGCAGCATTGGGTAACAGTGAGTTTTCATTTCATTCCCATCTTAAAACTAAAGTTGCTTTCTCTTTGTTGTGACTTTGCAGTGCTTGTTCTCCAGTGTGACTGAGGTGGAGATTGTCCAAATTAGCATTTTTCTGGAGAGTGCTCTGCACGTACGTTGCTTGAAAATTTATTTTTTATCCTACTGGGGTTAGTGTGTAGATATAAACCAGATGACTTGCATATTGCAGGAATCCTTAGGTATGCACATTGCTCTTCAGCGAGAGTAATTTTTCTTTTGGATGGAGAGACTTGCCTAAACGTTAAGCACTCATATTGTCCTTTGTGAATAACTTTTATTACAAACACTGCCCCATTCTCCACTCAAAGTGTTCTCGTTGAAGTATCGTGTGCTTTAGTTACCAAAACTTGCAGGTGTAGAGCTGATAATCACAATGCCCTTCTCTGTGCGTCTGTGTGACAGATCAGCACTCTGGATCAGGAGCAACAGATGTTCCTATCACAAGCCACAAAATGTTGTTCTGTGAGACTAAGCTAATTGCACTCCTGTTTTATCAGTTATTATCTCCTGAATAGCTTGTTGGCTGTATTATCTGAATCTTGCCAAAATTCTTTGATTTCACCTGATAATACTACCACTAGCAGGAAACTTCAGTAATTGTTAATGCCTTAGTGAAATAAGCATTCGCTAAGGAGTATGACACTAAAGCATCTGTCACTCCCCTGTTCTATCCATTCAGTGAATGGGTATCCTCCCAGTAAGTGGGGCATCACTTGATGCAAAGCGGTAATGCTAGGGATGTATTTCCAACTGGAAATAACAAATCTCCAAGTTGTAAGACTGATCACGCTAAGATTTTTGTGCTTGTGTGTTGTGTGGTTAATTAAAAAAAAAAAAATCAATCCATTTAAGACAGTTTGGGAGCTTTCTTATTTTCAGTGTGTCTTAAGGCAATGCTTAACCTTTTTTAGTCAAAATGCCTGAATTACCATACTGTCAGTCTGATTTCCTGTTTAATTTTTTTATGCTTCAGTAAAATTTTTCTTTCCCCCTCCCACTGAGCTACAGCATATCACACGTAGTTTTTCTTTGCATCACTTCTGTGGATGTACATTATACTAAAGGGAATTGAGCAGCGGAACACGTACTGCCTGGAGGTTATGCAGGGGTACATGCAGAATACTCACTGAACATGCACTTTTGAACCTGTTAATTCATCTGTTCAAGTTGATAGCTACTAGTTAATAGCACAATTAATAATTTGCACTGCAGAACCCTCTAGTGGGATTTCAGTCATACAGCAAACCAACAAGCATGCTTCTTGGATTCCGGTCATGGTCCCTAAGCCCCTTACTGCTTTTCTAAAGATAATTATCAACCCTTGGTTGAAGTTGCAGTACCCGAATGCTAATTACATAAACCAGGGAGCAAGCACGGTCCAACAAGCTTGCTTTCATCAAACCTACCTTGCCATCTTTTTGTAGGAAGCAACAGTTGTATCTTTTCCTTAATGCTCAAATAGTATTGAAAGAAGAAAGTATTTCTCTGTTAACTATGGCATCCAAACAGGTAATCAAAATTGAAAAAATGCAGCAATGCTTGCATTTAAGATGAAAGGTGCTATAACAGAGTAAGAGAAACGTACAGAACACTTCACATGCAACTGTTTGAAAGAGTCATCTCAGAGCTGGCTCTGACAGGTGAGTCCTAGTACGGAACTAGACTCATTCTCAGGTTTCTAGTAGTAGGGAAATACTGATGAATAATTTATGGAGTGAGTGCTATTTCTTCTGTCACAGAGATAAAAGTGGTTCAGCGGAACTGAGTAAAGTTGGTCAAAAAAAGTAAAAATTAATGTGGATCAGGAGAAATACCACTCTCATTGTGAAGATAAAGATGCATCGTTACTAATAAATTGCTTACACGTGAACTTGCAAGTAAGAGTATCTGAACAGTTGAATCAGATAATGTACCTAATTGTTCTTACCACAGTCGTGATCTCAAGTAAATGTAATATATTTTTAGAAAAAAAGTCAACATAACTTATCATAAGTCCTCAAGTGGAAAAATAAATGTTTAAAACTAAATATTCTGTGTATGCCATTCCTGTAAAATCCCGACAAATTAATTCTGCTGTTCTCTTGAAAAGTGACATTAGTTGTGTCACGCAATTTAAACATGTTTGTTTGATTACTGTTTGGTCTGATAGAAGTCACTACTTTTGTGGTTATGTTAAATTGTCGTTGTATTAAATTTCACAAAATAGCTGTAACCCTGGAGCTGTGCAACCTGAATCTGCTTGAGAAACTTGTGCCTGATACTAGTCTGTGGTGCCAAGTCGGAATCCAAGGCAGCACGTTGGACGCCCACACTTGTTCCTTTGAGGGTACCCCAAGCCAACAGAAATGCTGTTTCTGAGCTCTCGCCTCCGATTTCTTCACCACGGAGTTCAGATAATACAAAACATGGATTCTGTCCTGCTCCTTACGGTCATTTTGGTTTTCGTGATTGGTCTGGCTAATACAGCGACAAGGTTGAAGTGAATGGGTGTAGACATTGAAAGTGGCATTAAAATACTACTAATGCATCACAGATGCCTGACGCATTTTCTGAAAAGAAATAAGTAAATAGTGCATGATTAGTTGGGGGTTTTGTTTGGTTTGGTTTTCGTCCTTTTTTAGGAAAACACAAGCCAGCATCTGGGTCTACCTTTTTACTCGGGTATCTCAGGAATCTGGGAAGTAATATACTTCTGCTTCCTCTTGCAGGCAGCTTTACACACAGAAAAACAATTTGCTTGCTTAACCCCCCTGTAAGGATTAATTAGCAATGTTTCGGGCAAGAAAAAAATCTTGAAATGTGAGACGACTCACAGTTTTATGGTCACGTATTTTTAGCTCGGGGAGGAGCTTAGCTACAATGAAGTGAAGACTGAAGCTTTGTCACTGTCTGGGCGGGGGTTTTATGTGCTGTGCGGCCACGTGCTGTTGCTGGGGGGCCATGTAACGTGGCTCCCGTGGCCAGCCCCAGAGGTAAGCGCTGCAAACACCTCTGTTCTTTCTGGCCTCTCAGAGAAAACATTTCGTACTTACAAATGTCCCATGTTTGACTGGCTTATGCTGAGGAGTGGAGCACAGCCTATTTTATTGCTCGGGAGATAATGGAACAAAAAGTTCTTTGGTTTTTCTTACATATTCTTTGACCGAGGTGCCTTATGTCTGCCCAGCTGTGCCTACTGTGTTTTGATTTTTTGACAACAGAGCACTTCAAAATAGCGAAAAACTTTTAATTTGTTCTTTTGTAGATTTCCATCCTGTGTTTGATGCCAACTATGTGTAGCTATTTTGAGTTACTTTAAGATAGCCAGTATGAAACTACAGTTAAAGAAAAAAAAAAAAAAAAAGTCTTATGCTGTGTCTTACTGTATGACTGTGTGAAAGAAACATTTAAGGAGACTTGTCACTGGTTGTAAAATTAGATTGTTCAGCTCTATGGGATCGTTAATGGCCGTGGGATGTTAGTCTGCAATTTTAAAGCATAGGAGAGGGTAGCAGTGGCTGTACTGCAGACCTCCTGGGGGTCAGGTAACACAGGATTTAGGAAAGCGGAAGGCAAACAGAAGAATTTAAAAAATAAACCAGTAACTTAAAGTAAGTCTAACCTACACTACTAACTCATCTGTAGGTATGCAGGTTGTGATCGCTTCATTTTGTCCTCAAGAACAAAACCACTTGTTAAGTGCTATAAAAATACTTTTAGCTATTGGTACAATTAAGAGGATCTAAAAAACAAAACAAAACAAAAACTTCTGGCCTGAATAAGCTTATAATGGCCTTAACCCCCCCAAATGTTGAAGGAATATTCTAAGCATCAATAAGCTGTGTTCAACATTTCACAGCATGATTTCTGAGAACAACCCACGCTGTGTATTACTGTCAAGGGGTTTAATGCTGTTAAAGTAGGCAGAGGATTTACTTTGCTTGTTAAAATTCACAAGAATCTAAACCTTATGAAAACAAACCAGTTACTTTTAAAGTGTAATTATACAATTAATCTCAGCAAATTCTTAGGAACCTTTCACAATCTCAAAGCTGGAACTTTGATCGTTCTGAAAGCACTCTCCTGAAGTGCCGCTTCTCGAATAACATGCAGTGATGGTAACCTCAGCGCTGCCGAGGTTTCCAAGGGCCGGTCAGTGTTTGCTTGCACACATACAGGGAGTTCAAAGCCACCGCGCTCCAGAGCTTTGGCTGAGCAGCAGAAGCCTCCATAAGGAACTCCCACCTTGGGCTGGTACTCCAAGAGCATCCAGCTGTGACACTCAAGGCAGCCCACTGCCACCGAGGAACCTGTGGTTGGTGGCATCATCTTCCAGCTCCCTCCAGCAGAGCTTTAATCTGAGCCAAATTCAGAAGGCCAAGCACTGCGCCAGAGAACCCCCTGCTCCCCTTGTGTGACCACCACCCTCTGGGGAAATAGCGCAGGACTGACAGGCTACAGGTCGCAAAATTCCAGGCTTACCCTAAGATCTGCACCTTTTGAGCCCCAGAGCATGGCCGTGATGAACAGAAATTACAGAGTGTGAGAGGGTGGAAGGAAAAAAAAGAAAGGAAAAGAAAAAAAGAAAAAAAGAAAAAAACACTCACCTGAAAAGTAAGTTAACGCCAAGTGTAAGAAGTACCATCCTACACAAGAAACAAATACAGCATCTGCCTGTAGAGAATTCAGCCGTTTGATCTGTGGCTTCACAGTCGATGATGCAAAACAAATTTGCAGAGTAGCAGCTGATAGAATACAATTCCCCTTTAGCTTCTAAAAAAGACACGCAGCAACCTCAAACTACAGCTAGATAGTGGGAGGCAGGATGGGTCACCTCAAGGTATATTGTGAGAGCCGGAGCCCCTTTCTAGCCCTGGCTGGGACCTTTGGATGGATGTGTTGCTTCTCCTTGGGTACAAACTGTCTCTTGAAAGTATTGTTATCTACTTACGAATAATCCCAAATTATTCCAATAATAAATGGTAATGAATAGGACAGTGTGTTGTTTATGAAAAAAACATAGAACAGTTTATTAAAGTTTCTGATTTATTGCCATGATTTGTCTTTTGTTCCCAAAAGTCTGGTTCACACACTACGTATACAGCAGAGAAAAGCCGAAATCTCATGATATGACAAAACAACTTTAGTTTTAAAAAAATCCCAGGAGAATGGAGGAAAGGCTAGATTTTGATGGTTTCTGACAGTTCAGCAGAAGCAGAGTTACAATTTGCAATAGAGCGATATCGACTCTACAGGACAACTGATAGCATTCTTTCTTGCCAAAAGAAAACACCAATGCTACCAAAACCCATTAAACGCTCGCACCTCGCAATCAGAGATACTTTGGTGCCTGTGCGTGCATATGTACGCGTGTGCTTTTTATGGCGATTTGCTCATCCTGCAATTTGCCAGAAGTAGCCAGAAAGATGGTTTAATCCTGTTTGCTGTTGCAAGACTGTCGAACAGATGATTTCTGATGCTCCAACAACGTGATTGACTTTTCAGAATTTTCTAAGTTTCTGAGCAGAGTCTCTAGCCGCCTTTTGATTTTCTTCTGATCCTCAATGGCACATCCAATTACCACAGACTGAAATTTCTGATCGATGGGTCCTGCTGGCACATCAGATGTGCACGCACCGTACAGCGACATTAAGCGGATTTTGGCGTCTTCCAGATCATCTAGAAGTTTATTGACAATTTCATCGATCATCTTAGTGGCATGCAGTAGGGATTCCTGCTGCTGGGCATTTCGGATGGTTTCTACGGAAACCTCCACAGTAAGGGTTCGGCCCATCAGGCGATTTGCAGTCAAATTAAGTTCTTCTCTCTCACCTAAATCAAAAACAATAAAGCATTCTAGGTTACGGGTGAATGCTTCCCTGTGCAAATAACATCATCAAGACAATTGCACTGCCATAACTTAGCAATAAACAAGGTTGGGTGGCAATCAACAAGATTTCCAGGGGCCAGACAGTATTTTTTTTGCATTTGCCTAAGTCCTCCTTAATTCACAGGATCTTCTGATTAGAGATGAGGCATTAAGCTCGACCAAAAATGTAAGCGATGCTTTTCCACTGCTGACACAATGCTCGCTGTGTCACGTTAAAGCGAAGCATACAATATGATCAGGAAACATTATCTGTGAACAGAACTGGCACGTTAAGGACCTTCTGTGCCCCTGTGAGAGAGATTTAGACAGTACCCCTAAAGGCCATAAAGAGAAAACTGATTTCTGACTACCAGATGCAATTAGGGGGCACGAAAAAACTGTTTTTCTATTTTCTGGAAACTTAAGTTTTTTCCTAAAATACAGACGCAACATATTTGACATGTAGGTTCTTGAAAAGCCAATAAACCAGCAATTTAAAGGACCTAATGTAAAACGTACAGATTTAGGGACTATATTTAAAGCCGTGTATCAAACAACCATGACAACAATCATCAGGTTCTTACAAGCTGTACGCTTTGTAGCACTCGTGCCTGTCCAGTAGTCAAAACCATTAAAATGCTGGTTTTTCCACTATATTTAATCATCATTGTCAACTTCTCTCCCTCAGCTGAGCAATATTGACCCCGATTTTGAAAAGCGATCAGCGAACGGAATGTGGGTCTTGTCATACACAGTGGTGGCATCCATGCGAGACCATCCATCTGAACAGTACGTGGATTTACACAGTCAAGAAAAAGGGGATCCCAGGGTAACTGTCAGCCCTTCAGTGGCCTGAGCTGGCTCCAGCGCCCGTACCTTCACCAGCAGCGAGCGATCAAACACAGCTGCTCCCCAAGGTGCAGGCTGTTTTGGCTTTGGGTCAGTTGGAAGGGTATGGCAAAGCAGCTTCTCACCTTCGCTGATGTGCCTCATGTCCTGGCTGTTCTGTATATTGTGGATCATTTCTAGCAGGATTTCTTTCTCTTGTTCCATAGCAGATGCTGCGTCACGGAAAGCCTCTACCCTGAACATGGTTGAACCAAACAAAACGTTTAAATAATAGAATAGCTGTGCACCTATATAGCTGCCAAGAACTGTTCTTTTAAACTTCAGCTTACAAAGTACAGTCAGCTCTTAATTATCCATGAGTCAGACTCTGATTTCATTACCTTCTCCTGTATCTTAACTTCACTTTTCAAGACTCAATATAACGAACAGACAGAGGGACAAAAACCCAAAACAACAGTGATTTGATCAAACTTAAATCTTCTATTTTACCGGCAGTGCTGTGCCATCCTATGCCGCAGTTAGTCCGGGTATCCAGAGCCTGTCGGTACTAGAGCCCAGCAGCAGAAGTCCCGTAGCTAATTGGCAATTATTATCAGCTGCTTAACTCGCAGGGAGAGGGACGAGTCCCCATCAGGGACCTTGGGGGTGATGGTTGCAGCTGCAGGGATGAAGGCAGCAAGGGGGCCTGGCTCCCCCGCCACCCCCAGGCCAGCAGTGCAGAACCCCTACAACCCACCCACAAAGCCACAGACGCTCCAGAAAACTCCTAATGCCACCTTGTAGCCAAATGACCCTTTTAACGAGGGAGAAAAACAGGTAAGGGGGACAAAGCTCACACGCTTTTATTAACGTGACAAGGGCTTCCCCACCAAGTGGCATGCCCTGCTCGCTTGGACAAGATTCTGGACTGCCTGTCCCCACAGTCACTGGCGTTTTCCACGGAGCGATGGTCACCGTGACTCACACCGGGAAGAAGCTTCTGTGGGAGCAACTCCCAGTTCGGGGCTTGCTGGGAAGCACGAAACTCGGTTCCTTCCCAAAACAAGACCCCCCCGCTCCAGTCCTGTTCCCTGCGGTGAAACTCCCGCGTGGTGCGGTGAGGGCAGGAGGGAAGCCCCTCAGAAACCGCTCTCCCCGGTAACGTTTCGGTCTTGGTAAGCTGCGAGGTGTGTGCCCACAGCCTTGCGGGGGTCCGGACCCATCCGGCCATAGGCAACGTGAAAACGCCACACTAGAAATCCGAGTCCAGTTCCTTAATTCACGTCTTACTCCCCACCGTGGATTTAAGGAGGGAGCTTTTGCATCCTGCCAGGTAATAATGGAAAAGCACATCTGGGAACCGTCTCTGGAGACCTGGAACATAGGGGAAACGTCCCTCTCCCTTGGCTCTGCCCTGGAGGCTCAAAGGCAGGGGCTCGCAGAGGACTTGCCGAGCTGCAACTGGCTCAAGAGTTGTGCCAAAAATATCAATTCTGCACTCCCAGACCCCACAGAAAAGCAAGAGCATCACGTGAACCTGGCTGATGGTTTCAGATGCTTTCAATGCACAGCTGGGGAGGTCTGGCTGCTGTAAGCAGCACAGGAATCCATCTATCCTGAAATGTTTATTAAACCTGTCCAGAAAAGGGGCAGAAAAACTAAAACCTCGTTAGGTCTCTTCGATGCTTTGCACTCTTCAGCGTTACTGGATGCTGCCCCTAAACCGTGATGGCTCATGACCGCTTCCACAGATGAGGGCCTGTCTTGAGAAAGGTACAGAGCTGCCGCTCCTTCCTCAAAGGCTGGCTGAGGGCTGGCAACGTTGGAAAAACAGCAATAAAAGAGGGCGAAGGAAGGCAAAAGAACAGGAGCATCTGAGGATATAAATAGCCCCTCTTCACATACAGCCTGCTCACGGAATGGTTCTGTTTTATGAAATATTTAGCCTAATTTAGTCAGTGAAAGCACAAGCTTCAGGCCCTGCCTTTAATGTTCATTCTGAGGAGGAGTGGGAAAAGTTAACGCAATGCAAATTCTTGCCAAGAGCGAATAGTTTTAATTATTATTTTGGACTGGTTAGGAAGAGCAATGAGGCAGGTGGAGTCATTTCATAATTCAGATGTCTGCACTTTGTAATTTAGGAAGTCTAGCAATATTTTCATAAATGCCTCACCATGCCTTTTTAAAAACCTTGTATTTTCACAATTTAAAAAACACATTGTGGTCTCTGGAAAGCTTAAAATTAAAGTTTGGAAGTGCATAATTTCAACTTTAATAGCATTTTAAAATCCGATTTGATATATCATTGTACAGACTTGAAACTGAAAGGTCTGCCTTCAGGAGGTGGATCAATCTGTGATTTCCCCAAGCTTTGCTGGGTCCTCTGAAGAATGTGGAAAAACTGCATTGCAGAGATGCACCCCGAATTGGTGCAATTCCAGAGAGTGCCTAAAACATCACCGCTGCCAGCGGCCAGCTACTGGTATGTGAGGTAGGACCTAAAAGCCAAGTGATCAGCATCAGGGATTGTATACTGCAACCCTACCGCCCCCGCCCCGATTCACCAACTAGAACTTTGATTGACATTATTTGACCGAAAGTCATATAACCAAATCTTGAGAACGATCTTATTAGCAATAACTGCTTCTTGGGAATTATTTTAACCACTTTTTCAACTGCAATAGTGAATGCCACACAACCAAAATCCACTGGAATCTAAATTTTAGTGTGTTTGCTTCCACAAACGGCACTCACAACGAGCACCCGCCCCGGCACTGTGCAGCAGCATGTGAGGGAGGCGCAGGAGCTCCTGCCACTGGGGCAGAGGGACAAGGGAGCAGCACGTCAGGACTCCCACGCCCCTCTGCTATCCATTCGAAAAAATTCCTAAAAAATAAACTCGGGTTTCAGAGACCTCTCAAGGGCAGGGTGGAGGCACAGGGTGGTAACGCAGCACACCGGCGGCACAGGTAGCACCTCAGGCACCCACCAGCCAGCAGGAGTTACACACTTGAACAGAAGATGGGGGAAATGGCCTGGGAAAGGCAAGACAAGGGAGTGGAGGAAAGGGCCAGCTGTCACTGCTAGGGACCTGGACCACACGGAGGTCAAAACAACGGGATAGGATCATTTCAACAGCAGTTTAGGGGTAGAAATCCAAAACCCGGGGAAACCACTCACACCAGCCTCAGGAAAAGTCAGTGCTCCAGAGAACAAGCTGGCGAGGCTTTACCGAGGCGAGATACCCACCACAGCATCCAGTCGTTCTACTTTGAGTGTATGTGTCGCTCTGACCATCAACTAAATATTCCATCCATTACCTAAAACTAAAAAAACATTCCTTACTTCTGATTGTCCCCTGTCGGACAGGGATTAGCAAGGCTGTGCCTTTCTTTCCTACATACCACGTGCATGAGCAGAGCATTCCCCCGAGGAACAGGTGGACCAGCCTACGCTTTTGTTTCCAGATGAGAAACTCGATACCCGCTTTCTTACGACAGCTGCAATAACTCCGGCCTTTAAACTACGGACTGACTTAAACAGCTCACCATTAAAGCTTGCACGCTGGAGGTGCAGGTAAGTTTTCAAAGGAAACGAGAAACATCTGAAGATGGTGTGGCTTTTTTCCTGAAACGGAGCTGAGCACGCTGGATGGAGACAAGGCAGGGGGTTTCACCCTGGCATCCTCAGCTGCTTAAACTGAGTTTTTGCTTTCAGGTGAGCAGTTCCATGAACATACAAACGAGGGGTGGGGTGGGGTGGCAGGATACGGTTGTTCTGAAGGACGACAGGAGAAAAGGTACAAAAAATTGAGATGACAAAAAAAGCCCGAATTATCTCATCTATCATTACACCTAGGACTGCATGTTCACTTCACACAACCACCAGAACACGGTGACTCATAAACAGAGACTCTGGTCCCGCTTCCAGCTGCTCCCAAGACATCCTGGCACTCACAGACAGTCAGGGCAACATGAAAGTCCAAGCCCTTACAAGGGACAAACGTGCCACCTGCCCCCACTGCCACCCCCGCCGGGGCTCGCTCCCTGGCAGCCAAATTAATCCCCCCTTCCCGCTCGCTTTCCCTACAAAAGAAAGTCCATCTGCAAATACTCAGCAGGGAGGTACAAAAATACCCCGTTACTGTCAGAAAAGCATCTCCGGTGGTAGAAGAGAAGGGAGAAAAGGGAAGGCTGTTCCATCCAGAGCATTCCCGAAGGGACGAGGGCTGCCTCGAGGTTCAGCCGACCTTAAGCAACTGGAGAACTGAGGACTGTCGAGGGGGTTAATTAAAGGCTGTAGTTCACTGACAAATTTTCACTTATTATATTTACAAGCAATGTCTCAAGAGTCTCTAACCAAACTAAACCAGCTGGAGAAGAAGTGTGGAAGCTCTTCCTCCTGCCATTCAAATTACTTTGAAACGAGGCCAATTAGCTATGCATGGAAAAAAAATCCAGGACTTGAGTGACTTTGATTAAAGTAGTTCGACTCTTTTCCTAACTGTTCCGCATTTAGAATTATGCCTGTTTGAAAGACCCAGAGCAAACCGGGAAGTTTAATTTGCGGCTTAATTTCTGGTTAACCAAACCGTCTGCTTTATTTCAAGAGTCGCTCAGCAAATTTAGAACGCATTTTTGCATATTCTGATGCTCATTTTGTGATTATATACTCATGCGCTAGACCTGGATGTGAGCAGCGAGACTTGTTTGCAGACAGCGATTTTGTTTAGTCAAATTCAGAGAAGTCTGCGAAGGACTTCAAGGAGACTTAATCAAACTAAGGGAAAGGCTAATTACAAGAGCACATAAAGTCCACTCCTGAATAATGCGAAGTAAAGCAAGCAGAAAGGGGAAAAGGCGACTCCTGTATCCCACAGAGCTCTTTTAATGACTAGGAACGTTCCGGGCGGCTCTGTGAAAGCCGCTGATCGATGTGCAGCTGTAGCGCAGGTGAATCGGTGGTACGGCCGCGGCAGCCTGCGCACCCGTCCGCCTCAGGGCGCCGCCGAGAGGCCGAGGGAGGCGATCAGGGGCAGGGAGCTGCCTCTCGTGCTGCTGAAGCGGGGGGGGAAAAAAATCACATGGGATTATGTGGGGAACGACAAGCGGCAGGAGCGGGCAGGACGCGTCCTGGCAGGACGTGGCTTGGCACAACGCTGAGACACGCGCTGGGTCCGCAGCAGCGACTTCGGAAAATCGCGGCCGAGCTGCGGGAGGCAGCGCCGCTCGCGTCACAGGGACGCGGCTCGTCACGGCCCGGGGCGCAGGGGGCGCCGCGCGCGGGTACCGACCCCGCAGCCGGGCCGGCGGCGCGAGGGGAGGCCGGGCGGCCCCGCAGCCCCACACGCCGGTACCCAGCCCCGCAGCGCCGCGGAGCCCGGGCGGCACCGCCGTGTCCCCCCGCGCCTCCCTGCGCGGCACCCGCCCGCAGCGCGGGCACGGCGGGCGCGGGCACGGCGGGCTCGGGCACGGCGGGCTCGGGCACGGCGAGGGGTCCCGCGCCTCCTCGGGGAGCCCGTGTGCACGCGCACCCGCTCCCGCAGCGCGGCGGCCGCGCACACGCACACGCAGCCCGGCCGCCGCGCACACGCACACGCAGCCCGGCCGCGGCACCGCGGCCGCTGTCGAGGGCGCCCCCGCCGAAGGGGCCTGCTGCTCCCCCGGCCGCCCCGGGAAGCCCCGCGCCGCCGCCCCGCTCCCCTCCCGCCGGGCCGCTGCGAGGGGCCGGGGACTCGGCGGCTGCCCCGGCCCGGCGCCGCCCGGCCTCGCCGCCCCCTGCCCGCCTCGGCCCGGCGCCGGCCCGGCCGCAGCGGTGCCGCCGCCCGCCGGGGCCCCACCTGAGCTCCAGCTGGTCCAGGTTCTCGAGCAGGCGGCTCGAGCGGTCCGCCATGGAGGTGGAGCGGTAGAAGCGGCCTCGAAGCTGCCCGCCGGACTGCGACTGCTGCTGCTGCTGCGCCCCCTCGCTGGCCTTGGCGCTGATCTTGGCCTGGGCCATAGCACCCGCCTGCTGCCGCCGGCGGATCCGCGCTGCGGCCGCTCCCTCCCCGCGTCCCGCAGGCGGCGGCGGCGGCCGAATGCCGGCACCTCGCTCATGGCCAAAGAAGGCGCCCGCCCCGCCGCCTGCCCCCGCGGACACCCCGCCCCCGCGCCGCGGCCCCGCGGGTGCCGCCTCACGCAGCGCGCCGGGCCGCCCCCCGCCCCCGCCCGGCCGCCCCCCGCCCGCGCCCCCCGCCCCCCGGCGTGGCTGCCCCCGGCGTGGCTGCCCCCGGCCGGCTGCGGGGCGGCCCGGCGGGACCGCTCGCCCTGCGGCGGCGGCGCTGGGTACGGCAGGGAGCTCGCCCGCCAGCCGGCCGCGCCGGCGGCCCCCCGGGGGGTCAGGCCGCAGGGGGACAGGCGCTCCCCGTTGTTCCCGACGCCTCGCGGCGCACCCCGCTGCCCGGCCGCCCGCACCCTGCCGGGGGGCGCCCCCGCTCCCCCCCGAGAGCTGCTGGCGGCGCGGCGGGACCCCCGGCTGCCCCGCGCCTGACCCCAGCCCCCCCGTGACACGAGCACCCGGGCCCGGCAGCCCGCGCCTCCCGCCGAAGCAGCAGCTGAGGGAGCGGTAACGGGGCCCCGACACCGCCTTACCGCCCTGCGGGGCGCAGCCGCCCGGGGCCGGCCCCTGGGTTCGCCCTCCCGTTACAGGCAACGAGCCCCCGCCACCCGGCTGCTGCCTCTGGGAAACACAAGAAAGGGCAAGACACGGGAGGACGAAACCAAGAAAGGCTGGAAGGCTCCAGCCGCCTGTCGGAGGGGAGAGAAAAGCTGGGAAACAGCGAAGCGGAGCAGCCCCCGCCGCAAGCGGAGCCTGACCGGCGTTCCAAACACAAGGCGCTCGCGGTGCTGCCACCGACAGCGCATCGTCCCGGTGCCAACCGTGAGTGCCCAGCTGTTACCGTCCAGGATGACACGAAAAGGCTTACTGGAAAGTGGTTAATGTTCTCTTGCTACGCCAGAAAAAAAAAAGAGTATCTGTTTTACAGTAGCCAAGGCAGTGGACCTGCAGCTAGTAACGACTTGTTCTGGGATGGCATTTGACTGTAGAATATGGTCCCTTCCCCCTCAGGAGCACCCTCGTACTTCAGGCTCCTGCTGGGAGCGTTGGTTCCAACACTTCAAGTCACACGTAGGCTTTACTTGCCACAGCTGTGAGTAGTTAAAAAGGAATTTGCTTATCCCAGAAGTCCAGGTTTGGGCAAATGGCTCAAACAGACCAATTTTTGGCACCGAGCGAGGAGGGGTGTTGTTGCATAGGGAGACTGTTTTGTATGCTTATCCCGCTGTGATTCAAAATAGCTGTTTTCACAGGCTCATCCATTGAGAATGATATCATGTCCCAAGCGCTCTCGTTAAATTAATTGCCTGAGTATTCTTGTTCCGTGTAGTTGGATAAGTCTTGTTGCCTGTGAGTTCATGGAAATAATTTCATCGGAACAATTGTTCCGTCTATTTCTCTACAGTCTTCGTAGAAGATAATTAAAAAACGCTTCCCAGCCTGAAGAGAAACCACTTGTAGCCACGATACACACTTCGCAAGCATTTTATTTCCTAGGATCCTTCTATTCTTCCCCTGCCCATTTGGTAAGTAACAATTGATACCTGCTTTTTAAGCCCCATCTACAATAGCTGAACAGCTATGAACGTTTTTTTCCTTGCACGGGGCTTTAATTCCACACCGATAGAAGCTGCAGCGAAACACAGGCACAGAACAGCTGTCGCTGCATCCAAACATGTCACCTATGACTTAGCCTCTGCAACAGCAAACCGGCGTTTTACCCTAGAAGCGCGAATAGCGCAAACCATGGAACCAGAGCAGATGTAAAAGCGTAAGTAGCCTTCCAGGACAGGCCGCAGTACTACTGCCTGTGTAACCTGGGATATTTTCCCATTCAGAAACTTGGAAGGACCACGAAAACTGCTCTTCCTGCTCTCTAGAGGGGTAGATTGGCCCCTGTGCCTTCTGCTTCTCACCAAGGTATGTAAAGGGGCAGCTGCCACCACGTATCCGTAATAGGTGGCTGGGCTGGAAAGATAGGAGTATATCTCTGGAGGAAGAGAACTGACTCACAACCCAACTGGCAGAAGTTTGTGGACACAAAAGGCAGGAATCGGGTCCTTCGGGGCCACAAGGCGAGGGGGAGGAGGAAGGGCCCCCACATCTGAAACAAAGCATGGATTTTTATCTTCCTCCTTGTGGTCTGCGGTGAAGAACAGTGATGGCCAGGTCAGGACTGCCAGTGCTGCCATGCCCACGTCCTCCTCTCCTCACCTTCTCCACAGCTGTGTTCACGTGATGGACTGCACAGCCCTGCTCTGGCTGTAGGCACCAGCAAGATGAACATGAGGAGAGAGTGTGTATTTCATGGCATCAGAAGTGAAGCCGCTGGCTGTCTCTTGTTTAAACTACATCATCATTAAAAAAATGGGTGCCACTTGCAAAACAGAGCAACATGCAGAAGAGTCTCATTGACACACGCAAGGTCCCTTGAGGTAGCAGAAAGAGCAACTTACATCAGATGTCAGACCTGGGAATCTGTAGAAGTCCCAGAACCAGGGGGACGATCTACACCGCAAGCACTGCCAATTGTCACAGGGCTAAACAGCACCTCAGTTGCAGCTTCACCTTATTCCAAACCCTGATACATACCTTGTCACATACCCTAACACTTACACATGGGCAGTCATGGAATAGGATCAAAGAGGAAGCCCACACCCAAGAAATGCTACGCCAGATTATTTCCCTCCCTGCACCTACAGGCACTTCATTTGAAGAACCTTCTGTATAGGTAAGTGTTATGGAAACAGAGTTTCCATGCGCAGCAGAAGGATGCGGCCATGGCTTGGGCCAGCCAACCACAGCCAGTTTGCCGTCTCCCCAGCACCGTAACAGCAGCAGTAAAGATGGGCTAGGGTGAGGTTTCAGGATGTGTTTTCAATCACAACACGTACCTGCTGTCACAGGAGGCTGCCCCCTCGCTTTAGCCCCTGCTGAACCTGTGCTACTGTGTCTTCACTGCTGTTGCTGCCAATGCCCATTACAGCTAGCCCTGGGCTTCCCTCTGCACCTCGCAGTCATTTTACTTTGTAGACAAGCCCCGAGGTCGCAAGCCTGTCGTAAGTCTGACTGAAGTCCTATCTCAGAAGCAATCTGAAAGCCGGCAGACCATTTCAGGGCACGCAGCAGTTCGTTCTCATCAAGAGGAAAATTGCCTAGTAGATGAGCCGGTGAATTCTGTAAAGCTGCAGATGCTCAGGTGATTGTGCATGGAGCTCTGGGCAAAAACACAAATGGAAGGACTTTCAGAAATCAGGATACTGCAGTCAGTGAAAGTGAACTTGCACAGATTTACAAAGGGAACTTTACATTAAATTTCCACACACGCTGAGCTTTGTTGTCCCCAGTGCACACTGTGTATTATTTGCCACTTCCCTAACTTTTCTGACTTGCGTACATCCACTTTTATAGTATCTTTGATCATATTATTTGACCCAGATTGTTACAACAGAGTTCAAAACCACTTGCATTAAGAATTTCTACAGGAAACTTGAAGACATTTAGAAGCATTGGAGAAATATGCAGATGCAGACTTTAATAAAGCTGCTTAGCTGAAAAGAATTGCCAGAAAATATCGTTGTGCTAATGTCAGCCAAATTTTCTAAATTAATTTTGAAACAATTCGTCATCCATCTTCCTCACCACCTTCCAATTTACAGCAGTCATTGTAAACATTGCTAGGACAGCACAAGCAGATGATAGAACATTTTCCTTTTAAGCAAGAAGACTGCTTAACTTCATACCTCTATAAACTTCACCATATTTGGTAAAGATTCAGTAAAAGGTTTGCATCCTGTGACTGCTATAGGAACAGCAGTGGTCATTTCTGTATACCTTTAAGAGCTAAGAAAATTAACTCAGCACCCTAAAACATATACAAAGCAAGTAGCTTACAGTAAGCCAATCTCAAATTATTGTTTTTTTTTAAATATTATTAAAGCTTCAGAAGCAAATCAGGCAGGCATGATGTTTTAGCACTCCAGTGACTTTCTTAACAGTTGCACTGACTTATGTGGCATCTCATCTAGTCTCTGAATATGACCAAAAGAGGGATTTTGTTTGATACAAGAGAATATGGCACACAAAGCCCCAAAGAGATGAGCCTTGTACCAATCTCGACGTGTCACGATTTCAGTTTTGTAAAACTTATACATGCACCTTAAAGAAATGAAGAGCATTAAAACGAACAACTGGTGGTAGCCAGGTGGAGTTTAGACCCTTTCCTCATTAAACACAAGAAAGCATCACAGGATTACTTGAGACTAATGAAGGGTGAACTCAAGCATCACCACAAAAGCAAATTCTCTTAAAAAGGGCAGGACAAATCACTTCTAGTACAAATGTAAAAGCAGCTTGCCCAGCATCCTTTAACAGACGAGTTCTACTTGTAAACACAGACAAATCTTAGCATATCCAGGGAAAACCTCAAAAACTTCAGCCAGTTAAACACTACTCCCCAGCCAGAAACATTAAATTCTGAAGCACAACCAATTACAAGACACCATTTCCAGTTGAAGAACAAGGCGCAGTACCATTGTTGGTGAGTAACAAGTCACATGTCTGTACACGCAGCATTTTAAGAATCCAATTTTCCCTGCTCTTCTGGAAACAGAAGTATCACAAGCCTGTGATGGCAGAACACTATGCAAAGAAAAATTTCAGGGAGTTAACAGAACCTCAGAAGAGGCCAAAGAAAATGAGGACAAATTTCAAGACAGCATTCTGGAGACTACTTTTAACATAAAAATACAAAACTCTAGTTAGCTGTTTTATAAAAAAAGCCATAGCAGCAGGGGTTGGTATTTGCTGCTTATTGTGGTAAGCAGATGAGGAGGCCAATACAACGTGTTTAATAACTGGAGCTCCAAATATAGAGAAGGTATATGCACACATGGCTTCTTTTTTAATGCAATCAGTTAAGTCATGGCCCATCAGGTACAAGCAAACTTCACATTTATGACAGAATAGAATGTTATGAGGAATAAAGGACATTATCAAAATCTAACATAGCAGACTCTGGAGAAGACCACCTACCCAGGTTTTAAACATTTGTTGAAGCCAAGCAAAGAACTTTCTCAAGCTGAAACATCTCTTCATGTGAAAGGAATTAGCAGCTTCAGGGTCTGCACTGAACAACACCTGCCCAAAAGCCTCTTTAACCTGGACTGAGACATGTTTGAGGACAAAAATTGTCTTCCGTCTCATTCCAACCTTTATTAGAAGAACTTGGCGTGAAAAATTCTGCAACTTTTTAGCTTGAGTCAGTAGCTAAAGACAACTCAAAATCTTCCCAGAACAGGGCTTCCCCAGAAGCAGTGTAAACCACACACCCAGATCTGAACAGATTTAGATTTATAGCAGTTCGAACAAAACTCACAGGCTAATGATTAACAATAAAAACCCCAAGCTGGCATTTTATTATATTAAGATTTCTTACTGATGGAGAGCAATCATTAACTGAAGTATAATAGGCTGGTAAAGCTGGACAGTTTGCATAGGTATTTTTAAACTAAGGAACAGAGAAAAGTGACAGATAATTTTAAACAAAGAAATAGTTGTTCACCTTAAAATAATGACAGTACAAAAATAATTAAGACATTTACATTCATTTGTCCAAAGCTACCTCTTCATGAGCAGAAGGGAGCAAAGACAATAGTATATAGGAATAATACAGCTTAAATTCTCTCACATCTATTCCAAACAGGAACTAGAAAGTTTATTTAGCTTCTGTTCTCTTAAAAAGTTGTTCCAGCCTCAGATCAGGGAAAGGAACTGAACCCGTCAAACTTTAAACCATCAAATCCAATGTGCTACCTTGCTACTACTGAACAAAACATATACATTTAGAAAAATAAAGTTAGCTAACTATACAGCCTGTGGTCCCGATTCTGACATTTCTAACAAGCAGAATGTAGACAAAACTACGGTCTATGAGGCGAGACTGGCCACAGGCAAGAGTTAGGCTGTATGTTCAATTTATAAACCTGGAATCTAAGCTTCTCTTTATAACAAGATTAGCCAGGCAAATCTGAGATAATTGGAGTTTACTATTTTTACCTGTTGCAAGGACCACATGAAAAAGTAAATAAAGACAATGACATTTTGTAAAACAAAAAAAAATTAAATAGAAGAACCAATTAAAAAAAAATTAGCAACAACCTCCCCCCAAATACCTAGTAAGACCAGCCTACTAATTAGGCAGTAACTTATACAGCTAGAATGGAGAGACTTAGTCATCACCCATTAGAAACAGAATATGCAAAAGCTTAAAAAATTATTTTTAATCATACACAGTATATTGCAGCGGATATCTATAAACTCCAGCTGTTCATCACCATGACAGGACATCAGATTATAAATCTAACTATTCAAGATACAGATGTGTTTTTAAAGTGGTATTTTTGAACCTTTGTAAATAGATGAACAAGCTTCCATTTTTGTGAGCAGCTCTGATGACATGGTGTTAGTGTACTGGAGAATCTTCATTTACATTTCCTCAAGGCTTCTCTTGATAGCTTCTTCCAAATCTGCATCTTCCTCTGTATAAATAAATAAATAAAAAAAATAATCTCAAACTATGGTTGATAACTAGTCCTAAACACAGCTACATTAATATTACTACATAAAGCAACAAATTACTTCTGTGGGCAATGTCAGTAGACTGCAAAATATGGTGGAGAAACAGAATGAAAGTATATGCCATCCTTTCAACACTTCAAAATACAGGAACAACCTCTACAACCTTCCACTGTATTAACTAGGGGCAGCCCAATGATTAGTTTAAGAGTATAACACAACTACATATTTACTGGTCAAAATAATACCAAGATTAAAACCCGTATGTATGCACCAAGTATTAAAACAAAAGAGACAGACACACAAAACAAGCCAAGTGTTCTCAGTACTTTCATTCTAGTTCTTTATCAATAGACACTCCCTTATTCTAAGTCGGCACCACTGTTGTTACTCTTACTAGGAAGGTCAGATGTAAGTAGAGAAAAAGTCATGTCAACAGTAAGAATAGTTTAGCTCAGGGCTGGAATATTTTTGATGGGGGGGGGGGGGGGGGGGGGGCGGGGGGGAAGACTGCACTGCATGTATCTGACTTGTTAACAACCTCTCAAACACTTTTCATAATAATCAGAAAGAAACTCCGTTTCTGCATTACATTGAAGTTGTTTTGGGCACTAATTGTTTGGTGTTAGTGAATTAAATATGACAAGTTAGACAAGGTTTATCTGTACAGTAAATATTAATACCAATAGTATAGTTGGAAAAATTAAAGCAGCTTTCAGACACACTATCATCCTGGAATTATTAACCTTCTGCTTTAGAAGGACACAAGGACATCCTATAAAAAAAGCTGTTCTTATGACAAAGGGAACGGAATAATTAATATATATTAATATAACATTTTAACACTTTTATTATTGTTGGCCTGTTTTATGTAAGACCTAGATTTGGAACAGAAATAGTATCAATGAATTCTATCTCATGTCAGCAGCCCACACTCATTCACCTGGACTCTACTATAACATCCAGTACTACTGGTAAAAGAGATGTTAGTTTCTGAAAGGAAAACATTACATGGTCACAGAAACAAAGAAATTTTGAAACCAAAATAAAGCAGAAAGCCATTTGCAGACAACGGCTTACATTAAAATTTGTTGTCAATCGGTCAGTAAGCACGTGCAAGAATCAAGAAAAAGGTCCAAACTGTGACTCTGTTACTAATGGCATGCAGTTAGCTCCACAGTGATACCTGGATTGTCCTCTGCTCCCCTGGAGCTGCTGAAGCACCTTCTTCTGCCTCCTACACTTGCTTTTTGCCTTCTCCTCTTCCAGCAGTTGCTAGTGCTTTTTCCTTTTTACCCCTTCCTGAAGGGGTTTTTCCTTTTTACCCCTTCCTGGAGCTGATTTTGCCTCTCACTCTCTTACCCCATGACAGAACTGCCATTAACCACACAGGCAGCCAGTGAACACAGCTGAAGCCACGCTGCTTCCTAAGGTCAGACAGATGCCTTCAGCACTGAAGCATCAGAACTGGAACCTCCTGTATGCAGCAAATGCCACTGCTATCCCTGATGGCAATATCCAGTGCTAGGGTGACCTGAGCACAGCAAATTTTCAGTACTGTAGCTGAATATGTTGGACATTTAGTAACAATATTTAGTAACAGTTGGTAAATTTGTAACTGAATAAATTCTGGAAATTTAAGATTCAGTTATCAGTTTTATCACTGACCTTGTACAAATTATTCATTTGACTTTTTTTTTTAGCACACCTGATTTCCATCAGGTGAAAGGGCAGAGCTAAGCCTTTAAATAATAACTTTTGGTGATGGACTACAGTGCACTTTGAAAATAATTTAACAACTACATTGGATGAATGCCACCACTAAGCACAGCAGCAAAAGGATGAAAACAATTTCAAATGAGGTAAGATACAATGTGAGCAGACTGTACTGCTGATTCAAACATGCCTAAATCTGCAGCTCTTTTAGGAGACCAGAGTGCTTTGTTGAGATCCAGTATCTATTTTGAACTATTTATTCAGAAGTTCAACTATTTAGTCAGTAGTTCTACTCCGAGTCAACAGTCATACTAAACTTGTACAAAGTGAGCTCAGTCAAGTCTTTTAATTGCACAGTACCCTGTGGTGATGCACCAATAAAATAGATTTTGGCCGCTGGCATACTTTTCAGTTTAAGAAATTTATCTTTTATTTATAACTCACAGTGTTCTTCACTACTCAAGATTGCCCAGCATATTTTAGAGTATTTGTAACATGTCACCTGCTGTAAAACTGATAGTAAGTTTAGTTTCTGTATCTTCAATGATTAATAGCACTCCTCAACACAGAAAAGAAAAAATTAGCAGACCTTCCCGTTTGTTCATTTCTTCTAAGCTCCTCTTCGCTGTTAGTGTATCTTCATCCTCTTCGCTATCTGAACCTTACATGCAAAATTGGAACAAATTACACATTGCTTTTAATAGAAGCTCACAATCCACACTTGCATTTCTTACTTTAACAACATTGTAGGCTGAATTTGAAGAAATACAATTGTTATGATCTGAAAATCAAGATAAAAATACATTACAGTGGAAGTTTAAGACAGTAACTCAAAAGACAGTTGCTTTTCAGCTACCTT
Source organism: Falco cherrug (assembly GCF_023634085.1). Lineage (NCBI taxonomy): Eukaryota > Metazoa > Chordata > Aves > Falconiformes > Falconidae > Falco > Falco cherrug. The sequence continues at coordinate 17,484,315 of NC_073702.1, forward strand.
CCTGCCTTTCTCCCCAACATCTAGAGGCAGACTGCTTCAATTATTTTAAAGCAGTAACGAGAAATAATAGGTGCAGAAGCTACTGTTAGTGTTTACTGCATTTGTTTTTTTGTAATAGTTATAAAAAGACATTATTTACTTTCTACAAAATATATCAAGGATTTAATTATGGGAAGAAGTGCTGTAGCATGTGTCTGCCTACACATGATCTTAGCTGTATTTTGTTGCCTAAATACTCTTTGAACAATGGAGTGCTGTAACTCAACTAAGCAGTGCAATTCAGCAGATGTTCAAGTCTCTCAGGAAAAAAAAAAAAGAAGATAAAATAGTTGATACACTGAGTTCCACCTGCTAACTCATCATAGTCAAGCCCAGCTAAAACTCTATCCCCTTTCCTTGTCTAAAAAATGCTCTTCATGAGGCCGGTTTCCAGAATGACAGCTCTGTTTTGAAGTGCCTAGCAGGACTGGTGTACCTAAGGTGGTTTTTTTTCCTTCATTTGCTTTAAACAAGAGTCTCAGTAAACTACAGGTTAAAAAAATAAGCAAGTCCATGAGTCACACTGTATTCATTCTCTTGCTACAGGCTATTACTGTTCTGGGAGATGGTCTCTGTAACAAGGTCTCACAGTATTCACAATCAACTAGGTCTCCTACAGTCATATCAACATAAGCACTTTCCTTACAGTCCTCACACCAACATACTTCTGAATATGTTTACTGGCCAAGAACTTTCCAATACAGACATTAATTTACTGAGTGTGTGACTTCTGGCATTCTAAATGACCCAAGTTAGGTATTCACTTTCTAAAAACTTTTCTAAACACTTTCTAATACACTTTCTAAAGCTTCTTTTCAAACCTCTGACACGTATACCTTGTTTAAGCAGCAATGTTGCTGACTTTCCCAATTCCAGGAAGACAAACTTCAACAGCTAGTATCAAACAGAGATCAGGAGCCCACAAAGATCCCAGAAATAGCTGGATATACACTTCAGTTAAAATGGTCTTTCTCCAGTCACTTGGCAGACTGGTAATCCTTTTTGGAGCTGCCTGCTATTTTGGGGCAGAAGAGATACTACTTCCAACATCTTCTTCCAAAGCAAACAAAGCCAAAGAAAAAGATCCATGCAACCTCCCCAAAAATGTCATTACAATCACTCATGAAAGGGAGGAAAAAGTACAAAGAAGAGGTTTTGCACAAGTGGATTCTGCCTTAGTAACCAGCTTTTTAATCTTCCAGCTCAGAAGACATCTCAGCCTGCTCTAAAGTTTTATAGCAGTTGAAGCAATCACTCCCTAACTCTTTTTGGCATACATAAAATAGAAGAACTGAGTTCTTGTGAACAGTAGGTTAGAATAGTACAAAGGGGTCTCTGGTTTACTACCATTTTCAATAAAATTGCATTAAGAGCACTTTCATGAAAGTCAATGCAGGTTTTTTAGGCGACCTGACGGAAGATGCTGGCAAATGGCCAAGGCAATATCCTTCTGATTGGCATCTTGCCTAGATCATTAAATAGCAGAGCAGTCAAAAAATCCACGAGTCTTTCAGATAGGATCTGTAGAAGTCAACTGTCCTGGAACCAGCTACACAGCGAGTTAGCATGCACCATAGAAGCAGCCGTGATGGCAACCCACAGACACGCTGGTGGAGGACAGCGCTTTCCTGCTCGCTCCTGGCTTCCCTGACCCAGGCAAAAGGCTAACTTGACAATCACTTTTCAGAATACAGTTGACTTTACTGTCAATTAGGACAGTTATGAATGCTAAAACAGGATTGATAAACTAAAATAGTAATTCCATTAAGGAAGTTTAGGATTCATCTTAGGTATTAATGCAGGCCTCATCTTGCCAAAATGTTTTGCTAGTCATACCACCTTAATTACACCACTATAATAACACAGGGTACACATTCATATTGGAACAGAGGTACATGCAAACTGGCATGCAAAACATCCAAACACTTTTAAAACAAGCTGCCTGTCCCATGATTTATCACTACACCTGATATGCAATACCTAACTACTACTTGATGGTTACAACATCACAGAGAACAGGTTTGCTTAAAACATAGTTAAAGATAACACAATTCCACTGCCAGAAACTATGAAACTTGAAAACAATGAGTACTGATGATCTTCTGTCAGTTTGAGGGGAAAAAAGTCAGCTCCGAGTCAAATGTTGTTATGCAGTATGTTGAAAGTCTCATGAGCTATGCTCTGCTTTCACTGGTCATTATTTGCCAGACTCCTCTCCCCTCTACCTAACTGTATTAACACACATACAGCTTCCCATGAAGGCAGTTGCTGGATTCTCCAAAATCTTTTGAGTTGGTGAAAGTTAACTTATTAAGAACCTAACAAAGAGCCAAATGTTATTTAGGAGCTTTTCATGCAAAGGTTTGTCAGTATCTCAAATTATACTGAGACTTTCCTTACCCAAAAGTAAAAAAAAGAAAACAAACCAAAAAAAGTTATGCTTGTCCTCAGTATTCTCCCTGCCCCCATCCTCCCCAAACCTACACAGAGCAAAGACTAAAGGCACAAAGGCAGCAAAGATGAGAATTTTAAGATGTCCCGATACGTTTCTATGGGAATTGGGAATAAGACTGTAACAATCAAAAGGAAAGAAAAGCTGTCTGCAGGCAGAAATCCTAGGTAGAAATGCTCCAACAATAAGGGGGTGGGGGGCAGGAATTCAGCTTCCTTTAGGGGCTAGACAGCAAGAAGTATTATTGTGGAACTCGTCACTTGTCAACCAAAGAGAAGGAAAGGCCACCTGAGTGAACAGGTACATTTTCAAGTCAGAAGACACCAGGCTACTTTTCCACACCGGACAGATCATTGTGCTTGATCTAACATTGCTCACAGTGCACCTGTACCCTGGGACTGAACCCTGCTCTCAGAGATCTTGGACTCCAGTTAAGAATATACTCCATGCAAATATCACAGAATGGCTGAGGATGGAAGGGACCTCTGGAGTTCACCCCATCCAGCCCCCCTGCTCCAGCAGGATCACCTACAGAAGGCTGCCCAGGACCATGTCCAGATGGTTTTTGAATATTACCAAAAAGACAGTGTACTGGGGAGCTCAGAACTTGACAGTTAGGGCCTTACCAGTGCTAAGAAGAGGGAAAGGACCACTTCCCTCAAACTGCTGGCAACAGTCCTCCTCACGCAGCCCAGGGTTGTATGCAGACCCCTCAAACTAACAGGCCGACCATAAGGTTGGCCACCTTAGCCATGAGGGCACACTACTGGCTTGCCATCACCTTGGTGTCCACCAGGACACCTAGGTCCTCTTCCACAAAGCTGTTTTCCAGCTGGCTGATCCCTGGGTCACACCCTCCAGGTGCAGGACTTGGCACTTCTTGTTGAACTTCACCAGGTTCCTGTCAGCCCATTTCTGCCCTGTCAAGGTTTCTCTGGGTGGCAGCACAACCTTCTGATGTATCAGCTGCCACTCCCAATTTTTGTCATCAGCAAAGCTGCTGAGGGTACACTCTACCCCACCACCATGGAAGTCATTAATGAAGACATTAAACAGGACCAGATCCGGTATTGACCCCTGGGGTACGCAGCTGGTTACTGGCCTCCAACTGGACTTCATACCACTGATCACCATATTCCAGGTCCGGCCATTCAGCCAATTTTCAATCCACCTCCGTTTTCCCATCCAGCCCATGTTTCATCAGCATATACTCCTGGTACTGCTGGCATCTTCTGATCACAAAGAGTAAATAGGAATGTTTAATTTGAAGAAAACAGGCATGTCCTGTTTCTCTTGTTAAAATGCTTAGCATATTCTGTAGCTCCCAGCTCCTCCAGGGTCAGAGGAAAAGCAATTGCCTGGCTTCTCAGCCAAGAGATCAAGATATAGCCTCTTCTCTAGTACATTTTGTTAAATAAGCAAAGAGCTAAAACTCTGACTGTACCTATTCTCTCAAAGAAATCCTACTGCTACACTGTTGTCTTCACATATTGCCAAATTCCTGCTGGAAGAACAAAAATAACCAGGAAAGTAAATTCTGGATAAATACAGAGCTCAGATCAGAAAAATTAACCCTATAGATGGGAGCAAACAGTGATTTTTTGACAATTCATGAGTGTCTCATAGAAACCTATTCTGGGAAGAGAGTGGTAAACTCACAGAATGCAAGCGCCACCCACTGTCCTGATATCAAAGCACCACGGCTTGTATTTGCATTAGCTGCACACATGGCTCAGCATGATCCCCTCCCTGTATCTGATCATCTTCTCTTGCAACCTCCCTGGTTACCACCATCCCCCTAATTTCCATCAGATCTACCAGTTCCTCTGCCTCACCAGAAACTCAGTTTCCCTTTCTCCACCTTAGACCTCCTCCCTTGCCACACAACTTCTTAACGCACCTCCTAACTACTTCAGTGTGCAGTCTCACACCCTACCTTCACTCCTCTCTCCTACAATGCTCCTTCTCCCAATCTCATCTGCCTCTTTCCCATCCCAATGTACAGTGCATTAATATCACACTTAACTTGCAGTCTCTCCAACCAGTGACCTTTTCCCTTTTACAGTTGATGTCTGAAGTTTTAGGGCTACTTCACCTTAAGGACACCATTAGTTACCTCATTCAGACTCCTAGTAACTACTTAGTCAAAAACTTCAGATCAGTACCTCAGCCCTACATAAGCAATCATGTTCAGTGTGTGTGAGCATGCTGCCTTTGAAACACTGCTCCCTGGCTTCCAGAATCCTTTCCTTTACTCATTCTTCAGCATGTCCCTCGGAGGATCTTCTGCACAACTCGTCCCCAGTACTTCCTGCTCTAATCTCTGTTTCTTCATCATCTGTAAGAGGAAGGAGAGCTACTTCCTGCTGAGGGTTCACAAACACACTAGACTTCCTCCATGAAAACTAAAGCTTCACTCTATACATCTCTCCCTATAAATGCTCATTCATCTGTTCATACAAGTGTAGCATGTCTGAAATTAAAGCTCTAAATCCCTCGCCCTTCTCCAACTGCATTTTTTTTTTTTTGAAACTCTGGCCAACACTGTGATGGTCACTGAGATTTTCACTTAACTTTCATGTTAGTTACCTCTCAAATTCACAACCATATTAAATTAAACCTTGATTTTTTAAAAAAAATTTTTTTTTGCATTATCTGAATGGTGAGGTCTTCCTAGTTCATGCACTTGGCTACAATTCTTGTTCAGACTCATTATCTTAAGTCTCAGTACGTTGCTTTCTCCCTAGGGCACATACATACGTTCAAAGATGCACACAACAGATGTCACTGACACACCAAAGCCAACAGTAACTTCCTGTTGTAGCTAAATACAGGGTTACAACTGAAAGGTGAATTTCTTAACACTCCCTACTGCAACAGGTTGTGGCCACTGTAGCAAAAGCATAAACAAAGGAACAGATTCTTACTAGAGTAAGTATCATTCATTCACAGCGCATCACACTGCAGATGCTCATGCTCTTCACATTCAGTCTCTTTGGACAGTGGGGGTTGGAGGCTGTGAGCGTCTTTAGTCATTTGCAGTCTGTGTTAACGTTCAGAAAAAGCAGAGACTGGGGTCAAATGTGGTATTTATATTGGACCTGAACACCTACAAAAATTTTACTACTGAGAAAGCGAGCGATTATTCTCAATGTCTTCTGTAAATTAATTCTTAACTCTTCTTAAATTCTTTTGTTGGCTCTGTGTAAACCAAAAGATTTTTGGGATAGTAGGAGCTAGGAAGCTTAACAGCATTCATCAAAATGAACTGAAATCCTGCTTTTCCAAATATAAACTCTCATAAAAGCTGCATTCAGTAGTATTTAAACACTTCAGGCAATACTAGTGAATTGCAGATGCAGGCTGACCACTCCACTTGAGCATAGTGGAAAAAAACCTTGTGTGTCAGTGTAAGAGGTGCAGTGGTTATTTGTACATAGTACAACACTATACCTGGCTCTTCAAAAGAAAGAAGAAACACTCAAAAAAAATTGGACCTCCTATTATTAAAAGAAGTCTGTTTTACTTAGCTCAGTCAATAAAGGATCTCGCTTGAATATGACTGTGAAAAATACAGTTAAGCTAAACCCATCAATTTACACAAAAATCACTTTTGACAACCAAAAAGCTGCAGGATTTCTGTCAGTGTCAGGATGGGTATTATGATGACCTCTAACCTATCGTCAGCTTTGCCCTCAACTTTGCCCAGCACTCGTTAAAGGCACAGGCTGTAACCATACTGTCACGACTAGATATGAAGTGTCAAGACACAGACAAGGAAAAAATGGTGTTTTTCTGCATGCTACAAACTTTTGTTTGCAAAGAAATTACAGAGGGAGACATTGAAAACTTCTGCCCTTCTCAAAACACTTAAGTAATATGCACAATCCGTTTGTGCCTTCAGCATAAAAGAAAAAAAAAAAACAACTTCTGTATTTATGAACTCAGGCTTAGCCGCAGCAGACGGCAAATAAGAATAAATGTCTTGCCCACTCTCTTCACACCTCAGATGGAATTCATGCATCCACTACAGCCAATGGTCTAAGGTAGCATACAGTTGAAATCCTATTGTAACATACGCAGGAACTTTTTATTTTAAAATGCACACACCACAGTTCCCACAGCAGTTCTGCTGACACGGTAAAATGGTTCCCAAGGATTGCCACAATCCAGCTGCTCACAAGTTAATGATAGCTCTGAGAAGGTGATTCAGGGAAATAGCTTTTCCATTTCGCAGCTCATCCAATACCAACAACTATGTTTTTCAACACAATTCTGTTGTAACTGTTTCTCACTTATTTCTCTGTCCAGAATAATAGCCATAGGCTTGAGAAAGTCACAAAGCAAGCAATTCTTGTTTATATTTCCTTATATTCAGCTGCATTTCTGTAACAGGACAACAGGTTATACCAGCCTATGATACACTACACAACTTTCCACCTCAGCTTTCTGATACTGGTCTTGCCACACTAAGACTTGCAAATGCTTGCTGATGCTGCTGAGCCACACAGTGAAGTGTGTATTGTGTAGTGGCTTACCTTTTTAAGGAAACCTTTATACGCTCTTGGTAACAACACAATCCCACCACCTATTATCAGAACTGGATTTGCTAATGTCCTGTTTTAATACAGAAATGGGAGACAAAGGCAGCTCTCACTGTCTGGGTCCGTCCCTGCTGACACTGACTGGAGAAGGGGACAACAAAGATGCCTCAAGTCCATTCTGTTCCTTACAAGTTTGCCAGGGAATGGCAACAACCAGAGGGCTCATGTGCAATTCCATCACTTTCCTGCTCAAAGTATTTAATTTTTTTATAACAACCACATGCGTAACTTAAGTGGGATGTGCAATGATCAGCCTGCCAGCAAGTTAAGGTTTGGGGCCTCTCAGTAGTTCCCATGACCATAATAGTAAATTAAACATTTATGTAGTAAAGGACATTAAAAGAAGGGTTAGATTAGGAAACTTCTGAAAGCAAGACCAATATAAAAAAAATATGGAGTAAAATTTATACACAAAAAATGGTTAGATGAAAGTCATCACCTCTGAGCCAGTATGCTCTGGTGGATAAAGCTATACTAGTAAAACTACCCAGGCGGGGAGCTAGAGTAGCCTTGCACAGCAAAACAGTCATTCCTTGCTTCTCACTGTCTTCTATCATTAAAGTTGTACAAACTCTACAAGAAAGGAAGACCCTACAGCTAAGTTGACTTAAATTGACTGCTTGCAAGTTACAGCTCTCTTCCAACTCTTCCTCCCAAAATTACGCAAAGCTCCCAAAGCAAAACCAGCCTCCCACATTAATATATAGTTATAGCTATGATCACATTAGAGGAGATCTATCAATCCAAGAATTCCAATATGGTCTACAAAGAAAACATTCATCATGGGAATGCAGTGATTCAGTGTGTAGCTTTATAGATACCTGGAGAAAAGTCATCTTCCCCCTTGAGCAAAATGAACCGTACTAGTGAAAATGACAGTTCTGTAATTAACTACGCCAAGAAATTTTACTGGTGTGGTTGCTTCTAGCTGGGAATCACATCTCCATAATCCAGCTGCAAAATCTAGACCAGCGAATGCCTGGGGTGGCCAGAAAACTCTATAAGCACCTTTTCTGTATCAGAAGCACATAAATCAATTCCAGCTCACCACAGATAATTTTTCTCAGGAAACCATTTAGTTAGCCTATCTTTCCTTTTCCCCTTTAATCAATCAATGTCAATTCACCATTCAGTGCTAGCACTCCTCTTTAATCTTCCTGGTAGAACAGCAGCACCATGTGATAGCTCTCATGCACCTACACCAAGACTAGCAGTATATTTTTTTAAGAACAGCGTAGGGCTAATTCAGAGACAACTTTTTATAATATGCAATCAACTTGCAAGCCCCCAAAACCACAACAAGAAGCCAGGAAAAGCAATAGTGTGTCTACAGGTCTTCCAGGAAAACTTTACTTCAAGATACTTTAAAATACTGTGAAGTACTAAATCTCAGCTTAGCTCCTTTGCATGGTATCCTCTGCACGACAATGAGCAGGCTCAGACCTCTTGATTATTCTATACTGGTACCAGAAGAATTTTACCAGTGTGCTTAGCTGGAAGCATTGCGACAAACATAACCATGACATTGCTGAGCTGTACAACGCTGCATTGTGTAGTTTAGCTACCAGTAGGTAAGACCGATCCAAAACCAGGACATGAGCCAAGAGTGCTGAAACAGGGCCAGGAGAAGAGGTCACAAAAAGGACAAGAAGATGAAGAGGAGGAAAATGAAGAAGAGAATGAAGATGTCCCAAATGACCACCAGAGGACCCCCGACTTATTAGACCACACGTGTAGCAAGCGTGTAGATATGGTAAGCACTCTTGGAACTGTAACGAATACCCTAATGGTTTCTCAGAAGTGCCATAAGTATGTATAAATCAGCCATATAAAGACAAACAAAGAACTAAGTCAGCATGCACATTAAATGGAACTTCTCTCCCGTACACCCAGTGCCAAAAATAAAGAACGCCTACTCTCTAAAACTCAAAAAACAAGTATTAGAGTTTGTCTCCGATTTTTCAGTAACAATACAAAAACAATGTGATCATTTTAGCACGCCATTAATTAGAACATGGAATTCCAGAAAAAACTTAAAAGCTTTCATCAATATTTTCCCTCTAAAAGGATGTATGAGCCATGTGCTAGTGAAGACACTTATCAAGTGACTGGAAGTAGCCAGGAGGACAATCAGAGTTAAAATTGGCAGAGAAACTCTGAGAAGTAATGATGCTTTAGCAAGGTCACGTTTGTTTCAGACCCAGAACAAATGAAGCCAAGCAGGTTTGAGTACAAATTGAGAAATGTGCACACGAGAGTGCTCTGAACAGCTTCTCTATAACTAGAAAGGAATTTTCAGACTGCAACAATTTGTCTCCTGCTATAATAAAGAATACAGGGAGAACAGTTTGTTATGTTGAGTAAAAATGTCTAAATCTGGTTTCAAAGCCTGCCCCCAGCAAATTGATCTTCTGATCTATATTTCATTGAAACACCAGTACAATACAAGAAGCATCAAACAACAGCTTGTGTTACGCGTCAGTGTTCAATCCTTTTATTGGAAAGAACTATCAGTTTACTGGAAAGATTGTGTTTAATGTGTTTACTTTCTACCTTTGGCGGTGTCTGAAATGCTGTTTAGCAAGGCACACATCATGTCTCCCTCAATGTGGTGAGGATTTAGGATGCGAGCTGATCGCTGAGTCAGTTTAAATTGAGTTTCCAGTTCCAGGAAGCTTTTGTCTCCAGAAAGTACAGTGAAAGGAATTTGCTTGGGCAGGTGTTCATCCAGACGACCAGCCTATACAGAAACAAATGCAGAGTGTTGAACTGAGATCATGTTTTAATCTTGGGGGGTTTGGCTAGCTTTTTGTAAGATAGGTCTTCACAGGAAAGCCTTCTACAGCAACTTACCTCCACTTTTATGGTCCAATGCACATTATACCACTGTGAAACATTTCAACAGTTTGACACTGCATTCTATACTTATCACCATAGATACAGGAAATGGCTACCAGAACAGAACAGATTGAGTATGGAGCAAATTCCTAAAAAGCAGCATTTCAGAACCGCTTCCATAAACCAGTTCACCTGTCCAGAGCATTTTAACAACCATAAAAAAAAAAATAATGTAACATACAAATACTGCTGTAAAACACGTTTATATCAGACAGTAAGATTCTCAAGTATTATTATTTAACTGATAAAGCACTATATTAAGAACATGAGTCCTCATGGCATCCCAGATTGCTGTCCTTCACCTGTACCTCTCCCAACCCACCCAAAGCCCTAAGTCTACTGAACAGAGGCACTGCTGTCGGCCCAGCAGGGTCTCTGAAACTAGCAGCCATCCAACTCCATCTTAAAGATGCCTCTAGATTTGGGCTCCTTGAAGCGAGAGGCAGGAGTTACATTTCTCTCTGAAATAGGAACAGTAAGAATTCAGAGATTTTACTCTTCATTCCCTAACTAGCCCTCTTCCCTCCCTCAACACACTGATGTCCTATTTGGGCTTTTTTATTCCTACAGAATGAAGGAAAGGAAAACACGTAAATCCTTTCTCAACTGCCTGTCTTCACTCAATTCGGCAACAGGTTTATAATTCTTTTTAGTGAACGTAAAAGTCAAGTGAAGAGAATCCAAGAGTCTTATCTGTAATTAGTACTTAACATCAATAGCAGATACCATCTGCTACTCTTTCCTGGGTACAGAAACGAACAATAAAGAAAGCACACACTAACTTACATGAATACAGAGAGCAAAGTCTGCTGCTTCTCTTCTGGTACCGCAACGTGGATGAAGAAAGAAACATCCAATCCTCTTCAGATAATTGTAAATTTTGCACTGCACTGGAGGTTTCCAGTTGCTGTACCCTCCTAAACAGTAAAAGGGGGGAGGAAAAAAAAAAAACAAAAGCCACCATAAATTAAGAATGCAAGAAGGTAAAAGCAAAGATAAATTTGGCTTTAAGGACAGAATTTATTTTGACCAGTGTGAAAACGAAAATAACCAAAATCCCAAAAGAGCCCTTGTTCTTGGGTTAGAAAGCAAAACAAGGAGAAAGTAGCTAGCCTGATCCTACACAAAGCTTTTCCTTTAATTTTATATGACTTTTTCTTCTAAACCTGAAAAACTTGCCTTCTATGTATCCTGTGCATTTAAATATGATGTATTGTTTTCCAGTTTTAAGCACAGCTATGGTTAACATGCAGAAGCAGAGGAGCTTTGGGAACACAGTACAACAAACACTTCTCTTACGGAATCCTGTACTAACGTAAAGCCCATGATTATTTCCAACAGACTCTGTAACTGCCTGACACATCACATGTCAGACTTCTTTAAAAAGAGGATCCAAGAACTAGACCAACAGCTGAAACAAATACTAGAGTCCTGACAAACAACTGGATGCAGTCAAGGATAAGCAAAATGAGGCTACAACTGGAGGAGGGAACGCAGGAATTTTCTCCACAGTATCCAAAACCATGTAGTTACTGGCTGAGAAAATGGTTGGATAATAGGGACAAGATGAGTAACGGGCCTGCTACAGATAAAAATACTAGGCTGAAACAGGTTTCAAGGGAAAGCAAAGAAGCAGCCAGTCTCAAGAAGAAGGAAAACCAGAGGAGCTTGCAGTTGCTATGGCAACATAAAAAGGCAAACAAATGGAAGGACAATTTGAAGTGACTGAATAAGAATTTCATAACATTCCCATTTGCTAAAAAATAATGGGTCTGCAATAGGGAGGAAACAATGTTGCTTCATCTGTTAAATGATAAGAGTGGTTGAATGTAAGAAAGGATTTTGAATGGAAGGTGAAAGCAGTCACTGACTGCACTTGAGGACATTTGAAACTAAGGCTCAAGTAAACAGGCTGCAGAGGATTGTGTATTCTAACCTGCCCACCCCCAGTCTGACAAAGAAGTAGAAGCAATCTTCAGTAGATTTCTCCTAGGTTTTTTTGTTTTGGTGTTGGTTTGCGGGTTTTTTTCCCCCCTTTTCAGCCTAATGGCTATATGAAGGTATCAAAAATGATCTCAAAGCTCAAAGATTTAATAACAGTCTACATAGAAACAACTGAGGGGTATCTGTCCATGAGAAAAACTGGTTTTGCAAGTCATTCTCATCTGTTGTGACAGCCTTTGGTCGCTGCTATTTGGGAAAGACTTGTAATCACCAAACCCGGCTTCTGGCTGCATAAATGTACAACATAAGCATTTGACCAGAACAGCTGAAAACAATGACAGGCTACAAATGGGTTAAGGACAACTTGTCTGAAAACAGGAACAATACAAAGCCTGTGCAATACCATGCAAACTCAAAGCAAAGCTAAGGCTACATTAACAACAGAAATAACACAAAAGTATAATACAAAAGTAATAAAAATATTCAGAAGTGTTGTTTGGGAAAGGCAGGAAAAAAAATCAGAAGAGACAAGGATATCGCTATATTTTCACAGACTAAACAAACAAAAATAGCATACATCAAATAACTCTGTAAACCATTATTACAAGAGGACACCTACAACAATAAATCCAGACATGCCTGGGAGCCTTAGTGCACCCAGGCTCTGTAACAATATAGCTGATGCTAACAAACTGCCAAACTTTTCTCTGATATGAATATGGCACATTTTAATCACCATTAACTCTTCAGTGTGTTTTTTTGAGTTCAAGTGCTCCAAGGGCCATTCCCGTGAGGCACCCTGCATACAGCAACCCGTTTTGGGAAGCAAGAAATTGAGCGGCACTGACGCAGGCTGTGCTGTGCCAGCAGGTGCCTGTGTTTGAAACACCCCTGGGCACAGTGTCTTAACTAGCACAGAGGTACCTTTGGCTAAGATTATGGTATTAAGAGAGGTTCCTAATAATAGACTAATAACACTAAGACTGTAGCATGGATTACTTCTCTTTCTTAGATAGGTCAGAGAAGAGAAACTTCTGAACAACAATACAGTTCAAACATTTCTTGGGTTAAATAAATTTTTTCTTACTGAATCAGAACAGGGCATTTTAACCTTGGAAAACAGTAACAGCACAGAAGACCCTGTCATAACAAACAAGCTTTGGTCAATTAATGACAAACCAATTTTGAGTAAATTAAACAAAATAACAAAGCATGACTGAAAGCAAGTGTCTGATTCAAGTGGGAAAGTCATGTATAACTGTGAAAAAGCTGTTCCTTACTAAATAATTCTTTATAAAACCCAGAGTAGTTTTTGACATCAATAGGCCTGACAGTTCTTCATGTCAGATTCCTACTAGTTTCTTATTTGTACCTGTACAAAAAGAAAAAATAACATTTTTCCAAGGCCAAGCCAAGTGGATTGAATAACTGTAGAAGTAAACAACAAACCTTCAGCAATTAAAAACCACAACCAAACCCCAAATCACAATAGCCTTAGAAGCCAAGGAGTGCAGAAGTGAAGTGACATTTGACCAGAAGTCAAGATGGGCAAAGCCTTACAGAGGGTTGTAAGAACAAACAACAAAGTGTTCAGCCATATAGAAAAGAGAATATACAGAATAGCCAGGCAGCAAGGATGAAATGGAAATCCAGGATGATTAGGTATAATCCAAACCCTCAAAAATCAGCATTTTTCTGTGGCTTTGTGCACATTATGTGAGCAAGAATACTGTCAACTGTACAGACTAGCCAAAGGCTAGGGCATGACAATACAGGTAGTGATACAAAAGTAATATCTGAGCAGAACACAAAACTCAGGAGCACAACCTGCTTTAACAGAGAAGAACAGAGCATTCATCTCCAGAACTCCTAACAATCAGACATTAGACTACAGGTCCAAAATCACACCTGACTGAAGACCTTACACTTTACATTAACAGACATACTTGCTCTGCTTTCATCAGCTAACTGGAACACCTATTTCTAAGAGAGAAAAAAAAAAAAAGTGATTCAGGCATCAATAGGCCTTTCCACCCAACAGCGGCATGAAAACTCTCAGCTTTCAGGATGCTCTTGATTATCTTTTCAAGGAAGAGATAATCCAAGAATATTAAGTAAAGAATTGCAGTGCAATTGTGTTTGCCAACTGTGAGACACACCTGACAATTCCTACTATCCCTTGTCTAGACTTTATTAAAGTATTCAACATCCCACAGGCAATAAATATTATAAAGGCAGATACAGAGAAAACCAGTAGAAAAAGCACAAGGTGGACAAAAAGTTGGTTACAGAAACAGTCAGGTAAGAAAAAGATCAAGTTAAAGGGATGCTATTGGCAGACTTCACAAAAAGTTTTCTTACAAACCCACAACAATGTGAATTTCATTAATCACCTTGTACCACTAATGGTATCTTCCAGATGTGAGATACACCTATTGATGTACAGGATGACCATGGACATCCTTAAGAAGTAAGCCAAAGACAGAACAAAATTCAAGTATAAGAACATAAAATCATGCTTTTTGGAATGAAAAAGAAAAATAACACAATGACAAGGACTTGGGGGAGTTAGAAAGAAATTAATCAGAGAGTACTATGGCTGTCCTGATAATTATGAAAACCTAGTATGATACAGCTCAAGTAAGTTCAGCAGGAAAGCCAGGAAGACTCCTAAACGATTCAGCAATTCTAGAACAATATTCTACAGGGAAGAGTAAAAGCAGAGCAGGCTAAGACTGAGTTAGAAAAGTCAAGAACATTCCTGTTACATGGTGCCTGTGACACTGTGACTTAAGCAGCCCTAGTGGCTGCTTGGTTCCTGTTCATCCTCTCAGATTCAAAGAATCTCTGCTCAAGTATTTTGTAGACTTGTTAGTCTTCTCTTCCTATTTCCTTCAACGACTTTTTACCTTGAAAGCCCCAGATAAATGTCCCTTGGTTCAGGTTAGCTGGCAGCTGTGAGAATAAGCTTCCCCAGTTGTCCAGATCCACCAACACAATGTGAGTCATGGTACTCAGGTAGTCAAGATCAGGAAGTTCACCATCTTCAATGGGATAAAAAGAACATGCTTAAAGCTCACCTGGCTTTGTGGTCAACCAACATACATCAAAATAAGATATGCTTTTGAAAATTAACTTATTCTATTGCTCTACAAGCGAGAAGTTACAAAACATGATCATATTTAGTGACTGCATTGTTTTAAAAAAGTCAACTGAAGCTGTATTTAGTAATGCACAAATCTGACAAACAAAAGTAGAACCTACCTATGCGATGATGTAGAGCTAGACAGTTTTGTGGTAGGCACAGAAAGCTGTTGCCCTACACTGAGACATTTTAATAGTCCATTTAATAATCAGCTATGCGCCCCCTACTATGGCAAGTCTCTGTGACATTGAATTCCTTATACAGCAAAAAGTATATCTCTAAACATTTTGTGTGTTTTTATGCACATATCTAACACACATCAACCTTCTAATCAAAAGCGTTATGACACTAATTAAAAACACTTCCAATTTTTAAACACAAGGTACACCTTCAGCATGCTTAGAAGTGACATGAACTTCAAAAAAATGTGCATGCTCAAGGCAAAACACCTAATACATATTGAGAATATAAGTTCTCAGCTGAAATTTTTGCAAGCTAAGGGAACTGCAAAGATGGTGTTTATAATAGGACTGCCCACACAGAAAGCACTACTAGCCTCATAAATATTTATACATACAAATAAGGCAAATTTCTTTCAAATGTGTGTGTATTATAGGCCACTTTTACATCTCTAGGAGTTAGATCCCTATTTGGGATCTTTGATTGCCCTCTTCCTTTTAACACCTAGTCATGCTCCCAACTAATTTGAAAAATCAAATGTTTCAGTCCCAGGACTCCCACATCTGTCTACGTTTTGGTTCTTTAAAGACCTCATGCACATAGCATATAGCAAGAAATTATTGAGTCCAAGTTCTGGAAACTCAAATACTGAGAATTCAAAATGCAGCTTCGATAAATAACAAAACTAAATTCTGAGCCAATTTATAGACCGGATGTAGGCAGGTAATATGCTGACATTGAAACAAACTGTGTTAAGGACAAGAATATTTTTCTAATGTTAAAAAAATAAAATAAAATTTCTACAAACCTTCACCAGGTTCGTCAGAGTATGCAGAGTTCTCTTCTGTTTCTTTCTTTCCCTGTATCGGTCCCTGGAGAGGAGACAACTGTGGTCTTTCCTGAGTCTTGGATGGAGATGCTTCAGATTTTAGCTTGTGAGGTTTTCTGTCCACACAAGCCCCACTTGCTGTGAACTTGAATACTGTATTTTCTGATTCTGATGCAAGACTTGATAAATCAGGTTTCTGCAAGAAGCAGTGTTTCATGTGATAGTGCTGATGTGCACTCTGAAGATCATTGAAGTTTTTGTTGCATGCATCACATCTAACAACATACATCTCTTCCTTAGGTTTCAGTGATGTGTGACTGTTGAGATGACTGTTCAAATCAGCAAAATTCTGTGCAGTTGCAGAACAGAAGCAGCATCGAAACCATAAGTTTCCTTTTTGCAGCATGGCTTTCTGACAATTCACATAATCGTTCCTCCTGTTTATTCTGGAGACGTAAATTGTCCGGCAACCACAGGTTAAACGGTCTCCTTGCTCTGCTGGAAGGAAGTCCTCCTCTTTTTTTATTGATGTTTCCATCTCCTCAGGCACAAATGCATAGTCCACGCTATGAATCTCCTTATAATGGATTAGAAATTCTTCTTCTGTGTCAAAGAAGAGATTACCACAAAGACCACAGAAGTATTTAGTTTGTATCTCCTGGTTATGATGCTCTTTGAAGTGTCGCTGTAGCGTTCCTACTTTCCGAAAGTGATTTCTGCATATGCCACAGCAGTATCTGTGAAATGCATGGCTTTCTAAGGACATGCAATGTTGTTTAACATTCTCTTCAGATTCAAACATCTCCTCGCAAATGCGGCATTGCCATTTTCCCAGAATAGGGCTGTTTTCAGGGGAGAGTTCTATAGGACTAGGAATGCAGTCTGTTGTTTCACCTGCAGAAATGCACACTGTGTCAGAAGCAGATGGCATAGGTTCATCTTCTAGAGCTTCTTGTTCATAATAGTAACTATGTCCACCATGAAATTCAGTCACATGTCCCATAATATCCTCTTCTCTGAGATCTACAGAGCATGCTCTGCACCAGAGAAGAAAATTAGTCAAGTGTGCTCCCCCATGGAATCGGCTCATATGCAGGCGGATAATGCTCGAATTTTCAGCAAGCTTTCCACACACAGCACACTTGTGACAGATCCTATTTGCTGATAAAATGTGCTTTTCTACTGAATCTTCTGTAAAAAACTTTTGAAGGCATTCACAAAACCAGGCTTTTACTTTGCAAGCACTATCTTGACTTTGGCTTGCTACATGATCGTCATCTTTACCTTTTAGATCACTCTTCCGTTTTGAAGGAGTAGACTCCCTTTCACTGGTAGACTCATTTGAAGTCAAATGTCTTTTAAGCAGTGGTCTTGACCGATCCACAATATGGCACAAATGAGACTGATTTTTATTTTTTCCATTGACATGACAGAACATCAAGATGGATTCTTCCATTGTAGTAAGAACTTTAATGTTGTGTTGAGTGGTTTGCTTATGCTGGGTGATCTGATTCTCATCAGCAAACAGTTTATCACAGTTCTCACAGTGACCTTTTGTTTTAAATATCTCTGCAACTTGGGAGATGCTCTTCTCTGACAGCGCCACAGGCCCAGAATTATGACAACGTGTTCTATAATGGATTAAAAAACCAAAGAGGTTGCATCATAACCTGAAACATTTTTAAGCTTTCAGGTGTATTTTGGAATATTACTTAATAGCTACAGCAATGAGTGCGTGGAAATGGTGCTCTCTGTATACTTTAACTCAACTACTAACAGAAACATGCAACACCTATCTAGTCTCTGTACTTTAAAAAGAATTAGGTGCTAATTTCCAAAAGTAGCACTTAGATCGATGCTTACGTTGTGGACTCAGTACATTTGAGAAATTAAATGCTGCTAAATTAGAAATAGTGGAACACAGACTAAGTTCCACTGTTCTGTTACAGAAAGTAATAAAAAGGATATAGACATGGATCAGTATTCTACAGTGGATTGTGTATGGTAAGGCAGGGTAAAAGACATGGAAAGGAGGCAGTTGATCGTTTACTCAGGAAGTCTACATTCAGATGGTCTAGGTGCCCTGAAATCCACTAGCACCACTGAGAACACTTCTGCCTATCTGTTATCAAGCTATGGATGTTCACACTACAAAGACAGCTGTCTCTCACAAACCTGAAATGAGCTGTTAATTCCATATGTGAACGTAGTATCTGGCAGCAGGATATACACTTCACTTGGAAGGGGACCTCTTTGCACAGAGATATCAGAAGGTTCTTTGCATAGGATGGGAAAGGTAGAGGAAGGCCAGCCTTCATTTCATCTATAACACGGAATGGCAGAAAGTACAGCCACAGGTTAGAGTTCTTTCATAGTATTTCAGCACTCAGATGACAAAGTTACAGTTGTACTTATTTGTCACAGGGTTCAGAAAGCAAGTTACCATGTGTCAGCTGAATCAGTAATTGTGCAATGCAAGCTTTAAGTAAAACGGCATTAAATTTTTAAACTCATATCTGAATCTGTTTGCATCTTGCTCTTTTGTACTTGCTGACTGACTCTGCTTCCCTTTTCCTCCTTCTATAAGGTCAGGTCTGATATCTCTCTTAAGAAGGTCCTTATTGACCTTCCTCTCCATCTGTCATCACCTGTCTACTCTTACTAACACACACTTTTGTTTAAAGCCATAATTAAGCCATGTTTAAATTAAAGCCGTGTTTAAAGAAGTATCAATTCATTTAACAAGTTCCCCATGTACTGTGAACATCTTTCTCTCTCTCGCCCATCCTCAGTGGCAGTTCTTCTTAAATTTTCAGGTGCAGGACTTTATTATTCTGAGTAAATACTCTACATTAACTCCAGGTACCAGCAGAATAAAAGAATTTCTATTGACAAGAGAATGGGAAATGGCTTATTAACTGTATATTGCTGTTGTTGTTCTGCATCTTAGGAGGCAAATTCTCTTTGAATTTGCTGTTTAGTAAGATGCGACGATCAGCAGACAGTAATTTGAGGTTATGCCTTTCAACTAACTTCACTGCCAGATCTTACAGACCATATTGATTAATATTAATCAAGAGCTATCAATGCAAAGGAAAAAAAATGGGGAACATGCTTTTTTTTGTCCTGAGCTAAGCACTATCCATCTCTACAGAAGAAAACACTGTTTTGTGCTTTTAATCTTTCCAAAGCAATAGCTCACCAGTAATCTTTTTTTAAAGCTATAGCCTGATTTTAAAGGCATCTACAGTCAGCACATACAGAATTGATAACTTGTTTGAGAATAAGAGTAATTAGATTTACAATACATAAAAGAACTCAGAACCATGCAGCTGATTGCCACTTTCATGAAGATGGCAGTACTGACTTGACCTGCAGAAAGATTCCTTCAAAGCCCATCTTTACTATACACTTCCTGCAGCCAATCCGCAGAAGGGCAGAAGTACAAGATAGTTATGAAGATGAGATACAAACTATATCAATCCTTTTGGCCTTGTAGGATTGTCCTGAAAGCTACGCTAAAATATGGCAGGTTCTCAAATAAGAAGTCAACTCCATCTATATTTTATCTGCCTCAGTTTACCTAATGTTAAAGTAAATGCTTTAATGCTTATTGCTTACGTCAAAGTGAAAAAGTCAGTACAGATATGATTATTACCCTGTTTTCTAAGTAATGATCAGACAAATGCCTTCTGTGGAATCTAGTAAGTATGGTTCAGCATGTTACCAGCTCACAACATAACCAGTATTTTTGCCTTCAGCAGCAAAACAGCCAGTGCAAGGCATCAGGCCGGCAACACTGTTTCAGCTAAGCAGGCTAAATTTGCAATTATATGGAGAAGAAACTTTCACTGGTCTTTTCCGTCAGGAACGCCAAGGAAACCAACAAAATAGCCTCCAGCAGACAGTATGGCAAGGGGAAGGAACATCACAGCAGTCTGACTGAAAGAGAAATCATGTTTTCATTTGAGTTCCTATCAATATGTTATACGTAAACCTACTCAGGACAGCAGCTGCGCAGTCACTGGTGGATGAGAAGCCTCTATGAGGGACCTGACAGCATGAAGATAAAGGCAAGCATGCTTCCCATTACAGCAACTGTGATGGAGGAATCATTTCTACACAAAAATATGAATTTCAGAGAACCTCTTTTAAGGTCTTAAATCTGATAAATAGGTTTTCATTAAAAAAACAACTTTAAAACCTTAAGCTTTTTTACACAGCAGAGAAATTGAACTCACTTCATACCATAAGGATCAGTTATCAGAAGGAATGAAAAGCAGTACACCTAGTAGCAACATACCACTCAATTTAGAAACCTGGAGGAAGTGGTTCTTTCCTGACATATGCTGCAAGCATTCGTCTCTTTTGGTGAAAAGGAGGAAGCAGTTTGGGCATGCAAAACACTGAATATGCTGTGGAGGGAGATCTTTTTTATGCCCGTCATTTTCATTTAGCTGGAAGAAAAAAGGATCTAGTTAGGAAAAATTCTAAGCAGGAAACTAGTTCCAGTTCTTCTCATGTACTTTCCATTCCTCTCCCCATTCTGTGGTACTATTTTCACTTTTAGGTTTTCAGCTACCACATCTATGTTTATCTACAGTCTGCCACTATGCGCTACAGCTTGTGATGCACAAGGGACTGGCTAAACTGCCATTGTCAAACTCAGCTACTTATCCTTACTAAACCAGCAACTTTTCCATTCCCTTCTTGCACCACTGGGAGCAACCATCTTCCCCAGGAACTATGGGCGCCATCAATTCTTAGCTAGTACCTTTACCCCAGGCTCTCAGAAAAAGCTCCTCTGTCACTATAGCAGCTGTTTTTCCTCATTGGTTCTTCCCTAATTTTGTTAGCTTCCAACTTCTCAAAATGCTGCTCCTCAGAGTACTCTGAAAGGTCTGTGACTTTTACCAAAGTCAACTCCTTCCACCCCCTTTGCTTTCTACATCAACTTCAGATGTCTGCCTTCAGGGCAAAAAACCCTTTAATTTTGCTTCTGACATTTTTACTTACTCCTTTCTTATGTCACTCCAAGAATCTTCCTGATATGCTTATGCTTTATGCCACAGCTTTGCTTAGGATTATCTCCCCATCCTTCCACACCACAATAATCCCATTTTCTTGACTGCTGCAAAAGGCACTCCCTTTCTCAAACTTTTCTAACTCCTGCTAATGCCCCAGACACACCACAGGCACACAACTTTGAAGCAATGGAAAAAGAGCAGGGACAAACTATGACATGATCTTTCAAGCTTGTCAGGTATGACTACACATCAGGAGTTACTGCTACTAGCTAAAAGTAGCCTGATTTTCAGAGTATCTAAAGCTTCTGCTGACTTTAATGCAGCTTCTGAAGACGAGACAGGTACACAACAAAATTTGTTATTAAAACACTAAGCTTTGAAAATGCTATCCATTATCCAGTTCAATACCAGACTGCTTAAATAAAACCACTCAACCAGAAGATAACACCTGAGCATTTGTCATTGAACTGAGGTTTTACAGTGGTAAGTTATGAACAGAAGTTAAAAGAGTGGAGGAACAACAAAAAAAAAATCAAATACTATGAGCTTATATTTGAATCAAAACTCAAACGCTTTTCCCTTCTGTAAGCTAACTAGCGAGTAACAGCAAATACATACATCAGAGATTGGAAACAGAAGAAGTGGTTGCATCTGAATCACCCAAGTTACTTTTCTCATTCTGTTACCTCTCCCCGCCACCCCACCCCATCTCCTGGCTGCTGCTTCTCTTTACTGTCACTTGTTTCATCCTAACTCCTTGCCATTATCTATCATAGTTTTGGAGATGCAAAAAAAGGGAATACCTTTTGACAGCACCAATACGGGGACAAGAGGTTCAAGACAGAACTACAGTCCTCTCAAATGTGCACTGGAAAGTACAACCTAATGGTCAGATCTAATGGGATTACTGTCAGGATACACAAGGTGTTTGAAGCATAGCAGAATAAGAAAAGCTATCTCAAAAACTAAAAGAAAGGAGGGGAAAGAAAAAGGGTTAAATGGGGAAAATAAAGTCAGTGCATAATTATATGTCTTAAAAACCCTCTACTACATTCAGTCAGGCGAGTTACTTATCCTTACGATCTTGCCTTAGATAAAAGATGATCACTGTACTGCTGAGGGGTTGAAAACCTTTTGCAGCATATCACACAGGCAACAGCATTATTTGGGGGTCCATGCAATGTGACTGTTGGGTCACAAGGAGAATGATCAAACCTGGAGAGGAAGAAATAATTAATTACTCTCCTTTAAATAGTCAAAATGTTTTTTTTAATGGCGGGGGGAGAAGTCTTTTGAAGCTGTTGGATAAAAACCTACCACATCAACCTAAGCCATATTTCTCACCTCCCCTATTGTTATCAGTGGAAATACCCTGTACAGAGGTGATTCTCCCTGCTGCTCACCTGTTTTCATGACCCTTCGCAGAGGAATCATACTGTTTTGAAGACCAAGAGACCCAACAAAGCCTTGATTTCCTACGCAGGGATTTTTTTTAAAAAAATTATTTTTCCCTCCCTGCACTGGTTCTGGCTGGAACTGATCTTCTTTGTAGCAGCTTGTACAGTGCGTGTTTTGGATGCATGAACAACAGTGTTGATAGCACAGGGATGTTTGAGCTATTGCTGAGCAGTGCTCGCACAATGTCAAGGCCTTCTCTGTTTTTCAGACTGCCCTGCCACTGAGTAGGCTGCAGGTAGGCAAGAGGCTGGAAGGGGACACAGCTGGAACAGCTGACTAAGGGGATATCCCGTACCATACGACATCATGCTCAGCAATAAAAGCTCAGTGAAGGAGGAGGAAGGGGGGATGTTTGGAGTGATGAGGTTTGTCTTCCCAAGTAACTGTTACATGTAATAAAGTCCTCCTCAGTGATGTGAATTCCTGATTTTGCTGTGCTTGTGTGCATGACTTTTGCTTTACTTAAACTGTTTTTATCTCAGCCCAAAGGTTCCTCATTTTCACCCTTCCACTTCTCTTCTCCATCCCACTGCAGTGACTGAGCAGCTGTGTGGGGCTCAGCTGCCTACCAGGGTTAACCCCACACCCCTCTCTCAACTTCTCTCCTTACCATCTTCCCCATGACACGTTCACTAGTTAAAAAGCAGTATATTTGGGAATTGACGCCAGACACAGTGCGTGCTGACTGGCAAGGATCAGCTACGAACAGATGTCTGGCCTATAGCTCTTGGTCCTCTTATCTTTTGTTAGAAGCATTTTTTTTTAATCTTACCATCAAGTTATATATGTTAGCCTTTTGCTTTTTCAAGTTTGGATTTAGATATAACAGAACTGAAGAACAGAAACCTTGATGCTCAAAAACCCCAGATATTAAAAAAAGCTCAACAAGAGGAAGAAGTAAATTCTGAATGACAAAAAACCCAAACAACACCCCCCCCCCCCCCCCAAACAACCAACCAGGAAGTTAATCATATCATCCATGTAAAATCTATACCATATTAATCTGCTCTCCAGATGCAATTTTGTGACTAGACTTGACACTGATGTCCTAAGTTCAAGCATATTCTTTCATTATTATTTCTTGCACTACATACTTACCTTTGAAGGTGACCTAGGAGAAGATGCCCATTATCAAACTCCCTGTTGCAATGCATCACAGGACAAGATATGGGACTCCTGTTGACTTGCACCTGACCTGCTCTCTTATAAAACCCCCTTTTTCCACTGTTAATGGTGCCTGGCTTAAGACCTGTGTTATAAAACAAAGAACTTTACCAGAATCAGAATTACAAAGACTTAAGCAAACAGAATAACACACAAGCCCCAAAGCATTTAAAAATAAAGTTATATTGATTCTTAAAAGCAAGCTAACAATGCACTGTAACTCAATCCTACCACGTTAAGTCTGCTCTTTCACTTGAAGAATCTGTCTCTTCAATCCCCAGTATGATTACTTTTCAAACACTTTGACACCTTTCCTCCAGGCACTATTTTAAATTGATTGAACTTCCTGAAGTTATACTTACTTATGTAGACATTTTCCTGAGCAACAGTTCAACAGTAGTATTTTTCCTTCCAGCAATTTTGCTTTGAAAAGTAGTTAATATTGCCTTAGTGTTTTTCAGACTTTGTATATTACATTTTATAAGAAGCAAAACATTAGAAGAATAGCTTTTATGGTAATAAGTGTTTAAGAACTTTTAAATGCCACACAAGATACTATTATAAGATCTGATTATGCATAAGAGGCACTTGCAAGCTCAATGTCAGTACTGCTCAATACAATTATTGCATGTTTATTCTGCAATACAGGACTTCAAAAAAAAACTTACCACTGAAACAGAGTTTCATATTCCTACCTGGCATTTTTAACCACTGGTCCACACATAATCTTGCAGCTTCCGTGTCACTGCGCTCCCGAATAAATTCTAGTTCTTGCAACCCATGAGCATATTGGGAATCAACTTTCTCCTGAAGGGAAAAACATATCAGGCAAGGTGATGATTAAATTTAAAATAAATTCAAGATTAAAGTACATATACTAAAACTTACAGGTGGGTCTCTGAAAACCTAAGAAAAAACCTCACAAAAACCTAAGGGAGGGGATTAAAAAAATATTAAAAAAATCTTACAATGTGACTGACCTCTGTATAATAATACAGATGGAATGTAACAGCAATAAAAAAATTTAAAAGTAGTACTAATTTTTGTACCCTAAATAAAAGCTACAGCTTATGTCAATTAATTTTTTCTGCACCCACTGAAGTTTCTGAAGCATGTACGTAACGAGGTCTTCAAAATTACAAGATTATAAAAAGAAGCAAATAATATTTTTTTTAAAAAAGGCAACAGAAAATGGTTATTGAAAACAGAGTTTCACTACCAAGGCAAAAAAATAAATAATAAAAGCAGTTTTGCTTTGAAAAGTAATTTTAAATCTGCAGACTGCATTACCTGATGAGTGAGGAATATTTACCTGCCCAGCAGGAAAATATCCATCATTAACAAAAGAAGTTTTTAGCCTTCATTCTCAAATTACTTTAAAAGCTACACAGCTAGCTCTGACTTCACTTTACAGTTGAAAAACCGTATGTGGAGACATTAACAGATTGACAAATCCTAACTGGAAGAGGCAGGAGATGGATGTAGGTCTCTGGACTTCAAGGCTACCTTGGACTGTATCTAACTGCCTTTTGCATTACAGTTGCATAGTCTATTGCAGACTATAACAAGCTGTAACTATAGTACAATTATGTGACTTGCTGTCCAGGTCCTGCTGATAGGAGCCCTACCTTTCAGCCAACTGACTGCACCTCCGACTTCATAATAAAAATTAAAAAATCCATGCCTTTCAAATGGCTGCACAATACAATTAATAGGATTCAACTTTAAAGTTATGCTTTATACACAGAAAATTTTATCCCATTATAAAACATCACCTAATACAGAGATCTAATGTGGCAAACCATTTCCCAAAAATCTCAGACAAAAGCAGGTAGATAATTAGGTTTGCCGCATGGTGGCTTGTGAAAAATTATTTTTCAATTATTTAACCAGAATAATTGATGCTAAGATCCCTCTGCTATATATACAAACAAGAGAACAAGTTTTTGCCATTAGCTTGCATGAAGGTTTTGTGGGGTTTGTTTTGTTTTGTTTTGTTTATTTAGGAACTGTAATAAAACTAGCAAGTTGATTGGTTAGAAGCCACTGGAGAGATAAAGTCCATATTATGTTTCAAAAAATGGCCCAGAAGCAAAAATCTCTAGTTGCTAGACCCAGGTCTGGCTTACCAATGTTTTTATTTACTTAGCAATGGAAACAAACACACTCGTGACTACAAGCCCTGTATTACGCAATTCTATTGAAACAATCTGTGTCCAATACCTTAAAGGCTTTGTTTTTCTCTTCTTTTTGCTGTTTCTCTACTTCAACATGGCGTGCCAGACGATCCAAGGTTGACGTAACTCGTTCTTTCTGATAGTCAATATGATCTTTACGCTTAGTATTTCTCTACAATTGAAGAGTTAAACTTTTATTTGGTAATTGTTAAGTGACAGGCACTACTACATTGAATAGTGCCCAAGCATCAGGACATAATTCAGTGCAGATATTCCGATCCCAAGTTCCATGATCTACCTTGCCAGCTTTCTTTTCCTATTTACCAGCATCTGTAACTTTGGTTAAAAAAACCCAAACAAAACAACCCCTACCCCCTACATATTCAAGGCAATTCAACACAAACATTACCCTCAAAGCAGTAAAAGGAACATGGATGATTGTACTGGGCATCCTGGAAGTCTCTAGCAAATTAAAAACTAAGTAAATTCTTTTAAGTAGGTAAAGAAAATCCCTAAAGACTTCAAAGCCAACATGCAGCCCACCTGAAGAACCGAGAACTGATACCATTCCAGCTCTAAGACAACGTTAACCAGTATGTTCAGAAAGGCAAGTCATCAGCTTTTTCTAGCATTAAGGATAGCCATATACTGCAGTTTGCTCCTGCTACATCATGAGCTCTAGCAGTCACCACTGTGGAGTGAGCCTGTGCATGTACAGAAGACCCACCTTTCCTTAAGAACCAGGTTTATTACATACATCCTCTACTTCAACACTTGAAAACAGAAGTCAAGAGATGGCCACTGCTGCCAAAAACAACTCTAGTAGAGTCATTCTCAGTCACTGTCCTTCTCAAAGGCCCCGAAGGCCCAATAAGCTTGGGGGATACATGAACTGACCCGCCTGCTTCCAACCCATGCATTCTTAGGATAGATTATGAAGAATGAGGCTGAGTTAAGACCAGGTTGTCATCAGAATAAGGCCCTTCAACATACAAACTGCTCCTAAAAAGTTATTTTAGAAGGAAAAGGCCTGTGAGTAGGCCAGATACATTTGCAGGCTACAGACTGGACACACTGACTTCTGACATCACTTGTAAAGTGACATTTTTCTTCAACACACTTGCTAAAGCCACCTAAAGTAAAATAAAAGTTCAAGTCCATTTCAAGAAGGCAAAAAACCAGCTCTAAAAAAAAAATTAAAAAAAAAAAATCACGTGTGGCATTCTTGTCTTCCAGTCAACAGTATGGAAAAAATCAAAAAGTTTATTTATTTACTTGTTAAAAATACCTCTAACAAGTTTTTTGAAAAGTAACTGATGGGGAAAAAAAAATACACAAAGGAGACTAATTTTACTAAACTGAAAAGTCCCAAAATACATTATAACACTCACATGAACGTAAGAACTGCTGTTAGGTTCTCATCCTCACTACTGACAAGATCGATGCATTCAAGTACAGGTCTTAAAGGTCCTTCCTGGAAAAAAAGTGTTAAAACACAAACACAAGCATTAATTCCTCAAGAGATAAAAAGTTGCAGGTATTACAAGCACATTGTCAGCATTAGCAATACCTGAAGGAGAATTCTGCCAATTTTTCAAGAGGGTGCAGTAATGAAATTCATGTATAGCAACTTTTCCACTTAGACTTAATGCACAAAACTGGTAAAAATATGTAAATAAATAAGTATTCACAAATAATTAAAATACAACCTAACATATATCTATGAACTATAAATTTCTATCAACTAGAAAAGAAGTCAAATTTAACAGTCTTGCCTTGCTTAATAACCTTATATTCTTCACCTTCTCAAAGAACTTAGATCTACATTTTAGAGACACTCAGCTTGCACCATGAATTCAATGGTAATAGGGTAGCAGGCTGTTACTAAGAAAGGAACAACATTAGATTTCAATAAGCAATGCTAAATTGTTTTTAGGTTGTTTTTCAGGGTTTGTTTTGGTTTTGTTTGTTTGTCTTTAAAAGACAAAAATTAAATTCCAACTCCAAAAGTGTGGTGAGTTGAGCTTGCCTAGATGCCAGGTGTCTACCAAGCCACTCTATCAGGCCCCTCCTCGGCAGGATACAGAGGGCAGAAAATAATAGGGGGGAAAAAACCTCTTCACTGGCCAGGATAAAGGCAGTTTAATAAAATCTCTCTCCACAATGCCCCTCCTCTGCAAGTCTCCTCCTTACAATGTCTTACGGCTCTAGTACTGTTCTTTGTCTTCTGCAACCATCTTAACAGTTTAAGCCTTGGTTTTAATTTCTGTGAATGCTGTCTCTTGCTTTCCTGATCTGAGTACCTTCAGAAACTTCATGTAGATGGTCTGGGACCTCAATGACCTACTAGTCTAAGCAGTACCAACATCTGGTGATTTACATGCCTTCGTATGCCTCTGTTCTTTCATTCTCTCTGGTGCTCGTGCATGTGTGCGTGCATGTGTGTGTATTCCCATTCACTCTCCATTCCTAACAATTTCAACATTTCTACTACAAGCTTCTGGTAGACAGCAGAGTGTTAGCACAAGCATGAAAAAGCAAATGGAGAAAAAAAAAAAAATCAGTCAGCAATACAAACTAAGCACAAAGGTCGTAAGTTTTTTAAAGAAGATGTACAAAGTTACATCTCTTGCTCCATCCATATTCACTGCAACAGTAGTCTTCAGTTTTTAGAGGTGAAAAAAGAAGCACTATGTCCACATAATCCGATGTCATGCAACCCCCCCCCCACTCCATCATGCTACATTATCACATGCCAACTAAGTGATCAGTATAATTAACATAAAACTGGATAAGTAAGTCTACATACACCAAACAATATTCCTAGCTACCTTAACTCACACATGACCATGTATGTATGTACACATCTTCAATAACAGGCAAAGTTAACTAAAATCTCCACATACCATAAAAAGTTTCCTATCCAAATTGTGAAAGTTATTATATATTCTCAAAGTATATAAACCAAAACCGAAGAGAGTTTAAGTTTTGGGGGGGGGGGGGGTTTGGTGGTGGGTGGTGGTGGGGTGGGCATGTGTGTGTGTTGTGCGGGTGGTGGTGCTGGGAGCGTTGGTTGTTTTTTTGAGCCTGTACATGCAATGCCATCTACACTGTAAGACAGTTTTTGCCTGAACTGCAGTATCAGCCATTTGTCTGGCAATATTTCTGGCAGATACCACAGAGCTCCTATGTACTCCAAAGGTATTATTTATTTGTTCGAAAGTTAAGTTTTCCAGGCAAAAGAAGGACTTACAATAATCTGTGGACTGAGTTCTTGAAGAGGTGCAGTACTATGTCCACCTTCTCTGCCATGTATTTGGCAGTGTTCTCAATATCTTAACAACCAACCAACTAGGATAGGCTAGGAAGATTTATTGCCTGATGAGCAGTAGTGAACAGCAGCATGCAATTCTCTCTGCTGCCCTTACTGCATCTCATTCTTTACACTCTTCCAGCTTTCAAGGCTGTAAAGCTGTTCAGCTGGCCGGGCATAAAGAGTCCTTATTATCTCACTGGGGAGGAAAAAGCATGAGAACTTGGACAGATGACAAGAACTTACATGAATCAAGCTACAGGCCTCAAACTACCCCAAAATACTACTTCAATTTTTATGATTAAATAAAGATACCATATCTTAAGATATGAAATCTTAAAAAAACCAAAACATGACAGATTTGCTTTTGTAGAAACTGACCTCTATAAATGTGTGAGAAATTTAATCTTTACATTAAACAACAGGTGTTAGCAAGTAACTGTTCAAAGACACAGACCACCTGACTGTCCAATCAGTTCAATAATGCCTTTTGAAATGTTCAACTGATCCTAACAGCTGTAGCTTCTTCAAATTTTCCTTCTTTCTGTTTTACTTACTCCCTAAGTTCAGCAACTAATTACAAGTTAGAAAATTGACAGCTGAAAAGCGGAGTAACTTCCTTTCAAGCCCAGGAAGTTCTAGTGACCAGAACAGTAAAGTTCAGTTTAACAGAAGTAAAATGATGCTTATTTAAATTTTTTTTACATACATGAAACTTCTTTTTTTCCTTCCAAATTCTGTGCCTCTTACTACACAATTAGTGTACCACTTTTTGGGTTGCATTCCGACCTGAACACAAATGCAATATGTTAATTATTTACAACGATTCCTCAAAGATATACATCCTTGTTTTCCACAAAAATAAAATGGGGGCAAAAAAAGACCCCAAAAAACCAACCACAAACCACCACACTATCTACCTATATATGCTCCTCAATAATAATGCAAGTCCCAAACATAACATTTATTTAGACTAGTTTGTGCTTCATTGGTTGGTAGTTTAAACTTTAGATAAGACTAAAAACAAATACTGAAATTAAGAGTGTAAGAATTACACAGATCCTGGGTCTGATCAAGAACTCATCTGTGCTACAAAAGACTGTTTTGAGAAAGTGTAAGAGTTGGGGAAAACAGTATAAACCTATCCCAACCATATCCACTCAGTAACTGCTTAAGTCAATATGAGAAACTTCCATTGAAAGCCACCATTAAGTGTCACAACACTGGTTTGGATCCATCCCAGCTGAATGCCATTAACATAGAAAAGACTCCAAATACTGCTTCGAAAGAGACACTGACTTAAGCATGGGCTCATCCTGACAGCAGTGCTCCTCTCTGCCAAAAGGTGTTGATAACAAAATGAAAGCAGAAGTTCAAAGCCTTTTTATTCAGTGGCCTATGATACAAATCACCCTTATGCAGGGAGACTTGAGTCTAGGAACGCTCTCCCCTTTAAACACACACAGAGGCCTTCTGAGAATTTCATGCAAGCCATAACTTCGGATGGACTTTCTGCATTTTAGTTTGATTGACAAAGCAGTGCCAGGTGAAACATACCCTTTTTCCAGGAAGAGAAAGCAGCTATTGCTAGCAAACATTTCCAATTAATAGTACGGTACCACGTGGAGGGTAAGTTCCAACAGCAAGAAATTATCTTTGCTCTGTTGAGGTGAGCCCCACGCTGAATGCTGAGAAACTTTACTTCATTTTTTCCAACTGGTTAAACTAAATAGTAACGTAATGTGAAGACAGTGCCAACCCTGAGGTTTCAATCACTGTAGAAGAGTTATGAAGAAGAGGATCAGTTAGCTTCACCCAACTCCTTGTATCTCCCCACAAGACCAACACCACCAGCTAAAAAGTATCTTGCCACACATGAGCCTGAGATTACAGAAGAAACAACGTGGACAAGCACTGAACAAACAACTGAAAGTTATGGCCTCTCTAGCTGACTCTACTGGCATACTCGGCACCCAGAAAGCCAATCCTTGGTACTAAGATATGCTCAGTCTTCACATCTTATAAGCATATCTCTCACATTCAACAACGCCCCCCTACGCTCTACTTCTCAATTAATTCTTCAAACAACCTTTGAAAGCCACCCTTCTCACCAACAAACAGCCACACTACTGAGCAACAAGCCA
Organism: Falco cherrug; assembly: GCF_023634085.1. Lineage (NCBI taxonomy): Eukaryota > Metazoa > Chordata > Aves > Falconiformes > Falconidae > Falco > Falco cherrug. Next base: position 17,515,689 of record NC_073702.1, read on the forward strand.
ATGGCTAATCACAGCTGTTTCGGTTAACAGAAGAATTTCTATGTTTTGATCAATAGAAAATTAAATTTTGAGTCTCCAGGCAGCTGTGGTGTCTCTGCTGTTAGTCATAGCTTTGGTTGAAAGCGTTAAATCAACAAAACTAATTTCACTATGCTATGCAAAATACCAACTGTAAGAGTTAATATAATCTGTTTATTTGGTGGCTGGTGAAGGTGAAGCCTCATATTCATGTCCAAGGGCAGTTTCTTCTCAAGGACTTCTGTGAAGCTCATTTTTACTGCCTCCATAAGTTTTCTCAAAAAGTCCTAAACTGTGGTCTCACTTTCTTCCCCTCCCTCATTTGATCAACCTTTGGGTAACCAGGCCTAGGTAACAGATACCTAGTCCGCTCATACATCACCTCAGGATTTTTGTTTGTTTGTTCAGTTTTTAGTTTTACATGTATTCAGACCAAACACCCAGTTTACTTAAAAAGCACAACTAAACTTTTGCATAATTATACACACACTAGCACACGAAGCATGAAACTAGCGTTCAATATATGTGACAACAGACTTAACACATCTTTGACAAAATAATCATGTGAGCATAATAGCGTATACACATGTCATACAGTAATTATGATGGAACAATCTTACATGAAAATAAATTTTAAAAGTCTGTTAAGTTGTACTATTTGCGGTCTACATTTTTGCCCCAGCAGATTTCCAGCTTCAAGACTGCTGAGTAACTGACCAACATTGTGAACCAACACGCACCTCAAAAGTTCTTATTTCTATGACATAGCAAGTACAAAAATCCAAGTCCCCAGCTGGCTTAGGTTCTGAACAAAAACAAAAGTCCTGCTTTGGAGATGCTTTGTAACACCTCTACAACTGTATTCTGTTCCTGCTGTGATGTAACTGAAAGCCAGCAGACAGAAACACTTGAGTCTGTACAGCTAATATTTAACACCTCAGGGGGAAAGAAAACAAAACACTTAAATGTAAATCACTTCATTTTTGCTATATCCCCAGACCTTTGTAGAAACTCAGAACTGCAACTGGTTTTAATGAATCATTTTTTCGGTTCCCAAAATAGGCCAGAAGTCCTCTTCAGGTTTGAAATAAAAACAAACATTCATTGGTAAGAAATTAAGCGGCTGCTCCAACTCTTCCAGCACAAAAAGGGGCTGCATCTTTGTAGCCATAACATTGTAACAAGGAAAAGCTACAAAGTATATGAAGTATGTTTGTTTTTGCTGGATCTCAAACTATTTAATAAGCCAGAGCCTATGAAGAATGTTTTCATTTGAATTCAGATATTTGAAATAAATAATCACCTGTAGTGAAGAAAACTTGGCATAAATGTAACATTGTATCAGAAAATGAAAGTTATTTTTAAATACATAGATCTTCAATTTTCCAGCTAAGTTTTATTTTGGATGCATAATATTTATATGTACTTAACAAATGTTTACAGAAAACAAACAAGGACCCTTAGCATTGCTTGCCATTGTAACACAACAGGAGTCAGGAAGTATTTAAACACTATAAAACTATACACGTGGGACCTCAAAGTCATAGAGTAACAAAGGTAGGAAGAGCCCCTGCCTAGGAAAGTCAACAATCTTATCAGGAATAACTTTTATGTTTTGCAGGAGCAGCATAGTGATGAGCCTTACTTATCTTTGAAGAAATTAGTCAGAAAAAAATATGAACGGATAGAGACCATTAAAAAAAGCGCCAAAAATAATTCAGGAATCCAATGCTTTCAGTGCAGACTGGCAACTTGAATATCTGTCTACTTAAGTGCTACAGAGCCCATTAAACTTGTGAATCTTTTCACTCTTGCCTTATTCTTCCCAAGGAAACAGAACGGGGGACAGACTATCCTAGGAATAATGGCTTGCATTGTAGATAATATTCTATTTTTCTGCTGATATGCAAAATTTATTATTTAATGATTTTAACTGGACAAAAGTATGCTGTAATGCAGAATTAAAAGGTGGGAAATTATGGAAGAACAGTTCTGAGTTTCCTGAATGAGGGCGAATATGACTGTAGCAGCAGGAACTGCTTTTGCTCCATCAAAAGAGGACTTTTTGTCATAGTCCTACAGTAAGAATCCAAACACCAAGTGATTGAAATGGGGAAGAAAAAAAAAACCCAAGCAAAAAGCACCTCAAAACAAACAAACAACACCCCCCCCCCCAGCTTTCAAGAAAAACACACAGATCGCATGGCCTACAACTATTCGTTTACTATCAGAATAAGCATAGGTTGAGATACCCAAGTAGCTTCCCTAATTCACTTTATATGGTACCACCTGATGCACTGGGTCCTCAGGACATGCAGAAAATAGTACTGGGATGGTCAGGTAGCATTCCTGCATAACATTTATGAAGCATATATACTTTATTCCATTAACATCAGTGGGACTATTAATGAAGCAAAATGCTATGCAACATGATTACCAGAAAAGTAATCTACAGTGATTTCTCATATACCTCATCAATCACTGTAATCCTCCACTCACCTGCTGGGATACTCAAGTCTCTATTCTCTCCATAGGACCAAATGGTATCACCATATACGCTTCCAAAGAAAGGGCAGATAAACTTTTAAAATAAACTTGTGATCTTCCACAAAGATTCACAAATTAAATTATCTTAAAATCCCAAAGTAATGCTTTCCATCAAAAAATAATCAAGATCGTCAACACAGTAGACAAAGATCTCCTCCTATTTTATTGGGCTACCAAGAGCATATTTACTACAACAAGCAGTGTGTTTCCAGCACAAGATCTACTTACTCCAACGAACTCAATCTCATCTTCACTTTCAGAAGCTGGCAATTTACTCTTCTGGATGTTGACAGCGCTATGAGACTCCATTATCTAGATAGAAACAAACCAAAACATGCTTCATCGTTTTATTTTGTAAGTTTTACCTATAGAGCATTTTCCATTTTATGCCTACTTTGGCTTTACAGCCTACCTGCACCCAGCAAGCTTCCCTATCATTCACTGACAATCATCAGTAACACCAGAATAAGCGACAACAATTTTGACTTCAATCACGCTAAGGTATTTTCCCAAATACCCAAAACGCGGCCTGATGTACGAGGCACCCCAGGACCCGCACTCCCGCAGCAGCCGCAGCTACTGGGGTGAAGTGAGAGGCTGCAGCCCGAGAGCCCCAGGCCGGCACCGGAGCAGAGCCCCAGCCTAACGGCGCTGCGGGGCCGCTGCGGCACCGGTTCTACCGACAGGCGCGGGGCGAGCCCAGGCGCAGTTAGCCGCGACAGGTATTGTTGACGCTTTTGGCCGCTTTAGGACCGCAGCAGAGCAAGGAGGCTGAGCTCCTCGCTTCAGAACAAGCACCGTCCTGCCGAAGGGAAGGTACCCGTGAGCGGCGCGGAGCCGCAGCCCGCCCGACGGCCGCCCCGGCGGCACCCACCGCCCGGCGTTGCTGACTCACGTTTCTCTACGGGCACGGACACCCCCGCCCCACGGCTGAGCGCCGCAAGGCCGCCCCGCCGCCACAGCTCCGGGTGGGCGGCGGGTGAAGAAGCGGCGGCGGCCGCGCCGGGCGCCGGCCCCTGGGCCCCAGCGCCCCGCGGGGTCTGGGTCGCTAAGCGACGGCCCCGCGCCCCTCACAACGCCCGGCCCCGCTCGGCCCGCCGCCACCAGCACCTGAGAGCAGAGCAAGGCCCCGACCCGGCGCGCCGCCGCTTCCTCTTCAGCTCGGGGGCGGCAGGAAAGGGAGAGGTAGGGCGACAGCGCGGCACGGCTTGCTGGGATTTGTAGTTGCCGCCCGCTTTGCCTCCCTCCCCCTCCTCTTCCCCCATGGCAGGTGCCGGCGCTACCATGCCAACGCCATGGCGCAAGCCCCCCGCAGCCGCCTTTGGAGGCTCTTTCCTTCAATAACTTCCTGCCTGCCCTCTTCCGCCTTCAGGCGGGTTGTGTGGAGCTCCTGCTGAAGGGAGGAAAACCCACACGCCGCTTCCGGGGGAGGAGGAGGGTGGCGGCCATTGGGGCTGACGGCGGAGCGGGAAGGAAGGCGGGAAAATGGCCCCCGCGGGCCCGGCCGTTAGCGCAGCGCTGAGGCGGCGGGCGGCTGGGCGCTGCCTTGGCGGCGCTGGGCGTTCGCTGCCGCTTTTCGGTGCATCTCGCTGCCTGCTCATCCCGCCCAGGCATCCGCGGCGTGTCCGTGAGGATCCGACGGGAGAGGGGCCGAGGGCCTTGGCGAAGTCCGGGTGTTGCCCCGTAGGCGGGTTCGTTACCCGCTGCGCAGCGCCAGCGCACACACCGAGCCGGGGTATTCCTTATTCTAATGGTTTGCGCAAAGCAGGGAGTTAGGTGGTAACCCACAAACTCCCAGTTCCCGGACTGTCAAAACTTTACACTGTTTATACGGTTTAGCATACAAAGGCAGCCTTCATCGGTTACAAATTGCCCAACTTGATTACTTAGTATTCCTCTTCCCATTTGTCAAATAATCATCTCGGTTGTCACGTTAATTAGTTCGCATGCTCAGTCTCAAATAATTTTGGGTCTGGGGGATTCCCAGGGTCACCATCTCCCCCTGCTGGAACTACTTTTCCTCTAGTTTTGCTGAGCTCATTGGCCGTGATGAGCTCCCTTTGCAAAAAGTTACTTTTCTGAACAAAAGGATTTGCCACTGCAACATACAAAGTGCTTGTAACCTGAACTAACCCTGAACAACTCATTCCCGCCAACTGTCTTAAAGTCAAACCGCCAACACCACATTCAGTGCCATCAGTCACCCAATATCACAGACAGATGATGCCCATTGCTCTCCCGTCATCTAGCAGGCCAATCACTTTATCATAGAAGTTTATCCAGTTGGTTAAGCGTGACCTCCCTTTGATAACTCCATACTGACGTCTCCTGGTGATTTTCTTTAACTGAAGTGTCTGGAAACAGTTGCCAGGATTAGCTGCCCCATCACTGTCCCAACGATCAGGGTGAGGCTGACCAGCCTATAGCTCCATGTGTCCTCCTTGCCATTCTTGAAGACAGAGGTGACATTTGCTTTCCTCCAGTCCCCAAGCACCTCTCCTAGTCACTATGATGGATCAAAGATTACCAGAAGTGGCCTTGCAATGACATCTGCCAGCTCCCTCCACACTTGTGGGTGCATCCCATTCAGGGCCCATGGTCTTACATATGTCCAGTTTGCTTAATTATCCCTTGACCTGATTCTCTTCCACCAAGGGTCCAGCCTTCCCCCCTGATCTCTGGGACCTGGAATTTCTGAAGGCCGGTCTTGCTAGTAAAGACTGAGGCAAAGAAGGTATTCAGTAAGTCAGCCTTTTCCATGTCCTGTGTCACCAGGTCATCCATCTCATTTAGCAATGGGCCCACATTTTTCCCTAGCCTGTCTTATGTCACCTATGTAGTTACAGAAGCCATTCTTGTTGTCTTTGACATCCCTGGCTAGATCCCATATTCCTGCTGGGCTTTAACTTTCTTAACTTCATCTCTTTATGCTTGAACAATGTTTCTGTATTCCCCCCAGGTTATACATCCTTGCTTCTATCCACCCTTTGTATGCTTCCTTTTTTGTGTTTGAGTTTGACCAGCACCTCCTTGTTCATCTACACAGGCCAACTGGCATTTTTGCCTGACTTTCTATTTGCTGGCATGAACTGCTCTTGAGCCAGGAGGAGGTGATCCTTAAATATTAACCAGCTTTCTTGGGTCCCTCCTCCCTCCAGGGCTTCATCCCATGGGACTCTTCCAAGCAGATCTTTGAAGAGGCCAAAGTTCACTCTCAGGAAGTCCAGGGTAGTAAGCCTGCTTTTTACACTCCTCCCTCCCCTCAGGATCCTGAGCTCCACCATCTCATGGTCACTGCAGCCAAGGCCGCCTTCGCACTTTGCATTCCCCACAAGCTGCTCATTGGCATGAGGTCCATCAAACCACTGGTCTTCATTGGTCCTTGTTGGCTCCTTTATGGCTTGGAAGAGGAAGTTATCAGTGCCCTTCAGGAACCTTGTGGATTGCTTATGCCCTGCTGTGTTGTCCCTCCGGCAAATATCAGGGTGGTTTAAGTCCCCTATGAGGAACAGGGCTGGTCCTATATGTCTGCCTCATCTGCTTGTTCTTCCTGGTCAGGTGGCCTAATAGCAGACACGCACTATAATGTCACCTTTACCTGTCCTGTCTTTAATCCCCATAAAGTCTCATTCAGTTCCCCATCTATCCCCAGGCAGAACTCCATGCACTCCAACTGCTCTTTCACATAAAGGGCAAATTCCTTGTTTTTCTGAGCCTGTCCTTCCCAAAGAGCCAGTCTCCCTTCTTTGTAACGCTCCTTCTTTGTAACGCTCCATTCATGGGTCCCATCCCACCACATCTCTGCGATCCCAACAAGATCATAGCCCTGCAACTGCACACAGCCTAACTCATCACGTTTATTCCCCATGGCGCATGCATTAGTATACAGGCACTCCAGAGAGGCACCCCAGCATGTGGACTGCCTAGAAAGGGACTGGGGGATTTCTCCATCATGGTGCCTTGTAGGCATTTCCTTGCTTACATGCAAGTGCTGGAGGTGACCCCACTTAAGCCCCATCTTGTTGATTTTGTGTTCCATTCCCGTCACGTCACCCCATGTCCTTTAAACACATTTAAGCATTACCTATTAGTTTTTATTTTAGTGCAGATCTTTGGGAGAAACAAAATTAGACTGTTCTGCTCTCCTCTTCTGTTACTTCTGCAATTTCTAATCTGTGATTATCTAGTCTTCAATTTTGTTTTCTCAGAATTTGTCAGGGTCATTTTGGAAAACCAGTCATATTTCCTTCTGTTTTCGTCATACTGCAAGGAGTATGGCTTTTCCTTTAACTGTCGTTATGTAAAAGTTACTTACCTTCTTTTAACCAGTGGGATAACATCATACCTATACTTAGGAGAGAGGAAGGAACTGGCCCTTTGCAGCTTGCTCCTCTTTAGCCTTTGGTAAAACACTAAAATGTCTCCTTCTCTGTGTTCTTCTTTTTGCCCAGGACAGCCATCTTTCTCCCTGGCCTGTGCATGGGAGTAGGCCTTCACCCTGTAATGAAAATCCTCCTTTACTCTTTATGGTGAGCTCCCAGCCACAGTCAGTTTTCTCTGACAACTTACTAGAAAAGCACATCCTACAGTGTGAAACAGAGCAAGGTCTTAAAAAGATGAGTTTGGTACAATGCTCTGGGTGATGCTCTGATTGTGTTGAGAAAGGAATGTACTCTGAATAATTAGAAAAGGTTCCACTGACTATTTTAAAGTAAAGGAATGTACCACTGATGATAAAGGATTGTACTCTGAATAATTAGAAAAGATAAGGTGAGCACCTGAAGGAGATAAGGAGACCATGAGTAAGGAAATCATTGAACAAAGAAAGTTGAAAGGTTTACTCCACCTAGATCCTACCTTTTAGGAACAGAATGATTAGGTGTCAAAATCAAATGAATATGTATGTAAAGATGTTATAACCTCTCATGAAAACTGTATAAATTACCTGACTTTTCACTGAAAACTTTGGAGCTAATTTGTCTGGTGCGAATCGGCTAGCTCCCCAACATTGCATGAAATAAACACCTTTGCTGCTTAAAAACAGAATTTGTCTCTGAGCAGTTACTCTGTGCCATTTTGGCATCAAGTGTGATCTGCAGTCCACCAGCAACAGGGAGAGCAGCCGCTCATGTTTGGCTCCATGTACCTGCCCAAGTGCTTCTACACCTCCTGAACAGCAGAACAGCTGCAGCTGTTCAGTATCAGCTGTGACAACTTCAAGGTTAGAGAGCACTTGTAAGGCAGGCCAACCCCTTTCAAAGCTAAAAATTATGAGCTTTACAGAAACTGGCTTCAGAACAGTTATTAAAGAGGGGAAAAAGTGAACAACCTTACATGTTAGTGTACAACAGGGGCTGATACAAGAAAAAGCCCAGAAGACAGCAAGAACAATAAAATAGAACCAAGACATAGTAATGTTTCATTTTATTTGATAGAAAGTTGCTTAAAAAATATGATTAACTATATACATTCTTATATGCTGTACATACAATTACATATACAAAATGTACATAATAGCATCATCTGTTACATTTGATAGATGGTAGTTAATAACCAGAGATAGAACTTACATAATATTTCATGCCTGTTTTCATCCTGATCCTATCTGCAAGGAACTGATAGATATGAGAGATGAAAAAGGCTAGCAGATCACTTAATTCACAGCCCAGCCCACACACAAGTCTTCTCCGCAGTGCATTTTATTAGTGTATTGTTCTAGTACGTTTAGGTTTGTAGCATTTCCCTTTAAAGGTATTCGGCTGCTAACCTTATCTTCAGATTTTTTTCCTGGCATTCACCCTAATATTATTTCTAATTTATTTCCTTAACCTCCTGAGTTATAAAATCCTCAAATCTAGCTAGGTTTCTTTAGCTTTGTTGTTTGTTTTTTTTTCCATCTTGACTCCTTAGTTGCTTGTTTGCCATGTATGAAATAGATCTAATTATTAGTACTCTCTGTTCTGGGAGAAGTACACTCAAGCATGAAAGGTATAATCCAAGTGTTCTCTCCTTCCCATGCTACTGGCACACTGTAAACCTGAAATCAAGTCAGCAAGGAAAAAAATGTAGCTTCCCTCCTCCTCCTCAGGAAATCACAGGGTGTGTGTCTGCCAGCTGCTTCCTGGGACCAGTGGTGTCAGGTCTCAAGAGGAGCTGTCCAGTTACTGGGATTTGTATGGTCCCAGTCCCATGAGGAACACTCTACCTGTACACTCTAAGCTAAGAGGTAGCATACCAAAATCAAAGCACAGGGAGTAGGGGATGGCAGCTCTGCCCTTGACTAGTAATTTCCAAGAAATTGTCCTCCATTTCCCAACTGGCAGGATCAGGCACCCTTATCCTATGGACCCGATGTTCAGGGAATAAGACTGAGTGAGGGCTGCCAAACCAGCAGAGTACCAGCGGCAGAAGGCCTGTGAGAAGCCATGGCCTCAACAACCAAACAAGCTATCCTGGAGGACTCTTCCCTGAGGGAAGGGAACATGGCTTCCTTCATTGCCTTTCCAACTTTCAGAGATTAAAAATGAGCTGCTGCTTTCCTGCAGACATCTTGAGAGCTGCAGTTTCATTGCTCTAAGAATGATTTCTTCTGTCCAAGTTACCAGCACCTTTAAATATCTATTTTATTTCTTCTTCTCTGCTCATGTGGCACTGTGCTTTCTAACCCTGTGCTGGCCACAGTCTTCATTTCACTAGGAAATTTTTCTATTCTCTTTTCATACCTATCTTTTTGGTATTAATATGCAGTATCTTTCTCTGATCAGTAAAGCAGTTTTCTATCAGCTGTCAAGGTGAAAGCAAGGGGATTGAGGTTCCTCTTACACATTCTTTTGGTATTACTTTAAATAATGTTTTTTTTCTAACTAAGGGGAACTCTACTTATATTCTTCAGAACAAGTTTATATTTTTAATGACTGCATAACATGCATATATTTGATAATACCTTGAAGCCAAAGATATTAATATGCCCTCATTTTTTTCTAGTCTGTGGGATTTTGAGTAAATGGTTCTCAGGCTTCTATTCTGCTTGCAGTATCTCTGTCCACTGTTGCTAGGCCATTTAGATATTATTTCTTTTCTATTTTATACTACTCCTTAAGCGCCATTGAGAATTTGAACTGGTGTGAAGTACCTTCTGTTATTCCTTGTCTGAATTCCTGAGATCCTGTCTGCAACCTTGGTTGGGAGAGGGTGCAGGTGAGCTTCTGGCGAGATGAGACTCCACCTTAGAAGAGGTGGGCTTGAAACACTCCTGCTGGCCTTGTGGGGTGGGAGGTGGAGGAGTCAGGCGGCTGTCGCTTTGCTGAATTTGGGTGTTAGCAGCTGGTGAATCATCATCCTGCTGGTCTTGTGTACTGGGAGGAACAGCCGAAGAGATGATGCCCTGAGGAGCAGCTGTTGAACCACTGTTGAGACAATTTGTAACTAAGGTTGAGATCCTAACATTAAATGTGCAATTGCTACTGTTCTTAGTCTCTGAGCAGGAGAGTTTGTGTATTAGTTAGTTTTCTTCATTGACACATTCCCCTTTTCCTTGTTTCACCTCAGCCTTATGGATCAGAGATGGTGACTTGCCTGTCTCATTGGATTAGACTCCAAATTCCTTCTCTTGAATTGTAATTGCATTATGGGAAAAGGCAGAGAAGGTGGGCAAGGAAGGAGGAGCAGCAAGGGAGGAGATAAAAATTGCAGTATCACCAGTTTTAAAAGTTAGTAACTTGTGTGTAAGTTGTTACTAAAGGTACCACACAACAGGATTTTCTCTTGACCTCTCTCTGTACTTCATTGCTGGAAGGTGAACTGAAGGAGTAACAGTGGGATTACGAGCACCTTTACATTATCCTGATTTTCTTACAGAGAAAACTGGTATCTGAGTTAAAGGAAACACTGTTGTTATTATGATTACTTACAAGATCCTTAAATGCTTTTACAGTGAGGAAATTAACAGATGTAAAATGAATCCATTGTAAATGCATTCTAATAAGCATCCATTCAAGAGGGACTATGCAGGCAATATATGCATTGTTTTCAATGGATGTTGGACTGGATTTTACATAAGCACTTATCAATAGCAGACATAAAGACATGTTTAAAATATCAAGCTTAAACTGAAAGGTCTATAGGCAATATTAAAAAACAACCCAGAGTTGTTATAACGCTAGTTCAAGATCCTCCTGTCAAGGCTTCAGGAATATTGTGTCTGTACATGAGAAGACTCAGGAATCAGAGAAATTTATGGATTCATCTGAGGAAGATAAAGATTTAAAATATCAAATATTTCTGATTTGATACTTTCAAAAAAGACAAAGTCTGTGTTTCTGTACTGTTATTTTTACTACCTGTCAAGGATAAGGGAAAATACTACAGTGAATTAATGCATACTGTATGTTACAAATACAGAGGACTTTTGTTTTACCAAGCCTTCTCATATCTAGGAGAAAAGCATTAACACAGTAAACTGTATTTTAGCCAGGCTGGTGTATTTGTTTCCAGACTAGAAAACCTGTGTATGTAGATTCTTCCAATACATATTATCTGAGTATTTCTCAAGTAGTAATTCATAGACCACTGGTGGTCCACGGAGTGCTACCAGGTGGCTTATTGAGGAATTTTAGTAGTAAAGCACTGCTACTTCTCAAACAATTGTGTTGTAACATAGTCAAATAGCTTGGGGTGGTTTTGTCTGTTCATTTTTGGGGTTTTTTTGCTGTTTTGGTTTGGGGTTTTTGCTATGAAATGTCTTACAGTTGCAAATACGGATTTTAAAACATGCGTGAGAGAACTGAACTAGGAAGAGGCAAAGTATTACTTCAGTATGGAAAGTCTAAGTAAGGGCAAATCTATTCTCCCTGTCTCGCTGATTTTAATCTCTTACCCTGTTCCTGTGGAGAGGCTGAGAGAGCTGGGACTGTTCAGCCTCAAGAAGGCTCAAGTGGATCTTATCTATGTGTATTAATATCTGATGGGAGGGTGTAAAGAAGGTGGAGCCTCTTCTCTGTGCCCAGTGGCAGAACCAGAGGCAATGGGCAGCAACTGAAACACAGGAGGTGCCATCTGAACGTCAGGAAACACTTTTTCACTGTGAGGGTGACCGAGCACTGGCACAGGTTGCCCAGAGAGGTGAAGTCTCCACCTTTGGAGATACTTACCTGAACTGTACATGGCTCTGAGCAACCTGGTCTAGGTGACCCTGCTTTGAGCAGCGGGGGTTGGACTAGCCAATATATATAGGTCCCTTCCCTGCCAACCTCAACTATTCTGTGATATGTACATTCAGTATATGTGGAAATAGTGCGATACAAATAGCTGACCACCAACAACAGGGATGAGTTCAGCAATTTTAGACCAGTCTTGCTCACAAGATAAGAATGCCCATGATAAGTAAGATGTTATTAAATAATTGCTCTGCCCCAATAATTTAGACTCTTGTGGCAGTAAAAGGCTGCCAATTTAGCTCTTGTGCAGTAGTTTTATCAGTAGGCACAAAAGAGGTGTGATTTTCCTTATCTTTACTTGTGGGTTAATTGAGGCACAAGAGGTGACATGAAAATGGAATTGACGGGTCTCTGGTAAGCCTACAGAGAATAATAAGGAAAATAAATAATGCCAGATCTAAAATAGACATACTGATCAAACTAACTCCATGTGTTTTCGTCTGTATTCTCTTCCCGTAATTTAATAGCCTTGTGTTGCTTTGTCTAGAATGAACAACTTTTTTTGTACTGTAATGTTAAGCTGGGCTGCTTCTGCATTATGTACTTGTACAAGGTTATGAAAATATTTTACTTGGAAATGCATATATGAACACATATCTTCATAGTAATTTTAAGATTGCTTTTAAATTTTGTTATCACAGGGTAATATATGGAATTACACATTGCAGTCTATAATTTTAAGACTTACCAGAAGCTATGCTTCTGAAAAGCACCTGAGTTAAGATCTTTGCTTAAAATTGGCTTCTTGGTGCAATTGTTCAGTTTTTGTCCCATCATTCGCCTAATTAAAGCATCATCTGTGTTTGGAAACAACTGTTTTGTGATTCCTGCAAAATAAAGAGACAATATATATATGACCTCCAAATCAGGGAAACAACAGATGCATGATCTAAAATGCATTTCTTGCATCTTTGAAATTTCCAGTTACTTCAGTTTCAGCTCTAGTTACTCGGCTGTCTTTACATACTACTTCATAGATTTTGCATATGCCAGCTCTTGCTTTTCTCTGTGCCTTCCATATCATTGTGCCTGCTCTTGCACAGTCAAAGGGAACTCCAGGGCCACGAGGGCTTCCTGTAGTGAATGACTGGTTTGCTCATCCTCTCTCCCTTTGGTCTGTTCTTGACCAGAGAGTCCTTTTCCTATCCTCATCACTCCTCATGCCTCTGAATTTTACAAGTTTTGTTCATTGATTTTCATTCACAGGTGATGTCTCATCCTGTAAATATTTCCCTTCTGTTTTACCTGGCTAACTTTTTTGAACGCAATGCTAACAGGACTCGACACAGGAATGCGATTCCTGCTCCCGTCTTCTCCATCACCTTCCCTTCCCTTGATTTTTCCCCATTTCCATTTCATGTTTAAGTCTTACAGTTTCCATCTTTAAGTAATTTGATCCACTAACTCATTTTCTACAGTCCTGTAAGTCCCAGGCTTCCTTTTCTTTTTCTCTTGTATAATGCTGACACTTTTCAATTTGAATTCAGGAGTCTTCTTATTTCCCTTAACAGGCTCCTTTGGCTTCTCTATAGGCTCCCCTTTGTCACTAAATTCTCCACAGACTCTTTCCCCAGAATCTACCTTCAGAAAAGTCCCTAGTAGAATCATAGAATCATTTATGTTGGAAAAGACTATTAAGATCCAGTCCAACCATTCTTCCCATCCCATGAAATCTTTTTAATTTTTCTTAGACATCATTCTGAAATAGTCTCATCTTGCTGCCTCTAAATATATTTCACCATCTTACATACACGTTCCTTTTCTCCCTCTTGACTTTGGGTCTGTTTCTCTAGCTAGGTTCTTAAAGAAGAGAGGTTTCTGCAACTGGTAACTTTTGAAACAGCTGGCCAACTTCAATAAAACTGGACCAAGGTACAGGAATGGGAGCTAAGCTGGGAAGGGAACTGAGAGAACTGGGGAAGTCCGAGGGAATGGCAATAGGGGAGGGATTTTAGTACAGGAATTTAGGCTATGTTGTTTAAGTACTAAGCTATATGAATCCAATAAAAATCAAGCTTTATGTGCTCACAAAATACTGTTTTCTTTAAAGCTGCTACTTCTTTCCTACGCACCAAACATTTTCTGCCTTGAACCTCAGCATAAAACAAATTTTGTTTGCTTCTCTGATCGCTATTCCTGTCTTCTATACTTACTGTCTCATTTTCCCTCCAGCGCTATTCAAAATGTCAGAATTCATAACGTTCAGTACCTTCAGAATATAGCTGACATGATTTTCAATTTGATCCAAGTATGTCCTCTCTTTGCCTTCCCTTACCCATTATCACCATGCTCCAAGTTTGTCTGTTATAGATTAACCTTTCAAAGGCTAAACAAATTCACAATATCGTTGCACTAGCCACTTAAATAAACCCCACAAAATTCACATGGTAGAAATACTACTACTTAGCATCACACTGATGGTATTTGTAACAGATGGGTTAAAATGTAGCTGAAAAAGGAAATATGAAACAGCACATCACCTGAGTAGACCAGCTGTTAAGCATTACACCCCCCCCTCAGAGAAAGTCCTCTGTCAAGTCAGTGACACATTGAATAATGTTAACAAGTCATCACCTATTATTTCCTGAACTTCATTCTGATTCATAGCTGGTTTTGCCGCTTTATCCTTTGAAGAGGAGGACTTTGCACCTGTCAGGCTGTGTGTAGCCATGTATTCATGTGTATAAAGTGCTTGCATCAAGTCATTTATAAACTTTTGAGGTTTGCTCTTGTTACAAAGTGCAATCTGCCACTTTTCGATCTTGAACTGGAAAACAAAATTGGTCATAGGCATAACGGTTGCAGCTTTCTAGAAATATTATATAGTATTACCTCTGAAATATTGTTTTGATTTTTCTTTTTTAAACCACAATTTCAAAAGTAATCTCTGTGAACTGCATGCTTGAGATCAGTGCTACATTTGCATACCACTCAACATTTGGAACTATACACGCAGGTTGCTTTTTTTCAGAAGCAAGTGTGGGGCAGACTAAGGACCCCATTCATCCTAGCAAACACTTCACCGAGCAATCCTTAGTACTCACTAGTGGAGACAGAACGTGTTCAGACCTATCTAAATCCTTCCGCTTGCACTCCATGCAGACTGGATGTGGTCCAGTTCTGGTGTGGATTCTGTACAGCCTCAGGAGCATGGCACTATGCCCAAGCTAATATTCCTGCCTCCGAGCAGACATGCCTTCAGAACTGTGATGTCTGGTCCTGAGCTTTAAGAGTGACTTCTACAGGCAGTGGTTGTACAGCCTAAGTATTAGAACTCTCCTAATGGGTGATTTTGAGCTACTTCTATTAAGTAAGGCTAGGTTGCTTAGAAAATGAGGTCTTTTAATTTCTTTGGAAGATGTTTGGTCAAATTTTGTGTATTGCAATATTCAGTCAAAACATTATACCTTGGTAATTCTTAATAATTTCCTTGGGTTTTAGGACCCCAAGAATGCAAGAATGGTTTCAACTGACTCGCACGACTCAGTGCATAAGAATGTTTATGTAAATTGTGGATGCAGAAGCTGGAATTACTCTTTTGGTTACATCTTTATATTTTTCATGTACAACCTCTGTGCCTCAGATTTCTCAGTTATGCTCTGTTGTAATTACAGAGAATAGGGGAACATCTTTACTCTGTATCTACATATATATGCGTATTTCTACTTAAGTGCTGGCCAGTGTCTGGAAGAAGAGCTGAAACATACCATTCTCCATTTACTTATTAACAGTTTAAATGTACTGCTGGTATTTTTCTTAGACTCTCTTTGAAACACTACCATTCCCCTCTGGCATCCAAAACATTAGGCTGGAATTTATCCTTGGATCTCGGTATTTAATTTGCGCATCCACATTCTGCACTTAATCACAGATGTGCAAAATCAAAGCAAGTTTGAATATACCAGCACACTGAATTATGCCTACAGTTTCTCATGGAAAGAGCTTTCTATACAAAAAGAGCTCATTAGTCATGTCATCAACTGCATGATGATATAATTATTTTTACTGATGCTTATTTTTTATATTTGTTATACTATACCAGTAAAGTTTGTACTGTATACATTTTTAATTTTATGCCTAAAATTGCCTTTTAACTGACCTGTTTTTCAGTCTGTTGCTCCTCATCTTCCACGTTCAAAGTTATGGGTGAGGGGGAGTTACTATGCATAGTTGCATATGAATCTGCTAACGGATTGTTAGATGCTTTCCAAACCGCATGTGAATGCAGACTGGACATAGATGACGTCACTCCCCCTTTGAGCAGTGCTTCAGCCATCCCTACCAGTTCCTCAAAATGGGTGACTGCCTGTGGCAACACTGAAATCAAATAGAAATTGAGGGGTAAAATAGTGATTGAAGCTTTCAGACTCTTAACTACATAAGCATGTATATTTTTTGCCACTAGATTCCTGTCATAATGCAAAAGAGCCAAAGTAGTCAGCAAAGATGCTTTAACATACTTTTCTCCTATTCTCTCCAATGTTTTCCTGCTGTTCCGCTGTCCCTGCCCATACAAAGATCTGGCCTCTCTTTGTAGAATAGCATAGATCAGTTCTCTGTAAGGCTAAGAAGAGCCATGGCACTAAGCAGGCTATTTCTTTTTTTTCTTTTTGCTATCTCAAAATCTCTACAAGTCCATAAAGCTATTGAATATGGGCTAAGAAATGTCTGATTTTTTTTCTTCAGAGAAGCTGCACAGACTGTATAGACTTTTTTCCCTTTTTTGATCTATAGAGAATATATTTTAAATAACCTTTTCTCCAAGTAATATTTATTTTAAAATATAAACTTTTGTGTCCATTAAGAAGAATCAATTCAGAGCAAAAAGGATGCAAGGGATGAAGGATCAGCAAGATACAGTATTTTTTGTAATTTAGTGATTCTGTAAAAGACTAATACAAGTGCTTAAGATGCGAGGCCAATGGACCTAGATGTGTAACAGAAGTTGTCAGACACTAACAAAATGTTTAAAAATAATATTCAAAAAGGTGGAGATGAACAAGCCAAACCAAGCTGAATAACATGTGCAATGGAATCAGGTGGGCAATTAAACTGACGAGCACTTGCAAAATCATATGACAATAAAACCCAGAGATACTAGGCTGCCTAGGGATGGTGTGATGTAGCTGACAAGGGAAGGAGCAAATCCTCTTTAAACCTTACTGATTCACTAATATTTTGAAATTCTGGATTCAGTCTTAGCTGCCCTGGGGTAAGGGACAGGGACCAGTAAGAGGGGCTTCAGAGACGACCACTAAGTGATGAAAGATTCATTTATAGAAGAACAAAATGGTTCATCTCTGGGAAAGTACTAAATTTGTTGCACCTGGAACTAACTCAGATTATCAGTAATAAGAAGGCACCAAAGTAATTAGAAATGAAATAATTCAAGAATAAATAAAACTTCAGGAAACCTAGAAAAACTGCTAATAAATAAGCTGAGTTGGACTGGTCAGTGGAGTATTTGAGCTTAGTTGATAGTTATACACAGCATACAGAAAGTTCTCTTGGGAACAACTGACAGGCTCTAGACAGATTTTTCCATTTCTAACTCTTCAGTTGCATGGCCTCCATGTAAGACAGTTTTTTTCTAAGTGCTACTTGAATTAAATGTTGCCATGTATCAAAGACTCTGATGCTAATGGTAGGCCTTGATCCTGTCAGGTGCTTGAACATCCATAATTCCCATCCAAATGGCCTCTTATAAATCAAGCTTTTCATGACCTTCAGGCTTTCCTCTTCATCAAATATTTCCCCTGACTTTACCTTGAAGCATCACCAGGGACTGCCTTAGGCGGCAGTTTTCTCTCATGGTGTCTGTCAGCTTCCTCTTGAGACTTTTTATTTTGGCACACAGTTCTACCTTGGATAGTTGAAATAAAGGCTCTTCATCATCACTGCTACTTTCACTGTACAGAAAGTTGCTTCCTGAATATGATTCCCTCTGAAAAAAAATAAAACCAAAACTGATCTAGAGCAACAACAACATAAAATCAAGGCATTAAAACAAATATTAAAATATCTGGCTAAATCAGAATATTCTTTTTGTACACAAAATGTATAAAGACTCAGTGCATTTTAAGAACAGCTGTTACTCAACAGAGCTACTACCATTCCTATTAAAATTAAAAATGGAATGTCAGTGTAATATGTAACTGTTAGGTACTTCTCTCTCTGTTCTCCAATCACCAGTTTTCCAAGGTAGAGTCTTTAGAACCATTAACTTCACTAAAAAGTCTTACACCCCCTAAAAAAATATATTTCAGTTTGCTTTTGCTTAATACATTAAAATTGCTGAAGATGGGATGTTTACCTGTTTGTTAATTAAAGATGTTTCAAGTTGAGTCAGGATGTTGGTAGGAGTAGATGCCTGCAATGATTTCTTTCTTTTTATATGCTTCATCATCTTCCCCTGCAAACAAGAGCATAATAGTGCCCTTGCATTCCTATGGAGCCTTTCATTACAGTATCTCATGGTATGCCATAAATTTTTATTCTCTGTGCACTTGACATTCTTCGTTAGTATTTTTGAAAAATAAGTTTGTAACTTTTAGTTAAGATTTATGTTTTCTTTCCCCACATTTTGTGGCTGCACATCTCAGCACAATGCAAAACTCAGAAAACCTGGTCCCTTCCCTTTCATACACAGTAGTCAGACTTCTGTCTTATGGGAGAAAATGTAATGGAGTGACAGATCACCCAAGTTTTGAATAACACTTTTCTCTTTAAATAGCAAAAGACAAAATCTATTGGTCTATCTAATTACTTTGACAGATTATTGTGCTAAGGTACCATGCAAAGGCTGCCTGTATTCCTTTACTAAGGATTATATAGTGAAGAATCAATAATTACAGTCTATTTCATTCCATTATGGGTCTACCACTATCAGGCACATAAAGACAGCAGAAACTCACCTGTTCTTTATCCAAGTCACTGTCCTCACTTTCTGAGAATATCATTTCTATCCTCTTCCTCTTGCCTTTTCCAAGGACTTGTATTTTTGTAATTTCATCTGCTTGTAATATCTTTTGCATCATTTCCACCAGCTCTTGGGGGTCATCTGAAGTGATGGAAAAAAAAGGCCAAAACACAGAAAACCAGGTAGCAATACCTTACAGCTAGATTAAAATTTCATATCAGACAAATATCCAGTGCTCTGGAACTGCACTCACCACTCATGTACACAACTCTCACCAGATGCTTTTCTGTCTTTCTTTCTCCCACAGGCCAGTTTACTAGCACGTGCTCATTTGGTTTCAGAAGTCTTTCTAGCTCATTGTCATCACTGGGAAGGTCCTGTATCCACGAAGTCTCTCCGATTTGCAGTGAATTATCATTTACAAAATCAAACAGTGTGAATTTTTTCATTGTTAAGGGGTTTCCTTGTCACACAGACACTGCCTGCAGGATGTCATAGGAAAAACAGCTGTTACCATGTCATGCTACAGGAATGTTACAAGAATACTTGAAAAAGCCTCAAACAACCCTCCTATTCCTGGATATTGGCAATTACCTTGTCTGCAAATATCCTGAATAAGGAAGTGAAAACTAGCCAAGCAGCATATTAAATCTCCCCTGAAAGATGGGAGACGGTCTGCTCAATACATGTACATCAGACATTTGCCTCCAAAACTATGCACTGAAAACAGCTTTCACTCACAGAGCCCTTGCTTCCGTATTACTACCATGCCTAATCCATCTCCTGGCTGGCATCTCTATTACTACTACATTTGCCCCAACAAAAGTTTTCAGTCCAACCTCTAACTAAAAGATACTGGTGTGACAAAAACTTTCCCTAGAATGAAGGAAAATACTAGCTATAACATGCTATTAAGAGGGATGTATAACTTCCAGGGCTGTATTAATCATGTCACAGGCAGCAAGATGTACAACTGCAGGCACAGAAAACCAACGCACAACAACCCAGGACAACTGACTGGTATGACACATTCTGGCAGTGGAAAACTTGACGTACAAAAAGAAATGACAGGCTGAGGACTGGAAGAGAGCTGGACTGCTTCATAAAGAGTAATAGCAGCAAGAACACAAACCCAAATATACAGCTAAATCCCTTGTTTACATAAGAACACTACTTTTAAAGCAAAGGACCATTTCTGGGCTTTTTAAAGCACTGAAGTTCTACACTGGGAGAAGGGAACAAGTCATACTTTGTGCTTTATTTTTCTAATTAAGCTGATATGCCTTACACAAAGGTATGAAATACAATATACATTAACGTCTACTGGAAATGTAACCGGTTCATTTGTTTCCATTATACTCAGAGAAGGCGTTTTCTACTTTAAAACAAATAAATAGAAAACCTGATTTTGTCAAACCTTGATCTTTCCAGCAAACATATGGTTTAGTTTGTCATTTCGTAGAGGTGAAGTCCTTTTACAGAGCTGAAAACTCATGAATTCCGAGATGTGACAGTGTGATTTGTGATTTACTTGGCCTCAATCAGTCGGAAGCAAATCTAGTGCCTCATTCAGAGGCTGTCAAAAAGGTAGCTCAGAGCTAGGAGGGGAGAATTATGCAGGGCTATTATGTCAAAGTGAGAAAGTCTGGCTGCAGTGCTCTAAGCAATGTCAATTTGTTTGCAGCAGCCCAACTCACCGCTATTCACCATGTCTCTGCTACACCTCAACAAAGCTGGCTTTCCACACAGGGCTGAACTTGTTAATTCGAAAAAAACCAAACCAGCTGTGCTCTCATCAACATGTTTACTGATACAATGAGGCAAGTGGCATAAGAAATCACCATTAAAGAGAGTATTAAATCATGCTTTTATGCAGAATATGTTGAGTGTGATAGCAGTAGGATTGTTAAGTACTGCCCTACTGAAGAAAGAGGACTGCAAGAATTCACATTAATTTTCTTTAAAGAGAGTTAGAAAGAACGGGAAACGTCCGTCCCATATAAATTCTGGAGAGGAAGCAGCCTGAATATCTATGCCTAGCATGAATCACTGGAGGCATCATTCTGCCACTGATCCATTGCGAGTGGACCCTCATACCAGACAGGGATCATTCAACTGAATAAACATATAGACAAAGCAGAACCTAAAGAAAAGTTTCAGCACTGATCTCACTAGGGGTAGGTGAGGTCCAAAATGAAATGGCATGTTTGTCCGAACAACGGTATACCAGATAATGCTTTTGAGTATATACCTCAGCTTAACATTTCTCATGTGGCATGAAGATGTTAACTTCTGCCTCCTCTGATCAACCCAGCACAGCGATCCCCATCACCCAGTTCTTCAGTTCTCAACTGGAGTACTTTGAGCTTTCCCCTCCTTGACCCTTGGCAGTTGCGAGCTACTTTATTACCCTTCTAAAAGCCCACATAAGATCAACAGAATTGCAGCAAAATCAGAGCTGCCAGTGTGCTAAGACTAACAGCCGATTGACTGGCTTCTGTATTTTTTTAATGTTTCCCTGTAGTCCTCTAACAGTCTGTATGCTCTCATTTTCTATTGAGATAAATATGCCCTGAGCCATGGGACGTTCTTGTGGTCTGCCCTTGTACAGGGTCAGCCAGCCAGCCTGGGATTTCCAGGGATGCACTGAACACCCAGGCTGCTCACAGCATGGAGGGCAAGTGATGATTCCCCACCCCACTGGGGCTACTCACATCCAGGCTGTGCCAACACTGCGCACATCAGTAGTAAGTCCGACAGCTTTTGGAAAGTATCAGACTTGCGTATGTGTTACACAGCTTAATGAAGTCAAAGGACATGTGGACTTGTGGATGTGTGGAGCCCACGACAGCAGCCTGGTGCCACTGGTAGACACTGTGAAGCACATGGCCAGCAAAACCCCCTGCAGTGTTTACACCAGACAGGAACCTGGAGCCATGAAAATCCATCCTGCCACTCACAGCTGGGAACAATTTTTACTATGGTCATGGCAGGACTTGGAGCCCAGCAATTTGTCTACATTATCTATAAAGCTTTTTTGAGCTGTCAAGATTCTTGCCTGTGGTGGGAGGGTGTACTAGTAAACAGCTAAACTGATTTCACCAAGAGACTTAATAGCTGCCAAGTTAAAATATAAGCTACATAGGATGCTGAGAGAAACAAGGAATAGATTTCACAAATAGTCGTGGAGGAGGGATGGGGTTCATCCACTCCTTTAGCTCCTGCCAGGAATCCAAAAGCCTCCTGGCAGCTTTTTGAGGCTTATGCTCAGTCGTGTTGCTCCTGCTGCTTTTGAGGGGACCAAAGCAGGAAAGCAGTTGCGGGGCAGCAACAGCAACTGGCCACGTCCCCTCTCCTCTGCTGTGGCTCTGCTGGCCATCAGCTCAACTGCTTGCATTACAGAGAAAATGATGAAATTATGTTGCCAAATAAGAGGAACAGAGTGCGATAGTGGATTGTTAGTATTTTTCTGCTATGGAGCTACAGCTTCAGCTCCTGCAGTAGACATTAATCAAACTGTGTCTTTTCACAGAATTTATTGTGACAGTCCATGGGCCCTGGGGATAATACCTAACTGTCTGCTAGCATCGTCTCTAGCCAGTGATTAAAGAAAATGGAAAGATAGAACAAAATGTCTCTAATGAGGAAAAGGAACAGCGAAATACTTCACTTACTGGAAAAGAAGTCCTGCAGTGTTTTCTCATCCTGTTTTCCCACTGGAGTCAATGTGAACCTTGTCCTGATTCAGGACTGCTGAAGATGCCTCCCTCTAAAATGTTCTGTTTGCCAAGACAGATCAAAGGCAAAATATACTGTATCATCAGGGAAAAAAGGTATCTTGGGGAATGAGATTCATCTTACCAAACCACTACTGCCTTAAAAGCGAGAGGTTGTCTAGCCACATTTGGTTCAGTCACTGCAGAAAGAGAGGTGATTCATCTCACCCTAAGACACGTGTCTAAAAGAGAGTAGATGACCTACTGTCTGGGAGAGCCTGTTTCTCTCCACTGACTATTCAGTGACTATACAGGGCTAGGTATGTCTCCTTATAGAAGCTGGCTTGGTCCAACCCGTCCTATATAAGCTTTTTCTATATTTGAATGGATTTTGAATAGTAGGGTAGATTCTAGCAGATCTTCTGCTATAGGGAGCCAAAAGAATGGAGTATGAAGTCTCTTAAACTGTATTTGGTTCTCTGTTTCAGATCCTTCTAACACAGTTCTGCAAGTCATCAAGTAAGCTTTCTGACACAGAGTGCTTTGTTCAGTGGTTTAATTGGCAGATATATAATTGTTCACAGACATTACCCTGTGTGCAGCTACCAACCACAGAGACAGAATTATATGACCTTTGGAAGCCACTGATGTTTTGCAAGTTACTTAATTCTGCTATATTCTCCATTTGAAAACACTAGCTACACTGAGAAGTAGGGAGATGGAAATTTATGATTTTTCAGTTCTAAGACACAAATCTATCGTTTCTTTTTCTAAAAGCAGGTAATTTGTAGAGGGTAGGGGAAAAAAAAGAAAGGATCATTTTATCTCAAAGCTCTGCAGAGGAAACACTAATTGGACTATTTAATTTTTACACATGTTAACACCTCACATTCTGCACAGATGCTACAAATTTGCACAAAGAATATTGTTACTAAGCAACCCAAAAAAACAGAAGAAAAAACCCTCCAAGAACCACAAGAGTCATTTAAAGACACATCTCACCCTTTGACTGACATAGTCTGTTCCATTCAGCCAGAGAGCTGGCAGATGGCATGCTGAGATCATTATTTCTCTTTCAGTAAATGCAGTGTAAAGTATTACAAATTTACAACATGAGATTGTATGCCCACTCAACGGGTCTGATTCTGCCAGCTTAAAACAGGGCTTTGCCACTGATTTCAGCAAAATAAGAAACTGTACCACAACTGTGCAACACAAATCTATAATAAAGTACTAACATTTTATATTATCTATCCTCTAAGTTCAGGCTTCAGTAATCCCAGTTTTCCCTGGAAAAAACCCAAAACCCAACCTTTACTGGGCTAGAAATTCATCTACCTCAAGCAAAACTATTTATTTCCAATTCAGCATAGTAAGTGGTAGTCACAGGTTCGGTTTGTGTTACTTAAGACTGGCATTTTACACTGAACTTGTCAGGACATTAAACACAATGTTGGTGTAAAACTCTTGGGCTGCCCTGAAGTCTCAAAATTCCCAGTTCTCTGTAGCAAGTGTATGATGGAAAACATGAGCATATTTAAATGTTATATGCCCTGTTGTGGGCTCTCATGTTATTCCCCTGAAACCAGTGTAAGATTTACTAATGATTTCAGTGGAATTAGGAACCGTTGGAAGAATGCAGAAGTGTTGTTACTGCTCGAAAGATTTACAGTGTGATATCTTAGTCATTTTATGGGAAAATATGACTTGAAAGCACAAAGCTGCTGCTCTCAGCTGAGAAATACAGCACACAGATTTTCCAGAATCATCAGTATCACTGTGTTCCAAATTCAGCTGGAAATCTGGGGGAGCATCTATCAGAACATTGCCGTAACTTTCAGCTATAAAGGCTAGAAATGATCCTGCTTGTCTTCCACATGAAGGATAAAAACTACATGATTTTTATTACTGATATCCAACAGGTCACTTCCTGACCGTAGATCGCCGTCCTGGTGTGATTAGCTATAAAATAATCTAAGACACTTTTCTAAGAAGTGATGCTATTCATGGTAAAGCAACATCTTTTGGCCTTACTTACGCAGATTGTCTTGGTGACTTCAAATCCTCAGCAGCATTTACAATCTACATGATTATAGACAGAATTGGGCTCACACCTTGTCCCACACGCTAACAATCTGTTTGAGTAGCCCAAGGAATTAACGCAGCCATTACTGTCTTTCACAGTAGTGCCCTCCAAGCTGTGACTGTTAGCAACCTAGAAGTTCTATAAAATAATATTAATTTCTAAATATTCCAAAGCCCTTATATCAAAAGCTTGAAAAGGATTGTTAGAAAAGGTCCAGTTTTTGCATCAAACCATTGATTTTATTTGTAATACCAAGTGATAGGAAAGGTTGAATAATGAATTTATTTTAGTATGTGTAGAAGTACTACCATTTTGATCTAACTAATAATTTATTCAACCAGAAGTGAAACATGGTATTCATTTTAATAAATTTCAAGATAGCAACCTAGCATCATTATTGGGCTTTCAGTATTGGATTCAGTTCCAGATTAAGATGCTTACACTTAGGTGTCACTGGTATACCAGGTATCTAAGTTACCACTGTAATCACTGGAGATCTAGGGATCCATTTGGCTTCCTAAACATAGATGTTTAGCGCCAGTGTCCTCTGGTATTCTGCTTGGCCTTCAGCTGCTACTCCAGAAGTGCAGATCTCCCACAGGTCTTTTATCGCAAGTGCTGTCCCTTTGGAGATGTCTCAGCCTTGATCAACTCCAACAGTTGTAAGAGTCAAGCCCCTATTGAACACAATTAGAGCTCCCTGGAGAGCAATTTAGCTTATTTCAAATGCTCTAGTGCTAATTCAGTTGCCTAAAAATAAATGCGTAGTGCAATCTAAGATACCATAAATTATTACACCTGGCCTCTAACTGCCTCTTCTGATGGGCACATACCTCCTATAGGGCCTAGACCCTCTTGCAGGTTCATGAGGGTGGTTACTAATTCCAGGCACCTCAAATGGCCCTAAGCACTTATTTAGGGAAGAGAATTGTTCTCTGGGCACCAATGACTGAACTGAGTTTAAATAGGAGCTCAGATACCTCACATGCCTATAAACCACATACATTTTTTTATCTGTATTTTAATCCCATACTTAAGATTCCCATAAAGATAACAAGATGCCAAATAACAAGATGTAGGAAGTTATCTTAATTCTACATCACAGATTAGTATCTTTATTAAACAGCTATTTCACAGCTGACAGATGGAAAACTGATACCCACTTTGATCTGCTTGTTCTCAAATGCCATGCTCAACAAAATGTATTATACAGACCAACAAAAGCCAGTTTATTTATTGAACTGGATAGGATACCTAAGCTACAGGAATTTGAACAGTCACATGAAAGCTCTTCCCATGCAGGTTAATATATCCAAACTCTTCGGAGAAGTAAGTAGGTAGCCTGGGAAGAGAAACAAGTCAGTGCACCTCTGCAGAGTCCAACACTTGACCACAGTCATTCTAACCTGGCTCGGGTAATTCAACGCTACACATCTTAACAGCTCCCAAATTATAAAGGTTAAAGACCATGTTCATGGTTAGGCAGCATCATTAGGGAAAATGTGACCACATGCAAATCTGTGCTGAGGTGCAAAACCCGTGCACTTCCTCCACGTAACAGCTCAAGCAGTCAAATACCCTTTTCCTAAAAGGCTAAAAAAATTTTAAACATACTTTCCATACGCAACTAACATATTTTCAAATTGGACTTGTTCAAACCAACCCACTGACAACCTGAAGTGAGCTTATAAGATGCATCTTATTCTTTTTATAAGGTGGTGTAAGCGATCTTACATCTTCTGATAAGCTGTGCTGCCCTGAAGGTTTACTATCAGTGACATTTTCCCTTCAGCTCTAAGAGCATAGAAGTGAAATAGCAGCTAGAAAATTGCAGGCTTGAGTTCTGGTCAGTATTTAATACTCTAGCGGCATCTTAACTATCTGTACTCATATGTCTTTACTGGCTGTCATAGGTGAGTGATGACAGAAGTCATGCCTGGTTAATACTCCAAGTGCCTGCTCTTTTACTCCACAGCTCCTCCTCAATTGTTCTGCTTTTGCAGCATGTTGGTAGAAGGGAATGAACCTGACGATCTCCAGTTTTAAAAAAAGAAATAATATCTGCATTACTATTAAAGGTCACGAGCTAGAACAAGGCATATACAGTGTCCTCTTACTCCAGGGAATATTACTGCAACTAAAAGCAGTTCTGCATGCATTTAGGAGAATTGACAGAAAGGCATCTTCCCTGCAAGGATAACAACTTCAAACCTTATTAGAGCTATTCTTCCCCCTCCTGTAAAATTAAATGTCTTTTCAGCATATGTAGTTCAACCTCTTTATACATTAATATAAGAGCTGAAAGACCAGTGTTGTATATCGGTCTGAAACAATCCTTAAACAACTTCCAATTATGCACTTAAAATACTAATGAAGTGCAATTTCCTCTGGGATGCAAGGCCACGTTCAGATTGACAACTGCTACATTAAACACTGCCAAAAATGAATACAGAGCAAATTTTAACCAAGGACAAAGGGGCACACCACTGCTGTAACAAAAAAAAAGAAAAGAAGTGCCATAGGAGCTTTAGCAGTATATTTCCATCTAGGCTCAAGATCAACCTCTCTGTCTGCAAAGTCAATTTATGCCCACAGAATTCCTGCCAGCATTTTTCCAGCAACACTGTAAGCCATGAGTGCACATACTGCATGGCTCATACTCTATTCGATTTACATTCAGTCTAATAAACAGATGGAATCAAAACATTCAAGCTGTGTGAGTTGATGAACCTGCAAAATAAGGACAATTACCTCTACGTATATAGAGAGGCAGGAATTTGCTTTTACGCGGTCACATAAGACACCTGCAGATGGCAAAATGTTCTGGTCATGGAGGGGTCTAGTCTGTAGCACTGGAATCGCACGGATTGGTCTTGGATAAATTGTAACAACCTTTACAATTTAGCTTCTCTTTTCAAAGGATCCGAAATAATAATACATATTTACCTAATTTCCAGGATACTGTGAGAATTAACTAATGCTAGCGTGCCTTCCAAACATACAAACTGTAGGGAGCAAACAATTTCACAAGTTTTGCAGAATGATTTACAATAAACTTGCTGAATTCACAATGTAACATTTCACATAACAGATTTTTTTGAAATGTGATGCCTATATTGAGCGGGAAATTGTTACTCTTTCAGCTGAAGAACGCATTTTAGAAGGTTTAATCATCTACCAGAAACTCCCACAACACCTTCTCATACATCATGCTTAAACTGCTAGGAAGCACACCGAGGACAGAACACAACCCGTGAAGTAGAATATTGAGGGGGACAGTCAATTAAGTCACTGAATGAAGTTGATAAGACTCTGATACTATGAAATTTTCTGTATTTACTTTCCTTGATTTTTTGGTTTTTACTGTATTTACTTTGGTTCCTGCTTGATTAGAAAAAACCTAAATATTTTGTTAATAAATATTAGATGATTAGAGAACCCTTCTAACCAGTTAAGTAGTCATTTAAGCATAAAATTTTACTTAATTATAATTAATTAGTAGAATCACATTCCTTAGAGCATACCTACACAGCAGTGAAAGAAAATAATCTTACCCTTTCACTTACTCAGCAACTCTTCTGAAATCGTATCATGTGCCATCTCCTATTCCTATGTCCACATCACCAGATCTAGCATGTGACCTTTTTCTTTCACCTCACTGATACAGGGATTCTTATAATTGCAAAATGAGGTCCACAAGGCCTGTATCTGTAGGAGCAGAGAGGTGCCTTTACAGAGTTGTGGAATGCCCTTGAATCCCATGGCTCACACTGGGAGAGGTCAGCAGATCTCTGCAGACGCAGTTTCTCTACTCAAAATACTGTCATATTTTCTTTTCACCATTTTTTTTTTTTGTCCTTTTAGCCTAGCCCACGGTACTTAGCTAGGATTGTTAGTTTCTTTTTAAAAGTGTTGCTGAACCTCATATAAATTATCAAGGCATATGATGCACTAGTCCATAAATTATACCGCAGTTCTGCATACAGGGAAAGGGAAAGGGAAGAAAGTGTCTCTGCCTTCAGCCTTGCTGGGCAAGGCTGCTAAGTCAGAACAGGTTATCGTGAGAGACTGGCTGAAAGAATATTTCAGGTCAACACTGCCTAGTCTCCCTGCAAGAGGGCTGCTGCTGCTACAACATACTGCCTGCTCAGCTCTTCCATTAAACTGCAGAAGTTTGACATAATTTCTATACTGTTCCCCTCTCTCATGCAACTTGGGAGAACAGGTAAACAATTGCATTCAAGAGTGACTGTAACCAGAGAAACATCCTCCTGTTCTGTACTGTCCCTTTCCACTGCCAAACATTTGCTGGCTGCCTCTTTTTTGCGGAGTCTCTGAAGCAGAACTTTCCTTTTTCATCCCTCTGCCCAAGTACTTATCGCCACCTCCTTCCTCAGCGTTGCTCAAGTACAAGGCTGCTTCCAAGCCTCCTGGTGAAAACATCAGCTATGCTCACGACTTTGTCGCTGCTCCGTTTGCCTGTGATCCCCATCAAAACAATTCTCGCATCTCCACAAAAGCACGGCCACATCATGTGTACCCTGAAATGGCAGCAGTACTCCTTATTTATTACAGGGTCAACGGCTGCCTTCTTCGATTATAAAACCCTTTTGGACTTAATTCAGCCTCTCAGCAACTTTGATCTGTTTTCTGATGTCCCTTACCATTCCACACAATGTTGTCACAGCGTCAAGACTTTGTTACCTTCTTTTACTTCCTCTTCTATGAAATAGCTTCACCTCCAGGATTCTCCTTCTGAGGTCAAATCTCAGCTGAGAGGTTTTGCTTTAACCTTCTCTCTTCATTCCTTTTCTCTTCTCTGTTTATCATCCTTAAAATTTATGAAGAGTTCTCTGAAAAACATCCTGTAAAGAAGCTTAGAGTAAAAATGCTATACATATAAAACTTCTTTTATTTGCTTTTTTTACTATTTTTTTTGGGGGAAAAAATCTACTCATATACAGTTTGCTTATTTTTAATGGGAAATAACTTAGCAGCTTACACTTTATTCACCATGCAAGCAACATTTTAACCAGACTACCAACTCCCCCCCCCCCCCCCCCCCCAGTATATAACAAACACAGAGCAGTAATGAATATAAAGCCATAGCAGCACTTCAGTATACACGTGAGACAGGCTCAGAAGCCTGGAGCAGTAGCTCTCTGAAAAATCACATGTCAGCATTTCTTGTACTGAACTGTACTCTCTTTTGCATTTGAAAAAAAAATTTAAGCGGTTGTAATGAAATTTATTTTATCCTTTTGGCAAAATATTATCCTCAGGACACCAATGCGCTCTAAGTCTTTGAAGGGAAAAGCTATAAACCTTAAACTAAGACGCTAACATCAGAGATTTGCACGTCAAACATTTCCTACGCACTGTTACCCGAGCACAATGTGAAAGTAACTGTTCCCTCTCAGTTCTCTGCCATTTACCATGCAGTCACTGCTGTGCTACATTTCCTCTACCATCCCATCCTGGAACAATAAATCAGCGCAGAGCAAAAGGTGTCGAAAAGTTTCCTGCTCCTGCAATATACTGCAGCGAAGCACTGCAGCAGGGCAGCACGTTGCCAGGAGGATCACACTGATTTGCTTCATGTTACGGTGAGGTAACATGAACCGTTTGAATAATCTCCAGGTAATCTGCATTAAAACCATTTTACTGCAGTGTACTGCGGTATTAGGAAAGATTTCAATATTGCACCACGTGATGCAATGTCAGTTCCCAGGCAGTGAGGGAGAGCTTTAAATCAAAGGCTGCGAGGTAGCAACTTTCCATTCTACAAATTAATATGACAGACTGCTTTGGCTCGCTATGTTTGCATATAGTATTAAATGATAGAAAATTCATGGAATAAAATATTACAGATCTAAAAGCCAACAATTTTTTTCTTCCTTTACTTAGCCCCCCCCCCACATGGTATCAAGAGAATCTTTGAATGAAAATGGATTTTCCTGACATCAAGGTACAGTAAAGCATTACAATGTTACTAGCTCACTGATAAATTTAGTATTCTAGAGATAAATTTTCCTGTTCTTATTTAAGCTGCCACAAATATGTTTCCCTCTCTGTCCTTCCAGGTTGCATACTGTTGTTTAATTCAAATTTGCCCATAAGCTTTTCTATATAGTTTTAAGGCAGTCATATAAAGCAGTAACATTCCAATATTATTCCACTGTTTTCACAGAGATTGTCGCTATAAAGTTTCAGAAATGTTCCTCAGATTTATAGGTTCATATCAAAGGTGCATGAAGAGAGTATGAATTTCACCTCGAATCAATCTGACCTTCCCCCGGTAACACAAGCAAATATTGCAAAATAGCAGCAGGGCGTACCTACAGCAGATGATTTTTTTGTGTTTAGTCGAATGAGGGAGTTCAGAACCGTATTTCCAAAGACTTCTGAAACAGTCTTTGAAAGCACGGAGTATCATCCAAGTAACAGCTACAGGGGCAGCAGTAGCAACGGAGATAAAGTCTTGTTACTATCTGCATTAGGAACGTGCACATGCCAGGATTTTTATGCTATATGCAACGCACCAGCTCCGGCGGCCGGTAAGCGAAAGGCACCGGGGATGACATCTGCTGCGGGACGTGGCAGCTCGCTGCAGGAAGAGGGTACACGCACGGCACCGCTCCGGAGCGGCTCCCGCCGCACCAAGCCCGGGCGCCAGCCGGCTGCTCCGGGGCCCGCCCGCGGCGGCGGAGGGCGCAGATGGCGCAGCCCGGCACGCAGGCACCGCGCCCGGTGCGCGCCTTCACGCACCCGTGTGAAAGCCGGTGCCCGGCTGCACTCCGGGCCGCCGCCCGCTGTGCCCCGACCGCTGCCGGGCTGCGCCCCGGACCCCTGTCCGCTGCGCCCCGGACCCCTGCCCCGTCCCCCCCGCAGCCCGCTGCCGCCTAAGTCCCAGCATCACAAACGCGGGTGGGCACTAGGGCGCAGGTCACCCTGTCGGGCTGCATGTCGTTCACGCTTCCCACTGCGCTCCTCTGCGACCCCTCTGCCGCGACACCGGCCGCGATCAGCGCCCGGGCCCGAGGCCCGCACGCCGGGGAAACCGCTACCGACCCCCGGCCCCCGCCAGCGCGCACCGACCTGCACGGGCCATCGCCCCCGCGCCCCACTGGCCGCTGCCCCCCGCGGCGGCGGGGACAGCCCCTCTGCCCCCGGGGGTCCCCGGCCCGCGCGGGGCAGCCGCCCCCCGGTACCTCGCAGCGGCCATTTTCCGCCTCCCGCTGCGGCAGCGCCAGCGCGTGATATCAGCGGCCGCCCCGGCCAGAGTCCCCGCGGCGGCGGGCTGCGCCGTGCTCCTTCCTCCCTCCTGGTGGCGGCGGCGGCACCGGCGGCGGCACCCTCCTCCTCCTCCTCCCCCTCCCCCTCCCCCTCCTCTCCCCCCGCCCCGCCCCGCCCCGCCGTGCCCGCGCCGGCTGCCATGCCCCGCCCCGCCCCGCCGGTGCCCGCGGGCGCTCCCGCCGCGCTCCTCGCTGCCGGCTGCCGCGCGGGCGCGGAGGGGGAAGCCCCACCGCAACAGTCGCCGCCGCGGCGGCTGCTGAGTCACGGCCTGAATCCATCCCGCTCCTCCTCCTCCTCCCGCCCCCCTCCTCCCCCGCGCCGCCGCCTCCCGCCCGGCTGCCGGCTCCAGCAGCGCGGTGCCGGCGGCGATGCCCGCCCCGCTGCCGGGGGGAGAGGCTGCCCGGCGCTGCCCGGCCCCCCGCCGCTCGCCGCAGACCCGCGCACGCACAGGGGTAGCCGGGCGCTTGAGCCATGATTGCCGCGGCTTTCCTGGTCCTGCTGAGACCCTACAGCATCCAGTGCGCCCTCTTCTTGCTCCTGCTGCTGCTGGGGACCATCGCCACGATCTTATTCTTCTGCTGCTGGCACCGCAGGCTCCAGAAAGGGAGGCATCCCATCAAATCCGTCTTTTCAGGTCGCTCGAGGAGCCGAGGTAAGAGATGCTGCCGGTCCCCGGGGGCGGGGGGGTGGGGGTGCCCCCGGCCCGTGCCCCGGGTGCTGCCGGCCGAGGGCCGCCCTGCCTCAGTCTGGCCGGGCAAAGGCTTTAAGAAAAATCCAAGCCGAGCCCAGGACTGCGGCAGCCTTGTCTCCACCCATCCTTAGCGAACCTCGGCCAGCAGGAGGGAAGTGAGGGGCTAGGAATCCCCCCCAGCCCCCCCCACCCCCGGCCTCTCAAGTGCAGCAGAACTTTATGCTCAACTTCTTCCCGATGAATTAAATATAAATGCCAGGCGGAGCTGCCAGCTGCGCCGGGAGAGCCCGGACCCTGTCCCACAGTCTGCGCCAAAGGGCGAGCAGTTCCGTAAAGCCGTTAGCTGGAGTGAAATCTGAGGTGGAGCTGGTGGAGCCTGTGTGTCTTTCTGCTTCCCTTCCAGATGCTGTCATGAGAACTCATCACTTTCGCTCTGAGGTAATTTATTTAGCACGCAATTTCAAGGTCAGAAGTTGTTCTCTTTACCCGAGTACGTGTTGTTGTGGTCCTTTGTTAATGAAATCACATAGCAAACTTTTCATTTTGCATGGAAGACATAATGTCCTCTTTCATTTCTTGGTTTTTTCCACACAAAATGCGAGCTCTTCATTCGTGTCACCCCAACCAGCCTGCTGATTTATGTCATTCCCAAAGCAATTGGTTACTCCAAGAAAAGCTGTGCTCACTGTCCATGCGAGACCTCCCTCTGTCCAAAAAGCAACCCCAAGCCCGGTTATTGACCGCACGGTAGATAACGTGCAGAGCTGGTAGGTTTTGCGACTGCAGAGCTGCCGCACGCTTGCCGTGCTGCCAGCCTCACCTGCGCCTCGCTCCGTGTCAGGGAAGTTGCCCGCTTGGCTTGGATGCTGCCGCGGGAGATCCCAGAAGGATCCAGACTACAAGGCTGCTTGGCAGGCGCCTCATTTTGTGATGCTGTATTCATAGGTTGGGGGAATCAAAACTCTTGCATGCCAGTGCTGAAAGTATAATGCAAAATGTAGTTGCTTCCTAGGGATTCTGAATGAGGAGCGTAATTGCTGGGAAAATATGGAAAATAATATTTGTTTTAGTACATACTTTGTTTTCATGCTGCCCTGCAGAGCTCCTGGCTAGATACTTCTCTTGCTTGGTTTCCTGCTATTGATTTAAGGCATATCTTTGTGCCATCGCCTGTTATTCTGGAAGCCTTGAGAGACAGATTTGCACTAAAATGATCTTTTGTTTTAAATTATTTGCATTTTTCCTTACCCGGTTGTGGGTGAGAAGATTACCCGGTTATGAGTAATGTTTTCAAAAGTGTGCTTGAGATACATTTTTTGCAACGTGGTCCGTATTGGCAACTAGTTTTGAACTCCTAACTATTTTGAAATTTGTACACGCTATCACAAAAAGAAGATGACATAGGGAGTGTCCTATCGTTAAACCATGCAAAATCTGGTTTTGTTGTTGACTGAACAGTGCTGCAGTAAAGCAAACAAACAACCGTGTCCCTCAGGAAGGCAAAATATTTTTTCATTATTTAGTTCCTCCAGTATAAAATGCTTGGTTTTGATGTAAAATTCTCTCACTCTTGAGCCTAGACAGAGATGAAGTTTAATGTGTTACGCCCTTTTGAAATGTGTGTCATCCTGCATGGTGACTCTTAAAAGGGAAGTTCGCAAAGTAACTGATTTATTTTTATTACTTCAGTATGTGATGCTATTTGCATAGCACCCAGTTAGAAGTAGACTAATTTAAAGTGTTTCCTAGAAGTTTCCATTTACTGAAACTTGCTGGAATAAACCAATAAGAACTATTACATTATTTTATAATTTTCTACATCCTCTACAGAGGAGTACCACAGCTAATGGTCTAAACTGCCCTTTTAAATGGTGGAGCAGTTTTCCCCTTCATTATCTGATTACAGACCTTTGATTCTTTAGAGAAAATGATGACTCATTTGACATCATTAAATTTTCATTTTCCAATATTTTTTTCCAAGTAAAACATTATTTTAATGAATCTAATTGAATTTATTAATAAAAAAAATTCAGGCACACTCCCATGAAAATATTGGCAGCATTATCTGAGACAGAATTTGACATTCTCATTCTATATCAGCACAAAACATTATGCACTTCCAACTCCAATAAGATGTTGATGAAAGCAAAGCATGATACATGAAAATATGGGCTTTGCATAACTGCCCCCCCCCCGCAATGAACATAACACCTCAGCTCCAAGTTTTATACCTCAGGGTCCATCTGCTAGCTTCCACTAATGCTTAGTTGTTTGTCAGGTGCAGTTATAAATGGTGTTTCTTAATGATAATAAAAGATAATGAGAAATAGGTTGATAGTAAATAGCAGTGGGTTGGCATTCGTCTCCTGAGAGCTGGGTTCAAATCTGACTTACATCACACGTGAATGTGCAGGTGGTCTAGTGGCAGTGCACAGAGAATTATAATTGCCCTATCTACAGAACGGTTGGCAATTCCTGCGTGATTGGCTGCCTGCCAGGAAAGCCTTAGATTTGGAAAAATAGATGTGTAGCAAATTTATGTTGAGGTTCTTTGCCAGAGACACAGCTCTCATGGTGTGTGCCTATGTTGTCTTTGTCTATATACAGTGAGAACTGTTTAATTCCTTTCCTCTAGTACTGAACCCCATCCTAAAAAATAAGACACCATACTATGGGAGGGTAAACAGTAAATTTGATATTGTATTTATGATCCTTATCCGCTCTCCTGTTCTGAATTTTATATGCCACTGGTGAATTGAATACATAAATAGTCCATTTTTGTGGGTCTTGATTTTGAATGTCTCTACAAAACATGCCTCATTATTATACAGCAGAAGTCTATGCAGATTTACTTATTATAGAATGAACTTAAACACCTGACCCCCTGCCTCAAAAGGAGGTAAATTTGCATGAATCATTATGAATATAAAGTAGGTTAAAGTCTGTCTTTGTTAGAGGTGCTTCGTAACAGAAAAATTAACTAGCAAGAAGATGTGAGAGTTTCCTGAATAGTGGTGCGTCCTCTCCCCACTAACATTTATTTACTACCACCAGAAGTTTGTCAGGCCTATTTTTACATATATTTTTGATTGCAGAACTTTTAAGTTCATTATGACTATAACTGCTCTTAAGATTCCTCCGTCCCCCAGGTACTATAGATACTCCACAAAGTCACATAGGAGTCATACCCAGAATAGTTAATGTTTCTAATCTGAGGGAGACCTAGATATGCCATGGCTGTAAAAAGAAAACAAGTAAATTTCCAACGGAAATATTCATTGCTTACATGAAAATCAGACTTTGATGTAGCTATTTGCACTAGTCTCTCCTGTATTTTGAGAATCAGTTGTAGAATGAAGTGCCTGTGCTTAACCAAACCCACAGCAAAATAACAATGTAACTCAGTGAGAGTTTTACCAAAATAGGGACTGTGTTCCATTATTAGGTTTTTTTCTTATTATTATTCCTTGTATGTTCAAAAACGTGAATGTTATCAGTGATTCACTGACTTCATTCTTGTGCTCTCGGTGGAAGTTTGGCTTTTCATGAAGTATAGGTATTTTCTCTGAGTACTTTGGGGGCTTGGCCTTGATAAATTTCAATGCTTAGCATCTTAAACTTTACAAAGAGGTTTGAATGTCTTCTGTACCTTACAATTTAAAGGCATTGCTTAACATGTTGGTGTTGCCACTTCCTGTGATTTAAATTTCTTCCTAAATGAGTTTTCCTTATGGTTTGAAGCCTCTGGAGTCATGGGATTATGTGACATCTTTACCTTTCAGTTAAAAAGGGAGTAAGCTTCTAGCCCTTAGGCTGGAAGGAATTAATCCAAATGGTATAATTCTTAAAACCTTTTGATTTGGGGGTAAGAACTGTTGAGAAGGAAGGTTCTCACTCAGGCTCTTTAAATGGTTGGTTTTTATGAGATTGTGAAAGGATAATTGTGCTAATTGCTAAATGAGTAGTTGATTTTTTTTATATTATTGGAGGGGTAAAAAATAATCATATATATAAATCTTTCACCTGAAATTTTCTCTGAGCTTTACAGTTTTCCTTTATCTTACCTTTTGAATTATGAAGACTATGATCTCAGGAACTGAAAGTATCGGTGTCAGTGGGTAGTCATGAGCAATAGGGTGCTTTATTTATGTATATATTTATGGTGCAATATTTATTTAATTTCGACTCACATATATTTTGGGCAAGTTTCCTGTGAATGCTTCCACTGAGACCTACAGGTATAAACCTACTAGGAAGCAAATCCATAGAAGTTTTGTAGTCCACTGTAAATTCTGACTTCACATAACCCAGGTGCATGTCTCAGGGGACTAGACTCACCAGTAAGGCAAACAGGAGTTGACACCTTGTGAGGAGACTCTCTGGGAGGGCTGGTGGCATGCATTAATCACAGCTGTAGCAAAGGAATAACATTTGGTCGTTTGGGTTTTGCACATTTTCTTCCTAGTACACTGAACAGTCACTACAAGGTTATATATATTCAGTCTGTTGTTGTGACAAGACTGGTAGTGAAATAGGTCAGCCAAGACCGATGACAATTTTTAAAAGCAAATGAATTTGCTAAATCATCCATTATGGCACAATGGATGCAAACCTATAGTAAAACAGTCTCCGGTAAATGTATATATTGACTGTGCCATCAATTGATGCCCAGAAAAAGTGTTTATAAATTTATCCCTAAGCATACCTTTGCCATAATCGTCCCCCTTCTGAGGCTGATTGTGAGACAGTTGCCTAGAAATACAGTTGTAGATGTCTTACAAAACAATAATGAATAGTCTTTGAAGAGTTGCACCATAATTCATCGTGAGCATTGCAGTTATTTATAAATTGTTCCAGATTATGTACAGCTCGAGTGAAAAGAGAAATCAACAGCCCCTCCAAGCTGAATTTGAGTCCTCTGTTTGATTGGAGGGAGTGCATTCAAGGAACAACAGAAACGTACAGGGCTAGCCAGAAAAATACATTCATTCACCTAATGAAAGGATGTCTTGTTGTCTTTGCAGAGCTGAATGAGCCTGAAAATATTTTACCTTTGTGTTTGACTCATTTTTCCCCCAGGATGTTTAAACTGTTTTTCCATTAGCCGTCTAAGAGTTAAGGAACGGGTTCAAGGGAAAATAAATCAGAGACAAAAATAAATTGTTTTCTTAGATGTATGAAAGCACTTATGTACAGGAATGAATGGAGAGCTATAAATACAGGTTACACTGTATAAGGACAAATCCTTCTATCCATTTTTCATAACATGTCCAATAATATGGCCCAGAGAGAGTATGTCACACTCAGCTGTTACATGGCAAACTAGGAACCACTGAGATTCTGCTTACTATACGTCATCTGTCCATCATTGTTTGTCAGCTTTATTCACTGCAGTGCTGCCTTTAGATAGGCTAGCAAGCATCGGTCTATGCTGAGAAACAGCCTGTTTGGCAATTGTATTACAAAACACGGCAATTCCCTGGCTGCTGCAGCAAGACCACTTTGATTCCTGAGCTAACTCCAGAGGAGTTAACCCGGGTACCTTTACTCTCTGCTACAGTGTAGTGTAGAAATGCCTGATATGTTTCTATAGCCATCTGGTTGCCTGCATCTCTATTCTGGCTTCCAACAGTCTGCAGAGAAGTGAAATGCTTAGGGATCTCTTCTTAGCTCTCTTAGTCACCCGACAGTGTACGGACATTGTGTCACAGTCCACGTCAGTGGTATGGCACGGTCTCAATACACTATATATCGGGACCTGCATTATAAATGAACACATCCTCACAGTTCTCTAACAAGATAGGGACAACCACTGCACAAAGATCCTGCACGTAATAAAAGGTCATCTTACTATTTAGTTTCCCATTAATACAATGATGTCAACAACATCCTAGCTATCGTATTTACATATTTATGTAAGTATTTACATACTCTGGCTTGTCAGTAACTACTGTTATCTCGGGAAGTGTGTGTTTTGGATGAGGTTGTAACTGTTGTATGCCAGTTACAGTGCACATGTCTGGTGCACACAAGCAGCAGTTTGCAAGCAAGCAGAGCCCTGGTTTCAAGGGGATCAAGGTGGAGCACGGCTTGTCACCACCTTTCTGTTAGCAGCCACATTGTACACATGTACAGAATGTGAACTTCTAGCTACTGTTTTTTGGCTGAAACTAACCTCAGATTGAAACTGTGAATTAAAATAGCTGAGGTCGTACTTGTGGTGAGCACATGTATTGCCACATCTGCTGTAGGAACTGTTCTTACACAGATGGAAAGGATCATGTAGGGGTCCATACATCATGTACAGCTCTAACCATCTACACTGATTTCTCAGTTACTGTGGTTAGGTTATGAGGGTGACAGATCAGGTTGTGGGTGTCCCTTCAGAAACAGCTCAGCACTTTAGGCTGAGGGTACTATATGAAAGAAAGCACAATATGGACAGGGTGGTATGGCCCTTGGGGCTGCTTCTGTTCCTGGGCTGCCACATGTGTTTTCCTAGGGCATGGAAGAGACTCACGCTGTCTTCCACTCCCAGGCTTTTTAAGGAGAGGTGCCTTTGGTGTGCTACGGAAGAAACTACGCAGAGCACAGGGTGAAGTCACCTTGCTGTTTTCATGTGGGATCTGATTCGGCTGAGCTGGGCTTGTTGGGCCTGGCCCTGTGAAACATGAGCGGATGCCATCCCTGCGGCATGGAGGCGTCTCTGGCTCTGGGGAGGGTGCCTCAGCCCCTCCAGCTGCCCTGGGCAAGGACTTGGCACTGTGTGAAGGAGATGGCTGAGCCAGGTCATCAGACCTGTGGCTGATCTTGATGTAGCGCTAGCAAAGCTGGCTTGTTTTTGAGCCGATTTCTTTGTGCTTCTGGTTCACCTGTGAGCCTGGGTACCTGTTATCTGGATACTTCTGCCATCCAAAGCGTTTGAGCCCTCGCCGTGCTCCCTTGTTCCCTACTGCCCTGCATCGAGGAGAGTCAGTGGTTTGCTGTTCCTGACTCATCAGAGGGAACGAAACATGAGTTATGGCTGAAGCACTTCATCAGCTATGGAAACTAACTGCAGTTGGCATCTGGGCAAAGACACATTTCTTGCAAGTTGTGCCAATGTCCTTATCGCCCCTGTCCACTCAGCTGCTTAAATACAGCACTCGGCTTTAGGATGGCAGGGTAAATAGCAGAGCAGACTGGAAGTGAAACACAGTTTTACAAGACTTAATTTGTGATTATCTAAATTGATAGCACTAACTATACTGAAATATGTAATCATGTCAGACTGAGGTATTTTATTTATCCTCCTCCTTTGTTCTAGAGAGAACAAAATGATGCAACTAGGTCGAGGCATCATTCCCTTCTGATCTGCTGCCACTACCTTCCTGCACGTAAAGTGCAGCCGGAGTTGGAAAGTGACTTTGCAAAACCAGTATCCTCTTATACAGCACAATAAACTCACTGTAGGCATTTACAGTTTATAGTCTGTAGAGCTACTCAGCTGACCTAGTGTAGGTGTCTGCTTCAGGATGAACTGAATGGTTCTTCAAGCCTCACTGAGCCTATCGACTAAATTTTTCATTGGCTATAACAGGAGCTTAGACTAGTTGCCCCTGAAGGACAGACTCATTCAGATATGTTGCTGGTATCTGAGCGTAGGTATCTTAATAGATAGCTGAATTCCGCCCCAGGTATCTTTTTTTAAAGTATTTTTAATAGATGCCTGTTAAGTCTCTCATTAGTTATGCATCTCTTTTATGCTTGACAAAGTACAGACCCATCTTAACATGCTGTGGTGGCATAAATTCTCTTACCAGTTTACGCTTCAGACAAGCACCCTGGACAGAGAGTAATTTCTTTGTACTAGATGTTGGGCAGCACTTGCATGGGTTAGCAAGTTGTATGTTATTTCTTATTCTTCTTCTTACTTTATTTTTAATATTGAAAGTTAATTCCTTACAGCAGATTCTTGATGTATACTGTACACTGCCCAAGCTGAGAAGTGATGAGATGGAAAACAGAGGAAGCAGGGGTGGAAGAGGGACATGCTTGGGAAATGTGCTAGTATATTCTAAATTAAACTTTCTCTTACAGACCACTGATCAAGCAGTACTCTGATTTATTTTTGTTCTTAAGTAATTGTTTCATTCCTACTGTAGGCTTGCGGTGCCTTGAGGTAACAGGGAAGGAACTGGCAAGGCAGCTGTGGAGGGCTGCAAGCCGCCTTGTCCAAGAATGATAGGACTGCCTGGAGAACAGGCTGGCTTCTGTGGTTTATAGGTTTAGACAGGAAAGACTATTGAAAGGGTATCTTGAGGCGTAACTTGGGCTCCTTGGCTATTTGCTTACACATCATCAGATTTTCCTAGTGTTAGGGCTTACCTGCGTTGATGGGAACCCTAACCTTGTGATAGGAAAAAACACACATTGTTTAAAACAGCAGTTTAATGCAGCCTGGGTTATCAAAAACTGTATTCTGAATTCACATCTAAACCCTAGGTTCACACAAGAACTTGTATGTATACACTTAAGGGCCTGCTTAGGACCTGGAAAGCAGGTTATTGATCAACTTTCACGAACTTGGTTGGGAAAGTAATCTTGTTCAGGTTCTATAAAAAACAATTGCTTTTAATCCCTTTGAATGTGTGGACTTATCTTGGAATATGACACATGCCAAATCACAGTCTTCAATATCTGAGAAATGGTTCCAGCACTGCTTAGAGTTTAAGTTTTAGAAGATAAGAATAATGTCTCCTAAAATAAACTTAAGACATGCAAAGAAGCATCAGTGAAAGCTTGTTAATGAGTGAGTGGAATGAGAAATTGAATGTGAAATCTTACATTTGATGTTTTAAATCTTGATTCAGATCTTTATAGGAGTAACCTTAGCTAAGATTAAAAAAAAATAATCAAGAGAACCACACAAAAAAAACCAAAAAAAAGGTTGCAGCCTACTTTTTTGAGACCTGATAGAACCAAGAAATAGCAAATGCAGTTGCATCCTCCTTGTGTGTTTGCGAAGTAATAGTCTGAGTGAATGCAGGTAATTTTCCTGCCACAGAAAACGAAGACCTAGCTTTAGTTAGCAATCATTAATATTAGAGAGGATGTATAAGTAGTTTGGAAGACTTAACTTGAATCTTTTATTTTGGGCTGAACTTCCAGAACTGGCAGTTAAATGCTGTGGAGGTGTTATTGTTTCTTTGTAAACTGAGGATATTTGGGATGGAAGTCACTATGGGAGAAGGAGGAGGGAAATAATGCAATCTTGGTCACTTTTTAATTTAAAACAGTTCTTAAAATGCATATAGAAGTTTGTATGCGCAGCAGAAAGATTCTCAAATTTCTCTCTTCAGCATGCAGAAGAATTTGATACAATGAAGTTATTTAATTAAATGTGCCTTTTTAGTTCAAGTAGGTACTTCAGCTATAGGGTTTAATTCTATTTCAGCCTGTCTGCAAAACAGCTGAGAACTCCAGCATCTTGAGATCGGTTTTGATACTACGCATACTAATGTCGCCAGGCCCTAAGTTGTTGTAGGTTGCATATACATGAAAGTTTCCAAGCTTTAAACAAGCAGTAACTGACAATTCAAAGACTGTTTCGTGAGGCCGTTAATTGACAGTGGTAATAGATGACAATTCTCATGCATACACAGCCATTGTCAAAAACCTTAGAAGCAAGTACACGAAGTTGGATAGCCTGTCTGAGCTTCCTTTGGCTTTGATATTCATTAGTGCAGCTGCAAATACGCATTTAGTCTACGGGACTCACTCAAATATCCGTAAAGGCATTTGCAAACACAGTTGAGTTCTGTTGTCATTCCTCCAGTTGTGCTGAGTTGTGGCTTAATGC
The DNA here is from genome assembly GCF_023634085.1 of Falco cherrug. Classification (NCBI taxonomy): domain Eukaryota; kingdom Metazoa; phylum Chordata; class Aves; order Falconiformes; family Falconidae; genus Falco; species Falco cherrug. The sequence goes on from NC_073702.1 coordinate 17,558,018, forward strand.
TAGCTAGCGCTGCTTCTGTAGTTTACTGAAGACCTGCCACAAGGTAAACTGGGCTGCTGTCTAGTGTCCACTGAAGTTAACACAAAGATTTCTGTTGGCTTCAGCTGGACATCAGATAATGCACTCTTACTTCTCTTGAAGTTAATGTTTAGGGACTCAGAAAACACATACTGGCTGGAAAGGTTGGGTTCCAAGACTAGAATTCCAACACCCAATGTATTCTACATAAAATACACACTGAGAAAAATGAAGAATGAATATGGTTTCTCATCAAGCATAAGAATAATAGATAGTGTATGATGAAGGCCGTAGGGACAGTAGCAACTGGAATGGAGAGGAAAAGGATCTGGTGAATCAATACAATCACACATTGAAAGAATGGAGGAGTCAAAGATTCACGTCACTAAAGTGGTAATGCACACACGGGATAGTACTGATTATTCGTGTGGTGCTATTTAAGTATCAGACAAAGAATTAAAAACAAATACAGAAAAACCAAGACAGTGAAAGAAAAAGGTTCAACACATTATCCAAAGTCCCTGCCCATGGCAGGGGGATTGGAACTAGGTGATCTTTAAGGTCCCTTCCAACCCAAACCATTCCATGCTTCTATGATCTGTAAAGCAAAAATTGGACAAGTTCTTTAGGAAGTTTCAAAATCCTATTTTTTATATTAACGAACAAGCTAGGAATAGGCAAAAACATAACAAGGATTGCAGAGTATGACATACTTGGTTATCAAATACCAGATCATACTGAAGAAATTCTGAAGAATGGGGCAAATGAGCACACATGATGTTCATAAATGCAAGGCTGGGTGTATTACAGAGAAAAGGAGTTTACCCACTTTATTAATTTTTACGTTTATGGTTTCCAAAAGGGCCTTTTGAATTACTCTTGACAATTCCGTGACCTCTTTCAGATGTATAGCCTGATCAGAAATGAAGACGGGATGGGAAATATTTAAACAGAATAGAAAAACATGCTATATTATTATATATATCAGTAGGACAAATTTGTAAGAGTGCTGTGTTGAATTATGGGGATCCAGCAAGAGTATGTCTGGGGCGTGTAAAACTCTCTCTCTCTCTCTGGAATTATGTCATGTAGAAGACGGAAAATAAGAGGAAATCTGACCATAAAATATATATGGAAAGATGAATACTGTATCGAAGGCAGACCAAAGCCTGGTCCTGATCCATCCTATCTAATTTTGGATACTTACAATATAGATGTCTATGAGTGAAGTAGTCAGCTTGGTCTTCCTCTGTGGCCAGTAGGTGCTGTTAGGGGATGGTTCATCTGACCCGGTGACTTCGGTGGCTCCAAAGGGAGCCCAGGGAGGGGAGGTCTGCTGAGCTTTGGTCAGAGGAATCCCACACTGTGTTTCTGTATACAAGAAATCAGTTAGTGAATCAGAGGAGTGAAGTTAAAACTTGGCTGGATAAGAAGATACTTTTTTTACAGAACCCCTTACCATGGAAGTAATTGTACATAACCAGTTGTTTGTGAGCTGTGGCACACAGCGCCCAGGCTTGCAGTGTTCATCATTGGTTTGGGTGTAAAGATAGACACAACAGGCCCTTTCAATATTACCACACTTCATTCCAGGAAAAAAATGCTTTCAGAGAAGGCTTAAAAGGATGAATTTCAGCTAAAAGAGGCTGATCTGTCCGGTCTCCTTCCGTAGATAAGAAAGCTCCCTTGAGAGTAAGTGAACTAGGTTTTGGCTCTGTATCAGCCTCCAGAGACACCTCTCTATTCCTGCTGACTGTAGAGCATGACTAGGAAAAACAGTCTGCATGGATTCAGACTCTAACCAGAAGGATGCACATGAATGCTTTTGGAGAGAAGATAATCCCAGGTTCAGCTTGCCTTTTGTCTTCTGCTGTGGTATCTAAAACTGGTTCTGGTGGTCATCTGAGTTTTTTCTTTAAGGAATAATACTTTGTAGTGTAAATCTTTGTGCATTTATTTTATTATTTAGAAGACAGATTTTCTAAAAATATGTATTTGAGGTCTTGTTTGTTTTGCCTTGTTTCAGAATTTTACAGGCATAAAAATGAGTCAGGCAGTAGGGTCTAGGAATGAGCAACTCCCTTTCAGCACAAAGAAAAGGTTTGTCACTGTCCAGTGACACAGCATTCACATGATACCAGAAACTCCAAACTGCTTAATGGTGTTAGAGCAACCTCATTCTATTGCCCCCAAGATTTAAAAATCTCTAGTGTTTTCTCAGCGGTCTCAGCTGGTATACTGTGCATATCTGAATATTTTGCAATACTTCTCTGCTCTGCTGTGAGTGCTGACTTAACATCTAAAATAGTGCCATCCTTGCCAAACAGATATTTGTGTAATCTTCACATTTTTTATTTTTGATTGCTGAATTAATATGATAAGTTTTCAATTTTGGGTTCAACTGAAGGATAACTAACACAGATGACACAAGAAAAGTCTGTTCATTTCACTGTTGAGAAGGGATCACTGGCCATTCTAGTTTTGCAATGAACATAGGAGTAGCAGCTGCCACAAATTACGTCACTTTTGACTCCTCTCTTCATTTTTGATTACCAAATTTTGAAATTTTCCAGATTTGAGGCTCTGGTCTGGCAAAGTTTCATTGCAGGAATGAGTAAGCATTTCAGGCTTTGGTCTGAGGACTCTGCCCTTGTAACATTATCTTTGTTGATATGGAATTAATTTTCCACCTGAAATCATGATCCTCTGCCTTTATCGCATTATAATCCTCCCCAGAGCAACCATTTGTGATACTGTGGGCAGATTATGACTTCAAGTGAAGAATAAGCTTCAGCAAACAGAAGCAGATGAGCTCTTAAAGAGATAAAGATCCCATTTTCTTGCTAGTAATAAACAGCAAAAGAGAAAAATATATAAAATACAAAGGAGAAACACTGTCTATGAACAGGCTTTTCTGGAAGTCACAAGTGACTTTTTAATATTGAAACATAATACTCCATCAGCAAACCCTGAAGTACTTTGGGGTGAAGTCACTCAGTGAGACAGACCCACATACTTAAATCCCTGTTTGGCTTGCATTTCTAAGCACTTTTAGAGCTGCTTAGCTTCTACCAAATACTTCTGTTACATAAACATACTTTCCCAAAGAGTTTTATCCAGCTAATGGGGATGGGAGCGTGGTGAGGGAGCAGCTGCAGTGCAGGGTATATAACCTGGCTTCAGCCCGTAGCCCTCATCTGTAAGTGAATCTTAATGCATTTAACGTTTAGGAAATCTCTTCTAATTTCAGAACTCAGAATAGATTTGCTGGGCATTTTGGTCTATTAAGGAATATTTTCTTCTACTACAGAATAATATCTGATGCACACTAACATTTTTCTGCAGAAGAGAATTTCCACAAGCAGCTCTGTAACAGCAGGCTGCCCGTGTTGCATTTCCCCCTCTCATCCGGAATGTTCCGAGCATCACATTGAATGATAAGTTGTCTCTGTTAGCTGCTAGAAAGCAAATGGGGCAGTATATTTTCCCACTGCAATGGTGTGGCAGAGTATCTTACAGATTTAAGTCTTTAAATGTTTAGAGATCTGCCTATACCCATGCAGGTCTGCTGGCTGCAGTGGCTTCCCTTACTCTGCTTGTGTTGGTTGATATGGATAGGGTCCTCCTTCCATTAAGATACAGGGAGTCAAAGTCTGGCCCTACCTGTAGACTGAATGACTCCACTGCTTTAGTAGAGTAGGTGGGATCATAAAAAAAGATTCAGGAAATTTTGGCCATCATATGTATTTCATAGCCCTAATGGACCACATACATGAACCTCCCAGATGAACTAGGTAGAGTTGGGCTCTATTCCTGTCCCTCCTGTCCAAGTGTCCAGGAGTAGAAGGTTGCTACTTGGAAGTTACTTCACCTGATACTTCATCTTGACACTTCAACCTTTTCACATCATCTGTTGCATGCAATGTGTATCTGTAGCAATTACCAGCATGTGCATGTAAATGTATGTTTGTGTGGTTTGGCTACCACATTGACTTCACGGAGCACACCTTTACATAACGAAAGTAGCTGTTGTTCTCTCTGAGTGCCCAGAACAGACTGCAGCTCTCTTCCCTTGCGGTCTCATGAACATTAGAGGAGTAAATCCAGTTTGCACAGAGCCATACATCTGACTTTTGATTGCTTCAGTTTACCAACTTAACATTTTAGCATAACTTTTCTAGGCTGATTTCCTATAAGGCAAAACAAACCACCAAAACCAAAAGGAAAAGCTAAGGGAAAGGGAAAAAAAGAACAGCAGGTTTATAAGGAAATCTGTTGCTCCCACTAGTATTCAGCTAGCAGGAACTTGGGATATTTAGATTCACAGCATAGATTTCAGCACTTTTAGCTAAAATCTCACCTTGCAGAAGTTTGATTCTTTATGTGGACCAGCCATTCTGAGTGCTGGGTTTGTCCCGTAAGGACTTCAGCGGAAATACTTTACTAGGAAAAAAAAAAGGTGAAAAATTCGGCATTATTGCATCTATTCTGGGTTTTGAAAGGTATATAGTCCTTAAACTGCAGACTGTCACTAAGGTCATAGATTTGGCTCACTTATTCTGAAAGCTGATGTGACTAAGTGAATGAAACTCTTATTTATAACCTGGCCAAGTTTAATATCAACGCACGTTGTATTCAGTACAAATGACGCATAGCAGGCTCGTGCATGCTCATGAGGGCACTCAGTGAAATGAGAGAATGCTCATTGTAAATGCTCTGCAGATAGCAATACAGGGCTAGCATTATATGTGTTGCCATTAAAGGAATGAATTTCTATACGGCTAAGACATTCTGGATGATGCCCAGAGGTTTTCACAGCAGCCTCTAAAAAGCATTTGTGAAGGGCAGCTTTTCCTGAGTTTATTGATTTGGCCAAATATACATGTATTTCTCAGATGATAGCAAAAGACAGCACTCTGTCTTAATTATTTTATTCCAAATGGTAAGGCCTCCCCCCAAATCCAGCAGCATCAGAACTCTTAACAAGAACCATTAGTCATAACGAAGTGTTGCCAGCTACCAGTTTTTCTTCACTTTCATTCTTAGGAAAGAATGCACGTTTCCAGCTCACGCTCCCTGAAACAATTTCTCATGAGGCCAAGAATTAACCTGGAAAATTTTAATTAGAAATTAGAACTATTTAGTTATAAATAACTGAAAGTGGGAGCTTATAAAGAAAAGCAAGAGGCGTTACTGCTGCTAGCTGTGTCAATAGTACATATGATTGAGAAGTATAAACCAGATGTGATATTAACAGCACATGGCAACATCTCTTTATTGTTACATGCAGTATAAATGCAGGGTTAAAGATGAGCATGCTTGTACCTCAAGTTGTTGTTAATGTCCTGTATGATTTTTGTGGTGTTATATGGCTCTGTTCTGGGAGATCTCAAACACGATGATTGCTTTTTCTGCTATAGGGCTTTAGATCAAGTCCTCGTCATGCTAGAAGACGTGTAGCACCTCGCCTTGAGGAAACACAACCTATAGTGGAAGCTCACCACCTAAGTGAGCAGGAAACTTCTGTAAGAAAAAGAAAAATCAAGAAAAGCAGCCGAGTTCAACCAGAATTTTATCATTCTGTTCAAGTTACCCCAACTCGAAAACCTGTAAGTATTCTACCTTTAGGGATAAATAGCACTTGAAGTATATTGTAGAGGCATGTAATGGAATTCTAATTTTTGGGCCATCCATGTTCTGTTCCTCAATTTAAAACCTTTTTAGTTCTCATGTTGAGTGAATCTAGCTACAGGTTTGTTTGACTGCATTTAATGTTGATGCATAACTCTACGAAAGATTCTGTTCTGAAGAGGGATTTTGAATTTTGAGTTTTATTTAATGTTCAGTCTATATTCAAATAAGATATTTAATTTGATAGTTTTATAGTGATATTACTTAACAGGTTTTTACAGCACATGTATATGTTATTGAAATTCCTTATCACATTTATCAGAGATTCTATGTACTGAACCAAAATTATATTAAATCTCATTACTAGATACAATTTTGAGGTCTCTTTTGCTTTATACAGTATTTACAATCTTTCTGCTCAACAAAACTTGTATCGAGTCTTATCATTCTTTGCTCCTCAGCTTGATCTAAACATAATTCTTTCAATACTGATAACCTACTTTTAGTGAGGAAATATGACAATTCATTGAAACACACAGTCCCTAATGTAAATGCATGTGAAGATATTTCCTGCAGACACAATGCATTCCTCTTTTTAATGAGAGCTCCTGGCTTTGATGCATTTGCTAACCTATCCGTGCCAATGTTAAGGGGCTTGAACTACTTCTATTAAGCCAATATTATTAAAAAGGTAACTATTGAGCATACCCTAAAAAAGATATCTCGAGGTCGCTCCAACTTAACTGAACCCTCCTAGATTTGTGTACATTGACCACCAAGAATTATCAGTGACCTCTGAAGCTGGTTTGAGAAAGAGCATTCCCTAGTGGAAGTACATTGTCTGAGAGATCAAGAAACTTGTGCACAGAAAAGAAAGCCACAGCTGCCAGAACTTCTACCTTTCAGCCAATACCTTTCGTTTCTCTGCTTTCACTTCACTATTCCCCAATTTCCTCTGTTCTCTTGTGCTTCCACTTATTTATTTTACTCTGCTGCTGTTTCTGTGGTTTAGTTTGATCTGATGGATTCGTCTTCTGCTCTACTTCAAGGATCTGCTCTTCCTTTTTTCTCAGCCATCTCCCTTTCACTCCCATCCTATCTTGCTCTCTAGACTCCTGGCCTTAACTGTTACATTCTTACTAGGTCTCCAGCCTCTCGCCAGGCTCCTCTCTATTCATTACTTGCTTCTGATCTTTGCCCCGCTTTGTCATCCTTCCTTCATCTCTTGCATCATCTCCTCTATTATTTTCCATTCCGCTCTTGGTTTTTCGAATCCCTTTTTTGTTTAATTGTTATTTTTTTCCATGGTAGCCCTATGCTGAGGGTAAGCCTGCCTGTAATCGTGAGGCTATTACCGACTGCTGATTACCAACGTGGGAAAAAGAGCATCAGTAGTGCTGAATTAAAGAACTAAAACTGTGGAAATGGTGTAAGCAGCAAAACAGGCTTTGAAGAATGGATTAGTGAAATTAAGAAAGCCCTGCTTTTCCCCGAAGTCAGTAACACGTCAGGGAATTCAGGACCAGCAAAGAAAAAAAGAAGTGTAAGAATAGAAAATGCACAGTGTTACCAAATAACTTCATTTTCCTGTCGTTTCATGGTTCTGTGCTGTGTCTGACAAGACCTACCACTGAAACAGTAATAAATCCCAGACACAGAGAAAACTTCTCTCAGTGCTGTCACCATTATGTCACTATCTTGAAATTGCTTTTGCAGTATATCTTTTATGCAACATTATATAGTTCTTTTGATAGCCTTTTGTTCTACAGCCTAGATGAACTCACATTTCTACAAAAAAGAATAATTAATTATCTTTATTAGACTATGATCCAGAAAACATAAGTCACCAATTTCATTTCTCATGGATATAGTAAGTTATTTTGAATGTATTATTAAAGCCATGGTGACAGGGTGAGTAAGGTTCATGCCATGACGAATCACTGCAGCGCTGTGAAGTTTCATGCAATCATAGTGTTGTCCATCCCACCGTCTGTCGCAGCTTCGTTCCACTTAGTCTCAGTGTCTCAAAGATGAGAGACTTTTGTCCTTCATCTTTGAACAGTTTTACATGATTCAGTGCCAGAAATGCTCTTGTTAGTCTGCATAATTTCTTTCCATTATCTTTTCCTGTTATTCCTAGCTCTGCCCACTTGAACCACTTTAAGTATATCATCTGTTGTCTTGATGTTTACACTGGGGAAATATCTGTAGGCAGCTATGGCCATATCCTGCTTAGTCATGACTTGAAAAAAAAAGATGTATGATGTCTGGTAACAAGAATACATAATTTCTCCTCATAAAGCAGTTCTTCTGATCATTTTTGTTGCCTTTTTCCTACTTGTGCTTTTTTGTCCTGATTTTCTGACGAGAGAATGGTATTGCCAAATTAACTATAAAACAGCGTTATATGGAAAGGTTTTTGTTTGCTCCAGGAAATATCTGAGTAATCAGTCATAAAATATGTTAGCATGTTCTGTTGCCATATTAAGCTATATGCTTAAAGACTTTTCAGATACTTCATTAAAAGTTTTGTTGGATGTTTAGATGCTAGGCTTTCGTATTCCTGCTAATTTAGGCTATTTCTTATTTGGTGGTTTTGTTGTGTCTAGAACTCGTTTTGCAGTTTCCTAGCCACAGCTATAATTATCTGAATTTGCTTGGATTATTTCTCACTTCCTGCATAGCATTTTGAGTTCTTTCCAGTATTGTCCCTGATCTTGTCAGAACTAAACAAAAATAAATTAGGTGTAATTGTGTGTATGGGAGTAACTTCACTGAAGACAACAATTGCTCCCCTTGAAAATCTACATGAGCAGATGTTTGCAGAAATAGAACATTACTTTTCCTTGAAAATGTCTTTTTTTTTTTTTTCTTTTAAACCTTCAAGGTCATTAATAAAGACATTAAATACTTTTCATCCTGATACTGATCCTTACCAGACAGAGTTCATAGCCATTTTCACTTTATCTTATTCATCTTACTGCAGCACAACGTCAACATAATGGTGTGTAGCTTACCCCTTTCACAGCACATTGTTATATATTGTGCCCTGTAGGTCACCCTCTCATTGGTGCCTGTATTATTTGTGCTAATGTTCCCTATAGTGACAGTTTTACACCAACTTCACACTGAGGAGAGTCCAGATACCTATTACTGAAGCATGCTTTGAATTTTTGAACACAATGGAGAACGCTTGAGTAGAAACAGAACTGTGTTCTTTAAATTAGCATGACTTCATGGAAGTCAGAGGAATGTTACATATCACTCCTTTCAAAAATTGGGTAGCTAATTCTGTATAGGTAGTTAAATTTTCTGAAGGTGTGAAAGGATGCACAAAAGTCTCCTGTTGTGAGCTTGCTGCTGTCTAGGAATACTTCTCCAGGGCAAATTTTAAACTAGGGGTTTTATTACAAGCATTTTGCAAATACTACTTATATTTTACGTAGTGGTCTGCTCTGAAGCAAAAGTATAAAACACTGCAAATTACTAATATGTTTTTTTTTTTTTAACCTGTGCTGGCCTGGAAGCAAAAGATGACCTTGATTTGTGCACATTATGGCTTCTGAGCTGCAGGGTTAGTTAGACATACAGGTCTGCCAAATTCTGATTTCACCTGTATGTCTAAATATATAGTTGAAAAGAGATGCTGTCAAAGCAGTGCCTTTTGACACCTCCATTGTTAAACAGTTTGAAGGGCTCTTAAATTGCCTGACTTGTGCAGCCACCAGGGATTACTTAAGACCATGAGATGTAGTACCAAAATTTGCACTTGCATTTGTCGTAACAGGATCACTGTATGATGTGCGGCAGATGAGACTACAGAGACTGGGGCATAAATAACCTGGTTCCTTTGCTTTCAGATGCTAAATCCTGTTTCTACTCAAAAGCCTTGCCCTTCACTCATCCAAACTTACTGGTCTGTTTCACACCTGTAGTGTAGTGACAGCATATAATCGAGGTGGTTATCTACTAGATAGTGTTAAAAAAAATGTATCTCTGAAGTAATTTACAAAGAATAAACTGATGACAAATAATGATCTCAGAAGCACTGCTGCTCCTAGGTATCCCTCCAGTGTCTCCTAATGAACCCATTTCTAATTATTTAAAGACTTTCCTTTGAAGCAATTTAGCTTCTTAGGGGTGGGTGAAGAATCACTACAAGGGAACAGAGAGGGAGGTAAGATGTTTGGGAAGAACACATGTAGAAAATGGACTGATGCCACCAGCTTCATTGGTCTATTGAGACTACTCCCATGACTGAAGTGAGGCATGCACTGTAAAGACAGATGATGCGAGTTTGAAAGCAAAGTTAATCAGTTTCTAACGCATGTAAAACCATGAGCTGTCCCATCCATGGTCTTACTCAGCTATCCTGGTTTTTGCATTTATGTGTTTAAGACTTAAAACTTATGAGACAGTATTACAATTATGTAACAAAAACACATTGGAGTTTTTTTTTAAACATCTAATACCAAATCATTTATAGAAGTCTTGGTATTAGTTGACACCTTACCTAAGATGAAATTTTTCACATGGATGAAGTTGTTTTACAGGGCTTTTTGGGAGTTTTTGATGTGTGTCATTAAACAATTGCCATTTCATTTTGTTAATTTCCATTTATACTTCTGGTGTTATTTACTAGTTTTCCAATACTCTGGTGTACTTTACGTGATATCTGAATGACCTAATATAGGTGACATACAAAAATTACTGATCTCTCTGCCCAAGATTTGGGTAACTCCAATATTAACTATTTAATCTATAGATTGCATTCATAGCTTCTTCCTTTTGGAGGCATCTGCTTGTTTTGAATTATGTCTCCTGTGGAACACATTTAGAAGCAAATATTGCAAAACATTATCTTATCATTTTTCACCTTTAGCATTTTTATTAACATTATATTAATGTTCTCAAAACATATGACAAAGCTGTAAGCTACCAGACTCTGCATGCATATCCTCTCCCAGGATAATCTGAGCACAGCCATAGTGAAGAAATGGAGGGAACATGTGAATGAATATAAAAGGGAAACAAGGACTGCATTTTTTGCTTTAAGTCTGTTGTGGTTTAACCCAGCAGGCAGCTAAACCCCACACAGCCGTTCATGTCAGAAAAAAGGTAAAACTCGTGGTCTGGTAAAGACAGTTTAACAGGGCAGAAAATGAAGGGAAAATAATAATGATGATAAAACAATATACAAAACAAGTGATGCATAATGCAAATGTTCAATAACCACTGACCAATGCCCAGCCACGCCCCGAGCCGTGGGCTGCCACCCCTCCAGCCACCTCTCCCCAGCTTTATTGTTCAGGTTGGTTCATACGGTGTGGAATATCCCTTTGGCCAGCTGGGGCCAGCTGTCCCACCTGTGTCCCCTCCCAGCTCCTTGCGCACCCGCAGCCTCCTCGCTGCTGGGGTGGGGTGAGGAGCTGAGGACTTGGCTCTGCAAGCGCTGCTTGGCAATAACTAAAACATCAGTACGTTATCAACATCGTTCTCATCCTAAATCCAAAACACAGTGCTTTACCTGTTACAGGTACTAGGAAAAAAATTATCTCTATCCCAGCTGAAACAAGGACAAAAACCTAAAGGATATTGATGGGGATTTTGAGAAGCTCCTGAAAAGTTTATTAGGTGATTGATTTGTAGTTTTTAACAAGATTTAAGCATCTAGACATCTTAGACATTTTCTTAAAACACCTCAAGGAACCTATTTTAGGTGTGTAGGATCTTTGCAAATATCACTATAAATGTGAAATAAAGACAAAGATTGTAGGGGCCATTAGGTTGACTTCAAAGGCACCTCTTTTTCTTTCTGAACATACACATGCCTGCCAAGGGATTGTTTACATCTCTTTCTTGGACTGTTTTGGTTTATTGCTTTTCTTATAGCAAATAACTCCTCACTGATAAATTCTTCATAAAAATTTACACAAAGACTTCATTTTCCTGTGACTCTGCTAGCTTCTGTACCTCTTCCCTTGCTGCCTGCTCCCAATTTCCTCTTGGGTGCTTTTCCCTCTCCACCCTGCAGCTCATCTGTTGCACTGTAGCAAATGCCCATTTCTTCCACTCCTTTTGCCCAGCTCCTAGACAGTTCAGATTTTTTCACTAGGCCAGGGAGGTGATTTTTTACAATTTTTAAACTACTTTTTGTTAAAGTGCAATAGTAACATGTTAAAAATTGCATCTGAGACTTAAAATTATTGTTGGATTGTCTTTCTAGTGATTTTTTTTTCCTATGGATGAGATACTACATCTATTAAGTAGTGCAAAAGAAACAGTTAATTGCATTAGTGCTAATAATTATTGATGACACAACTATGTCAAACCACATAGAAATAAGCATAGCAGTAACAGTACAAATGTACATTTAGAGCACCTTAACTGACTTCAGTGCTAGCTCCTATTTGGACAGTTAAGGTCATTGGTATTAATTGTCTCTTGTGGTGGCAGATCATGCCTGGTTTGAGTGTATTCACTGAGATTTGCACTTGTGTGGTTGGAAATAGCATCAAATCTGTGTTATTTTCCTATACACAGTTTCAAATCACCCTATACTTGTGGGCAAAGCCTTCTTAAATAGCAGGTTTTCTCTTTGATAGGTTAGCTGATTCCATAGGATTTTTATTTTGTCTGTATCAATTTTTATTCCCAGAACAAATGCTTATTTACTGAAAATGGGATGTGAGCTTAAACCAGCCTGGCTCTGTTTGATCTGAAGTGTTGAAAGAGGGTCAAAGTGCACCCTTGGTCCTTGGCGCTGAAGCTAACTTGTTACTAAATTAGCAGTGAATAAGATAAAATAGTCTTCAACTGTTGTATCAAAGAAATAGAGCGGTAAAACTCTGGCTTGAAAAATGTGTAATAGTTTTTTTGCCACTCTTATTTTGCCATGATTTCTATTAACTGGGATTTTGTGTTCATTGACAAAATTATACTATATGTATGCAGTGTAGCCTCACTGAGAAATTAAATTTTTAACTGTTCAGAATTTTTATCTTTAAAATCCCAGTATCCTTCCTTGATAGGTAGTAATATAAACCCAAGCTGCTAAAATGTGCTAGAGGTCTTAACTGTAAAAAAAAAAAGTTTTATGTAAATGACCATAAATAGTAAATTTTGTACAGTAGCTGAAGGCAGGTTAAAGGTTTTTTTGTTTGATTTTTGTTATGATGGTATTATTTGCACAACTTAAAATGGCCAGTTATTGTCTCACAGATGCACAGTAATTATAGAGCCTAAATGCAGATGTTTCCTTTTCCTTCAGTGCCACAGGAGTCACTCTTCAGAGCTGTATTGTGTAACATCCTACTGTGGCACATAAACAGTACATCTTTATATAGCAAGGGACTCCCTTATCTATTTGTATTTATATATAACACTACACACGGGTATTATGTTAAAAGAATAGTTTGGCAAAGGCAAGTATTCAAACATTAGGAAGTTCTGGAATTAGGGTTACATGTGCAGCTTTAATTCAGTCGATTATGCATCCGCATTGTCATATAGACTTGAATTGTATGGAGTACTGTTTTTTCACAGGATGTACTCTGTATTTATCGTAGGATGGAAGTGCTCTTAGGATGACTTTTATGTGTAGGAGTTATGCTGCATAAGTTGTAAAGTGTGTAAATGAATAAAACAGGAGGCTGCAGGAAGGGGGAGGATCTCTCATTTCTTTAAAACGCATTGAGTGCTTCCTTGGAGACTAAAGGGTGGGCACAGGGTCACTGTGAATGTGCTGAGCAACTGGCTTAAAACATTTTTTATCTTCCATTTTCTAAAAGCCTGACTCATAGCATATGGTTGGGTTTATAAAAGTTCTCAAGCTGCCACTCACCACTGAACTCTGTATGTGCTGTGGTCTGAGTATTACTGATACATAATTCTAGTAACTCTTAAAAAATCAGATCCCTGGCATCTCAATTTGACCTAGGTAACAAAACTGACCTCCTGGTTTCAGTTTTGCATCCTGTGTAATGGGAAAGATCATTAGTATTTGTGAAGTGGTCATATACTACTGTAGTCATGAGCACCACAAAACAGTCTATGAAATAACAATTTCTTCGTCACACCGGCATTTAAATAGCATGAAGTAAGTTGAGTTTTGGGGCTGCCCATTGAACAGAGAATGACAAAACAAAATATTGAACGACTGTTCATGGAATGAATATCACCCCTCATTTGCACTAAGTAAGAGACAGCGGGGATGTAATAGTATATGATCGCATCATTATAACTGCACCATGATGTACAAATAAACAGGCTGAACTAAGGTTGCATGGTGAACTTTGAATCTGGGATTTGGTAGTATTTTAGTTCTGGACTTTGCAGCCTTAAGAAAAGTATTTTAACAAGAACTTCGTGTTTGATTTCCTACTCTTGTTAAAAAAAGTAAACATAAAACCAAAGCTCCATTGTGTGGCTCATCAGCAGGTTTTGACACTTGTAACTACAACACAAAAAATTTGCTATTTGATTTCAGGGAGAGAGTGACGATATTTGTGTTCCTCCATACAAACTGGTAACACGGGGAACAGGTATTTATTTCTAGAGGAAGTCTCAGATACGGCTGGAGCTGGGGTGAAATTTCCATTTCCTACTAGGCTCCTTAGGGGATGTGCCGCCTTGTGCTCATTCTTCCCAAGCACGGCTCTTTTTGCCCTGTCTCCTCCAGCCTGCTGCTGACCTGCCTCTGCCCCACCGCTGGCTCCTTCCTCACTGCCCAGTCCTCACTCCTCTGCTGACCTCAGCCCTTCTCCTCTCGCTTTGTCAGCCCTTGTATCACTCTCCATGTCACACCCCTTGCACAGCCCTTCCCAGGCTCACCTGGTCCGTCATCTCATTGCTCTGAGGCACTTGTGCGACCGGTATCTTTGATTTCTGGGTCTCCCTGTGGCCGCTGGCTGCATATTCCATGCATACCTTCTTCCTTGACTCTTGTCTGTGTTCTTGGAGACCTTCTCCTCTCACACAGTTCCTACCCTCCTTGTTCATCAGAGCACCTTGTTGAAAGCCTTTTGCTGAGGCAAGACGGGTTTCATGCCAGCATGTCAGATCCTTAGCTCTGCCCTGATTCGCTCTTTCCAGCACTGATGGTTACTAGTCCCAGCTGTTACCTTGCAGGTCCGTTTCTCCTCTAGTCCTCATCCATGGAGTCTGCTGTTCCCTTGAAGGCTCTTCAGCTGCAGCTCCCAGACTCTGCCAGTGTCTGTGTTTGTCCCCCACGCTGTCAGTCCCAGTGGGTTTCTCCAGCCCTTTCCTCCAGCGCGCCGGTTCCTGTGTTTGTCCTCTGCATTCAGACTGCATGGCTTCTTCCTCTTGCTGGCCAAGCACAGCCGAGCGAGTCACGGAGAGCATAAAAGAAAAACAGACTCCTGCCTGTCCAGTCTGGTGCCTGCCCTCCCCTGCTCTCCCTGCCTCTTGCCTGCACTGCCATCAGCCTGCAACCACTGCAGGTAACTATTAGACGGAAAGATTAGTTTTGCCTCCGTATCTCCAAGCTGGAAGGATCCTGCTCAGCTCCTCGGCGGGGATGGTAGGTGTCCTGACATCGGAGGTAAGAGCTGCGAGGGTGGAATTTGCTTGGTCAGTCTGTGGTGGTGGGGTATTGGTCTGGCAGCTCTAAGACCCCTGAGAGTCTTGAGAGGCTTTGTTTAGTGGGTGCCAATCTGAAGAAATTTAGTTGATACACTGAAGACATTTTAGTTGACAAATTCTAGCATGGCCTTGTTTAAAAAAAAAAAAAAAAAGAAGAATTCTGATAAAAATCATATTGGTAGTCACCTGGACCCTAGGAATAGTTAAATCAAACTATTTAACTTTGCAAAGAAGAACTACCGGCAGATGAGGAGAGATTAAAAGAAGTTGACTCGCTCAGCAAAACCAAAAGAGGCTGAGAGGGGGTACAATGCAGGCTATGCATGCATCAGGAAAGCAAAAAAGGTATTTAAGGAAATGAACACTATTGTTGCAATAAACAAAAGACCAGAAATAAGTTTCAGGTGGCAAGTAGAGGAAGATTATTTGAAATCATGAAAGCAGGAGGCTCTGGAGCAGTTTTCTTGTCAGAGCAGTTAGATCAAACCCAAACTTTAAAAGCTTTACTTCATACTCCCTGATGCCAGGGATAGCAGATGATATTTATATCTCAAAGACTTATCACTCTGGCAAATGTAGACAGATTTTTAACAAAGATGGCAAAAAGCCTATGTCTAGCTTAAAGGATATTCATATTTGAAGCATCTATCCCAAAGTCTAGCATCTTCTCAAAAAAGATCACTGGGATATTTTTTTAGTGTCGACAAATAACTACTGGATATTTTCATCATCTTGTTCTCGGGCTTCTTGGTCAAACATGGACTAAAAATTTTAAGAAAATTCAACCTTGGGCAGGGAATATTTTCAACGAAATGTAAGGTGATGTAATGAAATGTAAAATGGATTTTGTAAGAGAAAACAAGCTGATAATTATTAACAGTATTATTAGTGTTGTGTAATTGTAAGAATCTGTATTTTCAAAGAGTTAAATGTTGATTGATCACTGATCAAGTCTTAGAACTTTGTTTTAAAACGTGGGATTAAAACAGTTTGAAATAAACAAATGAGTATTTAATTTTATAAGGAGGCAAACTTACCAGTCAGGAACGTTAACAGTTGTCACTAGAAGCTATTTTATTTATATATTATATATATAAAGAATATCAATACCAGTGTTTTAGATTTTCATTATGTCAATGAAAAAAATTCTTCTAAGTCCTCCTTTTATTTTTTCTTGAAAACAAGACTGATGTGCCCATCAGAGATTCAAAAGCTACTTAGAATTTTAATTTGCTCTTTGATGTCCAGAGTGTTTTCATACTCAGATACATCTTTTATGGCAGGAGTAATTTGGTTTGCTATTAAAACCTATATATAATATAACATAATCTCCAATGAGAAGCTTAGAAGGCTGAGGAAAGGATTTGAAGTTAGATGATTTCTTATTCCAGACTCTTCCTCTGTTATAGTTGGCCTTGTAGGCATAGTAAGCAGATAAGACTCTGTGTGCCTCCCTCAAACCTTAGTTGTTCTGCTGTGTTATTCTCTTTTGTGTCTGGCAGACTAGGGGGATCTGAAAGGATGCAAGATAGCTGCAATTAAAAATTAATTAAAAAAATATTTGTAGGTAATGGGAATTTTTTTTGCAACAGTTATATACAGCAGTCATCTAAGGCATATACATTTCTTTTACAGAAATAATGAGTTTGAGACCATGAAATTCTGGCATTTTAGGTATTAATATCTATGAAGCATTAATTTTGAAACAAGATAATGATAATTATAATGGAAGCAGTAGCACATATCTTGCTGATGGTTTTAGTATAAAACTCAACCAAAACACCTATTTCTCATACTGTGGCTTCCCAGACACTAAAAGTTAAAAATACTATCTTCCCATCTGCAAAACCTTCAGTACCTTTCTGTTGGCTTCTATAATGTAGGTAAGCTATTTCAAGAGTAAGTCGTACAATTCATGTTGAAAAAGTAAACAGAGGAACTAGGTGAGGAATAAAGGAATGGATTAAATATGAAATATATCAGGGTTGTCATGTTGATATTATTAATTAAAAAAAACACAACACAACACTTTTTTTGTTAGCACAGTTTCACAAAGCAGCTTTTCAAGAGACCTGAGGGCTGTGGCATAACATGGCTAGTTTAAGCTGAATGTTGTTTGGCCCCCCTTATATAGAGGTCTTGGTTATGCCATGCTTTTCAATGTATTCATTTGAAAATGAAAAAAACAACAAGCAGGTTTTCCTTGCACAGCAACATACTTTAAATGCCTTATTTCTCTCTTATGATAAGGTTGTTGAGATTAGTGGAGATTATTTTCACAGTGTCTGATCCCTTAGCTCATCTCACAGTTAATGGAGAGTTTCAAATGTGGAGCATCTCTCAACTTTCTGCTCCTGAAAGAGATCAGTGATAAATTAAGTATACGAAACAGAAACTCTACTTGTTGTAGCATAATATTCACTAATTTCTTTTCCTAGCTATTAGAAGATGGTATCACTTCAGACCAATAACTGCTTGAAATTTGATACATCTCTGTGGAATTGGTACACGAGGTGCTTTGTGGTTTCTGTTGCCTCCATTGCACACATCTCACCCAGGGACTACTTCAATGTTTTACCCAGTTGTTACTTAAAGCAGAGTGTATAAGCAGTCCTCGGCGCAGGGATCAGAACCAGCACTTCCTTCTCCCCAGAAAGCCTTGTGTGCTGTGACGCAGAGTGCTACGCTCCCTCTTCCTCTTTCTCATTCCATAGCAAGAAATCTTGGAACTTTTTTTTTTTTTCTTTAATCTGTACCAATCCCACAACTAGGCTAGCTACTGGGAAATGAGGGTTTGAACCTAGGTTTCAAGCTTAAGACAATAAGGAAAAGGCAAACAGCTGCTTTGTTGCTTCTGTAGTTCGAAAGAATCTAGTGTGCTCTGCTGTTATGAAAGGATGACTGAAGACCAATTTCAGGAGAAGGTTTGGGGGTGTCTTGTGTCCCTGATGCTGCATCATCCTGGGTGACCAGGTTTTTCTGACTACTTAGTTCCTACCAAAACCTCAGTTTTGCATCATGTCAGTTTTAGATGTGTAATTAGATGGTTATCCAGTAAACATAGTTTGATGTTACAAAACTGTATTACAATGTCCAAGTACATACGTGCACCTAGCCCTTGATCCATTTGAATTTCATGTGCTCAGATAACCTATTTCTTTCATGAAAGTTGCCTCTGTAAGGTTATTTTCCAAGTGTGGGAATGGTAGAGATTGACCTACTAGCATTCAGGGAAGATCCCATCTCCTTTTGAAAGCCTGTGAAAGCATCAGAATTTCCTTGTATAAATACAATCAGAGGCTCAAAATGCATGTGATACTTAATTTGTGTGTCTGTTTTGAATTTTTATCATTTCTGACAACATGCAGTCCCCAGGGACTTGCATAGCCTGATTATATACGTTGGATGGTTTGTATTCCTCATTGCATTATCATCTAATCAGGTTAAAGTAGTAAAGATTTACTAATGGGAACATTCAGTTGCCCTAGATTTTATCTTAAATTTATTAAGGTATTGTATTTTAAAAGTTGATCCACTTTAATATCATTCAATCTGGGATGTTAAAGTACAAAAATAGCCTGTTACATTCAACTGATATTCTAAATTAGGAAGAATTTTGTTGAAACACACTTGGTAAAACCATGATTCAAACCCTTCACTTCTGTTCAGACTTATCCATTGCCCACAATGAATATAATGAAAGAAAAGAAAATGTATTCCATGAATTCTGAGATAGTTTAGTGTAAGTGAAATAGAATTTTCAGTTTAGTTATGAGTTATTTGTATTTCAGTCACTGTTGACCTGTACTTTCCAACAGCTTCCAAAAACCAACACGAAAGGACTCACTGCAGGGGAAAATCTCAAAGATAAGATGTGGAAACACAAGACATTTCATTAGAATTCAGCTGGCCAGTGCAATCTCCGATGTGTCATAAAGTTGGGGAATTTTTGCAATCTGATGATAATTCGTTATCAGCCTCTCAGCAGCTTTTGCCAGCTGGATTGCTTGACTGAGTTTAAAACCTGACCTCTGCTAATGCTTCTGCCTTGAGAAATGACAGTGCAAAACCCACTGGCATTCTTCAGGGTATCGGATCCTGTTTAGGGGTGGGTTATCTGATATATGGTGTTGTGTGTTACCTTACACCATTTTCCAGCTATTCCATCTTCCACCTAGTATCCACCTGATCTTCTGCAGCGCCTCACCTACGACAAACAGTCCTTTCCCTCCTCAAAGCAAGTCATGCCTTGGTACTTGGCCAAATCCCTCTTACAAGAAGTATACTACATACTTCTTTGAAATCATCCCCATTACTGGAAACCAGCTCACTTTTATAGCACAGTAGCAAGCCTGACTCTCAGGCGGCTGCTGCAATCACCTGATTATAGAGAAAACCATAGACGCTGGCAGAAATGAGTTTTGCTCTCCTAAATGCTTTCCTGAGCATGCTTTGTCACCCGAGAGGCAGTGGTGAGGGCTGCGTGTGCAGTTTGCACCCCCCTGTGGTACTATCAGTGAAACAATGCATTAAGTTTAATCCTGTACTTCAAATGCAGGCAAAACTCCGCTTAGATTTGTTACGTATGACCAACAGGCTTCAGTGCACAAGCTATTACATGCATAACTGCTGTGCAAATACAACAGTTCCCGCTGATCACGAATAGAGGCTACAGATTAGTCTTTAGGCTAACGAGCAGAAGGAATGCACAACTGGAGGTATAGAATAAGCAGCTATAGTATCGAGGCTGTGACCTTATGGACCTAAGAACAGTCAAGCCCTGCCCCTCGCTAAGTCCCAGAGTAGGCTAAGTAAGGATGTGTCTGATCAATATTTTAGTGGACATGAAAGACACTTGAGTCACGTAACTCAAAAAAAATGTTGTGTATAATTAACAGTCACATTTTTCACTTGCAGACAGCAATGTGCTTTATCGAAAAGTAACAGAAGTGCCTTACATGTTGATTTTAGCATAACTGATTTTTTTGCATATGCTGTCCTAATTGGCCAGGAACCTTTTCAGGATGTAGAGATTAACCTGTACAGATGTTCTCCATTACTTTGTATTTTTAAAACCAGTTAATATGTTGCTGTAATCATGGAATTATTTTGGAATTTGGAATAATTATTAAATTATTTGAAATTTAAAGCTACAGCATGGAAAATGTGTTCGCTAGAAACAAACAGGCCAGTGGGGTGAGTAGTAAGTGTGTTGTGAACAGTGGTTGGACAGGGGCAGAATGATTACAGACTTCTTATCAAAACTATTAATTTACCCAAGCAAAGCAGTTGTTCAGTTAAGTTTACATTTGGAATAGCAAAATTTAGGCTCTTAAAAATACTTACGTGCTCAATAGCTCTGTGTACACATTACTCAGAAGTATCTCCACGCTGAATAAAAAGTAGACTGTAATTAAGTTAGAAGTTGTCATTTCTTAGATGCGAGTTTGCTAGATTTTGCTATTATGAAAAATTCCTTTCTGACCTTCCTACCTTGTTCTGAAAAGGAGATTAACATAATTCCTGAAGAGCTAGTAAGCCAAAATCGGTTTTGTTCATTCATTTTGTTAATGCACGCATTAAGTAAGGTCGGACAACTTAAAAGAGGATAGCTAGTTGTAATACGCATGGATGCCAAAGATTGCTCTACTGTTGCCTGTTCGGTTTGATTTCTTAAAAATATGTCGAGGTCTTCTCACCTAGCTTATCTTCTAGTACTGTAGCACAGCTGACCAGAATGACAGTCTCCTTTTCCCTAAAACTGACATCTCAATAGAGAGTATGGAGAATATGTTCAGTGGTGTATATGGAATCATCGCTCAACAGTGCTTTTGGTTTCTAAGGGTAGGAGGAACTACAGAAGGAGTTGTTACTAAAAAAAATAAGAATGGGTTATTAAGGCCTCTTTTGAGAAAAGGAAATCCTACTGGACAAAAACTGTAGCATACTTCCAAAGATAAAAATTTGAGAGTTGAGAGATCTTTCTTCAAAACTTCAATAACAACTGCTATTGTACTTTGTCCTTGCATGTTCCAAGCTGCTACATAAAGACTACCTATGGCTATAGCACCCTCACAACACCATGACTGTGCTCTTTCTAATTCTTACATTACAAAGTAGAAATGAAGGTGAAGAAAATGAAAGGCAAAATCTGTCTCCATGGGTCTGTGTGATCCAAAGACATTGAGGGCTGCTGAGCAGCCAATAGAAGATAAAGGCCCGAAGGAGCATCTTCAGAGCTGGGATTAAAGGAACACTTTCTCTTTTTATGGCAAAATCTGGCGCTAAGGACAGGCCACAAGAAGCTTAATTCCTGACTAAGCACATCAGGGCCTCTCTTAGCCCCATCTGGTACAACAGAGTACCCTCCATACCCTGCAGCAAGCTGTGCGCTTACCGCTCCCATGAGGAAGACACCTGTATGTGACCATCCTGCTTTATAAGATCCTACAGAAAGTTTTAGCTTATTATATAAACCGGCAGCAAAACATTCCTGGCACTAGAACTAATTATGAAGGCAATCAGAGCTGGGATCAGACATCTCATGTTTCTGTTTTTCCACACTTACCCTTGCTCTCTCCACATCAAAATACAGCGAACAAGAATTCAGTTAACGGGTTTTATGTATTCATTCCCTCCCTCTCTCCTCTTTTGAACTTCACCACAAAGTACTGTAGAAGCACAAAAGATGATTGGGATAGAAGTGAAGGAGGTCAGGAGAAGCAACCACTAGTAAGAGGTCTCCTCCTACTTAGCGAATTATTTAACTATTCATTATTGGCAATTTTATGCACAGCAAAGAGTGCATTACACTTTTACTTTGGGTTATGCAGGTTTTGAGTTTTAAAATGGGTAAAATACCCTCCAATGTAATAATGATTCGCTGTCCACCCCGTAAGAACTGATGATAAAAAGGTTCATATAGCAACAATAATTTTATCAGATCTGTCACAGTGTAAATTTATTTTGTAGGTAAAGGTACATTTTAAGTCCCTCAAAAAAGGAAAAAAACCCACCAAAACCCCAATGCCAAAAACCAAAGGGCTACAGGACAAGCCTAAAATAATAGATGTCAAAAAATCTGGAATCTTAGATGGGCTGAATGAGGGCTGTCTCTTCATAACAAAGCAGACTATACCTCTCCAAGCTGAGAATAGCATACCCCTAAAAATTAACATCGTACCTGGACCAGCATTAGGTTACGCTTTTGGAAGACTCACAGCAGCTCCCATGTGAAATCACAAATCAAATCCATCATTTTTTGGTCAGGTGCCCTGGAGAAAGCACAAGTCTCTCCAATCAGAAAATGCAGAGGAAGAGAAATAGCATCTTGCCCCGCATCATGTCCTGATAACCCGTGTATCCTAAACTCTCAGCATGGTGTTGAAATGCTATGGTTCAGACATCTCCATTTCCCACCTCACCCTAAACAGGGAAGCTAGACATGGCAGCAGCCCTATCGCTGCACTGCATCAGCGCTTATTTACGTTTCTGGAAGGGCTCTTTTTGGTGTAGCTGGGAAGCGTGAACGTGGATACAGTCTGTAAACCGCGATCAGCCGTTTGTTGACCGAAGCCGTCTTGGCAAAGCGTGACCGAAAGCCGCCTGTCGTGCTCTGCTACCCAGACGGGCTGCTCGGAGAAATCCTATTCCCTCCCTCTCCCCTTCCCTCCCTCCCCCCGCCCCCCCGCCGCTCCCAGCCGCTCCGGGCAGCTCCCGGGCAGGGGGCAGGAGCGGGGGCGCGGCGGCCCCGGGGCGGTAACGACGCCGCTGGGGCTGCCCGCGGGCCGGGTCCTGCCCACAAACGGATCTACGCGAACGCTTTCACCCGCAGCTCGGTGACGGCGAATCTTTCCCTTGTCCTGGCGGGGGAGCCAAACGCTATCGATTGTAGCCCGGAAGGTTTTTTTTTTTTTTCGGTTGTTGTTGCTGCCGCCGCTGGGTTTATTGTTGGGGCAGTGGGAGGCTCATTCGCGAGCTGGCTGCCCAGCCGCAGGCCACCGCTCCCCCCGCACCCCTCCCAGTGCATTCCCGCTAGAGACCGGCTGGTTTTTGGACCATCACCCTCGGCGCTCCGCACAGGCACCCCTCTTCCCCCCCCCCCCCCCCCCCCCCAATTCACGGCAATGGTGAGCAGCGTCCCCATCCCCATCCCCACCCCCCCTTTTCCCGAGAGATGCTTTTCCACGCCACGCGGGGCGGGTACGCGCCGGTGCCACCGGCGGCCCCGCGTCCCGAGCCGCTCCCCACGCACCCTCCCTGTCTGTCTTCCCGTGCAGAGCTCCGGGAACGCGTCCTACCGATGCTCCATGTCGTCCTCCGCCGATTTCTCCGACGAGGAGGACTTCAGCCAGAGATCGGGGACTGTGTCGCCGGCGCCGGGGGACACGCTGCCCTGGAACCTGCCCAAACACGAGCGGTCCAAGCGGAAGATCCAGGGCGGCTCCGTGCTGGACCCCGCCGAGAGGGCCGTGCTGCGCATCGCCGGTAAGGCGCGGCCGGGGGCTGGTGGGGGGGGGCGGGTGGGGGCCACAGGGACCCCCATCCCTTGTCGTTCTGAACGCGGCCCCTCCGGGTGGTGACTAAGCTCTTTGGCTGCGTTTTCCGGCTGGGTGAATTGATGCGTTTGGGGAGCGAGCCGAAATACGCGCAGGTGCGCCCATTAAACTTTCATGCGAAAACGCACCAGCGGCGCGGGGGCCGCGGCGCCGTTGGCCGGCTCAGCGGGCGCCGCTGGTGCGGCCGGGGCAGCACCCGCCTGCCGGGCCGCCACCGATGCGGCTCCGCGCGGAGCAACGCGCCGGTCTTTGTCCGTGCGGGGCCGGGGCCGCGCTCGGGGGGGCCGGGGATCGGGACCGGGACGGAGCCGCCCGGGGTGGGCGCCGCTGCGCGGCCCGGCCACAAATGATGCCGGGAACAGGGCGGAGGTCGGCTTCTCCCCGGCGAAGGCTGGAAACCTCCCAGGAGGATGCGGCGGTCCCCGGTGCTCCCCGGGGACACCGCTCTTTTCCCCGTCCCCTTTTGTGCGTGCTTCCGCGGGTCCCCTCCGGGGACACCGTTTCCCAGGGTAGCGCATCTTAACGGTGCTATCGGGGGCAGCGCAGGACGCGGTGGCAGAGGGTGCTCTGCGGGCCGGGCTCTCGCCAGCCGCGGAACGCAGCCGCAGGGGGGGGTTGCGGAGCCGGCCCGGCCCGGCCCGGCCGCCCGCAGGGCTCGCCGCCGCCCCCCGCAGGCAGGGTGCGCGGGGCGGGGGCCGGGCCGGCAGGCACCGCTGCGGGGCGGGCCCGGCGGCGGGGGTCGGGGCCGGGAGGTGGGGGCGGCCCGCGAGGCGCAGGCGCGGTGGGGACGCGGCCGGGGGCGGGCGAGCGGCGGTGGCACCTGCGGCGGGTCCGGGGCTGCAGCCGGGCCCGCCCCGCCGCCCGGGGTGGCGGGGTGCCCGTCCGTGCCGCTGGCCAGCGCCGGGGGCTGCCCGCCGTGCCCCCAAGGGGCGCCCACCGTGCAGTGGCCCCTCAGCGCCGGCGCCGCCCGTGCCGCGGGCGTCGCGTTCCCGCCCCGGCGACCGCCGCCCTCCTCGTCCCGGGGGGAGGCCGGGGCTGAAGCGCGAGGGGGCGGGCGGGGGGCGGCCCAGGCCCCGGGCCGCGGAGGCAGAGCTCGCCGGCCCCCGCGGGCGGTGCCTGGGCGATGGGGCTGAAGCCGGGGGGTTGCGGCGGGGAGGCGGCGGCCGCCGCGGGGCTGGGGCCGCCCCCCTCCGCGCTCCGAGGGGCGGCTACCGAAACCCGAGCGGCCGGCGGGGGCGTTTCCTCGGCCGGGCTGACAGCGCCCTCCCCCCGCCCGCCGGTTTTTTTCTCGTGCCGTCCCCGCGGCTGCCGGCCGCCCGGAGCCGCGCAGGGAAGCGGGCAGGGCCGGCCCCCGGCCATGGCTGGCTACCTCTCCCCCGGCGCCTACTTCTACGCCGAGGAGCAGGAGTACCTGCAAGCCTACGAGGATGTCTTGGAGCGATACAAAGGTAGGGCGGCCCTCCCCGCCGCGGGGCCGTGGCTCGCCCGCCGGGCGTGGCGGCTGCGGAGCCGGGGGGCGCTGGCGCGGCGGGGGGCGGCCAGGTGCGCCGGCCCCGCCGGCGGCGGGAGGGGGATCGGTGGCCCCGGGCCCCTGCGTGGTGCCCGGGGGTGGTGGGGTGGGGGGCGTCGGCGGCTCCTGCGATAATTAAAAATAACGCCCGTCCCTCGGCGGTGCGTGAGCCGCGCTCGTGCGTGTGGGAGTCTCCTTCGCGGCGAGCCGCGTCTCGATGCGCCTTCGCTTTTAAAGCTTCGGTTTATTTGCACCTGTCTGTTATTTTGTCTTTTCTTCGTGTTCGGGCAAAGAACACTCGCAGTTCGTGTAGCACCAGAGTTTTTTCATCCAATAGAGGAGAAATAAGGAAAAAGGCGTTTGTCATAGCAGAGCCGCGTACAGCTCAATTTGCCTTGCTAGAAGAAATGTAAATTACATTGCGTTCTTGGATCCGTCTCGATGGAGGAGATGCTTGGGGAGGCATGATTGACTGTTGTTTTCCAGTACGTTTCCTGATATTAAACCTGAAAATGCTTATCGAAAGTGTCACTGGTCTGATTTTAAATCAAGTGCGAAAGGGATGGAGTTAACTATTCAGGTTGAGCCTTCATCCCAGAAATAGTTTTCACCGTGTGTCACAGCGTATGCTGACATTGGCAGTGCCGATTCCCTTTGTAATGGGGGGGGGGGAGGTTAGATTTCATATCTGTCATTTTTCAGCTGTACGTTTCCAGTTGGTTCTAAAGCTTTTGGTTAGATGGTTTCCCCTGACGGGAATGGGAGTGGCACAGTTTAAGACAGCTTGATTTGAAGATGCCGATAGGTGATTTTGTTTAATCCGGGTTGTTAGTGGTAATATTTTGAAAAATAAATCCTCCACAGATGGTTATTGAGACGTGAAAACTTGACAGGTCCGATCTACTTTATACCTGTGTCACTTGCGGTTTCATGTGTCATTAGCAGTATTGACTAATGACTCCTTTGTGTCTGTTGTCCATTGTGTCACTGCAGCTATGGAGCATGTGCTCTGTTTCTGTACTGAAATGCATTAGTGCATTTTAGTTGAGAAATAATTACGGTTTGTCATAGACAATCTTCAGCAGCACATCTTTATTCCATTCTGTTCTCGCTTTTTAAGTCATCAATTTCTTTATATATGTAGCTGAAGTGATTTTTGCAAAATTATAAAGCAAGTAGACCGTTTCCTTAGTAAATAAAGAAAACACTGAGAAAACTTGTTTTTCTGTTCTGGGTCTAATCCAAAGCACTCTTGTTCTGTTTTAGATTACCTTTGATTTGCAGCTAGAGTCAGGTTTAATAAGGTTCGTTCCCATACCCGTTTCTCTACTTGCTTAAAAACCTGGGAAAGATGTTAGACCTAATTTCCCCCTATTTAAGTGAGAGATTTAGCAGGAAAAGGACTGAAAGATTGTTTTCTTAAGTGTTGGGGACAAAGAGGTTTTAATTAAAATAAATACCTAAAACTATTTCACATCTCTCTTAGAAAAAAAGCACATTCTGGAGATATTTGAGTATATTGTATTGCTAGGGTAACATCAGGTCCATTCACATGCTATTTTCAGTGACAGCCAAATCCTGAAATTATTCAGAAGGATCCAGTTTCTGTTGTCTTAGTTTTTAGTGTCATATTCAATATATTGGTATGCTGTGTTTTGCTACTCAAGGCATACTTTATTCGGCTATTGGGAGCAAAGGTAAAGATTTGGACTTGTTTTAATTAAGGCATGTTGGAAACCTGGAAAACACATTATTTTTTAAAATGTGTTTGCAAGCCGGTCATGATTTCCCATCCGAGTCCCAGTTGTATGACTTCACTACAGCAATTGTTGTTCTGATGACTTGCTATGGGAGCTGATCTAATCAGAAAAGAATTGCTACAATATAGGCTTTGAAGAGGGAGTGCCATTTCTCTGAATTTTTCAGTTTTGTAAACACTGCCTTTAGCATTTTTTTTAATCAGATGCAAACTGTGCTAACTTCATATTTTTAATCCGTAATTTTAATGCTAATAGTTCTTTTTTTCTTCTTGTTTTTTTATAGTCGGCAGAGTGCTCTTCATATTCATCTAGGGCATTATCAGGGTGCCAAATTAACTATGCCCCAGCTGTTGAGTACTGTAACTAGCAGAGTCAGCTGTACAAAATTCATTGCCTGTCTTGGAAGGCTTGGGATCATATGATGCCACATCGTTAAGACGTTCAGTCAGTTTGATTTACGAAGAGAAAAGCAGTCCTTTTTAAATGTAGAAAAGTGAAATTTTACTCTTCGTCTGTTTCCACAGGCAAAGTAGGCTGTGGATCTTGAAGACCATGCAATACCAAGTACCTTGTTGCTGTAACAGCCGAAACTGGGATATTTGTATGTCTCCAAATTCTGTCTGCTGACCATGTCTCTGGCTGTGACAGTAAATAATTAGGCAACTGTTTGCTAAATCTGAGATAGCACAGAAGAGCTGTTTGCTGTGGGAGAAGAGACTGTTGTTTTCTGATTCCTTGTCAGCTCAGTTGCTGGCTGTCATTTTCTTTTCTTTCCCTTGATTCATATACCGATTTATTGGCAGTATTTCTAAAGCATTTTGATGGAGGAGAAAAAAGTAATGTTATCTCAGATTATTTCGAAATCGTGTTGAATCAAGCTACTTATTCAGGGGAGGGGAAAAAAAAAGCTTCTTTGTTAGTAGCACCTCTAAGAATTCAAAGGCAAAGCCATTATTGTGATAGTGGCAGTAAAATGTCTAGTATATTTATCTGAAACGTTTGACATATTTCACATCTTGCTTGTGACTGAATAGGAAGATGAGAAATTGTACAAATATTTACTAATGTAACAGTTCAACTTTATCTCAGAAAATATACTTGAGTTCTCTGGGAGATTGTAAAGAACTTGCAAAGCGGCAAGACTCCTTTTTTAAGGTATCTCACCATTGCCTGGGAACAAAAATGAACAAAATTATTGTTAGCTGCAGCCTTCTTGATAAATAAGAAAATGCCCAATAGTATTTCATACATGTTTAACTTTTAAAATATTAAATGCCATCTCTGTCAGATGACGTGGGTACGCATTGTTCCATACTGACATTATTTGAGTGTTAAATATTTGAAGATCACTATTATAAGCTTTAACTCCAGTGCATTCATTAGATTTACTCCGGTATAAATCCAAAGAACAGACCAAGAATCAAGACTTATATGTGATCCCTCTGAAATTTTATAGTTCATTCCAGGTAAAACTTTTTTATATTTTTCAGTTCAGGTAGTAAACATTTATTTAAATATCAATTGTCTTTTCCTGCAGGATTTTGAACAGTTAGGTAATAAAGTTGCCTCCCTTTGACATCATTATTGAAATGGACACATCTGTGAATGACTGCATGATTGCTGTCTCTGAAAAAGAGCTAATTCTTAGAGTTAAGTATTGAATAAGTCACAGTTACTCAAGAATGTTCTTAGTCATGTAAGCTACAAAAGTTTAAAATACGTAGGGTATCTGGCCCATGCAGACCTTTTAATGCTGTAGATTTTGGCTCTATAGGAAATAGATCTATTAGAAATTTCAGCTTGATGTGACTGCGCAGAAAAAGCTATAGCCTTACGGTTCAGGGGCTTGACTAAATTGTTAGTGATACGAAAGATACCACATAAATGTTCTCTTTGGGTTGGATGCCTGATAACTGCTTCCTTAGGATCCACTGAGCTTGCTGCATAGCCTCTGCCTCTGTAGGAAGAAGGGGCAAGTCTGGGAATGGGGATAGCAAAATTCAGGTCGGGTTGTTTAAACTTCACTATACTTTGTTTCGCTGCTGGCATTTCTCTCTTACTTTAAAAAGATCTGTAATACTACATGTTCAGCTGAAGCGCAGCAAACAGTTCTGTTTCTGTATTCTGAGAACAAAGATGTATTTTGTTGCCTGTATAGGGTTCAGAGGTACTATAATTTGTTCTAATGATTGATTGAGGGTAGCGTCAAGTAAAGCTGGTCTGATATTGATTGGGTAAGTTTTTTGGAAAAAATATTGAAAAAAAATAGATTTCTGTCATTCAGCTTTGTTGAGCAGACTTCAGGAAGGGACTGTTTGCTCAGGAAGGTTTTTGTACCTGAAAACAAAGCTGCTGCTGCTATTTAGGAGTTTGGAGACTCCTAAATGTGTCTGGTATCAGATTTAGTCCAGGGATATTCTTTTTCAGAGATGGCTTCATAGAGCAAAGGCAGGAGGGGCTGTGGTAGATGCTCCTGGTTCTTGAATCTGTGAATTTCGTTATTTTTTGCTCTGAACTCGTGGGGCCTGAAATCAGAGGCTGCAGAAGTCTTGCTCTTCTGGGCTGTTGGCTGTGGACTAATCAGATTTCCTTCTTCAGGGCTTCTGATTTTGGACTTGGAAAGAAATCCTTGAGTCAGTAAATGATTAGATGCTTTTAACTTATTTTCCTTCTCTTTTGGCATAACAAAAAGTTGTGGCATATAGGTCTTAGTTTTGCAGGGTGTTTAAGGAATTCCTGCCATGGAGGGTTTTCTTCTACTTCTTTTTAGGTGCTGGTAGTATTTAGCCTTGGAATTGATCACGTTTTTGTTCAAATGAGACAGGGTTTTTTGCTGACTAGTGGAGGGTGTACGTGGATTATCCAGCTGCACGTCACCTAATCCTTTCTTTGCCACCGTGCAAGTCTCCAGCATGACAGCACTGTTATTTCCACTGTTCTTAGCACATTTCTTGCAGCAGGTTAGCCTCTTGGGAATGAAGGATTTTAGCCAACAGAAAGTGCCTTCAATTAGGGATGGAAACATAATGGCATTTCCGTTGTGTGAAGTCCGACAAAATTAATGGACTCCTTTTGCCATGTAAAAATGGAAAACCTGCAGTTTTACTGTTTCAACATTCCTCCTCCTTTAAGCAGAAAGTTCTCACTTTTGTATTGCTTGGAGATGGGATTTTTTTTTTTTTTGAGTGCATTTCATCCTAAATATAAACCAGATCTTGCTGATTTGACTTGTGTGAGCACTTCACTTGAGTAAAGTTGAAGAGGTCTTAATTTCATTGGAATAAAATTAATGAGAATCTGAATGTTAGCTGGTTCAGCAAGGTTTTGTCTGTGTAAAGGCCTCAAGATTTGGGCAGCAGTTTCTGAACCTGAGTTTGAGGGTATACACGCACTGTGGTTGCATCTCTATGGCTTTAAGAGATACCTGTTCAGATGACTGAGGCGGACAGAATTTGGCCATCAATTCAGACATCTTTGGTATGTGAAATGGGGCAGAGATCAAAGGTCTGTTTCTTTGCTTTTCTGGTACTTCCCAGTTCCCATTGAGTCAGCAACATCTTTTAAATAGAGTTTACAGGAATATTCCATAATTCCTTTTTTACGGCCAAAATCAGGAGGTGGCAAAATATGGGGTGGGTAGAGAAAAATGAACTTCGGTCATCATTGTGTTAAAAGGTTTGTTTTGGCTCAGTTTATGGTTTTGCTTGAGGTGTTTCTAATTGTTTGCTGTGCTCTAGTTTTCGAATCCTGGTGATATTTCCCTCAAAAACCAGATTATGTGTTCTTTTTTCCCTCTGCGCTGTTTAAAACATGCTTGATTTGAAGAATTTATTCCACCATTTTGCTAGAACTTCAACATGTACTTGGAATGAAGTGCTCTGAAAAATAAAAATGGGCTTATTCACATGCTTTAAGTTAAGTGCAAGTAGTTTATAAGTTCAAGCTTTAAAGAATAAAGTTTTGTAAATGTCAAATATGAATGCAGCTTATTGCTGCATGCCTGAAATGTTTCCTGTAAAACATCATTAAAGCCATTTAATTTAACAAAGCCTTGATTTTCTGTGGTGGGTGAAAATATTCATGTATTGAATGCTTCCAGTCAACGCAGCTTTCAAACAGGTGAAACAATGCTTACAAAGACACTTCAGTCTGTGGGTCAGATCCTGAAGGGCATGTTAATAGCCAGATCTTACAAGTTGATCTGTGTAGGCGGACTCTGGTGCTTTTGTGAGAATACACTGGCTTCAGAAACCTACCCACCCAAGCCACTTCCCAAGATTGGGGGCCCAAGTGATAGCTCAGCCTTTAATTAGACATACTCCTGTTGAAATCAGTGATCCTGTAAGGTATTACAGTTTGGCCTTAGCTGCATTAAAAGCAAATTAGTGTGTTTCCGGATTTAATTTTATTATACCTGGTGAATGCATTCTTTTGTTGTCGAGTGTTACCTGTCAACTTTGGATTTTGTACATTTTAAACAAATTGACAATAGCTACAGATAAATCTGTGAAAGAACAAAGATTCTAGGCAACTATATTGAGGGTTAAATTCTGCACATTGTAATTACACAATTAGTGTGACTATTTCTGTAAGGCAAGGAGGATTAGGCCTCTGATGGGCTTTTCAGTAGCATAGGCCAAAATCTGCTCTTGATTATAGCCACATGGCCCTTCTGAACTTGGTTTGCTTTTAAATGTGTTTTCATTGTTCAGTTTCATAGCTAATATGTGAAATTACAGGATTTAATAATGTGTTCTGCAATGCATATAAATACAGATCAGCAATTAAGTGGGTTTCATACCCTAATTGTGCTGGAAAACTAATTTAGTTTCGCCTGAGATTCAGGTATCCAGCTATCCGACAGCTATGACACTTTGCACCACTTGGATCTAAAATTAGTAGAGCTCTTCTATACCGGGATTAGAGAGATGTGTATGTGTTTCGGTTCACAAAATGGGTAAAAGTCTGACTCTCTGTACATCTGTCAGAGGCACGTTTCAGGCAGTTTGCAGACAAGAAGTGAACAGAGAAGTCCCCAAAAGTCTTTTGCTGAAACGGGTATCCTGTCACTCTGCTTGCAGGCTTTTGTTCTGCCTGATCAGGTTATGGTCTGGGTGTTCCTCATGTGACAAGGTCTCTTCGGCAGGGTAGAAGCAGCATTAGAAAATGCCTGTGGTCATTTGGACAGACATTGTTCATTAATAACAATAATAATAAAGCATCCTGAGCAGTTCTAGCAAAAGAGCTTTTTAGAGAGAGCGGAATGGCACTTGTGATGCTGTGGTTTTTATTAAAACAAAACTTCTGTTAATTTTGGTAGGAGTCAGGAACTTAGCTATTGACGTTTATAAATATTTAATGTTTTAATTTACTTTGCCTTGAGATAAATTTTTAATTTAGAGATAAAGGGTTTACATCACGTCCTAGAAATTAGGAAATAACTCGAGCATTTGTCTAGAGAAGCCACTGCTGTGCAGCCGTACATAACTTCTGGGAATAAGGTATTGTTGCTAAGATAGTTCTGGTTTCAGAGCAGGATATTTTCAAAAGCACACATAGCAATGTGGTTGTTAGCCCCGCTGACTTTTAGTAGAAATTAGATGCTTCACTGCTATTTGTGCCTTGGAAATTCTCTCCCCGTGACTATACGTTGTTCAGATCATAACCTGCTGCTGGAAACCAGATTGTAATACCATGTATTACGGCTTAGTTCTGCATTTTAAACTTGGTTTTTAAATACAAAATCTTCTCTGGAGGAACAGTCATAATTTTTAGACAGAAGGTTAATTTCAGATTTTAAAAGGACGTATATTTCAAACATACTGAAACTTACTGTGTATTGTGAAGCAAACATTTTTCTCAGGCTTTATGACTCCTACCTTCTTCGTTCAATTTTTAACAAAACAATTGCTGAGAAATGTTGTGGGTTTAGGTAGGTTTTTGTTTTTCTTCTTTGCAGATAATTTTTGTTGGCATCCAGTTTACACTAGAGTTAAAGCAGCATTTGGCTCAGTGTCTCTTTAAAGGATAGAAGAACAGATGCAGATGAGCTACAGGAAGAAAGCCAAGGTTGATTAGGTCCCTTGATGAAATTACTTTATAATTTTACCATGCTCAACAGGATACTTTTGCATTGTCATGTTTCAATATTTTAAAATTGAGGACTTGTTAGTAAAGTCCATACACTCCTTGTAAGGACAGATCTAGCCTGCCTCTGAGAATATCAACCCAAATTTTAATCTTCTGCTTGTCACTGTTGCAAGTTGTATTAAATGAAATCAAATCAATTAATATAAGCGTTATATATTTCCACTTAAATGGTACATTTTGTTTTCTCGTGGTGCCTAGATTTTTGTAGTCACCTCAGTGACCAACGCTGTGTGCGGTCTGTTGGAGATTTAGATGTATGACTACAATGTTGATGGAGCTTTATACAGTTTGTGCTGAATGGTGGATTTTTCCTGTTTCTCCAACCAGTACTCTTTGAGTCCACCCACCTCAGGTCTTCTGTCATTTGCCTTCTTCAGGGCATACTTCTCCATTGAAGGGTGTGTGCCATCCTGGGTTTTCCTAGTAATAAATACCTCAAGTTGAGGGGGAAGCTTTTTTTTTTTTTTTTTTTAAAAAAAAAAGATACTTTGTTCCTAGCATCTGAAAGATCCAGCATGACTCCAGTTACTCAGCCCTTGGTTTCCCTTCCTTCCTGCATCATTTTTAAGTTGAATTTTAGCTGTAGGTTAGATTCCTTGTGCTGCCTGCACTTACAAAGTGCAGGCAGAAGACCAGGTTGCTTTGAGCAGCTTCTTGTGGGGCACACATGCACACCCCCTCTACCAAGTCTGCAGAGGAGTGGGTCATGCTTCTTCCTCCCTTCTCACTTGTGGTGGAAAAAGAGGAGACCTCGATTCCAGTCTCCTCCTGCCTGCCGCTGGGGTAGAGCCCTGGCTCGAGTCCTAGAAAGCAGCAGACGTTTCACTTCTTGAACTGTAGTTGAAGCTGTAGAGAAATCTTTGTGCTTTTCCTTACCATAATAAATGTAAAAAATGTATGTGTGTGGCATGAGATTTTTCAGGCTGTGTGCTGCCGACTCCTGCTGTGAGCTAGAGTTCTTAGAATCAGCTTAAAGCCCAACTGGGACTTGAGTCTCACGTCATGTACTGAGTGCTGGTGTCCTACTGTGAGAGTGTTTCAAGCGTAGAGTTTAATCCCTCTCAGTGAAAGTGCTGAGAGAGAAGACCCAGGGGACAGACACCAACATGGTCACTCCTTCTGAAAGGATTGTATTTCTTTTGCTCTTGGTTTCAGTACTCTGACTTGTACCTGGGGGTGTGAGCATTGCTGTTCGGGCTGA
Organism: Falco cherrug; assembly: GCF_023634085.1. Classification (NCBI taxonomy): domain Eukaryota; kingdom Metazoa; phylum Chordata; class Aves; order Falconiformes; family Falconidae; genus Falco; species Falco cherrug. Next base: position 17,592,449 of record NC_073702.1, read on the forward strand.
GAAGAGTCAGTCTGGTTTGGTGCTTGGACCTCATGCTGCCAATGAAAGCAAACGCTCTCTCCCTGCTGTGTAATTAATTATGCAAGCTAATTATCCCCAAAGCTAATTAATTATGCAACTCCAACCTATAGATTAGAATATAAATTATATGTAATTTGAATATGGATTATAAATTCTGTATCTTAACTGGATTTTAAACCCCCAAGATTTATTTTCCATGTATTGGCGTGATGACTCAGCTAATAAATAACTTTAAGTTAATTTGTTTGGGTTTTTTTTCCCTCTGAGTAAATAAACAGGCCATTGCAGTATTTATCTCAATGACTAGCAGTTAGTGTTGACAAATGGCTTGGATTGGATGTGAGGTAATGGATTTTGTCAGTCTAGTAAATAAGTGAAAGGGAGTCTAATTAACATTTTTTTGTCTTCTAATTTTTTTATTTTTTGATTTTTTTTAATTTCTGTATCTTGGGTAAAATGCTTTTAGTTCTGTATTTCATGATTAAAACTCTCAGCTTCTACAATCTCTTTATGCTTCTGAGCTCCCTCCTAGCCATACTACTAAAGTATTTTATGACTGTACATGCATGTCAGTGCTCCTACTACTGATGTACTTTAGGAGATGAGACAGTGTGATCGTATGTAGTACCTTTGTTGCATTACTGTTTTATGTTATGTCTTTGATAGGTATTTAAGATTCCCTTTGATTTTTTTTTTTAATTTATTCTAGATACTTCTAGAATACAAAGTATAGACTTACTGATCATTGGGCAGAGAGCAAGCAGTTTTCCACTGATGGTGTTGGTAGTTCAGAGATGCTTAGCTACTGGTTTTCATTGCCAACACTTTTTTACTTTTTGTTTAAATTAGATTTCATATCCTGTCATTGTCTAATAATCTTTCCAGTTTCAGTAGGTTAGTTTTGGAGTTTTTTAAAACTTTGCAGTTCTCCCAATCTGAAAACATTTGTATCATCAGAAAAGATCCTATTTTCTTGTTTACTGCCTTCTCCGAATCTTTAACAAATGCAGAATGCATTGATGATTTCTGGAAGACCACACCATTCTCACACTGGAAGGCAGTCAAAATTCAAGACTTATTCTGTAAGTAATTTTTCAGGTTACAAAAGGATTACATGCTATATCCTAGTTGTTTTTAGCTTTTTGAAATATAAATCAGTTTCCCCTCTGTTTATTTACATGCATACATACATACCTACCTTCTTTGTTTTTAACTCAGAGAAATGCAAACAGCGATGGAGGAATTTGGTTTATCAAAATGATGAGAATTTGGCATTATATTCTCAGTATCTTTCCCAGTATTTTAGGACGCTTTTTTTCTGTTTTAATTTGTGCTTTCCAGTGACTCCCAGTGGAACTATAATCAGAGCTACATGAGTAATTTCTCAAGCTGCTTCATTTAGTTCTTGCATATAATCTGGAGAATAGTGATGTATTTTAGTGTAAATTTCTGCAAGCAGCTTTTTTCTCAGATACCTCAAGTTCTTTCTGAATTTGTAGTAAGGTGATGGTAGTTGGCTGTGTAACCTGCTTGTATGTGATGCGTTTAGGTTTCCTGTGTGGCTGCATCATTTCTTGTTTGAGACTGTCATATGATGGAACATGGCAATTTTTGTTTAAAGGAGGCTGTGGGGAAAGGAACAACACATTGTTGTCTTAAAGACTAGGACTTAGCTTGGTAGAGTTCATTCAGCTACTTAGCCTTTGCAGTGGCTTACCTAAGTGTCACTGCCTCCCTGATTCTGATCATACATAAGCATGTGCATTATTGCCTGATTTGTAACAAAACTCTCTTTTCTTTTTAATAGGTACTATGCATCCTGTTCTGTTTGTTATCCTAATTTTTTAACCATTGCTTGGGTAGGGTTTCTATCTTGCTAAGGAAACATATCTGGCATTTATCTGTTTACTTTGGAAGTGATGTGTATCTGTTGTCGTTGGGCATTTAGATTAATAGCCTGCTGGTACTGGAGTAAATTACATCCATAATGTTCATTTGCAAAGCAAAATTTACCTTACTACCTAATGTTCTTTTGTTTTCTCTTGTTAAGATATTTGAGTAATATTCCTTGAGTTTTAGTTTCTCCTGCTTCTATGTGACTTGCCTGTTATGCTTTGCTCTGTTTTATTATGATGTGTTGGCTATTTTTCATGTAAGTAATTTAAAGATACTACTATTTGCATTTTTGAAGTCTGGCATCACTTTTGACACTTGAAATCTTAGCTGCAATAAGGTTTTCAGCTTTTTGGTGGCCTTATATTGCTCTTCTGAAACTTTTCTGATACTTGAACAAGATGACATCAGGAATGCCTACCTCTTTGCTAAAAACAAGTGGTGCCCAGCCTTATCCAAAATACTGACAGTATGTTCTGTAACCATGCAGGTAAGTGTCTGTTACATTATGTCTTGAGGCAATTAAAGACTGAATGAAGAAATCAAGATTTAATCTTTTCAAATTAGCAATATATATATATATATTTATTTGCAAGGTGCTAATGGCATTTATATTACCCTTGGTAACTACATACACTTATTTTCTGTTCCTGTTCTCCTGCTCTGTCTTCCCCAAGCTGAGCACTGCCTGGTGGATACTGTTGGCTGTTTTATGAGGAGTGGTGTCCTTCGTGATCTAACTGCTTCATGCTGCGGAGTTTGTAAACAGGGATTTTTGTGTGTCAGTTGCTGCTGGTATTTTTAGTGTGACAACATTTTATCTGCACGGGGAGCTTTTTATCTCACCCGTTGGGTCATTTTCACTTTTGACATAAGGGTAAAGCTATTTTTATATTTTAATTGGTATCACAGTTGCTGTTAGCATAGTTTTAGTCTGGGCCCTGACGGCGGTAATGGGCCTGACTGGCCCTGCTGCCCCCCGGGGCTCCCCCTGCCCAGGGCCCAGGCCCCATGGCAGCCCCGGCCCCCGTGGCACCGCCGCAGGGCCGCTCTCCAGCTCCCCACGGCCCTGCCCTGCCACGGGCCCACACAGAAGCCCATGTCCCAGCCTGGCCACAGCCTGTCCCCTTCCCCAGGGAGATGGCCCGATACCCGGGGCTGGAGCTGCCCTGGTGCCGGTGGGACAGGCCCTATCAGCAGGCCCTGCCCTGCCGCCCCGCCATGGGGAGCTGTCACTGCCGCAGGCCCTGGGCCCCAGGGACCAACTGGCCTCTGCTGCACCATGACAGTTCTGTGCAGGCCCATCTTTTGCTTCACATAATTTCTCTTCTTTAAGTTGCCTTTTCACTACTGATTAATTTCTTTCTTTGTCATTTTGTCTTCTCTTCTGGCCTCGTGAGGCAACTTTTCATATTAAGAGTGTTTCACACCTGCTTGGCTTTCTGCACCTGCCTGGCTGCTTGTGTTATATCACAGCCTATTTGGTGTCAGCCGTTCTAGAAATTACTGTGTAGCTGAAAAACTGCTCTGTGAAAATAATGCATTTTAATGATGTGTTAAGACAGTGTTATTGATACAGCTTCTGTGAGCATATAATTAATTTGTTCATACACCTTTGGCAAAGCTTGAAAGTTCAACAGGTATCTGCATTGCATGTTCTCAGTTATGGAAGTCTGTGTAGTTGAGGGGAGAAAAATAGGCATCTCCCTTCTCTAAACGCTTTTGAGCTTTTAATCAGAAAGGCATATGGGGAAATTCAGTTTTAGGGCTGATTAGTGATTTCAGTACAGATGGTGTAGTAATCAGCTGTTGTCATGTCTGCTCGGGGGAGCATAGCTGCAAAAGGTAGCTCTTGTTGCTCTTTGCTGTAGGAATGGTATTGAAATGCCTGAAGAAACTCTTGAATTAGTCTTAAAATGTGATGGACTAAATACTTACCAGGGTTGAGTTTTAAAGTTTTTCTTTTGTTTGCCCCCATCCCCAGTTCTGAGCAGACTGAAATGTGTAAAATGTAACCCAGTAAAATATTTTGTTAGGGAGGTGTAGATCTCAGACAAATGTTTAGAGAATATGGAATGTCTAAAGTCTTAGAGAGAAGGTGAAGAATTCAGATAAAGGCACTGCCTTTATGTGAGGACTTGATAGGAAGATCATGTGTATTTGAAGATAGTGGCTTTTATTATTATTAGCAGGGCTTAATTACTTCAGCCTAACAACCCAGTGATGGAGAAGGAAGAGCTGTAGAAGAAGTACGTTGCACAACTTAAAAGGTGCTGAGAAGTAACTTTAACAAGATGCTGAGGAGCTGGGGAGAGAGCTGTGGTGGGAACTAGTGAGAGCCTCGTGCTTCATGCATATGTATCACTGATTGGAAAAATAATTAATGATTGGAAAATACTATGATCCTTGCAAGAAATGCTCTGCAGTGTGTTGTTATACTGAGTTGATACTCACCCCTCAGACCACCCAGTGTAGAGAAAACTTTTGTCCGGTGCAACCAAGAAATGGAGGCTGGGGGGTACTAAAGACTTAATGCAAACTTAGTGATGTTTAGCAGTAAGGGCGTATGTAACAAGACCCTATAGAAGACAGAGGGCAAAATCCAGTCCAAAATCCTGCCTAAATTGGGATGTTCCGTACAGCAGTCCAGGTTAGCTGCTTTCCACCACTGCCAACTTCTTCAGGCATCTGAATTTATGAGGAGTATCAGTGTTTGGCTTAAAAGGCCCTTGGGTATCTGTGTCTTCTCAGAAATACTACATTCTCAGGGACTATGCTCTCATCTTCTGTCTAGGGTTTGCTGTATGCCAAGGGTCAGATAGCAAACTGCCTGGATGTTTTCTTTGGTTTACTAACCAGGGAAACCTAATCCAAAACTGAATGCTGCTTCTGTGTGAATTTGCATAAGAATAACGGTGATTTGAGTATTTGCCTGAGAATTAGATGTAATTTTAGGCCTCTTTGAGCTTGAAGAGTTTTGATTATCTGCCACCCTGAATGCCACAAGTTTTTGGATGTTCAGGTAGGAATATAAGTTTGTTTTTTTTAAAAAAACTGACTTACTGTGCAAACATGTAGGAATAAGAAGGCTGAAAGGAAAGCAAGTTGTAGATTGGTGTGCAGGAGAGGAAAGTAAGTTCTGGTCTTTGCCTCTAGGGCTGTAGTTGTATGAATGTAAACATCAGTGATCAAAAAGCAAAATTCAAACAATAGGATGAAACACTGAGCTGAACTCTGCTGTATGGTCACACTTCCACAAAGAACCAGAACCAAAGAAATTCCACTAACAAATTCAACATTGACAACCCATATAAAATGTAGAGCTGTCAACATCAAGAATACCAAGATAGGTTATGACACTGCCGTTTGGGGATGTAGGTGTCTTCATTGAAAACACTGATAAATGGTCTCCACTGGGAACAGGGGGTCGGCACAGCTGTCTGTGATAGGCAACTCTATAAAAATTCCAGCAGAATCGGGCAGCTGGAGCAGTTTTCATGAAAACAACAGTGAGGATTTGGAAAATACCCGTGTTTTCCCTTCTTCGTAATACCTTCTAGTATGTCATCTGGGTAAGAGGATGGAAACTCTGAGGACCTCGGGGAGCGGTGAAGGCTGGCTGCCTTCCCAGGGCCTGAGAGCCTGGTGTGATAAGCAGGCAAGCAGAGACCCTGCCCATGGCACCCAGCCCCACAGCCTCTGAGCGGGGCAGGCCTGGGGGCAGTAGCCAGATTCCATTGGCAATTCAGATCCCCCAGCTGGTTTGGGGTGGGGCCTGAAGAGAACTGTCCAGGCTGACCAGTCTCCAGCAGTGCCCTCACTGGCTTCCCTTCAGCATGGGCTGTAAACACCTTGCTGCTGAATCTAGTTGTGCACACTAAATCACTCATTCCCTCCCTGCCCTATACGATGTCTGGGGTTTTTTATCTCCATAGAGTGGTTATTGTTCCACAGATGACAGGACAGACTGCTTTGCAGCGTCCTGTTGCTCAGGAGGGAAAAGTTCACGGTTATTCGAGTTGTTCAGGTGGATAGAAAACACATTTGTTCTCTGTCTCTGTGGCTACTGATGTGCTTCCTTGCCTGTCATGGTTTCGTGTCCCACTGTGATGTGGGAGGTACTGCAACCAGACCTGGAGTACCTGCAGCAATTGCTGCAACAGTTGATGTGGTTGTTGGCTAGTTAACTGCTCCAGATAGGAACTACTGCTTGTAGGATTAGGGGGGGTTAGTTTAGAGGAGGGGATTGTTTGCTGTAGATGAGATTCTTTGCAGCATACTGGAGATGTACGGTTGAAATGTAGAAGAGATTTTTCTAGGGTGTTAAACAGTCTCATGTAGACTTTGTTACTGACAGTCCTGGACTATTTGTTGTGTTTAAAGCACCTTGGGTTTGTGGTGTGTGGTGTGGTTTAGGTGCTTTTTTTTTTTTTTTTTTTTAATTACATTTCAGCTTGCCATCTAGTGGTACAGATTTTCTGCATCTTGTCCTTGTCTGATGATACTAGAGCTTCTCTTAACTGTCAAAATGTCTGTTGCTGTGAGGTCAGCTTGGGATCCAGTGAATTTGAAATTTATGAATCTCCCTCACATGTCTCTGAGTGTTGCCTTCGTAACTTTATGCCAAGTCAAATATCACTTGAGCTATTTTTGGTAGCTGTTACTTCAGCAACGAATTTCTACCTGAATCTCCAAGCAACAGTGTTCGTTCTACCAGGACTGTGAAGTTCCTCTATGGTTAATTTCTGAATGATGGATTTTCATCTAAAACTTCCCTTCTTTTTAGAACCACGTTTAATGTAGAAGAAATAGAAACAGGTTTAATGTTCCAAAGATTTTGGTTTCTTTTACTGACTATTGACTCTTCTGTTTGTTGTGGTATGGGGAAGTTAAGAAGGCACAGTTGTGTCTTCACAGATGATACTAAAGTGCATAACCTAGTTAACCTTGCCAAGATACCAGCGACAGCTGGTAACCTTTTCCTTCAGCTGAACATCAGGGCTCGTTCCTGGAGACCAGTTGCTTCATTCTCCCACTCACTTCAGGGACAGGTGAGAACTGGAGTCAGTGCAGCAGCAGCAATGTGGTGTAAACTGTGAACAACCAAGCAATACAAGCAGTAGGCTTTGGACTTAACCGCTGAATAACATGTTCAGTTCAGAAGAGCAGTGTTTCAGTTCCTTGACCAAGGCAGCTGAAATGGGTCTTCCGTGCCTGTCTTGGAGAGGATGGTGTTGGCCAGTCATGTGCAGTGGGAGTCATACTGATTCACTTGAAAATATAGAGTATGGCATGCAAAGCTGGTCATAATCCAGTGAGGCACAGGGCATGTGATCATTTCTGCTGCTCAGAAATACCCGGCCTCACAAGCACCACAGGTTTATGTGCCTCCTGGCTATGTCTGAAAGAACTGTAATTGCTGTGTGGTGTTGCAAAATGGATGAGCTGCTCTAGACTAAGATAAAATGAGAGGTTACAGTGCATGGGCTGATCTGTATTAGCTGCCTTGTGTGTCTGCTCATGCTTTGTGATGAGACAGGATGTAACTAACTCTTCCTTCAACAAGCACTGTGCTTCTAGGCACATCTGACATTTGCCTCAGAGTAACCGTGATATATCTGATATGCTCAGTGTCCCTTCTTTGCCTGGCCTCACAGTACCCGACTTGTCTTGGGAAGGCATTTCCTTTTCCAGAATGCAGCAGACAGTGATTGATGTTTGCAAGGATTAGAGGTAAGGAGTTCAGGGCTGTCATTGTGGTACTTTGAAACCCGGATTAAAAAGTAGAGGCAAAAGCTGCTTGTTTTGCATACATTAATGCTAGTAAATTAACGTGATCGGGACCATCCAGTGCTACCGATGCCCACTGTCATGAAAGAACCTGCATCTGTACTCCGAGAGCTCTGTTTTTCTTCAGACTGGGCTGCAGGCAAGCTCTGTTGGATGTGGTGCATGACCCATGCTCACCCTCTACTCTGCCTGAAAATAGTTTGGGAGACTGACAGCTGCCACAGGCTGAAAGCAAGCTAGGGATGGCTCTGTGAAAAACTTGCTAGAATTGAGGGATTTAATTCCAGTGCCCAAGAACACCAGGCTGGTCTTCAATTTGCTAGGATAGATGTAGTCTGAAAACTGTCCTGGAAAGATTTTTACAAGTTTTAGGTTTTTAGAATTACTAGGCTTTAATAATAGTTGGTTTGTACTCACATTAATCAAGCGGTCTACATTTTGATGTCCTACTTGTAGGAGAATTTGGTAAGATTGGAAAAATTGTATATGCAGATTTAGAGCAAAAAATCTTTGTTCTGAATACTAAGCTATGGTGAAAAAGTATATGTCAATCAAAATTTTATTTAATTTGCTATGATTTTTGTTTGATAAAGTATGCCATCTGCATGAATAACAAGCATCCGATGCTTTTCCTGACCTCTTTGTAAGTTGTTGTTTTGCAATTATGAATTCAGTTTGTGTTTTAAATGGGTGTTTTATAAGGGAGTATACCAGTGCATATAAGCAGACTTAGAGCAATGACATTTCAGGAAGGGTTGACACAAAAAGTGGCGCAAATATGTTTGATGCTATTATTACATGTTCCAAGCAATACTTAAATGGTCAAGAAAGTTCATATCCGAGCATTGAAGAAGTTGGGTACCTGGCTGAGAAACTAGCATGAGATCACGAAGTGTAGATTACACCAAACAAAGGTGCTGACTTTCTTCTTAGGTTTGGTGGACAAGGAGTACATGCTAATACTTATATATACTTTAATAATGTTTTGATATTTTTAGTAATAGAAAAACTACTTGAATGTTGAAATATTCCAAGTCCACACTGGAATAAGCTTAGATGCAATGAAAGCATGCCTACTCATTTAGAGGAGAAAAGGGAATAAATAACAATCTGCAATGGAGTTAAAAGTTGAAACAATACATAATGTATGGTCATTATTTGCAGAATTGTAGTGTAGTAAAAATTTAGGAGAATCTGAAATGGTAACCAGTTGTATGCTGCTGTGGTCTGTCCTGTAGCCTTTGGCAGAGTGGACTATGAAAAATTCCCAAGTGATTTTGCTTGATTGTGTTGGAGTGTTGTATTCTTCATTTGTTTGTTCCAAATAGGAGTTTGTGAAATGTGAAAAATATAGTTCCCTTAGGCAAGGATTATTACTTCTAAAACCATAAATGATTTGTATGGAAGAAGATTTTTCAAGCCTTTTTCATGTGGAAGAAATTAATTTTGTTTTCTCAAAATTGAGGAAAATTGATTTCCCCCCCCCCCCCCAAAAAAAAAAAAAAAAAAGCTTATCTCTTTAAGGCAGAATAACTGTGATTTAAGGCTTCTTCAGAAGTCCTTCAGAGAGCACTTACTTGTCAAGCTTGTGTACATACGTATCCTGTGGATGCACAGCATTAAATTGTGATTTTTGTAAAAAATGGAATGACCATATATATTCCAAATATTTAATTGATAAGTTTATGGAAAAATGATTTTTCTCTTTCTTCAGAGCAAAAAACTTTTAAAAAATGTTGAAATGGCATTTGTAGGTTGAAAAAAAAAAAAAAAAAAGACTAATAATATTTGGCAACTGAAGGAAAAAGAAATCAACCAGCCCATCACTAGTACTCAGGAATTGCTGGTCAGTCTTTGTTGTGCAGAGACACAGGATGAGACATGAAAATGAGTTTCCATCATCAACAAAGTTTTGACAGCCTGTTGGAAATCCTGTGGTAGCCCGTAAATGTGTTCAGCTGCCAAGCCTGAGGAACTGTGAGCTTTCCAAAGGTGATGTGGGAATGTGGCTCAGATTCCAGTGAAAGCTAGGGAGCGTGGGCACCCCTGAAATGCAGCTACTCTTGCTCTCTGCAGGGCTGTGATCACCACCTCACACTCTCCTGGTGGGATGCTCCAACTTTTGATGTGGTTTTAGGAGGTGGCTGAATGACACACAAATGGTTTTCAGCTGTATGGAGAGGAGTGTGTGCTGAGATTTTTGGATAGGTTTATTTTTAGTGAGGTCTGGAATAGACGTATTAAACTGCAGAAATGGTGTGAGTCAGTGCTTTGTGGTCCATCTTCAATGGTTGGTATCTTTGGGGAATCAGTGTGCAGTCTCACTGTGCATGTACAGTGCATCAGGACCACAGATGAGGACGACTGAACAAATGTCACGCTCATGTTTCTTTCTACTTGATGAAATAACACAGTGGGATGGATAAATGCTCTGTTTTACGCCTGACCCCTCTTACAGAAAGGTCTCCAGAAGAGTGTGTGTGTTACAAATGTGTGGTCACTAGGCATTGCTGGAAAAGGATCTAGAAGGGATTTTCTCATGGTTGGATGGATTTATTTATTTATTTATTTTAATACTGCTTATATCTTAATACAAGAGCTTGCACCCTATGCCATGGTGGTTGGTTTTGCATGTGCTTAGTGCAGCTTGATTTGTGAGGCGTGTATGTTTGGCCTGATTGCTGACATTTCTTTTTCTTATTTTAAATGTTCGTAATCATATTTTTTGCATGTTTTTGAGTTATTGATTTTATTTTTCTGGTGCCGTTGCTGTGCAACTGGTGTATGGGATAGTACTTTGACATATTTGTCTAATTCAGCTGTAGGATATACAGATTTTCTTTAACTTTGCTCTGGATGTTAGGTTTTGACCCAGACATTTGGTTACATCTAATTTGTCTTAGGTCAGGTTATATATAGGTCCCTGTTACATCTTTTCTGAAAACTTAAATTGCTCACATTACCTTTAACAAGTTAGTCTAGCTCAAGGGAGGACAGCCACTGTAAATCATAATATATGAGATGCAGAATGAAATTGGATTACTGCTCAGTGATTGTTTTCACTGTGATACAAAGATGATGAGTTAGCAGCTGATGAGCTGCACTGGTTTGCATTTTACCCTCTGACAGATTAGACAAGTTGAATAGTAAGCATCGGCCCCCTAGAAGAAAGGATTTTAATGTATAGGATGTCAATTAGAGTTAACACTGATTTCAGCTTTGGTTAGCTCTGTCGTAGAGGCAAGGGGGAAAGAAAGGAAGATGACCAAAGAGCATATTGTGTATCAGTACGTAAAAAATGCATAATATAATGGTCCCCAGGTTTTAGGCTGAAGAATTCGAATTCAGAACATATGCAGAATCATCTGATTTTCCAGCTCTAGATGCTGCTGGTTGATTTACTGACTTTGGGAAAATTTTTATACTTGTTGTCTTCAAGACAACATAACCCCATGATTAGACGGAATTGCCATCACTGTTTGAGTAATGTAAAATGTAGCAATATCAGCAGAAAATGAAATTAAACAGTAAAGAGAAAGTACTACTTTTCCAGCAAAATGGAATGCATTTAAAAGACCAAAAGAGCAGAAAAAGATCTGAAAGCTCTAATGAATACATAGATTTCAGCTCAGAATATCGTGCTGTGCTGAAAGGCTTAATATTTACTGTGGAGTACTTGTTATGCTTACAGAGCTGTATGTAGCAGGAGCAGTAAAATAATAGGACCATTTTAAACTGTACTGGAAATATGGCAGACTAGGAAGAGTAACCTTATTATTAAGTAATGTGCATCCTAAGTTTGGACATAATTTCTTGTTTTATTTTTTAACCAGCGTTGACATTTTTTTGCTCGGTAGTTTTCTGTACTCTGAAATAGCACCAAATGCTTGTAGGAGCCAGATTGCAGAGATCACCTCCTACTTATGCTGAGATCACACAGATTCCTTGTTCCTCTCTTCCCAGCAGCACAAAACAGACTCTCCAGAAGTGATGTGGGGTAACTGAATTTGTACCAGATAAGATCAAAGGCAATGTTTACTTTACAAAAGTCACAATTGTTTCTTTTAGACCTCCACTGTATTGTGTGGGTTAGGTTACTCTTTTGAAGTATGAGGGATGTGTTCATTGATCAATTAAATCTCTTCCTAAAGTAGAATAAAGCATGTAAGTTTGTGTGACCACTGAGCAGGAGCACTAGAAAGACAAAAGACCTCATGCAACCCAGTGTTGATTGCATGATTCTAGAAGAGCTGATGTCCTTAGTGGAAAGGAGAAAACTGTAGTAACTCTCCTACCATGTAGGAGTTACAGTTACATTGCATAATTGAAAACTCCTTATGGCATGGTCACTGCATAGAGTTAATAGAAGTTTGTAGGAAAAAATGGGAAAATTAGTTGGCCATAATTCTTTTTATTCATCTAGGTGTTTTTTTACAGTGTAACTAAATAACTATGCAATATAGAAAACTGCACGTGAGAAATAAAGCTGTGAAAAAGACCACAGTAATTTCTCAAATCAAAAGGTTTTAGAAACTTTAAAGGAATGATTGCACAAAGTACATTTTAGAAGCTGGGACAAGGATCTAGTCAAGCTAATCTGAATATCTTTCCTTATGTGATCAGATGAGAGCCTGCTTTCAGGAGGAAGTTGTTTTTAAACAGGTTTTGTCCTGTACTTTTCTGCTTACTGATACTTGGCTTCAGCAGGCGGTGTGAAAGATGCTCTTACCAGTACACAGGCATCAGGTGGTGTAGGCACCCTCCCACACAGCGGGGAGGGGGGAGCTGAACACTGCTGTAATGAGGTATTTAAATTCAGTCATCACTTGCAGACGTTGGTAAATGTCACAGTACTGTTACTGCAAGTCTCATAAAGGTAAAAAAAAAATGTCTGCATGAACAGTTTACAGGAGTTCTGACAGTTAAAAAGATGTGGATGACTAAGGTGTGTGTGTGTTGGTATGCATGTACGTAGAGGCTTGCATTGTTCTGATTGTCGAAGTGGCTGACAAGACAAAGGTAGAACATCTGTGTTCAGCTGTACAGATGAGGGAGGAGATTATGTGGAAGGAGCAGGACTAAGGGTTTTATTTACTTCTCTTTGTTTGAGGAAAGGGAGGTATTTCACTCCTCCTTCCTCTCTCTGAGATACGGAAAAGGAGCCTTTCTGTGAAACTGAGCTGGTCTGGGTTTGAGAATCTGGGTGACCTTGGCTGTCCTAGAAAAGGCTACAAACACAAAGACTGTTCCATGGACTGTTGTTACAGAAAGGAAGGGGAGAGAAGAATAGTTGCTCTCTTCTTTCCTCAGTAGATCATGACAACATACCAATTTTTAGAGGTATAAATATGTATTTTTTGATAGGTATTAAAAGGGCTTTATGATGATTTAACAGATTAGGAATTTCAGGGGCAGTTCAAGGCTTTTGATAACACTGTTTCACTCCCCTTGCCTAATCACTGAGCACTGGCTGATGTCCTCTAAGTAGTTGCTCTGAAGTGTTTTGAGGTTAAGGTACATAGATGGCATTTGAGCTTGAGTTAAAATTGTTTTTTGCCTTTGAAATTACATTTCAATGAGTTCCTGTGATGCGTAGCTTAAGACTGAGGTGTCCAAAGCTGCTCTTGCTCTATCAATTAACAAATAATTGTTTGTTCATACCTGTTAGTGGTAAGAGTACTCCAAAATACATGCTTTTTTTTCTTTGGTTAAAAAAATGTAACTAGCCTGGCTGCATAAATCGTTTTCAGAGGAAGGTATGTTAAATAGTGCTGCTGAGACGTGTTTTTGAAGGCCCTTGCTGATTAAAAAAAACTAGAAGTTACCTAAGTGCTGTTTCAGACATGGACTTTTAAAAAAATCTGTGATACTTGTTACAGAAGACTTGATACTAAACCATTCCATTGCAGTTTTGGTTTTCCTTCTGACGCTTCATTCCTATTTTAATGTATTTAAAAGTTGTTTGTGTGTATATATGTGTATATATATGTACACACACTTACACTACTATTGCTGCGTGTAATGTTGGTGCAGTGCTGGAGAGTAACACTTTAAACAGTATGAGTAGCTGGCATTAAAGACCCTGTTGTGTGTGGTTTCAGTTTTTTGTAATCAAGGCTGTGACTTTTGCAACATTACGTCTAAAATACTCACTTGTGTTCATAGCTTTGTATTTTACTTAAAATGGATGATATGTTTGAACTTCTTACTCTTAATCTTACTGTTGTATTAAAAAACCCCCACAAAACAAAGTCCTGACAAAAACTCGAACAAAAACAACAACAACAAAAAGCCAACCAACCTCCTCTTGCCAATCATGATGATATTGAGGGACATGCAGAGGGCTAATCATCAAGAGTAATCTCACCTCACTGAGCTGTCAAAATTGGAAGCATGGGACGTAAACTTGGAATCACTCTTCGGACATGGCCCTTTCTGTTTGTTGACTATAGAGCACTTTCCAGGTCCTGCCTCACAAACTGTCTGTGTCCTGATTTAATATTGGGCTGAGCCCTGAGTACACACTACTCTTCCTTTCCTTTTGTGGTTTTTTTTTTTTTTTTTTTCCTCCAACCTGAATCCTGGTTTGCAAGGAGAGGAAACATGGGCATGAAGGTGGAAGAAAGCTGTAGTGTGTTTGGATCATGTCCTCGGTCTGAATAATCTTACAGCCTGTTACAGAACATGGATGCTCTGCAGTGTAGGTGTAGCCTAAAAAGCAGTGGAGTGTGCTGATGGGTCAAGACTTTTTCCACTGAAAATGGAAGAATGGTGGTGCAACACAATAAAAGTAAATACAATGACTTTGGCAGAGGAGAAACCCAATGAACTTGTTTTACCTTTTTGCAAAGCCACACGCTCGCAGACAATGTGGTGCTTAATTTTTATGGTTTAAATTAATTTAATTCCTATCTAGAACCAGTGGATTCAGCCTTGAAATGGCTGCTGAACAACACTTGATATCAGTCTGCTGGTAATGGTGTGGGAGAACAAAACCTTTATTTTGAGGAAGTGATCTCACATGCTATTTTTGAGGTAACACAAGAGCATGATTGAGCTTCAATTAGGATGGTCAAGGCCAGATGTCTACTGAGCTTATTTCATTAGGCTGATGAACTTAGAGAAGGACAGTAGAAGTAGGTGGTGACGGTGAATTTTAAGCTCAGGAAGCAGCTGTTCAAAGAGTATCAGGGTATTATAGAAACATATCATGAAGAAACGAGTCTCCAACACAGAAGACTCTAGCCCTGAAAACCTGATGGTATTTCTCTGCTAACCTAAACAGATTTTCTTTTGCTTCCTTCCTGAGAAACAACTCTGCCTATGATTGTGAATACTGACCCTCTGAAATTATTCCTGTGACAGTTTTAATAACTATGGCTCATATTTGCAGAAGTGTAGTCGGACACCTAGAACTGTTAGTTTTGCCACTAGTTCTTATGAATGACATCTCTATAGGCTGACAAACGTTTTTACTTGTATATGTTTTTCATATTCCTTTTTACAGGAGAAGGTATAATTTTTCCAAAGAACTTTGTAAGGTTTGCTTTTCTTGTAGTTAAAAACCTTTATATTTTTAAGTAGCAACGGCAATTCTGAATGCTACAGCTTACCTTGTAATTGCCAAATATTCTTGCAGAATGCTAACAGACATTTGAGAATCTGTCATTGTCCTGCCCACATTTTTGATCAATTCCTTTAAAATCAAAGTGTGGACAAAGATTAACCTTTGCAAGCTGTTTGCATTTTTGTCTTCAGTACAACCACTCTGAAGTCATGAAACCTGCACAGCAGTTACTGCTGGTGGAATCCAGACTGTCTTTTGGTTAGTATGGCATCATCTGCTATGGCATCAAATACAGAAGATGTAGGATATGGTTACAGAAATTATATGGCTGTGACATTTTTCCCCTTAAAAAAAAAATGGAAAATTTTTTGGCTGATCTAAATATTGTATAGCAATCTGTGTAAAAACCCCAACAGTATGATGTCAGACCCGGTTTCTCTGAAAACTGTAGGAAGGAGAAAAAAAGAACTTGAATCTGATAGGAGTAGCACATAGTATTTTCATTTTTATGATAGCTTGTGCCTTGGAAGTAAATGTGCTTTGTGAATAAAAGTCTTGCATCAGTTGACCTCCAAAAATACTATTTTTTTCGATCTTGAAGCAAGAGAAGATTATTCAGTAGCCAAACTCAGAAGAAATTTTAACAACCAGAAATTCTCTTGCAGTTTTGAAAGGAAGCACTTACGTGTTTGGGGTTTTCCACTTGCATGGTTACAGTACCACTAAGAGATTCCAGATTTCTCTCTGCTTATGAAAGAGTGCTTGTGCACCTTCACAGGGGACGTCTGCTTCTGCAGGATGTAAAATTAAGACCCATGAGAATTTCAGTATTGTAAAACTTTAAAATAGGTGACTAAAGCAGAAGAAGACACAACTAGTGTAAATAGAATAAACTTGTGAGTCACTACCATTCCATGCTGAGGTCTCCTTCTATTAAACTAATAACAGTATCAGTTTCATTAATCGTTTTACTTTTCGTGTTTCTTGAATTTTCCTCAAGTTTCATGACAAATATTAAGGAAAAAGGGGGTGAATGTTTTTTTTCAAGATTTGTGTTCATTTTTATTCTGAGTGCTTCCCAAGATATATCAACACAGTTAATTTCTGTTCCTTTCATGGGAATAAAAAGGTGTGCAAGTTCAGGCTGTCTGGAATGGGTTAACAAGAAGGAAACAGGGAAACCTAGTGACTTTGACTAAATGTTTGACTTTTATCTGGTAGGTGAAATGAGTTCATAAATTCTTTTGGATTAAAAGGTTATGTATTTTATCATTGGAATATAAAAATGTTTACATGGTTTGAGTGGAAGCTTGGCATTGGACAGGGCAAGTAGACAAGAATTTATTTCCCCAGGTTCCCCAGGGCTGGTGGTCCAATGCTGCTGGAAGTTCTAATTTCTCCAAAACACTGGCATTTGCTTCTTTCTAATTACAATTTAGAGCTATGCTTTCTTATTTTAGACATCTCTAGTGTAACAGTTTCCATTTTTTTGCACTCAAATGTTTACTATATGATTTTTTTAATTGGCTTTTATAGTATGTGTTGTTTCCATTTAAACTTAGCTGAGATGTCGGGTTAACGTGGGTAAATCTAATAGGCACAGATAAACTGTGAGGAGTTGGTAAAGTTTTAAGTGATGTTGCAGATTAATTTCCTGGAGCATCTGCAGCCCAGGGACTTTGAGGATCCAGTTGGAGATTGCTGGGCCCAGGAACAACACTTGACCTTCCACAGATGTATGATTCAGCAAGTTAACAGGCTTTATTAAATTCACTTCTGACAATAAATGTTCATTAACTGTCACAGGAAAAAATTACCAGGACCTGTAATGTTCTTCACTAACAAAATCTCCTTTTAATGGCGTGCTATGGCAACTTGTTTCAGATGCATAAATCATGGCTAAAATCTTCTTCCATCTGTAACACAGGACTCTGGACAATATGGTTGTTATTGTTTACTTAATTGTTTTCACTTGTGTTTCATGGGAGAGTAGTAGCTTAGTTGTATCATTCCGAAGTCATACCTGAGTTTCCTGAACAGCATTCTCTTTCAAACAAACAAACAAACAAAAAAAAAAAAAAAAAAAAAAATTCCTCAAATGTCCCAAGCAGAGAAGACAGCAGCTATGGGGGAACCCCCCCCCCCCGAAACAACGCCCAAAACCAAAACCAGCCCCCCCCCCCCCCCCCTTTCTTAGTGAAACAAGATTACATCATCTCAAGTTCAAGCTCTAGGAGCATCATTTTCTAGTAGTGAGTTTTCTGAGGCTTGATAAGTAACGCACCTCCTGCATGTTTCTGTAGTATTTTGTTACAGTGCAATTGCTTTGTACTGGGCATGAACAATTACTGTAGCCATAATCCCTGCTAAAAGAATATGTTTTGATTTTCCTCCTTTGAAGTTGAAATTTGGCCTTGTAAATACCTGGGTTTCATTATGAAAGGTGAATTGTTCAGTGCTTCGGTTGAGGTTTTTTCTAGTGGTTTACCAGATAACTGGTGCAAAGAGTAAAATTTTATTGTTTTCCAGTGACAAAGAAATGGAGAATATTTGAAAGAATATTTCTGTTGCCTATTTTTTGAAAGGTAATTTTGAAAAATAAGGACTACAGTAAACCAGAGAGAGCACATGCACTGCACTGACCTATTTAGTCTGTATTTCATCTGGTTGTGATAATCCTGGATGATACTCCTTAATTCTGCTAAGACTGTTTACAAGAAGCTGCGGTCTTTTTTAAATTTTTAAAATGGTCTGAAAGTAATACTATTTTAGTAGCCTTGGATAGTCCAGAATTTGAAAAGTAGTCATACTTTTGAGAAGAGTAACAATTAGCAGACCAACTGACTTCCCCAAACCAGAAAAAATGAGTCAAATGCTCCTGAGGTGAAATAGTTGTACTGTCCGTATGGAGGCATCAGGGCTTGCCGGCATCCCCCGGTGCTTTCTTTCCTCCTGGAATAAACACCTTTACCTGTTCTAACCATGGTAGCCCCCTTGCCCAATTTGAGTTATACTAAAATTACATGCTGACTGCGATTAACTGGTTGGTTTGCACTAGATTTGGGAGTGGGGTCATGGCTTTCCCTGTCTTGTAATTAGTTTGACAGCATTGGAGTGAAACAGCTTTTGCTGTGTGAGATGTTTGTTTCCTGTCTGTGACTGTTTTCTTTTTCCTGCTCAGTGAGGAAAAGACTCTTGATTTTGTTCATAGAAACGTGCTTTAATTAATACTGAATCAAAGTGTTTCCAAATTCATTCATGGCCATGGAAAAAATGCTTTTAAGTTTCTCTAAACACTTACCTATGCTTTCCAGGTTGTACTTAAGGAAAAAATGGTTTATTTTGTGTACATATATGTACATTATCTGCAATTTTTGGTTGAGAGAGTAGCTTTGGATGTTGACCAGTTAAATATTAGACACCATGTAATTGTGCCAGTGCAGAATGGCAAATTGCACTACCTCATGATGTAGCACATTGAGACTAAGCATTTTTAGGTAAAGATTACACTGATGTTCTAATTTCCTATTCTGCTGTCTGCAGTAATGAATTTTCAATATGCTAATGAAAAGTCTAGGAAAATTGGAAGGCAGAAGCTGGCAGGTAAAGATGACAAATTTATTTTGGCCTTATTGTTGGCTAGAGAGCTGGAAAAGCTGGAGACTGCCAGACAGAACTTCCTGGCAAGGAGAGCTGACCTATCTCGTACGTTTGGAAAAAGTACTGTGTATGACTAGATGTGATACAAAATTCTTTCTCGTTGCATCTGGGGAAATCGTTTGCAGCCTGTTACCATCAGTCTGGCAACTGGAATGTTCCTGCCTTTGCAACTGAATTTCGTGCTGGTCCAAGGCACAATAAATAAGATTGACACAGAAAGCCATGGTCATTCTTTTCATTCCAAGTCTGGTGATTACATGAGGTTAAAGTGGATTTTGTCTTTTTATAGTTCAATATTTTATTTTTTAATTATTGCTTTCCATTTCCTTGGTGCCTACGTGTCCCAGATGAACCTTGGCTCCTTGCGTTCTTTTGGACTGTGGGTGAACACCTTGCAAAAGGTTTTTCTTAGACTTTGTGGCAACCACACATACTGAATTACAGAATAATATTTTCAAAAAGTTCAAACCAAGCCTGTTCTGTTTTCTTCATTTTAGTCTTATAAATTACTCTTGTTAATGTCATGATATTACTACATTTCAAAATCATCTTGCAGTATCTAGTATCTAGTGCTTTAGTGCAGGAACAGTGTGATCTTATGACTGGTGAAGTAACTGCTATATCAGTCAGATTTTTTTCAGTTTGAAGGAACACAACATCAAGGAGACCAGATTGGCTGAGGGAGGCAAGTTACTCGTGTAAGTCATTCTGAACAGGAAATTAACGGGGGAGGGGGAAAGCACCCCACCATCAAAATGGTTGTTTTACTGTTAAGCTAAACAGTAACGCGCTGTGTTGAAGTGCAGTAAACAGGAAAGAAGTGTTGTGGCACTTTTACGTACTTAGTTGACCTGTGTATTAACTACGCTTATTAGCTGCACATACTAAACGTGCTTGCGCAGTTCTGAGTAAACAGTACCAGCAATCTGCTAAGGTAGTACTGAGCACGATCATTGACTGTCACTAGAGGTTCTGTTTTATATTGGGTATAGTTTTTACCAGATGATGTAATATTTTTCTGATGATACAAATATAATTGATTATTTAAAAAAAACACCTCCATCTGTTCCCTCAAAGAGGGGAAAGGATTTATTGATATAGGAGCTTTGTTTTCAGGTATGGTGAAGAAATGGTCTTTTTATGGCTCTTCTATCTTTTTCCAGCTTACCATCTCTTTCCAGCTTAGATATTTAGTTCTTTACTTAGAGGATGGCTAAGCAGGCGACTTGGCTACTTGGAGAACATTGTCCTAAACCTACTAAGGTTGGATAGACTTGATGTTCTCTTCCAGTTATGTTTTAGAGTTCAGAAATTAAAACCCAAAGTGATTGAGCTTATATCTACTTGAGCAGCTGCTTTTTCTGCATGATTCTGCGTGACAGTTGAGTTCAGCTGGTCAAGTTGTGGTAACTTCTCTTGACTGTAAACGTCTGGGTGCTGCTGGTGGGCCTTTGTGTTGTAGGACAGTAGAGGTGACTTCCTCTTTTGGCAGATCTGGTATCGGCTGACCTTCCAGTGATAGTCCATTTTTTCACTTCACCTTTTGTCTAGGGCAATCAACTTGTATTGAAGGTAAGTTTAGAATTAAAATGACATCTTTATGCTAAATATTAAAGCTTTAATTTTCCTATTGTTTTCCCAAAGCCATTGGTTTCATAGTGTAAATCTTCATTAGTGATGATCATGGGGGCCTACATTTTTTTCCCTGTTAGTGTTTTTATCTTAGTTTTAGAAATAATTTCATCAGAAGACTGCTTGAAGCTATTGTAAGTGCTCTTTGTGATACCCTGCTGCTTAGGGAGAAGGGGTAGAAGTGTTAAGTTGCTAACAATTACATCCTTTCCCTAAGGTGATCTTTTAGGTGATTTGAATTGGAATACTAATAGCAATTTGCTTAGAATTTGAAAACTAATAAAAACAAAAGAGAGGAACCTTAAACTTAAAGATGTGTCCTCACTTTTACCTGTCCTGCTTCTTGGAAGAGTGCTCTTCAAGGTCTGGAGGTAAAGTTTGAGGGAATATGACTCAGGAGGCTGGCCGGCTTGGGAAAACATATCCCTGTTGTTCATACTGCACAGCTGTAAGATTTCTGCCGCTAGCAGTGTGCCTCCTTAAAAACTGTGCTTCCCAATGCCAATTTTGGTTCTGGAAGCTCTGTAACAGGATGCCTCTGAAAAGTAGTTAGGTAACGAGACAAAATCCCTCAGCACTTTCCAGTTTCTCATCCCTGGAAGAGAAAAATTGAAGTTGCCTATTTTAACTTCTTTCTGATTTATTTATATGCTGAATCCATTTTCTTGGTGGGAACACATATTGCATTCTGGCATTGCTGCTTCACATATGGCTCAAGAGACTCAGATCAGGTTCCTGAACATGGAATTAATCTCTATTTCTGCATCCCTTCCATCATCCTGAACTGTATCAGCTCAATGCCAGGTTTCCACTGGATTAAAACTTAGAAGATTCTAATAATACTAACCCTGCCTCCCAGCTTTCTACATTAAAGATGTTGAGCGTTGATTTTGGATCTTGTTTCTAGAAAATGAGAGACAGTGAGTAGAATAACACGTTATTAGGTAATAATAGTTAATGGTTTCAAGGATTTTTTAAAAAAAAAGAAGTTTAAATAGTGTTGTTGGTTTTTTTCTTCACAAAGTCATTCCCTACTGAAGTAACACTGCATTGGCAGTTGCCCTCATAGTAAGACTTGAGGAAGACTTTTCTGTTAATCAGTGTTTGGTTGTTTGACACATTTAATAGATGAACAGTGTGGAGATTGGTAAAGGAGAAAGTGAATTTATTTGGGTGAACAGAGTTGTAATTTTTTCCAAAAGTATTTTAGGGCTTCTTTTCTAAGATTTAAGCATTATGTTGATACACAAATCTACATTGAAGTGTAGCTATTTGGCTGTTTTTTATCAAACTGTTGAATCAATCTTGCTTGCTTTGGCAGCCAATTTTTAAATACTCAAATGAGAGGCTTAAAAATATTGACGATGAAAACCTCCAAGATTGCTTTGAAATCCCGTTTCCTTCTTGGCTGCTATAGTAGATTCCAGACATGACTCCCCTACATTTATTAATTCTATACAGCTGTTGCCTCTTTTATGTGCAAGAATGTACAGGTGTAGATTTGGTAATAATGTGACATCAGTCAAGATTAGCCACGTCAGATCTTGCCTGCTCCCTGTCTGCTAATCTGAAAAGGTAGACTCCTTTGAACTACCAGTTGATCTGAAGTAGGTGACTATATAATTAGATTACTTATTTATGTTGTTGAGATATGTGAAGCATCCAAACTTTCTATAATTAAGAGGATGGGCAACTCTGTAGCTTATATCCTCTTGCTGATGTCTTCTGTGCTCCTTTATTGAACTGAGATGACTCCATTTTGCCTAACAGGATATTTTTTTGGTAGCAATTGAGCAACAATTAAGCAGTACATTCCCAAGCCTCTTCTCTTGCGTGCGTCTTATAATAATCTGCCTTTAAGCTTGGATGTATGATACAGCTAGCCAACTTGCTATCAAGGGGTCTCAGTGGTTCCCTATTGTAATTCTGAACCCTTTTTTCCTGTAATGGAGAAAAGCATTTGCTCCCTGAAAGAGCAGTGGTGATGGAGATTGTTTTCATTTTCACGACTGGTGTTTCATTGTGATAAATGTGTATGAAAACTGTGTAGCTGGTTATTCAGACAAATACCAGTTTGTCTGAAAATGAAAAGCAGATAATGGTCTGCTTTTGTGGAAAAATGCACCTTTGGAATCACACAGTGTGAAAAATAATTCACAAAAAATGTAATAGAAGGAAGGAGAGGAACTCCTGAAAATTACTGCTGTTGGAAGATGTCTCTCTGCTAGGTCTCATTTTTGAAGCGCAGAGCTCCTGTGAGTGCCACTGGAGGTGCATACGTGTGCAGGGAAAACTTCATCACAGAACATTTTGGCTGCCTCCTTGTCATTTGTTTCCTGAGATAACAAATCTATATGTCACAGAAGTGAAAGCTGAAAGACTCAAAACTCTAACTACAGTCTGTAGTACTCCACTGACATATAAACGTAATTTAAATATAGTATTGAAGTTCATGGTGGATTTCTACTTGTCACAGCTTTTTATTGTCTTAGTCATCACTCCTCTTCTTAGCTCCTTCAAAAGGGCACCACTAAAAATTGATGCTATTATTTTTCACTTGATATTTGACTCCTGTTCTGAAGCATACTGCTTGTCACCATCTGCCTGTTCCAGTGGTTATAACTGAAAGCCATAGCTAAACCTTTCTGTTTTCCGAGGAGTTTTATGCAACTGAAGTCAGATGCTGGGAATTTGGACTCTCATGTTATCCCTCTGGGTCACTCCCTCTGTTTCATTAGGCCTCTATCTTTGGGTTTGGTGGCCCTTATGAAAATGCCAAAGCCTTTTAGGATGCTTCTCATACCATGGCCTTGGGAGTGGGGGTTTGCCTCTGGGCAGTTCAGTCTTGGTAGTTGCACAGCTGTTGTTATAATTGAAATCACAGCCAGCTCCCAAGCAGCAGTATTTTTGTAGGTAGTATAGTGAAGCCCCAGTCTCGATGTCACTGAGGTTAATGGAAGTGTTTCTCTTTGATCGTAGGATCTTTTGTTTGGACAGTAAGTTTTTAAGAAGGTAGAAGTATACAGGGATTTAATTGTTTGTATTAGTATTAATTGAGATGATTTGAATTGTTCAGTATTTAGTCAAGTAACTAAATGCTTATGCTTCACAGTGGTGCAGCACATTTGGGTAACTGTCATGTCACTGAAGTTTAAGGAGTTATTCCAGAGTAAAATTGATGAACCGTAGTATAGATTTGAGTCATTAGTGTCTTACCTTTCTTGCATTTGTTGCACAAATATGGTAAATGACACTTGCTTGTTTCATCCCTTGGGATCAGAATTCACTGGGTTTTCTTTATTATGTCTTCCTCTAAAACAGAATAAAGTACTGTCACTGGTAAACTTATTTTGTGCCTTACAACACTGGGTGCTCTTGCAAAAGCTTGCATTTCTGATTTTATATGATTTCATCAGCATCCCAGTTTATATTACAAATGGTAAGACTTTGGCTTGGATGGTAACAGAACATTTTGGTAATATGAATCCTAAAGATTCAAGAAAAATCAAAAGCTGAAAGCTGTTGAGTTTAAATGGCAACAAGAGGGATTGCCCAGGTATCTGTGGGGTATTTGTATAATAGGACAATCTAAACTTGAGGCTGGGTGAACACGGAGGGCTTGGCAGAGTGCGTGTGTATTGATGGTCACAGGTAAGGCCAAGGGTACTTGCAGTGCCAGGTATTGTTTCAATAACTTTAGGACCAAAATGATTTTATTTCCCTTTTGTAACAAATCACTAGAAGTGGCAGTGTTGGAAAAGGAGGAACAGTTAATTTATTCTTATTTTTATTATTAATCTTTAATTACATGAGGAAATGAGGACTTTTAGTATGCAGATGCTTTGAATAACAGGATATGTGAGGTTTTATAGCTTGCACTGTAGGATAGACTCAATGCCTTTTTCTTTAGGCATTCAATGTAAAATAGAAGTATGAAAAGGACCTCCAACAGATGATTGGTAAGAGATTAAGAGATGAAACTCTCAAATGAAAGGAAATTAAAAGTCATGGGTTTATTTTTTCACTTGAAAAGGAGAAGTCTTATGGTTCGCTTGCTAGAATAGCAGAGGATGCTGTCGGACTCCTAAGCTCATTCTGACCAGCTCAACCGACTGTGGCTACAATCAGTTCTAAACCTACCCTGAAGTAACATCATCGTTAAACCTCAGTTGGCTGAATTGCGAGCTCCCACCCAGAACAGAACAGATTTCTGTTGTGCTTTTAAATCTCTAGTGTTTTACAAGGATATGTACATTCAAATCTTCTACTACATATCTGAGACCATTCCCTGAGTGATGCATTGAGTGTGATGACCCATAAAGTTTTTTCCCTCTGTGTTGGGCAAATCATTTAGTGCTAAGCAAGTCAGAGGAGAACAGTTCAAAAAATTATGGCAACAGCATGGCTTCATTTCAGTCTACATACATGAGTTGCATGCATCATGTGAAATTATTGCTGGGACCTGCCACAGAAGAGGAAGAACACAGCTGACTTTTTAGTATGTTCCTCACACAGTGCTGAATGTATGATACAGAGAGTCTGAGCTTGTGCTGATGCAGGAGCTGACCTTATTGAAGGCGAAAATAGTTTAGAAAAATGTATGAATCTTTTCCCATGCTCTCACACAAAAACGTTAGGAAGAGTTCATTGTGTCTGGAATGTGATAGTCCATTCCTTTTCATCCCTTTTGGCCTGGTTTGTTGTTGTTTTACTTCTGTTGAATAGTGATGCGAGTCTCTCAATTTCAGTGGTGATTTAACTTTGCCAAAGAGTTGTGTGGATGCAAGGCACACCCATTGTTGTGGTTTAAATGTTTGTATTACAGCGTCACTTGGTTAGGTGGGAGATGAGGATGCACCTGTGTCCTGTATGAGGGAAACTAAGTGCATGGGAATGTAAGGGGATAGAAAGACAATTTAAAAAGAGAACTAAGAAGATTTGGCAGGCTGTAAATCACACTTGGGAAAATCTAGTTCTTGAACCAAGACATTTTTCTTTAATGGAAACAAAAGTAGAACATTGTAAAATTTTAACTGTAACTTAACCATTTCTGTACATTTTGACATCCAAATGGTCTGTTTTCTGTAAGCTTTGTTGATAGGTATTGTTTATCACAGGGACTAGTCATTGCAAAAGACAAATAGCTTGCATTAATACACAAACTAATATACACACCATGTGGAATGCTATTACATGTTTCATTTGGAACTTTAGAATGTATCTTAAAAGAGGTTATATGACATGCATATAACATTTAGGTGAAATGATAGGTGCATGTGGTTCAAGCTTTCACCTGCAGCTTACCGGTGCAAACAACTGGGCCCCAAGAGCACAGCCAGCCCTGACGGTCCCTGCTAAGCCGGACCCACACACAAGCCCTTATTCCAGCCCATGATGGCTGGGGCTGCCCCAGTGTGCGCCCCCCCTCCCCGGGGCTGCTGCCAGGCCCTGCCCTGCCACCGCTCTGTGGGGAGCCCCTTATGCCCCCAGCACTCCAGTTGCTGCTGGGTCCAGCTGTGCCCTGATGTGAAAAAAGTTGAAGAAAAAAAAACCCCAAACGCAACCATAAAACCGAACAACAGGACCTTCTCTCCCAAACTTCTTTTCTTTGGCAAACGGTTCAGCTGCAGCGTTGACAGCCAAAGACAAACACAGAAATGCTGCAGTAGTCACTTAGATTCCCTCTTGCTGAAGATGGATGTGATCGATGGAACGGTCCCTGTCCTTTCTCATGCACCTTCCTGGCACCAAGATAAAGTAATTTCTCCTCTGACTACTTCAACCAGAACAGGTTTCCATTTGTTTTACTTTCTTCTGCCACGCATGGTTTGCCTTCCAGCAGCAGTGAGAGAAGTTCACTTGAAGCTTTCACTCTGTCTTGGGTAGTTTGTTCTTCCCCATCACTTCTGGACCCCAAGCAGGGCCGTTACTCTCTTCTGTCTTGTGCTGGAGATGGGACTTGGCAGACCACCTGCTGGCTGAGCTGTGCTGCAGACACCATCTATCAGTACGGTGCTAATTAATTCTCTGCTGGTGAGAACCAGAGGGAGCAGTGGCGGAAGCCTTCCCTTAATGCAGGCTATTTTTCTGGCTGGAAAAGTGCAAGAGAACATAACTTGTGTTTACAAGTGCACTTACAGAACAAAAGCTGTTAAGAAAGGTAAAGAAAATTGCATTGTCCAAGTGCTGTAAGGAGGAGAGCTGGATTGGGAGAGTTTGAGTGACTTGACTGATTGTAAGTTAAACTAGTTAGGCTGTTGTGGCAAAGAACAAATCTGTTTGTTTACTAGTAGTAAACACTGCTGCCGTAATCTGTAATAATGGCATCAGTGCAGCCAGACAGTGTTCTGTTACAGTGAACTAAAATTAAGAGATGAAGTTAAACTACTGTAAACACGCAAACCATTTGTAAAAAATGGGGAGAACACTGGCTTTCAAAATGAGGGGGGGGAAAAAAAGAGCTTTGTGCTGCAACTAATTAAAAATTAATTAGAGGATTACGCTAACAGTTACAACTTCATGGCTCTGAAACTTAGGGTGGAGATATGCCATCTGTCTTTGAGAGCTTCTCTGTTGGCTTTGGCACAGCAAGGCTATTTTCACACAGCCTCTAGGACATGTGGTTAAATGTGTTTTATAGGTGGAGTTGTGACATTTAGCTGCTGAGCATCTCGGTTACCTTGCATTAGCAAGGTTGTCCCTGGTGTATTGATTCCTTTGGAAAAGGGGCGCATCCTGCTTAGGTGAGGAGTGCAGTGAGTGGAGAGTTTAGTACAGGAATGAGAGGAAGATGAAGGAGCACAGGGGTAGGGGCATCAAAAGGATGGAAACGCAAAGAAGGAATGGAGATTGACTGGCAAAAAACTGAAAGGGGGAAGACTCAGTGGGGTGGAGAGGAGCAGGAGACCAAGAATAGGACATTTAGGAGGAAGAGATGGGGGGAAGAAGGAAGGAGAGCCACAAAAGCCCAGTTAGTTGCCCAAGAGGAATGAGAACAGTTGCAGTAGTAGGTGGAGAAATGGCTTTGGAGAATACACACTGGAAGCTGAGCCCAGTAATACTTGGTTTGCACAGGTTTTCTGTCCAAAGATACATTGAAATTGTAGAATGTATGTCATCCTCCTTTTGTGGCTTTTCTCTGTAGAAGATAAAGGCCTTTTTTTATTGTCATCCTTTGCTTCATCAGACAAGTGCTGGAAAGAGCAGGCCCTAGTCTCTTATTAGAATAGTTTAAATATTCCCCCCCGCCCCCCCCCCCCCCCAGTTTTAAGTTGAAAGTCCTTGCTAAAAGACTGTATGTTTGCAAATCAAGCATTCTGATTTGGAATAGGAATTGATAGTATTAAAGTCGCAAATCCAAGATAGGAATTTCAGGAAATCCTTATGGTTAGATCTGGCCAGAATAGTACATGAGTTGGCCTTTAAAACACACTAACTAGATGTTAATAGCACTCATTAAAATTTAACTGTGGGATTTAAGGGGCTTTTCTATACATGCAGTTACAGGATTCCTTAGGTGGAGGGGGCTGCCTCCAGAAGAATGGTTTATATCCATTGTTCTTAATCCACTGTAGTCTAGTTTGTTTGTCCATTTAGTTTAAACTGGAGTAACGTAAGGTGATGGTGGTCATCGATTTAGGTGACATTAGTTTAAAAAATAGCTTTTTTAATTTGTCTTGTTTCTTGACTGCTTCAGAGACAGTGTGCTCTCTCTTTTCAGTTTATTCTGTGTCTGTGAGAATAAGGCACATCACTAAAAAAAAAAAAAAAAAGGTAGCATTTCTGAAACTGCAAATTTAAAAAAGTTAAGAGCAAAGCTCCCAGGAACATCATGGAAATCAACACATATGCTAGGAGCTACTTCAGAGGAGCTGTACGTGACTCCTAGGAAGCATGGATCTTGTAGATGCTTTCTGAATGAATGAGGACAGGGCATGACTGAGCTGCAGCTTGCTTTCTCAATTCCATCCAAAACCAGTTGAATTGTTTTCTGTTTATGGGTCTTGCAGCATAGTTACTAGGATGATAAAACTCCATGTTAGAATTAGTATTAGAGGGAGAGGTTCCTTGGGAAAACTTTCTGGAGAAGGGGCTTTGCTGTTTAATCCTGGAATTATATTTTTCTTCTATGATCCCATCGCATAACAAAACAACCTGGAATTTTATTTTTCTTATATAATTACTAAATTTATATTAAGTCTATGTTGTATATAAATAAAAGTATATTATACATAATTTTATAAATATATATGCTCTTGGGCAGACATTGTGTTGCTTCATCTTGCTTTGCTTTCTGTATTCATTGCTGATGGATTAGGTGGTACAAGAAGTACAAATGGAGCTGTAAGATTATTTTCATTTACTTCCTTTAACCTTTTCTCTGTGGGGGCTTTCGTTTAGACCAGTTCTTGCGGAAGTATTGCCTCAAGATAAAAAAACAGAAGAAAAAAAAAAAGGGGTGTTTGCAATAGCTGTCTGGTCTTGCGTTTTTTGAAGGAAGGCAATGGAAGACAGTTGGTGACTACCACAGTATAAACAAGCTAACAAAGAAATACAGTAAAATGCTATCCTTTTCCTGTCTTTTGTCTCCTAACTTTCTCTCAACCCATTTAGTTGTGTGAAGACAGAAAAGTGAAATACAGTTCATACTCTAGTTTGGACACTGGGCCCAGTCAACTACTGGGGCAGATGAGGCCAAATTCACCACCAGAGTACGTAACAAACTGCTTGTCTGATGCCTACAGGCACGGAGGAGGGCACCCTGTCTGTAGCGAAGTATGTGAATAACTGGTGTCTTTGTTATTACTGTTGTTACAAATACTTAGTTTTAACTACCTATTTGTTTAGCTGTGTTCAATACAAGTTAAGAGATTTTCCAGTGTATTCATAAGATACTTTAAGAACATTTAATGTGGCCACAGCTGGTACTTAGTTGTACTGGCATTTTACTAAATATGTACGTCTAAGTGGGTATGTTACTGCTTTTCATTTACCATTGCTTTATTTCAGATATAAGTTTCAGAGGATTTTTTTTTTTTATTTTCAAGGGGATTTATTTTGAATGGGGGTGTGTTTGTATATTTATAATTTTCTTTCTGAAGATGTCTAAGCTAGCTACCTTAAACAGGGCATGAGCTTCTGTTTACTGCTGGTAACCATGATTCATCTATGTTATTTTTAACATTGCAAACATTCATGTATTTCTTTTCCCTAAATAAGTGATTTTTTTTTTTTTCCTCCTATGGTTGAGTTTTCCATTCTATTTACCATAAATCTGGAAACCTAGGTTTATATAACTGTCACCCAACAAGCTGCCTAGATTGAGTATTTTAACAATTGCTATTGTTGTGTTGTAACTGGAGCTCTTAATGTAGGGTGACATCCTTGCCCTTTATTAGCCAGTAAGCTTTGTGCAGCTGTTCTGGGTAGCATTTGGGGAGACAAGATCTGTCACAGCTTGAAAACGAGGAATGTCTCTGTGGTAGGCTGTGTGATTGATTTTAAAAAAAAAAAAAAAAAAAAAGGTATCCTTGAAACTCATGGACAGGTTTATGCGTGTAAACACATCCAGAGTCCTGCTGGTTTGATTCTGTCAGTCCAGCGAAGACCTGAAGAATTAGACAGACTTGGTTTCAGTTTTTTCTTTTTAACCTCCCTAGGAACATTGTCAGAGCCAATCTTAACAAAATTGTTCCAAAATAAATTATATTGCCACAGAAGCTAGAATTTCTGCTGTGACTACCATTCTAAATAATGCATTGCAAAACTCAGGTTTTCCTCTCCTTCAGTGGCAGCATTGTGTGTCCCTCAGGGATTTTGGAGGAAATACTCAGAACTACGTAATTGGCTCAAGAAAATACTGATGTGCCTGGGAGACTGGGCTCTGATCCTGCCTTTAAGCTTTGTAATGTTAATAAATACTGTATTTTTACATTTTTGTGATGGTGTACAACCTCAGTAAGCCATTAACCTGTAAAAAGTTTGTATTTACAAAGATAGCGGTGCCAGGCCTGCCTGTTATACAGCTTTTGCATTCTTTTACCTTTTGATTGTTAATATTCAGTAATTTTTACACTTTTAGTCATAAAAGTGTAGTGTTTCAAAGATCTCTTCTTGTACAAGTGTCCTTCACTGTTGCTTGAAAGATCTTGTCCTGCTCACTGGTTTGTAAGTCATGGACCACTGCTGTAGCATCTGCCCCATTTACCTCCTGCTTCAGGTTTATGGTCTGTATAACTGCAGATCCGGTATTCTTGCATGAGACTCAAAAGAATTGATATTCCTCGTGGTAATCTTGGGGTAAGAAATACATAGCCCATTCTGGCACAGGGACATTTCCCAAAGATCGCTGTGTTGGGGCTTTGCTGGATCATACCTGTATGTGGTTCATGGAGCATCTTTGCAAAATATGTTACATTCATATTTCATTTTTATTAGCAGAAAAGCTTGCTGATTTTTCTAGGGGATCATTTAATCAGGTCTATTATATCACTGTAGGTGCACGTTACATGAAAGAATACAAATTTCATGAGGCTGAATTTGCTGCAGTGAGTGTAGAACACACCTGATGTGTAGAACAAGCCAGTTGTTAACAAAATCCCACTCAACTGAAAATAAATTTCTCTCCACCCCGGGTTGTAGCCACGCTGCTACTGCAGTACTGTAAAATCAAGTACTTAATATCTTGTCAGCATCTTGTGACTGGGCAGACTGTATCCTATTTCATTACAGTAATTTCAGACAGTAATTCATTTGATCCTTTTATCTCAGGCAGTAACTATTTGAGACTTACAAGCCAAGCCTTGGGCTCTTAACTTAAAAAACCCCACCCACCCACCCAAAAAAGCCAACCCTCCTTCCTTCAAAGAACTGGGAGATTTATAGGGACTGTTAGGTGGCACCTGAGCTTGCTTTTCGTAAGGTAGTTGGTAATAAAACGGTTGAACATGCTCAGCATGTGAGCACTGTGCACCCTATGTGACTGGGTGCCAAAACCTGCCCTGTGCACCCTTTCATATCCCCTTCGGCTGGATTGGCCCTGGCCATGGCTGTAAGCTGCAAAAGAGCCATTTTAGCCTAACAAACTGTTTGTTTGTCACGTTTCTTATACATGTTGCTGCATATATAAGGCAAGACTTTGATTTGTCCCTAAATACCATGGTAACATACAAGAGAACAGAGCTAAACCGGGCCTGCTGGTTAACTGTCACTAAAGTTTGCTCATGTTTCAAGGGGGTGGGTCTGCCTCTGCTGCTGTGGGTGACTTTGTCCATCCAGCTGTCTTAGGTCTCCGTTTCCTTCCTATTTGGATAACAACAGTGTAAGTGAGAAGACAGATCTCTTCTGTAGCTGAACCCTTGGTTTGGTTTCCTTTTGCATGATTCCTGCTGTGGGTTCTTATGGGAGCCCCTTTGCTCCTCTGTGGTCACTCCTGTCACCTGGTTTCCTTTCATCAGTTCTGTCACACAACCTCGTGTGCCAGGGACCCTCCTTGATCTGGTCCTTGACTGGCATGTGTCAGTGTGCAAGTTCTTCAGCTCATGGGCTACCAAGGTTCATGAGGTTTCGTGATCATTCTTAGCATAAGATTGCTGCTTTTAGGATGTTAAATCTCTGTGTATAGAAGTGCTGTTAATTTTATATTCCAATAATAATAAAAAGCTATTAGAACAAATTCCGTTTATAGTCGGTAATATTTGCAAGGACTAAAAATACATCCTAACTTGGATGGTGAGGCAAATTTTGGTCTGGCAAACCCAGTGCTGGTAATCAATCCCTCTGCCTGGGACAGGCAGGTGGCATGTCACTCAGCCTGTCCCCTGCTGCCATCCTGTCTCTGTTGTGCTTGTGCTCCCTGTCTCAGAGTGTATTAGGCTCCTTAAGGTTGTATTTCATCTCCTCTTATAGCACAGATCTCCTATTAAGTATAGATCTTTAAAGATTTAGAGGGAGCCAGGCAAACATGGAATGAAGTCATTGCAGTGGCTAGGTTGGTGATTTTTGTAATCGAGTTTCAGATTATCCTATCTTCTGACCTAGTGTTCTTCCGAGGACTTGGAGTTTTCTGAATGATTTGTGTTCTAGTTATGTTTCCTGTGATTTCTCTCTACCTACAAAGAAACTTTTGTTTGTAAGCTTGAAGTGCATTACTATATATTTCAGAGCTCCAAGAGAAAATCATGATTCTCGGTGTTCTACCATATTGTTTTCAGTTTTCCTCCCATGAGATTGAATGAAGCTAATAAAAATTTGAATTACAGGACTGAAGAAAATCAGCTACCACTGAAGTCAGCATATGCGTATTTTTAGTCCTGTGAGAACAGAAATTGGCTGTCCAGATTTTAGTGAATAATTTATGTTTTGCTGAGTTGAGAATATATAGAGTATGGCTTTTAAAACATGAGTTAGCCTGTAACTGAAAATCTGGCTACAGAAATCGTTTGAAGCCTTTGGGGATGAAAAGCTCAAAAGGCTTAATTACTTAAGGGTAAGGGGAGGTGGAGCTCATAAATGAGTACCGTCGCTTCCAGAGGAAAGGTATTGTACAAGTGTACTCATTTGGTGTTACAATTGGTGTGAAATCTTTTATGCTTCTGGCTAGGCAGCTAAATCCAAAAGGATGACCTTTTGGGATTCTTTGGTACAATGATTTTGGCAGGCAAGCTTGCATTAGATATC
Source organism: Falco cherrug (assembly GCF_023634085.1). NCBI lineage: Eukaryota > Metazoa > Chordata > Aves > Falconiformes > Falconidae > Falco > Falco cherrug. The sequence continues at coordinate 17,625,690 of NC_073702.1, forward strand.
AGTATGGTTTATACTGGAATTTGTCATAACTTTACATCACACTTTTACTCTTGACAAGATACACAAGCCTTTTGTATACTTCCAAGTTTCCAGATCTGAAGGATGCTGGAAGCCTGTTCAAACTCTGGCTTCATGGATGCCCAGCTTGTTGGGTGCAAGCATTTCAGGTAACTGAAACTTATTTGCTGTGGAAAAAATGTAGTATCTGCACACATGCCTAAGAACAAAACTTGATTTTTGACTTTGCCTTTTACGGAAAATATTCAAATGACTTAATCATTTAAGACTAACAGTAAGTAAGGATATGAAATGGATTTAAAATGTTGTGTAAATTGTAAACCCCAAAAATTTTTAAATTTAAGTGATTTAAGTGTTTTTCTTCCAGACTAACTTTCAGTTCAGTAGTTGTATTCTTTGGGTTTGTGGTTGGGTTCTTGAGAACAGATGGAGATACCTTAATACGAGTTAGCGGCGTGGGTCTTTTTTGTCATTAGCAGAGAAAAGACAGCCCTGAAAGAACTCATTTTTCTCCATTGCTTACAAAGAAATGCTGTTGTGATTCCTTTAGTTGGATGCATCCATACTGTAGACTTTGGCAGGTAGGTCAGATGGATTGTGCTCCTATCATTTTAATACTTTAAATTGGCCACAGCAGAGGTATTAAGGAATAGTCTTAGGAGGGAAAAATCTTGGAGTTTTTACTATGCCTGTTGGAGTTGGGGGTCGATTAAAACCAGTGATATTAATGTAATTTTGAAGACGGTTTTAGGTATATTACTTCACAGTGTTTCAAATGAGTTTGAGAATTCCCTTACGAGATTTCAGAATGCAGGGTATCAGCCTGGTACTTTTTGCAGACTCATATGGTCACACACGAGGGGATGGTTTAAGGCAGTAAGGTGATGACCGCATGTAAAGTGATATCTCTAAGTATACAAATGTACATTTTGCTAATCATTTTTGATTATGCTCTTGGTTCAAGATTCTCTGGATCTTTCATAAAACCAGTAAAGCTTTGCAGTTGTTATGCAGAAACATTATTTTAAATGTACTTCATATCTTTCTTCAGTGATAGTTCTGATGTTAAGTAGGTTACCTCAGGTTACAGAGCTCTCTACCTTTCTCTTTCAGGTACATCATAAATATGGTTACTTTAATAACTTCCTCTTTGCAAATAATTACTTGGAGAGGAGAAAATTTTGAAATCTCTGAGGTAAAGATGTGTTTGCCACTAACTGGTGGGGCTGAGATTTATGCATATATTGCATTGGCTTGTTTTGTTTCAACAGACTTTGTAACAGACTACGTTTTTGCTCAGTTGCTGGGGGATGCTGCTGGTTTTATTTCTAGACTTGTGGGAAGGATGTTGTTGATGACGCAGCTCAAAAAGTGGTTATACTGTAAAAAGTATATAGATGAGAGAAGGAATTTCTGAAAACTATATAGAAAGAGGCATAATACGGACAAAGTATGTGTAGGTTCTTGATCCAAATCTTTAGAGCTCCAGTACACCAACGTCCTTGTGGTAGTTGGATTCTTTTTGTTGATGCTCATGATACACCTAGTTTGGTTATAATTTTTAGAGCTTGCAATCCTTTCATCTTTAAATCAAGAAAATAAGAATAGTTGCACAATGTGTTCCCACACGTTCGCTTTTTGTTTAAAGAATTTAATATGGTAAATGTTACATACATAAAATCCAGCATTCAGCTGAGATTTTACATGTGACTGTTTTATTTAATGCCAGGGAATGTTTTAGCATGTTGAGAGCTTTGTATTCACTTTGCTTTTTTTTAAACCCTTTTTCACCTTTGATCTCTGTGACTACTCTGAAGCAACTAACTGCACTCCTCTTCCTCCCTTGCTGTTTAGGTCTCTCTTTAGTTGTTTCGGTGGCTTTTCCTTGAAGGGAGTCCTCCTCATCCTCCTTTTCCTTACTCTTTTGAGATTGTCATGGCCCTTTGGTGGTCTTACCTCCCATTTTGTATTTCCAGGCAGTCTGATCCATCCTTGTGATTTCACCTGATGCTGTAGTGAAGCTGATTCAGCTGTGTTTTGTCCCATCTCTTTATCTCTTATTTGCCTTGCCACCCCCTTGGGTGAGATACGACCAAAATTAAAGTCCCTGTCATGCTGATCCACAAACTTCCTCAAGGTCCCCTTTTCTCCATCACCCAACTACCTCCTCTTTTTTCTTTTGTCGCCGTTGAGAGCACTTAACGGTCACCAAGGCTGAAACATGCAGCTCTTCCCTTGGGCTCTTCCTCTGTAGCATTGGACTACAGGGTGCTTGTGACACCCTGACTTTCTTCCTGTGCGTGCAGTGTAAGCTGTCCTCCAGAGGGGTCTGAGTCTCGTACCGACTGCCATAGAATCCATCTTTATGCTACTCCAGATGTGAAGCTTAACCGGTCATTTCAACATATGTTTTCACTAAGATCATCATCTTCCTGTATTGCTATGCTGGAATCCTCTTCTTCCACTATAAAATGTACAAGCTTCTTGTCTTTATCTTCAGTACCACTCGCGGTGCTCTCTACCATATCATTTCTCATTCCTTAAATTTTCCTGTTCTTCAGACAGCGCCATTTTCAAAACTCCCTTTGCCTGTTGTTCTTGTGTTGGTTGTTACGAGCTGCTCTTTGTGCATGGCAATCATTTCTCAGAAGCGACCTTTTCAATTCCTTGAAACTTTAAAATCTCCACCCATGGTGGCACTTCTCTTATCTATGGGGCAGCATGGCACTGCTAGTAACATGAAGTCACCAGAGGTCCATGGACCTTTGAGTACAGGTAAAGGAAGACAGAGCATGTATTGAGGGGGTTTAGACATCCCAAACTCCAGGAGATCAGTGGAGCAAAGGAGTCTCGGCTCCTCTAGCATTGCCTTGGTGTCTGCACCACAGAGTGAAATCCCAACAGGCTGGTGCAGTTAGGTCAGATGGGCAGGGGCATTTAGGTGATTAGGAAGTTTAATGAAGAAACAAAATACCTGCCCTAACATCATCCCCAAGCCTCACTGACCCGTTGTTCAATAAGCGTTAGTACTATCTCAGGACTTGATTAATCATTTTTGCATCACTATTGTGGATGATTCAAATGATACCGTATTTTCTTAATGAATACATGCTGCCATGAATATGGGAAGGAAATGGGTCATTGAATAAAATGTCATTTTAATTGGTTGTTTACATGTGGAAATTCACTTTCAGAAAGAGTGATAATTATTTCAGGATAATTTTTATGTGACTAAATGAGCACTGTTTTTCCTTTCCCTGTATCCTGAGTTCACAGCTCTTAGATTTAACTTAATAGCACCAGCGCAGCCACATAGAGGAATTACGTGGTTTACTAGCATAGGTAGGATGTTTGTTCCATAAAGAGCAGGAAATTTGTGATCATGCCAAAGTTCATACAGAATTTTCACAGCTCTCTGTGAAAGTGAAAGGCAGATACACATTTTGATACAGACCATGAATATTTGTGATAAGTCTGTGTTAAATGGGGAGATGCAGAAGCTGGATAAATGCTTAGCAAGTTTGCAGCTTGCATGCTGTAGACTCTCTGAAATCTAGAAAAAAAAAAAAAAAAGATGGGAAAGATAACTTGATTATTGGGGCTGCCTGCCTGCCCAGGAGATCCTCCCTCCTCCCCCTCAATGCTGTTTCTAATTGCTTTCCAGTGCTTTTCCAGATGTTTGTACAGCTGTATATTCTGTATTAGCACCGCCATATTCTGTATAGCAACAGTGTATTTGAAAAGCAGTTGCATCTCAGTCTTTAATTTTCATATTTTTCTACTAAACATAATTTTGCACATCTGAGCATGACAGTTCAGTCAACTGGCTTCTCTTTACACGAAAGATAAAAATGCTTTGCTGAGAAATCTTTGTGAAGTGGATTACGACTGTAGATGCTCCTGGTGAAACAAAATGTACTTGAAATGGTTCAACTCAATGAAAGCATTTACTTTGGGGTTTTGTGTGGTAATCAAGAAAAGTGGTCAGTGAAATTTCTGAACTACTGTAGGCTTGTTTTAAAAATAAAGTGTGTTCTTTGGGCCAAGTCTTCAAATGAAATTGGCTGGGATACTTTTTTATTTTAATATTTAATATTTTACTAAACTGTTTTTTTTTAATGTGAGCTGGCATTAAATCTCTGGAAGTCTGATAGTAGTTTCAGAGTGTGTGTGTCCTTTGTCTTCCTACAACACAGAAGACATCCTAGTAGTTATTTTCATGTTTCTTTGTTGTGGAGGAGAATCTTCTATTGTTCATGAAACTGAAAGGAGAACAACGGATGAGTGTGCTGGTGGAGATGAATGAGGAGCAACACCATATATGTCTGTGGTGTAAACATCAGCTGATGAGGTGGTTGTGGTTTTTTTTTTTTTAACGCCTAGTGATTCTGATTCTTGTTCCAGTTATCTTGACACCACGTGCAAACCGAATTAATCTCCTTTAAGTGTATCAGAGTATGTAAAGATCAGAGGGAGAGCAAACCCAACTGATTTAGCTATCACAGATCTCTGCCCATACCCCTTCAAGTTCTCCCATGACTCTGCTAGTGAGGATATTAATGCTGCATTAAAGTTTCAGTCTTAGCTTGTACTGAGGAAATGGTGGTGTAAACCATGCTGTTTAGAGGCTCTGTGTGTGTGTCACATGGAAACATTCCTGCTCTCCCTCCGGTTTTTCACGCTCTGTGGCAGCCTGGAGTTGGTACGGTTGCTGCAAGCACAGGACTTCAAAGGCTGGCTGAACAGCTTGCAAGGGGAACACTTGCTTGGGTCATCTCAGGACCTTTCCATAGATATCTTGGAATGTATCCCTCTGCTTTTCTCCATGCGAGAAGGTAAAAAGCAGAGCAGGAGTCATCAATCAAAGGACAGAAATACACAATGTCAGTGTAGATCTCTACTGGCTTCTGGGGGCTTGGGGAAAATAACGACCATTTTCTTAGTGCAGCGCTGCTTATTGCTGTGACCTGAGTTTGCACTAGATTGAGCCTCATAAACCTTTTGCTGTTTGGTTAGGCACATCTTTCCAGTATGGGATTTCTGTTAAAACTCACATCAACATTTTAAAACAGCTGAGCTGTAATCTGACATTGTAGAAACCCATTTCTGATTTGTATCAAAACTTCCTTGATCACTTACCAAAAGGGAAACCCCCCAAAACCCACCCAAGAAACCCCAAAGACATGCCCAAACTTTTTCTTTTTTTAAAAATTTGTTTAAATTCTGATTGGGGTGTTAATCTAAAAATGGGTGATATAGCACTTCTTGACTTGCAGCTGTGATACACCTTGCAGACAGGGTAATGTCTACTGTGTTGTTCGGTTTTGTTTTTTTTTTTTTTGACTACGTGCAGGTTTTATGTGTCTTGATAGCTAGATGTGACATTTTCACATGGGTCTTCTCATATAAGAAGCAGAAATTAGATAATACTGAAAACAGAATTGAATTGGAAAGTAAGTATTTTTGTGGCAGTTTTTTAGTGCCGCTCACTGCCATCTGTGGAGTTCTGCTTTGTTGGGCTCTTTGCAATAGTGAAGCATCTGTCCTGCTGTAGCGCTTGAGGGAGAGTGCTGCACAAAGGGAAGTAACATTAGAAGGCCACTGAGCTTCGGGAATTTTGTTCAAAGGATTTTGTGCTAATGCAGTACCTATGCAGGAGTGATTTTCTGGTCAGAAAAGAACAAGGCGTGGAGATCTATAGCACCACAAAGGACAAGAATGTTTTCTTACATGATGTTAGTTAATCTGAATTGATTAATGATGTTTTTTAAAAGCCTAAATAAGTCAAATGCTGTATTGACTTGTTTTCTCCCCAAATGGCACAGGCTTATAGGTAACCACTATTATTTCATTATTTCCTTGTATTTCTCCTGTGGTCTATTTGTATCTGTTGTTGATTTCTTGCTTAATACTTCAGTTGTCAACTTTCAGGGGCTGGGACCCTTGTCTAATTTATGTTTCTGACCTTTTTGGAGCACTCATCACGGGGACAGGAAGAGACTAGAAAAGTGCTTTTTGAGCTTGTTTCATGTTTAATTTCTGATCAGATGTGAGGTAGGTAGTTAACTACACTAATAATGCAAAGGGCTGGCTGACCGAGATCCTATGAATACGAAGTGATCCCTTGGGGTTCTTCTTGGTTTTGATGTATGTGCACACACTCTTAAGTATTCCTTTCATACAGGTGTGGGAATCCTTAATTTACATTCCTGCAAATCATATCAGAAGTATAGTTCTTGTTCCAGTAGTTGAAGTTTTATGTAGCAACTTCTGTATAGGATGGTAAAGCCAGGCAAACCTGCAGAAATTTTATGCAGCTGATTTAACCCCATGTATTTCAGGGATGAGCCAGTTGAATTCTTCAACCTACTTCAACCACAGATGGAAAGTAGTGGCAGGAAAAAGGTCCAAGTGAGAATTCGATGAGTGCAGTTTCTTATTGAGCCAGATGGGTGTGCAATTAGCAAATTTTTTAATATTTTCAGGGCACAAAGCATTTATTTACTGCCTGTTGTGGTTTCATGTTCGCCTGCATCTGTAGGGCTGAGGTGTGGTTTGAGCTGGTCACGCTTACAGTTTAGATTTTTTTTGTGTGGTTTTGTCTGCATGTGGTCTTTATGTTTAATTTTGAGGTGGTTATAGCTCTGTCAAAGTCAAGTGGGAGTTTTATGATTGCTCTTTCATCTGCAATTAGGCTTAAACTCTGACCTCCAAAAATACCAAAAAGTCTCACAGGGTGGTAACAGAGAACAATATTCTATTACACCTTCTTACCAGGAGAGATCTGCTGAAACAAAAAGTATTGGTCTGTATCAGTCTGGATTATGAATGTTGATGTTACAGTCAAATATGTCTGAAATTCGTGTTGTCGTGCATGATCTGATATACCTGGGAAGCAGCTGCTTTGGAAACTGGGAAGATTTAGTCACAGCAGCCCAGATCTTAATAAACTGAAAAATCTGTCTGTGGTCTAGAGCGTGAATTCGTGCTCCCATGTACAGCTGCGTTAGTACAGTTACTTACCCAAAGTAGCTTGTTAAAGAGTGTCCAGAGTTCATCAGCAGGAGCCTGAGCTCTTCCTTGGGGCCAGGAATCATGTGGGGAGCTTCCTGGATTCCAGAGAAGTCTTGTCCTCCTGATTGATTCCTGGAGTTTTGCTAGATCTTCATCTTGTATAGGTCTCAGGAAACTATGCTTAATTGTTTGCGTATAGAATTGAGTCTTTTGTTTAAGAAACAATACATGAACAACGGGTGGATGTACAGCTGGAGGGTACTGTGCAGCTAATGGTACAATTTTATTGTCGACTCTATATTTGAATCCTGATAAGCCCATCTAATCAATTTACGTGTTTGGGGATCTGAGTATAAATGTTGCATTTCATTTTGCAGCAGGATATCAACATGTCTTTCAGATAGCACTATATTTTGCGAAGCCTTTTACAAGGGCCAATTGCAGAGCAAATAGAATGGCTTACATGTGACTACAAACTTTTTTATTTTGCAAGCCTTTTTATTTCATTGTAAGTATACTGCTAATAAATCAGTTATTTTCAGATTTTGTGGTCTGTTCTATCCATCTTAACACATATTCGTCAAACATTATCATGGTATTTAGTTATGAAGAATTACAGAGTTTCAAAGATATGTATCGTTCCAGATCACAACATTTAAACTTCTGTAATACTTTTAAGTCTTCTCTCCATGAATTAATCTGCAGTATTGTTTCATTACTACATTTACAAGGCTGGGAAGCTGCTGAAGTGGGTCAGTGGAGTTGGGTGAACAAACATGCATTAAGTAAAACACAGGTGAAAGGGCGATATCTTTGGGTTCTGTTTGCAGCTGTTGCAGTCAAGACAGCTTCATTAGGAAGCCCATGTAAGGGATGGCTGAATGTAATGCAAAATAAAATGAAGTTTCCCAGTTTATTTTCAGGCTTTGTCACTTTTAGAATGTGTTTTCCTGCAACTTTTATAAAATGGAGCATTTCCCAGTCTTTAGTGCATTTATGTCTGTTGTTAAATTTAGTTCACATACTGCCTATGAATTACATTGCTCATTTCTTTACAGAACATCTTTCAGAAAAAAATTGCGTGTTTTTATAGCTAAATGCATACCCATAGAAATGACTTGGCAAGTAATTTGCCATACAATCTTGTGAAAGAGAAATAAAAATATTATTTTTGAAAAATATGTCAGAGATCCTAAACATTTATTGTTTTGCTGTCATGAAGGCTGAACTCTAATGATATAAAAGCCAATGGGGGCTTTACTTGGTAAAGGTTAGCTGTTAACTTCAGTGAGATCTGAGTTTGGTCTTATTTGATTGTAGTTCCAGGAAAAACACACAATTTCTAGTTCATGTTCAGCTCTTGATGTATGTAGTCCACAGTTTAAGAAAGGTAGAGCATGAAGGGACATCAGACTTTAGAATAAATGGGCAAAATTTTTACTCTGATTCATCTTTGTAATCAGACCAACCGTATATGTGACCTTTGATATAAGAAACCTGGTTGTTTTTCAGAGGAAATGAAACTGGAGAGACTTCTTCACAAACTAATTCTTCACAAAAATTCTTCACAAAATAATTGGAGCAACCAGAAGAATTAAGGCAAGACTTAAACTGGGGTTCACATTTTATTGCTATTTAGATTAACAATGTAAAGCTCAGGATAGGAGTAAATTTGAATTGCTTCCATAACTATGTGCATGTATGATCTGACATGACATATAAAATGAAGCTGTCTAAGAGTTAATGGCTTGCCTGATAAGAATATGTAGAAGAGGACCCACTCTTTCAAAAGAACCTTGCCATATCAACACAGACCTCACCTGAGGAGGCAGTAAGTAAGTGGGATAAATTTTCTGGAAAAATAAGTGTCAGATGGTGCCATTTGCTGAATATTTCTATTTGCAAGCGTAGGTTGATTGAGAGACACACTGGGGTAGCCCAGAGTTTCGCTTCACCAATGTTCTTCTCTGACAGCAGCTGGTAGCGGATGCCTTGGTATAAGTAGGAGGAGGATTTAGTGGTAATTTTTCCACCCTTCATTGGTTTGTGGCTGAAAATACTGCAAAGTGATGAGAACACTGGCACGTAATACAAGCTTTTCTTACAGGGTTTAAACATAAATAACAAATATTTTGGGTGTGAGCACTTTCCCGTAGATTTTTCTGGTTGCTGCTGGATATTTTTTTGCGTAACGTAACTTCCACTTGTGGCACTGCATCGGAGTGCCACATAAGAAGCATTTTGTGCCTTATCTTTCTGTCTGAAAAGCTGCATTTGTATATATGCAGTGGTGGCATCGTTCATGCCCCTTCGTGTATGTGTGGAACAAGTCAGTGGTAGTTGAAACCACATCTGTGAGCCAGGTCAGTTGGAATTGAAGCTTGTCATGGAGGAAGTGATGGCAATAAGCAGTAAGAAATGAAGGAACTTCACCTGAATGAAAGAAAGAGGGATTTAGTTGTTTGTTTGGTTTTTTTAATCATTTTGAAGAAGTGAGCCTTAATTAGGCAGTGCATTTCAAGAGTTTGTGCCTTACAAATGCCTAACAGCATTCATTTTTGCTTGCATTTCTTAAATAGTAGGATATGTAGTTTGTGTAGGAATCCTTGTTTGTCTTGCTGTCTCTTGATTATTTTTTTTGACAGGCCTTCCATGGGGTGAAACCCCATCATTATGTCTATACTGAATTCTCTTATCCAGATTTCAAGATCTAGACTCATAAACTGTATCTATCTATCTACATATATCTGTGTGTGTACACCACCACCCCCCCTCTCTCTCTATATATTTAATGCTTCCTTCTCATGTGTGGACCATATCTCTCCCTTGCTCCATGTCCGTACTGTCTTTCTTCCTCTGTGTTGTCTGAACTGTGTACCTTACGAATCTGTCTCCAGTTATCCTCTTACTTTGTATCTGGCTGACAAGGCCTCCATTCAGTCCTTCTAAAAAAAGAAGTAATGTGATGCTGTCTCCAAGGCAAGCCTCTGCAAACTGCTAGTAGTGCTGTTCCCCAAGCTGTCCTGATATGTGAAGACCAACAAAGACATAAACAAGAAATTATGTGATCTCTTGTCTCATAAATCCAAGGGGAAGCTGATCAAATTAAAACCATGACAGAGGTGGTAAAATGTTGCTTTTAAGCTTGACGGGTCTTTCCTTCTCTTCAAGAACAGCTGATGTAAGGACAGCACCGTTATATATTAAAATGCGTGAAGCGTTCTTTTGAAATATAAAAATTAAAGCAGTATCTGTAGCAAACATGCTCTGTTAGAGGAAGCAGATGCCTAAGAAAAAGCTAGTTTGTCAGGTGAGCTTACTCTGAGAAAACTGTCATACTTACCCAGGGCTTTTGGGGTTGATGATAGCAAGAACTTAGTAGAGATCTTTCAGCTGAGGAAGCTAATCTTTCATGACAAACACTAAATGTATATTGCCATTCTAGTTCTGGCTTGTTAAGTATTTCATAGAGGTCTGGGTATGGTATGGGGGTTTTTGTCTTGGTGTTATGTTTGTTGGGGTTTTTTGTTTGGTTTTTTTTGTGTGTGGGAGAGGTGTAGTTTGTTTGTTTGTTTTTGTGAAGTTAGAAATTGTTGAAAGTAACTTGGGAGTTCCCTGTTTTGCTGTACTACTTCTCTTACAGTAAATACTGACCCCCCAAAAGCAGGTCCTGGAACTGTAATGCTTGCAGACTCAATGTTTATCTTGACTACTGTAGTGGGGTTGAATATACAGAAATCCCCATGTGAGGCCTCTAAGTTATTATTTTCAGATTTTTTTTTTTTTTAGGATTTCTGGAAGACCTCACCATAGTTGTCATCTTGTTAGAAACATGGATGCTAATTTGGCCTTGATATTTTTATAGCAGGAAGGGTACATTGTGTTATTATCAGAAGTCATTGCCAAAGCGTGTAGAATTTTATAAGCTGTATGTCTTAATGGAAATTTGCCACCTAGCACACAGTTCATGGCATTGCTCTGTAATTGTACACTTTACTGTATAAGAGAGTATTATTTTATTAATTTCTAACTTTATCTAATTTGGGATACTACACAGAATTGAGGATAATCCCAGTTCTTCATAAGAGAAGTAGCTTTCATTGAGTCATTGTTTCAGATAGTCAGAATTGATATACAAGGCCTATGGGCAGGGGTAGTTTAAACCCAGCTATGGTTAAGAACACCCACTAATGATATGAAAGATGATGGGTCTGTAAGGTTATTCAAGCCATCCCTATGGAAAATCCTGTAGTTTTAACTTTCCAAACCAGACTTGTTTGAACTGAGATTTTACCTGCCTGGAGACTGTTTCACATTGTGATAGTTTTGTTAGATATCCCCTGGTTCTTAATTAACGAGCGAGAATGAATAATTGGTACAGACGCGGAAGGCCTGCAAGAAGTAAAGGCCAAATTTGCAGGAGCAGAGAGCAAGGCCTCCTCGATAAGGTGTTTCAGCACTGACTGCAGGATTGGAATTGTCCCCAGTTTCTTTATATAGCTTTGGGAATCCGGGTGACTGTCACAGAACAAATGCTTTCCCAAGAGATCATACGTTAATTACGCTCTACTTTCCGAGTGTGATGTTTAAGATACCAGGGTCTAGTTTGCAGAAGAAGTATTAGGAATACCAGAGCAAAAACCTATCGTGAAATGAATTTTGTCTTCAGAGCTTGAAAAATAATGGATGAATACGTTTGGTGCTCTGCATTCAATAAAATGAAATACAGTATTGAATAACTGTTCCTTAATGAGTAGCATCCCTTCTATACAGTAGTGTCATACCCCACCCCCCGATAATTTAATTAAATATCATAATATATATTCCCAAGAAGGTTGTATTAAGATTCCATAGCTAGTTTTCATTCCTGTTTTAACTGTACTTTTGAGTGCTTCACTTTTCAACTGTAATAATGTTCTTTTAACACAGCTTTTTGAGTTTAATGTAAGTAAGTGTTGTAAATAGCAACAATATGCACAGAAAAAATAGTGCATTTATACATGAGTAAGGAATAATACCTATCAGAGCTTTTGTAAATAACTGGGCAAATGTAGAAAAACCCGTTGCCTATCTGGCCATTTTTGTAGGCAAACAAGTATCAGCACAGAAGCAAATGTAACTTAACAATGCAAAAAGCTGCCTAAGAAAATGAGGATTTTGGTTTTTTTGGTCAAGTCTGTCACTAGCTGGAAGAACTCCAAAGTTTGATGTTTTCACCATTAGAATGAATAAAGATGCTCAGAAATTTGCAGCTCATCTAGAAAATTGGGGTTTTGTACTCCTATGCTCTTTTTGTCTTTCATTCCATCAAGTCAGTGGTACCTGGTGTGGTTGCTCAGAGATGATTTCAGGTTGTCTTCAGGCAGAGAGGACCACTCGCCCGCTTCTGCATTGGGTCACGCAACCCTACGCAACGCTACAGGCTTGGGGAGGGGTGGCTGGGAAGATGCCTGGTGGAAAAGGGATCTGGGGTGCTGGTTAACAGCCGGATGAACAGGAGCCAGCAGTGGCCCAGGTGGCCAAGAAGGCCAAGTGCACCCTGGCTTGTATCAGTAACAGTGTGGCCAGCAGGACAAGGGCAGTGATCATCCCCCCGTACTCGGCACTGGTGAGGCCGCACCTTGAATCTCATGTTCAGCTTTGGGCCCCTCACTGCAGGAAAGATGTTGAGGTGCTGGAGCGTGTCCAGAGAAGGGCAATGGAGCTGGTGAAGGGTCTGGAGCACAAGGCTTATGAGGAGCAGCTGAGGGAACTGGGGCTTTTTATTCTGGAGGAAAGGAGGCTCAGGGGGGACTTTATTGCTCTCTGCAACTACCTGAAGGGTGATCGCAGCAAAGTGGGGGTTGGTCTCTTCTCCCAGATGACAAGCAATAGGACAAGAGGAAATGGCCTCAGGCTGTGCCAGGGGAGGTTTAGATTGGATATGGGGAAGAATTTCTTCACTGAAGGCATGGTCAAGCATTGGAACAGGCTGCCCAGGGAAGTGGTTGAGTTGCCATCCCTGGAGGTATTTAGAAGACATATAGACGTGGCACCTGGGGACATGGTTTAGTGGTGGACTTTTTGGCGGTGTTAGGATGATCTTAAAGGTCTTTTCAAACCTAAATGGTTCTGTGGTTCTCCCTAGGAGAGAAGAGACATCAACACTGTGTATCCTTTGGTGTAATCCTGGTAGTAAACCTAACCTGTGTTCCAGAGAAACTTCTAATTTGCAAACACTGTGATCTGTACAAGCGATAGGGATTTTTAGAAGGGGGGGAGGGCATTGGTGTTAGAAGGATCTGGCCCCTGAATTTCTCCTAGGGATTGAGGAACAACAGGAACATGCAATAAAATACTTTAATTATGGCAAGTGTTTTTTAAGTCCGAACTTTCTAATCTGGAGCCTCTTTAGATGCTGCTGTAGTGTAGTGTAGGTTCATAGAGTAGGTGGTGTCAGGCTATTAAGACCAGGTAGATTGTGTTGTGGCACGTTCCAGGCACATAAAGCATAAAAGACTTCCAGTTTGTATGTCTGGTAATGTCTGCAATAACAGGTAAAAGCAGCAGAGAAGCTCAAGTTGATCAATTAACCATTGAGGGTTTACTGTGATGGTCTATGGATCTAGGAAGACGGTGTTTTCTTTCTGCAGCTGTGGCCCCACCTGTTTAATTACCTTGGCTTAAACGGCACCGCTGCTGCTATTGTAATCGTTACATGCTTTCCTTGCTACTCACTGCTGATAGGGGAAAAAAATGGACTTCCTGGTTTGAAAAGCTCAATTTTTGTCCTCAAATGTGTATTAATGCACCTGAAAGTTCAAAACAAACCAATGTAGATGCTTAATTTACTACTTATTGTGAGTTAAATCTAGAGGGCTTTCGGTTTTGCTTGCTGTGACAGCAGCTGGGCTGTTTGCTCCTGTTTTTTTAAAAAAGGGGAGTTGCTATTTTCTGTCAGCTAGGAGAAGCCCTGGTCACTCCTCGGCTCTCCCTTTCCTGAAAAGAAAAGAAACTCTGAAGTGTTGAAGGGAAGAATGAGGCAGTGTGCTGAAGATGAAAAGGACTGGAGTGCAAAGCTGGTGGAAGGAATGTGCTGCATGGGTCAGTAAGGCAGCCTGGCACTGGCAGGGCAGCAGGGCTGCCTTCGGGGGAGAGCAGAGCTCTGGGGGGGAGCTTCTCCCAAGAGGCTTGCACTGGGTTTCCTTCTCTAGTTTGATTTTTGTAGTCAGCTGCCTGTTTTCTGCTTCATTTGGGGGGTTTGATTTTGCGATGTTCTGCTCTGAACTCGAGCACGCTGAATACTGTTGCATTGTTTTCCTCCTAGTGTGCGTTTGCTTTTCTGGAAGCATTTGTTTTTTTAATTAAAAATCACAGTTTTGGTGTTTTGGAAGGATGGTTTTTTTGGCTTATTTTTTCCCTTTTTCTTTAATCTTGGTGTTTTTCATGACGTGACAAGTGTGAAAGCTTTCCTCCTTGTTACACATTCGTGTATGTCAAGTACAGAGTTTTTCTGTGTTTGTGTAATACATACATAAAAGGAATAGGGATAGTAAGCATCACTTACATATATTGACATTTTAATTGAATTGAAATTAGTAGTGACTGCATATTCTAACAAGATACATGGAAGTGGCTTTTTTTTAAACTTTTTTTTTTCTTTTGCTGATGTCATAGTAACGTTTCTCAAACTGTAAACTTTGTGGTAGGTAGTCAAAACTAGCTGAGGTTACCTTGGGAAAAAAGACACATTGTACACTTGTGGGCTGGAATATTAAATTCTCCAGCTGGGAAAACTTGTGTTCCTTTTAAAACAGCTACCCGTAATGGAACAGTTACAGGTCAAAATACTTCTGCATTTCTTTTATTTCTGAGATTTTCTGTTCTGTACATCTACCAAACCAGAGCTTCTACCTTATTAGGATAAACAGCTGATGTCAGAAATGCTGTCTTGCTAGGTGAAGGCTGTAAGGACATGTGTATCTAGCAAAAGGTTTTCATAATCTCCCAGAATTTTTTTTTTCTTCAGTGGCAGCTTTGCTCTTTAGTTTGTCTATTACTCCTCTTTCTTTGGGTCCTCAACTCAAATAAGAGTGTGGAGCTGCAAAGTGGAGAAAAAGCATACGCCAGAAGCTTGGAAGATCTTATGTGGCATAGAAAAGGCATTTAGGGAACAGCAGCTATTCTGGACAGAGCCAAATCTGTACAAATACGTACAAATGTAGTGTATGTATACTACACATACGACCTGAAGAACTCATTGCCACAGTGAACTGTGGCTGCAAGAGTTATAGGTGTGTTTAAAAAGAATAGAAAAAAAAACACCCAGAGAAAATATATATGACTCTTAAATGCAAAGATACGTATAAGCATGTAGAAAGTCTGAGTCACATAAGGGAGGAGTGTACCAAGGCTTTACAGGCTTTTGCTTGTCTTGTTTTTGTATTTGTTCATGAATACTCATTCCCCACTACTGTGAGGCACAGCTTACAGTGCTCGGTTTGGCCCAGGATGGACTCTTGTATGATCTCGTGCCGTTTTGAAAGACCTCCTCAGTATCACACCAGAGATTTGAAAGTCCATGAATAGGAACCTTCTGTGAATTTTATTTTATTATTTAATTACTTATGTTACCTTTGACCAATATGAAAACGGTATTTTTCAATGTAAAATAGAGGATCTGGTTCGGTCTTCTAGTGATGGCAGTAGCTGCAGAAGGCATCTTGTTTTGCTACCTGAGCTCATTGCTCATTCTCAGCCACGCTACAAATAGCTTGAGTCAATGAAACAGCTGCAGTTTTGTTGTACAGCATCTTAAGGGATCTTGCTATTTTAGGCTTGCACAGATGGTCCTGGTCCTAAAGCACGGCAGCTCCTGCTCCCGGGAGCTCTGGGACTGTGCACGGGCTCTGTAGCAGCTGTACTGGCTAGTGACTGTATGTAGTAGGTTTGTGGAGAGAACCGCTGCTGCAGCTCAAGAGTTAAGTCTCTAATATGGTTCGGTAGGATACATGTATATACTTCCCATCTATAAGTGGGATGCTGTCTTACCCTGAGTCTACACCTTTTTTTTTTTTTTTTTTGTTTGTTTTGTTTGTTTGTTTGTTTTGTTTCTTCTCATTTTTGTGGGCAATCATTGATGCAACTGCCACACTGGGGAACAAACTGCTGGCAGTGGCTGGGTCCCATATCTGGGTTAGCAGACATCTCTGTTTAATTTGTAGAGGATTAAGAGAGATGTCCTTCCTCTGACTGAAGCCGTAGCTTGGTTTTGTGTGTTGGGACAAGGGTGGTATGCAAGTCAAAAAGCATTTTGATTAAAAAAGCCAGCTTTTATATAGTAATACATTTTCTATTGCTAAATATTTCAATAATTAATTGGATTTTAGAGGCTATAAGTAGTGTTTTTATAGCTTTTAAAAGTTTGCCTTGATCTTTTTAGTACGTTTTAGGGAATGGTTGACTTCTAGGAAGTTACGTTTTTGTTAGCAGTGGTGCTGTTGTAGCAGTGGGGCTGTCACCCTGGAGGAACTTGCCTGGTGCTTCTGCTCAAGAAATTTTTTCATGATATGCTGTGATGTACTGCAAAAACATTTGTGTGTCGTTATTTTGACTAGACAGTTCAGAGCTTTTACAGGCTATTCTGTTTTTAAACTTTATTAGAATGCTAATTTTATAAAGCTCTCCATAAAAAATATAAAAATCTTCATCATTTGTAGAGCTGTTAAACCCTTTTCTTTTTCCTTTTTACCTCCAGATGAGCGGGACAAAGTACAAAAGAAGACCTTTACAAAATGGATAAATCAGCATCTCATGAAGGTCAGTTGATATTTCTGTGATGTCTGGATGACTGATTACTACAGCAGTGATTGTCTTTTACTAAATGTTTTATTTCAGGATTCAGCTGTATTACATATAATAAGAAAGATCTTAAATTGTGAGATTTATGCATGTCTTTGAAGAGTCATAGGGGAGTTGAAATGCTGCTGTCTGATATCCCAACGTGATCTATTTCAGTACTTGAATTTGAAATTAAAGTTAGTCAAAGTTTAATGGGCATGATTTCTTTCTACAAAGCTTATCTCTTTTTCTGGCATTAGTGTGTCATGGCTGTAGTACCACACGTAAGGCAAATGAAAAAAAACCAACCCAAAAAACCCCAGAAAAAAACCCCCAACAAACCGAACGTGTTGAGGATAGGGAAATGACCTTGAGAAGGAGAGCTCTGGATCATCCCATGGTATCGGTATGCTGTTCATTGATTAGAAATAGAGGCTTTCTAGGGATGAAAATCACATTTCAATATCTTTCTTTTGAATAGTGGTGAACTTTGCCTTAGGGACAGAACACATCATTTTAACAACTTGTACAGCTTTTAGTCAACAGAGAACTAAAAGCTGTGAGTTCACCTTCACTGCATGGCCCTTCAGTTCTAAATTTAATCTGCTGTTTCAGCACCAACTGTCTAGCCGAGACACTTCTCTGGAGAAACAGATTGTATAATTACTTAACTTGCTTTGAATTCTATTACACACACACACACACCCCCCCCCAACCCCCGGCCCTGTTGAATTAATGTAAAAGTCATATTAAATAAAAATGTATCTGCAAACTGTCAGAGTTGAGATTTAATTAATGAGTATAGTGTTCAGACACTGTTGAAAAAAATCTGCTTATATTAATTTTAGAAAAAATATGGTGTTTTTTTTAGGGGCCAGCTAGATTATCTCTCTGCTGCTTGTGGCTGCCTTTGTGGGTATCTGAGACATACTGGACAGTGAAGCAAACCAGAATTTCTTCAGGGATGTTTAAAATAAGCCTTTTTCTTCTTTTTTTTTTCTCCCCCCCCCCCCCCCCCCCCTCAGACCTTTAGGAAATACAGAATTCTGATTTCACATCTTTCAAAAATTTGAAACCTATGTAGCTCTTGGAAATGGCATGACATAGGGAGCTAACACAGCCCAGATGTGAAGTTGGTCCCGCTTTTGCCTTTACCGAAAGACCTGTCTTCTAGAGGGGTCTTTTGGCCCTTTCCATCAGCAGTGGTCCCGACATCAGCCTCAGTGCAGCATACAACCTTTCCATGGGCAGGGTTAGTGTGGAGTTGCCGAATGGCTTTTAAAATGGCTCATACCAGTAGGTTTTCCTTTGTGGATTTGCTAGACCCAAAGGAATCGTGCTGTGTAGAAACAGCTGCTCTGAGGACCCCTTCTATGTGAACACCCGCTCTCCGTAATCCTGAAATACCTGAGTGGCCCCATATCCTTGCAGAAGTCTTCTGCTTGCTAATGAGAGAAGACAAGAGGCTGCAGACCTGCAGCCTTTTCTCTCTGGGTTTTACCTCATATTTATGAAACATAAGAAATGTATCCACTGTCCAGTACTTTAGACAAATGAGATGTGAAGAAAAAAATCATACAGGAAGATTGCCAGTACTCTGGCAACAAAATGCAATCTCCAAATTAACAGTCGAGCATTTCTTCTTCTAATTGAGGGTAATCGTTACTGTGTTTGTTGAGGCTGCTAATCTTTTTATGTATTAAAGATGCATTTTAACGATACATTTTTAATTTTCTATGAGATGTGGAAAAGCCTATCTGAAGCTTTTTGGAGAGCAATCCTTTCATACATGTTAAAAACGATGCCTGTTTTTGCAGAAGAGCAGCGTACTGAAAATTATATTTCTATACGCCATTATTTTACACACTTCTAAAACATGCACAGTCATCATTGCCATACTGTCAACCTCTCAGGAGTAGCTTAAAAAAGATTTAGGCTCTAAACCTCTAAATAAATCAGGGTAAAGAGTTCACATTAAATCCTTTTGACTTGCTAGCCAAGGTCAATGGCCTTAGGCCTTCATCTTCAGATAGTTCTCAGTGTGAGTGATTGTCGAGGTAGATATAGATATCTATGTCTGTGTGTGTACTGCTGGCCTTGATTTTCACCTCAGATTGCTCACTTCAGAGTTCAAGTTAAGGATCAATAGCTTACACAAATATAGTTTGACTGTAGCTCTTCCATTAACTTGGAATTTGTGTAGCAGCTCAACTTTATCCTCTGGAAATACTTGGTGTGTAAGTAGTTGGTGATAGAGTTGTAAAATTTCTGTTCTTACAGCATTGTTTCTAGAACGGTGATTTGCATGGAGATCAAAATCAATCCTTCAAATGCTCTCTCTTAAGACACAAGGGCATATTTAGAAAATAGTATGTAATGGAGGGATTGCAGAAGAAGTAGCACCATAAGTAATGCATTTCTAGCAGAGTCACTAGACCTGTCCTGGTCTATGCATTAAGTTGAATTTGAATCCTAGCTTTCAGCTGCCTTGGATTTAATACAAATACATGCAACTCATATTTGTGCATTCACTGCCAATAGCTTGTTGCTGACAGAAGAAGATGGGAATTGGCTTATTTCAGGCATCTCAGTAGCTTTATTTGAGCTAGTTACCTAGACTTTTCTTGCAGGTAGCAGAGAGAACAGGCTCTTCTGGATGTCTACCCCTAAGCTGTCTACCTTAGGGGGAGATTAATTGCATCCTAAAAGTGCTT
This sequence comes from Falco cherrug, assembly GCF_023634085.1. NCBI lineage: Eukaryota > Metazoa > Chordata > Aves > Falconiformes > Falconidae > Falco > Falco cherrug. The sequence goes on from NC_073702.1 coordinate 17,645,255, forward strand.
TTGCTCAACTGACTGAAAAAGGAGGTCCATGTGCTTTATCTGTCCCTGTGTAGGGTTTAACAAGAAGCAGAAAAGATGAAGATGATAATGGATATTAATGAGAGATGATGGAAAACACCAGACCATGCGTGTGGACAGGACCTTGCTATGGGCATAGGGATGGATTACACTTTTCTTTCCTTTTTTTTTTTTTTCCATCCTACTTACATTCTTTACTTTCTCTTTCCCCGTTTTTCTCTGTCCCTTGCTTTTTTTTGGTTTTATCTGTTTTTTCTGGTTTTCTCTTATCTTCTTGTCTTTTTTTACTTTTCCCCTGCTTCTTTAGTTCTTTTACTTGCTTATTTTAATTAATCTCCTGTTCTTTTGCAGTCCTTGGGAAAGTACCAGACTTTTATTCTTTTATAGCAGTACATTGAAAAGAGTGTTTTCTAGGTCAGCAGCACGATGCTTTTATGGGTTACTGTCATTCGTTGGGGGGATATAGGCATGGAAGCCTACTGTCATTCTTCTAATTAAATTCTGTATTTATGGGATTTTCTGAGTAACCACAAACAACAAGATGGCTGAGAAAGTCTTACCCTTCTGCCCTCCTTTGCCCATTTTTAGTTGCATTGGATTCAAAGCATGTAAATGCATAGGATATAAAACTCAGTGTTTAAGATTAGTCCCTTGTCAGTTCAGTTGACTAGTTAAGCATGTGTTTGTGTACTTTGCTAAACTAGCAATGTAGTCATTGTAGAAATATTTCCTGCAAATGATCTTGAGAGACATAGTTTTTGAGACAGGTACATAGTGTGTTGCTTGCAAAATTAGTCTCTTTAAGTTATCTTTGAATTCCACAGTTTGAGATCAAGTGGACCGTCACTTTTTTTTGAGTGCTGAAGTTTCTCTTTTGAATTGATAATAGGTTTTCTGAGGACTGATTAGAGCATTGCACTTGCTAGGGCTACTGTTTAATGTCTGGTGGTGAGGCTCCAGTTTAAATGTTATCTTTTACTTCTTGTTGACATATGAGCTGGAGAGGTGAGATACTGAACTTCAGACTTGCCTGCTGCTATGGTATGAGCTTCCAGGGAGAAACTCGCATGCTGGCATGAGAGACCTCTTCTCTTAACTTCTCTAAACCTGCTTCTACTTCCACCAAGTGTTTCACTTTGCTGCTGTCAAAATAGGTTGTTGTAAGTAACCCTTGATGTAACAAGAACAGGTAAATTTATGGAAGAAGGGGTTTCGTTCTGCTGTGGCGTTCACATGGTCCAAAACCACTCGAAAGAGAAATCCAACTTCCATGAAATCCCAGAAATTCTTCCTGATACTCCTTTGAATCCCAAACCCCAAAACCTAAGGAAAGAATGAGAGAAGTGTGAAATATAGGGGGAGGATGCGAGAAAAGTTGGAAGATAAAAATTTTGACGATGAAAAAGTAGTAAAAGCAGATAAATTCTTCTTTGTCAGTTTCTTTCTCAAACCAATTTAAAAGTATTTCTGTAGTGCCATATCTTAGTCTTGATAGATTAAATGGGATCTCTTGAAATACTTAAAAATTTCTTCGTCAGAAATTATGATGTACAGAAAATAAGACTAAAGGCAAAGCAACCAGAGACAGGTTAGATCTGTGCTCTGGTGGGAAGATATGATAAACATCCAGGTATCTTTCCTCCCAGGGAAAACATTTTCTTCCTTTCCATGGAAGAAAACATTGTCAAGGGTCTCTTTACTGACTTTCTAGCAGCAATATGGGACCCTGGGGTGCCTAAGCAGCTCCCTGGAGGGGGAGGGCTGTCCTGCCCATTGCGCTGGCAGGGAGCCCTGCCAACACCGTGGTGCCACCCACAGCGTGAATTGGCTTGGGACCCTTGGCTGACCAGACCTTGGTAGAAACATGTTAGTGACGGGAGCAAGGGGCAGCATCCCTGTGGAGTCATTAGCTGCTCCAAAAGTCACTTCTGAAGGTCTTACGAGCAAGAAAACTTTTATAAGTAGCAGGACAAAATGCTTTAAAAACTTGTTTTAAAGCCCCATGCTCAAAATCATGTACTGCGTTGCAGTGATGGCGCATTAGAGAGAGAGAGAGAGAACAGCTTTTGTTGTGTGAAGACTGAATAATTCAGAACAGAAACCTGAAGTTATTGATTCTTGTGCGTCCTTCAGGGAGCACATGGTTTGCAAATGGCCACTTAGGTCGATTGCCTTGTGAAATGTTCAGGTATGCCGGTAATGGCAGAGGGACAGCTCCTGATACAGCACAGTCATTCCCTTGCTGAAGGTTGTCCCTTTACTGACACTAGTGGTTATCGTCTTAGAGACAGCGCTACTCTGCAGTATCTTTTTTATTTTAGCCATTCCATTAATCTGTCATTTAAAATTCCCTATTTCTTCCTCTTGCAGAAATTAACACTTTTTAGCTTTTACATTTATATTTATTTAAAGAGATGAGGCACTAATGGTAGTGACAGTTTAAAAAAAGTCTCAATTTAACACCTTTCATTTTTGAAACATAGTTGGAAAAAACAGTGGGTTTTTTAGGTTTTTTTCCCCCTCCTCCCTGCTGTGTTAAGGAAAGTAAGACTATGTTTGCTTGCTGTGCTAGTGCATCTCAATGAGTCTATGTTAATTCTGACAGCTGCTGCAAACTGGGTTGGGAGCAGATCCTGTAAAAGCCCACATCCAACATGACACGCAGCTTGCATTAGGCATTGGGTGCAGCTGAAGTATCACTATTTCCTTCTCTATTTTGTTTTTCAGTTGTTCCGTAAGACCTACTGTCTGTTTGGTAGACAGAAGAATATTTCAGCTTTTATCCTAAAAATTTTTGCTGTTGTGTGTTCAGGACTATTCTAAAAGGTCTTAAAAGTGTTTTTTTTCATTGAGACATGGTCTTTCGGAAAAACAGAGAAAAATCATTCTTGAAGAAGATCATTAGTTAATGGTGTAAGGAATACTTGTTTTTGTTTTATCCCTGGAAATATGCACAATTATAGTTTATGCACACTTGCATGCAAGTTTTTAAAAAATCTTGTACTTAAACAGCACAGCATCTTTCATCTGCTGAGTATAATCTGTAGCTGTTTGCAAAGCAGATCAGCAAGGAAACGCAGGACTCTGGTGTTTAATCAAAGTTTAGATGAGGGAGGAAGGTAACCAGGAGACGGTGAGAAAAAGTAGTGACAGAATGCCAGAAGTTAAAGCTGAAAAAGAGGAGGAAATTGTGCAAAGCTTTAAAGGCTAATGATAAACTGCATCACAAAAGTCTCTCTGCAAGCAAGTAAATAAATAAATCTGAGTCAATAAAAGCTGTGCCACAGACTTCAAGTTTATTTGATCCTCTTCAATGCGTTCAGATTTCATGACTAATTGGGAGCAGGAAAGAGAGTAATTGAAGAGAGTAAATTAAATATGCATGAAATAGATGATAGCTCGAGCCCGTTGATATTTTTATGGCATGCAATGCTATTGAACCAGTTGAGTGTATGCTTTTGTGATCCCTTTTATTGTGGTGGTTTGATTTTTTGAAATTGTTTTATAGACATGCTCATATATGAAAAAATGAGTGTAAGGAGAATTAGGTCTACTGTGAGATTACTGTGTCATGAAATAGAACCACTAGAATCAGTATGTCCCCTATGGTGGACTGATACATTAATGTATTAATTAATTCTCTTTCTGCGGGTTCATTGTTTGCAGTTAGCTCTCAGCATAGATTTTATTTAATATTATTTATTCCTTAGAGATTGCAAGAGATAAAATTATACCATTTGCAATTAAGTGTTGGCTTATTAATTGTTAATTATTCATGGAATTATTTTTTATCTGTATACTTTTGATGTATCTGTACTTAATAATCATTTATATATCAGTTTAGAAATGCTATGGCTTAATGGAACTCCCATGGGACCAGTGTAACTGTGCCATTGCCTACAGTGGGAGTAGTATTTGTCCCAGTACATGGACTCCAGACAGTGAGCAACTTCAAACATTCAGTCATAAATATTACCTAAATATTTCGTTCTACAGCAATATTTTGTATAATTTGGAAAGCTAGGCTTGCCCTGAGGTAACATAGATGTGTGACTGCGTGAGGACCTAAAAGAAGGCATCAGAGTAAACATGTTTTTCCTATAAAGAAGCATGTTTTATCTGTTAAAGGCATTTGTGATGCTTTGAATGGGGAAGTGTAAAGATAGTACATAATGTTTGAAATCCTCCTGTACCTAGAGTATCTTGACTTTAATCAGAAAAACATTCTGCCTGCCAACCTTGCATTTTACCTGCTTTAGGCACATGTAGAGTGTATTGCCTTTGGTCAGAGTTACTGTATCCCTGTAGTTTTAAGCTGTGAAAGCCAGATTTATTGGCAGAGTTTGATGTTATTAGCAGGACATTTGCATACTTTTAAACAATTTATGCCTGATAAGCTACATTTGGCAGCACATAGTACAGGTCTGGAAAGGTGAGGGGAAGTTGGAAGCATGAAGGGTGAAGAAAACTGGGTGGGCTGTATAACAGAAATACCATGGTGTGTGTCTGGGCAAAGATAGAACAGAAGGGGACGGTGGTTGCTGTTGATTCAAGACGTTGAACTGGAACAAGGAAGTCAACAGTAGATTTTTGGTCACTAACTAGCCTTGGAAGACAGGACTGTGTAGCAATGGGGAAAAATCACGTATCCTCATAACTGACAGGAGGAGCAGATGTGGAGGTCTGCATTTGGACACCCACAAAAATGCCTTCAGTAGCCCATGCAAGAGAGAGAGACATTTCTGTGGTGCAGCTCAGCTTGTCCCCAAGCAGGTGTGCAAAGCAAGTGAGGCCATACTTGCTGTTCTGTTCCCTGCCTGCTGCAGGAGTTGAGGTGGCTGCCTCTGGTGTGGACATGCATCTAAGTGCCAGCCAGAGAGGCCGTCAGCCTGTCAGATTGAGAAAGTAGCTAGCAAAGCTGCTAGTTAGCTGGGTCTCGACTGATTGGGAGGGACTGCTTCAAAGTTTAAAAAGGGAAGGTAACTTAACAGCAAGTGATTACTTTCAAAGGTGAGCCTGGGATTTTGCAAAGAGAGGAGTGAGAAGTAGAAAGAGGACAATGAACTTCTAAGCAGCAGAACTGGGGAAAGCAATAGGTAGGGTCTCCTGGGGAAGTAATCCAAGAGAGGGAGAAATGCAGGAGACCTGGCAGTCATTGAAGGTGTTTGTGTTGGAGGCACAAAGGCAGGCTGCAGACAGGCAGGACAGATAAGAGGCATGGTATAGAATATACTGCTGCTTTTAAAAGATGTGTGAAGTACAACAGAGCCATACAAGAAGTGGAAATAAGGGCAGCAGAACTAAAGATTTGTATAAAGGAGTTGGCCAAGCATGGTGGGGTAAACTCAGACAAGTAAAAGGTCCAGAAGCGTCCACAGGAGAAAGGTTCTGTAATTATGTCAGAAGATGAAGAAGAAGCAAGTATGGATGTATTACCAAGGAAGATAAATGAGAAATAGTATTGAATGGTGTAGATAAGTCTGAATTACTCCGACCTCTTCAGTCTACAAAATACTGACTTGGCAAAACATGTTTTAAGACTATGAGGGTGAAATTCAAATAAGGCGAGAGTTGATCAAAGAATATTCAGCTGAGTTATGTGCTGTCTGGTTGCAGAGCTTTATTCACCCGATAGTTAGGAATTAATTGAAGTGATTTATAACATTGTATCATTCTGTAAGATTTCAGAGAGGACGGGGGACTCCTAGGAGTCTGCAGTTACAGTAAGCATAATACCTCTCTCCCCAGCAGAAGTTACAGAAGTTACTCTCCCAGCAGGGGAGTTGCAGACCTTGCAGAGTAACTTCTTTCCTTGGGAAGACCATGGGACATCTAGGCTTTGAAAACAGGTGGACAAAGGGGAAGTGGTGTACATGGTGTATCTACGTTTTCTGACATGCCGCCACATTTAGTTTCATTAGCAGATTACTGTCACAAAATTTGAACAAAAGGATCCCAGATAGAGTTTGCTTTGATATCGGCATCAGTAACAGCTGCAACTGCAGCTAGTCCTGGCTGCCATCCCATGCTGCATCATCATCATCTGGCTCTGGGAGGCTACACCCATGAGCAAGGGCCCATCTTCCTTCCATCCAGAGATGGCATTCACGTGCCTGCTGCCCTTGCTGTGTTGCATCCTCAAGGGAGGATTCAAGCTCTGTCACTTCATCCTTGTAGTGAAGCCCCTGTTTCTGTAATGCTGTGCTTTTCTCTGGTTCAGGCCTTTTGTCATGTTGTCAGCAAGAAGTGTCACCCTTGCTCTGCCCCGAATGTTACAGGGTCTGTTGCCTGCAGTGGGCTGCATTGGCCTAAGCCCGGGGAGCTCCAAGAACTACAGATGAGCTCTGCACCCTGCTTGTGGGCCAGCATGGTGCTTAGGGGACAAGCTTGTAATTCTGCCTTTTCGTAGACACACCAGCGTGCTTGTGGGCACGTGGCTGTGAAACTCCACCTGGCTGTGCAACTCCTGATCTTTGTGACAAGCAGAGGTTTGTAGCTGTCTGTAATAAAGCAGTAAGAAGGTACATTTTTTTGGAAGATCAAGGACAGGTGGTGATAATTTGAGTTTGTTTAGTTTGAAACAGAGAAGACTGAAGGGAGACGTGATAGCATGTCCTCAGTCTGTAAAAGGTGGTTATGCAGAAGCTGGTGAGCAAGTGTTTTCTGAAGTCAGGCTGTAAGGGGAGGGACGACAAAAAATTCAGTTTGATTTACAGAAGATTATTTAGTCTGAAGATTAGCAAGGAAAAATCCCCCTCTCCAAAAAGCAAGTAAACATAGTAACACACTGAAATATATGTATTACATGTTACGTTTCCTTCACTGGAATTTTTAAAAATAAATTAAGAGAAGCATCTCTGGCGTGTTCTAGGCAAACTCAGTCTTCTCCATTGCACTGGGTTGGATGAAGTGATCAGTCCTTTTTAGCCTTACAGTTGTATTATTCTGTGACAGCCTTGTAAGGCCCAGCCTTATCTGGCAAAATAATATTCAACTTTTAAGTCTTAGAGCCTGATCACTATGAAGTTTTTTACCAAAGCTTGTATTTTCATGAAATTACTGGTTTCAGTCTGCATCAATCCTACAGTTCCAGTGAGAATGTCCTGTTTCAGCGGGCTACAGTGTAAAGTGAAGCTTAGTGATATTTGCTTTGTATTTTTCATTAATCTGTATTTATGCCTTTGTAAATAAAATATTTTTAAAAGGGGACAGAATAAACGTCACGAGTGAGGCTTTAGGCAAGTTGTGAGTCACACTTCAAGTATCAGTAATACGTGCTGAAGATGTATCTCATAACAGCTAAAAACTGTGACAGAGGTGTCAAGAGGGTTTTATAATGCTTTTTTTAGGGTTTTTTGGTTGGCTGGTTTGTTTTTTGTTTTGTTTGGTTTTGTTTTTCTAAGATTTATAAGTATCTTCAGTCTTATACAAAAAAACACCTGAACAAAGAGTAACGCAGTGAGGAGAAATTATAAAAGGTTACTGAAGTGCAGAAGAGGGAAGAGAGACGGACATGCTGTGCTTTAAAATCGCAACTGGTGCAAGAAGTGTTAATGGGCTGAGAGCATGTATGTAGTCACTTGGGACCTCGCATAACATATGCCATCTGTGGGCATCTGTCCCTTGTGCTCACTGGGAACTGCCTGCAGAGTGAAGGTTGATTTGATGAAGCAGATAAGTAAAGGTGGCTGGACATTTCTGTAACTTTAATATTTTAGGATTTTAAATGGTAGCAATAATGGAATAATGTCCATGTTATGTTAGTAGATACCCATTTCTGCTGAGCTTGTGAATTAACGCAACATGGGCTCCGCTCAGATGGATTTTCTGATCTCAGTATGCAGAGTTTTATAAGCAGCCAACCGAGGCTGTGCGAGTGATAAAAAGTGAGGGTAGTGCTGTGATAATGAAGAGGAATAAGCAGAATGAGACCCATGGGGGTATTTTGAGGTATTTGGTTGGAGAGAACCTTTCAGCCCATTCTTCAAAAATATTTGATGTGTGAGGTGGAGTGGAGACGAGATTTATTTGTCTGTAGGAGGTAGAAAGAAGGATTTTTGACATTTAGGACATTTGGTTACATTTGTTCTGTTACAATAATGTTGTTTCAGATATCGGGCAACTACTGAAATCCACAAAAGGACTCATGGATGTGCATGTTTATGTCCTACTGCTATATACGTAGGATTATGCACCTGCTTCCATACTTGCTGATTTGGGGATTAGGAGAACATTGGAATGCATTTCGTGAAACTAAGTATACGAAGATAAGAAGCAAAATGTAACGGCAAGATTTAGCAATGGCCTGATTTTATTTTATTTTATTTTATTTTATTTTTAATTGAGCAACAGTATATTTACCTTCAAGCCATACAGGTATCTTTTCTTAATAATTATTAAAAGTTATGCAGAGACGTGAAATAATTGAAGGCTGGGGGCAAAATGCAAAATAGAGTATGCAAAAGGAATGGGTTAATCAGATGATCGAGTTGTCTGGAGGAAATGTGAAGGTTAAGGTAAAAGAAAAAAATTTAGAAAATTTGACTGATCTAGGCTTTTAGTTACAAGGACAGGGCTTTGGAGGGGTGGAACGTAAAATGGGTGTTAAAATCGCGAAGTTCTCATGCTACTGAAGTGTTGAGCATTGGCCAGATGAGAAAGTAAAGTATGAAGCCAAGAATGCAATGAAGGATGAATCTTCAGTTAGAAAACATCTGTTATAAAGACAGATCAGAGGTGTTGAGCTCGCTCTGTACAAGAGACTTGTTTAAATGTGACTTAGTATGAGTATTTGAAATCATAAAGGAATTTAATGAAATGGAGTAGCATTAGCTGTGTCTGTGATTTTGGAGAATTAATATCCAGGAACAAAGTCAAATAGCTAGAAAACCACCCCTGAGTGTGAAATAAAGAACTACTTCTTTTCAGTGAACTCCAAGAAATGTTTCCTGCAGAGTGGAGTATCAGACTGGCGAGCAAAAGAGAAGAGTGAAAGTGAGTTTTGGAGCAGTGAACCTAAAGCTGGATTTGCCAAACGTTGCTTGCGAGCGAACAGGCACACACAAGAGCCTGGGCACACGTTTCTCCCCTCGTGCCATCTCTCCATCAGCCCTGGCTGTGGGCCCGCACTGATGGGCCCGGAGAAGCAAACTGGTGTCCTGGGTTTCCAGGCTGGAGCATGCGGAGGCGAGTGAACAGCACCATCTGCATGCAGCCCAGCACTTGGGCTGCCTGCCCTCTGCGCCTGTCCCCTGGCAGAGCTGCGCCTGCACGGCACTGGCGCAGGGTTACCCAGTGATTAAATTCTGCCAAAACTCGTGTGCTTGTTTATTTTACAGAATGGGTGAAGCTTCTTATAGGATTCAGTACAAAACAAGGATGGTGACCAGGGTGTGTATTTGGAGGGTTGTTTGGGTTTTTTTGCCCCAGAAAAAAAAAACCTGGTTTAAAGTAAGGAGATTGAAGAACATGAGAGACTCAACGGGAGGATGTCAGTCTGCACATAACTGCTTCGGCTCCCTGATCTCTTGGCATGACATCAGGTTGGCCATGGACCACAGCTCAGCACCTGGCTGTGCTGAGCAGCCCGTTGGGATGGAAATTACCCAAGGTGGAGTGGCCCAGCAGCGCATCGCACAACACTTGTGTGCTTTACATGGGGGAATCTATAAGAAGTCTGTAAAGCAAAATAAATAGTCTTGAAGATGTTTGAAGAAGCAGCCCTGCTTGGCAGATCAGTCATGGGAATATTTTAACAGATCTGATATTTTAACAATTAGATGCTGCATGGATCTTGTTACAAATTGCTGAGAATTTTAAGAGCATTTCTCTTAAATCATGCTGCATGTGTTAGCACAGTAAACCTTTATTTTTGTACATAAATACAACTTCCTGTATTGTGGGGAGTTTATTCTTTACTCATGCCATATGTTTATTTGTTATCGTGCAGTTAGAACTGCCATGATAACACCTTATTTTTTTCAAAGGCGAAGGACTAAAACATACAGATTTTCAAAACTTACAGAAAACTTCCTCATGGGTAGCACTTTTAATACAACTTGTCCTTTAAGAGCAAGCTTCAGTACATTTTTAGGAAGCTGAAATATTAGGGAAACTCACTGGGATGTCAGGACCTCATGCAGTGGCCACAGCAGTTTTTCAGTGGTCTGAATGCTGATGGCATTTTCTGTGAACCGGTGTAATTATGAGCTCTTTACTATCTGTGTGTATTATCCTGGAGGAAAGCATTTTACTGTAGCTGAAGTGAATAGAAGTCTTAAGGGACCTTTTTTTCCATGGGCATTGGATCAGATTCTTAAAGAATAAATTTGAAGTTTACGGTGAAACTCACAGTGGCCTTGTGCCAGCTGTCATTTGGACTTACCAGTGACCTCAGTAGTAATTAAGGCCTGACTCTTTTTTTTCCCAAACACACCCTTTACAGTTCTAACTTTTGAGCCTTATCCCATTTTCCTTTGGAAAAGCAGTAAAGCTTTATGTCTGTGCCCAGCATTTAATTAACGTCGTTTCCAGAAACGAGGAAAGCAGTACTTGAAAAGACTTTCCCAGGCTATGTGGTCTGAAAAGCCCCTGTTGGATCCGTAATGTTATAATTCTTGATAACGCCTGGGGATGGCACTGACTTTTGTAAAGGACTGTTAGCTGAACTTCGGTTTTTCAGATTAAACGTGATTCAGATTTGATCTGAATTTTGCCTGTTCTGCAAACTGTAAGAAAAGGGTCTAATTTGGTGTGTTCTCATAATGATCAGTTCAGCTTAATTATAATGTAGATAAGGACACTCCTGATGTTTTAAGATACTTGATTACAGTAGTCTGCTTTCCTTACCCTGTAAAAATGGATAATCTTGTAAGTGTTTGAGCACAAAACTGCTTTGTTTCCAAGCCCTACAGCCTGCCAGGGCTATGGCAGTTGCTTCGCCTCCCCTGGGGAGTTCCTGGAGGCCTCCGGTATATGGGAGTTACTTGTAGTTATTCCTGCCTGATCTGATCACGTTCTCTCCCCTGCCTCTTTTGTCTAGACTCTGGATTCTGCAGCACATTAATGTTTGTTTCTGCTCCTTCCTACACTCTTCAGTCAAGAATGTAGTCCCTTGCGTTTTAGGTGCTAGTCTGGAGCGTGCTGTACCTTGACACAAATGTCTGTTGAGGTCTCTTTACACGTATGCTAGGTGCGCACCCACTGTACACACGGAAAGGACCACAACCCTGTTTTCCTGCCACTTTTACTTCTGAATAGAAAACCAGGTGTGATTCTTCTGTGTTTTCATAGAATCATCATAGAATCACAGAATAGTTTGGGTTGGACGAGACCTTAGAAGTCATTTGGTGTAGCTCCCCTGCAGTAAGCAGGGACGTCTTCAACTAGGTGAAGCTGCTCAGAGCCCTGTCCAGCCTGACCTTCAATGTTTCCAGGGATGGGGCATCTACCACCTCTCTGGGCAGCCTGTGCCAATGTTTCACCACCTTCACTGTGAAAAATTTTGTCTTTATATCTAGTCTAAAACTGTCCTCTTTTTGTTTAAAACCAGTACCCCTCACCCTATGGCAACAGTCCCTACTGAAAAATAGAGCTATAGCAGTGTGAGAGAGAGAGAGTGACCGACCTTCTTACTGTACTTGAACCTGTGCATCTTCTGTCAATCCTTTTCTAAGACCAAGCTGCTTTTGCTTGCAGAAGCAGAAGGGACAGTCCTTCCCCTTTTAGCCATACAACCATAAGCAGCCTGTGGCTTTATTATATAAAACTATAGATTTTTTTCCAGTATGAGCATGACACAGCTAATAATGTCAGGGAAAAAAAAATACAAGAAACAGGCTTGCGGTAGGAGATGGCTTGTTTTTTGCTATGACCCATGACAAAAATAGAGATAGCTATGTGCAGGTTCAGTTCCTGAAGCATGGGAATCTAGGGCTGCTGGAGATGTGTAAGGGTATTCAGGACAGACATCTGTGGGGACTGGCCAGTAGGACTTGGGCAAACCTTAGTCCTTCTGGAGGAGCAAGTGGAGGCCAAGTGGCATACCCGCTGAACATAGACAGAAAACAGCCTTCCAGGTGCGCACCCAGGCAGCTGAATCATGCCTTCGTTCCCTGTTGGTGGAAACGAGAACCAGGCAGACGGAAGGCAGTGGTGACAGATTTGCTGCAACACCAGCCGACAGAGGAGGAAGCCAAGCAAGGCAGGCCAGGGACTTTAACTGGCGAAGCAGAACCATACATGAGGTTGAAACCGATAGCAACTTGATGGTAAGGACAACCAGATGTGTCAGCTGAACGGCATGATAAAACTATGCAAGTTATGTGGGGTATTAGATTGCAAGCTTTCGGAGGCAGCAGCCATCTTCACGGTCTTCATTTGTAAGCGTCTCACATGCTGGAGTCCGGGGGCAAGATTGCAGCTCTGTGACTGCTGCAGTTTTAAAAGCTGTTTTTTACTAGTGGTAGTGCAGGTTCCCCAAGGCACTAGACTGCAAAGCTTAAGCTTACTGGAGAAGTATGATATGAAAATATCTCATGCTTATATGAAAGGGGAGGGAGCTTTCCTTACCACAAACATCATAGTATACATGCCAGAAGATGAAAATCAGAAGATGAATCACTTTTGAAACAGTGCCTTCAATTCTCCCCGTCTCCCTTTGATGAAGCCGTTTTGCTTTTCTTGTTTAAATTTTGTTAGATGCCCCTCAGCCACTCAGTATCTCCCCCGTCTTTCTTAAAGAACTTCTCATGTCCAAGTTATCAAATCTGCTGCACTCACGTGGGTATACTGCAGAAAGTTGCCTGAGGCAGCATGTAACCTACTTCGCATGTGGACCTTACAAAAATGTAGGGCTAACAGTTCTGTGATTTTCTTATTGAAAAACCACAGGAACTGTTCTGAAATGCCATGGGGCTCAGCAGATCCCAGAGATACTTCCAGGGACACCCATCTGCATCTAGTACTTGTGGTATTACGTGTTCTGAATGTGGCAGCAAACCAGCAATGAAATAGTAATATTTATTTCTTGTGAGTTGAAGATCTAAGAATTCATTCTATATGTTGAGAGACAAGACTTGACCAAGTGATAAAGAGAGATGATTTTGCCAGCTTTTCATTAAGTGGCAATGTAGGAAATATCGAGAAGCACAAGATGCTCTGTTTAAAAGAAGTGATCTGCTGCTTTGAGTGAACATGCTTGCTGTACCTCAGTTGCCCAAATGCATCTTTTTAGGTGCACATCTGCTGCTCAGAGTATTGGAAGAAATTCCTTAAGATCTTGCCGTGTATCAGCATACCAGCATAGTGTCCTAAATAATTAGTTCTCACAGTAATTGTCAGCCAAAGGCAGAACTGAGACAGACGTCTAAGGTGTACTGCTGGTTCTTCTGTTTTGACAGCTCTGTGCCACTCTTCATACACAGTATGAGTTCATCTCTGAGGCGTCCGTGATTTCTAGAAAGATAAGTTGGGGAAGATGGTTCTCTTTGTAATGCTTTGGAAACATCAGAGTATAAGAAACAAACAGAAGGTCAACAAATGTGTGTTGCGAGAGACAGACCAGCCAAATAACAAAATTCTTCTGCATATAATGGAAAATAAAAGCAGATGGATAACAAACAGCAGTATTTTCTCATCCCACAATTCAGATACCTGCATGTTGGGCAACTCCCAAGAGTTCTACCTTGGAATGAATGCGGGTGTTGACTTGGTGCTGCACAGATAGTTCTTCAGCTGTGCTGGTGCAGTTTCTTTTAGATGTACACCCCCTTCGTCTGTGCTTAACCTGGTGTCCTTCCATGCCTCTGGCCACCAGCCTGCACTGTGGATCTATCGGCTCTGGCTTGGGATTCTGCTTTTTCAAGGGGAGTGGAGAGTGGCACGTCCTGGCTGGCAGGGCAGAGAGAGGTGGGGAACCCTCTCACAGGGTTTTCTTGTGAAGTAAACTTGCCTGCTTTTGTTGGAAAGAGTTGAGCACTTGCTTTGGTGTAGTGCTTTGAATAGAAAAATAAAGCCATAATTGTTTTGGGTGAAAAAGACCTTCGTGCTTATCGTCTTTTAAGCATTTAGCATAATGAAATTTCATAGCAGGAGAACATCTGTTCTGTTTCTTTGTTCAGCTTAACAGTACTTCAGTATTACCAGTGAATTTTTCTCTTGGAACTTTTCTTTTAAATGAATTGCTTACAGGATTATTTTTTTTTAAAATTGCAACTAATATTAAAGCTATATTATTTTGTGTACATGTGTGAGTGTGTAAAGCTATGTAGAAGAGGACCGGTATATAACTTGATTGCATACGCAGAGTCTGTATAAACATTTTGGAAAATACTGTCAATTGTAATTCCTTATGGACCAGTCTTCTAGCTGACTTGTTCTGGCTAGTCTTCAGCACGAGCGTAAATATTATTCTCATTTATATTATTCTCAGTTTAGATGATGGTCTTTGTGAAAAGAGATTGCAGGGTGATTTTGTGTTTAAAAGTAAGAAAACCTGAACTAAAAAGCATTTATGAAGCTGATCACCAGCGTGGAAACAGTTATGTGTTCAACAGGACGGATGTAGAAATTCCCCCAAAGGTCAGGTAGATAGAACCGTTGTGTAAAGTCGAAGATCTGTGTCAATTCCTGCTGTCTTTGTCATACACACAGAAATGCTGGCAGTCAGAGGAGTCTCCCATACGTTGCGCATCAGAATTACAGTTCACCTCTGGCAGGGGTGATTACTTTAAAGAAATTTCTGATGTTGTGTTTTATCCTCTGTAAGCTTAGGAAGTTTCTGATCTGGTGCCTTAGTGGGAATGCCAGGGAACCACCAGTATGAGATTGTAGCAGGAAAGCCCTCAACCTCTGCCCTGGCTGGCAATGTCAAAAATGTCTGCTTCCGAGAAATGAGGTCCTTTGTTTCACGTTTAAAGAGCAGCTGTCTGAAACTGGTATATTATTTATTTCAGATAAACTAATGCGAAGGAACAGGAACTTGGGAAATGTCTCTCCACAGGCCGGCTTTGTTGTGCCTGTCCGAAAAGTTAGGGCTTTTGGCTGTCTCTCTTGGCATTACATCTGCTCCCCTGCTCATGGTTCACCTCAGAGGGCCTGCTGGCCTTTCTCAGCCTGGTTTAGTCGAGTGAGCTCTGCTGGCCAAGACTGACCATGCGTTAGCGGGGGGACGGCAGGAGGGGATGGGCTGGGTTGGTGGCTGCTGGTGGTAGGGTAGGCAGCACCGACCTCTGCCAGGCGCAGCCGCTGGGAAGGGCTGTGTGTGTCCTGCCTTCACTAGATCAATCTAATCTCTTATTTCTTCGGTATGGTGTGTAGGGTGGATGCATGAGCCATTGGGAAAACTCACTGAATACTGGGAAATCTGAGGTGACAAAACATGTTGTTAATTGGTAGAGGGTATGCTTTGATTAGTAACAACTGCATTAAGTGCAGTTGCATTGCTATTGCAAACTTGAAAGTGCATTAACTTTTGGCTGGACTCCAGGGAACACGCATGCAGAGGATAACATATATGTTGTGTGTATTTTTGTACATTCATTGCATCTAACCAGTGTCTGTTAGTGGTCATTATTTAGGTCCAAATAGGTGGGTATCTGGTATCATTTGAGTTGTCAGATGCTGATTTTTTCATTACAATAGGCATTCATTACCTATAACTTCATACTGATTTCCTTTTCAGTAAAGTGAAATAAAATGTAATGGAACTGTGTGAGTGGAAGCATAGATGTGTATTTTGCCTGTTACAATTAATTTGGGTTTGTAAATTTGTCATGGAAGTGAATAAATTTGAAAAGCCATGCTGAGGTATATCTGAGGTTTATTTGCTTATTAAAAGTTATGCGTTAATACATTGAGTGTGAATTCTCAGGTGTAAATGGGGATCCTCTATTTAATTTTTGCATTTATTTGTGCAGGTTCGAAAGCACGTGAATGACCTATATGAAGACCTAAGAGATGGACATAACTTGATCTCACTTTTAGAAGTCCTTTCCGGAGACACCTTGGTAAGATTTTAGATCAGAATGCAGTGGTTCTGGTTTGTTATATATACATTTGCTCTGTTTGTTAACTGTGTATTGACTGCTGGAGGTTTCTTTTATATTTTCCATAATCTGTGACTCGATACCAAGGACACAAGTTATATTTCTGTTGGTAAAATATTCCACTGTGAATTCCATGGGGGAATGCAACCTGTTCTCTTCATTTCTTGTGGTCAGTGAGACTTCCTTTCTTAATAGGGTAATGCGCTATTTTTTCTGTTCTTCCCTTTTCTTTACAATTTTTCTTTTAACAAGTATTGGATGCTTAATATCCCTTCGCATTAAAGGGAGTAACTTACAAATAGCAAGGATTTAATGTCCCTGAAATTGTCTAACACGCTCCTCAGGTGTCATTTCCTTTCTTTGTGAGCATTACTTCCCTTGCTTGGTATTTGTTCTCTTCATTATGTTCTTCTTTTCATGCTCTTCTTTTCATTTGTGGTCTGTCTTGTGTTTTTGCTGTCCTGTCTCCTGTCTGTTATATTCATTAGCCAAGAGAGCGAGATTTTTTGAAGACCTTACGGTTGGTGAGTTCAACAGAAGCATGCGCAAATGAACAGCATGAGGATGTGGAGGATGAGGATAAGGGGGTAGGTGCCGACCCCCATAACTGTACTAATGTAGTGTTTGAAGTGTGGTGTCTGCTAATGTAAATTCTTAGTTTGGTGTGCTGCGGTAGTGTGTTGTAGAAAGGAATAAAGAACTCACGTTGGTAAACCAGGATACATACGTTTATGATGGAGGTATGGTAAAGACAAATTTTTATTCAGCCTTTTTGTGAACAGCTAAAACGCAGATGTTCAAGATTTCTGCTTGTTTTCTTTCGCTAAACTGTACAAATGGTGCAAATATGTACTGGACAGCATTGTGAAGATGTTATAAAATAATCTTTTAATAATAAATAGGGGAATACCATAATTCCATTAAACCAAGTTTGGTTTTTTTTTTTACTTGCAAACAGTATTGTCCCTATACAAGTCATTTAGACAAAGGCTTGAAGGCTCTTAGTGAAGTCAATGGCAACAAATTGATTTGTCTTAATTACAAACACCAGTCTACTGCACCCACAGTGTATTTGAGATAATATTGGATGATACTTTGAAATGAAGTAATTCAGATGTGTAGATCTATTTGCCAGAATTTATCAAATGTAATAGTTATTTTGTCAAAGCAGAGATTAAGTGACAGCACTGTGTAGTGGCTCCTAAGTATATGGACTGTATGCAGGGTTTATCTTTCTCACAACAAATGCCGAATTACTGTTTCACTGTACGTTAACCATCCAGAAGGGAAATATCTACTTATAAAGTATAAAATGCTGAGTGCTTGTTAGTGCAAGTGAGCCGTTTCATGCCTTTGTAGACCTTGCATTATCAGTGTTTGCTAAAGCAACTTGCTGTCATAGGGCCAGAGCGCCTGCTTGGCTCCCTGCGTGTTGCGTTGCAGTTGTGATTTCAGTAGAATTTGTGTGGGTTTTTGGTGGGCGTAACATAACTCAAAATGCTGCATTTTAGCTGTACATTTTAAAAAAAATACTTCCCCTCTGGGATGCCATACCTAACTATATAGTTTGGGATTTATTATACCCACTTTGTTGTGGAAAACCAAGTTCCAGGTCTGCAGTCCTTTGTTCCATCCAGGGAAGCTGCTTGGTAGCAAGGGCTGCAGGGCTTGATCCTGGGCTATCAGTGTGAAAAACAAGGGGCTAAATAGAAGTTTCTGTAACAGAAATGAAAAATTCTTTGTGTTTTAGTTTATGCTTCTTATTCAACTCCATTTTCTCATGTTTCCTTTTGGCAAGCATCTGATACTCCACAGGGGGAAAAAAAAGGCAGTTGAGGAAAGCTTGGGCTTATCTGTGTGTTTCGCGGTGATTGTCTGAGGAAATACTCATATTCATGGCTGATCCCTAGCAATTGTAGTCCGCTTCAGTTTATTGCTGTGAAAGTTTGTGAAAAATCTGAAATAAGGAAGAAGAATAGAAGGATTTGAATATGATGATGATGATATAAATTTAACTGCTTTCCCATTGCTGATCAGCTAAGTAAAGTATGCTTTTTCTGTGTGATTCTTCTTCTTGGTGATTTTACACTAACTGCATGCAGTTTTGCCGCGTTTTCATTAACATACCACTCATGCTTATTTTACAGTTTCTTCTTGTTAGTTTTGACTTTGCTTTGAGAAGAGTGACTTAGATTTTTTCATGCTTTATAAAGTTCTACCCAAGTCAAGAGTTTACACTTATGCTCTGGGGCTGTATATGTTGTATTATTCTGTTTGGAGGAAGGTATTATCTTTATTAAATGCTTTAAACAAATATGTATCTGTCATAATGATTATGCAGTCATACCATAAAGAAGCAACATTATATCATAAAGTTGCATACAGAGGTAAGCTTTTCCATCACAGATTTTACCAGAGCAACATAAACATCCATGACATTACTTATATTTTACTTTGCTTAATATACTGTAAATCTTTTATAGTAATATATTGTGGTTTAGTTTCTGTGGGTAGATTCATGTAGAGCCTTTTGTAGCCCTCTTGGCCATAATAGTACTCGACAGAGAAACAGCTATCAGCCTGCATGGATCAAAGTTGCAGTGTGCTTGCCATCCACTGTGCTGAAGAATTTCAACTACAGTTTAAAAAAGATATATTTGTTAAAGCACACTTTTCTACCAAGGATATTGACTTCATTAAAACTGTAGTAATTCAGATATTTTACGTGGTATCTTTTAAATCAGACTGTTTGTTCTTGTGTTTGATGTTGTGATCTCATAACTATTGTTTTCCGATTTTAGCCCCGAGAAAAAGGTCGGATGCGTTTTCACAGACTCCAGAACGTCCAAATTGCACTTGACTATTTGAAAAAACGCCAGGTATGGTGAAAATTTTAGTGAATAATGATAATGAAAAGTATGTCTCCTCTAGCTGATAAATAAAAAATATGCCCAGGTTGGTCTTTTGTGCATGCTGTGTAACAGCTGCTGGTGTAGACGTGGCTTGATCTTGCGCTTGAGATGGTTAAGAGAGATGTAGCAAAGGTAACTTTACATAACCCTTCTGTGAGCAATAACATCAACACACTCTGTGTGGTATATGATGTTAAAGAGGAGAAAATAATGAGGAAGGTCCTCGGGAGTTGCTTATAGTAGATTTAACTATCTTTCATGTTGCCCAGACACTAGCTGGTATGCAGTTTTGTTCACAGTCTAATTTTTAGTGTGAAATTTCAGGGTCAAAAGAAATTAGAATGTTGTATGGGATTTCCTTGGTTTGATTATATTTGTTTTGGGAAAACTTTCTCAAGCCTTGATCCTCATGTAAGTAAAACTGGTGCCCTTGAAAGGCAGCAGTCACCTGGGCTGTGGAAGATTCAGGCTTAATTCCACCTGTGTCACCCTTAAGCCAAACACTTGAAACACACACTGCTGGGCAGTTCTCCACTGCTGTGAGTTTCTTTCTGCTTTTAAATTTCTTTTAAACACTTACAGGATTTTTGTTTTCTCCCTTTGCAAAATGGCAGTAATAAAAAATGTCCAAAACATGGAAGGAAAAACTGTACCTCCCTATCTATCCCATCCAAATCAATGACACTGGAAATCTGTTTTTTGATTGGTTGGTTTTTTAATTTTTTAAAAATTTAATTTGCTAGTTAAAAGGTTTGAAAAAAATTGAGGTAGCAAACCACAGACAGATACTTAATTTGGTTATAAAAATTAATGTCTTTTCGTATTTTGAGTGAAATTGCAAACTGTCTTTCGGGACACCAAGTGATGTGTATGTACTGAGAACTCAATCCTGCTTTGCTGAGTTCAAAGCAAACTTCTGTTAACCTAAGTGAGCCATTGAGCGAACACGCTATGAAGTAAATGTATGGCTACTTGAAAGGACAGTGGCATTTTTATGCAGCAAGACCTTTGGACTTGTGCTGCACTGTGCCTTACTTATGCACGACAGACTGTATGTATTAAAATACAGGAGTTGTATGATCAGGTCATCCTCATGTTTGTGAATATGTGTGCGTGGTTGGGAGCTGCAAGTCTCCATCATGCAGCCATTGGTTGTGATCTGAGGATTTTTGTGCTCTCTTTAGCCTCTCAGTTTCATGAAGATGGCTGTACTTTACTATACAAAAGCTTTTGGGCTTTGGTCTCCTTGGCAAGTTGTCAGTGGAACTTGCATTTGATTAAAGTTTCAGCCTCCTATTAGGTGTTTCTAAACTGTATTTAGGAGGTAACTTGCTCAGGTTGGCGGTATAACCTTCAAATACAATGCTTTGTTGTGATTGTAAGACAGAGCGAGCCTATATATTGGTAATTTTGAAGCCTGACTTGGGAGAAAACAATGAAGAAAAAAAAATAAGGCCTATTTGACTATCTTGTAGAAATTTGCCAAACAAAAGCAGTTTGTATAGTGCAGTGGGAGAAAAACATTTAGATTTGGTTTTAATTTCTTTTTTGAACTGTGGAATACACTCTCTTCCAGAAAGAATGGTTTTGATATATTTTGGGGTTTTTTTCCTAATAGTTAGGATGATGTCTGCAGATCAAGAGAATGACATGCCTTTGCTTGTTCAGTTGATAGCAGGGTATACGTAAAAAGCACATGCATGTAACTTTACTAATACAAGCATAAAATGCCTTTTAGCTGAGTCATCTTTAATTGCTAGGCTATATGGATGCATAATACATATAGAGAAATTAAATGTAATAAAAAATATGACAAAAAAAGAGGAATTATTGAACTCACTTTGGATGTGAGTTTATGAGAGTGGCAATAATTTCAGCCTTTGTTTTAATCCTGTTAACCATTTCATGTTTATAGCAATGTGAATGAGTACAGCAGCAGAAGCGATAGTAATCGTTGTCATTATTAAGCCATTGGTTATTTTAATGTGATACTAAATTCCTGGTTTTATCAAGCAAGACCATTTTGTTTTAGCAAGTTAGTTCTCCTGCTGTTGAATTCCTGCTTTGTTGCAGGAAAATGGTGGGAGGAAGAAAGGCAGTGATAGTTTACCAGGTCTCTGCTTTGCCCTGAGACTGATACACCAGTTACGGATCATCATATTATTGTTATCCTTTTCCCTTCTATCATAACTTCCCCTTCTGACAAGGACCGAGGTGAAGGGTATTTGGCACAGGGAGCAGATCTGCTGGCACAGTGAGAGCTGAGGAATCTTCTCATCTCAGTGTGGGTGGGAGAGGGCAATTCCTGGCAGGCCGGTTACAGCCAGAGTACAATTCCTCTCTGCTTTTGAGAACTGAAAAAAACCCAACAGAGTAGGCTCAGGAAGTGAGTAATTAATCCTTTATAGTTGTGCCTGTGTAATGCAGCATGTATTTGTGGCACATTTATTTCAGTTTTGTCTGTATTTTCTTTCCATGATGACAGGTGAAACTGGTGAACATTAGAAATGATGACATAACAGATGGGAATCCCAAATTGACTTTGGGGTTGATATGGACCATAATTTTGCACTTTCAGGTAAGCCTGGTTTTGCTTGACAGTATGTTTTCAGTCAGATTCTTCCATACAGTTACAATGGATGTGTCAACTTAGACAGAACTCCATATAGACTGTGAAAAAAAATAAATTAGGTCTGTTCTCTAACGTGTATTTGATGGCTTTGATGATGCATCTTATTTTATGATGTAAACTGACTCCGAAGGTGGTGTTTGTTTGCTAATTTCCTGCCTGTGAAGTGAGAGAAAAACGGGATCAGTTCTGAACATAGTTAAAAACAATAGTTAATGTATTCCTTCCAGTGTTTGGATAAACCAGCCTTGTTTTATTCTACAGACTTCTTCTTCTGAGTATCAAAATATATTAAAAAGTTTTAAATCTTTTTTCATTTTGGATCTGAATTTCTTTGGATCTGAGGTACTACTGTCAGCCTTTTCAGGCAGTTCGTAACACTTCAGCGTCTGTTTTTAGCCCCAGCAATGGTAACGCAGGTCACACTAGGTGGCACTCTGGTTGTTGTACACCGGTGGGATTGTGTACAGTATAATGCAGGCTTACAGTGTCTGGTGTTAAATTGCTTCTCAAAATGAGGCTTTCATAATGGCCGTGGCTGTAGATGATGTAATTCAGATGACAGATAATTCCCATTTAGTGACTGTGTCATTGTTAGCGATAAACTCCCTGCTGTGCAGGCATTTTAGATGTTTAGAAAATTACACGATCACATAAAAAGCCTGGTTCACTTAGAAATATCCTGCACTGGATTTATGACTGGAAAAAAACTTCTGAAAACAACCCGAAACCAGAAAGGCTACTAGGATCTAATTTGCCTTTCTGCAAATCCTAACAAGGAATAAAAGACATGAATAGGGCCAATGTGGCCCTGGTCTAAACAGCCTGCACGGCTTAGCCCAGGCCAGTGCACAGGGCAGGAGAGAAACCACTGACTGCTCGCCACTAGTGAGGACCTAAGTGCCCTCAGCTCCTCCCTGTCGTGCCAATCTTTGCTCCTGCACAGTTATATGGAGGAAGAAGCCCGGGCTTAAATATATTTAAGCATGACCCACAGAATTAGGTGGGTGACTGAATGTTGCTGTGTTTTAAGAAATAAAGGTTATTAACTGCTTATTAATAGAGGCTGGTAGAGGATGTTAAACCTTTACTTGATGTATGTTTTATCTTTCTGAACCTAAATAATAGATTTTTGCAGGATGAAGTTTTTAGTTTTTCTCACTAGCTGAAGCACAGGACATCTGGCACAGTTCTGGGTGCTTTTAAGAAGTCATGAAAGTTAGTGTTACTAGTTACAGCTGTAAAAAATGATGAGAAGAAAAAACATTTATATAAAATAAACTATATTATATTATAAAATAACTAACTCAAGTGAACTGTTGTGACAAGGAGTTTCCCCTGTAGGTAGCCAGCTCCATGTGAAATTTGTTGAAGCATTTAAATTGTAGCTGAAACATGCTTACTTCACTCTGTCCTGACCTCCAATAACTACCAACTCAACGTCTACCAATACAATTCAGATCTTGCAGATCTGTCAGAATAGAACAGAATACTTCAGCTGGAAATGATCTGTAAATACCTAGTCCAACTGACCACTTCAGGGCTGACCGAAAGCTAAAGCATGTTATTAAGAGCATTGTCCAAATGCCTTTTAAACACTGACAGGCTTGGGGCATCAACCACCTCTCTAGGAAGCCTGTTCCAGTGTTTGACCACCCTCTCAGTCAAAAAATGCTTCCTAATGTCCAGTGTAACCCCACCCCTGGCACAGCTTTGAACCATTCCCATGTGTTCCATCACTGGAAACTGGGGAGGAGAGCTCGGCACCTCCCTCTCCAATTCCCTTCCCTGGGAAGCTGCAGAGAGCAAAGAGGTTGCCTCTCAACCTCCTTTTCTCCAAACAAGACAAGGCCAAGTCCTTAGCCACTCCTTACAGGACATTCCTTCCAGCTCTTTCACCAGCTTTGTTGCCCCTCTGTGGACGCATTCAGGGACTTTATTTAATTCTGAAATTGTGGGGCCCAGAACTGCCACGCTACTCAAGGTGGGGCTGCACCAAAGCTGAATACAGGTGGATAAGCGCCATTCTTGACCAGCTGATTATAGAGTGTTTGATGTGCCCCAGGATGCTGTTTGTCCTATTGGTGAGCTTTTTTTTCCTTTTCAAAATAGTATCTTAAAAATAAGTGTAAAAATGATTTTAAGAATGACTAGTGATTCTTGGACTAAATATTAAGCCTCATTAGTAAATATGGAGTAACTGAAGAACAAGATTTTTTTAAAAAATACTTTTTGTCTTTTTGCTATTGATGGCTACAGTACCTACACTGAGTGCAGAAGGGATTTGTAAAGTGAGGTAAGAGGCATCCTCTGTGCTAGTATGTGCGACCCCGATGTTTGCCTGTATGCCACTTCTTTTGAAGTACATGGCAATGTGGTGTCATTGACGCCTGTATATGGCTGATATGGGCTCAGAATTGATAAGGAGGTTCAGAAGAATGTGCATACTTACACCTTACATTTTTTTGTCTTCACTTAGATTTTGAATGAGGGAAGAGTCTGAACAGAAAAGTCTTAACAGCAGAGTCTTCACAAAGGGATGAAGCTTCATGACAACAACTCTGTTTGTGCATGGAGTAATCCTATAGGTATTGGGAAAGTTGTGATGAGATTCAGTTTGAAATTAAGACACCTAAAGGCAGGTGCTTATGGGGAGCCATGTTCATATATATTAAATGTCTATACTTTCCCTCTAATCTGATAATCTGAATGATAGAGGGTTAGTCTATACAGCTAGTATAGCCTAGAGAGTGAGTCAACTAACCAGCTACCAGAGGCTCGTTCCATTTGACTAAGCAGACATCTATCTGTGGTGTTGGAGATTTATGAGACACCCACATGAGTACAAGAAACATGATGTAGGTCTTATGGGAGACCCACTGTCATCTGGGAAGAGACAGATCAGGCAAGATAAACTGCATCTTAAATGGTGGTAAACATGCGTAGCAACAGATTTGAGGCCTGGAGGGCTAGCCAGTACAGTGGTGGTGTGGTTTAACCCCAGCCGGTTATTAAGTACCGCACAGCTTCTCACTCACTTAGCCCTCACCCAGAGGGATGAGGTGGAGAGTCGGAAAGGAATGTAAAACTCGAGGGTTGAGATAAGAACAATTCAATAATTGAAATAAAATAAAATAAAACACAATATTAATAATACTAACTTGTAATTAAAAGGAGGGGGGCAAGGGGAGAGGAATGAAATCCAAAGGGAAGAGAGAAGAGAATACTAGTGACACAGCACAACTGCTCACCACCCGCTGACCGATGCCCAGCCAGTCCCCAAGCAATGATGCCCCAGCCCCAGCCAGCCCTCCCAGTTTATATACTGAGCATGATGTTCTGTCACATGGAATACCTCTTGGGCTAGTCAGGTCGGCTGACCCAGCTGGTCCCCTCCCAGCTTCCCACTCCCCTCCAGCCCTCTCGCTGGCATGGCCTGAGAAACTAAAAAGTTGTTGACCTAGCACAACCACCACCCAGCAACAACTAAAAACATCACTGTCCCATCAGCATTGTTTTTACACCTAATTCAAAATGCAGCACTGCACCAGCTACTAAGAAGAAAATTAACTCTATTCCAGCTGAAGCCAGGGCAAGTGTGTGAGGCTGGTCGAGCAATTCAGATCACTGGCCTAGAGCACCTACTGAGCTATTCAGTTGTGCAGCATAGGTGCTTAGTGTGATCTGAGATGACACATCATATTCAGTAGCATATGCAGTGGGAAGCAAGTTTCCTTAGGTCCTGTGGTATACGTGCTATTCCCGTGTAGATATCTGTTAGTTACAAGTGTCTCAGATGTTCTGGATGGTCAATTGACTTTCTTCCTATGCCTCTACTTCAGGGTGTGAAACATTGCTGTTCAAGATCCGTTGGTTTTACTAACTAGCTCTCCAGGGCTTTTCATTCGGTTTCCTAAAGACACCTGGGATTTGAGTGACATCTGAGGTGTGCTAGAGTATCCAGGACATGCATGTGGAGTTCTCTGATGAGACAGCAGATCTATGAGAGACCCATGCTCTTCTAGGTTGCAGCTGGAGGCCAGGTGGGATATAGCAGGATATCTCAAATTGCTCTAGAAGCCCACGTTCAGGAAACTACATCCTGCCTCTACTGGCTAAAACCGTCTCTTCAGGACCTAGCCAGCGTGTAAACATGAATGTGTGGACACCTATGTTGGGGTGTCTTAATCTGAACTACCACTTAATTTCTTTAATTTTTCCTTAATTTTAAAAAAAAAACCAGCATTTGCATAAGTAGTTAATTTCTTTGTGAGTATAAGGAGCTGTTTGCCATGTGATGTTACTGCCTCTGCTCCATCATTTATCTGTATTCTACTAACACTGCAGCCTGGGAGGTAGTCAAGATTACAGGGATTTTTTTTTGGCTGCTGTTTGTGGCTTCTTGTTTCTCTTGAGTCATGGCACTTATCTGGAGGCTAATACTTCCTCAAAACAGAAAATCCTTCTACGTATTGGAATGGATTTAGGAATGTTTTAGGGGAAAAACATGATGAACAAAAATAAAAAATTATACACATTTGAGGATTGCATTTCTCTTGCATCTGAATTATGCCTAGAGATGGTTATAGCTCTTTGACTTGGTACCCATAATTAGATGAATATAGATGTTGTTCTGTAGTTATACCACTGACTTCTGCAGCTGCACAAGTCCAGAAATCTTCTGTATCCCAAATAATTACATATAAGATACAGAAAAGATGGTATGGGAAATCTGGTGGTTTATTGAGTTGAACATGTTGGAAAATAGTTTATCCTGTGTGTGTTGAAAATCCTGGAGACATGTATGTTGTTAGGTTTTAGGCAAACTTTCAATGTATGCATTTCACATGCCTTTAATAATATGTGGCTTTTTTGAAATTCAGTTTCATAATGCCATAACTACTGGAAGTTATTTTCCTGGCACCTGGAGAATGTGTTAAAACAGATCACAGTGTTTTGTAAAATTATAGGCTGTATGTATAAATATCCTTCTTTAACACCTAGTACATTATGACATTGGACATAAGCAACTATAAATGAAGGGAGAATTTGGCCTCAGTAAGTAATCACAATTTTAGTAGGATAATTTCAGTGAAAATTGGTGATTATTTCTTTTCAATTTTCAATTCAATTCAAAAAAACTGCAAACATTCTTTAATTTAACAAATGTTAAATATTTAGAATAGCTTGCAGTTGGTTGACAAGAACATGCCAAAACAAAGCAAAACCTGAAACTTTAAACTTTCAGGCATCTAAAATAAGACCTTTGTGAACTCAGACCTTAAAAACTTTCTGGAGCTTCAAAGTCATGAGTCAGTAGACTTTTTCTATTTCAGTTTCATCATCATTTTGAAGCTCGGGAATTGCCATGAAACACTTTTCCTTCCATTCTCCCCCGCTCCCTGCTGTCAGGCCTCTTTGCAGGATGCTGCTTTTGAAGGCTCCAGTCAGTAACGTTTTTGTCCAGATGTTACAGCACCATCCAGCCCCCACTGGCCAGATGGTTGCTTTCTCTCAGGCCTCCCTGGGGCACATGTAACCTCTTCACATTCCTCTTGTCAGCCAGCAAATACTTTTTTTTGCTGCTGACTCCCCATAAACCTTCCAGCAAAATGCATCCGTTATCAGTCTGCCCCAAAGCAGTCTATGGACTGTTCATTTGGTCCAGCAGATCAGCTGTTAAACTTTTACCTGTCTGGGCAAAAGGGTAGGAAGGGTGGATTTGTTTGTAGATGACTTGGCTGAGATAAAGACAGCTACCCAAGTGGTTTCTCAAGTTCCTGATACCTCTTAGTGCAGTTAGGTGTTCAGAGCCTGCAATGCAGGTAGTAATTTTGAAGCACTCTTTGTGTTGGTCGTGAAGGCTGTGTCCTTCACGCAGGGTGGACAGAGGAGGAGACGGCTCAGCTGTGGTGGCCCATTCCAGTAAACGCTGTGCAGAAGGCGGAGGAATAATGGGATGTTCTGGGACTTGTGCACCTTCCTCTGCTTCAGCAGCTCTGCTGTGAAATCTGATAGAGGTCGCCATACAACAGACATGCTGCCTGCTTTGCTGAGGTGGCAATGTGGAGTTGAGAGGGCTGGGTCTGGTCTTCACTCCGTTGTCCTGGCATCTGTTCTGCTGGCTGCAGCTGGCTGATGGCAGCTGGCTGTGAAGCCTGCCTCTGGGCCCTGCCCGAGCTGTGGGCCTTGGAGCCCAAGCACTGAAGTTTAATCTGCCTCTGCTTCAAAATAGGTAGAACAGTTCAAGGTCTGATCTTGTCAAAGATTTAAAGATGGAGCTATGTGGCCACTTGTCTAACCTCTGTCTATAAGTGGTGGTAGGATAAACTGTATTCCACCAGGGAGCTGCAATTCCCAGTCATTCACTGTTGCAGCAGACCTCTCATTCAGCACATGGTGGGGTTTATTCTTCCTGCATTTCATTCCTCAGCTGAACTGCTAGTTATCTCTTCTGGAATTCTTCAGCAATTAAAAAAAAAAAAAGAAAAATTGCTGACTTTCAGGTAAGAATATGAGTATGGAGTTCTTCCAGTTTCTGGTACTCCTCTGAGTCACAGCAAGGACGAGAGGCATTAGGGCTCATCGCAGGTTGTATTTAGACTTTATCTCTACAAATGGTGCGATATCTGTAGCAGGATAAGATTTATGAGCAGTTAGCTCATCTGTGTGGATTCTCTTCATCCCTAATCCCGTAAAACCAGCAACAAGGAGCAAATTCCTCTCTTTGTAAGCCATCTCACTGGTTATAAAACCTCTCCTGTTGAGAGTCATGACTTTTGGTAGCTCAGTGGTACCTGAAAGCTAAACAGCAATTTTTGAGATTTTGAGGAGTGGTTGCCAGAACAGCACAAACAGCTCCAAATACAACCTTTTGTTTGTGCTGGCAAGCCTTTATTTTTTGCCTTGTTCTCTATCTTGTGCCGCTTTAATTTTCACTTTCTCTTTGGCTTATGTTTATCTCTCTGTCATTCTGCATGTGACCTTTGGGCTGTGCAACAAAATGCTTGCTGATTATCTGGTATGCTGTTTTAGTACCATGAAATGGCACGTCTCATTTATGCTAAATGCTCCATTGCTTTTGCTGTGTTGCATAAACACAGGGGAAAAAAAAGAGGGGGAAGGGATCTTAGATCCAAAACTATGTGAAATGCATTCCTAGTAGGCTTTTGATAAAAGGGATCAGGTGTGGTTTGATGGCAAAGTGGAATAACCTTTCCTTTACAACATTTGCTAACTATACAAAACCAATGATAAAGCATAAGTTAGCAGTGTGCAAAGGATGAATGGTCTCAGCATTTTGCAGACTAACAAATACGCAGATATTCAACTTTGCCATTATAATGTCCCACGTTTAGAACATAATGCATTTCAGTCACAGACGTGCTCGACAACTTAGAGAAATCTATGGTTAAATGCAAACCTGTGCAAATCTGAGTGAGGTATTTCATGTATCAATGTTCATCTTTTTTCTGCCATGCCTTAATGTTAACCTCTTGTTTGTGATTAAGCAACCTCTAAGACAGATCAAGTTGCAAACAAGTATTGGTCTAATCCTTTATGCATGTTATACTTCTTAAGGATTTATGTGCCAGAAAAAGTCTTTTGCTAATCTCCCCTTAAAACTTCCCAGCACTGGTGAGTATAAATTTGTATCTTTAAGGTTTGTGTTTTGTGTGTTTTTTTTTTTAAAAAAAAGGGAAAGAAACACATCAATCCTATTTCTAGCAGCTTTGATCATCTGAATCTTTGACTTTAGCAAGTGCTGAGCTTCCATTGCGGTCTAGTTAGATGTCTGAGACAAAGCCCCTGGTGTGGTTAGGTCTTGCTATTTTGTGGTGGTTCTCATAGGCTTCAGTTGTAGTCTCTTTTGATGCTTTAGAAGATCATATTTCTTTGCTCTAGTAGGCATGTTTTAGAAGAGATTTCAATTTCCCCTTTTCTGAATTTCCAGTTTAATCCCGTTACATCTGTGTCTTTCATTGCTGAGACTGAAGTTATGACTTCATAGAACGTCAGTTAGCCGAAAGTGGTCATTTTGCCTTCAGTTACTTGCACTTTCATTTATCATCTTCCCTTAATGTGGAATACGATTTTGCCTAGTTTTTTTATATAAAACCCCATAGCTGATATAAATGCAATTTGTCAGTTCTTTTGTCCTTGGTCTTTTCTTTGGTTCAAGACCATAATTGACTTAGTTAAAGTGACTGTAAAGTTTCTTTTCTGTTCATGGAAAAACAAGGAACAGTAGAAAGAATTGTTAATAGAAACATGATAGCCTTCTCACTCAGAAATGGCTGCTATGTGTTGCTAAATTGGTTATTAAGTATCAAAAATACATATTTCTTACCTAACTCTAGGAAGATAGGCACGAATACTGCTAATAATCTGTAAATATGTGTTTGGAATGCATTACTCCTAGTTATATAGTTATAAATAATATTTAGAAATGGTTGAATTCTAGGACTAGCTGCAGTTATACCAGATGCACGCAACTAAATTCACCTGGAATATGCAGCAATAAGCCAGGATTTTTGGGAGCACTGAGCTTGTAACCAGTGTTTCAGAATGAGTCTTGTATTTTTGCTGTCTCAATTTTTTAATTCCACTTCAGAGGCAGCTGATTTTCTGAAAAGGTGAATTACCTACTCTTAAGAAAAAATAATCAAAATTTAAGGTATGTATGAAAGAGGATGTACAAGATTCTAAATTACTGATTACATTACAAATTGCACATTGTCAGTTGTAAAATAACAACACATTTCTTCTGACCTGTCTTGAATTACATTTGATTTGATGTTTTTATGACAGTGTGCTACTGATTCTAACAGGAATTTTGAAATAACAGAGAATGCTTTAGAGATGTTTTCTGTTTGGAAGAAGGTGGGATCATACTGATTGTTAAACAGATGTAAACCACTTAAAGGAAATACATACTAAATCACATTCCATTAAACCTCAGTAAATAGTCTAACATTATTTAGAAACCTCTGTGCCCATGTGTCTTAATTTAAATATGCACTTGCATTGAAAATTTAAATTTGCATTATTTTTAAGCAAATTCTTAACTCCTGTGAAATTTGTGGAGGAAGAACAACGTTGGCAGTGTACTTGTGGCAGGCTGTATTTACTTTAATACGTTTTTTGATTAGACAGTTAATACAGCATGAAAACTCAGTATTGTTCATTCAAATGCTCTTGACTTTAACACTTTACATGATTTCTACTTTATCAAGATAATCATAATAAGTTTTTTATAAGAGTGCATAGTGTCATATTTTAATATTATTACACTATGATCTTTTTAACCATGTATTATTGTTATTAGACATGTTGTTGTTAAACAAGAAGCTATATCTGTGTGAAATGAAATCAGTCTTGGTCCGTTGCACTGCAAAGTCCTGAATCATCTTTTTTGATGAGAGAGGAGAAAGAGGAGGTGTATTTTCAAGCATAAAAGCCATTTGTTCGTACAAACACAGTGATGTCATTTACAAAAACTTCTTTTTTTTCATGTTCTTTTTCTGTTAATTAAGGGGGAGGGCATGTCAGGACCCTACTCAGTCCCATGTGGGAGTGTGTTTTAAGTCAGAGTCTTCTGGCCTTGGCTGAAAGTCACTTTTCTAAGCTGACCAGAATACAGCTTTTTCACTGTGAGTAAAGGGTGCAAATGTCACAACCACATCTGTATGTTGAGCATACTACAAATGCAAATACAAATCGAGGCCATGAAAGAGTGTGGTCGTAGTGTAAACATCTACTTTGAAAAGAAACACGTTAGCGTTTTGCCTGTATGTAGCTGTCCATCTACCAGTGGTACACAGCATTCTGGAACAGCCTTCTAGTCCCTTGGTGTTACAGTAAAAGATTTCCCAAGCATTACCATCAGTTTTTTTCCCAGTGTCCTGAGAGTAGTCAGCAATGAGCGTCTGTATTCTTGGAAATTCTTTGGAGCCTGATCTTACTTCTATATTGTATTATACGTTCTAGATCCTGTCAGTAAAATGTCGTAGAATACTTCAGTGGAACTGGCCCCTGGGGATAAAGTCTCTGGGTTTCATTATTGCAATTCCTTTACAAATATAAGCAAGGGAAACTCAAAGGTAACACGTGATAGTGCTTGGCAAGTCACTCAGTAGTTCCTTCTCAGCATGAGGATCTGTACACATGTACCCCTGCTGATGTTTGTTGGTTTTGGTAGGTTTTGTGTATCAGTGACAGAAATGAAGTGGAAGCTTAAAAATGTATTTTCCAAAGTGTGCTGGTGATAAGACTTGTTTGCATCTTAATAGTGTTCAGTTCTACTTAGTTGCAGTTGTAGTTGGATGCTTCTTAGCTGTTACATTCAGAGCTACACAAAAATGCCTACAGAACAGGAGCATGGGAGGAGGGTAAAGCTCCATTTTTATAGATCAACTTTGTGGACAGTTTTCTAGATAGACTGGCTCTTGTGATTTGTTTCACCTTTATCTGCTGGAAGGTTTAAATTTGCTGCAAGGTTCCGGCCCCGAGTACACAGCACCACTGCCCTGAGCAAGCTGTTATGCTTTTATGATAGTAGTGAAATAGCAGGTTATTTATAGCTGACAAACCAGTGAAAAAATCACATCAGCTGCTATGAAAACTCCACATACAAATAAAAATTTGACCCCCAACAAGCTGTCAGAGCAATCTCTGATCCTTCACTTTAATCTTCCCATCTGTGGATCATTGGATACGTAATAAAAACATAAGAAGTGCAAACCAAATCTGCTAACTAAATCCCTGCTATTTGCTGTGCTGCTTGCTTTTGGACTCAAGAGTGTAACTAATAGTTTCAAAGGTTGCTGCATGTTTTCCTACTTTATTTTGCTCAAGTTATTAAATGAAGGGGGAAGTTAAAATGCATGCAAGAATTTTCTGTTGCTCATAAATGCTGTGTCATCTCTGTGAAAGGCCATCAACATTACAGCCCAGTGCTGAAGCAGTGATGTTTATTTAAGAGGATTGGTGGCCAGAAATAAGCCACAGTGTCTAATCAGACACAGGCCCTGCCTGGGCATCGTGCCACAACGTTTATTGCGTGTGCATTTCTCATAAGCAAAATGGCTACGTACTGAGGAGGATGAACGTGAAGTCTGGAAGAAATTAGGTGCAAACGGCAGTTCTTAACTTTCTGAGGAGGATTTAAGTGTATGTAAATATACTGGAATGAATGAGACTGTGCAACTGTGAGTTACCGAAAGCTAAATGGGGAATGTCTGTGGATGTGTGAGGGCTGAAAAGGAAGAACAGTGTTTAGATCCTGCCAAAGCTCCCTTAAGTCCAGCTAAACATTCCCCTGGAAGAAAATATTTCAGAAGAAAAAGGAGAAAGAAATCAACTGAGGGACCAGATTCAGTACAGGTTAAAGAAAATGAAGAAAAAAGCCAGTATGAACTGGGGATTTCAGAAAACATCGAGATTCATCCCAAGGGTGTGGGACTGGCTGATTCCTTCCCCTGGAGAGTGACAGTGACCGGTAGTGCTTTGCCTGTGAGTACAGACCTTTCAACTGATCCTGTTAAAGCAAAAGTTTTACTAAGTGAAACAAAGAGTGATTCTCTTTGTGGGGACAGTTTTCATGGTGATAATCAGAGGCTCATGAAGTCTGATGAAACAGAGACATGGTTAAAGGAACAACACAAGAGGAGTTCTGAGAGACGCTGTACAGGGAAAAGGAAGTACTCGGAGGATGGCAACAAGAGAGAATTAGCATTCCTGAAGAAATACAGTGGTCTTTGTTATGGAAAGGCAGCCAGCTTGGATTCTGCTATCCACATTTTAGGCAGACGTGAAGAAATGGGGTTAAACATAACTCCTTGCAAAGTCGTTGAAGATGTACCAGAAAGCAATAAATCTGAAAAGTTGCATGACTTACTTTCTGAAAGCAAAAGTGATCCACTGCTTGAACGAAAGGGGTTTTATTCTCCTGATGCTGTGCTTTCCCAATTGCCAGATGAAAAGGCATTATTTAACATTCCACCTAACAGGAGCAAGGTAAATATTTTGGCACAGTACCTTACCTTTGAAAGTTAGCTCTGAGTAGGTATTGGAAATTTGTTTTTTCTGTTGGAAAAATATCTTCACTTTGCTGTATTTTTGTCTTTTTGTACTTTGTCTTTGCCTTTTACCCATGCTGTGATACTACAGACGGAACATATTACTTGATTTTTTCATAGGTTATATAATACCTCTGTACTCCAGGAGTGTTGATGTATCTTTGTACTGTTTTGCTGTCTGTAGTTTGATTTGTTCCCTAATTTAGGAAAGAGGTTTTCATGTTAAAATGGTTCTAGAAGGTGGAGTGAATTTTAGGGAGTTGTTTAAGTTCACATTCAGTATCTGCAGTAAATTTTCTTATCAACTCTTGACAGTCTCATAATTCCTCTGGGTCTTGTGTCAAGGAGAGGAATATTTCTAATTCTTTTCAGTTATGGCCAGTAGAAACTGAAGAATGAATAGAAATATGTAGGCAGCTTGAAATAGAAAAAGTGAACATAAATCATGTTAATAATGCTCCACACTTTTCCTCGCAAACTGTCTAGGTGACCTATTAATGTTAATTATGGAAATTCCATCTTCCTCTGATAGTAGGATTATTTTCATTTCACAATAAAGGAAACCAAAGTACGAGCTTAGTTGCAGAATATCTGAAGGAACACAAATTCTTGTCTGTTGATGTCCATGCTTAGCAATTCAGTCTGTATTACCAGTTCTGCCCCACTCATCTTCAGTGCAACTGAAATCTGTAGGTATAGATCAAATGCCGATACCTGGATCTGATCCAAAACTAATTCCCCTCACTCAACAGGGACATCTGAGCTTTCAGTTGAGTGAACAGAGGAAATGGGCATACGGCAAAGGTACTCTTTCCAGCAAAGGGCTAACTACACTTCTGTTGTTTATATAATTTACTTTTCTAACAGGAATCAAATTATAGATTTTCCAAGCTTAGTGTTTAAATACAGATGGCACACCCAGTTACAACAAACAGTACACACTAGTACAAATAGCCTCCTAATACACTTGAAGATCTTTGCCCTCTTAATCTTATCTGGAATTCAAGAACAGCTTAGGGATGTTCTTTGATTTGAACAAAACGTCATTACTCTGTAAAAGTATGAGGCTGTGAGTGTTCAGCCAAGCATGGCCACTTTTTCCTGTATAATCACAGTAATACAACATTAATATTGCTGCACTTACTACTCCTGCCAGACATGTACCTCTTGTTACTACAGGGGAAAGGGGGGTCATAAAAGAGGCTTCTGTTGAGCACCTGCATCAGTACTGAGACTTGTGCTGCTGATACTGATAAAACGCTGCTTATGATGTGGGTATGAAAACTTCTGACAGATCAGGCTAAATGCCTGAGTTGCTGAAGTGTCTGGTTTTCAATTCAGTTCCCTTTCTCAACCCAGGATTCTGAGTAAAAGTAATTTTAAGAGCACCTAGCTTTGACCTCTAAACAAATGCAAGAAGAAAACTACATTTCATACTGCAGTTATTTTACAAAGTCATGACTACTTTCCTTTTGATTGCTTTTGAGAACTAAACAAGCCTTTGAATGTCTTATGTTTCAGTACAAAACAGTAAAGCTGTTATTTATACAAGTACACAAAGTTCCTGTTATCAGCCTGAGCTGATACACAAGGTTTGCAGTTACCAGTCTCAGTTTTTACCATTTTTGTTGCCTTAATTACAGAGATCAGTAGCCTCCACTCAGCTTGTCGACTTACCCATGCTGTAATGCACTCTCAGCTTACACAGTGCCTCAGGTGTGGCCGATAATGGAAGGCATGTTGGTTTTTCAAGCCAAGAGACAGACATCAGAGGAAACTCATTGGTACAGCTGCCCGGCTAACTTGCACTCTAAGAGAGATGACATTTTACTTTCTAAAACAGCATAGTCACCGCTGCTGGAATACATCCTTTGAATTGCCTTCTGTGGCGCGTTTTCTTATACATGTAAAACAATTACGATTTTGTGTTCAAATATGTGCTACCTAGATGTATTACCTCAGTTTTCCTATCTGCAAAATTCAGGTAACCAGGGTGTTCTGAAGCTCCATTCTTGACTGCTTGCTAGTAGCTTTGAGAGAAAAGGTTTTTTACACTCTGCTGGGGCCTAATTTCTGCCACCCTTGTTCCTAATACAGAAAGGTGATTTCCTCAAGCAAGATATCCTCTTCAGGGCTGCCCTAGAGCAGGTGGCAGCTTGCGTTGAGGTCAAGAACTTGTGAATCAAGACTGAAACAGGCTTCCTGCAGCAGCTCCCCTTCCCAGTGATGTTTTAGTACAGTGCAGGCAGAGTAGAAAATCAAGGCTGTGGTTTTGACTTCTCTACAGGGGATACTGCCACTGTGATACTTGATGTCTCCTGTGTTGAAATAAGCCATGGTTTTCATTCGGTATCAGCAAAAGATAGCTACCAGGTGGTCTTACCCCACCAGTTTTTGGTGGTTGTCAGCTTGTGACAAAACCAGTGACTTATGTGTATCATGTTATCAATCATTATCATTCTATCTTAATTATCATATCTATCTAATTCTTCCAGTCTAATCTGTGGTAGTTTCAGTTCCTGTTCATGGATGTAAATGTTTTTTTTAGAAAAAAATAAGTCTAACATTTCAAATCATCTACTTCCAGTACTCAATTGTTGTCTTGGCTGCAAGTTTCCTCAGCTTTTTTTTTTTTTTTTTTTTGCCATGCATCTACATAGTGTTTGATTAGTGTTTGATACAGTGGATTTCTTACCTCGTTTACAGTACTAATAATAATCTGCAAAAAACCCTCCATGTATTTGAGTCAGGTTAAAGAAAATATCCTTGCTTTTAAATAATAATAAAAAAATGTAGATTATTTGTAATCAGCATATCCAGTAGAATACTTCTGGCTAAGTAGTCATCCATTTATTATTGCAGTCATCATTGCAAATACTTGTAAGAGAAAATGACACCTTCCACCTATATCCACCATCATACACTCTTGTATTGTCTATTTAGGTAGCACAGTTAAGGGAGGAAGAAATATCAGATGGTCTTTGGTTACGTGATTTGCAGGGCAGAGGTCCAAAGTCAGGAGTTTCACTTTGTTGGCATAGTTTGCTTCCTTGTAATACTCACAAGAAGGAGGTGCGATCCACCTTAAATGCTGGTGAATGAAAGAGATCTATAATCACGGATGGAACTACAAAACTAGGGCTGGAAAAGTTCTGCACAGGTCGTGTAGGTCATCTCAGTACCTGAAGCAAAGTAACTTAACAAAAGCCATTCTTGACTGATAGTTTTGCTTCTGTGTCTGCCTTACTGCTGGTTTCACATACTTCCTGAGTAATAATTTTAGTGCTTATCTGTCTTTTGTATTAAAAAGTAGTTTTAGCTGAAAACACATATGCTCATTTTAAACTCATTAGTTCTTCTTCTATTCCCGGAAGAGTTGATTTATTACCTTTTTTGCAACAGCATTTTACATATTTGAAGACTGTTGTCACATTTCCTCTCAGTAAATGCAGTTTTTCAGTCTTTCCTAACAGGTCACATATTTTTAGATCTTTGTCATTCTTGTTTTTCTCTTTCAATCTGCTTCCACTAATCTCACGGTTTTTTTTGAAGGGTGTTGCCCAAAGCTGGACTCTTATTTTTTTGTGTTCTTCAGACTTCTCTGGTTTAGGGCTAGCTGGAAATAGAATACATTTCATCATACATCATATATCTCTAGCCCATTATTTCTGCAGTTAGATACATTATGTCAAGTTCAGACTTGCTTCAAAACATGCAGGGTAAGATGGAATTGGAGGGATGACTCCTTACTGTTTATGCCAGACTTGCTCTTATATTTGCACTGTAAAAAATGAGCCATAGAAATCCAGCACCACCATTGATCTCCTTGGGAAAATATTCTCTCATCTGCTCTGTGCTTTGGATTCAAAACTGCATCACTGAAATCAGTACAAGTAAAGAGATTGAGGCTTTTTGGTGTATGGATTTTGTATACTGTGTGATGCAGAGGGAGCTTACAGGCAGAGAGAAAACACTTGCGGTAGCAGAGATGAACGAGTTCTCCCAGTTACAAAAAAAAAAAATAATATTAGAGTATTTAGTGCCAGTTAAGACTTTGATCCTGAAATACAAGGGCTGTGCAGAGAATTACCTCTGCCACCTTTTTCTTGCATAACTAGTAATTCACAGGCTTTGAGATAATTTGGAGAACTGCATCTCTAGCAAACAACTGTTCACACTCATGCAAACTCAGTAATTTGTTCCACGCTTAAGGAAAAAAATGTCCTCTAGTAACTGTTTATAGTGGTTGAATGATAGGCTTGTGGGATATAAGAATGAAAGGTTCACACAAACTGCTTGCTTTGAAGGACTAAACTTGAACAGTGGACGGTTTCATTGCCCCTTAACTTATTTGCTGTTCTAGCATTCCTCATTTAGTAGCCCTTCTTTTTCTTTCCTGTGGTAGATGATGTTATAAATATTGATGATAATGCACAGTTGGTAGATGAGTATCAATACTGTCCTTATGGGGTTATCAAAGGAAAGATGTGCTTGCTGTCTCTCTCTGACACCTTATTTTGTGGGGGTAATGATTAACTTGTTAAGTAGTTTGAAGTTAATGGGGAATCTTGCAAAGCAAAGCTCATATTTGTGAGTGTAATAAAGTATAGCTCTTTGACTCACCATTTCCTTCTGTGTATTTTTATACTTTTAAAATACGAATTCACTGTTTCTGAAAAAGTCTGTAAACTTAGCCTTGGAATCTAAAATACTTTATTTAGGGAACAGAAGTGCTCAGGCTGTCTTGATTTCTCATTACTGTTCATTAACCTGTACCAAAACAGGCTACCTCCAAAAGCAGTTTCAGTTTTTAAAGGCAGTCTAGTCTATTCCTTTTTCTTCAGATTGCCAACTAGGGTGATGAATGGTGCTTGGAAGGTTTTGGATTGAAATCCTGTTGATCTTAGATTAATGAGCTAAATTCATGCTTTAGCCATCCAAAATTTGGGCTGTGAGCTTGCCTAGTGGTCACTTTCAGAGTAAGAAATGTTTTCCTGTGTTTGTGTTCATAGCTACAAATGTTGTTTATATGTAACGACAGATACAAGTACGACCTTCAGAAGTTGCCTTGATGTCTGAAATTATTTGTTTCCAGAGGAATCTAATATGCCCTCAAATATGCTGCGTTTGCAGTCTCTACATTCTGAAACGTACATAGCCATTGCCAGTCAACTAACCGTGAAGGAGGCTAAAGGTTTGAATTTAGCAGTAAGGAATGGCCATTAGCAAATTACATTGTTAGCTTGCTTGTGCTAGAATCTATTAAAAATGTGATACTTAAGGATTATACACAGAGGACTTGCTGAAAATGACAGGGGAAAAAAAAAAATAGGTTTGGGTGTTTTTTTGCTAGATATCTGGCACTTCCAGGTGACATCATCTCTTTCAGAATCAATGTCTGGATAAGCAGAAAATGGTTGACTTCATTTATATTGTGGTCTTGCTGTTCTATGATGAATAGCAACTAAAGCTACTGAAAAACCATTTAGTTTGCTTTCTTGCTTTGAAATACAAAGAGTAAAGGTAACTTACAGAAAGCAGGTCTTACACTACAGATAAGTTCCCTAGATTTTTACAGGAAAATTTTCAGAGGGATTTTAAATTGGTCTTTTGCCACATTGGATTCCCTGTTGTCTTCAAATACAGAACTCACACCATCTGTATTTTGTGTGATTTCATGTAGTGAATACTCCGTGCCAGGTTTTGATACCTAGAAACTTACAAACAATCACAGCTGCATGTGTTCTCTTCAGTGTTTTACACAAGAAAAGGGTTGTGGTTTTTTTTCTTTTTTCTCTTTGATCTTTCTTAGAAATGTGCAGTGTTGAAGCTGGAGACAAAAGGATGCAAAAAATGCTGTCGGATCTTTGGAGGTTATTTATGGGTAGTTGAACAGTTAAAACTATTTTGCTTTTTAGCATTGGTGCTTGTATTTTTCCCTTACCTAGAGCCAGCACATATGATGGCCTGTGATAAGTATCTGAAGAACAGCTTTCACAATTAGTGATTTTGTGGATACTTGAATAGAAAATAATTTGTTCCTTGCATTAAATACAGCTGTAAATGCTCATTGTCCTCTGAAAGTGTCAAAAGTGGTTAAGTTGCAGCAAGGATTGTGGCAGCTACATTGCCCTGAGGTCTCTAAGGCTCTTCCTTTTGTCCCCTGCTTCCTTGTGCTTCCCACCACCTCCTGTTAGGCATTGACATAGCAGCATCAGTGGGAAAGCTACATCTCTTTATTCCTGGCACTGTGTTTTGTGTGGCTCTAGTGTGAGAAAACCCCATGATTTCCAGCCTAGCCTATCTGAATTCCCCCAGGAAGAGCCCAGACAGAAGATACCTTTGTGTGCAGAGATTTCAAGGCCAGGAGGCATCCTTATGGTTGTTGGTCCCATCTGACCTCATGAGCATAGCTCCTGGGTTTGCACTAGGACAGGATGGCTGGAATTGACATAGCTCAAATTAAGCCTGTTCTGCAGCTAGCTCGAGCACCTACCTTGTCCCCAAAGTTGTCTGTGGGCAAAGTCCCGTGAGCCCTGGCCTCAGGCTGGCACCAGAGCCGGAGGAGACCTGTCTGTCTCCCCATGGTGCTGGGTGTAGGCTTGTGTGGTGCAGTCTCTTCCAGCTGGGTTCACGGGGGTGCTTGTTGTCCACCTACAAATCTCGGCATTGTCTCAAGCTCTCTTGATTCTGTCCAAGCACCGCTGCCTGTTTTTTATAATGTCTGAGCTGTGGTACTCATGTCCTTATACAGTGCCTCATGGTACCTGGGTTCTTAGGTGTCTTCATAATAACGTAAATGTTATTGATTGAATAAGAGGAAAAAGGTGGTCACTTAGAAGAAAGAACATGTGATAGCACTTTCTTTATCAAAGCGTATCTTCTTTTTGTTCTGTCTTGAAGTTTGGATTTACACTGCATATATTTTCTATAACATGAGGTACAAGCAATACATGTGCAAATTAGGGAAATGTCTGCTTCATGTTTACACAGTGGTAGTTTTCTAAGCAAACTTACTGAACCTCATTAGGGGAGAATTTAATGTACTAGAAAGGGTATTTGTGTGTAAAATTCCCAACGCTTTCCTGCTTTCCCTGATTTGAAGTTGATAATGCTTAGATAATACAAACCCAAACCTTCTGTGTCAGGCAAAATTTTTATTTAGGATCTTTCAGTCTTTTAGTCATTCCTAAAATACTTAGAAAATTTTGTTCTAAAACTATTATTATCACTTTTCAATGTAAATGACTGTTTTGTTACGGAATTCCAGAGCAGTGTATATTATAATTTAACCTGTTTTAAAACAGGAACATTGTAGCTAAATAAAGTATGACTAATATTGATAATGAATATTATATAGGTGTGAAGTATATACATATGAAAGATTGTATTTTATATGTAATTATGTAACATTTATGAATAATAGGTATAATATATATTTTTTTTAATGCACATTATCAGCATAAAATAGAGATAGGTAAGTATTTTTTGTTTTGTAATAGTATTATATTGTCCCCAGAAATTAGGAGGCTGAGAACTAGGTAACTGAAGAAAATTGTGAAGCTATGAATTTTTTATTTCATATTGAAGATTTTAAGAGTGCATAAGGATAAGACATGAAAGAATATTGCTACAGCACATAAATAATCATCATATTCATGTATGCAGATATCAGACAGAAAATTTTTCAGCAATGCAGAGTGGTTTTCTGCAATATTTTAAATGTTATTTGGGTTAGATGTAATTGTAATATTTAAATTAACTCTCTTTTAGATATCTGATATCCATGTTACTGGAGAGTCAGAGGACATGTCTGCTAAAGAGAGGCTGCTCCTGTGGTCACAGCAGACAACCGAGGGTTATGCTGGAATACGTTGTGAAAATTTCACTACCTGCTGGCGCGATGGAAGATTATTTAATGCCATCATTCATAAATACAGGTAAATACCCTGTTCTATTGGAAAATGTTAATTACAGCATTTTAATGTACATAGAGAGAGGGCTCTGTGGTATATGCCTGTGACAGCACGGTGGAGATGACACTGGCTTTTCCTGGGCAATTCCCTGCTCTTTGCTGCTGAAGGATGCCTCATTAGCTCTTGTGTGTCCCTCCTTCCTCAGAGGAGCATCTCCCTGAATGCTACACACCTCTTATGGGGCACCTCCAAGCTGCTGAGAAGAATATTCCTGGGATTCAATCTTCTCCACTGTCCCTTTTTGTCATAGTGACATTTAATTATAGGCAGGGTAGAGGCAGAACTGGTCATGAGTCCAAAACAGCACTGCTGGTGAAAGCCTAAGATCCCTGTATTCTTCCCTGTATGACTTCATGGCCCTGGAGCCTTGAGCTTCTTCATTGTTTCTGTTTGGAGTCCAGATCTACTCTGAGATGCTTCTCCTGTAAAATGGCAGGTTATTCTCCTGTAAAATGGGATCAGCTGGCTTGAATGTTCACAGTCTGAGAAGGGAATTGTGCTACCGGATGCTTTTGTGACCACACTCTGACAAAGTTAAACAGGCATGTGTAGAACCTCTGGTGGCTGAGGCTAGAAGCTAAAAGGACACAATACGTTAACTTCAAGTACAGTTGAAGATGTCTACTGACAGGATAGGATTTCTGATTTTGGATTCTGTAAGAACAGGTCTCTCTTGACAAAGCTGACTTTGTCAAAGCTCATCAGAAGAGTTAGACTGAAGACCATTGCTGTGCTATGCTGTGCTCTTGGTTAGCGGAATCTCTCTCTTTTTGTACATTTTTTGGTACCTGAATTGAATAAGAAGGTGTTTGTCTTCGAGGGCCACATGGGAGAGTATTCTGGCCATTGGGCTAATCAGCGTGTGCTGACTTGTCCTTCACTGCGCAAGGCTTGCAACTTTCTAGGTTTTATTGT
Organism: Falco cherrug; assembly: GCF_023634085.1. Lineage (NCBI taxonomy): Eukaryota > Metazoa > Chordata > Aves > Falconiformes > Falconidae > Falco > Falco cherrug. The sequence goes on from NC_073702.1 coordinate 17,687,831, forward strand.
AGCACACGTAGTTTGTGCCATGTGCCCTGGGGCATATCGTAAGGAAGTTTGAGGGTACATGACTTTCTTGGTGTAATACCAAAGGAGTGTTCCAAGCAAAGCCAAATGTGTGTTTTCATGCAGCTCCAGGGAACAGACACTGGAGTAGATTAGTCTGTTCTTGGATTTCCTCTTTGGGACCACTTGAGTAACCACAGAAAAAGGTCTAGGCAGAGCCAACATGCATGTGGTATGGGGACTAGGACACTAAAGGAAAATGGGAGACGCGTCAAGCAGATGCAGCCTTTTCCTCACACACTGTATAGAGAGGCTTTAAGCCCAACATAGAGTGCTCCGAGTCCCAGAGAAGTTAGCTGTGGCAGTGCATAACTTCATGGTAAAATGAAGCTGCATCTGAATCAATGAGGTCTTTTTCTGACTATGCTTCTGTTCTGGGTACCCAGTCAGGGAGGAGGGGCATACAGGCAAGAAAGTCTTCTTTTAGTAACATTGGCAAGACAAAGGGAAATAGCTGGCAAAAGGCTTTGAGTGTTTTATTTCATAACAGAGCAGCCAACAGAATGAACATAGTACAGGCAAGTATTTGAAAAAAATAAACAATTTGAAAGATAGAGAGATGGGAGGGGGAAAAAAGGAAGGCACTTAATGAGACAAAGTAAAGGAAAGTATTTTCCAGAGCTTCTTCAGAGCGTTATACCACTTACATAGAGCAGCGTAACCGTTACAGCTCAGCAACTAGTAGTTGTGGTACAGATCAGTTAATAAATAATGAAAGAAACTTGAATTCTGTCCTCTGGCTGTGTGAATGTTAATGCCTTGGGATATGACTGAGTACCTGCAGCTGCTTTGCTGGGGCAGCGTTCCTGGCAGTGCTCTGTGAGCTTCATTCACAGCGTTTCAGTGGGGAAGCCACAGGCACCTTTGACATGAGTGCATTGCACAAAGCAGATGATTCAGCGGCTGAGGAGCAGAGTCCCTATTTTGCGTGCTTCTGTGCCAGTTTCCATTTAGTTTATCCTCTTCCTGTAAAGAGAACTCCACTTAAGGATCCCGTGTCCTTCCCAGGCATGTTTACTGTCTTTGTCTGATGTCTTTTTGCTGTGAGAGGTTACAGATTCTTGGACTCCATTTTGCTGATTAAATCAATGAGATTCTTCCACTGATTTCAGTGAGCTGCTATGTTTCTTTCCTTTGTCATTTTGTACCGTTAAAACAGAGATAATAATTTCCAGCTATTGCTCACAAGACAGGAATGGTCTTCCCAAACAGTCGTCTGATATTTTTAACTACAGCGTTTTACTCCAGAGAGCTCTTTTAAAGCTTGGTTTGTGTTCTGAGAAGTAAGTAAATTAAACACTAAACAAAAGTGAACATTTCTGGCAGTGATTCTCCATATGCTCTGTTTGCCTGTTGTAGTAGCTCCCAGTTTGTGGATCACAGGTGGTCTCAGGAACTAGTGTGAGCATCCTGCAGATGTTGCCAGCTGACGTGGTCCTCCAGGGTGGATGAGCAGACATGCCTGCTTGCGCAGCAGCTGGGTGGGACTGCGGTGCTGCCACCACCACGGGGCACCCCTGTGGGTGCACATCTGTCAGTTGTGGCCGGCGTGGCTGCCCCTCCTGTGCCAGGTGTGCCGTGCTGGCTGGAGATACCTCTCCTTACAAAAGCACCGTGCACCCGGGGCCAGGAGCAGTATCCGCTCTCTGCAAGTGGGGAAGGGGCAATTCAGCAGGGATGTGACTTGGGGTCCTGGAAGGGATTTAAATGGGCTTATAGATTAAAATCTATTTTTAAGGGACTGATATTTAGTGCTATGACAGTAATAGCCAGATGGCTCAGAAATGGCCAGGTGTGTTAATGGTATCTCGAACTGGAGGTGTACTGAGCGACAGTAAGCTGTACATTGGATGGAGAGTGCACGTTTATCCGTGTCGGGGCACAGCAGTGGGGGCTCCCCACGGCGGGGTGGCAGGGCAGGGCCCGCAGCCAGGGCCCGTCCCACCGGCACCAGGGCAGCCCCGGCACTGGGCACGGCCCTGGGGGTGGGCTGAGGCTGGGCCTGGTGTGTGGGCCGGGGAGCTGGCTGTGCCACTGCAGGGGCTGTAGCTCGGCCAGGGGCCAGAGGCAAGAGCACAGCAGCTCCCGGAGGCCAGGAGCCACACTGTCTGTGAGCTGGAACCACGCACCAGCAGGCAGACCCATGCTCACAGCCCTGACGCCATTAACCAAAAGGCCCCCTCGGGATGCGCCATTGCAAACAGAAGCCATACGGGTCCGGCATGATCCCTACAGTGCGTCATCTGTGAGACAGGGAGATGTCACTGCCTGGTTCTAGGCGATGGGACTGGAGTGGCTGGTTATAATTGCCTCTTTTCCAGGCTTAAGCAGTTTTTTAATTTGTAAGTATGCACCAGCTTCCAGACTTGAGGAAATGGCTGAAGCTGTGGGGGGCTGGGCTGTGAATCAGTTACAGTGGGCAGGGAGCCTCTCCCCTCGGCGGGGCGGACAGCCCACCTGCTCTTAATGGCGAGTGAAAATAGTTTCATCTGGGCTGCTGGCAGCAGTCTCCATTCTTGGGGTTTTTTTCTGTCCTGGCAGAGGATCCCAGCACCTTTTGGTGCAAGCCAGCTAAGATTTATGATGCAGAACTGCAGGAGTAGTGCATGGGTTTCCCACAGCTTCCTGCTTCTCCCTAAGGCATGTGGGAGAAGCAGGATAAAGCCGACATTTCCCTGGCATGACTTAACTGTGGTACCCACTATAGCATCTCAGCAGAGATCAGCAGGCGGGTGTGTGGCAGCTGGGCGAGCCAGGTTCCTCCCCGTCTCCCTGCCCTCTGAGCACCCACAGCCATGCCGGCAGCCCGGGGAGGTGGGCAGCGTGCGGGTGCCAGGTCACACGCGCTCAAGTCTGTCACCTTCTCTCCTGAGCAAATGCAGGGTATTTGTTCTCTTTCCTCTAGAGCGACAAGGGTTAGGTTGTCAGAGCTTTGTGTAAGGGCCTCCAGTCACTTTATCTCTACTTCTATTAAGAATATGAATGAGTTTCCAGTGATTTTGCAGTGTTCTTTACATCAAGGAAAGTAATTTTATGAATGACAGAAACGAGAGGAAAAAATTACTCTATTTGAGGATCTTGGCTCCAGATACAACTTGATTCCACCCCCTCCCCTCCCCTCCCCTACAAATCTAGGAAAATATGATTTGTTCTCATGTGAGAAGGTTGCTTATGTTTTCTGCAGTTTCCAGTGGTCTTCATTTATAGGGTAAGATTGCAGACTACTCAGCTGAACTCTTGAAGAATATATAAAGCTTCCATTTTAAAACATCCTGTACATGGTTAAATCCCTCGGAAATGAATAGGGCTCCACACTGGCCTCCAGAACTGCCTCAGGGGGCTCCATTGCAGGCTCTGGATTTTGCTTTTCATGCCGTTTCATGCTGCATGTGAATAGTTGTACTTACATAGAAAGAACAAATAAAATTATAAAAGTCAGTTTTAATACTGAACACTACCAGGTTTGTTAATTGTATGATTTTATTTAAATAGATCAGCTTTCAGGCTGTTTTTTGAACCTCCACACCTTTCTTCAGGTCTGTGATCAGGCCATTAGTGAAAGCTACAGATACGCCCAGGGGATTCGAGAATGTGCTGTATGTCTCATCTGTTACGTAATTGGCTTTTTATAGCTTGATTTTATATTGAAGACCTGTGTTACTTACTTCAGTATATTATGTTGGAAGAAATCTGACTTCAGGCAGTTTCAGAAGTACGTGGTGTTTCTTTCATATCATTGTATCATACATAGCAAAAACCTGTAAACTACGCTTCAGAGTTGGAGGCCGACTTTGATCAGTGTTGTAAATGCCCAGGGCTGGGGCTGCCCTGGTGCCCCCTGGCTGCCCTGCTTCTGGCCGGTATTTCTAGTCACCAGACTGTGTTTTAGCTAAATGCTCTTGATTTGTGTTTTCATTTTCTTATATGCATGACTTTTACTCAGGAAGAAGAAATACTGGTTTTTTTAGAACTGTATTCCATTGTTAAAATATATAGAAACTTGGTGTCCATAGAGAATGAAGGCTAGGAGTTGCATGCCCGATGGGAGCTAGTAATCTAAATTATAGATCTACATTACACTTTGCAGATAACTTTATTTTAAAGCAAGGCAAATTTAAATAAAGAGTTATACCAAAGTAACAAACTGCTTTTTTTTTGACCTCAGCCTGCTGTGAGGTACATAAGGACTACAGGCAATTTCCATTAAGAAGTGTCTGAAAATGGAATTTAAGAAATAGTGAAAATATTAGCTGTAAGATTTACAGATAAATGGCACCTGTAGACACTTTGTTAAGGACAGTGGCTACTGATACTTAGAAAACAGACATGGTTACAGGCCAGCTTATCTTACTTTCTGAAGAAAAAAGTGAAGGATGGGCAATAGGAAGATTAATGTCAGATGTGCACGCTTTTTGTAAAAATGTATACGCTTATTTCTACATTTTATTTTTGTATTCTTAGAACTTTTATAATAAAGAGGTAATTTTGCTTCTAGCATCTACAAAAGGAATCCCAGCAAGAGCAGTATGTTCTTGTGTAACTAGATAATAACCATTTAATGAGTAGCCCCAGCGGTGCCTGTATGGTGAGAAATAGCATCTGTTCAGGAAGCGCTGCAAGGTCAGCTGCCAGATAAAGCTGTGTTTTTTAAGTTCTAGTTTCAGGTCTTAGGTCTCTTCCAGTAAATGAAGTGGGTCCAGCCCCTGCACTCTGGCCCTGTGGGTAAGCAGTGTGGCAAGGCTTGTGTCTGTGTGGCTGAAGTCTCCCTTCCATCCCCCAGAGAGGGTGCAGCCTCTTGAGAGCCGTCCTGGGTCAGAGCTGTCCCTTGAGCTGGGCTCATGTGTTGCCTGGGAGGGTGTGGGTCACAAGGGGTCATGGCTGTGCCGTGGGGAGGACTAGCAATTAAAGAGTCATGGGCCCTTGATCTGGCCTTTTGTACACCTTCAGCATAGACATGTCCAGTTATGTGTGGACTTTTAGGTGAATTTCATGCAAAAGATACTGGTTAGTGAAAAAAGTGTGTGGACTGTGTTTAGTTCAGTCAGCAGTCTGACAAGCAGGCAGGACTAGTATACACATGAAAGATATGAAGCAAGAAAACAAGCTAGGTTGTTTCATGTAATGTTATACCAAGGCTTGCCGAGACCACATGCAGACAGTTGTCTACAAATTTTGGCACCACCTAACGAGAGTGATAAGTAATAAATGCTGCAGAGAGAGAAAGAGGTGTTAGAGTTTGAAGGTGTGCATTTTGAGCGCAAGTCTGAAGACAAATGTTTTTTACTGTTTTCTTAAAGAAGTGTGGGGATCTGATCCAAAAGAGCTTTGCTACTGGTAGACATTGTGGAAGACCGTAATGATGCCTGTAGTTTTAAGCTGTATACAGTTTAGAGAGAGAGTGAGGGGGAAAAATGGCTGCTATTCCCAAAGAAAGAGGAGCAGAGGCTAACAATGAATGCAGCACAGAAAGAGTTAAGTACACTGGCTGCTTCATGTGGGCGGAAGAGGAGCAGAAGCTCCAGCAAAGAGCCTGTTCCCAAAGGAAGCAACAGTGTAAATGCTAGATAAAGTGAGAGAGACAAATTTTCCAGGGTCACAGTGCTTTGCTTTTGAAATATTACTATGATAACTCTGTATGCTTTCAGAATTACTAAGCATATGGTTTTTGGAGTGTGGTATAGCAGGGAGCAAGCTAGATTCCTGTTTGCTAAATAACTGTTCTGGTTTAGAACAAGCTGTTTCAAACTTACCCAGGACAATTTGCCGCATATGTATAGTTAGTTGAACACTTAGCTCCTGGCTGGTAGTAGTGCATGTGGCATCCCTCTGATGTTAAAACATGTTGCAGCTTATCGGGTACATTCCTTAAGGGGAGGGATAGTGATGCCTCTATTTGCCCTAGCATGTTGAACGCCCTTGGGGAATGAATGAGAAAGAAACTAAATATTACACAGTGTCAAGCCTTAAAATGCTAGGGGATATGTTTTAAATAAAGAGATTAGTTGGGTCTGCTAGTTTTGGCTTGCCATTTTATGACTCGAAATTTATTGTTACCCAGCTTTAATAAAAAGAAAATGTGAATTTGGGTGCGTTGCCCCCCACTTCCCACCCTCCTTGTTGTTCAGAAGCATGGTTGTTACTGTTCTCAACGTTTTTTGTTATGGAGAAGAAATGAAGTTGGAATTAAGAAGTATCAATTTGGGAAAAGATAGAGAACATTTTGGAAGATTAAAAACATTGACGAGCAGACATACTTTTAATGTTACTTGCTGGAGTATGCGCGCACACACACACGTGTGTATATATATATGTATATATAACAGCCTTAGAAGTAGCAAGTAACTTCAGCTGCAGCTTAATTGAATGCACTCAGAAAAATTCTGTGATGGCTCTTGGTAAAGGCTATATTAAAACAGTACTGGAAGAAGGCCTGCAATTTTAACATCTTGTGTTGTGGTGGTGGTTAGCCTTAGCGGGTATTAGATGGAAGACTTCCAGGCAGTTGGGTTGATTAATTTTAGAGCTGGACTTAAATGATGCCAGTGTATGTTGTGTTGGATCCTACTGCTAAGTAGCAGCTGAATGAAAGATAACGGTTTTCTTTTTGCAATAACTGAGAAGAAAAAATAAAAATTATTGGGATGAAATCAAAACTTTTCTCTTGGTTAGGCCAAGTGGATGTAAAGTGAAAAGTAAACTTTGGATTGAAAAGTCAGTTTTTAATTCAGCTTTCACGTGTCTCTTACCCTTTGATTGGTAAAGGCCAGGACACCCAAGGGTGTCAGAAGTCTTTATCCAAAAGGGTATGGTGTCTGAACAGTGGTGGTATATGTGCCCATGATAAATCAGACAGGGAGAGGTCTTGGTCTTCCAGCAATGCTTCTGGCAAATTTGTGGCACATGGAGAAATGGTTGCCTCCAAGGCAGGATGGCACAAGGAGCCTTTGGAAGTCTTCTGAACTCCTTGCAGTACCTCACCGTTCTTCCCTGTTGGTAACTATATTTATCCCACTGGGAAGGCAGTCAGTGCTGGGTTCTGGAGGGAGTTTTCTCAGGGAGCAGAACAGAAAAATAATGTGGTTGAGTTTTTGGTATTCAGACACTCCAAGGGAAGGCGTGTTACTTATGATTATGTCTGTAGATTGTACAGTGTAGGTTGAGGTTAACAGCTATGAGCCTAGTTCCTATTAAATTTTATCATAGGCAAAAATTGGAAAAGTTACTATACCGTTTCTGTTTTTGTGATGACAAAAACATCTCGTATTGCGAACAGAATGTAAAATCTGGTTTTAAAGCTGGTGAAAGGACTGACTAGATCCTTCCTAGTTTCATTCACAGGTCTTTGATGTTGCAATGCTTCAGTTTTGTCTTTATCTAGATCAATTGGTATGGCAAGTCAGAGTTTGGCTGTGCTAACAAAGGTGGGGCAGGAGGCTTCAACAGGTTTATTAAACTTGGTGCTTGTCAAATCAGGGACCTGCACAATACAAGGAATTACCTGAATTAGCTGTGTATATTGTTAGGGGCTAAATTAATGTTAGGGTACCTGAGGGCTTTTTTCCCTCATTTTGGTGCAGTTAAAAGATTAATTCTTTTTCTGTTGGAAGGCTTGATGTAACAAGGGTAATTCTGCCCCTCTGCTCTGTTCTGGTGAGACCCCACCTGGAGTACTGCCTTCAGCTGTGGAGCCCCAACGTAAAAAGGACATGGACCTGTTGGAAGAAGTCCAGAGGAGGACCACGAAGATGATCAGAGTCTCCTCTGAAGACAGGCTGAGAGAGCTGGGGTTGTTCAGCCTAGAGAAGGCGGCGGCTCTGGGGATACCTTATAGCAGCCTTCCAGTACCTAAAGGGGGCCTACAAGAAAGCTGGAGAGGGACTTTTTACAAGGGCATGTAGCAGTCGGACAAGGGGGAATGGTTTTAAACTGAAAGAGGATAAATATCAATTAGATATTAGGAAGAAATCCTTCACTGTGCGGATGCTGAAACACTGGAGCAGGTTGCCCAGAGAAGTTGCGGCTGCCCCATCCCTGGAAGTGCTCAAGGCCAGGTTGGATGGGGCTTTGAGCAACCTGCTCTAGTGGAAGGTGTCCCTGCCCCTGGCAAGGGTGTCGGAACTAGATGATCTTTAAGGTCCCTTCCAACCCAAGCCATTCTACGATTCTATGAACATGTTGGGATGTCTGAAGAACATACAGAAAATGTATCTGTAAATAGTGCGCTCTTGTTGCACTGTTACTTGCAATTGTTTTTCCAGAATTATATTCCTGTCTGAAAATACTGAGGTCTGAGACTGAAGGGTTCTTTCCTAGCATAGAGCAGGAAACTCAATGAAGCCAGAACGATAGTTGTACATAGATCCTTTTGAGACAAATCTACAATTTTGTAAGGAATCCAGAGCTTCTGAAAGGAGGGTCACCTAGGGTATAGTGGAAGATATGTTGACCCAGGAGTCAACATGGAACCTCCTTTCCTCAGGGTGGGTTTTTTGACACCAAGGAACTTGCTACAGAACCTTGTGCTGTGTGTCCATGTTGTGGTCCTTGATTCTGGTTATGGAAGAGATCTGTTCCTCCTTAATGCCACAAAGTCGTACCTGCTTGCCATTTTTGAGCAGAAACTCTCCTCTCCCTCCTCTGTAAGTAATCAGGCTGTGTGGAAGGAAATCTGAATTTACTCTCCTCTCTGAAACTTGAGGGTCCAATTTCTCTGAAACCGAGTTACTGAAACCAGCTAGTATTGTACAGCTTTTTTCCCGCTTAAGACACAGCATCCTTTATATTGAAGCTCCCATGTGACAATGGAAAAAAGATCAGGAGAATAACTGTGGTAGGCATATGCATTAGCAAAGGGTACCTCCAGCACTATAAGATCTCATGGTTATGACAATGTACACAGCACTGTGTCTGACATTGGGCATTGTTGGACATGCATAGGTCACAAGGACAGTACGTGTTAGATGAGTCCAGGAGTCATTCTCATTGTGTTGATGCCTCCCTCAGTCTTTCCAAAGCAGGCCCTTTGGCAAGCTGTTTTGAACAAGACTTAGATTTGTACCTAACATGGAGACAAATTTTTTAGTAAGTTCCCCAACATTGACTCTACATATAAGCTGGTGTAAATATTTTTTAGCATTTTTGAAACTCTGTTAAAGGATAGGTTAAATGGTAGGTGTTACTGTATACTAGGTTAAATATTAATAGATTTTGCTTCATCATCTCATTTGTAGAGTTCCTGGGAAAGTAACAGGAGTTACATGTTAGAAGAGATGGAACTAAAATTTCTGTTTTACATGGACGTTTCGTATTTTCTGATTCCTTTTTGCAATCTTTCTGCTATTAACCAAAATCTCTAGAGTAAATGATATTTCTTGTGCGCCCTTCTGAAATGTGTGTTGAATCCTATCTGAGTAGTCTATTACTGTCTTTTTAAAAAACGTATTTGTGACTATATGTTTTGGCATGGCCTTTAATTTGTTTCAGTAGTCCTCCCATCCCTGAGAAATGCATGACTCTCTCTGGCACCCATCCTTTTCAATTGTCTGTGAACAATGAAACAATGGATTTGTTTAATTTTTATAGGCATTTTGTGGTTACAGCAGTGGAAAAGTTAACTGGACTATAGTGGTGTGTACACTTCACTCTACATTGCATCTTCAGTCATGTTTTCTCTGGGACTTCTGCTTGAAAATCATTGTATTATTTCTGCTCAGTATAAGCCAAGAAAGAAACATCCTTTTAATATCAGGTATTACTCAGGCAGTGTCCAGAGTTTTGACTGAAACAGAGTTGTACAGGTTAAGCAGCTTAGATAGTTCATTAACATGAACTCATTAACAGTATTTTTGTGTGGAATATTACTCTGATGTAGGGATGCTTTAATAGATTAAACATTGTTGTAACTTGGGCAGCTGTCATCCAGGAACATTGAAGAGAAGGATGTGGTTTCTTCGTCATTGACTGGGAAAATAAAAGTTTGGTTAAATATCTTTTTCCACTTTGATATATCAAATTCCCTTCAAATCTAACCTTTTGTTTTAATGGGCAAATATTGCAGCTGCTAGTTTGGATCTTAAACTGTTTTACTAGCTGTTATATTCTGGCTATGGGAAAATCTACATGTGCCTAACTTTACTGTGCACAACTGTTTGATTCCAAGGAGTCTTTGCAGAGTAAAGCTTGCATTTGATCCATGTAACTTGCATTATAAACCCCTTCCTTTCTTTATGCTGTTCCACAGATATTTTTCAATTGCTTCTCTTTGTGGTGCTAGGTATTTGTTTTATTAAACTGATCATAATTTGGTCAGCTTCCTAATTTAGTGGTATTAAATCACAAGGGTTTTTTTTCCTCATTTCTGATACAAATTGTGTCTAATTTCCAACACCTACACTAACTAAGATCTCAAATGGCAGACACCAGTCTTTTTATAAATGAAATAATTAATGACTCACAATATAGAAGCCAAACCCCTTGACTAAGGTGTGGCTGCAGTAGCATCTCCTTTGCATGGAATGTTCCAACTTACTGGTGTTTGGGATGTTTATGTGTGTGTTTTGATGGCAGGGGCCCAGCCTGCTGAAAAATCTACCGTAAGATGACTCACAATATTATGACAGAAGGTAGAGTCATTGTCTTGTACGTAAAGTGCATTTAATTTAATTTGTTCTTGACTATGTATAAAACCACTTAATAGTGCTATGCAAGTTGATATAAAATATGTTTATAATACATGACAAATAGCTTCTACAAAACTAATGTATTTTCTCTTTTGCCTTAAAAATGAAAATGTTTGCCATGATGGGTGATGCTTTTAAATCTGGTGTTTACTTTAATTCGGACAATTAAATAAATACATATTAGAAGGATACTCATAACAATTGCAGTTTAAGCAGTTTGTATATTTCAAAATTCAAAAGAGAAATTAAATACTAAAGATACTGGAAAATATTTGTGGGCCTTTATAATACAGCCCCACAACACTCACTGTGCACAGTATGTGCTCACTAATACTGGATTTCCTTCATTCTTCAGAGAAGGATGGTGATCAGTGATCACAGCACTGAAATCTGCATGTGCATGCTCAAATGCAAATTCCTGTGTACCCAGTTAGTGGACAGGTACTGCAAGCTTACAGCAGATAAAACCAACTTCTATTTTTATTTAAAATCATGAGAAGACACTCTTAAACAAAAGGAACAACGTGGCAATCAGTGATTTCCTGAGCCGTGTTTTTGGATGTGTTTTTCTGGGCTACAAAAAGTCTCTTACTGAGCTCTGAGGGGTAAGCTCCTTTTCCTGTGGCTTTGCAACTATCCCTCTACTATCTGGGAAGAGGAGAGGATGCCGAGCAGAGGGTGGAGGCCCCAGGCCCCTGGCAGCATGCACTTCCATGGCCAGTACCAGGTGCTTCTGCATTCAAGTCGTATTACCTGTCTTTTCCCTTTTATAAGTTGCCAGTGGGCTTGTTCTCAGTCAGCTGTTGAGCCTTCTTTCTTCAAAAAACCAAAGGCAAGCACTATCAAGACAGAGTCTTCTGTAGTATTTTCTGGTAGATCGAGACTTGAGATAAATATAGACCAGCTATAATCTAGGTCAGTGTGCTATGTGTTAAATGTATAATTAACTGAAAACAGCAGTTTTTATGGCATTTTTCCCTTGTTTTTAAAGGGGAACTGGAATAACCTTGTGCTGGTAGGAGTTGCAGGTGTAGGAAAGTATGTTTAAAAGGGGAGGAAGAATCTCACAGAGGGGGCAATTCTTCAGATGGGGAGTGAAGCCACAGCACCAGTGTAAAACGATGTATTGGGCAACAGTAGTTTTTATTGATTTTTACCTGTATTGCAGTGAGAAAAACCTTACCTCTTCTTCATCTAAGCGAAAGCTGTATTCATTCGAAGGAGATTATTGTGTCAGTGTCTCTGCAGCTTGCAGCTCGTTTTCTGGGAATAGTCAAGATAACTTGTCCTTTCTTGTTCTGAGAGTTGGCAATCGAACAGGCAGCATAAATGATTCTTGGGCCATTTTTATCAAGCGTGAAGCACATGTAAAGAGGGCAGGTGAAAAAATATAACCAAACCGACAGTGTATGCTTATAGAAACCTGCTTCCATTGTCAAAACTGTGCTGTGAAAGCAATCTTTATTACTCATACCATCTCCATTATTGTGGCTGAAACAGGAGACTGGAGTGCTCTGTTTCTTATTCTGGTATTGTCTTTTATTCTTCATGGATTTTCTGTGCTGCTAAGAGCAACAGATAGTGGTTTCATTACGTTGTTTTCATTGTACTGATATTCAGAGGAGAATGGCATAAACTTGATCATGCTCCCACTAAGCATATTGGAAGTGGAAAATCCCTCTGGTTTGGGAGGATTATATTTCTTTTTACTCTGTTTAAGTTTTATTATTAATGAAATGGTCTTTCGTGAAATAATAGGTGCTGTATTATTATCTGTTTTGTAAACTTGTCTTCTGAAGAGCACAAGGATACCAGTAATTCCACAGGGCTGAAAAGAAATATATTTTTATTTACAGTGTCCTTGTAGTTAGTTCAAAGACAAACTTGTATTGAGTTTCCCAAAATTAATATCATTTTGTGATCAAGGGTATTTGGGGTGTTGCCAAATGAATTCTTATCATTCGTTAACGATGTTAACAGTTTTATTTCTCTCTGTTGCAATTATTTAAAGCTTATGCTAGGTAAAACAAAAAAACCCACCCCAGTTTCTTGAGGGAAAAAAAAAAAAGAGAAAATTTTAGGACGGAATAGTTCACTAAAGCTTATATGTCATATTCTTTTGGGGTTTGGTTTTCATTTTTTTTCAGTGTGAGTCTGGTTTTCAGTAGCATAGGATTTCAGTAGCAAGAGTTTCAGACCCTTGTGACTCTAGTTGGCTTCAGTGGGAACATGCTCTGCCCTCAGAATTGCAAGATCTGAAAGCCAAGTACCACATAGCAAACCTGAAGGACAATATGAATTTTGAAGTCTAACTAATTTAAAACATTAAACTAGTGACATCAGTACAGGATAATACTTACGGCCCTTAAAAATGTTTATAGTTAGTATTGGCTTAAGACACATATTTTGTTAAAACAGGAGTGTTGTGGCTGGCAGTGTGAAGGTGTAAGCGCATGGGGCTGAGGGTTGTCTACAAGAGAACTGGCAGCAGTGTTTATCTGAAAGCAGGGCTTCAATTCAGTTTGAACAAGACTTCTTTAAAGCCCAGTAAGAATACTTGTCTTCCAGGTTAAAGTGATGTTTTTGTGACTGAACTTGTTTCTGTATGGGTTCTGACATGTACTGATGAGTTTGATGCAGAATGATTAAAACTTATACGGGCAGTAGAAATAAATGAGTCCTAAGAGAAAAGTTGAGTTTAACTTCATCAAGGGCAGTGGAAAGGACAAGGTCTGATAATACAATGGCAAGGCACATGAATAAATATGCATAAGAAAAGAAAGATACATTGAAACGCTGGCTAGAAACTTTAGCTTGTAGATGAAGAAGAACTGACAGCGTTGGTAGTTGCCTGCTGCTTGGTTTATCACTTAGCCCTGACCTCAGCTTGCTCACATGATGTTAATGAAATCCTTTTTGATGAAAACTCTCTTGCTGTATCCATCCATGCTTTTGGTTTGATTTACTAATACAGCAGTCATTTAAAACTGATAAAGAGTTCTAATCAAGTGTTATTATTTTTATTTGGCAGGCCGGACCTGATAGACATGAGTACCGTTGCTGTTCAAAGCAACCTTGCAAATTTAGAACATGCTTTTTTTGTAGCAGAAAAACTTGGTGTTGCCAGGCTTCTGGATCCTGAAGGTAAGATAGCTGCAGAGGGTTTTGTTTCAAAAACTCTTTAACATTAAAATAAAATCCAGTCTGCCTGCAGGTTGTAGCATATTTGTGGGCATTCTTACAACTACCTGGTAAAGCGCTGTTCTGTCTTGCTCTTTTAGATGTCGATGTTTCCTCACCTGATGAGAAGTCAGTAATAACATATGTGTCATCACTTTATGATGCATTTCCCAAAGTACCAGAAGGTGGTGAAGGCATCAGTGCAAATGTAAGTAGGAGAAAAATACTTGTGTAGTGTGTGAGGTTCATTATACAATTCTTCATTTCAGCTCTTAAATGTCAGCTGGATCTTCCATCGGTCTGCTGTCACACTTCTCTTTGCCATGATTTTCTAGGTTGAGGTTTTAGAGTCTTAGCAGCTATTTATTTCATGGTCTGGACATGAAAATATTTGTGCAAAGAGCTTAACTAAAACCAATATAGCTTAGGTTGGAGAAAGATAAAGGTTAGAAAGATAAAGGTTTTCAGTCATGGACCTATAAATTGTGCCTCTCTGATTCTTACATATTTTAAGTTTATTAAACTGGAAAATTTTGTGTTTTCAGTGGAATTATTTGGGATCAGAACTGAAGAGTGAAATCATGTATTTGGAAGCTTTAAGTGGGCTGTAATGAGCAGTTGCAGGGTTTAGAAATCTTTTTTTCTGTGTGTGTGAAGACTTCAGACTTAATAGATAAAGCAAAAATGAGCTCTCTGATTTTCTTCTGATCTCTAATCCGGGTTGTGCTTTGGTAGGATGTTGAAGTCAAATGGGTTGAATATCAGAATATGGTGAACTACCTCATGCAGTGGATCAGACACCATGTCACGATAATGTCTGACAGAACATTTCCCAACAATCCTGTGGAATTGAAGGTGAGGTGTAACGTCTTAAACTTCTTGTTGGAATGACACTTTATCTTACTGGCTCAAAGCATGCTTGAACAAATGAAGTGCTTGTTGATTTATACAGTCAAATCAACTGTAGAACAGTACTACACCTTAACCATTTCAAAGTACAATAAATAGATCACTAACATATGAGCAGTCAATAGCAAATTTTTAGCTTGTCACTGATCATTTTTTGTGGAAGTCAAGTAGAATAGTATAAGAATTTTTGTCAGCTTACAAAGAATATTAGGAGATGGTTTAGAGAGTAAGGTTATATTCACTGTAACTAAAAGTTGATGATGGTTTTTGTGTTTCTGTAGGCACTTTATAATCAATATTTACAGTTTAAAGAAACAGAAATTCCACCAAAGGAGACAGATAAATCAAAAATTAAACGTCTATATAAACTGCTAGAGGTAAGTTTTAACATGCATTGAAATGCATAGAAGTCCCCTTTCTGTGGCTTAAAATAACAAATACGTATGAATTGTTAAGGTCTGGATAGAATTTGGACGCATCAAACTTCCTCAAGGCTACCATCCAAATGATATAGAAAAAGAATGGGGAAAGCTTATTATTGCCATGCTGGAAAGAGAGAAGACCCTTCGTCCTGAAGTAGAGAGGTATGCTAGTAAATGTTTGACAGGCTTGGTTAATACATTTACTGTTGTTTTAACCTGTACTGAAAACTGTAAATGCTGTTTTCCATGATAACATCCACATTATTTTTCCAGATCAAGTAATTCTGCCTTTCTTCAAGGCCTGAAGTTCTTTACCTACTTCATAGAAGCAGGTCCAGATGGATAACTTCAGTGGTCTCAGAAGCTGAATGATGAATAATAGTATCTGTGCCTCAGATTGTCAAAGCACTTAGATGCAGCTACCTTCTTTGTACAGTTAGTCATAGCTAGGTTCATATCACGTCTGCGGTCTCATTTGGACTTAATTTCATATAAACAATATCATTATCCTTTAGAAGAAATGTATATTTCACTTGGTGCACAGCATTATAGGCTAACGTCCTGTTCTGAGATTAAAAGTTGCTTGTATACAACAGCACACAAAGCATCGAGATGTGCCGAGTGCATAGCAGTCTTCCACGGCAGTAGAATGTGTGACACTGTTTTGTACATCACTAACAACATGCTGGGCATGTGTAAAATCCTGATGCAGTCATAAAGCATTTCTGCTTTGTAATGGTGTAGTTTTTGAGTTCTGTGACAGACACAGGTACTATCCATTCATTAATTAAAAAACCCCTTTAAGTTAATTGAATCTTTGGGCTTCTATCTGCAGTTAGAGTCCTGAGTCTGGATTCATTCTGCTTAACTTCAAGCATCCAGAGGAGATACCTGAGATGTGAATCACTTTCTAGAGAATCAGGCACTGGCTTTCTGCTGACAAGAGGGTGATCATTCTCTCTGGTTTAGGCACCCGAAAGGAAGTGTGAAAAGTCAAGACCATTGTGTAGGAAGTCCTCAGAAAGGCAGATTTTAGCCAGAGAAGATCTTGAAGACGGTCAGAGTTGATTATATATGTGTCATGCTTACAAAAACATGAGCATAACTGAAATGGCAGATTCACCGGGAGATTTCACAGCATCCTGCTGCAGGAGAAGTTCCTATAGAGGAATACGAAGTTGTCCCCTCAGTATAGAGTTGTCCCCCCTCATGGAGAGGAGAAAATTGGAAAGCAGCAGAAGAAATACAACCTGCTAGATCTTGTAGATTAATCTGTCCTGACCTGCCAAAAGCAAAGCTAGTGCCTGCCCTTGCCAAAAGGAATTCTATTCATACTTGCAGAAGGCTGGATTATCTTTGTTGAGAATGTTTGTAAATGACATTAGTTTATTTATGTTTTTGCTCAGATGGACTGAGCACAGGTCAACAAACATAAACTTCCCACATTTCAGGGCTGTTAAACACACTTAAAGTGACAGATTGTACGGTGATGGTCACTGCATGTGGTGGTCACTGTAAAATGAGAGAGAAAAGTGATTCTGGCTCAGTGATCAAGTTAAAATTGTTGGTGATCTGGACACACGAACTTGATCTATGTTTGTTGTATTGGTTACTAGTGCATCTCACTAATACGAGCTGTTAATGCAGCTCCTGAGATGAGATTCAGTTTTGGCAAAAATGTGACCTCAGCTAATAGTGAAATTTGGCAAATACTAAAACTTTGCCGGCAGTTCTGTTAAATACATCTGAAAGTGTCAACGCAGATAGACAGTGTGTGACCATATTGGTGTATGGGATCAAAATTAATATGATGTCAGTGAGGAGAGTGCCAGACTGAGCTCTGCTTAGCAAAACTAGCAGAGTTTGGCATTACTGCAGGGGTGTGTTTATGCCTTTGCTGTGCTCTTCTGCATAAACACAGTCATGGTGTGGGTATGTTTTTTCAGGAGGTCCTAAAAGCAGGGAGTGAAATACTGAAAAAATCACCCCTAACCCAAATTCTGAGTTAAAACATAAACTAAAGGGCAGTGATCAGATTTTTCTTGTTTTGTGGTCAAAACAGCAAGAAGCAATTAGCTGTGGATGTGGAAGGAGTTGAAGGGAAATTTGTAGGACAGATTAGTGGGACAGGGCAGTTAGTAAACATGCATACTTGGACATTGTAGTAATGATGGTGGGTTGGATGGTGTACAGGTGTCTCAAATTATATTGTTATGAGCTGATTAACCGTGATATTCCCCCAGTTTTATTGCGCAGTTCCATTTGAAGGAAAAGGAGGCAGCCCAACCTAACCTGAAGGTGTTTTGTATAGTAGTACCGTGGAGTGTGGAGTTCTCACTTCACTTCTTGAAACTTTTCATTGAAGAGCCCGACAAACACTGCAAAGGCTTCTTTAAGTTCTTACTTGGCTTATAGACATTTAGTGACACTTAAATGAAATATTTGGCAGTCTGTTTCTTAGAGACACCCTAATGTTGCTGCCTAGTCTGTACTTGCAAAGCTTTAATGCAAGGTAGGGAAGCCAAAAGCAAGGTAGCGTACATAGCCCCAGGTAAAATCCTTTGAAGAGCTGGCAGAATATTAATTGTTGGGTTTTGAATATGCGTACTGAAGCCTATTTAAAGGAGGAGTGCTAGGTGTTTCGAAAGCCAGTAGTGAAATTTCATCCCTGGAAGCTGTTCGTTTTGTAGTTCTGTCTTTTAATTTTTCAGCGAATGTAAACAGCCAGAAGGACCATGCTCTGGATGTAAAAATGAATAGCAGTAGTTATACCTATCATAGCAGTGATTCACTGTTTAGCAGCAGTACTAGTGCTGGAACCAGCATTGACTCTAATGAAAATTTCCTTTCTGTTAATTGTGGTCCCACCCTGATTAAATCTTGTATAAGCTTCGGTAATGGCACCTTAGAAGGAAACAGGTAACTTGGCATATGTATTTGTGCTTTGTGTTAGATGCTGTTTGTTCATTTGTTTGTTTTAAAGTCATGCAACATGTATAGTAAATGTAAATAACTTTAATACTAACTTATTTTTCTGAAATGCTCTGGCATCACCTAGGTTGGAAATGCTGCAGCAGATTGCGAACAGAATTCAGCGGGACAGCCGGAGCTGTGAGGACAAACTAATACTTGCCCGGAACGCTCTGCAGTCTGTAAGTCAGTCGGTGATTTTACTTCTTGAACTTCCTGTGGTGGATTGGCTACTTAAAAAAAAATTAAAGTTCTTGAGGATTTTCGATTGCATACTTAATAGCTGCTACTTTTATTTCAGTTGTACTGCTAATTTAGCATTTCTTCAAGAAAATACCAAAAATTGCCTAGAGTGAGTTCTGTTACATTTTTTAATCAGTAGTTAGATAAAATGCTTCACAACTGTTTCAAGATCAGAAGTTTTTACAAAAAATGTAGGCATTCTTACAGCTTATTTCTCTTTGGTTTAGCTGCAAGGCTTAATGGCTTTCTTTTATTTATTCAGGACACCAAGCGATTAGAGTCAGGGCTTCAGTTCCAACATGAAGCAGAGATAGCCGGATATCTTCTTGAATCTGAGAACCTTCTCCGCCAACAAGTGATTGATGCCCAAATTCTTATTGATGGAAAATACTATCAGGCAGACCAGCTTGTGCAAAGGTACTTTACAGTGTATTCATATGAACCAATACATGTGCCAAATATGGGTACCCATTATGGGCAACAATTTCAAATCTTTGTGTCTACGGATCAATTTCTCAATCTGTCACTGGGCACCCAAGTAAAGATTATCCGGTATTTTGGTGGGTACATTGCCCACAAACATTGTTGAGGACAAGAGGAGTGTGGACTAATTTGTGAAAATGAAGTCATTCACCAGAACATGATTTAAATGTTTACTAGATATCTGAGTGTAAAGATGTTAGCTTGTTTTATTGCACCTAAAATGCTTTTAGAATTCACTGACTTTGATTCTAAAAATGGAGGTAAGTTTTCTGGTGATAGCTGTAGGTGTCTTAACAGGTAATAAGTGGGGTAACATTAGCTTATATGTAGCAATGTGTCCAGTCCTGACAGAAGGATTCGTTTAAGTAGCATACTTTGATTTTATGAAAAGTGGCTCCAAAATTTTTCAGGATTTGTCCTGAACTGGGTGAGATCAAGCACATAATAGTTCCTTGGCAGTGAACTGTAGGTGTTTGATCTGCTGCGGCATGTAGTGTCTTGTAAGATTTGTGCTTTGTTGATCAGTCCCTGGAACTGTGTATGGCACACACTAGTGCCCATACCATGTGATTTTCTAGTCATTGCCTGATTTCTGCATCTATCATCTATATTGATAGAAGTGTAAGCTGACATAGCCTATACTTTCTGATAGAAATGCTTAGTACAACTGAAGTGTAATAAACCACGTGAATTCATATTGCTGTTCAGTGCAACATGAAAAACCTTAATCATAAACATTCACTGAAATGATTTTTTATATTTATTTATTTGCTTTTATTTTAATAGAGTTGCAAAACTTCGTGATGAACTGATGGCCATACGGACTGAATGTTCTTCTGTGTACAACAAGGGGCATGCACTGACAACAGAGCAGACAAAGCTGATGATATCAGGAATAACCGAAAGCTTAAACTCAGGATTTACAACAAACCTTACCCCTGAATTAAATGCTGCAATGACCCAAGGGTTAACACCTACTTTGACTTCTTCCAGCTTGACATCTGCCCTTTCGTCAGGTCTTACTTCCAGACTGACACCAACCATCACTCCCGCTTACACACCAGGCATCCCACCACGGTTAATTCAAAGCTATGTTACAGGAGTAGATGGTGAGACTCTGCAAACACTCAAACTGATGCAAATCAGAAAACCTCTTATGAAATCAGCTTTTGTGGATCAGAATTTAACAGAAGAAGAGGTGAACATGAAATTTGTCCAGGACCTATTGAGCTGGGTGGAAGAAATGCAGGTAGCAATCTTTACGGAAACAGTCCACTTCTAATTATTTTGTTTACTCCTTGTATATCATGACTAATTTTTCATTCTTGTTTGTAAGGTGCAACTTGATCGAGCAGAATGGGGTTCAGATTTACCAAGTGTTGAAAGCCATTTAGAAAATCACAAAAATGTCCACAAAGCTATTGAAGAGTTTGAATCCAGCCTTAAAGAAGCTAAAATCAGTGAGGTACAGCACCATATTCTTTATTTCTTTGGTTATTTTCTTACTAGGTGACCTATAAACTAATGTTGAATTTTAGAACTGTATTTGGGTTTCACAGTCTTACTTTACTTCTGAACTCTAGATGACCTATGAAATCAGGAGATCTAATGGTTTTAACATAACTAACCTTTTTGTTGTCTTTTGATCTCATATACTAAATACAGATCCAAATGACTGCCCCTCTTAAACTCAGTTATGCAGAAAAATTGCACAAACTGGAGAGTCAGTATTCAAAACTGTTGGTAAGTTTGTCACACCCCTTTAATGTTCAGCTTTTCAGTGTACATCATATTTGATAAGAGGTGAGCTTTAAATTCTGATTTTCTTAAATATTTTTTTCTTTCTAATAAAGAACACATCAAGAAATCAGGAAAGGCATCTAGATACTCTCCACAATTTTGTCTCTCGTGCTACTAGAGAGCTGATATGGCTGAATGAAAAGGAAGAGGAAGAGGTTGCATATGACTGGAGTGAAAGAAACCCCAATATAACAAGAAAAAAGGAATACCATGCAGTATGTATTGCTAGTAGAATCCAGAGGGAATAATGAAATAATTTTTAAGCATTTAAAGAGATTTCTAAAATGCTTCTTTTTTTTTTTTTTTTTTTGTCTGGAAACAAGGAATTAATGAGAGAACTTGATCAAAAAGAAGAAGTTATTAAATCAGTACAAGAAATAGCTGAGCAGTTGCTTCTTGAGAATCACCCAGCCAGGCTAACCATTGAGGTAAGTTAGTAAAAGCAGCACACAAACAAGAAAACAGTTGTGTGATTTAATAGACCTTAGATTTTGGGGAAAAGAGAGGAAGTTTTAACTCATAGGAAATTAAACAATAAGACTCTGAATAATGGGACCTTTTTGCCCCCCCGCTATTCAGCATCTTTGTTCTCTCTGTCTTCCAGTTTCCAGAAAGTTAAAACACTTCTGTAAAGTTATGGTTACATCTTGGATTGCTTAGATAAAATCCTCATGAAGTCTAAAATTAAAATTCCCAGAGTTTGTCTGTACAGACGTTTCTGGTTACGCCCTCAGCTTCTAGAGCTATTGATGCAAATTGCATTGGTGAGCTGAGGGCACAGAACAGTCCTGATGTGGTTTCTCTCCTGTTAGAAGTTTCAGTATAGCTTTTCTCGTCACTTACTAGATGTACAGGTTCCTATTATGGTTTAAGGTTGGTTTCATAACTTCACTTATTTGTCAGTGAATTATGAAACTTGTTTTGATGTTAAAAATCTGATCAGGTAATAAATCAAGCTTTATATTATATGTAAATGGCTTACATGAAATTTATTGTAGCTGTTGTAGGGTCGTAACAAGTTTCCAAAGGAGAATGTAAAACACTTTTCCCTGTAGATCTTCAAGAAAAGACTAAATACGGACAGTGAGTGGTAAAAATGAAAACAATAAAAAGCTGCTTTATTATATGAGAATGAAAAACAGTCAGAGGGGATGGATTTTTATGGTTCTTAGCTCAGTGAGTGCATAGCTGTGTAAATTGGAAACATGAAGAAACCTCCTCCCTTCCTTCTCATGACATTTACTGTGATGTGGGGAATTCTAGTCTTTAAAAGTATATTCTGTTCTAATGAGTTCTTAGCAGTGTAACATACTTAATATATGAAAACATTAAAAGTTCATATTATGAAACCAGGCCATTGCAGTAAAGATGACTATGCAGATTATAAAGTCTGCAATAATGCCGTATTGGGACATTTAAAAAGAAAAAAAAGAAATTTATGCCTTTTCTACAGAAGAATCTATGCATTAATGCATTAGTTTGAAATTCATTGAAGCTAGTGGAAAAACTCTTTTAAATTCCCTGAGTCATACGGAATTGAAAATTGAGACTTCTGGGTGATTTCACAAAGTGAAGGGTACCCTCTGCTGGTGAACGCTCCTGCAGTGCATCTCCAGTGGCAGCGCCCTGCAGACGGTGTAGGAGGTATCAGTAGAGTAGGGGTCTGCTCTTTAAATTCCTGTGCAACTGTTACACTAAATTATACATTGCAGTGAGTCCTGATTAATTGTTTTTATTGTGTATTCAGTGTTGCTTTAATATCTGATTTGTATCCAGGCAAAAATCCAGCTATTTTGATTTGAGTTGTAGATGAGCTTAGACAGGAGGTCCATCAGGAGATGAGTCCAGTCCCTGCTTAAAGCAGTGCCAGGGCTTCGTTTGGCTGAATTCTGAATGTGTCTGAGGATGGGGAATTCACAACCCTTCCGAACATTGACTATGCTGTAGTGACAGGGTTTTTTTTTAATTTTCTTTGCTGCAGCTTGGTTTTCCTGAGTGAGGAGAAGGTTGGGTTTAGATGCTTGTGTTTGCTACATTACTTTTGTGTTTCCTAAGTTATGTAAAAGTACGCACATTTTAATTTTCGTTTCCTGTTGTAAATTATATCTCTTCCTTAAAGGCCTATAGAGCTGCAATGCAGACACAATGGAGCTGGATTCTTCAGCTCTGTCACTGTGTTGAACAACATTTGAGAGAAAATGCTGCATATTTTGAGGTAAGAAAGTAAATCAATAAAAATGTGAAATGTTTAAAGTTTTGTCCATAAGTCAAAATGTTCCACTGAAAGTGCTAGTTGCTCTCTCACGGTAGCTGTAGAATTGACATTTGTCACGTGCAAATCCTTAGATGATGAGCCATGCTCCCATGGTGTTACCACACTTGTATTGCCTTCACTACAGTAATAGCAGTTCACAGTCTGGCCTGACGTTTTTTCAGAGTCCCAGAGCTGCAAGTAGGGATTCTGAGAACGAAGTCATGTTCTCTTCCTGTCACACACAACTGCTGTCAGTAAGCTTCTGTGGATGATGTAGAGAGGAGTTAGTTGGTTAGTGATGGCAAGGGAGAACCTATTCTAGGTGGTTGTTACAGGATGACCCAAATAGAAATGGAACGTACAGCATTAAGAATAAATAGATCGGAGAACCCCCTGACAGGAGACACATTCAATAAAACACCTTTCTGTTTGTCACCTATTTAAATACTCAGCAAATGATGCACTACTCAGTTACGTGCATGAGGATCAAAGATTTAAGGATTTCTCAGTTATATGTGCCTGAGGATTGAAGACTGAACAGTTTTTTGCTTTTAAAAAACAAATTACTCTTTTTTTTAATATTTAAATTATAAAGAATAATCCTTAGTGTCTTCTGGATTGGACGGTTGAAGAGGAAGGGGGTGATGTTGGGATGAGATGCCTTTGGACTGAGAAGGGTGAGAACCCATTTTAAGAAATGGACACTGGAGAAGACAAAGTTGAGCGATTTGGTCTCCTGGTGGTATGGGAATACTGGATTTAAGAAATGAGTTTTCAGGGAGAGAATGGGTTGAGGATTATCACGTGACATTTCCCTTGCCGATTTTGCTTAATCGGGACCATAATTTGGGGATGCAGATGCCCACATAGAACTGCCAAGCATGGCAGCTCTCTTCCCCTCCTGCACAAATGTTTCCTCCAGTGTGCCTGGTGAATTTTGCAGCTAGTTTGCTACAGTTTGTAGACCTCATCTGTTCTTTAAATGTGAAAGTTATGGTAATTTCAAGGCAAACAAGAATCGCTTCAGAATTTTTTTCCATTGCAAGAACAGTAATTGACTAAAGTTCAGTAACTGCTGAATAATTTTGCATGTAGATGGTGCTGAGAATAACTGGTGTTACAGTGTGTGCCTTCTTGAAGACTACATTTAGACATGAAATCATGAATAGTGTTGTGACGTGCAGTGGTCTTGCACTTCTAGCTACTAGAAAAAATTGTTTTTAAAAAGACAGGACTTAAAGCAAACTTCATGGTGTAGCTGTTTGTATACTTCTTAGGTTATTTCAAAATAACCCAGATATTTTTCTCATCCTAGTTTTTTAGTGATGCCAAAGAAGCCATGGAATATTTAAAGATTTTGAAAGATACCATATACCGAAAATACAGTTGTGATAGATCAAGCAGCCTTCATAGGCTGGAAGACCTTGTCCAGGAGTCTATGGTAAGAATTCAAAGACTCTCTTAACATGAATTACAATTAAAGAAGAAATTTGTGGATTATAGTTGGATATATAATATGTGTGTTGAAATTATTACTTAATTTTGTAGAACTTACAATTAAATAATTGCATCTATCCATGGGTAATGACCATTTTTCATAACTTTAAAATACAGTTTTATTTATTTATCTTTACAATGTATCTTTACAATACTGTATGTTGTGGGAAACCAGTGGCTTCAGAAAGATACTTTGTTCTTGTAAAATGTGTTACTTTCAATAAACACAGTAAAAGACCTCAGGAAAAGAAAAACTTAACAGGATCAAAGAAGCAGCCCTGTATTCTGGCCATCTCTTTATGACTTTTTTTTCTTAACTGTTCTAGGAAGAAAAAGAACAACTCTTGCAGTATAAGAGCACAGTAGCAGGCCTTGTGGGGAGAGCAAAGGCAATAATTCAGCTGAAGCCAAGGAACCCTGACTGTATACTCAAAACATCCATCCCAATTAAAGCCATCTGTGACTATAGACAAATTGAGGTTAGAAACTTGAATTTCCTCAAATCAATTACAGATTGTGAGAATTGAGCTAAAGATTCATTAATTACCATGTTCCTGGAGAGCACTGGGCTCTAAATTTCTTCCACCCTAGTAAACAAGAGCAAAACCTTGTGTTGAACATTGGTTTTGTTGTTCTGTTGCTCATTTGTTGACAACATTTGCAGAAGTGCTTTGTAAAAGTATTTTGTAATGCTTAGCTCATTAAATTATTCTGCTTTTCTGTTAATACTAGATAACTATTTACAAAGACGATGAGTGTATCTTAGCAAACAACTCCCATCGTGCTAAATGGAAAGTCATTAGCCCGAGTGGTAATGAGGCCATGGTTCCATCTGTATGCTTTACAGTTCCTCCTCCAAACAAAGAAGCCATAGATACAGCCAACAGGTAGGGACAAAACAAAACCATCCATTTTCTTTTAAAATTCCTTTATATGAAGCTTGGGCTAAAATAGTGTCAGCTTTTTTTCCCTTTTCATGTGTTACTCTGATGTAAAGTTGGAGTCTTTCTATGTTTCAGGATTGAACAGCAATTTCAGAATGTTCTGGCCCTTTGGCATGAGTCACATGTAAACATGAAGAGCGTGGTGTCCTGGCATTACCTGACAAATGAAATTGAAGCTGTACGAGCTGGCAATGTTGCCTCGGTATGTGCTATGTCTAGGAAGAGCCTCTTTAACCATTTGCTGGGAAGTCATAGGCTACACTTCCCAGGAATGTTGTATAATCAACAAACCAATCCTCATCTTCCTTGAGGGATTAGCTGGCAATGGCCATGCTGCTTATTGCTGTGCAATGTTCTGCCTTGATCTGAGCAGTTGTTACACAGATATATTTGGGGAAGGAGCAGAGAGGTGATATCTTGAAAACTACCTGCATCCTTTATTGTGCTAATCTCTCGAGTCTCCTTTTGTTAGCAGAGGGACAGGATCTCTCAAAAGCAATGAACAGCGACTAAATCTCAGTTTTGCTCTGCAAGAGTCTAGCTTTCCGCATTTATGTTGAAGATACCTGGAAGATTAGCTTCATTAGGCTAAGGTTAACCTTCCTGAAAACCCCCATTATTTCCTCGTGTTGCTACTTCTTACTAACAATGGAGCAATTGTGAAGTGACATTTAGTCTTTCAAGCTGAAGGTAGCTGAACACTTATTCCTCCTTAGTGCACTTTTTCATTCTTATACAAGTCTGTAACTTGGAATGTTAAATAGCTAGTTGGGATCCATTTGTCAGAAATGAAAAGAGATATAGATGAAAATACTGTTCTTTCTGGCTAAAATAGTGTGTGACATCACTGAATTATACGCCATGTAAGATACATAGCATAACACTATTTAATAGATTAGCTTATTCTACCACATTGGTGTATATCTCTACAAACTGTTGCAATAATATTTATGATACCCAAATTGACATTTTCACTTGTAATTTCCCACTGTTACTGTTGGAAGTAAGGAATCTTGAGATAATTCTTAAAGTATCCCTACTTGTATAACTCTTGCTAGCTGCTCGATTATTGCTACAGGGCATTAGATGGAGAAGCGCTGTCGATGTTGCGTTGGCTTTACACAGCCCATTACTAGCTTTAACGATGGAAAAGGATTTTATAGTCACTGTAGACTATCAGATGTCAAGTGGACTCCCCCTTAGGAACAGCAGACTTTCAGAATCTCAACTCTTTGACTTTACCATTTGTCAATATTGCTTTTTGTTAATAAGCATTACAGAGAACTGTGCAAGTGATGGTTCATTGCTGACTGTGCCTTGGGTTTACAATCTGTTGCAGATAAAGACGATGCTGCCAGGTGAACATCAGCAAGTTCTAAGCAATTTGGAGTCCCGCTTTGATGATTTTGTGGAAGATAGCAGGGAGTCCAAAATCTTTACAAGCTCTGATACAGCCCAGCTGGAAAGGGAAGTTAATGTTTGCAAGCAATACTATAAAGAGCTTCTGAAATCTGCAGAAAGAGGTAAAGCTGAGAAGAGCAGAAGGATGCCCTCATGAGAGAGATTGTAGTACTTGATAAAACTTCTCTCTCTGTATACAAGCTCTAATAAATTACCCGTGTTATCATATTGATATTGTTAATGCCCCAGTTCTTCTGAACAGATCGAATGTGCACAATTACATTGTACTCTAAGCTTTTTTAAACTCCGTATATAATAAGCTATATAAAAATATTGATGTATTACTTAATGTAGAGAGTGCTACTAATATTTTACACCCAAGAATTTATTCTGTGCGTTACAGCTCACTGTTTAGTCATTCCTTCCTTGTTTTGAATGCTGAAAATGCAGCTTGATTACTTTGTTGAGTTCATAACAGAATTAGAACTTTTTTCAGTGTTAAGGCAAGAAAAGTGTCCTAGATATTTTCCTAGTTCCACAGAATGCCTGTAGTTACTCCTCTCTTAACTGTGTTTGTAAATACAGTAAGAACAGAAAGCTTAAAATATCTGCTCTGATTTACTGTCAAGTAGCTAATGACTTAAAGCAATACAGTAGTGCAGAACTGATCACTGCATTAGAGGAGTTCACTACACTTAAGGAAAGATGTGTTGCCTTGTGCATCTGAAAGAGAGGGTTTAACAAAAAAACCAAACAAACACCAGAAAACCCCAGAAACAAGCCCTAGAGGTTTACTGTAGTTTGTGCATGATGCCATCTGACTGAAAGAACCAGTCACTGAGTTTAGCGGTGTCTGCCTAGAGGTGATGCCTGTGCCTGGAATGAATGGTCAAAGACATATGCTAATTTTTTGTCTGTAAGGAGGTGATCTAAGTGAACATTGAAGGGTTCCTAAAATTTGCCTTGTAGCTAAAATTCCAATGGAATCTGATGGGATTTCAGCCAGTCATGGAAAGACCTGTAGAATGGTGACTTTATAAAGTGTTTCATGGGAAGACATGGTGAAGATGACTTGATGGCTTCGTTTGCTAAAATGTGACTTGTTTCCTTCAACAGAGGAGGAGGAAGAATCGACCTACAATCTGTACATCTCTGAAGTCAGAAAAATCGGACTACAGCTGGAGAGTTGTGAGGAGAGGTTAATACAGCAAATACGAACCCCAATGGAAAGGGATGATGTACGTGAGAGTAGATCAAGGATTTCGCAGCAAGAGGTGAGCCTTTGAGAAAGGCTGTTTTACCCAGGAAAAGAGTTTTATTTAAAAAAAAAAAACAAATGTGTTTTGAGTGTAGCCAGGAAGGTTTGTGGTGCACCTTGAAAAGACAAAAGTAAAAAATTAAGCTTGGGTTTGTAGAGAAAAAAAATGCCAATAAATGGCAACTCTGTTAGTTTTTCTCTTAAAAAGAAACCTACGTTTCTTTTTAAAAAAATGTAATGGTGTCCACATGAAACAAGCAAAGGAGAGCAGACCTGTACTGATAATGATATGTAGAGTATACATCAGGTTGATGTAGGATAAAAGCACTGTCAGTCACCTTTCATTTTACAGGACCTGAAGAAAGAATTGGATCGACTGAAGGATGACTTAAGAATCATCACAGAAAAATGTGAAGAGTTCTTCAGTCAAGCTGCTGCTTCACCTTCAGTCCCTACTCTGCGCTCTGAGCTCAGCGTTGTTATTCAGAACATGAACCAAGTTTATTCCATGTCTTCCATTTACATAGATAAGTATGTAATCGGCCATCTTCCATCACATGTTTTAGTTTACAGTTTTACATTCAAAATAAATTAAAGGTATTAGTAGGAATAATACTGATCAAGGAAAAGAGAGTTAACATTTTAACATTGTGTAAAGGGGTACCCAATGACCTGAAAAGGCTAAAAACCAGAAGTGTGTTGAGTGTCATTATTGATGGTTCAGTTAACAGGAGATTACTGTTTTTCAGGTTAAATACTGTAGAATTGGTGCTGCAGAACACCCACAAAACAGAATCGTTCGTAAAAGTCTATGAAACCAAGTTGTGTGAAGAGGAGGCAGTAACAGCTGACAAAAACAATATTGAAAATCTGATGGGTACATTAAAGGTAAGAGCTGGCGGGTGCCTTTTCATGGGCAAATAAAAAAAAATATGGGAAGATGATCTGTCTTATGACACCAGTTTTGGTTATGCTAGTGTGTCAAAAGTTGGCTTGTGTATTTTGAGGAAAGTCTGTATTATGATTAACTTCTCAGAAAAAATGACAGCTTTGGAGCATTAGAAATTGTATAGTTTGCATGATGATTCCTATTGTTAGGAAATACTTTGAAGTATCTGAACTTCCAAGGGTGGCACTTGTTAATTCTGCAGTAAGCCTTATTTTTTTGTCTCTTCAAATGATAACAGAAGCTTAAGGTAACATAAATACGTTGTTATTTAAACGTGGCCACAATAATGTTTCTGCTACTGCTGTAGTATACTAACCAGGGTTTACTAAGAGGTCTGGCAGATACCTTTGAGAAACGGTAAGACTGAAGTTCAGCATTTTGTGTGTGCTGTATATACCTCAATTGAGTATTGCAAATGATGAATAATGCTTTTTTGTTAGATAGAATGATTGGCATCTACCTAATGATTTTTTGGAAAGCTGTAGTTTATAGATAAGCATGTTAGTTTGCTGCCTGTGTTTTGATCTGTGTGTTGTGGGGGATGCTGTTACTCAGAATTATTTTGCAGTTCATAGCTATTTAGTTGCTTCAGACCCATTCTGGTGTCATTCGGTGTTTGAGCAACCAGAACTAAAATACTCATGTAAACGTTTTTCATTTAT
Organism: Falco cherrug; assembly: GCF_023634085.1. Classification (NCBI taxonomy): domain Eukaryota; kingdom Metazoa; phylum Chordata; class Aves; order Falconiformes; family Falconidae; genus Falco; species Falco cherrug. The sequence goes on from NC_073702.1 coordinate 17,717,539, forward strand.
TCATCTATACATTTTACTCATGTAAAATCCTCATTTATAAAATAGTATTACAATTTAGGAGTTATTTACAATTTATCATTTATCACATACTAGCAATGGAGATCTGAAGTAGATGAGAAAAGAGAATTGTTCCATTCCTTGGAGGATGAACTGCAGAAGGCAAAGAAGATCAGTGATCAGATGTTTAAAATGCACAAGGAACGTGATCTTGATTTCGACTGGTATAAAGAAAAAGTTGATCAGTTAGCCGAGAGGTGGCAAAACATTTATTCTCAAATTCAGAATAGGTGTGTATGATTTTTTTATTATAATCTGTTTATATTTTATGCTGGTTTTGTTGTTTCTGTGGAAAAATAATCAGAAATGAATTGTAAAATAGGTCAGAATAGTTTTCTGAACTGTTTCTGACATGTTAAGATCAAGGATTCTTACCATTTCTGTGCTGTTGACGTTGTTGTTTTACTTTTCCACAGGAAATGTCTGTGACTATTGAGCACCAAAAAATTAACAAAATACAGAAATGTTATCTAATTACAACTTACTGAGACACAGTAGAGACAAATTGTCTTTTTTCTTTCCGAAAAAAAGCCTACAGAAATGGCTTGCTGTCCTATGGAAATACCATCTGTTTCTCCACATAATTAGTTCTTACAGGCTTAACTGATGAGCTGATTTATCTGTTATGATTGGATTCATGTTAACTTGCTTTTAATGACTTAAGTGCTAAGTCTGGAAGTCCTTAACCTCCATTGACTTCTATGGTAGTTTTGCTGCGGAAATTTTGTTGTGAAGTGCCAGTATTTTGTTTTGCGTGCAACTGTTTTCATGCAGCCTCAATATCCAGTTGAGATGTTCCTCTAGATTCAGCCCTTCTGTATTACTGTCATGATTATACTGGAGAATGTTACTCAAATGTACGTGCCTGGACAGATGGGCAGATACAGCAGCACACGTACCCATAATTCTGAAAGAGATGTCCATATATGACATTCCTGGAAATCCTTTTTTCTTCAGTCTCTGTAGTTGTGTTTCTCTATTTAAAGGAAGCAGAACTGTAGAGACTGAAGGAAAAACTATGAGCAAGTTAAGGAAGTCTGTACTATACAGCCTGAATTTATTTCCTTTAATATCTGCTTCTGTATGTCATTACAGATAACCTGAACAACAGCATCAAAGAGATTGCTGTTAATGTAAAAGTTCACACAACAACCTTTCACATTTTTGTCCTCCTTTTCTAATAGATGAATATTCAGGAGCAATACTGAAGATATTCACTTGTAATTAACTAATCGTCTCTGTTTAACATGGCTGGAAGTTATAATGAAGATGGGCAAAAGCTGACTCATTTATAGCTGACTACAGAATGTCTAGCTTTAAATCACCCCAGATTTTTCATTGTTTGATAGTGTGACATAATTTAAATAATAAAATAGTAGTTTTATGAAGTACTGAACTATCCTTATTTCCTCAGAAGGCAAACGTAAGCCACATGCTCTCCTCACAGGACTGTATCCTGTATGCTGGAAAATGGCTGTTAATACATCGTGGCTTTTAGTGTAAATAGGACAGATTGTGGTGGTTGCAGCATGGAGCTGTAAACAAGCTGCTTTCTGCAAATATTCACTTTGCTGCTTCCTAACAGCTTGACACTGATGATCATTATACAAAAAAGTATCTACAAATATTGGCTGCAGTTACCACGATCCTTTCTATTTTTTAGGGTTATTAGCTTTAAAACATGCTTAAGTATGAAACCTGAGCAATATGGTTACTTTTGCTTGCTCTTTTTCAGTCTTCTTTTGGCATCTTGAGAACAACACTAGACTCATTCAAAGTATTCGTTCCAAGTCAGAGTATAAAAAGTTGTTTAATAAGTATGTTTATCCTGCAGTGTTTTTGAGTAGTCATATATATATTTATGAACTTTGAAGTAATATTATAGGGATCACGAAAGAAAAGCTGTCGGTATTCTCATCAGTGTGGAAACCAACTTCAAGAAATACATAGCACTCACAGGTCAAACACATGATGTAAAAATGGACTTACAGGATCAATTGCTTTTGCACATTGGAATATTTAAAGACTTTAGTTTTAGTGAACTCCTGTTGTTTTGTGGTAGACATCAAGAACATGGTGAACCACTACTTAACTCCAGCACAGCACACTCCTCCTTGATGCACACAGGTCATATTTGAAATACTCTCACTTCTTATTACAGAACTAATGTCTGTTGCAGAGCCCTCCCCCTTGCTTGGGGTTTCCTGTGCTCATGGAGTTTGAAGCAGTTTAGCTCATTAATGAGGGATGTACGCAGTTTCTTCTGTAGTAAGATCTTCTGTAGTAAGATCTCTCCTCAGTGTCATTTATGACAAATGAAAAGGCTTCATCGAGCTAGGAATCTTATTATTTGAGAAGTTAATTTACTGTTTAGTTAGTGGTATTTTAGTATTTTATAGTGTGAGCTATAGCAAAGGCATCTGAAGCCTTTAAAGCTGTATTTTGCTTACTGTTGTACTTTTTGTCTTTAATACTCATCTTCTCTTCTTTGGCTTATCTTCTAAAATAAAATCAGATTGCGTGACTTAGAAGGTATTAATAAATCTCTGAAGTATTACAAAGATACTTACAATTCTTTGGACACTTGGATTCAACAAGTGGAAGATACTCAGCGAAGGATTCAAGAAATCCATCCTGAAAATAGCAAAGCATTGGCTAAACAGCTGAACCAACATAAGGTATGAAAGGGATCTTACTGTAGGAAAGCACTGCTGTAATGACCGAAGAATTAAAATATCAGTTTAACCCAGTGATGTCAGTCTTATTCCTTGGTATGAGGTGCTTATATCCCTTAGTGTAAAATTCCAAATCATCACCAGCTTTTATGATTTTCTGCTTACAATGCAGTTAACATCATGAATGTATCACTCACTGACTATTGCCATTTTATAGACAAGATTGTTTTGCAAGAAGAGCAAACCCTTAGAGAGTGTCTAAAATTCTGGACTGTCCTTCCTTATTGTATCATTTTTTATTCAGGACTGCTCTTGATATTTATGGATGTAGAAATAATTTCAAGGAAGCAGAGCTGTCTCCTGCAAGAAGGAAATGCAGCTTAAATAAGACACAGAATAACAAATTATATGCACAACATGGTGTATTCCTGATTTTAAGTTCACTCACCAGCTATTAAACCTGTTTTTTCACTGCTCTGTACTGTAAGCCTGACAAAGCCCAGAACATAGGCTTGAGCATATAATTACTTGTACACACGTGGAAATGAGCATATTATGTGAATTTCATGATGTTAGATAAAGTAGAAGTGCTAATAGTACTAGTAATAAAAATAACTTTTTAAGATGAAGATGTAGATTCATATTTTACAGATGCTGGTTTCTGAGATTGAAATGAAACAAAGCAAAATAGATGAATGCCAGAAGTATTCAGAACAATACTCAGCTGCTGTGAAGGTAATAAATAACATTATACTTAGTATGCTTTTTATTTTAGTGTCAGTATCATGTGGAATACCAATTGTTTTGTGTATTTTGTCTTTTTGCAGGACTATGAGTTACAGACTATGACCTACAGAGCTATGGTTGACTCCCAACAAAAATCTCCAGTGAAACGCCCAAGAATGCAAAGCTCATCAGACTTCATTATTCAAGAGGTAAATGGATTTCTTATGACAGGAAAATGTGTTTTTTTGAGTCTTTGCTTAAAACAGAGTAAACACAGGAATGGGATTTAGGATTTCTTAATGGTTAAATAAAATAACACAAGCAAGTTGTTGCTTCTCTATATATAGTTACATAACGTGATAAATATTTTATTGCTTATTATGCAGTATTTAGATAACGAGACAGTATATTGGTGTTGATGAACAGAATTCCCCTGAACCATAAAAAGCTATATGAGAAATGTACCTCAGTAAAACTGCTTAGAACCACCTCTGGGCTGGATCCTGATCATAGTAACCAGGGGGAACTTTCATCTTTACTATGGTAAGACTTATCAGATCTGGACACTGACAGATTCCAAAGCAAATCAGCCTCATTTGGGTGGGAGAGATAAATCTGTCTCCCTGCTGTTAGAGGAATAGTGACCTGCACTGCTTGTTCCTCTTACAACTTGTTCTTACGGGGGGAAGAATCAAGTGACTGTAAAGTCAAAACATTGTCTTATGTTCTTCTTCTTATGGATCCTCTCATAGATGCTTAACATTTATTTGTGCAAGTGCACCCTGCAAATGGAATTCAACTTCGCGGATTCCACAATCAGGATTTTGGAATCAAAATTGGAATAGGTTCTAAGAGTAGTGATTATCACTTTTTTGAAGATTAACTGGAGTGTTTTTCCATCTGTCCTCCCCCCCTCCTTTTTTTGTCTGCAGTTCATGGATTTACGGACTCGTTATACTGCCTTAGTGACCTTGATGACCCAATACATTAAGTTTGCAGGTGACTCTTTGAAGAGACTGGAAGAGGAAGAGGTAGGTCATCCCCTGGCAGCCAACAAAGCAAAAAGAATAGCTAGGCAAACAAAGAGCAATATGGCTGTTGGAATTATTCACAAAGCAGCAGATTTGAAAAACTGTAATTCTTTATATACTGCACTTTATACAGGAATGTGAGAGTGTTAAATTACAACATTATCATTCAGAAAAGCAAAATCCTATACCATCCATACATTTTACCAGTTCTTCCAGCTAGAAGGGTCCTGTGATTCAGCAAATCCTGGCGGAGGTGTAGTTGCATGCAGTATATTTTAATACTTAAGTATTTTATGGCTTGATCGTTTGGATAAATGCAGATATTAAGATGAGGGCAAACTTGGTGTGCATACACCTTTGATATCCTGTGTAGGTCTTAATATTCCATAGCATGTGTTCTGGTCCATTTAGAAACATATAAGGGAGTTCTTTAAACAGGGAGATGCGATGCCCTCTTAATTTCTTAAATTTCTTTGACTTGTTTAGATTTTTTTTTTCCTTCTGCCTTTCTACAGTATTGATTCCTTGGAGTCAGACAGCGTTTTATTTATGCTTAAGTGTTGAATCTTATTAACAAGAGTAGGTTACTGAAATTGAATAGACAGATTACTCAAAATACTTGTTTGCTGCAGAATCAACCTTCCAAATAATTGAGAAAAAATATTTTTAAATTCCTCACTTTCTTTTGAAATGCTTCTTTCTGAAAGAGATTATATAGTAATACTTTAAGGGCTACAGTGTTTTAGCATAATCTGTACAGTGCACATCTCTAAAATAACGCCCATGTTAAATGCAGTCCTGTAATTAATTGTGCCCATATTAAGTGTAGTCCTATATAAATTACATAAAATTTATAACACTCTCCTAAGGGTATGAATGTTGATGTTATTATTACAGAAAAAGCCAAGAGCTCTTAAACGAATGTTCTGTAATTCTGGTGCTGGCTTTGTCTTCATTGGCTTTTCTTGCTATTGAATACCTTTGGACAAACTGTAACACAGCATGTATCTTTGTGCATCATGAAGTGGTGGAGCATACTGATGGAAATACATAATGTTTGTTGATAAGTAGCCATTATTACTGAGGATTTAGTATGGCTAATAATACTAAGGGTATCAAGAATAAAAAGTGAAACAAAGAACAAGAATTGAAACAAGGAAAAAGAAACCTGTGCGTGCTCTCAAGTTTCAGCCTGCTCTGAATCTCCGTGACTGCTTTTTTGGGAATCAGACAGCCCCTATCTTCCATCCTCCGCCACCTACCGGCAGCCTTCTAAATCTTTGATAGCTTCTTTGAAGATAACCTAAGTAGGTTTCCAGACTCAAAAGTGATTTGATTTGATGGGTTTTTTCTTTGTAATCAGGGTAGCAAATCAGAAAATGAATAATCCTTCTCAAAGGAGGAATGGTAATTTTTTTTCTTCTGGGATCAGACCCCTGAAGTCTGTGATTGTTCCAAGATTTTCTTCCATGCCAGTCTTTCTTTCTAACTCTCAGTAATGGCATTAAGAATGCACATAATAAGGAAAAAACAAGATGCTTTCCGTGATATCTCAGTTTAATCCATGTGCTGTCATGCTCAGAGCTTACCAGAAGAGAGTGAACTCCAGCAACCTGTGAAGTCAACTGAGGTCTTTCAACATTTGGGGTGTAACGAAGCTGTTGAATTCAGAGAGAAAAACACACCTAATGAAAGCACGATGGATGTCGAATATTTGCAAAACCGTAACTCCTCCAGTAAACCTAAACACACAGAAAACAAATTGGAAGTTGAAAGAAGAAGTTTAGATGTAGACAGATACGATGAAATCAAAATTGATAGAACATTAAAGCAATTTTTAGATTTTGGTGGTCAAGAAAGTAGCATTAGTGGCAACAGAGAAAATAAGCTACATACAGAGATAGATAATTTAATGGGGTTTGGTAACCAAAGTAAAGAAGAAAATGGTAGAAAAGATTGTTTTGTTTCAGCTGAGATTTGTGTGAGTGTGAATAATGATTGTAGCGAACTGTTAAATGATCAAATTGTTAATGGAGAGAGGCAGGAAACACAGGAAGTATCAAAGAAGTTGCCTGAAGTGAAAATGATACAAAAAATCACAGGGAAAAAATTTTTAAGAAAGGCAGGGGGTGTTGTTTCAACAAAGGAAGAATGTGTGATGCAATCAAAAACTAATTTTGAGCTAATAACGAAGAAAGATGAAGTTACTCTAGAAACTGGAAAGCATGTCCTGGATATCAGCCCTTATAAGCAGCAACATTTTTCACCAAGAACTCAATTTGAATGTAAGCCTAAAAAACATTGTTTTACAGAAAGGAGTAGCCATAATACTTTAAACTCTGAACACAGAGAGTTTCAAGTGTGTGGTGAAGAAGGTGTAAGGGATGCAACACTTTTAGAGAAAGTTGCATCCTCTTCCAGAGAGCTGGCAGTGCACTATGGAAGTGAAAAAACAAAGTTACATTTGCAATCCATGAGCAATCCAGGCATTTCTGGTAGTGTTGAAAGGGATATTAATAAATTGCACAGACCGTCTCTGGATATAAGTTTCATAGCTGAAAACAAAACCCTAGAAAAATCAATTTTAAATCCAAAAGAAGCCAAGAGTACAATGCAAGAAATTTTGCCTGTTTCTTCAGGAAGTATTTCAGAGAATCAATATGCAGCAGAAGTCTCTGAATGTTGTCCATTAGATTTTGAAGTGTCACTGGTGCAGAATGATCTAAGTTCAGGTGTAGCATTGTTAGAAGATGCTGGAGATTTAAATTCAAACACAGCCCTTTCAGAAATGATTTCTGGAGAAGAGGATTATTTTCCATTATCAAAACATGGATTAACAAAAAAGTTTTTGAGCCATGATGAGAAAGTAAGTGAGAAGAAGATGTCACAGGGTAACACCTATGGTTTAGACAACATAAATATAGGCAGGAATAAGCAGAATGGAGCAGGCAAGTTAGAACAGGGCCAGAAATGTAAAGATTTATTGCTGGTTGCAGAAATGGGCAGTAGAGATAAGGGCTGTAGCACAAAGGTTCCTGGAAAAACCACTGAACTCCAGAAAACATTCTGTGAAAAAGCAGGGAAAAAATCCTCACTTGAAAAAACAGAAAAGAAAAACAAAAGAGACAATGATAATGAAGAAAAAAGGAGCACAACTATTATTAAGGTACACGAGTGTTTATGCAATGCAAATGAAACAGTTAATTTAAGAATGATTCTAAACCAATCCAAATCAACATTTGAATCTCAAACTGTGTCAAGGTCAAGTGATTTAAAGTTGATTGAACATAATTTAAACAATGAATATACTAATGGTAGATTAGTAAATGCATTTTGAGGTTCTTACATTTTTTTAGTTCTTATAAATTTATTTTTGTTTATTTTGTATTACTATTTAATTACCATCCTTTTCTCCACCCAGCTGCTGCTCAGCCAGGTTGATTAGAAATAATGAAAGCCAACATGGCGTAGTTTGTGACTGTATCTGTATTTTTAGTTCTTCTTTTTCAAGCATAATACGTTAGATTTTGTGTCCATGGGAGCGTAAAAGAAGGTCTAATAAGAAACCAATAAATGTCTTGTATCCAGTGGGGTCTGTACAAAATTGTGACATGGGGAAATACGGAGAGGAACTGAAGAAGCTGCCTTTGCATTAGCCTTTTAGGAAATAGTTTCATATATCGTATGAAAAATCAAGTAAATCTGGTAAATTTGAACTAACCCAACATATTGTTTATTAGAAAATGTTGCTATAATTGCCCTTCATGTCATGTTGGTATGATCTTAGGAATATAGGTGTGTTCTTACCTCATGTTAGCTCATATTTGGTAACTAATGTCATAATAGTGCTAATGAAGACAAGGTATGTATAGTTTCAAAAATATTGTTACTACTGAATGCACATCTTGCTTGTAAGAGTTTCCCTTGATCTGCCAACATACAGAGAATACTAGCTGACTGGTTTTCACTAGGATTTTCCTAATTACCATGTTTATACTTTGAACTGTGTCTGCACTGCAGAGCAGCTGTGCTCTTACCAGTCCCCCAGGTGGGCCAGTGGAGGCACTGGGACTGTGGAGCTAGTACAGAGCATAGATGTACTGGGATTTAGATTCTTCTCTTTCTGGAGCTGATGCATCTTGGCTCTAGCTCTAGATACTGTTTTGTTTCTCGGAGGGAATTTCCGAACTCCTCCTGTGTTATTTTTGCTTGTGAGCACAAAATCCTTCTTCCAGTTTCTACTAAACTCATCCAGACATGGTAGGCCACTTTCTACTTGGGAATTCTTGCACATAGTGTTTGGCTCACTGTTTGCTCTACCTATTTGTTTGGAGAAAAAGCATATGCGAGCTGTTGTTTGACGCTGCTTACCGCTAAGAGGCATCTGACTGAAGTGAGAGGCTTCAGGACTTCTTCGCTTTGTGGATGTCTTTATGAAGGGTTTCATATTTGGCTAATGGTAACTTCCTGAAGCCTTCAAGAGAAGGTGATGGTGGTGGGAACTGCTCGTCCTACTTTCTGGACGTACCGTATATATATGAGTAAGTATTATCCATTCTGCTTTTCAAAGAACCCAAGATGTTTTATCTGCTGTATTACAAAAAGTACATTCCAACTTACTTCGTTCTTTTACAGATTTTGAAGAATGAGGAAGCATCAGTGCGCAAGGCATATTCAGATCTAATGGCACAGCAAAATAGCACAATCGATGAGAACAGAAAACTCATGGGAAAGGTCAAAACACTTGAGGAGATGTTGGAGGATATGAAGAATCAAAAGTTCCAAGTGGAACAAGAGCTCCCTAAAGTGAGGGAAGCTGCAGAAATAGAGCGGAAAAAGCAGCAAAAGGACATGGAAGAAATCTGTCGTCAGAAGACCAAGGCTGAGCAAGAGGCAAAGCAGTGTCGTATAGATCTAGAGAGCATTGAGAAGGAGAAAGCAGATGCAGAGCAGGAGTTGGAGTGTGTAAGGCAGCTCATTTTTCAGGCAGAGACTCAAAGAAGTATACTGGAAGAAAACCTTCGTGCTTTTCGAAATCAGATAGAAGAAAGCACCTTTACCAGAAGAAACCTTGAAGAGCATCTAAGAAGAAAAGATACTAATCTTCATGATTTAGAGCAACAGAAAAAAAACTTAATGCAGGAACTGAAGAAGAAAACAGAAGGAGAGGAGAAACTTATGAAGCTGATAAAGCAAATGGAACAAGATCTTGAATTTAAAGTGAACCTGTCAGAAATAAAGCTGCAAGAAAGAGAGAGGACTGAAGCCAGAAGGAAGGTTGTTGAAGGTGGGTACTCTGTAACTAGAGAAACTTCCCTGCCGACTTTCACAGCTGGGCAAGGCAGCCACTATAGGCCTGATTCTGAAATTACAAGTTTCCAGAAGAAACAAGAAGCCAAAAAGGTAGAAGAGCTTAAACAGAAGATCGATGAGCTAACCCTTGCTAACAAAAAAGCTGATAAAACTATTAAAGATCTGAAATATGAACTGAATGAAATTGAGCTTCAGAAATCATCAACAGAAGAAAAGTCTCGTTTATTAAAAGAAAACCTAGATAAAGTCAATAGCGAACTTAAATGCCTAAAAATTAAGTTGGAGGAAAAAGACCAAGTAGAGCAGGGGTATTTGCAACAGTTGAAAGAACTGGACAAGCAGCTACATAGAACCACTGGTAAAGCTGAGGAGGTGATGCAAGAAGCTATAGATCTTAAGAAAATTAAGATGAACTATCAGGAGGAGCTGAAATCTGTTCAGCAAGAAAAGACACAGCTAAAAAGAGAAGTAGAAGAATTAACTAGATCACAGACAAAAACTGAAATCACTATCAAACATTTACATTCACAAATCAGTTCTCTTCAAAAAGAGAAGCTGGCAGCTGAACACAGAACACAGTCATGCAAAGGAGAAGCAAATAATCTTCAAGACCAATATAAGAAAATTCAAGAACAGTTGCTTCAAAAAACAAAAGCAGAGAAAGAAAACCAGCAGGAAATTCAAATGCTGAAGAATGAATTAGCCAAAAGTAGTAAGTTGTCAGAATCATTGAAACAAAAGATAGAGGACCTTAATAAATGGAATACTGAAACAAAGCTACAGATGAAGCAAATTCAGTCTGAATCGGAGAAGATGACTTTGGAAAAAGAAAGTATTCAGAGGAAAAATGATGCATTAAAAGCCCTAGCAGATGGTTTCAAAGAGCAGCTGCGTACAACAAATGAACAATTGCACAAGCAAACAATAACTGAGCAAGAATTCATGTGTAAAATCAAAAGCCTAGAAGCTGATCTAGTGAAAACAAAAGACTTGGCTCGTGAATATAAACAAAAATGTGATAAACAGAGTGCTTCCACCCTAACCATTGACCGGGAGGTTAAAAATCTAAATGCCCAAATGAATGCTCTAACTATGGAAAAAAGAATGAGTGAGCAGAAGATACAACTACAACAAGCTCATATACAAGAGCTAAGTAGTAAATTAAAAAAATTACAGGATGAACTCCATCAGAAAACTCTGGATGAACAAATGGCACGCAAGAAGATGATTCTGTTTCAAGAGGAATCCATTAAGTTTAAACACTCTGCAGAGGAATTCAGGAAAAAAGCTGAAAAATTACTGGAATCCCATAGCATCACAGAAAAGGACATTTCTGGCATAAAACTAGAGTGTGTTGCTCTTCAGCAGGAAAAGCATATGGCTGAGGAAAACATCATGTTGTACAAGATACAAATGGAAGATTTGCAGGAAAGGCTTGAAAAATGTCATGAACAACTACAGCAAGGAAAGCAGGCTGAAATGGACTATCACCAGAAGTGCAGGAAACTTGAGGAAGAACTGGAAATGCAGAAGCGCGTGGTTGAGAGCTTGAAACAGAAAGTGGATCTGCAGGCCAGGGACAGTGAACACAGGTTTCTTTTGCTTCAGAATGAAGTTCAGCAAAATACTAAACTCCAAGATTCTGGATCTAAACTGAGCTGTGAGAGAAGAGGGAATGATTTCAATTATCCGAGTGACACTGCAGCTAGAGAATTTGAACAGCTTCCTCCACATGCAAAACCTAGCTCACCTTTGTTAAGGCAGAAACAAGAGAGATCAGGTTTTAAATCAGATCAGATAGAAGGAAATACACTGTACGTGAGTGCTGATGATAGGATACCAAGAGAAGTGCAGTTCCAGATGTCAAGAATAAACCATTCCCTAGAAGAAGATTCAAGCCCCCAATCTTTCACAGAGTTTGTTTCTGAAATGAGTACGCAGTTCCAGATAACTTTCGATAAAGCGAACCAAATCTCTGCAACATCTGAAAGGGACAAACTGAGAAACAGGAACCTACACAGTTCTAGACAAACTGTTAGACATGGAGAAGACACGAAACATGAATTAGGAGTGGTAAAACTGCATCCGTTGGAGGTACATGCTACATTTTGTGAGGGTTTGCCTTCCTAATGCTGTTTTTTTACTGGTCTGTTTTGTTGGTTGGTTGTAGTTATACTTCATTACTATTCTGTATTCTCTCTAATGTTTTTTTATGTTCTTACCTTGGTGAAGGGAACCCCTTCATTCTTATATATATGACACAAAAAGCTTTTCATTAGACCTTTGTCGCAGGTTTGTTAATAGCTAAGAAACACATTGTTTTAAAAGTTTGTGTTGGAAGTAAGAATTCACATACGCCATTGTATCATTAAAATTAGCTTTGATTAATGGCATTAAGTTCATATAATAACAAACAACAGTTATTGTTGGTTAGTCTAGTCATATTCCTGTTACTGAATAAACATTGAAATGGCAAATGCACTTTAAAACTCTAGCTAGCTATATTTCTCTGCTCTCCAACACTAGTAGCAGTTCTCCTTTCTGACTACATTCCAAGTTCTCCCTTTGGTTTCTCTGGTGGTGGATTTAGGAGCAAATGATCTACAGCGTAGTTCTGCACATGTATTTCTCACTGTGTCAAAAAATTCCTATTTACAGATAGTGAAGAGCAAGCAGTATGACATGCATGTTGAAGTCACAACATTAAATCAAGAAAATGCCAAGACTTTTGGTAACGAAGAGAGAATGTTTGAGGGATACAAAACATCTGAAGGGTTTAGGAAAGAAGACGTTGCGAAGATGAGCTCTTTCTTAGGGGAAGAGATTTTGAAAACTGCTGCTGCTGATACTCAGTTGGAATATTTTACAGAGGAATATGATGATATTAAATTTCAAGGTCTCCGACATGATGTAACTGCCAGACAGTTGACTGAAGTTAAACTTTTAGACAGGCTCACGGTTGAGCAGCTCCATTCAGGGCAGAAAACGATTGACGAGGTTCAGAAAAGTCTTGAAAAATTTTTAACTAAACCTACAGCTATAGCTGGGCTGTACCTTGAATCCAGCAAAGAGATACTCTCTTTTGCTTTAGCAGCAAAGAGAAGAATCATAGGGAAAGCGCTGGCATTAGCATTTTTAGAGGCCCAAGCAGCTACTGGTTTCATCATTGATCCCACAACAGGTCAGAAGTTCTCTGTTGATGATTCAGTTGTTAGAGGGCTTACAGATAATGAATTCAAGAGTAGATTGCTTGAGGCAGAGAAAGCTGTTTTGGGCTATTGCTGTTCTGGGAAAGTGATCTCTGTGTATCAGGCTATGGAAGCTCGACTCTTAGAAAGACAAAAAGGTAAAAATATCCTTGAGGCTCAGATTGCAAGTGGGGGGGTCATTGATCCTGTAAGAAGTGTTCGTGTACCTCCAGAAACTGCCGTGCAGGTTGGCTTGCTTAATAACACAATTTTAAAATTCTTGCATGAACCTTCTAGTAATGCAAAATGTTTTCACAATCCAAATAACAGGAAAGCTATGTACTACGGTGATTTGCTGAAAATGTGTTTGTTCAGTGTAAGCAGTAAATGCCTTCTGCTTCCAGTTGGTGAAAGGAAAATAAGCAGCCCATCAGCAGAAAAAAGTCATAAAATTTCTGTAGTAGATGTCAAAACAGGAGCTGAAATGACTTCATATGAGGCTTATAAAAAAAATTGTGTCGATAAAGCTACATATCTTGAGCTTTCAAGACAAGAATTTGATTGGAAGGAGTCTACATGTTTTGACTCTGATGGGAATTCTTTTCTTTTGCTTACAGATCTTAAAACCGGTGTACAGTTTAATATCGAGGAGACTGTAAATCAGGGTAGAATTGGCAGAGCATTAGTCAGTAAATATAAGGAGGGTTTAATCACAGCTAATGAGTTCGGTGATATTTTAGTTAGCAGTTCACAGCCAAATAAAGATTTAAACAGTCCTATTGCAGGGTTCTGGGTTTCTGAAACCAATGAAAGAATTCCAGTCTTAAAAGCCTCACGCAAAAACTTGGTAGACAGAGTTACTGCCCTCCGATGTCTTGAAGCTCAGGTTAGTACAGGAGGCATAATTGATCCATTTACTGGGAAAAAGTACAGCATTTCAGAAGCTTTGCAAAGGGAGTTAGTTGATGATGGTTGTGCCAAGCAAATCCAGCAGTTTGAACTGATCTTTACTGGGGTCATTCACCCTGTGAGGAGCACAGTTATGTCAGCTGTTGAAGCTATGCAGTTAAATGCTGTAGACAAGGAAATGGGCATGCGCTGCCTGGAGTATCAGTACTTGACTGGTGGGTTGATAGATGCAAAGTCTCATTCCAGATTAACAATGGAGGATGCAATTAAGAATGGTATTATTGATGCTGTCACAGCTACAAAGCTGAAAGATGAAAAATTCTATGTTAAAGTTTTAACATGCCCCAAAACAAAGAAGAAGCTAACGTACAAAGAGGCTTTAGAAAGAGCTGTTTTTGATTGCCACACTGGACTGCGATTGTTAGAAGCAGCTCAGCCTATGAAAACGGGAATTTCCAGTCTTTACTATAATTCATAATGGAACAAAGATGGAAAATACAACAGAACAAACTCAAATGAACAGACTCATTTTGGGACCTGCTTTAAAACCCATTCAAGTCAAGGAAAATTTTGATAATGGCCTTTACGGAAAGTTATAAATGGTGTTTTCTAATGTAATCATGAGTTGTAAAACTAATTAGTACAAACCACTAATTAGTATAAACCACTACAACTAGAATTATATATTACTTGTTACAAAGTTGAAATTTATAGATTAATTTAGGCAGACTCGTAATTTCAAAATGCAGTTTATATGTTCAGTCTTTACCTGAAGGCCTTGTCTGACATTATCTACATGTGGGTAGTATAAATGAGAAGTTACTCTGAGGTTGGTGGAGTTAACATTAGTGCAAAATGGGTAGATTTAGGTGAGATAACAATTGGATTCTTACATTAAAAATTGAAAGGGATTGTTCATTTTGCGAATGAAGGCAATGCAGTATTTCATGTGACCTGATAATGTAATAATACAAATCAATTTGTATTATTTATTATTTATGCTACAGAAGTGGCAATAAAGTATACAAGGGTGAAATATGCAGTCCAGTAAACACACAAGCATAATTAATTTTTCTCACATCAGTATTTCATTAATTTTAGTGAGCTAGTCACATCATAAAGTTATATATCCTAATTTTTTCTCTCATTTCGTGTAACGTTTTTTTTAGAATAGTTTTCCTGCTCTGATAGGCAAATGAATTACAATTGCATATCAAATTAAAAAAAATCGATTGAAAGAAAGTGTTTTCATTTTTGCTTGTGATGCACGGAAGGGCTCTTAAACATGTTGTCAAAGTATTGAGAAGTTTCAAACTACTTACAGGGTGTACTACTATAAAAAAAATATATATTTTCCTGTGCAGAAAAGATTAAATGTCTCAGTATTTTACTTCGATTATTCTTGTCTCTGTAGACACAAAAGCAATGTATTCTTCCTAACTGTAATTTAGTAATCCAAGTACATAGATGGCAAAATGCTGGTATCCTGTGCTGGCTATACATTTCCACACCTGAGGGTAATGCAAAGGCAGCAATTGAAAGATACTTTATATGCAAATGTTGTTTAAATTTTATCTGCTGAGTAATGGCTGGGAAGGTACGCTTTTTCTTAATATCAGTCATTTTATAATGGATGTACATGTGTATGAATAAGCACCGTAATCATAATCACAAATCAGTTGAGGAATTACTTTGTTAATGACTGTAATTATGTGGCATTTTCATTCCTACGTCAAATTGTCATAGTAATGCATGTGGTGTTAAATAAAAAGGAATAATTTTATGTTTACATGGTAATACTGCTATTGTGGTAGAATTGTATTTCTGTGGACTTTGATGTTAAATATTCCAACAACTTACATGTTTTTTACAATTTGCGGTGCTCATCAGAAATCAATGGAAGAAGAAAAGAAGGAATATGTTGAGAAAGCTGGGGATTTACTGAAATGGGTGTCAAACCTCAGCCAGACACTTGGCAAAGAAGAGGGAGAAAAAGCTGAAAAGACAGATTTGCCTAAGCAGCAGGTACAGATGTCTTTTGGTAAAATACCACTTCCTCTTTTTAGGCTTTTGTGTTGATTAAAATCACAAAATATTCCATAAATACTTTTTTTTTTCCTCCAGTCACTATCCACATTTTACTAAAGATGTAATTTCACATTTGGCTGTGAGTAGAGGGTTGGATAAATGATCATCAGTGTTTAGGGACACAAACATTTTGGGAAGAAGTGCAAGCTGCTTTTTACAGGCCTGCCGTGTGACTTACTCTGGTGCTACAAAATGTCAGTTTAGAGAAACTAGACCTGCACACCGTAACTCACCCCCTGTAGAGGGACAGCGCGTCCTGGCTGGTTGGCACTTGCTAGGTCTGCCCCCTTGTCCTGAAACAGTTCAGTGAATAAGCCTGGTAACTTCTACCCTGGCACCAGGAAGGAGAAAGTTGGCAGGAGGTGCCTGAGGACTGGGTTTCTTTTCGCTTTTACGAAGTTTTCTGAGGGGTCCTCTTACAGGATAGTCAAAACAGGTGTTGACTGAGCCCTCTATTATTGCACTAGTCCCCAGGCTGCTGGAGTGGCCCATCTTGACACCTTTGTATTTAACAGGTGCATTGTCGTTGCGTACATTTTAACTCTTGACCATAAATTTCCATCTGTGAAACATCGTATCATTTCTAGCAGCCCCCTGGCTAGAGTTGTTCCACAAAATAGCTTAGTGACAACTAAAAAGATTTTAGTAGGTGAAGGTATATCTGCACGCTGAGCAGCAGAGGCACAGAGCAGTGTCTTGTCCACATCCCTCAGTACAGGGCTGGATGTGGTCATGAAAACATGATTTTGGCCCTCCTGGCAGCCTGTTGCTGCATGTTTTATTTTGGTCATGCGTGCTGGTGCCTGTTAGAGCCGCTGGAGCAGCACATGCATAAATCAGGCTTGCTGTTGGGCAGGTTGGCAGTCCTGCAGTCCTGATGGCCACCAGTCCCAGCGTGCTGCTTGTTTGCAGGGGACCAGTGCTAGTTCTGTTACAGAGTTTGTCCCTGTGTGTATAGGAGGAAGTAAGTGTGTATTAATTTGAACACATTGATTGGTAAATCGCTGACAGTAAGGATCAGGATTTGCAAAAACGTTCAACACTGGTCTTTTTCTGCCCTTGTTAATGACAACAGTGCAAACCTTTGTCAGCATTGGGCCAGTGCTCAACTCCTTAGAGCATCTTGGCTTACTGTAGCAACTATGGGTGGCATCTTCCCCGTGCAGCCGGAGTCCTCAGTGTGTAACCTGTGGGTTAGCTGCCTTGGCTTCCTCTGGCGTGCAGGAGATGGGTGTTTGCTGAGGGTGTTTCCTTCCCTTGTGAAATGGCCCCAGCGCAGTAGTGGCATCTTCCAGAGGTGCCTGGTTTAGTGACTTCACTGACTAGCATGGGTACCTCGACAAGTTTTGTAGAAACGTGTAGACTAGTGATTTGACAGCCAATGTCAGCTGAAACATGGGGGAGTGGGGTTGCTGTGGGGTGTAATCATGGACCCGGTGGAGAAGCTGGTGCTGGTAGTGACAGGGTGTGCATTAGCATCCACAGCAGTATCAGTTCCCTGAGCAAAGTGGAGCTCATGGCCCCACCTGCTGCCTCAGCCTGCTCACATCATCTTCTGCAGCGCATGCAGTGCTTGCTCTCTTGGTTTCTGTCTGAGCAGCACAAGTGGTGGGATTGTGGCTTGCTGGCAGTGATTGCAAAGGGAGGTTCTTCCCAGACCGCATTCAGGCCCTTTGGCACAGCGCACACAGGGACAGAATTGGTTGTGTCCAGACCCAGGTGAATGCAGGGCCCAAGTGCCTTGCTAGAGTTCTCTTAGCACTTATGTCGAACATTATCTAGGACTTTCTAACAAAGTTATAGACTTCCCTTTGATACTTTGCTCCTATTTATCCAAAAAAGTGCTTTTCTTTGAAGAGACTGCAGGCAGTTTCTCAGAAAAGTTGTAAGATTAAATTCTTGCAAGTTCCTCTGCCAGAACAAGTGCTTTAGTGGGGATGACACAGAAATTATAGCAGGGACAATATTAATAAATAATCCATTTTTTCCAAGTGTCTGATACTGCATTTGTCCTTGTCATTGAATTTCATCAAGGCTTGTGGCCTTCTGGTATGGTTTTTTAAAAAGTTGCTATCTCATTTTGGTGAGTGACTTCTTGAACTTGATCATTGTACATTTATCTTTATGAAGCCGCTTTAATCTGTGCCAGCTATAGTAAGTGATTTTAAATGATTGGTTGATTTTCAAACAACAATTTGAGATAAATTATATTTATTTCACTCGATAGTTTTCTAATACAAACAGCTTGCTTAAACCAAAAGACATACCATAATGACATATATATATATATATGTAAATGGTACAATTCCATAATAACGAATATCGCTTTAAGAACAGCTGGTATTTAAAAAAACCCTCTAGTTTATTGATTTTAGTCCCATAAAGAGATAGTATGCTTGTTTTTATATATGTGCATAGTTAAGTCTTGAACACAGGTTGTTTATTTTTCAGATTTCCCTGCATGAAATGTCAACCAAGAAAGAACAAATAGCTGAAACTCTGCAGACTACTCAGTCGTTTTTAGCTAAGCACAGTGACAAGTATGCCATTTTTTATTTTTCCAATAATGTTAATGAATTGAATCAGTACATCCTGTTTGTTTAAAAAGATATCATAGCCTCATCTTACAGTTCCGCTTAGTAGTACTTTTACCAATTTCCCCTCCCCTTTTTTAAGTAAAGGTAAACAGATAACTCCCTGCAGGTTACAGATTACTCAGAGACCTCCTCCCATTTTTCTTTTTTTCTTAATAGAATGACAGATGAAGAGAGAAATGAAATGGAAAAGCAAGTCAGATCCCTCCAGGAGAGCTACAGCTTGTTAGCCAATGAAGCTTTGAAACAGCTGCAGGAAGCACAGTATCTGGGTGATGAAAAGATGGAAGAAAAGGTAACAAGATTGAAACTTAGATTTCAGTCTCTTTTGGGGCTTACTGCATGGTTTTGGAACCACACATGATCAGCAAAAGAAGAAGCTGCAATTAACTGTGTGTGAAGGAACATGTTTTAATTGACTGAAGGTTTTTGTGTATTTGCTGTGGAATACTGTGTGTGACCTTACCCGTGCATATGAACATTCTGCTCATCAGATTTTTTTGTGGAGAGTCTTAATAATTTGTGTCTTGCATGAAGAAAGATAAACAAATCATTCATCTCTTAACTCTTCTCTTAAAAGCCATTCTTTGACTGCTAGATAAGTCTATGTTTCTGCTGCAAAAATGACACCATAAAATAACCTGTTAATCTGTCCCATATATCGCTCAGAAATGTCCTAGAAGAGATCTACTTTCAGTTTTTCTTAAAACTTACCTGGATATGAAAATAAGAGCACATAATGTGATTAGCTCTGAGACACTACAAATACATTTGTTAATGGGATCTTAATCTTAAATACGGAATTCTCAAAAATTACGTTGCAAACGACTGTTCTCATATACGCATAGAGGCAGTGTCTGTGTAATTAGTTCAAATTATGTTGCCAAACTGACTTCATGCTTTCCATGCAAACTAAATGCAATATTTGATTCTAGAGTATCTGATTCCATATTGTTGAGTGTATATACAGAAGTGCTGTATGCTGTAAACATGAATAGCATGGTGGATTTGAATCACATACTGTTTCTGAATAGTCTAACCTTTCACAGACATTTAGAGCATGAAAATTTGCCTTTCAGGTGTATGTTCTATTTGCTCACTCTGCAATCATTTCTTCTATTGTCTTTCACTAACCCTATTTATATATGCAAAGCATAGGTTTTCAGTTCACAGATGCATGTTGATTTTAAATCTTTTATCACATCGTGTGCTGTTGAATGACTGACATAGATCACTTGCGCATTTGAGCTGCTAACATTCACTGCACTCCTCCAGGCCTGGTAAGTACATGTTTTTATGCTTATCATGCATTCAAAATAGAAATAAAATTTAAAATACAGTCTGAAAATAGTGATAGCATTTCTTTTATGTTCCTTTCTAGGTGAATAAAGTCATTGCTGGTGTCATTGACCAAACGACTGGAGAAGTCCTTTCAGTCTTTCAGTCTATTTTAAAAGGTTTTATTGACTATGACACTGGAATTAGATTGCTTGAGAATCAGCTGATCCTTTCTGGAATCATTTCTCCAGAATTAGGAGTATGTTATGATTTGGAAGAAGCTAAAGCTCATGCCCTAATTGATGAGCAGACTCTGTTGCAGTTACAGGAATTAAGTAATGCAAAGAAACTTATTTCAGGGTCGTCATTATCAAATCTTCCAGTTGCTTCAGCTTTGGAACAAGGTTTAATTTCAGAACCTGTGGCTATTAAAATTCTTGAGAATCAGCTTTCAACTGGGCACTTGATTTTGCCATCTACTGGAGAAAACCTGACCTTGCAGAATGCTTTCCAGAGAAACCTAATTTCTCCAACATTATATGCAAAACTTCTGGAAAGACAAGACATAGGTAAAGATCTCATAGACCCCAACTGTGCTGAGAAGATTTCCCTTGAACAGATGATTCATAGAAGCATATTGCATGAAAAAACAGGGCTAAGACTCCTACCTGTGAAACCACAAGAAAAAGGCAGAATCATGTTCAAATGTGGAAGGAGGATAACCGTTTTGAGGGCAGCCCATGAAGGACTCATTGATCGGGAAACAATGTTCAGGCTGCTGGGTGCTCAGTTAATGTCTGGAGGTATAATTGACCCTGACTCAGGGAGGAGAATGACTGTGGAGGAAGCTATGAGACAAGGGATGATAGATCAGGACACAGCTTGTGGGATCCTCACGCATCAGGTGCAGACTGGTGGAATCCTTTGTCAAAATTCAGGACAACGCTTGACTGTTGATGAAGCAGTACAATGCAACTTAATATCATCCACCAGTGCACTGTTGGTATTAGAAGCACAGAGAGGCTTTGTTGGACTAATCTGGCCTCACACTGGTGAAATATTCCCTGTATCAACTTCTTTGCACCAAGAGATGATAACAAATGAGCTGGCATTCAAAATACTAAATGATAGACAGAAAATAGCTGCACTTTACATTCCAGAAACTTGTGAAATACTCAGTCTAGATAAAGCCGCACAATCAGGGATAATAGACATCAATACTTTATCTGTTTTGACCAATGTGACTTTGCCAGATAAAATGCCCAATGTAGAGGAATTACAGTCCCCTTGTAAAAAAGCTGCAAAATGGTTATCAACATACGAATTCCTACCATCTGTATTTCATGACTGTGAGGAGGAACATGAAGATTCTGGCACAGAAGACCCTGTATGTCATAATATAGATCAAGCTAAGAAACTATTCATATCTTACCTGATGGTGAATAGTTACATGGATGCAAACACTGGAGGAAGACTTTTGTTATATGATGGACAACTGCAAGAAGCTATCAATAGGTTGCTGGAAGGTGATGGTGCTGCGTATAACGCTGGTGTGTCAGAAACAGAGTTCAATAACAAATACATAACCTCGAAAGGAATTAACCTGAAGTCAGCTGGCAGTGTCCACTTAAATAATGTCACAGGCAGTGTTCAAGGTTATCTTTCAGGTGCTGAGAATACTTCTAATAACAGGAAATTAAATCAGTTTGGAGATTTTGGGAATTATGTATCTTCACATGGAGAAGATCTCCGTGCATGTAGACCAGATGTTTGCAATGCCATTGGTACTGAGCAATCAGAATATACACAGGAGACGTTGATTACTAACCCTACAGAACTTAGAAACATAGTAAGTAGCACTCAAAATTCCATGAACAGGAATGGAGTCAGAGGTCGTCTGGAGGTTTCGGAGTGGACTGAACTGTGTAAGCTTAACAGTCAGAAGGCAAATTCAGGAAACATTGAAGGATGTCTTCCAAATGACTCAAATGCAAATCTTGTTTCAGAAACAGAGAAAGAAGAGATTTATATGGCAGAAGGTCTGTGTAATGAAAACAGGAATGATAAAACCTCAGAAAATTCCTTAAGTGTGAATGATTTGTCAGATAATGAAACCTGGAGAGACCTAGAAAGGTGCACAAAATACAGGCCTCACATATTGCAAGCTGACAATAGCAGAATAGTACTGGGTAGCAGCAAGAAAGATGATTTTCAGAGAAGTCTTGGTTCATCCATCAGTTCAGATACTGAATACAGACTTCCAGAAGATATTAGTCAGTGTGGTGACACACTACTTTTTGAGGATAATCGATACAGTGAGCAACCTCTACAGGACTACGCTGATGTGTGTAACAATCCATCTCTAGAGGACTATCTTCATATACATGACAGGCTATCCTTGGAGGACTGGCTGGATTTGCGGAGTAAGCTGTGTCTAGAAGACAGTGGAGACATGCACTGCAGGCCTTCATTGGGTGGCGACGCTGTTCTACATGATGGACCACCTGTGGGGGACAGTAACAGCCCAGCACAAAGGCTAACAGTAGAAGAAAGCAATCTCACATTTGAGAAGTTACCACTGTGTGACAGTAGTTCTGACTCATCAGTAGAAGGGAGCGATGGCATCCCACAGTTTGAAAGTAACTGCTTGCAGCATGAATGCAGTGAGGTAGTCTCTGAAGATGGCAGCTCTCAGTTTGATGATGATGAAGATGATGTCTATGAAACGCCTCAGGCTGATGATGATGACAGTGATGTCTATGATACTCCACAAATGGATGATGATGATTCCTGTGGCACTTCTCAAGGTGGTGATGGTTTTGATGCCTTGCAGCTGCGGGACGATAATACACCAGAGCCAGAATTGTCTGGAACGTCAGTTCCATTAAATTTTCTAGAGGAGAGAGGTGGTCTAATAACCCTAGGAGAAGAGACCAGCTCTTTTCAAGAATTTGCAACTAATGCTGGAGAGACCGTCCGTGTAAATTTGACAGGGCAACCTGAGATCAGAAATACAGCTTCTGCAAGTGCCGAAGCTATGGAAGGAATCCGTGAGGAGGAAGGAGAAAGAACAAGGAGCTTTGGAGAGAAGAAGCAAAAATTACCAGTTACTCTGGAGAGTGAAGGAAGAAAGGAGGGAGGCCTTAGTTCCTTACGGAAGACGTATGAAGCAGAAGTACAAGACAGGGATGAGGAAGATGAAGTGAAAGCGGAAAGTGACTCTTATGAGGATGAATCTGAAGGTACACAGGAGGAGGAAGATTATGAAGAGGATTATGATAGTTCTGATGACTCTGACAGTGATGAAGAAATGGTTATTTCTTATCCACATCATCAATGTATAAACAAAGATGACCAGTTGTTAATTTCTTTAGGAGACATAGAAAATAGCAATGAAAATAATCAGAATATTGGTGACTGTTGCTGTTCTTTAGGCCACAAGACAGTATATGCTTTGCAATTCCAGCCTAACCATGAAAATGGAAAACTATCCTCAGGAAAATGTGAATCTGCATCAGATGATTCTGAGAAAAGATGTGTTGGTCTTACATGTGCAAGTGAAGACAACAGACAGCAGGAAACAGAAGATGGATATGGGACTTGTGTCGAAAGTAAACACATGTCACAAGACACTGCTGAGCCTGTTCAGTCTGAAAATACCTTTGACACTAAAGGCATGTCCTGTAAGAGTGAAGAAAATAATAAAACACAGTTTAAGGTTCCAAGTTCTCAGCTTCTTGATGATGCTGTGACATCTGATGAGCGTGTAACAGCCTTCCTAATTACAAAGCAAGCTACTGATGATGATGAAAGTACTCAGACAAATTTGCTGCTTTCAGAATGCCTTAGTGATAGCATGAATAAAACCAATAGTACCATGCCAACATTACATTCGAACCATGGACAAAGACAGAGAGATGCAGTATTTGCAGAGGAAAAAGTATTAAATTATATGGCTGGTATGGAACAACTAAAGGAAAGTTCATCCCAAATGGACAATAAATTCCTTAAGGATATGCCTTATGTGAATGATAGTGATAGTTCACTTAGTGACCAAGTACATCCAGTCACTGGTTGGAAGCATGGTCAAATAGGAAGAGGTTTTGAAATTCTTACAGAAAATAAAAACAGAATAAAGATTATGGAGGAATGTGATATCATGGGGCTAAGGAAAAGTCCCATTCAGATGGAAAGCCTTGGGGAAATATTTGATGCATCAGTAATTAAAGCTGATAGAGAAGCTCCTGTTTCAAGTAAAGAAAAAATAAATGTTAATCAAGCTTTGCTTGACATTGGAGGTGGTGTGAAGTCAGATGAATTTAAGAGAGATTTTAACATTTCTACTTCTTTGAAACAATATACAACTGACATAAAAAGCGGCAGCCATTCAGAATTGGATAAAACTGAATCCTGTTGCTTTATGGACAGGGAAATAGGGGAGAAGGGCATACAGAATGGAAAGGATTTTCTGCTGAATATGGAAGAAATGTATTCAAGTGAATTTCACACCTATTCTTTTCCCTCAACTGATAGAGTGAAACCAAAGGAAATCAGCATAACTAAAGAAACGGGGAGACTTACCTGTCAAAATACTGACAATGTTCTTAAAGACTTCTCAGAAAAAAAGAGCAGCAATAATAGTGAATTTTCCCCAGTAAAAGCAGATGCTTTAGGAAGTATTGAGGATGCCAAAGAATCAGGAGATGGGAGTGAAGTGCTACCTTCTGGGAGTCATACCCATACTACTGATGTTTCTTCTGCAGTTCTGAGCAGCATAGGGACTGACTTGAATTATTGTGCCCAGAAAGAACATGAGATGCTGGAAAACACAAAGGAAGAAAATTTTATGGCCAGTGAGACTTGTCCCCTTGGAAGTGGTTTCAAAAAACAAATGTCCATGGAGTCATTGCAAAAGGAAATGGGACCCTGCAAAGATTTTCAAGTCAAGGAAGGTATTTCACTATCACCAGCAGTGTCTGATACACTAATGGAAGACTTAAAGAATATATTACAAAGGAAATTGAAAACAGGACATGTTTACTGCAAGCAGGAGGGTGAACCTCTGAGTTACTCCGATACCAAAATGTTAATGCAAAATTTACTTACAATGGTTAGAAGCACCCAGCTTGGGAGTGACACGCCTAGTGGGTCAAATCTCAAGCAAATAAGCAATGCTGTTAGAACTGCATTCATGGTTACCACACCATCTACAGAGCCAAAGGACAGTGATGCTCTTTCATTGCTTTGGCCTGACTGCAGAAGTCCTGATCTTCTTCGTGATATTCTGAGGCAGGAATCCTGCAAGCAAAAGATTGCTGACCCAGACAAAAGGAAGACTGAAACAGATATGAAAGCTCCTGTTCCAAAACTTACTGCTTCTGAACTTCTGGAGGTTTTTCAAATCTCACCTGGAGATGAACGTACAAGCAAGTTAGAGGAGCTGATAAGTGGTTTGCTTACAAGCTCACAGGTGGCTGGTTTCACCACAGAACACGAGAGTAAAGGCAAAGTAGACGGGCTTTGTACTCTTTTCTCAACAGAACAATTGGAGTTTGGATCAGAAATTGCTAAAGAGAAAACATTGGCAGACGATGCAGCTGTTGCTTGGAAGTGTGACTGGGAGCATGGGAAGACAGAGAGCCTGTCCGGAGGCTTTACTGAGCCTGTTTTCAAAACAAAAGAAGCAGACCTGGAAGACACCCCTATTAGCATGGTAAGTAACAACAGTTAGTATGTGCTATGGGTCCTGTGTTAAAGGAATTGCATGAATCCTTCATAGTGCTGGAAAGAATAATTAAACTGGAAAAATGATTGACACATTAAATTATAACACTAAAATAAACTATAATTAAAACAAGGAATTCTATTGCTTGTTTTCATGTCCATTAGTTTGAAAAATCTTTTCATACTGTTAAAACTCATTCTCAGGTTGATGGAGTACAGCAATGTTTAAAGTTAACAGAGAAAATGCGAGGACACTTGGCAGTGCTTCAGGATATGAAAAGCCACTTAGATAACCAGGAGCCTAATAGTAACAACTTGGAAATACTGAAAGATGAATTGGAACAACTAGAGGTAAGTAAAGTCTTATTTATGCTTGTATGTCAGTGATGGGTGCTAGGAAGAGCCCTTAGATTAACAAAGAGAGATTTCCAATATAGTTAAAGTAATTCACATTTAAATGTTCTTCTTGCTTAGTAACTTAATGCATTTTATGTGTGTTCTCTTTGTAGTCATTTGAATCTGGACTGGCTACTTTTGCAATTATCCTAAAAAATGATATGAAGTTGACAGAAGAGTTTTTAAAGTTTTGTAACAGAGATATTCCTGGAGAGAAACTTGAAGAGCTAAAGATAAGCTATGACTGTTTGCAGGAAGCATTTCTGGTGGTCTGTGATACGTCTTCAAAACGAGCAAAACAAATAATCAGTGCTATTGACTCGGAAATGGTATGTTTTTATCAAGTGTATGTTTTTGCCTTGGTTTTCTTCAAGGTAATTTGGCTAAACAGAATTTGATTTTGCTTTATTTTGTTTTATCTTAATATAAAAGTATGTGTATGATTCTATTTAATATGATAGAAAATGTGACTAGGCTGCAGGGGTATCATTAAATATACAATTTCCCTTTCTAGTCTAAGCTTGCAGTATTACACCAGCAACTTGTAAGCAGACTGCAGAGATTTTCAGACTGGATCACAGAAAACAGTAAAATCATGAATGACTACACAGTGAATACTAATGATATGGAAGAGCTGACGAAAAGTTTACAGCTATTTAAAGTAAGTATTCTTTATGGCAGGTGTTGGTGCTTCTGACAAATGTTGCTACATATTATTAATTATTAGCTAGCTTTTGTATACCTGCTCATTAACCTCTGTCCCTTAAACAGATGGCTAGAACTAATTACTTAAGACAACAACTGCTTGATAGTCCAGTAATAAAAACGTGTTGATTTGCTTTTTCTCTCAAAAAGATTTTTGACCGAGTTCGACTTCCTGAGAAGGCTGTTGGTTCTGCTTAAATTTGTTGCAATAAATATGACCCTTTTTGGAAATCTAATTTATAATACAAATATTTCAGTGATTAAAAGGACGAGGTCCAGAATCTTTACTGAAGTGTAGTTACCTTCCAAATCAATTATATGTCAGAACAAGAAGAAAGGGAAAGATAAAAAGCTTCTTCACTACACAATCCATGAAATGAGTCATTAAAAACAAATCAGATTAAATTTTTAGTAAAGTTCATACACCTCTGTATGTATGAATGGTAAAAATTACATTATTTTATTGTGCTTTAATAGGGTTCCAGTATGCATGGTAATGCCATAGGGACGCAAAGTGACTAACTGTGGGCAGAAGTTGCCACACTGCTGGCAGTGGGACTTCTCGCTCTGGAATTGAGAAGTAAATATTTTAACGTTTCTGGGTCTTCAGACCTAGAAAAGTTAAACCTAACCTGCCGTAAATCTTCCAGAGTTCAAGGTCAGCCAGTTTTCAAACATCCATGAGAGAGCAAAGAAATAGAGATATTAAAGGTCATCTTATTTATTACTTGGACTTGGACTGTCCCGGAGGCAAACTATGCAGAAATTCAAATGCCATATCTGAATGTGTCAGAATGATTTGGGCACAGAATTTTTATTTACCGCGGCTAAAAAAAGAGGGTAGCAATACTTGTGTTTTATTTGTACTGATTTTGTCTTCATTGCTATTAATTTCCTTCTCTTCGTTCACAGAACAGGGCTGCAGAGCTTGGCTGTAAAAAAATGCACCTGGAGTCCACTGCGTTTGATGTTCAGTTCTTCATTTCTGAACACGCTCAAGATCTTTCTCCTAACCAGAGCAAACAGCTGCTGAGGCTCTTAAATACCACCCAGAAATCTTTTCAGGAAGTGCAGGAAGCAGTGGCAACTCAAGTGGAAAGTTTAGAGACTCAGTTGCAGGCAGCGCAAGAGCGGGGTGATCAGAAGGTTTGCCTTTCTGTGTGAATGTGTGCTGAGTGTTTCTGTCTATGGATGAGGAATTTTAATACCAGCATGCCGTATGAAGTGTATTCCTATCTTTTCAGGTTTTACTACAGATACAGCCATAGTTCTACAAAGATAATATTAATGAAGTTTGGTGAATTGTCATTTTTGTCTCTCCTTAGTACAATCACAGAAACAGCATATTAGATTTTGGACAGACAGAGTTTTTGGCCTTAGGATCTGTACAGGCTGAGGTGACCAAGTCTGCTCTTTCTAGCAATGAGGGAAATGTACTTGAGGTGTCTCACAGCTGTTGTTTGTTTAGCAGCTATATCAGCAATTAAATAAAGCCACGAACTCTTCTGGCTGCAGCTGTATTGATCAGTGTATTTACTGTTGTACCATGGCTTATCACTTCTGTCCTGCTGAAGATTTTCTTTCCTTTAATTTGCCAGGTTGTCTGCTTATGTGATCATTTTTCTAGGTCTTTGTAGTCAAAGACCCAGATTTGTTGAAATCCTTGCTACCTCAGCTTGTTTTGACTGAGACAGGTTAGAGGGACAAACATAGGAGTAAATCAGCAAAGATATTTGCGATTCTAGGTATGGGCGCTGGAAAAGCTATGAGTCAAGTTGGGACAGTTACCAGCTCAACTGGCATGGCTGCAGTCAGTAAGGATAAGCAGCCTTTGTAGAGTCAAAGGAGGCTAATAAGATGCTGCAGTGTAACTGCATCTCCTCTCATAAAAGCACTATCAAGACTCAGAACCACCACATCAGCCCCCGGTTTATGTATAATTAAAGGTGTTTTAGCATTCTAAAGACTTTGTATTATTTTGTCATTCTAAGGACATTTGTCTCCAACTTACTTTGTGAAAGAAACATAAAATTGAGTAAAGGAAGGGCACAGATAACTTTTCTAGAACTTGGCAACAATAATGAGCTTGCATGTTTTGTTCTTCTCTACTGCTTAAAAAGTCAACATTTTCTATTCAGGTAACATATTATTCATACCAACAAGAGCTAACTCACAATCACAACTAACCTCTGTTTTGATATCCTTTTTTCAGAATTAATGGTGTTTATCACAGGTTTCAAGCGGTTAAGAGACTGGATTTTCACTCCTGTCGTTTGGAGATTTCATCTTTCACATATGTGCATGGCCAGACTTCTATTGGGCAATTCCATCAAACGTGGTCTCTTTTACTTACAACATATTTGAGGTTTATCCATAACTTCTGTATTTCATCTTGCTCTTTGTACCACCGCTATCATGTTTACAGCATACTTTTAAAATTACTGCTTTGCAATATTGATGTTCAAAGGTAATTCCTTGTTAAGAGTGTCTGTTAGTTACAGAAGTGAGGACATTTTTGTTCTATTGTTCAATTGTACTTGGCTTTAATGTAGGATGTGGCTGAACGGCAGCAGGAATGCAGAGAGAAACTGCAGGAAATCTGTGATTTGCTTACACAGACTGAAAATCGACTAATTGGACAGCAAGAGTCTCTTGTTATTGGAGACAGCAAGGCTGAGCTGGAACGATACCAGACCAAACAGGAGGTATGCACAATTCTAGTCAGATAAGTTAGAGAAGACCGAGTGCAGAGGAGAGTGACTAGACTTTTGTTGAATAACAAGACTTGTCTTGTGAGAGGAGAGTAGAATAGATCTGTTTGACCTACCAGAAGTAAAGGCTTAATGGAATGCAATCTAAACTGCTGCCCATGAATAATATACTTCACTATGTGCCAGTGGGAGAAAAGAAATTTTCAAACTTGGAGACACTAGAATAGGGAGCACATCCTAGATATTTCAAGAAGCATTCCTGGAGCAGCTGTGAAATTTGTTAGATATTAGCTTAAGATTGTTCCTGTCAGTTGTGATAAAATCATGCATGTTTATTACGCTAAAAAATTTTGCCAGCTTTTTAACTGGTATCAGGGAGTGCTTATTCCTGTTCACAGTATTTTGAGGAATTCTGCTGCAAGGCTGTCTCTTGTCTGAGGCTTACTCCTGTTTTGGTTTGAATTCTCTTTTTTCTGGTGTTGATCTCCTTGGTGTTCTTGCGTAACAGAGCCCTTTGCTTGCTTGCTTTCCTATTGCAGCCTTGCTTTTCAGCTGTATCCTGTCACCTGTAAGCTTTTACTCTGTTCTGACTGATACTAATTGAGTTTATGATAGTTAAAGGACTGAAGGACTTGGTACGTTTCTTTTTCCTCCTTCTCCTAGTAGTAGTTTACTATACAGAAGAGCTCAAAATCAGGTTTGGTAATCTATAAAGGCAGAGATTTCCTTATTCATCTTGCTTTGCTTTACTTATCTTCAAAGTAACATATCTAGTTTGACAAAGTTCTCCTTATTCTAAGTGGAAAGATGCAGATACCCCTGGGGTACCTCTTAATATTGCTTACCTGTTTTAAGAATTTATGGCTTAAATGGAGTACCCATGGGAGTGAAGAATGATACAGCATATGCTTCGGGGGTTTTTCCATCCGTTATTTGTGACTACCTAGTAGATTTGTTATTTACTGACTAATTTCTTGTAAGACACCATTGTAGAAGTGTGTCTCAGGAAGGGAATGGGAGCTTAAAAAAGGTCTTCTATAGATGAAATCAGAGCTTTCATTGTCAGTGAGCTGTTGAAAAGGGAGCACAGAGATCTTTGTGAGAGAAAGAAAATATTGTCTTGATGCAGCATCCCCAAGAAAATCTTCCAAACATACTTGCCAAAGTGTTAAAACAAGCTGCAGTTTTAGCTGCCAAACTATGTTCTATAATTGCTGCAAAATCTGTAGTCCAGAATGTGAATCAAATATTTTTATTTTGCAGCTTCAAGTGTTGCACTCATACAAAGAAAAAAACCTTAATTATTTCAGTAACTGGGTGAATGTATTCAACAGCATAATTATCATTATAATTTAAGCTCCCTTCAGATAACTGGGAGGCAGATTTTTTTTATCTGACTCTATCATAGGACTAGGCGAACTCCTTTGGATAAACTAAAACTAAACATCTGTTCTCTATGAAATTTAATGGACTTAAACAATCCTTGGAGATTGAAATATGATCATTGGTTACAACTAAAGAAAAATATTCTTATGGCTTTTCTGGCCTGAACAAAACCAAGAAGAATGGGAAAACATCCACCTGGGAAAGCTGACTACAAGTTTCTGACATTTATTCAGTCCCCTTTCTTTCTGCAGCTTTCTCTTAAGATAGCAATGAAACGAACTTGTCAGGAGACTCACCTTGCTAACTACAGCGTAGCAGATTTATTTTGTGTCTGGATATCTAAAAGATAAGATATATTTTCTTTGGTGTACATGGAAATACAATATTTGAGCTGCTAAACAAAAGGAAAAAGTGGCCTCAGTCTGAATAGGAGTGTAAGCTAACAGACTTGTAATTTTAAAAAAACAGACAGATGGAGCTGCAGCAACATTCTAAGATGCTGATTTTATTTTTTAAATAATCCTATCTGTAATTTAGTAATGTGTCATGTGCTCCCAAGTTAGAAAGGAGCAAGTGTGGTGCTTACCCCCAGAGCAGAGATTGTTCCAATAAAGTTAATTGGAATGATCTGGTGAATAATTTACTTACTCCTATTTACTTTCTTTTTTCTCAAAAGGAGATACAAAAAGACATGAGAATGAGTGCCCAGACACTGGCAGAGATTGTGAAAAATACTGAAACCTTCTTGAAAGAGAATGGAGAAAAGTTGTCACAAGAAGACAAGACTATTCTTGAACAGAAACTTAATGAAGCTAAGACAAAGTGTTTGCTCCTTAGCCAGAAGGCAGAAGAGTCCAAAAAAAAATTGGATAAAGCTATGACAACAGCAATTAAGCAGGAAACAGAAAAGGTTTTTAGGCAACCATTTTGTACTTTTATTCAAACTTTTTACATGTCATATGGGATTAGTCTTGCAACTTAGTGTTGTGTGGTGGGTTGACCCTGGCAGGACCGTCAACCTCCATGGCTGCAGGGCACAGCCTGCCTCCGTGGGTCTTCACCACGGGCTGCAGGGGAGTCTCTGCTCCGGCACCTGGAGCCCCTCCTGCCCCTCCTTCTGCACCGACCTGGGGGCTGCAGGGCTGCTCCTCTCACATAGTCTCACTCCTCTCTCTGGTTGCAGTTGTGCAGGGTGTTTCCGCCCCCCTTAAATATGCTATCCAAGAGGTGCTGCCACTGTCACTGATGGGCTCGGCCTTGGCCAGCAGCGGATCCGTCTTGGAGCCGGCTGCTCTGTCGGACATGGGGGAAGCTTCTCGCAGCTTCTCACAGAAGCCACCCCCATAGCCCCCTGCTACCAAAACCTTGCCACGCAAAACCAGTACATATTGATGTGATGTGGAGAGATTAAAATGTTATTTCATTTGAATGACTAATAAACTGCTGATTTATTTTCTTTATGGAACAAAGAACAATATATATATGTCAATCAGATATTTTGTTTAGCATTAATGTATTTTAAATGGTCTGTTTACATATGCTATTTTGTAGTGCCTAAAGAAGATTTCTAAACTGAAACTGTGAAATTTCAATGTAGGTTGCAGCCATAGAACAGCTGGAAGAAAGTAAAAATACAATAGAAAATCTCTTGGATTGGTTATCAAATGTGGATAAAGAAGCGGAGCACGGCTGGAAGTTTAAGCAGGTGATAGAACAGAATGGAACACACTTTGAAGAGGGAGATGTGAAGGCTTTGGAAGGAGAGGAGGATGATGTCAATGGTAATCTGCTGGAAATTCAGCAAGACATGGAAACTCAGGTGGATGGACGAGTAAAAAGCACAGAAGATAATCTGAACCAGCAGTATCAGAAAGTCAAGGTACTGTTACTGGGTTTATTCAACATGTTGGTGCTAAGCATATCAGTCCTCATTCGACATGAGTGGATTCAATCGCATCCTTTCTGTCATAGACTTTGGAACAGGCACTGGAAAGTTAGTGATGTACACCAGTAGGAATTTCAGTATTTCAAATGTATTGTGAATTTGTCACTTTTTGCTGTTACTGTGGTTGTTTTATGTATTATGGCTCAGTTTTATGGCTTCTGTTAACTTACAGTTGAGCAACCAAGAACTTCTAGGTGAGATTTCACGGATGTGTTGATGAAAATGATTATGCTGTTAGCTGATACTATCTTGGATTTTCTTTTTTATTGAAAAAGCAACCAAGCCCAAAGAAAAATAAGATCATTTATTTTTGTGTACTTCCACTTTTTTGATGATTCTTTTCTGCACCTAATGCCTACAGGATAATTGCCCACTGTACTCACGGACGAAAAGCATTAAGGTCTGTTTTACATAGCTGTTTTACATAGGAGTAGAAGACCTTCAAAAATGGTGATTTTTTGCAAGAATATATTTGAAAGATGGATTTTGTTTGGGATACAGTTATAGTTCCTATGACTTAACTGTTTTTTACATGAGATTGAAGCAATTTGCATACATAGTACATGTCTCAATTTTTAAAGGCAAAAGGACCTGGTTTATGACCAAGTATATTTGATAAGAATTTTGATTTTGCTAAGCGTGCTAGCCTAGATGTTAAGTAATAAACAAATAATTTTTATTAGGAATAAAGTTAAAGGGATCGATAATGACTAGATTTACTATGCAGAGTTGTCTTTTAGAAGTACAGAGGAAAATGTTTGTGTGTTATGTATCTCCTAGTATTTCTGATTTCCAATGATATTTGAAGACTCTCGTTTGGTCATGGCCTGTATATCTGGCTGAAATTGCCATTATGATGTCTCATAAAATTTTGAAACTGCACAGAAATGTGATGACCAGGAGCCATGCTTTCACTTAAATAACTCACAAAATATTTTTTAATAAATAATATGAAAATTAGAAAAGCTTTTTCTCATTTTGATGGACTTCGTTTCATCGTTTCTGAAGAAGCAACCAAGAACGTGCTGGTCATAATTTATCCTTTTCTTTCTTGTAGGCTCAACATGAGAAAATTATTTCACAGCAGCAGGCTATCATAATAGCGACTCAGTCTGCTCAGGCACTGCTTGAGAAACAAGGGCACTACCTTTCCCCGGAAGAAAAAGACAAGATGCAAAGGAACATGAAAGAGCTGAAGGCTCAGTATGAGACTGCTTTGGCTGAGTCAGAACGGAAAATGAAATTGACTCATTCTCTAAGAGAAGAACTTGAGAAATTTGATGCAGATTATAGTGAATTTGAAACCTGGCTGCAGCAGGCAGAACAAGAACTTGACAATTTGGAGGCAGGTGCTTCTGACTTCAGTGGCATAATGGTCAAATTGAAAAGGCAAAAGAGTTTTTCAGAAGATGTTATATCTCACAAAGGTGATTTACGGTATATTACAATTTCTGGTCAAAGAGTTTTAGATGCTGCAAGATCATGTAGCAAAAGAGATGGTGTGAAGGTTGACAAAGATGGTATCGATACTTCAGCTACATATACTGAAGTGCAAAATAAACTGGATAGTGCTTCAGATCGTTTCAAATCTCTCTATACTAAGGTAAGTTTTATTATACTGAATAGGAAAGACTGCTGTGATTGATTTGGCAGTTTGTATAAAAAAGAGCTCATGAAACAAATACTGTGGGAAGTTGCAAATTTTTTGTTTCTTAAAGTTAGGTAACAAGATGATTTTTCAGATCTGCTTTATTCAAGTGCTGGACTATTTAAGGTCTGAATGGATGAAGTTTTCTACCTTGTGTTATAAGGAAGAACATAAGACCAGATTTCTTGACTGTTCTTTCAGCCTTAAAGAAACTCTTTGAGTGTATGATAGTACAGGATGTCCGAGTAACATTTTGGGGTGGAAAGAAATAGTAGTACTTTCAGCTGGATAACATTTCTTTATGTTCCTTGCGATATTTCCCACAACTGCTTATTTACTTGGCTTCTTGCTAATGAGTATAGCAAGAGAGAGACTATGCCAAGATTAACATTTAAAATTTCATTTTGATCTGTATCCTGAAATAGTTTGTACCAAGAAGGCTTTGTTGTCAGCACTAGGCATGCAAGAATGTAGTGATTTGAGGATAGTAATTATTTTCCACTTCCTGCCAAATAAAGATTTTATGCTTAACAATCTGAGATTAGTCTCTAACTAATAGGAAACTAGCAGTGCAAAATCCTCCAGGTACCTTAGAGAGGGAAGATAATCCAGCTGTCTGTGCCAAGTTCACGTATGGTATCTGTCTGGTAGAACTAGACAGACTTCACCAGCTGGTCTCACATGCCAATTATCCAGCTGTTTTCAAAAAAACAACAAAGTGTTGTTCAATACCAATAATATTCTGGAACTGTAAACTTTTAAGATAATTATTAACTGAACCATTTAAGAGACAGTTGCTGTCAGTATCCTTTGACTGTGCCATTTCATGATTTTCTAAGTTTGTAGGTTCAGACTCCATGACACAGGTTCACTATAGACTGTTGTTCTGCAGCAGTTGCCTTCTTTGGGAATTATCACCTCTTTAACATTTGCTTGCTCAGAAATGTAAATTCTGTAAAGACATGGATTTGATCACTTGATTACTAAAACAGTGTAAACCCTGTTCTCAAACAGTTTGTGAAGACGGTTCTCCATTTACAGCAGCTCATTTTAATTTTCCCACTTAATTTACGTGAACAGTGAAGCTAGAAGCTTGTATTAACACATTAGAGTTCCTCCAATTTATTTATCGGATTAGTTTGAGTGTGAATGTAAAGATTTCATCGCTAAATTTTCAGAGAGAGTATTTTTATGCACATAAAAATTCTGTGCCAGCAGCTTGGTTTATGGTCACATATTTGTCAACTTGCCAGATCCTGTACTTCGCATATATACATTTAGCACAGATGTAATAGACATGCTTTAAATATTTGACCATAAATATGCAGAGCAAGGTAGACTTCTTGCTAAATTGAGTCTTGAAGGACAGACCAACTTCGAAAAAGTGAGATCTTCCACAATTTGTAAGCGAGATCTTGCAATTGTAAATGGGTTTGTAGTAACTTTTTTGCCTTTTATAATAGCTTCTTGCTTTTGGTAAATATTTGTATTGCTTTTATTTTTTTTATATATGTATATATATAATTTGCACACACACATATGAGTTTATAGGCTTATATGTTGAAGGAATCTTAAAAGTCAGTTCTTAACCGGTTATGTAAATGAGTGCATTCTATGTTTGCCCACCAGAGGGAGACCAAGTACCATCTGTAAATATTAAAATACAGTGTATGGAAGGTTTAGAATACAAATATTTAAAGTAATGTTTATAAATATTATTACGTGATACAATCAGATTTTGCTTGTGAAACCACCTCCAAAATGTCTGAAAGAGCTCCACTGACCTTTTCACGTAATGATCCACTGTAAACGTTTTGGGGCATGCTAACATACTGGACTAATGGGATCTTGGTCAGATGACCTTCCTGAGTGACCAAAGCAAAGCTTATGTGCAATACTGAGCCATTTCACTTTGGAGTCGCTATGCCAGTAAGGTGTTCATGAAAGCAATACTCTGCTGTCTGTATTTTAATGAACATACACCTATTTTCTGATTTTTTTGAAAATTTCTAGCTTTCACTGGCTACATTTTTGGTGTCAAGAGTTCTGATAATGGATCTTTATGCTGCTGGATCAAAAAGTATTCCTAAAGCTTTTCCTACTCTAGTACAATGGATTAGATTCTAGTTTCTCACCTGCGTCACTGAATTGATCTTAGGATTTGATCTGAGGAGCACAGAGTGAGAAGACCTGTGTAGCCTGTGCAGCTGTCATGCCTTAGTTCAGAAATCAGTTCAGTGGTGGGATGATGACAGGAAGAAATCATGCAGTATTTCAGCAAGGAAAGTATGACCTTGAGATTATTTGAAATGCAACACACAGTTTAATGCCTGGGTGTTTGCGTGTTTGTTTTCTGCTCTTTTAGTGTAGTGTCCTTGGAAATAACCTGAAAGACCTGGTGGATAAATACCAGCATTATGAAGAAGCCTCATCTGGACTTTTGTCAGGTCTCCAGGCTTCTGAAGTAGCTGTGAACAAGCAACTATCAGAGCCAATTGCAGCAGATCCCAAAAATCTCCAAAGACAACTAGAAGAAACCAAGGTGAAAAGCTTTAAAATGCAGAAGTTCTTTTGTCCTATAAGGTTTTGTCTGAAAAACAGGATTATCTAATATAATCCAAATAGCAGCAGGTCAAATTCTTGCCTTGCACATAGGCATGCAACTTTTAACAGTTCTGAAATTCAGCTATCCAGAGTGTTACCTGAAAAGCACTAGGGTGAAAAAAAAAAGCATGAACAAGATGCCATTAGCAGTGGTGAAAGCAAGACGTGTTTCATATCACTTAGTAAATGATAAGGTAAAATCTGGAAAGTTTTTGAACTAAGAAAGGATGCAGTGATTTCAGTTTGCTTATCAGAGCAGGGCTTCAGACAGAGTTCCCGATAGGGAAGACCATTTGACGTTTGTTGTCTGTGACTTGCTTTTTTCTTTCACATTTTTGTTTTATTACATTATGAAAGGGAACATACTGGATAAACAATGTGATGTGACTAGTCTGTTTGCCTGCTTCAGTTGTATCCAGTACTATATGCCCCGCAGAGAGTGAATATAGCATCATTTGCACTGCACAGAAAAAAATTTTTTTTTTTTTTCTTCTCCTCATCCCTGCACCACCCCACCCCCAACGTGGGGTAACTCACAACTGTGTGTAAATCCTAGTAGAGGCAAGACACGTTAGTGATGGAGCTTGTAAAGGTAAAAAACTCCAGTTAGTTGCGTAAACTATAGGTTTACAGAAGGCTTTAGGAACCCAAGTACAAGGTGAGTTATATAAAGTTTCATACAGTCTCTCATCTTTGAACTGACTCATATTTTCATAAAAACATTCAATCATCTATAGTATAATTAAAATGCAGCATTATTTATTTTTCAGTGAGCAAACGTATTGGCCAGGCATTTCCTCACTGTTTTGTCTGTGCTATGTGGAGTATCAGTGCAGGTCTGATCTGTTTACTATTGACAAATGGTAGTCAATGGCTCGTGGAGATTACATGCTTTAACCATTTCCCGTAGTAGTTACCTTTACCACATGGTATCTTTCAAGTCTGCCATTGGAATTGCCCAATATTTGGTGCATGACACATTAGAGGAGGCAAATCACAGCAATGTTTTAAGACAACAAAATTGAAAGTGTAAATTTTGAACTCCTAACAGTGGAACAATTCAGGTACATTTGTGCTTTCAAGCACTAGAAGAATAGGAATAACACTATTTAGAATTTTAGGCTTCATTTAAAATTTTTGTTCCTTATGCCAAAACAAATTATATCCTGTATAATGCCAATTTTCATGCAAGTAATACAAAAGGAGTGAGTACTGGGGTTCTATTATGAAATGCCTACATGGATTACATGCCACACAAAAGAGCACTCAATGAATATGAGCTGGGAAGAAGGGCGAGGGTACAACATGTCAAAAGATTCAAAGGAAGAGAAAAAACAGGAGGCTGAAGAGAGAAAGCCAATTAACGAAAGCAAAACAAAGCGTATTTTTTAAGAAGTCAGGTGTTGCAAGTTAAAGCTGTCCTTTGTAGGCAACACATGCAGCTGATAATCCAGCTACACACAGACCTTGGCAGCATGGTGGGCTCTAATCTTTTTATGGGGATTAACTGTTCTTCAGAATAGTCTTCAGTGCCTCTGGCATCAGCTTGCTTGCTTTTTGTCAGCGTACAAGGTTCTCTGGTACATCTTTTTTTCTTGTCTTTCATTTCTCTCTTTTTTCTCTTTCTCTCTTTTTTCTCTTTCTCTCTTTTTTCTCTTTCTCTCTTCCTCTCTTCCGCTTTTTCTTTCTTTTTCTCTCTCTCTCTTTCTCTCTCTTTCTCTCTCTCTTTCTCTCTCTCTTTCTCTCTCTCTTTCTCTTTCTCTCTTCCTCTCTTTCGCTTTTTCTTTCTTTTTCTCTCTCTCTTTCGCTCTCTTTCTCGCTCTCTTTCTCGCTCTCTTTCTCGCTCTCTTTCTCGCTCTCTTTCTCGCTCTCTTTCTCTCTCTTTCGCTCTCTTTCGCGCTCTTTCGCGCTCTTTCGCGCTCTTTCGCGCTCTTTCGCGCTCTTTCGCGCTCTTTCGCGCTCTTTCGCGCTCTTTCGCGCTCTCTCGCGCTCTCTCGCGCTCTTTCTCTCGCGCTCTTTCTCTCGCGCTCTTTCTCTCGCGCTCTTTCTCTCGCGCTCTTTCTCTCGCGCTCTTTCTCTCGCGCTCTTTCTCTCGCGCTCTTTCTCTCTCTCTTTCTCTCTCTCTTTCTCTCTCTCTTTCTCTCTCTCTTTCTCTCTCTCTTTCTCTCTCTCTTCTCTCTCTCTCTTTCTCTCTCTCTTTCTCTCTCTCTCTTTCTCTCTCTCTCTCTCTCTCTCTCTTCTCTCTCTCTTTCTCTCTCTCTTTCTCTCTCTCTTTCTCTCTCTCTTTCTCTCTCCTCTCTCTCTTTCTCTCTCTTCTTCTCAAGTGAGTCAGCAGGACATGCTATGTTCTGGCGTACTGTTGTGCTCCGGACACCAGTACTGAATGCACTGACTTGACTTCTTTGTCCTGGCAGGATTACCTTTTGAGTCGTATGCTTATTGAGTTAGTGTGTATCAAAAAATAAATGAGAAGTCCTTCATTCTGCACTTGTATAAAGTTCAAGTGAATCAAAAGAAAGATACATCATCTACACTAGCACAGATGCCTGAAATAATTTAAAGACTATTGACCCTTGAGTACTTTTAGCCACTGGAGAGTGAAAGTCACTTTCAGAAGTTGATTTAGCTTTCTTGTCTTTCTCTGTTGGCTCTGGAGTGAGTCATGGCTGGGCTAGTCTCTAAACCTGTGTCGCTTGGTTAAATGGACAAACCTAGGCAAAATTCAGTGACACTGGCTTCAGGAGGCTCCTGAACTGTGAAGGTGATCATCTTGTTTCAAGTTACTCCTGTTTACACTGCCGTATCAGCCCGATCCTTTGTCGTACAACTGATGGTGAATGTGTAACTACTGCTGCTGACTGTATGTTTTTCCCCCTGAATTGTTCTCTGATGCCAAGTTGAAAAATATGTTTATTTTTCTTTCGGATAGTATATGAGTCTGTATAAACAGTCTTTAAAAACAATAAATCAAAAGACACATTTTGAAGTTACATGCAAGAAATCAGTTGAGTCAGAGAAGTATTGTAAAACAGGAGATAAAACAGATGGTGAACGAACTAAAACAAGGGCCAGAAGGTCAACAGCAGTCATCACCACTGGTGAAGACTTTTCTTAAGGGGAGGTCACAAATTGAGTTAGTTTATTACCACCACTAAGTTTAGGTTATATGGCATATCTCAAGCCTTGCTTGTGTAACTGTTAACTGTATTAAAAGGCATAACTGATAATTGTGGAATGTTACAGGTTCTTCAGGGACAAGTGTCTAACCACCAAATTGCTGTAGAAAAACTGAAAAAAGCTGCTGAAGTGTTACTGGATACAAGGGGAGAGCTGACACCAGACAAAGATGAGATTCAGAAAACACTGGGTAAATGTTTACTTTTCTTAATAAAACTTTGTATCACTTGTGCCTGCATGCAGGTGGTGGAGGAGACAAGAGAGTTTCCACATTCTTGTATAGCTGTTGGAGTCCATGTTTTGTTGAGTCATAAGCTGTTACAAAACAGTAATTTCATTGTTGGTCTGTCTCCTACATTGATAATATATAATTTTCAATTAAAAGCTATCATTTCATTTTTTAATTACCTCCCCCCACTCCCCAAAGAGTGATTATGTTTAATTCCCATATTACAGATGGTCATGCCAAAGAGGTAGTGATTTGCTGAGGATCCTAAGTTCTCCAGTGGGAAGGAACATGTTCAGGTTAAGGAACATGGCTCTAATTCTGTTTCCAAGCAATCATTTGAAGTTTGCTTAGCCAAGGAGAGTAATTTTCTTCTGATGTCCAGAAACTATGATGTGGTTGATCTTGGCTGGCTGCCAGATGCCCACCCAGCTGCTCTCTCACTCCCCTTGCCCAACAGAATGTGGAAAATTAAGATGGAAAAGCGCATGGTTCAAGATAAAGGCAGGGAGATCACTTACCAATTACTGTCATGGCAAAACAGATGACTTGGGGAAGATTAAATTTCATTTATTGCCAAATAAAACAGGTTTTAGTAATGAGAAACAAAAACAAATTAAAACAACACCTTCCTCCCACCCCACTCTTTTTTCCAGGCTCACCATCAGTCTTTTCTTCCTAACTACTCACACCTCCTCCCTGCCAAACAGTGCAGGGTGGATGGGGAATGGGTGATTCTGGTCGGTCCATAACAGCTCCTTTCTAACACTGATTCCTTCTCACACCTTTGCCCTGCTTCAGCATGGTCCTCTCCACAGGCTGAAATCTTTCAGGATAATCTTGCTCTAGTGTGGGCTCTCTATGTGCTGCAGTTGCTTGAAGAAGTAAAGAAGCATCCACCTCCTCCAGCGTGAGGTCCGACATGTGCTGCAGCGCGGTTATCTGCTCCAGCACAATCCTTCACAGGCTTTAGGGGAATCTGTGCTCCAGCGCCTGGAGCACCTCTTCCCCCTCCTTCTTGCCTGACCTTGACGTCTGCAGGGCTATTTTGCACACTTTGTTTTCCGTCACTTCTCAGTCCCAGGCAGCATTTTCCCCTTCCTTAAATACATTTTCCCAGATGTGCCACCAGCTTAGCTGTAGAGCTCAGCTGTGCCTTGTGGTGGGTCAGTAGGAGCTGGCTGGAACTATCTGTGTCTTCCATGGGGCAGCCCTTCACCTCTTCTCACAGAGGCCAAAAACCTTACCACCTACACCCAATACTCTTTCCTATCAGTTGTGAGAAGTAGCACAGCATCACATTCACCACTGTCTGAAGTTTGAAGACTCTATGTGTGTCACACAACTATCTCTTCCTGGAATCGTGTAAGTAACTTGCAGAGCAACAAAATAAAACAACTGTGGGCTTGCCTTTTTAGAACTGGTGATGAAACTCCATAGGAGGTACATGAAACTTGTAACTTTCAGTGGCTTATCATGGAAGTATTGAAGGTCTAATGAAGAACCATCTGGAAGAACCTTTCAGCTCTAACAATAACTTGAGACAAAATTGTAGAGAAGCCGTCTTAACACTCTGCTATTTTATTTCTTGGGTACAGTCAACAGGTGTCATAAGCTAGACCTGCATGGAGACCAGCTTCTAAAAGCTAGGGAGTACGCCTGCAAGCTACTTGCTCGTTTCCCTTGTCCTATGGGGTTCTTGACATTATTTGGAGGTTTTGATCTTTGCTTGTGTATTTTTACTGAATACAGCTGATGGTTTTGCTTCATTCTGATAGAGGCAAGTTTTGACTCGCGCTTACCTGGTGAGAACTGGTAAAATGAATTAAAAGCTTAGTTTGGCTAAAGGAAAAAATTGGAATGTATTTTCTCTTTATCAGATGATATTGTGGAGAGGTATGACAATTTATCCAAGTCTGTGAATGAAAGGAATGAGAAGCTCCAAATAACTCTGACACGATCCCTAAGCGTGCAGGATGGTCTGGATGAAATGCTGGATTGGATGGAAGGAGTTGAAAAGAGCCTTGAAGAGCAGGATCAAGTGCCTTTAAATTCTGCTGCTATTCAGGATATTATTAGTAAAAGCATTGTAAGTAGCATTCTCTGAAAGAAGAAACATTTGTTTCGTAATCTGAGTTTCAAGAAAGAATTACAATCTTAGTTTGACACCTTTAATGCATTCAAAATACTTTAAAAAGAGGACTCTTGCATGAAGTGAAACTGCATGTCTGAATTTTTGTAGCTGAAATAGATAGACCTACACTGATTGTCTAGCTGTACTGATTTGCCACTTCATATGGTGGACTAGTTTCACTTCTTAAAATTTAACTATAAGCAACACAAAGTAGTTCTTGCTTGTTTCAGATGCTAGAACAAGACATTGCGGGTCGCCAAAGCAGTATAAACACTATGAATGAAAAAGTGAAGAAGTTTACAGAAAAAACGGATCCATCCACTGCATCCTCACTGCAAGCGAAAATGAGTGAACTTGCAGGACGGTTTTCTGAAGCAAGTAACAAGCATAAAGAGAAACTTATGAAAATGGAGGAGTTGAAGACTAAAGTAGAGTTATTTGAAGGTCTGTCAGAAAAACTTCAGTCATTTCTAGATGAGAAAAACCAGGCTCTCAGTGAGA
This sequence comes from Falco cherrug, assembly GCF_023634085.1. Classification (NCBI taxonomy): domain Eukaryota; kingdom Metazoa; phylum Chordata; class Aves; order Falconiformes; family Falconidae; genus Falco; species Falco cherrug. The sequence continues at coordinate 17,760,555 of NC_073702.1, forward strand.
CGGAGGCACCGAGGAAGGATGTTAGTGAAGTGTCTCAATATATTCAGGTACTGTAAGCATTCCATTTAAATATATATTGTGTATTTCTAGTATAACTCATTTAAGTGATTAAACAATAACTAAGGCATGCTTGTTTCCCAACTTTGCTTGGTTAGCTGAAATAAAGAATTTTATTTTGAACAAGTGATTGTAAAATCTAACATGAAGTATGTAATCCTATTTTGCAGGAAGCTAGTGTAGAATTGGCACAACATAAGAAGGATCTGGAAGTTTTGCAGCAGCTTCTTGAAGAACTTTCATTCCATGCTCTTCCTGGAGATAAAGCATTGGTATTAGAAAAAGTAAATGCTTTGTCAAAGAAATTCAGAGAAGTAGAGGAGACTGTAAAGGAAAAGTAAGTGTTTCTGCTTTGGATCTGCGAAGTGTTAGTATGACTGCTGTCCTCTTGCATGCGGTCTCAAGAGATTGCATTTAACTACAGAGTAAGATAGGTATTTTATTCACAAAAAGATTCTGTTTGGAAGTACCTCTGTAGTTTGTTTGGTTCAAGAGCTCTAACGTGGGCTTTAAAGGCAAGTAACACTTCAAATTTTGTGATACTCACAGGAGTCCTGTCAGTTCTAAGAAAACCCTACTTCTCCCCTTCTCTGATAGAATATAAATTGCTGCTTGTGCAGATTGCTTTAGAGTACTATTTGGCATCAGGCTGCAAATGAAAACTGGAGAAATTATTAGAGCTTCCATATAAGTTACCTGTACAGCAACGTTAGATTTTCCACATTCTGCTCATATCCATAAAATCAGCTTTTGTGACTCTTTGAATTTAGGAATAGCAGTATCAGATTGGTAATATCTGTTGGTTTAATGATCAGAAGGAATACTGTAATTCCTTTGTCTTTAATTGTCTAGAGAAGAGGATGTATCATCTTGTCAGAAACAAATGGATACGTTTGAGCTCCTTGCAGAATCATTAAAGAAATGGATAAAAGAGACGACAGAAAGAATTCCAGCAGCACAAGCATCTCTGAATACCGAGGAGTTAAAGAAACCTTTGGAAGATACGTTGGTAAGACGTTGTGGAAGAGACGTGAAATATGGCTGAAGGAAATAGGGCATCTATTAGTAACAAAAGTACAGACTTCAGGTGTAAGCAGTCACAGTAGTTGTGGCTAGGGAGCTTGCAGTCTGCATTTACATTCCCATTTCCTTTGCTTGTTCGGATGTGCTGCAGAGGATTCCCAAGTAGCAAGGTTGTTCCTTTCTCTACACTAAATCTTGTAAGTCTGAAGTAATTTTCGTTATGAACAAATGACTATCTTTCTTCACCAGAATTTAAAAGATGAGTGGACGTTAAAAGCACCTGAACTGCAGAAAATGAATAGCAGAGGAACATTGCTGTGTAATCTAATTACTGCTGTGACTTCTCCTGCCAAACTGAGAGCAGTTGCAAAGTCAGGTATGCATTTGTATAATCAGGTAAGCCTAACAGTTCGGGAATTTTTAAAACCTTTAAGACAAAAATTAAGATCTTCCACCCTTGGATTACCTTTCTGAATATTATGGCTTGTGAGAAGTCAGTTAGCCATGTCTGTTCTGACCATTGTTTGCTGTGACTCTCATTTAAATTCTCTAAATGCCGTAGTAATTCAGTACACATTCTGATTGCTTTACATTGCCAAAATATCGTGAAAGTGCTTTGATGTAAATGATTAACAGGGTCCTAAAGCTGTTACTTAAGTATGTAATTCCCAGATAATGAACAAAATGAACAGTATCACATTTGCCTTCACCTCACCCCAGAAAGCTTCTGATAATGAGAAAATTGACTTACTCTGATCGGTGTTCAGTGCTTCACACATCCACCAAGTCCACAAGTAGGAAAAATACAAGCCCTGCTTTTGCAAACACTGAGGTACCCGCACGCCTTTGCTGCCACGCACGCGCTGTGTGACACCAAGCAAACCCATAAGGGTTTGCAGAGTCATGGAGGTTTTGTTAGAAGCGTGATGAGGACATCGTTTCTCTAAAAAGCGAACCTAGGCAAACCTACTCATCCCAACATGATAGCATAATTAATGCTAGCCAATATTTTAGTTGAAACAACAGCACAGAAGGGAATCAACTCCGTATCCCAGCATGACTTTCCTGGGCCAAAATGTATTTCCAGTCTGGAGCTTCAGCTAAATCCTTTTTACCAGTAATCTGATTTTAAAGACAGCAAATCTATTTCCATGATTTTCTGTACTGTAGTGTTCAAATGTTGATTTGTTTTATAGAAACCAGTAATTCTGCTAAAGATCATTCAAGCCATAGCTGAAGGCATGTGGTACCTAGGGTGTTTTAATGGCCATAAGTACATTTGCAATCAGTTCTTGAACTGACTAGGTCTGGAAATAAATTCAAGTGTGTTGGCTTTCACTGGTCATCTGCAAAGGACTGGGAGGATGGGGACTGCCGAAGGATACCTGTTTGGCAAGAACAGAACACTTTCTTTTTCACATCTCGTTGTAGTAGCTGCCTCTGGTTTCATTCTTGCACCAATTTTAAATAAAAATATTTCAAAGAACGTTTTGGAACCTTATATAGGATATTTGGGCTCCTTCTTCTGCCCCTTTCTCTACTCTTATGCATCGAGATAGAAAAATAGTTAAATAATGAGCATGTAAGAGCGACTCTAGTCCTCAGACTAGAGTATTCGCTCTCCTAGACAAGAGCTGTGCTGTGTATCACTTAATCACAGTTACAAATTCCAGAGTCCAGCTAATAGAGCATGAAGATTTACAAGGGTCTGACTGGGCCTGTGACTTCTCTTATCTGGTTTGTTTTCTCTTGCCATCCTCCAGCTGCCATTAATGTGGTGCTCACTGTCCAGCTGGTACTGTGGGGTAGGATGCATAGCCATTTCCAAGGCAACCATTAATCCTTCTCGGTTAACTGCTCATCTGGGAATACATATGTGCAGGAGAGTGGGAAGTAATTCTCCTTGCAGTTCTCTGTGGCTTGACCACGTGTCACAGCTCTGTGGTCTGACGGTGTTTTACAAATCCCACGTAGCCCTGGTTTCGGAGGCTTAGAAGTGATGTTTAATTAGTAGGGCTGTCTGGGCGAGTGGCCTGTCTCCGAGTGACAGTAAGGACTCCACATTGCAATCCCTGTCACGGAGCGTGTGCTCAAGTCTTGTTCATGACAAGATAAGGAGGGGTTTGTCCAGTTGGTATCAAGAGCTTTTTGTGCAGAGGTACAGTGCTGCTAAATGAAAGAATTGTTAAGGTTGGAAAAGACCTTTAATCATCGAGTCCAACCGTTAACCTAACCCTGCCAAGTCCATCGCTAAAACATGTCCCTAAGCATCTGCATGTCTTAAATACCTCCAGGGATTCAACCACTTCCCTGGTGGGTAAAGATGTCCTGAGTAAGCAGTGCCTTTGGTTGCGCTGTCTGCAGTGACCACTCTGGACTTCTTTGCTGTTTCATGTTTAGTGCCCCCCTCAGAGTCGCAGCATTTGCCAGCTAGCGCTCTCCCACGAGACATGGCTGGGTAAAACCGTGTTCTTAGTAGGCACTGGGGAACAGGTTTCTTTTGGGGAGAGGAAGGAAGTGATGTTAGCCATATGGGTGTGAGCAGGTCTCACAGCTAGGGCATAGACCTTTATCCATTATAGTCATTTATTTAGCATAGTATCGTGGGCAGTAGGACTGCTTATACATCATGCATGTGTGCATACTTGTATGTGCATCCGTGTGTACACCCAGCCGCTGTGCATACGCTGTGGATATGTGGTACCACTTGTGGTACTAGCTGTCTGGAGCAGTTTAAACATAAAACAACCTTAAAATATTCCAAGTTTAAATAAACTATGTGCTATTACAAGATCAGCATTCAGATTTTTCTTTAATGTTATGATAAGAGCTATGTATCATGCTGTTTTGAAGAGGAAGTGCAGTGCTGGGTTTTTGGTGGGAAGAGGCCCAGATAAGCATGGGATGTCATCTCTCTTGATCCACAGGTGGCACAATGTTAAATGGTGAAGGAGGAGCTTCAGGAACTCAGGATTTCTTGAAGAGTAAAGGTCAGTGAAAATGTCAGGCTGTGGTAACATAAGGTACCTGCCGATTACTGTTAGATATGTATGTATTTTGTAAATTTTAAGTGAGTGCTTGTAGCAGTCACTGCTAGATTGAAATTTCACATCACCATCGTGTAAGGCAACTATATTGACTAGGACATGATACTAAAATTAATTTTAAAAATATTTATCCTTCCATATTTTCCTTGAAGACAGATCCAAGTCTGGCTGTATTTTCTGAATGAATATGTACTTCTGTATAACACATGGCTTTCGAGAAAATTCTAGTATGGGTGTATGTGGTTTGAAACTTTTTGACACGCACCAGTGTTCACAACACGCACATACGCAGACTTACAAAGCCACACGTTTTATATACATTTGTATTGCTTTATGTGACCAACCCCTTTACAGAAACAAAGGAGCTTACATAGGCACTTGATATGTGCTTGTGGATAGTCACATCCCACGTCCCAAGTCTGCAGTATCCATTCTCCCAAACTATAGTCTACTTAGTGCAGTTTTGCTGCTGTGCAGTCTCTATGATACAAGACATTTGTAATGGTACATGAATGTGAACAAAATATTTTTGCAGTAATGTTAGGCTGTCTTGTAACTAACTGAACTGGTATGTTCAACTTTTTGTTAAGAAATTGTTGCTTAAAATACTGAAGCAACAATGGGTAGAAAGATTTAAAGGTATTTGCGTATGTGTGTGTATTAAAGTAATGATTTCTGTGAAATGAGCCCTTGCAAACAGGAACTTACATTAGGTCATTCACTAGTGTTACCACATTTAAAGTGAATTGGAAATAAATTGTTCAGCGACTTCTTATTTGGAGGACTATTAGCTACTGTAACTCAGAGTACTGTTCAGAAGTTCTTGAAATCTTAAGTATTGTTTCAAGGGCTTGTAACCTCTAACATAGTCTTTGTGCCTCTCTCCTTTTACAGAACTGACCACTGTTCAACAAGCCATGTCTGATGTAAATCACAGTTACGAAGTTTTGGGAGTTTTATTGAAGGAAAAGATTTCAGAACTAGAAAGTATGCTTTCAAAAATGCAGAATATTCAGGAAGAATCAACCTCGATGATGCAGTGGCTGCAAAAAATGGACAAAACTGCATCAGACTGGGAAGCTGCTCCAACTGATAGTGAAGCAGTTAAAGCCCAAGTTGAGCAACATAAGGTACTTAGTGCCTTCAAAAAAGATCTTTCTTGCAGTTTTTGGGCAAACTGTGTTTGAACAACCAATATCTCAGCATAGCTTAATGTTGTACAGAGCATTTGAGTGTTCCTAGTAAGCGTGCCAGTCAGGCTTAAAGCAAATCTGGCAAACTGTGTCAGTGGAGTACAAGGAGCACTGTGTCAGAGAGGAGTTACGCAGGACAGAAAATAATAATTTTGGTAGACAGTTTAAATAGGTGAGGCTGTATTGATTATGCAATACACTTTTTTGATCTCCTTAGTGGTTTCGAGAGGTAGACTGGATTGCTCGTAAGTTCTGAAGGACTGTATCTATCCAAAAGCTGTTTCTCAGCTGCTGGCTTGCTGATACTCCACAGACCTCCCCGTCTCTGCAGCTGCAGCAGCTTATGTCTATTCCAAGGCGGTGTTTCTCTTCAGCAGGCATGTCATGCTTGTTAAGTTATATAGCTGCACAGCAATCTGCTCCCCACTTTTTAATTGATATGAGAAAACAACTGAATCAGCAGTAAGCTTCTGTCCTGTTTCAGCATTGGAGATGTATGCTTCTCAAGCAGTGAAGAACAATATTTACACATGTAAATGTTCATCTGTAAAGGGAAATGTAATGGATAGGGAAAATTCTTGCCTTGCCTGTGATTGTGGATAAACAAGGACAGAATTTGATTCAACTGAAGTTCTTCTTTTATATTTGGCAGGTCACCCTTAAAAATTAACCTGAACAGCTACCAACTTTCCTCAGACTTGGATAGCATTCAGTCCTAAAAATCAGACTAAATGTTGAAAAAACTCTAGCTCTTTATTTTTAACAGAGAATGTGCAAGGCTAATATGACCATCCTACCCTGATGTAGTAATAAAAAAGTATTTACAGATAGTTGGAAAACTTGAGTGAGTGCTCAGACAAGAGTGATCTTTCTGATGCAGTTGGACCTTTCACTAAAAGTTCTAAATCAAGCACAGTTTGTCAGTGTTTATTTTAGTGGGGTTTGGATAATTAAAATGCAGCTCCATGGGGCAAGCTTTGTTTCTTAAGCATATTTGTATAAGAGCCCTTTGCCAGGCACGTAAGGACTGTTCTCATCTGTCTGTAAGAACAGCATGAATTAGGAATTGCTGAGGCATCTCAGTCTCCTGCTAGGTCTACACTTTAAGCTATGGTGTTCTTTAAACTATAGACATGGATGATGTACATGAAGCAGTCTATCTGTGACAGCAGGACTTCCATTGAGGTAAATGAGGCCACACCATGCTCCTGTCTGTTGGTGCTAGCTGGGTTATTTCTGCTGTGAATTGTACTCTGCCTTAGTCAGTTTGCCTTCTGTACAAGAACAGATTCCAAGTGTGTGTGACTGTGATGGGAGCGAGTGGGTCTTATTTATCTGAATTATTCTAGTTCTGTCACGCGATCAAGTTAAATAATAATTGTTATTATTAGTATAGTTTAAATCTGTCCGATTCTCTCTTCCCCCCAAAATGGACCAGCAACATATGCCATCATAAAGTGTTTTGAGATTCATAGCAGAAGACTCGTATGTAACTGTTAGATATTTATTGTTTATCTTCATGCTTGGCATCTCAGTATTATGTCCTTCGAACTCTGCACTTTACCATTCTTCTTTAGTCACTTCTTTATCTTATCACTTGAACTTGCAGATTTTTGAAACTGAATTAAAGCAAAGTGCGAATAAAGTGCAGGAACTAAAGGACAAAGTGACAGAGCTATTGGAGAAGAACCCTGACTCTCCTGAGGCACTCAAGTGGAGGCAAATGTTGGATAAAATAGGTACTTCAGTAAAGCTGTATTATAGCTCAGACTGATTTGGAACTTGTATAATTATGAATGTTTTAATGTACTAGCAATCACTAGTATTTTTAATATCTTGCTTCCTACTACCCCTTAAATTCTGTGGAAATAACTGCCTTTAGAAGAGTGTAGATCTGGAGTAATTCCACTGATGTCCATGGGCTTTGGATTTATGTCAGTGCAATTGAGACACTCTATAGCTTGACTCCCTGTTTGAGAGGGCTTTATCTTTTTTCAAACAGTGTGCAACTAAAACTTTAATGGTCAGTCACTGCTCCAGGTACATATGTTCTTCTTCTTCCAAAATATAACAGATTAAGTTAATTCTAATTTCACGTAAAGAACAATTTGAGTTGTTGGCAATGCTCTTCTGCAGACTTTTTTCCCATGCACCTAGTGGCTTTTCTAATTTTGTGGGTTGTGGCTTTTTGCCATTTTCTAAAACTGATTCAATAAATGTTGCCTCCCCCCCCCCCCCCAGTTGGAAACTGCCATGTTTGGACAATAGATTTTGAGACACTACAGTGCATAATTGTCCTTAGCTTTTAAAAATTCTTCTTAAAATTCTTTGTCACATTTTGAATAAATCATAGGTCAATCTTATTCCATAATGATAGGTATTTCTATAGCTATACCAACAGTTATTTTAAAGCCGAGAATTTTTCCAGTCTGTCCTGTTTGTAAGTGAAATTCTGAAAAGTTTAAGTAAGCGCATGAGGTCTCCAGCAGAACTTGAGTAGTGTGGAAAGGGAATTAATACAGAAAGAGCAGAGGTCAAAGACAGTGAAGTGGCAAAAGAAAGTGAGAAAACACGGATGAAATTCAGGGATGAGGAGAGTTAGCAAAATATCAGAGTTTTCTGAGCCAGCACTGACAGTATCACAGAGAGAAGGGGGGAGTTACAAGATGGTAAGACTCAATGGTGGCTCTGGAAGCTGCTTGCTACAAGTGAGAGACAATAGATTGGCCTAGGTAGTGAACCTAAGCTCACACAGTGCTTTTGAGATGCCTGTGTGCAAAAGTATTCTTCTTGCCTGTCATTAGGTACCTGGTTTGGATGTCTAAATGAGGCAGTTAATCTCCACAGGCTCCTAATACAGACATTTGAAAGAGGTGTGCTCCTTCAGAGGGCTGTTGGGAGAAGAATCCTAAATTAGGGCTTTTGCTCACCCTAGGAAAGGTATCTGTTTCTTCTTACTGAAGAAACAGGAAGATTTGTTTGTCTAAATCAGGCACCTAAGTTGTTTGAGACCAAAGCCAGAATTTGGTGGCATTTCATTTAGTAATATTCTCGTCCAGTTTTATTGTATGTTGCATATTCATTGCTCTAAAAATTCTGCATGTAGCTGTGCTAAACTGCAGACCTTAATCCAAGTGTATATGGATCTAGCTGTTAAAAGATGTATTTGTGGAATCACTGCAATAAGGCATCTGGAGTTAATCAGCAAGAAGCCTTATTAGACAGCTCTGTTTATGCTTCATATGTCAGTTCTGCTGTCTGACAACCCATCTGCTAGAACACGCGTGCAATATGTTAACATTATCATTGTTAGATTCCAAATGGAAAGAGCTCAATCAAGTTACATCTGAGAGACAACAAAAACTAGAGGAATCTTCAAATTACCTGACCCAGTTCCAGACAGCAGAAGCTCAGCTAAAGCACTGGCTTGTAGAAAAAGAGCTAATGGTTAGCGTGCTGGGACCACTATCAATTGATCCTAATATGCTGAATACACAAAAGCAACAGGTTCAGGTAAGTAGTGCCAACATGCATTATTGATTTAAGTTTCTTCTGCTTATTTGCTATTAGCAAAGTACTATTTTGCATCTAGATAGAGTACAGCACAGTTCATATGAGCCATTACATTTGTTTATCAGCAAATAGCTTAAGTCATACTTGACTACAATAATTACAAGAAAAAAATACTGTAAGAGTGAAGAGAGATCAGGACAGCTAAAGGAGAAAAATGTTGAGGAGGTACTGATCCTCTGATATGTTGGGTCCTTTTTTTGTTTTGACCGTACTGTGGTTTCTCTGTAGTCAAATGAAAATGTTCCTTTGAAGTTTTATTAATTTGAGTGTGCATTTAACATTGTATGGGCAGTCCTTGTGTGTAGTCTATGCTGTAGGAGCTAGCTTTTTGAGATCTTATTCGCTTGACTGTGCCAGTAGCTAATAAAAATATGAAGGCAAAGGAAATGCAGTGCTGTGAATAGATATGGGGCCAAGAGAGTGAAAGAAAAAGTATAATGAAAAAGTGTCATTTACTTACAGAAATACAGCAAACTGCAGACAAAAGAAACAAAAGTTAAATCAGACGAAGTTGCAGAAGCTAGAAATTTTAATTTCAGACATTTCTATTCTGCCAGTTATTTTAAACTGTGACAAGAAATAGGATTTTTATTTTGCAAAAGTAATATTGAAGCTGACATATCAATATTGACTAAAATGAAGTGTTTAAAACATGAACTATATTCTAATAATATGTGAAAAAGACTTAATACTGGTTTGTAAGTGCTTCAAGAATCTAGACAGCTGGCAGGAGACTATCATGTATCACCTAACAGTCCTTAAAAGTTGAACCTAATTGACTTAAAAGAAAGGGTTTGAAATGTTCTGTAAAGTAAAACCATGGTATTTGTCTCTTCTTCTGCAAGCACTATGACTTACTGTCAAAAAAACCCCAATGCTGGGAACCAGTGATGTAAACTTTTAAGGTCTTACAGTACACATTCAGTCATTTTGTGAATTATCCACATATTCTCTGTGCTATAATAATACATTGCATTATTATGTCAGAATACACCTTCTTTGAAGTTCTAACTTAAGACAAATACTGAAACTGTCTAGAAAACATGACACTTTTGAAAACTAAACAGCGATTATTTTACTTGGTATGGTTACTTAATTACTGTAGTAACAGTATTCATTGTTTACAGATTAACACAATTCATTGTTTTACTTGTATCTGCTGAATGAATTTCCATTAGATGTGTAAATTGACCTCATTTTTTCTGGTTCTTTGATGTAAACTCTTGGAAACAACACAGTTTATGTGTAGAAAGTGCAATTATTTTGCTGGCTTTTAAACTCAGAGATCAACTATTCAATAAGAGAATTAGCTACAACAAATACTACATGATTTTTGTCAGAAGCGCTTTGCTGCTTTTTTTGATGAGGTAAAAAATTTTAAAAATTTTCTTTCCTCCCAGATTCTGCTCAAAGAGTTTGACACCAGAAAGCCACAATATGAGCAGTTAACTATGGCTGGTGAGGGGATTCTGAAGAGACCTGGTGAACATCCACCCTCCCATGAAATTGTAAAAGAGCAACTGGCAGCTGTGGCACAAAAATGGGATAGTCTGACTGGCCAGCTGAGGAACAGATGTGACCGAATTGACCAAGCCATTGTGAAAAGCACAGAGTATCAAAGTCTACTCAGAAGTCTGTCTGATAAGCTAAGTGCCTTGGATAGCAAACTAAGCAGCAGCCTGGCTGTGAGTACACAACCTGATGCTATGAAACAACAACTGGAAATTGCTAGAGAAATGAAGGAGGAAATAGAACAGGAAACGAAGAATATAAATGCAGCTCAAGCTCTTTGTGAAGAACTGTCAACACTGGTCGGAGAAGAGTATTTGAAAGCAGAACTTACGAGACAGTTAGATGGCATCTTAAAATCATTTAAGGATATTGAGCAAAAATCAGGTTAGTATTTATTGAAAGAAAAATAGTAACAAAGGCATAAAGTAATGCATCACTTTATAGAGATGTTGAGTGAGCTGAGCCTAATGCCAGCTCTCTATCCAGTCCAACCCCCAAGCAGCTGTGCATGAGAATTTAGGAGACCCCATACCCTGAAAGGGTAAAAACAATACTTGGGATCTCTAGTGAACAGTTCAGGAGAGAATTTGAGGTGCAATAGCGTGGCTGCTTTTCCCATCTCTTCCTTCAGGTGCACCTTCACTGAATTAGAATACCAAAAGAGGATGCTGTTCCTTGAGCTACCTAACTCTATAGGTGCAGAGTGTAAACCAAAATTGTAATTTTTGGCAAGCACCAGTTTATGGCTTGGTGAAACGGAGTGGTGTTTGCATAAAACTGCCTGTGACAGAAGGGGGGGCTGGTAGTCTGCAGCTTTCCCTTACCTTGTGAACAACAGAACTGAGCAAGTAATACACAGCAAGCAATGACATACTTTGTTCTCCTTAACAGCCTCAGTTTTAGCTTTTTGATTTCCTTTGGTCACAAGGAAGTTCAAAAGATCTCCTTATGAATGTATATTGCCTGCAGGCCATGAGTTAGACACTACTAGGTTAGATTACTTGAATATTCCCTGTGCTTACACTTCATAATGCCATGAAATACCACTGTGTGTTTTTTACCCCCAAAATCTGCCTGAATGGGATTAATGTAGACACAGACTGGCTAAGATCACCTCATTTGATTCATGTCCAGATGCCTTCACTGCTCTGCTGTAGTACAGGCACAAGTCTGTTCCTTGCAAGAAACTTGGTCGTGACTTGGTTTTCTTCCAGTCGAACACCACATACTAACAACTACCTTTCCCTACATTAATGAGCATTCATAATAGAATCAATATTCTTCACTGAATACTAGCAGGTTCTGGTGATGAACCTCAGTGCTGTCTTCTGTTTTGCAGATAACCATGTTCAGGAGCTTCAGTCGGCATATGCCACTTCTCATCAGTTTCAGCAAATGTCTAAGGACTTTCAGGCCTGGCTAGGCAAGAAGAAAGAAGAGCTGAACCAGGCTCGTCCTGTATCAGCCAAACTTGATGCCTTGCAATCACTAATTGAAGAACAGAAGGATTTTAAAAAGACCATGACTGATCAGATTAGTTCATATGAAAGAATTGTTGCAGAAGGAGAAAGTATCTTACAAAAGACTCAAGGAGCGGACAAAGCAGCATTACAGTCCCAAATTGCGACACTCAGAAGTAACTGGGATGGAATAAATAAGCAGGTAAAAGAAAGGGAAGATAAATTAACAGATTGTCTGGAGAAAGCCCTCACATACAAGCAACATGTAGAAAATCTTCAGCCATGGATAGAGAAGTGCCAGAGCAACCTGTGTGAATTAAAGGTTGGCATAAACCCTGTTGAAATAGAGAATTCTGTTGTCCAGGTGAGGGCCTGGCAGAAGGACCTGGATAAACACCATGGGATGGTGGAGCTATTAAACAATACTGCTGAAAGTTTGCTCAGTGCAAGTGAAACAGATAAAGAAATTGTTCAAGAGGAAACTAAGGTACTGAATCAGAAAGTGAATGTGGTCACAGAACAATTACATAAGAAGAGAGAATGCTTGGAAAATATGGCACAAAGGCTGAAAGAGTTTCAGGAATCATCCAGGGAAACTGAGAAACAGCTTAAAAGTGCGAAGGAGCATCTGGAAGCTCATGACTCACTTGGACCTCAGTCTTTCAGTAACAAACACCTGACAATGATGCAGGCCCAGCAGAAAGCTTTGCAGGCTTTAAAGCCTCATGTTGATTTAGTAAAAAAGCTTGCCCAAGACCTGGTGGTGGAAGCTTCTGATTCAGCAGGTGTTTCTGACCTTTTGCTCCAAGCTGAATCTTTGGAGCGGGAATACACTGACGTGAATCAGCAGGTTGAAGATAGGTGCTCATTCTTAGAGACGAAACTTCAGGGAATTGGCCATTTCCAAAACAGCATCCGAGAGATGTTCTCTCAGTTTGCAGGGTTTGATGATGAACTTGATAGCATGGCTCCAGTAGGGAGAGATCTAGAGGTACTGCAATCACAGAGAGAGGACATAAAATGTTTCCTGAAAAAGCTGGAGGATCTTATAATGAATAATGAAAATGCTAATAAAAACTGTAAAATTATGCTAGCCACAGAAGCTGAAGCTTCTCCTGATCTTGCTGGTATAAAGAGAGACTTGGAAGCTTTAAACAAACAGTGCAACAAGCTACTAGACAGAGCAAAAGCCAGGGAAGATCAAGTGGAGGGTACTATTAGCCGTGTTGAGGAGTTTTACAGCAAGCTAAAAGAATTTTCCAGTCTGCTTGAGAGAGCCGAAGAACATGAAGAGTCACAAGGCCCTGTTGGAATGGAAACAGAGACTATTAATCAGCAGCTGAATACATTCAAGGTAGGAAAACTTCTTTCTTAGTGCTATAAAGTATTTTACCACAATGTAATTTTATTAAGTATCTTTGTGAAAGGGATTGGTTAGGTGCAGACCTTGGAGGAGTCTCGTTTCACAGCAGTCAGTCATACCTGTATGCTTTGTACGTGTTTTAAACGGGATATCTTCTCATGCTCCAGGGAAGCTTTCCTTTGCTAGGGCTTGGCAGACGTCGGTAACTTGCCATGCCAACCTGAGGTTCCTGCACCCCAGTTCCCTCTTCACCTCTCTTCACTATCTTGTTTCCTTAAGAGATCCATCTACCTTTTCTGTTTTTGAGCACTGTGTATGTCTCTGTTGTGATGTCTATGTATTACACAAACTTTCTTCTTCAGTGTGGTGTTTTAGACTATGGGTTCACATACCAGCCCATACTCACTTTGCTCGTCAGAGTAGTTTAGTTTTTCTCACATGGGTACAGGCTTCAGCATATGTGGGTTTAAGATCTTACTTTTTGCTATTTCTGTTCTGATACACTGGCCAGTTTTACCTCACTGAATCCCAACTGGATTACCTGGAGACATCCTAGTAAGAAGAAATAGGGTAAAATAAGCCCCCTTTTATATTGGGAGTTTACTGTAGCATCCTTATCCAAAGTGCAGTTTGGAGCTTCTGTGTTCTTTTTTAATATGCCAGTTAGCCATCCTTGTCCAGCTCAAAAAAATGCATTGCAGTGATAGTGGGTGTTAATTGTGCTTTGGTGCTGAAATGAAGTACGGATATTTGCTTGGTTTAGGGTACAATAAATGAATTGTCAGTGCTTACTGGAAAGGTTTATAAATCCTAGATGTAAGCAGTGTTTGAAAATGATCATAAATCTCCTAATGGCTATATAGTAGCACTGAATATTCTGTGTTGCTTTGGTTTAATTTCAGTCTAATATTGATTCAGATGTTTGTATGACTTGTACATTAGTTCACAGTTAATCATAAAAACAAACCTTCATGACAGGATTTGATAAACCATGCTGTTAAAAAAATTACCTTGGAAAAAAGTCCTTACATGCTTGGCCCAACAGAGGGTGCATTTTGCTTGTTTAAACTAAGCCGTATTAGAAAGGAAAACTAAAAGCGAGGACTTTAATCTGGGGATTTCGGATGCAAGTTACTGTGAGTTTTGATGATCTTTCAGAATGCATAAATAGAGACAAAAATCTTGAACAAATAGTTACATTATGAGGAGATTCCATTAGATGCGAGGATTAAAATTGTGTGCCAGTCTGTCCTAACAAGCCTGTCTCGATTTAAAAGAGAAACAAATGTCTTTTCTTTGTATATGGTTAGTAAAACACTTTGGACATTGGAAAATAACAAAAACTCCTGCTGTCATTGCTCTTGCTTATGCTGACTGTACAGGATTTCAGTTGTAGCCAATTTGTGATCTCTAGTTTTACCGTATTTCTTGCATTTTCAAACATTAGATGCAGCTTCAGGTTTTTGTTACTGCTTATATATATATAAGTAAGTATGTATATTTTTTTTGGCAACTGAGTAGTGCTTTAACGGGGAAGCAGCCTGATGAGCAGACAGTAGAAGAATCCAGTTCCCTGTGTGTTGTTTCAGTGTTGTACTTTGTCAGGGCATCGGACAAGACACAGAAATTGTACAGTTCAGGAGTGAGAGCCTTCTCCAGTCTGTGCAGACCTGTAGGGAGATAGTGTCCCTGCAGCCAGAGTGCTTGTATGGTAAAAAGGCTGGAGAGGCAGAAAGGGGAGCAGTGATAGTAGCATGTTTAGATCCAGAAGTCTACTCTAGGATTGTATTTTTATTAGATATTTGTAAGTTTAGAAATATGTTTTGCTCAAAGCAACTATTTTAGGTCATGCTTTTGCTTATGAGTGAAAACATAATGCCATTAAACAGGAGGTGGGAAGTGATGAAAAGGTGAAGGGCTTGTTTAAATCAGTAGAAGAGCAAAGGCGGGGAGTAAAGCAGCAGAGTGGGGAGCCTTTGAAGTTAGGAAATGGGAAGACCAGAATGGGAAGTTTTGCTAGGTGAGGGTGTTATACTGACAGCAGAAGGTTCAGGATCAACAATGACTCTGTAATATTCAGTGTGAGCGCTACTGGGGCACAGCAAAATTACCATAGGGTAATATACCTCTTCTCCTCCTTATCCTTCCGCAGAGCAGGTTTACCTAAGGCAGCAAACTGTAGGGAGACTGGCTGCCACAAATCCTGCTCCACTCACGGTGTATTTGCTCACGGTTGTGCACGTACACACACACAACCTGAAAATGTGGCTGTGGGCACAAAACCACAGTCTAGCTCCTTATGGCTTTAGCTTCTGTGGTCAAGTACAATCAATTTCTATTCCTCAAGAATGAAGCAAAAGAGTTGTTCTTTGGTAGACAGATTTATTCGCATGAGATCTTTACTCTCTTCAGAGAAGTATCTTGTCTAATGGGCCAGAGGTGATTGTGGTTTGACCGATTTTTCTGTACAAAGAGTTAGAGTGTTGTGCATCTTCTTGGCATGACATTAAAATTTATAGTTATTTTTAAAAAATAAGCAGGCTTTGAGTTGTGTGTATATATATATATGAAATATGTGTGTATACATACTTGTTTTATTTATATTAATTCTTTGTAATCTACTTATTCCAGTCAGTATAGAGTGTTAAATGGAAAGTACTTGTTGTCAAACTATATTTATTTACAATGCAGATACAAAATTTGCTTTCTGTAAATGAAAATCTCCAGTGGAGTTCATTTGAAAGGAGAGCCATGACTCTTATTTCACAAAATACTCCAGGAAGAGTATAATCAAATGAAGAATTTATCTCAATTAATGTAAACCACACAAAATTAATTACTATTTAACCGAGCTTTGTTAGGTATTTTTTTCCCCAAAGTCTGTGTGCAATGCATGGATTGGTACTAAAAGGAAATCTCAGTAAATTAGGTCTGTTGAGGTACATGGAGCCTGCCACCATTCTTCAAAAGCAAAACAGAAAAGAATTGTGCAAACGGACTGAACCAAACGCCCTGGTTCTGGGTAGTCACACAGTGCTAGGATGTTTGTGGTAGAAGCGGTATTTGCAGCTAGTTTCTCTCTGAAACAGAGAAAGAAAAGCCCCAGAAGCTGAATTATTTTACTTCCTGAAGCCTTTGCACAATTCTTTGGACTGCCATTAAAAGGCATTCTTCCTGGTAGAACCGACATGGCACTGTTACAGCTTTCATCAGTATATGGTTCATTTGATTTTTGCTTTCATTTTTGGAACAAAAGTCGACGTAGTCATTAGAGCTTGCCTTCTAATTGGACTTTATGGGAATTTTTAGCTAGCCTGAGTATTCCTGCCAATGAGCTTGAGCTGAGATTTTAATTGGTTTATGTTATAGAATCATAGACTTGTTTAGATTGGCAAAGACCTTTAAGATCATTGAGCCCAACCACTAACCTAGCACTGTCAAGTCCACCACTAAACCATGTCCCTAAATGCCACATTTACACATCTTTTGTTAGGTATGTGGATGTGTGTCCTCCTGAGTTTCACTTTGAAGGCAGATAATATTGAAAGAATAATCAGAGGTTTCTCTTTATGCTTAATAAGAAACTGTAAGTGTTGCACTTCCCATGCACGGGTTTACAAACCCTGGAAGAAGATATTTTCTGTGGCATTTACTTCAGTTAGGGTCTGTGTTGAAAAGCCAAGGTAAAATAAGCAAGTGTTTAAACTTTTCTTGAAGTAGTGTGTTTGAAAGTGACTGATGTGTCATATGAAAGTCTTCAGTAGATAAGGTGAGAAATGGTAAGATATTTTTGAAATGTTAATACGGTTGTTTTGCCATTGAACAAATACAGACCAATTTCAGTTATATACTTCCCCTATAAAATGGTGCGGCACTCTTTGAATTCAGTAAGGATCTGTTTGTGGGTGGTTTGAGTGAGAATAACCACAGGTGACAGGAACTCAAAAAAATGCTTTTCTCATCTTTACCATTATAGTGTATATTCTTAGCTAGAGAATCCAGAGGTGAGTATCTGGCATAATTTTAATATTATGGCTGCTAACCAGGGAGGAGGAAGAGAGAATGTCTCACATGACTTCAGTGTTTTGATACGTAGCTGACTCTGTATCGAGTACATCAACAAACAAGAAGTGTGGTGTGTTTGTATTTCTTGCATACTGTGTATCCTGCCCGCTGCTTAACGTGGAAAGCTCCAGCTGATTGTAGTTGATGCCTTACGTTCAGTTTTAGCACTAAGTGCTATATGCTGTCCTTAAAGGGAGGTCTGAATTGTCACTGTAACTGGTGGCCGCTGTCACACAAGCAGCGTAGGTTGTCGGGCATGTGGTGTCTAGTGGAGCAGAGCAGCTTAGTCATGACAGCTTCTCTGTGCTGCTGGTGAGACCTGTGGGCCTCCCAGCCCTTCCCCTGCGTGATGATGAGCTAGATGCCAAGTGTTGAACAGTATTTAAAAGACACAGATGACCCAAACCCGAATCTTTGTCCTGTTAGACTGTTTTTGTGCCCCTGTAAATCCCATAAAAAAAAAAAAAAAAAAGTCTTCCAAGTAATAGATACTTTCCCCCAACATTTTAACGTTCCTTTGGTGGGGGCAGGGTGGCCGCGCAGTCAGGCACCGCCACCCTGAGTTGCTCCCTCAGAGCCAGGAACCCGGCCGAAGACCCACAGCTGCACCGAGCATCTCTCTGCGTGTCGGACGGAGCAATGTGTAGCTGTGCCACGACCTGGTCACTGAAGACGCGTCCGGGGGATTTTTTTTAAAACTAACGCGCAGATAAACTTTCGATTTAACTGTCGTGTGGATGCGCCCAGTGAAGTGATGGCTTCACCGGAGGAGCGGTTGAGAGCGGTGCCTGTCGCTGCCGGGATTTCTCAGGGGAAGGCGAGCGGGCTGGCGCCGTGGGGCCTCACCTGGCCGGGCGGGCCGGGGGGCGCCGTGGGTCCGCCTGCCGCCGCGCTCCCGGCTGCTCCGGCGCTCCCGGGCGGGCCGGGGCGCGCGTGATGTCACGGCCAGGCGGGCCGTGCGGCCTCCCGCCGCCTGCCCCCGCCGCCCGCCACCGGCGGGGCGCTGAGCGCGGAGTGCAGGCGGCGCGGCGGGCTGAGGGGGCGCGGGGGAGGCGGGGAGCCCCCGGCGCGGGCAGGCCGGGAGCAGATGTTGCCTGAAGAGCGAAACGGGGCGTTTCTTGCAGCTCGGCGCTGGGAGGGCGCCGCCGGCCCGCGGGAGAGCGCGGCGAGCGGGGGAGCTGGGCGGCTCGGCCGGACGGTGCGCGGCGGCGCCGGCTGAGGGGGCTCGCCCGCCCCCGGCCCCTCGGAGAGGGGGAGCAGGGAGCCAGGGCCGCCGCCGGCTGCGGCTCGGAGCCGGGACCTGCCGCATGGGAACCTGCCGTGCCTTCGGGGGGACACGCCGCGCTCGCTCGGCGTCGCGGTTGCCTTAAACAGCTTTCCGGGATGGTGCTGGGACAGTCGGGCTGAAACGTTTGGTTTCCGACTGTCTGCTCGAAGGACGCGTTGGCTTGGCTGCTGGAAAGTGATGTTTTCCTGTGGGACTCGTGGAAGCACCACGGACAAGCCGGGTACAAGAGAAGGATAAGCTGCCTTTCGGATCAAGGTTATTTATAGCTACTGCCAAAAAAGCAAAGGGCTGGTTTATTATTCTTACTGTTCTGGATTTAACTTATCCCCCCCGACCCTCCACCCCCACCCCAAGATTTTCTCTGTGCCTTGGCCTGGACCGTACAAAGTCACTGTGGATTTTGTCTTTGCCGCACCATGTTTTATTTATAAAGGAGAGGGACTCTGCAAACCAGTTAAAGGGATTACAGTTAAGCCATCACCTACAGAAGATAATATGCTGCCTTCTGTAATGCTCGTTCATTCGGAAGACTTATTTGGGAGATTTCAGATACAGATTCTAACCTGGAAAAATAAGTGAAGCCTTCCATGGAGTGTTTGAAATATTTGAGCCACTGCTCATTTTTGCTGTAATTTGGTTTTCTGTGACGTTGGAAGATTTCTGTTACTTTCTTACTGAAGCACTTTTTTTTTTTTTTTTTTTCCTTTGGGGGGGTGGGGTGGGGGGGAGGCACGGACCTCACATCCAGGTAAAGTTTCTTTTAAACTCATGCACTGATTATGAATGACCTCATCCACCTCATAAATTATGATGTGTATTTTGGATCTATGCATCTTAAGCTAAGGGCAAGTTTACTGTAATTCTTCAGATGCTAGTGTTTTTTTAAATGTTTCCCCTGTATCCATGAAAACAGAGGTATAGTGGTGTACTTGTGTGAATACTTTCAGGATGGGGAAGCCACTTAGCAGGCCAGACTGCCTGCGTCAGAATCCCCCATGTGTTGGGAAAGGGGAAGAAGATGAAGATCTAAATATTGAGGACTGCTATGTGCCCCAAAGGTCCATCTATGACACTGTGCGGCTGAATGAACAGATCGATTCGGGCTCCAAGGGCAGCCTCTCCTCGAGGCATTTCACAGACCGGACCTTACCCTACAGTCACAGAACACTGGACATCAGCACTTTGTGCTCCAATGGTGCCCTTACTTCTTCCAGTGTTTTTGAGCTCCGAAGCCGTGAAGCTAACAAGTTAGATGAAAAAATGATCTTTGATGCTCTCAAACTGAACAGCGATATAATTCGGACAGCTGGATTACCAAAAGCAAAGTCTCACACAGAAAAGAAGGAGCATAGGCGATCATGGAGAATGTTTGTTCCACCCAACTTTTCAGATTACACAAATAAAAGTGAATGTTTCTTTAACGAAGCTACAGATGTGTCAGACACAGCTAGACCGGGCAAATGCAAATGGGGTACGAATTCTCTTACCTCGGAAGAGGACGATTCTGGTTTATGCAGCCCTCTAACAGAAAGGGAAGAAAAACAAGATACACTGTTAGCAGGGGAGCAAACACAAATACGAAGTTTATCTTCTGCAGAAGATATTCACGCAGTAGGTCAGTTCAGACCATGTTTCCCAGCGACTTACAGAGAGCAGCAAACCCCACTGTTTGCAAGCAGTAGTGTCCCTGTCCCTGTCAAAGAAAGCTGCGGATTGGCTTTGCGTGACATTGTACCCTGTGGAAATGTAAAGCAAAGCAATGCACAGACATGTGAGTGTGATCAGGAAGATATGGGGGGGAAATGCTCTCACCTACAAGGATTCAAAGAGAAAACTCTGTCACAGGAAGATTCTCTCCAGGGTGGTGGACAAAGTGTTTCCCTCGGCAAAAATGAAGTGGAAAATGCATGTGAAGTTCATGAAAAAATTAAAACACAAGCCACAACAGTAGAGCAGGATTACATGGATGATGCATCTCCTCATGTAGATGTTTATTACACAACTGTTGCTGTACATACGAGTGACTTGGATTTAGCAAAATGCGTGGTTTTATCTGATACAGAGGAATCTGGTATAGCATGTACAGGCTCAAATGAAATGGCATTTTCTCTGCAACAGCTTGAATTAGATAGTACTGTAAACTGTCCAAAAGCTTTCCCAGGGAGAAGTAAAGGCAATATTTGGACTACTGGCATCCAGGAAACCTTAGATACAGTCTGCAATGGCCTATTGTCTAACAAGGTAATTAGAAAAAATATATCCATAGATTTGTGAAATAGTTGTAATGCAGCCTTACAGATAATTTGCTTAAAGCTTTAAGTTTTGTTGCAAAAATTTAATTCTTTTAAGTAACTCGGCAGATGCAGTGGTCAGTGTCATTTGCATAGCACACATGGGATATCCAAAATAGGTGAGATGGTCAGTAGAGAAAATGAACTGGGGGCAAATTCTGAGGGATGATTAATTCCAGCTGTGCAGGGCAGGATTATTTATTGTCCAGCTGGTGCCTGTTACTCCTGATGTGGAGTGCCTTCTGCCGCGTGCAGCCATGTCGGTGCTCGGTGTTTGTACAGTGTGGGCTACAGGCAGTGCCATTCAAGGGCAGCTACAGCCCCTGTGCTCAGCCTGAGCAGCCTTAGTCATCATCAGGGTATAAGCAACAGTATCAGATCGTTGTGGTTTCCAAAGCAGGCGGATTAAAAGCGAACTGCCTCTTCTGAAAGCTGCCTTTTGCATTTGTGTGCCAGAAAGCAGATCCGACGTTACAGTAGTATTTTACAAGTACGGGATCTTGCAGTGCTTTGCAAGTGGCGGATGAGGTAAAAGAGCAAGAAGTGAAGCTTTGTAATAAAGAAAGGGTGTTTATCGGGTCTGTAATTTTTTTCTTCCCACTCTGGTTGAAATCTGAGATACTTGAAGCTTTGTTGCTAAGTTGTTCTGGTAAACTTTGGCCTCAGCAATAATTGTAGTTTATTTTTAAGCTTCTCTCTGCAAAGAATGCATGTGTTTTTAAAGGGCAGATTATGGAGATCAGTCCTGTCTGTGGCAGGACATTGCTCTCAAAAGATGAGGCTTTATGGCACATAAAAGAAGAATTTGTTATTGATTCTGTGTGGAAATATTATTCTGCCTCCTCCCTACCCTACAGTCAAGAAAAACACAAGCGTTTTCCTTTTTCTGGGAGTAGCCAGCTGGTTGCACTCTCAGTTTTCATGTAACCACAGGCTTACAGTTTATATTTTTATTTTTTGTTGTCCACAGGAACAAAATTCTTAGGGGTGCTTGATTTATTTAACCCCTCGAGTTTAGTGTAGTTGCTCTAGCTTCTAGGTTGACTTGTCAAGCTGATGGAAGCATGCTCAGCCACCTGAGATCTGCTGCTTTAAAAGCAGTCACTTGCCACGCTGTTTAGTGCAAAAGAAGAGTCACTGGTAGGTTCAAAGTGATCCTTGCTTTTCAGGATGCTGAGAAAGGTTGCTTTGAATGTGCTAAGTGTACACCGAAACTGTTACTGAATGCTGCTACAGAAATAGAAGGATTTAGGGTCAAAAGTTGAGCATTCTTTAGCATTGTTTATTCATTGGTTATTTTTCACTGGCCTTCGTAATTAATTCAGGGGCTTCGGGCCATTTTCTGATCTCATTGACACTGGTGTCAGTGCAGCCTAATGCAGCTGAATACAAATGCAGATTTACATTGCTGTTGCTAATGGTAATAATCTGGCTCTGGAAAGCTTAAATACCTGAGAGAGTAAAATAAAGCAAACAGAGGACTGCTCAAACTGCTGTTTGGGTGTGGTCAAAGCCCTGGCAATTTGCAAGAATATCTCTCTGAATGAAAACCCATTTGCTTGGGCATCCACTGGGATACTGTTCAGCAGCATTTGTAGTGCCTCCTCCTCACTTGTTACCATTATATTCTCCTAAGAACCACCTTAAAATATTTGTTCCTTCACTGCCTCTGTAACTTAAAACTTTTGCTTTTGTCCTAATTTGGAAAAAAATGCCCAGTTGTCTCCCTTGGTGTGTGTGTGTTTGTTTATTTGAGGACAACTTAACTGCACTTCTGTGCCATTTTTTGGTAGACTTTGTAGATAGATAATTAAACAAATGAGTTTCTCTAGTATTGAGTTTTTTCCTGTTAGAAGTTATTGCTTCCCCCTGTCTAAAACTACACATGGAAATGTATGTTATTTTCCCTCTGCTGTGTTCCATTTACTCTGTTTAGATTGAGTCTTCTATTTAGATTTATTTATTTTTTTAAAAAAGGTGCTCATGAGGAATGGTTTCCTTTCTTTTAAACACCAATTTTCAGCAGGGTTTTTTTTTGTTGCAGACTGTTATGTAAAGACCAGAGGCATAGATTTTATATCAGAAGATATATGTTTCATGTGTGTCTGATTTCAACTGCAGGTATTCCAGAAAGAAGAAATCGAACCCCTGCAAGTAAAACAGCAGGAGGTAAATTGGTTGGGTCAAGGCCTTATTCAAAGTGCTGCTAAAAGTACCAACACCGAAAACCTTGAACGTGACCTTGAAGATGTCAACACCCGATGGAAGACTCTTAATAAGAAGGTTATTATTTTGTATACAATTCTGCTTTTGTTGTGTTCTGCTTTTTGATTATTTGGTTGCTGATGTGTTTTAAAATACAGGAAATTAAATATTCACTAAGAATATGAATTATATTACTTTACACAATCACTTTGTTGGTCGTTCTGAGGACAAGATTTTTATCGCTAATAGCCAGAGGTGGTATTATCACTCATACTTTTTTTCAAACTTTCTGTATGTCTGCCCTGGATTTTTATTCAGGAAAGACTCCTCTTGGACAACGTGTTCCTTCCTGCTTAAGCAGAGCAGGGAAATTTGATAACCCAATCAAAGAGGCTGGAGTTGTGACGCATTCATGGGAAAGGTAGCTATGTTACCACTTATAGCCAGCCACTTTCAAAGAGTTCTTCAGTCTTCCTTTGTTCATACGTGTTTTCACTGTATTTGTTCGTGTATGCTGTTGTACAGTGCACAGAGCAGCGATATGGCCCAGCTTTGTGTGACTAGTGGCATATTTCCTTTATAGCATCTTAAGGGCTGTATTGTTTGAGACGTTGGAGGATACCACTGCTTTGGAAAGCTGGCTGTAGATGTTTTTCTATGCTTTGGAGAGTCCTCTTCCAGCAGTAGCTGCGGTTGGAAAATGGAAAGGGTGGAAAGTAGAAACGGTGCTCGTTTTCCTCTGCTATGTCTTTGTGAAAGAGTGATGCAGCAGAAACACAGACACCTGTGGTTCACTCGTTTACCTTCTCCTTTCCTATTTCTTCTTCCCTTTGAAGGGATTATTATTGCCCCTTGTTAAGAGTTGCTACTTTGGTTTCCTGGCTCAGCCAGTTAAGGAAAATAAAGACACAAACATCCTGTCAGTCAGTATACTTCATGATACTGTAGCTATATAAAACAGGAGTATCTTTTTTAAGGAACTACTAGAACAGCCTGATTTACCGAGAGGCAACCTCGTCTTTTCATTGGATGTCTGTAGTCCCAAGAGATTAATGCTAAATTGTGCCGTAGTGCTGTTACGAATAGCTATGAAAATGAGAGTATTTCCTAATGATATTGTCAGATGTTTTACAGATTTTGGCTACTTATTTCACAGAAGTAAAAAGAAAAGGTGAGCATGGTCCAATCCTCTACTTCTTTTCAGGTTGCCCAGCGTGCTGCGCAATTGCAGGAAGCCCTCCTTCACTGTGGGAGATTTCAAGATGCCCTTGAATCTCTGCTTAGCTGGCTCATTGATACAGAAGACCTTGTGGCTAATCAGAAACCACCATCTGCCGAATTCAAAGTTGTGAAGGCCCAAATACAAGAACAGAAAGTAAGTGAAATGTGTTCAGAATATCTCTTTCCACTAGATCAGTGAGAATAAATTCCCAGTCTTTTGCAAAGCATAAAATCTGTTCAAGTGTATTGTATTACATTGAAGTGTGCTGAGGTGTTTAAAGCAGCCATCTGTTCGATACTCAGGGCTCTGTCCAGGGCTGGGAAAAGTACTCATCTTCTGGGACATAAGACACAGAATACACTGTGCAATCTGAGCTCTGGTTATAATTATTAACACCCTCTGGAAAGGATTGTTAAAGGTCCATTGGAAGAAGAGAAAGCATGAAGTGCAGCGTTGGGCCATTTGGAAAGCAGGAAATATAAACTAGTACATTTTCAGTGTAATAATTCCAAGGTAGCATTGCAGATTATGGGTTTAAATACTTGGCTTTAAATCCTGATTGTGATCCGATCGTTGTTGATAGTTAGGTGGGGTGCTGTTGGGAAATGGCCTGTGCTCATGTGGAAGCACCATCAGTGTTGTCAACTTTCACAAATTTTCGTAACGATTATAGAAAAAAGAACCATAATGTAGCTCATGAAACCTGTAGTCCATGCAGTTGGACTGTGTGGCCCACTGTCACCCAGAGATTTAACATAAAGTTATGGTCAATAGAGGTTGTCATGGTACATCTGCAGAGGCAAAATGTTAATGTTACCGAAGGCAACTAGAGAATGGAGAAAGGGAGGACTGTAGACAGAGGTGTGTTTTATTCTTCATGGAGAAGTTAATTTACTGGACTACCTCAATGAACTCAATTCCATCTCAAACAAGTGATGAGATACAATAGTTTTTATATTTTCCTATCTCTGTATGTATATAACCAAGTTATCTTTGTGTTGGCAAATCTAGAAGGACGAGGAGCTTTCTCAGTAACGTGCCTATGAAATATTTCAGATACTCTATAAATAGTTTGTTTCCCTCATTGGTATTAAATAGAACTTTTTCCTCTGTACGTTCACTCTGCGGGCTGCCACACATCTTTGCCCCATAGAAACCAAGGAGGTTGGGAGGTTGTTCGGGCTTGCTGAAACTCTGCTGTTCATAGCAAAACAATTAAGCAAAAATGAACCTGTGTTGGGGGGTGGAGTGGTGGATGGGGTGGGTTGGTGTGTGGGGTGTGTGTGTGTGTGTCTCTTTCATTAGTGTTATTCACACTTTCATCACAATATAGGCATTGCTTTTTCTTTTTTTTGCTTTTAACAGGTCTTCAAGAAGTCTAGCTCCTTCTGTTTTTACACTTGCATTGTTACAATGTATCTTAATAACCTGGTGCGTGATTGCTTTCTCTGTAGCTTCTCCAGAGGTTGCTGGATGACCGCAAGCCTACTGTTGAGGTGATCAAGCGTGAAGGGGAGAAAATTGCAGAGTCAGCTGAACCTGCTGATAGGGTGAAAATCTTGAAACAATTGAGTTTCCTGGATAGTCGATGGGATGCATTGCTCAGTAAAGCTGAAACAAGGTACTTGAAATTCTTTCATAGGTTTGAAAAGTGTAGATAATAACATGATAGGTGATTAGAAGCAGCACGTGGAACTCTTTAGTGTGAAGTCTTGTAAATACTATCATTCTTGTTATTACATTACATTATTGTGACTTGATGTTGATGTAATAGGTCCTCTGAAGGAAAAGTGGAGAGAAGTGACTTCAACAGAGCAAAAGCTTTTTAAAAAGGTTTAGGAAAAAAATAATCTGCTAGGATTAACTGCATATGTTTCTTCTGAATATTTTATCTCTGTTAGTTCCTTAGAATGCAAGTTTCTTGGTGCAAGAATCTATTTTGCATAGAATCAAGTGCAGATTTTATATTTAACAAATAGTAACGATGTTCCCGTGGAACTTTAAAATCCTGACATGCTGCTACAAAGAGAGGGCACTCAATTATTCCTTTTTTTCTGTTTGGTCTCATCCATATAATTACTTCCTATAGCGTAGAGATCCTCATACTGTAAGTTGCTGGTGTAAACTTACGCGAGGTGCAGAGCTCCCTTAGTTCTCAATAAGAAAAAGGACCATCAGAGTATGTAGAATATACAGAATACACTGTGTCTAAAAGACATTGCAGCCCAATTCAAATTTCAAGTAAAAAAATCCAGCAAAACAAAACAAAAACCATACACACGGTATCTGTGTATACACATGCTTAGACTTACAAATTGCTGTCAGCGTATAAAGTACCTGGAAAGTTATGAACAGTAAAATGTCTTTGAAGAAATCTGTGTTAAAAGGGTTGCTGAACGTGTTTTGTGGGTGGGGTTTTGAAAAAGGACAGCCTGGTTTAGACTAGAGAAGAGTGTGCATAAGAGGTGGCCTGAAGAAGGTGTATAACTGAGAACAAGAAAGGACTTGGGAAGTTGAAGGAAAGGAATTTAAGTGAAGAGTGAAGCTTTACAGTGAAGAATAAATGGATTTGTTGGGATTTAGGCATTTAGAGTAGCATTGAACTCACCTGTTGCCTCCTACTCCTTCTGGGAGCCCCTCTTTAATTCCTTTGCATTGAACATCTTTTGTTACCTCATACTAATACTATGATTATTTATTTAGTAGTCAACCACTCTCAGACCATTATTTCCTCTTTTTTTTTTTTTCCTTGTGTTTTTTTTTTTGTTTTAATTGAAGGCATCTGACTCATTAGCTGGGGTAAATGTTAATGTCATGTTTAATATCATTCTCCCAGTCTGGTGATATTTAATTAAAAATCAGATTGTGACTTTTTCTAAGCCATCTATTAGCCACAAGCTCTTCTCTTTTTTCTTCGTCCGGTCTCTAGAAATGAAGATTAGATTTGAGGATGATTTTGAAAACTATGTAGAGTACTTCACTAAGTGTTCTGTGGCTCAGTGTGTCAAGTCTACCTTGTTTATAAGCCTTGGGAAGCACGTAGGAACCTAGCTTTTACCTTATTTGAAAGACAATATTGTGATGTTTTTCACGTGGAGCAAATCTCTCTTAAAAGTCTGCTGGAGTGAAATCTGTTCCACCATTTTTGTAGAGAAGACACTTCCTGTAATCAAGAGCCTTCTCTGAAATGTAATAACCTGAAAGAAATATTTTAGATACTGCTTTTTTATTTTGGATGTCAAGTGTCTGTGCTTTGTTAATGTTGTCTCACTAACTTCATTAAGAGCTTTTATTCAGAACACAAGCAGAACCAAAAAGTTCTGTTCACAGCACTGAACAAATGTTTAAAGATATTTTACAATGCTGAGGAAGCATAACAATATATTCTAGTTCAGTAAAGCCTTTGTGTAACTGTAAAACATGTGTAACAGTCAAGGGAATGTAACTTCATACTTCGAGACAGCTAGAAATTTGAGAACTATAATAATTGTGTATAAAGCAATGTCATGCTGAATTGAGTGCTAGATTATTTTTTGCAAAAAGTATATAAACAAAGTGATATTCTTTTTATTTGCAAAACTTGCATATTAGCAAAAAGAATTCCAAACAGCTTTGAAGGTGTTGATTGTTTGGATGTTTTTTTTTTTAATTTTGTTTGATTTGTACTTTACCTTGGTTTTCATTGAGTATCATGGATGTATTTCTATTTCATTTGGTGACTGGTTCCTACAATAAGACAGAATTATTTTTTTCCCCCCAAAGGTTTCATGGGGTCCTTTTCTGGTTTTTTTGAAACTATTTTGCACTTACTTCACCACAAAAAATAACCTTTCTCCTGGTGTGTTGGTAGGAACCGTCAGTTGGAAAGCATCTCAGTGGTAGCTCAGCAGTTCCATGAAGCTCTGGAGCCACTGGTGGAGTGGCTGACCACCACAGAGAAGAGGCTTGCAAATGCAGAACCTATTGGAACGCAGGCCTCCAAACTGCAGCAGCAAATATCTCAGCATAAAGTAAGATACAAACCACACGCTTGTGTCATTCTTTTTAGACGCTTCTGTAAAGTACAACACAACTGGCAAAGCTGTTGCGGTGTATGTTTTACCATACTGATTTTTTTTCTGTAATTTGAGTTTTATATATTTACGTTGGCAGTATGTCCTTTTTCATTCAGTTTTTATTGAGTTCCAGTTATGTTTTTTTCTGATCTTTCTTTCCCATTATTCTTCATTATTTAAAAAAATATAGGCCATAGAAGATGACGTCCTAGCTCACAGTAAGAGTTTACATCAGGCCATTAGCACTGGTCAGTCTCTGAAGTCTATGAGCTCCAGGGAAGATAAAGATATGGTACAGGAAAAGCTAGATTCTTCTCAGGCTCGATACATTGAAATTCAAGAGAAGAGCAGCAGCAGGTCTGAACTTCTTCAGCAAGCTTACAGCAATGCTCAGATTTTTGGGGAGGATGAAGTTGAATTGATGAACTGGCTGAATGAAATCCATGATAAGCTGAGCAAATTGTCAGTCCAAGATTGCAACACAGAATTACTTGAGAAACAGCACACTGAACTACTGGTATTTTGATTTCTGTTCATTTATTATTTAATCCATTTTTAATTTTGATTTATATTTTCATACTTCATTTATTTTCATTAATATACGTTGTTTAAATTGCCAATATGTTTATTCCAAATAAGAATAATATAATTTTTTATGTCTGTGCTAACACAAACGGCCTTTTCCCTTAGGATCTTCAGGAAGAGATTCTTCTTAGAAAACAAAATGTTGATTTGGCTATACAAAATGGCTTAGAGCTTCTCAAGCAAACAACAGGTGAGAGCTTATATAAAACTATGATTCGTCAGGCTTTTTTTCTTGTACTTATAGGTGCTTATGAGAAAATTTAAAGTGGAACTTGTAAATATTGGTCCATAATTGCTGGTTAAAGCAGTCATAGTTGTTTATTTTAATAAAGGTTTGAGGTCATGGTAGGTTGTGTTTTTGGGCAAATTTTCCTATTAATGTAAGTGAGTAGAAGTCCTTTTTTGCCTGTAGAGAATTTGGCTCAGGAATCCTTTATTATTTTTAGTGAAAAATTACTTTAGTGAACCTGCATTCCATTTCTAATAGCAAGTTATGGACATTAGTCATAATGAAGGGCTGTTTGGCAGTGGACGCAGTCAATTCCCTGCAGGCATCCACAGATGAATGAGGTATTAGACTACGTTTTATTGCAAGAGGGAAGCTTCACCCATTGAAGCTAATACTGTGGGAAAAGTTGTGTTCCAGTTGTACATGACGTGTCTGTTCTGTAGGTCAGCATTTGTCCATATTTTCCAGTACTTCTGAAGTACTTGAACTCTTTAATAAAGACACATATGGTTGGGAGTCGAGGGGTATCCTTTTCTGTTCATAACTTAGACATTGTGCATAGTGTATAATGAAATCTGAATACACTCTAATATTAAAGTTCAGTACATTGTTTTTATTTTAGCCTGTTGAGTTGTGTTGCAAATGGGTAGTAATGAGAGTGTACAGTGATGTCAAATACTGCAGTAATTGAAAATCTTTTTGTTGGGTTTTATTCTTCACATTTTCAATAACGCTCCAATAACTTTTTCTTTTTTTTTTGCCTTTGTAAGAAGTATTGTGAATTTAAGGCTGGCTTTTTTTTTTAAAGAGTATTCAAGTTAAATATTGGGTCAAGTCCTTACTTTCTAATAGTTCAGTAAAGCAGAAAAAAGACAGAAATACAGATCCTTAGCTGAGGTAAACTCCATAGCTCTGTGGACTTCAGTGACAGTGGGATAACTTACAACAGTTGAGGATTTACCTTAAAATCTTATTTGGGTTATTTTATAAATTAAATACTGAGATTTCTGTAATGGGTGGGGGTTGGGATTTAGGTTTGGTTTTGGTGGATTATTTTTTTTTCCTTTTAAATATTTGTGATCCTAGGAAATAACATCTCTCTGTTATTTTAGGTGATGAAGTTGTAATAATTCAAGATAAACTGGAAGGCATTAAAGCAAGATACAAGGACATTATGAAACTGAGTTCTGATGTATCTAAGACCTTAGAGCAGGCTCTGCAGCTTGCAGGTCAACTGCACTCCACTCACGAGGAGCTCTGCAAATGGCTTGACAAAGTGGAGGTGGAGTTACTCTCATATGAAACTCAAATACCAAAGGGTGAAGAATTAAGCCAAGCACAAGAAAGACAAAAAGTAGGTTTTAGAACCTGTGAATTATTAATTGCTGTATGATTCAGCTAGGTTTTGTGTTAATTTGAGTTTGGCATGAAGTTGTTTTGTGAATAACTAATTTTGGCATCAGATTGTTTGACTAAATGTCACAGTAGTTAAGAATCAAATTCACTTACCAGAGTCATCTGTTATAATCACTTATGAAATTGGGCTGAGGTTTATTTTTAGCACAAGAGAAGGACAGTATTTCCTTTTTATTGTAGCAGCTACTTAATCCTGGGAAAACTCTTTAAGTTGTCGAAGTTATTTGGTTCTTTAGTTGTGACGTAGATAAAATCCTGTAAAGTATAAAGAGAGTCAGCGTTTAAAATATGTATAGTAATCTTGTTTAACAATATTTCAAGAGAAGAATTGTAGTATAAACTGGATGGTGTGGACGATGTTAGCGGGGGAAGCTAAAAAAGATCTTTCCATTAGATTTCTTACATATAGCTAAAAAGAAATGAAAGAGCGGGTGGGAGCTTCTGTACAGGTAAAAACTTCCTGAAGTGTTGTGTGGGGATTTGTTTGGAATTTAATCCAGTCATTGCGTATTTAAGAAATCACTTGAATTCCTCATATTTTGCTTTATTGCATGCCTGATTTCACTTCCTGGTGATTTAGTTCCTTATGGAGTTGCGGGTTGCAAGGAATATCTGTTAGTTTTATTTTCTTTGGTTGCTTCTTTAAAAACTCTTGTGAAATTATGAAGAATTTCAGACTGTCATATTGACTGGAGAAATCTATTTAAGATGTATTCTGTAGAAAATTCTCTTCAAGAATCACACACCTTTCTAGCAAACAGGTTACAGTATCAAAAAGCTAATACAACTGAGCTGAAAATAAGCATGCTAAGTTATCTCTTTGGTTTGTGTTGAAAACTCTTCAGTTCTCAAACCATGGAGTAGCTGCAAGAATAAAAAAAAAACCAAACAAACATGTGCAAGCTGTGCGTGTGCAGCTTTTATGCTGGTATGTTTACTTTGAATGGCCTTTTTCAGGAGCTGAAAAAAGAAGCAAAGAACAACAAAGGCTTACTGGACACTCTGAATGAAGTCGGCAGTGCCTTTCTGGAGCTGGTGCCGTGGAGGGCCAGAGAGGGGCTTGACAAAATGATAACAGAGGACAATGAGCGTTATAGATTAGTGAGTGACACGATCGCTCAGAAAGGAGATGAGATTGATGCTGCCATCCTGAGATCCCAGCAGGTACTGAAAATTCTTTGGGCAACAACAGTTTCTGGCCACGTGCACCGCAACAAAAGATGTCCTTTAATAATATTGCCAAAAGTTTGTTGTGCTTGAGCAGCAAAAGGCTTGTTTGAATGAAATGGGAATTCACTGTTAAGATACGAATGCCAGAACTCGGGTAATCTCTACACTGTTGTGTCAACAAAAAGGCAGGCATCAGTCTTGTAGCTAAAATTGCTGTAACTATCCTGTGGCTCCATGAATGGCAATTTGTGTAAGTAAGAACTGAATGGCCCATGTCTTTTGTAGATCATGTTCTGTTGGTCCAGATCCCCGGCCAATTTTACTGGATGTCACACTGAAATCACTAGAGTTGCCACACCTTTTAGCATCAGCTGATTGTCTAGCTCCTCTGTACTTTCTACAATTAAAAGCTGGATCATCTTATTCAAGCTGTAGTGGAGGATTTAAATAACAATTGTTTTTATTCATATCCAAAATACTTTTCTTCTTGGGGCTCAAAAATTGAGTTATTTGTTATGTGAAGGTTTCTATATATGCAAGGAACTGTATATATATGGGCTTGCTTTGAGAACTGACAGCCTAATTTAATCACTAAATAGTTCCATATATAAGTTTGCTTATAGGTGCATCATGGAAAGAGGATTTTTCTAGTGTCTGCCTAAAGTTTGGGCATAAAAATGTTGGTGAGATTTCTGTTTATGCTCATGGTTCCCATAAACAGTTAACAGGACAAGGAGAAAACGTGTGATATTTTCAAAGTTTGCTGAAAGCTGACTAAAAGAGGCTGGCAGTAACTCAGATCACCTCATAGCTGAGATTAAAAATCACGTTTCTTTTTAAGGGGTTTGCTATGAATATTATCTTGTCTCATTAGCCAAATCCTCAAAAATGAAGGGTGATTTATTTTTTCTTTTGAGTGATAAGGTGAGATAGGAGAGTATATGTTGGCTGTCCTTCAACTTTTTTGAATTCTCTGAATATGTTGCATCCCCTAGCACAAGTTCAGCAGATTCAGGTCCAGGCATGAAAGGTCCAGAGCTGCTCTCTGCTAGCTAATGTTGTGAGCACACATTGCGCCCTAGTCCTGCGTATCCCTGACCTCCACTGCAGCCCAATTTGCATTGCCACAGTATGCTCCTATACACCATATCCTGTGATAAATATCAAGTGGATTAACACGCTTCCAGTGAAGGATAAGCTACTTCCCATTTAGCTCAGAGAAAGATTGCAAAATAAAACATATTTTTGGAGAAGCTAAAGCAGCTGTAGAGTGTGCTTTAGAAAGCATTCATGAAGCAAATCACAATGTCATCATGTTCAGAATTCAATCATTTTTTGTTAAAAGAATAAGTACCACAATGAACTATGCTTGGTTAAACTGGGGGGAGATGAAATAGATGGTTTTATAGTGATGCAAGTGAAATTCAGGGCTCATAAATAACTGTCATACATAATGGGAAGAAAACACTTCAAAATCTGGCTGCAGAGAGTACCAATTTTGTGCTTTTGATGTCTTAATATTCTATTTGAACACAAGTTGGAAATCCTATACCCTCAGCAAATGGGGGTTAGAGTCCTGTCCTTCCTCAATGCCATATAATCAAGAATTTTCACTGTCATGTGTTGATTTTTGTTCCTTCCGTTAAATATTTTCTCAATAGTACATACCTACGGATGTAAATCACCTTCTTAATTTCCTTCATTTGGATCATAAATATATGAGCTTCCCAAGAGCTTTGTTGTGAACTGCAGTTTCTGAAGCTAGGATGTAACTATCACTGGTATGTGTGCTTTGTGCTGATGGTTACAGTGCCGATTGTTTCAGAACGCACCTTTCTATTAGGAAGTCACAATGTTTAGGGACAAAGCTTACTTTCTGTTACTTCACATGAGAAATGGCATATAGTGAAAAAGAATGTGCTCTCTTTCATGTCACAAGTGGATTATAAAGAATGAAGAAGGTTGACTCATAAAGAATGAAATCTCAGAACTGCTTCTTCTGTTTCTCTGTGGGTTGTGATTAACCGCTAAGACGAGACTGATTTAGTAGCTAAGGTGAACTCCAGCTATGTTACAGAAGCAGGGCTGTAGACCAGCAGATTTAAAAGGCAAGAGGGACTGGGAGTGGTCAGAAGGAAACTTCTGAGGAGAGTGTGGATATCAACAACACAAATACAGGGTCTGACCTAAAACGTCCTGATAGGCTTTCACAATAGCTCACAGTCATTAATGTTCAGCTAATTGCAGTGGGGCTCAGAGTTGAAAATAAATAGCTTAGGTTTTAGTAGTTTCTACGATGACTGTTCTGTGCATCTGTTTATTACATGTGATGTTTCTCTATGACTTAATCTCAGAGCTGCCCCCATTGAGTACTGCAGCATGTGTATACTAAGCCACATGCCTATAAACTTGAACTGCAGAGAAGTATGATTTTTTAAAATTTGGTCTTACTTGTCAGAAGAATTAAATCTCCACAGACTTCTTTTCAGGATTTCATTCTCTCCTTTGTAAATTAGTAAGAAACAGATCCTTTAAATCCTCTCATTACTTTAGTGCTTTAGAGGTAATTTCTGAAACATTTAAGCATTGACTAATGGTAGTTAAAAGTTAATCTTTTTGGAAAAGGACTGGCTGCAACCAAATGCCCTGAAGAATTTTCATATTTAATCCAAGGTCTAGTTTTGGATGAAATGCTGTCTTCTCTAAATTCAGTGAGGTTTTGCCACTGACTCAGTTAAATTGTGATTGTTCTGCCTTTATCACTTAATACCAGAGCAGCTCTTAAGATTAAAAGGGTGACATCAAACAACTGTTTATTCAGATAATTGCAACGCTAGCAGTAATAATAAACATAGAGATGGAAAAGACATGTGAAAGCAGAATAAAATGAAAATAAACAGTCTGGTTAAAATTCTGAAATTATAAGCCTTTTTATTTTCTCATGTCTGTTAGCAGTAGGCTTTGGAAAAATATATTTGCTTCTGTTGCTTTGTCGTGCTTATGAATTAAGCTTGCTTGTATTACAATCTCTCAGTACCATTTTGGGTGTAGCATTTCATTTATATAAAAACCTGATACGGAAAGTGAGCTGCTGTCTTTCTAACAATTCAAAAGTATGCTTTTCATTCTTTAAAATTTTTGAAACAGTCATTCTAATTCCGTGTGTGTAGAACCACTGAACTAATTCGTGTCCTTCTCTTTTAGTTTGATCAAGCAGCTGATGCTGAATTTGCCTGGATTGCAGAAACAGAAAAGAAACTGATGTCTCTGGGTGATATTAGGCTTGAGCAAGACCAGACCACAGCTCAGCTACAAGTTCAAAAGGTAAAAGAAATGCATTTTCAACTGTCATGTTAATTATTGGCTGGCACACTCTCCATCTAGAAAATGTACTGGCATGATTTAATTTTCAGTCTGTCATAATGCACTTCAAAAATAGTTTTTGCTGCATGTACTCTATTTTTTATTTATTTTGCTGATGAATTTTTATTGTGTTCCAAGGCTTTTACCATGGAGATTTTGAGGCACAAAGATTCTATAGATGAACTTGTTAAATCTGGGGATAAGATTATGAACACGTGCACTGAAGAAGACAAACAGACCATGAAGGTAAAGATCCTTAAACTGCAGCTACAACGGTAGATATGTAGGCAGTGTATAAGTAGAAAGATTCCTATAGTGACTTTTTTAAACACAAATGAAAAAGCATTGATTGCGTCCACTTTTTTGGTCTGAAGATTATAATCCTAGAAAAAGTGCTGTTGTGTATGTATCACTGTCCTTCAGGATGTTCAAAGAGCAAACACTGTGTACTTGCTTCGTTGTCTGACACTAATTTGGAGCCCCATTTACCATCTGCATGCATGGTAAATAGTATTTTAGCCAATGGACAATTGAGTGAATAGGTATTAGTCATCTGGTGTGATGTGTGTGGAATCTGGCTGTTTTATCTTCCTGAGTTCCCTAGAGTCACTCTGCGTCTGTGTTTCTGTGATGGATCAGATGGCTGTGCAGAAATGAGCAGAAATGAGAGTAAAGATTCAGTTTCTGCTGATTTCAGTGTAGATGTTACTTGCCAAGATGATTCCATCCTGTTGACTAACACAGTCAGTGAAAGGCATTCTTATGCCTTTACTTATTACACACAGACACGGAGCCTTGTGTTGGCGCTGTCTATGTAGAGAAACGGATTTTTCACATTGGCATTTAATAATGCATTAGTTGTGGGATTGGGGTTTTTTTGCTAAATTGTGATGAGGCTGGGTATGTTATATAAATTTAGTCCTTCCAATGACCACCCTCCTTGAAGAGCAATACTTCACTAATTGTGCTTTACTGCAGGATCTCTGAATAAATTTCATTTGCTCTTAAGTGAATTTAAAATAGACAAGATGTTCTGTCTATGAAAATGTAGTCATAAGGGAGAGCAGTTTTATGTGAGTCTTTATTAAATATTTGTATTTGTAAAAAATACTGTAAATCTGTGTGTTAGGCTATTTTTTGTCCTTTAGATAGCATCTCTATACTTAATTTACATGCAAGACATAACAAATGAAAGGATAGCTTGTTCTGCCAAAAAAGATTCTTTACTTCACATTCAATGGCTTGCGTATGTGTCTAGTTTTTCCAAAGCTAGCATTTATGTGCATTGTCACATACAATATTTCAAAGAAGTAGTAACATGGGCAGTCTTCCATAGGAAGAATGTATAGCTAGTTGATACTTTTATTATCACATGCCCAAATACAATAGACTTACATTGTTTAAACCTTTTAGTTATATTATTAATAGTAACACATCCTCATTAACTAATGTATGCTAACCTGGAAAATAATGTTTTGTGATTATTGTTGCAAGTTTGTAAGCTACAAGCACAACAGTATACCCTATTCTTTTGTCAGATTTAAAAACAAAGCAACAGATTTTTGTGTATTAGTCATGCTTTGATTCAGAAATGCTGTGGAAAACATAGTTTTTGCTAAGTGTCACTGAAGATAAGCGTCCTCAGTGAGGAAGTTGGACTAACATCTTCGGTCAAATCATTTGCAGCTTGGCTAGAAGCCCTATGAATAAAGTGTTACTTGAAAATATCAGTATCATTGAATATGTTCTAATTACCTTGAAACTACTCTGCCAAATTCATATCTCCCGCAATATTGATTCTGTCCACCTTAAACACTGGTGCTGTAGAAACATTACCAAATTTAGATTTGGTTCACTGTGGTTTGGTGCTCTAATTATCAAGGATTGTTTAGAAATTAATACAGACCTGTGGAAAAAAATACATTGCTATTTTTTGTTAATATTATTTTACAGAAAAAGATGGAAAGCCTCTTACAGAAATATGATGCCATCTGTCAAATTAACTCTGAAAGAAACCTCCAGCTGGAACGGGCTCAATCCCTGGTTAACCAGTTCTGGGAGACTTATGAAGAGCTTTGGCCATGGTTAACCGAAACAGAAATGATCATTTCTCAGCTTCCTGCGCCAGCCCTTGAATATGAAACTTTAAAGCAACAGCAAGAAGAGCATAGGGTAAGTGTTTTGCTAGTTTTGAATAACAAAACTGTCAAAGCCAAGCAGTACTCTCCCTAGAATTGTGGAGTGCTCTGCTAAATGCTTCAAACCCAGTTATACTTCTGTTGAAAAAATAATTATTTAAGATAATAATACAAAACAAATACTTTTTCAATCATGCCTCTACTGTTTCCCAGACTGTGCATGCAAACAAGATTCTGTGACGAAGGCATCAAAACATGTATAAGCATAAAAGAGCTCTAAAGGTGGAAAAATTGTCATTGTAGTGAGAGAGCTGAGCACTCAAAAGTTAATAATGAAGAATTATATTTAAAAGTACACATTATTGTCAGTATTAGAACAAACCAAACCCATAAACAGAAAGAACAGACATCGGACATTGTAGGAGGAAACAAAAGAATGTAAAACTTGACTATCTAAAGAACTGGCATACCTGTTGTCAGCATGCTGAAGGTGAAATGCTGCCTTTGTGTACAGTCAATCTACAAATATACACATACGCTGATTTTATGCACGTGTGAAAAATTTGGCTTTTGTTTTGTGGGTAGCATTGGATCTAAACCTAGCTGAGCCAGGAAGATGGAATTGATTGCTTGTGTTCCAGCCAATCCCATAATCATTTCTCATGTCAAGTATGTTTGTTATGTAATAATTAAAAGAAATTATGGTTTACCATAACATCACAAAATAGGCGCAACAGTGTTGTAGGCTGGCCACCGTATCAGCTTTCTTACATGGAGGAATAATCAGCTGGGATAAAATTAGTACATTTCATATATGGCTACTAGTATCACATGGAATCAGATGCATCAGGTGAGGTTGAAAACCTGCGTGTTTTGGCATATGCAAAGCCTGTATGGCTACTGGAGAATCCTGTCTCTCCCTACTGAGCATAGAGTAACTCTTTTTTTATTTTAGCTGCCTCAATTAAGTGACTCAGGTTAGGTAGGATGAACCCTGGCTTCAAAGTCTTGTTTACTCTGAGACCAGTTAATGAAGATGTGCCACTCTTATGTACTGGTAAACGCTGGGTTCACTCATTTGTCTTCCTGTTACATCCACAATGAACAAGCATGCTCTATTAAGACTAGCTATATAACATGAGCTTTAGAAACTATCTTGATTACTCATCGTGAACCAAATCATGCTGGCTTTACTTACAGGATTGTTCCCCATCTACTTTAATCATTCTGCTTGCATGAGAGGCCCTTCAGATGAGCTGCTATTTTTGCATTTTCCCTGGGCTATGCTATTAGCTGAGATTTGTTTTTTAAGTAGAAGATTAATGTCAAGGAATTTTAACATGTAATCTGATTTGACATACTTGTTTACTGGAATTGTTTACCCAATAGTAGATCATGGAGAAGACAAAATCATTTATTGTTCTATTAAAAAAAAAAAAAAAAAAGGTTCTGAATGTGAATTGAAAACAGTTTTCTATATTCACTTACATTTTCTGTTCTGATGTGTTTACTGATGACTACCTTTTTCCAAGTCATGGAATTCATAGAGCTGATTTTGTGTCAGTAACTTGCAGTCAGTTTGGTTTGAACTGAGCTGTGAGCAGAGTACTAGCATAAGGTTTGGACCCAGAAATTTGCACTTTTGTGGCCTTGCATCAAATCATCTATTTGTGCGCAAAAATAAAACATAGAAAGTGATTTTCTAAAAATCATCAAACTGTTCTTAGTTTCACCTCTTCTCTGCTAATCAACATTATTTTTCTTGTTGCAAGGTATACAGATACAGTTACATTCTCAGTAAGCTAGAGTCAGGGGTTTCTGTACTTTCATTGCTGTTTTGTCATCAGGGGACTGTAGAGAGTCGTGGCCACTGTCTTTTCAATCTTCTCAACCTTTCCTCTTCTGGGGAGGAGCAAGTAAGCAAGCCAGTATCAGGATTTCTTTTTAAGGGAAGGAGCTTAGTTGAAGGGAAGAAGATCTATTTATACTGAGACTGATACAGGCTCTTTTCCATGTCTTCATTAATTTAAACAAACTCTCAGCTGGGAGGAACAGAGCATGTGCCTCTTACGTTCCTACACAGGGTCTAGAAGACAGAAATGCGTGGAATCCACAGCACTGAGAGGGACAGTTCCTCACAAGACAGTGGGATTTTTCTGGAGAGGGAGGGATGAGCTGAGAAAACAAAAAGAACTGGAGGGAAGGATGGGGCTACTCCCATGAAAAAACTTCCTCTTTTATCAGATCTATGGGTGCAAGTAAACAAAACCCAAATCTTTGGGCAAGTTGGAAGGCACTTTGTGATCTTTCACTTCCACAAGCCTCTGCACAGTCTTCTGCGGTTTTGACTTAATTCAGAGGTGGATGATGAGAGGGAGTAGACAGCTGAGATCAAATTTGATTTACTTATTAATTACTTGTTAAACTTTGTGTTGATTAGGTAATAGCACTGTTGTGAAGACAGAGGGATCTTGTGGCCAGAGGCCAGACTGCTAAACTAGGTTGCTAGTACTGTACTGACCAGTATTCCTTGTCCTTTTGTCATTTTCACTTATTTGTTTGACACTTCCTTGTGTTAGTTCCCCCTCCTTAAATTAAGGATAGTATGAATTAATATTCTTGCAATGCCAGTACCACCTCCTGTGATGTTCTTCAACGAAAGTCTGCGGC
Source organism: Falco cherrug (assembly GCF_023634085.1). Classification (NCBI taxonomy): domain Eukaryota; kingdom Metazoa; phylum Chordata; class Aves; order Falconiformes; family Falconidae; genus Falco; species Falco cherrug. The sequence continues at coordinate 17,800,480 of NC_073702.1, forward strand.
AAGTGACACAAATATCAACATGAAAAGTATATACATGGTGATGTTATGCATGTCTGGAATATTGTTGCTCTTTCTGTCATGGGTACTAAATACGATGGGGAATGTCTGTTGCTAGCATCTTATATTTGACCTGTAATCATATGTCCTACAAAAGTGTTGCATGGACCTTTCCAGTGCATCTCTAATTGTGGTGTTTCGTGCCTGGATAGCTCTGCGTTGGAATGGGAGCGACCACTGGCAAAGCAGTCATTAACTTTCTTTGATATTTGTATTATACATTAGGACAAAGGGTATTTGTTTGGAATTTCTTGCCAGCTGGATGTGTTAGAAGTGTGGACAGCTGTAATGTGGTGGTGCAAGCTCAAGAAACTGATAAGTTTTTTTGTTTGTTATAGCAACTGCGTGAGCTGATCGCTGAGCACAAGCCTCATATAGATAAGATGAACAAAACCGGGCCTCAGTTGCTGGAGCTGAGCCCAGGAGAAGGTTTTTCTATCCAAGAGAAATATGTGGCCGCTGACACCCTTTACAGTAAAATTAAGGAAGATGTCAAAAAGCGAGCACTGGCATTGGATGAGGCCATTTCTCAGTGTACCCAGGTATCAGTTTAAGTTTCAAGTATAATTGGATTCATTCAAATGGAAAGACACTTAGTCGTTGTCATCTTACATGTATATATCAAGACAAAACTGCTGTTTTATCTGGATTTTTCAACCTAATGACCTATGAATGTTCATATCACTGCTTATGGCATTGATTTTTCTGTTTCTCGAGCAGTAATAGGGTTATAATTTTATATATTGGTCAGTATTATGACTCTGCTGCAGTTGAAAAATGTTACTGCTTCTTAATTTTTAAGTAAAAAAATTAGGTCTAAAAATGTGGGATTTTATTTTCACTTCCATTTTCTCTTGCTGGTAGGTTACTGGCCGATGCTTTGTTTGTATATGGATGTCACTATTGATCAGTTAACTTGAGTGTAGTTATATCTAGAATTTGGCAGTTTTAGTTGCAGTCCATTACGAGTGGAACTAGAAGGTAGTTTAGCAGTGGTAATAGCATTTGCTCTTTGTTGCAGACCCACAAGAACTTAATGTAATGTATGCTTGAACTATTACGTAGAAGTCTTGTGAGCAGTTAAATGTAACAAAATGTCATCATAAGCACAAAATTCAGATCGAGCCCACAAAAGCTGCATATCTTAGCCTATGCAGTGAACCTCAATTAGAGTATTGTTAGGTGTCACATTCTAGAGACTTTTAAATACTGAGTTAAGTATGATTAAACCTAAACTGAAAATCTTTTACTTAACCCCAAATTCAGAAGAGAGCTCAGTAAATCTGTGTCCATGAACCCGTACAAAAACCGGAATGAAATACTTTGTTCTGTACTGCTGTTTTTATAGGAAATTCCCCTTTTTCTCTGTTTGCTGGAGATTAAGTGTTATATTCTGCTCAGGTCTAAAATACTAAGTAAAGAAATAGACCTTAAAGTTCTCTTCAAGCCCACATGCTAAATAATTTTTGTCATGGGTCATTGTACTTAATGTCATATTCCTAGCTCCTGAAGACTGTTTAAGAACCTGAGGGAAAAAGTTACATCAGGTATCATTCTGCTTTTGAACTGTTTATAGACATTACATTATACTTTCAGTCATTCTAAAGACCTTACTTATTGACACCTTGGAAAGAAGCCCGATTATTTAAATTCAGTGTTTTCCTTTATCATAAATGCTCAGTCCTCCCCCTATTTGGAGGCGCAGGTTTGAAGATCAAGTTATTTACTTATTATTCGAGTCCCTGCTTTGCATGTGACAGGTATTAACATGTTGTACTAAGTACAGACAACAGGAATAAAAATGCATTCTTTGGTAACAGCTAGAATATAATCAGATGTTGTGAAAATAATTATTTATGCAGTGTCTTAAGGTTCATTTTGTATACGTAAATGTATATGTAGATGTTAAAGCTAACGTTCATTTTCTATACCTAAATGTATATGCAGATACCAAAGCAAAATGTTGTAATACCCAGAATGTAATTTTATATAATCTCCTTTTTTTATTAAGATACGTAAATGTATATTATCAGAGCTCTGTACTATGATGTCTACATCAACGTTTGTCTAGACAGTCCTGGAAGAATAATTACTTAACTCATCAGGTTTTAAATTATATTAAATTGCATTATGTATCAAAGGCAGGACGTAACCTATGGAGCCATAAGGAGAGGCTGTAATGACTTGCATTTTCTTCCTTTTAAGTTCTAAAACACCTTGTCTCATTCATTGAAGTACAAGTACAAGGAAGCCCACTTGCATGGGCCTTGAATGCACCAACAACTTAAAGATATAACATGTATGTCCTAAAATTAGACCTGAATATTGTCAATTTAATTTTGGTTTTTATCACTTGGTAAGGTTTTGTTGCCACAATTAGTTTTTTGTGAGTCTTGTATGTGAGAAAGCTACTTATCTTTCGTAACACATTTTGCTGCCTTGTATGATATTCACATTTCTAACAAAAGCACTGAGTCCATAACATTAGTCGCAGAGTCTGATTTGAAGTGGGTTGTATGGTGGGAAAAAGTAATTACGTACGTCTTGCCTATGTTCCTTTGAATAGAAAGGATGTAGCTATTTGTTCACACAGGGTAATCCTTGTTTTGCTGTGCTCTTTCTAGCACCTTTCCCAAGTGTAGTCAAGAGTGCTTTTTGTAGATCCTGGAGGATCATTAAATGCAGCCACAATTACTAATATCTGTAATTTGAAAGGAGCATGATGGTGAAATATTTTTAAGAATCTCTATGGATCCAAAAGCATGTAGTAAAGGCTAACTTTGGACCAGTACCAAGGGATGAACCATGTTAATACGGCTGTAATTGAGCTTCTGGGTACCTTCCTGGGCTCAGCCAAATGTGGGTGAATATAATACACACTGTTGTATGCTTTGAGTTGCAGAAAGTAATGTACCTTTACTGCACTAACAAGCAACACCTGGACAGTAACAATGTCTTTTGGAATGACTTTACGTACCAGGTCTTAATCGGTGGTTATATGTCAGTATGCTGGTCCTGATATGAAAATTGTGTATTTAATTTTAGTGTAAATATCTCCCTAAAACGGTGAAAACAGAAAGCCATGGCTCTCCAAAATATGACACAAACTACTGCATGAATTACACAGGAGTAAGTGCAAGTAGATTCTGCAATATGTGTAGTACCTTCAGGTGGAGTGTCTCGGGACCGAACCCAGACTTGATAGTAAATTCTTAAATCTGAGAGGAATTACCATTTTGCAAGGTCATTTTTGTAATTTAGACATTAGAATAAGGGAAGAACCACAAGGAGGGTATTGCAGGTTGCACGTATGCATGTTGGAGATGTTAAATATATTAATTCTAAAGTACCTTTTTCCAAGAGAATTTCAGATGCCACTTTTCAGTTGTTCTTTTTCTAATTTCTCTGCCACTTCTTTCTGTCCTTTACCACCCTCCCAGTTTCATGACAAGATAGATCCAACTCTTGAGAGTCTGAAACGCATAGTTGAACGTCTGAGGCAGCCACCTTCAATCTCAGCAGAAGTTGAGAAGATTAAAGAGCAAATCAGTGAAAATAAGAATGTGTCAGTGGATCTGGAAAAACTTCAGCCAGTATATGAGACGCTTAAACAGAGAGGGGAGGAAATGATTGCTCGCTCAGAAGGAGCTGATAAGGATATATCTGCTAAAGGTAGTAGACTGAAGAAAGTTTCACGTACTGGAAATGCAGCAAGCTGCAGCATATAAAAATCTTCATTTCTGATGTCCACTAATCTGGGGATTGTGTTCTCCTGGAGAAGCTGCTAAGGATTTATAAAAGCAAAGCATTCATTTAAAATAATTCATCATGGATATGACCTTTTCTTTATTTTTAAAGGCCATGTTGGTTGTTTCCACTTAACATTATAAGGAGTCCTGTAATGAAACAATTTTAGAGTCTAAATTTCAAAATGTACACATATGTTTCTGCTGTAGAACTGTAGAGAGATTTATGGCCAAGAATTGTTTGCCAAGGTAGTAATCTAGTTCCTTTGTTGTTTAGCTGTTCAAGATAAACTAGACCAAATGGTCCTCATTTGGGAAGACATCCAGACCTTGACTGAGGAAAGGGAGGCCAAATTGCTGGATGTAATGGAACTAGCTGAAAAGTTTTGGTGTGATCATATGGCTCTTGTAGCTACTATTAAAGATACTCAGGACTTCATTCGAGAACTGGAGGGACCTGGAGTTGACCCATCTGTAGTCAAGCAACAGCAAGAAACTGCTGAGGTCAGTAGAAAGTATTCTTTTTTTAAAAATACTTGAAGTATTTTATTTACAGTATGCAGAGAAAAGACAGAATTACTATATAATACCAGAGGAAACTTTTTTTTTAAGAGGCCAAGAGGGATAATCGTATAGAAATCTACTATAATGATATCTAAAGAGCCTACAGTAAATAACATGTATCAGTGCTTAATTGCAATGAACATGCAACATGTGCCTGTCATTATTATTTGCATATCTGTTTATAAACATGCATGTTTATAAACATGTTTATAAACATTTATATAATAAGCATGTCACTGAGGCTTTTAAAAGTTATACATACTTTAGATTCCCCAAATAATACATAACATCTAAATGAAAGGTGTACAGATGTATGATGATCTATGAATTATGCTCTAAGCCTGTAATTATTTATGCTGATAGTTAAAGATTTGAAGGTTGAATGATAACCTCTGAAAAAGAAAACGCTCTGATTAAAGAAATGTAATTTACAACTTCCTGTTTATTTTTTCCATCTCATGCAAAACAACAACATAAGGCATTGTTGTAATTTAGACTGATGTCAGTTGTTTTCACTCTGACGCTGCAAAGGGATGCTTGTATTTTAAGCAGGCAGTTGTAAGTTGAAGTAAATTTAAAGAAAACAAAGGTGGAATCCTGTTGTGTTCTATCTTGAAAGTTGTACATAGATTATTAAATTTAGTATTAGCAGTGTTGGATTTTTTTTCTCTTTGTAGGCTGCTAAAGAAGAAATTGATGGACTACAAGAGGAGCTAGAAACGGTTGTGAGCCTTGGCTCTGAACTTCGAGCTGCTTGTGGAGAACCTGACAAACCCATTGTCAACAAGAGTATAGATGAGGTATGGGAAATGCAGATGCATAAATCTGTTCTGTTAGATACTTGTTCAGATGAAATTGGTATATCCTCTCCACCCCCAACAGCTCTTGAAAATAAAAAGTTTTGTGGCAAGTGACGCCCCTGAAGCCTTTGTGGTAAAACAAAGGTTTACCTTTCAGTTAAAGAAATCTTGACTCAGATAAGATTAGAATGTATATACACTTCTGTTTTATTGATTTATGGGGTTAAATTTTTTGTAAAAGACAGATTTTTCTGTAAAAATACTGATTAATATGGTAGATGGCTACTTTTTTCAAAAGTAATGCTAGAGTAAATTTCAGGTATATCTGGTTTATGCCAAGTGAGACATCTTAACTGAGACAATTCTGTTTGGATGACTACAAAGTACTTTTAATTTCTCTAATGTCCAGCAATGTATGTTTCTTTTAAGCTACCTTTATTATAATGATGCAACCTCAAATGACTTAATAATATTTCCTGTATTAACTATAATCCCTATGTTAAAAACGTACTCGGTAATCAGTATTGAAGTTTACAGCTTTTGTAATCCAGAGCCTCTAGTGTATTCTGAAGGAAACTAACTATGCAGTGATAGGGAGAACATGAGTGTTAATATGGGATGAATATGGACTATTCATGCTTAGTTTGTGTTATTCAGAAATGAATAATTAGTGAATGCACATTATACACCAGTAAAATTCTTTTGTCCATTGGAGCAAATTGTACTTACTTGCAGCTGAATTCTGCCTGGGATGCCTTGAACAAAACATGGAAAGAACGGGTGGATAAGCTTGCTGAAGCTATGCAGGCAGCTGTTCAATACCAAGATGGACTGCAGGTAAGATGGTGTGATATACCTAACCCAATCTTGAGTCAATAGGATTTAATGTGATTGTAGTAAAAGATGTCATGCGATTGGGTAAGTGACAAGTAATGTATCGGTTTGATTACAGTGACTATTTTCTTTAGTAGGCAGATACTTTTTTTTCTCAGGTTGGGTTTGGTTTTGTTGAGTTTTTTTGGCATTAAAGAATAAATTTGTTGGGTTGTTTTCTTCATATAGTTGTGCATGTATTGCACTGTTTAGATTCAAAATTAATGTCCCCTTTTATATTGAGATGAGCAAAGGTTTTTTGATATCACACATCCACAGTAATCCTGCTCACTTTTTCTTGTGATAGTCAGTACTTCATATGATAGGCAAGTTGAAGTTGTGACACATTGACGTGATCTGAAAGGAACAGAATACAGGTTCATATACTCGCTTGCTGCTGTTTTCTTTGAGTGGAGGAGAGTCAAAGAACTTCAGTTTTATTCTACCTTTTTTTGTAAGTCAAATATTTCAGTTGGATGTGAACATAGTATTGCTGGACCATTATACTAATTCTTAGTATAATTTATCCTATCACAGTACTTTAGAAGATGATAAACTTTTTAAATCTGTAGGTAAATTTTCCAGCAGTTTTTTAAAGATATCTTGTACATTGTATATACTACAACAGATGAAATTTTAAAAAAACCAAACAAAACCCCCACACCCCCCAAACAAACAAACAACAAGGGGGTTGGACTAGATGACCTTTAAAGTTCCTTTCCAACCAGACTATTCTATGATATTTTCTCTCTGTGTGCTGTATTTTTGGGGGTTTTTTTGTATATTCTTTGCATGCTTTGGCAGAGTGGCATGCCTCATATCTTTTGTCAGTGAGTGTCTAGGAGATTCAAATATCTGAAAAGATTCCAAACATGGTCAGATTTGCAAAACTATTTTTTTTTCTCAGTGGAATTATTGTCTTTCTTGGTTCATTAAATCTTTAAAATTAGAGTTTCACATGACACTGAAGGTAGAACACTCCTCACTAATAATGCAGCATGCCTGTTTTCCAGTGCACCCCCACTATGTATTTTTCTCCAAGTTCTCCTATGTTCATACTGCTCAGAGGTTGACTTCCAGGGTTACATTAGGAACGCTACCATTGGTTTAATGCTTGTATTTCCTGTGGCTGTGCACTGTAGATGCTACAAGCTTGATACTTTGTGAAAGAACTCTTAAGTGCCACCCTATGCTCATTTAAATAGACAGTATGAAAAGTATTGTGGGCAGATGGTTAGTTGCAGCTGCCTCAACCTGTTGAACATGTTGAGGGTAGCTCTCCTTTTCTCAGGGAGCTGTGTAGAGTGGGCAGCTCTGACTGGCTGTCCTAAACTTTTGTCTGTAATGAATCACAGATAATGGGCAGGAGGAAAAGGGCCTAACAAAGGTGGGTTTTTTGGCCTGTGCAATTACCCAGATTGATACAGCTGTTCTTAATCTGTAAATAAGAGTATTTTTGAGGTTGTTCTGCATTATATCAAGTTCAAAAGAAGTACCCACAAAGTCCCAGAACTAGGGAGATTTAATTTATTATAATTTGTTATAACTGCATTATCCTATAGTGATTCAGTCAAGCTCAGTTACAGCCCTTTACTACCTAATATGTACGGAACAGGTTGTGTTCCATGTTCCTTACACAGATAACGTCCTTCAGAAGAAGTTTGTATGTAATCATCATTTAAAGTTTGTTATCATTAAGCTACTGTCTTCCATTTTCACTCCGAAGGACTGCAGAACAGAGTTTGTCTTGTATTTGCCTTTCAGGGAAGTCATTAAAATTGCTGATTTTACTCAAGACGTACAGTGCTACTCAGCATGAATGGTACTGGCAGAATATTGGTGCTAGTAGAAGCTCAGTCTTGCAGCATGTACATTCTTGTAACTGCTACATGGACTACTTTAATTAGTATTTAATCCCTTGTATTGCAAAGAAACCTAGGTTTTGCAGAAGAAAGCTATTTTCGTTCAAAGAGCACAGCAATATTGTTCTCTGGAGTAAAAAAAACATAACCTGATACTTAACTTAAAACAACTTTCAAACATGACAGTATTTCTCTGCTCACGCTTAAATTTCATACTGTGATTTTCAGGCAATATTTGACTGGGTGGACATTGCTGGCAGCAAGTTAGCATCTATGTCCCCAGTTGGAACAGATCTGGAGACAGTGAAGCAGCAAACTGAGGAACTTAAGGTACGAACTAACAGTTTATTTCATTTACATGTTAATCTGTCTGCATTTTTCTGTGTTGTTTAGTATTTTTCTGTATTTCTCAAGATTCAAAAGTAATCTTCATTTTCAGCTTCTAGTAAAAGAATCTGTGAAAAAATCAAGTAACATTTCATTGCAAACTTTTAGTTTTAAAATGCCTTTAATTTGAAAATCTATTTCAAGTTTTGGTGAGGCTACATTTCACATTGTGAAAATGTTCTGATAGCCCAGAAAATACTTGTAACAGCATTCTGTCTCTTTCAAAGGCTATAAGGTTATTATGTACAGGGTTCTTTTGCTATGACCTTTATGTTTTCTGGTTTCTACTATGAATAGCTTCCTTGAGGCTCTGAGAGAATGCCTCCAAAGCTTCACTTCTGCCGTTATAGGCTTTAGCCAAATGCTCACACAGACCACAATGTTCCCAATACGTGAGTAAGATGAAAATAAAAATTTCAGGCTAACGTAGAAACCTGTCTGTATAGATCTGTGACTGAGTACGACATTGGTAGGTTGTTGTCTTATATATAAAAAACAGGGATGTATAATGATCAGGGAACGTCCTTGGTTTTGTTGCTCACTTGTACATTTGTTTGACTGTGGGCAGATTGTTTATTTTACAATGTAACTTCAAGTGAACCATAATCTTACGTAGCACAGAACACACATATGAGTTGTATTCAGACGGCTGCCCAAGTTGTGTGTGCAAGAGAGTGTTCTACTAAAGAATATTTGCTTTTGGCTCTTTTGAAGAATAACTTTACTTGAAGTTTAAGGTATTATATTATCACAACCACAAGAGCTAGAAGTTACTCAAGATATATTCTGGTTTTTTTGCAGACCAGGGAGGTTATTGGAGAATACTTTCCTATTGGTCATCTTTATCATCCTCTGGTTGCAGTTAGCAGTATCTGCTAGAATAGTAAGATGTTGTTGGGTATTTTAGTTAGCTAGGACTGTCTGGATCATCAGTGTCTTACAAGCATTTTGACAAAGCATTGGATAACAAACTCCCATATTTATGAAAGTTGACAGTAATATATTTACAATACATCACTGTACTGTACTATATTCAAGAAGATTATTACTTATGATACATTTGTATTCTTTTTCTATTTACCATAGCAATTTAAGACAGAAGCTTATCAGCAGCAGATAGAAATGGAAAGACTGAACCATCAGGCAGAACTATTGCTGAAGAAGGTCACAGAGGAGAGTGACAAGCACACTGTTCAAGACCCTCTCTCAGAGCTCAAACTAATGTGGGACAGCCTAGAAGAAAAAATTATAAGTAGACAGGTAAATAAACTTGAAGGTGGTGGGCTTTATTCATGACTTAGATTTCAAGAAAAGCTTTTTATTATGCACAATGTTGGTGTAAATGTACATATTTTTTCCTTTTAGTTTGGAAATGGCAGAACTATATTTAATAGAATTTGAATTTTATGATTTATTGAGGGTTTTTTAAATGTTTTTTAAACCATTAGCAATATTTTTTGTCACTGTTCTGTCAGCAGTGCTGTGTCAAATCATTATTATTTCATTTTTGTTATGTGATGACAACTTTAGTAGCAATTGAAAACGTGCTTATATGTGCAAAGGTAATACGAGCTGCTGAACTAAGCGCTTGAAAAAAGATTAACAACCCACAGAACAACAACTTCAATATTAAACTGTTTCAGTGCTCTTTTCCTTAAATTGTCAAAGTGAAAGAGAGATTTAAAGATGCAGTGCTTTGAAATGTATATTTTTTCTAAATTGAATCATTCCACACAAAAAAAAAAAGTTTTTAAAAAGATTATGAACCAACTTGCATTTATATTGACACCATGCTTTAAGTGATGAAAAACTAGTATCAGATCTCTGATGAGAGTACCTTCAAACTTAGCTCTGCTTTGGTTACGTGGGTTTTTCGAAGGTCAGGAATTTAAGCCTGGAATGTAAAGCTTTACAGGGGAATTGCTAACTCAGCTCTAACTATAAAGCACTTGCTTGTGTTGGATAACTGTTTCTCCCTGATTTTTCTGCTATCAGAGGCACGGACTCTGCTCTGGATTATGGTGACTAATGGTAATATAAGACAATTCAATAGCATTGTGAAACCATTTTATTGTTAATTTTATTTTTACTATAGCACAAGCTGGAAGGTGCCTTGTTAGCCTTGGGGCAGTTCCAGCATGCCCTGGATGAGTTACTGACATGGCTGGCGCATACAGAAGACTTGCTGAATGAACAGAAACCTGTGGGCGGAGACCCCAAGGCTATTGAAATTGAACTTGCCAAACATCATGTATGTAATTATAATGAATATTAACTGAAATGTTCTTTTGATGTTTATATTACTGATGAGTCTTGTAGTAAAATGTAGCACTCAATAAGTAATTCTCTGTAGAGATTTTCAAGATGCAGATATAGCTAAAATGCAGGCTTGGAATAACTGATGTCTTTACTCTGACTCTTCCATATTGCTTCCTTCCTTCCTTACATATGCCATGCAAGTGGCATAGGATTGGGCCAAAAAAGAGCAGCTTACCCTTGTCTCCACCTTGATTCAGCTTCATTTGAGCCAGGGAACTCGGAAGTTATTGAACCTGCTGCTCTCCCTCAAGCAATAAACTCCTTGATTAGTTCTCTTTAGGCCAGGTCTCAAAAAATGCACATCACTGATGCACATCTTTCATTCTTCTTCCTTCCTTCTCAGAAAAGAGTGATCTGTTGTTCGGAATTCTGCAAAATTACATCTCAGTTGGGTCCAACTAATGTGGAGAATACTTTAAAAATCTTGGCAAACTTTAGGGGTATCCATGTCCCCATCTTTTTGTTACATACAATGTAGGGTTAACTTTTTACTTTTAGTTCTAGTATTTTTACTGAGTATTGTGACTTTGGAGCCTATGGAAGACTGCTTCCATTGTGCCTTTGTTTTGAAGAGTATCTTCCAGGAGCAAGAGATCTTCCCTACCTCTTTGTGTGACTGTGCTGTTCATGATGATACGTTCTTTCTAGGCCTGAAGACTTCAGTCTAACATAAGTCCTCTTCTTTCCTTTCAATCTGCCATTTAGTTTTTTGCCTGCATGTGATGTGAAAAGTATTTTGGAGCTCATTTTGTTTTTAGAGAAATGATTGAAATTGACAGTACACAGATAATTAAGGTATTTTCATTGTCTGTCTTAATGCAACTATGCAGCTTCTGAAGCCTTTTGTGTGGTCAGTTGGAACTTGAGGAGAGTACAATATCTACATGTCTTATGTGACTACGGTTATAAACTGGCCCTTTAAAAAAATAAAATACAAATGTGGCTTCTGCTCCATGAACCCTTTATATAGTTAGCAAACGGAAGTGTTTTACCACTGAAGAAGCTTCCAGACATCATTTATGTCTGTGCTGAAGGAGTTCAGCAAACACATTAAGGAATCTACTTCCTTTTCAAAAACAGAGTTTACAGGTTAGAAAGTTCACGCAGTAGTGCATCCTGTGGTAGCCTGTAAAAACATCTGTCCCTTGAATAATTTTGGAAAGAATAGACCTTGTTCTTAGTGAGCCTTAGCAGGAAGGAAGGGATGAGATGCATATGCTTCTGTGAATATCCCTTTTTTTCACCCTCTTAGGAAAATATAATAATGAGTCTCTTCCAGTTCTTGGAAGAATTAAGGCAAATGTGATGCGCAATTTGTATACAAGGGCTACTTGTTACTTGCTGTTTCATCAAGTGGTCTGTATAGTTTATTTCAAGGTTTTTGTATTTAGCTTTATTTTTTTTCCATATGGTAGCATTTTAAGGGAGGTGAGTTTGAACCAGACCCCAATGAAAAACAGAGGTCATAAACTTCAATTTCTTACATGGGCTTCACCATTCCTTTCCCAACCATTTTGCATATTCTCTTTTTCTCTTCTTTTTTTTTTGTTTTTAAAGCATTTTTAAATATATATTTTTTTTTTAAATCTTTGAAAACAGCATCCATTTCCCAAATGTACTTTTTGCCTTGTATGGTTTTGCTGTCGTTGGTGATAACAGGTTGTCAGCCAGATGGAGGTGGTCTTCTGTTGTTAGTATTACAATAATTCCCCAGCTTTTAGCACAGCTGAAGTGTCCTGGTAGCCTGACATAACAGGAAGTGAATTGTAGACCTGAAATGCATGAAAAGGCATGGTGGCAGTCAGATTGTTGTCTGGCACAGCAGGCTCATAGTATTCTTGTCATCTCTCTCCTTTATTCTTAGACTACTGCTCCACAAGCAATTGGCACCACAGTATATAACAGTGTTCACACCTTACCCTCAAAACCGAAGAAAAATGCTGTTAAAGGAAAGTATGTAGTAAATTAAGGAAAGTGAAGAAATAACTCTTCACTAGAAACCTTTTATAATTTCAGAAAATATGTATTCAGAAGGAATATATTATTTTTTCCAGGATATGAAAATAAAATCAGCATTTTGGCAGAATGGTATGTTACTGCTTTTGATTGAAGAGACCTTGGTTATTAGCTTTAACTGCTAATACCTGTGCTGATGTTAAACTATTGCCTTGTCACTGGATTAGAACTAGCTCAGTCACTGTGATTGCTTTCATTCAATAACTTATCAACATGGCCAGTCATAAATGCTGTGTTACAATTGCAGGTGCTACAAAATGATGTTTTAGCTCATCAATCTACTGTGGAAGCAGTTAAGAAAGCAGGAAATGACCTGATTGAATCAAGTGCTGTTGAAGAAGCAAGTAATTTACGGAGCAAGTTGGAACTCCTGAATCAGCGCTGGCAAAACGTGTTGGAAAAAACAGAACAAAGGAAACAGCAGCTGGACAGTGCCTTGATCCAGGTGAATAGGAAATGATCAAATAAAGAGATAACTCAGAAAGTGTCTTTTTAGATGAAGTACATTGATACATGTATTAGAACTTGGCCTAAATCATAACCATAATGCAGACACTCCTGAATTTGGAGAAAGTTTGAATCTAGCTGTATCTTCCACAGCTGGCCACTCTCTTCTATAGTGCTGAATCAAGACTTCAGCTTTTGGCCTACATATTTTTCAAGAGTGACATTTCTGTGTAGGTATATTATTCAAGGAAAACATTGATCTTATGGTTGCTCATTTAGCCTGTTTTCAAGATTTCCATGTTTTTTATTTTTGTCATTTAGATTGGGTTGAGCTAGTTTAAATTTTGGTTTGGGCTTTATCCTTCCTTTTTTTTTTCCTTTTGTTTCCTTTGATTATTGCAAATATCTGATTAAATCTTGCCAGTATACTTATGCATCTGAGTACTATTAGAATGGAGAACATTTAACTAAGCTCTAAAATGATACGGTATAATTTAGGCACAAGGTTTCCATGGTGAAGTTGAAGATATGCAGCAATGGCTGACAGACACTGAACGTCAGCTGTTGGCATCAAAACCTGTTGGAGGCTTACCAGAAACAGCAAGAGAGCAGCTTAATACCCATATGGTAAGTATCAGTATTAGAATGCTTTGCAAATTGCATTCCAGGACTAACTATCTTTCAAGAGTGTTTATGGTGAACACAGAGCATGTTCTATATATCACAATGTCTGTACAGTATCTTAAAAAATTGTAATAGCCTTCAAAACAACACTGTTATTTTCAGTGTAGAAAAAGTAGTCATTTGTGAGATGCTCAAAGCTGAACCATTAATAGTGCTGAGACAGAAATAAAAGAACCTTTGCGTCCTCATTCTCAGGAAGAATAACAGAGTGTTTGCAGATCTTGCGGTGATCCCTATTCTTTTCCCTTCTGTCCCCATAACTATGGTTATGCTTTTTCTTGGATATGAAGATGAATGTAAAAGTGATCCGCATTCATTGGACCTTGACTTAAGAGACTTGATCCTTTACTCTTTATTTAACCAAAGCTGACATTAAAGTCATCGTTAGCATAGATATAATAAAGACTACTGGCTTATGTAAAGACTCTGCTTTAACTAGAAAGGGCAAGCTGATCGGGATTATTCTCTTCCTTCTCTTTATTTCTCTTTAAGAAATGTTCTATGGGTTTCTTTACCTCCATAGAACAGTAGAGCTTAAAAAACAACACATAAACTTGATCTCTTACCTCAGAGGAAGGTGGTTCGTAGTGTTCCATTTATGTAGGATCATGCTGTCCTGTTAGGCCAGGGTATAAGCCAAAACCCAGTGATCTAAACGGCCATTCTGGCTCGGGTACAACAGTGATGTTTACTGAACTGTCCTTGAACTCAAATATGCCTGACACCATTTCCATTAGAACGCTGCATTGCCAAAGCTTTAAAAATCTAATCTTACTTTGGAATGATGCTAAAGGTGAATGATGCCTACCAACATGGGGCACTTTTTCCCTCCAAAATTTACTGGTAACTATTTTTGAGAAGGAAAAGAATTTACAGTTTAAAAATCAGTTATGACAGGAAACTTAGACAAAATACAGAAACAACCTTGTGGTTTTGAACCCCCCCATCCTTCTCTTTTTGTCTTGAAAGAAAAAAAAAAAAAAGGCAAACCCCCTCTCTTTTGCCCCCTGTTTCTGTGAGGGTGGGGAATAATCATGATTCTGTGAGAGTCAGTGGAGTTTTTTCAATTTTTCATCCTGGACTTAAAGTCAGATCCAGACCAAAAAAATTTCCCTGAAAAATGTCAAGGTTTTCTTTGATACATTCCTTTACTATGATTTTTTCTGTACTTATTGTACTTACAGATTGATTAGTTAAAGTATCTTTAAACTGAATTTAATATTACAGTTGGAACAAACATGAAAGTGTCCCCAGTAATATGTACTCTACATGTACAATCATTTCCCAGCTGTATGTGTACATTTTAACAGATTCTTACTATGCTGTGGGTCATTATAAAGCTGCAGGCATTGACGACTTAACTCTCAGTGTATATAACTTGAAAAATAAGACTTGATTTCAGTTTAGTTAAACCATGGTGCATCTGTGCAGATATGTGTAAATGCTCTTTTGTTGTTGGTTGGGTTGTTAGTTTTTGGTTTTGTTTTGGGTTTTTTTTGGGGGGGGAACAGCTGAAATGTTGACACTGCCTATCATGTTGAGTACTATTTATCGCAAGTTTCAAATCCAAACTTGCCACTAAGTGATATAAACCATGCTAATTTTTGACATGAAACCAAAGAAGAAAGTTTTGAACTGTATTTTGTTTTGTTTCTCATTGGAAATTATGTCATGAACTGTCTTCTTGAGTATAAGGTCTGTTTCTACAGATACAAATAAAAGAGCCCTCAACCATAATCAGTTCACAAGTGGATTTGAGACTGGGCAGCACTTCCAGCTAAGGCAGCTCCAGGAAAACAAAAGATATGAAGAGACATTACAGGACACCAGCAGGAAAGGGGCTTAAAAAGAGGCTTCTCTGGCTGTCCCATTGCTGCTCAGAATGTCCCTCTCCTTTTCTTTAAACAATCATTTTTCTCAGCTCCTCCTTGAAAATAACTAATTGCTCCTGTCATCTTAAAGAATGTGACTGTACTGCAGAATTAACCACCGTGGTGAGCCTCTGTCTTAGACTGAGCCCAGCCCCAGTGTTTGGGACCTCTCCTGCCTTGCCATGTGCTGTGCTGTGCTCGGCTCCCTGTGTTTACTTCTGAGGGGTTCTTGTGCTGCAGTAAAATAAGATGCTTGGGGGAGTTATGGAAACCAGAAATACTGTAGGGAGGTTCAGAGCGTAGGAGGCAGCAGGCTGGGTGACACTACTTTTCATAGTACTGAGGAAGAAAGCAAGGGAGCTTTCTGTCCTGTTAAAATCTTAGCTCATGGTTGAACCTGCTTCTTACTTTGCCCTCCTCTGTGATCAGAACACACAACCCTGTGTGTACAGTATCTCTTAACCCAAAGAAAATGTCGGGTTTGTCTCTTGTTCTGGGAATCAGTGGAAAAAGTTCTTTCCCTCCTATTTGCAAGCCACTTACTGCTCATCTTGAATACGTTCCTCATTTGGCAGTCTGCAGCAACTTTGTTGGTACGTTTTGGACAGTCTGTTACAAATACTGAACATGCCCTTTTGAGTCAGAGGGATGCATGGGATCTCCCAGTCTCTTGCCACCTCATCTTTAACATGGTTAGAAAAGAACAGTACAATAGTTAGCAAGTAAAGCGGTACCATTATTCATCCAGCTTTCTTTGTCTGTGTAAAATGTGTAAAGTGCTCTTGCCTAGGTAGTGAAGGAAGACACAGACAAAACAAAAGAGTCAATGTACAATAAAGCAGCCCTCCCAAGTTGACCCACCCACTTCTGAAAGTGTATCGTATAGGTCTGGGCTTTCACCACAATGTGTAATGCTGACACTTTTTGTGTTTCAGCTACAGATGGACTTTAAACCAATCAAGTTGTAGCAAATCTTGTGCAGTAGGTGCATAGTACTTTCTTTGCCAAGCTTTGGATCTTGGAGAAGACATCTGACAGACAATACAAGTTCTCATTTCCTGAAGAATCGGGCCCTTTCTTTGCTCATTTGGCTTTTTATGAATTACATATGTTTCCTTTATTAGTCTTAATCATACCTGCTAAATGTTGGGGGAGGAATATATACTATACTAGCATTTGTAAAGAATATTGAATTTCTACCTGACTTATTTTTTTGATGCTTGCTTTATTTAGGAACTTTGTGCTGCCTTTGAAGCCAAAGAGGAGACATATAGGTGTCTAATGCAGAAAGGCCAGCAGATGCTTGCAAGATGCCCAGAATCTGCTGAAACAAACGTTGAGCAGGACATAAATAACTTAAAAGAAAAATGGGAATCAGTACAAACAAAGCTCAGTGAAAGAAAAGTATGTGTTTTTACATAAAAATAGAAATGTAAATCATGTATTTAAGGAAGTTAATGTTCCCTGCTTTTATGCATGCATACTTGCTTTATCCTTTAGGTTTAATTCAGTTGTAGAGACAGTTACGCAGAATTAATTGGTATGTTTAGAAAGTACTGGGAAATGGGATTCAAGAAATTGATTATCCATAATCTGGAGGGGGGATGGGTGAGAATGGCACAAGCCCGTTCTATAGAAATATGTTAACTGATATTGATAATGTTCATTTGGGAGGAAGAGGGCTTTTCTGGTTTTTATTACAGTAATTCTAGACATGAGAGAGTGAGTAAATTTATTTGATCATTCAAATTTATCTCCTTCTCGGTACAGAATTGTTGCATTAATTTTCCTAGCTTTTATCTATTTTTTACTTCGAATTCCCAAACACTTGGCCTTTTGCCACTTACTTCAAGTGACTGCCTTCTGTTCTAACATAGATCAATAGCATGATTTCACTGATACACAACATACGTTTTCTTGTTATTAATTTCATTTTGCTTTCATTCCTTCACGAAGTATGGTCCATTTGTTCTACCTTAATCAGACAATGAAAAATGTCAGTAACTACGAACAGGGGAACACTCTGTTCCTGATATGTATAAAGCACAAATATTTCAGTTACAACTTAGTTATATTTTAAAGTAAGAAAGCTGGTGTCTCTTAAGGTAACTGTGTAATTTAAGAGTGTCAAACTAATTAATACCCAATACAAGCACCTTCTTGCAGGAAGCTGTAAGGTTGGTGTGCTCAGCTAGGCCAGCAATATGTTTGTTTGAAAATGTCTGACTGTTGTCTCATGATCAACAAAAATTCTGTATCCAAAATCAGTCTCTGTTCAGGCAACCAAAATGACAATTGGGCTTTATTTAAAAAAAAGTGGTCTAGGCAAACTTGTTATTTGTTTAGTGCAAGAGAATAGATTTGATTACCTCTCTAAGGCTCTTTCAAGTGCGCTGCCACCTTAGATTTCTGAGATTCTACTGGGTTTGTATTAAAATTGATAAATCCATATGCCCCATTAGGATTCAGTAGTAGATGTTCTAATGTGGAAAATCTTATCTTGATACTAGATGCTGTATTTTCTAGTCACCTATCATATGTAATTTTGCTGTTCCTCTTCTATCCATCTCCTTTAATAGGCTCAAATGTAGGCTGTTAATTTAAAGCTCAGAAACTTTTGAGTTGGAAAAATGTTTTGAAATGTTAAACAAAATGCTAAACTGAAATGGTTTCTCCAAAATGCTGAACTAAAATGGTTTACTTGGCTGAAGCTCTGCACAATATCAGCTGCTATTAAAGTATGACCTATCTTTACAGACCAAACTGGAAGAAGCCCTCAATTTAGCAATGGAGTTCCACAATTCACTTCAAGATTTCATCAATTGGCTTACTCAGGCTGAGCAAACTCTAACTGCAGCTTCTCGGCCAAGTCTTATCTTGGACACTGTCTTGTTTCAAATTGACGAACACAAGGTATGTAAAGAAACAGATGTGTAATGTTTTTCTCCCACTCTATGGAGGTACTTCAGCAATGTCCAAATGAACGCTGTAATGCTGGCACTCAGAGGAACATTGGTTTTGTTTTAAAATTGCATTTTATAGTCTTTCTTGCTACATCGTTCTTTATCAGACTGGGGTTTTTTTCAGTGTTTACCCAGTGCTTGAACAACATATTCAGAGTAATTTTCTCCTTTTTTTCCAAGGTTTTTGCCACAGAAGTGAATTCGCATCGAGATCAGATCATAGAGCTGGACAAAACTGGAACCCATTTGAAATATTTCAGCCAGAAACAGGATGTTGTCCTTATTAAGAATCTGCTGATTAGTGTACAGAGTCGATGGGAAAAAGTAGTTCAGCGCTTAGTTGAAAGGGGAAGAGCTTTGGATGATGCAAGGAAAAGAGCCAAACAGGTAATCGGACAACAGCTGTTGTACAGCTCTTTGAACTTAGCTGTAATTACATCCAGACTCTTGAAGTATATGGTGCTTTAAAGCACTTGCACTAAACCCAGACTTCCTTGAAACAGACACTATTGAGTTAGTGGAGCAATTTCTGTGATTCAGTCATAAAGCACTTCATTTGGGAGGCGAAAGCATCATTTTCAGCTCGAGCAGTAACTTCTGTCTGCAATACAGCATAATCTGAAAGAAAAAGGTTACAGTATGGCTTCCAGATGTGTATTAGTGCCATCTGTCCTCAAAAAAAAGTTTCACAATCAACCCCTTATATTTTAAAGAATGTGATGAACCCCTTTCACTAATCTGTGGGAGTTTTCCTTAGTATTTTATTCCTGGGTTTATGTTCTGCCCTGATTAATACCACTTCCTCAGTCTCTTACGTTAGTTACTAGACCAATATCCTCTGTGTAGTAAGACACCTCTGTTTGTTTCCTTAAAAACCTGGAGAGTGTTTTTTACACAATTTGCCTCACCAGGGGCTGTTAGTGTTTTTTTCCTTAGATTCATGTTCCCCTGACTGAGGAACATGAATGATAAGATTAAAAATGTGAGTGGAATGTAATCTGTTTAAACATCAATAGGAAATTCTAGCTTCTTTTTATGCAAGTGAACATGTCCATTCAAGATTTGGAAATGTTCACACCCAAACCACATTTCCATGTTCACTGCTACCACCACTCAGATTGTAGAGTAAGAACTTCTCTGAGCAATAAATTAGCCCATAAAGCAAATCAAATGTTACTTACTTCCCAGTAGTTTCTCTTGTGCATTCATGCACACAGCAGTTCTGCAGTGGGATAGATTTAATCTCTATATCCATTTACAGGGCTGAATACAATCAGTTATAAATTCAGGGTAACAAGTCAAGGTGTCAAGGCCTGATCCACGGTGTTGAATGATAGGGTCCAGGAGCTTTAAGAGGTTTCTGAACTAGTTTCTTGTGCTTTCATGTGTAGGTAGCCCAGGCAAGAATTTTCAACAGAGGTGCAGAGAAAGAACTAACCAGCTTAGAAACACTCAATCCCAAAGGGATGCCACTTTGCAAAAGCTGGTTGAATCTTTAGTCTTTCCGTGCTTCCTTCCCTGCAGCACTTTTTGTTGAGACAGGAAGGAAGATCAAGAATCTGTTTCTTGCCTGTCAAGATAGCATTTGATACAATGAGAACATTTATTAGCATCGCAGGCAAAATCTTGGGCAGTCATCCAGACAGGAGTTTTTCCCAGTGATTTACTGCTGTTGTCCCATGCAATAGCTGAGTCCTCTTCTTGCTGTATTTACTATTCCTTACTGAAAATGTAGTAATTTAAATGACCAATATATCAACAGAAGTTACCAATATGTCTCTGAAAGATAAATACTATGTGTGCAGATCATGTACATAAAAGGTTGCTAATTTACATGGGAGAGGTGAAGCTGAGTCCAGTGGGCACATGGTTGGGCTAGTCCTCTTTGAGAGACCAGGGAGAAAAGCACACCAAATCTTTCCAGAGTCTGCCAAGTACTTGTTTGGCCTATAGGGAATTCATTGGGGTTTAACATTTTCGGACTGTTTTATGAACCAGTGAATTTTAAAATCCATGCAAATCTCACTTCCCTGCAGTTCCATGAAGCCTGGCACAAACTTATGGAATGGCTGGAAGAGTCAGAGAAATCTTTGGACTCAGATCTTGAAATTGCAAATGACCCTGACAAAATAAAGATGCAGCTCGCACAGCATAAGGTGAGTCATGAGTGATAAATGCAAAGCACCCAGTGGGTGTAGGTAAGTCTGTCAGCCTTGTACTGTTCAATTAGCAAAGGGATAGATTTATAGCCTCGCTGCAATGAAGTACTTATTTGCATTAGGTGAAATGATGGGGGGTTACAGGTGGGGAGTGGAAAAAAAACTTCTCACAGTACCTGATCTGTGAGGAAATGGTTAACTATGAAGAGGAAGGATATACAGCAGCACAGAAATTTAAAAAAATAACACTATCTCTGAAGAGGTTTTCTTACAGGCTTTTTTCAGTTCTTGAACTACAAATTCACCATCCCATTACGTGGATTGGGACTTTGCTCTTAATGCTACAGGACCACCTCATCCTGTATACATTATCCACTACAAGAAGAATAATCTTGTAGTTTGATTGGCAGTTGCTTTTTATGTCAATGGAAATACTAATTAAATCCTCTAGAAAGTACAGTGACACCATTAGTAGCAAAGCTTGTTTCTCTTCATGGGATTCAGAATTCCAGGACCAGCTTCCATAAACCCAGCTACTATAGGTGAAAATGTAAAAATTCCCCTGATTGACCTGGCTTTTCAAACAAATAATGATAATTCAAAAGCTCTGTGGTCCCATCAGACACAAAGCAAAAGGAAAGACAGAAGTCTTTACTTCATTTTTACTTTTGTAAAGAGCCTAGAATAATATATTTCTAAGGATCAAGTGGGTAAGTGGTAGAGTCCTCAAGAGACAGACTGTGTGTCAAGATTTATCTTGGTGCAGTTTCATCAGAGACAGAGTACTGAAAGATCATTCATTTTTCTACATTTTGGCATATATTTTCTTCTACTTTTCATATCAGTTTTATTGTTCTCCATATACTCCTACTTTTCATTCTGCACAATATCCCCAAGGGTTTGCATATCTAATTTTTCCCTCTCAGTGTAGCTTCTGATGATTGCTTTTACCTCCGACAAGCTTTGCCATGTATGTTAATGATTGGTTACTGCATCAGTCTACTGAATATTTTTATCATCTCTCACTCTGCATCATGATTTAAGTATTTTTTATCAACCAGGAAAATATCCTTTAATATGTTGAAAGTTGGCTGTTGATTAAGCAAAAGGTTTTACCTATGTTTGCTGTTAAAACTTTTAGATAAAGCCTACATTAACATTCTGATATGCTAACTCTGCAATTTCAGTTTTTTCTGGGATTGCTGCTCTTGCCAGAATTTAAAGTCAGCGATGGGAATTGGGGAGAGGGGGGAAACTTGCTGTTAAGATAGTCTGTCTTGTCTTCTGACTCCCATCATGTCTTAATCCTTTCAGTCCTCTTTTTTCTTTATATAAAGTTCAAACTTTTCATGAGTACAGTCAACATGTTGTGACTTTGCTTTGAGGTCCTTTCAGGACTCTACTCTGTGCTCCTCCCCTCTTCTGAAATGTTAAACTTGATAATCCTGCTTACTTTTTATACCTGCAGTAGTATGTTTTGTGAGCTCAAGCTTCCTCACATGGATTGGCAGACTCCTCATTTCCGTCAGTGGTGTGTTTACTCCAGCTTCTTTTTGTATAAAATGCCTGTAGAGAACAGCTACTTGAGTTGCTTGAATCTCATTTCTCATTAAGGAATGGGGCACAGGGACATTAGGATTGAAACTGGCGATTTGGAGGAAGAAGATGACTGTGTGTGAGAGAGGGGGGTTTATGAACTTTGTGACTTTAAACTTGTGTGTGTGTCCCCGCAAGAAATCAACTCAATTGTTTTTTAATGAGCTGTCAAACCTTCCAATGCGGCAATGTCCTTCCTCGTATTTTGAGTCTTTTCCTTCCACTCCCCCATATACCCTGTGTGCCTGTCTTTGTCTTTTCTGTCCAGCCTTGAAGGTTTCCTTGCTCCTCTTAGTTAACAATTTTGCTATCTGAATTGAATGTCTGCTGTAAGCAGTAAGTTGGACATGCTCTTTGCCAGTTGTTACTGCCAAAAAAAAAAAAAAAAAAAAAGTCTCTGAAAGAGAAAAGCTAAGATAATGTGTTTTCTCTCTTACTTGTATCTAGTGTGTTGCCAGGGACTTTTGGGGGTTATTCATGGTTTGTTTATCAGCAGTTTTCCCTCATTTTTAGAAGTCAGGAATGGAAAAACCCATACTAGGTCACCCAATCCATTCCTGTGCTAATGCCGAATGTTCCTTACAGTACACTTGTATGAACCTGGCTAATTTTATCTGTATGTTCCCATCTTCCTTAGAAGGAGGGTAGGTAGATGAACAAAATCTCAGTAATTAACTTACCTCTATGCTCCTGGCAGCTTAACCCAGAATCTACTCTTAGTTACACCTCTGTGAAATCAGGTGAAAGTAGATATGGTGTAGTGTCTCTAGTCTCTCAAAGGATGAATTGATTGCAAGCTTTTGTTCACCCTTGAATCTGTTTTTCCTGTATGATCCTTCTCTGGCAGCAGTTTCGTTGTGTTTCCTCGTGCAAACCAAGTAACACTTGGTGCATGTAGTACTACAGCAGTTAACAAACCCCATCAAATAAAAAGAGCACAGACATATTGTTTGTATTGAAGGAACTTTTATAAGAAGCTGGTTATTTTCATTTTGAAAATTATTTTTGTTGTACCTTGACAGTGGTGTTTATATTCTTTCTTAAAGTGTGTTTCCTTGTTTAATGTGAGGAAAATGAAAGGACAGTAAGGAAATACTAACTTGCAAAACAAATGTTGCTGTTTTTTTGGGGGTTTTGGCTGATGAATTTTGATTCTCAGTTCTCTCTGGATCCTGAAATAACCTTGAAGTAAGGCCAGTACAGTGCAAAATACCAATCAAGTTTTAAAAAAGGAACCTTGAATCACCCTAGGTAAAGTAGTCACATGGTGTAACCCAATGCCTACCTCCTGCTTAAGACAGCTCCATTCCACCTGAGCTTTCCCTGACATGCATTCACATCTAAAACCAGCAGATGACTGTATGGACACATGGGAAAGTTGGTGGAAGAGTTGTGAGCTACTGTGGCACAGGTTGGTGCAGGCAAGCTGGGGACAGCTTGCCAGTCAGCGGTGAGGAGCCGTGGACGTGCCAGCAGTGACCCTGAGGAATCCTTGCAATCTTCATGTGCCTGAGGAGTTACTATGAGTTCTAAGCAGTGATCATTTGCTTGTTGCATGTGATGATACTGAACATTGCTGTGAGAACCAGATGAAAATTTGTTTCAGCAAACACTGAGCAAAACCTATTTTGGCCTAGTGTTTCCTTGTGAGAAAAAAAAAGAATATTTGATTCTGTATATGAGTTTCCTAGAACAAACTTGTGATTATTTTTTTTTGTAACTGATTTCCTGCTAGCAGTTCATGAAGGTGTAACATAAAATGCTTTAAGCATTGCTAGGATTTAAAAGGTTCTGTGTTGGTTTGCTTTTGTCTTTTGGCCGTATTCTTTTATTTAATTATTTACTCTGTCAGTCTGTCAACTCCTCTGTGGCATCAGATGAGCTGTGTCTCTGTGTGCTCCTCTCTGCCTGTGAAAAGCTTCCAGAGGCTCTGTGCAGAAGGAGCTGGCAGACAGATGCAATTGCTGTGACACTGTCAGCTTCCAAAGTCCCTGGATCACAGAAACCTGCTTGTGATGATGATTTCCAGCCCAAATTGAGTTTCCAAATTGGATGTCACCTGGATGCTTCTTGTGCTGATCTATACACTTTTGTAATACAAGTCTTCCCAATTATAGTATGCTTCAATCTTTGGAGGGTTAAGTGCTTCTGGTTAGTGGTTTCCCAGCTTCACCATGCTGAGCTAATGACATTTGTAGCCCTTGCGGTGCTCTACGCTGGCTTGAAATCTTAGTATGTAAAAATGTGTGAAGACTGCTCAGCTTGTGGCTCCTGAAGTAGGAGTTTTGTCATATTCTTCTGACAACCAGGAAGCCTCTTGCTGAAATTTAGGAATATTATGGTAGGAGAGAAATCACTGCTCTCACTAGAGGAGGAATTTTCCAGAAGTTGTTCCAGAAGGTGTAGAGCTATGTTCCCAGAGAGGGCCAAAAAGTAGGGACTCTGCTAGTGTCAAGCTCCATAGAATTTCAGGTGCACTGTGGCACTAGCAGGCTAGAAGTTTTGCAGTAAGTTTAAAATTTTCTTGCAGCAACATTTACTATTCCCGTTGCAAATATATTAAAGATTAACTGTGGTCTGTAAGCAGTTAATACTATATGGGTATTTTCTTTTTCTTCCATATATATATAGGAATTCCAGAAATCTCTTGGTGCCAAACATTCTGTGTACGATACCACAAATAGGACTGGACGCTCCTTGAAAGAGAAAACCACATTGGCTGATGACAATTTGAAACTTGATGATATGCTGAGTGAATTAAGGGATAAATGGGATACAATTTGTGGAAAATCAGTGGAAAGGTAAATGAAAACCGTCCTAATTATTCAGCAGATAAGAAAAACACTTAGGAGAATTCTTCTGGCTTCCATTGTGTAAAAGTAATACTAGAGTCATTAGCTTGTTTGATAACTAGGAGTACCAAAGCAATAAAATACTAGAAGTACATAGTTCCCTGATGGTATGGGGAGTTTGCCTTCTATTTAAAAAGGCAAACAGTGATATAAAGCTCTTAGGTGTTGTAATTTTATGCTGAAAATGTTTTCTTCAAATGTATGAACAATATAATTTTTGTGGGTGGTGTTTATTTTTTTTTTGTTTTGTTTTAATTTATTTTTCCTCCAGACAAAATAAACTGGAGGAAGCCCTGTTGTTTTCGGGACAGTTTACTGATGCTTTGCAAGCTCTCATTGACTGGTTATACAAAATTGAACCTCAGCTAGCGGAAGATCAGCCAGTACACGGAGACATTGATTTAGTGATGAACCTGATCGACAATCACAAGGTAATTGCAAAAATATTCTTTTTTAATTACTAGACTGCTCTGAAGTGTAGCATTTTAATGCTGTTTTGATTTGGTTATACTGTAAGTTTTAGAAACATGGGATAGTTTTGTAACACAATCATGTCATCAACAATGGAAAGTGCTATAAAACATGTGGAAGAATACATAATACTGTATTTATGAATATTTTGTTAAAAGTCACAAGTGTGCATTTACAAGTACGGGTATATGGGCAGTAGATGCAAAAACTATTTTACTGGAAATCTTTAGGGGAGACAGGGCTTTTTATTTAGGACATCTGCTAACCAAATGTCCAGTGCATTCTTGATGACTACAGCAGCCTTTAGGACCCACAGGGCTGCTGTATATGTCGAGAAAAGTAGTTGCAATGTTTAAGTTATGCACAAGAGTATATAACGACTGTGGCCCAGGAAGCCTACATTGGCAAGCTACAGTATTTTGTTAGTGAAGTGTTTTTGGAGATGGGAACAAGTAGGAGATGTGGGACTGTGCTTCTGAATCCCCGTTCCTCAGTTCAGTACATCAGAAGAAATGACTGTTGAAGGTACTGGTGTTGCAAAGGCTACATGCAGTCAGAGCGCTGGAGCCTGGGGGAATTATGAGGTGAAGGTCCCTCTGTTCTTCCACCAGTGACTTCCAGTATACAAATACTCTTCAGTGAGAAGGAGATTTTGTCTCTTACGGAAAAAAGTATTTGGAAACATGGGTCGTCTATAAAAATTTGCCTGAAATGTGGTGGAATTGCTTCTGAAATCCCATTGTGTATCACAGACAAGTCATAGTCAGTGGCAACAGTATACTGTATCTTCTTCTGAGAGCTTCCTTTATGTAACTGGAGCTTGTTCCATCTGCAAATGTGAACATACGCTCGCATACATATATGAATATCTGGCAAGATCTACAGCCTTACAGTCAGACCTCCAGATGGGGTTTTATTTCTGGTTTTATGATTTTAAACTTTCTCCTTGATTGTTAGTGTTTTATCTGATCTTTTCCTGCCACAGCAATCTTGCACATTAATCAGCATGTCAGATCAATTGCTTTGATAAAGAGTGTAAAGCCAGCATGCCAAGGAGGCTAGATTTCACATCCATTGAATCAGGATGGGTTCTCAGGATCTGCCTGACATTTTTCTGCCATATTCCAGTTTTATTAGGATGAGGTAGAGTGTAAATATCTTCATATGGAATCTGATAAGCAGAACTTACGTGTTTTGCATCACTTAGTTGGAGTTACTCTTGACTGAGCTGAACCAGTGTTTCAATTTCTTCTTATAACCAGTAGGTTTTTGTTATTAGTTATATAAGTATGCCTTAATGAGTTAAACATTTCAAATATATTCGTTGGTGTCTAGGTTTTCCAGAAGGAGCTGGGAAAAAGAACAAGCAGTGTCCAGGCTCTGAAGCGCTCTGCAAGGGAGCTGATAGAAGGCAGTCGTGATGACTCTTCCTGGGTCAAAGTCCAAATGCAGGAGCTAAGCACTCGCTGGGAGACAGTCTGTGCCCTCTCAGTATCCAAGCAAACACGACTGGAACAGGCTCTTCGGCAGGTAGGGGAGTAGTATTGGTGCTACATGTACTTTACGAGAAGCACTGAAAATACCTTGTGCTGCAGTTGCCAAAAATGTAATTTAATTTTCACTTAGTGTCATATTTAATTTAATCTCATTCGAAAATACTAATTTTCTTGCTCATGCAGTGCTTACCTTGTCTCTATCCCTTTAGCATAGCACATAAATAATACCTCTTAGCATTTATTATTGCTGTTATTATGTCTGTACCACAAATGCAAAGCAAATGTTTCGAAGACCTTACCACCTCGAAAAATCACTGAAGTTACCATCAAGTGTGAAGGGTGATTAAGAACTATGCCCCCTTCATAGGAAGTTAGAGATCTCAATCATATTTATGCCCTTTATGCCTTATTGGAAATAAGCAAATCTGTGTACTGAAATCTTGTTTACATTGGCACAATTACAGTGCACAGTGAAGTACACCGCAGAAAAACCGAAGTTGTCCTGAGTGCACTCAGGAGCTCTCTATGTATGTCAGTATCGGCTGGTACCAATCCCAAACAATTACAGGTCCATCTGTATTGTTTCCAAATGTGAGATAGTATGGATTTACAGCTCTGTGAAGATATACTAGCTTGGGTTGATGCTAGGATGGGGCTTCTGCAATAGCAATATACCCACTGTGTACAAAATTCCTGCCCTGCTTTTTCCCAGGGTGCTGTGTTTGTCCAGCTCTCTGGTCTTTCAAGCAGGCACAATCCTGAGCTACCTCGAACACCTAACTGTGTCTGACTATGACTGTGCCAAAAGGTGGAACTTTCTTGTTTTATCTAGACGTAAAAGGATCAGTCACCAACAGACTGTCAATTAATTTTGCTTAACTAGTGATTTAGGCTATGCAGAAAATGCAGTTCTCATCTCTCCAGCTGGTCCGTGAAAGCACCTCCGTGTAATTTGTCAGCGTAAAGGCATGATATTCTCAACTGAGCTGCAAATACACTATAAATCAGATGGCTAAAAGCATGAACAGGCTTTTAGGCTTCCTATGACTTTTTGGGAAGCATGAGATATTTTTACAGTTATGAAAATGTATACTGTTTATCATTGACTTTTTAATGGAAAGTTAATGTGCCATTACTGCTGCATGATTAATGACTCCAAATGTGGGTTCAGTCTCCTTGTGTAAGCTGCAGTGTGTCTGTCAGGTCCCCTCATGAGTGACCGTGACTTCTTGTATTTTAACAGGCAGAAGAATTCCACTCTGTTGTCCATGTCCTTTTGGAGTGGCTGGCAGAGGCAGAGCAGGCTCTTCGATTCCATGGGGTCCTTCCAGATGATGAAGAGGCCTTGCGTACACTGATAGACCAGCACAGGGTAAGCATGAAAATGAAGAGGGTCCTCTTCATTCTAGTAGGTCTGTTAGAGGATAGAATAAAGAAAAGGAGGCACGATCTATCCTGTATAGTCATATCCAGCATCCGGTGCTTGTTCTTGCAACTGTTTGTATAGAGAAGCTAGAAGTTTAATGGAGTTGGCAGTTTGGTGCCCATACTAGTGTTGGACTGTTGTTTTGAGTCATCTTGGCCTGCTAAGAAAATGATGGGCCTTTCACAAGTTCCAGTAAACATTTAGAGATGATGCAAACCCCTCTGCGCATTATATGCCGCCTGACAATTGTAACAGACTGCTACAGTAGCAAAAGTGTATCCGTGTTAGCACCATTGAGCAAAACAGGGAATGCTTTCCTTTCAAGGCCCTTGGAAAGTGTCAGCAGAATGACGTTGCCATCCATTAACCTTCTGTCATGGTGAAGCAGCATGCTGTCATACTTCACATGCGTTAGGTACTGAAATATTGCATTGCCGTAGGTACTACAGATACTAGATTATAGGCCATCAAACTGACGTTGCAGTAATGAGATGGGAAAATGTCTAAGTAAGAAGCAGAGAGGTCATATTTTCACTCTCCAAACAGGAGGCTACAAAGGTGCACACTTAAGCCTGTGCAAAACTCTTGTAAATGTGGTGGTAATAGTACCAAGAATGTAGTGCCCACAAATGTTATAGAACAAATTTTAGGAATAATGGATTTCTTCCTCATTGCTCTAAGAAAGTTATAACAGAGCTTACGAAATGGAGAGTGGAAAAGCCTTTTGTTTAAATTGAGTTTGGGAATACTATTACGCAGAGGGGTGCGTGCAGAGTATTATCTAATGGTTCTTAATTAAGGAGTTTTTGAGGTACTCAGACTGCGGTGTTTTGAAGAAGTTTTCAGATTTAATTTAGGGCTGTGGAAACTGGGTGCTATTCTTTAGCTGGCAAATATATGCGTGCATCAGCATATGCTGACAAATGTTGGCAGTAGCAACCTGCTGTTTCCGATACAATGGAATTTATCTTTTAGCTGCCTTTCCTCCACATGTGCTTCATCAGTTCCTTTTTAGTTTTTTGATCTTCTCAATACAGAGGAAAGAACTGTCTAAATGAAATCTTATGTCCACTGAAATCATTAGAAAAAAAAAATCTTAAATTTCTCCCTCTGCAATGTAGATTGATTAACAAAATACTTCTCTACAAAAGCTCAAACTTGTGCTGCCAAAGCTGAAGCATAACTTGGAACCTCAAATCAAAGCAAAACTTATCTCTGGGAAACCCTGTCCAGCTGGGGACAATAACTGCTAGCACAACAAAACCAACCTCAGTGTTAAATATGGCCATACCATGCTTAAATATTTTTAGTAGGCTTTAGAAGATGTCCTCCAACCACGTTTTCTTCTTAAAGGATGAATAATAGAAATACAGAATTTTTCAAGCTAAGACAGATTGTAGCACTGCTGCTTCAACAGTCAATAAGCACATTGAGCAAAATCTTGCTGGAATAAGTTATCTCTCCTCTTAAGCTTATAACATTAGCTTTCAAGAAGAAAAAAAGAAAATACGGGAAAATATAATGTGTGGTATTAGCTTTAAACACCATGTCTGTATTATAATGCTGCAATATTAATATTAAAAATGTATGACTATGACATTATATAAATATGAAATGCGTCTTCGTTTTATCACTGTGATTCTTGTAAAATAGTCTAATGCATCTGTATCCAGCTACATGTTAAAAGGTTTCTTCAGGACGTTGTTTTATCCAAATGGTCTTATCTTTATGCCCAATACTGATTTTTTTCTTTTCTTGAATACTGCACATGATTTAATGAATTCTGCTATCTCAGGCAGAGAGGTTTCTGTCACTCACCAACCTCTCTAGGGACTGAGAGATGTAGTGGGTTAATGCACTGCATTAGTTAATAAGAAGCATCCCATCTCCTCTCTTGTAAACTTATCTATATCACTGGACTGGCCCAGAGTTAAATACAGTTCATATCCTTTGCTGAGGGAAAGGCTAATACAGTGTGTGTAGTGTGTCATAGGTTTAAAGATATTCTAGTACAGTTGTGCAGGGAAAACAGTGTCATTGTTGCCTGTTTTCCTCCTGGCCTTAGCTTATTTTGGTAATCTCCTTGGCTTTTCCAAAACTATTTTGAACTGAAATACTGCAAGAACTCATGTGTTTTTATGAAAGGACTGTGATTATGACTGGGTCTTAAACTCTGACATTAATTTAAGCTTAAGTCAAAATCAGTTGGTAATAAATAGCTTTAAATACACAGCCTACCTATTCCAGGCTTTTAGAACAAAGTAGAAGAGATTATTTCTTTTACACTTTTATTTGATAATAGTTTCATATTTGCTTTGTAAAGGCACAAGATAATGTCATTATGAGTTGTTGTAGAATTTGTTTTTACAAGGTTTAGGTGATTTTGAATTTTCTAGGATCTGACTTGGCTGATCTTTATTTTCTAGAATGCAGAATAGCAAGACATGGTTCCATTTTGTAGCACAATTAATGATGTTAAAATATAACAAAAAAATCCACTAGGCACTGAGAGATGTTGGCAGTTTAAGGGCACTCACACAGATACACAGACTTACACAACATTTAGGCATAACAAAATAGGCAGAATAGTAAAACCACTGGAGTAGTAATAATAATAACAAAAACTTTTGAAAAATGCAAACTACAGAAGGATGGAAAAAAATCCTTCGTTTTTTTTAGTTGTGTCCCTCTGTCCCACCCACCACCCCACCTGGCACCCAATTCTGGTCCTGCCACCCTTTCCTCTGCCAGACTCTGTAGGAACATCAATGGCTATGAGCTTGAGTGTCTAAAGCTGTAAACATCCTTTTGCTTTTACAAGATTTTTTCCCACATGGTAGTGCCTCTGAAAACAGCTGGTTAATTAGCAGTCACTGTCCCTGTTCTTGCTGAGTCTCTCCCCCTCAGCTGCTGAGTTTTCACATGTGTCTTGGTTTAGTATAGCTGCTCCTGAAGTCCTCTATCATCTTGTCTGAGCATGTAATTATAGTTGGACATTTCCAGTCTCTTGCTAGGAGCTTGATAGTTTATTATGAAGAATTACTGTAACTGACTGACAAACTAAGTCATCTGAAATGTAGCCAATAATGATTCTAACCATCATATAGTTGATTTACAGTTGATTTTTTCCCTTCTGTTTTGTTTTGGTTTTTTTGGGGTTTTTTTGTTTTTAAGGGCATGTGTCTTTCAAATATTTACAGTATGGTGGGCTTTTAAGGAGTGGCAGGCTGGGGTAAAGATTTTAGAGCTTTATTTAGTACTTTTGAGTGGAATTGGCTTTTCTAACATTTTTAATTTTTCTCAGAGAAATTAAATTTGCCTCTTGCAAGTTGAATCTGTTTGGAAGATCAAGAAGCTTGTGACCTTGCAGACTATGCACTCAGATTTCTCTTGCAATTTTTTTCAACATCTCATTGAAATTGTTATCTCTGGTTTAGGAATTTATGAAGAAACTGGAAGAGAAAAAGGCAGAACTGAATAAAGCAACAGGTATGGGAGAAGCTATCCTAGCTATCTGCCACCCAGACTCCATCACCACCATTAAGCACTGGATAACAATTATCAGAGCCAGGTTTGAAGAGGTTAGTATATGTCAAGCCATCTTCATTGCAACAGTTCATCTCTGATTGGAACAAAGCTGGCAACTAACATGGCAGTTACACTGGAAGGAAATGATCCAGCTGTTGAGAACTAAACATTTAAAATATCTGCAGTGATGGATGTTAATACCATGCTTCCCTAGGTTTTATTTCCAAACTTACAGGGCTTTAAGAACTAAAGCAGATGGTCAAGCTTCTTTCTTTGTATGTATAGATGGTCAAGCTTCTTTCTTTGTATGTATAGATGGTCAAGCTTCTTTCTTTGTATGTATTAAAGAAGATCCTGCCTGACACTTCCCGTGTGAAGAAAGGCAATAGTTTCTACGGAGAAACTTAAAAGTTACAAATGGAAGAAAATACAGGGCAAACTTGAAACATTTTCTAATTGCATTAGGGAGGATTTCAGTCCAACATATTCTTAACCTGGAAGATTTCCAAATGATTTAAGTGGCTACAAGTAGGTCTGAGAGGGTGTACCACACTCCCAGCTGCTAAGGTGGTATTTTCTGTGTATATTAAGTTTAAAAAAACCCAAAATACTGGTGTTAGCAAAGTATGGCTTCAGGAGTGCCCGGGAGGAATACAGACACCAAATCCTACGTGATTCACTAACTTAATACATATTGTTTGATAAAATTCTTGATATGTTGCCTGAATGTGCTGTTTATTGCATTTAACAGCACCTAATCCTGAATATCTGTGGAAAAAAATGTGTTGAACTGGAATTCAAGTTACCTAGCACCTTTGATAACCAAACACCAACACACCTGTTTTACATCTGGGTTTACTGTTAGTAGAGTAATTTTAAATACATTCTAAAGAATTTCAGATGTGCGCATACTCATGCATTGGTTATTTTATTAAGGTCTTAGCCTGGGCTAAACAACATCAACAGAGACTGGCAGGAGCTCTGGCTGGACTTATTGCTAATCAGGAATTGCTGGAAGCCTTGCTGTCCTGGTTGCAGTGGGCAGAGACTACACTTACTGAAAAAGATAAAGAGGTTATCCCCCAGGAGATTGAGGAAGTTAAAGCACTTATAGCTGAACATCAGGTAAGGCTTGTTAAGTGACATGCATCCTACATATTCCACAGATGGTGCTAACGTCTCCACTAGGCTTCATAATCAAGTGTGAATGTCCTTAGCTATTTTTTCTTCTGATAATCAAGTCCCTTTTCCAATACTCAGTTGTGTGTTTTGTATGCATATGATGTGCTTGTAGTTTATTCAACACAGAGGTAAAAAATTGAACAAAAATTCAGTGCCACATTATTCTAAAAGTAAGCCTACAGCTCCCCATAGGAACAAGGATAATAATGATTCTTAAAACCTCACATTAAATATATGATAGTGCTGCTGCCTAGTGTTGCAGTATGGCTTTACTGATTGGATTTAAAAAATATGTTTATGAAGTGCCAGAAGGAGCTGCTGGTGCAATGAATGCTCATAGACTTAGCCCAGCTTACACACCAGAGCTGTCTGTCTCACTTCTATGAACTGCAGTCTGAACAGCAAGGAACATCTGAGTACTCAGAGTCAAAATTCTGTCATATGTCACCTCACCGTACACAGTTGATAAAGGAGTTTGACAGAGTACTTTTTAGATTTAGCCTTCCTTTAACAAGCAGGCCACAGTGGTCTTAAAAGCTTATACTCCCATTTTTTGTCACCTACCAAACCTTTATCTGTGTTTTTTTTGTGAGGCTGGCATTGTAAGAGTCTTTCTGTGTCATTCTTGTAACGTTGGTGTTTTGCTATTGTATGTGTTTTTTCATTCCTGTGATCACTTTTGTGTATTTTTAATTAAAACCACCTCTGTCTGACTGCAGACATTCATGGAGGAAATGACCAGAAAACAACCTGATGTGGATAAAGTTACAAAGACTTATAAAAGAAAGGCACTTGAACCCAGTCCAGTACAATCTCATATTCCTGTCCTTGATAAGGGGAGAACAGGAAGTAAGTAATGAAGTCTTTCGGGCCAGGTTGCGCACACTATTGCTCTGTCTATAAAGATAACAGATTACTAATAATCTAATAGATTTGATTAGCTTCTAGTGGAACAGGGTGACATTCTCTTTGCTGATTTTCTAATTATCTCTCATTTTTCATTGTGAGGAAATTTCCCATGGCAGACATGTATTTTTAAATTTTGACTATACCTCTTGAATACCTGTTTTTAAAGTGTGCAGCCTTTCACGTGCTGTTAAACTTCCAAGAGTGTTCACGTGGTAAGTCTTTGCAAATCTACTACTATCTGAAAGTACAAGCAACTTCTTTTACATAAAGATGTAGAGCCCAAATTTTGCTCCTACTGATTATGAAATTATATGGATCCAATTAGAAAGTGTATTCAGTGAAGTTGAATGGAAAGTGAACCATCAAGTGAGGAAATAGCTTTCTGTATTTTTAGGTGTACTTACTCGTTGTGTTTTATACTTACCCATATGTGAAACCTGCTTCTAAAGTCAGGTTGTTTACTTTGCAACTCTCTGAGGGATTTGCAAAGATTTTATATAACCTTTGAAGCTTCACTAGTGCAGCTACTGCTAACTGCTTCTGCCAGACGAAAGGTACTTTAACCACCATCGTCCTTACCCAGCAATGGTGAATAAAATTAAATAAAAATCCCATTAGATGGAATCCTATCAGGGTATGGGCTCATTTGGGACAGGAAGGAGTAGTTTTAGGAAGGTCAAGTACCCTTCATGTGAATGTTTTTGTTGGAATCAGGTGAGACTTAAACATTTTACTATGTTTTAACAGGAAAGCGTTCCCCAACACCAGGCATATATCCATCAGCAGCCCAGACGCAAATCGAAACCAAGAATCCACGGGTAAACCTTTTAGTCAGCAAATGGCAGCAAGTCTGGCTTCTGGCCTTGGAAAGAAGAAGAAAACTTAATGATGCTTTGGACAGACTTGAAGAGGTCAGAAAAGGACTGTACAGAATATACATACTTTTTGCATACGGTTGTTACCATAGATTAAATTGCCAATACTGTAAATACTGTAAACAATTTCCATATTTGTTGTACTATATTGTATAATAGAGTTACCTGAAAACACTGTGCTTTAACGTGCTTTAAAAATGTTTATATAGGTCCTCAAAGAACCAGTTACTCAAAAGAATGCAGATGGTATCTGTCTCATTGATTTTTCTAGACCTATATCAGCTGAAGAAAGTTCTTTCTCTTTTTTTATTAAGCTAAGAGAATTTGCCAACTTTGATTTTGATATTTGGAGGAAAAAATACATGCGATGGATGAACCATAAGAAGTCTCGTGTGATGGACTTCTTTAGGAGGATTGATAAAGATCAGGATGGAAAGATAACAAGGCAGGAATTTATTGATGGAATTCTTTCTTCAAGTAAGTTTTAAAATTAACTTAATGTTGACCTTGGAACAAACATCTCATGAAGTCTGTCTATATAGTGTGCCCTATGCAGTTTATTGCATTATTAGGTCATAATTTCCCTATTGAAGTCATTAATTATGATTAATTTAAACTATAATTATTTTACTTGAAAATATTCCTAGATTCTAGAAACTCTTTCTAGTTCTTTTACATTATGAATCAGATTACAAATGTCACATTTATATTATTGGCTAATTTATAGTTTACAGGACTTGGATCTTCATTCTCACAGTACAGTAGCGACTTCAATAATGACTTTTCATTGATCAGTCAGAATAGTAAAATGTACATTATAAAACCAACACATAATTTTCAAAATCATTTCATATGATCATAGGAATTTTATTAAAGAACTTACATTGAATAGTTTCAATTACTGAAGGAAGCCACTGAGTTTCTGAAACTGTTGTTTACATGAACCATAAATCCATTGCATCTATAAAGCGGATCAAAATGTCAAGCAATCAGACTAGGAAGGGACTTCTCCTAGCTTTCCTGGTGGGCTGGTATTCCTTGGGTATGCACAGTTGGTGGTAACATTAAGGTTTCTACATCATGTCTGTGTGTGATCTTGTTTCCCTTTAGCAACTGACTCATAACAGATAAGGGCCTCCTACTTAAAATAATCCTTTATCTTCAGATCATGAAGACTTTTGCTTTGAGCAGTGAAGATTCAGAACTGGGCTGCTTTTAGCATCTCATGTTAAAGTTATTCAGTAGGAGAATTTTGTAGTGTATGTATTTCCCCCTGCTTTAGGAAATGCAGTAATACAGTCACTACATAAGGATGTCACTGTTTTATGTGAATTGACAGAAGTTGATGAAAAAAACCTGACACCACCAAGAGGTTAAAACAGCTTACTCATTTAACTCAGTATCAACTTCTTGTAACTGCTAAATACTCACGATACAGGCCCTGTTCACCATCTTGAAATTGTCTTTGACCATTACATAGAGAAACTCTGCATGGATTAATGTTCTGCTGCTGTGAACTTATCTAAAGAAGGATTTCACAAAATAGCATGCATGTTTTTGCAGTGGGAAGGCCTTGCATTCCAAATTTAATTAGCAATTCTCACTTGACCTTTCTTCATTAACAATTTGTCTTGTTCATCTCTGGTATTTTATGCACTTTGAGCGTCAAAATGTTAAAAAAAAAGCCAAAACACACATATATCTTACAGTTTAATCTGCGCTTTTGCTTCTGTATCTCTCCAAGCCCCACTATGATACTCAATTTAATCCACTATCTAGGTAACACTGGAGTTCCAGGTGTTTTTTCAGAAAGATTTCTTCAGTCTTCTAAATGTCCTTGGTTTTTTGATAGGCATTATCTGTCACCTAGTGCCTAAAACCCTTTTAATATTTGTGATAAAGCCTTTCATTGTAATAGGATTGAAAATCCAAAAAACTTAGCTTTTGTTGCCTTTTTCTTACAGAATTCCCAACAAGCAGACTTGAAATGAGTGCTGTTGCAGACATTTTTGATAGAGATGGTGATGGATATATTGACTACTATGAATTTGTAGCAGCTCTTCATCCAAACAAGGATGCATACAAGCCTCTCACAGATGCTGACAAAATTGAAGATGAGGTACATTCTCTGCTTTCTTAGATTGCTAATTCTGTTCTGCTGGGGTCATGTTCTTTAATAATGAATTCTATTTTCACTACTATATAATTTGATGTTTACCAGGTACAAAAATCTTTAGGCGTATGATACTTGCAGTAAAGTAATTATCCAGTTGTGGTTTTTTGCAGGTTACAAGGCAGGTAGCCAAGTGTAAATGTGCAAAACGGTTTCAAGTGGAACAGATTGGGGATAACAAGTACAGGGTAAGTTTTCTAAGGACCTTCTTGGTTCTTTCAGCTTAAAGATTCTCCCTATGACACGGTTTATGCAAGGAATTGGGCTATATTCATTTGCAGGTATTTGGTGTGACAATTACATGTTTTCTTATTTAAGCTTGTCTAAATTCTATGGGTTTGACTTGTTAGGAAATGCAGGCAAAAAATATAGGGAAATGCTGCTGCTTGTATTTATTTTTGCTGAAACTACTGAAACTGTTTTCAGTCTGGGAATTTTTAAAAGCTAACTGCATGTATACACACATGCTTGCATATATAAAACAGCTCCTTAAAAGCCAGTGTCTTTGCCTGGATATCCAAAGTGTTTAAACTGCAGCTGATTTTCTGTTAGTTTAATAAAAAGTGACTGATATTTTCCTCTTGTATTGTGTCATACTTCAAAAATCTTTTACCAAAGTGTATTCAATCACTTCTATCCTCCCTTGTCATTTTATTGGAGCATACTGATGCTTCTGAAGTGTTGTTAGATATCTGCAGAATGATTTTAGAGCACAGAAAAATAAATATCACACTGTAAAGAAAGATCTGCTACCCCTAGGTTCATTAACCAGAACAATTTCAGATGAAATATGCAGTATTTGATTAAGAGATTACTAAATACTTGTACATTATTTTAAAAGACCACAGAAACAGCAATGGGAAGGAAACAAAAGGCCTTGAAAATTTTCCAGGATTCGATCTCTGGATGGCTAGCTACCTGCTCATCTCTGAAGTAGATAATTGATTTAGAATGTCTAATGTGTTAGTTTGCATGTGTTCTAGAGTCATGTAGAGAATTTCCTGTTAACTAATCGTTTCTTTCTTCCATTTTTCATTTCTTATCAGTTCTTCCTGGGAAATCAGGTATAAACCAGTGGAATGTGTTATGAAGTTTCTTTTTTTCTTTTTTTTTCTTCCTTTTTTTTCTAACGCATAGTGATTTAAGCTTGCAGTGGTCAGTCTTTTTGCCATCCTTTCATCCTCAGCTAATTCATTGCTGGTCAGCTGTGATATTTCT
The DNA here is from genome assembly GCF_023634085.1 of Falco cherrug. Classification (NCBI taxonomy): domain Eukaryota; kingdom Metazoa; phylum Chordata; class Aves; order Falconiformes; family Falconidae; genus Falco; species Falco cherrug. The sequence goes on from NC_073702.1 coordinate 17,838,954, forward strand.
TTTAATATTATGGAGCATTCCTTGTTTTAGAATCCCTCCTCTTCAATCTCTCACCTGCTTTCTTTGGCCATTTTCCTCATTAAGGAGATTACTTTTAAAGGAACCAGATAATGGTCAGCAACAATTCACATAGTAAAAGATCTTGAGCATTTAAACTGCAGTTTTAGAACCACTGTTTCCAGTTTTCAGTCTCCTAGTGAAATGCCTCAAAATTTGTGTTGTATTTTTTAGGCTATCAGATTAAAGGCTAGTCACAGTAAACAGATTCCAGTGTCATATCACTTATTTCTTGCAAATTAGGCAAAAAATACTTTCATTTTCAGGGACAAAAAATAGAATCCCTATGCAGTCAAGCAGACTCGTTAAGAACCTAGTTGATTGTTGGTGTTTTATGTACTAACACAGTGAATCATTAAATACATATTTTGAAAAGAGGCAAAAGAAACTTGTTCTAGTTAGACTACTCCCTCTCCTAAAGTGTTTTCAAAGAGCCATGGCAAGTCTATAATGTATTGGAGCTATGTTTAAGAATAATTTGTGTCATTTTGGTCACCAATCAGTCATACTTCAGTGGCACCATTCAGTGGTACAGGGAGGAAACGCTAACTAGTGCTTACTTACTCCTTACTACTGATACGCAGCCTCCTAAAGTGTTAAGTCATGCTTGCCTGGTGAGAATGGAAATACCTTACGCAAACCAGATCCCATTAGTATCTTATTCATGTACTTATCAAGGCAATTAATATGTATGATACACTCTGGGTATGCTAGTGTTAACAGTATTAGCCACTTTATATCTAGAGATGTTGAAAGTGTAGTTGCATTCTTATTTACTGGCAGAGCCTGGTGAAGTATAGAAGAATATCCACAGAGTGCAGTGGATAATCTTACCGCATGCCTCAAGCAACGTATCTAATAATTTAATATGTTTTCCACATATAGAACAAGAACAAGGCTCATTTGAAAAGACTGTTTGAAATTATGTAAATCCTCTTATCTGCCATCTGTCCTCTCAGATCTGGTAAAAATACAGCATTTTGGGGGAGTGTCTAACTTACTGATGCAGAACAACATCACAGTAAAAAGCACCTACGGCAAGTTAGCTGAGGCTTCTCTAGTGACGGTGATGTTATATGGCTGTTGTCAAGAACAGGCCTTTTTGTAGCTTAAACTAGACTTTCTTGACTTTTTACCTCTGATTGTTTGAAACTGAAATTTTGTTCAAGGGAAGTTGGTATTCAGACTGTTTCAAGAAGGAAACAGACTGAGTTACCATTAGGAAGAATGCCTTGATAGATACCTGTATTACTTTCCAGGAGTTCCACTGTCTGAATTAACCACAGCCTAGGTAGGCAGTTTCCAAAGGATACTGTATCTGACACTTGGTGTAGTTGTCTGATGGGGTCTAACTGAAGAATTAAGCTGAGATGGGAGAAAAATAAAGAAAAGAAAAAAAGATAGTATCTTTAGAACCTCTAGAAAGAAAAAATCTCTGCAGAAACAAGCCAATGAAAATAAATGGCATCAATTTGGATTTTTTTTGTTAAACTTTGGTCTATATATATATATTAGTGTTTTGTTCAGCACATATTGAATGCATTATTAAAAAGCCCTTAAAAATAATGCTCATGTGAATGTTCTTATTTATAACAAAAAATATTATTGAATTAAGTGACGAGCTTTGCTTTTGTTTGGTTCCTAGAAGTAATATTCCTTTAAACTTATTCTCTCTTCTTGGCTTAAGTAGTACCAAACAACTAAAATCATTTAACAGGTAGGGAGCACGTTTGTGTGGTTTGCATTTAAAGCATTTCAGTCCTCTCTGGAGCAAGTAGGTACAGTTGAACTATGGCCAGCCTTCTTCAAGCGTCAAAGATTGTCCCAAAGAGGTGTATTTGACTCCTGTTGGTTTCAGTGAGTGCTCTGCATGTTTGCGTGAGAGTGCACACTGGGCTTGGCCTGATGATCTGATATCAAATATTTTAGTGGCATTGGCCGAAAAGTACTGAATTCTTCTGGTTAGTTTTCATGAGATTGTGGGGTCAGCATTTTGGTCCTGTTTCCTTTGATCTGGATATCAACGGAGATACTGCATACAGGTTTTGTTATACCGGTTTCAAGAGCAAAACATATATTAGGCCTGGCCATCATCCCAGAGGAAGAATGGGCTGGTACAAGAGTTAGTATGAAACAGGTTTTTGTGCATCTCTGAATTGTGAGGAACTTCGGTGTGTAGACAGATGAGTGACAAACAGTTTATAATAAAGGACAATAAAGATAGCTATCAATCATTCATTGCTTCATGTTACCTTCCCCATATGCACCTCGCCATAGGTGAGCAAGTGTCAGTGCTATATCTGAAAATATCCCTTATACTGAATCAATTGACAGAACTGTGCAACACTCATAATGCATTGAATTTCCAGCCCACATACTGATTGCTTAAAGCGATGCTACCTTCCTTTCAGCTGGTATTATTAAAATCTAGATGGTTGCAGAAGAGAGTTTACTTAAGGTTTTAACAGTGAAATAATGCAAATAGGTCTTCATTAATGTGCACAAATGCAGATCGTAACTAATTAAATAATGTGTTACTAATTTTGCTTCCTTTATGAGCTCAGACATTTTAGAATCAAGCATAAAATTAAACTTGAGATTCTTTCTTACCGTCCTGCCATCTCCTTTGGATTAATGCAGCAGCATCTGATTTGAAATCTTAACAGCTTTAATAATCTGCATAAATAAACCTGATAAATTTTTTTTAGCATTTACTAATAATCAAATATTAAAATAAACTTTTTAAATTGATCTTTAACCTATCAGTGTTGAATGGCATCTGAATGACTGAGAACCTCAGACAGTTGTTTGATTTTTTTATTGCAGTTTGGTGACTCTCAGCAACTGCGCCTTGTTCGTATCCTAAGAAGTACAGTCATGGTTCGTGTTGGAGGTGGCTGGATGGCACTCGATGAGTTCTTAGTGAAAAATGATCCTTGCAGAGGTATGTAACACAACTGTTAAAATGGACATGTGGATAATTATTTGGATACAGTCACTGTTCATTGTCTCACAAAGGAGATAGAATTGTTTAAAATGCCAGTTCTGTAAACATCATCTCACTAAATGTCACGTAACGATCTGTTTTTTTGTGAACTTTAAATACCATGGTTAAGATCCTCTTCAGTTGCCCTGATGTACGTCTAGAATAACTGTGGTGTCTTCCTGCGCAGTTCCTCAGTGTTAGTGGTGTATTTAAGAATTGAATGTAGCCCAGACAGAGCTTATGGCACGTAAACTGATTGTGTAACTTGCCAGAAATAGCACACCGAAATGTCCAATAAAACCTTCTCAGCAAGAGAGTTTTAAGTCAATAAATCAAAATAAGGCAGTTGAAGAGTAACACCACCACCACAAAAAACTTCTCCGGCCAGTGGCTGTGCCCAGGCTTTCAGTTTCTGCTTTTGTAGCCCTGCCTTTTCATTGGCATCCTCCCCAGAACCACGTTGCAGAGCCCTGAGCCCTGTACAAAGCAAGTGGAAAACGCTGTGGTCAGGAGGACTTTGTGCTCTGGTGAAGCAGGAAGCGCTTTATCACTGTGCCCTCCAGGGCATTGTATCCAATGCATTGTTTTCTCAGTACACAGCAAGGTAATGGCATCGTAGTTTGTTGGAAAGGCTACTTCCTAGTGGGAAGGTCGGCTCTGCCTGGCACTGTTCATGGAGGAACAGCTGGTGATAGGAAAGAAGCCATTTGTGAAGGGAGTGGGGGAGAGACAAGTCAAATAGTAGCCCAAGTAATAGAATTGCAGAAAGTGTAATAATGACTGTGAGTGAGCTGATGGTCTATAACTAGGTAATTCTGTCCTATTAACTAGCAGCATTAAATTTTCTGTGTTTTTACCTCTTGGGTTCTGTAGAATCACAATCAATATTGTAATAGTGTGAGAACAGCACAGAGGAGTTCAGGGAGGCCAGTGAGCTAGTGAAGACAGAGACATCAATTGTCCCGTGGACCCTTACTCCAGTGTCAGCTATCACAGCTTCTGCTTTGGGACCAGGATTTCTAAACAGTTTGAAACAGACCTTGAGAGGGTGAAGAGCTTCTGTTTGTAGCAGTTGTCATTCTAAGTCAGGGATGTCAATTCCAAAAAGGAGCTACCACAAAATCCTGTTAAATCCAAAAAGAAGCTACCACAAAACTGCATTAGTTAAGGCCTAGAAACCTTTGTCTACAGGCTTAAAAGGTACCCATTAAACTTCTTATCATAGTATCATAAAAGAACTGTCATAACTTTGTGATCACATCTGTGGGTTTTTCAGAAGTATTAAAAAATTGTCCTTTTGCATACCAACATACTGCATATGTTGTTTGTAAAGAAATGTAGTAGTAATGCTACATTTGTTGGTGTTGAACCGTAGGTCTAACTGAAATTTAGCACCTGATTCTGCATCTGCTACTATAGGAAAGTCATCTTTGCCTGCAGAGCTATCCTTGCATTATAGCCTTCTGCCCGTACTCCTCAAAAGTGCAGGGCAGTGAAAAATGAAATGTCCCTCAAAATACCATACTTCATGGAAGGGTTAACTGAGTTCTGATGTATCCCAAACATTTTTCTCAGGCCTATTGACAGGTAGGCTGTTGCAATTCCTACTTGGCTTGAAACTGAGAGATACGATACTTAATAACTATCTAATTAATTTACTGGAATTCCTTATCACTGCTCTCAGATTAAGAGTCCTTTGGAACTTTATCCCCTGTTCTTTAATAAACTTTGTGTTCTGTGTATCTGTATAGTATTTGCTGTAGTACTTGATCCCTTTTTCACTGAAATACATGAGCAGATGAGTAAGGCAGCACAGCGGGTGGAAAGGAATACTGATCTCTGTAGAGTCATCCAGGCGCTAGACATTGTGGATTGGTACCTAATTCTAGTCACGTTGAAGTCAGTGATGCAGAACAGTCATTAATGTCAGTGGTGCAGGTTTGGGCTTTTCCTTAAGCACTTCACGTAGTAAATACGGTTTTCTACCAAAGGGTTTTTGTGTATTTAGATAAACCACATGTCAAAGAACTGTTGTCATAAACAGCTTTAAAAGTATTGGACCTAGTTATATAAAATCATTTTAGCTTATATTACTTCTTTATGTCAGCAGATAAATACTGTTGTTACAGTAGTACACCTGGGACTGCAGCCAAGTCTGTCCAAGTGCTATGTACTTTTTGCCTAGGAGACCTTTGAGAATTCACCTCGGAGTACTTAGAGACAGCTTTTGCTCTGAGTCCTGTCTTTTGGCCTGGTGCTCCCAAGTCTCTTGCCTATGCAGCTGCTGTACTTGATTTCTTCTCCTGCTAACGATTTTCTTTAATGTGACCCATGTCCTGTGTCATTTTTTCTAGTTCATCATCACGGGAGTAAAATGTTACGTTCGGAATCAAACTCTTCAATTACCACTCAGCCTACTATAGGTTGGCAAACCCCTCTCTTTGTCTCCTCCTCCTCCTCTTCTCCTTTCTCTTCATTTCCTTCCCACTTTTAAAATATATTTACTTTTAACAATATGCTTCACCCATCACATTTGGCTTAATGTGTTCCTAAATGGGCTGATGCTTTGCAGACTAATTTTTTTGACACGCTTGAAGAGTGTTTCAAAAACAATTGTCATTCACACTGACACAGTTAAATACTAATGTGTCATGCATCTATTCTTGCAGAACATTCTTTCACATGTGTGTTTGTATGTGTGTGTGAGTGCTTAGCCACCAATTACCTCATCATAGTTTGGATTTTATGTTCCTCATTGCATGTTGCCAAACTACATAACTTCATAGTTTTCAATAAATATATTTGCTGCTTTCCTGTAATTTGTACTGAGCAATTTCTTCTGGAACATCCAAGCAAGTATTATTTATTATGAGTAGCTGTAGAGTTAGCAAAACTGCTCATCAGGTTGTGCCTATGTATTAATAGATGATTGATTAACAATGATTTAGCACATTGAGCATTCCATTATCACGCTGACTTCCTTTGACAGTGGTTCATTCCTGCTGGCATAAAGTATTAGAATAAGCGAGTTCTGCACATAACTCTTCTGTGTCCAAAATAAATGCATTACACAGTAATGCATTTTATTTACTGTTAAAGTGTGTTGGAGTTGGCATGGCAGAAATGACAATAAAGAGCCTTGTGACAGTTTTCATATTGGACTAAATGAACACCTTTCTTTGCTTCAGCTAAAGGGAGGACAAATGTGGAGCTGCGTGAAAAGTTCATTTTGGCAGATGGTGCCAGTCAGAGCATGGCAGCTTTCCGACCAAGGGGCCGTAGATCACGACCCTCTTCAAGGGGTGCTTCTCCCAACAGATCTACTTCTCTGTCAAGTCAGGCTGGCCAGGCAGCTGCCCCACAGGCAGTTGCTACAAGTACGCCAAAGGTAAGGAGAAACGTACAAAACTGCACTGGTTAACAAATGGGGTACAGATTTCTTAATATTTTTTTTCTTGCTCCAACAATATCGGTGCTTTCCCTAGCTGACAGGGAAGAAGTATCACTAGTTTTGTTTCATAGTCTGGGGAGGATCTGAGACATCTTTTCAGTGTATTTCCTCTACTGCTTGTTTGCGATACGGGAATAGAAGAATTCTTTACATTTAAGGTGCCACATGAGCTACCCGGCAATTTGGGAATTGCTCTGAAAGAGCACTGAATTTCCATGTCATTTGAAAAATAAGCTCTGTCATCTTTTAATTTCAGAACATTTGTCATCAACTTTCTGCTTAGTTTTTATTGCTGCTATGATATTTGATCTTCCTGTGAAGGCCTGGGTATCCTTCTCCATGCATTGTTTTCCATCTGCTGTCCTTCATATTTTGATTTACCATTGTTTCATACAGACACCCCATCATTTAACACGCAACTATGGTAAACCATGGTTGACAAACAGCAAAACGACAACTCCTTCTAAGCCACCAGAATCCTCAGACTATCAAGGGTCATCTGCAGAGGTACAGTAAGGACAGAGATCCTAGTCTAATGACCTTCCTTCACTAAAACTGTCACTTCACTAACAGCCACTAGAGTTTCAGTGCTTCAGAGCTGCAACATCCTTTGCGTATTAATGCATCGTCTTTATTTTAGACCTTTGTGAAATTATGCCTCAGTGAATTTATGTTTAAAGTGCAGACGGTTAATAAATCATAACAGTATGCAGTGAACTGGTTGAGCAAATGGGGAAAAGTACTTTTTTATTAATAAAGCAGTTCATACACTTTGTAGGTTTATTTCCTTAAATTGTTTACTTTGAGTTCATAAAGTACTGTAGTATTAATCAACTGCAGGAATTAGATTAATAAATCATGATCTCCAATGCAAAACCACAAAATAAAGAAATACCCAATCACTGTGAAGATGATAGCGCAAAAGGCTGACTGTGATACATGAATCTTTCCAACAACTGAAAGTTTTGTTTAGGAGGGTAGTGACCAATTGTTGCTCTAATGAGAGAGCTATTTGATGACTTAACAGGAAATGAGCTTTGGTCTTATTTCCAGCCCATGACTTAGATCGAAATTGCTAGTATAGTAATTAGGATTGTGCCGGCAGTTAAGCTGTACGACCAAAATTTGAAGGGGCTTGGAGCCAAAGTGTCTCCTCTAATGTCATTACAGTCAGTGAAAAGATTGCAGCTGGATCAGGCTGCAAACTGACTCGTCACTTGTAGGAGTTACTCTTGCCCTGGGCTGGACGGAGGCCTCAGTGAGGGGAACCTTGCGCTACCATCAGCTCTGCTGTATCTGCTTATCACAAATCTGCATTTGATGCTTATTCGTGTGACACCTTCTGGTGCTCAGTTGGTATGATCTTGGTGTGGCATTGCTCAAAGATGCGTAACAAACTTTTCACTCCCTTCTCCTGTGTGAGTGGGTACGTTACATGTGCACACTGCAGGTGTGTGGATGTACACAGCACTTCAAGCACACGGGGCTGTTGCTTAGAATGATTAACAGTAGCACAGAGTTGAGTCAGTTGTCAGTTTCTAATATATTTCTGTATTTTCTTTCATCTCTTAGCTGGTAACTGAATTGTAAGATTAATTGATGGTACTTTAAAGGCTTTATAGACATGGTAAGGTGGTGTTTTCATTGAATTACAGTGAGATTAAAGCAATTTGCATTGATTTCAAATGGTGGTACTGTATTTCTCACCTGCTCTTACAACTGCTAGGAGTTTCAGCAACTTTCTTTAATGTAAACCACCATGGTTTAGGATTATAAATGGAATGAGTAGGGTGCGGTAGGTTGCGGTGAATTTCTGAGGCATTTTGCCCGAGAGCGCAGAGATTTGTTTTCTATGTAGACTGCATTTGGGTTTAGGGCAAAACTGAAGAACAAGCTTGACCTCTTTTTCTTCTTGCACCAGTGATTCTATCCCAACGCCTTGCCCAAAGTGCAGCAGCTTCAGTGGAGGTAATGGAGAGTGTTCCCTTTCTCCTTAGCCTCCCAAGCGGTCTCTGTGTAGGACTGATTTCCAGGGTGTGGCTGGCTGGATGTTAAGCATTTGTAGGCTTTAAAGAGAGTTTAACATTGTGACCATCCCTGTCAGAGCCAGCAGATTTTCTGCTCTGTAGCATCTCAATGCTCTTTTGTTCAGATGTGCCAGAAGTGGTCCAAGCTGGCAGCTGCCAGGCACACTCCTGGCAGGCCTCCGCTCAGTGCTTAGCTCTAGGCAGCTCCCAACACGCTCCTCTGGATCTTGGTTTTCAGTACCTAGTTCTACAGCATCGCTGTATGAGGATCAAAGGCACAGAACAGATCCTGGGATCCAGGCTGCTCAATGTGCCGCGGTGTTTGTTGTTCCTTTTGGATACCTACTTAGTGTTTTTATGTTGTGGAAATGAATACGAATACTGTAGTTTTCCTCTTACTTGCATACACCTCCTGTCTAGTGTGCTACATGTGTTTTTGAAATGTGAGGATTTAATTCTTGTGGCTTTGAAAGAAATCTTCCCGTCTGGGGCGGATTGTAAATCAATACTCCTTTTATTTTAGAAATGAGAAAGCAGGCAGGGTAAGATGGCAGAGACATTTCAGACAATATATTGGCAACAGGAACTTTTAAAATTAGCCCTATGTCTCTTTTTCTGCTTTTTTCTAGCAGAAGGTTTTGAAACTTGATAGTTTTGGTTTGGCTTCAAAATATTTATAAAATTGAAACAAATGTATTCACCACCTACAACCACAGTCAGAATGCTGGAAAGTCAAGCTATGCAGACATAAAACCTCAACTACTTGTCTCTGTTTAAGTCATGTATGTACCATCAACTAATCTTACTTGCTCGACTAATTATAAGAAGGTAGCATTTTTCTTTCTTCATATGCATTGAAATATATACAAAGAACTCTAAAATGTTAATGTCAAGCAGACTGTTAAAGCGATTCTTTTTGTTGTTGTTTTACATTTGAATTACTTCAAATACTAACTGCTCAAGGAATGTTCAAAACTTCACATCATGAAAAATATCCATAGTGACTCAAATAATTTTTTCAGATTCACAATGAATGTTTTTATGATGATCATATTGCAGGCTATGTACTACCGAATACCAGGCCTTAACCTTCAGTAGTCTCAATTGGAAAAACCTTCTTTTTTGTGTTTGTTTTGTTTTTTTCTTTTGCATAGGGAACACCGATTCAAGGAAGTAAACTCAGACTGCCAGGATATCTGTCGGGGAAGGGCTTCCACTCTGGAGAAGACAGTGGCATCTTGTCAACAGCAGCTACCAGAGTCAGAGCTCAGTTTGCAGGTGTGTGTCCTGACTTCAGAGCTTGATCTACTGCTTGCTTCATTTTCTACCTGAATACTTAGGGTCACGTTAGGCTGTGAGGGAGATGTCAGAAGAATGGGAAGAAGTGAAAATCGTAGTGTGTGTCCACATTAGTGTTGCCATGGGGGCACATAATCACGATAATGGTCCTCCCTCCGTTCACGTGCTTGCACAGCAGGTACATTCAACTCTGGATGTGCAAATTCATGACTGCAAACCTTCTTGACAATGATATCTCCAATGTATCTGCCTAAGGCACTAGAGAAGAAGCATTTACTTAAAAAGAAAGGGTTTGGTTGTTCCCTGTATTCAAGTTAAGCTCAGCTGTGATGGAGCAGAAGGGTCACTTAATCATGAGCAGCTGTAGATGACCTTAGTAATGGAATATCCCACAGAGATTTTTAAAACAGTATATGAAAGTAGAAAGCAGTGAAGCTTTGCTCTTCTAGGATCCTCAGAGCAGCTTTGTATAAGGGAGAAGGCTAGATGGTTAAACAGAAGATAGCTCTACCGGCTTTTCCTCACATCTTAAGCTCTGCAGAGCATACTGAGCAGTACTGGAAAATCCTGTTGAAGGAGTACGTGTCTTATAGGTGATTTGAAAAATGAGCCACCTAAGATTTCAGCTTCAACTTGGTGTTCTTCACACATACAGGGAACCAGATATGTCAAGATAAAAAAATCTCAATAAGTAATCGGAAAATTATCAAAAAAACATATTAATGGTTTTCTGTTTAAGATTCTTTGTTGTGTTTTTTTTTTTTTTTCATGGCACATTGTCTTGGTGGGCAGGCTTTCACTTTAGCAGGTTTGCTGAGAGCTCATTTACTCAGCCCTTTGGGAGAATGTATACTCTGCCCTTGTTTACTTGCAACTTTCAACTGTATAGTATTGGCTTTTTTAAAAAAAGAGGGATACACGTTTAAAAATAGGGATATAAAGCTGTGTCTCCAAGGTGCATATCTGGAGAAATCTTGAATGCATGAAGAGTCCAGATACTGAATTCTTTCAGTCCATAACTGAGGAAATGGCAGGGGAAAGAAAGGCTCTGGCTGTTGAGTGAATGTACAATGCATGTCTGGTAAGTCAAGAAAAGTTGCCAGGCTAATACATTTTTAATGAGATGTGCTAGTGACAGCTTAACTGTGTCTCAGCATTTGATCTCACATTTCCTTGTCTTTAGTGAGAGATACGGCATCGTCTAGCTTGCCCATCAGAGGTCTAAAGTTTAGTTTGTGCAATGAGGAATTTTTGAAGTTGCCAGAGGTCTAGGAGAGACCTGCACACCTCCTCCATCCTTTCGTCTAATACTGATGGATATCTTCCCTCTCTCTAGAAACCAGAAGAACTCCAAGCAGACCTGGAAGCCGAGCAGGAAGCAAGGCTGGCAGCAGGTCAAGTAGCCGCCGAGGCAGTGATGCATCTGACTTTGACATTTCAGAAATCCAGTCTGTATGCTCAGACATGTCAGAGACTGTTCCTGCTACAAGCAGACCGACACCCCGAGCAGGTTCTCGGCCAGCATCAGCCAAGCCTTCTAAAATTCCAACTCCCCAGAGAAGGCCACTAGCCAGCAAATTGGACAAGTCCTTGAAGAGATAATATGATTGGCTATGTAAAGGTCTTTTCCTTTTGCATTAAGTATTTAAGTCCGTAAGATGTAAAATATCATGTAGAAATTATTGTGAAATATCGCAAGAGGTGGATTTTTAATTCTGCAGATGGCCTTATTTGTGTATTTGTCTTCTTATTTTATGTGTATAATTTTTGTCAGATTTGTTTTTGTTTATGCCATATCCTGTAAGAAGGGGGAAGAGTTTTAATGTAAACTAACAGTTGTACACAGTAATGTGTAGAAAGTACACTAAAAATAATTGCCGAATGTACAGTGTACTGAATGTACAGTAAGTCTCTGCAACCTCAATAAAATAGGCCTATCACTATGTCATTAGTTAACAGTAAAGGATACCTCATGATTTTTCTTTAAAAAAGAAAAAGAGAATACTAAAAAGCCAAAAGACACAATTACACATTTTGAGCTAACTAAACAAACACTAAAGGATGTATGTCAAAACTACTAAGGAATACAAATCCACATTCACAGTACCCTTATTTATACAGCATCTCCCAGAGAACTCACAGAAGTAATTAAGCACTCACCGGTAATACAATACTCCAATACCTTGCAGCATTTCTGTGCCATTGCTTTCAATGAGGCCAGACACATTCTGGATATCTGAACTATTATTCTGTAAGAATATCAATATAAAGTGCATTCATGTAAATGTGAGGTTTTCTTTTGCTTGAGTGGATGGTAGCACTGTATCATTGAACTCATTTTGTATCAAAGCAATTTTGCTTGCAGAAAGCTCCGAAATAAACATGTCCCTTAACTTTATTTCTATTGTATTTCTTATTTCACAGGAAGATAATTTTCTGCATTATGTTTTAGGGCATATATTATGTTAGATGACCAACAATTACCATAGGAACATAGGCTTTAATGTAATTCTCCATTATCAGCAATCAGATTTTGGTTAGCTGCTGTATTTGTTTAATAAAACACTAAATTGCACCTATCAGATCATACGAAATTATATGTAATTGTTGTGTGTTGACAATTATTTTCTTCCTATTAAACTGACATTTATATACCATGTATGAAAGGCATAAAGAGTAATTCAGTTGCTCTTTTTGTCAGTGAATTATTTTTGCTATTCATGGATTCTTTGAAAGCATTAATAATAGTTCATTTTCAGCTGAAAAAGGATGCAGCTTCAAATGGGAGCACTGTAGAATGGCTGGGTAGATGCTGTAGTAAATAGTGACAGAACCCTTAGAAATTAAAAATGCTCTTTGATAATATCAGAAAGACTTAGGTAGACTTTGGCCAAAGTGGCAGACCAAATAGTCTAAACCTGACCATTCGTATACTAGAAAATGAATTCCTTTAGTAGAGGACTTTTAGGGGAAGACTGTTTTATGGTTGGTCCCTTAGCATGCCGAAAATGAAGCAGAAGCTCAGTTGATTACATGCAGGTCATGGTGATACCTGTGTTTGCTGCCAGCACTTAGTGGCAGCATTACTAAGATAATGTTTTCTGAGTTGTCACAAGAGCTTCCTGCAGACTCACAAATTGACTCACACAATCAGTTTATGAGAAACAGAAAAATAAAATGATCCTCAAAGAGATAATTGAATCAATCAAACCCCACTTGCATCAGGATTTCCTCCAACACAAGAGTTCTATGCGTGTAGAAAGCAGCCAGCAACCAGTCCTACTGCAGCTGGTTTGGGAATAGGCATGCACATGTAGTGAATACTAAAGCATCAGTCTCTGCTGTGGTGCTTTATCTTCCCGTGTTTCACCTCTCCTGTTGCTGCTATTCATCCACTGATTGTTTTCCTAGAACATTAAAATACATCAGGATGACTTCCGTGCTCTTGGGAAGCCCACAACACCCTTGGATAGAGAAGCAGTCCGCATTTACAGTCGCTGAAGTATCGCTGCTTGTCAGAAGGGTAGAATTTTAGGCACTGTCGTGGCTGACTTGGCTGTAGGAGGAGATGGTGCCCACTGTGATGTTCTTGGTGCGTTTTTTAACCACAGGACTGATGGTGAAGGACGTAAGGATGGCAAATCTGAGTAACTCCTTTGTAAGAATACGTGCATAGTTTAGTTCCTTGTGGCCCGAATGGATGGAGCAGCTCACTCCACGTGAGGTAGTGTTGGCACCTACCCAAAGCACCTTGTGTATATATTGTGGTCTTAGCTTAAACGTATTTATAACACTTCATTAATTATGCAACTTTGTGGAATTTTCATGTTGCTATGTTGTAACTTTACCGAAGTATTAGAGCTGTGACCAGCCTCTGAGAAACACAATGTCAGCTAAGAGAACCCAAGCTACTGCAAAACAGGGAAGGCTGGGACTGGCAAAGTGGGGAAATTCATCTATGGTCTTGAGGCAATCATCCAGTATTGGAAACCCAAAGAATAGTAAATTAAACAGGACTAGGAATTCTCTTAAAAAGCCCAAATCTGTCTCCAGATGTTATACCTTACTTAATTACATTCTTCCAAAAATTATTTAACTGATTTGATTCATGCTAAGAACTCGTAAAACTAAGAGACTCTCCAAGATTCTGTTCCCTGTGTTAATACTGACACAAACGTTGGATCCTCTGCATTTCTGTGACCCAAGGACAAACCTGCAGAATTTGGTGAAAAAGGCTTATTGTGGACTTGCAGAATCCTAGAATGGTTCGGGTTGGAAGGGACCTTAAAGACCATCTAGTTCTGATTCCCCTGCCAGGGGCAGGGGCACCTTCCGCTAGAGCAGGTTGCTCAGAGCCCCATCCAGCCTGGCCTTGAGCACTTCCAGGGATGGGGCAGCCGCAGCTTCTCTGAGTAACCTGTGCCAGTGCCTCACCACCCTCGCAGTAAAAGTTTGTAAAAAGTAAACATCTAATTGAAATCAAACCTCTTTCAAGTTAAAGCTGTTGCCCCTTGTCCTACCACTTACAGGACTTACAGTAAGTGATAGGTAGATCAGTTTTAGTGAACTATTTTTGTAAAGGAAGTTATGGAATTCAGTTTCCATATTCCTGTAATTCAAACACACGACTCCTTTGGTGCCACCATAAATGAGAGGAAGGCTCAACCCTATAAGCCCATCCCCATCTCGTTCAGCCGCATGAGTTTTTACATAATCTCCCTCATCATCAGACATGCATTTTCTCCCTTTTGTTTATCTTCCTTCTAACAACAGTTGATCATAAATTCACCCAGCCTGCTGGATGACCATAAACAGAGCCAACCTTTTGGTGTGGCCTAAACTCTTATCTCTCTGTATTTGGTGATTGTCCTGCACAGTGAAGGAGCCGAGGTGATGGGGAGCGAAGAGGGGTTGGAAAGCCTGAGCTATGAGAGCCGTATTGTTTAGCGAACAACCTATGTTTAGTACTTGGAAAAGCTGGCTGAGTTCTAGGCTCTTTTTTCAGTCATTTTCAGCTTTCTGCATTTCTGTTTTGCTGCCTTGAAAATGGGGAAGTGTCCACAGAATTTTCTAAAAATCTGTAAGTAGCCCATTAGAAGGGCTAGCGATACCTTGTGGCCTAGGTGTCCTCAGCTTCTCCGGGTTAGGTATTTTGTGAGCCTCTTAATTTCACACTAACGTGGTAGGTGACAGTAATTCAGGCTTTGCCTGCAGCGCAAAAAACGTAGGGATGAGGTTATATGCAATCTTAATTTAGAAATGAATGCATTTCATAAAAATACACCCTGATGCAAGCAGCTATGCCATACCACAGCCAGTAGCGATGTTTGAACCTGTAGCTGCCTTTGCTGATGTCTGCCATAGGACTGGCAAGGCCATCTACACCCCACAGCCTGGAGATGTGAGAGGGGCCACAGCACTTACGTACGTTGGTCACAGGATGTGGCAAGAGGACGACGCATTGCTGAGCACTTGCTGTAATAGCCTAGAAATACCCACAGGGATGGAGAATAAACATTACCTGGTTTGCTGCATCTCAGTACAGCTGCCCTAACAGCTTCCAGGTGCTTCCAGTTCCTAAGATGTGTGGCAGCATCTGAGCTCATCCTGACATAGTGGTATTTAGCTCGATGTTTGCTCTAGCTGTGGGCTGTAGAGTGGGGAGTGGTGATGTCAGGAGGTTTACACCTGTGCGCAAGGTGAGTGGAATTCTGTAGAACAGAGAAAGGTGCTTTCCTAATGAAAATTGGTTTCCCGGCTGAATTTAAATAACCTGGTTGCAAACATGGAGGTGGGAGAGATGGTTGGCTTGGTTGCTTGTGTATTTTTTAAGTGTTGTCAGGTTAAATGCAAGTAGGTTACTCATCTGTGTAGACAAAAGAAGTCGTATTTCTTAACAAGGGGAATGTTGCAGAGGAAGAGGGAGGTCCTCAGAAATAATGGGTAAGGCAGCAGCTTAAATTTCATATGACTTGCATGAAAATGCTTGGTGGCTGATACTATGGAGGTATTTTTTATGCTGATTGAAGTCCTTCTGTTAAGACTTGTTCAGACTTGGGCTGCTGCAAATGAAGTGGTGTCTGACCTGAAGCTAATAGAGTCTTGGGGGTTGTTGTTTCATAATTAAGTGGTTCTTCTGAACTGAAATTGTTTAAATAGTCTGAATTGTAGCTCAGGGTGCTCAAACTGCGTTGCTGTATTTGAAGGTCGAGGGAAAGAGTGATGAAGGTGAATTGCCTAACTTAGCTGGCATCCTGGGTGAGTAAGTACAATAAAGTTAATAGACATGTTCTTAGTACTTGGATGATTGAATATGAGTAAGAGCCCCAAACCATAAATCAGGCCCTGTCAGCATCTACAATGTTTTTTGTTCCTCTGGGAGGAGGCAGCCAGAGTGATGATAGCTCTGTCCTGACAGGAAAAGCTGACTTGAAGCTTTTTGTGGGGGTCACGATGGTCTTTCCAACACTTTAGAAAAATATACACCACCACTAATTTTTACTTTTTTTTTTTACTCTTCCTGGGGCTAGATCATGGCTCTTCCAAGTCTTATTTTATTGGCAGATTAACAGGGACGTATGGAAGACTTTGCACTGTCTGGACTATTTTTGAAGGCAATGAGTTCATATAACAAAGAAATGTCTCTCTCTATAAAAACCTATGATCGAAGTATAAGAGAGGGAACAAGTCAGTTCAAAATAAGGGTGAAAAAAAATAGGCTTATAAATACTGCAAATGTTGAGCAACTCCACATTTGCTGATCAGAAAGACAGGGTGAAGCTTCACCTCTAGCAACACTGGTTTGAAGCTTTATAGACCAAGTCAACAAAGCAAGGTAACTGGGAATAGGTAGTGCTCACCAAAAGCTGCTGCAGGATCTGGGTGCTGACGGAGCTGAGCTGCTACTTGGAGCCCTGTCCACTCATGGGAACATGAGAGGATTGAAAAGTTTCTAACATATAACAAGCTTTTTCTGAAAAAGCACAGGTAAGCTCTGGGATCAGTTTAGACTTGAAAAAATGATAGAAGCGATAATAAATGATGTATTTGTGGAAACCTGAACAAATATAGTATGGAAGAGTTGGCTTAGTTTCTGGAGGGAAGTCGCATCTTACAAGCTACCTGGAAGCCCTTGAAAGGATCAATTAGTGCCGGCAAAGGCTGAGATAGACCACATGGCTTTGCAAAAAAAAAATTGCACAATTTCTCAGAGAAGTAAGGACTTATGGGATCGGAAGAAAGGCTTTCACAAGGGTAAATGGCATGCTGAAAGCCAGGAAAGACAGTGTAGGACAAGGCGGTCAGTTTTAACAGAGGAAAGAGGTCTGCAGTAGAGCCGTTGACACGTTTTAAGACAAAGCTGCAAACACTGGCTCCGAAGTTCCTGGAGTGCACGCTCTTGGAGGGGTGCTCTGGAAAAAAGCATCACTTTGTTTCTGTGATTCATCGCACCTCCTGGGAGGTGTGCGCTGCTTTCCACTGACGCTGAGGATCCCGCAGTGACTAGCTCAGCCCTAGCCAACCAACCTTTAGATGGCTAATGTAAGTGGAATGAATCCCACCCCAAGTTAATGAGTTTATTTCTAGCCAAGGGTAACATGGGGTGGGATTTTCATGAATGGTTTGGAAATTCTGCTGCTGCTGGCAGTTATCACTTACAGACCTTTTTGGTGCACTAGAAGTATTTCAGGCGTATGCAAAACGTGGACCCTCATATAACTTGGCACCATTTCTAGTCACATTCAGGAAGCACAAACCATGTCAGACGGGTGGGTAATCAAGTCACATTATTACTTTCAAATGAGTAGCTTTTGAGCATTCCTGGGATCCTTCAGCAGCAAACCCAGGTACAAGCAAGTGTCCTCCCCTCTGCGCTGCTCCCAGTCACACATACCTCTGTGAGGCAGCTGCAAATCCTGTTGCCTTCAGGTTCTCCAGTCACTCATCCTACTGGCATCAGTGTATATGAACACATCTTGTCGCAGGACACTCTGGCAGGCCCTGTGCATCCTCAAGATCCAAACCATTTCACAACTTCAGTCACTGAAAAGGCTGTGACACTGACATGTTTCTCTCCTTTTCAAGTGTCGTACGGATCAGAGGAAGATAACAGAAAGGGGTTTTCCCAAAAGACGTGAGCTATTCGTTACTTTGGTGTGGTTGTTCTGGGGTTTTTTCTTTATTTGCATTCTAAATCAGCACGACCGAGTGTGGCCATACATAAATAGCTCTTTCTGGAATGAAGAAAAATAATTAAGTAAGTTCTCGGTGTGATGAATATTTACTGAACACTATTTCTTTGAATAGCTCTCCATTCAGGCAGAAGTGAATCCAGGGCACAGTTTATTGTATTGGAACTCAAGGGCAAAATACTCATTTTAAAGCAAGCTTAATTTGTTGTGTAAAAATACAATGAGATGCAATAAACAAACCACAAACAGATTAGGCAAGCCTAACGCCTTTTTTCAAAAGGAAGGCAAATGCTAGCAGTGAATGCTGCTTCCATGTATTGTTATAGTTTTCTCCTTGCAAAGTATATTTGCAAATACTTGGTACAGTTGTCCTGAACTGTACAGCAGCTCTGCAGCATTTCCTATTAAAATGAGCAAACTTAATTTTCCAGCCCATGTGCATGGCTCTGTAACAAAAGCCGGAGCGATGCTTTCCACGGCCAGATGGCGAGGAGAGTGTGTGAGCTGCAGCGCCTGAACTCGGGCTGAACCTCCCGGTTCTGGTCCCCACGCAGGCACAGCTGCCTCCTCACCCGGGCGACCTGGCAGCAGCTGGAGAGAAACGGCCTGCCGGGAGGCCATGCCTCATTATTTCTGCCAAGGCTCGGGAAGATTTTTCACCTAACCACAGCATTTTCAGATGCTGGAAAGCCTTTGTAAGTCCACTAATATGGTTGTTTAGCCAACACAGACTTCTCCATGTGATTGCTTTTTTTATACACGCACTGTATTTACCTGGGAGGGGAAATAATGAAGAAATAATCCCTAATAATGTTACCCTCACGCAATTCAGGGATTTTTTTCTCTCTCTTTTTTATTTTTTTGTAATTTTTTTTTCCTTTCCACCAGCTTATGAGGACTTATTAAATCTTTTTAGATTTTTGGGGAGGGTTTTGTTCTTAATGATGCAAAAGAATTTTAATGTAGCTGTCACTAATGGAAAAGCTCTTCTTAATTATCGATGGAAACTTCAGCTCCTGAATGAACACTTAGTATCTGGGAGGTGTAAGCCTTACTATGCAAGGGAGCTCCTCCTCCCCTCTGAGCTCCCACTCCGTTTCCAGCGATGTGTGTAGGACTCTCCAGAAATGTTGCCATGATCTCATCCAGAAAAACGACCCAGGTCAGTACCAGCCCAAGCCCTCTGTTAGGCTGTAGCCACTACAGGGGCTTCAGGCTCCCGCCCCCAGCCTCTCCCCACGGCAGGAGCGATGCCTGGAGCACAGCATGGGGGGTCTCCCGGTGGTCTGTCTGTGTCAGGGCTGGCAGCGGGTGTGGGTGGCAGGCATCTGCTTGGCGGCCCAGTTTCACAACAAGATGACTTCTCCGATAGCGGGGCACGCTCAGCCCCAGCAGCGAGAGGCCTTATTTCTCCTGGCCAGACCATGCTGGTGCTGGGGAGGATCTGCACGTGCTGGATGAACCTGTCCTCTTTCTACTGCCAGGGGGGCTTCACTGGGCTCAGGGCTGACTGCTTCTTTCAGTTAGCTGTGTATAGAGCAAGAATTACCACAGTAATTTCCAAAGTCTGGAACAGAATAGCTCCTTACTTAGGAACAGTTATCAGTAAGAGCGTTGCCTGCTAGCAACTTTGACAGGAATCTGAGCATCTTCTCTTTGTGTCCTCTCCAGGGGCTTTCTGAAAGTGTGGTGGGGAAATTTGGGACACCTTATCTGTCCTGAAGGTGCACACATGTAAATGTGTATGGAATCCATAGCTCCATGTACTCACACAGGAGCTGAAAGTAGGACCATGCCACCGCCTTGCGTGTCCAGCTGGTCAACAGAGGTGGACCAGGATTTGTACTACTTGCCACAGCATGCAAGTACCTCATATGAATAACTGAGTAGTGGGACTCAGACCTGAAAGTTACGGTTTGTTTAGTCTTCCCTCGAGGGCAGGACTGTGTGTGCGGTGGAGATTTCCAGTTTGGTTGTTTCTTTATTCACAAAGCTTCATGATTTTTGTGTTGGAAAGACTGTTGAAGATGTATTTGTTTCTGCTCCTAATGGAAGGCAGTAGGTTCTGTGATACTTTTTCCCCCCCCCCCTTATTTCTTAGAGTATGAAATTTATTTAGGCTGAAATTTAGAACTAATTCCTCTAAAAAATGTCTTTGAAAAAAAGAAAAAATACTATTTTTGTAGAAAATGCCTTTGTGTTGGAAGGGGCAGAACTGTGGTTTTTATTAACCATGATTTGAGTTGAACTAGTTGTGAACAGAAAAGACAGGTAGAGAATACAGACCCATTCCTCTGTTTTCTTAACTTTTTCTCCTGTTTATGTTATTCTTGTATCGTGAAACACTAACAGAGGTAGACAATTAGTCAGGCATTTCCTAAATAGCAATGCAAACCAAAAGGGGGATTACCAACTGGAGTTGAGCTTGTCAATCAAAATGGCAGACTGAAGAATCTTTGCCTTGTCTTGGATACAGGGCCTGCTGTATACAGGAATGTCTTTTCATATTATGTCTATATATTAGTAATCAGACTCTGGCCCTGAATGTTATGGTATTAAACTGTAGGGTATAAGACATGGTCTCCAGCGCTACATAAATAAAAGCAAGTATTTTCAACTATGCTGAGGGAGTTTGAGTTGAGGGACAGTGATGCCATTCAACCAGTAAGAACCCCAAACCTTAGATAAAATACAAAAGTGTGCAATAATTGTGTAGGACGTGATTGTTAAAGTGCTGATAACATTTAGAAGCACCTGTTGGATGGGCAATATTTTAGGCAGCTGCGTTAACATCAAGTGATCATTTGGAGACCAGTTTTGGGGACTGTAGTAGTTTGGGGTTTTTTTTGTGGTTGTGTACAGACTGAGATCATTTGCAGTCCAACACGAGGATATATATACATGGTTTGGAAGGCAGAGATAAAATCAGTTGGATTAAAATTCAAGAGGAGAAGACATGATGTTGTGATATTAACTTGCAAGGAAACATTTTTGCCAGAAACTGTACTGTGTAAAGTCACATATGCAGTCTCAAACTGGAGCACCAGCTGTGTCTATCGCTGGAAAGATCTAGTCAACAATGCATGTCAAAGAAAATTATAGTATAATTTATTCATACCTCTTAGAATAGCAGAAATAAGGCTGCAATCCATGTGCCTGTAGACAAAAGGTTTTGTCCTAGTTCCTATCCTGTCTGAGGATGCTATATCACAGTGATAAAATGCCATTGCGACAGATGACAAAGGAAAAGCAAATTAAAGCGTAGTTCCTAATTAAAGTCTGAAATAAGTGTACAATTCCAGTAGAAATAACTGACAGGCCTGCCAATTAAAGCATGAGCAGCAAATCCTGTAGCACAAAGCTGTTTTCCTGGCTCTGAGCATTGGGGTGGGTGGGTGGAGAGTGAGTTTGGGATTGACTTGAACAAGCCTGGAGAAAGATGGCTAAAAATCAAATACCATTTATATATTTTTTTAAGTCAGTGTTTAGTTGTGTTTTCTGTCAAAGTTTTTCTTCGGTTAGTTTTTCAGGAGGGGAGGCCATCCAAAAGAAAACAAGGAGTCTCAGATTTAATGTTCTATCTTGCAACAGCTATTCTTTGGCAGGGCTCTGTTCTGGCAGTGAAGCAGATGATGAACAGTGCTTCTCCAAGTCGATACAACATCAGGAGAGTCTTTACACCATTTTGCAGTGTCCCTCTGAGTAAAGAAGCAAGCTAGAGTTTCAGGTTAGGTGATACTGGGGCATTTCTTGAGTGAGCATTTCTTGACGCAGTTCTGTAAGACACCAGTATAAAGCACTTGTGTCGGTGATCATTCTACAGTTAAAAAAAAAAAAAAAAAAAAAAAAAAGAGTCGTATTACTGGAAATATAAAAAAATAGCATATGTGATAGTTTCCTGGCCAGTCTTGGTTTGCCTCAGAAATGCTTTGGTGACGCTATGCTTCCAATAAACATTAATATAACAAAACACATTCTGTTTTCAGCACTTCTGACTGTGACTCTCCCCTCAAATCTCTAACTCTTTGCTGTCTGGCCTGGCGCAGTGGTTACGGCGCTCTGCCAGCACTTCTCCGCTCTCGCTAAACTGACGGCCATATCGACAGTGGTGACTAGCAGAGCTGGCAAAATAGAGATGGCGTTTCTTGCTCATAGAGGGCTGATTTTCTTGTTCTTAGATTTCATGGTTCTGAGTGGAAAAATGATGATGTGTATTTGGTACTTCTGTTCCCTATGGTAAATGAAACAGAGAAATTAAGTGCAACGTGAGAATGCAAAAGTCAATATATGAGAGTACTTTGAAAAATCCCAAATAAATGCAGGTCTAACTTTAATCTTCAGTGGTTTGCCTTAGGGTATTTTTTTCATGTTCATACATATGTCTTCCTAGCATATTACAAACAAAGTTCACCTGGAGAATGGAATTCAATATGTACTGTAACACTTTTATCTTTTTTTCTTTCTTTTTTTTTTTTTTTTTTTTTCTGAGGCCAATAGGTGGTTGATTTAGAATGGGATAAGTATTCTGTGTACTTCCAAACTTTCCCTTATGTTAGAGATAACGTGCTGTCTAAGTTTTGCTCCAAAGAGGTGTTTAAAATTAAAAAGTGGGTGAGATAGGAAAGCAGAAAAATACCTCTTGGTGAAATTAGAATTGCTCTGAACGACATGGCCCAAATGGCTCAAATGCATCCTGCTGCACCAAAACTGTCCTCAGGATAGAAGGGTTCAGTCCTTGTAGGAAGTGTCCTAATACAACTTACCTTTACTGTGGCGCTGCTGGTCCTTTATTCTAGTATCTGTAACCTCTGCAGACTGCTGCTCTGCTCTTACTGTTTTACAGCTACGATTGATAAAAAGCAGGAATATGCCACCTTTACAGATAGGAAATGGAGAAGTAGATTAAGCAACGCAGCTGGGAATATTCAGGAAATTTGCCGGCAAATCAGGAAACTGGCTTGGTTCATGCTAATCTTCATCAAGTCCTCAACCTGAAAGAACATCCCTCTCTTCCAAGCTCATCATTATTTAATTATGGCTGTTTAGGAGCCTAAATCTAATCTTCCTTGCCTGAAAATACATCCTGGGTTACCTGGAAACTCAAGTTATTACTTTTTAAAACAGTTAAATGTCAGAGTTCAGTCACAGAGGGTTATCTGGTAGAGAAGGCATTGGATGTGCAAGGTACAAAAGTACAAGTCAAGCAGTTACACTGCACTGTTTCTGTGAGGGAACACAGGCTCAAGGGAAACACAAACACGAATATGAATTCAGTTTGGGGCTCTGGAATGTTTCTGTTTTAATAGTGTTCTAATAAAATCAAAACATTGAATCTTTCCCAGCAAAGTTATAAATAGAATGTGGGCACCCTCCTTCTTACACAAAAAGATAAGCTGCAAAAGGGGATTGTTCACAAAATGGAAATAATCCAATAAAAAATGCTGGCATTTCACTTGTATCTCAGAGCTGCTGCGCTTCTGTAATAAGCAGCTGTTATTCCTGCTTCGTTTTTCCGTGTAATTGATTTATTCTCATGACTGAGAAGGAGATGATGTGGCATGAAAAAGACAAATGGCCTTTCTGCACAGTGGCCCCACCGTGGCTCTGATGGGTGAGCCGGTGGTGATATTGAAGTCTTAGGTGGCCGCAGTAGCTTTGGGGCTGTGCAAACCATGCCACTGGAATCCACTAGGAAGATAGGTTCTGCTCCTGTTATAATCCACATTATGTTTATTTGGGTCCAGAAATTACTCTGTAGAAGACACAACACTGGGAGCAGTGGCTGATACACCAGGGGTTGTGTTGCCGTTCAGAAGGATCCAACGACAGGCTGGAGAAATGGCCGGCAGGAACCTCATGATGTTCACCAAAGGGAGGTAGGTACAGAGTCCTGCACCTGGGGAGAAATAACCCCAAGCACCCGTACACGCTGGGGCTGGCCAGCGGGGAAGCAGCCCTGCAGAAAAGGCCTGGGGGCTCCTGGTGGACACGAAGTTGATCACGGCCAGTTGTGTGCCCTTTGCCAAAGGTGCCCAACAGCATTCTGGGCTGCATTAGCAAAAGCATTGCCAGCAGGTTGAGGGAGGTGATCCCTCTGCCCTGCTCAGTCCTGGTGAGGCCACATCTGGGGTGCTGTGCCCAGCTCTGGGCTCTCCAGTACAAGACATGGACATACTGGAGGGAGCCCAGCAAAGAGGCATAATGATGAAGAGTGTGGAGCATTTTACATAAAAAGAGAGACTGGGAGAGAGGGAGCTGTTTATCTGATAGGAGGAGAGATGGGGGTAAAGAAGATGGAGGTAGACCTGTGAAAGGACGAAAGGCAATGGGCATGAGCTGAAATACAAGAAGAATACTTAGAAGAGACTTTTTGCTGTAAAGGTGACTGAATGCTGGAACAGATTGCATAGGCAAGCTGTGGAGATGCCATTCTTGGAGACATTAAAAACCTGACTGGACATAGTCCTGAGTGGCATGGTCTAGCTGGCCGTTCTCTGAGCAGGGGGGTTGGACAAAATGATCTCCAAAGGCCCCTTCCAGCCTCAACAATTGTCTGATTCTGTGACTTATGCCCTCGAAGAGTGTGATTTTGTATGTTTTAAATGGTATTTGGTATTTATAGTACTACTGAATCTAGGAGCATCAGCCACAGCTATGGCTCCCAAGGAGCTGCCAATACAGGGAGGCAAGACCTAGGACAGTGAAAGGGAAAGGCAAAGAAACAAAGTGATTTGCTGAAGGCAAGTTGTAAACCACATCTTCTTCGTTTCTTGCACAGTGCTCTATTCACAAGTTTGGGGTTTTTTTTTTTTGGTTTGGGTTCCCCCACCCCCCTCCTTCTTTCTTCCCCCAAAAAACACTCTGGTTTTCTTTCAGAGTCTGCCTGGGTAGCGAATGATATATGAATGCACAGATCTCGCTTATTATAAATATACCAATATAGATTACATTTCTGAACCAAGTTTGCCCTCTATTCAGCACTTTGGGGAAACAGAGGTACATTCATTCTGTGAGAACCTCTTCAAAGATCTATTCACAGCCACTCATGGGAAGTGCTACATCTCTGGGCACGTGTGAGGGGAAAAAGCACTTTAATTGAATGCATGAGTATCTCACTGACTGCCAGATTGTGACTGGCCTCTGTACAAGCCCAAAGTTGCGTGTGTTCTGCCGGGAACAAGAAACCACTGCTGGGCCACCCCAACCTCTTACTCTGAGCTGCCTAGCAGACCAGGCACTGCAGAATGAAGACAGATCCTTGCCTGCTCTGTCAAGGTAGCCATGGGATCTGAAAACAAGGCTCCTTGCAATATAGACCATTCATTAGGCTAAAGGACATCCTAAACGTGGCTTCTATGTACGGAGCTGTGAGCTGTAGGTACTCAGAGTTGAATGTGTGCGGATTTGTGTAGGAAAGGAAAGTTTCTAGAGTGCTGGGTGTTATGACTAGTCTGGGGTACAAAACTGTGAAAGGGAAGGGACGGTTTCATGGTTTTATGCAACATCCTTTTGACTGTTTGTGTCTATAGGTACTAGCATAAGCTTTGGCCTGTGTTCAAATTTTGTTTGAACTGGACACATCCACTCGAGCAAAATTTGGCTTTATCTTCCCTACAGTGCTGTGGGATGTTATTCTGCTTTGTAATATGTATGCATGACTCTTGCTCCACAGATGTGGAAGATGTCACAAGTCACGTATTTTTAAATGTGGACTCCAGTTTCACTCTGTACCTTTCTTTGCTTGCTATAAATTACGTTTCATTTTCTGTCCTTCTATTACTAAAAGCTAATCTACTCATGCATTTCTAGAAAACCCCCTGATGGATCATGACTAATAACACATAGCATGCATAAAGAAAGTGGAACAGGATGGGCAAAGGCATGAGGATACCCAGGGAGAGACTTACACTGTTCATTAAAAATATACAAATTTGCTTCAGGAGATTTGATAAACACTGATTTTGCTTGTAGAAAGCGAAAGATAAAAAAGTAGCCCCCGTCCTCCTTTTCTGCAAAATGAAAGGAACTGATGTAATTGTGCTAAATCCAGTACAATGAAGTGCTATCGGACCTGTGCCAGCCGTGTATTTCCTGCCAGTGTCTGCTCCTCCAATCAGTTTAATTATGAGCAATTGTTTGGGTTGTGCTGTGAAGAAATATTAAAGAATGGAAAAAAGAACATACTTCAGGTCATTATTTTGCAACTGATTCATGGTTTGGCAGAAACAATTAACTAGATTTTATGCTTTACAACACTGTAATAGTATCAGCGTGGATCAACCTTGCCATATAAGCACATACAGCACAAATCCACCGTTTATTTTGACAAGGTTCTAGTTGAAGCATTTGAAAAATGCTGAAATAACATCAGCTATTGGCTAGAATTTTTGGTTAATCATGTGCCTGCTCTTATCGAAGGGATCTAAGCAGGCTATGAAAAAGCTGGCTATTGTTAATGCCCCCTATGTTTATCTGTCATGTCAAATTTTGATGCTGATTTTTCTAGCGCTAGACGCACGTCTCATGTTTTGCTGCTCCATGCAGAGGCATTTTGTAATCCTAGATCAGCCCTTTTGGAGGGGCAGACTGGGGCAAGGAGGTTCTTTCCCCAGCTTTCAAAAATGCTCTCTTTCTGACTGTTTTCCTTGGTATGCTGAAGACTTAACTGAGCTAACTAATTGCTCTGGAAGTGAATCCTGATTAAAGCACCCCTCGGCTTCTGTGGAATGGCTTCAGTGCGGATTAGACAGGGTGGTTACTGGGGTAGTGCTTTTGTGCTGAATGCTCTTAGCGCAGAGTTCTTGCAGGACAAAACCCAAAGCGCCAATTGGTGGTGCTTGGCAGCCTGGTCCGCTGCTGAGACCGGAGCGAGCCAGGCACAGCATCCCTTCTGGAAGGGAGGAGGTCCTCACCTTGCTGAGGCCTCGCTGTTGTTCCTCTGCGAGCGAAGGATTTTAGATTCCAGGCATTGTCAGATAATATTTATCAGCAAACTAGAAAAAAAAAAATCCCTTGGAACACAGAAAATGAAGAGTTTCTAACACCTGTGGCAAGCATTAGTTTTCAGCGGTTCAGGCCTAGATCTGATAGATGACATGCTGCAACAGTGTGCTCCCTCCAGGAATGTAACCAACCAGCCTGATCTGGATCCTGTTCCAACAGAAAACAAAAGATGCACTTGTTTTCATATTTGCTAATGGAAAATGTTCTTTTTTTCCCCACTCCAGTGTGACTTATGTACACTCCGGTGGTTTGCGATACCAGAATGAATTCCAGTAACTAACACATCTCTCCTTGCACCAAGTAATATGGGATTAAAGCAAGTAAATTGGGTAAATGCTGCAGGTGGAATTTTACATCTCTGCCAGGTTCTGCAGTCTTCATGTTAAGCATGTTTCTTGGATGTAGTTTAAGCCTCTGAAGTTCCAGAGGTACCAAGGATCCAGCTGTTTGTAAAAATGAGAGGATCCAGCTGCAAATCATCCCAGACTTGGGCTGCTCCGATTCTGCTGTTAAAATGTGAGCAATGCTAATTTAAGGCAATGAAGTTCTGAATTTCAACGGAGTTCAGAAACAGAACTGAGGTTCTGTGTTTGGAGCCTATGTTTAGTACTTTTGTGGATCCGCTTAGCCTGAAGATCATTTAAAACGGAAGAGAACATATTTTGCCTGACGGGGTGCTGCACCTCAGTTTCCTAAGCATGTCTGGGAAAACCGTTTTCCATAAGGAAGCTGTATTTCCTGCTAATAAAAAATCCTTCCCTTCTCGTATTGATGTTACAGAAGGAACACTAATTGCTGCAGAAAACAGAGGCTGGGGAAACGACACCGATGTTTGGAAGAGTAGGATCAAAAGCATAATGGAAGATAAGGAGGTATGACCATGTGATGTGTCATAGAAGTTACCAGGGAAGAGTAGAGATTAAGATCATGCTATCCAAGTCAATTTAATACCATAAAACCGTGAAAAATGATTTTATTCCTGCCACTGACACAGCTAATGAATAAGGGCAGAGGTGGGTCTCAAAAAGAAATTTCCATTACCACTGATGTTTTTAAGTGCTGTATTTTGACAACAGCCTAAAAATAAAATCAGTTATGTTGCCAGATCTATAACTGTTTTATTTTTTCCAGCTGTATTCTTAGAGTTACCCAGAAAAGTGTCGTTGATTTGAAAGCATGGCTATGATCTGCTCTGCCACTGTTGCTTTCTTCTGTTGTACCCTCAAGAATGGCAGAAACAAGAAGAGAACTTATCTGGCCCTTTTACCAGCCTCATTATACTGCTTAACATTCCTTGCTGATTGTAAGCTTTTTGCCTCATGGGAAATTGTCCCCCCTGACGTCCCCTGGCTCTTCAGCGTTGAACCTCATCTTTCACTGCGCTGCCCCGCCACTGAGTTATGTGATACCATCACAACTCTTTGCTTTCTTTTGTGGTAAGATGCCTCTTTTTTTCTATACCATTTATGAGTACATTGAAAGGCACAGCTCCCTACAGGAACATAGCCTCCACTGTGAAAGCTGTTCTTTATTTCTACCTTTTCCCTTCCTGCCCTCCGAAACATTATTTAATAGAAGACCTCCCTTTTTCCTTAATAACATCCTTAGTTTATTAGGGATCTTTGGGAAGGACCTAATCCAAAACTTTTTGGAAATAAAAAAAAACCAACCTATTTTGAGTATATCACCCTTGCAGTGACTCTGGCAGTTTGCTGAGATGTGACTTACCTGTTTTCTAGGAACGCTCCTCCACAGGCTATCATGTTGGGCAGTGTCTGCTGCTTCTATTTCTTGCTATACTTTCTACCAGTTTCTCAAGTCCAGAGGTTAAATTTATTGGTTAGTAACTCTTCAAGTCACACAGAGCTCTTAATTATTTTTTTATATATATATTTTTTAACTCTGAATTTTCCACTTCACATTTTTCTGCTACTGTCACTGTTTTATAACAGTAGCTGCAGTTGGGTATTGCTACCAAGGAGCAGTTTTAGTCTCTGTATATCATCTCCCAATAAAGATTTATGTTGTCTTTGCATATAGCTTAGTATATAGGTGAACTGTAGAGTATACGTGGCAGGAATTAGACGTGCTGAGAGTCACTAGCTGTGTTTATGGCAGTGAATTATGCAGTACCTGAGTACTGATACGCAGTCCCATCTGTAGGATTAAGCTGTTGGAAAGGTCTCTGGTATGGTTTGGGCCTGAACCAACTTTCACCCTCATAAGCAATTCTGGGCAAAGTTTGGGAGTTGGGAGCAGTCTTCATCCTGTGCTACTTTGCATGCAGACCCCTGTTTTGGAGAACAGATTTCATGGTAGGGGTGTGAGTTGCTCCAAGGCATATAGCCCGAGTGCTGGGTAATGGTCCCCGTTCTGGTCGGTGTACAGCTGTAACCACATTGCTCAGTGTGCTGTGCTGGGCACTCTGCTAGGTACCTGTCTACAAATGCCCTTGGGTGAAGGGTTTTACCTGTTTACCAGTATTCCTTCAGAAGAACATCTCAGAAGGTCCCAGGACATCTCCTGTGAACAGCTGAGTGAGCTTTAGTTTATTTGCGCAGCCTTATTTATATTCCCTTTGGAGACCCGCGGCAGTTTTCCTCCATCTCCATGTGCCGATTTCTCCCGAAAACCTGTCACAAGACAGTGCCCATCTGCGCGTGGCTTATCGGCACAGTATCTCTTGTCCCATATAAGGTGCCCTGTGCTCCGCTGGCAGCGCCGGCTGCATGCATGCCCTTCTCAGCTGGGGGCCACACGTGGTTTGGATTTGCGAGTTGGTCTCTTCAGTCTGAGTTTTTTCTTTTTAAATTTTAAAATTTGTTTCTCCCCTTTTGCTTGGTCCCATCACAGAGCTCTTGGCTGTGTCCTGCCGCGCTGGGATGAGTGCTCCCATCCTCAGGCAGTGCCTGTGCACAGTGATCACAGATCAGGTCCTTCAGTAGCGCTCCTGTCTTTTGAGTGTTGTTCATTTTTCTGACTGTAAGTGCTACTCACCTTCATGGTGTTATTATTTCATGGCACCCACTGATTTAAATCTTCTGTAATGTTTTAAAGACCCTTTATTTCATGGTAAGAATCCTTAGTTTCACCAGATTTTCATGCATTTAAAGTAGACAGAAGTCTTTAGAGACACACTGATGCTTTCTTTTGTTCTTCCTGCACATCTTTTTCCTTGCAGTGCCCTCAGCACAGTCACACAGCAAGTGAGCTCCTACCCGCTTCCTACAAGGGTGTCTCTAGCAGCGTTCATACAAGAGAGAGCAGCTGCTGCCTTTCCAGACCTCTGCAGACTGCGCGTGTCTGCCCAGCCCGTTTGCTAAAGTTAGTGAGATTTAAACTCCAGGGAGATACGCCAGCAGAGCAGTGCTGTGCCGCTGGCTGTGCCTGGCCAGCCTCTACAGCCCAAAAGGAAAATTAATTTACTTGAGCCGGCAGCATTGAACTGCCACTGAGACCTGAACTAGTATCTCTGTGCAGCCTGTTGGCCTTGCAATATAAAATCAAAAGCCTCTCTGTTTTCATGTCCTGTCTCTGACACCAGCCAACAGCAGATGCTTTGGCTAATGATGTTTATACCCAGACCATCTAGCTGATGTTGCTAAAATGACAATCTACTGTGCAGTACATATATGACTGTAAACTTCAAATCTATGGAAAAAACCCACTACACAGTATATTACACAACTGACTGTAAGAAACTCTGGGTACTGCTATAATACAAACTATTTCAGGATGACGTTTATTGAAAATTGTCCAATTTCATTTTTTTGTGCCCTCAGGAATAGTTTGCATTGTGCCCTTAGAGTCCTGTTCATGGATCTCTCAATTCATCTCTCACCTCAAGCTGTCAGCTAGAGCGTAAACTGCAAGAAGAACTGGCTTTGCAACTTAGTGCATATTTTTATAAAACTAGGGGATTTTAACATACTAATACTTTTTTGTAGGTCAGTCTACTTCACTATGTAAATCTATTAATAAAGACAAAAAACTTTTAGGTTTACTAAACGTCCTTATCAGCAAAAAATATGTATTACTACATAAATAGTAAAAAGTCAGTGCATTCCTTTTCTAATTATAAAGCAATTTTCCACAAGCTAAGCAGTGAAAATACTTGTCTGGAGGAAGCTTATGTTTTTGCTTTTGGGGGTTGTTGGCTTTTGATTCAAATTCAGCTTCTACCCTTTGGTTCATTTTTCTGCTTAGCCTCACGAGAGGAATTCTCCGTTTGTTTGCAACCTGCTGTCTAGCTGAATATGTGAAAAATGTGAAGCTAGAGAGTTTTATGGGATCACTAACACACTGTATTTCTGGTTTGGATGTTTCTTCACAAATGTAGATTTAATTCCTTTATTGTTTCTCTTATAGCTCTTTTTGAAGTTCATGCCTTCGCTCTGTATCAACTCGCCTCGTTCTGGTGTGATTCCTGTCTAAGTGGAAAAAGCACCAGCATTACAAAGATTAATTGCTATAGCTTTCAGGTGCTAAGTGGAGATGCAAGTCCTCTAACTAGTCCTAAGGGGTCCAAAATGGTTGTGATTATCTTCTGTTATTTATGTTGTCTCTGTTCAAAGACCCTAAAGGGAATCCTGTCCTGCCTAGGTACACCGTAGTTGTTCCATGCAGTTTCCAACAAAGTGTTGGTTAGCTTACGTGGATGTCGTAGCTGGAGGGCAATTCAGCCTTCCTGTCAGAAGCATCTTCTAAGCACAAATTCACTGGTCGTACAGACAAACCTGAGAAATCTGCATCCTTGACAGGCTTTGGCCCTTCTCTCTTGGCATCCAAAGGACCGAGAGAAAATTGCGAAGACTGAGGGATGCTGCACCATTTTTGTGGTGGTGAAGGGTCACCACCACTGGCTGAGGGGTTTGGTCTATCCCCTCTGCTGGAATCAGATCATGGTGGTGTTGGCCTGAGGATCTGAAGCAAGTGTACTCTTGGTATTAAAATAGAAAAACAGAGCTCAAGAGAAGTAAAACTTGTGCTGTACAGGTTTCAACGGCTGATTATTCATTACTGGCCACTGCAAAGTCTAGAAAAACAGTATCTGTTTAACTCTACTCTGTGTTCGGTAAATGACCTAATGCTGTACTCTTCCTGCAGTGAATCTGCTGCTCTTTCTCATAATATTGCATGGGGAGTGATTTTCTACCACAGGTAGAAACGTTATTTAGACACTGATAAACATTATTTAGATACTGATTGCTGGTAAAAGCAATGCACAGTATTGGGAATGGGGAAGGAGGTGAGATGCTCACAGGACTTTGGAGATTTCTTTGCCATACCTACCTCACACCAAAGAAGAATTCTTCCCTGTAGGAATTTAAAAGTAAGTTACATGAAACTAGGCTGTCAAGCAAGAAAATACCTGGAAAGCTTTAAAAAAACCCCACAAAAACAAACACAAAGAATGGCCACTAGCCTGTTCGAAGCAGTTCTTCAGAAAAACTTCAATTCAGGCGATGCAGCAGGGTGAGTTGTGGAAAAGAGTAACTGCTATGAATGACCGTGAAGGGCAGAGAGTGGTTAAAAAATAGACTGTGGGGGAAGTGGACAATGTAGCTGGTGTCTCAAACCCTCTCACGAGGCTGAAGGTCAAGAGCTGTAAAGAAGCCCAGTCAGTAAAGGAGGTTAGCTTGACAGAAGCATCCATAGATGGTAATGAAAGGAAGCAATTAGACCAGCGGCTCCCATGGTATGCTGGTGTGTTTTCCAAGAACAATGAAGAACTTGGATGACAGGATTGAGAGCAACGCTGCTCTGTGCTAAACCACTGAATGCTCCTGGGAAGCAGCGCTTATGCTGGCTGCCCTGCCGTCCAGGATCTGGGTAGAAATGTTAAATTACAGGCTGGGGAATGGCCTGACTGTGCACCCAATGGTGCTGTTGGCACCCTTGGTTATCTAGGAAGCTCTGCGGTTGTGGGTGGTTTCAATTTTTGCTATTGATACACTTACTGCCTTTGAAGCAGCTTGTTAGCACATGTAAGGCGGCACCACTGGCAGCTAATTGGGATCTCTTTTGGTGCAGAAGTGGTTCAGCTATCTGTGTGTTGTGCCTGCACAAGATAACAACCCCTAAGCAGGCTGCAGGCCAGAGCGTCCCGGGCGCTGCTTCTCATCCCTGGGGGAGGATGGCTGCAAGCCTGTTGAGGTATGCACCAAGCCCTCTCCTCAGCTGGCAGCACCGAGCGCCCTGTCCACACCTCGGCTGCTGCCTGGAGAGGCAGGGATTGTTCAATAACACACTTCTAGTGCTCTGGGTGCATTGGGCTGGGGGCACTGCCAGACCTGGGTGGGCCACACACAGGAGGAGCCTGCTGCAGCTCAGTGCTGGCTGTGCTGAGCCCTGCCAGCTCCACAAGCCGCTTCAGTCTCTGTGCAACACATTCCTTTTCCCTCTCCCTTCTGCCCAGACAGACACTATCTAGGCTTTTCATTCTTCTAGGCAGTCCCCCATTTCCTTGGATGAAATTTATTTTAACTATATAAAATCACAGAGGAGACTTGATGCTATATGCTGACTGCACAAAGTTTAATCCCCAGCCTGTTCAACACAGCTACCTGCCTCTCTTGCGTGGTAAGCACCCTAAATTAGATTTGAAGGAAAAAAACATTTATTTTTTTTATTTCCTTTGCTTTCTCAGTTTTGTTTTCTTTTGTTAATTTTATTGCTCACTAGATTCTATTGGGTTCCGTTGAGAATTTAAAGCACTAGTCTTTGTGTCAGCCTCCAGATGATGTGAACCTCCTGAGTTAGGTGCAAGACCTGGGTGAGTTTCTCACGTCAGTACTCTCCACAGCTTCTGATTTCAGAACTCCGCATGTTTTGGTGAACTTCACGTTATTTCTCTAGAACGTGGAAGAAACAGCTAATACTAGAAGAAAATATTGTAAAGCTTGCAGCTGAGAGGGTTTCTAAATCCGGAGTGCAAAGGTATGCAACCATTTAAAACCAGAAATCTAACCTGTGCTTGCAGTAGTCTGGTACAAACAAGGTGTTTGTAGAGTGTTGATGTCAGTGGTGTGACTAATGCAGGTACCTCTTCTTCCTCCCACAAAAATCTTCCCTCGGTGTCTGTTAACCCACCTGTTTGTCAATTCTAAACACTGACTCAGGCTCTTCATTAATCTTCACTCAGAAATGTGACCAAGACCTGAAAGACTATAAATGAGGACAAGACCAGAAAGAAAGCGGCACAGATATTGAAGAGACCAGGTAGAAGGGAGACACATGGTGACTGAGAAAATGGAGAAGTTTAAGTGTTTGGTGGTGTGGGTTTTGTTGGCTAACAGGTAGAAATACTTCAAGTGAGAGAAATGCCTTTTCAGAAAGGCAAATGAAGGTAATTTGAGATGTGAAACGTAGGTAATTTTCTGCGTGTTGCAGAATTAGTAGCAGGTAATATCTTTAATGGTATACATATTATGAGGAAGAGCAGGTCGGTTATTAGGTATTGCTGAGCAGATTCTGCACACTCTTACATCCCCAGAAAAAAGGAAATTTTGGAGATGGGTCAGGAGAAGAAGAAAACCCAAGAAAAACGTTAAAAACTTTTATTATAGAGCTGAGCTGGTTGACACAAACATGCAGTCCTGGGGAGATGATGATGCCAGATTGTACGAGTCGGATACTGTCCAGAGGAAAAGTTTGGTAGGCAATCATAAGTCAAAGTTAAAAAGTACAATTAGATGCTAATTTTCATGCCAAACAGGAAGAAATAGAAGAACAGGAAGCTGTGGAGGAATTTAGCAGATGTCAGTACTGAAGAAAGGTAACTAAAATGTCAATCAGTGAAGTGTTTTTGCGGATCCTGCCACAGAGTCCACTAGATAATTAGACAGAGCAAATAATTGAAGGTCAGTCCTAAGCCGTGCATTATACTGTATTCCTCTCTGTCATGAGGAAACTGTCATGTTTTCCCCTCTCAGTCATTTCATAAACTTAAGTCTTTCCTCACAAAATCAGGAACTTCATACATCTGTCCCAGAATACACTTTTGTGTGTATACTAATTTTATTTTACTTCTTCTTCCTTAGTTTTTCTATTGGTATAGTTTTTAACAGTGGATCAAGATGTAATGTAATGGTCAAGAATAATTTTAGTTTAAAAAAAACCCAATGCCACAACCCCAAAGGTTCTGTAATAGCAACAGAAAAGCTCTCATTTGCCACTCATGATGTATTGAAATAGTTGTGCTAGAGCATTTTGCACATCATTATGAGTCATCTTAAATACACTATCAAGTCTGTATCATCTAGTAAGAGGTAACACCTCTTCTCTCAAGTCTACCCTGGCATCTGGCCTTGTTTCCTAGACAGAATCATCAGATTCCTGCCTTGGGAATCCATGCTACAC
The DNA here is from genome assembly GCF_023634085.1 of Falco cherrug. Classification (NCBI taxonomy): domain Eukaryota; kingdom Metazoa; phylum Chordata; class Aves; order Falconiformes; family Falconidae; genus Falco; species Falco cherrug. The sequence goes on from NC_073702.1 coordinate 17,874,330, forward strand.
TGTCCAACTGTCTTGGTAACATCCCAAGTTGTATTTTTCCCTGGTGAAAGCCTGAAGGGGAAAAAAAAAAGTTAAAAACTACAAGTCCAGCACGGAGATGTGATGTCAGGAGTACTGTATAATGAGATCTCTGAAGTAACTATTTTAGTATTTAATGTATTGATGAAGTTTCAGACATGATTCTGTGGATACTGCACTTTCAGGAAAGATGTGGACCAGTTGGACAGAGTCCAGAAGCAAACAAAAAGCATGACAGAGGTTTAAAAAAGTCATGCCCTATGAGTTGAAGGCACAGTGGTTGTTTAGTCTAGAGAAAAGAAGACTGAGGGCAGGCATGATAACAGTGTTTGTTAAAATATTTTAAAGGATGCTCCAAGGAGAAAGGGAATAAATTATTTGTTCCAGTGGGCAAAGTGCAAGAAGTGATAGTTTTAAATAGCAGTAAGGGAGATTTCTGTTAAACTTTAAGGAAAGATAAACTGTTCTAGTAGTAAAGATAGCCAAGCACTGGAGGTTCTTGAAAGGAGAAGTGGGAGGTGGTAGGAGCCTATTATTAGAATTCTGATAAATAAATGTCTATACATACAAACTATGTATATAAATATCCAAAGTTTAACTGAAAGGGTTTCACTCAGTGGTGAGCTGCGGTGAGCTGCATAGTTTCTTATGGACACTTGAGGGTGACCATTCTTCCACCATGACATGAACAGAGCTAATCAAGAAAAGGCAGAAGCTGTTGCTTGTCCCATGTAGGTGGTTTCAGTCACCCAAGGAGCAACACATGGATTTTGGCAATGCAGAAGAGGGGCTCTAGGGTTTTGCAAAAGGAAGCACCTGAAGACAGGCATTGGGTCACATGTAGGCAACAGCTATTGCTGCTGCTCATCAGGTGCTGCTGTTCAAGGTAGAAATGACCTTGCCTTGAAGCTTTCAAGGTGATTTCTGGAGTCCAGCTTCTTTCTCTTTTCTTCTGTTCTCTGTGTGCTCATGCCGGGACATCTGGCTCCCATGAACTGGAGCACCCTGTCCTGCTTATGTGTGTTTGCCTGCCTGCCTCAGCTTTCACTGACGTTGCTTGGGCAGCAAAGACCACTTGGGCCTTCTCCACTCCTTTCCAGACTCCAGGTCCTCTAATCAGCATTTCATGCCATGGATGTTTCTCTTGAAGCTACACACTTTCAGTGCTCAATGCAGTTTTGCTACTTAAGGTCTGTTTAGAGTCTGGGCAGTGCTGATGCCCCATTGCCCCTGGAATACCTCCCTGTAAACTGCCACTTTCTGCCTGCCTTAAGGCAGAATTATGCTGAAATCCATATGCATGGGATGCCAGCCAGAGGCTGGTGGAACTGCTTTAAGGTGTGAGCTTATCTGCCTCATTAAATAACCAGGAGAAGCTGGCTGCAACTTTCCTTCAAAAAGCTCAGTCATACCAGCAGCAGATTAGGGTATAAATAATCCATTTGGCAGGGTTAATACAAAAATACCTCTCCGTTGCTCAGCACTTGTTTTTCATCCATTTTCTTAGTTATGCTGCCTCGGTGCCTCTGGCACCCAGTATGCAGTTTCTATTTCGGGAAGCTCTCTGAGTGATTGCTCTCAGCGGGACACAAGGTTATGGGACTTTCTTGTAAACCCAGATTTGTTCCTGGTGTGCCTGTGGCATGGCAAGCAAACGGAGATCCCATTCACCAGCTGCACTTTGAAATCATACGTGTCTTGCCAAGCAGGTCTAAGCAGCTAAGGCTGTATGTCACATGAGGCAGGTGCATGCACAGCTCCCTTCCTTCCCCACAAGTGCCTTCTAGCTGGCTGAGAACCTCAGTCTGTAAATCACCCCCCTGAGGTTGCATGTGCTCCCTGGAGTTTTGTTCTCTAAGCCTCAGGGATCAGTAGAAACTTAAGGAATGATGCTTTCCTTCTTTTCCACCCTCAGGGTCCTCAGAGCCTGCCCAGGCCGTCTGGCCGCAGCCTCATGGCTTTTAGCCCCAGCAAGGGGCCGAGACAAAGGGGCCATTCTGCAGTTCAGCCTTCCAGCCCGTACTCGATAGGCATCTCTGCCTCCCTCCCTCCTGGAGACCCGGGCGATCATTCAGCACGGGAGACCCCACGGAGCTGGCATTGTGTCTTGCTTCTCCCCTCGCTGTTCTGCGGGGCCTCTGGCTTCTCGGTTTCCTGCACATACCCACGTTATTTGACCCAGCTGCAAGGTGCCTCCCTCCCAGCCATCATTCTCTGCCTTGGCTTGGCAAGCCGCTTTTCTGTTCCCAGCTGCAGCTTTTGCCACTGCTGCATATAGTTCAGGAAATCGAGCCCAGGGCAGGAAGGTGCTGCTGCACCAGGGCAGGAGCCCTGGCTGCCTCCTTCACTCCTCTTGGCCCAGCTGGATCCCTCCTTGCTGTGCAGGCAAACTCCATTTTTCTGAACAGAACCATGCTATACTGCCCAAGCATCCAACAAGTGCAAGATCTGTCTTATTTCTGCCTTATTTACTGCTTGTTTCTTGGCTCTCCACAAGTGTTTATTAGGATACAGTTGTACCTACCGTAATTTTTTCCCATGGGCTTAATCTCTGCAGGAAAAGAGTATAAACCACCCTTCTTGTTTTGTTTTCTACAGCCACAGTTACAGGGATAGTCACAACTGAGAGACTCATAGCAGATGTTCTGTGTTTGTGCCTGGAAAATCCCAGGTAGAAATATAGGTAAGTCTGCAATGTCAGGGCCATCGTATATAGCAGCTAATGCATTTAGACTTTGCTTTATGTGTTCTGGGTGTACCAGACTTGCTGTGCTCCCAGGTGAACTTCGGATCACGTACACAGTCAATTGGCTATATCCCAGGTCACAGCTGTTGCTCGAAGTGAGCTGCATGCTGCCCTGGCAAAAATATTGAACTAAAAATGAGAAATATAAGAGGAAAGCAATGAGTCAGTTGCAGAGTTGGGGGCAAGGAGCTGGGAGAAGAGTAAAAGGCATTCTCTCTTTTATCTATGTTTTTTGCATAAGGTGGAGGTAATCTAGTGGTTTAAGGCAGGGAAGATATGAGGGAACCAGGCCAGGCAATAGCCAAGGCAAGGGACACCTCAGCAGGCAATAGCCAGGCTTCCAGCTGCGAAGAAACTTTGTGTTGACTCTCGTCCTGGTGTTAATAAATGTTATGTATTTTGTCAAGGGTGAGAATGAACTCCTGATCCTTTAGCGGCGCTTGGTGCAATGAGAGGGTCAGAGTTAAGCAGGCAGAGATGGGCCAGTGGAAGCTAAGGGGAGCCTCGCAGCAAAAGCTGGAAGGAATGCTCTGGGAGCAGGACAGGGTGTTTCCCCCAGCCCCAACGGAAAGCCAGCAAACCTGGAAAGGAAAGACCGGCTCAAGTGTTTGTATGGGTGTCTCTTGGACAACCCTGATGAGACAGTTCAGTCCCAGGGAGCCGAGCCGTGAGATGTTTTTTAGCAGATGTGAACCTGGTTAATGTGTGTACTGAGCCACTCCTCCTCTCTGCTATTGTTTCACTTTTCCGGCTTTGTTCCTTTCAACATCTCCATCTGATCAGGCTCCATAACAATTAATACTACTGTAAACAACCACTTGATACAGCTCCATATGCTTTACAAATAATATCAATGTTTTCCAGATGAGAACAACTGCACTGGATGAAATTTGCACGGATTGCCCTCCTGTTCTTCACCAGGCTCTTGTGACCTTATGAATGTTGCACAACACAGGACAGTTACTCAGTCAATCCTTGCACACTGTAAAGCAGAGCAGTTTTCTTTTGCATGATTTCCATTCTGGTGCTGACGCTTGCTCTGTGAGCACCGTGTTTTCTGTAATTCCATTTACTACAGCATGTGCCAGTGAAAATAATTTGTCAGAGCCAACTGCGAGAGTAATGTAAAATTTATATGAATGTAGAGGTACTTTGTGCATTTTAACTAGTCAAGTTGTCTTATTTATAGTGACATCCTACCTAGATAAATATTTCTTATCGATAGTTCATTTGGCTCCAAGAGGAAGCTGGTAATTTGTTTTATGCTGGTGTATCCTAGTTCAGGAATTTATGAATTTCAGAATAATGCTGCATACAATTTCTGCTTTGCCCCCCCCTCCCCCCCCCCCCCCCCCCCCTCAATCTACGCTTTCCCCTTTCCTGGTTGGAATTCCACCTTTCACTAAGAGATCTCCTGTCTCTTGTGTATTTTCCTGGAGCTATCAAGAATTTTACCTTCTCTGAAGAATCAGCTGCAAATACTCCGCAGCTGGATGCATTGCAGTCCTACAGGGAAGCCCCGGGAGCTTGCTGCATCCCTCGGCTGGAGGCCCTGCTCCTTGCAGTTTGGCAGCTCTGTTGCATGATGGTTTTCTTTGCATTCCCTGTCTGCTTTCAAGTATCCACAGTACCAGCAGCTGCCAGTATCTTTGTGAATAAAACGCAATGAAACCCTCTGTTTCTGAGAACTGCTACATAGGTTACTCTGTCCTAAATTTTCGTGGGTGTACTTGGGAGCAATTTCATTGTGTTTTCCCTACAGTCCATTTTGTGGGGTAGGAAGGGTTCTCCAGTGCCCTTACTACATTTTCTAAGCACTCATTGATACATACCTGCAATCAGCTACCTAATAGCTCTTTGCTTCTGTTACAGTTTTAAACACTGGATTTTGCTAGTATTTGCCAGGAAAAAATCACCTGCATGATTCAAATTTCTGTCCATAATGTGGGCATCATTCCCAGTGCATCCTCCTCAATATTTCATCTTGAGCCACTGACCTGAACTGCTTAAAGCCAAAGCCAGAAGCAAAACAGTTGTCACTCTTGGGATGCTGGTATCTGTTCCCCTCTCCTGCCAGGGTAAACTCCAGTGTGGCAGCTGCTCTGAGGCACAGGTATTGCCAGCTTGGAGTAAAGTGTGAGCAGATGCCAGAGGCATAACCAGCAGCCTCTGCTGCCTTCCTGACTCCAAACCATTCTGTGGTGCCTCTTTGTACTGCCTTCTGCTTTGTTGCCCTTATAAAAATCAGTAGGAAAGCTCATTTCCAGGAGGATGCCCCAATCATTTAACGAAGATAGTTTTTTTGCAGGCCATAAAACACATGCGCACTCCTTAGTTAAAGACCTTTTACAGCTTCTATGATTTAGACTGAAGACTTTTAGACATGCTGTATTTTATTCTTATCAGTCTTTCTGCAGTCAGCCCATCTCTATGTGGAAGGTTATTAGTAGCTTTTCATGAAAAATCAATGTAAAATTAATATATTTGATATTCAGAGATTGTACAAAATCCATTAACAGATGCATTACAATATTTTCTTTTTTAAATTTGGCTTCCAGCTTAGGACACAGTCTCCAAACTATTCCATTAGTACTGCTGGTTTCCCCTTATATTAAACTAAAAGCTGAGATAACGTGTGCTCATAGCAAATGAATGATGCAAGATGATCAGTATGCCAATACAGCTGTGTGGGAGATATGCAGTTGGATTTAAACCACTGGTAAATTTAGGCAAGCTTTCCAGAAAACGAACTAGCTGGCTTCGAGACAGAGCATTACTACCCTCCTCCCCTTGTTAAGGTTGTCATTAGATCTGGAAAGAACGGGAGCACCACAGAGTTATTTATACAGGAAGCATTGTTTGTTATAAGGCATGATCTCTGCTGTGAAAAAAAGTCTCATATATTCTAAAACCTTATTACTAACTAAAATAAAGAAATACATAAGGTTTTGTAAGCCAAACAAAGAAGTACTGGACTCAGAAGGGTTTTTACAAAGCCGTTTGTTGAGACAACTCAATGATGATATGAAAAGAGGAATCTTTTTTGTAAATATTTTGCTGCCCTCCACTGGACCAGCAAGAGAGCATCCCCTGCTAGCATGGGTGCCACTGAGACCCTTTTACTTGCAACGTAACTGAGGCACTGTGTTCTACCTGAAGGGAAAGTTAGATCGTTTTGATTTTAAACTGAAAATGTTAAAGCTTTGCCAGGTAGACCGGTGATCCATGTGCTACCTGGGAAGGTGCAGACCTGGAGTTGTTACATGTTCAGGTTATAGAGGGATTTACTCTTTCTACCACAAAGAGAAGAGTAATACAGAAGTGGGATTTAATAAATAGATACCTGGAAATAGGAAAGATTTTCTCCTTGCTCTGCTCTTGTAATACTTTTATCTATGAATATGAGGAATCTGCAATAATCTGTGCTTGTGGGTGGATCTTTTGCTTAGTTACTGTATATAACTTCTGCGGTTTTATACCAATGACGACATGTTGACCTTGCCATTTACTCGTTAGCAACTTTGTACCAGTTGTAGTTCTTGGTAGAGAACTAATATCAGTATTTTACACAGAAACATTTACTATTAAAATATTTTCTAGTCTGAATAATGTTTGAGGTGATAGCCTTGGAGAACTGATTTATCAAAACAGGAGACTGAAGCAGTCACTGGGGCTGAAGGGGAAAAAAAGGACAGCTGTCGAAGGGATGGGTATTTGCACAGGAATGAAAGAAGCAGCACACTAGCAGGGACACTGGGATCAGAATTTGTGAGGGTTGCTAAGGTGGCTGGAAGAGATATTCACTGTGTGCCTACGGCTGGGAATTTTCCTGTGTAAGGGAGACTTTTGATGACCATAGGGTTGATTCATGATGGTGCAGAGGACTTCCTTTGGAGCTCATCAGTTTTCTGTCCTTAAATGCACAGCTTAGATACAGCTGAGGCACTGCTGCAAGGGACAGTTGTTGGGTTTGGCTGTGGATGTTTTCACCACCGATTTTGTTGTGATATTTCAGTATGAAACAGAGGAAGTGGAAGCAAGAATGAGAAACATTAACCTGTTTTCAGTCCAAGAGACTAGGCATGATTCTTATCAGACAAGAAATACAAACTAGATGATAATCAAAGCCTGAGGAGCCCCAAACTTGGTGGTAGCTGTTTGTGTGTGGATGGCCCACGTTTTTTTCAAATGTTTATGTGATTTGCAGTTGCTGTCTGAATATTATAGCTGGAAGGATTACTACAGTACAGGTTTCAGCTGAAGTCTTAGACTGAAGGCTACTTAATGGCTGCCATGATGGATTTATTTTATCCCGGTTGATAGGCATGCCGCTACTCTCCTGATTCAAGTTTTACTTCACTACTTCCCCAAATGCTATCTTTTGTTATTGGTAATTTTTTGCAAGTTCTCCCTCGGATACCAAGAAATCTATTGAAAACACGCTGCAATAAAGGTTTCATGAAATCTAAAGCAAGCTTAGACATGCAGACTGAAGCTGAACTCTTTTCTGATAATTTTAAGAGGAATAGAAGAGATCTCTATTTTGCCACTAAAGAGTGACAGAAGTTGAAATAACAGTCCTCAAGCCTATGGATGAATACACTACCATGAAAATAATACTGTTGTTGTAGTGTTTCAAGTAAAAAAATCAATGAGTGTCATTGCAGTTGCACAAATGCCAAGGGTATGATACGCAGGCAAGTGTTCCATTCAGGTTTGTAAATCAGGAGTCTCAGTGTGACATTAATGTTTTGAAACCTCATAATTTTCTGTTTCCTCTCACAATTCTATGTTTTGATGTAGTTGGTATAGCATAGAAGTTCATTAACACTATGCTTGCTTAGGGTAGGAGGGAAATTTCTGCTCTGGATGAGAGTGGGGAGCTCCTTATGAATTATATGGTCAAATGCTTTTGCTTCATATGGAAGGAGTGTGCAGCTGTTCCAGAAAGCACAGGCTTGGTCCTCACGTGCTTGGTTCTCACATGCTTGGTCATCACATGCTGAAGTATCTGGCCTATCAGGAAGGCAAAGTATGGATTAAAAGGAATTTTTCAGCATTTTAAGTCTTGATGGAAGATGACAATAACTGCTATCACATGTATTCCCTGGGACTTGCAGTTCTGAGTACGGAGATACATGTAGGTACCAGCAAGAGTACCTCCTGGTTGCCTGGTGCTGCTGCTTGTTACACAGACAGACACAATATAACCCAGGGAATGCTCAAAACTCACGTTTTGGATTGCTGGCAGCTCTTTTGTTTTCATATATTTTTCCAAGGATAATTTGGTGGGGTGGCTGGGACATCACAAAAGGACACAAATGACTTATCTTGGGTTCACTCCAAGAGAAGCAAAGGCCTAGGAATCCCATGCTACTACAAGGAGGTAGATTTTATGGGTGCAGCAATGGGAAGCAAGAAGTTGCCCAAAGGTAATGGGGGTCTGAAAAATGCATTTGGTGGGAGCATCCTTGTGGGTCTGTTTTCATCTGTAGCTTTTATGTATTTCCTTCTGCTTGCCTTTGTGTGCCATGTGTGCTCATAGACCTTTTTTTTAATTCCCACAGCAGCTTTGCTTCTTGCCTGTCAAAGATCTGCTTTTTCTTGCTTGAATTTGTAATGTTTCTTTCTCGTATTGCAAGTTTTACCCATCATAGGGTATCCAGCCCAGACGGCTGTTCTTCCTGGCTGCCACGAAAATGCACCATGTTGTTAACTTTGTTAGAGGAGTATTTTTCACATTTGATTTATCTCCCTTTTCTTTATAACAATGTGTGATTTTATTCAGAATAATTGGAATACGAGAAAGATCAACTGGTTAAACTGCAGTTCATGTAAGAATTTGTTTAATGTTATATTATAGGAATGTTAAAAGCATTTTTTTCCCCAAGGTATCAAGTATGAAATGTGCAGGCTGTCTTTTAAGGTAAACATACACATACTTCAGCAAAGATGGCTTTTTAATAGCTAGGAAGTGATATAATAAACATTTCCCTATATTAAATATACAGAGATATAAAAGTAACTGGGTATACTAATAGAACATTTTAAGCAAAGTTTTGAAAGATGGCATTTGAGAATTCCTTTGATCTTTATTTTAGGAAGTGATTTCTATGTGTTATGTGTTTGAATACCAGCATATTGTTATTGCTGCTGCAACATTCTAATAGCATATTGATGCTGTTATCCTTGTTTTGATAAGCATCTGCGTATGACAATACATACATATCTCTTTATTCCTCTGCCTTTTTTCTGTTTATGGCCAGAGAGAGGCTGATGGGAAAAAAGATAATCCAGGTCAGCTGCTGTAAACCCCAGCAACTGCAGGCTTGATGCTGAGCAGGGTACAGCAAATGCAGAGCTTGAGTTACCCAGCTGGAAGCATTCCCAAATGCCTCAGTATCAGGAGGAAGTTCTGTCTCTGTGTTGTCTCCAGGGAGGCTTTGAAGGGTGTTCCTAGATCTCATTGATCAGTCATTCTTTTTCTGTCCAAGACATATACAAACAAACATTACGTACATGTGTGTATATATACACACTCCTCTATGGTGAGGATCTCACCACTGCAAACACAAGACAGTGAGTCTGTTGATGGTTAGCTGCAGATGATCATTAATGGTGATTGGAACCAGAAGGAATAAGAATAGTTTCATCACTGGGAAACTCACTGACATTTACATGTTCTCACCAGGGGTCTGCTCCCTACCTCCCTGAAGTCCTAAAGGAAGCAGAAGTTTGCTTTGCGGGCAGTAATTGAGCAAATTGAGATTTGTTTTGCCATAAGTAATTCTGAACCTTATCTTTAAAATGAAGTTAAGAGCAAAACTCCTCCTGGCATCAGTAGCTTTAGGGCTGGATGTTACGGTGAGAATGATAAGAAGTAAACCTGTTTAATAGCATACCTTTCCATGTAGAAAACATGATCCAACCTGGCTAATTAAATTCAGGGAACAGGAAAGAAAATCCATCAAAACCATCTGAAAAAAAAAATAGATACATTAATCATCTAGTAAGAGTCTGTAGAAAAGCAGAAAGCTGAATTCTTAGAGCAGACTTTCATGGTAAACTCCAAAAGTCACAGATTCAATATTTCACTTCTGGGTAAAAGAAGGTTCAGTTGTACTACTTCTGGGTACTACACCTAGAAAGTCATTAATACATGTTAGCTGATATTCCATTAGTTTTCCAGCAAATGTGAGGAGTTGTTATATTAATAAAGTAGCTATGGAAGATGCTATTTGCTGCTTTCTTATTGTGGATGATTCTTCAATCTAATTTTCAGAAGAATTTCAGTGTGTATTTCTGGGCCATGAATTTATATAGTGAAGGGATATTTACCTCCCTAGCACTTACACAATTTTTGTTCAGGGTAGAGGTAGAACCTCTTTAGAGAGAGTTTCAGAGCACATTTAATAAGAACACCTATAAGGTATCAAATATTTTTTATGTTTGTAGATGTATTTTTTGTATAAAAGCACTGCAAACCTAATGCTTAAGAGATTGTTGGTAGTAGATTATAATTACTAGTGATCAGAATTAACTAGTAAATTTTTCATTCACTGATACATATATAATATAACATTCACTGCATACAATGCAATTTCAGGTTGTTTCAGTTCTGGGGATACTCTTCAGTACTTCATTATGCCTGTATTTAGTCAAAGCTGCAAGTATGCAAATAAAAGTCCTCTCTCTTATCCTCTTCTCCTCATAGCTGATAAATTCTAATTTGGAGCTACTTGAAAATACTGCTTTTTGTTACACAAACATGCTATGATGAAGAAAAAAAAAAAGAAGTAACCATGCTTTTCCTTCATAATTTATCCATGATGTTTTAAAAGGGGAAATAGTCCAACAAATTCTATTAATATTATTAAAGGACAAGACATTTTTTGGGTAGGTTTTTTGTTTGTTTTTTGAAATGAATGACCTTACAGCTCATGGAATAATTACCTCTTCTGTTAGAATATGTCCCCCCTCCCCCTTTATTTCTTTTAAGATGCATACATACTTACGTGTATTAATTTCATTTGTGTATACACAGAATTAGAAGACCACCTGAACTGCACCTTCATTTAGGATGCAATTTAACTTTTTAGCTTTAAAATGGTTTTCTGTCTCATGAAAATGAACAGATAAAAAGTGTTCTCCATCCAAAGATTATTCTATTTTATAAAGTAACCCACCAAATTTGTTTCTACATCTATGAGTGGGTCTTTCAATGTATTCTGAAATTGTAAATCTCCTATAGTTGGTATAACATGTTGGGTATCGGTATGGAAACACTCACACTGAGTTTCTGTGCTTGGCTTCAAGATTCCTACAGCTGATCTAGTGCTGTCACAGTCTGGAGTCTTGCAAGCTACCAGCAGTGAGGCACTGCAGCTAAGCTTACAAAACTGAAGCCTGCACATAAATCAAGCAAGTGGATGCAATTGTGTTTCATGTAGCTGGATAAGAAACACATTTCCTGACAAAACACTCCCTTTTCATTTCTAATTACCTTTGAAATACACAATTGTGAAGAGCAGGGGTTTTTTTTCCCAGGGCAAGAAGTCATTGTTAGAACTGGGGAAGGAAATGTCTCATACCTTCCAACCAGCTTGTTGGTTTGAAAGTGCTTTCACTGTAGAATGCACCAGATAGCAAACCCAAAGAAATTGATAAAAATCACATTGAGCTTTCTTAAAGGAGAAATCAAATGATCGATTTAGGTGCAGATTCAGAAGTTGTGGGGAGTTGGGATTGTGTGTTCTCCAGCGCAAACCATCATAAACTTCCTGTTTTAGTAGGCAATGAGGAAGCAGGTCCTCATTTTTGTCTTTGTTTGACTTCCTCCAGGGCAGCCAAAAAAGCCTCTGGGAATTGCTAGCACCAGGGCCGTGCATGCACTTGGCATACAGATCTTCTCTGAAACAAGGGCAGTATCTTCACTCCTTTGAGTTGCCAAACCCGACAATTTTAAAATATAGGCTGTGAAATAACCACAAGAATTACATTTTCTATGGCAGCATTCATAAGGCTAGTGTTTCTAGATGAGCAACTACCTCTAAAGAGCAACTCCACCACCGAAGTCAAACAGATGGGCAGAAATTTCTACCAAGTGCTAATTTATGTGGATCCCTGGTCCAAAAAATAGAGGTAATAAGAATATTTCCAAATTGCAGTGTTTGAGCTTCTTCAGGGATTCAGATTGTCTGAAGCAAGTAAGATAAGCATAGCCGAAGAATCCAGCTCATGGGAACTGTAGCCCATCACAGAAGTCCTACCACACAGCACAGGAAAATCTCTACGTAACCTATAAATTAAGCTCTCTGTGTTTGTGGTTTTTTTTTTTTTTTTTTTTTTTAGGAAACAGGGCATTACTAAACAAACAAATCATTGTGCTAATGGCAATCAATAGACACAAAAGCACCTTGAGATCACTCACTCTGGGTGTGCTGGAAGGCAACCCACCCCAAAGGACCAGGTAAAGGGACAACCTGCTCTTGGTAGTCTCAGCCTCTGTTGCACAGCCAGCGGAGCAGTGCTGGATGCTGCACAGACCCACAGGAAAAGCGGCCCTGGTGCCCTCAGCAGAAGTTTACCCGAGATAAAAATTCAACTAGCGACCTTTTCTTCTTTGAAGTCCCCAAACGCATGGTTAATTAGTATCAGGAAGCCTCATGCAGCCAAATCCTTTAAATACTGATCTTAAAATAATCAACATCTCTTCATGTGGGTATCTCTGCTGCATTACAGGGCCATTAAAATAGCCATGTGAAAACCGTTAGAAATGTGATTTACTGAATGGATCTTTTCAGTATTTGTCAGCAGGCAGACTGCAACAGGCCTTACTTACATGTATTTTTTCTTGCAGCGTGGCTTACCCAAATGGCTTCGCTGCAGCCTTCGAGGTTGTAAAAGGCACTCCACAGCTTAGGTGGGATTTATGGCAAGTCAGCAATTCTGACAGCGAAGACCATGTTGGCATTCATGTTCTGGCAGACAGGCAATCTCTGGGTCTCTTCTATACTGTGCCAGATTACATACTCATGCTCAGGACTTGACTGCCCTTGAATGCAAGGAAAGCTTTTGATGGTTCTTGGCACAAGATAGCGCTGAGCAAGAAAGGAAATTATGCAAAATTATTCCTTGGTTGACAGAAGGTCAGTTCTATGCCAATAAATGAGGAGAGTGACGCTTGCAGATATGAATGGATTTTACAACTGAAACCATCAGCTGATGAGTCTTCTGGTTTGGTGAGTGGCTCAGCTAGGTGGGACACTCTTTGCTTCCTCCTGATACCCAATGGGACCCGGTGCTGACTGGCCTGACCAGTGAGCCTTACTGGTGGGAATCACTAGTGGGTTATTTTACTGAGAGTTCATCCACGTTTTTTACTAAATAAGCTTTTTACAAGTGCACACTTTTCTGTCATCCCTGATGTGAACTGCTCCTGGTGTAATCTCTTAAGGCATGCCTTTTTTTCATTACAATCAGTATCCTTTTTTTGTTTTGATTTTTTGTTTGTTTTGAAGTCTGCCAAAAGCAGACTTTACATTTATACTTTTCTCTTTTATTGATAATTCTTAACACTCTTCAGGCAGATTCTTTTTTCCCCCCCTTATTTATTGATCTTACATAAATAAGTAGACACCCCACCACCCCACCCCCAATTTTTAGAGGCAGAAGAATTGGGCTCATAATTGTGGCAAACTCGTTTTTCTTCTTTCTTATTATGTAGTTATCTCTCTTAAGAGCTATTTACAACTTGTCAGTGTTTTTCTTGCAAATGGAATTAAACATTATTATATATCCAACACCTCCCTCCAGTGGTGACCATAGGGCTCAAAAATGAGGGAAGCTTTCATGCTCCTGTGCTTGACACTGACAAGCCACAAAATTCTGTGTAGTAATGGCATCTTTTCTACATGTAAATGCAGCGTTGTGATTACTAACCAAGACTAGCATTTGTGAAAGTTTACTGTATTAATTGTAATATTTTTTTGTAGATCCTAAATGGAAGAAGTTAAAAGGGGGAAGAACCAGTTAGATGAAAAGCAGGTGGTATGCTTTTAATACAGAGTGTTACTCCTGATAAAGCTGCAGGTAGTATTTGACCTAAAAAATTCAATTGGAAACTAAAATTAATTTTTTGGTGAAGAAAAAATGAAATCAGCAGAGATGCAATTGCTTCCTAGTTAGTATTTGATTAGAAGACTCTGCAGCTTCTCCATAGGACCTGAAATCTTGTGTGTGTGTGTCTGTGTGTGTGTAGCTACTAGATAAAATGGAGGGATGAGGGAAACCATCAGAGCAGTGTCTGAGACTGTGTGGAAACAGAGGCTTTACTGGGCTGATGGATGTGGCGGCTGCCATACACCATGCCCAGGAGCAGAACAGAGTTAGGGGTTTGGCTGTTTTTTTGTCGGGTTTGCTTGACTCGTGTATTTGTTTACTAATTAGTGTCATAATGTGCATAATTAAAAGCAATTCTTTTATATGTCTCTCATGTAGTCTTAAAGCAACTTGAAATACAATGTAATGCAGATAAAGCCTGCTTGGAAGAATGTCGGGAGCTTCCTGATACAGCCAGGCTGTGCTCTCTTCCCAGCACTGAGTGCTTCTTCTCATGATTGCTTGTGCTGATGGTTACTTAATATTAGCTCTCCAGTTCCCCCTAATTCGCTGTGTTTCCTGAGAACACACAGCTTCTTTATCAGCTGCACAGATGAAATGATATTATAGGCAGAAGGAGAAAGGTTTAGGTTCCACTCACTCGGCACATGAAGTGAGAGCATTTGGTTTTTGTCAGACGAAGAGGCTGATGGTCATAACGTGTGCGGCCTGTGGCGGGGGTTCAGAAGGGGATCATCAGCTGGGGATGGACCGGAGCTGCTGCACCTGCGAGCCAGCCTGGTGCTGTGTAGGTGACCTCCGGAGGGGTGTGCGGGGTGCCCAGCCAGTGGTAACCGTGGAGGTGCCACTTGATGTGGAAACTACAGGAGCCCCATAACATTTATGCGATTGCAGCTCACAGCATCTGCCAACAGGCAGCCCTGCCATAGGACTTTACAGCTTTATTAATGCACTTTGAGGAGCAGCAGCTTTGCAGTTCCTCACACAGAGAAATGAAAACCAAAGCCAGGACTGAGTCCCAGTCCATAGAGCTGCTTGTTGAAATTCCAGCTGGCTGCCTGCACTTGGCACAGCTGGGGGCTGCTTTTCTCTTCCCTCCCTCTGCCTCCTGCCTGCCTGCCCAGGCTTCATCCTGGAAATCTTCTTCCCAGATGCAGGGGAAGAAAAGCCCTGCCAGGTCTCCACTGCTTATCCCTCCTCTGCCTGTAGAGCCACTGAAACTCTTTTGCCAGCAAATTTGCCTTTGGGTGGAAATCAGGACTCAGAAAATAAATAACGCGCCTTTCTTGCCAGCACAGAGGGAGTGCTGACCTTGGTGTCACTGGGCACTTGCCATGCCAGCGTGCCAGCAGCAGTCTGCAAGGATGTGGAGCACCAGGCCACCAGGTAACCTTTAAACACAACTTGCTGTCCATGAGGAGATTTTCATGTCCACATTGGAAGTGCTGCTGATTCCCCTCCATACCCTGTGTTTCTCTTAATACAACTACCAAGGGCAAAAAGGACAGTCTGACAGTTACAAAAATAGTAGCCATACACTTCAGTTTTGATATTAAAACAAGGTGTCATCCTTCTGTTACCAAGCCAGTTTAGAGATGAGTAGGGCAGAGCAGCAATGCTGGGGTGCAGGTGTTTTCCTCCATCTGTTGCTGGGCTCCAGTACCAGTGTGGCTTTGCTGCACCCTTTAGGAGTGAAAATCTGGTGCTCAGCCCAGTTCTTGGATTGCCTGCACACTGTGGTCCCACAATAAACGGCTTCCCACACCTCTCCGCCTGTTGAAAAGCACCTGGGCTCTAGACACTAGGCCTTGTGTAGGACTTGTTTGGCTCCTCTCAGCAGGGAGGAAGCAATGGCCATGGCCTGTTGAGGACTTGCTGCTGTCCTCACTCAGCTGCTGGGATTTCAGATTTTAACCATTTGTTAAGACATCAACATACACTCTTGGGGAGGCGGGGGGATGGAATTCCCAGGCTGAGGCTTTCTGATGTCACTCTGAGTGAGCTGTCATCCTAGCAGCCAAACCTAAAAGTGCATGGAGGAAGCTGAGGGGTTTTCATCATCGCTGTCATGGTAGGCTCTGCCCCGTGAGGTGACCTGATTTGCACTGTGCTGTCACATTTTGTACATGCGTGATGTGAAGATTTCTCATGCTTGGCTGGCACGTTTGTCAGAGAGATGCTGTAGTCTTTGCTAGAAATGCTGGTTTCTCACCCCTGAGCATTGGATATAGGCTCTTGTAGGAACCAGTACTGGGGTTAGTAATTGCAGCATCTTCTCCTCCTTGTGCGTATATCCATGTCCTCCAGGACCGCACTGAGCAACAGGGTAAAACTGCAAAACCTTCTGCCTCAGAGTGTGAGTGGAAGGTGAATGGCAAGTGCTGCATTTCAGAGCAGTCATTTAGAAATAGTCAACAATAATAAATTCACTTGGCATGAAACAACACACTTATTTCTTGTCAGCAGGTTTCTAGCTAAACCAGGAGAATATGGAATTGTCACACTTCAGGCACAATTATACAATTTTAGTAGATTTTTATTTTCATAGGTTTCCAATTATTTTTTCTTTTGATTTCCTTAATAAAGACAATTTTTTCTTCAGGCAGTAGTGGTGGTTTAAGGTGAGAAAGGTCTGAGAAGATTACACACTGGGTGGAATAATTTTCATTTCTGTTCTGTATGCTTTTAATAGTCTGACAAACGGGAAATCCAAGCAAGCTAAATGTTCTTACCATGACAAGGAGCTATATCACTTTTTCATCAAAATCTTTATCTGGATAATTTATGCATAAATGGTAAATATAAAAGCATGAGGGAGGATAATGAACTTTTACCAATAATATAAAGCTACATCCTTAAATGCTTCCTTTGCATAACTCCTTTAAAATCCACAGAACTGTACAATACACCTTAGGCTAAGAAAGTCAGTCTGTATGATTTCCTTATGGCTTGAAGTTACATAACTGCTTGGTAAATTAGATTAAATCAGTAAAATAAAAAACACTAATTTGGTTGACAGGCTGATTAATGCTGCAGTATTTACTGTGTTATGAATGAGTTGCTGTTTTAAAGGGGCGACAGGTCTTTGACTGTTGTAAATTCTCCCAGTGATACCTTTGTGTGTCTCCTGTAGTTTAAGTGTATTATTAGTGTCTAGAGTTGAAATACATATAACATAATGTCTTCATCTTCAGTTACAACACAGCCATAAAATCGTTATCACTGAAAGCAGCTGTTAGTACGAATTACTTTTTCCTCTTTAGGGAATATCTGGAAGATTTGGAAACCGAGGACAACCCAGAGCAAAAGGAGAGAATGTTGATTTTATGATGTGTCTCCTACATGAAGCTTTTGCATCACTCCTACTGTCATAAGCCATGTCCCATTGGCTAATTCCAACAAAATGTGACTCATCTTAGAGTAAACAAGGTCTCACAAGTGTCCTGGTTTCAGCTGGGATAGAAGTAGGTTTCTTCTTAGTAGCTGGTGCAGTGCTGTGTTTTGGATTTGGTATGAGAACAACGTTGATAACACACGGATGGTTTTGGTTCTTGCTGGGTGATGGTTATACCAAGTCAAGAGCTTTTTGGTTTCTTGGGCCCTGCCAGCCAGAGGTCTGGAGGGGCACAGGAAATGGGGAGGGGACACAGCCAGGACAGGTGACCTGAATGAGCCAAAGAGATATTCCATATCATGTGATGTCATGCTGAGGACATAAACTGGGGGAAGAAGAAGGAAGGGGTGAAGATTCAGAGTAATGTCATTTGTCTTCCTAAGTCACCGTTACGTGTGCCGGAGCCCTGTTTTCCTGGAGATGGCTGAACGCCTGCCTGCCCATGGAGCGTGCTGAATGAATTCCTTGTTTTGCTTTGCTTGCCTGCGTGGCTTTTGCTTTCCCTTTTAAATTGTTCTTATCTCAACCCCCGAGTTTTACATTCCTTTCCAATTCTCCTCCCCATCCCTCTGGGTGAGGGGGCAGTGAGCGTGGGATGACTAAATACTGAGAGGGGCTGGGGTTTGCAGCCCCTGTTTTGGGCAAGACAAACAGAATTCATCCTCTCTTCTACCTGGCAGTGGCAGGCTGGTCAGGCAGCAAATGCCCACTAGACCCCATCAGAGGTCTGGACCAGCTGCAGCTCGTGCTGCTTTTCCCAATACACTGACCTATGTGAATGTTGGTAGAGGTATGGAAGGAAAGTAAGGGCTGCATAGTTTATTATGGTGAGGATATGTAAGGATCAGAGGTCGCAAAACATAACACAACACCCTTCACTTGTTTTGCATCAAGTCTCCCTGCCACTGCAGGGTTCACTAATTATGGTTTCAAAACTGAGAAACAAATTTGAAAGTACTAGTCCTATGGTGAGAAAAACCTTGGTATGCAAGTGGTGCTATCAATGGCTCAGAAGACAGCTCTCTTCTTGCTGAGTTAGTACTGAATTGCCGGTGTTGCAGGATTTTATAGAATGACAACTTTCTGGTGATGCCCTTTTCCTGATGACTTTCATGAAACCTGTTTGTGGTTACTCATGGGTTTTGAATTATCTTCTGCTTTTCTGTCCCAGAAAAAGAGAGACTAAAATTTTCTCTGTCTTCAAATACAGAAGCATTTTTAATTCTTTCCCCAAAACTGTTGTAGTGTATTGCTGGCTTAATCCAGCCATGGCTGCATTTTGTGTGTGTGTGTGAATCTGAAAACTCCAGAGAAGTTTACATAAAGTGTGATAGGAAGATAAAGACACATAAATTGCATTGAAGCCTTTACAGCTGTGTGCTACATTGCTGGTGTAGATTCCTGGGAAAAGGTAACACATCTGTGTCTAATATCGATAGCTGTTATTCAATCTGTTAGGGAGATCAAGGAGGAATTGAGTTTATGGGAGTTTGGGGATTCCAAGCTATAAAGTCCAAAAGTTTATAGCAAAAGGTATAAAGTTCACTACAAAGCAATAATGTATACTAAAATTTGATGACATCCTTCCGGTGATACTCTAAGTGTTTTAACATGTAACGTAGGTATCGTTAAATCCGTACACAAAGAATAACTCCTAATTAGAGCAAATAATACCCAAGTTCATCCAGCCATATCCTCCTTTTCCAATGCTACATTTAATGTAGTCAGAATTAAAAGACTTTTAAAAAACATTTTTCTGGGGCTTCTTGACATCTGCAACCCAGTCAAGACTCCTGCAGAGTCTTGTATCTTGTATCTCTGCTGGTGTGAGCTCAGGTCACTTTGCATTGTGCATATGTTGGATGAGAAAAGCATCTGACTTGGACTTCAGGAATCGATTATGCACTTATCAGAGTCTGTCTGCACCAGCAGGTTTGTGCTGCCCAGAAGTGCTGGGCTTACCCATACATGCATGTGTATCTCATACATATATATTTGTATGTGCACAAATATATGCACACATACAGATGTATACATCTATACACATGCATGTGTGTTTCTGTCAGGAAAATCCTAACTAGAAATAGGGCAGCTCAAAATCCAGTGTGCTATCAACCAACCTAATTCTAGCTGACTACATAAGACAACTGTTTTTAACAGTAGAAGCAAAATGTAAGAGTTACAGCACTGAGGAAACGCAGAATGTGGGTACAGCTACAGAGCAGAACAGAGATACCTGAAGTTCCTTCAAGTTAATTCTGAAATCAGGAGTGACAGGTGAGTTGGCTGTATGCAAGCTGGTTGGTTTTGTGGGGAAAAGCATGTTAGCTCGGAGGCAGCACTGTATGACTCCAGTTGCCTGCTGTGGGCCTGCAGTGTTAAATCTGTACAGTGCAACACTGTGCCAAGTGGATTTACCAGCTTGCACCTATGCTTGTTCAAGAGTGTCTTCCCCAAAACTGTGTGGTTCTCCATTGCAATGGGCTATGATGCTCTTGGTGGGGTGGGGAGTTAAAGGCCAGGGCCTGAGTGCTTCTCTTCTCTGAGACATTGCTCCTAGCAGTGTCGATATGCAGTACATGTGAAATGCTGATGACCGTTTTCTACTTCTGTTATAGTCTCATGTGCTGAGTATCCAATTAAAATTTAAATTACTGTATTTGATGAGTGTGTGATGTCTAATGAAGGTTTAAATGGGGCTTGTTGTTTTACCATGCTAAGGAGTACTTACAGTAATGGTGATTAAAGCACAGAATAGCACTACCTTCTTTGTTTTGTTTTTCCAATTATTAGTTATCTTTGCTGCTAAAGAAAAAGCTTCAGAAAGAATGCAGTAGTCCTTCCTTCACTTTTAAAAGTTTTTTAAATGACACGTTTTGTGTTTACCAAATCAGGTGGAATAAGTTGGTCAGGACTTGTTGCAGAAACTTGAGTGGTCAGTGGCAGCGGGTCCCAATGTATGATCACAAAGCTGCCTTTTGGTATTGCAGCATATTCCCCTCTCTTCTTTCCAAATATGCATGCATTTCACAGATTTTACAGAGTTAGGAAGTGCTCACTGTTTAAAACTTGGTGTTAGTAGATCCTAAAGTAAATAATGTAGCTGTTAAGATTAAGTAATGTATTGCATGGTCAGTCACCTGTTTGCAACTTTGCTGAGTGCTCCCTTGAGGACAATTTTTAGAATCAAAATCTGAATTCTTGATTTTGATTTAAATTTTTGTATTCTATAAAAATAGAATACAACACAGCCCCACCAAATTCTGTACACAGCTTAGCAACCAAAGCTGCCTTTGTTTACTTGCTAACTCTGTTTATATCTATAGAGCATCGACATTTTTAACACTTTATGCAAATATGACACAAAGCTGGCTTCTTCCAAAGGACAGCGGGACTGGGAAAGGCTGAGAGGAGGGCAGGGAAGGGAAGAATTTGAAAACAGGGATCTGACTGTCACAGTTGCAGAAGTTAAACCCTCCTATGGGTTGTGTGGCACTGCCATTTCATGTGGGCATCCAAAGCACAAAAGTACTACAAGAGCTTTGCTGCTGTTTGTCTTTTCTGGAGGGCAACAGAACTGCACCATGTTCTATGGCTGAGGCTGGAACTGTGCTGGCGGGAAGAGGATTTCTTGCCTGTCATAAACAGAAAGACATAAAGAAGGAAGGCTTCACTGCCCTACTGACAGCATCTTCTCTATGGCTGAAAGTTACTTATAAAATAATGGAAATAGAAATTGGTATGCACCCACAGAGCTCTAGGTGACTAGGAAAGGATGTACATCCATGCTAAGGACGTGCAAACGCTAAAGAAGCCTGGAAAAATATTTTTTTCAGTGACTAAACCTAGCTTTGCACAGTCTTTGAGGCTTTTCTCTCAGAGCCAACTTTTTCTTATTTGATTATAGACAAAATAGTTCTCTTAAACAAAACTTATTTTGACAGTTTTGAAAGAGCAGGAAAAGAAGCCAAAGTGTTCTTTCTTGTTAATGTAAATTGGAAAGCGATCCAAAACATGTCTTCATTTTATCTTTGGGTCTACAAACTCAATGACAGAAGACCAACAGCAGTTCTTCCCAGTGAAGCTCTGATTCATACTGATGGATAATCTAGGACTGACTGCATCTTTACTTCTACCCAGCTTTTCAAGATCATAAACAGGATCATAGACAAGCTATGCATCCTTCTTATTATCAAGTAAGTTCTGGTTACTTTTGCCCTAGTCTTTAAAAGCTGAAATTTGCCACTGTACATTACACTGAGGAGCCCTTTCTTGTTGCTAACGGCAGAGGGTTGCAGATCTGCAAATGTTCCAAATAGATTCTGCTCCTGTGGCATCTTGAGGAAGAACTAATTTTCACTTGTCACCTGTTTGTTGCTCATTTTTCTTGACCAGATGGTTTAGGGTTTTTAAACAAGACAAAGGTGACAGACATAACTTGGACACATTTTGTTCTGCGATATGTTTGGGATTTTCCCTTCTGAAAGTCTGGTTTATTTCACAGAAGGCATGCACTGCTGTATGATTTCTTTTTTTTTTTTAATCTAGATTTGAGTTTTCAGTGGATCTTAGTATATGTGCTAACAGATAGAGAATAACTAGTTTTCTGGCTGGGATGTTTGTGGATCTGGCTAACAGCATACTCTAGGTGGGGAGGTGGCCACTGGCTTCTGAAAGAGCTCATGGGGACAGCTTTTCTTAGAGCTGAATGTGCTCTAGAAAAGATGAAGAGTTAAGTGAAGAAAATGCTAACTGTTCTTTGTGGGCTGGCACTGTGATACGGACCACCAAAGCCACTGAAACAAATACTCAACAAAAGATACTTCAGCGAAACTTTATTTCCTCCTTTGGTAGCCGTTGGTCACAGAAGTGACACAACCCCAAATATGAATCTGAACACGCAGCAGCTGGTCCAGAAAGAATGGTAACAATTCCACAAGTCCCCCTTGAGCAGTTCTGAGTTTAAATTGCAACTAATTATGTGCAATCAAGTCAGTCAGTTTTGCAATCAACATGCATGGATGTGTGACTTGGGATTTAGCTTAACATGGTTAGCCATCAAACAGCTAAGAAATGTAACTAGCATAATTTTAATTTGCTGCTTTCTGCAGGGTTATGCAGGACTACCAGAACACCATGAACAGAAGGTACTGAGAGAGATAATTTCTCATGAGGCTTTCCTTTAATTAAGGATTAGACACTTTGATGTTTTTATTATTGTATAGCCAGCACAGGGCAATTAAGGTTAAAGTTAAGAGGAAATATATTTCAGAGAAAAATGGATATGGAAAACAAATTAGCAGGTAGTTGGAAACATGTCCAACTCCTAAGTGTAAATGTGTGTGGCTGTAGGAAAAAAAACACCCATAAAACACAGAAGACAAGACTGAAGATTTTTTTTCCCTTTAATTCTCCCTTAGGGAGAAATCCTTCAGTGCTGCTGTGATTACTTGGTACTGTTGATGAACAACCCATACCACAACACATGTGCTGTGGCATATATTCTGCTGCCAAGCACAGGGCTCCCTGAAGCATGGAAAAGCTGGATGCACTCACTGCCAGTCCTCTTAATGGTGTCAGGCAAACAGCAGGTCAGCACTGCTGGCTGGGTCTGAGGTCCCACAGAGCTCCTACACCCATAAGTCATTTCCATGTCTGTCAGGGTGTTAAATGCTTCTGTGGAGCAGAAATGGTACACATGCACCAGGGCTGTGATTTGTTCCTGGCTGTTTTTTCCTCCCCACAGTTGAGGGGAAACCTCACTCCTCTCACGGCTGGATAGATATATGTAGGAATCAAGCAGAACCTGGCTGTAAATCCCTGGAAAGCTCTTTTTATTATTTGCCTTACAATGATGAGAAGTGAACAGAGGTTCAGAGAGCTTCAGTTCTCTGTGCTTTGAAAATGTCTGGGTTGGTGTTTTTTTCTCCTATCTCCAGATAACCTGGTAACGGCACGAGTAACGTGCTGTTGGCACTGACGCCCTGTGCGATGCCGTCAGCGTGTGCACACGAGCAGGCAGCAGGCTCCTGGTGTTCATGCCAGGGCACTAAGGCCAGGCTCAAAGTGCAACTTGAAAACTGGTGTCAAAAGAGTTGTGGAGAGGATTATTTTGCTTGAATTGGTGATGCAGACACAACTCTAACACCATCATTTAGGGTGTAAATCTTTTGTCTGAGGCCGAATGGTACCTCTTGGTTTTGAGTATCTAACAGTCTGTTTAGTTCGATTTGTAGTCCACCAATGCCCGTCCTCAGCATCTGTTCTTTGAAATGTCATAGCCTAACAACTAGGGACAAGAACTGAAGAATTCTTAGCCTCTGCTGCTCAACTATGAATTAAGAATAGATATGGGTAAGTCACGATACATTTTGTGATTTGGTTTTCCTGTATGTATAATAGGAATAAATGTATCAAATGTATGTGGATATATCAAGAAATAGGAATAAATATAGATAGTACATGTTAAAATGTTATGACATTTACAAATTAAACTTGCCAATTAAAAGCTAGATAGTTAGTTTATTAAGATGTTAAATAAAATTTATTGTTTTCAAAAATTTTAGTGAATAAAAGCCATTAGGATTGTTATTGTAATCAATATCAAAGAGAAAAAACATGCATTATTTGAATTTGAAACGACTACAATAATTAAGATTTCTAAAAAATTAAAAAGATGAGCATTTATGGAGACTTTGAAATGTTTCCTATGCAAGCTTCTAGCTGTTAGGACAATTTGGTTTTCCAGGTCTATATGTTAAGAGTTGAAAAGGTAGTTTGCTATACATGCTTGTAAAGAAATTAAACTCAAAATATTTTTAACTGTTTCATGCTTATAATTTTTACTAGCTTTTCAGACTTTCTGTTCTCCTGTGGTTTTTTTTGTAAACCACATGTATTTATTATATTTTTCACCTTGTACAGCCAAGAATTCTGAATAAAATATCAGTGATCTTCCACTACCTTCATCATCATGATGGGTAATGTGTAGGTTGCTTGGATCTCAATGAAGATGCTAATAAACTGTAAAATACTAATTACATATACTAAAAGCTGGTATGTAAACCAGTGGGAAGTAATTGGGCTTTGAAATTAGATGCAATATCAACAGTTATGTTTTATTTTAAAGGGAGAGAATGGCATTGAAGGAACTGTAAGGTAATGGATTTGATCCATTTGTTCCTTTCTCCCCACTCCTGTTGCATTCATCTAACCCGAACTCCTTGCAAAAACAATTGAATAAAGCCAGGAAGAGCTAAATAACTGTTCCAATGGTGCTATGGCAAGCCATAATTTACAAAGTGCTACTAAAAGTGAGTTATTTGTTTAGGAAAGGAGACAAAGGACTGCACAAGCTTGAAGGTACTACGGATGAAGCAGAACAGGGAAGACTGGATGCCAAGGCCATCCCAGGGACAAAGGTGCTCCTGGAGCCAGCAGTCTGCCTGGCACCACTCCATCCATGGGACCACTTGTGGGACTTGCTGTTCTTTTTTGAGCTAAAATACATAAAAGGTACCAAACAGTTAGGGTGAGGAGAAGATATATGAAATTGAGCCGACACAGCAGGAAATCATTATAACAAACACGTCAGAAGGATCAGAATGGGAATAAAACTGGTGAAAAGTTATTCTTTCGGCCAGTGAAAATTCATTAGGGAAGATTTCTGGCTCACTGAATCTGAATTTAACTTTACAAGGATATTAATCCAAACCGATAAGATCACAGACATTTCCTTGTAAAATTTTTCCTTATTTTTATAAAAGTCATGTTTAAAAATAATCACACCTGAATATTTGGACTATAAACATCATTTCAGCCCTTGCTGGATACGAGAAGAGAGCAGTACAGCCAAATAATGTTAACCAGATAATTTCAGGAAATTTAGGAGCCATTTTGGTGGGTTTTTCTGATGGAACTGTTTCTACTTTATTTTCCTAATGTTTCTAAGGCTCTCTAACTACAAGGTCTGCCTTTTCCAGAAACTCATGTAATTAGAAGCGTGTGAAAATTAGAGCAAAATTCAACTTCTGCAGACAGCATGAGGAAGAAATGTGCCAGCAGCTGCTCCTTCTCCAAAGACATGCTGATGGTTTCTCCATCTAATTAGGGATATTCCTGGATACCTGGGACAAGAGCTAAATGTAGTGGGAGAAAAAAAATAGGCCCATTTCACAATTGTAAATGTCTCTGAAGTGCTCAGTGACATGGAACATGAAGTATAAGGAACAGGAAAGACTTTCTTTGGTGTAATGTAATTGATTTTGTTCTCACTGAACTAAAGAAGTGAGTTTTCCTTTTCCTTCAACAGGAACCAGGGGTATTTGTTTTCCTGCAGGGAAAACAAACACAGATGTATTGGGTTTGCATGGCCAGGTTTTGAGGCGGGGGCTATAGGGGTGGCCTCTGTGAGAAGCTGCCCTTATGTCCGACAGAGCCCGTGCCAGCCAGTTCCAAGACAGATCCGCCACTGGCCAAGGCCGAGCCCATCAGTGACAGTGGCAGCGCCTCTGGGGTAACATTTGAAAAAGGAGAAAAGGCTGGTGCACAACAGCAACTTTAGCCAGAGAGAGCAGTGAGACTATGTGAGAGGAGCAGCCCTGCAGCCCCCAGGTCGGTGCAGAAGGAGGGGCAGGAGGGGCTGCAGGTGCCGGAGCAGAGATTCCCCTGCAGCCCGTGGTGAAGACCCACGGTGAGGCAGGCCGTGCCCTGCAGCCATGGAGGTTAACGCTGGAGCAGATCTCCACCTGCAGCCATGGAGGACCCCATGCTGGAGCAGGTGGATGCCCGAAGGAGGCTGTGACCCAGTGGGAAGCCTGTGCTGGAGCAGGCTCCTGGTGGGACCTGTGACCCCATGGAGAGAGGAGCCCGTGCTGGAGCAGGTTTGCTGGCAGCACTTGTGACCCCTTGGGGGACCCACACTGGAGCAGCCTGTGCCTGAAGGGCTGCACCCTGTGGAAGGGACCCACGCTGGAGCAGTTCATGAAGAACTGTAGTCTGTGGGAAGTGCTCACGTTGTAGAAGTTCATGGAGGACTGTGTCCTGTGGGAGGCACCCCACGCTGGAGCAGGGGAGGAGTGTGAGGAGCTTCCCCTGATGAGAGGCAAGCGGCAGAGACAGTTCGTGGTGGACTGACAGCAGCCCCCGTTGCCCATCCCCCTTGTTGGCACTGGCAGGGAGGAGGGAGAGAAAATGAGGAATGGAGCTGAGCCCAGGAAGAAGGGAGGTGTGTGGGGGAAGTGCTTTTAAGATTTGTTTTATTTTCTCATTACTCTACTCTGATTTGATTAGTTACAAATTAAACTAATTTCCCCAAGTCAAGTCTGTTTTGCCCATTATGGTAACTGGGGAGTGATCTCTCCCTCTCCTTACCTTGATCCACCAGCCTTTCATTATATTTTTCTCACCCCTGCCCAGATGAGGAAGGGAGTAATAGAGCAACTTTGGTGGGCACCTGACATCCAGCCAGGGTCAGCCCACCACAACAGAATAGCTATGGAATAAATTAGAAGTCTGCAGAACAAAATAAAATGCCCAAAGCAAGTACTTGAGAACATTGCTACATTAAATTTAGCCTAGAGAAACGTACAGTGAAGTTATGGTAAAAGATTAGGTAAATCCATCTTAATGCTATTACAAGCTAAGTAGTAATTTAATGAACTTCTTCTAAAAAACCTACTCTTGAATGATACGCAACAGTTTTAAAAGCTTATTTGTATCCCTATTTTCAACAACTCTGAAAGCAAACTGTGACTCATAGCCAGAGTATTCATCTCCCACTGATCTAAAAGGTCTTGAGGGATCATAATTTACCTTTCTGTTTCCTGAGGGATCATAATTTACCTTTCTGTTTCCTGAGGGATCTTTGCAGGATCGTAATTTCATGATATATTGTTGGTTAGTATTTTCTGGTACCTACAGCAAAGAATACCACAGAAGAGTAAATTCTAAAGCAAATCTTTTATGGGAGTTGTGTTCATTACTGTGCTGCAGCCAAAACCCTATGGTCTAAAAGAAGCAGGGAGGTTTTAAAAGTTATTAGCAAAAATATCTGGGCTATTTTCTTTTTGCCTTCATATATCTTCATACATGTTCTTCATATATCTTTGCTACTCTGTTGTTGACCATTTCCTACAGTGTCATGAACTGTAAACAGGTAAGATTTGTTTTCTAAATCTAGAGTTAAATACCATGGTAATGAGGTATTTTTAGTGATGCTTTCCAAAGATAGACAAAATGCGCTTTTGAGAGTGGAATGAAATGGTAAGAGACTGTGTGCCGGGTTTGGAAAACAGGCAGAAATAACCTTGTTTCAATTTTTGAATTTGAGGTTAACACCTCATAGAGACATAACATATTGATAATCTAACTATATTACAAGTATCTTAACCAGACCAAAACTACCCATATGCCTTTAACTCTTCTTCTCCTCTCCTTGCTCTGACTCCCCCCAACACACATATCAGCACATACAGACAACAGTGCCAAACTGAAAGTGCACAACGTCATC
Organism: Falco cherrug; assembly: GCF_023634085.1. Taxonomy (NCBI): domain Eukaryota; kingdom Metazoa; phylum Chordata; class Aves; order Falconiformes; family Falconidae; genus Falco; species Falco cherrug. The sequence continues at coordinate 17,902,119 of NC_073702.1, forward strand.
TCAGTTTTCTTGCCATGTAGTTAAATGTCTGGGGTTTTGTTATTGTTTGTTGGATTTTATTGTTTTTGTCCTTTCAAACAAACTTCGAGTTACTTTATGTTATAATTTCTTTCCTCTAAACAGGTTTTGTGTACTTACTACCTTTTTTTTTTTTTCCCCCTGAACTGGTTTTAGTGTTCCCTCTCCGCCTGCTGCTGTGGGCTCCCTGCTTTATTTCCCCAGAGGAAGATGCCTCTCCCTGTATCTCCACCCCTTCTGCATCTCACTCTTTAAATCTATGTGTAAGCAGAATAATCATTCCTCACTCAACCTCCCTAATGTCTTCACATTATCTTTGCCCAGATATGAAACAGTTAGCAATCATGCTGACACAGAATCATACTGGGAGGTGACAGCACTGCTGACTGTGGGACCTCTCCTTGTCCACAACAGAATAACCCATGATCAGGTCCATGCCACCAGATCTCAGCTGTCACAGTTTAAGCACTATTCCTAATAAAGCAAGCATCTGTAGATGCTTTGGCCTTTATTCTCACATGACTGCTATCTAGAAGAAACATCCTTGGCTCTGTCTTCCTAATGATACTAGGAAGTTCCCCTATAAAGTTCTACAGGTCTCTGTGGTTGTTCTTCAGGTGTTTTTTTCTGTGCCTTCTGTGTAAAGAAAAGAGCATTTTCAAAGAGTCTAATTCATAAAAAAAGACAAACTGTATCTCTAGTCATAATCAGATTGTTGGTTTGGTTTTTTCTGCATAGAAAATTTTGACTCACTTTAACTATTGCTCATAATTATTTTCTTTATGTTACAGATTAGAATTAAACCAGGAAGAATTAATATAAACTGAAACCATGGATTGGTAGCAACATTAAGTATTTTACAGGGCAAACCTGGGTTGAAAGGAATTAATAGGGAGTATGGGGAATAATGATTTTATGGTGATTTTGGTGATCTTGGATAACAGACTGAAATGGGGAATATATTGAAAGACATTTTTTTGTATTGTCTTTTGTTGAGTGAATTTCAAGTTCAAAGTTTATGAAGGCAACCAAGGCCCAAGAGGTAAGATTTGTTCTTGAAATTTTAATGGTTGAGGAAACAAACAGTCTTCTATAATAAGAAATTCTGTCTGTTTTGCAAAACAATGTCTAAGATGATAGATGTGAAAATAATATTAGAATACATACATACAGGTATTCTTAGTATACATACATGTACTAAGGAGAGCCTTGTATGGTGGTCTGTGGTGTGGTTTAACCTCAGCTGGCAACTAAGCACCACACAGCTGCTTGCTCATTCTCCTCTTGGTGGGATGGGGGAAAGAATTGGAAGAGTGAAAGTGAGCATACTGGTGGGTTAAGATAAAGACAGTTCAACAGGTAAAGCAAAACAAGGAATTCATTCACCACTTCCCACGGGCAGGCAGGTGTTCAGCCATCCCCAGGAAAGCCGGGCTCCATCATGCATAACAGTTACTTGGGAAGACAAACGCCATAACACCAAATGTTCAACCCTTCCTTCTTCTTCCACCAGCTTTATATGCTCAGCATGACGTCATACGGTGTGGAATATCCCTTTGGCCAGCTGGGATCAGCTGTCCCGGCTGTGTCCCCTCCCAACTCCTTGTGCACCCCCAGTCTCCTCGCTGCTGGGGTGCGGTGAGAAGCGTTAAAGGCTCTGGCTCTGTGTAAGCGCTGGTCAGCAGTAATGAAACGTGTCTGCATTATCAACACTGTTCCCAGCACAAATCCAAAACACAGCCTTGTAACCAGCTACTGTGAGGAATATTAACTCTACCCCAGCCAAAACCAGCATGTTCTATTACTGAAGCCACAAGATTTATTTAGTTTACAGTGAAACTGGAGTTCTCCGAGATCCACCTCAAGCATGTCCCTATTTTTCTCATGCATTTTTTGATCAAAATTTTTTGTCTCCTCTTGCCTTTTTTTTTTGTGGGAAAGATGCCTTTTTTGTTTTCCTTTTTTCCTTTTTTTTTCTTTTTTTCCCCTTTTTTCCTTTTTTTTTATTTCCCCACCAGAAAAGCCTGCTTCCTTGAAAAAAAAAAAAAAAACAGAGATTTTTTGCTCCTAGTTAAACCCTAGCACAGGACTTCCATTAAGAATAATAAAAGTGAAGAGGCCGTGCTGAATGTATTTGCCTTGGCATTCTTTGCTATGAGCTTCCCACATTACATGCTTTGTAATTCTTTTCCTGGATACCAGGGAGGAATCAACAGCAAAATCATCTGTTTGGGTGACTGTGATATTTATTTCATGAAACCCTAGGACAGAGATCTTCTTTCTTACTTGTAGGCTTTATTTTCATGGGACTACATCGCTTATGCTGCCTGCTGTGCTCTACGCGTGGCCCAGAGAGTACTCCAGGAGGCAGCTCTGCAACAGGCATGCCCTAACATTTACTGCAATGTCATCCCACAAGGTTGGTTGCATTTGTCTGCTGGATCATATATTTCCTTTACAAATATATTTTCTCTCTGATACATTGCAGTAACAGCCAAATAAATAGCTTGTGCACTGGGTTGGAGCATTTTAAATAAGCATATATATATGGACAGCTAATTCCTGTGCTTATGCAGTGCAGGTTTTGTACACTTGCATCCTCAAAGTGGTTAAATGTTGTCAGCTTTCTTCAGTTCTCAGTTCTCCATAGCACTCCTGCTGCAAGTCCTTGGAAAGGTCATGTCTGCATAGCTGTTCACAGGACCCTGACCCCAGCATCCCCTCCTGGGGGTGGGTAGATGGGAAAGAAACACATAATGTATCAGGGCAGGAAGGGAGGTATTTTGAGAAAGATTTATACTCTAGAACATGGGTCTGGAAAGCAGAAAATTTAACATTCCTGATTATCATTTACCAGATACAGTCCCACAGATTATGGCTTTAGGTAAGTTATTACCAGTTCTTGGCCTCCCTTTACTTGTCTGTAAGATGAAGTTTATATGATACGTTCCTGTGGATCTTCACAGGAGGTAGAATATAAAAGTGCAGATGGTTGCTCTCCCCAAACTCTTCCATAAAATAACCTTTTTAATCTCAGTTACAGCTGTAAGGGAAGTACTTACGTACAGGAGAGTATGTACGTATTCAATGTAATATCCTTGTTTGTCCAGAAGGACCAATCTATCTCTTTGTATTCCTCAGCTGGAATTCTGTCTTATTTGAATTAGTAATTTCTGACTTTCCTTCTTTCCTTTCCTTACTGTTTATCACAAAGAGAATATCAAAGCTGCTCTTCCTGTTGGTGTTTGAAACCCTGCACAGCCCAGTTGCTGTGATTCTGGTGTAAAACACCAGCAAACACAAAAGAAAAGGTCAATTTGGCTGCAAAGTGCAGCAAACTCCCTCCACTCTCCCCAACATCTCCTGCTACATTGCAGCAGAACAAGACAGTGCATACTTGTAACATGGTCTATGAGATCTGGAGAAACAAGGCCATGGGCTTCAGGAAGGGTTAAGTTCATGCAACCGAGAGGCTACTTTATTCACTGTTTTGGCTGCCAGACCTGTTGCTTGTGGTATAGCCAAGTTACCACACTTTTAAGGTCTATCTTCTAGCTTGAGTTAAGTTTTTCCCTGATGAACCATGATCTTGAAGCTACTGGACAAAGGGAAATGGGGATTTAATCCTTTTAACTGCTTCTGTTCTGGCCATCTTAGCATCGCTCTCCTCAGTGAGACTATCAAGGGAGAAAAGAAGCTGGGAATAACAACCATTCCCAAACTTTCCCCTTGGGGATGCAAGGCAAACCAGAGACACATGAATGGAAGTGATGTGAGACTTGAGTTATGGGCATTAGGAGCAAATGGGAAGGAAGAATCGGCTGGTTCAGGAAGGTACAGGAGGCGATGGGGTTTTGGGGAGCGCAGGGGTTTTAAAGTTGCTTTAACGAGGCTGGTAAGGATATCTAAGATTTTTTTTCAAAGTTACCTGTTTTGGAGGTTTGTATTTCTGGATCAAGCAGAAGTCAGAGAAGGAACTAAGAAAAGCATAGTCTGCTCTGAACTGCTGTGTGTGTGCTAGCACCGCCCATAAGTGAGTGCCATTTATTCCAGGAATAATGTATTTCATTCCCTTAACCTCACCTCAGCAACGCTGCAGGAGCAATTCCTTCCGCTGAGTTACAAATGAGTCAAACTGACTGATGTGATGGTTGGCCGAAGAAAATAACACAAAAAATTACCTGTTAACCTGGATGCACTGCACACCCTGAAGGTGTGCAGTGTAACCATGGTCTTCTGCAAAACTATCACAACCTGTTTAACTGACTGATAGTAAACAGCTAGTGAAAATAAAGCTGCATTCAGTGATTCAGCTTTTGTAGGAATAGGTATGTATATAAACAAAATGAAGTATATGTAACGTGACCTGAGCTTTATTAATTATTTCTCCTAAAAAGGGCTGTCCTCTGTTATTCATTTGGGAGAATGGGAGTGAGAAAGATTTCTATTTAAACTTCAGTTTAATAGTCACCTTAACATCTCCATTTTTCCCATCTTAGTGAAGAAAATTCAGCCTAGACTGGCCTCAGTCTGAATGTGTAATGAGTGGATATATGACTTACAATAGGCTTGCTTGTGGGTACTAATCCTGTAAACACTAAATTGTTCACACAACAACCATTATGACTTGTCACACATAAAGATTTTCTGAGCTAGGTGACGATTTCAGAGCCTGACCTTGTTCAGAGTCTTTTGTAGTGCCTTCTTTTTTTAAATCTTGTATTTGTGGTGGAATAGAAAGTACCAGCTAGGATTGTTCCACTGATTTATATAAGTTTTAGTAAGTTTTAAGAGGACTTTTAGATGGAAGATGGATTTGATTTCTATTTTAATGCAAAGTGTTCTTCACAAAAGTATTTGCCAAGCTGGTAAGGTAAAATTTTCCAATGTTAGGAAAAGCCCAATTCAAGCCTGATTTATTTATTATAATACAACTTTCTTCCAATTAATCACTCAAAACACAGAATAGGTAATGCTGCCTCAGAAACAGTGTTTACATCTTTTGTTGCCTTCAGTATGTGGCTCTAAGTGTTCTTATTTCATGATATTTCAGCTGCTGTTAGATAAGAAATCATTTCGTTTCTGAAGGGCTTTTACCAGGCAGCTGTTACTGGAGTGTATTCTCTGTTTCACAGAGTCTATTTGACAACGCATTGTACTGCAAAGAAATATTTACATCTGTCTTTCAGAGATGTGAAACTGAGGAATAAAAGGACCATGATGGGAAAAAATAGCTACTACTGTGGCATTAAAAACCACACCAAACCTTCTGAAATTTGTGTTCCAGAGTACTTAGCTTTATACAACCCATTCTCCCTGTTCTGCCGATCAGACCTTTGATGTGATACTCGCACTAGGAAGCTCATGCTTGGTGTCTGCTCGCTGAGACCTTGCTATTCGCTACCTGCTCAGAATCACCAGACAAGGACCTTTTCTAGGTTATATTTTAAAACCCTAAGGGGAGTTTTCATCTGAGTTATCCACTGGGTGGCAGAAGTGGATCAGAAAAAACTTAGAAGAGGGACACCTACATCTAGTCACCATTTAAACTATTTTGTAACAACACTATATGAATCTTCCACCTGAGCTGGGTGTATTTGAAAATCACATCTCTCATGAGTTAATATATTGCAAAGGATTTTTAAATTCTTTTTCCCCTTTCTGTGTGTAAGCAGAAGTCCATTTCTGCATGCCCGCATTTTCATCCCTTCTTTTTTTTTTTTTTTTCCTCAGGAACTACAGGAGAACATTTTCAGAGGGGAAAGGGGCCTGGGCTGCCCTGCCTTCTCATCCTTTTCTTCCTACCCCTTTTGGTGGAGGGTGCTGCTGCTGAAGGTGGAGGCTTTGCTCCTCCTTTCCATCCTTGAGCAGAACTCACTGCTTCAGAAAAATGACATGAGGAGGTATTTTAAACCTTCGCCTACGCCAGTGTTACCATAGCTGAAAGAAATTATTAGCATTGAGGATATGAAGAACCCTTACCAAGGTACGTATTCCCAGGTGATCCAGGTCCTTGAGCTGATCACTTTTTTACCAGTAGCTCAAGTCTCTTTGTCTTGCCTGGGTTTGTAACTCAAGGCAGATTTGCCAGCTTTAGGGGGGAGTTGGACCAGTTGTAAAGTGGTGGGGGACTAGTTAAGAGACACAGAGCAGAGCTGGTAAATTTAATAGTGATTAACACCCCCTACCCCAGCATCGTTAGTACCTCACATGTTTTAGGTGAGCATGGTGAAAATGGAGGTTAAGGGGGCAGAGGTTATGGCCGTGTTGGCTTTGAAGGCAACAAAGAGGTAGGTTTTCTTCTTGAAAGGTTCATGATAAAAGTAAATTTAAATCACAGTTTATGTGTTTACTTTTGTACATGTAATTCTGTCAGAAGCAGACCAGCCTAAGTTAAGATTGTGATCCAGTATGCTTCCCGTCTGTGCGCTCATCCCGTTAACAATAACTGAACATCATTCCTCTTTGGAAAATAATTTGGCATAAATAATCTGTCCACTGTAAAGCCCTCAAATCCTAAGACTGACCCAAGAGATCCTAAAGGAACTGTTTTGGTTCACCTCCGGTTTTGTTTTGTTGGTTTTTGTTCTTTTTTTGTAAATGTCCTCTCTGCAATATGTGTGAGAAAGAAATGTAACTAGTGTTGTCACTGCTTGGGTGTTTGTTTGGTTTTTTTAATAGGGGATTTGGCCTGTTGCCAGATTTGTTCTTTGCATCCACCTGTTTCTCTGCCCTCCAAACAGCCCTGCTTCAAAACTTCCTCTAGTTCCCCTTCTCTACTCTTTCTGGCGCTCCTGGTTTCTTCCACTGCCTGGGCAAGGGAAACATGCAGTAACCAGTATGGTTAGTCTCCACGAATGATTTTGTGCTGTTAAACTCAATGTCCAAGAACGTCTTTATTATCTGTTTTATTATTCTGAGGCTGTGAGGACTGTGGCTCTTTGAAAGATGTACCATCTAGCAGGTGGGCAGAGCATGTGGTGGAACAGGTTGAGCTCAGCATCTGGAGGATTATGTCTAACTGTGTATAGGGTGATTGATCTGGAATGCTTTTACAAAGGTAGCTCCCAACAGCATATTTCTAGTGTTCTTTGTTTAGAGGACAATGCATGCCAAGTCATAATAACTAAAATGAGGTCAGCTATATCAAGCCCAAGCTATTCGACAGCACACTTTGAAATCTCTGCGATGAATTGGATGAAAGAAGCAAACTGTTGAATCTGGCATGATCTTACTCCCTTTTTTAAACTTATTATGGCAGTATTACTTCACTTTGAATACCACTGCTAGATGTACTCAACACTATGAAAGTTTACTTGTTTTTTCTGAGCTGCATGGTACAGATTTTTAGACAAAACTGCTTGCAGCTAATTTTTATCTAATCTTGGAGGTAAAATCTGAAGATATGATACCACTGAACATGCATGGTGAAATACACAGAATTCTGTGCTTTATAAATATCTTATACACAACATGCTTTATCCATATTTGAAGATCAGTAAGATGTTTCTAAATAAAAGTAAGCACTCTGCAAACAGATGTGGTATCTGCAAATAATGTGTTTGTTGAGGTTTTTTACTGAATAGTAATAATCTTGGTACAAAGAGGCAAGAGCAGTGGGGGGAAGAAGGAGGTTTTCCAATTTGCTGTATATTTTTGTGCCAGATGTAAAATAGGAAAGGTGTCTGCTGGGCACTCTCACTGAAGACTTGCACATTAATTCAGGTCCAGATTTACTGGCAGGAGTAAGCTCTCCCAGCCAGTTCCAGTCCTGGGAGTTGTGGCACAGCAAGGCTATAGCACTGCTCAAAAGAAATAAAACCTCAAAATATTCATGCATATCTGACTAGATATATTGAATAGTTTTAGATATAACTTTAATATTTTATGTCTGTACATCAATGCTAAGTTCATTTATCAGGTCACCATATTTCTTGGATATCATTTAGAAAATGCTTAGGTTTAAAATCTGAATGGAAATTGGAATATTATTAAACTACCTCAGAAAATTAACTCCAAGCAGATCTTGTCAATATTTAATTTTGAGGATGTGTAAAATGTTCATCACAAAATTTGCTTGAAGTAAAAGGAGCGTGCCAGTTTAACACTTAAAAAAAAAGAAAAAACCCCGAAGGTATTAAATATGCAAGAATGGAACTCTGGTGTTGTAGTTTGGTCACTTTGTTCTTTTTTTTAACTCTAAACTTATAGCTCGGGATACCTGGAGTGCCCTACAGTATTTAAATATCACTTGGTCAAATATGTTTATTGAAAATCTGAATTTAAGACACACTACACTCAATTATTGGGATGGAAATATTTTTTATTTGTGGAACACACAGAATTATCTTTATTATCCTCTGTGCTATTTTTCTTTTTTTTCCCCTTCACTATTCAAAGAAACATCATAAACTGAAGACAAAGTTTAGCCAAATTGGAATGTCATTAATTTATACAGAAACTGTAGAGTACTAATAGCTTTAGCCCAGGAAAAGTTATGGTCTTAATGACATTGTACGATGCTACATGGGCTTTGGAGGGACGGTGGTTTACAAAACTGCTTCTAGTAACTTGAGCATATATATTTTCCAAGGTAGTAGTCCAGATTTTCCAAATAAAAATTGTTGAGTGGAAGGACATGCTGGAACCAGAGAAGAAAGCTGGGGTGTGGGAAATGTTAAGTCACAGAGCAACTGAGTAATGCTGGTTGGTCCCTGTCCCGTTCCCCACTGACCTTTCAGTAAATGAACCCTGGGATGACTCACCCCGCGGTCCCTCCTCAGCACCTTTCCTGCCCTCTCTCCCTTTGGGGCTGCTGAGAGGTTGCAATGGCGGTCACCTTCATTTGGCTCATTCATTACAGCATTTTGGTGGTTTGGTTTTGGTTGTTTTTTTCAGCTCCTATGCAAAACCATCCCTTCCCTTTCCTTGGGTTAAGGTAGAATTTAGTGTATTGCAATGTAAATTTACACCCTTTCAAAAAGGAGCTCATTCTCACTCCTCTTCTTCTTTGAGGTTCATTTTCAACACATTTTTCTGACGTTTCAGTGGAGTTTTGGCTTCTCAACTACCATTCTTTTAATTATTTGATGCCAGTTTGCCATGATGCTTGTACTGCCAAGGAAAAACAGCTCAGTGTCACACAAAACGGAATCTATCATCTTTTTCTTGTATACCAAAGGGCAGTAACCTGTGATGATAACAAGAATATTAATATCTGTTAATCTTGAAGGAAAGCATTATTGTTGCTTCACTTCCTAAATTTCCAGAAGTCAATTTCCCAAAGACACTGGGATCAGATTTTATGCTAGAGTCACAATTTGATTGCACCAGTTTATTGCTGAACCTTGTGTTAATAGCAGGATGGACTTGATTATACGTTCAGCAGTAGCCCTTGAAACTACAGTACTGGAAAGAAAATCCATGTCTGTTCTCTGGACTACCCAGCAGACTCGAAAAGGAGTCAGAAATTCATCAAGACATCGCAGCGAGCCATTGGGGAGCCAGGCAAGCCTTACGGCACTGAGTCAGTGTGTCGTTTCAGGAGTCTGTATTTCCTCAAATGCAATTTGATTTTATGTACCATTTCCTGTTTTTTTTCCTACCTTCCCACCATGCTTTCTGTGTTTTACTGGCTCTGTGTTCACATTTTAGCTCTTGAAAGAGACGAGGGAATAATTAATTTACTTAGTGGGAATTTGTGTGTGTTAGGCAGAATGAGGGGGGAAAATAGCCATTTCTGGAGATGCCACAAATCTGATATCATGGAGTTGTTCCAGGTATTTCTGTTAAAAATATACACTGAATTTTAGACTTACCTTGAACATTTCTGATTAAGTTAAATTTATAACATCCTTTGACAAAAAAATCTCAATTATCTAATTTTTGTAATATAGTTATTCTGCTGTTTATTGTACTTTGACAGCTGTCTTTATGTTAATAAAATTATGTTAAGTGAACAGTTGAAAAATTGTTAAGAGTAGAAGCATTCAGTATAGAATTAACTTACAGTGGCTGTTTCTTGGAGCTGGCAAGAGGAGCCTAATAAAAACTGGGTGCTTAAATATGTAGTATTAGTATAATGGAATGAGAATAAAAAGCCTGTTTCAGTTATAAAATCTACTGGAAAACAATGCAAACCTTGTATAATTCCCAGCACTATTATCTATTGTACTGGAAATCGTGAGTTGTACTTTATTTGATATAAAATTACAGGTATATATGAATTTTTCAGTGGAAAGTAAATATATAATATCTTAATCTGATGGATTGTACAATATGATGGGAGTACTTTTCACAAACTTCTATTATCCATTAGTAATTGTAGACCTTTTATATGGAAGACTAGAACATGAACTAAACAGTTTAGTTAGGTAGCAATGTAATGCTTAACGTTATTTTCTCACTTGCTTACAACTTGCAGATATTTGAAAAACCTGAAGAAAGGCATAAGCAGAAAAATAATATGCAGAGAAAAAAAAGGTCCTTCTGAAAAAAAAAAAAACAACCACAAAACACCACCATGTGACAAAGAGGGAGGAAAAAATGTGGAAGATGACCCTTTGTTTAAATCAAGTCATTGGCAGGGAAGTACATTCCTCTTCCTGAAATCCTAGCCCTAAGGAAACCTATGGCAGTTTTGTCACTGATTTTCAAGAGGGCCAGATCTCATCCATATAAATTCTTTCTCTACATCAGGAATAAATTTCTAGTATTGACCGGGTTATAGCACAGATGTAGTATTTTTCAAAGTCTGACTTTGTCTTTACTTACTTCGGCTGCCGCAGCTTTAAGACAGTGGCACATTGGTGAATGATAAGAACGTAAATGTTATTGATTCTTAATTAACACACAAAAAAATGTTTCTCTTAAAATGCAGACCAGTATTTTTTATTTGATATTTGCAAAGGTACATAGCAAGTGGAGCTATTTTATTGGTCTTAAAATTGGGAAGCTGAAAAAAAATTAAAGATAATCTGCTCTTGGAGTAAAAAAAATAATAAGATAATAGTAGCGGGCATAACATGCAATACACAAAAAATAAGGTTAGATAAAGAAGAAAGCTTTTAACAATAATGGTAAATACAGTTCATAAGAGATTGCTTGTGTAAAGTGGGAATTCTGTGTTGCTGGACATCTTTAAGAGCAAATTAGGCAAATACTTTGTGGAAATAATTTATGTCAGGGACTATGATTTCTTGAGACTCGTGACAGCGTCTTTTTTTCTTCCCCCCCTCCCTTGGTTTATAATTCACTGACTTCTGTGCCTTCAGCTTGCCCTAAGCTATCTTTTTCAGGAATTAAGAGTGACAGATGACTTTTTAATTGACTTTCACTAATCATTTTAATAATTAGCAGAAATTTATTTTTCAAACTGTTTTCTTCATGAAATCCTTAGGAATCTACATTGTCTGCCATCTGGCACGTGCAGCCACACTCATCTGCCCAGTCAGGTTCAGCATTTGATTATAGGTTTAGCCTGTAGTTGGACTGAGACTGATGTGATCTAACTTGAAATTCTTTGAATATTTCTATTTGTTTAGTGGACTTTTCTTTAGAGGAGACAGAGTACAGCTGCTCAGGTAGCACAAATTACTTGGTCAGCTTGAAAGCTTTCTCCAGTGCTGCTGAAAAAACACTTTACAAAGTAATTGTCTTTCTTAGAAGTCATCCCGAGTTAGGGATGAAGTTACTCTCACTAGGTCTGTAGTTGAATCTGAGTAAATAACCACTTTTCACTTTCCAGCATTGTGGTGCTATTTGAATGCATGTTTAGGCAGCTTGTGAACTCAGAAACATCCTTGGAGTTACTTCAGTCTGTGGTCTGTGTACCTGTGAATTCTATATCCAGTAAGTAAAACTGTGACAAAAATGGAGGACCTCCATAGTAATTAAGTAAATGAACTTTTGTAGTTCTGTAAGTTTTGGCCTTCAACAATTTTTGTTCTGTGCCTGTTGAACTTGACCCTTTTTTAATTTTTGTCAAAGTATAAATTTAACAGAAAACTTTGACTTATCACAGGTGTATGGCAAGTAGTTGGGATGATTCAGGCACAGCAAAATTTGTAAGTCCCTGCTTCCTTCAGGATTAATTTTTTGACTATTTCTCAGTCCAGAAGAGTAGCTTGTATTTTCTGCTCTGTAAAAATTTTGTACAAAGCTGCTGTAGAAGTCACTGTGCCCTCCTCCTATATGTAGGAACTTTCCAACTTTCCATGATTTTACTCTCCATGTTTTTGGACACAAGGCTCCGGCCCACCATCACTGACTTTTTGTCCCAGGAAAATTGTGTGATCCTTTGTAAATGAGCATTATTTCTTACAAATTTAAACCCTGGCTCTTAAAAAGTTTTGGAGTACTTTCCACTTCTACCAGATGTTCCACCCATGTTTTATGGGAACAGATGAAGTCATTTAAGGATGTGAGGATGTTTTTTGATCCTCAGAACTTGGGTTATACTCTTCAAAAACATCTGAAATGTCCCTGGTGCATTCAAGAGTCTAAAAGGAATTCTGCACCACTGAAGCAATCCATAGGTTATCATAACAGCTGTTTTTATTCTCCCCTCCATCTCTGAATGACAACTCAACTTGAAGGATATCCACGTGCTGAAAGAATTAAAACCGTGAATATATTCTGTTCCTTACCTTTTCTGCAAAGTGTCTCTTGTATAGTAAGGTGGATGATCTTGGCCTTTCTGAGAATGAAGATTTTTCTAAACAGAAATAGTTATGTTCCTTCCTGTTTCTATCAGATGTTTGATACAAATACAAGTGTGGAAGATCATGCTGATTATTGCTTCAAGACATCCTCTAGCATGAAACTTAATTTCTTTTAAAGTACTGTGTGATATGCTAAAGAAACCCAGTAGGAGCAGGGCTGCTGCATCCCAGGAATATTCCATGAATTATGTTTCACTGCTGCTCCTCATCATATGTGCCCGGCTCTTCATTATACTTGGAGAACACAAAGTACAAAATAATTGCTCTTTTCACTTCCTTTCACTGCTTTCTATGGACATTTCTCTTGGGTCTGTTCCCAGATCTTTTGATTCTTATGTTGCTCCACTGCTTTTGAGTTTTGCCTTTGTAAGAAGCTCTGAACTACCAGCCCCATTGCACACTCTCCCCATGACTGGCTGCTTCTTTACCTGCACTTGCCCCTAGTCATTCCTTTCCCTCAGAACTCGTTCCTTCATCTATCTTGAAACAAAGTTCTGCAGAACAACAGTTCCAGGTTCAAAGAGCGGTTCTTAGCCTTACAGATGTGTTTGCATGATGATTTATTATCTTTCTAACTCTGTTATGAGCCCTTGCTTAGAATGAGAGTAATGAGAGAACATCCTCCTTGTCACCCTGCATACAAGGCCATTCCCAATGACACTGAGCATGCAAATATTATCCAGAAACCACGTTTTCTATTAGCACCCTGGGGATTCCCATGACTTGGATCAAATCCCTTACCAAAACACCTTGATTGGAAATGTTAACACTATAACGGCACAAAAAAATTTACTGCAAAAGAAAGCACACAAAGTAGACTGCGCTTCTTGTCTGCAGTGGCAGAGGATTAGTATTAAGCACAATTTCTTCAGCCCCTCCACCTGAGCACTGCTTCTTATGTGCAGATCAGTTACCAGTCCAACAGCTCTGCTACTTCTGAGCCATGGATATCTGTAGAAAAGTGTTAGAGGAAACCCAGAAGCTCTGGCGTTGCCCAGATCCTTCCAAAAACTGCTGCCATCCCTGCAGATCTTCTTTCTCCTGTAAGGTGGCTGTTCTACTATATGATGCCTCTTAAGTTTACTGCTCCTTGTAAACGTGAACTGGAGCCAGCTAAGAAAAAAGTTTTCTCACTCATCTGCCCAGTGACCTTTTTGTCAGATTTCTGCACCTTGAAGTCCTTCAGTATTTTCCAATTACATTGACAATCAGTATGTGTCACCTCTGGAAAGAAAATTGCTTCCACGAAGTTTCCACAACAGTTTCTGCTCATTGCTTTATCATTGCTTTATGTACTGTGTTCTCTCTTCACCAGAAGCTATTTGCAAAATGACTTCTTGCTCCGTCTTGAGAGTCCATCTCTCGAGCAGACTGTTAGAGGAATTGCCCAATCAACCAGCTGCTTTCCTGTGCATCCTGTTTTCTGCTTGCTGTAACGATGGCATTCATTAAAGGTACAGCCTTTCCATATTGAGAAGCATCTGTAAATTAAGGTTAGAAGGACTAATATTTAAACGTACTACTTGTATACAGTACTTTCGGAATGCTGCTTTTTGTTTCAGTTCTTCTTGAATGGGCTAGATCAGAAATCCGAGGCTTATCTGACTTGTTTGTTTCTTTTTTGTGCGGAAGTCACCAGCCATAACTGTTGTGAATGTCCGGGCAGCATTTTGAGGCAGGACTGAACTTTCCTTTTACTCTCTTTATATCTAAAGCAGCAACAGTGAAATCACTGTTAAAATGAAGCACTTCTCCATGGAGGTGCTTCCTAGAATGATTTTTATATAACTTGCAAGGTCAAAATTAGATTTTGGGACCTTCATGTTATCAAGCTGCTGTAAGTTAATGATCACATCACAGAAACATTCTTGAGTATTAGCCAGTGCAAATATATTGGAAACAATTTTTGCCTAAAGCACATCTAAATTCAGTTCTGAGCTTCAGCTGATCAACAGGGTTTATATTAATTCACAAGAGAAGAAAATGGTTCATGGTCTGGTTTACAAGATGCCTGAGTTACAGGACAGCTGTTGAATCTGGAAGTTCCCCATCCCATGCACTAGGGTACTGGAGTCTGCTACATGCAGCCTTCTATCTGGATAAATCCTACTTTTGTTCTTTTCTTCTTTTTGCACAAGGCAAATCAGAATGATTTTATCTGGCAAAACTTTCTGTATGACCCAACTGTATGAAAATTATGTATGTGGGACCAGATTCTGTATCCTGGGTCATGCTGGGTGTGATATTATGAAAAGGTCTAAAGGTGTAGATGAGCCTACTGAATTGGTATAAGACTATGCAGCAAAAAGAGGGGAGCCTACTTCTTAATTACTTTTTTTGTGTGAATAGAAATCTATAAGACATCTCTAAAATCTTGCAAGACCAAGGAGTTAATGTTTTTCCACGTTCTGAAGTTTCTGTGCATTTTAAATACATTTTTGAAAGACCTATTTCATCCATGCAGGCTATTCACATCATGTAACTTCATTCCAGATTCATATTATTAATGGAGGATAAAGACATAGTCTGAATATTCTTATGTGTATCTTTGAGCAGTCTCTCTCTTTTCAGTGTTTATGTAAAGACACAGGGCTCCTAAAGTGGACACCTAACTTAGGTGTTTGTATCTATTGACCAGAGTGCCTACATTATCATCATTAAACTATGAAGAGCTATCACTTTAACTATGGAAATACAACTTTCCAAACATGAAGGTTTTTTTAAAGCAATGGCTTAAATGACAGGGATTGTGGAAACTTCTGTTTTGCAAATCCTGGGCTCCAGCTATTATTTTCCAGTTGTTTATTTCTCATGCATTAGCTCTAGTTTTTCTTTTCCCAACTCTCATCATGATAATGCAGAATTCATTTCAAAATCTTGGCTATGCCAATATGGTAAACCAAAGTATATTTATTAGAGAAGTGATGCAAAATACAAAAACGTTGGTATGCAATGAGGTTGTTGAACTTCTCTCCCTTAAAAAACAACCTGATCTTGCAGAGATGATTTAAGAATGTGCTGTGGTTGCTGACAGCAGAATTAAGTAAATGTCTTGCATTGCTAGATTCTACAGTGTAAATTCTAAGTAGTGTGATTACTATAGCTCCTGTATTTCTTAGGACATCATATACAGCTTAAAGTTCTCTAAAACACACCCTCATTAGGGTGTGAGGTGTGATCCTGGTGTCCTAAACATAGCCTAAACACTTATTAAACATTGCTATTCACAGGGAAGCATATGTTTATCAGAGGTGTAATTACACTTTATTTATTTGGCATCTGCTGAGGTGAAAAGAAGTATTGCTATTTACCAGGAGTGGGACTGGTCCCATGAAAATTATCTATTATACACAGGTGTAAATTGAGCTGGTTCAGCATCAGCAGTTACCTCTGAGCTTACTGGTTCCTGGCTGGCGTCCTACTATTTATTGGCTAGTTGTAGGGGTGTCCAAAAGTAATCATAGGCACAGAATTTCAGGCCAGCCAAATCTGAAGACTAGAAATTATGTTTGAAGCTAGCAGAAAATATTCTTAAGCTTGACTGTATAAGTAATATCAGCCTAGCCTTCTACAATACATTGAAATGTCACTATTTTACATGTGATCACTGGTAACAAATACAGAAATTGATGTACATAACTCAGATTACATGACCTGAACACTGTATTACATTAGAAATGATCTAAATGTATGTATTTTCTTAACGTTGTGTGGAACAGTTTATGAATTTAAAGATGCTGTTTCGTGACCAGTCTTTCATGCCCTGCCACTTCATCCACCCTGTTTGTCCCACACCAAAGGGCATGGGAGAGGGCCCTGTGTTGGTGCTGCAAGGGAAGAAGAAGGGAAATTTGTGACTGGTGAAATGGGTCTTGGGAGAATTGACCTTCATATGATTTCGACAATGATGAGTCATGCTACCTCCATGACTCACATCCTCAGGACTATGCCCTGCAAATACTAATATGCACACCAGTATGTACACCATGTAATTCTTTTGAGCAAAGCTATTAGTGTGCAAGTCATTACAGAAACAGACCTGTGTAATAAAGAACTGTTCTTTAATGTACATTTTATTTTTTCTAAATGTTTCTCTTCAGTTAAGACGGCAAAGCTATGTTCCTGTTTATTCTGTTCCTTAAAACTTCACTGAAGAAAAAATGGCAAAATTAAAATTTTTCCTGAGCAAGGAAGAATAAGGGCTGCAGAATGCGATTCCTGTTTGAGAAGGAGAAAAATAGACATAGAAGAACAGGTTTTGAAAGGTACTTTTTTTAATCTCGGTCAGTAACAATCTAATCTTTAACATATTAATGTAATATGGATTTAGCTCAGTGTAATTCCTGAGAGTTTCCACTGGGAAACAGTTTTCTCTCTACATAGACTTGGCTAATGCAACTTGATGTAGAATAACCAGAAATTTCATTTGAAACCACAGAATCCTGAGACAAAGAAAGACATCGAGAGCTTTCACAGTGTGGGAGGAGGATGACACAATTTCTGATTGCCTGGAGCAAGATGGGACTGTAGCAGAGACCTCAAAATGACTAATTTGGACACAATTCACGCCTAGATTTTATTCTGTGTTTTCATTTCATTTCTCTTTTACATGGCCCCGCTGGGCACCATACCTTTTTTTTTTTATGCTTTACATAAGAATATTACTTTTTCCTCCTCTTCAGTCTCACCATCTAGGAAATAATATCGAGTATTATGGATAGGTAATCAGCTAAAAATTCACCATTTTCATAATTTAATGGTAGTTTTGATGTAGGAAGAGTCTTGATGAGTGAATAAACACCATAATGTCGAAACAATGATCTATTGGGATCGGGGTCTGTGTTCACGTCTACTTTTGTATATCTCTTCTTCTAACATGATCAGCCTAAGGGCTAACAAGACTTACTTACCTATCCTATTTTTTGTGTAAGTCAAACAAAAAAATTATTAGTGAAGCCTGGGTGATCACTGGTGGATTTAAGTCACATGATAGCTAGTTGTGATTAAGACCACTGCTTTACTACTGTAATTTTTCAGACTTAATTGTAGATACTGTTAAAGGTAAAGTTTATATATACATAATTCTAATGTTCCTAAATTGATTCTCAAGAAACAGATTTATTAAACAGAGCATCATCAAAAGTTGCAAATGATTCATGTTCAAGAAGCCACAATACATTGGCCCTGAATGGTGGGAAATTGTTCATTCTGTTAATAGAAATATTATCTTCATATAAAAAATAGCCCAGAGATGCTACACATTAAAAAGTATTGATTCTTTTAGATTTAAGCCCTCTTTAGAGCTGGCATTTGCTATTATGTTCTCTGTTCATGGTATAGTTGAAAGTTATTAATATTTTTTTCCTTATTGAACTTCTTAAGCTAAAATAGGTATTGTCTACTCTATGACAGTTCATAGCAGAATCCCTTAAACACCTATTTTCTAGAGGGTCTTACACAGGAAAAAAAATATATACATATGTTTATGCCTTTAGGTGTATATATATATATAAACACACATATATGTGGATGAATTCATTGACTGCAATCAAACTGCATCATCAGAAACTGAGATACACATTACTTCATTGCTGAGCTGCTCAGTTTTCCAAATGCGTGGTCAGAGCAAGGATGGGAAACAAGGAATTGCTATCAAAGATGTTCCTTTCAGATGTTCCCAAATAGTGCCTTTCTAGGATATGATGTAGAATGAAAAGCATCTTTTGATCCTTTGCTGTGTTTGGATAGGCAGATGGCAGGATTAGGATTTTTTTATTATTATTATTATTATTTTTATTATTATTATTTTAGTTTCTTTCTTTCTTATTTGCAAGTGTCAAGTGTGGAGGTGTTTGCCTGCACTTTGCCTCTGTGTATGAGAGTGCCATGCACGCACTTACTGCCTTGCTCCTTCACAAAAATCTGCTGCTGTTCAGTGATCCCCAAAAAAGGCTACATGTCAACGCATATTGGGGTTGTGTTTGAATCCAGATTTGCCTCCTGGCTGGATCAACTATGCAAACACAAGGTTTGACACAGGCACGGGTATAAGGCAAGCTGGAAAGGTCTGTGGGAGGAGAGAAGCTGAGGTCTCTTAGCAGTGTGCACCCTGACTACAAAATAGATGAACTGGTCATGGGTACTGCTGTGAAAAGCACATCTAGCATCAGGAAGACAAGACAGCCTCAGATCCTGGCAATGGCAGTGGGGGGTGGGGGGTGAAGACCTTCAGCTTGAAAGCAAGGAGCTGCTGTTTGGGACTGCTGGCATCCGTAACCCATACTGCTTTCTAACGTAGGTGTCTGTTATATTTGGAAGAACATATATATTATTCACAGAGAATCAGTGAAACTGCATTCCGCTTCCTACCTGCCAGCCTTGGACCTGTGTTAGCCAGGCATCTAGTCTGATGAAAGCTGCCACTTCTGTGTTATTTAATTGATGTTTTTCTCCATACGCTATGCATTCCTTCACAGGAGGACAGGGCCCGTGTGGCACAGCTCTCAGGTTTCTCCAGGACCTTCATGGACACGCAGGGGTAGATATGAGGAGCATTATCTAGGTACAACCTGTGAATAAAGAGCAATTAGGGAAAGGCCCCAGAGGTCTTTGATACTGCTTTCCCTGTGCCAGGCTTGCCACACCTCTCTCAAGTGTGGGGGTTCTTGAAGCTAGAGTGAAGGACACCAGCTCCTGGCTTTGGTAACACCTCTCCACATAAGAGAGTCATGTGCTCACTGGCTGGTGATCCAATTCCCAAAGGCAGAGGGTATTCCCACCAGCTCGTCTCCTGGACACAGCAGTCACTGTGGCCAGGGCTTGCAGAAGTCATCCTGTCCCTTCACCTGGAAAAAGAACTGCTGGAAGATGGGCAGGAATTTTTTCCAGGTGTCCACCCGGGCATTGCTTTTGCACTATTTGATCAATCCGTCACAACACCTTGCAGCGTGTGTTGTCCAGAGGGGTGAATGGGAGGGAGGCATTTGGGCAGCAAGTGCCGGTAGTTTTGCATGGACAGCTGAAGGGCTTCTGCATCCGAGCTCTGGTGGTACTGCGGACACGGCTGCGGGGGACATGCCGTGATTGCTGGAGCTTTGCGGGACAGCCTCGCTACAGAAAGTGTGAAACCACACGAGCAACAGGAGTGCTGAGGCGTGTGGCCAAATAATCGCTACTCTTGCAGTAAGCGCCCCAAACCAAGTACTTCTGGGACGAAGGTGCCTGTCACCAAGTTACTTCGAGCTACGGGTCCGCCCCTCTTGCAGGAAACAACCGGCCAACCGCAGATGCAGCCCGGCGCAGGGGTGCCCTTCCAGACGGGGGAAGGCGCGCCCGCCCGACCCCTTGCCGGGGAGCGGGGGGTGGCGGGGACGCGCACCTCGCGGGGCAGCAGGGCAGCGGCAAAGCGGCGGCCCCGGCCGCGGCAGGGCCGTGGCAGGACGCGGGGCCGGGCGGGGGGCAGCCGGCGGAGAGGCGGGCGGGGGGCGGTGCTGCCGGCGGGGCGGGCTCCCGCTGGCGGGCGCGGGGCCGGGGCCGCCGCCGCCGCGCTGGCGTGGGGCAGGGCCGCGCCGCAGCGAGCAGAGCCCTGCGGCAGGTGGGGCGCGGCGGCTGGCGGCGGGAGGGCGTGCGGCCGCCTGCAGGTCAGCGGGGGCTCCGCGGGGCGAGCGGGGGGAGGTGCGGGCTCCCCGGCGCGCGTCACCCCTGCGGGGCTCCCGTCGCTCGAGGGGGCGCGGCCGGGGGGCGGCCGGGGCGGGGGAGCGGGGGCAGCGGGCAGGTGCGGCACCGGGGCGGCCTCGGCTGCCTCCGCGGGAGCCCGGGCGTGGGGGCGGTGGGCGCCGGAAAGCCGTGGGTCTGAGGTGCCGAGGGTTGGTGCCCCCCTTTTGAGCAGGGAGCTGCCGCCGATGCGGGTTTTTTTTGCAATGCGATTGCGGTGCGTGCCGGCCGGTTGTACTGGCTTGGAATCCTCGCTTAGTTTGTTGGCACGGGGTGAAATCCTTTATGGCACGGCATGTCCTTCAGCACTGTACAGAGATCCGCTGCGTTCTCGTACCACGGCTGAAGTGAGCTACTGACTTCGTGTATTAACTTCTTTGATAGTTTCTGGCATGGGAATTTACGCTTAGTAAATAAAGTAGAAGAGTTTGTAGTAACTGCAATTATACTTGTTTCCATACCTGGGAAGAAAAATTTGCTCTGTGGGCCACTTGTGATGATACTCTTCAGCTGGGTAATGCTTAGGTGTGCACGGGGGACTTACTGTGCTGAAGGGGTCTGGTCTTCCATTCAAGGGTTTTACAGGCTGGGAAACCAGTCCACTGGTTGATTCTGAAAGTTTTCTGGCTTTCAGGCACCTGAGAAAGCCTTGTGGGTTTATTAGACTTAGCAGACTTAGTTGGAAATTCTCTCCAAACCTTATTGATTGTGGGGGTGCTTATTGTATATATCTCAAATATTTATACAGATACATAATACTGAAGTAAGTAATGGGCATAAAACATTTATTTGAAGAGCTATGATAAGTATTTTCCTTAGGAAATTCAGTTTTCATCATGAAGACTTTGATAGGATACAGTGTATTAAAGATGCACAAAATTAAGGCAAACGTCATTCTGGGTTGCATAACAGGAGTGTTGCAGATGTGTGATGGCATCTTTTGGTAGCTGTGACTTTGGGGTCTGTGTCAGGTAACGGTACTGTCTGGGATTTTGGACATTATGGTTCCAGCAGAGTCTTACCAGTTCGGCAGGAGATGAGTAGCAAAGGTAATCAGAGGTGATCAGAGATCTAGAAAACATAACCTATGAGAAAATAGTGAATGGACTGGAATGTTACAGTCTAGGAAGCAAAGACTGATGAGAGATGTGATAATAATCTTCAACTGTGTAAGTGGTTGCTGCAGAGTGGCGGGAACCAAGCTGTTCTCCACATCCAGTGGAGATGTAACAAGCACCAGCATGCTGAACTGCAGCAGGAGGCGTTAGGTTAAATGGTAGGGAAAGTCCTGTCTGACTGTACAGGTAATTGAGCATTGGGTTGACCAGGTAGGGTGTGGAATCTCCTTTGCTGGAGCTTTTTAAGATCAGATCTAACAAACATTTACTAGAAATGCTTAGGGCAAAGGTGACCCTGCCTTTCTGTTAACAGTGAGAGCCACTACATGACCTCTCCAGGTCCCTTACAGGCTCCTGGGGTGCCAGAGCCTACCAGGACACCAGCCTGTGAACTCACACTCTTGGTGATGATAATGCATATCAAAGAAGCAGGTTTGTAAGGTAAACACAGCTCAGTAATCTATTTATAATATTTAACTCACAGCCTGACTTTTATGCTAGATCTTGTGATTCTTCTTCCTTCTGCTCAGACTGCATTTACAGTTGTTCTAAGAGCCGCAGTGGATGATCTGCTGAAGAACATCACACCTTGGTTTTGCACCATCACAACCAGTGAATCAGCTTACGGGTAAAGGTTAGGAGATTTGAGGTTAGTTTCAAAGTGCAGTTCTGTAAGCTGTATCACACTGCTCCCTTCAGGTCCTCCATATTACAGGTGTGTCTCAGGCAGTCCCTGAGGCAAAACTGCTTCAGTTTAATTTATAGCTATCTTGGCTGTGATCATCATCTTTGAAATTACTTCGATTATAATTCAGTTTTTAATCATATTTTGAAAAGTGTAGTTTGTCCTACTGCATTAAACATGGTTTTTGTACACTCCAGTTATTAGGCCTGGAATGAGACTTGGTGCTTTTCTTCCCTTGCCTCCGTTACCTAGAAGCTTTTACTCTTTAGCTCAAGTTTTATTCTTTTATTATGTTATTCTTTGCGTTATTATTATCAATTTACATATTATTTATTTTAAAAATTCTACCACATTCTTCGCTTCCAGTGAGTGGTTGTGAAATTATCTTACAGTCCAAAATAGGATCACTTAAGTTTTTTGAACATCCCTGTTTTATAAGAGTGGGAACAGACAAGGCCTAACCTCTCTAGGTGATTTGTTATTATTTCGTGTCCCTGTGTTCTGCCCTTACTACTTTAGAAAGGCATTGAATAAAGCTGATTCAGTCTTTCCAGTGTCTCTTTATAGGACAGGCCTTTTTAATGCTCTTAGTCATCTCTATTATTAAGATGTCTTTGTTTCTGCCTTTTTTCTCTTCCTTGAGCTGACATGACCAGAGCTGAGCCCAGTAATCCTGCCAAAAACGCGCTGTTCCTGAGGCATCTTCTGCTGCTTCCTCCTCGGCTGCTTCCCTTGCTTCCCAGCATGCTCGCGGTGGCACAGCAGTCTGGAGTGCTCGAAGAGACAAAAATGCACCTTATGAAATGCACTGTCTTGCATTCCGTTTTTCTGATGTCGGTTTGTTGCCCTGTACGCCCTCAGAGTTTCCCTGAATCATCTGAAAGGATGTGTTTTGTCAGGGCACAGCAGTGGGGGCTGCCCATGGCGGGGCGGCAGGGAAGGGCCCACAGCCAGGGCCTGTCCCACTGCCCCAGCAGCAATGGGGCAGCCCCAGCCCCGGGCATCGGGCACCTCCCTGGGCACAGGCTGCGGCCACCCAGGCCGTGGACCTTCGCCAGGGCCGGTGGCTGGGCTGTGGGGAGCTGGAGAGTGGCCCTGCTGTGGTGTCACTGGGGCAGGGCCTGGTGGCCCTGGGGGCTGACATGGGGCCTGGGATGTGGGAAGGGACCAGTAAAGGCCTGTTAGTGCTGTGAGTGCTCTGACACATTTCAAAGCTTCACTGATCCAAACTTTGTGTTGAAGATGTGTGCAATTACCCATTAGCACAGTGGAGGGTATCTGAAGTATCCAAAGATGTGGGTTTTGGGAAGCATGAGCCTGCAGAGACTAGAAGGCAAACTTTGCCATGTATCCCAGGCTGACAGGACACAAGGAGATTGCCAGAGAGTTTATCTCCCCCAGATACTCAAAACAGCAAGGTCTCTAGAAGAGTGTTTTAGAGGTGTGTGTGGTTCAGCACCCTGTCCTGCAGCAGGTCCTTGGCTTGGCTGCGCTGGAGCATGTAGTGGCGCAGGCTTTGATGCCCCCAGGGCACCCTCTGCCTGGAGGATCCAGTGCAGCCACCATGCACAGATCTATGCATTGGAGATGGCTCCATCAGTCAGGGACTGCCTGTAAATAGCCAACTCCACTAGTCCAAAGTAAAATTCTGGGGTAAGCAGCAAATTGTTCAGGAGGTTGCTGCACCATAGCAATACATCCTGCTTTGTTAAATAAAAAATATAATCGGGGTTTGGCATTTCTTCCCTGCTTTTGCCCATGAAAAACAGGCTGAGCCCTGCAAGGTTTCTGTGTTCCTTCATTTAGAACTGGACTGGCTGTGGAAAAAAGCAGTATATGGTAGAAGAAAACTTAAGACCCGTGGGGGCATAGGCAAAATTGCTTGAGAGGTTTTTTGCCTCTTTCTAGTTTCTGTGGTACTGGGGTACTGTGAAACTTACAAAATAAACTTTTCTAAGTTACCACTAATGTGCACAGACATTGTTTTAAAGCAGCGCTGATTGATTTAGCCTTCTAGGGTAGATGTCAGGCACGCTATTCGTGATTAACAGCAGATAGAAACCAGGGAGATGAGCAATGTTGATCATACTGAATAATGTTATGAATGGAAATAAGAGTACAAAGTAAATACATGTCAACCTTTTGGAATTTTGTGTGATTTATATCGTTTCAGTGTTGGATTGAGTAATTGATCTTTTTATTGGTGTGTTTTATGCTGTAATGAAACTGGATCTAAATAGTGAGAAGTTAATAGCTGCTATAAGTAAAACACACAGGCACTGGAATGAGACACATTCTCTATAACCAAGAACATGCAAAAATTGCAGGGAAGTTTGTTTGAACTTGATGTGGTGAAAAATAAAACTATTGTTCAAGCCAGTGAAAGATTTACATTCTTCCTTGAATTCTCTGTCAGTTCAAAGTAAGCCTGTTAAGAGTGCCGCATTAGCACATAGGAAATCTAAATTTCTGTCTCATATATTGGTACTTTAAGGCCTCTTCATAATTCAGACTTCTATATTCCAAGATTTTTCTCTTTCCCATGATTAGTTCCAGTAGCTTGCTCTGAAGCTCTGGTTTGAGGCATGAGACACTGAGCTAATAACAAAGAGTGGCTGGAGGCTTCTTAGCAGTGTAGACAGAAATAAATAGCTTTGTGGCAAAATGAGCAGGTTCTGCAGATCGCAGGGGGAAGACGAGAGGTTGGGATCAATCGCAACTCTTCTGGGGCAGGAGGGGTTTGAGATGTAAGGACCATCTGCCTTTGGCTGTGGCACTAGGGGCGGGGGTCTGCTGGGAATAGACATGGGGACAGAGGTATGAGGAAGGCTCAGGGTATTTTTAGGACAGGGAAGGTTTGAGGAGGTTTGTGGCAGCAAGATCTCTCTTATTCCTTCACGCTTTCCACCCAAACCGTGTCTCCTCATTGTCTTCTCCACTGTCCCATGTTGTGGGTGCCTCTTGTCACCTTTGTGGCCATCCATTTTTTCTCAAGCTAACAGTTTTCCTTTCCCTCTTCATTGGCCACTGCCAACTCTCCTCCCCCTCTCAGGTTTGGGAAAAGAGCTGGGGTCTCAGTATCATTTGTTCTGGCTGTTGGGAAGGTGATAAAGGGCTATATGAAGAGAAATGAGGGGACTGTGCAGAGGTGAAGACACCACCCCAGTGACCTTGAAGAGCAAGGTTTGCTTCTCCTGCTGACCTGTGTGACATGAGAGAGATGTACAGCAGATCCTGCTGCTGCCTCATTTACACTCCTCTTGAAGTACTGTATAAATTAGGAGGTGCTAATCAACGGTTTGGGATGTAGGTCTGTCATCCCCGTCTTCTTTTGCATAGGTAAAATCTGCTGGTAGAAGTGGACTACTTGCTTACAAGTGTGCAGGTTTGTTGGGTGTAAAAGACCTTGAACAAAGAAGTGATTGTTGGGTTTTGTATGTTCTAGTTAGGAAGTTAAGATTATCTGGGATGGCTCTAAAATTGTTGGTCTGGACATGGCATATCCACATCTGAAGCAGCTGTAGTACACTGTATATTTGCTGATGTGACAAAACTTGCAGGATTTTTGTAAAGGTTTTACCTTTGGAATATACTAGAAAAGCATCTTTATCCAAGCTGTTGTTGAAAGGGAGAAAATGAGCTGCTGAAATGAAGAGTGTCCCAACTTCTGTGGTTGGAGTGTACATTAACACTGATAACTGGTAGCTCAGAACATTTTTGTATATTTTAAAAACCATTTACTCTACCCGAAGCTTTCTATATTTTTAATATTTTGTCCAACTTATCAAATGTACAGTATTGATTTGCATTATCCAAACTGTCAATTCTTATCCCCTTTCTTTTCCGTAAGTCTTCAGAGCCATGGTGATGATAAAACATGTTATAACTTGCCTGAACTCATTTATATCCTACATCAACAGGAAGTGGAAAAAAAACCCCGGAGCTCTAGTTTGAGATTAATCCAACAGTTTTTAAAGCATGCCAGCTTGTATTTTCCAAAATGTTTTATAACAATCTGTACTTTCTTCATTAAGCAGAGTTAATGATTTCCAAAAGTTTTCTTTTTAGACGAAACTGTTGCAGCATATAAAAATGAGACCGATTAAGGTGATTTGAAGACACATAAGAGTACTGTAGTTGGTATAACAGCAGGAGTATGTCTAGGCTCAGCCTTTAACAGACACTTGGGAAGCCTTTGTTGTCAAGAGTACCTTGTGCTTCTTTTGGTCTCAATAGGTAATTCCAAGCTTTGTCCCCTTATGAGTTCCCTAATTCCACAACAGCTTGCAGTATCTTATGTGGAGAGCTTGAGATAACATTACATAGTTGTATCAACAGTACAATTTATTAACATACCAGATTATTGAGCTCAGTTTAAAATCTTGTGGTATAACCTTATCTTCACTAAAGTGTGCAAAATTGTGTGAACTTTTGCCAGACTAGCAGGGGAGCTGCCAGGGACCACACAGTCCCATGATGAGCTTTCTAGACTATCCATGTAATGTGTACACTTGAGGGAAGATGTATGAAGCAGCACTTTAATTCTTTTCTTCATATCAGACGCTTAAAAAGGTTCAAATTAGAGGTGCAATTAGAAAAGTACCTACTGCCTTCAGTGTCCTCAGATGTGATAATTTCTTTTTCTTAGTCTTTTAACCACCTGGGATCTCCTGGGTGGCTCTCTTGGAGCTCTTACCCAGACAGACTCCATTAGAGATCCAAGCAAGGCTGTTTAAATAAACGTCTCTTCCTTTAATTGCGGCTCTCTTTGACCAGATCAGCATGTTCCTACTTACTTGCACATGGGGCCTGACCCTGATTTTCTATTTCCCCTTTCCTTATTGCAAGTAGGGAAGTTAGAATAATATTAACAGTTAAATAAAAAGGCAGAGGAGAAAATAAACACTAGAAGTGTAGCTGCAGTGTCCTATGTGGAGGAGGCAGGCATATCTGTGCAAAAACTCAGAGGGTGGGTGAGTTATGTAGAATATGACTTGAAGATGGAAGAAGAAGGAGTGGACCATTGCTGGACTGTTTGGGTCATGAATTCATTCCTTTCTGAGCTGTGGCAAATGTTTCCAAACAAAAAGCCACTCTGTGGGAAATAGCTCTCTGAGATTAGGCTGTATGCCCAAATCAAAAACCCAGGTGAATTTATATAATGCTGAATTTCCATACAATTGGAGGATTGATTGCTTATGGGAAGTGGACATGGGAGTCTGCAGCTCTTAAAATCTTAGCCTTGATAGCACAGGACTGAAAGATAAAGTAGATGACTCCTGGCAGGATATCACTGACCTGAATGTCAGTGTCTTGGTGAGGAACGGTGTGCCCTCCTTTCCCAAGTGGAATAGTATCTGTGTAGCCACCACATTTTGTTTAAAAGGTTTCCATTAGGAGGGAGCAGAACTGGGTGGGCAGAAGTGAGACAATTTTTGAGATACTCCATGAGATAGAACAATGTGGACAAGCACAGCCAAGAACATTGGGACTATGTAAAAACTGGAGCCCTTCATAGCAACTTAAAACAAAGGAAGCTTTAGGTGGAAATGCAAAAATAAAAGGTGTTAACATGTCGAGGGGAATTTTCAGAGACGACCCCCCTAATTATCTTACTTAAGGGAAACTGAAACCCTCACCTGCTGAAAAGAAGTCATCTTTGTCTTTCAGGAACTCCTTGTCACTTGCAGAGAAAGTGAGAATCAAATGTCAACCCCAAGCAAACCAACCCAATCAATTAAATGGCTTTTTTAATAGCTGTGGCTGCAAGTTGAGAGAAAAAAAAATGGGAAAATAATGGCAAGTAAGGCACCTGGAGGAGATTCTTTCTGTTCCTGAAAAGCAAAATTGAGAGTCCTTCAGGTCCTATGTAGAATTGCACAAATCATGAGAAATCACTGAAGATAAAATGTATCTAAATGCTGGCAATATATTAAACTGTGAAAAATGTACTGTTGCAGTATAATAGATGATAAAGTGATAAAGGAGTTTTTTGCCTTTTTACCACCATGGAAAAAATGAGGGGTGGGGAACGGGAGGAAGATTTGCTGAATAGGAGTAACAGTGGTTTTGTTTTCTTGAAGACCCAGACAATGGAGTTTTATGTTTGTTATTCCCTGATGAATTTGCAATGAGGAGAAAGGAATGTAATTGTATGCCCCTGTGATTAAGTCCATTTGCTGTGCAAAGAGGCCCGAATGGTCATGGCATGCTCAATGACTCAGCTGAAACCATCATTAACAACTTTTGCCAAAAGGGAGAAGGAAGCGAGGATGCAGAGGATTCCATTAAGGAGCTCTAAAGAGAGGACAGCTGCACCTAATTTTCAGAAGCGCATAGTTGTCTTCGAGGAAGCCAAGCAGTACCAAGAAAAAAAGCTTAATTTTTAGTTCCTAAAGAGTAAAGTAATTCCATTTATTTTGTCTCTTATTTTCTTTTCCAGTATGGGTTTAAATGAGGCATCTGCCCTGAGAAGAGGTGTTTCTGTCAAAGGAGACTTTCTTCTTTGTGTATGCATAAGTGTGCCTCCTTATGTGAAGTACTCACTATAGGTAATCAGTAGTTCGTGGTTTGATGGTGCCTGATAATAGCAAGAAAAAGTCATTCAACAAAACTGTCCTGGAGCTGTCCAATACAGAGCATTTTGTTTCGTCAAAAGTTTCGGTGCTTTGCAGAGGACCTGATTCTCTCTGCTCCTCAGCACTTGACTACATGCAGTTTTGGATTTTTAAGCAGAGCTGGGGTAACGTATGTCTTCTGCTCCGGCAGAATTATTTGTAGGATGCCTTTGGAGAGTTGGGCAAATGCAGGGAATGAAATCCAGTTCAGAAATCAAAGTGATATGAAAATTTCATTATATGGTGATTTCATCCTGAAAACTACACTACACTAACACCGAAATAGAACTCAAGCACAGATGATTGACACCTGAAGTAACTATATAATCACTTTAAATCATTAGCCTGTTTACTTGTTTGAATAAACAGTAGGCAGCTTTTCTCTCCTGAAAACGATTAGGCCAAGATGGAGAGAGTATTTTGATACTATGGAAAATACTCATAAGTATTATGACAATTATTATGAAATAATCCTATTACATTTTTTGTGACATAGACATTTTGCCACCTTTTCCCCAAAGTGATCATTTTCTAGTCTTGTTTGCTTATATATTGCCACTGGTTGATATTTTAAACTTAGTTTCATTGTTATGAAAGCGTATTTTACAATATGGCTGAAAAGTAATTGACTTTCTGTGTTTGTATATATGCTCTTTTCACCTTTTAGTATCTGACAACCAATAATCATGTGTCTAGGTACAGACTTCATCTTTAACAAGGTCGATCCAAAATACACATGACAGCATTTGATTTTAAGGATCTAAACTATAAAGCAATGCTTGTGGATTATGAAATAGTTGCTAGTTATTATGACTAAATGATAGCTAAATCCTGTTACTTGCAAATTGATTGTGAATGCTGATTAATTGTACAGCCTGTATAAGAACAGAGAATATAATCACACATTTTGGAATCAGGCTTAGAACCAAGAAAATCTGTTTTAGTTAAACAGTGGATCAATATCTTACAGATGTAAGAGAACAATATATGATATTATGCACACCATCTTTGGATGTTGATGCTACATCCCAGTGATTCCTCCGATTAGACCTTTTTGTTTAAGGAGATTACATTTTTATACAAAATCTTTCTAACATGGTAAGTAAATGTATGAAATTAATTATTTCATTGTGTGGAGTGTCTAGATTTCACAGATTACTTATATAACTATTGTGGTCTTAAAGGACCTGCAAATACCACCGCTGTTGCACTGGCAAATGTAGCTTCTATAAAATGTGCCTGAACATATTAACATTTTATTCAGTATTTCAGTAGTTTAGTATTTGGCGAATAAAGTATCAAAATTAAGGGACTAGAATTTCAAAGAATACTTTTTGAACTGTGGTTGTTTCTTTTACGTGAAAAGCAATGTTACGTGGTGGTTAGAGCACAGCATGTAATTCTGTAACTGGAAATAGAACAGCTGTTACTTAAACTTACAATGTAACATGTATGCTTATTTATTTTGATGACATCCTGACTTGTTTTGTTTGGAGGCCCAGTCCTACAGAACATGCAGTGTTTATTTAGGCCTGAATGCAGCTGATTACAGTCCAGGTGCAAATTTTGTGAAAGTTCAGATGGCTATTAATTTATTTGGGCCTTTTTTTGAGTGGAAACAGAAGTCCACCTAGTCATTTTAAGTTGAAGGAGTGACACTGTACCTGTACAAAGATTGGTTTTGTCTAAACCCATAGGTGCTTGTTTTACATCTTGCAGGTAAATACTGTATTTATTTTACATTTTTATTTTATAGTTTACATATTTTTTATACTTCAGCACAGAACGTAGGCTGTAATATATTTTACTATAGAAAAATATGTTGAACTTTACTGAAAACAAAATTGTCGATCTCCCTTAGTATTAAATTCTGTACAAAATTTTCTATGTACTTTGGTTCTGATCAGGTAATATTGCTATTGGCTTGTGCTAACAAGTGAACTGTTAATGAATGGACGATCAAAATCTGTGTGGAACTGAAACCAGTGAAGTGCTTTGGGTGAGAGATGACAAATTTCTTTGGTCTTACTTGTGGGCAGACAGTAAGGAGCACAGTGATGCAGCTGAAGTTAAATGAGTGATATTTCCAAGTCACAATAAAGAAACTTGATTTTCAGGCTTCCATGGGACACATGGGAACACAGAAAAATGGGAAGAATGAAACTGAGAAGCAGAGACCACTGGTTTCTGCGAATGCAGCTTTCAGCAAACAGCACCTAAGTTAAATTTTGCATCTCTGTTTCAAAGCACAGAATCTACTGCAGAGCATCTGTGTTCTGCATTACTAGTACATTCTGGCTTCTTTAGGGCTGCTCTCTGATAAAGAAATGAGTCTTGACTGTATCATTCCTCAAAGGCCTAAGGACTTTAGTCTGTAACTTTTACTTTAGATGCCTAAGTCTGACACTTAAATGCCATAGAGACTCTTGCTTCCACTCAACCCCAGGGGTAATGGAAGTCATTATGCCTGCGTTTCCGTCAATAAAAGTTCCTACACACCTGTATGTCTGATGCTAGGCATGTCTAGAACCGTGTCTCCCAGTAGGTACCTAGCACAAGCCTGATTCCTAGAAGGGTTTACAGAGTAGAAATTCTTCTCTTGTCTGTGGATCCTGATCCAGCAGGAATTTTTAAGACATGTTTTTTGAACAAGCTCCATGAAAAGCAGTATGTTTTACTCTTTATATCATGTGGTTAGAAAATTAGTCAGAAAAGAAGACTGAGGTTTAGTTCCTTCCTCAATCTGAAGCAGTTTGAACCATTTACCTTACGTTTCTAGTAAATGTTTAAACAGTAAGCTTCTAGATAGAGGAGAGGGAAGAAGTATGAGGTATGGTGTAACTATGGGTGGTATTATGTGTTTCAAGCCCTTTTTTGCCAGCACTGCAAAGAGCCTTCAGGTAGGTATCACATTTTCAGTTTCTAAAGTGATCCTTGCGGCTTAACTGATGTTCATCAACGCTAGAGATCTCTGATTTGTTTTGGGTGTTAGGTCTCTAAAAGCAAGCCACATCACTCAGGAAGCATTTGTTGTTTACAGTGGACTGAAGTGAGATACGTATGTGTCAGCTATGGTGGAGATTAGGCTTCTTACTAGATGAAGAGGAAAGCTGCGTGAAAAGTCTGATTTATTCAGTCAAGGGTAATGGCAAACATTGTGTGTGTGTGTTGCTGTATTAGAAAGAAAGCTGCAAGACTAAAGCACTCAAATTCATTGTTCATACTGCTTTGAGCAGTAGCACACTCCATAGCTTCTTCAGGGTTTTCCTATTCAAGATGACTCTGAGCAGAACTGAAGAAGTGTCTCTCTGCCCCTCAGCAATGCTCTGTAGCACTGAGAGACAAGACTTACTCAGCAAAGGCTGTGCCTGACTCCAGACTATCCTTCACCACCAGGAGGTTGCCTTCTGGTACAGAGGTTTTAACCCCTGTGAGTCATACCATGTTCTTACCTCTTACCTTAGTAGAGGACTGAAATATAGAATTCAAGCTTTAATGCATTTTTGAACCTGTCTTTTTAAATTCATGTTAATTAAGTCTACTAAAACTTTGTCTCAGAAACAAACCTCATTGATAGGGAACATCATATAAAAGGGACTATGTTTGGAAACTCTTCACCTGGATCCATTTTGATCTCTTTTTGTGTATGTTGTCTAACATAAATTGTTTATTGCTATATGTTGGATAGTTTGGGTATAGAACGTTTTTACTTTATCTTGTTCTGTATTTGTTTAATGGTTGTTCATGCTGCTGGCTTACTATATTTTTGACTGTTTATGAATCCCACAATTTAAAAGCTAAGAGATATTTTCCAATAACTCTATAGAAATGAACACAAGTCTTATGCATCGTGGAGAGCAAATATAAAAATATAATATAATAAATATAATAATAAAAATATAATAAAAGCATAAATGCAGGCATTGAACTCAGATTAATCTGAAGGTTTTGGTTTGCATTGTGACAAGCACTAGCACCACCTCATTTTATAAGTACCTACTTTGCATCAAATATTTAAAAATTAACTGGAACAAAAAATGTAAAAACCTGATATTACCTCCAGCATCTTCAGTGTTCTGGTGATAAATGGTCAAACTCTTAGGAGTGCTTGCAGAAGGTTAAGGATTGGATATAATTAAAAAGGGTCGCTTCCAAAAGGGAGGCTGCAGAACACCATGGTCTGAAAAACCTGTGCTGTTTATACTTTTTGACCATGGCTTTTCATTTACTGTAAGAAATACAAATTGGAACTGACATTTAACAGATTAATTTATCTCCACAAGCCTTCTTTATATGAAGTCACTAAGACTTCATGCATGGTGCTTGTGTCCAGCTGTATAATCCTTAGCTTTAAGTGCCAGACTAAACCCTGGAAACACTGTGTTTGCTCTGAAATAGTGTAAGTGATGCTCAAGATTTAGTGTTCTTGGGAACACAGAGTATGTTAGAATTCTCTTTTGTATATAAATTCAGCTTTTTAAAACAAACAATTGAACCCCAAGTTTACCCATTTTTCTAAGGGCACCGGTTTGACATTTAAAAACCCCCAAACATCTCAACTTGAATAACTCTGGAATATGTCTGAAAATGCATCTGGCATCTTTAGAAATGTCAAATTTCTGGCATGAATAATAACATATTGTATTTCTTTAACTTTTTTGTTTTTAAACACCATGAATTAAGATTTATGACATTATAAAATCGGCTTTTTTAATTTGTGGGATTCCTCTGAAAGGTAGGTTATATACCTGTTTATGCAAGAAAGCATTACCTTTCTGATACCATCAATATACAGCATAAGCAACTTGTCATAGGTCCTAGCAAGTGCACCATGTTGTTTTATTCTTTCTTTTGCAACCTACCTTGGTGACAGTAGATATTTCTTAATGGATTATATGGAAAATAAGTTACAAATGTTTTGTGTGTTTTGAGATATGGGAACTGCTTTGGAAAAGTTGATCTGTGCTTTTGAAAGAAAAAATGTTGCCTAAACTGCTGTAACTTCTAATGGCCATTTAATTCACCTATTGCTAATTTAAATCGAGTTGTCTGATTCAGAAATGTGATAGTCCTGAATTATTAACAAATTCTAGGCCCCATAATGTCAAAAAGGAGCAAAGGGCAGAAGCTGGACAGAAAAGTTGCAAGTGGAATGGCACAAAGGAGGCAGAATGAGGAAGTCTTCAGCTATTTACTGTATGGACTATAATATTGTAAAAGGTATAATGTCAGAGTAGTCTGAGGTAGTATGCTTTTTATGCTAAATAATATTTAATTATTGCTCAAAAGAGGGGAAAAAAGAAGTGCCTTATTTCTTCTGGTTTCCTGGTGAAAACCTAAGAGGTGTGTGGGTGACGAGTGCTTATGACTGTTTGGGATCACTGATGAGTATAGTAGCAAATCTCATCCCTGGGGCCCAGATGACTCTCTGACCCATATACTGAAGATTTCTTCATAGACATAAGAGTGGGAGGAAAGAATTTGCCTTCTTTCCATGTGCTGTAACCTGGCAAGATGGAACAGGATGCTGCACTGCCTTCCACCCCCACTCCATCCTTGCAGTGCCAGCTTGCGGGGAATTGTCTGCAATGGCTGCAGTTTCGTACATGGAGATTTCTGAGAATTTCCAAATGCATAGCAAACCTGCATGGCCCCAACTGTTCTAATTGGAAAAGCAAACACCTCTCAGAATGGAGAGGGGTACTCCTCATGGTATCGTGCAGATTTGGAGTTGTAATCCTGTCGTAGTATTAAATCCTGATCAGTGAATGTCTGAAGATTAAAATAGTGGCTGATATCACAGTTGTTTGCAGTGAGGGAAAAGAAGAGGCAAAGATACTGGAAGTAAATGGTTATAGTGGTATTACAGGATTCAGGGACGTTTTCATAGGCAGAGATGAGAGAGTACTTCTGCAAGCTTAGTAGAGGGAAATCACTTACCAGCATTACCAAGGGTATGGCTCATCGTAAACCAAGAATGTGGTAGCTAGACAGTTATGATACAGATATGGAGCTATGTATCCAATGATGAAGTACCATATGTGAAAATTCAAGCACACAGACACCTGTAGGGAACATTTTTAACATGTTAATACAAACGTTGACCCCTAAGCAACAAAAGAGAAGAGCTGGAGTTACTCATGAAAGGAGGAAAGCCACCACTACTTGTTAAAGAATCACAGGCAGTAAAAGACCACTTTGAAAGTTGAAAGCTGAAGAGCTGGTGAATGTCACCTACAAAGGTTCCTATTGCCTCTGCCCACAAGATGAATTCCTTCCTAAGGACCTCTGAGGTATCATCATCATCATCATCATCATCATCAATCATCATCATCATCATCAATCATCATCATCATCATCATCAATCATCATCATCATCATCAATCATCATCATCATCATCATCAATCATCATCATCATCATCAATCATCATCATCATCATCATCAAAAAATACTGGTTTGTCATTGCTGACTTCAAACTGGAAGTTGTTGGGTAGACCTCTCACATGAAGGAATATGGCTGTATATTCTGTGCCTGTGATGGGGGAGATAGAGAGTAGCTGCTGGGTTTACTCTGAATACCCACAGTGTGGGGTGTACTCTGAATACCTAAACTTTGTCTCCTGGTTACTCAGCTGTCTGCTGGTCTTGTTGCCAAGAGGAGAGGTCAAGATACAAGGGGTGGCACTGGCTGCTTCTGAAGCCCCATACTGCTCTCCGGGGCAGCAGGAGGGCAGGGATGTCTGGGCTTCCTCTCCTCACCCTGTCCCACCTCTTCCTCCTGTCTGCTCTTCCTCTTACCTTTATAGGCCCTGTTCTGCAACAGAATAGCTCAGAAAAGCAGCTTGGAAGAGGGTGATACACCTGCAGGATGGAGGCTGTACACCTTGAGGGCAAGTGCCCTGGAAATTGTACTCTGAAGAGTGAGAAGGAGGGATGCTGGAAAAGAACTGCAGAGATACAGAAGCATGGAGGTTGGAAGGGACCTCCTGGGATCATCTGGTCTGGCTTTTGCTCAAAGCAGACCCAGTTAGCATAGGCTGGCTAGGGTCTTGTTCAGATCAGATTCGAATAACTGCAAAGATGGAGACTTCGCTATCTCTTCTAGTGTCTGGCCATCTTGCTGGTAGAAAGTGTTTCCCTTGCATTGAGGTGGCATTTCCTCTGTTCCCACGTGGGCC
This sequence comes from Falco cherrug, assembly GCF_023634085.1. Classification (NCBI taxonomy): domain Eukaryota; kingdom Metazoa; phylum Chordata; class Aves; order Falconiformes; family Falconidae; genus Falco; species Falco cherrug. The sequence goes on from NC_073702.1 coordinate 17,938,172, forward strand.
CATTTCCCCTACGGCTGTGGGGAGTGTCTGCTTCCATCTCCTCTACACCTTCCCTCCAGGTAGTTGTGGACTGCACTGAGATCTCCCTGCAGCTTTCTCTGCTTTTAGGTAGGGAGGCTGGGTATGGGGGAGAGAGGAAGAGACTCCTATTTTATTGATTTTATTCCTGTCTCCTACTAGAATCCCACAGCCTCAGAACAATGTTGGCCAGGACTGCATGTAGTTTCCCCATCCTTGCTTCCCACACTCCAGGAGTCCTCCAAGACATCTGACCTTCCTCTTGGTTCTCAGTTAGTGACTTGTAGCAATGCACGCCTGGCAAGGAGCTGAATTGCTTCAGTAAAGACCATTCTTTAAAAAATTAGAAACAGGTTCATTAGCAGACACTGAGGGATACCTTAAAACAGCAGTGCTTCTGGAATCATCCTGAATAATCAGTCATCAGTTTGTTCTTTGTAGGTTACTTCAGAGATGTTGGTTTCTTTTGGTGTCACTATTCAGCAGGTAATCGCCTCAATATGTGCTGTTGCTCCAGGGCTGGGACAAAACAGACCAGTGTGTTTGGATGTGTGAAGCTGTACTGGGTTTGCGCGGCCAGGTTTTGGCAGTGGGGAGGCTAGGGGTGGCTTCTGTGAGAAGCTGCCAGAAGCTTCTCCTGTGTCTAATAGAGCCCATGCCCAGGGGGCTCCAGGATGGACCCACCGCTGGCCAAGACCGAGCTTATCAGGGAGAGCGGTGGTGCCTCTGGGATAACGTAAGTAAGACAGGGAAAGAAACTGCACAATGGCAACTGCATCTGGAGAGAGCAGTGAGACTATGTGAGAGGAGCAGCCCTGCAGCCCCCCAGGTCGGTGCAGAAGGAGGGGCAGGAGGGGCTGCAGGTGCCGGAGCAGAGATTCCCCTGCAGCCCGTGGTGAAGACCCACGGTGAGGCAGGCTGTGCCCTGCAGCCATGGAGGTTAACGCTGGCACTTATGGAGGACCCTGCACTGGAGCAGGTGGATGGCCAAAGGACGCTGTAACCCAGTGGGAAGCTTGTGCTGGAGCAGGCTCCTGGTGGGACCTGTGACCCCATGGAGAGAGGAGCCCGTGCTGGAGCAGGTTTGCTGGCAGCACTTGTGACCCCTTGGGGGACCCACACTGGAGCAGCCTGTGCCTGAAGGGCTGCACCACATGGAAGGGACCCACGCTGGAGCAGTTCGTGAAGAACTGTATTCTGTAGGAAGTGCTCACGTTGTAGAAGTTCATGGAGGACTGTCTCCCATGGGAGGGACCCCTCGCTGGAGCAGGGGAGGAGTGTGAGGAGTCCGCCTCCTGAGGATGAAGGAGTGGCAGAGACAACTGTATGGATGTTGAAATGGCATTTCTCTTCCATGTACAACTTAAACCAGCTCCTTGTTCAGACACCCATCTGGGGGATTGGGAAATACTGATGTTTTTCCTATGTCAGCAAGTGATTTACAACATCCAGGGTGAGTTTTGTACGGTATCTGCTGGCTTACTTCATATTTTTTCTTAATTGTGTTTACCTGTGTGAAACAAAGCTGAAAGCAGAGGAATACACAGGAAGTTTTTTGGGAGGGAAAGCAGAGGAATACACAGGAAGTTTTTTGGGAGGGAATACCTAGAGACATGGGTTGCGTAGTGCTGGACAATCCTGGCCTTCTCCCCATGCTGCATCTTTGCAAAACCTTCTTGGTGTGATTTGTCTGTTCATTAGTTACTCTACTCTGCCGCTACTGTGTCCTTAGTTGCTTGGTGGACTGAAGGGAAAATATACGACACGGACCAGGAACAAATTTTTTACTTTATGAATGTAGTAAAAGTAATTGTCTTCATATAACGGGCTGTAAGAGTCATCACATTGTAAAGAAAGTGAGCTTGAATACTTGCTGGAATATCTTTAGTCTTGCAGGAGAAAAGCAGCTAAGTCTGTAAATCTTGCATGGCTTTAAATTCGGCTTGGGATCATATCATATCTGGAACTGCGAGTGTTTCTCAAAGTATGAGAATTTGGATATATAAATTGGATAGATTTTGGATATAATTGAAACAGCAAATATTTGTGTTTTCCTCTTTGAGCATGAATGTGCTAAATTTCTGTTTTCTTCCTTTAAAGGCCTGTTTAAAATACTAAGGGTCTGATTTGTCTCCACTGAAGACAACTGGGGTTCTTTCAAAGTTTTCACTAGTTCACGTCCTAAATTCCTCTAGAACTTCTGTTGCCATTCCTTCAGCAATCACAGCCTCCTTTGAATGATTTGTCAATATTTTAGTAAAAAATTACTTATTTTACAAATAAGTAAAAAAATCCTATCATTTAAAAAAACATAATTTGGAAAACCTGTAAGTGTTTTTTGTTTGTTTATCTGATACTACTCTTCTTTGTTTGATGTCAGTGAGTTTATATATCAGGGGTCCTCAAACTAAGGCCTGCAGGCCAGATACAGCCCCCAGGGTCCTCAATCTGGCCCCCGGTATTTACAGACCCCCCTGCCGGGGGTTGGGGGGGAAACCAAGCAGCCGCAGATGACTGCCTGCCACTTCATCTGCGTGCCGGCCCCCTGGTTAGAAAGTTTGAGGACCCCTGTGATATATCATTGTTAAAATGCTAACATATAATCACATATTTAAAGGTCAGTCTACTTCATGATACCTTTATATGTAGTCTGAAGGCTGTTGTACTAAGTTAAATGGAATAAATGTCCTTTCATTCTATAGTGTAAAAAAAATCAGGTTTTGAATCTTCAACAGAGATTTTAACCAGTTTTTCCCATGGCTATGGATTGCTATTTAAAAAAAAAATATCTGTTTTGCCTTTCATTGGATGTTTCTGGAAATGAAGGAAGAAGAGGGAGGACAGGTAAAGAATTTTGAAGGACAAAGCTTTCAAACAAAGTTCTGAAACCTTCAGCTAAAGCAGCGGTCTGTGCTGTCATTCTTATTCCCTCCAGCATTTGATGGTACTTAAATTAACAATGAGAATAACATTAAGTACATTTGTGGAAGAAGTCAGTGAATAACACAAGTGGGCTTGATCTGTTGTGCTTGATGCTGGAATCCAAACCTGTCTTAGGGCTATACAAGACAAATGAATAGAAGAAGAAATTAGCAAGACAGAAAATATAACTTCTGTTTCTGATGATGGCCCATAATTGCAGGAGGCAGACAGAGCCCATAGGCTTGCTCTTTGCTCCAGATACCAAACTTGCTTTAAATCACTTGTGTATTTCTTACTGCTTCTCTCTTGTTTTCACAGCAAATGTTGCAGTCATGGCATTGCAAATAACATCTTGTCTAAGCCAGCCCTACTCTCCCTTTTTCTAGGTGGAGAACAAAAATAAAAAGATGGAAAGAAAATAGATGTTAGGGGAAAAGAAAGGAGTGAGGAGGTACTGGCAGAAATGTGTAGGTGAGATATCAGCACTTAGCTGAATTTGGTAGCACTGGCAATGTTTCTGAATCCTCAGCTGGTTTGCTTTTCTGAGGACACTGAGACCACAGCAGTAATGGATGAGCAGTTCTTGCGTCTCTCTTGTCAGCTAGGCATGATCCTAACAGAGTCTTTAAATTGCATTGGAAGTTCATACTTGGCTTGTTGCCTTTATGCCTCTTTATATCAATGTTCATTGTTAGAGATTGTTGTACCTTTCTCTCAGACTTGAGCCGATTTCTATAGTGGTTTCATTGCTAAATTAAATATATTTATATGTAATTATGTATAATAATTGTATATAATTTCTAGTTATTGCATTATGTGCCCCAGTGACTGTTTTCCTTCTGTTTACCAACAATTATCACTAGCCCAACTGAAGTCTACATTCTTTAGCTCAGACAAAATGATCTCCCAAACTATTACTCCAGGCATTCATTTGTATTAAATTGTTTTCTGTTGCCCTGTTTGGTAACGTAGATACATATATGTGTGCACACTCAAAACTTGAACTTTTGGATATCCTGTGGGAATAGGTTCAAACGTTTCTTATGCAGAATCCTATTACCTAATTTCAACTGTACAATTTAAGTGTCAGATTTTATCCCATTGATTAGCTGTTTTGTTTTCCTTGGGTCTGTCCAAGGAGAGAAAATTCTGTGGAATCTCAAGTTGCTTGATAAAGAGAGAAATTACAGCATGGGCTTTTCACAGGCGGGATGAAATCATGGTTTCCAGGGAGACCTCAGATTCATTTGTTGCAGCCAGAACGCTGAGCTGCCAACTGTGGTTGCTTACATAAGTTGCCCATCCTATATTGTTTTCCAATCAGTCATGTATCAGTCCAGCAGCTCAAGTGCTGTGGTAAGCCTTCTTTTTCTTTAACCTGTAATAAGTAATTGCTGGCACCTGGCACAGCATCCTCTTGGAGTGGGAATAAATCCAACAAAGTGCAAAGTTCCAGAATAAATTGGATTTTAAAATACAAGCCTTCTGTGACTTCAGAGATTGGAGCATGAATACAAACTTTTTCTGCCGTAGACTGGAGGAGTCTGTGGGTTTGCTGTGCTTCACTGAACCATATGAAAAATAAACAGTCAGCCCATCCCACTTAAGAGGATTCTTTGCTTTCAGAAACATTTATCTTCTTGCTTGGGTTATACTATATATCAACTGCTTGCTTTGGTTTTCGAAGTACAGCATTGGAGTTAGTATAAAGCCTTTATACAGTTGATAGAAAACCTTCTTTTTGAAATCTGCTGAAAATGTAATAATGTCTTTAATACTATGCTCCTTTATATAATCTGCATAATACTTTGAACAGTATATATATGAGAGCTGTAAATATGGAGTATAATCTTACCATGTAGTCCTAATCCCCGTGGTCTTATTTTGTTTATATTGAATATAATATATTCATATTATAATTCAAATTGTAATCACGTTGCAGAATAGTTTCATTTAAACTACTGGTCCATTTATCTTTTTTTTTTCTTACCCATTCCTGAAATGTCTCTTGGAGTGAACATTGAAATGGTTTGCTTTGTCAGTTGTTTGGGAAATGCTTTTTTTGACTTGTTAAGTTAAACATTTTTAATGAGGGATTTAAACTGTGGCTGTGGCACAAAGGAATGAAGTATCAAACATAAACGAAGTAGTTAGTTGTTAGTGCCTTCGCTGAGCTTTGGGAGAGAAAACCATTTTGGGGAGTTTGAGTGGCAGGAACAGACCATGCTGGTGTATACTTGAGGGACCACAGATACCTATGCAGAGACAGGTGAGATTATTTCTGAAAGTGCCAGCAAGATGTGATGCTACTGTTTCTCTGAGGTCTCCAATGTTCATTTACTTTCTGTAGGCGCTTGGACATTCACCTTCAGCTAACCCAGGTCACTTTGCTGTTGACACTGCACAGCTCCCATTGTTGCAGCTGTGGACTTGATATACTTGCTTATTCAACTGCAACAGGTCTTTGCCTGCATCTCTCCTCACTTCTTTCATGTGTTTCTCCAGCTCTGTCTGGAGATCTGTTTTTCAGTCTGCCTATCAGGTAGGCTTTTAGACTTTTAGAGGGAGGAGAAACAAAGCTGTGCCTCTTACCCTTGCCACTGTTGTAAAAAGAAAGACAGCAGAGGGGAGGAGGGCCCAAGCAAAAGCCCCATTAGCCTTTTCTTTTTAGGGAGTCCAGGCCATGTTTCTGCTGGATTTCAGGGTTAGGATATAAACTGTCTCAAACTGTGTACTTTGTCTAGCCATGTATTCTTAGACAGGCTGGGTACAGATACTGCTTAGCCAGAATGGAACCATTTTACAACTACTTTTCATTCTTGTTGCACTAGGAGTAACTATAAAAAAAAGTAAAAAAAGAAATTTGCAATATGTGTAACTTAAACACATGATTTTCTTTCTTGACCCCTCTTAATAAAAACTCATCTGAACTACTCTGTAATCATACATTTAATGTTGTAGAACACTTCTGGTATGAATGTAATTATACTGGTGATTGTGCCAAAATGGTTCATTCCAACGTAGAAATAGAAATAGTATGTGGAATAGTATTGTATTCATCGCTGTAGGAGATTTTATCTATCTATATACAAACTTGCATTTATGTACGTACATGTATGTGTAAACTGAGACTAAATTAATGATGTGTTCACAGCCTCACCCTTCCTAGGAAATGCTGTTATTCTTTTAAATGTTTGCAAGCATAACCACCTCATCAGTTGGGCCCACCAAGAAAAATAAATGAGGAGGAACAATATGGGGAAAACATGAATGCAGAATGGTACTGAAATCCAAGTGGAAATAAATACAGATTCAGTTGTATTACTTAATAAAAGTAACTGTCTTGGAGTAACCTTACAGACTTTTTGGATGCTTAGAACTGGTAGTATAAGGTAGAGTTAGGGATAAATTGTCCTAACATTTTATTTGCAAAACCCATTAATTTTGAGAACAGACAGAACAAATATAAAAAGGTGATGTAATATTGCATTACTTTTCCACATTATTTAATGCAAATAAATCAGGATTTTCAGGGTTGCTTTTCTCTTGCTGTACAGTTTCTGTAGTGTTGCGTAAGTTTTGGAAATACAAAGATTCTCCATTATGTCCTTTCAATCATTATTTTTGTAATGTTTTAATATTTGTTCCTTTGTAGGTCAAACCTAATGATCTATAGTTGAATTAAGAGATGTTTATACAGTGAGGTAATATGAGAGAAGTGTTAATTTATACTTGGAAGGCAAGATAGTAGATATGTAACTTTTAGTCTCGTTATTTTCTTGGAATGCTGGAAAAGGTTAAGATCATACCCTTCCCGGCTTCCTTCTTAGGCTGTAACTGGAATGGGAAGAAGTGAAGGAAGGAATTCCTCCTTTCAGTATATGTCTTTAGTGTAGTTCTTCAGCAAGAAATCTTCATGCAGCAAAGAAGCCAGGATTTTCAGAGAGAGGAAAATCTCTCTCCCTCTCTCTCCATTCCCCAGCTTGAATAGTGAAAAAACTGCACTGAAGAGCAACTATTTTTGATTCTGGAAGGTTCCAAATTGCTCTAAATGGAAAGTTTCTTCAGACAGTATTCCTGGGAAAAGTAAAGTTATCTACTTATCTAGGCACTTGAAAGCTGGATGTAGAAAGGCAGCATCAGTAAACCACCTTTGAGATACAGAAGGTGATGCTTTTAGGCATCTTGTATGCAAAGTAGAAATACTGCTCAAACTGCTTAAGCACCTACGTTTCCTAAGTACTGGAAACTTAATTTTGATGTGAAATTCTTCTGCTGTGCATGCATATAAGAGGTGCTGTCATTTGAACCTATGTGCACTTCTGTGTAGCAGAGCTCTTCTGGGAGTTGCATGCCTTTGCCATCTCTAACACACTGGCAGCCTTGAATTCATTCAAAAATGGAGTAGAGGCTGTTGGTTTCAGTAATGGCTGTACCATATGTCCACTGTTCAATTTCCATCACAGTCGGAGGTTTTCAGAGGCCCTGTCCATGCAAATGCTGCTGCACAGCAAAATTGCAGCACCCAGAAGAAAGCAAGAAATATGTTGCAGAAACTGTGCAATTGGATAAAGCTGCCTAAAATTATACAGCATGAAGGTGAGTCACTACGTCACCAATTTCCAAACTTCACTGAGTTTTCTTCCTATATGTCACAAAAACTGAATGTGCATTGGAGAGACTGTGATTTAGCTGTCTCTGACCATGCACACATAGGGCATGGGCTGATGCAGCCAAGGTTTATTGTACCTGCTTTCTCTCCTGCCTTTGGTGAAGAAATAATACTCTGATAACTCTGCTTTGGTGGAGAACAGGGTGTTACGCTGCTGCCCTGTGGGTCATGGTTCAGGGGCTGATGCTTAGCAGCATGCTATGGTTTTACCTTTCATTTACTGTGAGATGCACAGAAGCTTGTCTGAGTCTTGATACAAGTCTCAAAAGTGCTAAAATGTATGTGGTGTACTCTACAACTCTTCATTTTAGGCGCTCAGAGTAGAGGTCTTTTTGTAAGCTGTTTGGGAGCCCTCTGTGCAAGATAGATCATTTTACCCCAGGGGACTGTTTCCATTCACTCTAAACATCCCCTTTGCTATCAGTAACATGTAAAAGAACAAGATAAAAAGCATACACCGAAGAGCAGAAGAATGGCCATAATAAGTCACACTGAAGGTCCACCCAGCCCAGTATCCTGTATCAGTTAATGTCTGATAGGCTCTTGCAGTTTTAATTTAAACAGTTTTGTGGAGTTGGGAGATAGCCAAAGCCTTGCTCCTGCCACCCTGTGCATCACCAGAATTGCAAAGCCTGTGCATGAAGTGAACTGTTCCATTTAAGGTGGAAAAATGAAATAGCCATGGGGAATGCCTTGAAAAATACAGTATCACATAAGCTGTTTCTCCACTAATACTCCGTCAGTCCGCAGCCCTTTACTTAAGCTGGATGCAACATCTGTGTATTTATTTAGGAACCCTGTATGGATTTATCTTCAATGACCTTCCGTATACTAAAAGTGTTTTGGTTTAACTGAGAGATGGGAAGGCAGTTTGATAAATTTATTTTCCTGGTTACATCTGGTAAACCCACAAACTACTCACAACAATTAACTTGCAAAAATACAGGGTGTAAAAGTTTTATTTAAAATATTATTTTCTGGGTTTTTTATTTATTTTACTTTTCACATAGCTTAACATAATGTCATAGATTTATAGAATATCTCAAGTTAAAAGGGACCCAACCCATAAGGATCATTGAGCCCTGGCTACTGTTTGCAGATGCAGTCATTAGGAGCAAGCATAAATCCCGTGTCCCTCTGCCTGTGTGGTGCTGGGACAGATTTACTATCCCTTAGTGCTTCCCTGCACAATCAGACCCAGATCCTGCAGCTCTAGCAGCAGAAGTTTGGCACAAGGACCCTGACTTCTTGTAGACGCCAGCAGAGCTCTCAAGGGCAGAGAAGAGAGCAGTGAGAACTTACAGAGACAACTTTCTCTGTTTCTCTTAAAAAAACTGGAGATAGAAAGGACATGATCAGCAGTGATGAATTTTGGCTTTTGGTGATGCCAACGGGGAGGTCCTGGGCTGATATTAACAGTGGTCTCTCCATGGTAGCAATAAGGCGCTTGGGCAAATATTTTCTGTAATTTCAAGTACATTTCTGTTGCCTGTGCTATAATTACTATATCGTCAAGACCGAGCAGTTTGGTCTTGGGAGTTGTTGGTTTGGCATCTCTTTTGACTGTTAAAAGTCCAGTGCTATATTATTATTTTCTTTCAGATAAATTGAACACTGCATAATTCCTGAAATCATCATTGGATGGTTGCTTAAGTCTTGGGTTTATCCTTTTAATTTTGGTTTCTATTAATAAGTCCATTTTGGACTACTAAATAGTTATTTGGCTTTATTCTTATAATGAAGTTCTCAAGTTCTGTATCTCATATTTTTCAGGCTTTGCTGTAAATGAAATGCAGAAGGACTCATAAATATATGGAAAAATTGGTCCATTGAGGGAATACAATTTGATACTGCAAATCAGATAAGCTTGTTTTACCAATTATTTTACTGATTCTTTTTAAAAAATATAAGTTGGAGCATGGTTTTCACCAAAAGAAATCTTGCTCTGACGTGAGTTTCTTTACTTTAATGTCTTTCAAGATTAAAGATATACACTGAAGACTGCTGTAGCATTCAGTAGTAAAGAATGGAAATGAGATATGTATGATTCTTGTCCTGTGATTCCCTCCTGTGCCCCCACACACTGATGCCTGATAGCTTGTGACAGTATTTCCAGTATTATTTCTTTTACTGGTGGAGTGAGAGTGGATTTAGATATGCGCCTCCTGCGAGGCCAGGGCTGCATGGGGAATGGCAGTTCTCTCGGGTTGGGTCAGTGGGGCTGGGGCCAGGAGGAACTTGCAAATGTTTCTTTCTTGTTCTACCTTTTTTCTGTTTGGACTCCTGTTTTGCAGAGTTTTAAGACAGCTTGATGACAGCTGATCAGTGGGGTCATGTGAGGGGTATGCCATTGTTTAAAATATATGCATAGATGAGATGAATGCAAATTAATGATAGGAGAACACAAAACTGAAAAATGCAGAGGACAGCGCATCCCTGCTGGGTGTATGAGTGCAGACAGCATAGCGTATCCCTATGATTTCTTTACTGTGAGGGGTATGGTAAGGCACTGGAACAGGTTGCCCAGGGAATGGATGGGACTGTGAGCAACCTGGTCTAGTGGAAGGTGTCCCTGCCCATGGCAGGGGAGTTGGAACTAGTTGATCTTTAGGGTCTCTTCCAACCCAAATGATTCTATGATCCTGTGAGTTTTCCTTTCCTCACTAATAGTTCCCCTGTAACACCCCTCATCTCCTCTTTGCTGTGGTTTTGAGACGACCTTTCGCTTCGGCTCCTAAACCAGGCTCCCTGCACTCTCTGCAGCACAGCCAGTAAGTGCTGTCACATGTACCTCTCCAACGGTGAAGTCAGTGAAGTCGGTAGTGTTTCTGTTGAGCCCCTCCTTCCTTGGAGGCACATGGCTTCCTTGCAGCATCCTGCTCTCCCCTTCCCACCCAGCCAGCTCTCAGCATCTTCCTCTTCCCTGTAGCTTCGGTCATTCCTACTGATCTGGGGAGCTCATCCCTGGAGGTACCAGTGGATAAATGTTAGCAGAAGGGTGAGCAGAGGTGAAAGGGGGTGGTGCAGTTTAAGGAAGACTGTAATGGTTTCTGCAGGGGTTGGTGAAAGGAGAGCTGCACCAGAGAGCAGGATCCCTGTGTCCCTGCCTGACCTGAAATGCCTGTGCTTACGGCATACAGCACATACAAGTTTTGTGCAGGGAGAGTGCTGTTAATATAATTTTGTAGATTTAGTCTGCTGTTTTGTTTTCAAAAAAAAAGGTGTGATGTTAATGGTAGCAGTCCCTGTAATCTTGTTAGTGAAGACTGATACAGTGAAGTCACTAAGTTGCTTGGGTTTTATTTTCCTTTTACATAAATTCTGTGGATTTTACAGAAATAACCGTTTAGACAACCACAGCGATAACAAACACCAAAAATTAGTTAATGTACTGTTGTGATATTTTCCTCAGTTGTCTTTTTCACAACCATTCCTTATCATTTTTTTCAGCCTTTCTCTTTTGGGGCTGTTGGTGAGAGGAGTCTATAGGAATTCATAGTTTGTTGGGGCCAGCATTGTGGTTTTCTGATGTATGTCAGCTCTCTGTACAGTACCCTGTCTTCTTTTCCAGTTACAGGCTGACATTTTTCTGATATTCTCAAAGAATGCCGTTGTCCTTCTTTAATTACCTGCTATTTAAATTCCCACATAGATTTAATTTCATATGTTCTTTTTTGGTATTGCTCAATTTGGCCTTGTGAGAGATGTGTTTTACCCTTCAGTAAACACTTGCCATGGAAAAGGCTGAAATGATGAATCTTGCAAACCATCAAGTCTGAAATAATCAGTGTAAATTATCCACTTCTACTATGGTAAGATTTTTTCATATATTACGTGCTTATTACTTACACACTTAATTTCATAGTTTAAACAGATCCTTTTTCAAAAGGCTGGGACAAGAAACTGCCACTTAATCTATTTAAATGAAGTTGACATCCCAGTATTTGTGTAGGATCATTGGAACAGTGCATCTTACGTCCTATCCCATAGACTCCAAAGTGCTTCATGTCGTTTCGCACCCATTCTGACACAAGGTAGTATAATAATAAAGTATGGTGTTACCTTGCAATTACCTGTAATCTGGAAGTGATATTTAATAATGTAATTATATTTTTGCACTATTAACTTTGAGAGATTATATTAGGTAGGAGTATCATTTCCTGGAAATTTACTTTTGTGCATTTCTTGAGGTTGTGGAGATATTTTTGGTTGTGGGTTTGTGTTTTTTTGTTTTTTTTTTTTTTTTTTTTTTTGTCTTAATGGGATGAGTGCTTTATAAGCAGCGGAAAAAGCAAAGCAGCTGACTGAAAAGCCAGGGTGAATCAGGTTACTGATTTTGTGGCACATCTTCTGTCTGGCAAATACAGATAATGAATCTACCAGAAAGAAACCTGACATTGAAATTGCTACCTCTCTAGTTACTGTCTTCACCCCACAACTCTGTAATCCCTTTTTCCCATGTCATTTTTCCTAAACACATTACGCTAGGTATATACATCTTTTGAGAGTAAGATCTGTGTTTAATTACTGTAGAATTTTGTTGCAGATAACAGTTTACTGGCTGCTTGATTGCTGCTCAGTATGTTGTAGTGATTAAATGGCAATCTCTTTGGTTTGCTCCCTTGACGACTAGTCTTGGTAAAGGAAATGGTTACTTATTTCCATTTACTTATTTATTCTCCTAAGGGACACTTGCAATAGGCATGCTGAATTGTGTTTTGCTGTTATTTTTGGAGAACAGTATTTTCCAGCACTACAGAAGTTTCAGAACATGTGCCAATACCTTATTAGTGGTAGCGTGGTGGACACCTTGTCTACCCTGAAGAATTCAGAATTAAAGATTAGCAATATAAAAAGGAAAAATACACATAGTTTTCACCCACCCACCCCCATATATTAAATTTTAATTTTGTTGTGTAATAAATATTTTCATTTATATTTGACCTTTGTGTGTGTAGGCTGTTTTGGTGTGGGCATAAGTAAAGGTTTATGACTAGAAGAAAAAAACATGAAAAGGAAAGGAGTCTTGGCCTTATTCAAGGAAGGCATTTCAATTCCAGGAAATGGGCTGAAAAAAGCAGCAAGACTGTTAGAGATAAACTAACATGTAATAGATAAAGACTAACATGACTGACAAAGCAAAGCCTGTAAAGATGAATTAGTCTTGTAGCTAGATGTAAAATGCTTAATTCAGTGACGTTGAAGGGTAGTGCGATGAATTGACCCTGAACTGCTACTGAAAATTTGTCCTGAATTTAGCTTTTTTTATGGGTTACAGATCTTCCCATAAATATGGGAAAATTTAAAAGCAATAGGTTGGTTGGCTGGTTACTAGGCAGCACAAACACAATGTTGATCTGAATGCAAACCAAATATCTCAATTGGGAAAAAAAATTCTGTTAAAATATGCAAAGATAGATATAAATTATTGTAAAATTCTGTCCTCTGTTACATTCATTACATTTGATTGAGGAAACCTCTGCTTAGATGAACAAGTACCACTTCACATAGTTTAGTAGAAGTCAAAGGATCACAAAATGGTTGAGGTTGAAAGGGACCTCTGGAGGTCATCTGGTCCAAATCCTAAAGCCAGTTGCCAAGGGCTATGTCCACAAGGCTTCTGAGTATCTCCAGGGATGGAGGCTCCACAGTCTCCCTGGGAAACCTGTGCCAGTTCTCAGTCACCAGTGCATGCACTTACTCAAATCAGCAGTTAATTCTCCCTTTTTCTATCAGGGTGTTCATGTTTTGTAATGGAGAATAAAATGTAGTTAGAAAATTTGCATTTTGCACTGGAGGATAAGAAGACAGAATACAAAAGAGATTCAGTATAGTTTTTTTCTTTTTCAGAGTCTTGAAATTAATGGATCTCTAATACAGTACTCCAAAAATGTATCTTGTCCCATTATAATGCTTTTTTTTTGCAATAAACATAAGTAATAAATATGGCTTAATTTAAGTAAATTTGTAAATAATATTTATGACAGCAACATGATACCAAAGCAAACTTGGTTCAGGACCCTTTAGGGGACATAATTCAGAGACCATGATAATAAAGGAGACAAACGGAGTTAAAAATCAGAAATTGAAAATGCATATAATTATGTAATCTGCAGGGCTTGGCTTTTCTGGGAGAGGTCTGGGGCTTGCTGAGACCCTGACCCTTGGTGACAGTCTCAGCCCTGGGACAGAGGAGTGGGAAGTGTCCCAGACTCCCTGAAGTAGACAGGTGCGTGAGTTGAGACTGAAGCAGCGTCTCCCCACCAGTATCTTATACATAATCACTTGCCATATTTTGGAACAGTAGCTGTCAAGTATTTGGATAATGGCTGCGGAGTGGAATAGCAGTTGGACAAGTGTGACTGGGATGGGGAATACAACCTACTTATGTATGTACTTAGCAGGAGCAATGTATAAATATACTTGGCTGAAAACTGAGCTTCCATAGAAAAGGTGGTGGGTGCTGCTGAGTTTAGAATCTCAATTTTGAGCTTATGTGCCTGACTGACATTTTTTGAGTCTGTGGTCCATTGCAGGCTGGCCTCGCATCTGGGCTTGCAGGTTTGATTCAAAGTTCATCATGCACAGGTTTTAAAACACAGAAGCTTGGGTTTGTTTTGTAATATAACACTGTATTTTCATTTCTTCCCCATCTAGTTTAATCTCAAGACTTTGAAAATAGAATACACATGGCACAGATTGTAAAATTTTTTCAGACGCTATTAATTCTGCTACTTCATGATTACATCTCAGCTGAAGATGGGGAAACAAGAGCAAGTAAGTCTTAATTTTTATATTTTAGATAAGGGCAACTTCAAAGCATGCCTTGAATTTATTGTATCCAATTTCGGGCCACATGCACTTCTGTTGATGGTGATTTTTTTCCAGTATAATTTTCCTGGTGAAAATGCAGGAAATTATAAGTAACTTAAATATCTTTTTTCTCGTTAAGGAAAGGAATACTTAATTTCTTTTTGTGTCTTGTAAATACCCAAGGGGGGCAGATAGAACGGTAAAGCTTTAAACTTGTGTCTTGCGTATTTATATTTTCATTTCTTCCTAAGTCATGTTTTGAATAGCTTAATGTTATGTGAGAAACTAAATAAGAAAAATAGAGGTTCTATGAGAGGAAGCTGAGATAACCCCAGGTTTTGGACAGACCTTCTTGCGTATTCTCCAAAACAGCATCTCAAACCCCATCAAACCAAGTTTTATACTCTAAAGCTGGTTTATGGTAAAGAAAAAGTTAAAGCAGGGTGCCTTTTTGAATGATAAAGTGGCTGAATAAAAAGCGTGTGGAAAAATTTCCCCTGGCCACAATGATAACTTTCAGGGTAGGTCTTTTCACTCCAGTTTTGCTCTCAATCTAGCAATTTTCAGTATGTAACAACAAACTCCATAAAATTCTTTTTGGTCTCTAGAAAGATATATTTTTTCCAGTCTACCTGCTGTAAGCTGAACCTGCTTTCAGCAGAGTCCAATGATGTTCAAAGTCCCCTGCAACCGAAATTACTCCGTGATTCATATCTGTGGACCACAGAGTGACACACTTTGCTCGCTCCATGCTCCTTCTCCCAATATCTTTTCTCTTCCCCACCACCACCATTGCAAAAGCATCTCTCCAGCAGACAGACTGTGGGCACTTGCTTTCAAGGAAGGAAAAATGCTGACCTGACCAGAAGTGTCCATAGGCAGATAGCAGGACAAGGTAGAGCCCTCCTTCCTGTGGTGGAGCTGCAGCCTTCCACAGAACAGGAAGCACAGTAATACGCAGCAACCCCCATGACCCTGTGTGCCGTGGGATCAGAATAATCTCTGCTGGTTTTGGCCATCTCATGTGTCAGTTATCTAACTGAGATCCTTTCACAGTCGATGGAAGGTGATTCTCTCCTCTAGAGGATTATGCTCTCCATATGAGGATGTGCATATAAGGTGAATAGGACTGTCCTATAGAAATGCTTGTGTCAGTCCATGGCCTGTAGTTGGGAATTTAGTCTAAAAGCTCCATTTATAAGTGACTATAGCTAGTAGAGCTGAATCCATACCTAAGTCCTTATGCAGTTACGTTGTATGTGTTGCATGCTTACGTGATCTTATATTCTGGAGGTTGAGATAATTCACTGAATATTTTGATTCTATTAAAATCAGAATATGGTACCAGCAACATTCAATTGATTTTGTAGTAACTTGTTCTGTAAGTGCCATACAGCAGTGTCAGAAGTCAATCAAAATGTATTTGTAAAAGGATTGGCTATTACTGCTGAATTCTGGAGTGTCGAGACTATAACCTTTGTCTGCAATGCGCTTGCTTTGCTAGCAAAAATGAGGTTTTATGTTTATCATTTTTGCAGACAAAGAGATATGGAAAAAAACCCAAAATGTATTCCTCTTTGCTGATTGTATGAAATGCAATTGCCAGCTAAGGAACTGAATTCCAGATTTTTTAATAGTAATTTCTGGTAATAATGTATAAAACAGAAAATGGTATCGTTTTCAGATACCAAGTTGGATCGTGTGGCTTACAGACACAATCTTGTGTTGTCTGGAAAACTCAGCCGATTTTTTAAAAAATGAAATATATTTGTCAGTATAGATTCTAATGCTAACAGTAATTGATATGAAAACTATTTCCGGTGGAAGAAAAAAAGTAGAAGGATTCATTAAAATATTTGTTTGACTTTTGTTGTTTTTTTTTTTTGTTAGGTTGCAGAACTGCTCCAGCAGATTTAGTTTTTATCTTAGATGGCTCTTACAGTGTTGGCCCAGAAAACTTCGAAATAATCAAAAGCTGGCTTGTCAATATTACAAGAAATTTTGACATAGGGCCAAAATTTATTCAAGTTGGAGTTGTCCAGTACAGCGATTACCCTGTACTTGAAATACCCCTTGGAACTCATGAATCCACTGAGAATCTCATCAGGGAAATGGAGTCCATACACTACTTGGGGGGAAATACAAGAACAGGAAGAGCTATTCAGTTTGCCTTTGACCATCTTTTTGCAAAATCTTCAAGATTTTTAACAAAAATAGCAGTTGTTCTCACTGATGGAAAGTCACAAGATGAAGTCAAAGATGTAGCAGCAGAAGCAAGAAAAAATAAAATCACTTTGTTTGCTATTGGTGTTGGCTCAGAAATTGAGGAGGATGAACTTAAAGCTATTGCCAACAAGCCTTCATCAACTTATGTATTTTATGTTGAAGATTATATTGCAATATCAAGAATTAAAGAAGTTATAAAGCAGAAACTCTGTGAAGGTAAGTAATTCATTATAAAATATTTCAGGTGTGCAAAATGTAGTTCTGGACCCAATTTCTTTAGTTCAGAAGCAGAATGCATGAATAATGTAACCTAAGGCATCAGATAATCTTCACTCCGATCTTCTTTCATTTTCATCTTGCTTGTGGAAATCGGTCCCAAAATGTTATTTTCTCTGTTAAACAAAGAGGTATATTTGGGAAAAGTATGATGCTTTAACACAATGTGTGTTTAATTTCTGTATGTACTATTTTTCTGTAAGCCCCAATTTTTGTGTGTTGGTGAAGTTTAGAAACCCTAAAATAGCTGAGCAATTCTCATGGCGCTGAGAATTTAGGGTTTGCTTTATCCTTTTCCTAGGTGTGGCTGCTACTCATCCACAATCTAGCATTTCTTCATGACAGTTGAGAGGACAGCCTGTCATGACAAACAGGAGTTCTTCCGCTACTATGTGTTGAAAATCGCAGAAGAAAGACTCTTGGCAAAAGTGCCTGGAATTGTGACAATCTTGTTACAATCTTTTTTAGAAGGATTTTATAGAAGAGTTAGCCAAGACCAACATTGTAAAATGACTTTTTATCTTTACAGTGCTAGCAGCAGTACTGCATTGAGTTTTCCAATAACTTTGTAATGCAATGGCTTTCCCATATATATACAAAAGATAGCAAAATGCTTCTAAAACGTATTACTCAAAAGGACTGTATTATACAGTGAATGTTTTTCAGTGCTATTTTGTACATGTTTTATTATCAGGAATTGATGTAAGTCCTATTTCAGTTGTACCATATTTCTGCACTTAGTAAGAATGAAAAATAATTTTCATTTGCACTCACTTTGACTATGGACTCCATTGAAATAATATGGTGATACTTATGTTGAGGATAATGGTGTGTATTTCTTGATACACTTATGAAAATCATAATAAATCCTGATGTAGTAAGGTGATCAGTCCAAAAATTAAATCAGCTAAGTGCAGCTAAATTCTTTAATAAAACTTCACACAGGGAGAAATTTCCCCAAATAAATACAATGTTTCCTTTAAATACAGTTTAGAAGTGACATCATATTTCATCAAGATGGATTTTCTGCTTTCAGAATTAAGTTAACTAGTATCCTTTAAAATTCAACTGTGACATTTGACATGACTTTTATAGCAGTAATCTGCAAACGTTGCCTATGTATACAAAAGTGTACTTACTGCTTTATTTTAGTGACCCTTTGGTTCCACTCTCTTACGATGCACTCTTCTCTTGCGTTAGTGTTGAGATGCCTCTCTCAAAGAGCAATCAGACCTAGTTGGCAGCTTTATTTCTAGCCACAATGTCTTTAGCAGGTGAAGTGAAAGGCTAGTAAACTGGAAATTTTAGATCTGAGTGGTGGATTAATTTATACATATTGTTAAGATTCATTGACTGCAGGGGAGGAAGTTCCATGAGGGCAAAGCAGTAATGATTTGGCTGTGGTCAGCCATGTGAAATTGCCTGAAAATTTTGCAGTTCTCTCTTGGTTGTCTTAGTTTTAATGTCTAGAAGAAAGCTAGCCTGTCTTTATGGCCATTTTAAACTATGTTATTATGTGAACATAGATATAAAAGCATAGGGACAGTATTTCTTTTCTGGAAGAAGTAGGCAGAGGTTTGGTGGTTCGTGTAGCAAGCAGTGCTATTACAGCCTTGCAGATGGAGGGCTCTCATGTGCCGTTTGGCAACTCTAGTGTTTGTTTCAGAGTATGGCAAGGTGAAAAAACCTGCTGAGCCTGTCATCCAGAAAGAACAATGTGTCTAAAAGAATCTGCAAATATTTAAGGAATATTTAATATTTATTCTGGAAGCTGAACGTTCCTGTAGTATTCGTTTTCTCTAGCAAAAATACAGAGAAGATTGTGTGTCAGGAATGCATTTAAAAACAATGCTCAACGCAGACCTCAAAGTATGTCTGGAGGGTGCTGAGAAAAGTTCCTTTGCGCTAGATAATGACATTTAAAATCAAAAAGCTATTTCATGCTTCAGGACAGAAAAAAAAGCCCATCTGAAAACTATATTAAAAAACTGAAAGGGAACTAGTTTTCAGTATGGGCTAGAGGGCGAGAGAGTTTCTGTGACTGGTACTATGGGCTGGAAACACAACGCCGTTTCCCATGGAAGACAGTTCTTAATTTTGCCACTGACTTCTGCATCCTGTATAATGGCTTAGTTATCAAAATAGTCCTGCAAGAAGATGATCCAGAAGGCCCAAAAAAGAACTACCTTACTGGGAATGTCTTTATGTGATTCTGCGACGTGCCATTGGAAATAAAAAATATTTTCTTAATATATAATTTTATGCATGCTTAATTTGTATTATATTGGTTTGGCATGGTTACTTTGGCATTGATCCAGAATAATGGCCCTCTCACATAAAGTAATCCTATTTCTTTTGATTTTACACCGAATTTCTAATACTGTAACTGGTCAGAGATTCTTGCATTCATTTTCTTGTCAGTGTGTATGACTACTTGTAATCTGTATTAATGGCATTATGACCATTATTCAGCCTTGAAATAAATGAGTTTAGAAATGTTTCCATGATAAAAAAACAGTGAAGAAACCTGAAAAAAAATTGTTATTACTCTGACTTAATATCATAAGTATGTTGACTTAAATTCTTCATCTGTGTTTTGAGATGAGTGAGAAGGAAAGCTGTGTTGGACTTTATATTTCCTTTTTTGGGTTTTTTTTTGGGGTGAGCATTCAGAAGGTAGACATTTTTGTTTCCAAAATGTACACAGAGAGTTTTTGCAATTCTTTCTTGTAGAACCAGATGGATAACTTTTAATACATTTTAAATTTGGGAGTCAGGTGACATTTTGCTGTGGCGAGGAAAAGAAAACTAAGGGGAATGTATGTTTCTTGCTGCTGCTCCAAGTACCTGTGGCATGTCCCTTTAGGATGCATTGCCCTTTTCCACCATAGACAGTTTGTGCATGCACTTAACTGAATTTTCTTAGAGGTTTTATATCCTACCTCCCTCACCAGAACAGGGTAGCTTCTGACCCCTTGGGTTAGTTAGAAAGAGCAGCTGTGCAGCATTGCTCATTGCTCATATTATAAAGAGAAGCCAGTCTATATATTTGAACTGGTAATTCCCTGGCACTGAAACACGAGTTTTCCAACCCAAAACTCTCCATCTCTTCTTTGGAAGGTGTTGCTAACCTCTTCCTTTTCTATGAACTGATGCTTTTCTGAAGAAACAATGGGAAATGAATGATGAAAATATATTTATTGTAAATAGTTTACCATAATTTTAATAACTAAAAAATTGTTTGCTCTCTTTTCATTGATTTATTACTCTACTACAATGTTGCTTTAGCATTAAATTTCACTCTACTATCTCTTTTTCTTTTCTTTTTTTTTTTTTTTTTTTGAGACAATTTAGGTCCACTGCCTAGTATTGGTTTTGTGTAAAGAGCATTAAACAGAGATAGCATTCAGCTAACTTTAGTTTTCACAGAAAATATATCACACAATATTTGTCCAGTGAGAATAGGTTCAAACAGATTTCAGTGTAACACAAAATAGATCGGAGTCCATTTTGAGCAAAAGAAGATGAAAAAATTGTAGATAATTCTACTTTGTCCATTTTCAGCCTGATTTTCTAGTTGGGAGGGATGCTGGATTAATCCAAATTGTTAAGGCACTTTGGAAATTAACTTCTATAATTTTGTAGCATTTCGAAACCATATAATTTTGGAAATTAAATTAAATATTTTATTATTCAGATATTGTAATACCTTTTAACTACAGTTAGTGACAATTCAAAATAGTTTGTGAATGTAATTGCAGTAAAATACATCTCCGTATTCTTGCTTCATGTCTGAGGATTCTGCATGTCACTTCTCTTGTTATACTTAGCTGCCTGTTCTCAACTCTATTATTTCTTGAAAGGCAGCTTCAAAAAATTAGGAAGGTGAGAAGTTACTTTTTGAAAGTTTTAAGTCGTATTTTGAACTATGCTTGCATTTATTACTTTGCAGAATCTGTTTGTCCGACAAGAATTCCAGTGGCAGCTCGAGATGAAAAAGGATTTGACATTCTTGTAGGATTAGGTGTGAAGAAAAAGGTCAAAAAGAGAATTCAAATACCAACCACCAATGCAAAAGCTTATGAAGTAACCTCACGTGTTGACCTGTCAGAATTGACAAGGTATTTAAATTTATAAATACACTTGTAAGTTTAGTAAGATTATTTTGTTTGCTTAAAGTGAGAGAGACTTATTTAAGATTTATATTAAGATTTTAAGATTTGTACGATTTATGAAGTACAGTCCTTATTTTCCCCTCTTTCCCCTTATTTAGGAATGTGTTTCCAGAAGGTCTGCCTCCATCCTATGTGTTTGTTTCCACTCAAAGATTTAAAGTAAAAAAGACATGGGATTTGTGGAGAATTCTAAGTCTGGATAAGAGACCACAGATAGCAGTCACTATTAATGGAGAAGAGAAAACATTATCATTCACTACAACAAGTTTAATAAATGGCACACAAGTTATTACTTTTGCTGTACCTCGTGTAAAGGTAAGGAATAAGTCATCATCATGCTGGATTACTCATTTAAGTACACATTATTCCTTTGTCCTTTCTGTTTTTTAAAAAATTCATGATATTATTTTTGCCCACTTAGGCATTTAAAAATAGATGGGGGGGTACTTTACCCATGTTTCCAGAGGGCCACAGTGATCATTGCTGTAAATGCTTTGCAGGTGCTTTCTGCTCAGTAGTTTCTGGCAGGTAATTGTGAAGATCACAGAGGCATTTTTTCACACAGATCTTTACTTAATATGTGCTGGAAAGTATTTTCTGCCTTTGATATGGAGACTGGAAAATTTGAATGAAAACAGTTCGTTTTTAGAGAGAGTTTTTGTTAAGTGTCTAAATTCCTTGAAAATACATAATGAAAGAAGTTACTTTCTTCTCCAGAACAGTAAATAGCAGCTTAGAAATTGAGAGTTCAGTTTGGATTTGTCTAGTTCTCTGTTGAATAAAAATTCCTTTCAGCTACTTATTTTTCTCATTGAAGGCATTCCCCTCTTTGTGCAAACCGTTTTTATTTTCTTCTAGTGTAACCTGAAGGTTTCCTTTCAATCTGTCTTCAGTAATTTCCAGTGAAGTATTCAGCTCTTCTAAGAGAGATTGTCTCGGTTGCAGGCGAGACAGACGGAAGGAGGCTGAATGCCTCTACTTTTGCAGTTGGGGCAGTATAGGAGTATGCAGCCCAGAGATTCCCATACCTACTGCAGTATTATTTAAGTGAACAAAGAGGGATGCTTCAGCAGACAAAGAGTGGGAAAGATTTATTGCTGGAGCACTTAATGGCCAAGTGGGTTCAACTTTTCTGGGAAGTGGTGGCCTGCATTCAAAACCTTACTCCAAATCAGGCTGAAGGTATTTGAAATATAAATCCTCAGAGAAGGAAGGACTCCTATCTGAAAGAAGGTCTTAACTACTAAGCTTTTGCTAGAAAGAGGTTTTTCATTCTTCTGTTATTGGATAGAGAATTTTTCTTTTTCTTTCCAAATTTCCTCTGCACTTTTATATTTATTTGTAGGTGAAATAATATTTTTTTTCTTTTTTAAAAGGCAGCTAGCAAATTCAGTTTCAAGTAAATCTGAAAATTTGTATTTAATTGTTTCTGGTAGCTATAGTGGCAAATCAGTCTTATTCCTGCAGTCCCAGATATCCATGAACTTCACTTTGAAAAGAAGACTTTTGCTTTTTTTACTTTTGTGTTTCTCATGCTTGTATTGCTATTATGGACTACAAGGGTTTATGACCTTTTTAGATCTGTATGTCTCTAAACACACTATAAATGCTACTGCTTTTAATTAACTCTTTCATTTAATTAACCTTAATGATTTAATTTAGTATGGGATTTAGCTGTATAAAAGATAAGCATCTAGTCTAGTCTAGGCTAAAGAGCTGAATTGTTTTTGAAATTAATGGGTAGGCTCAAGAAGAAGGTATATCTTCCCATGTTGAATTTAATTTCTAAGGTAGGTGAGATCAATACTTCTTTAAAGGTATCTCTCGTTTTCTATTACTAGTAGAACTATGCCATTTGTTGAAACTAAATCTTAAGCTTTAGAAACCTGAGGTTTTGTGAGATGATGAATGTAATATTTGGTTTATTCATTGCAATAGTGTGACTATTTCTGCCAGTATCATGTTGTCTTTAAGATTTTTTTTTGTAAGAGAATAAGTAGAAGGACTTTTCAAGTATCTATTTCTTTTCACCCTGATTTAATATCTGAAGTGTTTGAGACATGCCACTGCTAAAAAAAAGGCCTCTGGCTTCATGTTTTCAACAAATACAGGTTTGAGCATGTTGCAGATCATAGACTGAAAAAAATCTGTGTGAGTTATGAAATAATTCTGAAATAGGCATTAATTATTACCAGATACCATGTTCTTAATTCTAATATTGCTTGGCAAATACTTTTTTACCTATACAGTTCACAATTTTCTGTATGACAGAATCTGGGACCTGGATCATCTCAGCCATTAACAGCAGTTTAAATGTTGAAATTAGTCTTATTGTTATTTAAATTGAAGACAATTTATTTTAAACAATTATATTTTCTTCCATTTTCTTAGACATTGTTTGATGAAGGCTGGCATCAAATTCGTCTCTTAGTAACTGAAGACTTTGTAACTTTGTATATAGATGACCAAGAAATTGAAACGAAGCCATTACATCCTGTTTTAGGTATTTACATCAGTGGCCTAACCCAAATAGGAAAGTATTCTGGAAAGGAGGAAACTGTACAGGTAAGCATAGGCTAATACTGCAGGATAACATTGCATTGGTGTTTTCTGTTTTTATTGAACTTAATCTTCTAATTTACACTACCCTAACATTTAATATTTGTAGGTTTTTAATTTTTAATATGTGTAAAGTTTTGTAATAATTAAGAGGGAACATAAGTATTCAGGAGGACACAGCACAACTGATATATCCTGTGTGATGGATGCTTAATTGGTGTCACTGATTTCAAGGGGCATTCATTTTTGCTGAAACACAAATCTGATGCAATGTGGTCACCCAAATCTGGGAAACCGTCTCAAAGCAGGGGTTTTCCTACGTGCTGGACACTTGCATATGATTTCCTTTCCTTCCTTCTGTGTATCGGTTATGGGGGTAAAAGAGGGAGAGAACAAAATGTTTCTTTCTAATCACTAGCTGTCATGAAAAGTGCAAGGTGTATCAACTCTGTTTCTGTTGTACTGCAAATATTTCATAGTCAAGACTGCCACAGTTTGATTCTTCTATGCTGGAAGCCCCCCCACTTAAGAACCCTGTGCCAAGGTTCTCCTCTGTTCTGAGGAATGTTAAAGTCCTGCCTTCAGCTCTTTGCAGACACCAAAAAGCTGGTTATAACTCAGGCTGTATAGGTAAAGGCTGAGTAGACCAGTGGTGAAGACTATTATGTTGACTGTTCCAGATGTTGGCTGAATAGATTATTTCCTTATCTTTATAGCAATGCGGTAATGACATTACTAATTAAACTGATAGTAATGGCAACAATACTAAGAAATACTGAATGACATAAGTAGACATTATTTTTAGTTATTTTGAAAGCTATGCTTTTTTTGTACTCTAATTTCACGATTTTTACTGCTCCTACTAAAATACATTAATGTGTTTTGCATCATCTTTGCTAACTCTCTTCAGTTGTCTTTACTCAGTTACTCCTGAATTCTATTTATAGCCAGGCTTCAGCTCTATTACCGTATTCTAAAAGTGTACATGGAAACTTGGATGAGGCAGTGTGTGTGTGTGACTCAGCATTTCTGGTTGCAACATGGTCTGTATACTGAAGTCCCCCTTTGCAAAATCTACTGAATGTTTCCCACAGATTTCTGATAGTATTTCAAGCACTTACTGCAATGAAAGTAGAGATTGCAGAATTGTAATCGTCTCATGCATTTTCTCTGTCTGTGCAGGATTATCCTATTTTTATAGTTTTGTGCATTCTAGGTTTAGAGGGTTGCTTACTTATTGTTGTTGTGCCTTGTTTTTTCTCTTAAGTCACTGCAGAAATGGGACATTTATAGGTTCCCAGTAATTCAGTTTCTGAGTTAAACAATGTTAGTAGCAAGACATGTTGTCTAAAATAGAGATGAAAACATTTAAGGAATGTCAGATTGTACAAGATCCTATTCTGATAGTGGACTAGAACAAAAGTAGAAAATCTGCCACACGTTGCAATTTTATATTTCCAGATGATTTCTGTAATCTAAGAAAAGTGTTGCCTTTCTCCACTTTGTCAGATGGTGATGCATTCTGCAAAGCACTAAGAGTCAAACTTTGCAAGGACATTTCTCTTTAAACTATGATTATGGAGAAATATTTTGATGAAATTGCATACTGCCTTTCAGTGAAAAGGTATTGTGAAATCCTTAAAAGAAATCAGTTGGAGCTGGATACAAAGTATGATACAAGAATCTTCTTCAGAGATTCTTTGGTGAATTTTCATTATCTTTTTGTGCTCTGATTCAGATGTTTTCTGGTGATATTTTGCAAGTGTTCTTGAATTAATTAGGATCTTGCTGACTGAAGTGCTTTCCAGTATAGTGATGATAAATTCTGTACATACTTCATTGTTGTGAATTGTAGACATTTTAAATTTGAAAGCTTGTATTACTAGGCATGGTATTGACTATATATAGTCCAGCTAGTCCACTAGTCCAACTTATAGTCCGTGATTTCAAATAAGTGTTACAGGCCTTTTTTCTCTTTGCAGTCATGATAGTTTATGCTAGAAAAACTGACTTCAGTGGTCTTATTTTTCTGGAGTATCACAACAGAGCAGAATGGCACAAACTTTTGCTTACCCGGTGCCAGTGTTTTCATTGGTTGCTTTTTAAAGCTTTATGTTATACAGCTAAACTCTAAACCAAATTCTTTTAGGTGTTGGGGATGCCTTCTAATGCTTCACCAAAACTTACAAATCTTACGTCTAGTAGCGACAGGCCAGTGTAGAAACTTCTTTGTAGGACTGTTAAGGTAAAAAGGAAAAGGTTGGTTTTGCCTGTGCGGTTGTAACTTGTTTCCCAATGATAATGGCAGCCAGTGTAATTTGTGCTGTGCGTGTTTTGATTTGTTGTCAAGGATTAAGGGCGGTGATTTCTTTTATTTTAGAAAAGAAAACCTTGGATTCTTTAAACTGAATTAGTTGCACATATTAATCATCATGATTAGCCTGACTAAAAATATTTCTACATCTAGAATTGGTTGTTAACCATCGTGGACACACAGAGCTTCCAGTTTCTCTCACTTTTTAATGTTTTGTTCATTTTTTTTGAACTTGTGGATGATGCAATTTAAGAAGTGTATAGTTAAAATTAACAATGTCAGGCTAATAACACTTTCTCTAAAAAGGTATTTTATGTTTTGAATTGTAGTTTGATATACAAAAACTGCGAATCTACTGTGACCCGGAGCAAAATAATCGAGAAACAGTCTGTGAGATCCCAGGATTTGTGAGTATGATAGATGAACTTTTGAGGACTACTTGGCATTTTTTACAAATGACTGTTTAAAGCTGACTTAACTCTTAAAATAAGTAAATGGTACATTGATTCAGCTAGTGCAAACAAGTGCTTGTTATCTGTACAGTATCAAGTGACAAGAACTTGTCTGTTATCAGCCTTACTTTTGCACTAACATATTTTGAAAGTTGGCTTTAGTTTAGATATTTGATGGTGGAAATTTGACAGCGGTCTGGAAGAATCTCAGGATCTTCTGTTACAATTTAATGAAACTACTAGGTTACAATTGTGTAAAATACTTTAAATATTACTTTTTAACTTATCTGATACACTTCTTGCTACATGTCAGGTCATTTAATCTCTGGAATTTTTATTCATAACCCTATATTTTTAAATTGCCTTTTCCTATCAGATATAGCTATAGCGATGTCTGTGTTAAATGCCCTGTTAACTGAAATGTTGCTAAGTTTTCATTAAGTATATTACGGATAAGACAAAAATATAATCCCGTTCAGGATTTTATGATTTAGGAAGCTTATGGGGATCCTTTGACCCTCTCTTTGCCCTCTTACTTACAGTTAATTATGCAATGAAATGTAAATCACATGCAAACAGATTTGGAAACAATTCATGACACACAGGTGGAGCCAGATTTTAAAAGCATTCAGCTCCCATCTCAAAATATAAGCAAGAGATTGTTTTATACATACAATTTCCTTCAAAATACCCTCCTTTGGTGTCTGAAACAAACTGAGCTAAAGATAATCAGACAACAGTGTCTTTACTATGTGAAGCCATATTCTTCATGTTGTGATTTGCTTTAGTGTTAGGACCATTTTGCCAGTTCGATAATAGAACCTGTGAATTTTCAACATCCAGATATTTTATTTTTTATCAGACTTGCACAGAGGCCCAGCTAGTCTGTTTTCCTGCTGTTTATTTGGGGCCAATGTGTTCATTACAGACAGCACCCTTATTAGGCTTTTTCAGAACTCACAGCTTTCATTTAAGCAATGAGTAGGTGGCTGGATTGTTAGCTGTTCTGAAATCTAACTGTGTGTGGCAAGAACTAATGGGGTCAGGAACACCTTTTTAAAGTTAGCTTTAAAGCCTGAAGTAAATGTAGTATTTGGCTATTTAACTGCAGCACGTACCTTTTTGCTTTTTACAAATTGGAAGGAGGATATGAAAAGTAAACAAATGAAAAAAGATTGCTTAAAGAAAGCAAGCACTAAAAAGTCCATTGTATCTTGTGTTGTCTGCAATTTGGCAAGAAGTCCTAGCAAAAAGATTGCTTTTTGCTAGTTTAGTTTCACTTGCTGTTATAAATTAAATTTGGATGTTACACATGTGATTCTGGACTCTGTCAGAAAATAAAAACGTTGGATGATCTCCAAGTAGGAATATGTGATTTGTGGTTGTATTGTGTCAAGAGTGTGGTTGTGTCAGAGCTCCTGCACTAAGCAGGTGCTATATGTACTAATTACAGCCTGAATTAGTCCCCTTTCCTGAGATAATTATCTGCATGTAATTTTAAGCTCCCTCTATGATCCATAGAGAAGGACAACCTCCTCTAGAGGTTGCCTAAGATGGAATTTCAATACAGAGGAAGCTGCCTCTCTCCACAGACTGTGTACAAAGTCTGTGGTGACTCTGTATGTTAGAAAACTTGTACATGGTGCTTAGCTAATGGCGGCTACTAAACCATTAAGACAGACAATTTCACCGTTAGTATGCTGAAATATTTGGGGATGGATTGTTCTGTGGTGTTGCAGATACTGGAAAACTCAAGTGAGTTGACAGCAGAGTCTAATGCAGTCATACAGGAAAGTGAGAATAGCCAGCCTTCCCTCTGTGCTGCTGTATGTTTTCCCAGATGCTGGATTCAGGCAGAGATCAGAGATTTTAGAAATATTTTGGTACATTCTCTGACATGAATGAGTAAGCAGAGAAATTTTTTTTATGAAAAGTACTCCTGGCAAAAGGTTTGACACAAATCTAAGCATTAGTGTGTAAATATTTAGATTGTTCAGTATTAATTCTAGTTTTGTCATTGCCTTTTAAAAATTGCTACTGCTAGCTGCTGTTGAAAGACCTTTAAAGAAATGAACAAAAAATTCATCTTCATCGATAGCAGCTGCACATAAGTCTGAGAAAAAATAAAAGTTTTTAATTACAGTTCCTTGACAGTTACAGCCCTAAATTTATGATTGGTTTTGGTGAAACATTTACAAATGAATGGATTTTGCTTATTACAAATATTGCTGTATTCTTAAATTGTGTTTCATCTTGTTTCAGAATGGAGAGGTAGGCTCAATCCTAAACTGCTCAAACTCAGTTTAAGGTAGTATTTGACTTTATATACATTTCTTATTACTCTAGGGAGTATACACTTTGTTTTGAAAAGTGGACAGAGGTTTGCTAAGTGTAAAAGTGCTGGATTTCCATTAATTGAACTCTAGTCAATAGACGAATTAAAAATCAGTTTTCTGAAGAAACCCGTATTTATTGGAATAAAAGGCCCGATTTCCCCCCCGTTTCAATTCAATTACTATTATTTGCAGGGTTGGCTGCTGTTGCAAAGTGTATGGGGATATGCACAGTCACGTGCCTGTTACCTGCATCATGCTAATGGGAGCTCCCTAAGGAGGAGCTTGTTTGAAGGCTTAATACGATAGCTTCCCTAACCATCCTTGTAACTACACTTGGTACCATTGCAAAGGAAATGTGGATTTGTGTTTTGATCAGTCATTTGACCCTGAGAAAGAATTACATTCGGAGAACATTGTAAGAAGTCTGCATTATTTTAGGAAATATGTATAAAATGTTATAGAAAGTGTTTTAGATAATAAATACAAATTCTGCTTTTTTGTATCTTGGATTCTTAAGTTTTTGCCTTTTCCATAGCTCTAAGAAATTGCTGGGTTTTCATATGTTCTCAATGGTGAGAAGTAAATGCCTCTAAAAAAACCCAGATATCTCTAGAGGGTGATGTGGACTGCCAAGGTTTAGTATTTACAGCTCTTTGTATAGAGAGCACAGGTTGGAAGATGACACCTGATGGTTTTCCAGGATGGGCACCCTGGGGGTCAGGACTAGTGACTTGTAGGAGTCGGTGGTAGCAGCCATGCCCCATCTTTCCTCAAGTATCTTCGTAGTTGGGACACATGCCCAGGAGGTAGGAGGCTTGGGCTTTATGTTCTTTTCAGGCTTGCTACACATGATAGCATGCCCATGAGTTGTGGTTATTATACTAAACATAATATTTATTACATTCTTTTCACAAACTTCAATTAAATAGTTATATTTGATAACTGATCACACTTCAAATAGTGAATATCAGTTAGTTTTTAAGAAGAGTTTTGCATATTGCCAGATTTGAAATTATTTAAAATTATATTAAAATTGTTTAAAATTATCAAACTATATGACGAAATATTTGTGGAAAAGCAAATAGTTTCATGTATCAGCCCAGTATTGGTATTTAATTTTTTATTTATTTTTCTTCTGGGTAAAATGATGAACTCATGCATGCAAAGTAGCTGGAGGGCAATGTTCAGGTAAGCAGAAGTTCCAGCTGAACAAGAGAGTGAAAGCCAGGACCTATGCAATCTAAGGAAAATCAGATTCATATAATGCTATGATATGTTTGTTGAATGCTTTTGGCATGTGCATTGATGGCTGGTTTTACTCTTGGTAGTGCATGAATGGTCCTAGTGATGTTGGCTCAACACCTGCCCCCTGCATTTGCCCACCAGGAAAGCAAGGACCTCCAGGCCCCAAAGTAAGTTTCCATTCTGTCTTATTGAGTGTATACGACTTCCTTTTTTCATTTTTCTTTTTTTTGCAGATCTTATGTTCTCCAGTCATAGTCAAGCAGATTAAAAAAGTAGGAGACAAGTTTTCCTAGTTCTGGTTTCCAGTGCATTAATGCAGTGATAGGATCTTCAAGGCCAGATTTTGGTGCCACAACTCCTAATGACACTAAAATAGCTTTTATTTTTTTAAGAAAAATGCTCATGGATATAAAACTATGTTTCCTTGCTACTCTTCAGCAAATGATCTCGCACTGTTAATTTTTTGAGAGTGAATTGCTTTGATAATGGAAGTCTTTTAATGGAGAGATTTTTTTTTTTTTTTTTTTGTTAAAGAATGGACAAGATGCTTACGGGGAGAGTTCCACCTTAGCTGTTCCGATGGCCTCCACCCAGTGTTGGTGAAAGATTAATATGAGAAGCAGACTTGAGTCTCAGATGTCTAAATATGGCAAATTCAAATCCCTAATGTTTTGCTGTAGTACCTTTCTCAATAATTGTGCTGAGCAGTGCTTCTAGTTACTAGCTTGCCTTATAAGGGTAGACAAGAAAAGCCCAAATCTTTTGTCTTTCATTAAGCAGATGATTAAAAAAACTCTACTGTCATCATATAACGGGTTAACAGCATGCTGCAGCTACCTCAAGTCAAAGGGCATTTTTGCTACTGTGGTAAAGGTTTCTAATCAGGGAATTGGAATCCACAAGTAGGAGATCATTATTATTTCATGTAATAGAATTTTTCTGGTCTTTTTTTTTTTTCTCTTTAGCATATTAGGAAAAAAAAAAAGAGAAGAAAGTATTTATAATTTGTAAAAATGGAAAGCCATATCCTGTAAAGTATGAAAGAGTATGAAATGTCAGAATTAGGGTGACTTACAGGATTTTATTTAGATCCTGGCTTCATGTGCAGTCTTTCCATTATATTGCAGTATAATATTTGTTTGGGGGTAATTGAATAATACAGGTAACAAGATGATGCCTAACACAAAAGATTGCAGAAAGAGTGAAAAGGAAGCCAAGTTAAGATTGTATAGGTTATCTTAATTATGGTATTTCTTAATTTTTGAATATTGGGCTTCGGAACCATATAAATTTAAATGTAATTTGTGTGTTTATGATATTAATGGAGTACAATAAAATTAATTAAATTAAACCAATTTAAAAATAGAGGTAACATGTTTTAGCCTTTTCAAGTTAAAGGTGTAAAATTTCATAGTTTAGATAGCATATTTGAAAACAAATTTATTTTCACTCAGATCTCAAACCTGGACTTCTTAATTTGGACAATAATAATTCTGGATAAACCTATTATGAATTTAGCAAATTATGACAGTTATGCTTTTCTAGAGATATTATCCTATATCTTTTCCCATTTAGTTCAGCATCACATTTCTATGGTTGATATATGAAAAGATGTTTTTTTAAAGTCACATTGAAAGCTAGTTTCCTATTTCCCTCCTAATGTCCTCCCAGTTTATTAACAATTCTGCAGCTGTAACTGACCCACAGGTCTGTTGATGGTTCAGGCTGAAGAAAGTGGTACCTGCTTAAAGGTCTTGTAAAAGTAAAACGATTTTATAGATCAAGTCTTACAGGATTTTGCTGGGCTCAAATCAAATCCAGTAGTAAGGATATATTGATTAGGAAGTTAATTTCCTGCTTTCTTACCATAAACATGAAGCCCAGGGAACCAATTTTCCCTTCAATGTTATGGTTGTAACAGAAATTGTCAGAATAATTGCAAAGGCCTTATAAGAAGAAATCTAAAATAATATCTTCTTTAAACAGCAGTGTGTGGAGAGGAGTTTAGTATTTAGTAGGTTTTAATCCTGGCTCCTGCCTTTTTGGTCCTTTTGTTTTAAGAAGTAGACTCAGCCAAAGCAGGTGAGAGTTTTCTTCAGAGTAGTACTACTAGGTTAAGAAGGTTTTCATAAAGATTTTTATTCATCTATTTGATGAAAAGAAAGGTTTGTTTTGGGTGGGGTTTTTTTTTCTGTGATTAAGGTATTGAAAAGCTTGAAAGCTTTTGAGATGACGGGTTAAACTTGTGCTGTAACTGAGTGTGGGCTCACTTCTCCAAGTTCTGCACAAGAAGTTGGGGAGAATTTTCCTGGGGAGGGAGTTACAAGATAATTTCTTTTTTGCTATAGGAATTATTCCTCAATAGCAGGTATCTGGGCTTGCAGCCACTGTTTCATGGAATGTGTTAGGCTTAAGGTTGCTCTGTGCTAATATTAAAATGCTCTTTCATATCTTTTGTGTGTTAACATGTTGCTTCTCTATAGGGTGACCCTGGTCAGCCTGGGAATCATGGTTATCCTGGTCAGCCTGGTCCAGATGGTAAGCCTGTGAGTACTGAAAACTTAGTCATATATTGTAAATGCAAAACTAACAGGAGAAAAAACACATACTACTGAGATCAGATTTTCAAATTTAGATGATTTTGTCTCCATTCTTTGAAAATGTGAATGTCACTTAAGTGCTATCTGAATGTTCATATATGTTAATCATAGTATTTTTGTTTCAGGCTAAAATATTGTATATATGATAGCATGAGTTAGGCACTATTATATGTATATAATAATAATAAGCAGGCTATGACTGCTCCTGTTGGTCTTTGCATCAGTTTGCATCAGTTAACACCTTCTGACCTTCAGTCTTTACTGCTTAAGAACTTTTTGCATTAGAAAGCACTTTAGGGAGCTAAAATTCTATTTTGTCTATTTTGTTTTAGGGATTGCTTCTCACGTTTAAGCTTAGTTAATTTAATTTCTTTTTAGGATGCCTCAAGTAGTCCACCAAATAGTAGATATGCATATATAGTTCTAGAAAATACATATACATATACACAGATATACAAGTAGATATGTGTATAGAATGTTAAATGTACAAATATTGTGCAGTCCTAATCGTTACATCATAAAAAATACCTGCATTTTTCTCTTACTCTACATTTTACTTTTTAATCTGGCATTCCATTAATATGGATGGTAAAGACTGAAAGAAAGTATATTAATAATATACATCCCTAAAATAAAAATGACGGGTTTGGCAATGGCTTGTCTGGCCTTCATGGTTAACATTTTTTATTGTAATGAAAGCAAATAAATATATAAAAATAGTTTAAGGTTTCATTGAAAAAATATATTACAACTTTGAATGTAATTAGAAGCTTCTAAGATATTGACGGCCAAGCTTATCTGTTGAGCAAGGTTTTGTTAACAGCCTGCAGTCTCTGTATCACCAAAGTGGTGGTGGTCCTGTGCCTCTTGTGTTAAGAGAGAGCAGGCCAAAAGCTGGGAGACTCGACCACCCATGTTTCCTTTCTAAGAACGTGGCCTCTGATGTTTCTTACTATTCACTAGAAGCTGTTTTATTTATATTTAAAAATAAAATAAGAAAAAAAAAAGGTAAAAGGCAGCTGGGAGCATTACAAATAATCTGCTTCTGAAAAGATTATTTCTCTGCTTGGATACCAAAAGCAGGAAAATAAAGTGCATGCACATACCGGAAATTAATTCATTGTAGTTTTTCATTCTTATTGTGAGGACTGAGTTTTATGGTTGAGTACCTAGGTTGTAGTGTTATTTTGAAGTCTCCGTGGTGAAGCAGAAGAGGAGGTAAGCATCATGTCTTGAAATCACAGGAAATACAATTAGGGAGGAGTCCCAAATACTATTGAGAATAAAAATATAAGAACGTGTCCCAAAACTTTTGAAAATACAGGTCGATGAGTGCAGAGAAGACAAAATGGTTTATGAAAGAAACATTGGATTATGGACTGGGGAACTAATAATATATGGGTTTGGTTAAGACTTAGAAGGATATTAAGTTATTTTGGACCACTTTGTTCCACACTTGACAAACTAGAGAGACTTAAGAGAAGGGCTGGACTGGACCTTTCAACTTCACCTTTTTAGTAATCTACTGTCCTATGGAAAGATTCATGAGGATATTGTGACTTATCAAAGGTCTTTCCCAAATCTACTCTTGCTTATTAAATTTAGTACCTCTAGAATCTTACTCCTATTGAAGAGGCGCATCCTACAAAGGATAGCTTTATAAAAACACCTAATGTTCAATTTTTGTTAATAATTTTTAATACTGGTAATATATTTCATTTCTATGTCAGCTAAAGATGGAAACAGTGAGATTGATACTTACTTGGAAGTGCGTATGTTGTAACAGTAATAAATACTACCAGTTACAAAGAGAAAGCTCTGTGCTACACACATTACAAAATGTTGTTGCTTAGTTGTGTGTTGGCCTTTTCGTAGGGATAGCATATGGTTCATTTGTGTGCATCAACTGTGGTGATTCCTTTTGGAAGCAGATTTACTTTGATAGAAGAAAAATTGGCACTGAAAACAAGAAAAGCAATTGTTTCTAACAATTGAAAATGGCAGCTTTAAAATGTGGCACTTGGGATATTAAGACCTGGCCGTGGTAGCCCTGATGACCCAGCAGAGCACTGAGTACAGGAATTTTTCATTAGTTCCAAAAGCAAAGATCCTCATTTCTTTTGTGATATAAGAAAAAAATTTATCCTTTTGCTTTTGTCTTAAGCAGTTTTTGATAGCTATTATCTTTGGAGTTTTTTTGAACTAGGAATAGAGAAAACAATCTGAATGGAAATTCAGTGCTATAAAATAGATTTTGGTTCCAGACAATGGTGGAAATACGAGTTTTAAAATAGGAATAGGTGGATTCTGAGCTGGGGAAGTGTGATCGAGTCAGAATAAGTTTTCAGTTAATTTTTGATGGTGCTTAAGCTTCTGAAGAGCAGGCCTGTTCTATACAAAGGTACACAAACTGTCTCAACCTGGAGTTGTCCATCACAGT
Organism: Falco cherrug; assembly: GCF_023634085.1. Classification (NCBI taxonomy): domain Eukaryota; kingdom Metazoa; phylum Chordata; class Aves; order Falconiformes; family Falconidae; genus Falco; species Falco cherrug. The sequence continues at coordinate 17,973,220 of NC_073702.1, forward strand.
TTGACCATGCCAATTGCTAGAAGTAGACTTGCAGTACGGATAAACATAGCAGAGCTGTCTTTAATCCAGATAACTCTGATATTTCGAAAAATAAAGTGATATTGTGTAAGCTTTAGAGAAGCCAGAATGGACTGGAAATTGGTAGGGAACCGTCAGTTTCCATTCTCTCTTTTAGAAAATAGATTAAGACACTATTTCTAAAGTGTCCAGTCAATTTCAACAGTATTGTTTTAGAAACAATTTGTTATGACTTTTTCATACTTTTATTAACAGATTTCTACTTCAGTGTTATGTATCTTTCCAGTACTGAAATTTGTAACTGTGAATCATGAAGGAAAAATAAATTGGTACTGTGTCTTTCTGCAACTTTGTTCCTGAGACTTTGTTTCTGCAACAGTTTTTTCCTGAGAGTGAGTCATAACATACATAGATAGTAGATGGGCATTGTCTGAACACAAAAAAGATTAATAAAAGTATCTCAGACAATCCAAAGAGAATCAAAAAGCCTTGCTAAAGGAGAAATTTTACCATTTTGCTGAATTGAAGTTCATGTGTTATTGGAAGTGCTTACAGTTAAATCCTATAGCTTTATTAACTGACTAATTTTTTTGAAATATCAGCTGTAGCTTTTTGCACTTGTTCTTTGTAAGGATATAATTGCAAACCTATTAGATCATCTGCAGCTCTGGCCAGTACATTATTGTTCCTTACAGTGGATTATTGAGTGCTTTCCAGGCTAGCTTTTAGCCACGAAAAATGGGAGACCCTTTACATACACTATGCATGACAACAGATTCCTGTCTCTGTCTTTTTCTTTTCATTTTATTTATTTATTTGCTAACAAAACTTGCATATTTTCTGTGCTGTCAGTGGTTTTCCTTGTTTGAGATATCTTTGCTCATATGAATCTTTTAGCTGTATACCGTGGGGAACTCTGAAAAGCAAGCTCTTAATTCAAGCAGCACAATAGGCTTACAGGTAGTTGTGCAGTCAGTGTTTAATCAAATGGATTTTGCATGAAAAGCTTTTCCTGGAAAGTCAGTCTTTTCTGTTCCCAAACACATTTTTATGTTCTTCTCTAAAGTTATTCCAATTTGCCTATCTGGTATTCATTTTCTTTGAACAGTACAACTGATCAACAAAATGTTTCTTCCTCTCAGAAAGGTTTTAGGCGTGCATTTATATTAATATGTGTAACTGATTTTTAAAGTAAAACATTGAAGAAAGTTTAGTTTATTAGTTGTGGGCTAGCTGGACTGTTGTAATATGCAAAGTTATTTTTAGTGCAGAAAAATTCAAAACAATTCCCATGAATATCTTCAGTATTACTCAAAAATAATTGTTAACCTGGTGTTGCCCAGTAGAATTGTTTGCTGTAATATTTGGGGAAGGGAATATAAACATGACTCATTTTCAATCATTCTTTTGTTTTTTTTTTTTAAAACAGCTTTTTTTATAGGTTCTTTGTTTTTTCCCTTTAATTGACACCTCTGTTTATTTTCCATACTCGGCTACATACAGAAAGAAGCAAGTGAAGTAACTGAAGAAAAGCACAAAAGAAGCATAATAATAAAGAAAAATAAAAAACCCCAACATTTTTTTCAATAAAAAATGTCATTTGGGACCTGAAATGATTTAATTGTCTTGTCAGGAGAAATAGCACTGGTAAATAAGTACAAGGGTAAAAATAGTATTTGAATCTCAACTGGAACTCATTTTATTGGGCATTAGTCATCAGAACGAAGCAGCTGGAGTGGTTCCTGGCCCTGAGAATGCTCATTGGCCTGACTGTGCAATCACAAAGCCATTTTTTATTCCAGAGGACATTTTACACATACTGGGGAAAAACTCAAATTCAGAGGAAAAATAAATGAACGGACTCTGTGTGGTGATCACTTGTGGCTAACAGAGGTGTTAAGTTATTGGTCTGCTGAAAGAAATTTAAAAATACAATTATTTGTCAATTTTGAACCTTGAACCACACAGCTGGCAAATTTGGACAATTTTCCAGTATTCCATCTAGTTTCATTCATGGAAGTTTGGAACCATTTGCCTTGTCTTTACAGTGTCCACAAGAAATAAGCAGTTTAAAAATAATCTGATGGGACTGTCTCTACTGATATACCCAGATACAGAGTTCATAAGGTATCAAAAACCTCACATAATAGGTAATTTCTGATCATTCCAATATTTATTTAAAAAAAACCCCTACAGAACGTTTTTACAGCTGTAATATTACCTAGAGTATAATAATAATTTGTGACCAACTTAAGGCCTAATCTTTTATGATGAACTTCGTATAATGGCAATGGCCAGCTATTTCAACAGTACTTTTGGAATAAAAATGGATAATAGTTTCATGTATACATAGGATTACCTGTGCTATCGGATGGTTTTCCTGGGGGCTTAAGTTCATATGAACTTTGCAGATAATTTTCTCAGGAAACTTTCAAAGACATAGTTCATAATTCAGCTGTAAAATGCTGCTCTCAATTCCAGAAAAATACATATTGCTCAGTAACACTGTGAGCTTGTTATTCTTAGAGGAAGTATGTTTGCTCCGTTCTGACTAATGGAGTCATGTAATAGCTTCAGTGAGACCTCCTACTTTGATATCAGGGTGATGCCTGATGCTGACTTGTGTTGAATACAGCTGAACATTTTAGACAGAAAACCATATGACTATCTTCAGCAGTGGCTAAGGGCAGATGATAAGGACGACCATCTAACCAGAAAGCAGGAAGTTGTACTCCCTTGGTACATCATCCTGTATCCCAGAAGTCTGAGGTTCTGGAACTTTTAAAGCTGGATTCATGACCTTGTATTTAATAATCTTGATGGATATTTTTTTTTCCCCTCTGTGGTATTTGAGCCCAGAACATCATGCTCTGTTAAAATATATTGCTAGGGGCTCTGAGCTATGAAAGCCTTGGAAGATGATGGAGTAGCCAGTGGAAGGAAGTGTTAAAAAAATGGAGAAAGGCTTAAACAAGCCAAAACAAAACAAAGCAAAAAAAGGCAACAGACCAGGCAACAAAAACTCTTTTCTGTACTTCTCCCATAATAATGCTCATGTGATTACAAATCTTTGATCAGGGGTCATCCCCAAGTCTATGTTGGAGGGTAAAAGCTGCATTTAGTTACCTTTGTGATCTAATGCTGTATCTGCCCTTCATTTTCATGTTTTGGTATGTGTAGACACAGGGGCTTCACTGCAGACAGCTTGGTAGCCTGCAGAAACAGATGTCATGAAAAGTCCTTCTGCCAGGGCCTTGCTATTTAACAGAGGGAGGAGAGAGGAGATTACACTTGTTCTAGCTCTGGAGTTACCACTGCTCAAGAAAGTTCCAGAGAAAGGTGTAAGGCACAGGCTATACACAAACCTGCTGGAGAGGACATGTCCAAAGGGGCAGGAAAAAGAAAAGCAGGGGGCAGATGAGTACATGCATAGTGAGGTGTTAGAGAAGGTTAGGTGGGAGTGGGATGGGAAAAAAAGCATCTTAAGAAAAGGAGGAAGAAGGACCTGAGGCAAAAACATTAGGTGATAAACAACTTCTCAGAGAAAGACTAAACCACTGAATTCAAAAACATCAAGTACTTTCTAACATTTCTGTTACCTTGCAGGTTTTTAGTTACTGATACTGACGGTGAGGGAGGTCATAGCATTACTGCGAATTTGAGTGTTGGTGTGGATACATGTCTGAATAGCTATGAGAATTTCTGTCCTTTAAGATGTAATATATTTTATGAAAAAGGTTTTGAAAACTTCTTTTGTAATGCTTTAGATGTTTGTGCTTTAGATGTACTAAAGATTCTTGCAAGAGACTTCCACAAGAGGTCTGCAGACCTCTCTGTCAGGAGGTTTTCTTAACACCAAGTCAAATTCTTATTTTGCAGTTGAATTCCATTATGGTTAGCTACATCACTCTAAATAGTTCTGTTTACTTAGTGTTTACAGTCCTTAAATATCTTTAGACCATTACTGTTGATACTTGCGTATTTCTCAGCCAAATTGAGCTTGTTTACTTCTCCCTTGTCTTTCCGAAGTAGTCCTGTTGTCATGCTTTTGACATTTATGTTGTTCGGTCACTCCAAAAGTTTTTCAATGAGGAGGCATGCACTGCAGTTGTCATTGCCTTATCAGTATGTACTTTTATTTACTTTTATTTTTATTTTATGTTTGTCTGATGTGATACACCTGTGAATGCTGTCTGAACTTTTGTCCTTTAGGCGTGCAAGTGCATTGAAGATATACTTCTGAGGTTTACTCTGCTATTGCATCTAAAAGTTCTTTGGAATTAATGCTTGTCATAAGTCCTTCTTGCACATTTTTTTTTTCCTTACAGGTAAACTAACATTCATTTTCCAGCAAGGCTCTTAATTCACTGATAATGACAGTATAGCTAATTTGTCTGTGTCCTTTATGTAAGTCATTTGGCCTAAGAAGTCTGTTCAACATTTTCCCTTAGAATTATTTGTAAATTATTGCTGTTTTCCTTAAATTCCAAAGTTACAGTTTATCTGTGATTATTGTAAATACCCAGCCATCCGGTACAAAACTAAGCATCTCAGTATCTTTCTGCTTATCACTTTGCCTTTACAGATTTTTCAGGCACTATAAATTTATCAATACTGTTCCCACCCACAACAAATTGAGAGAGAGATTTTGTACAATCCTGATTTCAGTTGCACTGATGTAAAATAATGAATGAGAATATAAACAAAGTGCTGTGGAGGAGTGCTGATGGACAACATTCATGAAACATTATAGGTGGGGTTTAAGACACCTACATTTAGTGCTTACATGTGTACAGAGACACTGGATGTCTAAATTTCCATATTAGTCAACAGATATTGAACTAATATACTTCAAGAGGTATGGGATTCCTATGCTGTAAGGTATTTTGTCTAGCCCATGCTGCTGCTTCAAAAGGATGAATGCCTCCCAAACATTTTTGTGCACTGGGTGGGTATCTAGGAAATGTCAAAAGGCAGGAGCTGCCTATGTTTAGGCAACTGGATTCAAAACAGTATCAAATTCAGGGTTAGCTAGAATACTTTCTACAGCATTTGTGTGTCTTCTGTAAAGTTTGTGAGAAATTCTTTTTGGTGGCAAAATTAGCGTTTTCACCTTATTTGAAAGTGAACCGTCAGTCCTGAACTTGTCTGTGTCAATTGAAAAGGGAATTTTCTCTTCTGTCCCTTTTACATAAGATGTCAGCTATTGCACAGCAGTTCTTGGAGCGTATGTATGTATGTCACATACCTACTCTTATTGAGGGCTTTGAGGTTAGGAAAAGAGGGCTTGTGCTGACTTTAGTGCAAAAAAAAATTGTATATGTTTGCATATAATACCTAAAGGTACTGTATATATATACACACAATATTATATATAAATATAGATATAAGGGTACTATGTATATAGAGGTAGCATACAGTACCTAAAGGAGGCCTGCAAGAAAGCTGGAGAGGGACTTTTTACTAGGCCATGTAGTGATAGGACAAGGGGGAATTATTTTAAGCTGAAAGAGGGTAGATTTAGGTTAGATATTAGGAAGAAATTCTTTACTGTGAGGGTGGTGAGACACTGGCACAGGTTGCTCAGAGAAGCTGTGGATGCCCCATCCCTGGAAGTGTTCAAGGCCAGGCTGGATGGGGCTTTGAGCAGCCTGGTCTGGTGGAAAGTGTCCCTGCCCCTGGCAGGGGGGTTGGAACTAGAAGACCTTTAAGGTCCCTTCCAACCCCAACCATTCTATGATTCTATGATTATGGGATGCAGACTGATGATCCATACTGCAGAAGGAGTAATGATACAAATACATGCTCAGTTTTTATGAAGGCTGTTTTTCATAATTTATAGAAGGCGTTTTAAACTTGTTCAAACAATTGCTATGTTATTTGTACCAGGCAGTGATTCTCATTTTTCTGACTTTCTGTGAATGTGCTTTTGAATCTTCTGTGTTCTGTCTTTCCATTAAAAAAACACGTCAAAGCATTTGATTTGCTTGGAAATCACATTACAAGATCTAGCTCTGAGCTAAATACAGTTTTGTGAGCTGAAAATATTTTTGTCATCCTGAACTCATCTCGTGAATTTTGAAATTCAGTTCATCCAGGAAATTGTCCTCCTCTAATGCTTCCCCTACTCAGTTAGAAGGAGAAGGAAGGGAAATTGCATTTCAGACATCTAAAATATGAAAGTAAGTTTTATTGATATAGAATTACATCCTGCAGGAAGTCATACAAACTTTGCTTTTTATGGGGAAGAACTAAAATGATAAACTTTTAAAGGCATTTTTTGACTTGGTGAATTGTTTCAGCTGCCCAGGAGGCCTATAAGCAATCTGGGAATGCTACACCATTTACAGTTAAAGCTGATATTGCTAGAACTGCCTTGAGCACTAAAAGTGAAATGCTTGATAAAGGATCCATGTATGACAGAGACCTAGAATTCTGTTTACTTCTACACTAAACATTACCAGCTGGCTCGTCGGGCATCTGCTCAAATGTCTTTTGAGAAGAGGGCACAGCAAGTACTCTCTTGTATCTAACCCAGCAAATAATTTTAGCTCTGTTAGGAAATTCTCACTGATTGAAAGAAGAAATCAGACATACACATTGCCTTCCTTGTATTGAAAAGGTTTTATTAGCTCCTTTTTACCAGTGTCAAAATCCCCTCATTAAATTTTGTCCTAAGTTTTTAAGACTGAAACTCATTTAGAAATAGGATTATTAGTCCTTTCAGTTCAAATCAAGATCAAATTTTGGGTATTTGAAATTGGATAGCCCGTTTTATAGGATTTATCAAGTTTAATTTGGGATGCCTGTTAAAAGGTCTGAGCCAAATAGCCTCACAGTTTTATAGGACAATTTCTCTTCTTGTTTTGTATGTTTTCAAAAAAAACAAACCCAAACTTCTTTGTAACTCATTTTGTCTGTTGGAATGACTTGGGTTTAATGGAGCTAAGTAAAAGTCCTATTCTTCAGTTACTTGCCTCTGTTAAAGGATTCTTCTAAAGCACTTTTTAATTTTGCATTAAAAATGGCTAACTTTGCTGTACTCATTGAATCCAATCTACCAAAACACCTCAGGCATATATTTGGGGTTCTGCAAAGGTTCTCTTGTTCTGCCAATGTTGATTTCTAGTAAAGCATTCCTGAAATTCTCTTTTCAACTCATGAATTATTTAGTATTTCTTTTCGTAGTTCCAGTCATTCAAATTATTCTTTTACTTGCATAGCCTGTTATATACCTTGGAGCTCACAGTGGAGTGCTTAGTATTGAGAATGGAATTTTTATTATTTAGAGATATTATAAAACTAGCTGCATAATGTATTAGAACATGCCTTGTTTGTTAAAGCTTATTCCTGTAACTGGAAATAAGCCTTTAAAAGTCCTGGCATCTTTGAGCTATTTTTCTTTAGAGAGAGAGAAAATGTCTATGTATATGGGTTCATTTGTTGTTGTTTTGTTTTTTTTTTCCCCAGTGGGGAACAAAACAATATATTTGTTACATTCTCATGTAACAATTCTAAAATAACAGATTTTAGCATAAAGTCTGGTGGCCACAAACTTCACATGCAGAGGTGAAAGCTTCTGAAAGCTGCTATCTAAATCTCAAATGTGTGATTTTTACAGCAGTTACTAAAATTTGTGACCTAAAATGACAGAGATGTGACAGCAGTTTTCTAGTAACCAGGAAGATTGTTTTTTCCTTAAATAGCTGTTTGGAAATTTGTAAATGTAACTTAGGAAAAGTCACAAGTCTTAGTTTCTTTTCCTTAGGGATATCAGGGATCAGCAGGAACTCCAGGTATTCCAGGAACTCCGGGGGTTCAAGTAAGTTTCTGTTTCATTCCTAGAATTTTAAAATCTGAGACAAATCCCACCAACTCTCTCCCAATATCCATTGTTTGTCACTGAGAGTTGAGATCTGGGGAATGAAAAGGGCTTAGTGGATGGCATGAAGTCAGGGGCCATGCTTGGGTGAATTTCTTTGGAACTCACGCGGCTTTGAGGTTTGCAGTTAGGCTGACAATTAGGCTCCCAAACCTAATCATTCCTAGGTAAGGCCTGTAGGAGCAGAATTCACCTGGGGCTTAGACATTTTCATCCTGATCCAGAAGCCAAACAGTAGTTTCTTCCATTTTTCTATGTATTAGTAACAGTGATCTTGTCATGGTGATTGATTACCTACAATTCACACATCCAAAAGTAGGTTTCAGATAAATCCCAGACTGATGGAGGAGAATTATTTTTCTGTCTTCACTTTATTAATTTAGTAGCCCTTCCTGGGACAGTTACTGGAAACCAGTGCTGTATTTTGCTTTATCCAGTCTGGCTGGATAGTTGAGGACTTAGTAATTTGTTGAATTAAATATCTGAGAGCGTGCTGGGGTGAAGAGTGAGCCTCCAACATGGCATATGTGAAGGCTTGTCTGATGGACATTTGAAAGGAAGGGGATATCTCTGGACTAGTACAGGCTGTGTGATGTCCTTTTTTCCTGGGGTGGTCCTTGGTTAAAGCAAAGAATTGTTTTGTTGTTCCCAGTCATGAGTTATGGTAGTGTGCCTTATTTGTACATGTTAATATATTTTATGCTTGGTTCTGGTTTTCTATCCAGTTACTAAAATGTTATGGTCAGCCAGCTGACTCATCAGTCCCCAGGTCACATTGTATTACATTTCTGTGTCTCATTCTGTATCAGATTGTATTACTATTTAAGCTGGTTTTCATTTTTTCTCTCTTAGGGACCACGTGGCTTACCAGGTATCAAGGGAGAGCCAGGGAAAAATGGGGCTAAGGTAAAAAAAAAATAATAAATGTAATAGATAAGAAGATTTTACTATTAGCATTTCTCATTTTTGGTTGTACAGTTAATAGTATCAGTATTTTCACATGAAGCTTCTGTGAGAATTGTTTACTAAAAAGGTAATAAAGGAGGAATAGGAATCCTAAATTTAGAATGTTAGTTCATTTCTGAATCTGGTCTGCTTTATTTAATAAAGTTTATATATGCTTTACCACTGCCAGTAACAACTTTATTGCACTGAATAATTTATATTTGGAAAGCATATCTAAATATACATACCTGAAAGCATAATACAGACACCTGCCAGAATGATTTCTTTCTGTCTCTTCAACCTTTTTCCCTTTAGCGAGCAACCAGATGAGCTAGGTAGGAATTTTTGGATGGCACTTTTTATCAAAAAACACTGACTAATTGAAACCAAAGATTTTTGTGGAAAAATTCTGTCCGAGGTGTAGCTAGTAGCTTGGAGCTCCAGACAAATGTGGAAGCTTGTATATAATTCCCTTTTGGTAATCAGGGTAATCTTGAATCTGGATCTCCTATACATACCATGAATAAACTAGCCATTGGCTATTGGCAGATCCAATTGATCTGTAAACATCTGTGTCCACCCTTCTGTCATAATTTTGCCCTGTGTTTAGAAAAGTTCTAAGTTTATTGTGACAAAAAAGTGTTTTGGTTTGGGGTTATTAAAACTTCAAGGCCTTTCCTGTAAAACAAACACTTGTTTTATAAATAGATTTTACTGTAGAATTTCCTTCTTTTCAAGTTTCCAATATTAAAAGCAGGTCCTTAAATTCATCACTATTCAGCAGAATTCTCAAATGCACGATTAGAACTCAAAAATGTGCTTATGTGTTCTGTGCTTTAGGCATCTTAATCTAATAGATCTTAGATGTTAATCTAATTGATCAGTCGATATTGGATCATGTGCAGAAAGTGAGATACTGATGATGAAAAACTATTCTCCTGGCAGTGCAGGGTTGTGACAGACAGAATATTTCCTAATGCTCAGTCCAGCCTTGTTTAAAATGTGCCAAAAAATAGGGCTTCCACCACCATTTTCTAAAACTTCTTCCATTGTAAAATAGGTCTTGCAATTAGAATTATTTTCCTGATGATTCAGCCCAAATTTTCATCTCTTAATTTCATCCCATTACTTGTAATGTTTCTGTAGCAACTAATTTAAAACTGTTTCCATTGCCAAATGTTTTAGGTTATCCAATAATTGAATCACTGCTTACGAGCAGAAATTGAGGCTGTGTTTTTTTTTCATCAAGGAGCGATGGATGTATGAATTTATTTTACAAGTTTTGCTGATTTTTTGAACCCCATTCCATTGCCTGTTTTGAATACTTATTTGTTGAGAGATATTTTGATAGCATTAACCCACAAGCTGTCGTTACTGTGGTCATGTTCCTGTCTTCTGTGAATATGTGACAGACCTCTCCAAATCTGATTAGAGATGAATGGTTTTGATAAATACAACTGAGACATGTTTTTTTTACCCTTTGTCTTGGAGAGTACCAAGACCTAACTTCCTGAGCATAATTTACTTACAAAGAATATATTACTTATTAAATAATACTGATATAAATAATTACTTATTATATAATTTATTAAACAAATGGAAATATATTGCTCAATATAAAGTTAGATATTGACAGAGAGAAAATACTATGATGGTCCAAAAAGTGTTTGGTGGTAGGCTTTTTGTCATGAGTGAAGTAGATCTCGTCTACTGAGACAATAACTCAATCTTGATTTTATTGTTTCAAATCAGATAGTACCAAATTATAATTTAGCCTTTTGTTGTAGTTGCTCAAGGGAGCTTGCAGACAAATTGTCAGACAAATTACTTGAGTATCAATAGCAAAAGTTTTTGAATTCCTGGTATCTGACACCTGTGAGGAAAAAAAAAAGAACTGATGTTTTGGCTTTTGCTTTTAATTGCTAACTGCGAAATAAGAACTCATTTGTCAAAGTGCCGGAGTTGTTTTATCAGCGTGTTTTGGTTTAACTTTGTTTGTTTAGAAAAAGTACTTAATACCTTATTTTTCAGTACTTCACTCATCCAAAGTAAGCTGGTGAGAAATTTGACAAGGTCAGCAGGTCTTTGATCTTTTCAGTAAAATGTAGGAGCAAAGCCTTCGCAGATTTAGGGAATTTCCTTATTCTTTGGGAATTAGGAATGGATGGTAGAATTATTACAGGTCCTACAGAGATTTTAAAAGCTCCTTTCAAAGTTTTTTTTTTCCTCTTGTCAGAGCTAAATTGCAACTTTTGAACCTCCATAAAGCCTTATTGAGAGATTACAGTAAAATGTATTCTAAAAAATTTAGTGATTGTGTATTTTTTTGCTTTTATATGTTGAATCTTTTTTAAAGATCAACAAACTCATCAGTCAGCATACTGATGTTAGGTAGCTGATATGTTGATGTATAAATGTCTTTCAAGTATTTGTTGATCATTGAAAAGATGAGTTCTATTATAGTATATTACTACTGTTTTAGATATAAGGAATTAAAATATGTTTGCTCTTCTAGGGTGACCGTGGACTACCTGGTTTTCCTGGATTACATGGGATGCCAGCACCAAAGGTTCCAATTAAATATTTCTTGTTACAATACTCATGTGTTTCAGCTTGCTCTATAGTTTAGAGGGAAAACAAGTTTATATGCAATATTATGCCAGTGCATTTGATAAACTACATAAAATGAATAGATGTGATGCTGAAATTGAAGGAAGATATAGGCCATGGGACTTCATTACATACATATTAAGCAATGGAAGCTGCCTGGTTTTTTCATTTTTGTTCTGTTCTATGGGATTCTATATTAACTTTGAACTTTGATTTTACTACTACTTAGAATCCTCTTCATGGCAAATAATATGTCAAAAAATATATAATTTTCTTGAAGCCATTCAAGTGACAGTATCTTGATGGATAGTTCTGGTCTAACCCAATGAGTTTATTCCACTTGTATGTTTCCTAAAATATCAACAATATCTTTTGCTCTTCTGTGTTAGTACACAACTGAATTTACTTCTTAGTTTTTCCAAATCTGTGTTTTAAACTTTTCAAATAAGGTCTTCAGAAGAGTGCAGCACTTTTGAAAGAGCTGAATTTTCATGTAGGTACATACCTATATTGACGCGATAAGAAAGTCAAAGTGCCTTCTCCATTGAAAACAGAAGCATTAAGCCTGCAAAGTGTGGATTGTCTCATCAGCAGTGTTGGACATTCTGGGCTTCTCCCCTAGGAGAGATTGGGAAATTCAAGATTTGCATTTACTGTCTTAAGCATATTCTTTTATATATCAGATGGAGCTCTTTGCCTTCCTCATTTGGTGTCTGCTATACGTGTACACTTTGTATACATATCTGTATGTAACGACTTCTATTTTAAAAATTAATTTATTCACACACATTTTGTCTAGGGAGAAAGGGGTCCTAAAGGAGATCAAGGAGTGCCAGGGATATATGGCAAAAAGGCAAGTCAATTTATAATCATAAAATAAAGCAAAATATTATTGGTATCTGTTGTGCAGTGACCTTGGCTGGCCAGCTCATGCCCTCCCAGCCACTCTCTCATTCCCCCTCGTCCACAGTATGGGGGAGAAAATAAGATGGAAAAACTTGTGGGTCCAGATAAGGACAGGGAGATCACCTACTGATTACAGTCTTAGGCAAAACAGACTTGACTTGGGGAAAAGTTAAATTTATTGCCAACTAAAATAGGTTTGGATAGTGAGAAACAAAGGACAAAGACTAAAACACCTTCGCCTCCACCCTGCTTTTTCCCAGGCTCAACTTCACTCCTTGATGGGGTGGGGAACAGGCAGCAAGGTGGGATGGCCAGCCCATAACAGTTCCTCTCTGCTTTCCTTCCTCCTCGCACTTCTCCCCTGCTCCAGCATGGGTCCTTCCCGCAGGCTGCAGTCCTTCAGGATAAACATGCTCCTGCGTGGGGCCCCTGAGGGCTGCAGCTCGATTACCACAGCTCCACCATGGTTCTCCCCACGGGCTGCAGGAGAATCTCTGCTCCAGCACCTGGAGCACCTCCTCCTGTCCTTCTGCACTGACCTGGGTGTCTGCAGGGCTGTGTTTCTCACTTTTCCCCTCACTCCTTACTTTGCCTGTGTCATGGTTTTGCCCTTTCTTAAATACATTCCCCTCGAGGCACCACCACCCAGCCCTGCGGGGGCTGGTTGGAGCCGGCTGGAACCGGTTGTGCCTGGCCCGGGGCAGCCCTGGCGACCCCTCACAGGGCCCTGCAGCCCCCGCCAGTGCAGGGTGCCTGCACCTCATACAATATTATTTATATTTTTTTAATATGTGTATTCACAAAGAACTTAATTCTGCAGTCCTAACTCAGAAAAATTTCCACTGAAGTTTGCTGGATATACTTATGTCTAGTAACATTCAGCTCATGCTCTGCTTATTTGGATATTCTGAGAACTCTGTTCATCCTTCTGTTAATGGATCGATGTAATTCATTTTAACAGAATACAAAATGCTTATATTATTTGCAAATGTGTCTGTGCTTTTAATATGGGGTATATGTAATACTTACATTGAAAAGAAGCCTGTGCTTTTTAATACGTAGAAATGTACATGAACCACTTAACCAAAGGGGAAGAGGGAGAGGAGTATGGGGAGTGAGGAGAGGAGCACACGAATGGATTGAGACAGATAGTGGCCTGGAAGAGAGATGTTGTTTTAACCTGTAATTTATATAAAGCAGGGTGTGCTTGTATGTAAATGTTTGTGTTTCAGAGAGCATATTTTGGTCATCCAATGTTAACAGTTTTCACCTATCCTTATGTTTTCTTCATCTATTTATTGGTCTAGAGTTTTAAGCAATTTGGTAGAGGGTCTGTCTTCACATTTCTGTAATTTTAGAGCACATTTACGTTTCTGTAACAGGGTGTAGTTATTAATTGACCACTGCCTGAATTGAAAAAGAAACAGATCTTCCATACATTTTCAAAATAAGAAATAATATACATGATTAATAGGTTAAATACACTGAATTTGCAGCACTACTTAGTTTTTGTTTGCTGTATTTCTCAGGGTTCAAAAGGAGAGAAAGGTGATACGGGGTTTCCAGGAATGCCTGGGCGATCCGTAAGTTTTGCAAAGACAATTTAGCTTTAACTTTTGCTTGTTAATTCACCTACTGATGACTGTTAACTGTTCCCACAGGGAGACCCTGGCAGAAGTGGGAAAGATGGATTACCGGGAAGTCCTGGTTTCAAGGTATGTACAATGTATATTCATATCTTGGCAAAGTCTTCAATAGCATCTCTATTGGTCTAAATATACCCACTTTATTCTGTGAGGTTAAAATAATGTGTGTTACTGGGCAACGCCAAAGGTTACTGCCCTCCATAGGCAGACTTCTGTTGGATTGTGCATAGGTGCAAAGCTTTTATTAAGAGTGTATTAGTGATTATCAGAGATTGTTTATACTTCATGTCCCTTAGCCTGTTTGTGTTTAGCTCTGTGAATCTGTTAATGAGATTTATATACAAGCATACGCTGCGGAAAGTTAAGAAGGAAGTAATCTAATTATTATTATTGCTTTTGAAGGGAGCTGGATGAAAGATAGGGGAAAACATCTTCAGTGTTGCATTCATATTTATGTTTGTATTCTCTTCACGGTGCAGTGCCCTTTATATTTAATTTAGAACAGTTTTGAAGTGTTCTAAGTGTCTTTCTACTGTAGAAAAGACTACAGGATCAGGTATTTTTTTGTGTACCCAGTTGTTTGCACTGTTCTAATCTGTGAAAAGATGGACTTTAACAGTATGAATTTTAAGTTCACAGAAAAAAAATATTAATATGAGATGTAAATGTTCAGTTGAATTGTTCTAAAGAAGCTTTTCAACAGCAGCTTTGTTCCTATAATATTTTAACAACAACAACAATAATAATAAATTATGTAGGGCTGCTCAAGATTAACGTTGCTTCAGTGTCCAAAAATGCAAGTGTACTTTTAAGTGCATTTGTCTGAATTCCTATTGCTGCTGTTGGAGATCTGGGTCTTCCATTTTGTGACTATGCTTGTCTGGAGCAGTTGGGGATACCATGGCATATCTGTGACACCTGCTGCAGCAAGGAGATATGACACAAGACCTATGAGACCTAAACCCTTCCAGGCAGCAGCTGACAACAAGGTGGATCCAGAAGTATCCCAGCCTCACTCAGGCTGGAGGGGACTTTGGGGCATCTCACAGACAGGACAGCACTAAATCCATACCAGGTTGCTCAGCTGGGTCTTGAAACCTCCAAGGATGGAGGCTGCACAACTGGGCAGCTCGTTCCATCCTTGACTGTCTTCATGGTGAAGAATTTTTCACCCTAATTTGCAGCAGCAAATAACTCTACACATCCATGTGTCAACAACTGAACCAAGCTTTTAGTAAATATAATAAATGGAGCCTCTAAAGTAATTCAGTTGCTGACTGTTAGCTGCTATAACTTTTGCGAGACCACTCATAAGTTTGCAGTCCTATTTGCTGGTTTTGGGTACCCCAGGTGACCTGTAAGTGCCATTTCAGAAGGACACAGGTTTCCTGTAGGTGGTACCTGCCAGCTGAATGTGAAAGCCTTGGCTGCCCTAGAGCACCTCAGACAGCAGGCATTTGTGATTAGGTATCTGAATCAAGGCCCTGTTCACTGTAATGGGATCTTAGATCCCTAACATATCTCTAGACAACTTCAGGTAGAAAAACACACATAGGTATCTTAATTTGAAATTACAGGGGGAACTTAAAACTTACATGCAACACTACAGCACTGTTATTCTAAAAATTGCCCAACTTCAATGTATAACTAAGCAATTGAAAAATTTATTAGGAAAACTCATCTAAAATAACAGCCTTTAAAAGTATGTATAAAATTTTACCTTTTAATGTAGGTAAACTGAATATTTCTTGTTTTATTTGTTCTCTTTGGAAGGCCAAATGAGACTGTGCTTAAAGGTAATGGCGTAACTTTATTTTATGTCAAATTGGTGTACTGTTTTTTTTTTAACTGCCCTGAAGTTTACACCCTTAAAATATGTTAGCAAAAGAAGTTGTAAATCTTAATTATGGAAAAAAATATTTTCTTATTGCTCATTTTTCTGAAGTTACCTTCAGCAACCGTCAGCAGATTATTTTTATGATCCTGGAGGACTTCTTTATGTGTTACTTGATTTAGTTTTAACTACTGCTAGATTAATTCCATTTTGATCTTCAAATCTCATTGGTACCTGCCTACAAATTGTCATTATTAATATATATCTACAAGAGCATTTATCACTGACATTTGCAATATATCAAGCAAAGAGAATTTAACAGACATTCTGAAAACACTCAGCTGAGTTTGCGTCTATGGATGTAGTAGCTACTTGTGTTGCCATTAATGTCAATGTAATGCCAGTGGAGCCTGGAGAGTAATACAGATCAAACAAGGCAAACTTGTAGGTACCGCCAGTTTAGTTGTGTATATAAAAGTGTCTGGTGCATTTGAGATGCATTAGTGTACAAAGCATCCTAAGGGAGCTGACAAATATGTCATAGATTGTATGGAAAGCAAATGCCTTTCTGGAGTGGGAGTAGGAATCCAAACAAGACACCCTTGGGTATCTGAAATATGAGCAAATCTCTGTGTGCAGGCAATGAAATTGAGCTCCTGATGGCTGGTCAGCTGAATCAAGTCTTCATCAATTGTCTTGACTTCTGTGATAGGAGCTTAGTTGCCTACATGAATTTATTAAAACACACACACAGACAGACAGACAGACAGACACACACACACACACACAGACATCCCCCCCCCCCCCCCCCCCCTCTCTCTCTGATGAGTTGGTGGAGAAATTCCTTTTCTGGTGCTATAGAAAGTAGAAAAAAAAATAGATTTTTTTCCTCTCTGGTATTTAATAACATGGACAAGTAATAGTTGCAGTTGTTTAACATAAAATTTTAAGTGTCACTGGTGGCCCTTTGAAGTGAAGTATTATGTTAATAAAGCATGAATTTGGAGAGTATTTTAATCTGGTTTTACACTTGTAAACAGTATACAGATAATTCGGTATATTAGTTGTGTCAACCTGTGTACATTTAAACTGAAAGACATTTTCTTGACTATTTTCTTAAGTATTATAGTACAGAAATATGACATACTCATTAGATTTATTAATTTTATGTTATAGTAGTTAACAGAAGCCATAGTCTTCATTCAAACATTTTGTCAGCTTGACGTCACCATCTGCTTGCTATAAAACAATGTTTTATTCTATGTCTGTAATCAAATTCAGAGCCTTACCAAACAGGCTGTCTTTGAAGGAAATTTCTGCTGGAGCTTTCCTGTTTTCTTACAATATTCATTCTGGGAAAGAATGTGGAAAAAAAGCATAGCTTAAACCCAGATGCTACCCATTGTTATGTCAAGTCCAGTTCTTGTAATTTTAAGTTAATTATTACCATATTATTTATATATATATATGCAATTATCTTTGAATTTGTTTTATGTGCTTTTATTTCTGGAATTATTTTTCAGTTTTTCACAATATTTTTACTGTTATACATGTTTTGAGTAAGGACATAAAGGTTTGATCACGTCTGGTACTGTTGTGTTCTGAAGTGCTTTGAAATAGTTTTCAGACTATTGTACTAACAATTAGACAACAGCAATTTATTACTGTTTTATGTGCTTCTTCAACCAGTAATTGCTATTCTGATTCAAAAGACAATTGTCTCTCCTTTTGCAAACTGACAGCTGTCTGTAGGATGCAGCATGAGGGAATATCAGATTGACAACACTTATGTATTTGAGGCTGTTTTTAAGAGATGTTTGTTGATGAAGCCTGATCATTTTTATTGGGTTTACATTTTACTTATAATATACTATTTGTAATAATTATTTTTATTATCCTAAGGAAGATTTTTTTTTTTAATAATAAAGTATTTAACAGCCTTTTTTATTTTAAAGGGAGAAGCCGGACAGCCTGGATCTCCAGGCCTAGAAGGACATCGGGGAGAGCCCGTAAGTGGTTAAATAGCTGACATATCCTTATGTACTGATTTGTTTGGTTTGTGGGTTTTTTTTAGTTAATAGATGCTGTACATCATGTTTCATCCATGTTGATTTGAATTGGTTGATACATACATTTTTGAAAAAGTGCTTTTTTATTTTCTGGTGTTCATCTTTAAATTTGGATTTAGTAAAAGAAATAAAGAAGCCTTTAAAGTCAAAGATACCTTAACTATTTTGCTGTTATATGCCAATTTGTATATATTTTATAAAATGGTCTTATTATTGACTTCTTTCCTATTATTAGAATGGTGTGGTTAAATATTGATAGTTACTTATATAAGGAAAGATTTTGGGTGTTTTTAACTCTAATTTCTGCAAATGTTATATGTTTTTTCATATATTTGTTAATTGTGCTTTTAAAGGTTTATTTTTCACTGTCTCCCCCTCTCCTTTGTTAAGTTTTATTGGCCTTTTAATTCCTTGCATCTTGTGACACTGTCCATGTTATCTGTATCTCTCTTCTTCTTGCTTAGCTGGGGTACATGCTGCTGCATTTTTGCTTTGCTTGTTCCCAAAGACATTGTTCCTCTACTGACATTTGGGCAACTCCTCAGGGCAGCTGATTTTTCCTTCTTTTTATATGTGATAGCTAGGCTTTCTCCTCCTTGTTTCCTTGTTTGGCTCTTGAAGGCCACCAGACTTTGCTTGAAGCAGAGGAGCCAAGATATCTGTAGAAACAGCTGAAAGCCTTGAGTGCCGAGAGAGAGACAGCTGTCTTCAAACCATCAGTAATTCTTCTGTAGGCCAAGATCAGTAAATGGAGCTCAGTTGGTGGAATGCTGCCTTCCAGATGAATTACATTTTGAATTACCTTTTCAATTGTAAGATAAGGAGGTACAGATTTATAAATTCTGAAAATTTTGTGGTATTGAATATAATGAGAGGCAGTATGCGTTACGTGGTACTGAAATTTGGTAGAGAGTTTTGACATCTAGGAGATGGAAATAACACTCCCGGCTGAAAAGTTCTCAAGCTTTTTCATTTAAGTGTTTTATATATTCACCAAAACCTCATAAAACTTTGTGACTAGACTGAAAAAAGCTGGACAATCACTCCCAAGAGACTTTTTTCCTACTTGGCTGGCTTAAGTGAAGAACGCACATAATTCCTTACTTGGCTTTATTTTTTCCTCTTTTTCTGCTGCAGATAACTGTGAGATGTATTAACCTTTTATGATCTATGGTATCTTCATATGTAAGAAAGGCTGAAAGTGCATATTAATTAAAAAACATAAAATAAAAGTGAAAAGGTTTTGGTATATTATTAGTATGCCATAACAAATGTGTTGAGATAGTAAAAAGACTTCTTCTGTTGTCTCTAGCCTTTTTTTATCTCTTTTCATTTTTAGAAAAAAATGTTAGCTAGTCGTGATTTTCTTAAAAAAATAATCTAAAAAATAACAAGGAGAGGGCCTTTCTGACTTAGGGAAAACTAAGTATTTAATACTTTAATAGCTGTCTTTCTGATCTGATAGCTTTGGTTAAGTCTGACCTGTACCTACTAAAGAAATATAATTTTGTTTAAAATTAATGTAAATGCTTCACAATATAACAACTTAAACAGCAATTTAAACCCATCACTTAAGTCCCATACTTTTGCTTTAAAAAGAAATGAAGTGGCAGATGTAAGACATTAAAATCACCAAGTCTTTTAAAATCACCACAACATAATATAGAGGAAGACTTCCAATATATAAACAACTACAAAAGATTTACACAATCCTAACAAGGGCAAACCAGACTGCACTATATGCTTTGTTTATAATCAGAGGAAATTCTTCTGAAGATCTGAAAGTCTACATGCTGACCAGGAAATTGCCTCAAGGTAACCAGTAGGAAGTGTCAGACATCTAGTGTCCTGAGTTCAGCTGGGATAGGATTACTTTTCTTAGTAGCTGGTACAGTGCTGTGTTTTGGATTTAGTGTGAGAAAAATGTCGATAACACACTGATGTTTTAGTTTTGCTAAGTAGTGCATACCCAACGTCAGGGACTTTTCAGTTTCCTGGGCTCTGCCTGTGAGGAGGTTCACAAGAAGCCAGGAGGGAGCATAGCCAGGGCAGCTGATCTGAACTAGCCACAGGGATATTTCATACCTTAGAACCTTACGCTCAGTGTATAGACTGGGGGGAATTGGCTGGGAGCTGCCAATTACTGCTCAGGGACTGGCTGGATATCAGTCAGTGCATGGTGAGCAATTGTGTTGTGTATCACCTTTTTTTTCCCCTTGGGTTTTATTTCTGTCTCTTTCTCTCCTCTTCATTACAATGATTGTTGTTGTTGTTATTATTTACTTTATTTCAATTATTAAACTGTTCTTTTGACAGGTTTTACCTTTTTCTAATTCTCCTCTTCATCCAACTGGGCAGGGATGGGGTGGGGGTGAGTGAATAGCTGTGTAGTACTTAGTTGCTGGAAACCACAACACCTAGTCATACCTGCTTGTCTACCTCTATTAATGTTGTAGCACCAGACTGTGTGTGCAGACATGGTACTCCCATCTATTTAGAGCCTGGAGGAGGAGCAAAGGGCATTTCTGTGCAGCAGCTTTGTGGTAAAAGTGTACTTCGGCTGTGCAAAATGAACACTATCCTCAGCTATGGGATATGTGGGCTCCCCTATTGACGTAGAGGGTAGCTGGATTTCCATCTGCTGGAAAGTAAGATGGATTGTGGGGGCTGTGAGGGATGTCTTGTGCAACTTACTGCTTCTGTTGTTTCTGTTGTTCCTCCAATGTGTATTTGATGTATAATGTGTAAACACCTCCTCTCTGCTCCTGTTCTGTGCAATTCAGTGTGATCTTCTCTGGTGGGATACCCTAGTAGTTAGGGCAGTGATGTGGAACAGAGGGACTGGACTCTGCTGTGCTCTCCCTGTGATCACCAAATAGGCTGGCTAAGCTCAAGACAGGCCTTGGATAATACTATTTAAACTGCGTGACTGTATCATTAACCAGCCAGAGGCAACTGCGGCCCTGGGACGGCTCAGCAGGTCGCAAGGATACCCCACCCACACAAACATACATGCAAACAGCCTTTATTTCTTCCATTCAGCCACAATAGCATTAGGCATGTCCTAATTTGTTAGGTTGGTCTTTTTAGAAATAGCCATCTTATGATCCCTCTGGCTTTAGCAAATAAAGAGAGCATGGTTGCGAAATGAATGCATCTTGAGACAGCATCTAAGAAGCAGCAACTGTCTAGGATGAAGAGCCCAGTTGAACTAAACTCCCTTTGCCTCCAGCCTCTGGGAGGTGTGGTTGTTTTCTGGACAACATACTTTCTGGTATATTGTTACTCTTATTAATCCCCAAATTTATGAACAGGAAAAAGTAGGTTATAAAGTTAAGTAAATAATTCCAACTGATGTGGTTGTTTTCCCTAAATAGTCAGACCATCCAATTCTACCCGCTCTGTGTAAGAGTAAAGTTTGACAGTATGGACAGAATAATTTAGATAGCATTTAATAAAGCCACTAATCAGGCTCATTTTACTGATGACAAAAATAGGCCATGCTGTCACTTGAGCAGTTTAATGACTAGTCATCTGTCTTGCTGATGACAGTTTTGATAAATACAGTTTTTTGAGGGGGTAACTGTCTCAAGGATACAATAAATCAATATTTGTTTGAGCTTAGTTTCAACCTGGCTATCCTTTTTAACATAGGTAGAATTTTGTCAGAGTTTGGTTTCAGTGGAAGCTGTGTTAGACGACTTCTTGTGTTTACAGTTATGCAGATGGGAACTCTGAAGTGAGTGCTTGTGGGTGAAGCTGGCAGGATGCTTATAGTACTCTTCTAGGCCTAACATATGCTGTCCTGCCACAGGTAGTATGTCTAAATGTTTGCAACTGTTCATGTTTACTCTCCAGAAATCCTATTTTTCAGAAATACAGCTGCAAACACTTAAAATGGTAGAGGTTGTCCTTAATATTTAGGTCACATCACAAGACTTCAGATGTGGCCTCATTTATGCCAGTGATAACAGCGTAACATGGCTTTCAGCTTCTGACCTGACTCCCACTGTTATACACTTCCGGTTTGCCTGTTGATCTCTTATAACTGCATCAGGAATGCCAGATCTAGATCGATGCATTCTCTGAAAAATGTGTGGTTTTCAGTTTATTTTTTAACGCGCCTAGTCTGATTATTGTTGTATTTCTATTTTTAATCTCTTAGCATAAAAATCCTGTTGGATTTCCAGTGCTCAAAAGATCATGTGTTGTATGGGTTTAATACTTGTGAAAATGTTGCCGAGTACTACATTCTCATTCAAGTTTTATATTGCCTTAAAGTAGGCACTGCTATGAAATAACACTCTCTTTCTAAGTAATATATTTAGAACAAATTACTTCCCGTCATTCTTTAAAAGAAAAGTGATCAAGAGACTCAGCAAACTGGTTGGTGTGAGTCTATCAAAACTCTTAGCTTCAACTCTAATATTAATTCTTTTCCACTAGTCTGAGATGCCTTGATAGTAGCAGCTGAACTCTGAATACTGATGGCCTGCTTTTCAGAGGTGTCACCATACAGTCATAAGAGAAGTAAGGACTAGTATTTGTTCTGCAAATCATGTCTTGTGGGTCTCAAAAGAATGCCTGATTCATTTGTTGAAAATTCTGGCTTTTGCCTGTAAATAAATTTATGAATAAGGTGAAATGGTTATTCAGGTGGGGTGGTTTTTTCGACATAAACAGCTGATGCAGTAAGACTTTGGTAGGCATATGCCATATATCCGTATTTCTTTACAAATAGGTTTGGCTAGTTGAATTAGTTTTTTAGTGATTGTTTCTTGGTTTCTTCTAATTTCTGAATAGTTGGAGTAGAAAGGGCAGAGTCTTGCTGATGACTTTCTGATTACTGTAGCTACTATAACAGATGTTGTTAGTCTTGTTCCCACTTTAGGAAGAGGAAGATGACAGCTTTGGCAGCACAAGACTTGCAATAATCATTCTTTATTACACAGTGCTTGCTGTAGGCTCAACCATATTTTTTAGACTGAATGCAGGTTTTCCTGTCAACTACAAATTTTATGTCCACTTTAGGTGTATGTATTTTTAACAGACTTTATTTGCAACCTGCGTTATCTTCTTCATTCTGACTGACAAGTTAACTAAATTCATTCCATACTACATTTTCAGCAGAGTTAATTTCTGTTAAGAAGATAAATATAAGAATGGTCTTATAAATAAACAGGTAATTAAAGACTTCTGGAACTTCAGGCAGACTAGTCTGAACGAACTACTCTGTTATTCCCAGTTGACAAAGATGATATAAGGCATGACAGCATAGTGGCTGATCCAAAGCATATGGAAAGATTCCCATTGAATTCAGTCTGGACTGGGGCCACAATGGATGCTGTAATAAACTTGGACCCACTGACCTAATGGAACTTGGAAAATAATTCCTGCTTTTCTAAGTTGTAAAACTAACAGTTCTTTCCCATCTAATTCTTACTTTCTGTCTGTCCCTCATGATTTCTAATTTTTGAATTTCTGTCTTCACACACTATGCAATTACATTAATTATATTAATTTTCTATAATTATATAGTATATATTGTTTTATTATTTTGTCTACAGAGACTTAGAAAAGTATTATTTTGGGGGTTTTTCAGTCACTACCATTTTCAATGAGATAACTTTGGGAAATCAAGTGGAGAATAGGTGGTATACCTTGCTGCTATTTATTTAAGACTATTTTATAGATGCAATGTTAACAAAGGCAATTTCTTAAAAGATGTAAGGAATTATGAAAGGAGCTGTAGTTGTAAGCCTGCTATGGACATGATTGGCATCTGCTATAAATAGTTATAAACAATACTCGTAGTACTCTGTTTTATGCTTGTATGCTATATTGACCTTTTTATGGCTGTGCTGGCGCTTTTCTTACTAATTCATGTGTGATAGAAGTTCCATACCAGCCTTCCTCCTCCACTGCATCTGGTTTGTAAACATCGTGATAGAAATACCTCTGAGCAATTTGAAATCTCCCTGTGGACTTGCTGAGCTGTATTACAATAACCAGATCCTTGTAATTTGTCAAAATGTTTCTTAATAATTTGTCCATCTTGTATAAATTAAAAAATACGTTAGAGCAGTGTGGTTCTGAAATAAATGTTCTGCAGCAAACACTTGAAGGTGCAGCTTCATTAAAGACTGCAGTAACTATCTTTTAAGCAGGAAGTTGTAGTGGTAGTGCTTATTTTGTTGTATTCCGTAAGTGATTCCAGTGAACTAGTCCTGTTTATACACAAACCCACAAACTCTTGTGAACAGTGTAATTTCTTCTATGCATTGATATTGGAAATTTTCATGTAGAGATTTTAAACTTGGTATTATACTTCTTAGTTATCTGTACTTGAAAGTGAGCTTTAATTCCCAGATGAAGTGCTTTGGCATAAGCTTATACTGTCTGTAGAGTAAGAGCTGTGACACACATTGTTCCACTTGTGGTATTTCCCACTGCGGGAATGATCATACTCACTTCGTACTGCAGCTTCAGCCTTCAGCTGTCATGTTCTAAGCTTGGCTAAGATGGAGTCTAGAGATCTGCTATGAAACTAAGTGAAACAAATTGGCAGTATGGATTTATACAATACAGATCAGATATTCTGTCTCATGGTAATAGTACTCAAAAATACATATAAATGTTTGCCCATTTAAATGCTTATGCATTTCAGAGACTGGAGACCTTCACATCAGTTGCAGAGACTGCAATATGCACACGCTTACAAACATAACTACTAGAAACTAGATTGTCTTAGTATTCATATTGCAGTAGTCCTTTCTATAGAGATGGTTTATCAGTATTTGACCATTATAGCTATACAATTTGACCTTTAATGTATTTTTAAGTGGGAAAAAGTCAGTTTAATGTAACTGATTATCATTCAGAAGCATTTCCATGAGTTGTATTATGTTATTTTGATCAAATGATATATAGATACAATTAAAGTATATTAGCTAACTTGTTACTGCCTGGACTGAAAAAAAAAAAGACATTCTAAAAAATTACTGAACTTAATGAGGTGGAGATTTTTGAGGACCTGAACAGGCAAATCCACACAACTTTAAATTGATCCTGTATTCTTTATTAGAAGTTTCTTTACTCCCAAATCTCAGTTAAAAATGTGATTGGTTGCTGAACTGACTAAGATTAAAGAATTAAAACTATAGAGTGTATGTGTGTTTCCTTAAGTGTTTAATGTAATTTGATCTGATCTAATACTTTCTAGGCTTAACGGGTTAATTCACCCCGCTGAGAATAACCACTAAAGTTCTTGAAAATTTTACTATAGAACTGGAATAAAATAGGTATGCATTAAGTGATTAACATTCACTCCCTTTGACATGTGATACTTAAAAAAGGACTCATTTGCATTCTTTTGGATCCACTTGATGTCAATAGTAATACTTAGGGCATTCCTGAACTCGTGTGCTAATTTCATACATTCAAGAAAAAATTTTCTGAAGTAGGAAATGCTTGAAGAGAATGTTGGACTGATGTTGTGTATTGGGCTGATGTCTGCCATTTTAGCGCCAGGAAAGTTGGTGTTTATACTTCCAGTAAATAACGTTTCACATGTGCTGATTAATCTTGAAGCAGCAACATCTGTCCATTATTTTTCCCCCAGTTTTCTTCTTAACTCCCACAGCTTTCAAGGAACACTGCAAGACATCATCAAATCCTTCAGTAATATAGCTAACATGTTAGAAATTACATCTTTAACAAAATTAATTTTGTATATTCCTCAACAAACACGTTATGCCTAGGATCAGAAAAATAAATATATGCATAGTGAAATACTTACAAATTTGGATGAACTTCTGATGGCCAAAGTACCCAACAGTGTCTACTGGGTGGCAGTATCATCACATGATTTTGGCCTGATTTAGCTGTATATGCATCACCTTTTAACCAAAGTACGATATGAGAAAGTATTTGAATTCATTGAAGTAGCATTTTTGCAGTTTATTGGGAAAAAAGAGAAAAAAAAGAAAAAAGAAAAAAGTTCTTTTTTAAAGGAGAATATATTTGACAGCCATTGGAGTAAAGATCCCGTTTGTGGATTGTGGCAGAGGATTTACAAGTAAATAATAGGCAAGATACCCTTTTCTCTTTGTGTTCAAATATTTTGCAGCAATGCCAGCTTTATTATTTGTGTATTTGTCTATGCTAATGTTCTGCTCTCGCACATATTGCAGAGGTAGTATATAAAATACCTGTTTCTAGTATCTGTGCTGATAGAATTAAAAATATTTTTTGTAACAATAAACAGTCATTTAGACCGTAGGTTTTATGCAAAAAATGCAAGGCATAAAACGTATTAATTTCGTTTACCAGATTATAAATAAGAATGTAATTTTTGCATTGCTCTCATCTGTAATTCACAGTACTTGTGTTCAAGATTATTGCTCAGCAACTGTCTTCAACCACACAGTGTCATGTATGTTAGACTATGTTTGACTGCAAAATGCATGAATATGTAATTAAAATATGCCTGTCCTAAGTGGCAAGTCAGTGAACACTGTACTACTATGGTCTTTCATTTTGTTTGATCTCAGAAGCCAGCTATAGAAAACCAAGATGGATCTGGATGTTTTGGCATCGTTTTAACATGTGCTGCAAAATGGAAATGTTTTCAATCTTTAAATATTTGTCAGACAATAAAGTTTTAGCCCTAAGATTATCATTTATTGTGAATAAAAGCAGAGCAAGTATGGGTTCCCCCCACCCCCCCACAATTATGGTGTATAAATGCAAAATTCAGACAAAGCTTTTTAAACTGTACATTGGTAATTCGCTGTAGTCACGGGCAATGCTGTGGGAGCTAATGGTTCGCAATGCAATTGCTGACTGTGTGTGCAATTTTGTATTTCATTTTTAGGCATACACATTATTGATTGTCACTGGTTTGTATCATTGCATTTTGATACAACAGTAATATAAAATTAGATTTGAATCTTGGTAGTATGACTCAAGGACAAATTCCTAAAAACACCAAAAAAATGTTGCTCTACAGAACACAGGGACATAGTGTTTCAGATTTCTGGGGTAGTGCCCTCTTCTTGGTATGAATTGTTTCTCTGTTAATGATCATACCAGAGAATAATCAAAATAAGAGACATCTGAATGCCTTTAACACACCCCCTATATTTCTATCTTCCTTTTCTAATACACTATGAACACTAGAAATTTGCATTTTGATTTACAGCTTAGGTAACTATCTCTGGAGACCAAACAGATTCCCTCAGCTGATTGCTATACTTAGAAACCAAATATAGGCAGTAGGCTATCAATGGAGAAGACACTTAGAATGTAGCAGCCATAAATATTTATTATTTCAGTTGATTTCATTTACATATTGCTGTTCTATCCTGTGCTTCTCAGCATGTTTATGGCGAGTTACTTAACCACAAGTACAAAGAGGACTAGCAAAAGGATATTTGCCTTTCCTCTTTCTGATCCAACTTCAGCAGGGTAGTACCAGGGTAACTAGTTTTGTTGCTAGTCATCATTCTTCGACATGTGGGACAAGCCAGAGAAACGATGAGCTGTACCTGTGTCCTCAGAGGGTCCGAGTTACAGCCTCCTTGAGAACAGTGGTCAGGGTAGTGATATGAGGCAATCTAGCTATAACTCCTTTGGGGCACCAAGTACTGTATCTGGGCATCTAATCTACAGTCTATACTCTGATAATTATCCAGAATGGTTTTCACCTTGTATAGTCAAGTAGACATATTTAGTCTATCTCTCTGTTATGGTTCTTCTCTGATACAAAATTAATATTTGCATAGGATTATTCATCCCATCATGAAATACTTGTCTCAAACAGAAGGGGTCGTTTTTTTCTGAAGTTGCCTGTTTCTTTTAACTGGCTTAGACTGTTTAGATTTTTAAATTAAAGTTATTTGAATTGAAACCTTCCACAAAATGTGAAAGAAAAAACCAAGCAAACAAAGCGAGGTTTCTTTGTTATTTTTGTGGTCAGGTGGTAGCGGGACTGTCAGAGTAACTAGTTTCTTGTTATGCTTCTTCCATGTGTCCTTCATGATTAGTAGCACTGCGTTATTCTTGTACAGCGTGCTCTTTGCTTAATATAGATTGTCACATACTTTATAGTTTAGAAACAGGAAAAGATGTAGTAAAGTTAAATAAGGGAGATCTGCACTATTCGTGAGTCTTAAAGGTTCTTTCATCAGAGAAACCATGTTAGTATTGCTTATACTCAATATTCTTGTGATATAGTTTTGTAACTGAGATAATTGGTTCATCTCTGCTGAGAAAACCATAAAGACAGTCCCTGTCCTCAAAGAGCTTTAAGCCTGAAATTGTGAAGTTGATACTCAAGGCTCAGGCACTCAAGTGGATACAGTGCTGCCAAATTTGGGGAAATTTGGAGCAATTAATGTTTTCATTTTTATAATCTTTATGTATTAAAATTACAGTGAATTGAAGATATGGAAAGTCTTGTCAGAATACAAGCTAGCTTGCTATCCATAAGGAAACAAAACCCAAAACTATTTAATCAGAGTGAATTTAAGTCCATTTGTAAGGTTTAATTAATGTTTCTGCTAAGATTAATATATCATGATCTCTCCTTCCCAAAATGAAAAAAGAATATGACAAAAATACTTATTTTTTCATTTGTACCATATCATGTTGTATTGGAAGTCTTCATTATTATGTGTGTTATGACCAGCATTTGTTTATCTTTCAGATAGATAATGTTAATACATTGTATATTTGTGCTTAGCCATTGTTCTAAAAAAGTTATGTATCACAAATCAATAGTACTCTGGGCTGATGAAGCAGAAGGAATGCAGATCCTGTTCTTAGGTCATGGTTAAAAAAGATTGACTTTAGGATTTTGACACATTTTACTCATAGTGGACCAATATGGAATAAATTACTACAGGACCAGCAAAATCAAGGTTATTAGATCCACTAAGACCAAGAATAAAGAAAGGTACTACAGAAATATTAAACCATTTAAGAAACAACCTTTGACTCTTATTGTGCAAATTCATTTTTGCTTTAGTAAATTGGTTTTAGTAATTAAATTTAGTCTAAGTGATTGCTTTGTGAGTCAAGGTGTGATTTTCCTTCTTTCCACTCTGGAAGGGCTTGATCCCAGTCTCTGCACCAAGATTTCTTAGCTTTTTCTTAAACAGATAAGAATTGCCAAGCAGACTCAGGCTAAAAGAGTTATCACAGAACTTTTTCTCTGACAATGGATAGGAGTATGTAGAAAATGATTTTTTTTGCTTGTAATTTACTGCCAAATTCTGTCTGTCAGAGCTTTTGGGACTTCCTTAGCCAAAAATGAATGCTGGTTTATCCTACTTAATAGCCAGCAATGGACTAATTCCCTAGCAATTTTACAATCCTTTTTGGAACACAGTTTTACTATTTTCATTTGCTACATCCTGTAACAAATTTCACAGTATGCACCATATGGAAAAAAGTGCATGATTTGTTGTTAAACCTACTCACTGCTAAATTAACTGAGTGCTTTTTACTACAGGAGAGGGGGATGGCTGAAAATTGCATTCTTGTACACCAATGTGACCTGTGTGAACAGAACTACGATTTTTGTAGCGTCAGGCAGCTGGGCATGTTGAGTACAAGGAGCAGAGCAGCTGTCAGTGTCCTTCAAGGCAGCTCTGCCATCCTCAGCCTGCTCTCTTATTTATATGCAAGGTACTCAGATTGTGTGACACATCACAAGTTTTTCTCTATAATTTAAGTAATGGATAAATTTTAAAACATTTTGAAAGCATTTAACTGCTTAAATATCAGTGTGTTTATGTGTGTCAAAGATGGGTCAGTTTGTCAGCTGTTAGAAGTCAGTGTAAACTCTTTAGAGTTTAGAGATTAGATGTTGGTTTGCACAGTCTGTAAGGCTGGTGCCTGGCATGTCAGGCAGAGGAAAGGCATCATAGTATCACCTGCTGGGCTGGGGGCTCGAGCTTGCTCTGGCTAGCTTTGGATCCACAAAGATCAGACAAGTCTGATGCATTATTTTGAAGGGTATTTACAAGAAACAGTGACACCAGTTGCAGCCTGTAGAAGGATATACACAGTTTTCGTTTCCTGTTAGTATTTCCAGCTTTCAAGTTGCACTTTTCCAATGTCTGTATTGTTGGCAATGCAACAGGGGTCACTGTGTTCCACATTTAACATATGTGTATTTTATTTTTAATAACTCATTTGCCAAAAAAAAAAAAATAAAAAGTTTGCAAACTCTGGTCTTAAAACCACAAAGATCTTGTCTTGCATTTAATTTAAAGTTGCTGTTCTAGTGAAGTGGATGCTCATTATGTCTCTGGGAATGCTTCTTTGTATTTTTCTTTGTCACTAATTCTGACTATTCTGTAGTGGCAGATGCAGCTTCATTGAATTTCTTTTACATGTTTTGCTATTTTCCCCAATGGAAAGTTTTATCCACTATCCAAATTTGGTTTGTATCTTTCATTCTATTAGGATTATCAAGGATTTGCTGTAATCTTTTAAAAAGTATCTTGACTGTTGTACTTTTATCCAAATTATGGCTTGACTTGTACT
The DNA here is from genome assembly GCF_023634085.1 of Falco cherrug. Lineage (NCBI taxonomy): Eukaryota > Metazoa > Chordata > Aves > Falconiformes > Falconidae > Falco > Falco cherrug. Next base: position 18,003,685 of record NC_073702.1, read on the forward strand.
TTTTACATACCTCTGGTAAATCTCTCATGTGTCATCAAGTATGCTTTTTCAAGTAAGGATATATAAACAGTCATATTTTTTGAGTGTTTAAAGGGATCATGGGAACATCTGGGTAGATAGATATCTTTAGTGAATCTTCTTCTGTTGCTGTAATTCATGTAATGTCCTTTAGTGTCTTCCTAGAATCAGAACTGCAGTTTTTTCAGAGTGGAAGGAGCCATTTGATTGAAACATAATTCAGAAAAATCTTATATACTAGAAAAACCATCTTTTTGTCTGTAGTTATCTGCTTTAAACCCGACCCTTCAGCTGACCCTGATTAACTGTTACCCTGTTGAAGGAAGAGTAGGGTAAAAATTAGCACCATTCTAGCAATCTTCTTTAAATGCCTATGGATTTTTTAAGACTGAAACTCTGATAACAATTTCTCAGTGCCTTGGTGGGAGCCTTTTGTGAGGCTTGTGTCACTGTCTGAATTATAAGCAATCATTAGGGATACAGTTTGAATTTTTGTTGTGTAAATGTGCATCAGCCTAGAATGTTGACCATCTCTTAACAAAACTGTCTAAATCTTACTCAATGGATGAGTTTTTTTAAATTAATATAATTTAAACAAGGTGGAGTCACAGCAAAATATGCTCACCGATCATCCTCATTAAAAAAAATAAACTAAAAGCAGATACTATCTTAAGCCATAAAATAAACTATAATATTTACTAATATTCAACAATAGTAGTAGAGAAGCTGGTAGATTTCCCACCCCCAGATGATGACCTCTGAATTAAAGGGTTTGTGCTTATCTTATGTTTTACTACTTTCTCATTTTTTCAGAAGGTCTCACTTTTTAAACAGGAACTATTGCTTTATTATAACTTAAAATTTTTACTAGAGAAAAATGTTATATTATTTCAATTATTTTTGTCTTGATGTTGAAAGAAGAGTGGATAGTTTGAAAAACTCTTCCGTAGTGATTTGTCTAGACAGTTTTTATCAAATGTTTGACACATTAAAAAATCCAGATATACTGTATTCAGTGAGGAGCCTGTTTAAAGCAGTATGTTGAAAGAGTACAATTTTGTATACCTACCCTAAGAAAATAAGATAATAAGGTAATTGTAGTCATGTTCTCTCCATCTACTTGGGAAATTGACTGCAATAGTGTTTGCTCATAACAGAGAAGCTTTTGGAAATTTTGCATCTTCCAGAGACAGAGTTTTCTGATCCGTTATATCTGTAGTCTAGAAACTCCTACTTTCCGTACTAGGGCTATCAGCCCGTACTGAAGAATGAAGACCTACCAGGCACTGAAGAGATGGGAATATTATAGACAGTAGCAGAAAATAAAGAATATATTAGTCTAATAGATATTAATTTTAGGAGTAAAGTTAAATGTGAGGGAGATACAAATGAGCCATAACACTAGCTAGAAAAGTGGGAAAAAATATTTTGAGAAATGTAGCTTGTGGCTGAAGTAAAAATGCTTACACCTAGTTGATCTGTATATAAGGCCTCAGGCAATTTACTTAATGGATTTTTTGTGGGACTGCATGGAAAAAAAATCCAGCTGTTTAATATCATCCAAAACAAAATAGACACTTTATGATTAATGAAAGCTACAAGAAAGGTTTTCCAGGGATTGTGAAATCGTGTTCCTTTTATAGTTAAGTCCATTATATCTGCCAGATATTATCAAAGAATGGAAGATTTATTTAAATTGCTAGAACTGGGATAAAGAAGAATAGTTATACAGAATTTTCTGAGTGTCATCATTGAAGCTCATCATCACAATAGAAACAAAGTCGTGCTTTTGGGTGTTCTGGAGTCCCAGCTGTGGGGGCTGCAGCTGAGGAAGACTGCAGCGGGGGATTTAATTACATACCCAGATGAGCTTCATTCTGTGATGAAGTGGTGAGACCCATGGCTGAGCATTGCTATTTCTTGCAAGAAAAGCATAGTCATAGCTCCCTTTACCTTTGGATATCCTACTTCACACCTATACGTCTTGTGATTCCTAGCCAATGTGAAGACTCTGTCAGAAGCTTTTGCTATATGAGCCTATAGAGGTCTATCACACCAGGCATATACTAACAAGAAAAGCAAAGAAAAAGAGATAAGTTTTGCTCCAGAGAATGAGACGTGGGATTTGGTTGCCTAAGCATTGACTCTGAGAGCCATTTGAGATGTATGAGCGCAACTGCAACATCTGGCACATACAACACAGTACTTAGAGCACACCACCATCTTTTTCAAAGGGTAGATCAGCTATTCCACAGCACCTTCAGTGGCGCCAGAGACAATTTGAGTTACCTACATGGCATTTAAGTGTCACTTTAGATCTTGGGGGTACTCTGCAAAGCCTCCCCAGGTCTGTAGCAAGAGCTTAGAAAGCTGACAGGCTTCTAGGTACACATATGTAACACAGGGTGAAAGAGAAGGGATTAAACAGGCAAAGGAGGCTGAATAAAGTGCAGAGACAGCAGGGACTCAATACGTAACAAATCTTGGTTAGCTGCTGGACTGATACATGATCACATTAGTTTTTAGGCACAAGAGCAGCAGCGTGTAATAAAACTGCAGTTGAGACTCTTTAGATTAGACATGATTTTCAACCAAGGAATTAGGTTTACTAGGCTATCTTGCTGGCCTTAAATTTCATGTGATTATAGTATTTTCTGATTAAGGATAAAAAAATAGTATTACAGGCTTTTATGGTGTTAGGGAAAACTTCCCGTTTAAAGGAAGATTTCAGTGAAAGGAGGAAGACATTTGAATGAAATAAAGGTAATTGAGAAAGTCAGACTGATGATGCTGAAAGAACTAAGGCAATGGTAAGGCTTGCAATAAACTTCATTTTTAAATATGAAGAAATGATTAATAAACCTTACATGAAATTTGATATAAAAGAAGGAGAAAAAATTAACTGATTCAGAAATGTAAGAAGGTCCAACATGTAAAGACAGAAATGACTAAAGCACAGTAGATACTTTGATTTTTAGCTGTTCTGGCTAGAAATGTAATCCTTTTTCATTGGCATTATAACTGCATATATGATAAATACAAACCATTTAAAACAAGTTTCTAGAAAGACAAAGAAAATCTATAATTACAATTTTTTTTCTTATTTAATATGAACAAAATGTTGCTTGATAGCTTTGCAAAGGACATCCCCGAAGGAAATTTTTTTCCATAGGCCAGTGACTCATGAATTATTCCATAGCATTGATTCTATTACTCCCAGTGGGTGGCAGTTTTCCCATCTGTAGTAGTTCCAAACATTGTGTTTCCCTTAGTGGTAGAAAATTGCATGATGAATCTGTTTCATATTAATTTTGATTAAACACAGACATTTGTGATAGCTTTAGTTACAATATACTCTTCACAAAAGTTACATTTTTATCGTACAAATGGGAGTAAAACTAGTTGCTTCACCTCATGCTTTAAAGTAAGAATACATTTTTGATAATTTTGACAATTAGAGTAAGGTTTCTTCGATAGTTTACTTTTATGTTACCCTATTAAATATAACTTCCTATTAAAAGTGCCTTATTACTCGTAGTGGACAAACAGGTCAGATTCTGATGATTTGTACTGCATGTGAAAGCTCTGTTTAGGAACATGACACATTTCCAAAGCTTGGCTTGACTTTTGACCTAGAATTTAGGGAAGAAACTTGGGATATTTATACTACTTTTTAACCTTGTCTTTTGGGAAAGTGCAAATAATTCTAATTGGCATAACCAGAGACCATCCATGTAAAAGGAAATAATAGATTGGGAATAGATAATGAGAAGGAAGCCAAATTTAATTTTTTTAGGTGTCCTGGAGCTGATCCTACAGAAATTAGGTTTTGTAATTTCTGAACCATGGAAGCTATACATAAAAATAAATCCCATGGGAAAAACTCATTCTTTATGACCAAATTAGCCACTTCATTCTTCTCCTCTTGTGCCAACTGACGTGTGGAGAATAACTGAAAATCTTCCACTCTGGGAATCACTCACATCAGCATAAGTGATAGATTCTTTCTTAGCTGAGTGAATGTTAATGAGCTCTAAGAGGATGTTAAGGGTCTGGACCAGCTTCCACTGAAGTAAGAGCCTAAGTTCCATGTACTTCAGTAGTGCAGAGTTAATCAGAAGAAAACACAGATTTTAAAAAAAGGAAATATGACTTAGTTTTACAATTATTGTTTGAGTTTTATCTTTCTTTGCCACTAATGTAAAGTTAAATGTATCGACAATTTCTTTTAGCCAAGGAAGTTCAACACAGCGCAGTGGGATATTGTTTCTTCATTTAGGCATGCTTATATGATGGTGAATTGTTGTGTTGGATGCAAATGCTGTGTTGGACAATTATGTGAAACCATCTTCTCTTAGCCCTGCAAATAGCATGGAAATGTAACCATGGAAGGCTTTGGTATATCCCTTCAGTACAAGAGGGTTGCTGCCTAGTGGGAGGTTTTTCAGCATGTGTGAAATCCTGTTTTGTATTACAGATACAGATCTTTATAATTCAGTTTTATATTTTACTGCTACAGAAATTAACTGTTAAATAATTATACTGAGAACTCATGGACAGGTCTGGAATTTTCTAAATGTGATGATAAATAAATATCCCTGTTTCCCATCTCTTTGTGCGAAAGATCTAAGGTGGTTTTGGACATAAGTTTAGCAAGAAGAGTTATGCTATACAATGTGAGTAGAAGTCTCAGAGTGAAGCATTGTGTTCCAGGGTTTTTTTTGTTATATTCTTTGATCTCTTCTTTTAATGATAGGTACATTGGAATTTTGATGATCTGTAAAATGCTCAGGATGTAATTGTTAACTCATGTGCCATTGGCCAATGAACTGTTTCTGCTTGATGGGCTCATTATTAACTAGAAGCTGGGTGTAAAGTGCAAAACAATGGAACTATCTTTTCCAAGCCAGCATTGCACAGATGTAATCCATATGGAAACTATCAGGTTATTCCTGGTTGTTATGTTCATGTTAAATTTTTTTCCCACAGAATGCATTTGTTTTGGTGGTGTCTAGAACAGTGCTCTGGTTTTCACTGCAGCATATTTATTTCAATATTAGATGAAAACGCAAAGTCTGTAAGCCACAATCTTGCTGCAGATTAATCAGGGTACAAGAACAGTGTCTGTCCAATAAATTTGGGTAGTTTTACTTGAGAGAAAAAAATAGATTAACTGAATGTAGACTACAGTTTCAAGTAGATGTGGAGTTTTGTTTTAAAATGGAATGGTGTTAAATTAACTGATCACTGTATGAAAACCGAGGAGACTGTAGAGTTAAATGTGCAGTGATGCTGAGGAAATGACAAGAGGTCTTCAAGTATTTATGGAGGTGGAAGCTAGCATACATCAAATACAATCGTAGTTCTCTCTTGTGTTGTTCCAATTGCTGTATTTTAGGAAAACAGAATTTGTCATACTCATAGTTCTATTGACCGGGACTTTTGCTCTCACTTATGTGGAAATTCTTACGGATAATGAAAAGTGGTTTCTTTCCCTGTGTCAGGGTTTTCAGTAAAGCACTGAAGCCCTTGGTGGGCACCTGGGAGTATGTAAGCCTACCCAGCAGCAGACGTGGACTCCTGGCGTGAAAGCACTGGGGAGTGAGTGAACATTAGTGTTTCACTGTATCCCCAGATCAAATAGTTCTCGTTTCCAGCTGAAGCTCTTTTCTCTTGTGTTTTTTTTTTTTTTAATTTTCTATTTCCTGACTATTTCTGAACACAAATCATATGGCAAATGCTAAATTTATGAGAACATGAAGGGTGTGTGTGTGTTATATATTATTTTCTGGAGAAACTATTCCATGTATTTAAAAGGTTTTCTTTTCCCCCCTCAGGGAATTCCTGGAATCCCTGGAAATCAAGGAGCAAAAGGACAAAAGGTATTATTAACAGTTCAAACCACAGTTAAAACCTGTACGTATATATATATATACCCATTCCAAAGTAAGGGTTCAGTCTGTGCTCAGAGAAGAGTTTTCACAGTGGGGATTCAGGACATCAAATAATGCTGCAAATGAATGGAGACATGCTCCAAATTCTTTGAGTCATGTTCAAAAATCTCCCATTAGGTTTAATTTCAATATTCCAGAAGGAATTAATAATTTTAAAGTAACAAAGTTAGCTTCATAATACTTTGAGAAATAATCCTAAATAAATAAATCTGCTTAATTTAAGATATTTAACAACATAAAAATAAAGAATATTTAAATTGTTAACATACATTAATCACAGAATTCTTCTCTTTATGTAAAAAATAGGGTGAAATTGGACCACCGGGTCAACCAGGAGCAAAAGGGTCACCAGGGGATACTGTAAGTTTGCAAAATGGTGTTATTTTGAACAAATAATTCTGATACTGTCATTCTCTGCTTCTCAAAAGCAAACAAGCAATGGCAAATACAGTAGCAACCTAGCATTTTCAGACTGGCGAAGATGATCAGACTGAATCTAATCTCTGATTTCCCCCTGAAATATTATATACCCACTTTTCTTTTAATATTGATCATTTTCTGACTGCATGTTTGATAAACAAATCCAGGAAATATGTTAGTCTGAATTTACTCTCTGAATTAATTAACTGTGAATTAATTTTGAAAGTACTCATGTAAATTTATTTTGAAAGCTAAGACTGACATAAATATTGTCACACTATGCAATGGATTTCTGAAGATGAATTTCAGGTTGTTTTTGTGGTGGTGCTCTTTTGACAAACACTCTGAGAATAGCTGAGGTTACTGAATTCCCAGACTACTTAAAGAGAGATTTTTATTTTGGAATATAGAAAACTGAAAATAATTGATTCTTTTTGGACAGTCCACCTTACCACATCTTTGTGGCTGTGTGAGTAGGGTGGTTTCTGTGTTGTTTATAATCCCTTAGAAATCACAGTAGAAAAATAATTGTTCTGTAAGTTGGTGCAAGTATATATAGACTTTTAAAACACAGAAATTTTAAAGGCAAATGGACAGCTGTTTAAAACTACAGAGCTTTCATTAATTAGTAGGAAATTCATCAGGTATGTGTATATATATTCACATTGATGTATAATGCTGCCTTAAAAAAATATTATTTTTCTTTTGAAAAGTTCAGCAATGTTTAGATGGTCTCATTATTAATCATCCTCACTGTTAATATGCCTTTTTGCAATTTTCATTTAATGCATGAGATATTTTATCTTCTTCACTAAAATGCTTCTGACTTTCCTGAGAAACACATTGGCTTAGCATTCATAAATAAGCTGTTTACAGTGATTTTTCATTTAGTTAAAGAACTTATGTTGCACCCTGTATTTGACCTCAAGCAGATCAATATATACTATTACTACTAGATTTAAATAAATACTGTAGAGAATTAAATACAGAATGAAGACTGATGCTATTATCTCTATGCACAGTGGAGCGCTACATGACCAAAAAGTTTTAACCTTCTAAAAAATTTGTTGTTTATTCTTAGTGTATACTAAGTATACATATGGTAGTATAAGAGAGTATAAGAGTATAAGAGATTTTATGCAATTGTATTCAGGCTACAGAATTAGTAACACTTGTTAGGGAAAAAATTAGATAATACTTCTTGATTTGTAGCTAAATGGCATTTGCAAATTTTTTAATGTGTGACAACAATGGGAAGATGATCACATGCTTTTTTCTTGCCTTGTTGCCTCATCTTGAGATTCACTATATATTGTGCGTGTAACAGTCTTGTCCATGCCCAGTCCAAACAGAAGGAACTTCAGTTTCTCAGGAAGCCAAAAAGGAGTTCAGTGAAAATATTGGGAAATTTCAGCATTTCTGTAGTGTTACTACTGGGATAAATATGATTACATGGGGAACTGTAAGATACTGCTCCATTTTTGAAGATAAATATTCACTGAGTCCAACTCTGTTAGTTTGATTTTGATAACAGGGATGAGTTTTCTAAGATTTGAAACAAGAAGTATCAGATTCTTACAAATGCTTTAATAGCATTGCTTTGATAAATAAGAGACTAACATAAAAACATTTTTTTAAAAAAAATAATCTCAGAGCAATAATTCCCTTTCTAATTAATTCTGCCTGAAATGGGAGAATAAAAGGAAGTAGTAGATGAAATTATTGGGACAAAGCTGAGGGATTGGAATAGCAGCAAGAAGGAAATGGTCTGGATAGAGCTTCAGAAAAATCATTAGAAACAAGCAGATGGCATTCATGACATGGAAGAAGAGACTAAGAAGCTTAGATAGTGATGCCTGCATTGTAGGTACAATTGGAGCTGACCATTTTATTCCTAAATAGGGAAGGTATGGTTAGAAGTTGTGATATTTCTCCTACCAGCAGCAAAAGACGAGGCTATGGCAAATATAAGTTTTCAGCCCAGTGACATATTTGAGGAGTGCAAATTGTGGATGAAAGCTGTGAACTGTTTTCTCTGCTGCCCTTGCCGTTGTGTTAAGCTTCTTGTTATTTTGGCAGCAGGTGAGAGAATGTTGCTGTAGGTTCTTGGATTTTGGCAATTGTTAACAGATTGTATTGTTCAGTTTCATAAATTGTCTCTCTCAATTTATCTACCCCATCTCTTTTCAGGATCTTTCCCTATGAAAATGCTTCATCAGTAGTGAACTTCCTCTTGATATCCAGCCATTAGGCTGGATTTCATCTATTCCAAAAGACAAAGGGGTTTCGAATGCCACTTTGTAGTGTTAAAAGTGGAAGAAAAGGAGATGACTCATTCTGAACTTAAAGAAATCCATACTTATATCTGCAAGGCCAAATACAGAATAGGCAGTAGCTCTCTAGAATGGGCTTGATGTTCATTCCTCAGTCATCAGGATGCCTACTGTCACATCACTAAGGCCATTTTACTGTCAGTATCAACCTCTCATTGCAGGACAGGAATAGTCTTTTAAGGGACCTTTCTTTTCTGCTCTCAGTGACTCCAGTGGCGTTTACCCAGGCTGTTGTGGTAGCTTGTGCCTCATTTTGGTGGGTGGCAGGAACCTTGGAAGAAAGAGCATGCCAAGGATCTCCGTGTGGACCCTTTGATCCTCTGTCTTTCTTGCTGAATACCTCTAAAATCCTAGTTAAGGTTAACATCTTCTAGAGTACATAAGGGCGAACGTGGCATAAAAATTATTTGGGGCTTACATCCCGCTGTATCATTCCCCATTCTAAAGACAATCCTTGTTTAGATGGAGGTTAGCAACAAGTATGTCTGAACGTCTTGATTCATGCAGTCTGGTGTAACTGCATGTTCCTGCATGCCAAATTAACTTTCTGAGTATGAAGATAACTACTATCCGAAGGGTTATTCATATACTAGTGCTGGAATGGAATGTTCCTCAGGGTATGGCACTTCTCTGTCCAGATTGTTACTGGTGCATGTTTCCCTCCTAAGACAGAAAGGGTACCCAAAAGCAGAAGTCTTTTATTTCTCCAGAGAAAAAGAAAATACACATTGACATATTGGATTTCAGAGATTTAGGAGGAGTATATTTATGGGGAACCCAGGTTAAGAGCTCGCTAGTGACTGAAAACATGATCGTTTTCATCCCCAAGCAAAGTAATGAAAGGGTTTTTCTTCTTTTCATGGAAGACAGAGCAGTTATTTTGTCAGATATCTGAGTCACATATGAGTCTTGAACATGATGTCAGACATTCTCAGTCACAGAATATCGAATCAGGACTGGAAAATTTGTTCATGTTATCATTTTAGTAAATGGGGTTCCAAAATTATATCTCTTTTTCTTTCAACTGGACATACAGTCTGCTCTCCTTTAGAGTTCTACACATTTGCGTTGAAGTCACAGAGAGGTAATGCTTTATGTCTTTGCCATGGCTATATAAGGACCACCAAAAGACAAAGTCAGATGTAGTTTACCAGATTTTGCCTACATCTGGCCAGCTGAGACAGTTTTGGTTTATGGATTTTCTGAGGTTGGTGATTAGGAGTCCCATGCTTTTCTCACACCGAGCAGACCTGACAAAAAAGGATTTAGAGAAGACTGCGTGCTCCAGTTACAACACATGTGAATGCTGGATGGCTCTTTATTTCTAGAAAGAGCCTGTTCTTCTCCAGTTTCTCCTGGTAATAAGAACAATATGTGCCTACCTGGCTAAATGGAGCCTGGACTTTGCCTAAGGCATATCTAAATATGAGTCCTCTCTATCCTTGCTAGTTTTTATTGTGTCTTAGTGTTGAAGTTTTGATTATGTGCATCAGTTCAGTTAAAGTCCTTTCAGTTTCTGTACTTCCCACCGTCCTCTCCCTGAAAGTATGTCTGTATTTTTTTCTGCCCCAAATTTATTGGGATTTTGTCATTTTGTATGGGATTTTTTGGTTGATTATTTGGTGAGATAATCTGATTTAATAGAATGTTATGTCCATTGTGGGAAGACTTGGTTTTCACTGGCCATTTGTTCTCAGTTTTTCTGTGAAGGTTGCCTTTTCTCTCCAGTCAGAAGGTAGATGAACTTCAAATGCTTAAGGCTGAATAGTAGACTAACTTTACTTATCTGTTGCAGACCACTCCCAACTTTCTATTTATTCTTGCACCTGAATTGCACTTAAATCAGGTGCTAGACTTCATTTGTAATCAGTCAGTTTAGACCTCCAATCAATTTGTTTAGACCTCCAAAGGGAGGAATGATCACATACCCTGTAAGTCAAGGCTTGCTATGTGTCTGTCTTGCTTTCTGAATAATGTTAGGTTTAAAATACCTTTACTCTGGTTTCCAGATAATAAAGATTATATATAGGCATATGAATGTCTATAAATGTATTTAAGACCTTACATCTTTTTTCATGTTTATAGTTCCTTAACAAAATATATGATCAATTAAAATCAATGTGATCCTGGAGAGAAAGACTGAAACCAGTTTTTGGGTTTTACAAATTCTGGGCTACTCTGTCACCCAATACATTGAGAATTTCCTGCACAATATGCAGCTACCCTGCATCCAGCCAGCAGCTCCTCCTTGCCTGACTCTACCACAGGCATGACCACTACATTACTCCCTTTTGTATAAAATAAGTACACTGGTTGGTTTTCTTTTCATGATCTTAAAGGACTTTTTCAGCCACCTAAAGATCTTCTCTGGAAAGAATAAATTTCCTTGACAGCCAGTTACTGCAGTTGTTTAGATCACATTTGGATGAAACGTTGCCTGAACTGAAAGTTCAGATGTGCCTGTTCCTAGGTAATGCATGCACATTTGGTCTCTCACCTGTGCCTCTAATCATTTTTAGTGCCTGTTGATGGAATTTTTTTTTCTCCATTTCTTTCTGAGCAAAATTGAACAAAATGCTGGCAGGAAAGCTGTAACGTCAGCTATAATAAAGCCATGTGGGATTCCAAAGTGTACGTATTTATTGCAGTAACTCACCTACCATGTTTTCTTCAAATTATATTTAGATAAATAACATCTGGTACTTGATACACTTGAAAATAATTTATTCATGTTTCCTATCAACTCATTTAATGTATCTTTTGTCACCTGATAAAATAAGTAGGAAATTGATGCATGGAATATTTGAATGCGTTATATGGCACTAGGGAATTTCAACCAGAAAAGATAGTGGGATTTTCCTTGTATTAGTCACACTGAATATGTTTGTTCCAGAAAAAACAGATGGAAAGCTGGTGGATAGTCTATTAATACCTTGGGAAAATTCCTCAGTAACAAGTTCTTCTTCAGTAATAACTATCCCTATTACATTGCCAACAACAGTAATTTACTATAATTTATCTGCCACGTAAATAGTGTCAGCTCTGGAAAATGAGAGAGTAATGCTACATTTTGTCTTTGAATTGTTCTTTTACTTTTAATTTTACATGCCATAGTTTTCAGATTATGTTCTCAAGCTTTTCCTATATTGCATCTGAAAGTTTTCTTCTTGCAGTGTACTCCTTTCTTGTAGTCATCTTCCTGTAATTTTTAAATGAAATATGTTAAATATGGACTAATAATGAAAGTGCAAGAAAGGAAGCCAGGACAACTGGATTTTATTTCTCCCTTTCCTGCAGATGTATTCCTGACCTTTAGTTATACTAAACCTATGTTCTGATTTGCCTTCTCTAGTATATGTTTGCATATCAATGTGGATATGTACACATACCTGATTAAAAAAAAATAATAAAAGCTCTTCTGTACACATAGTATTTCCACTTTGTATAAGATAAAATGAATAAGGGACATTTGTGATGAACTTCTGATGATTTATGATTACCACTTCTACAATCCAAGGACTGGTGTGGGCATAAACTAGAAGGGATCTAGGGTGGAGCTGGTAGAGGGTAGGCTCACAGCATGTTACATGACTTGAAACACAGGGCTACGCTTAACTGGCAATGTGAAAGGAGCCAGAAATCCCCCAGTCATATTTCTCATCCCTTCCCACCATCCCTCCCAAAGCTTGTGCTTGCTTTTCTCTACTGATTAACGTGCTAGTAATGAGCACAGAACAAGAATCCAAGGAGAAGAAAATAATAATTTCACAATTGTTTTTGGAAAAGGAAGGTAGCCCTCAAGGAATGCAAAAGAGATCACATAATGAAGAGAGCTGTATTTCAGAAGTAAGGAGGTCAATAGATAACATGAAATTTGATTTAAACCAACCAAATTGAATTAAGCATTACAGTTAAATGAAAATTAATAAAACCTTATTTTGCTATGTAAATAAAAAGAGAAAAAGTGAAGCAGACCTGATGTGTAAGTGAATTAAGACAGTCTTAATATAACCAAGTTTAGGTTCCAAAACCAAATTAATATTTTCTTACTCTTGCTGTAACAAAGCTGAACATAGGCCATAAGCAAATGGTTAATGGGAATGCATTGTCTCTTATGTTATGAGTGGAAGCAGATCTCAGAAACTCCACTCCATCTGGAGAGGAATTAGTAATTTCTGTTCCAAAATTATGAAAAAAATGTCGTAGGGTACAGTAAACCTTTATTTACCAATTAATAGATTACACCAGATTAACTGCATCATCTTTGGTAAACTGTCTGGTTTTCTATCTAGCTAACAACAAGCAGAGCTAATCTTCAAAGTTCAGCAAAGAGAATATATGATATTATTAGCTATTTTAGAGAAATGGAAGTTTAATAGAAGAATTTTCATGTGCAACTGACTGAACAGCAAAAGTCTGAGGCTGAGGAAAATTGGCAGCAAAGTTACTCAAGGTTTAGTTTTGTGACTGATACCATGTATTTGTATTCATAGACCTGTGTCTGTGGCTTAAAGAGCAAGTTGTTACATTTATTGATGGAAAGTTTTGGTGACCAGTAGTTTCTTACAACACAGCAGAAAAGAAACCTAAGTTAATCTGTGCTTGCCTTGGTTAACAGTAAAACACAGGTGAAATACCAGAAAATTGGTGAAATGCTGAAAACCCTGGGTACAGAGAATTGCTTCTTGTTCCAAATATTCTGAATTTTCTCTTGTATTTGCAAAAACAAAGCCATCCTTTTAGTTTTAGAAAAGAAAGTTATAAATTTTCTTTGGCAAAACTGAATTACAGTCTGGGTAAAATATCACAGTAGACATACATTTATTTTTGATCACATACAACTTTTGAAGGAGGTCTGAGATAACGTCATGGAACTGAATAGTTCCTAACATTTAGTACTAAATGTAATGTGGTCATTTTTATCTATATGAAAGCAAAGATTAAATAACAACAACAGTAGTTTCTGAAAATACTACCAGTTAGAATCATTGATAAAACTTAATCTCTGACAAGTTAGATTTCCAGGCCTTATTTCATTGTTTGACTTTCTGTATTATTATGCTTTTATTTTATGCTCTGTCTTCAGTACATTCTTGTAGCAGATCTGATTTCAGAGTATATATGCAAGTCCAAATAAAACAATAATTATATATTGTTTTTATTGATGCATGCAGTTCTACAGTCAAAGAGAAATGAGATGAAGTGGTGAGAAAGACATATATTAACAACAGATGTGGAAAATACTATAAATGGGAATTCCTTCCTGGAAAATATACTTTTGAAAAAAGATCTTTTTCTGATGTATACTTGAGAGTAGCTTTAAACAGAAATTAAGAAAAGCAGCCATTTGATGGTTTAACAGACTTTAGCTCTTATTTAAGATGTGGAACAAAGACAACTAAACATGCCTTTATCAACACATTTCCATGAGAGGAAACCAAGGGACTGTTTTGGCAATTGTGTGATCTGGCTTTGTACATGTGCCGAAGTGTCATGGTCTGAAATGGCAGAAGCTATTGAATTCTTGAATGAACAGTTTGATCCTGAAGATTATGCAGAAGGTGCAAAGATGTGGCCTCAAAGTTAACCGCTCCCCATAGATCTCCACAAAGTTTGCAAAAGGAGTCAAAGCATGGAAGCCTTTGAGGGACACACAGTCAGAAGAGAAGGAAGAGAATTATGAAATGCCACATATACTTTTGCTGGTTTTGGAAAACCTAAATGGAAACTGAGAAACTCTTGTGTCACTTTCAATTATAGCTAAGGACATATTAAAGATAAGTTTAAGATTAGATCACACAGATGGGGTTTTGAGTTGCAGAATTTTTTCTCTCAGGAGCATTTCATGTCAGCATTGTGCTTTTTTCCTGCATCTTTTTTTTTCCCATTGCACAGTAGCCCTTCCTTTGGCCATAGAAGATCTAAATAACCCACTGTGCTGTATCAGAGCTACAGCCTGGACAGTAATGTGATGGAAGACATTATATTTCCTATCTTATTTATTTCACTGTAGAAATATGATACTAATAATACTAATAATGCTAATACACTATACTGAAGCCATTATTTCTCTAGCTTAGTACAAAAATATCTCTGCCTTTTTCACAAATACACATAGGGTTTGATGGGACCAGAAGGCTCATTTGGCCTGCCTGGAGCTCCTGGGCCTAAGGTAAGTGTTTGTGTTTATTTCCTTGTGATTTTGCTAAATGACTGCTTTATGGATTAAAAAATGCCAGGATTTTGCACCTATTTTTTTGATATATTGAACATTGGTGAGTAGATGTATCATTTTCCCTATATTACCTTATATGATAGTTCAGCCTTAATAAAGCGTAATATAGCTCCGGAAAGGGTGCCTGTCATCCCATGAGGTTTGGAACAATTGCAGAAATAGTCATGAGACTTTGTTTCAGCTTTGCAGTTCTGGAAAATGTTCTGCAGTGCTGGGAGCCAGATAATTCTCAGTATACATCAGAACTTTCTGCCCATGTTATATTTATTTATATTTTAATTGTGTTAAATAATGTTACGTGCTGCTTTTTCCACCCGAGGAGCCAAATTTATTTCAGATGTGACTTTATTGATTACACTGCAGCTACAGCAAGAATTAATTTGACCCATGCTCTCAGAAACTAAAATAGATACTAAAAATCCAGATCTGTTAGTGTAACCTTTTAATTTAATCCCAGAGGAATTTTGGCCGGTGAGCACTCAATGGTATGTCCTAGAGAATATTTAGGAATATTTTATTCATTTCCCAAGCTTTGTATGTACATTTAACTGCTTTTCCACCCATACATTATTTTATATTCAAAATTACGTATCTATTGATTTAAAATTGTATGCTGAAGGTAACATTTTTTAACGTGTTGATGTTTGCTATGGTCAAGAAGATCGAATACCTATGAAATGACTTAAAATTAATTAGCTTTATTTTCCTTTGTGAAAAGTGCTGTTGTTTTGTATATTTATGTGTCATTCTGAATATAAGTTGGTTCTTACAGAATCATTCTTAAGCTCATTCCTACAGAAGAGCACCATGAAATAATAATTCTTAAATTTTAATGAAAATCCTCATGCTGAATATATGCCTAATTCCATAGGCTACAATAAAAAACAAACCATAAATAAATATATTGGCTCAGACGGGTTGAAGGAGTCTCAGAGTTTTATTAAGTAAGATGGTGGAAATATGAAATCGGTACGCACAAACATGGTGTGACTGGGCAAGGGATATTTGGCAAGTGGGGAAGGGACAAGTGAGCAGAGGCTGGCAAATCACACTTTGTCATCAGTATCTATTCTTTCCTTAGAGAAACTGAAACTTCAGGTTTCCCGTAAGGACCGATTTCCCAGCGGTTTATGTTTACATTTGCTAGTCAAACAACATCTGACAAAAGATACTGATATGTCAGCCACACTTTTATATTGTTATATAGGGTGATAAAGGTGAACCTGGAATACAGGGGAAACCAGGATCATCAGGAGCCAAGGTAAGTATGAATCTGGAGGTATTCTAGTTAAAGAAGGGACTGCTTTACTTTTCCATGATTTGCTGATTTTCCATGATTTTCCATGATTAGTCACAAGACAGTTTCAAAATAAAGTGGTAGTTAACATAAAATTGCATCAGAATCCATTTGATAGCTTATTTTTACTAATTTTATACCAGATTTTAAGCAGTGTAAATCAACTGTTCATGAAGTTCAAAACTGCAAACATTGCCATTACTTCAGACAGTTTTATTTGTGTAATTTTGAAAAATCAGCGTCATCTGTATTAAAGGGCAATTAAAGAAGATGGATACTGGAAAAATGAGATTAAGAATTAGGAGTTCCTTTTGTGTGTTCTCTGTGTTTAACACCTCTTCACAAATTCTCCAGACTTTTCAGTCATCCTCAGTTATAAAATTTCAAAATGCCGTAGCCAAAGCATATCATGTGACCTTGAGAAAAATGCAGTATATGTTTTTCAGCACATCACTGACACAGAGCTATTGTATTACTCAGGGAGAACTAGGAGTACCAGGTGCTCCAGGTGAACCAGGCTACCCAGGCATTCCTGGTACCCAGGGTATAAAGGTAAGTATTTTCCCCAGTTTTACATTAATTGCATCTTTTAAAAGTGCTTTTCCCATAAGTGATCATTATTATTAGAGAATAGTTGGTATATTTTGGAATGCCCATTCTTTAGAAAAACAATCATTTTCCATAGGGAGGAGAGAATGGCCAAAAAGGAGAAACTTAACATAAAATACTGAGACAAAGGTATTAATGAAATTTCCATTATGAATTGCAGTGTGTAATGATATGATCCATGATTCTATATTTACTTACTCTTATATCTTATAGCAAGTGCTGCATCTATAAAGTCTGTTGTACAAAGTCTTTTGTGGAGCAGTTGACCCTAGGCAGATTCAGCTTAGTTGGCCTCAGCCATTAAGAGTTACCTGATCTAACCAAGCTGTCCAGGTTCTCTCCATATTTAGCTGAGAGAGTCTGAGCATTCTGGGGAGTCATTAATTCACATCTCTACACCTTTCTTTGACCGTAACTGAAGCCTAGGCAGCTAAATTAAATGTTGACATTCTAGATGGCAAAAGTCAGGTTAGATGGATCCTACTTCTACTGTACCGGTTGAAAATAATTTCTTCCTTTCAGGTGAACCCACGTTTATTCCTCTTGCAAACTGAGTTCTCATAAAGATCTTGCTTTCAAGGATCTCAGCATCTCTTAGTGCAGGCTCACGTTTATCAAACACTGGTATAGACGTGGTTGCTGAAGAACTGTTTGTGAACACACTGTAAAATTTCATATTGGTGTTTGACTTACCAGGATAGTCATCCTTATTTTTAAAGTGAAGGTATGTAGGATTTTCTGACAGTCACATGACTTTAAGGAGTCCCAGACTGAAAAGATTATAGGCAATATTGTTCTTTGATATGTTTTGAAATTGAAGAACGCAGCTTTTTGCATAACTTAAACCTGTAACTAACATTATATTAAATGCTTTCCTAGAGATTTTCTTCTATAAGATGACAGCATTCTACTAAAAATCTCCTGTGTGGTTGAAACCTCTCAGCTTTGTCTCAGCCCATAAGACAGAACTTTTTATTTGACTGGAAACTGGAAAGCCCCTAGAATATTTCTTGTTTTAAAATATTGACTTATTTTTATCTTGCTACAACTCACAGAATTCATTGGAGTGAACTGAGTCTGTTGTGGAAAAATAAGCTATGGTTTGAATACAGAATGGGATTTGAGAACCTGAAAATCATTACTCTTCGTAACCTGTGGGTATCTGCAAAGGACTTAACAGAGTTGTGTATTCTAGATGATGTTTTTTCAGGACAGCAAGCCCCTTTCTTCTGTGTAACTTAATGAAGAAACAGAGCAAGACCAAGAATTTATATTTTACATATGCTATTAGTTAAATTTATGTGAAGGAAATGCTACATGTTTATTTGAAACAGCTGGGGAGAAACTATTTACTGTAATCTTCAATAACATGATTTGAGGAGAATTTCAGGGTTGAACACTTATCAGCTGTCATGGTTCGAAAGTGGTTAAAGTAAAATTATTTCCATTGCTGTAAATCAAAGAATTCTAATTATAATTAAAGCTCTGATTTGTATCCATTACATTTTTAGTCTAAATTTTAATTAAGATTTCTTTATTCTGGGCACTTTTAAAGCAATGATATGTGCATCCTGAAAATTTAAATGTTTCATTGCTTTGTAAGATAATGTTTCATTTTTTTATTGTATTTTTATTGGAAAACATGACGATATTTTTTTTTGCGGTGAGTTTCTTCATTGGCATATACAAGTATAAAGCTTATTTAATTGTTATACTGTTTCTTTGGAGCAATATAAGTGATCTGATGTCATGTAACAGATAGACTTGTTTCCTTAGGATATAGTTTATTATAACTAACAAGCTTTACCTGCAACTATTCAAACTAGGTATTTAGTCAAGGAGCAAGTTGTCAAGACTAAAAATGTTGCTATATTTGCTATCAGCCCAAATTCAATATTTAAATTTAAATTTTAAGTTTAAAAGTGCAGTGTTACTTTAATTAAATTAACACAAATTATGAAGTTAAATCAAATTTTAAATCTTAGTTAAACTGATTCAATAATAATTTAAAATTTAAATGTATAGCAAAAATTATGTAAAAATAAATTAAGTGTGTTTAGGTAATGTATCTGACACTTCTGTTGAAAATCTAGCAGTGTTTCCTGGGAAATACTAAAGTCCCAACTAGGGCAAAAATTCCTCCATTACATATTCAAATTACCGATTTCAGAATAAACAGGAAATCTTGTAAAAGCAAAGGAAGCTCAGGTAGGGTGTCAGATAGAAATAAACAGTCAGTAAAAACTCAAAATTCATCTGTGCAGTGTTACCAGCCATGTAGAGGATCACTGAAGGATGAAGCCCTTCATCTAAAGGAGTCTGTGGGAACTGACCTTGGCTTGACACCAGGTGCCCACCAAGCGCCTCCTCAGCAGGACAGGGAGGGGAGAAAATGGGTAAAAAGAATTGTGAGTCAATATTAAAAGGTAGTTTAATAAAGCAAAAGCCATACACAGAAACAAAGGAAAACAAAATATTTATTCTTTACTTCCTATTAACAGGTGATGGCTAACCACTTTCTGGGAAGTAGGGCTTCAATATACATAGCAGTTGATCTGGAAGACAAATGTTTTAATACTAAGTGCAACCCCCCTCTCCTTTCTCTTACCTTTTATTGCTGAGCAGATACCATATGGTATGGAATATCTGTTTGGTCACTTTAGGCCAGCTGTCCTGGCTATGTTCCCTCCCAGGATCTTGCCCACCACCACCCTGCTGGTGGTGAGGGGGGGAATGTTGGAGAAACAGGCTTGGTGCTGTGCGAGCGCTGCTCAGCAGCAGCCAGAACACTGGTGTGTTACCAACACCTTTCTAGCTACCCATACAAGCACAGCGCTGTGAGAGCTGCCATGAGGAATGTTAACTCCATCTCGGCCAGACCCAGTAACGACATTACAGAAATAGAGTTGAATCAGGTACTTCACTATGGAAAGAAAGGTTGAAGGGCAAAGAAGCAGTAAGTTAGAAGGGTGGTGGTATATTTAAAGTTTTATTAAAACCCCATGGAGAGGAATTCTACTAAACTTCACCTTCTGCTCCAGAAGGGCACCGGTTTCCTGTATGTCCAGTGTCATATATGCCAGCCACGTATGGATGGCTTAGGTATGCTAGAGTATTTCAGATGTCAGTAGACATGTATGGGGATGCCTTGTGTTGCCTACAGCATCTTAAATGGTCTATGTTTAGACAACTGAAGCAAGTCCCTGTCAATGGAGGCTAGAGAATGATCCAAATTTAGATGAGATTCTCTTAGCTAAATGAGATGATGGAACCTGAGTTCCATTTTCCAAGACAAGATGTAGAAAAATCAGTCTTCTGACCAGTTTCAAAACAGTGATTCCCAGAGAGCATAAGGACAAAGATTTCCTGGCTTAAGGCTTTCAGAATGTATTGAAGCCAAATGGAAGAGTGACTTGAGTTGAATCAGTGTCATAACAATAGTTTAATTAGTTTCATTATCACCATATATTGTTTCAATATCTATGGGTCATGTAAGGTGCATGTACTGAGACTACTGATTTTAAGAAGGAAGATTTTGTTAAAATGTGTGCAACCTCTCTAAA
Organism: Falco cherrug; assembly: GCF_023634085.1. Classification (NCBI taxonomy): domain Eukaryota; kingdom Metazoa; phylum Chordata; class Aves; order Falconiformes; family Falconidae; genus Falco; species Falco cherrug. The sequence continues at coordinate 18,024,114 of NC_073702.1, forward strand.
TTTTAAACTGAAGAAGCTTTGTCATTATTCATTTTATATGAAGATGCAAGTCAGAACATATATTGCTGGTTAACTGGAATTACAAGTATGACAAATTTTTGAACTATTCAGGAAAAAAAGTGCAGTTTGGGCAACTAACAGTAAAAGTGAAGCCTTTCAGCTATAACTTATTTTAAAACTTGACACCAAACGGTGTATTTTACATTCAAGTACAATATAACCAAATACAGCTGGCATAAATAACCTTTTATGTTCTGGGTTTTTCTATCAGGCAAATATTTGCCATGGTCAAAATCTCATCTTTACTACTGTTTAGCATTTAATTAAACATTCTCTTTTTTGAAAAATGACCAAACACACACGTTTGGCTCCTACAAGAAAACTGGCAAAACAGATAAAAAAAAAATCCATCCTTTTTCTTCTCTTTATTAAATGCAGATTTGCACAACCCCCCACAGATCTGTCTTTTGTTTAATGAGTTGCTATGTTCTTGGCCCAACACTTTGATTCATTTCTATTTAAACAGTCACACTGATTTAAGAGGTCAAAGTTAGGGCAGGAGCCATCTCCTATAACTTTAAGTTTCCTTTTCAGTCAAGGAAGAGAGATAGGCACATTCTGGGAGTACATATTTTATACCCCTGTCATTAATGTGCTTGAATCATTTTCAAGAGCTGCTTGTTTTTCTTCAGTGTCAGTTAGGTGGTGTTCAAACAACTTGATAAATTTAGATACTTGTCTTTTAAGTACCATTTACCAGTCACTCCACAGATGTTTATTTACATTCAATGGGTTTATAGTGTTACAGAAATTATACTGTGTTCCCTGTGGGTGAAGGCAAGCATACTTAGCATTCAGATGAATTTTAACTCATCAGAAATACTACCCCAGTACCTACCTACATCTTCTCCACTCCCATACACTGAGTAGATAAAATCCTGCTGGATTTGCCATCTCATTATGTTGCATTTTTTAAATTTTAACTTGCTGGATAAGTATCCACTTTTCTTTTTGATAGTTCTTTCTGTGACAGATTCACTCCTTAATGTAACTTTCTGTACTTTTCTCAATGATTGTGTACATGAGGATAAAGTGATTTGTTTTCATTCAGTATAAATAAAAGCTATTAAGGTGCTTCTCTTGTATTTCCTGAGTTGAATTAAAAGACAGACTAAATGTCTTTGAGATTAATCATGTTACAATGGAGACTTTAATTCTTTTACAGGGGGACAAAGGAAACCAAGGTGAAAGTGGCATCCAGGTATATCAACTTTGTTTCTAATGAGATCATCTGGCAACACTATTAATGCAAGTCTTAGGTGTTAATTCAGGAGATTTTTTTAAGACTGGGCTCCACAGAAGGTTTGCTTGAAAATTAGCAGCAGTGCACCCTAACTCTTCTTCAAGGAAAACTGCCCAGTATGCCCAGGACATAGTTGTGGCTGTGTTTCTGGGGCTGAGCAGGCTGTTGTCATTTGGTGCAGAGCTGTGTGGTCCTAGCAATGGCATGGTCTCAGGGATGTAGGTTGTGCTGCTGCCCTAGGGGACTGGGACATGACCCAGCACTTTCCAGGGGTGGCTTCTGTCCCTGCCTGCACCAGGCACTGTGGGATCACATAAATGCGCATAGTCAAAGTAATGCCACCTGGCCTCTGCCTACTTACTAGATTATAACAAGTGGGATTTTCCTCCTTGTTATCAAAAAGTCATGGTAACACTTACAAGAAAAAGAGGAGTATCATGTCACTACTCAAATCCTAACTTGATTCCCCTGTGTTCAGAGTAGGAATTATATCCTTCTGCACAGTTTCTGCTCTGAACTCTCGTAGAATAACTTTTCAGATTGATTTGGCCTGGTTTGGGATGAGATTTTAGGGTTTATCTCTTTGTGTTATTTTCAGTAGCTTAATTACATCTCCCAGATAAATGTATATTTTAAGAAAATGTGCTTCTTTTTTGAAGGGACTGAAAGGAGAAAAAGGAAGACAAGGAAATCCAGGCTTACAGGTACTTTTATAAAGTGATCCTAGTTCAAGAGAGCCATGATTCATATCTGTTTCTTAAGATTACTTCCATCAACATGGATAGTTATTTGCATCAGGTGAAATATATTTATGTATACCATGATTATATAGTTATATAAAGTACCTCTTAAAGAACCTTAGTATTTTTAAAATAAGAAATACAACACATATAGAGAAGATGGAACCACACTTTTCTCAGCTGTGCACAGTGGAAGGATGAGAGGAAATGGACACAAATTTGAATGCAGAAAATCCCAACCTGATATATGGGAAAAGCATTTTGCGCTGAGGGTGATCAAACACTGGAGCAGGCTGCTCACAGAGATTATGACAGGGCACCGAGCAGCCTGCTCTAGCTGGATCTGTTCTGAAAAGGAAGTTTAACCCGTGGAGGTCCCTTCCAACCTACATGTTTCTGTGGTTCTGGGATACTATATATTGAGAAACGGTACAGAAGTACATTTTTGTGGATTGTTTTATTAAATCCTTAATTATGGAAAATTTTCATGAAACAATTATACATAATATAAAATGCAGATAACAGCACAAAGTGGCTTTTTTGTAAAGGTTATAAGAGTGATACTTGAAATGTTAAGATTGTGCATGTGCCATGCTTCACTTTCGTGTAGTTCATTACCTCCTAAACTGTACTGGGGGTCTTTATTGACATATTCTGTGCTCATAAATTACAGATGTTTCCTGTTTCAGCTGCAAATCAGTGAGATCCAGTTGTTTCTCTTTAACTCTGGGCCAATGTATTCTGATTGTGTCATAGTTGGCTATCTTGTTATACCACAGAAAATAACTGTTAGTATTTATAAATACTTGTTAAGTCATAATCTATGTTGTGTCTGAACAGAGAAGTATTTGTTAGAGGTACATATCTAAAAGTAGACTTGGAAGGAGCAAAAGGAGTTGCTTTTTTCAGAATTACGACACCAATACAGCTGCCTGTCTAGCCAGAAGGAGCTGATTCCAGTGGAGCATGGGCGGGAGATCTAGGTTGTATGTTAGCCTAGTTTTATCACTCTCAGGGACATGCAGGAGTCTGGTAGTAGAGCTGAGCAGATATTTTTGAAAAGAAATAATTTAAACTAGAAGGCCAGTCATCGGTTTTAACCAAATGTTATGCCTTACTCTAACATTTTACGAATTAAACTTTCTGATTTAGTTTTGTTTTGGTTTTTTTGATGTTTTCTGTTTGTTTGTTTTTCAAATAATGGACAAATTTTCATATATTTATTATTTTAATCATACGATAAAATAAAGTGATAGTGAAAGAAAATACTTCTTTTTCAGATAGGATGATGCAACTGAATTGCAGTTGCTTTTTTTTTTTTTTTTTTTGAGAAAGCTGAAGAAATAATACAGGCTTGGTCTAAAATTGTTTGCTATGCTTATCTAGTTTGGTCAGCAACCAAAAAAACAGTCATTCAGATACTTATGGTAGACAGCACTAAATCATTCCAAGGTTTCTAAAGCCTCCAGGACTTCTCAAGATACAATACAGATTTCCTACCCCATAAAAGTCCATCAAAAAAGCGAAAAAGGCAGCACTGAACTGCCATCTTGCCATGGAACTTAATCAATATAAAACCATTGAACCATTTGGCAGAAATGAAACTGAAACCATTTGCCAACATGCAAGGTCTGGCTTACAAACTGAATTTGTATTTCAAAGGTTCTGAACTTGATTTCTGTCTAGTAAGACAGTATTAAACAGGTAGAATCAGGAGTTTCCTTTTGCTAGAACATAAAATTTTATGTCTTTTGTCTTTTGTAGAGTGAATACAGTTTTGTGTATATGTCTATAAAAAATTTAAGGTTTCTAATATTCATTATATATTCCCAACTTACCCTTTCAGTATATGATATTAAAAGTATTATTAAAGTGTTAATTCTCCGTGATACACAATTTTCATCCTTATATGCCGTTTGTTTTTTTGTACAATTAGCAATCAGAGAATATTTAAATGTTTACATTTGTAATTAATTATTGGAAACAAAGGTCGAAAATATTAACTTTTGATTCCAAGTAATTTGGCTCAACTTGCTTTTTTAAATTTTTTTTTCATATTAATTTCTGAAGGGAGTAGAAGGATTGAGTGGAGAACAAGGAGAGGTAAGTAATTTGTAATGGCAAGTATAGTATTACAAAATTATTCCATCTGCTTCTGCAAATTATGTGATCTGTAAAATGTGTATTTATAGTCTTATTTCTCTACGCATATCTCTATAAGAAACAGAAAAGAAGTTACTTAAGAAACATCAGAAAAGAGAAAGAAGTATTGGTTTTAGTTAGGGACATAGGAAAATATATATTTCATGAAATGAAAGATTAAAAAAAAAAGATTAAAGCCAAGTATATACTTTAAGAGAATTTAAAAAAACAACAAACCAAAGTAAAGAAAAAAAAACCAACAAAGGAAGGAACTGGTTGGAGAGCAAATAAAAGAAATCTAGAGGTTCTAAGTTCATTGAAAAGTAAAAATATATTAATGGAAAGATACAGAGTACTTGATAAGAAAATTTTGTGTTGTTCAGCAGCAGTCAGTAATAGCAGGGTAGGATACAAATGTAACAGGATATACAAAAAAGATCCTTGATCTTGTAATCCTTTGCTTTTTTTCGCAGTCAAGAAATAAGGGGCATTTAAGCTGGAGATAAGACCCTCACATTTAATGTCAATCTTGAATTTGCCTAATTCCTTTTGAACTGTGTTGATACACTGTACTTTCAGCTTCCATAAAAGTTTGTAGGAAGGACTTCCACAGCTGAACTGTTGTGTGTTTTAACATTCACCAGTAAGATTTCTTTGTGTGCCTTTAGTTCAAAGCTAATGAAAAGGAATGTAGTGAAGCCTTTATAAAAAAAAATTTGTTAGACAATTCTGTCTTTGAGACTGACTCAGAAAATGCAAGGCAGCATTCTTTCTACTACTAAGTTTATACAGAAATAATTCAACTCAGCCTGAAACTTGGGCATAAAGGGAAGCCTGCTTGGACTGCTCATGGTCTGTCAGAAGCTGCACATTTGTTACTCTCTGATATTTTTAGAAGTCCCGTCTTTTTTTTTTTTTTTTCCCCTTGTGTTTGGCAAACGTAGATACCTTTATGACCAAACCTTTTAATTTTTGTGTTGCATGTAGTTTAAAAATTGGTATTTAAAAGATTAACTTTGTCAGCTATTTTTTTTATCCCAATATTTTGTTAAATCAGGGTATACACCATCCCATTAACATATTTCAACTTTATCTAGAGATTTCTTTGTTCAGCCCTTTTTCATGAAAGCATTGTTGCATATCAGTAACTGGACATATTAGTTGGAAGCTCAATTCTGATAATTAAATAACTTTACATATTTATGCATATAAATCACCCTATATGCTGCTGTGGTTCTATGAAATACTTAAATCTACAGTTTGGCTTATTAGGTGTTTTCCTAAATCATTGCCAAAATTGGCAAAAGCTTCCTTGTACACTATTGAACTAGCCTTTTTAAATATTGTACATCATGGTCATCATATATTTCTTCTGGAAAATCCTTTTAATAATATTTTTGTTATATGCTAAGATATAGTGATGTTATTGTGTTCACTTATCAGACCTATAAAATGAGTTTATTTTCTATTTTTATAAAATATGTTGTCTTTTGTTAGACTATGTCCTCAAGAAAAAATCCTTTCAGTCTGTAATTCTCAGCACTTATTAAGCTCTTTTCCTTTTTTTTTTTTTATTTTTTATTATTTTCTTTTCCAACAGCAAGTGTCTACAAACAAGGCCACACATGGGATGTGGCTAAGCATTACAAAACCAAGATATACAGCAGAAAATGTTCCATCAGCAGTTTCATTTGCTTTTTGGCATGTTCTGCAGGCAGTTGTGCTGATGCTTCCATAGTTTTGTCCTGGTGTTTTCATACTGGCTTCTTGCCTGTGATGTTTTCCTACAGTAGATGCCATTTTCCCAATATTTCACTGGTTCTTAATGCTTTCTAGCCCCTTTAACATCTAGTCCAAATAAATCAACTCACAAGTAAACACAGCCCATAGCTGCAAAAGTAATTAAAACTGAAACAAATAACTTCTAGCTATGAGAACAAACAGCATGATTCTCAGATCCCAGCACACAGAGCTGCTAGTATAGCCACAGGCAGCTACACACGCTCCGTATATTTATCTCTGAGCTTTGCTGACCCTATTTAATGAAAAAAAACCCCACTTTTGTAATTATGTAATAGAAATTAACAAGTACAAGCCTACCTGGTGTAACTAAGTATCAGTTCTCAGTGTCTACAACGTTCAAGTTGACAGTATCTGGAAAATAAAATACAATTACAACCTTGGAAAAAGTCAGTTCTGAATTGGTGTATAACTTTTCAAGTGGGAAGAGGGTATGGACTGCTGTTCAGTTCACGCATGACATCTTACTGGTGGACCATCTTTCCAGCAGTACTCTTAGGCACCTGACAGACATCTGTCACATTTTGTCTAATTCCTCTGGCTTTTTTAAGAGGAAAAACTACCTGCCTCATTTTAGTGTCTGGCTCTCTGCATACAACCAAGTAACCCCTGCATCAAACTGAGTAATCCAATACTGAATTTGAAGGTTGCTACTCTAATAATTCATGTGGAGAGCTCTGGGCAGTGTTACTGCTTCAGACCAAGCCAGACAGCTTTGAATTTTTTTGCTGTAAAGAATTTTGGTAAGTAGTATATAAAATGATAAAAAGTAATATAAATAACCATACTTTAAAATTCAGTGTAAGTCTATGAAGACTGTATGCCTGAGTGCTTCCTAAACTTGCATTATTTTCTCCAGTAAGTTTTGTCATATATAGTAATTCTGCTGCCTTGTTTTCATAATTCCATCTAAAACGGTTGGAAAGAGTAAAAGAAAATTTTGAAGCAACTGGTGAAATTATCCAGAAGCTGTGCAAAAATGGAAGGAAAGGCTCATCAGGGTGCAAACAGTATACTTCAATCCTGGGCACACACCAAATTGCATTGTAGTGATGTTTTGTTGGCTCCAGCATAGGAAAAGTTCCACATGAACTAATGGAGTAGATAATTCCATACATAGAAGAACCGTTGCTTTGATGAAGATATGTCAAAGTATTTTCCAGTATTGTTTTAACCATTTCCAGCAAAACAAATGGAATACACTTCTTATCAATCACACGACACCCCCACCCCCACCCCCCCAAAAAAAAATCTTAACTGAAATCAAACTATTTTTTCCCTTTGTGTTCTACACTACAGACACAGGGTAAAAGCCTTGATTATTATAAGAAGCTTGCCACGAACCTCAGTGATGACAGGATTTCACTTCTAATTTTTCCAGCCTTCTAAGGGTTTTAATGTACTGTAACAGATCATTAAATTCTCCTGAAAAAAGTGAATAAAGCCTTTCCTTCCATATTTTAATAAGGAAGGTTATTTTGTTTTTTTATTAATTATAAGTAAAATGGGTCCTTAAAGTTTAAAAGAGAAAAAAAAAGCTAATTTATTTCTAATTATATTTGGTAAATAATCGTATCTGGAAACAGTTACTAAAGAAGAAATCCTGAAAATTCCAGGATATTTTAGTAAAATAGGCCTCATTAGTATCAAGTTAATTTTCAGTGACAACTTCTATTCATTTTATGAAAATCATTAGTGAAGATTTTCTCAGAACATGTTTACTTGGTGCTACCCAGCTTCCAAACTGGCTGTGAAGAAACAATTGGTTTTTCATTGGTTTTCATTCCAGAAAGGTGAGAAAGGAGATCCGGGCATTCGAGGCATCAGTGGGCAAAAAGGAGAATCCGGTATCCAGGGTTTGGTTGGACCTCCTGGTCTCAGAGGTCAGCCAGGAGATAGAGGACCCCCAGGACCACCTGGATCAGATGGAAAACCTGTATGTATAGGACCTCAAACTTGTCATTTTGGGTACTTTAAAAACCCCAAACAAATGCATGTTCTCTGTTCTTTTAATTGTTCTCTGTTCAATTCAGGCTCGAGAATTTTCAGAAGAATTTATTCGACAGGTGTGTTCAGATGTACTGAGAAGTAAGTTTGAAAGCCTCTTTAGACTGTTCTTTCCTTGTTTAAAGTGCTAAAGAAGTTTCTTGATAGTTATAAAGATGCTTTCTTGAAAGCGAGATTGATGTTGCTGATTTATCACCTACAGGTGTGGAAATGTATTTCCATGTTTATTTATTTCTTTCATCAAAAAGGTTCCATACTTTACCAACTTCTTTCCTAAAGGTTATAATATTCTCTAAAGAATATTTTTTTGTTAGTTTTTGTATTAGTGGCTAGGGGGCAATATTTTTCTATTTTATTGTTATAACACTCTAAACAATTTTTTGTTTGAATTCTCCCAGCCCAGTTGCCTGCCATCCTCCAGAGTGGAAGGCTACAAAACTGTAACCACTGTCAATCCCAAAGCGCTTCCCCAGGACTTCCAGGACCACCAGGTCCAAGAGGCCCTGAAGGCCCAAGAGGGTTTCCTGGTTTACCAGGAAATGATGGCATTCCGGGGCTGACAGGCATCCCCGGTCGCCCTGGGGCTCGTGGGACAAGAGGTACTGCGTGCGTTTGTCACAATGCTAATGGCTTTTATGGCTTCGTTTTCTGCTTCCAGTTTTGAATGGGATCAGTGCAGGTGGAGTAAGGGAATAGCTGGGTTTGTATCTCAGAGTGTAATTGGGGACACGGTGCAACGTGAATATTTCCCTGCTTATGAGGAATCCATGTCAGAAGAAGAGAAAATACAGGAGCACGGCAAGACAGCTAGTGTTCAGTTCTACTGTAGTCAAACTTCAGCTTGATCTTTTTAGAGAGTTCTTAGTCTCATGTAAATGTTTTTAACTGCATTTTATTATTATTTTTTTTTTAGATCAAATATGCTTAGGCCTGGATTTCAATGTATTTATATGTTTTGTGGTTTCTTTTCTTCCAAACTTTGTTTCTGCTGTTTTGAAGAACAGTATTTATTCACTGGCTATTTACAATCTACCACCCTCTAGGCTTATTTTTGGAATGTGATAACCTCTATACTCCCTCTGATTTCCTAGGGTTTTCTCCTTTTGTTTTTATCTCGTAAGGATTTTTGCTTCTTCTTTTTTTTATGCTTTTCTTAAACATTCTGGTTTCATTCTAGGCAAGCTAAGATTTATGCTTTCAGGTAACTCATCCACCTAAGCATTCCAACTGATTTCTGTGATGTATTTGCACACCTAAGTATGTATATATGGTCTGGAACTAGACCAAGAGACTGGGTGAAGTCCACAATTTGGTAATTACTTCCAGCAGTGCCCGTTAACTATAGCATCAAAATAATCAGGAAAGCTGTATGAAATATAGGTAACTTGCCAGGGGTAGGTAGGTAGGCAAACGATTGGTAAATATTTATTTTCTTTGTGACTTACTGACTGTGACCTAGCACATCAAATCTGTTCTGGATGTAATGATGATTTGTCTATAGTGCTTTTATAATTTCATCTCCAATAGAAGAACGTGCAGTTTTACTCTGGAGAGGACATTAACCTTTCCAGCTATTCTGTAAGAGCTGGAAAAATAGATACTTGTTTCTATGAAGAAACTGAATTTATTGGGTTTTACTAGTGTAAGAGAGCACATACCTTGCCCCTCTCAGTATTTCTTTGGTAGAGATGTAGTTCTGCTGTATGTTGCGGAAGATTGTCTATTATTCTGTATTACATGGGAACTGTGGTGAATACTTACACTTCCTTCATACAACTTAAAAATTTTGCCAATGGAAAGGTAATGACAGTAAATTTCTTAATTGTCCATCATCTATTCCCACAAATCATAGTAGCTGTCTGCTTAACAGGTGCTACATCAGCTCTTAATTCAGTAAAAATGGGGATAATTTAGAATCCTGCTACTCTGTGCAGGTTACAAGGAAATGCTTCTTTTACATGCCATTATTTGCTTTTGAAGCATTAAAATTTTTTATTCAATAAATATTATCAGATGTAGAATTCCTAATTCATTGGATGAAAATATTCTTTTCTTAGTGTGCAAAGATATACTTATGTTTGCTAATTCACAGGACTTCCAGGAAAAAATGGTGCAAAAGGCAATCAAGGAATTGGGGTTCCTGGCATCCAAGGCCCCCCAGGACCTCCAGGTGAGGGATGGTTCAGCTATGCAGATTCAGTACATTCTAATAATTTCTAAAAAACTGTGGTTTAGGAAAAATATTGATATAATTTGGAAAAATGTAGATAGTTTTTACACATCTTAATTACCATGTATGTCTTCTGGCTAATGCCTGTCTCTTGCATGCCTTGTAAAATGTCATATAATACATTGTTTTATAAGACAGGTCTTGTAGAGATTGGTACCTGAGACTGCTGTTTCTTGATAGATAGATCTTCAAGTCAACCATTAACTGAAAACTGAGCCCTAATATAATCATGTGACTTGTAAGCATTGCTTAGTGAAGGAAAATATTTTTCTGAACAGCAGCGTATTCATGCAAAACGCAAAGCTGAGCTTTTGGAAGAGCTATTAGGGCTTGATCCAAAGCAAGAGAAGTGAATAGAAAGAGGAGGACTCCGATTCATGCCATGGTGGTTCGTGTTTATATGATAAAGTAAAACAATATACTAAAGTAGATTTTTTATATTTCCTTTTAATCTTAATAAGGTACCATGTGGTTTATATAAATATGCACGCAGTATGAGACAAGAAGTGTCTTTTTCAGAAAATGAAGTTTTATCTGCATACTTCACCAAAGAGCAGGGAGTTTGTGTGTCCTTACTTGCTCTTGTTTTCATTTCAGTAAGAACACTCTGTAATGTATTTGTTTATTGCTTGTGTGCCATTAAGGTCCTGAAGGTCCACCTGGTATGAGTAAGGAAGGACGTCCTGGAGAGCGTGGGCAGCCTGGTAAAGATGGAGATCGTGGCAGTCCAGGAATGCCAGGACCGGTTGGACCCCCTGGAATTTGTGACCCATCACTATGTTTTAGTGTAATTGTGGGGAGAGATCCATTTAGAAAGGGACCAAATTACTAATTTGTGATACAGTACTTTAGAGGAATAGGTATGGTGCTTGTCTTTTGTGGTCTTTCAAGTCTCAGGAAGGTGACCAGCAATAATCCCATAAGCAGGAACAAAAGTACCTCTGATATTATGAATAACGATCCCAAAGGTTACACATTCCTTTAGAAAAGAAACTCCAATAATTTTTTTATAACTTGCATTGATTGAACCTGAAGTGATTTTAGAGATCATCAGTTTTAATAGGAATAAGATTAACTGTAATATACAATATTCAGTATTTAAGTGTCCTATCATACTCCTGTTACCACTGAAGTCTTCTGCAAAATTGCTGGAGATGCCACTGGAAGCAGGATTAGGCCTTAAATGGTATTGGTCAGGTATAAATTACTGTGAAATTTTTCACATGCAGCCAACACATACCATATTTGATTTTGAAAGAATGTGGCTGGCTTTGACTTCACGTGTGTGTGAATCTCATTGGCTTGTGTACATTTCATATGTCATAGCTCCAAGTGTTCTGTGAGCAAAAGCATATATCAGATTTCTATAAAATTAAGAGAAAAATCTGGAAATAATATGACCTTTTTTGCCTTGTGATTCTTTGCTTAAAACCAACGTGAAATGCAAGGGTAGAACTACTGGTTCAAGAAGAGCCAAGGTTTTATTGCAGGTTGTACTGTCAGCTACAGAAGGTCAAAAGGTTCCATGTGGGCAATTCAGCTTATATGAAAATAGCATTTAAAAAATAAGAAAAAACTGGTATAGCTGGCTTGCAGCTATGATCTGACAAAAATAAAAATTAAAAAATGTTTACACAACCCCATTGTAACAGTTCTGTGTAATTAAGTTATATACCCTTTGCTGTTTCTCCCCAAGGACTGCAGTTGTCAAACTGAAGAAGCAGGTTTACAAGGAGAAAGGTCTAACTGCTGGCTGACTAGCTGCAATGTTTGTTATGCTGTTTCTTTTTTCATTTTAAGCAAGCTATGTGTAATTCTCATTGTATGCTTTGCTAATGAGGTGTATTGCTTGTTTTTGCATAAGGAAGAAAGGCACAGTTCCCATAAGAACTTAAAACCTGTTTCTTAAATTAAGGCAGAGTCTTGTATTGAACTTAACCAATGCTTTATAAGTGGCTTTTTCTAATGTGTTGGTTTTCTGTTGTCCTACTATCAGAGATGGGTAATATGCTTGACATTCAAGGTATAATAAAATTTTGTAAAGAACTAGTGGTAGTTTAATGAGTGATCTCAAGAGTCGCCTGTGTCTTGCGTTGCAGAAAAGAGTGATGCCTGTAATACCTGGAGGGATAGTTCCACCTTACATCTGTGCTTTTTTCCCCCCAATGTCCTTCCATTTCTTCTGGAGAAAGCACCATCCCTGGGAGCAGCACTTTCCCACTGGGCTCCCGCCGCCTGCGGGGCAGGGTGTGCTGGAGCAGCCAGCTGCACTGTGCGCAGTGGCTGCTGCCCACCCAGCACGGAGGCCTGCGGAAGGGTGCTTGCACTGAGTAGTTCAGCCAAACCCCAGTCTTGGTTATAGCGGACTGCAATCATTAGCATCTCATAAAACCTAGTCTAAAAACCTCCAAGACAATTCTTGAAAGATAACTGACATGGACCTGAGAAATGAAGCTAGGCATGAAGTTTTCTCCCCAGAGGAGTGCTCCTCACTACACACTGTAGGACTTCGCTCATGTGAACAAGCATTGATAGAATCTGTGGAAGAAAGAATCTAGAAACCTCTTATTTTGTTGCATTCAGTCTCACACTTATTTTTTGAGAGCTGGAGGTGAAATATGGCGCTAGATCAGGAAGGAATCAGGATCCCAGCATGTTTGCAGAACCTTTCCGAGTGTCCACACTGCATGCCAATTTAAATCCACATTTAAGACCTCTTTCTCAGTAAGATACATGATGGTGTGACTGCAAGCCTCACAGGAAGCAAAAAGAAACAAAAAAAGAGCTGCAGCAAATACAAACAAAAATTCCTTACTTGTAGAAAAACCCAGTATTTGTTTACTTTATAATTTAAAATAAGACACATATATTCTTTCATACCAGAAGCATGGTGGAAAAGTTGGACACTTCTAATATTCCACTCTTTTTTTTTTTTTTTTGCATTCATTTAGGCAAAACATTTTCTCCTACAGCCAAACATTTCAGTTTTATCAAAAGGAAGAAAAATTTTGATGTAGTGCATTTGACAGGAAAAAAGTCTTGCTTTATCAGCCAGTCTGATTGGTAGCTTAGGTTACGATTTCATTTGATCAAATCCACACAAGCTTCAATTTTAAGAGTAGTGGTGGTTTTGTCACCCCATTAGTCCTACTAAAGGGTCATTTCTGAATAACTCTGAGGATCTATATGTAATTTCCACTTTGCATCTATTAATAGCCATTTTATATACTTTTGTTCTTATGCTAACATTGTCTTTGGCTTGTGTACTCCTTTTCTTTTGGCGTTTTTTAGAAAACCAGTGTTCCCTGGCAGCCTTTCATCTGCAAGGTTAGACAAGCAAACCTGTTGTTTTCCACCTCTTTGAAAGGCTCTCCACTCCCTGTTTATCCTTATAGTTCTCTGCTTCACTTTTTTGAGGGGGATTCTAGAAATATGTCCGTAATTCTAGGTAAGGAACCTCAGTCATACCTTGGTAGTGCTGATACTTATTCAAAGCATGTAGCTCTGTTCAGCTTCTCGTCTTCTTAATTCTTGGGTAAGTTATGCACTAGTCATGTAGGTCTTCTCTGATGAATTAGTATTATCCAGATATATTCCTTCTTCTATTTTTTACCTGTGGTAACTCCATAGTGGCTTTTTCCAATCATGTAGCTGATGAGCTCCTGTAGGATAGGGCAAATCAGAGTGGAGAGGACCTCAACTTTAAGTAGCTGTGCTTATTAGTTCTTTATTGTATGAGCTTCAAACAAATTCTTCTGCTCTCATTCTGTGGTTTTTTGAGCCAGTCTTCATTAGCATGCTCCTGCTTTTTTTGTCAAGGTTACTACAGAAAACAGTGTTGTTAATCCAAAAGCCAGTTGCCTATGCCAATATTTTCATTTAATACCTCTCATCCACCTTATTTTCATATTAATTTTATTGTTCCCTTAATTGGAAATGTGTATTTCCATTGAGAAAAAATTTATTCTTGTGTCCAATCAGAGTCTCCCCAGGAGTAACTTGTACCCATTATCCCTCATCTCTTCCATGTGACTCCTTGTAAAAAGGGAGTTTCCATCTTCTTTGCAGCCACACTTTAAATACTGAACATGGTGATAAGGTCTCCTGTAAGCCTTTTTTTCTCAAGGCTGAACAAACCCAGTTCTTTCAGCCTTTCCTCATGCGGCAGGCTTCCCAGTCCTTGGATCATCTCTGTGGCCCTTCTCTGGACCCTCTCCAGCCTGTCCACATCTTTTCTGTATGGCAGGGACCAAAACTGAACATGGTATTCCAGGTGTGGCCTGGCAAGTGCTGAGTAGGGTGGGATACTGACTTCTTTATCTCTGCTGGTGATGCCCTTGTTGACACAACCCAGCATCCTGTTGCTCTCTTTGCCCCGGCAGCACACTGTTCACTCGTATGGAGCTTGTTGTCCCCCAGGACCCCCAGGTCCCTTTCCACAGAGCTGCTCCCCAGTCAGGTAGACCCCAGCCTGCACTGCACTCCTGGATTATGTTTTCCCAGGTGCAAGACCTTAGATCTGTCTTTGTTGAACTTCTTAAGGTTCTTGTTAGCTCACTCCTCCAGCCTGTGCAGGTCTTCCTGCAGGGTGGCTCTCACTTGCCCACTCGGTTAGGTATCATTGGCAAACTTCATTTGGGTGCACTTGATCCCACCACCCAATAACTTATGCAGATATTTAACGGTGTTAGGCCCACTACCGATCCCTGGGGACCCGAGTTGTGACAAGCTGCCAGTTTGAAAAGGAGCTGTTCACCACCCCCCTCTGGGCACTGCCGGCCAGCCAGTTCCCCACCCATCGCCAGAGCACTTGTCCAGGCTGTAGCACATCAGTTTCTCTAGGAGGAGGCTGTGGGAAACCATATTGAAAGCCTTGGAGAAATCCAGGTAGACAATGTCCGCTGCTCGCCCCACATCAACGGAGCAGGTTAATTTGTCCTAGAAGGCAGTTGTGTTTATCAAGCACAATTCACCTATGGTAAATCCATAGTGGCTTTTCCCAATCATGTGCTTCATTTGACTTGTGATAGGTCCCAGGAAGATTCATTCCATAACTTTCCCAGAAACTGAAGTAAGATTGATCAGCCTACAATTTTCTGGACCCTCCTTTCAGCTCTTCTGGTAAATGGGGGTGCCATTAGCCTTATTCCATTCTTCTGAGGTGTTTCCTGATCACCATGGCTTTTCAAAGACTATGGGGAGCAGCCTTGCAATGATGTCACCAGCTCTCTTAACACATTTTGAGGATATTGTCAGGGCCCGTTGATCTGTAGGGGCCAAGCTCCTGTAACAGATCACATACTAACTCCTCCTTCACTGACAGGTCTTTGTTTGCATCAACCTGGATTTTTGTTACCAAGGCCTGGGGCTCAACAGTAGTGGTAAAGACAGAGGTGAAGAAAGTGTTGAGAACCCTCTGCCTTTTCAGTATTGTTAGACAGGAGTGGTGAATTAGTCACTAACAGAGGACCAGTACGTTCCTTCTGGTTTTGCTTGTTATTTACACACCCAAAGAACCCTTTATTGTAGTTTTTTTTACATCTCTGGCCAATTTCCATTTGAGCTGAGCTTTTGCTTTTTTCACTGGATCTCAGCATGCCCTGGCAATGCCCTTGTAGTTCTCAATGGGTATTCATCTGCTTTTCCATCTCTGGTACTCTTTTCTTTTGGTATTGAGTAGGCTCAGAAACTTGCAGTTAAGCCAGTGGGATCTCTTGCTCTACCTGCTTCCCTTCCCTTTAAAGGGGAAGAACTGGCTTTGTGCTTCCCAGATGGCATTCTAGAAAAAAACTCACAGCACTTGCTGGCTCCTTTATGCTCCATGGAAGCTTCCCACCGAATCCCTCCCAACTGAGCTCTGAGCAAGCTGGAGTTTGCTTTTCTAAGTTCTATAACCTTTGTCCTAGTACTAACCTTCAGTGTGCTCAGCAGGATCCCAATCTCCACGATATTGTGATCACTGCAGCCAAGGCTAACGCTAGCTGAGATACTACAAAGCAGATTTTCTTGCTTTGTGAGCAGCAGTTCCAGCAATCCCTCATTCCTGGTTGGCTCATTTAACATTTGTATGTGGAAGCAGTCCTCTACGCATTCCAGAAACTTGACGGATGACATGTGAGCTGCTGTATTGTACTTTCAACAAATGTCTGGGTAGCTGAAGTCACCTATAAGAACCAGGTTCTGTTGACACAACACAAAGCTTAAGTGACCCAAATACTTCTTTGTTGGCCTTATTGACTTGGTTTGGAGGTTGGTAGGAGATGTCCACTGTATGATTCCCCTTGGAGATCACCCCTGTGATGTTGACCCAGAGGCATTTGATAGGGCTTCCACAATCACCATACTTGACTTCTATGTATTCAGGGTTCTCCTTAACATAGAGTGCAACTCTGTGGCATATGAAGGCACGGACCCCAGGTGAGACCCTTTATTGTATACGTAAGTGCGGGTTATACACAATCACTTATCCACCCAATTCTGCCCTGGAATATGCCTCTGCACAGCAAAGCACCTTTGGAGCCAGTTCACACCCCACCAAGCTGGTTACTCCCTCCAGGCTCATCTGAGGAGGTCTTTTCTTCCCACATCAGGATTTAAGCTGTGGGAGGCTTTGGGCAGCCCCTCATTGCAGACAGGTGAGCACAGAACGGATTTGCAGGTGAGCTCAGAGGGCCACTTTAGTGCTAGTTTTTTCCTCACCACATTCTAAGGCATAGTCTGCAACCTGGCACCCTGACAATGAACAAAGCTTTTTCTTTATCTCCACATCCAGGGCTTGGGAGTGAGCAGGAAAAGCCTGCACAGATTTCAGAAAGAGCCCTTACAATTCACCCTTTTTAGTTTGTTAAGTAGAATAAGGCGAAGGTTGTGCAAACCTGAACCATCATAGCTTGATGGACAGCCCTCTGTATCATGGCTCATATCAGGTTCATCAAACACAATGAACAGCCCAAAACCCTAGCAATATAACAAACCCACTCATCAATATTTTTCATATCACATCCTAACTTATTCACTGTGGTTAAAGATTGTGCAGTGGCAACATGAGGTGTAAGGAAAGAAACAGCAGGAATATCCACGTTATTCTGGCTAAGTGCAAGGAAAGAAGCAACAGAAAGATCCACATTATTCTGGCTTATCTGGCTCATCAGACAAGTAGAGGTCTGTGATCAGCTGGTTGAACCAGCCGAGCAGGAATCCACTGAGGCCCTCGGTCTGTATTTTTCATGTTCATTAAATTATACATTGTCTGCGCAGTAACTTGGTCCTAGTACTCCGTTATCAAACTGTATACTGCCTAGAGGTAAGCATCATACAACACAGCACTTCACAATCATATAGGGTCATTACATATCCTTCTGCAATGGCAGCGTACAAGTTCATGGTAAATGCCCATCCGATTCCAAAAATCTTTAACTGAGCATCTGAGTTCTTTTACAGCTTCATACAGGAGTTGCTCTCACACAGCTGGTTACCTGGTATCAGACAGGGAATGCACTGAATAATTCCATGGCTCCCTTTTGCACAGCCTCCTTTCTGCACTGTAATATACTCTTTCTCAAGTGCTACAGCTCAAGTCTCTTTTCAGGGCTTTGTAAAAAAAAAAAAAAAAAAATGCATAGTGCCATTTAAATCTACAGATCTAGTCACAGTTGCAAAACAGCCCAGAAAAGATTCAGGTTTTTCCTCTTGCTCCTTGCTGCAAATACGTAACTGAAATCTATGCAGCCTCTACTGGACATGATATCCTACTGTTGCAAGAAGATAAACATGATTACTAAGGAAATGTTTGTTTCCAAAGACTATAATCCCAGACAACTCACCAGAATGTGACAACTCCTTTGGTTTTGCCCAAAAATGCAGAATCTGTGGGTAGAAGCAATTGCAGCTGTTTCAGTCCAAAACATCATTATGATTTTTCTGTTCCTTATTTTTCTATTCCCACATTAATGATTGTCCCATGGTTCCAGCCACTCGGTGATGAGAGCACTCACATATCCACCTTCACGTATCCATCATCTCTGGTTCAGCTGGGCTATGCTGCCAGCTTGGTTTTTTGTTTTTTTTCTCCTTTCCTCAAGCCTCTGTTCAGGTGCCATTTGTGGCATATGAAAGCACAGACCCCAAGTGAGATCCTTTATTGCACACATCAGTGCTAGTTATACACAATCACTTATCCACCCAATTCTGCCCTGGAGTACACCTCTGTGCAGCAAAGCACCTTTGAGCCAGTTCACACCCCACCGAGCCATTTGCTCCCTCCAGGCTCATCTGAGGAGGGCTCCTCTTCCCCAGTACTTAAGTGTGGGAGGCTTTGGGCAGCCCCTCATTGCAGACAGGTGAGCACAGAACAGATTTGCAGGTGAGCTCAGAGAGCCACTTTAGTGCTGGTTGTTTCCTCACCACGTTTTAAGGCATAATTGTTCTGCAACCTGGCACCCTGACAATGAGCAAAGCTTTTTCTTTATCTCCACATCCAGGGCTCAGGAGCAAGCAGGAAAAGCCTGCACAGATTTCAGAAAGAGTACTTACACAACTCCTTCTCCTTTTCTTCTTTGCCTGTCTTTATGAAACAGCTTATAGCCACCCATTGTGATCCTCCAGACATGTGAGTTGTCTCACCATGTTGCAGTTACTCTCATAAGCATCGAGAAAACATAACTTTCTGGAGTGAAGCGGAGCTCCCGTTTCTCCTGTTTGTTCCCCAGGCTGCGTGCATTGGTATTCCTACACATCCATAGGTGCTTAGTCTTCTGGTTCTTATCTTGGGAGGCAACTAGGGAACATTGGTCTTTTTTTGTTGTTTGTTTGGTTGGTTGGTTTTTTTTTGTCTATGCAAGTAAGAAAGAGACTTTTACTTTTCCTCTACTCCTTCTGGTATCAAAGGTAGCTCTGTCTGGCCTACTATGAGTATTTCTATATGGTGCTGCTCAAAGAGAACAATCTCAGCTACTGCATGTCTTTGTTACAGCTTTAAAGCAAAGTCTCATGTTGGAGCTATTTCACTTTGTATATTAAGACAGTAAGAAAGACTGACTGAAAACTAAGTAATTAAGAAGCTTTACTGTTTACTTTGAAGTTTAAACAAACTTCAAACAATCTGTAAAAGGAGGATGTTTGAAGCTGAATCTGTTTGATGGCCTTAACTGCTGAGCTGTTTGGATGCTTTGAGCTTCAGTACTGCTGTATCTTTGGTATTTTGCTCTGAATTTGAGTCTGTAAACCTGTCACATTTCTACAAAAAGGATGTGGTTTTCCCAAGTTGGAATTTTCCAGAGGAAATGCTAATGACCTAACCTGTGCAGGTCCCTCTGAAAGGTAATAAGAGTGTAGTTTCTTTAAATGAAGACAAGCACTTTGAAAACCTAGTTCTATATGATTAAATAGCCAGAAACTATTAGCAAGTGGCTTGCATCCCATTGAAATGCATACATTGTAGCCTAGGAACCTGTGATTTAGATTATTGCTTCGTGTAAGATTTTATCAAGCCAGAATTGAGCTGACTTCACAATCATTTAATTTGCTGGCTTCATTTGATATAGTGGGAATATACGTACATGTAGGTATGTTCAAGATCATATCTTGATTGAAGCCTTTAACTGAGAATATGAACATTCTTCTCAGATCTTCAGCTAATCCTAAAATAAGAGGTTAAACAAATGGTATAAACTGGAGTATTATCAGATTAACGATCCACAGGAAAAGTTTACTTTTCATGCCAACTATATGAGTTTCTTGTGGGTGTTGAACTGCAATCAGAAGCTGTTGACAAAAATCACTGTCAAACATGTTACCATCTAACAACCAGATATTGTCTGGAAACAGTAAAGAAACTGTTAACTAAAATTTACTTACTGTCCTGATGGTAGTCTTTAAAACTGGATCTTAGTCTAAATTTTAAGCATATTTTTTTTTAAGGGTAAAATGCAAAAAGAATTTCTGGACTTTTTTTAGTAGAATCTTGCTGTGTGAGCTTGAGCTAAAAAATACCCTCCCTGGTTGGTCTAGTGCCTGTTGGTGTCAGTAGAGGAACAACAATTCACTATACTAGACTTTTAATATGGCTTCAACTTGTAACTCTCTGTGTGTACAATGGATTTTAAATTTACCACCTTACTATGGTCATTGAAACTGGATTGCTGTTGCCTCTTAGATACTGAGGCCCGTACTTGGACATAAAGATGCAGAGTTACAGAGTATTACTGTGGAAACTGAATTTCTTGGTGAAATCTTAGTGGTACACGGAGCTCAGCAATTTGCACCTCTGAGAATCATGATCTGCTTAGGGGAGATTGGAGTAAATACATACGGAGTGATGTGCCTATATATACATAAATGTAATAAAAGACCAGATGTCACAGATGGCTTCCACATGTGTAGATTTATTTGGTGAGTTTATATATATATATATATATATGTATATATGGTGTGTGTGTATTTATATGTATATATTTTATACATATATATGTGTATATGTATGGTTCTAAGTACTTCATTTGTTTAACTGAAAGCTATCATAGTTTTCCAATTATAAATGACAAAGTAAAGGAATAAAATCTAGTCTTCCTGTAAGAACTGAACTATCACAGTCCTGCTACTGCTTCAGAGCCAAGGCATCATTGTGAGCTTCAGGTGTAGCCAGTATAGTCCAAGGCTGGTTGGTCTTTTGGAGGAGGAGCTGAGAATTGTTAGCTATGCATATTTCAGAACTGGAGTATCTAATTTCTCAGAAAATTCAAGGTGCATTAAAAAGAAATTTCTTATCAGTGCATCTGAATGTCCTGGCAGTGCATGCTATCGGGATCTGTCATTATAGTTCACACAGATTGAATCAAACCCCTGTGAAAAGAGACTAATATTTTCTTGTAGGGGGAAAACACACATGATAACTCAAAATACATCTTATTAATCCATATTCAGCAGAGACAGTAAACCATTTTAAGAGCTATTGCCTTCTGAGACACTGTTGAAATGTTTAGAACTTGAATTAATGTAAAAAATATTTCTGAGTTGATAAGCAAAATCTTCTCATAGAGGGACATCATCTGTGTATCCTGGAGAATCCAAGTCTGGGTTTAACAATGGGGAAATCATTACTAATTTGATTCCTGAGTTTTCTTTTACAGGCATCTTATCCCTCTCATTATTTACTATATTCGCATAACGAGCATTTTGGTAACAAAGAAACATTTTGGTGATGTTCCAGTATATTGTATGTTTCTGTGTTATTCTTTCCTTTCTTGGCAAAAGATGCAAGTGTTAGAAGGTGTTTTTCCAGAAGTGGTGTTTGGCCACTCAGCTAGCTCTCCAGAAGGTATATTGGCAGGCTGGAGGCTCCTTGGTTGTCTGCCATAGGCTTAAAGAACTATTTAAGTGCTCTGTATTGATATTCTGACACTTTTTGACAACTTTCCTCTAGTCACTGGTGAAAGTACATAGTATTCTTCCACTTAAGGAAAAGGTGGGTGAGAATTCAGCAGGAGGTTCAGCCATGTGACTGTTATGGCACCGTATGTTCATACTGCCTGCAAAAAGTATCTTTCTCATGTTGGAACCTCATAAAATCCAGAGTGTTCCATTTGTTGTTTTCAGCTTTTCGTTTTCTAAAGCATGAAAAAAAATCATGATATCTTTGTGACACATTGAAATCACATATTAAATATCATGCAAAAAAGGTGATAACGACTAGAAACTGTGTTTCACAGAAGTGACTTTATTGAACTGTTGAAAAATATAATGCTGCCTAAGAGATGAAGGGGAAAAAAAACCTCTCTTCTGGCAAGGGCATGATTCTTCAAGGTATGTGAAGCTCTTATTGATGTGGGAGTGAATGTTACCTTTATGTAGACAAGAGAAAGCCTGAAGAAAAAAACTGGCTTAAGCAGCACAGTAGCAAATGAAGGAGAAAGAAAAGGTCATTCACTTTATTCACCCATTCTAATATAATATGTTTTGAATGCGTTGTGCTTCTCTTTGTCCTCCTCAAAAAAAAAAAATTATGAGAAAGTACACTGTGGATATAACACCCTCTTGATATGACTTGACGGACCTCCCAGAAGTGAAAGCTCAAGACAAATGCGCCAGTGCTGAGACCCAGAAATCTCTGGCAGTCAGGACCAAAGTTCTGGATGAGAACTCAAGATATTATAACAGCTGTCCCACCCTGATATTATCTAGCTCCTGCTCTGGAAATTGGCAAGAAAATGCTAGTACTTAGCAGTGTTCGTGTTATGAAAGTTTAAAGAGGGTTTTTTTTATATA
Source organism: Falco cherrug (assembly GCF_023634085.1). Taxonomy (NCBI): domain Eukaryota; kingdom Metazoa; phylum Chordata; class Aves; order Falconiformes; family Falconidae; genus Falco; species Falco cherrug. Next base: position 18,046,597 of record NC_073702.1, read on the forward strand.
TATACACAATGAGTCCCTTTACAATGCTGCTTAGGAAAAAAAGAAAAAACAAACCTGGAACTGAGGAAAAAGAATCTGGCTTTGCGTGCTGTAGTCACAGAAATCTTGTACTGAACAGCCAAAGCCATGTGCGAGTGCTAGACTAGTTTACTATCATGAGGAAGAGGCTGAACTGACATTCATAAAATCCCCCATACTTTCTTTTTTGCCCCTGCACCAGAGTGTCTGTTACACCCCGGAATCCAGCAGCTTTCTCAAAGGAAGTTCACTCTTAGGCAAGCTAACAGAAACACAGAGGTCAGGATTCATTGACAGCAGTCACTGTGAGCAGATTGCTGCTAGTTTATGAATCAGACCTTCTGTGCACAGTAGTGTTTGCTGGAAGCTCCTGCTATATACCAACAGGCATACATACATACCTCTGAGCTGATATGTAGGCAGCCGCTGGTGGTGCCTGCAAAGTACCAACTGGCAAAAGTAAATAGCTATTAAAAGTTACTATCAGTGATCTGTAACAGGTAGATGTAGTAGATAATTATTAGGAAAATTCACTTTTTTGGTGGATAAACTTGGGCAGGGTCTGCCATGAGAAGGTGAATTTTAGAACGCTTGACATAGAAGTTAGATGAATATATTTCCTCACAAGTACATCATTGCTTTAAGAAAGCCTTTGCATTGTGTACATACTGGCAAAAGCTTGATAGTAACTCGCTAGTGAATCATCATAGTAAGTTTTACTGGTTGAGAAGTTGATAGCATAGCCCTGACCACTGTTCTGTTATTAAAAACTGGATGAAGAGTGAGTAAGCAAATATTTAATGTCTACTTGGTAATCAGCTGACAAGTTACTTGGAGCTGTGCTTGGTAAGGGAGTGCAATAATGTCTGTAAATGTTCTGGTGACTCCTGGGAGGGAGACTCCAGCTCCTGTCTGTCATGAGCTGGAGCCCCTACCGAGCCTGCACATGGTGAGAATCGTGAGAGATCAGTTCCCAGCAGATTGAGGGGTGTTGCTGTCGAATGTAATGCAGCTGAACTAAGTTCACAGCTATGGTGGAAAAAGGGAGAAAGCAGTAAACTGGTAAATAGGTGTCAGAACAAAGCATTTCAGGATGTTAAAAGCTTATGAAAACAAAGAACGACTCTGAGACAAGACTACGCATGGAGAATTTTGATGCATACTTGGCTTATGACAGGTTTGTCTTCAACAAGTGTTCTCTTTGTGGAAGAGTTAGTTTTCACTGGAGTTGTTAGAAAACTACTTGACCTTACAGACTAATAAACGGTCTGTAATAAATATACATATTTAGACCTTACAGCTAATAAATGGTGGCTGTCTTTCTGCCTGCCTGTGGACTTTGTATAGAGTATTTTATGTATACATGCAGCTGGAACAGTATAGGCTGTCTATCTGTGGGAGTGCTGTGCAGCCATCTAGCCAGGAAAAAATATCTTGTGTATGTCCTGCTGACCAGAATCAACTGGAGAAAGAAATAAGCAAAGCCTTCTCCTCTCCTCTCCTCGTTACATGTGGCATAGGAATATGATTAGAGAAGAAGCATTGTGATATAAAAGAACTGATACCTAGATCATCTCTTTCAGAGATTAACTCAGCTTTTAAGCAGAGTAGAAGGCAGTAGGGACAATGTTAAAATGAGAGGCAAACTCCACTTAAATTATAAATTTTATACAGTTAATACTGTTACAGTGTGATGTCTAAGAAAATGGAGATACAGTTTGCATTTGGGGTTGGGGTTTTTTTTGCTTTTTACAATTTGAAAACCAGATGGTATCTGTATGGTGATCTCCTGCAAAGCGTAATCCATAGAATTTTCATTATTTTTATCGGCTTTCTCTCTCTTCCCTTCTGTTCTCCTCCCCCAGGTCACATCCATGGCCTATCTACTTTGGCACACATATAATTTGCCCATTCATGGGATCCCTACAATATATTTTTTCATTAATGTGATAGGTACTTCTACTTGTTCTGGTTTTTTCCTATATCTGCAAATGAGTTTTTTTTAATCTCACTTTCTTTAAGCTGTGTATTGTCTGTGTCTTTACCCATGTTTTCCTTCCCTTTCAGTCTGCCGCTGTGCTTGCAATGCTCCTGTGAATAGGAGGTACAACAGCCAAGTATCTCCTTGGGCCTTGAGGTATGAATGAGTTACTTGAAGATGCGCAGGCTGTGGCATGGCTGTTGAGATCTGCGTGCATATACCATTACTGCTACTGATCGTTCTCCCTGTGACTCATCGGGTTGCTGAGTTGCGTGAGAGGGAGAGGACTACTTGGAAGAGGTGACAGGTGCTGAACTTATCTGCTAGCAAGAAGCACTCACACGTCCAGTGTTGTAGGGGATCTTTAACTGTGTGGTGGGAAGGAACTCTGAGGTATTGACAGGGGAAATCACCTTTCTGGGAGCACTGCTCCTTTCCACTTTGCAGCTGTTACCAGAGCTGGAAAAATCTGGTAGTAAAAATAGTTACTCTCAGGAATAAAATTCTTGCCTGTCTTCCTAGATTGTGCATACAGAAGCAGCTCAAAACCTTTACTGTGTATCCCTTCCTTTACTGCTTAAAAATTGAGGCTGTTTCTTTTATTAAACAGGTTAGTTGGCTAAAGAGGTAACTAGGTGCCATTTAATGGATTGTGATGTATAAAACGTCTCTTTATCCCTTCACATCTAAAGACTTTGACTTGCCTATCTAGTGTAACAAAACAGATTGTGCAAAGGGCTGTAGTTGCCCTCTATAAATATGATGGGGTAAACAATAGGGAGGGGAAAAAATATTTACATCAAAGGGCAACGTTACCATACAAGCAGTTGGGTATAATCTGACCACAGGTAATTGCAATGGAAAGTAAATGGAGAATGACAACAGCTTTTCATCTGTGAGGCAGAAAACCCTATGGCAGCCACCAGCTCCACATATACAACTGTTCTTGTGATAACACTGCTTATGGATCCACAAATGCCTGCAACAAACCCAGGACTGTATGTCATGTTCCTACTAATTCCTTGTAGCTCTTTGAATAAGTCCTGTGGTTACATATACAAATACTTCTACTGCTTTTCTCCAGAACTTGCACATTTTGTTCTGTATGTGTAGAATTTCTTCTACTAATATTTGTTAACCCAGCTGTACCAAAGTGAACACCCAACAGAGGTAGGCAAATATTTTTGAGTGAAACATTTTTTTTTTGGTTTGTTCAAATAAGATCTGTTGTCAAAATGGAAACTGAATGGGAAGGTCTTCACCAGTTGAATGAAGAGCGGTGGTGTTCCTTTGTGTGTGTGTGAGTGCCAGCAACTCCCAGCTGTGTGGGAACTGAGTTCTCATGTAAGTTGTTGAAATGGCTGGTGATATTCAGCTGGTGCAAGGTCTTCTCTGCTTCTCCATGCCAGTTCCTGTAGCACTGATGAGGCTGCAGTAGAAAAAGGTTGGTGCTTTCAACTTGTGAACATGTCATCCTGAAAATGAAACGATTTGGTTTTGAAATATTACATCTCTGTGAAATTAAAAACATTTTCCACACAATTCTATTCTTAAGTTCTGCTGCTTTTAAAAAAAATCTTTAGGAGTATAATCCTAAAATGCTGTTATTTCTGGTTATGCAGATGCCTTGCATATGATATGGATTATCTAAGAGACAGTGGGGTGGTGGTTCCTTTTCTTATCCTCAAATTAAAAAGTCACTGTGTCAAGCTACTCAAAAGGAGAGGTTATTACCATGGGAATGATAGATAACCTGAGTGGAGGTTCCAGGTTAGAGAATTCTATAGGTCAAGCTTAGTAGTTTGTTCTAATTCTGAAATGCCTTGGAAGGAGAAACTTTCATTCTGTCTGGAGAGTGCTCTGTTATACATCGATGGAGGTGATATGAACATCTATTTCTTGCAAGATTATGCAATGTATGCATTAGCGGTATTTACAAACCATTGACTTAAGGAAGTCAAGCAGGAAAATCTTAACATCAGTTCCAAACTCTTCAAAATTGAGAAGAACATTTTCTCAGTGTTATAGCAATTCCTTATATTTACTCTATCTGGTGTGCCCATAAGCCAAGTAAAGAAACACTGTGTTTGGAAGAAGTAAAATTTTAATTTCCAGTAAAAAAATTGGATTCTGCAGAACTTTATACATACATAACAAAATGTTCCTCCATCTAAATGCTTAAAACAAATGTTTAAACAAACTTTCATCTGGTAAAGTGCCCTGAGAGCCCTGGGCACTAGGTGTTGGCAAGTGGAAATTCATTTTTATAGCAAATATACTAATGGAATTATTTTATAGCTATAGGAGGTGTACCAGCATATCACTGATGGTCAGTAATCTCGTTTGCCATTGTGGATCATCAAAAGACAGACATGTGCTTGTGCACTTTGGCATATTGATTTCAGACAACCTTTTCTGCTAATTTGCCTTGTACATATAATAGCAAGGGGATATTTCCTTCACTTTCCCCCTGCCCCAGTTCTTCAGGGTCTTTCTGGAGTCACTTGCCTTAAGACTGTGGCAGAAATTCCAAGTTAAATGAAGGATTTCTCTACTTTCACATCTGCATTACAAGTAGGGTTGGTGGATCTCTCTTCTCTGTCAGCCTTAACTTCGGTTTTGCAATTCTTGTGTGTGTGGAGCACACCAGCCCGGCCTCCAGGATGTCTTTCACATCCATTTAGATTCAGAAAGCCATGTAAACCATGACCCACCTGAGGCTCAATTCACTTACCCACATACAATGCCTATATGGGTGTGGTATATGGCTGGCGTGCCGATACCTGAATCTTGGCCAGTGTGCAGCTTGTGCGAGAAGCTGGAATAAGGTCTTCTGTCACTGAGATATTTCAGATATGTGAGCCCTCAGAAGTTACTTCTGTTGTGGTTTAACCCTGGCTGGCGCCTAAGCACCATGCAGCTGCTCACTCACTCTCCCCACAGTGGGGTAGCCGAGATGATCAGAAGAGTAAAAGTGAGAAAACTCATGAGTTGGAATAAAGACAGTTTAATAGGTAAAGCAAAAGCCACACACGCAAGCAAAGCAAACCAAGGAATTCATTCACCGCTTCCCACTGGCCGGCAGGTGTTCAGCCAGCCCCAGGAAAGCCGGGCTCCAGCACATGTAGCGGTTACTGGGGAAGACAAATGACATCACTTCGAATGTTTCCCCCTTCCTTCTTTTTCCCCCAGCTTATATACTCAGCATGACATCATTTGATATGGCATACCCCTTCGGCTCATTCAGGTCACCTGTCCTGGCTGTGTCCCCTCCCCATTCCCGTGCCCCTCCAGCCCTCTCGCTGGCAGGGCCTGAGAAACTGAAAAGCCCTTGACTTAGTATAAACATCACCCAGCAACACCCAAAACCATCAGTGTGCTGTCAGCATTGCTCTCTCACCAAATCCAAACCACAGCACTGCACCAGCTGCTAAGAGGAAAATTAACTCTGTCCCAGCTGAAACCAGGACAGCTCCCTTTCCTTATTTTCATTATTGCTTACCAGTCAGACCACTGAGTTGGTGAACCACATGTGTACAGGCAAGTAGATGAGTAAACTCCTAGGGACTATTAGACCTGGAAGTACTTGTAGGCTTCAAACTAGACGTAAGTGCTTTACTTATTTGTGGCTTTCTAAGTAGCAGAATAAATATTGCCAAGAGCTGTACATAGGAAGCAGTGTTTAATAACAGCTTTGTCAAACTTACAAACTTCTGTGCTGGGGTAAAATTAATGTAGTCTTCACTAACAAATTATATCCTACCCATATATAGGCCTTTCTTTATGTAAAAATGTTTAATTACAGATATAGCTGAGATATCATATTTTGCATGAAAAGATATTTGTTTTCAAAATATCAATTTAGACAGTGCAGCTCAGTCCAAGGTCCTTTTCTAAAGGGAAAGAAAGAAAAACCAACAAACCTAACATCCTGAACTTCTGGTCAATATGGAGGTTACTTAGATTAGTAACAGAAAAATAAATAATTCTGAAAATGAAGCATTTTCAAATGCTTCCAACTTTTACAGAGGTAATAATTGTGACCTAGGACATGAGGAGCTGATCTCATATACTCATTTGTTAACTGTTAATGTAAACTTTTACTGGTTTGTTTGTTTGGTTTTTTTTTTTTTATTGGTTGGTTTTGTTTGGGTTTTTTTTCCCAAATTTTGCTTTGAAACAACAACTGGGACAAAATTATTCAAACTTTTATGAGGAAAAAGCAGTCACTGTCATATTCCTAGTGAACCAAACCACATGGTGCTTAATAACAGGATTTCAGTGGTAAAGAACTATAAATTCATCAGACCTCGGTGGGGTTCCAGACAAGGTTTCTGAAACAAGTATTGAATTGGGGAATACAAAAGAAACAAACAATTTTGGGAATGCCTCCACCTTTAACCATCTTTTACTTCTTACCATACTTACGTGCTAACTTTTAAAGAAAAATAACATCTTGTACGTTAGAATGAAGAATCAAAAAAATAATTGAAAAAAAGAACTTAGAAAATTGGAAATACATTTTCTGCTGGAAGCACTGGTTTTGGGATTTTGTGAAGAATTTTGTTCATAAACTGCTGACATTGTGTTTGACAAGTTACTCAAAACTAAAGGACTGAATTTGCTTTACCACAACATTTCTAAAACAAAGGAAAACATTCCAATGCAGCCATTAGTACTACATTTTAATGCCATCTTTTTTTACTTTCTCATTCTGCCTTAGCCTTAATGTTGCAGACCAATAGTCACAGCAAAAGAAAAAAAATGGGATGGTTAAGTAAGTGTGATTAGTGATTTAGTTGTCTGAAGGAGCTGCAAATTTGTTTGATGACATTACTACATAAAGCTAGGAACAACTTTCTAAAGAACCATTTTCCATGCAAGACAGAGGTGAGATCTTTCCCCTTCTCCCAACAGTGCTCACAATCTGATTGTGGGAGAAATTTCTTCATAATCTAACACGTGATATTCTGTTCTACAATATGTTCAGAAAACATTTAATTCAAGAGACTTTGGTACCATGAAGAGCACTTGTACACACTGCCTAAAAATGTTATTTGACAAGATGGACCTCATGTCTGTCTCCTCTTTACTGTGCTTGAGGTAGTGAACGAATAGCTCAGCTTCAACTCTATTAAAAGTTCACCTTTTTGTGAATATTCAGTGAACTATGTGCTTTGCTGTGAAATTTACTTCTCAAACTCTTTATGATAATCGAAGTTCAGTCCTGCACAGAAGTCAAAGACAGTATTTTGTGTTTGTGCTTTATCTAAGTGTTCATTTCATTCAGGAGAGAAACCACATGCAGCTCATTAATTTAAAGTGCAAACATTTCTGAGCGGTTCAGCAATGTTCATTCAGATCTAAAAAGTATATATTCAGTGCTGGTATGAATGACCAAGTTCTCTCGGCAGTTCTCTCTGCAGTATCTTTCTCATTTGAAACCTTCTTTAACACAAGATGATGATCCAATCAATGCACGCAAAATCATGTGAGCTGAAACACAGTAGCAATTTATCATTCCGTGTTGTTTAGGAGGTCTGAGTGTATCCTTTCATATTAAAAAATAAACCAGAATTTGGAGAGGAAAAGCATAGGCTAAAAGCTATTCAGAAGCAGCAGAGCTCCAAGTGTTTCCAGAGTTACAGCTAGAGGAATACTGCAGGCATAGTTCCCGTGTTCCTCATTAGAACAAGTGTCTGTTCATTAAGGAAAGAGTAAGTTCAGGTCTGTAAGGATACTTGCCTTTCTGGATGAAGCTGTTGTGCTGGTTTTCTAACTGTTTTTTCTTCAAATTAGGGGAGGGCACAAATCAATAACCAGGTATTTCCTAATTCTTTAGAATAAGAATCGATCTTTTCATGCTGAGAGCAAATGTACAAATCTCAGTCCTTAATTAGTGAATCAGATGCTTTAACTAAAACAAAGCAGGGGTTGGCTTTAATTTTGGAGACAGACTTCTTCCAGACTGACTGAAGACAAGGCTGGAACTTCCTCTCATCATGATACTGAGCACTCAGGAAAACAGCAGCACCGAAAATTCTCTGGACTCACTGACCACGCCGTTCTGAGAGTGCGTATAATTGCTCAGGGAGCTGACATGAAGTGGTTTAAGGGGTGGAAGGGAACTGAGCCAGATCCAGAATAGCCAGTGGCCTCTACAGCTGCCTTCAGAGCCCTGGGTGAGGTACCTGAATTTCCTGAACTAGTAAATATCTGTTGAGAATGAGCTGAGAAGGATAGGTTTAGGAAGGCATCAGCCTTGGATTCTGCCCTGGAGGCATCTCACTCAGTGCTGAGGAGAGGAACAAAGCATCCATCCTGTTAGCCACATCTGAAGTTAGGCATGTGAAGATTTTCTCTTCGTGCATACCAATGTGATTGTGATTTCCCTTTCCTATAAAGTGGGCTAGCTTTGAAATCATTCATCCAAAATATCGGTGAGATAATATGGTTCCTGCTTGAGACTGAAGGGTTCAATTGGGTTGCAAGGAGCAGAAGGGAGAGCGTTACCGTCCAGCCCAGGCTATGGGCTGCCCAGAGCTGTGTGTGGGAAAGTGGAAAGCATACTCTTGCTCCCAGAGAAGTTTACACACGTTTGAATGTTCATTGTGTACAGAAATGGGTTTTGAAAAAAGACCTGATGGCAGTAGTTGCTGAGTTTCTCTGCTTTGCCGGTGCGAGAGGGCTCCTGACATGTCCTCTGCCGCTACTGCCCTGCTCCCTGGAGCCTGCTGAGTCCTTCTGGGCTGAGCCTGCTACCTTCTTATCCCCACACACAACCAGAATCTGACCTGAGAGCACATGTCGTCAAGGCAGGGAGTTTCTGTCCCCATCCTGGGGCAGAGTGGGGAGCTGTGGGGGCATGTGCTCTCACAGAGGCACCAGAGGTGCTTGGAGGCAGCTGGGCCAGGCACTGATGCTGCTGCAGGGCCAACAAGGCAGTTTTGTGTCAAAACCTTCTTCTTGGTATGCCCACACAAGGACGGTGAAGGTAGGGCTTGAACTTGAGCAGCAGACCAGCTTCACATCTGCTTTTAAGAAGCAGTATCACCACTGTCCAAATGCCTGGGTAACTTCAAGGGAGAAGGTGCGGCAGCGCCGGGGCTGGGCTGCTCCTGTGGCAGGCAGGGGCTGGCTAAGGGGGATTTCAGGATTGTGGGCTTCAGCTGAAACATTCAATTAGTTTTGTGGGTTTGGCCAGTTCCAGCCCTGGGCCTGGGCCTCAATGAGCTGAAGTACTATACATATAAAAGACAAAAGCCTCCACCCAAAGTTTGTAACTGTCCTGCTATAAAATTCCTCCTATGGTTCCATCCTGAAGGACTATTAAATTGTTATGTTTCCTCTGGTTCACAACCTGGTATGTCTTTTCATTCCTGAAAAATCAAACAAAGCTTTTAAAAAAGATAAAGAAAAGGTGGAGGAAAAAAGCCAACAAGGCAGATAAACCCATTACAATCAAACAAATAAAATGCATATGTGTATTCAATCAGGAGATATTTAAAAAGGCAGTTAGAAGGCCCAAAGACCTATTTTCTGCTTCAGCAAAAATTTTTGTTAAATAAGATAGCACAAAAAACTGGCTGAGAAATTACATAGATAAATACTTAATTATTACTTATCATTTAATTATGAGACAATCTACAAGAAATCAATCTACAAAACAGTTGGGTTTAGTAGTTGGATGGGGTTGCTATTTTCTCTCTCTCCCTCCAACTCCCCCCCCCCTTTTTCTTCCCACTCCCCCTTTTTTTTGTCTTCCCCCCCCCCCCTTTTTTTTTTTGGCAAAACAGGAGACATATAATAATGAAACACATAATTTCTATGATGGAAACTGCAGAGTGTTTTACTTGTATCTGATTTCTCACTCAGCTGTTTCATTCCCTCATCCATCTTCCAGATTTCCTCCAGACTGGATATGGATTCCTCACTGAACTTATCTTTTCTAAAATCTGTGAGTTAAATTGCTCAACTTTTCCATAATCTTCATGATTTTGTAGATCATTACCACGTTCTTCCTCAGAGATCTCTTTTTCAGGTACTAATCTACTTAATGGTCTTTTGTACTGGAGTCTTTCCACATCATCCTTCTTGCCTTCCTCCCTGAGCTTTTCCTATTTGTGTGACATCCCAAAAGGCATGATGTCATAGCATGATCTAGTGTTTTATGTTTTCTGTATTATGTTTACCATTTTCTGATGTATTTTCTTCTTTTATTTTAGTAATTCCAAATTATATTTGACTTTTGACTGTGGCTGAGTGTGAATATATTTCGAATATATTCACAAATATATTCAAAATAACTCTGAGGTCTTTGAGAAGTAAGAAATTCACACACCTTCCTGTATCTGTGCTTAGAATCCCGCCCCCCCCCCCCCCCGCATACATTGTGTTTCACTTACTGGATAGTGGCTTTCATCTTCAGGCAATTTAATGATCAACCTTACCTGCATTCTTATTAATTTTTGATTGTCTTTCCCTGGTGTTATATTTACAGTTTTAATATTTTCCCATCTGGTTGAAAGTTGATTTAATGATTTAAACTGTTCTCTTACTTTAAGTATTTTTATTTTTTTCTGCTATTTTTCTATAAATATTTTTTTCTTTTGCTAAGATCTAACTTGGTGTTTGAAATGTCTCCATCATACCTGCAAACTTTTTTAAGCATTTATTTTATATTTTTTAATGAGTCCTCCTGTTTAATTGTTCTCCTTAAGAAAGTTAAAGTAGAAGGAGGTGTGGGGGAAGAAGAGAGGGATTTTTCCATTCTACAAGGATGCTGAATATACATTGTGCTTGTTACATTTTTCTGTAGCTGCATTTTTATTTTTGCCCTGTTAATTACCCAGGAAACTTCACAGTTATTTTTTATGGATTTTCTGATTTTGGCAGTCACATAGTCGTAACTTGTTTTGCTTGAAATTTCATATTTTTTCTATTTCCTCCCCAAAACATGCTTTAAGTCCTAGAAACTTGTTGAAAGCATGAAAATAGTAAACAAGATTTTCTCCTCGGAGTACTTTGAGACTTCTGGGTTACACAGTCCACATGTACAATAAAGTATTAATGTTAGCATCCAAGTCAAATGCATTGTGTCTCAGAGAACATCTTTAAACAATAAACCTTTCATATTTCTTCTGTATTTTAATGTGCAGCATGTAATACCTTAAATAATATATTTAAGGCATGTCAGTTTTATCTCTAAATATAAGCAGTTTTCTCTGGGCTTTGAAGATATGCCTAATAATATTCTGATGCAGGGGAAAAAGGGAAATACAGTAAGATACAAGAAATATAAAGTATTCTTCAATGACTTCAAAGTTGAAGGAATTCCACTGAAAGCAGCAGAAGATGTATTTCTATGCTCTAAAAAGGGTCATAAGTGTGAGATATGAGTGTGCATGTGTAAAATCAGAAAGGTGACGATTCAAATAGATTTAAAATTATTAAGAGACAAAAAAGAAAACTTAGGTTAATAGAAAGTTTGAGTAAAACTAGATGTTTTATTATGATTCTTATTACCATGAATGTTAATAAGAGTATGGGACATGAAAGGAGAAAGGTTGGCTAGTGAATATTTAGATAAATTAATATAGCATGATATGACACTATAGAGTTTACTTAGGGAACAAGGTGAAGCCATTTCTGAATCATTGCACTGTTCTTGGGGAACTCATGGAGGGCTAGGGAACCCTTGAGAAATGGCAAAAGGTAAAGAAATTACATTTAACATGGAAGGAAAAGTAGTTTTGTGGGGGACCTATTTTCTGAGAAAATAGTAAATTGATAAAAATGCAAATCATTGCTTGTCAAGAAAACGTCTTCTCAAACAATTTCAATATCCTTCCTTGATAGAGCAAGTACTCCAGGAAGCAGGAAACAGCATTTATGATGCAACTTGTCTTATGTAGGATTTTGGTCTGCCCCACAGCGGACTGTCACGAACAAGTATGCATTAGGAAGTATGGCTGGCTCTGGGGTGGATACAAAACTGTACAAAGACCTGTAGTCAAAATGTTTCTGGTAGCTGGATTTTAAGGTGGCATATCGGTGAGGTGAAACCAGCCTCCCCTGGGGACAGTGCCCTTCTAAATTTTCATGTGTGACCTGTACTTGGCACTGGAGGAAAACAAGATGTTTGCAGAAGGCAGCCAACTGGCACAGATTAAGGAAAACATGACTGCAATTCACGTTAGCATTGCTAAATTGCAAGAATAGTCTGAAAACAGTAGCACGAGTGATGACTTGGTAACTTCATGGTTGCTTTCTAGCTTCTTATCCTTGACTCGGTTCTGCCTGTTTTAGGAATCCGATATAAGAGATCAATCATTCTTTTTTGTATCCAAGAATTGCTCATTACACTTCAATCAATTCTCCTCTGTGTGAAATTCATCTGACCATATCTAGAAATAAACATTGCAGATATTTTTATCTGAACTTGTAATCCATGGTCAGGAGAGAAAAATAGGCTGTGATTTTTTTCTCTTTTTAAAGTAAATGTCCAAATTAGGCTTGATTAAATCCTTTCTAAAAGTTTATTTTCATTTACTGAATACTAAGGGTTACTATGTTGGGAACAGCATCTACATTGGAGGTATATTAAAAACAGGAGAGATGAATCCTTCTCTCTGGCTGAATCTGTACTAGAAAGAGAAGCTCTACCAGTGAATAATTTTGTGTCAGGGAATTTCTGGAAAACTCCCTGGCATGATGACTGATTTTCTCTCAAATAATTGCCAGGTACAGTTCAGAAGTGAAAACACTCAAGACTTTCTCACTAAGCCCTGAAGATGTAGGCACAATGGTTTAGATGCCAAGCGACTTTGTCAGATAGCCAACTCCATACCGGTTGACCTTGCTGCCTGGGGAATTTGCTAACTCGTTTGACTGTAAAAGTTAATAAATCATTAGTTTACTAGTACAGCAGTGTTAATATCCCCTTTCTGTTTTAGAGTTCCCATTAGTACCAGTTCTTGTGCTTTGAATACTTACACTGAATGCCCTCACAAAAGCTTTTTTCCACTTCTTACTCTTTTACGTGTCTATGGACAACCACTGTTATCCTTACCAAGAGTGTGGCCACTATTTCCCTCTACCCTAAATCCTACATATAGCCATGATTTACAGGTAACATCTAAATCTTCTCCTTACTGTATTTTAGTTCTGAACAGTGAAATCTTTGTGAAAGCTGTACCCAATAAATCTCTGTTATTCAGATCAGGTCATAACTTTGATGATATGAAGGTTTACAGGTTTTGCTAACACTTTTCTTTAGGATGAAGCCATGTAAGGTGTTTAGCAACTTGACAAGTGACTCTTTTGGCTTCTGAAAAGATACCTGGAATTTCAATGAAAGCCTCTCCAAAGACAGACATGTGAAAAGGTAGGTCTTTCTCTTTCAGTTTCAGCAGGACTTTAAAGAAAGTTTCAGGATCTTTGTCATGTTCCCACCTGTGAGGCCAGGCAATGTGTAAAGGTCTTTGCTGATCGTGTGGTCCACTCAGGATATTAGAGAGGTTAAAAGTCACATGTTGCTTATCTTCTTCTTGACAAGGATTTGCACTTTCTGATATGTCAGACATGTTCCATCTCTCTGGTGCTGTTAATGGGGAAGGCAGCCCCTTGTGCTGTGTGGTATAAAGTCCAGGCTGGGCTTCACAAAGTCCAGGCTCACGATGTGTGTTTCTGTTTTTCATTAAAGTACTTTTTTTTTTTTTTTTTTTCCTGGTTCTCATGCCACCTTAAACGATAATCCTCAATGACTCAAATTTCTTCAAGACTTTCAGATGACTGTATCCAAAAAGTTTCTTTCCTTTCTTTTTTGGGTGTCATGCCATCTCTATGCAGCAGTCTCTTTTCAGCATAGAAAAGGAAGACAAAGTGCTACCAGAATAGGTATGCACATAAACAGGGTATATTTTCTGTTTCCTTTGCTGTTTTTCTTTTGTCCTTCTATCCTGAAAGCATGTGTATACATCGTATTATCCAAAAGAGGTCAGTCATGTCTAGCTTTTTCATCCACATGAAAGAATTGAGCAGAATCTCATCTGAGCCTCTGACTCTAGTCCTTTCTGATCTGCTCACTTTTAGTCCCAAAGAAACCATCAGTGCACATGTGGGTTAGTAATGTGGTGTAGTCTGTGATTCAGATGAACCATGGCAGCTTTTCTGTAGCGGGTTTGGAGCCCTCTGCAGTGGCACTTTGATAACTCACAAGTCAGCAGATCCATTCTTCCAGCTTCCTCAGCACTGAGTCCCAGAAGAGCTGCTCTTTGAAATGTATAAGCAGCACTACAAAGAAGCAGCAGAGTCCTTAGGACATTTAGGACCAATATAGCAATCTGTTATTGGCCTTGGCTGCTGGGGCTAAGCAAGCAGCTCCTGTCCAAGGAGCAGCCACATTCTTTCTCTCTTGGTGAAGTAGCTTCAGAGTCCCTAGGTGACTTTGAGTTTTCATGCTTCTAGATCATCTTCTTCATGAAATATTTGTTTCTCATGTTTCAACCTTCCCACTTCCTTTTCAAACGTTCCTGCTCTTCTTGAGAGTGTCTACTAACAACAGCTCTTGTAATGGACTTTTTCATTTTCTTTTCCTTCCTGACTTTCAGTGAATGTAAGACCCAGTCTTTAAAAAAATCCTGATCAGTGCATGCTCATAATTATTTGAATCCCTGTTTGCACACAGCTTTCACAGAAGGAATGGAAGATCTGCCAAGGGCATGCCTGCTATGAAAGATTGAGGACGCATAATTTTTGTCCTTGCATATTATTGTGATTGTCATTTTCCTGTTCTGTGACTTTGCCAGGAAACTCCTCTGCAGCTACTTCTTCATGTTCCTTTGGAAAAAACATGGTGTTCTTTAGGTGGCTTAGAGAGGCAAATGCTCATTGGAGCCTAGAGTATGTTCCTACAAGACACTGATTATGGAAATGCATACAAATAACAGGTTGTTATAAAAGGATCTCTCCTTTGGAGTTTTAGTGAATGTTAGTAGCTAGGATCTCTTTGCAGAACAGAGAAATATAGAATAGTTCAGATTAGAAAGGACCTCTGGAAGTCATCTGCTCTCTCTACTCAAAAAAGGGCAAAGAAAGGCCAACTTTGAAGTAAAGATCAAGCTGCTAATCCAGAAGATCAGCACTTTTATTAGTGCCTAGTTACAGACAATGCCTCCTATTTCATGTGATGGCAGAAGTTATTACTTTCTATTAATCTTCTGTACCCAAAAAGTATATTTTTATGTATGTTTTATAGATCCAGATTCCTGTCATTTAATGGAGACTGCAATACTGGATATGTTAAAGGCATGATGTAGAAGGGACGAGAAACCAAAGCAGAGAAGATGCCCAGGAGCAACAGACAAGAGCAGGAACAGAAAAGCTGAGTTATTGTTATAAAACCACTCATCACCAGTGCACCAATCAAGGCAGAAGTCATGGAGACAATAGATTGGAAAAGGTTCCCTTTATTGACATTTTGCATTGTTACAGGGTGCACTTCCTTCATACAAATCTAATTTCCTAGCTGTGGTA
This sequence comes from Falco cherrug, assembly GCF_023634085.1. NCBI lineage: Eukaryota > Metazoa > Chordata > Aves > Falconiformes > Falconidae > Falco > Falco cherrug. Next base: position 18,062,132 of record NC_073702.1, read on the forward strand.
TTCTTGAGGCAGGGGAGAGAAGAGGATAATAGGAAGGGCTAGACGGAGCCTAGCCCTGGGCAAGTAGTAAATAAACTAGAATGATTCCATACACACCACACATTCCTGGACAAAATGTGCATCAAAACAGCCTTGGGGTATGCAATCCACCAGAAATGTACAATTTGTAAGCTTGTACAAACTCATTTGGAGCATGTTCATGTTTGATGCTGGTTGATCCAGTTATGCTTTTGGTTGCATTGAATTCTGTACAGTTAGTTCCCCTCTACCTTAGCTTTGTTGTTGTCAGATCAGGACACGAAATACATGAAAATATAGTGGATACTCAGCTTTACTTCTGAAACTAATAGCTACTGTTGTCCAAACCAATAGCTAGTTTCCTAATAGTAAAACTGTTTCCTGGTGACATGACAGCAAACATTTTTGGGTTTCTTTTGATACCTTTAATTATTAACCAAAGTGAATCCTAACTATTTTGCAAGAATTTACATTGTAGTGTAGTTCCATCTTGGAAATTCCAAATGAACCATGAAGGAACAAGGCAATGTCATAAGTCTATGAAAATTAAAAGGACATCTCAGAACACCATTATATTCATCCAAGTCCTCAAAACTTGTAAATAACCTTACTCATCAGAATTGGTTTATTAGCTATCACATTGAAGATTATTTTATTGCCGTATTCTAATCTTTCCTACTTTTCCTCTTTTTTTTTTTTTTTTCTTGTTCAAATAAGTTGGGGGCAAAACAAACTAGAAAGTTGCTTAGCATATGTTCTTCCAAGCACTTAGAATTGCCAGGAACTGTCTAATTTCTAGCCAAATTATTTGTAGTTTGCTGAGTTGGAAAAAAGTACATGTAGCTGACACAAAATTAAGCAGCTCCTGTGCACAGCTGATCTTTGGGGATCTGTACTTGAAAACTCTAAGCTAATAGAACTACCACATGTGCTGGCTACCAAAATGCATCTTGTTACTTGCTACGGTCATTGCCTATGGAAACTTACTTTTCTGCCTAATGTTAAAGCGTAACACTTCTTTCTGTAAACATGGTAAGGAGAACTGGAAATTTCCTTACTAAGGCATATAATTATAACCTTGGGCTGTATTTTGACATGATGTGCTCTAAGTTCACATACACGGTCTTTTTTAAACATGTAATTATAAATATACTAAATATAAATATAGTAGTTGAAATACTAGCAATACACAGCAAAGTCTGTTTCTTTGATTTTTTTGGTGGTCTCTAATGTGTCAGTATTTCATAAATGTCATCTTTGAGTAAAACTTGCTTTTAAAGAAAATTATTTGGATGATGCAATCCATAATGATATAGATAACTTGTCAGATCCTTACTACCAGAGAGAAAAATACAGACAATAATTTTGGAAGCTGATTATGTGGAATTAGGCAGAGAAGTACAAAGGTCATTACTGCTTTTGAGGAGCATTAAAGGAACATAGCTTTTTCCTCTTGAATTCTGAACTAACAGGAAAACTGGAACTAAGAGGAAAACTGGAACTCTTCACTATTCAAGTCATGGTGCTCCAGGGAACACATGATCATTACTATACATCTTGTATTGTCTTTTATCTAATTCAATTTATGTTTAACATTACCAAGTCAAAATGGCAGTCACTCAGTTTTTACTTTTCATTCATTTAAATAACAAGCAGACAAGAACATAAGTAATGCCATACTGAATCAGATAATTTGTCCATCATGCCTGCTATTTTGTGCCTTGCGGTGACCAGTAGCAGACACTTAATACAAATTTAAAAGAAACAGAGTATGCTTTACCTGTTCACTTCCCTGGAATGAGTTCTTCGTTTATGACAATCAGCAATTATAAACATTTTCTGAACTGTGGGTTCTCATCTGGACTGTCATGCTATGTAGTCTCTGATGGATCTATTCTCCATGATAATTTTTTAATGCCTTTTGGAACCTTTTGGACTTCTGACCTCTACAACATCCTGTGATAGTGAGTTCTCAATTTAATTTTGCATGAGATTTAATTCTGTGTGAAAAGTGACTTCCTTTGTTTGTTTTAAACTTTCTGCCTGCTAAATAAATTGGGTACTCGCTGATTATTATAGTAAGGAAAACAGTGAACTCTATTCAGTTTCTCCACATATTTCATATTTTTATAGACTTCTAGCACATCTCCCTTTTCTTTATCTCTGTGCAAACTGAAGACACTATGTCATCTCTTCTTGTGTTAAACTGACTTCCTATCTTTGTTCAAAGCTGTGCAACATGTCATGATGGGACGGTGAAGATGATGACGCCCTTTATGATAATAACACATGCTAAATGACTGTGACTCCACCCCTTTTCTAAATTAGTGGGACTTTTGGCCAGCCAGTCTTCTGACTACTGGGCTGTTTTAAAGTGAATCTCTGCTTACATATATATACTTTTCTCAAAATATCCCCACCCAGGCCATTTCCATTAGTGCATGACTTCAACTTCAGAGATTCTGGTTAGATTTCCACTCTGGAATTACTCTGTCATGTTTACTTTTCTCTCATCCATCTAAAATCGGTGTGCTCATCTATGATTCTTTTCTAATCTAAGAATTAAAAAATGCCGTTTAATTGCTAGATACTCTAGACACCATCTGACCCAGTCACTACTAAAGCTACACTATGTCTTCATGACCTGCTTAATAGGTTAGTAATGCAAGCACCTGATTAACAGAATTCACACCTACATAAGATGAGATTTCCATGTCCAAGTCACCTGATTTGCAGCAGGCAGCTGCTTTGGGCTTTGCTGTCACTCAGAGGCATGTGCAGAAGTAGTTGTGGGAACTGACAGAACCAGAACTTCTATTAAAAGTGCTGTGCACAGAGAATTAACTCAGATTCCAGATGTGCTGTGTTTTCTTGTCATTCCAAAAATGGTACTTTCAATTGTAACCAAAATAATCACAACTGCAACAAACCCTATTTTTATCATATGAACGCTTTTACTCTGTTTTGAATAAACAATACATTTTATGATAACATTCAGCAATCCTTTTCCATTAATATTTTCCAGTTGTATACAAGTTACAGTCGGTTATAGAAAGCAAGTATGGTGCGGGGGCAGTCACTGTCTCGGTGGCATTAAAACACACTGACAACTTGTCAATGTGAACGTCTCTGGGCTTTGGCTTTTGTTACAGTCTCAGGCCAGGTTCCCTAGGTTTTGCCAATCTTTTGGTGATTCTTGGTCTTGTTCCGTCAAGCTGGGGCCAAGTTTTAAGTACTCTGGAAACTGGATTTGGTTCAAACCTTAGAATAATTTATAGTTTGGGACAATGTTTATTTAAGACTTATTTTGAGTCAGCCAAAATCTGGTGGATTTCTGTGTTTTTCTAGTTTTATATCCTATTTGAATGGATCTATGTAACTGGAATCTGAAGCTGATAAATGCATATGCTTATGGGGAAAAAAAAAAGAAAAAGAATCTTAGGTTAAGTAAAAGTACTAGCTGGTTTTGCCTATTTCCATGAAGCAAAGAGTGAAATGAGTAATTTGCTTCCATTCTACACTGTAAAATTAACAAGGTTCACGGATCCATTGCAGTATAACTGTTTTCTGGCAAACTGAGATGAACTGATGTCCTAATAAGATCACACTGTGATCTTAAATTGTTCTGTGTCTATAGGGGCAAACATATGTATTGTACACCTACCCTGTCAGTATGAATCGCTCCATGATCCTCCTACTTTATCTAGAAATAATGTAGCACAGATGCTAGAAAACATCTGAGATCTATTTTGGAGTGGAACATGTAGTTCTCTCACACACAACATTTGGAATGGTTTACCTCTTGCATGTTAAAATGTTTTGCCCTCAGAGAGAGGTCACATAGACCAGCAAAAGAGAGTTTGACTGAAGGCCTATATCTGAGCAAGGGTCTGCAGTTGCAGAAGTTTGCAATATTGTCACCTATGAGTATGTTGCTGGGTGACTTTGCACTGGAGGTTTTCAGCTTGTCCTGAAAACAGTTTTCTGAAATAACAAACAGACCCCAGAAGTCTGAAATGTAGTCTGTGTAAAAGTCTGTGATGTGCCTTGTGGGAGATGGAGGGGCTGGGATGTGAGCAGGCACTAGGACCTTTGGAGCTGGGGCCAGCACACACTAAAGGGTGCTGCTAGTGTAAAGAGAAGACATCAGCTGGTCCAAAGGACACATGAAGAATCATGAAGATAGTATAGATGTAAGTGATAACTCGATTCTTGTCTGCCAGTTTAAGTCAGTTTGCAAAGATCAAAAAGACAGCACAGTTTAATTAGGAAACAGACCTAAGACAATGGGAATGTCTCAAGAATTTTTTTTATGCAAACTTTATCTCTCAGTTGGTTTGTAAGTTGCGTGCAAAAGCGTTGTTTTCTGAGATGTAGATGCAATATTTATTTGGTGATATTGTAAAACTGATGTTGATCAGTGGCTTTTGCAAGAATCATTACAGCAGGGGTCCTCAAACCTTTTAAACAGGGGGCCGGCACGCGGATGAAGTGGCAGGCAGTCATCTGCGGCTGCTTGGTTTCCCCCCCCAACCCCCGGCGGGGGGGGCGGGGGGTTCTGTCAATACTGGGGGCCACACTGAGGACCCTGGGGGGCCGTATCCAGCCTGTGGGCCGTAGTTCAAGGACCCCTGCATTACAGCGTGTGATACTAACAGCTGCTTTATTTTAAACAGATAATCACAGGTCTGTTTCTTTGAAAATATGTTATATAATGGGATTTTGAGGCTTTGGGATTATAATTAATAAATAATTTCAATCGATATTCTATAATATTTCTTTAAAGTCAATTTTTGAGATGAAAGCTAAAAAAAAGATAATTCAAGCACAGTTTAAATGAACTATTACAATATTTTAAAATAATGATTTCCTTATAAAAGGGACATAAACTTTTAGAAGCCTAAAATTCAATAGCATTTAAACTTATTAAGGCAAATTTTGAAAGAGGTTTACAGTTGCACACAGGGGCACATATAGATTTGAATATTTGTATGGCATCCCATCAGGCTGAAAAATTTTGTAATTTACATTTTTTCCCCATTAGTAGAGACGACTTTACCTTCTATTCACATATTGACACCCAAACTGTACATTAGATACCTTTTTCTTAACTGGGCCCTCAGTAATTACCTGAAGATTTCTTCAGGGTGTAACTAAAATGTACTGTAATCATTGAAGGCATTACTGCTGTTTTATGTGAGCATAGAGACTACTTGGGTAAAATTTAATATGTGGCTAGGTAAACCCAGCAATGAGAGAAGTTTTCTCTTCTCTAGAACATAGTTTACAAAATCAGCTCTGCTGAAATTATCTTTCAGGTTCAGCACTAATATGCTGGAAAGTACAGGTGGCTAGTGTTCCAGTTTTTCTCCAGCATGTGTCTCAGCAATGTCAGTATTAAATGAATGGTACTTATGATAAGATTACCTATTTATGATAATGTTACTTACTTAAACTTTACTTGACATTTGTTCTTTGTAATTCAGAATTCTTTAAATGCATTATTTATTCCGAAAGGAAGAGTAGTCCCTCTGTTTCCAAGACCATACAATGACTTTAGCATATCCTAAATGGCACTAGGTGACTATGTGAGGACAAGTGAATTGAACCATTTCTATTAGTGAAATGAATGAAAATGTTTTGCTTTATTTTAGAGATATGCCTTATTTGAGGAAAAGAATCCCATAAAATGTGATTAAACCTCATATTTTTTTGACTGAAATATTTTATTCCCGTGTCTTCATCTACAGTCTTAGCATAAGCTCCTGGAAAATAATTAAGCTGCTATCCTTCAAAGACTTATCAAAAGGAAGCCTTCAGCTCACAGTGTACACACAGTAGTCTCAGCCTTATTGCCTCATCCAAAGTCAGCAGAGTACAGTTGTTGCTATTTTCTAATCTGCTCTTTCCTAATCAGGAAGTTTCTTGGGGAGAAAAGCTGTGGGAAACTGATGGGAAGCTCATCTAGAGTCCTAGGCAATCTGCCCTAGTGTTACTACCTAGGCAGTTCAGTTGATATATTTCATCCCCAGGCATATTAAAGCAGCTGGAAAGATTCCAGTAGACTCCAATGGGCTTACATCAGGCTGTTATATGATTGCTGGAGAACTGGAAATTGATGGGCTTTTACTTTAAGTAAAAATTCTTTTGAAATGAATATAAAGTGATAGGGGAGTGTCTTTGCAGATACTCATCTTTGTGACATATGTGTGGTTTCCTCTAAGCCCTATCATTGCTGAATATTAAAGAGTGAATACACTTGAGGTTTAATCAAATATTTCCTTCTGAGTCTGGCAGGGATGTAAGTTTTGCAGTCTAAAAGTGCAAGGAAGCTGGTACTTGCATGAGATCGCAGCTGTCTGCTTTGTGCACATGCAGTGATACACTCACTGAGCCCCCCAGGTACTGGAAGGGTTATTTTCCTAAAATAGATTTAGTATTGCATTTTCACGAAAAGTGTTTCCTTTGTATTGACAAGTTGATTGTCTGACATAGACAACTGCAGATGTAATCGTTTACTTTGCAAAAAAACCCAAAAAACAACAACCAAAACCAAACCACCAACTCCCCACCCCCCCCACCCCCCCCTCCCAATTATCATCTCAAGCAAGTTTTAGCATTCTGTATTCCCTGAATGTCAGGTTTGTATCCAGACTCCTCACCTCTCTGTGTCTGAAGCCATGAACTAGTGCAGACTTCCCTGTGGCCAGCTGGGAATACCTCACAACATGTAAATGGTATGTGATAAACAATTATACACTCTTCATTTTCCCCAGGGTGTTCTGAGCCTTCGCAATTAAACATATAAACTCCCTTATTGAACTCAGTGAGACTACAAGCAAAAGCTTTAGGATTGAAAATTTTTTAGTAACTTTTGTCTTCCGGGCTTTCTCATTGATTTATTTCTGTTTATAAGGTACTGTAAGTTGGGTGGTATATAAAACACCTCTGATGTAGTATTAAAAGATGAAATTGTGGTTTTGGACTATTACTGGCTAGAAATTTTCGGATTCAGAAAATAAATACACTGAAGTCAAAGTCAATCCAAAAAGCAATCCTATAGGCATGCTTGTTTCCCAGCCAAGCATTGTAGGCTTTTTATACTGAAGTTTTGTGTTCGGGTTTAGAGTTTCCCCAATGGGCAATAACTCCTAACAAGACAGATTTTTATTCTATCTTTTATAGACTTCCTAGCTCTCTCAGGAATGCCATGAAGATGTTTTCTGGATAAAAGGTTAAGTCATGAACCAGTGTTGACTTTTTCAAATGGTTTTGTCTGTAGTGGTCTGCCATATATACTGTGTAACACACAAAGGGTTAATACAATTTTATATCATGTGTGCTGACTATAAGGAATCAGTATTGACATTCATACATGCTTATTTCTATCAGAAAGTACTTCAGTTATGGCCATTGTCTCCTATTAGTTTTCTTTCCTTTTTGCCAAGAAGCAAGTTTTTTTCAAATTAATCACTAATTTTTTTTCCAACATTATTATTTTGTTTAGTTAAATTTTGAGGCCCTTTTAATAATCTGGAAGGAAATCTTGGCAAGAAACAACACAAATCTTGAATTAGTTGTCTGAGTCCATTTTTACACTCTTTTAAAAAGAACAAGGAAATATTCCCAAGGAGTTCAAAGAGAGGGAGTAGAACATTTGGGGCAGATGTGACTTTATGGCATGTGACTGCAAATGAATAGTAACACAAAATGTACATTTTGATTATCAAATGTAAACAATTTTGTTTCTTATTGTTTTTAAGGGTGTTTTTTCTCCTTGCTTTATTTCATGGCATGTGTTGATTGCATCGCAGCAGCTGGATTGACTCTGGGTTTTGGATTATTTAGGGTTATATGACCTTAAATCTGTGTTGACTGTTAAGTATTCATTACATGCTTCACTACAGCTTTCATTCAGTTGCAATTTTTTTAATAGGTTATACAGTATTTATAAATTATAATAGCACATAGCTTTGCAAACGGAGTTTTAATGCAATTGGATCTCCCATATATTTGTGTCTTGGGTAGATATTTAATAAAAGCTGAGCTGGTGCTGCAGCTTTGAGGCATTAAAAAAATCTGTCTTTTGTTGACCTGCCTATTTCCACCAACTTCATGAGTTCTTTGTCAAATTTCGTTAACTTTTGGTCACCTTGAGATCAAAAGTTTGTGGGTAGGACTGACAGTATATCATAGAAGATTGACTTCTCCCCTCAAAAATATATCCAGACAAAAGAATAACACAGTACTGAGCCTTATCTTGCTGTTATATGTCCCTTCCTTTCTCTTCAGTTTTTGGCAATCAATGGCTTAGGGATTTCCTGAGTTAGATGCAGCATCTGGACCATCATATTTTAATAGCCACTGGTGGACTCTTTCTTCATGAATTTGTCTAATCTCTTCTTTAACTCCATTTATGCTTTTGGCCTTTACAACATCCTGTGGCAATGAGTTCCAAAATGTAATTACGTGTTGTGTGAAAAAGTACTTCCTTTGGTTGGTTCTTAAATACTTGTTATGGGCAAAGTACATTCTCTGCTGAGTGATAACACTGATTTCTTCACTGCACTGGGAAGCAATCACACCCTGGACAATAGGTGTTCCCAGCAGTAGGCCAATGTGGTTATATGTGGACATCAGTGACAAGAGTGACAGGAGACAAGAGAAGTGTGTAGTGGCCCCTAGTTTATTTGACTTTGTTCTGTCGTGAGACTATATGTAAGAACATTATACCCTTAAATCGGAGCTGCACTGTTGGGTCATTTATTGATGATGTTTAACAAAGTGGACAAGTGTTTATTGTAGGCTCTTCCTCTTCCCTTACTTTGCAAAGGCACCGAAATATAAACTCTAATTTACCATACATGGTTAGATGCAAGTTTCCATTGCTCTGTTTAACAATGTACAGTTAATATATTATGCGCTAAACACTTGTGCTTGCAACACAGAAACAACCCACATGGTGTACTTAATGTGTCACAGACTTCAGGGTCATTTTTTTTTCTGGCCAAGAGCTCAGAACTAGCAGCTGCATCTTGGGATGTCATTGTCAAACCATACCCCCAAGCATCAGGATCAATACTTCTGTTACTAACAATGTTTTATTTTGTAATAAAACTTTTCCCAGATAAGCTCATCTAATTGGAATTGCTGATTGCTTAGAACTTAGACTTTTTACTTATGCAGCAATATAAGGATATAGGGAAATGTAACCCAACATTAATAAACAAATCAGTGCCTGAAATGTAGGAAAAAATGTGACCAGCTAGATCCTCTTACTCATGTCAGCAATATCCCCCCCAAATTAGGACAAATACAGTTTTTCAGTGGTTTTTTTTCCTGTACCACCTTGAGATAATTGGATGATAACAAGTTTTTTGTTGTTTAAGCTTACATTTGCAGAGCAATTCTACACATATTTAAGAGAAAGATTCAAAACCTAATGTTATTGTGGCAGTAGATGAGGGTCACTCTTCTTACTTGTAAAGGAAAATGAGATATTGCTTTACGTGGTGGTGAAGAAGACTGTGATTGCTAACCACTGAAAATATCTTGAGCCGAAGTCATGAAAATGCAATATAGTCTCTATTACTAGCATATGTTTTGAGGGGGGACATATGGCTCATTCTGTGATGTCAAATTGTAAGCATATCCCTAAGGCAGGGGTCAGTCTCTGTATTCCCACATATAGGAAACCATAAGAGAAAAAATATTCAAAGAGAAGCTTAAATTTGACTCCTATGCCAAAGGGAGACACTTTTTATAGGAGGTAATCCATTTTTTTCTATTCAGAATTACCCTTTGGAGGTTCCTGTTTCTCTCTGTTGGCTGTATACATATGTTAGCAAAACAAAGCTATTTGCTTGAAGTTTGGTAATGTGAATTTCCTCCCTGCAAGTCTCACTTCAGGGGAGTGTTGTGAACTCTTTTGCAGGTGCTAAGGGAACTCAGAATAGCATAGAAATGAAAGGGAGGGAAATTACAGCATTCACACGGATTGTGGGATTCAGTTAATGAGGAATTTCACTTCCTTCTAGATGTTTTTCAAGCACCTGAACCTATTGCCGTGATTTACGTAAACTTAGGAGGTCAGAGTGCAATAACTTCAGTCAGTACCATTTAACTTAAATTTCGCAAAATCATTTCCAGTGAAATGTTTTCTTCTTTTGCTTCAAAGGAGACTAGCAATTTACTTGTTGGTAAAACATTCAACAATAAAGTCAGTTGTTTACAGCCTGGCTTATACCAGGGGCTCTAGAACTGTGCTTACAAGTCTTCTCCTTTAAAACACAGTGGCCAGAGGAATAAGAATAGATGAGCTACAGCTCATGGTGTGGTACAGTGTAGTCTTCAAATAATTTTCTAAAATTTACTGGGAAAGTAAAAGGCTTTTTCAGTGTTAAATATATAACATCATTTTTCTTGAATATCTGATTTCTGAAATAAATAAAACCTTGTTACTTGATTAGGAAATGTTACATTGTTCGATCTAAATGGAAGTTGCTGAGTGCCATTTTCCAGAATTGTCACTGCATTCATAGGTCTGTTCATTTACCTCATGGTAAAAAATTTCACTCTAGTATTAAAATAATGTATTTTAATAAACAGTGTTTTCTTTTTTTGCAGACTGTATCTGATTACTATAAGCTGCAGTAAATTGCAGATGATGGTGATTTCTTTGGTACAAAATAGTTACCCGATTACCATCTGCTATAAAATGAAGATATGGGCTGGTTCTACCTGTTCTACAGAGTTGCCATTTGGGAGGACCTGGTAAAAAAGGCCCATATTCTCAAGAGTGACTAATAACCTTTCATAACTGGTTTCAGATCCTTAAAAGGATCAACTTGCAGTGGGAGGAGTGGGTAACTGCCCAAAATTTCTGAAAATCAGGTTACTTTATGATTCTATGCATTGGTTATTCACAGAGTTTACCTGAGCCATGAGCCACTGTAATAATGGCAACCCACAAGTTTATTTGCCAGAGTATTTTGCTATTTTTGAAAAAGCCTACTCTCTGAGAAGAGTTAAATGGGGGAAGCCTGAGGGTAAAAAGTGAAATTCAAAAAGGAATAATGTTATAGCAAGTATAAACCTGTCAATCTTAGCTTTCTGAATGTCATTCAGCAATTTCTTCAGTTATTCCTCAGTACTTCAAAAGAGATGGTCAAACTATTAAAAATCCTCATGCAATTAAAATGTGACCCTATCTATGCAGGCACAGCTGAGCATTTTAATCAGCTGCCAGCATTTTAAAGCAGGTTCCCAGGCAGGTTTTGCTGTTGAAGTTAAGCTCTCTCCCTTCATGGTCAGACCGTTACAAGTATGCCAGTGGGTTAGATTAAGACTCAGGAATGCCCTACCAACAGCTGCAAAAGATAGGCGTAATCAAAATATACTGCATGCTATGCATTATTTTCATGTCAATATACTTGTAGCATTGGCTATACCTGTTAGGGCTAGATCAGGGGTCCTCAAACTATGGCCTGTGGGCCAGATACAGCCCCCCAGGGTCCTCAATCCGGCCCCCGGTATTTACAGAACCCCCCCGCCCCCCCGCCCCCCCCGCCCCCGCCGCGGGTTGGGGGGGAAACCAAGCAGCCGCAGATGACTGCCTGCCACTTCATCCACATGTCGGCCCCCTGCTTAAAAAGTTTGAGGACCCCCAGGCTAGATCAAAAAAATTATCAGGTCAGAAATGTTGCAGAATTAGAGGAAAACATCATTGGTTTGGGCTCTGGCTCTTTTATGTAAGTGATCAAATGTTATTTTGGACTGCTACCAGTATATAAGGGCATAGGAGTTAGAGCTGGGTTAAAGATAAATAAATAAATGATGATAAATAAATATTACAATGCATATTGTCCCATTAAAATCAAATCAAATCTATGAACATTTTAACTTGTTATTTTGTGAAAACAGAAGCTGCACTTACCTTAAGACTTGGTAGATTTCTGATTGCACATCTAAAACCTATAATGTATCCAAAATCTCTTAAAAATTTTGCAGCATAGAAGGAAGGGTATGTATAGCTAACAACTTAAAAATATTTAGCTTTTAAATAAAAACCAAGAAATCCCAGTATGAGGAAGAGTAGAGAGGGTGAATAACACGGGGGGTTTCTTGGAAAATATTTGTAAGTGTTCAGGACGGGCTTAAAACTTCTAGCCATATCGACAACTATGTATATATTAGCTGCAAACAGTATCTAGTTTCCACTGTCCAGGTGCATAGGACTTATTTTGTAAATGCATTTTTAGGCCAATAATTGCAAGATATAATTTCTCATATCAATGAAACCCAAGATGATATTTTGAGAGAGAAAAATTAAGAAAAAACCAAATATCATATTTGTTAATATATGTTAAAAATTGAGGAAAAAGAACATGCTTTTGAAAATGTAAGATTTTGTTTGGGGGTTTGGGGTTTTTTTGTTTTGTTTTTAAATAGTGAATATATTTGTGTATAGCTTTTAATTTTAAAGGTATGTGTGTTGTTTTGTGGGGTTTTTTTGTTTGGTTTGGTTTGTTTTTTTGTAAATTGTTGCTCCTACAAATGCGTCATGACCTAAGATAAGTTCATCATGACCTTAACAGTAGTTCCTGGTATGGAATGGACCCTTGGAATGGGCTATTTTTGAAAGGAACATGAGTTTACAGACATAATCAATACTGACTTAGTTTAGTCTCAAAATACTTACATTTGAAGGGTACCTGATGTATTCTGAAAGGTACTTTTCATTCTTAGCAGATTTTTTTTGCCATTATTTTATTTGCTGTAGTTTAACGTGACCTAGAACTATTTCACATAGAGAGAAAGAACTGCTGAGATCCCACCCTTGCAACCTGTTGCAGCATCCCTCGACTGACTTGTACTCTGCCAAAAGGCTCCTGAGGAGTAAGGGGGTTTGGTTCAGCAGCACCTAAAGGCATGTCAGGAGCAAGACAGCTTGTAAACTGTGCGGGCACCCTGAAACAAAATAGGCAGTTAACCAAAACAGGTGGTGTACAGCTCCGTGTATGTACTGCTTTGGGAAGGAGATCAGCCACTGAATCAAAACCATCACTCATATAGCTTGTCTTTTCTATATTTAGACACTTTCAAACTAATTGTAAATAGCTAGGCACTTCAGTTGCTGGTGAGATTTTAATTTTCTGGACTTTTTGTGGTGCTAGCGGTGGTTCTTCATTATATGTTCTTCCAAGTGAGTGAAAGGTTCACAGTTCTCTGCAATGGATTTAACTACCTGATTTATTTATTTTTTCCTCTCTATAGCCATGACCATTTACTTTTGGGTTCTACATATTTCTTGGGGGTTTTGTGAAAGAGGTAAGTATACACTCTTAGATAAATAAGAGACACCGATTACAACTGAAGCAGTTTCAGAAGGAAATTCATATCACGTAAAATCTTCAGAGAGCTTCAGGAGGCCTTTCCTATCTTGTTCCATAGAGTACAGAGATACTCTGCTCCTAAATTCAAGCACACACTCATGATTTTGGTTTCAAAAGTTAAGACAAATAAATGAGGCCTACTGTTTTCCATTGCATTCTTAAGTAGATAAAGAATTTTTGGACACTGTGTCCTGCAAAGGCTTTCTTTGTAGAAAAGGTGTATTTTTAGGTGGACTTGAAATAACCAGAGAGCAATGCATCCTGCAGGAAGCAGATGTAGAAGTAAAACCAGTACTACTTCTGTATAAATTAGGAAGAAAATAAGACCTGCATTTCTTCAATGAAAGCGTGGAATGTGCTATGACTCAGGATGACACTTGGGACACAAGATGCACTGAGCAGTGATCCCCTAAGGAAAAAGCAGAAATTCTGTTTTCTTCTGGAATGGGACTCTGATATGGGGCAGGTTTCAAATCTGTGGCAAGTGGGGCTACAGTCTAGCTCTGTTTGGAGCTGATAAAAGGTGGCAGACAGGAACCTGCAATAGCACTGAGAGCTGTTGTGATAAGCAGAATTTTTACTGGCTTCCAGCTGTGTGACTAAGATGGAGCCTTTGGAGGAGACGTTAGGAAACTTCCCAGCTATCACTGTAGAAAGCTGAGATCTGATCAAAACCCTGGAAGAAAGTTTGGATCCATGCTGAATATGTGATGACACATATATCCCTGCTACTGAGAGACAAAGATCACATGAACTGTAAGGGAATGTCTGTGTCTGGAGATGGTGAAACTTCAGCTGCTGGAACAAACATTTGTTTGGATTTGTCTCTATGGGGAACAGTGTAGTTCTCATTACGATGATTGAAGCTGTGTTTCACTTTTCTTCTGCACTGGAAGAACAAGGCTAAAACAAGGCTGCATTGAGATGAAGAAAGGAATTTCTGTGAGAAACAGTTTTAGTTATATTGGAGGTATTATAAACACTTAGATTATTTTTAGGCTTAAGTTTCTATTTCTAGGATTGTAAAACACATGATCACCACACAAAGTTTATGTCAGTGTGGTTTAGCTGTTAGCTGTGTTACTGCTGAGAAGAAAAATTGAAGAAATACATTCAAGACTTTTTCTTTTTTTTACATAGAAGAAGATTTTTAGGGTTTCACATGTGCCTTGACTAATTCTTCTGTTGAATGTTGCTAGGCTCCTTTCTTTGACTTTTTAGAGATTACAGGGTTGACTGTTATTGGATGAACCGATGTAGACTTGCTGACTTGCAGCTGAACTTGCTTTTTTACTACATTTTTTTGTTCTGACCATCCTTTTCATTAGGCTGTTTTAGAGAGTCTGAAAAAAGTGCCCACAACACAACTACTCATATAAATCTGAAATTTTACGTAAGCAATGGGAGTATATAATACTGAAAATTGACCTTTAAAAATGGAAGTTGAAATCCTACCCTGTTGAAAAGAAGGTCTTTCAGAGTTTCAGGTGGAGAGCCAGATTGGTTCATCAGAGCAGTTGGATCAGTATCTTCTGGTTGGAAATGAGATCAGTTGGTCTCATTTCCAGTGACAGGTTCATCAGTACAGTACTCTGAAATAAACAGCAATGATCTCCATGAAACAGTTAATTCAGCCATTTTTAGGAATATATTGCCATCTGGTGTACAAAATTTTGAATCTCTGTCTTTACTATTTCAAGTCTAACAACCTTGAGCAGAAAATCTTCCATCATGTGACAGTAACTGCCAGGACTCAACCTATTGACCCCAATGAACTAAAACCTACTGTACCTTTCAATGCAAGTGTGTTGTAAAGGTTTTCTGAACATTTGTGAGTTCACACAATGGAAATAATAAATCTAAACTGTTACAGCGACTACTTACATTTAGGGGCTCTTGGTTCACTGTGTGACTGAAATATCTCATTTTATCTCTAAGCTAAGAGAGGAAAGTGAATGTAATGCTACAAAAATAAATTGTGCTTATATTAGTACGACAGGCATAGCAACTCTGTGTTTGTATTAGCTCTTTAGAATAGGTCTTTGGCCCTTTTGTAAGGGTTGATCAATGGTGATCATGGTATTATGAAAGCCTGTAAAACTGGCTCCTCAAATACTACATTTGTCATGTGGTAGGCATCATACAATGATTTTCCTGCTAAAAATACAGGCAATGTAGGGGGGAAAAAAGATGGCTTGCTAAATGCATACATTTTTCTGAAGTGTAAACAAAAACCTAAAGTGTCTTAAAAGCAAACAAAAAAACCACACCACTGCCTGCAACCCAGTCTACACCCTACCCCCAATTACATTCAGTCTGATGAGAAATGGAGCAGTCCTTATTTCAAATTTAATTTTGGTTCTGAACTTCTGTGTAAAGAATTTTTGAAATTATTCTAATTAAGTTTTTCAAAGTTGCTTTTTTTTTTTTTTTAATAGAGGATTTCTAGTTTGGATAAATTTTAGGTAAACTAGTAGAGTGACTTTCTGGCAATGGCAGTATACTTGCTGCTCTGTGCCTCTAAAATGTCTAGTACAATGGGATCTAAGTCGCCTTGGTCACAAAGGACTGCCATTCTAATAAACATGTTAAATACTAATCTTTCTTATCTTGGGTTTCTGAGAAACTCTTTTTCTCTTCTCATGGAATCTGAGGAACAAACACATGAGGTTACTGGGTCAGGCTCTAGTCCTTCTAACAATGAACTTTGATTTGTTTAATTCATCTGTCAGGATTTGTTTGGCTTTACATAATTACTTCCAGGCTTATCTGTGATAACTTAATGGCTTACTTTTGTTGTGACCTTTTTGGTAAGGTTGTATATATATAAAAAAATGCACTGATTGCTTAAGAGGATGTGGGCAGTATTATAAAAGACATTTGTTTGATTAAATGGCAATTAAAAAGAGAATGTAATTAAAAATACAGTTGTGACCAGCTCTTGTTCAGTATGACTTGTGGAGCTTAAAGGCCGGTCTATGCTACTGCTTATAGTGGTTATTACTATTTATTACATGTATGCTAGAGTAAGCACTGCACAAATAAAAAACCTACTAAATAGTTATTGCAATCCCTTTACAAAAAAAATTGTTGTCTAAAGTTAACTTCTAGTGAATTGCATTTTAAAACCCCTCCCATTTTTTGTCCTGAAGTTTTTTGCTGCAGTCAGGTTGAAACTCACAGTAGAAAGCTGACCCTTAAAAAAGACAGTAATTTTCATCACAGAGAAACATTTTGGTACAAGCTGCAGAAAGCTAGAGTCACTTTGATTTTTCTACATTCTGTTTTGGAATAATGAATACTTCAAGGGAAGCTATTGCCTGCTGTCTATGAGAATACAGAGATATGGTTGCACAAGTGTGGGAAGACAGTGAACATTCATGCCTCGTAATGAAAGAGGAAAAAATCCCTAGATCCCCATCTCACTGTGACAGCTTTATCTTATCCCTATTAAACTATGCTTTGCACCTGATTGATCGTGAGTCAGAAAAATAAGGAGAAAAAAAACCCCAAACATGCTACAAATTCTAGGGTTGTTTAATTATAAATGTAAGTAAGAACATGCTAAAGCTGTCTGATTAGGCAAAACAATCAAAAAAAACCCAAAGTCAGCTTCAAGATCAAGTGTAGACCTTTATTCCTGCTTCCTCATCAGGATGATTTGCAACATTATCTCTAGTTCTGTGATCACATTATAATTTTTAAACAAGACAGTAATCTGTGTTTTTCCAATATATCCATGCAATCATAGCAAGTTAATCAAGGGATAAACTGATGCATTTTGTTTTCGCACTGAACTGCCTTTTCATCTGTGACAGAGGCTAGGGCTGGAAGCCATGAAGTCTTGCTTTCTGTTTCTACCCTTTTCCGGTTGGTCAGTTGTAATAAATTTTAAAAATTATGTTATACATTTATAATTTATATTATGAAGTTTCACAGTGTATCAGACATGATTGCAACATTTATATATAACAATGGCCTCAGGGGCACAGAAAATTGAAATCACGCGTCCATCCAGAATTTGGTTGCATAAATCGAAAAAAATTCCAGATCTTGGAATAAACTAGTTGGTTTTATTCTTTTCAGTCTTTTTTTTTTTTTTTTTTTTTGGTAATTACTTTGCTCCTACATAGTTTCAAGGGGGAAAATGTTTTTAATCTACCCACATCATTACATTACCTGTGATTAATGGCTATTTCTGCTTCTCTGTCAAAGTTTCACAATCAGCCTTGAATGGCAAAGTAGTTCAGTTTATTTGTGTTTGGATTTTCATCCAAACAAAAGAATCTGAGTCAGATAATATTAAAAAGAAAATAATACGATTTTTTTCTGCAGACTTAATGCTAAACTTGGATTCCCTTTTGTGTTTTGCTAGTAGAGTTAGCTGTAAACTCATCTTGGTCTATGTTTTTAAAGAACTTTAATATTGCAGTGCTGTCCTAATCAGCTGTGCTTGTGCCAGACCTAGATCTCTCCTCATCTATATTTCTTCTTCTGGAGCTAAAATCCTAATTCAGGCCAGCTGCTTAGGTAGCTAATTTCTAGGTTTTTTTTTTCAGCCAGTGAAAAATAGCAAATAATAGTAAACACTCGCTGAGGTTGTGGAAGATTGGCAATTGAGTCTCTGCTCTAAATCAAGCGTGAGCTGTACCAGCTGTAGCAGGTATTCACACACCAGACGAATCTCCCAGATATTTCTGCGCTGACCTTTGGCTGCAAGTATGCTCTGAACAAGTCTGTAGGTTTGAGCTCCACTAACAAATTGGGTGTTTTCTATAATGTTACATCTGTAAATGACAGTAACTGTAAATTGCTTGAGAAGCTCCTTAGTGGAAAGCGTACCTTCCTGTGTGACTTGAGAGGACAGCAGCTTGGAGACCTAAGCTAATGCAACTTTGGCCGCCCCTTCCTTTTTCTCCTGCTCATTTTCTGTTAATAGAAATATATGATGTGAAGTTCAGATGTGAATATAGAACTCTCTTCTTTCCATTTGGCATGCGGGGCAGTTGACTAATCCTCATCCGAATGTTAACTGCTAGCTTTTGATGCTAACCAAAGCCATCTTCTGTGTGCATCCCGTGAATCCGCTTGCCCTCCAGCCCTACCTGGCCACCTGAAACAGGATTGCTCCTGGAGCATCTGTGGCATATACAGGAATGTAAAGACAGAAGTTCAGAAATGGGAGTTTCAGGAGTTTTTCTTGTGATGTTTCAGGATTAGAGAGTTCTCAAGATGGCCATGGGGGCGAGGGCTGGATACTGCTTTCACACTCAAGACAGATATTTTATCACCCACTTCAATGAGCATATTTGATTTTGTTGTTTTTTACATTTGTTTGCTAGATTTAGTGTAAATGTTTAGACCATTGTGTCACTTGATAAAAGGTGGGTTTGAGCCAGGCAGCAACAGTAAATAAATATTTCTCTGTTGCTTTTAGTTACTAGGGTTCCCGTGGAGGAAAAACAAATAATGCAACAAACACATGTGTGATTAACCTTACTCTAGTATGAATTTTATTTCTACTATTGTAAATAATCTTCCAGTGCAGGATGTAAGATTTCCTTTACTGTTGCTTCCAATATTATAAAAAACAACTCATTAAAACCTAGATTAATGTTAATCAGCTACTCTGGCCTCCAAGCTGTACAGGGTGCAGGCACCCTGTGCTGGCGGGGGCTGCAGGGCCCTGTGAGGGGCGGCCAGGGCTGCCCCGGGCCAGTTCCAGCCAGTTCCAGCCGGCTCCAGCCCACCCCCACAGGGCATGACCAGCCCCAGGGCTGTGGTGGGGCTTCAGGGAAAGCCTCTGTAAGAAAGGGCAAAACCACTGGGGGACACATAGTGGGAGAGGAGGAGGCAGAGGGAGCCAAGAAAGGAACAACAGAGGGAACATCAAGGTCAGAGAAATAGGAGGTGCCCCATGGCAGAGCAGGCACACCCCCAGAGGGGCTGCAGCCCATGGAGGACACAAGCTGGAGCACAGGAAAAGTGAGAGAAGGAAGGAGCAGCAGAGAGGAACCACTATGCACTGACGCCCGTCCCCTGTGCCACCTGTCACCTCACCAAGTGGGCTGAGCATGATCTGTGGCAAAAGCAAGGAGGGAAGTGACTGGAGGCAAGGAGAGAAGTAGAGACCAGATGTGGGGGCGGAGAAGTGTTGATTTTAATTGATAATATATCAAGTTCTTCAGGTTGAATCTGTTTTGCCCGTGACAGTGCCTGTTAAGTGATCTCCCCATTTTCATCTCAACCCATGAACTTTCTCTCTCCCATTTATCCCGTTTTCTCCCTGGTCCCACTGGTGAGAAGAGAATGAGCAAGTGGCTGTGTGAGAGCTTAGCTGACAGCCGGGCCAACCCACCACACAAACCCCTTCCTCATGGCTGTTACTGTGACACCAGGGTACGTTACACCTTGATCCTGAAGGTGAGTCCTTGTGGCCAGGATCTGGCCCACTTCGGATGTCAGTGAGGGCTTTCAGAGAAGTAACGCCTACCTAGTTGGTGGCTTGAGGGTAAAATGTCTGGTTTGGATAGGCCTGAACTGTGATTTTTTTTTCATATTCTGATGCAGATCAGAATGACCTCTTCTCTGCTGAATTGAGGGCTCCTGAATCTAGTGTTTGTTGGCCTTTCTCTGTGCCACAGTTGTGGATTTAAGCTGTAATTTCCTTTATTGATTGACTATGGGAATGTGGAAGACTGTTGCAGGAGCTCTCTTGGTTTCCTGTCACTTTCGTCCAACAAAAGTGCCCAGTACAGCTTTCCAAGGTGTACTTCAAGGTCACTATTGTGACTGCATCTGTAAATACAGTAATATATTGCATCTTAGGACTGATTTGTTTATGTGAGGTATTAAATTCCTTTGAAGCCCAGCTAAGAGGAAAACTAATGGTCAGCTATGGTACTATTATCATGTCTTCTGGCTTTGTTTGGACTAAGTGCTGTAAAATTCTCATCTCATTATGTACTGGAGTGAAATTTTTTAAGCTGGGAATCCTGAATGTAATAATCTACAAGTAAGTGGGAGGATTTGTGAAAGCACTGTACCATTGTTTAAAAGAGGTTTTAACCAGCGTATAGGTACACTGTCTTTTAGTCCTCTGCATTTTGCAAACCTTCTTAGGCTGTACCCTGAAACTGAAACATTGCTTTGGATTCCTCCTTCATATTTCCTGATATTATAGCATTTTGGTCTTTTGTATGTACCTGATATGCTTAACTTTAAATATACCCTGAAGTACCTCAAGAGATAAAGTTATGGTATTAAACACATCCAATGTTTAAACACTTCATTCATAGACTCCAATATGAACGAATTTTTTTCTAGATAAATACTTATATTAAAGAAGATTTCAGAAGGGAACCTGTTTTGTTGTTAACTATATAACAATTACAATTGTTTTTCCAATCAGTGCAAATATTTTTTATCTTTTCAGAGCAGTGGGGAAGAACCTTGCCCGAAGGCAGCCTATGAGACATTTTGCCCACTAGATGGCAGAAGATACTTTGGACCAGAATATTTACACAAAAATTACTATTACTGCGCCTAAATACTGGGGTTTGCCCACAACTGCAGAGATTTTATTTATTAGAAGTATATCTTGTCATACATTATCCAAAGTTCTTTGAATATATAGCCCCAGAGCCTCTGCAAATAAATGTTAAAATTAAATCACACAGGTTTGATTACAAAATTCTCATTAACTTATGTGGCATTGAAATCATATGTCAGTTATAAACATTTCTACATGAGGTTAATACATAGAAGAATCTACTTATCCAAAAGAAGCTGAAAAGGTGCAATGAAAGTGACTTAAATACTATAATTGTATTTCCATTATAATGTGTATCATGTTTTGAGACTATATATGTAATGTACTATATGCATTTTAAGTGCTTTATCTAAGGTAGCACATTGAGTTGCTATATGGCAAGCTTTTTTACCCAGTAACAGTTCTCACTAACATTTTCATGGCTGTTCATGTGGTTTTGGTACAACACTGTGACACAGCAGTAATTCATGTTTTGCCAGCTCCTCCTAGAGCATTCGCAATTCCAGAAGCTGGAATCTTCACTGAATAATGCAACAAGTATGTAGTGCACATAGGTAGAAGTCTCCCTCTCTCTAGCATATGCACATGTATGTAAATATGTATCTATGCTTTGACTTATTTTTCTCTAAGTGCTTCTCTGATCATCAGGCAAGTGCCACAGTTGCTAATGCCATTGTTTACTGTGACTGTTTTCCATACAAGTTTTGCTTCAATAACATCTGCAGGCTGGAAGCACTGAAAAAACCAGCTACCTCTCATGCTGAGAATGATAGAATATATTCTGAAACATTTAGTGGAAAGTAAAAGGGTGTCAAAGACCTTAACTGCAGCAAAACTTACTCTATTGTTTTATATGCACAGAACAAATGATCTGAGTATCAGCAGAAAGTTTCCAAACAGGAAAACACTTGGGCCTCAGTCAGTTTGCTTTAATTAGCTGACACTTAGTTAACTTGTCCTTGTAACTTAAAATATTTCCCTGCTATTATGTAAATTGCATGTTGTTGATACTAATAGAATCACCCATACTTTTAATATTGCCAGATCTAACCCCCATTTTTCAGCTTCTTACAATTTTCTGAACTGTAACACTTCAGGGTAATATTTCATGTCCTGGCTGTGCCTCAGGCTGAACGTTTTGGAAAATTTTGGCTGAGAAGACTTAGCCTTTTCCAAGAAAGCCTAGGGAAAATGAGTTAGTTATTCCATGTTAAAAAAAAAAAAAACAAAAACATTCTGGGATCTTTTCTTTGAATGACTCTTGCTGTCTGGTGCTCTGAAGTTAGGATTTGAAATTACACTGAGGAGGAATGAGTAAGAAAAGGCAATTTAGTCAGAATATGACCTTTGTTACTCATGGGAAAATCGGTTACAGGCCTTTGCAAAATTGTTCCTTGCACGTAAGCAGTATAATCTCCCTTGGTTTTTGTGGTGAACGTCTCCAGAGAGCATACTTATGTACCACAGGTCTGCCAGAGCAGGCATGCAGCATCCCCACAGCATGAATGAGAATTCTGCCTTCTATCACTACTGCCATGTGCATCTGGTTGGTCCATGTGATGTTTCACAGGTGACTGAGCGTACACCAGTCCACGGGACTGTGACCTGAGATAGGAAAAGAGCAGGCTGGATTCATCACTGCCCATTTCAGATGTCTGCATCTATGTCAGCCACCGCATGCTGCTCCCTGTATAAGCTTTCTTAGGCAAAATATACATGTCTCTTTTAAACTGCTGCTGCCAGTGGATGAGGTAACCTAGGTCAGATAAATATAAATGTATTTTTATTATTATTACTATCATTATTATTATTGTTATTTTTTTCTAATCTGGATGAATCTGATCTGATGACTCCAGTGAGAGAATTGGATATGCAGTTTTGGAGGAGGAAGCTGGGGCTGGCTGAGCATTAAGAAGGTGCATATTCTCAGCATAAATTAGTTTCATTTAGCTTGTTTTGCTTGACAAATGAGACTTCCTAACAGAACCCGAAGGCACCTCTGTACTTTTGACATCAGGCACGGTCCCCAGAGTACCTCCTGCAGCTTAGTGACAATCTTATCCCCCGGTTCCTCAAAAATGAATTTTGCTTGGACTATGCTGGTCCACCTTGAATAAGAATTAGCTGTTTAAGAACTCCTAAACTAACACAAATGTTTACGAATGGAAGTCTCTTTTCTTCTGTTAAGATAAAATGAAAGAAAACAGTTAACAAAAGACAGGACAGTGATATGCTATTGGAATTTAACTAAGCTGTTCTCTCTCCTTGTTGTGAGCCTTAGGAAGGAGAATGTGTTCTTGTGAGAACTGTCTCATGCAGAATGAAGCCTGAGAAAGCTACTCTAACACTACCACAAAATTGCTAGTTTTTTACCTTGCATAAGGAAGAACAAAACAAAATGTTTTTCCAAAGGACACCCTTCCCTCTATTGT
The DNA here is from genome assembly GCF_023634085.1 of Falco cherrug. Taxonomy (NCBI): domain Eukaryota; kingdom Metazoa; phylum Chordata; class Aves; order Falconiformes; family Falconidae; genus Falco; species Falco cherrug. Next base: position 18,085,528 of record NC_073702.1, read on the forward strand.
ATGGCTTGAAGTCCCTTGTATTACTTTATACTACTGAAACGATGTGCTGATACAAGCAAATTATTTTGCAACTTATTAGAAGTTGCCCTTCATTTTGGATTTTTTTTAACGCTCTCATTTCTTCAACCTTTTATTGGGCAGAAAATATAAACATTGTTAAACTTGTTTCCCTTGTTTTAAATGATGTCTCTTTTGTAGAAGCAATATGCCGTCAGTTAACAATATTTCTTGAGTTCAACCTTGCCTTCTCAGCTAGCATTTTCAGATCTACTATTTCACAAATCATATATCTAAAGAAACAATTATTATATCAATATCTTAATGGCACTGTAGAAATCAACTTGTCCACAACAGTTCATAGAGACCAATCAGGCTAAATAAACATATTTTATTCCAAAATTGGAAGGAGATTCTCCGGGCAGTATGAACTGCTTCCCTCTACACTGCTTTAGGGGACTGTTCCAGTGGGGTCTATCACACAAAATGGTATCATGGTCTAGAAATATCCTTTCTTGTACATGAGAAATTGTTTTTATATATATATATATATATATATATCTCCAAAAGAATTTTGTTGAAATGATTGCCTAGATGATTTTTTTCTACTTTTCTATTGCTTAACATAAAACAGAAGGAAAGTGTTAAACAAAGGGAAGTTCCTTCTGTGAAATAGCTGCTTCTGATGACATTTCCAACTGATCTGAGGCCTGCTAGAGTTTTGGGCAGGTTAGGGTAGCCAGTAATGCTGCTTTGAGGATGTGGTTCTAAACAGGTTTTAATGCTCTCACTGATACCATATAAATATTCCAAGAAGACTTACACTTGAAACCATTTAAAAAATCAACTATGTCATTTGGGGGTAGATTTGGGTCTATATTCCCTTTGTTGTTGCTGTAAAAGATAACACAGCACTCCTTTAAATATATGTTTCCTGTCTCCCATAAAAATCTTGGCTCTTAGTTTGCTTTCATGTTAGCAGAAGAGATTGGTTCCAAATGACATCAAGAAACAAAGAAGCTCAGTAAATTAAGGTGCCTAGAAAAATCAAATAAAATCAAATAAATCCAATATAATGGATTGTTTGGTCTTGATAGTGAAACAAAACAAACAAAAACAACATCTCATGTCTGCTAAAATTTCAGTAGAGTGTTGGAATGGAGGTCAGAGCTTCCTCGATATGAAAAGGAATCCTGTTACGGGGATAAGTAATCAACCACCTGGGAGAATATAAAACTAAAATGAGAGGTGTCCACGGAGACGCAGCAGTGCTGCCAAGTTAAAGATTTAAATCCAAATAAAATATTACAGTAGTCTCAGGTGATAGCATCCATAGAAGTTTGGACCTCATTAGGGGAATTGAAAAGCTTAGAGCTGTTTCCAGTAATAACACTCAATTTAGTTGGTTAAATTAAAGCCAAACTAATCTCCTTTCCATGAAGTGTTTGAGCAACTTGTAGAAAACTCCCCCATCAGTTTTCTTGTAGGAGAGAGAAGTCTCATATAAATAGCACTGCAAGACTGAGCTCAAACTCTTTGCACCAACCTGGCAATTCCCATTTACACTTTGGTCTAGTCATATCTCTTCATGTATTAAACAAATCTAAGACCTCGCTGTTTTATCCTTCATCAGATCCTATAAAATGAAACTTCTGGAGAGTGTTTGAGTTCATGAGTGTCAGCTTTACACTCATAAAGAAAGTGGTGAGTTCATGATTTCAACAGAAGTTGATGGAATTTGGTTTGAAGGAACTGCAGTTGAGTTTTCCTTTTCATGTGGAGTCCTCGGTGTTTTTTCATGTAGTCCTCAACTGCTTATAAAGATTCTTAGGAAACATTTAACTAGCCAGAGTTAAAATGAAAAGATGACTTCAAAGGAACTGTTGAAGTAAGGAACAAAACATGTTCCATATATTAGAAATCCGTATTACACTGAATATTAACCAAACTAAGCAAAATTATCCTTCTTCATAGGAGGAAGGAATACCACATACAGAAAATGACTCTGTACAAGTGTATGTGAATATCCTCCAGCAAAGCCTTTTCAAAGAACCATGCTTACAACATGTCAGTTAAATTATAAAGTCCAGTGTTTATTGGTGATTAAACTTAATCAGTGTCCATCTCGGTCTTGGTCTAGCCAGCCTTGAACAGTACTATTTCCTCTCACCCTTTTGAGTTTTCCACAACACTTCTGAAACAAGTGTCAATGGTACAGCAAATTTGTTTTTCCAGTTCTTCTTGGCATTTTTGGATATATATACAGCCAGACTGAATAAATTGTCTGTGTTTAGATTTACCAAGTATTTTACTCTGACTAAAATTAGACAGATACAGCAAATGTGAGCTTGATATAATAAATTGAAAGTTGTGGACACCATGAGGGAAAAATTACTTTGTTTTTTATACAGAATTTTAGTAAATGCGTAGAAATAAATCTTGAGAAATATGACACGTCTGTTGGCTTTTGTTGTTACTTACTGTGTTCTACAACTTATCCTGGATCCAATAAAGTACTTAAGAGGAATTGGCCTCAGTGAATTTCAGCATGTGTTTAAAGGTTAGCATATGCTGGAGGGCTTTACTGAACTGGACATCTTGCTGTGTCTTGTGATTTATCACGCTTTTATTATACTGTCTAAGCTTCTCATGCTTGTCACCTTTGCTTTCACAGTTTAGATAATTTCTTACTTTAAAAATTCTCTTTGTTCTTGATAAGTAGTGTAATATTTCCCTTTTCAAAGCAAGAGATGTCCCATGGAAGCTGTGTGCAGCAGGGATGAGAAAAAAAAAAGATGAGAAGATCAATCAGAACTGTTGAGTCAACAGGACAAAAATCAAGAAACTCTTTATCTTCCAAGGTAAGAAGGTATTTTACTACAAACTGTCTCAAACCTTCAGTGTGCTGCCACTATCATGTGAAATACTGTCCAGTGTGGTCCATTTGAAACCTATTGGGTGGCTTTGGAAATGTGTAAAATGTGCTCAGGGATGAAGACAGAGTTCCACAAACATGCAGAAATTAAGACATTGCACATTAGGCATCCAGATCCCCACAGGACTCTTCTTGGGCAAGTTATGTCTGCTTTACATAGGAGGAATAGGTTACATGAACATAACATGGATACTTCAGACTGATCTGTCCAAGACACTGCTACTCTGCATTCCTCTACAGAATCCACACGTCACAAAGTTTAGCTAGACTATGGTTGTTAATGATGACAAAGATGTTGACTTTAGGTGGCAAAACTTCAGCTTCACGTGTCAGTCTTGCAGTTATGGTCATGTAGTCATGGAACTCATTACTGTGATTTCTGAAAAAAAGTTTCTACCTTAGTCATAGATGGTCAACTGAACTGTGAAATTGTGGAATATGGGTTGGACTTAGCAGCCTGGGGTGTGACAGGAGCAGAAAGGCTCATTCCTGTGCCATGGATATTTCTTTGCTGACCTGCCCAGGTAGAGCATGACCAAGAAATTGCTAGTAATGCCAGAAGTCTTCAGTAACCTACACGTGTCTAAAATATATTATTAAAAATGTCTTAAAGCTTGAAAAATTGTAGAGAATAAATAGTCTCGTTTAAAAATAAAAATAGTAAAAAATTACGCTAGAAAGTTCAAAGGTTAAGCTGATATTTCATGTCAGCTATACCCTGCTTTTTGCAATAGGTGAGGTCATTTACCCTCTTTAAAGTACCTTGTGTTAATCTATGTTACATAACACAGTCTTAAAGACACAATGATGCTCACTTCATGCTGTGTTGTTGATTTAGTGGGATGTTGTTTAGTCAGTACTCTCTTCCTTCCCATGCCTTTTTCTTCTCCTTATTAAAAGTCCCTTTTTGCCCTTTGCTAAGTCCACTGATACACAAAGCATAGTACCATGAGGTAATTAAAAAAATCCTTTTTCTAAAAAGCAGTTGACCCAAAAGTCTTCCTCAACACTTTATTCTACATAATTAATATTACAATTAAGCTGTACTTATTTAAAAACCACCCTACAAAGAACCCAAGCTAGCACTTCTTGTTGAGACAAAATCCACTGGAAGTTGTGCTGTTGAAAGGAATGCACACTTGGACCCCAAATAATCACAGAATTATGTGATTTCATTTTATTCAGTGCTCCTGAAATTGCTAGTTGAAGAAATTAGATTATAGGAATGAATCATGTGCTTATTGAATACAGCACATTTGTGAAACTAATTTCTTATTTATGCTTTATTCCTATTGTATTGAGAGATTGAGAGTCTAGAGAGTTTTGGTGTGTTTTGTGTTTTGTTTTTTTTTTTTTTTTTTTTTAATAACCATGTATAGCTCTCTTAAACTGTGAGAGTCTCTTTGGAATATAAGCCTGTTTATTTTATTGTGTTCTGTTTAGTTATTCTAAAAAAAAAAAAAAAAAGTTACAGACACATAATTGTAGCCATCTGTTGTGTTTTAAGTCCAATCTAGCCAAAAAGTCAAAAAAGTCATGGCAACAACTTATAAAAACAATGGCAATAATATGAACTCACTATGGTTACTGGTGAACCTTTATTTCTCCCCTCAAATGAAGTAAGTTTCCTCAGAGAATTATTTTAATGTTTGATTTATTTCTTTATTAAATTTGCCCACAGTATGACCAGCTTCTCTATCAAGATTGTCATATAGCTGTCTCCTTGATAGTAAATCTGTGTTTCTCTAAAAAGGTGAGTTCTGTTATCACACAAAACCAAGCTCTAAGGAAAACCCCAGTGCCTGCCATTACTCTAGCACAAACCAGCAAGCAGGATTAAGACTGTTTAAGAAAATTTATTAGTGGGGCTGAATAGTATTTATCATATATTATATTTAACCCATACTCTGACAGATTTTAAATTCATGATTTATAGATTTTAGATATTTGATGTATTTGGTTTAATAATTCTCTGAGATATTTTGTAAATAGTTTCCTTAATTAATTTCATCAAAATGTCAGTGACTTTTATGAGGGTGTTAATTTTCAGTATTATCCTGTCTTCTAGACATATCCAGTTTGTAAATGTACCACAGTTATTTTAACCAAGAGTGATGAATTGATACTTGTACTGTGAAGCAATAAATGGCACACATGTTGACAATGACTTCTAGATGTATTAGATAAAGTCAGATAGATGTTTTCTGCTACTGCAGATTGTTGACATGGTACATTTCATTAGTTCCCATCTCTCCGTATTTATGGAAGAATCACATGATAGAAAGCCATGCACGACTGTCATAATCATTCCCACACCTATCTCCTGTTAAACAGAAAAGCTGAAGAGAGTTCGGGGAGCACTGCTGTCCTTTCAGGAGAATTACAGAGCACAGAATTCTAGTGGCTTGTAATTTCTTGAGAAAGGTGAGGATGCCCGAGGCATGAAATGTATCACAGCTACACCGGTTTCTCTCTTTTGACTATGTAAAGCCTAGCCTTACGGCGATCGTAATTTGGAGCCTCATGCAGTGCTTGCCATTAGGCAGGATGGGTATGACCCCAGGCCACCTCTAAAGAGATAGCCGTCCAATGACAAGAATCACATTTCCCCCAGTTGGTGAAGCAATGGGCTTTGCTGTCTGTCCTACAAAGTTCTCTAATAGTCACCAACAGCAAACTGGGTTGTTTCTGTAAAGTCAGATTGGGCACTGACGTGGAGAAGTTAAGACAAAAAGTAACAGAGAGCAGTGTCCAGTTGTTTAAGCCACCTCCATGAGAAATAAGAGGAGATGTAAGTAATGGGCAATGTTTGTAGATCGTTTTATCTAGCTAGTAATAATCTAAATGTAATGGCAGGTATTTCACACTGCTGTAAATGGGAGGTGAAATAAGAAAGGTGAATGATGGTGTCTGTAAATTTCATTCACAAGTATAAATGTAATGTAAAAGCCAACTGCAATTTTTTCCCTTCTCACTTGCTGGGTTAATTAAGATTGTGTGTGGAAGTCCTTGCTTTTACTCTTGGTTCTTTTGATCAGTATGTCTAGTGAGCGCGGGAGTGAACACACTTTCACTAGTATCTGCCTCATATTACCAGTAAAAGTGATGGTGGGGATTGCTTTTACAGGTTATTGCTAACTTTTTTTTCAATGGTGTACAAAAATTATCAGCTTGTACCCTAAAGATGACCTATTTACAGAGCGATAGTAACCAAAAAGCTTTGGGCCAAAATATCAACTGTGATATTTTCTTTTCTGAGAAACACTGAACAATTATTTACACAGTCAGACTTTCCCTGTATTTTCTTGATATATAATGAAATACCTTCTATACAATATCAGCTTCTCATGTAGGCATCCTTGGAGTTCCTCCCCTTTTTTGCTCTGCTACTTTTGCTTTTAACAGACTTCTGATTGTCTCCCATTTGAAGTAATTTTCCAAGTATTTATCATTATTTCTTGTTTGTGCATGCATTTGTGCAACTAGAAGTGTCTGTAGCCACTGTCTTTCGAGACTTAATGCCTGAAGCTATCTGGTGTGATACATTCCTTTTATCAAACAACTCAGTAACTAAAAATCAACTTATTTTTGTATCATCCATACAAAGCACTTATTTCTTTAGTGTATCATTGTACAAATCTTTCTCAAGCTTCTTGTATTGTTTCATTAGAAGCAGATCAATGTGTAAAAGTAGGGTATACCCATGGTTCAGAAGGCAAAAGGTGTGTGTGGCTGTGAAAAAGAAGCTGTGCCAGACTGGAGGCTGATCAGTAGCGCTATCGGTAACCTCACTTGGTCATCACCCACCGGAGCTAGGACTGTGTTAGGCAACTGCAAGGGCTGCTGATTTTCTGGATACGGTGTCATCCACAGCAAGTAAGAGAAATAGTTTTAGAAAAAGGAAAGACTTCTGGACATTCTCAGTATGGAGCTCAAGAAGCTGAAATACTAATGACACCAATTTAAATGCAGGTGGGATGGTTTGGGATGACTTAAAACCAAGGTTATTATTTAAAAAAATGAGTACTCCTGAAGATCAGAAACTTAAGTTTCTAATCAGAGATCTCATCTGTTAAACAGGTGGTTGTAAAAACCATTTGAAAAGTATTAGCAGGATCAAAATATCGCAGTTGTTTGTTGCAGTGCTTGGAATGTCAGTTCGCTCTAAACCTCTCTCCCATTTAATCTCTTTCAGTCTCTGGTTCATATTAATCTGGGCTAATGGTGCAAACATTCTGGGTGTGATGCAACAAGGCATAAAAGCTTGTTCATAATTTGAAGTATCTGAGTCATCCTTTTAACTGATAAGGATATGATTAAGTGCTCTGCTGGAATGGGGCCAGAGTACATTTTACTGCTAGCTAGAATCGGTTTGCTCGCGCACTGTAACACACACACCTTTGAATCTTGCTCCATCCCTATGCAGGCTGGAGTTGGTACATTGTGGACCATGTAGATTGTGAGAGCATTAAACAGAAAGAGTTCAAATCATCCTCCAGTGCCACACACAAAAAAGAAAAAAAAAAGTCATGATATATGAGTGAATAAAGAAACCAGGCCCATTTCCACAGTTTGCATGAAGGGAAAATCTCCCACTGACTTAATTAGGTGCACTGCCTGTCTAAAGCCTGCATGATTTGGCCAATGTTTGCTGTCATTCCAGTGTTATGACAGAAGTCACCAGAACAATTCCAGCTGAGAAGTAGTCATGCTCCATACTTCATTTGGAGAACAAATGGAGGATGACTGCAAAACCTGCACACAGACTGATGATAGCTAATGATATCACATAACCCTGTTGCTCAGCTCCTGTTGAGCTCTCAGATTTAATGACCCTTCTATTTACACAATGACATGAGACAGAAAAGGTTTCCGGTCAGGTACACAAAATAAAGCTTTTGCTTTTAGCTCTCATACATTTTGTATAGGAAGTTCTGTTTTGACAAATCCCATAAAAATAGTATTTTATTTCCAATTAAAACCCTTAATCTTTTATTCTACTTATATTTTTCCTGTTATTGATATCTGGTGGCAGAGTTTTAGTTTCATTAGTTTCCTATTTGCATATTATTCTTGTGAAACTGACCTAATTGTGGTTTCTAGCAAACACTCCTCATAGCATTTTTGGTTATCGCTCTTTTCTTCTTGAGTAGCCTACATCTTGACTATAACTCAAGTTCATGTTACAAGACACTTCAAGAGGAAAAGCTCTTGGTTTTAAAGGACTTCTGTGTCTGTAGCTGTTCTCTTCTTGACTGTAGAAGCCAGAATTATCCTCTTTTATTTGTTTTATCTGCCACACCTTTTTTGTACATTTTATTTCTGAAATATACCTTCCTTTTCACATTTTTTTCTGTTTTTAGAAGGACTTATTAACTTCCTTTGTATATCACAAAATAACAAATTGCTGCAGTCAAATACATACTGCTAGGAGATGGACTCTACTGGTTTCTGCTTTCACCTTTGTAGGCATCCTTTTTTGGGAATTAGAAAAAGGCCCAAACCCCCCAAAACATGTGGAATTGATAAACTTGTTGTCAAGGCAATCAGTCTAGTCAGTTTGGATAAAGGACTCAGATGATGGGGCTAGTGTTTTCTTTCTTTTTCATTGTCACACACAGCCTGTTTGTTGGTCCCTCTCATTTCCTGTGTGATGAAATATTGCTTGAGCGCTTTGGAGGATCAGATAAAGAGGTGTTTCAGCATACAGCCAAGCAGAGAAAAATTGTGGAACTGAACCTACAGTGGCACTTACTGCAATAATTCTTCATTATCAGTCCTCAAATCTACTGGCTTTTCTAAATCTTCACAGTTACATCCCACCCTGCTTTCTTGCTTTCACCTCCGCAACCCTGCTCAGGCTGTGCTAGGTGCCTCTCCCTGAGGGTGCTCCTTCCCTTATGTAGCATCAGCTGACTGGAACTGGCTTGAAATCTCACCTTAAAAGTTTCTCTCTTTCTTGTGATTAAAAGCAGAATGCAAGTCAGCATTTAGAAAATTATCCACCACTGTGTCAATTGGATTTGGCTGTTCATAGGGACCTCCTTGGACCTTGGCTACATGTGGGCATCCTAGGCTCAGACTTCAGCCTTTCCAGTTGTCCCATAGGCTATTGCTTGTTCACCAGTTTTTCTGCCTGAGCATTGTCACTGAAGCATATTTTCCAGCCTTTTTTCCTCACAAATTTGAAATCAATATTACCTAATAAATAGCTGGTGAAGAGTAATATTTGAGATTTTCAAAACCTCAAATATAGATATTTGAAAAAGGTCTGTGATCCAATTTCTGTGCAATTTCTATCAATTTCCTTGCTGTGTATTTCTGCCTTAAATTCCTCTTCACTTTGCCTTTGTTCTCCAAAGACAGAAAATAAAAACAAATACTGTATTTCCATTTTCATTCAGCTGTTTGGTCATAATTACAGCTCTTTGGTAATGTTAATCTAATAGCGTTTCAGGACCCCCTCAAACAAATCAAAAATTTTTTTTTTTTTTTTCCCACCAAAAATCATGCAGCGGTAGATTATCTCCTGTGCTCTTTTCCCTGTCTCTATTTGGAAGATCCAAAGGCAGCAAAGACTTGTTGAAGGTCCTCCTGGCAGGAGGCAAACTCCTGTAGGAGGAAGCAGGGAGAAATCTGCTGGTAAGGTTGACTCCTTTATCTCTTTTCTTAGCCTGAGAGTATGTTGGAGGGAAGAAAGGAAGTGACATACTTAACTTCAATAGTCTCTCTGGTTGGTAGATATTCCTGGGGGAAAATGACTGAATAGTTTTTGTTAGAACAGCATCATTCTAAGGCCAGAGAGAAAGAAAGGGGCTGTGAGCAATGTTTTTAGCTGAGTCTTTACTGTACCCAGTGCCAGTCAGGCTCAGAAAAACAAAATAATTATGAGAAACATACTCTTCAATTCATCTTCTGTTTTTCAGTTAAAAATGTTAAACATTTCTATTGATCTTGTGTCTATGCCTGTGTGGTACTACTATTACAGCATGTTAAACTACACGTGCTGGTGTGACTTACTTAATTTAGTGCATTTCCAGGTCCTTCTCTGAATACCTGATTGCCACCAGAGTTTTCCTGTGAAAATTAGATACCCAGCACTTGGGGACTGTATATGTAACGAGCTGATATTGTTTGTCACTGTTGGCTGTGGGAGAAGACACACTGCAGCAACACAAAGAACATCTGAATCAAGAAGCAAAGGTAAACCCCAAAAACTGATGGAGGGTGTTTGTAGCAGCAACTGCTGTGGTGGGAAAGGGCAAGGGGGAGGTGGGTGGGCGGAGTGTGGCCAGCAGCAGGAAGGGTGGTGGCAGTGTCCCATGCAGCACTGTCCTGCATCTACCTGGCCCTTACCCCACCACTGGCAAGCAGCTGGAGGGTCTCGGGCTGCTGCCTGCCGTGGTTTTCATTGCAGTGACATATAACAAAAGGAACTTGTGTGCAAGCAGTTAATACGACTCCGTGTCCCGGTACTGAAATTCTGCATAGTGTCTCAGCAGAGATGCCATACCATGGGGGCTGTGGTGATGCCCTGGTCAGGGCAGCCTAGAGAAGATCTAAATGTTTCGGAGTCCCTGAGTAACAAGCACCTGCCTAGGGCATTAGGAGGGTATAGCCAAAGAATGTGCTTTATTATGGAAGGCCTGTGTGGTACAGATTAAGGCAGATGACACAGATGCTGTGGTATTATACTTCTCAGAGACCTAAACTATAAACCTTTTCTGGTCGCAGATGAGAGGAACAAAAGTCTCCTTTAAAAAACATAGAACAACTGAAGTCACCAAAAGACAGTTAATAATGACCTATAAAATGCATGCAATCTTCCAGTCAACAATATAAAAGGTATTTAAAATATTTAACAAAGAAAGACTACTAGAGGCAAGAGTCTCTTTTACAAGAGTGTCCTGGCAAGAGGGGCAGCATTACAGTCAATTATTACAAACAAAATCCAGGTTTCTTAATTAAAATACAAAATACTGGCTCTGCTGTTTAGCCTGTAATAAGTTATGTCTTGAGAAGACTATAATTACGCTGGCGCCTGCTAGTGCCTCCATAGTTAAGTCTGTCACCATTTCCATTATAAACCTCATTTTTAAGCAATTTATAATGTAGCCATAAAAAATAATTTTAGATTGAAACTTGGCAAAGAAATCCTTAGACCAAAAAGTTTTGTTTCTTATTTTTTAATACAAATAATCTGTTTGGTCATCTTTATGTTTTTTTAGAAGAGCACTAAACAAGCCAGAAATTTTATGGCTTTGAAGCTTTCTAGCCATCCTGCAGTATAAACATATTTTCTTTTTCTTTTTTTCATCTGCATCAAGAGGAACCTTCATTACTTGGAAGCAGAGGATTTTAGTTCTTCAAAGATCCATAAATACAGGAAAACAAACTTCATGATTCTTCACGAGAATACTGAAAACCGATTAACTTTGAATTACAATGAAGAAAGGAGAACAAATAGAAATGAGTTAACCTTGGGCCTCAGAATAAATCATCGCAAAATATTTCTGCCATGAGACTGACCTCAGCTTTTCATCCCCCTTCTCATGCCAGAGGAAGATGTGGCCAGGGCTGGAGGCAGGTGTCTCAAAGATGGATATCAAAGCTAAGGTGGAAGTTTTCCTGGCAGCCTATTACGTATGATTCTAGCAATTCTCACAGGAGCATACATAAAATACCTGCCTGAAAGTCATAGAAAATTGTCATTTACTTGTCCCAGTGCGCATTTTATCACCAAAGGGTGATAAAGGGGAGACAATGAGCAGAGAAAATATTGGGCATCTCCTCTGAGAAATCACTATGAGAAGGTACGCCTGCGTGCTTGGAGTAGGTGGAAATAAGGTACACCTATTGACCACTATTGATATAACAACTGACTAAACTAAAGAGGTTCCCTGAGTATCATCCCAACCTAAGCTATAATGAGCAAACTCCAGTTTATTTTTATGTTTTAATGCTGAGTTTCTAGAGAGGCAGATACTTTTTCATGAGTAGCACTGAACAACAAATAGTAAAACCTATGAAAATATCATTGTGAATCCTCTTCCCAAAGGAAAAGACTGTTCTGCAGTCCCAGTCTGCATCTGTAGCTGTCTTATAATTTACATGGCTTAGCTACAATTCCTCCAGGAAATACCATTTGTTCCAAATTACAGATCTGAATCCTAAGGAAGGAGCACTGAAGGTAGTAAAGCTAAAAAAGCAAAAATCAAGTACTGCTTATGTGTCTCTATCATGTTTAGATTACAGTGCAGTTTCAGATGCAAAGTAGATCATGCTCTTCTTGCCTAAACCTGCTTCACACGGGACATGGATTACTGTATTTAATATTATTCAGATCATATTTTCAGAGCTTTGGCTACTTAAAATAAAGTTTAGCAGCTGAAGTGATCTTTCAACGTACAGATTTTAGTGCAAAGTAGGTATATAACCTCCAATATTTCAGTTTTTCTCAACCACCTTAAAAAAGCTCTGAGGGAAACAAATAGGTTTTCTAGGCCAGCAGCATAAGCTGGTTTTCAGCTTTATTCCTTTGCTTTTCCAGCTTAACAAATTCTGGCTTGAACAGTCTGTTGTAGTAAATTTTGGAAACAATTACCCATTGTTGATTAAATAAATTTCATCAGCTGTGGCCAACTGTAATCATTTTGCAAGATAAAGGCATTACATGCTAGAAGGGAGCATGGTCTAATGCAAGAAATTCTGGAAACCAGTATTTTATTTCAAAGGCTTTTCTTAACTGTGTTATGGCCATTGCTACCACACTGCTACTGCGTGTTGGCTAATTGAATAGACCCAACTCTGCAGAGTTTAAATGGTTTCCCTGATGTGTTCACACACTTGCATGTCTCACTGAACTTGGTTGCTACCTTCTTTAGGGTTCTTACAATGATCATTTAGTACAAATACACAGGATCTAAATAATGTCCTTTCTGACTGAGCTAGTGTGGGAACAGTGCCAGGAGAACACTGTTTCCTAATATTACGGACAATTCACAAAAACCCTGGTATTGTGCTGTTGATTGTTAGCTGCCTCTGATGTTGTCAGGTTTTCTAAAAATGCCATTTTAGTGAAAACCTTACAGCATTTTGCGGCTGGATTGTTGCCAGTTCCACAGTTGGGCCTAACGTTCCTCCCTGATGGATCCCCACACCTGAAAAAGTCTATGTCAGAGGGGTCAGCAGAACTTCTACCTTGGACTTCTGGAGAACAGACTTTGGCCTGTTTAGGAGCCTGGTTGACAGAGTCCCTTGGGAGACAGTCCTGAAGGGCAAAGAAGTCCAGGAAAGCAGGATATGATTTGAGAAGGAAATTTTAAAGGTGCAGGAGGAGGCCACCCTCATGTGACGAAAGACAAGCTGGCGCGGAAGAAGACTGGCCTGAACAGAGAGCTTTGGCTGGAACTCAGGGAAAAAAGGAGAGTCAATGAACTTTGGAAGAAGGGGCAGGCCACTCAGGAGGACCACAAGAATGCCATGAAGTTCTGCCGTGCTAAAATTAGAAGGGCCAAAGCCCAACTAGAATTTAATCTGGCTACCACTGTAAAAGACAAGAAAAAATGTTTCTAGAAATACATTGGCAACAGCAAGAGGGCTAAGGAGACTCTCCATCCTTTATTGGATGCAGGGGGAAACATAGAGACAAAGGACAAGGAAAAGGTTGAGGTACTTAATGCCTTCTTTGCCTCAGTCTCTAATAGCAAGACCAGTTGTCCCCCAGGTACCCAGCCCCCTGAGCTGGAAGACAGGGACAGGGAACAGAATGAAGCCCCCATAATCCAAGGGGAGATGGTCCGAAACCTGCTACACCACTTAGACACACACAAGTCCGTGGGGCTGGATGGGATCCACCCAAGGGTACCGAGGGAGCTGGCAGATGTGTTCACCGAGCCACTTGCGATCATTCATCAGCCGTCCTGGCTGACCGGGGAGGTCCCAACTGAGTGGCAGTTAGCCAGCGTGATGCCCATTGACAAGAGGGGCCAGAAGGGGGATCCAGGGAACTACAGGCCTGTCGGCCTGAACTCAGTGCTGGGGAAGGTTACGGAGCAGATCATCCTGAGTGCCATCACACAGCACATGCAGGACAACCGGCAGGTAAGGCCCAGTCAGCATGGGTTTAGGAAAGGCAGGTCCTGCTTGACTAACCTGACCTCCTTGTATGACAAGGTGACCCACTTAGCAGATGAGGGAAAGACTGTGGATGTTGCCTACCTAGACTTTAGTAAAGCCTTTGACACCGTTTTCCACAGCGTTCTCCTGGAGAAACTGGCTGCTCACACTTGGGTGGACGTACTGTTTGCTGGGTAAAACATTGGCTGGATGGCCAAGCCCACGAATGGAGTGCTGGGGAATGGACTTACATCCAGTTTGCCAGCTGGTCGCAAGTGGTGTTTGCCAGGGCTCAGCACTGGGACCAGTTCTGTTTAATATCTCTTTCAAAGATCTGGATGAGGGCATGGAGTGCACCCGCAGTAAGTCTGCAATGACACCAAGTTTGGGCAGGAGTGTTGATATCTTCTTGAGGGCAGGAAGGCTCTGCAGTGGCATCTGGACAAGCTGGACCGATGGGCAGAGGCCAGCTGTAGGAGGTTCAAGAAGGCTCAGTGCTGGGCCCTGCGCTTGGGTCACAATAAGCCCACACAGCGCTACAGGCCCAGGGAAGAGCGGCTGGGAAGCTGCCGGGTGGAAAAGGACATGGGGCTGTTTGTCAACAGCCAACTGAACGTGAGCCAGCAGTGTGCCCAGGTGGCCCAGGCAGCCAAGAGCACCCTGGCTGGTATCAGAAAGAGCGTGGGCAGCGCGACTAGGGAAGTGATCGTCCCCCTTTCCTCAGCACTGGTGGGGCTGCACCTCAAATCCTGTGTTCAGCTTTGGGCCCCTCAGTACAAGAAAGACGTCAAGGTGCTGGAGGGTGTCCAGAGAAGGGCAGTGGAGCTGGTGAAGGGTCTGGAGCACAAGTCCTGTGAGGAACAGCTGAGGGAATGGGGGTTGTTTAGTCTGGAGAAAAGGAGGCTCAAGGAGGACCTTGTCACTCTCTACAACTGCCTGAAAGCACGAGGTGGGTGTTGGTCTCTTCTCCCAAGTAACAAGTGACAGGACAAGAGGAAACGACCTGGAATTGTGCCAGGGGAGGTTTAGACTGAATATTAAGAAGAATTTCTTCAGTGAAAGGGTGGTCAAGCATTGCAACAGGCTGCCCAGGGAAGTGGAGTCACCACTCCTGTAGCCATTTAAAAGACATGTAGATGTGGCACCGGACATGGTTTATTGGTGGACTGGCGGTGCTAGGTTCATGTTTGGACCTGATGATTTTAAAGGTCTTTCCCAACATAAATGATTCTATGATTCTATGTAGAAAGATCAGTTAGCATACGGTGATGATTTTCGGGTATGCATAGTCTAGCAGTGGTCCCATGCATATGTCTTTCACAATCCTCCTGCAACAGCAAGATCTGACTGGTCTCTCAAGGACTGAGTGATTCATGGAGCGCTCACTTAATTGCAAGTACTGGAGCAGCAGCTCCTCTGTTACTGCCTGACATGCCAGTTGATCACTTACAAAATGGGAAACTTTGCTAAGCAAAGGAATTAATTTTAAAAGAAGACAATAACATCTGTCCACAGATGTGTGCAAAAGGGAAAGAAGAAATGTGAAAAGAAAGATGATGGGGGAATAAGGTTTAAAGTTTAAAAAGCTGAAAAGAAAGTCCATGTGGGATCAGAGGCAGCACATTCAAGTGGTAGACTAAATATGGAGACATGTAAAGGGAGGAATATAATAAAGAAGGGGAGCATGCTTATAAAACAAAGCACAGGAAAAAGGTATGAAGTGCCCAAAACTAATTGTTACAGAGATTGAGAGACTGCTGCATCATCCAATTGCCAGTAGAGGTGCTAAAGCCAAGGCTATAGAGCAAAATGCTCAAAGGAAGAAATAATTTCTATATTTAGATGGGTAGAGTACTTCATGACATGAACAATATTGCAATGTAGCTACCTAGATGCATCCGTTTAGGAATGAATTTTATACGTATCTGTAGTTGAAAACAAAAAGACCACTAGCAAGAGGCAGAAAAGGTTTCCTGAAAAGTGTTGGGGCCAGCCCAGGAACACCACAAAACCCTTATGGCTGTGCTGCAGCGTAAGAACAAGGAAACCAGCAGGTACCAAGCTGCAGCTGGGGCACAATAAAACCCCTCTACAAGCTGAGCCAAGAATAATCTTCTTTAAAAGTGCTCTGCTTTGCTACTTAAAAATGTTGCTCTTGTCCAAGTGTTTTGTATTTGCCTCAGTGCAGTTTCTTTTTATTTTCTTTTTTTTTTGTTTTGTTTTGTTGTTGTTGGTTTTTAACTAATTAGAGGTTTATTGCAAACCAAAGGGGATTTCTGGGAGCTCTTTGGGTTTTTAAATTATGCAAATGACAGCACTCTGATGTTGGATCATATTCTTTGTATATTGTGTGGTTCACATATTCTGAAGGGGGTGTGTGGAACAGGTTTTTCTTTTTTTTTTTTTTTTTTTTTCCCCTAGTCCTTGAACACAGTAAGTGTAAAAAAAGTCTTCAGGTGGATTCTGAAATTATTTTACTTCATTTTCTTAATGTTAATGTTAAAGAAGAATATATTTTTAATGCTACAGACCATTTTGTGCTGATAGCTTTACAACTTTGTGCATGGAGTATGAATAGAACAAACTTCACAGATGATTATACTTAAAGCTGGAGGTCTTTCTGTAAATTTTAAACAAAGTGTTCTATTAAATGGCATCTATAAAATGCTTGATGACTTACCTCCTAGGCTGATTTGTGATTTTGCCTGAGCTTTTGAAATCTCGGATGAAAAACTTTTGCTACAGGAAACTGGTTGATAACTGAAGAAAGAGCACTATAACACAGAAGTATTGAACATTTCCACATAGTAAGTATTATTTTGCAATGCATTCCTCTGCCTGCAGCATAAAATGGAAGTATTCTCTCTATGTAATGCTTAATGATCCCCAGGGATATGTGTAAAGCATATAGATGTCAGGTAAAGCCCCAGTGGTTATCCTAAAATTCCTCCGTGTCTGAGGAGTACCCTTAACTTTGTAGCTCAGGACAGCTATCTTTCTGTCCTGTTATGAAGTTAAATAAAGTAATAACATTGAACAAATATTCCGTTCCAAAAAATGGTAGTGTTTCTGCCCCTGGAATGATTCCTGTCTGTCAATCAGCAAACACTATAAGATTATTTGGGATAAAAGGAGTTTATATCAATATGCAACATTTACAAATATCGTATTTGATTTATGTCTTAACTGCCATTTTCTGCAGGCAATTTACCAATTTTCACACTCTGTCCATTACAAATGGAATTCCCTTTGCATTAGTAGACATATCTTTCAATGATACAGAAAAGTATGTGTTTGTTTCTTATGTTTGCAGGGTAAGAATACAACTGTTACATAACATCCAACTTCATAAAATAAAAAAATCCAAGTGACAGATGTCATACATGTTTTGTTGATTGGACATTTGGAACACATGAATATATGCATACTTATGTCCAAAGGCTCAAATGTATACCTCATGCAATCCCATACAATTGTAAATCTGACTTGGATATAGGTAGTATAACAGGTACGCATAACTATGGTGTCTGTGTAATGTTTCTGACCCAGGAAGAGTCCAGATGACTTGCTTTCATTTTGCTGCAGAATCTGTAGCTTTAACCTCAAATGATTTTCCTTCTTTCATGAAATATTTTCATAAAAATTATTCTCCATGTACATTTTGCAGCAATAACCTCGCAGAGAGACAACAAGGACAGACTTAAACATTTTTAATGCTGGATCATTTGTTTATGCATAATATTGATCTGAATGCCAAATTTAGCTGGTCTTCAGGAGGGTAAGAGCCAGCAGGATTATTCAGCATGCATGTACAGGGTTCAGATTTAGACTGCAGGTATCTTGGAGACAGTCTGCACTTTATTTTGTCAGAGAATTACAGAGAACCATTGCGATGGGAAATAGTGCTCAGCTGATGCGATATTGAGAACGCAGAGGGATTCTGCATTCAGTAACTATCCACCGATTTTATGTATCTTTTTATGGGCATCGCACGCTCAATGATTGCAGTGACTCACTGGGTAGTTACAATGTTTTTCACCATTGCAGTGTTATGATCCATTGGAATCTGAGAGTGGCAAGACCTGGGTTCCTGGATTTCATTACTTCCATTATGATATTTACTCTAACATTATTTAGGTTAGTACAAATTTAATGAGCTCTGAATTCACTCATCATGTACATATATGCCACATTGTTTAAAGAAATTCATGAAACTGTTTCCTATCTCAAGCTGCCAGGGGTGCCTGGATGGTGCTTTGCTGCTATCCTGTCTCTGAGACCCTGCTCTCCAGGTGCTCCGCTGGTTACATGCTCCTCTGTCAGATACCTATCCCAAATGGGACCTCACTTCAGGAGTCATCTTAGTTTATCTTTTATTTTTAAAGGACTGGATAAAGGCTGGTCAGGTGTTTCCTTACGTTGCTTTCAGGCTCAGTGGGGAAGAAAGAAGGTCTATCTGTATGTAAGTTTTATATTTCAAGATTTCAGTTTTAGACTGAGGGTAAAACTGGAATCTCTGGGGCATCTTGTTCAAACCCCTGTTTTTGGTTTTCGGTCAATACTTTATATTGACCTCAACTGTTATTTAGATTTGAGTGCATCTAAAAATGGTGTTAACATGACATTTCCTATAAGTTTCAATATTATGCAACCAGCTAGGGATAATTTCTGTTGTAAAACTTGAAAACTAGAACTCAGCTGACTTGGAAACTTAACCCTAACCTAAACAACATCAGATATCTGTGCCAATGTATTTTTACATATTATCAAATAATGTATCTTGACATGATGAAATTGTATGTGTTATTTTTTCTTTACAAGTAAGTTGATCCATATTGGAAGTATGAAATGGGACCTTATAGCTATTACAGATCTCTTTCATTTATTTCACAAAGGCTTGCATATTATAGAGCTGGCTATCTCTCCCATGTGTGAGATATCCATGTTAACAATGTTTATGGAATACAGGTTTATTGCAAAATGACACTTTATTTTTACTTTTTTTTTATTCTAGTCAAGGACATTTGGTGCCTTAGTGGAAGGTAGGTTAATGTAAAATAAATCCTTTGTATTTAGGTTACATGTTTGGTTGTGGCTCCGTCCGAAAAGAACAGGACCTGTTTTCATTAAACGTACGATTACTAGTTTATGTATTTTCTTACTCAGTTTCTGTCTGGAAAAGTGTTCACTACATAAAAGCATCCTCAAACTTGAGGGCATTTTTGGCTTTTTGAATGGGAAAAAATTAACTAAATGTGGAACTCCAAACACTCTAGTGGGATAATATAGGAAGTTTCTTTTGCTGGACATACTGATGGGCTGAGGACTTAAATCCTCTGAGCAATCAATCCACTGGCTTTTATGAATGCTTAGGGAAAAAAAGGAAATATATTGCTGGAAAAGTCAAATAAACCTTGTTGCAGGATATGTGATGGCCAAATTAAAAAAAGACATATGTATGGTAAAGTCTTAGGTATCATTGCAACTGTTTGAGCAAGACAAGTGAAAGCAAAACAAAAGCAAGAAATAATACTTTTCTTGTAACATGGATTTTGAGGGCAAACCTCAATGACGAGAGAAAACGTATTCTGATTCTGACTGCTCTTCTGCTGAGAACAATAGGGTTTTTACTAAAGAGCTTCATAACTAATTTTAATGTTAATTCAGCAGGTCTATTATGAGATAAATCCTTCCTTGGGAGAAGCATTGCCCATTACGTGTGCTGATTTATGAGAGAGCATCAGCTATATTTTAATCATAGCTGGACTAGACTGTACAGACTAGGACTCACAATATATAAGAAAAGCTCATTTGTGCTTAATATGCTAGATAAATTGTTCCTGGCTTCTTAGGGTGTGACTATATTTGCTGTCACACTCCCAAGTTTACTCAAGAACTGTGTGATTTGCTGAGTAGGTGCTAGTCATGTAAAGGGAAAACCCAACGGGATGCATTTTATATACCTGGTTTTTTTTCTCAGTGTCATGTATTAACCTTTTTTGTCCTTTTCTTTTCCCCTTCATCAAAGGAAAGTCTCCTCAAGGCCAAATGCAAATTATAGGAGTGGGGAAAACGACCGCCAATAATCTGAGCAATATGAAATTTAACACTGTGATTTTGTTTTAGTGAGAGGAAAACACCAGTTGCTGGCTGTCAAAAAATTCTAAGCTGAACCTTAACTTCATGGGCAGCAGCTATAAAATCTATTTAATACTTCTTAATTCTTCAGTTAAGCTGTTTCTTTCTCCAGTTAATAATAGGCTGTGGGATTAAATCTTAGTTTTTGATATTTACTGGGAAATGTAGTATAGCGATTTGTGAGTCAAAATGTACTTTGAATAAATTACCATTGCAAATTACAGTTTATGAACGTTGTGATTATAACCATAATTACACCATTGGCTATGCATAACTTGAAATCTTGCTTGCTGAATAAATTTGTTTTCATTCAGACTGCATTCCCAACATTTTTAGAAAAGAGTGAATCAAGCCTTATTGACAAAATTTCCTATGGAGTTTATTAAAAAGGTCACCTTTGTTTGCTAAACTTACCTAAAATATAAACATTTCTTGAATTAATGAGATGCTATTTTAGTCTGTTAAGAGAGTTTCCTATCCAAGTTTACTAAACCATAGACTCGTAAGGAGACTCACAAGAGCTTCCACATTACGCCATGCCTTTAGCTATCTGCATATCCTAAAAACGTTAAAGTTAAAACTGATTCTGCAAGCTGTTAGGAAAAAACCACCCGATAGGCACAATTAGGTATATTACTGTAAACTGGGGGGGGGGGGGGGGGGGGGGAAGGTTTAAAGCTCTGTCTGGCAAGAGAAGGGTTAAGGACTTTTTTGCTATACCCGTTTCAAATTACAATGAGAAGCCTCTTCTTTCCCAGCAGGGTTGTGCTTACATTAGTCTTTAGATCTCTCTTGAAGAGAGCTGTTATATTTGTGCCTGCTAGAGTTGGAAATAACAGTTCAGAAGCTGAAAAGGGTTGAATGGATTTACAGAAGGGTTTTTTTGCGAGTAAATTCATGGCAACACATTAATTTGATTAGTACATGCTTTAGAATTACTTTACACTCAAGCGATTCAAAAGATGTTAAAGTTATCACCAGGCTGCTGGACAAATATGTGTTACACCACCAAGGTACAGATCAAGACAAATCTGTGACTCAGGATTTTATCTTGGGAAGAGCGCAAGGTGTACGAAGAACTCAGAATAACGAGGGAAGATAACTCTGGGAACTACAATGTGTCAGAAGAACAGCTCTTGCTAATACAGCTCCCCACCAAAGACCTGGTTATCTAAGGTTTATATAGGAATGCCTAGGTCAACTGACAAAATACTGGTCTTCTGCTCCATAAATGCAGAAAAAACGATAACAACAGTGGAAAATTGGAAATCTGAATTTCAGCTTTCTTAGAAATAACTGCAACCTGACACATTCCATAATATTTAAACAGGGTGGGGGGAGAGAAATCACCAAAGATGTTACGTTTAGAGATGACATTGACATGAAGAATAGGTAAATTTTGTTTTTCAGCCACTGGGAAAGCAGACCTCATAGGAACTCAGAACAAGTAGGAGAAAAGATTTTTTAGATTTTTTTTTCCTTGTTCTTTTTCTTTTCAAAGATGAACCTAACTGCGCTCAAAGCTTTTGTGGGCTTGCTCTGGAATTGCTGGGTTCTGGTGGGTCACGCACAGGGAGGTTTAGGAGACAATCATGTCCATTCAAGTTTTATTTACAGGAGGCTGCGGAACCATGAGAGAAGGGAGATTCAGAGAGAGATTCTCTCTATCCTGGGTTTACCTCACAGACCCAGGCCATTTTCACCAGGAAAGCAGGCTTCTTCTGCACCCCTCTTCATGCTGGACCTGTATAATGCCATGACAAATGAAGAGGATACTGAGGAGCTGGAGTATTCACTAAAGGGATCAATGGCAGGGGAAAGCAGAGGGATACGGAAAGGATACCCTGCCTCTCCAAATGGATATTCACGGAGAATACAATTATCTCGCATGACCCCCCTGACTACACAGAATCCTCCCTTAGCCAGCCTGCACGACACCAACTTTCTGAATGATGCTGACATGGTCATGAGCTTTGTCAATTTAGGTACGTGGAAATTTTTTTTCGTTTTTGCTCTATTTGACAAACTGTTAACCTGATCTTGCAAGGGGCAAACCTTTCGGCCGGACCATAACCTGCTCTGAAATGGCAGGATTGGGCCCAGGCTGCTGTGCCACTGGTAAAAGAAAAGTTGTACTGATGGTAAATAGCTACGTTGTAGGTGGCCAAGGAAAAAGATTTTTCTCACTGTTTATATAAAGTCAGTTTCTATAACTCCCCTCTGCTGGCTTCTGTTTTCTTTCTTTCATTGATGTAATGAAAATTCTAGCCTTAGGCCAACTAACTCCTTTTTTTTTTTTTTTTTTTTTAAATCTTAAAAAATCAAACACTTATGCCTATTGCTTGGTTATTTCCCTCACTGTTTTGCTTAAAGCTCAGACATGAACAAATATCAGTTGTTAATATTTTAAAGCCTACAAAGTTATGAGAAGGGAAAAGTTAAGCAATTTCCACCCCCCTACCCCCCCAAAAAAAAAAAAAAAAATAAAAAATACTTCTTAGGTTATTTGTGGGGGGTTTTTTTCTGTTGGTAAGAGTCAGAGTTTTATTATCCTTACAGCTGGATGGCTGGATTTTAAATAATCTGTTGCTGTTTCTTTGTTATTTCTATTTAATAACCACAGACTGTGTTTTATTATACTGCCATGGTGCTCAGAGTCTGCACTGGTTCTTATTTTCTGTGTCATAAATAAATTAAATAACAAGTAGAGTATTAAACACCAGAAACATGCAAGCAAAGAATGCTTTTGAAAATGATATCAATTCAGACACAAAACCTGATAAAAATAAATTATATTGGCTTCTGAATATAATAAACATTCTTACCAGTTACATTGTGGTTAAAAAAGCAGTTACAGATTTCTTTAATAGAAGGCAACTTAAATCTCATTAAGAAAGCTTCAAATAATTCATGAAATGTATTTACTATTTTTATAAGTATTTGAAATGTTGCAGGACTCATAAAGTTAGTTAAAAAAACCTGTCTTGTTTGATCTAAATAGCAAGAGATATAATTGAAAATTTGAACTTTCTCAATAAGCTAGTATGAAATCTGATGAACTCTTGCTTTTAAGGATAATACTTTCTGTAGAAACTTTTTAAACAACAGCACGCGTTCCAAAATACCTTCAGATTATCACATACGTTCTGTACCTTTTATGTCTACCAGGTCTTTAATCCTTTCTGCAGGATTAAATGTTTCCAAATGCTAAAATCCTCAACAACTTGAATTTCTAGGAAATGAAACCCTAGACTTTAGCTGTCATAATAATAAAATTATTTTTCATTAATTATGTGGCAGATAAGGAAGTGTTCAATTCTGAGATCTTTTTCCTTAAGAGTAACATATGTCCATAACTCTACAATACATTTGCCTGTTACTCTTGCCCCTGAAACAGCAGATTAGAAAAAACGGAAATCTCAGTTTTTTGAAAATGTGCTCTTCATCCCAAAGAAAGTGTCATATTATCTGGGTATTACTTTTAAGTTATCATCGCATGCCTCAATTTACCCAGAGTATCTGGAGTCAGCTGAATTTAAAATGGGAATGTTATAAAGGAAAATAAGAAATGCTCTGATCTCCTAAGTCAG
The DNA here is from genome assembly GCF_023634085.1 of Falco cherrug. Classification (NCBI taxonomy): domain Eukaryota; kingdom Metazoa; phylum Chordata; class Aves; order Falconiformes; family Falconidae; genus Falco; species Falco cherrug. The sequence goes on from NC_073702.1 coordinate 18,109,306, forward strand.
TACCTTGATCCTGCAAAAATTTTCCTCGTGCGTCCTGAGAAATACCCTCAGTAAATATGTCGCAGACCATTTAATCAGTGACCCTGAGGACTATTTACATGGGACCTAGCCTTTGATTTCATGAAACATCTTTGATTTCAAAAGGACTTCTTGCAGTGCATGAGTAGAAGTCTTTGAAGGCTCAGTATCAGATATGTCCTAGCCTGATCCTGCTGCACTTCCCCGGACAAAAACCCTCTCTGGAAGAATGCAGGTTTCCACTGAGTGTCTTGTCTTGGCTGAGAAGTTTCTAATATTTGTCTCATTTTGTTGGGAAGCCTAAGAATGTAATTCTGAGAAGCTAAAGCATATCTTATGTTTCTAAACTGTGAGAACTGGGGATGAGATGCTTTATTTTTCTAGTGATTATGATTAATAGACACCATTAACTTCCAAAAAAATACTGTGTAAATACCAGGATTTTTTTTGCCTCTGTAAAACTAAAATGTGTCTCAGCACTAAGTGAGTCTAAATCCTAATTCACTTTAAATGCCCTTCCATACATGTTGGATATTGTGGTTTATCACACATTCCACCATGTAACATGTGTAAGAAATATTGATGACCAATATAGATTAGCTTCAACATTTTTATTAAACAATCCTATGTTTCAGTATAATTAACATAAAAATGAAATAAATCATGGAAATAGGTAACCATTTTATATGATTTATGCAGTATGAGATTGTGACAGATGAGGGCAAGCTCTTTTAATGTACAATGGGGAAAAATATGCAGTGATAAGTGAATGCTAACACTGTACCTTAAAATCAATAAATGCTGATGCAGCACAGTAATAACTCAACTGGTTTTAGATGTGAAGCCTCAGTCAACTTGCATCAAATTAATCTGCTCTGGAAATAGTAGTCACCGTGTTCATACTTGCACACCATTAATTACATAAGGTATAATTATAAAGCTTTATTAATCATCATGATATTTTAAATTGAAACTTCTGTATATAGATGTAGCCAGTTATAATAATTTAAGGCACATATATTAAAACAAGAAATATGTAGCTGAGTTGTTGGATAGGAATTATTAAGCATAAGAATGAGAAGACTGAATGAGATTAAAAAGGAAAGTTAAAAAAGATTCAAGGACGAATAATTTTACATCAAAGAATAAAAACTGAAATTTATATGCTAATTTAGATAAAAATCAACCTGTAAGAGTTGCAAATACCTCACTTTCAAAAACAAATTCAAAAAATAATCATCAAGAGAATGCCAACTGTAATTCTGTCAAGCAACCAGGGAGGAAAACAAGACTGAATTTACTTCTGAAGTTAAAATTGTAAACACCTGCTCTTTATACTGGAATTTATACCAGAATTTTCATCTCTTTCTTTCTTGAATGATACAACAAGACAGAGACTATGTCTTGTCCTGTATTTTATGTAAGACTGTGTGCATTGGCAGCTCTCCATAAATATCGATGAGTGTAACAGAAGAGTTAACTGGGGTTGGTCCGGCAGTCAAAGAATAAATCCTTCAATAAATACACTGAGGTTTTCAAAGATCTGCTTATACCACCTACAAGTTCAGGACTTTGTTTTCCTCACTGGGTGTTTTTTTTTTTTTATCCTGTTGTTATATTTTATTATATTGTTGCAAAGCCCTGGCTGTTTAGAGTTCTGGCATCTTCTTTTTGGCCAGTCTCCCAAAATGACATATATAGGATACCCTGTTCCTCAGAGAACAGACGAATAACACTCATATAGTCCCACTCACTTTTCTGCTCACTCAAAATTTGGTTAGGGAAGGACTTTGTTAAGATGAATGTTAGTGTTCCCACTCTTCACCTTTCACCAAAACAGAGGGATTGAACAAAAAATACGTACATGACTGAGGCTTGGAGAAACAGAAGCACTTTTATAAACTTCATTTAAACATTTCTAGGACTGAATTTTCCATTAGCACAAAAGTCATCATCAAATCCAGTACATTTAAGTGTTTCTTCTCATGCTATTCAAATGGCTTGTACTTTCATTTATTTACAACATACCTGTAAATTATTCTCTAAACAGATTACTGCATTTGCTAAGCAGTTCTGTTTTCTTTCTCAATATTTTCCTATGAATTGTTATGAACTTCCTATAACACAGGATAAATATATACAAGTTTTGTGGTTTTCTGTCATGTTTTCTTTCTTAACATATAAAATTAATTTCACTAACTCAAATGTGAAAATCACTAGTAAACTTGTGACCCTGACCTACACATTCTGATTTTTAAAAGGATTAAATATGACGGAGAATTTTAAAGTAACCAATATACCCCATAAGGACAACTTTTCTCTTTCACACACAATATGGTTCTGCAATTTAATTATAATAATCCTCAAACCACACATGCTGTGATCAGTTCTTAAATCAGACCTTTTGCTGGTTTGAGGCACAGACGACTGTTCATATTTCTCCAGCTTCTCTACACAAAGTTTGTACACTATCTTGAAGATTATGTTCTTCTTTAAAACCTGAATCACTAAGGAAATACATAAATTCACAAGATTTACAGCCCATTGTGTCCATCGGAGAATGCTAACATGGCAGAAACTTTAAGAAACCTACAGTACATCGATCCACACCGAATACCTGTACAAATATAGTTTTGTTACACACAAAAAAGAAAGAATTCCTAACTGCAATCAGACCTTGAGCGTATATAGTAGCTATTTTCTTAAATTAAAATAATTCAGTTTCTACAACTTTCCACTAACAGCTAACATATCATCAGTGAGGGATATGGAGTGCTAAGCTATAAAATGCCAGGAGCTGTGGAAGGGGAGCTAGGTTTGAAGGATACACACAGAAAGGCCTTAGGATCATTAACTTTTCTCCTCAAAGCTTAGGAATGAGTACACTTTCTTTCTTTTCCACTGAATTTCAGATGTTGCTGTCTTAATTTTAACCTTACATGAATTTCCTTGGCTGTGGTACAGTTTTAGTCTGTAAAATGCAGGCTTCTAATGAAAATATTGACACAGCCTTAACTGAAGTGCAGAAATAGTGCTATTATCTTGCCTTGAACAGGGGGATGCTATTACAGAGATAAAATGTGTTAAATAACAAATAGGCCTCATGCCTTTAATTGTGGAATTGGATCAATACTGAGAAAAAATGAGAAAATATTGGTGAAGATTTTTTGAATGGCAACCCAAAGTCAATAAGATGGATTTTTTCAGTCTTTTACATAAAATTTAAAGCAAATTAGATCAAATGGTTCTTCTTTAATCTTCACCCAAAGTAGACCTCATTTGGCATCTTGAAATCCTAAGATTTTTTTCCCTTAATAAAATTTTCATCACCAAATCAGTAAGCTGAACTAACTTGTTGTGACCTAGGTACACAATCAGGCAATAGAAATAACTATTAATTATGAAATAATTTTCTATGATAAAATTAAATATTAAGACAGCTTTTTTGCAATATATGTTTATTTATTTCAAAAACAAAAGGACTTTACCCATGGGATGTCTTTCCGTAAAAATTCTCACCCATCCTTACGATTCATTAGGCAGTTTTAAACAATTTTTGTGCGATGACAGAGTGTGTTGTTAGGGATTGTTTTTGATTTTGAGCAAGAAATATTCTCCATATTCCGTTTTGGAATTACACTACATTTGTTGTTTTATATTGAAATATATTACATTTCCTTTGAAATCTCTCATGTTACATGAACCTTATGAACTGTGTAGCTCTACCTCAAAATAGGTTTGTGTGTGATCCATAAATATCATCTAACAAAATAATGTTTTTATAACTGTCAATTAATTTTTTTGCCAAAGTTAACACTTTAAATCCAAGTAAATTATTGTGTCTACCCAGCCAAAAAAATGTCAAGCTCTCCATTAACTGGGGTATAAAACTGTCTGACTTTCCTTGCCGACAGATTTGAAAGAAATTGCAGATAATTGAAGAGAAACTGATTTAGCAGATGGTTAGACGTGCATGGTGAAAAGCTATATATATATATATGTGTGTGTATATGGATGGATATATAAAAATATATATTATTAATAATATTTTTCCCATTGGGAAGAACGGCTGACCGAGTTCCGCTTCTTCTTTAGAAAGTGCTCCTTTCCAGACTAAACACAGACTTTGGGTGGGGTTGTCGTGATTGTATGTATTGTACAGTGCATATTTTCCCAGGAAAACACAATCTTGAAGTAACTGGCTAGCCATGAAAAAGAAAGAGGGAGGCTTGTGGAGATGCCTTTGTGTGGAGGGTAGTAGGGGAGGAATCCGCCTGCCATGGAGTGGATGGAGAGCCTCTTGGTTCTTCTCTGAAACTCCGGTTTTTAGATAACAGGACAACTTTGGCACATACGTGATCTCCCACACTTATTGCTCCTGTTATTATTTTCTCTGAATGTTAAATTATGCAAAGAATGTTACCATGGCTACCTGCCTACTTACTGCCTGAGTTATGGAGGTAATTACAACATGGGCAGTTCCTTTCTCTTCTCTTTTTAGCCACGGTGGTTCCTTTCAGCTTGCTTTCATAGGCCCGCTAACTAATAGAGTTTTGCAGAAAATTGATTGATTACAGTCTGATCATTCTAGGTGTTGTCTGGTGTTTCTACATAGCTGAGAATGAACAGTTTATGAAGTGCCAATTGCAGCCTCCAGCTAAAGAAAGGCTCCCCAGGGCTTCAGGAGAGCTCTGGCTGCTACCAGACTTTATAATTATTTCCCACACTTTTCCCCATCCTCTCCTGTTTTTCCTTTTCCTTGTCTCTAACCCCCACCGCCTAGGCAAGGTCATTGAACTTTAGTTTTATGTCAGTGGCATTTGGCTGCAGAAGGGATTAAAGGCCAAGAAGTGGGGAGACTGGGAGACAGTGCAGGAGATGAGGAGGGAAGGAATGAGAGCAGGCATGAGAGAAAAATGGCAAAGCACAGGCCAAAATTTACAGGGAGAACAGCCCTCTTCTTGGAAGGCAACGGCCAATGTGCAGGGCTGGACACAGATCTGCTGGGCATGGGAAAGGCTGACAACAGAGAAATAGCCTTTGCAGGAACTGGTATTACTGGGACAGTTAGTCCTGCTCCTTTGTGCCTCACATGGAACTTGATGTTGTAGCACTCGGAACATTTCCCATACCAGAGGAGTTACAAAAGTGAAGTTCATCATGGTAGGGAGAAGAAGGTGCATGCCGACAGAAGAAAGGGCAAAAAAAATGCTAAAGTTAGATAATGTGCAAATGAAAGAGAAAGTGAGTCCACATACAAGTTTCTTCTCCAGTGAGCCTTGCAGGTGAAGGGAGCAGTTTTCTTCTCAATCCCTCATGGCACAGCAGCTACCTCAACCTCCCCAGGCACTTGGCTCCCCAGGCAAAATTTTTTGTCCTCACAAACTGAAATGCAGCTCTCCCCACCCTTCACTATGTGTGTGCAGGGAGTACACAGACGGGCTACTAACATTTGCAGCCATAAATAATGTAGAAGCTAGCTTTTAAAAACCGCAGGTTAAAGGATGAGGGTTGCCATGACGCACACAGAGAGGTTGAGATCAGAGGAGCAGCTAAAAGGGGTCGGGAGAAACAATGAATCCCCTTGTTCTGAGTCATATTTATGAGTGCTCCATTGCACCTAAAGTTCATATTTTATTGGCTAGGCCATGGGGTTTCCCCATTTGCTCATCTCTTAAAATAACACCCCTGGTTAAAATTTCCTATAAAACACAGAAATGCTACAGCAGGCAAAACTTGTCAACCCTGACAACTACATTATTTAAGATTGTGGGTGGGGTACACCAAGAAGGAGCTGGTTTGTGTTTTGTACCAAATATGAATTTGTTTCTATACAAATAAATGACTGTACAACAAGTAGAAAAGGAGAGTTTTACAGATCAGCTCTCCACTCAGAAACTTCCTGCTATTATTGAGAGATGCTGCAAAAGGTGAATCTAAACGTTTATTTCCCAACTCTTTTGGAGCAACTGATCCAGTGCAATAGATTGAGAACTTGGCTTTATCAACCACTATTATACAACTCAGCGGCATGTGCACCTTACCAGAATGTGGCTTGACTCTTTTTCCCACTGTAATTCAGGGCAAACAGACAATTATTAATGAGTCAGAGCCCAGAAAACTAATCAGGACAGCTAGTGCTGATACACAATATATAACCATAGCTGACAAACAGTGGCTAGGCAGAAGCAAATTTCCATCTAACTCTCCTTTTTGGAGAAGAATCAGAAGGAGGTAGGAATTTGAATAGCTGAAATTTCTTTTAGGTTTATCTTTATCTGACTTAGCAATATTACCCATTCAGACCCCATGACAACCTGACGATCTTTTCCAGATTCAGTGATTCTGTGATTCTATCCCGTTGTAGACAGTGTCTGTCAAATGAAATTATTGTTGCTCTCATTTCATGTATTTGACTGTAGTCAAATTAATGAAGCTATGTTCATATTATCTGGAAAAGCTGTACCCCTAATCCAGAGTAATTATTATAATTGAATAACAATTTGTTTAGGCATATCCATTTAAAACATCCCTTTTTGAAAAGTGAGGGGGAAATATAAGTAGGTATTCAACTATAAGGTACTGTAAAATCATTTCAGAAAGACACTGTTCTGGACTCATGATATGGATGGCATCAGTTTTGGAGGTAGAGGTGTTAAATTCTGTCCTGGCAAACCTAGACTACAGAATGGGAAAGAGCAAGGACACTGAATGGTTTGTGAGTCTGATTTTGGAGCTGCGGGAAGATGGCACCTGATGGCACCTGGTGCCTGTAGCCTTGGGATTCTAGTGGCAGGGTCTGCAAAATCTTTAGATGAGACAAAGAGTGGGAGAACAGTAGTGTGGATGATAAAGCCAGGGAAGCAAAAGCAAAGCCAGCATACAACCCCATGACAGCTGTAGTCTTTTGGTGATTTATGATGGCTGAGATTCAGCAGGAGCATAGCTTTGAGAAGGTTGTTCCCAAGGTTACCTCAGCTGGGGTATCTGTCAATAATGACAAGTCATAACATGCTAGTGATCCCAGAGGTTAATCTACTATTCCTGACCAGGTTACCTTGCTGCCTTGTACATAAAATGGATGCAAATATTTTGCAGTGGGTGTGTCCCTGCCCCAGCTTATTCCAAACCTGAAAGTCAGAGAGTGAAATCTCTGAGCAGCTGAATAGGAAAAACCTGAAAAACCTCAGCTAGAGAATGGGAACAGCGTGCTTCTGTTTTCCAGTCCATAGAGTGAGGATGGGCAAATAATTCTGTGTTCATTTTCACTTCTGTGTACTCTCGTTCATTGACCTTGCAGAGTTTTGGAATAGCTTTCATCTTGTGATGCCTCTTTTTACTCTGGCTGTGTGCTCTGTAAAAGACCTTGCTCCTTGCAACACCTTGCGTTTCCTCATGGTGATATCAAGCGTTATTTTAGAAAGCGCTAAAAAAAGCCCTTTTATAAGGGCAAAAAGTCTACTTACTGTTCTTAAAACAGTTTTACAGAATAATGAAAAAGAAACACTGGAATTAAAGCACCAAAACAGAGATTTCAGATCTAGTGCAATGGAGACATGATGTGTGGCTAATTTAGTTCTTAATCTCAGAATACAGATTTGTGCCCCTCTGAGGCATGTGTGCATGCCTATAAGTCTGTGTGCACGGCTTTGTGTATGTAATATAGAAAGCATGTAAATCTCTTCAGTTTTAGTCATTGGGATTTTTTCCCCCTTAAATCATAATATTCTTTCCCATCAACACTATGTGGCTTTAGCAGCACTGACCTTTCAAGCTGCCTGTTTGGGCCAGTGTTTATCAGATGACCGTTTGACCTCCTTGTTAATTGTACTTAATTACATCCTGTTGTAACGTTTTGAAATAAGGAGGAGAGTTTATGGATCTGCTCCAAAGAGCTGAAGACTAAAACGGCAGCAGAATTCAGTGGTATGAGGTGCTGAGTAATGTCGTAGCTAGGTCAATAAGAGCTGTGCCTTGTCTAATTGATTGTAAAATTGGATCCTTAAACTGTTCCTTATCCATTTAGGATCCTTGGTACTTCTGAGAATAAAATCACAAAATTTTCTTTGTGCTGAGAGGGCAGAATCCTCTCTGATTCTTGGCTTGGAGCTTTCTCCAAAAAGATCAAGGGAGGAGTGAGAGACTGATCAACAGTACTGCAAGGCTGAAGTTCACATATGATATAAAAAAGATAAGCCTCTGTTGCCACAAGTGATCTCTCTGTGGTTTTCCAAAACTTCAGAGGTCCTTACGCTTCCCTAGAACTGCCAGTTCCCATGAGCTTTTTGAGACTTGTGTAATGTTTGCTGTGAGATTTTTCCTGTGCATTGATGATTTATGGGCACATCTGAGGTTTCACTAAAGAGCAGCAATTATTCCCTGTAGTTGCAGAAAAACAAAACCAAAAACAAATCAACATCCAAAACCAGATGCTGTTCTTGAAAATAGGCATTCTAAAGACCCAGAAAGCAACTCTGAACACTTCTTATATAGCTGATGGCTTTTGAAACACATTGGGTTGACCATATTGCTTCTCCTCTCACTAAAGACAATATATATACACACATGCATATGCTTGCTCTACTGTTGTTGTTTCATAGCTCACTTTCCACAAACTTATAAACAAGTTTATAGTAAACTTGATTTCCAAAAATTAATGAAGAAATAAAGGAATAGAAGCTATAAAACAATTAATACCACGTGGACATCTAGTCCTAAGACTTTAAGGATCACAAGGCAAAAGAATATACTTTCAATTTTATTTTATTAAAACACTGTTAGTGTTTTAGACTTACTGGAGAATGAAGTGCCGTGAAGAATTAATTGTCTGTAGTAGTAAACTACACATAATTATTGCATTATTGTAAATGCTTTATCATCCAGCATGAGTCATATTCAAGTTACTTGTGCTGTGAGACTCTAGGCTGACACAGTACTGCCCATGATTATCACCATGAACTGAACGGTATTGTTGGTAAGGCTAAAAGTCTGTACTAAGTCTTTCAGGTAGCAAAGGTTAAACTTAAGAGTTCAACTACAAACAATTGCATTTGCATAGCTAAATGTTTTTTTAAATGTTGATTTAAGTTACAAGCTTATATGGTTAAAAAGAAAACAGAATTTGCTGAATATCGTCCTAATGTATTAAAAGATCATAAAGTTTAAATCATCTTTGGTGTAAAGCAATAGTAAGTGTAACTGAAATCATACAATTAAATATGATGACTTTCAGGGTGGGTTGGTTTACTTTTCAGAATTTTGAGGAATTCGTGTAATGTGACACAACATAGTATTGTTTATCAAAGTAGTTTAAAATTATGTATGATTTCAGAATAATGTTTTCTTTTCTTTGATTCCTTGGGGTGCTCCTTTATTAATGTCACCTTATAGCTATCAACTATCTGTCTTCAAAAAGTAATATTTTTTAATCACTTCTTAAACTATTAAATTAATAATCATGTTTATTGAGGCTGTATATTGTAATGAGAACACACTTATAAGGAGATTATATATATATTATAATATAGCATATATATTAAGTATATATAGTTTAAATAATATTTTATGAAATGTATATGTATGTGCGTATATATGTTTATACATATGGTAATGGAAAATCCAGAGGCGGTTTATGCTATGGACTGAATACCAAGTAGATCAAGTCCATGTCGCAATTCACTGGGTCAGAACAGAGGGAGTAATGCAATTAAAATTAACAATATATTGCCCTCGGTTTGCTTTCCCAGTAGTTGTGTTTTGCTTTCTCCATATTTGTATGTAGAGTGCTCTCATCAAAATGGGAATGCAAGCAAGCCCCCAAAAGAAGAGACTGTGATGCCTGCAGTTTTGGGGATGAGCAACAGGTGGTTCTAAATGGCTTGAAAAAGAAAAGCAGGCCTATCACCAAAGATTAGGGCAGTAGTCACTTCTAACCCTAGTAGAAACAAAGGTTTACTGCAAACATCTGCAAAGGTAAAGGCTGATCAGATGCTGTAAAATGCATGCCAAACATTGTTAATGGTGGTGTACCAAAAAGACTGCATTTGAAATAAAAGCACTATGTTAGTGGTCAGTTCCCACTCCCTGCTCGTTCTTACCCTCTGCTCAGAAATACACCCAAATTTTGTGTGAGACACATCAGCTTAGCTATTAGGAGTGGAGAGAAGCCAGTATTATAACATATAATCCAAGCTTCATGAGATCATCCTTGCTGTTCTCGAGTGTGTTACACCTATAGATACCTCTACAATGGTATTGTGTTTGTAAGTAACTTGGCGAGGAATATGAGAAATGCAGTCCCAGGTGGAACAACAGTGAAAATACAGGATCCTGGACAACCAGCTCTAGGTGGCCCTCCCTGAGCAGGCTGATTGGAGCAGATGACCTCCTGAGGTCCCGTCCAACCTCAGCCATTCTGTGACTCTGATAGAGTGGTTGCAGAGATGGGGGATGGGATCTTATTCTTATGCATTGACACCAATCATCAATCATTCTTAATTTTTTTTTGAGTGGAGTGGTGATCTTACTCAGACAATTGTTGGATGAACAATTCTGTATGCTCAAACTGTCATGCTTTTTCTTTCTACTTTGGAAATTATTTTCTTGCTTTTTATGTAATTTTGAAACTCCAGCATCTCTCTCCCTTGGGGTGTCTGAAGTAACCTACTCTGAGGGATCACCACCTATTGTCACGTTACCCAGAGATAATCTCAGCTTTTTCATGGCACAGATGTTTTCTGTGAAGATAGTTTTTCCTTTCCTCTGGCAGTGCAGGTATAATGCTGGATGGCCAACACAGAGGTCTTTTAATTCACTAACAGTCAGTGAGTTTCTCCCCTGAAAGAGGGTTGAAATGTTCATTAACTTTGGTAAGATTTAAGTTTCTTTCAGGAAAAAAAAAATAATCCAGGTGGTGTTTCCTTCTTGTTGAGGGCACTTATTCCATATGGGGGATTACATGTGGGTGAAATAATCTCTCACTGTGAGAATAAATCATGATCAGATTAGGTTACCAGAACTGCAGAAGAGAGGGTGCAGTCTGAATCAGTGTAAGGAGCTATTAAAATCACAGCCAGCTCCCAAACTGGCTGTTAAACCTTCTGCCTGGAAGTGCCACTCCTCACCACTGCTGCCCAGTATCCTGGCTGCTCTTCCTCCTCATCTTCCTCCTGATTGCTCCTGGGTGTGATGTCTGGGAGGCCCAGTCCCTGCAGTGCTTCTGGCCCCATAACTGTTTCTCAGCACCACTGCTCGGGCTCTCTTAGGTGGGTCTTTGGTGTTGGCCAATAGCAAGCATGATCAGGGCAAGCCTTCAAAATGAGGGCTAACAATTTATTCAAGATGAAATTCCATTCTCTTTACATTCTTAATTTTTTAGGTCAGACTCAGTACAGCGATTAGTCCAGTATACATTTGTGCACACAAAGTATAAATCTGAGGATCTGAATTCATTTGAGCCATGCTGCCATACCAGCTAAGTGCATGGCCTGTGATCAGCTATTTTTCTAAAAGTATTTAATATCCCATCTATAATACAGCATATAAACATAATTTTTAATTTATTAATATGTAATAAAGCATTTTTATACTCTCTAAATGAGATGTTCTTGAAGGTTTCCTTCTTCATCACCGTTACAGCTGGATGGTATTTTATGGAATGTTTGGTCAGTGTTAATGGGTATAGGTAACATTAAAATACGCAGATGTGAGGACATGGTAGGCAGAAAACAGTTCCTATCTAGTCATATCCAGTTTGGCACGCAGATACAACTTTCATAGAAGCTATTCCAAAAAATTTCACGGTGGAAAATGGGTAGCACTTATTAGACATCCATGTGTGAACGGTAAATGGTGGAGTGACTTGCCATCTCTGGGTGGAAGTGAGCAGAGGGTTAACATCAGCAGGAACTAAGGAGATGTGGGAAGATAGAGTGGGCTTTAATGTTTAGCTTTTACTCCCCTGCCAGTTGCCCTATGATGATATATGCCCTTTCACCCTCCTCAGAAGTTATGTTCCATCTGTATACTTTTACAGTGTCAAAACAGTTAGAGCTTACACCTATTTTCTGACCATTGGATCCCAGAGGTATAACTTTTGTTCCTGTTCAGTTGCAGCTGAACCCAAGAGGGATCTTTTTCTCTGTCATTTGTTAACCTTGAGGTTGTGTTGGTCTGACATCCTGACTTTCACACACAGTCAGAAACCTGGGAATAATTGTTAGTTTTCTTTGTGATGATCTGTGATTAGAGAAAAACAAAATTAAATATGAGAAAAAATGAAAGCCTATTGACAGATGGTATCAAAATGTACCGGCTTTGCCAAAGCCCAGGCAAAATAGACATCACTGAAAATGTAAACAAAATTAACAGCCTCAGGCATGGTGGTATAAGGATTAGCTAATTTATCTATGCATTAGCTCAGAACTACATAATACAGTGATCTTTTCTCTGATCTGTTCTATTCTTTCAAGTAAAGATTTATTTATCACTGATTAAAATTAACACAACCAAAAATCCGGTAGATACGTATTTTTAACATAGGTATGTGTGATTGGAGTGCCTTTGTAATACAGTGTGACTTAAAACAATTAAGAAATCACAGGGTCCTTACTACATTCAAAATAGGAAACTGAATGTGATTTTTCCTTCATCGCCTCCTCCCAGACCCTTGGCTGCCATGCTTCTCTCTTTTGGCATATGTTACTACTGACAGTACAAAATAGGTCCAAATAAGACGTATTACTGTTAATCCTAGAAGCTGTGACCAGCTGCACTTTCAACTGCAGAATTTATGGATGAAGATTCAGCTGAGATTCATTCTACCACTGTTAGTAGAATTAAAAAGCACATATATGCAGTGTACCTTTTGTTCTGCTTCATGGTACAGCTGAAAAATTGAAGTGAAAGGTTCCATTTGGGAGGCTGAAGTATACAGGGCACTATACTATCAAAATCAGAAGAAAAATTAGATTTCAAGGAATGACTTCGTCAACTTACTTTTATATTAGAATTATGATAATACCCAGACTTAGACTCTCATAATTCTGTCCACTTCCAAAACTCAATTTCTTTATTCTGGTTAGTCACTCCTCCTCTTGCATTGGTCAGGATCAAACTAGCATAAGACAAACAGGGTGTTGCTTTTCCGCTTATTCTGTATCCAACAACTGAAAGCCTTCCAGCATTTAAGTATTATTGGAGCAGCTGCAGCATAGAATCGTTTTGACTTGTTGGGCAAGTGCCTTTGACTTGGAAGAAGACTAAATTGATGAATAACGTATGTTTACCAATGAAATTTTCAACAAAACATTGGCTATTGAATGAAGATCAGCAATTCTATTAAACCACCTATTTTATCCCATATTTTAGTGTAAAGTAACAAGAAGGCATCATAGGTAACCTCACAGTGTACAGAACACCAGGGAGATTGTGTGTGAGAAAGCCAAGCACAGTTACGCCTTTTTGGTCAATGCATATCTTTAGGTCTGTGCATACAACAGCTGCTGGAAGGCACTGTTGCATGGTTCCCGGGAACTCTTTCCTGCTCAGGGTGAATGCTGGAAGCTTTTAATAACTAATTGAGCTCCAATTCTTAAAATAATTAATGAAAAAAATTATCTTTTAACATATTCACTTAGATACTGCCAGGTTTTTGTGACTTCTATTATTTGCCCAGTTGCTGCCTACCACTTACTAAAGTTGCATACACTGAATGTACATTTTGAGGGGATTATAAAGTGGAAATCATATAATTTCAAAGTGTACCATAAAAATAATTCCATGTTTCAAACTATTTTGACTTTTTCAAATGTAGGTACTGTTAATTGATAAGAATGTATCAGATCGTATTGACTACAAAAACAAACTTAAGAAATTAACATTTAAATAATAAAACAGTTCTTTCCTGGTCATTCTCAAATGATGTAATATTCAATTGTTGTGTAAGATACATGAATATTCTAACTTTTTTTTTTATAAAGTATGGGATATTGAAATATATTTCTTCTATGAAGGATAAAGAAAGAAAATGATATGTGCTTGAAAAAAGTCCAGACAATGTATTATTGTTTTTTTAATTTTTAGATATGGTTTTCCTTTTCATTCTTGCTTTAGATTCTGTTGCAGTTACTTAAGGGTTTTTTTCATTAACTGTATCTTGACTTGAATTACTTCACAATTCATACAGTTCAGTAAATCTGTGCAGTTATGGAAGGGATGTTCTACCATTAAAAGTCTGGATTCAATAAACAATAGGTGATTTTTTGTTTATTGAAACTGCCACTAACTGCACAGTATTTTATTAAACAATTTTCACTGCTCCTGATTTAGTTAAGCAACATAGCCAAATGCTGCTCATTGATGTCAGCAGCTGACCTGAAAATAGAGATTTTAGTGAAATAACTCTAAATTTACAGCTGTGTAACTTGCATCAGAACATGACCTATCAAGTTTCAGCTTTGGGTTCTAGTAAGTATATTTTATGTAAAAGCAATTTACATCATTCTTTCAAAACCACATCTGTTAATCTATAATTACTTTAAATATAACCAGTCTAATAATAATAAATACAGAGAAATTCAAATATATAGTAGTGCAATAAAGCAGTTATTAACAAACAGATCTGTTGCAATTAAGTTTCTGCAGATTTGCCCTCCCTAGTTAAGTAAAACTCCCATTGATTATGGAAATAGTTTTGCTGCAGGTGGAAGGGGATCAGAACTTGGATTAAGTTTCTAACAATTAGTTTCATATTTAAAATAGGATACATGTGGAATGTAACTTTTGGGACACCTATTTTCATTGTCATCCTACATCTTTGATTTAGGGAATCACAGAATGTTAGAATCATTTATGTTGGGAAAGACCTTTAAGATCATCAGGTCCAAACATGAACCTAGCACTAAACCATGTCCGGTGCCACATCTACATGTCTTTTAAATGGCTACAGGAGTGGTGACTCCACTTCCCTGGGCAGCCTGTTGCAATGCTTGACCACCCTTTCACTGAAGAAATTCTTCTTAATATTCAGTCTAAACCTCCCCTGGCACAATTCCAGGTCGTTTCCTCTTGTCCTGTCACTTGTTACTTGGGAGAAGAGACCAACACCCACCTCGTGCTTTCAGGCAGTTGTAGAGAGTGACAAGGTCCTCCTTGAGCCTCCTTTTCTCCAGACTAAACAACCCCCATTCCCTCAGCTGTTCCTCACAGGACTTGTGCTCCAGACCCTTCACCAGCTCCACTGCCCTTCTCTGGACACCCTCCAGCACCTTGACGTCTTTCTTGTACTGAGGGGCCCAAAGCTGAACACAGGATTTGAGGTGCAGCCCCACCAGTGCTGAGGAAAGGGGGACGATCACTTCCCTAGTCGCGCTGCCCACGCTCTTTCTGATACCAGCCAGGGTGCTCTTGGCTGCCTGGGCCACCTGGGCACACTGCTGGCTCACGTTCAGTTGGCTGTTGACAAACAGCCCCATGTCCTTTTCCACCCAGCAGCTTCCCAGCCGCTCTTCCCTGGGCCTGTAGCGCTGTGTGGGCTTATTGTGACCCAAGCGCAGGGCCCAGCACTGAGCCTTCTTGAACCTCCTACAGCTGGCCTCTGCCCATCGGTCCAGCTTGTCCAGATGCCACTGCAGAGCCTTCCTGCCCTCAAGAAGATATCAACACTCCTGCCCAAACTTGGTGTCATTGCAGACTTACTGCGGGTGCACTCCATGCCCTCATCCAGATCTTTGAAAGAGATATTAAACAGAACTGGTCCCAGTGCTGAGCCCTGGCAAACACCACTTGCGACCAGCTGGCAAACTGGATGTAAGTCCATTCCCCAGCACTCCATTCGTGGGCTTGGCCATCCAGTCAATGTTTTACCCAGCAAACAGTACGTCCACCCAAGTGTGAGCAGCCAGTTTCTCCAGGAGAACGCTGTGGGAAATGGTGTCAAAGGCTTTACTAAAGTCTAGGTAGGCAACATCCACAGTCTTTCCCTCATCTGCTAAGTGGGTCACCTTGTCATACAAGGAGGTCAGGTTAGTCAAGCAGGACCTGCCTTTCCTAAACCCATGCTGACTGGGCCTTACCTGCCGGTTGTCCTGCATGTGCTTTGTGATGGCACTCAGGATGATCTGCTCCGTAACCTTCCCCAGCACTGAGCTCAGGCCGACAGGCCTGTAGTTCCCTGGATCCCCCTTCTGGCCCCTCTTGTCAATGGGCATCACGCTGGCTAACTGCCACTCAGCTGGGACCTCCCCGGTCAGCCAGGACGGCTGATGAATGATCGCAAGTGGCTCGGTGAACACGTCCGCCAGCTCCCTCGGTACCCTTGGGTGGATCCCATCCAGCCCCATGGACTTGTGTGTGTCTAAGTGGTGTAGCAGGTTTCGGACCATCTCCCCTTGGATTATGGGGGCTTCATTCTGTTCCCTGTCCCTGTCTTCCAGCTCAGGGGGCTGGGTACCTGGAGGACAACTGGTCTTGCTATTAGAGACTGAGGCAAAGAAGGCATTAAGTACCTCAACCTTTTCCTTGTCCTTTGTCTCTATGTTTCCCCTGCATCCAATAAAGGATGGAGAGTCTCCTTAGCCCTCCTGCTGTTGCCAATGTATTTCTAGAAACATTTTTTCTTGTCTTTTACAGTGGTAGCCAGATTAAATTCTAGTTGGGCTTTGGCCCTTCTAATTTTAGCACGGCAGAACTTCATGGCATTCTTGTGGTCCTCCTGAGTGGCCTGCCCCTTCTTCCAAAGTTCATTGACTCTCCTTTTTTCCCTGAGTTCCAGCCAAAGCTCTCTGTTCAGGCCAGTCTTCTTCCGCGCCAGCTTGTCTTTCGTCACATGAGGGTGGCCTCCTCCTGCACCTTTAAAATTTCCTTCTCAAAGCATATCCAGCTTTCCTGGACTTCTTTGCCCTTCAGGACTGTCTCCCAAGGGACTCTGTCAACCAGGCTCCTAAACAGGCCAAAGTCTGTTCTCCAGAAGTCCAAGGTAGAACGCCTGCTGACCCCTCTTCTTACTTGTCCAGGAATCAAAAATTCTATCAATTTATGATCGCTCTGCTCAAGACAACCTCCAACCATCACATCATGCATAGGTACTTCTCTGTTCACAAACAACAGGTCCATCAGGGGGCCTTCCCAATTTGTCCCACTCATCAGCTGTGTCAGGAAGCTCCCTTCCACACACTGCAGGAACCTCCTAGACTGTTTCCCCTCTGCTGTATTGTATTTCCAGCATAGGTCTGGTAAGTTGAAGTTCCCTACAAGAAGAAAGGCTAATGATTATGAGATTTTTCCCATATCCTTATAGAGTATTTTATCTGCCTCTTCATTCTGGTTGTGTGGTCTGTAACAGTCTCCCACCATGATATCTGCATTGTTCTCCTTCCCCTTGATTCTCACCTATAAACAATTCACCCTACTGTCACCATAATTAAGTTCTAGACAATCAAAACTCTTCCTTACAGGGCTACCCCACCACCTCTCCTTCCTTGCCTTTTGAGGAGTTTATAACCATCCATTGCAGCACTTCAGTTGTGCCAGTCATCCCACCATGTTTCCATGATGGCAACTTTTTCACAGTCTTCCTGCTGCACAACGGCTTCCAGCTCCTCCTGTTTTCTACCCATGTTGCGTGTACTGGTGTAGGTGCACTTCACTTGGGTTATTGATTTCACCACCTTTTTGGGGGAGAAGCTCTAATTCCTATGTGACCATTCTTGGGTGCTTCTGTGGTTTCTGACACATTAGTAACATTTGTGTCTTTACTGCTGCATGGATCTGCTTCTCCTAGCACTGTTAAGACAGCAGACCGAAGGGCCTTGCCAGTACATTGTCCCTCAAACATTGGCATGCTGCTCCCAGGCTTATTTGTAGCAAGCCTGTTTTTCTCCCTTTCCCCCTTCAAATCTAGTTTAAAGCCCTTTCAATAAGCCCTGCTAACTCCTGTGCAAGACGCTTTTCCCCCTTTGAGGCAGGAGTACCCCATCTGTTGCCAGCAGGCCTGGTGTTGTGTAGACCAAGCCATGATAAAAAAACCCCAAAATTCTGCCATTGGCACCAGGCTCAGAGCCAGGTATCGATCTGCTGGCTCTTCCTGTTTCCTCCCTCATCATTCCCTGCAACTGGAAGGATAGAGGAGAACATCACTTGCGCTCCTGATCCTTTAACCAGCCATCTCAAGGCCTTGAAGACTCTTTGGAGTCTCTGCAGACTTCTTGTTGCACCTTCATTGCTGCCTACCTGAAAAATCAATGATGGACAATAACCTGAGGGCTGTAGGATGGTAGGAAGCCCCAGGGAGGCAGCAGACTGCCCTGAGAAGTGGGTCCAGCCTGCACACGGGGCCTTCTGTTCCCTTCAGCAGGAGTCTCCGATGGCAATGACCCGTCTTTTTTACCTCACGGAAGCAGTTTTGACCCAGGGCATTGGCCGACTTAGCCTGGGCGACACCTCCATGCTAGGTGAACCACCCTCCTTGTTACTGCTCGGTGCCACCTGCCAAGCTGTGCGAGGGGACCTGGGGCGGTGGGGTGGCCACAGAGGGGACACACTTGCTGTGCCAGTCAGGAACTTGTCCCCATTGCCCCCTGTCCCCTACGTCACTGCATTCAGCCAGGCAGAGAGAGGATAGGGAATCCCCCCCGTCACGCATCTGTCTGCCCATTGGGGCTGTCTCGGGAAGGCAGGGTGTGATCCCAGTAGTGTCTCTCTCTCTCTGGCTCCCTGACCCTGGTGCTCCCCAGCCCCCTCCCCCCTCCCCAGAGCGCTGCCACTGAGCAGAGCATCCCCTCTGCCCGGGTGCAGCTCCCACGGGAGCGCTCGCTGCCGCCGGTCGGCACTGGGGTCAGAGCAGGGCACCGCCTGCGGCCCTGCACCTGGGTGGCAGCGGGTTCCCACCGGAGCTCTGTCTGGCACCTGTGTCAGTCGTGGTGGGCACTGAGCTGAGAGAGGCCATGGCTTTCTGCCACATCCTTATACATCTGCTCTTGAGCTTTGAGTATGGGCTGATCCATTTTGATTGGAGACGAGTTCCCAAAAGATCTCAGTTCCAAAACTAAATTCTGAACATCCCCAAGACACGTGGACAGACATAACTGAGGCCTGTGCAATGTGTTTTCCTACCTCAGCATGGGAAGGGAGATGGAGAGGGAAATGAAGGGTTATTAAGCATCTATCAGCCACTTTCCCTTACTACTGCCTACAGAATATGCATGGGGGCACTGGCCTTCCCTCACTCTGCTGAAAATTGGTTAAAAGAAATGCAGAAGACTTAGTATTAAAAGGAGAACAAGCTGGTGGGCGTATAACTGAAGCTTTGTAGCTAAAACACTCAGATGAATGATTATCTAGTCCATGCCTAATGTCAAACAAATTAAAAAATCAGATGTGGGAGAAAAAACTTAATTCATTCTCATTTTGAGTCCCAACCTATGTATTTCTTCTGTGCAAGGGCCTGGGATGTCCCACATCTGGGCTGTTCAGCACCCTGGCTGTTAGGCTGAAAGCAGCTGATAGGGACTGAAATGCCCTTTGATGGACCAAGGGCTATCTCTTAGTCCTATTCTCTGGAGCTTCAGATGACTAAAGGGGAAATGTAGATAAACACCTCTGCTCTTCTTACTGGCTGGTGCAAGACAGTTGACCCTTAACAAACAGAAGTGTCTCTCCATTGACTATATCAGGCAGCTGTCTCTGGTGTCTGAAACAATCCTTTAAGGACAGATGACTATTTTTATCAATTTCAATGTTCAACTCAAAATAGATTTCCTGAGTCTAGACCAGGATTCCTACCATTCCATAGAACAGATTAAACCTATTAATGCAGTAGTGCTTAGACAAGTGTATAAATTGTCTATTTTTTTTTTTTTTTTAATAATCACTTTGGAAAAGTATTTTGGACTTTAAAAACCTGCCTGATTTAGAATCTTTTTTTTTTTTTAAAAGACTGTAGTCCTTATTCAAAGGCCAATGTGCAGAATGAAAAATCTGTAATTTATTTCAACAAACTTTGAATTAGCTTTTGATTTTTAGGACTTCCAGAGTAAAAAGATGAAAGATATACTTGCTGAGATAAGCTTAATCTAAGTTTCTAAAGTTAATATTAATTTCCTACCACGTAAAGGACTAAACAAAGCTACAAACTTTAAAATATATTTATTTAAATATGTTATCTGGTCTCCTCAGCTGAGAATGATGTTCTGATGGATGTCCTCCTTAACCTCTCTCTGCTGCATTTCATTAAAATATTTACAAATAGCATAGCTGTTTTGGTTGGGTTGGTTTTTTTTTTACCAAAAAAAAAAAAATATCCTGCATTCTTCCCTAGGATCACATCTTTTCTCCTCTCCACATGCCCTACAAAAATGCTTGTTGCCATATTTGTAAGAAGTGAGTCACTTTAAATAGCTTAATCTTGGAAGAGAGAACATGTTTCTAGAATTTGAATGCTGGAGAGAAGAGCAAGAATGAGGTAAACAGCTATTTGATGTCTGTCTTTTCACAGTAGCACAATAGCTAATTCCTAGGGCCTCTGACCTTTTAGTGTCCTGTAACAGAGTACTTGCATTAATCTGTTGCTTATCTGTCACCTACCACATTTGATATTTCCAGCCTCTGCTTTCAATTATCAGTCATTAGAGGCAGCACTGAGTAATTTCAGGAGAAAACGCCTGGAACCTTTGACCTGTTTTTGTCAGATAACCACAAGTGTTCACTGTAGATAAACTATCATTTCATTATATTCAAGATGTAAATGAGTGTCGTTTGTAGTGTATCAGCTTACTGTAACCTTTACCACCTTAAAATGATTAAAACTGACCAGTTTACTTAGTGCTTATACAAAGAATTCAGAGTCAAACAACGAAATTCAGTGAGATTAGTGTAAATGGCCCCTTATACTTACCAACTGTCTGTAAGACCCTCTGTTTTGCCTTGGCATGTATATCTAGTAGTTAAACAGTGACATTGACTAGTGAGGTTTCACTCTTTGTGAATCTAGTCGAGATCTTCCATTGAAAAATCAGCTTATTACAACATATCTTTGGTTTGTTCCGTGGTTTGCCAAAGAAGTTTTCACTTTCCCTATGTGTCACCACATACCAACCTCTTCAGGAAAAGTAAAGCACATGTCAGTGGGGAGCTAATCACTAATGAAAGAGCACGTCTCATAGTCCCTCATGCACTATGACCTAAACCCATTGCTAGCACTTTTTACATTTTTTAAGCTTAGTCAATGGTTAATCAGACATTTATAGCTGCATTGGTAAAATACCGATTACTTATTATACTGTCCATCCGTACATGTGCTTTGTGTGTTATTTTTTTCCCAGAAGGCAAATACTTTTGTTAATGAAAATTAATACATAGTATTTTCTCCTGATGTAAAAGATGACCCTTTTTCCCAAGTATCTTTTTGGTGTAAATTTGTCTTCTTGCTTCTTAGAGTTGGGCTTAGTGTTAATACAGTATGAATATTTCATCAGTTTGCCACATGGGTGGAAAATATCTTTCTTTCCCATCTTACACACAGGTGTTTGTGATATTCCCCTGAGCCATGATTTGTCTGATGTAATCGTAGTGGTACATCTATTAGTTTCAGGTGGTATAAAAAAAATATTTTTATAAGTCTATGCTAAGAATTCTGATCAATGAGAGCAAATGAAGAATTTTGTTGTAATCAGCATTGACCCTAACATTCTAGTTACTTTTACTTAGAAAGATTATATTCCTCCAATGGTTAAAAAAGGACTTCCTGATTTTCTGGTCAACTGGTTTTTAGATGCTGTGATCGGTCCCACGGAGATGCATTTTGGCAGATGAACCAAGCAGAGCTGGAATGACATGAGAACGCTCTGGAACAACTGCATGCTCAAAGATCTTAACCTGTACTTTTTGGGCTGCCAGTGTTGAAAAGCTTTCACATGTGAAATAAAAATATTTGAGACAAGGTGCCCCCCTGCACTCATGCCTTTTCAGCAGGACAAAGGAGCTGAGAGATACCCTACTGAGCATTCATGGTCTTCCCTGACAAGGCATTTATTAAATGCAGAAGGGATCAAGACTTGTGTATTATTTTCAGTATTAAAATACTCAATATCATTAAATAACATTTTGCTTTTATAACTTGGCTATCATTCTAGCCATTAGTCATTATTGCAACATCACCATCGCTACTTTTTTTTATGGTCTACTATATAATGCAAGATCTTAACTTGTCTAAATTTGTAAAATTTGTTTTTACATTTTGTACATTGGCCAACAGAAATTTGCAATTTGAGATTCTGGCTTCATTACGGAGAGTGAGACCTCCCTGGGCTGGGGTTTTTCAGTGTCCGGTGCCTGTTTCCTGCAACCCTTCATTTCTGCAGGCTGTTGCTACTCCCAAGTCCTGGCCTGTCTGTAAAAACTGTCTTTATCCAAGGAATTTTTGAACTTGTGTTCCGTTCAGATGGCGGTGCTGTCTTGTTGAGGTTTAACCTTGGATATACATGGAAACACAGATAAGTGCTATCTATGTGAGCTGTAAAATTAATTTCAGGCCCATCAGGAAGCTATCAGTATGCTTTTAGTAGTTGTGACTGGTTCTGAGAGAGCCCCACTGCTGGTATTGCAGACAGTTCTGACCAAACTATAATATATAGGGAGAAAACTGCTGTTTCCAAACTAATATTACTAATTAGAGGGTACTTGTAAGAAACTAGACAAAAGGAAACCTCAAATCCAAATAAAAATGAAACAAGCCAGGAGCACTGGCATTTAAACCTTTTATTTGACATCCATTTCTCCAATACTTACACATGGTGAGTAGGGCTTAGTTACCCATGCATGCTCGTAAATACCTGTTGAATAAATACTAACCAGAGATATCAGAAAGGATTGCTACATTATATGTCTGCCTTTAGTATATTTCTCATTTGAAGAGTATTGACATATCTGCTCCATGTCAGTGTCAAAATGCTCAGTTATAACCTTGGAAACTTGCAGTGACTCTGTACTAGAAAAAGTCCTCCCCAGTTCAGTGCATTTGCATATGCTAATCTCTGCCAAGTTCTCTCTGAAATGAAAAGCTTTACATGGACATTAAAAAAAAATAAAAAACAACCCCCAAACCTCAAGTCAGATCTCTGTATATCTCTCACATTTTAGAACTGGGCAGTGAAGCTGCTAAATAGACTGTATCCTGTTTCTCTTCAGTAGCAGCCCATTCATCTTCAGGTTCAGACCAGCCAGGTTACATGTTTCTGCCTCTTTTCTGCTTTACTTTTTCTACATAGTGTATGACGGCAAACCCATGTAAGCTAAATACACGCTTGAGCCAAGTAAACCTCACAGTTAGCAGACAATTTTCCTTTTGTCAACCACGAGAAAGTTCATTTTCACTGAAGATAAAGTGTTCCTATAGCCTATATATTTTATTTTGGTAGATTTTAAGGCAACATAGATTTGTACATTTTTAAAAAATATATGCTAATGAAAATGATAGTTTACATTTTTGAAAGCATGAAAAGGGAAATACACTGTAAAGGGCTAGCTACAGGGCTACAGGTGACTTAACTAGTAACTACTGCTCTAAAAAGAATTTAAATACTTTTCCTTCAATGGCTCTAACTTTAATACGGCCATAACTGCACCTTTATAAGGCAAGCCCAAAGTGTATTTTTTTAATACATTTCTATTTTGTAAGACCACATATACATTATAATAATACACACGTGCAGGTTTATAGATAAATATATATATATATATTTAAACACAGATATGAACATATGCATGTTGTGTATGTAGACAAAATTGCTTGAGTGTACACACATACCTAAACATATAAGTGTAAATATATATTGGAATAACTTACACATTTTATTATTTATACATGTAACGGTGATCTAAATATGCACTTTTTCAGAACTGACATTGTTCTTCTCTCAGATCTGAGGACCGTTAATACTAAAATGTAATAAAAGAGTAGGAGTTACAGGAGGGGACATTCAGCATAGCTGGATGCAGTCATAAATGTTTAGCTGATTATCCAAACAGCATCCCAGTTCTGAGTGTTTTAGGCTTTACCACCATCAGTACAAACAAAGCACCTATCTCACAAAGAAGGTAAAACTTCTCCAGAAGTGAGACATTCTCTCTTCTCATAGAGCACAGTTTCTTCAGAGATCAATGACACATTGCACTTTGTGGCCATGGAAACCATGGATCATTTTGCTTTCCACATCCATAAAATTTGAAGTATTACTTCCATACAATGGTCATCAGCCAGTACTGTGGCCTGTAGGTTCCACTGCCATATCAAAACACATATTCCATTGCAAAAGTCACTCCTAACTTGGTCAGAACTGCAGCAGACAATGGAATTAACCCCAAATCAGTTGTAAAACTCAAATAAATTAAAATTGTCTGCTTACTGGCCCTTATAATTCTGTGTGATCCTGAATCAAGCAATTATGAGGTTAACTTTTTTATTTTAAATGGTGGCAGTATCAAAAGCAGTGGGAGCTGCACCTGCCCACCCCTGCAGGTCTGAGGAGACTTCTTCAAGCCAGGAGTGTGCTCCCTTTGCTGCTGGGGTGCCAGAACCACTCGGCCCTGATTCACAGCTCCTGCTTCTGACCACTGGCAAGATGACACTTATGCCATTAGAGTACAACATGTGTTAATTTATATGATGTAACTGCTTCTTAAATATATAGTTGTCACAGTGTACTTTAGTACCACTTCAGAATTTATTACATTGAGCGGAAATGAGCAGCATTCCTCTCACCTGCCTGGTTATTAGCTGCAATTAGTGTTTTCCAAAGGTATCTATGACTCTGACATACTACTGATGTGCTTATGGCTACGCTGAAGTCCTAAATCCTTTCGCAGCTTTTAGTTTGTCCATATTTCTTGCTACTTTACAACATGTCCCCTTTCAGCTTTTTTTGATATTCTTTCCACTCCAGCTTCTGGAATTTGTATAAAAGCCATCGAGTTTTTTTTTTTTTTTTCTTTTGAACTGAAGACACTGGGCTGATGGAATTTCCTTTAACTGGAAGCATGTCTGGGCTTGTGGTTTTATTATTTGCACAGTTTTATATTGTCCTGTTTGTTTACTTCCAAGCACAGGGAACACTCTATTAATCATGGGAAATGGGCACTCATTTCGCCTCTCTATTTACATTCAACTCTTTTTCTTACAGTTGAAAGGGACAAGGACTTCTCCCACCAGCGAAGGCACTACAAAGAGTTTCGCTTTGACCTTACTCAGATCCCACATGGAGAGGCAGTGACAGCAGCTGAATTCCGGATATACAAAGATCGAAGCAACAGCCGCTTTGAGAATGAAACCATTCAGATTAGCATATATCAGATCATCAAGGAGTATCCAAACAGGTACCTTATTGGCATGAACGTATCACATGCCGAATACTGTCTCATGTTTCTGTCTTAAGTAGGGAGACAATAACCGATCATAAGCATACCCTCGGCAAGGCATCACTGCTATCACGGGGGCTTGTGCAATATTAATTCCTAGGCAATGACAACAAACACCGAGCAAGAATAAAACTTATCTTCAATGTAATTTATTCCAGGTTTATGGAGAGTTCCATGTCCAACCTCACCAAATGATCTGCCCATGCTCTGAGAGGGTGAGGGTTCATGTTCTCAGTGAGCAAATGGTGGAGTTGTATGCACTGTCTAAGCATCTGGATTTGGGGAATGCACCATTTGCTGACACTGAGGTACTACAAGCCAAGATTTGCTTAGCTCCTTAAAGGCAAATAGATTGTTCAACTTTGTTTATGTTTGAAGGAGCATGGATTTTTTTCATGTGTTTTAATATTCTGCAGAATGTAATTAAAAGATAAAATCATGCACTAACATTAAGATGACATATGCACACTTAAGACATGCTGATCATCATAGCTGAAAATTAAAACAAATCATAGAATCACAGAATCACTTAGGTTGGAAAAGATCTTTAAGATTGTTGAGTCCAACTGTAAAACTAACACTGCCAAGTCCACCACTAAACCATGTCCCTAAGTGCCACATATGATGTTACACATGAACAAATCTGTGTGTGACATACTTCCAAGACTACAAGACCTAAGTAAACAACAAGATTTCACCAGGCCAAGTAGGTGAATACCTGAAAATTCCCATTGAAATGGAAAAGTAGCAATTCCAAGATGCTTCTGAAAAAAGCTACATACACCCAAATTTGGTTAAAATTAAAATTAAATTAGTTTATGTCTTTGCTCAGAAAAGTGGGGGAAGAAAGTTTTGTTTTGAGATAAACAAAAACTCTTCCTCATCTTGGAACATTTCTATCCCGGGCATGTTTAGCAAAAGCAAAGAAAATGGCAACCTAAACCTGCAGAGTGTTCTGGAGGAAAAAAATGCCCCATCACCAGTTAGCTTGAAGGTTGAGATGGGATTCAAATATCTTTCCTGCCCACAGAAGCCTGAGCTTGTACCTTCCAGGTGAGATCTCTGAACATGAAGTTACAAAATATTTTTGGCTATAAACAGGCAGTCATTTTATATGAATGGAGCAGTATCAACAAGAGGGTGAGCACTTTCCAGGATACCTTCTGCATTCTTAGTAAATGTGGGGACAAACAAAGCAGTGCAGGATTTTTTTTTTTTGCCTCTATCGTCAGCATGCAAAAAATCTTTTGACATAGGTTCTAAAAGATAATTCTTGGAGGAAGGAACAAAACAAGAAGGAATAAAACATATCTTTGTAAAGAGGTCAAGGCTAGGGTGGTGAAAGCTCTTCACCTGAAAACTCAACAGAGGTGGTATTTTTTTGATAATTAATAGAGAAAGTTAGTTTTTCTAATCCATTGAATGTTTTATTTTGGGGTTTTTGTTTGTTTGGGTGTTTTAAATGTTTTGCCAGTAGGTAATTTCTATTCTATTTTAGAGAAAGCAAAACTATTTACTACTCTGAAGCAAGATTGCAATTTAATATGATCTGACTTGTTAAAATGACACTTGTCTCTGTGAAGCCATTAAAGAAAAATCTTGATTTCTTTCAATACATAAACATAAATCTATAAACATTTTATATTTCTATTTATAAACATAAAACCCCCATATCCTCTAATGAAAGCATGACGCCACAAAGGAGGTCATGCAACACTATGCCACCCATCTGATTTCACCAGTATAACTACAGAAACTTCAGATGCAGGCCAAGTGTTTCCCTTCTATTGTAGAATTTGCCAGTCTCTACTTACTTATGAAGCAAATAGCAGCAAGTGCCTCAGCGGGACAGGATGGGAGAAGACCACAAGGTCTTCACTGTTCAAATTATAAACAAGGAACTTTTCCCACAAGCTTCCTGATACCTCTGATACCTCCAGACAAGCTTCTTGATACCTCTCTCCTTTTTTTTTTCTTCTATTTTTTTTTCTCTCTTTTTTTTTTTTTCAATAAAGCCACAACTTTTTCTTTGGAGCCCAGACTTCATTAGTGTTATTCTTGACTTTGTCAGCTCAGGTTTGTCCTGCGTACGTGAATGTGAGGGTGAGAGAAATGTGAGGGTGATGAGACATGGGAGCAGGTTCCCCAGAGAAATTGTGGCTGCCCCATCCCTGGAAGTGTTCAAGGCCAAGCTGGACAAGGCTTTGAGCAACTTGATCTAGTGGAAGGTGTCCCTGCCTTATGGCAGGGGAATCAGAACTAGATGGTCTTTAAGGTCCCTTCCAACCCAAACCATTCAATGATTCTAGGATTCTGTAGTGTTCCACACTCCTTACTAGTGCCTTCCCACAGCAAAATGACTGGGTTTGACCCTGATCTTTCACCCTTCCTTGCTTTAAACAGGAAACATGGATGTCTAACAGCGCTCTGCAATCCCAAATATAGTCCTGCTATGCTTTCAGGCAAGGAGTGGTCAGGGTTTAGGGTTTCTGAGCTGCAGGCTAAGGATTATGTTGTAGTCTTGGGCATTTTTCTGTCTCTGTGGCAGCGTGGCTGCTGAAGTGTGTGTGTATTGAAATCACTTCAAGTTTGCTGAAATTACAGTCTTTGGGACTGAAGTTTTCTACTTGTTCTAAGGAAGCACGTAAAACATAGCCCGTGGCAAGGCAAACTTTCCTACACAGCCCTGCCAATGTATTCCTACCTGGATCTTTTCTCATGATGGAAGTAATGTAGTGCAACAGGCTAAATCCTTGTTCATGATCTGCTGGCAGCTAGCCACTAATTTAACTAAACCCTAAGGATTCTTCCCGTATTAGGGAATCCTCAAGTGGCATTAAGATACTAAAGCAGCTTTCTGGAATGAGGCGAGAGGTGAAGCAGTGTTATGGGGATGGCCTATTACATAGTAATCGATTTGATCAGGTCGAAAACTTTGCTGGGTTTCAAGGAACATATAGATGTTTTATTCCACCTTTAGTTCCTTAAGTGACCCAGGAGATGTGGAGCTTCTTAGACATTCTGCCTGCAGCCTCTTTGTTGAAATTCTGGACTGTGGTAGCATTTCTGCTGTAGACAACTGGCCATTTGGGACCAGACTGAGATCACTAAACTTAAACAGCCTCCATAAAGGTAAAGCCAATCAGCTGTATTCTGCCTGAATGTTGCATTTCAGGCTATTTACGACATAATACCTTACTTTTTTATTATGTGTTGTGGGCTATTTTTTAAATAGAAATATTTTTTAAAATTAAAGCCAAAATTTGCAGCTGTTTTTCATTTTAAGTGTGATCATTTTTTTTTCTTTTCACAGCATAAAAGAGAATTTTTAAATCAAAACTGTCACAAAATGTGATGAGAAGTTTGAATGAATGACACCAGCTAATGAGGGAATCCTACTGCTAAAGTTCTCACTGCCTTCTCAGGGGTCGGGTTTTTACCCTACATTTGTATCAACTGTGAAAAAAGTTGGATTTTTTTCTGATAAATACTTTGAATTTCTGTAGCAAATTTCTTTTATGTGGGCTAAATCATTAGCATTGGTCCAAGAGACATTTTCTTTATTCTGTTCTATGTTTTTAAGAATCAATTCTTGTTTTCTTTAGATACCCACAACTAATTATTATTTCATTTGCTGAGTTAATGTGTAGCAATCTGCCTCTTTGAGTCTATATACCTTAATCAGATCATTTTGCTTGTAGGAAGGTAAACAACAAGATTGATATATCAATGCCAAAGACATTTGGGTGTGAGTTTCTGCTGCAGTACAACTAATAAAGTCACACTGAGGAGAGATCCACAGGGGAAGTTTGTCCTTTATAGGAATTTCTGGACTGTACCGTTAGTAGTGCCCCATTCTAATTTGGCACGTCAAACTGTGCAACCTGAATTCTGAGTACATTTAGTATCAGTCCCAGCAAAGTTTGGAGCTGAAACAATCTATATGGGAAAACAATTATGTATTCTAGGGGGAGACAAGACAAATATGAAATTAGAGCACTGTGATATTGTAATATTCTATATTCCAAACAATTTTACATTTTTCTATTAAATGTACAGAATGATGCAACAAATATTTATAAATAATGATCTTCAAATCTGTCACATTCAGAATTAAATCTTCCAGCTTTAAAGTTCTGATAAAACTGCTTATTAGAGAAAGAAGTCGGCATTTAAGACTCCAGGGAGTACTATTTTTGAGCTTGTGGTACGTCATTGATTTGTTCAGTGCTAGTACAGTAGGTCAGGCTTTTTTGAATTGTAAGACTGTTTTCATGTTAGCTCCAGAAGGAGAACGTATGTTTTCTCCTTGTGCAGTCATTAGTACAGTTCTACTATAATGGAAGTAATAAGAGCCCAGCAAAAGATTATTCTTTAACAGAAGAAAAAAACGTAACTTGAAAGAAAGCACTTTCAAATTTCTTTAAAAAAAAAAACACAAAAAACAAACAAACAAACAAAAACCACAAAAACCCAACAACCCTCCTTTATCATTTCTGAGCTCTTTAACTTGAATCTGCAGATATTTCTCACTTGTAAGTAAACACATGCTTGTCATAGCTCATTTGGTCTTAGTTTCCTGAGTGTTGAATGACCACAGTTTCAAGAGCTACACAAGATGGTTTTTTTCTGTATAAGACCTTCTAGGTGTATTTACAGTGTTTTGTCTAGATAAGACAACAACTCACTATCATGTCATTGCAATTAAGCAACATAAGACTACACTGATGGGACCACTGTATTTTTAAATCAACTTTTTATACACAAAGACTATTACTGCTGTCTGTCGTACCTCTTTAAGTATATATTCATGCTGTCTGTAAGGTAACAATAAGATTCCAAGGTTTGTGTAAGCCAAGCCTGTCATTAGTTGACTTGGACAGTCAAAATATAGAATAAAATATTTTTTCTTGTATATTATTGTTTTGATTACTATTTACGGCAGAAAAGAGATTTCTGTAACTATAGATTTAGGTTTAAAAGGCTAAATGGTGAAAACAATTTTTAGTAATTCATGCTGCTTTGTAGAAACATGTCAAATGAAACTGATGAGAGTTACTATTTACAGCAGAAAAGAGATTTCTATAACTATAGATTTAGGTTTAAAAGGCTAAATGGTGAAAACAATTTTTAGTAATTCATGCTGCTTTGTAGAAACATGTCAAATGAAACTGATGAGATTTAAGTATCTTAGGTTTAGTCTGGTCATCATAGTAAGTTATTTGTAATACAGATGTGGTTCTGGAACCAATTGTGTCAGGAGATATGTGAAAACAGAACAAATACATGATCCATGCTAAACATTTAGTAACGTGATTATACTAACTCCCCTGAGCAGACCTTCTGAATTACTGGAAGATTTCATGGGAACAAATTTGAGAATATACCAGGGAACTGAGGGTTAAAATGTAATAATTACATTATTTAATCTTTATATAATTTCTACTTTGATATAGAGACTTATTTTCTAAATATCTGTACTAATATGAAAATGTTCAAACTGGCATTCATGTTTTCTTATATGATATAGCTGCTGTCATATGTTATTAATAACAGATTTTTTTAGAAATGCTATGCCTTTGAATTTTGGTTGAAAATGGAACGTGATTTTGACATTTTTTTCTTTTACATTGAATGGTTTATAAAAGTTAATCTTCCCGAGACGTTTTAGTGCTGAAAGATGAATTCTTTATTTTGTGCATTTTTATCAGGAAGCTGGATTTTTCAGATTTTCCAGAGCTGTAGTTTTTAGATGTTAAGACCATTTCAGAAAAGTCTCTTGGGAAATACCTGTATTATATTTAACAATTACATGTTGGCTACAGCACATGCTGTACTGTGTTGTGATCAGGATATGTCAAAGGATTATTCATCTGGACTCCAGGAAGTTATTGTCAGCAAGGAAATTAAGGGCAAAAAAATAAAAATAATATTTGAATGCCTTAACTCTCTATTTTCTTTAACTTAGGGATGCAGACTTGTTCCTGTTAGACACAAGAAAGGCTCAAGCATCTGATGTGGGCTGGTTTGTGTTTGACATTACTGTGACCAGCAATCACTGGGTGATTAATCCACAGAACAATCTGGGCTTGCAACTCTGCGCTGAAACTGGGGACGGTAAGATAATAACTGTAGATTAAAATTCATCTGTGCTCGTCAGCTCTTCCTAGGAATCTTTTCTGGACAGGTGTTTTTTTGACTTGACTTGTTGACAATTCTCCGAGAGTTTAGAAGCAAAGAATACAAGTCTTATCTTGCCACAGCTATAGTCTGTAAACTTTCTATTATTCTTAATTCTGTAGAATATGGCAATTATAAAGCCAACTGAATCAAATTAAACAAATTTGGGGATAAAAGCTTCTACATACAAAATGGAGTTCCATTTTAATGTTCTCCCACTGATGATTACATTCAGGAAACTCAAGCATATTTGCAGAAT
The DNA here is from genome assembly GCF_023634085.1 of Falco cherrug. Classification (NCBI taxonomy): domain Eukaryota; kingdom Metazoa; phylum Chordata; class Aves; order Falconiformes; family Falconidae; genus Falco; species Falco cherrug. Next base: position 18,141,170 of record NC_073702.1, read on the forward strand.
TTTTGTTTTAGAAAGTTTCTAAAGAACTTTATACCATGGAGGAAGGTATTAAAAAACCTCAGGACAGTTCAGGATGTGTCTCATAGCCTTTGGTACTGATGTTCAAGAAAACTTCACAAAAGGGTAATGTGGCAATTAGTTTTCTATATTTTTTTTAAAATATATTGAAATTGTTTAAAATTTTGCAATATTGAAAATTTTAATTAGTTGAAAATTAGAAAGAACAGTCAGAGCTGTGGGGGTTTTGGTATAAATTTACTGGGCCACTACATTATTCACAGCTATGCTTTTCATTAAAAAGTGAAAATGCATCTCAATGCAAAATAATATTTTTAGAAGAAATGTTCTTTACTTAGACTTCTTTAAAACTAATAAAAAGAGACTTATATACTGTTTTTTCTGTGATGGTTCACTTAATCCATCCTACTTTACAAGCAAACTTTCAGATTTAGCTCTTTCTTGTCAAAAAGCTTTTTATGTCAGAGGTCAAGGGTTCTATGATGCCAGTTAATCTAAACCTTAGCTGACATAATGTTAATGAGTAGCAGAAGAAACCCTGGTGTAAGGATTAATATTTTTTTCTCCTTTCTTTGTTCTGGCTAGATTTTCTCATTGTTTTTGATCTGAATTCTCCCTCAGGCTCAGCTGGGCTGTGAACAAAGCCTCTCATACTTTTTCACCAAGTGTTCTGGCTGCCAGAGAGTTATGCAAAAACTGTCCTCCTTTAGGCATGATGCTTGAAAAGGGAGTTGGCAGGCTGAACCAGAGCAGACGACTATTTCACCTAATATTGCCTATATGGTTGGAGTACAGTCAGTGGAAAAGGGAGGCAGCAATGCAAAGTAGACCACGTTTTTATTGCATTCAACCAGTCTTCAAAGGCACCACACCTGAACTCGGGCTGTATGAGGAGTGGCTCTTTTAGATGGCCTGGTTTTGTGAAGCCATTTTTAAGGCCTTAAAATTCTGGGGAGGTGACACCTCCGTCAGGCATCCAAATTAGGTGGACTGGCTTCTGGCCAGCTTTCCTGCTCCAGAATAAACTCCATCCTTGACTTTTTTTCCAGGAGTTTCAAATACAGAAATTCTTGAAAATTAAATATCCATGAAAGGCATTCATTAAGAAGCCCTGGAACCAGCAATTTGTTGGTTCTAGCCTCAAAATTTTATCTGTTCAGTAAACAGCAGGAAAGTTTGTATGGGTAAAAGGAAACCTTTAGGTTAATACACTGAAGAAATTGTAAAATAATAGTTTATGTAAATATTTCCCCTGTCATACTCCCAAGATCAGAAAGGTGATAGGTAATTTTCTATTTTCAATTCCAAAGCCACAAGCAGCTTTACCTTCTGCACCTCACTTATTTGAATTTCTCAACACAGCTGCTTGAGTGAGGAGGGAATTCCCCTCTTCTCTCACTTTCTGTTCCCTTTTCAGTTTATTCATGCAAAAAGAGTGCCCTTCTAGGGACTAAAGTTTTCAAAACTGTAGGGAAGACCTGTGCTACACCACTTCAGCTTAGTATAAGGAAAACCATCCTTTCATGCACTTACAATTTTGCTCTTAAGGCTTTGATTATTTTTATTGGGTTGCTGTTACTTCTGGAAGCTATTAGAAACACCAGCAGTTGAATGACACGTTTGTGTACAGATGGAACATGAATTTTTATACATGACTCAGTGTATAGTGGACTCAGTTTGTAACCCAGAGAACCCCACCCACCTTCCCTCCAACCAGTTTTCTATGAAACCTCAGAGACTGGTTTAAATCAACCAGAAAACCTTCTCCTGGCACAAGTGAACTTTAGGTTATACAGGTCTCCATGTCTCCAGCTGTCTATTGAGTTTACGGGAGGTAGAGGAGTTCTGTCCCATAACTGGAGAGACATTTATGATAAGACCTGATCCATTAACCTTTCTATTGCAACAGACCATTAAACTAAATGGGATTCTGTTAAATCAGAGGATCCCTGTTTGAGGTATTCAGGTGCTGCACTGGGGCCATGGATAATCACATCTGTAAATACACACTAATTTTTAGATTTATTCATACAGCACCTTTAAAATGGGATGCCAATAATTACTGAGACTCTGGAGTGCTACTATATTGTTATGATTAACATTAAGAGTAACCTTTCTTGCAGTTATCTTTCAGTGACTTTTTAGGCAATTACTTGTGTAGTTATATTTCTCTGGTGATCTCTGAAGATGGTGCATAAATAATAATAAAGTCTACATGAGGAATAAAAAAAATGTAACTATTTAATATAACAGTGTGATAAAAACAACTTTGGAAGAATGTCTGGTTGTTGTAATTCACATTTTTCTCCCTTTGAAAATTCTGAAAAAGTACAAAAAGCCACATGACATTGGAATGTTTTCTTTTTTTCTTTAAGACAGTATTTGGTATCATACATCTCATTTTAGCATGAAATGTGGACTTTTACTCTTAATGGGACATTTTATTTTGAACAGTAAGAATAAAGGTTTGCATGACACATATGGAAGCTGTCAACATATAATGCACTGTTTCCCTGGGGCTGTGGTAAATTAAGGATCAGGTTTTTTTGATTCTCTTTTTAAATGTCTCCTCAACATTCTGCAGCACCCCTTTTGGCTGATTCCCTCCTTCTGACACCAAAATTCTCTGTGGTGTTTAAAATGAGAGGTGATCATTTTCACACTGATGGTAGTGTAGGTGTTAGATGAATTGCAGCATAAAATTAATGTAGATGCAGAAACATTACAAAAAGCTCCATGCAATGTTTTTCCTGTATATATACCATATGTCTCCTTAAAATGTTCCAGTGAATCAGCACCTTTGTATTAACATATAATATTTATATAATTGCAAGTTAGCAACGGTTTGAACATCACTTTTACTAGAGGAGTATAAATAGCTGCAAGGGTATTCCTTTTTCTGTTTATATCATTGCTGAAGAGAATCTAGTGCTGTCTACAGTAAATGGGTGAGGGAGATAACATGTAATGATGACTATTGATCCACAGAATAAAACAGATTCCAAACATACAACTGTCAATACAACATCCTAGGTAGCCTCCACATCCATGTAGTTTTGTGCCTTTTCTTAGACTGCTGCAGCTCTCAGTTATTTTCCATCCACTTGCACATCAGAGTGGAAGAAACTGGTGGTAACTTTGAAAAGCCCAAGCTGATTAACGTGATTTCTGCTACCACACAGTCCTGTGGAAGGTGTTTTGGGGCTTTCCTGCTGTTTGAGGTGGGCAGGCAGTAGGAATTCTCAGATCCCCAGCTCTGACTCTTACTTCAGGTATTTTTTTTTCCTCAGAGCAAAGGGAAACTTGAAATAAATAGGTTCCTTGATCGAAGTGAACCCTGGGGAAGGCCAATTCACTCTCCAGCACATATTTGTGTACACTCTGACATGTGTGCTCTGGAAGGGGGTTTGGTGTTTCAAACCTACATGCTGCAGAAAAGATTGGTGAGGTCCTTCTCCATCAATGATTGGGGAAGCATTAAGAGAAACACTTTCTTTTTTAGTCTCTCCTCCTTTCAGCTTGGGCCTTACAAGGTCCCTTTTTCCTACAAAGCCTTCAGAGAGGTAGCATGGACACATTCTCTATGTTACATGGGGTGACTAGCTTGCTTTCAACCCCTAGCAACCTGACAGCATCCTGGCTTCTCCAGGGAGTTGGCTGCATACTTGACACTGGCCTTGGCCTCACCTTTAGAAAACTAAATGTTATCAATCTCATCCCAAGGTTGCCCTCCATCAACCTTGGCACCTAACTTACATGACGCTGGTAGCCATTAGGTACTCTGGAGGATGCTGCTGGCTTGTTACATTTAAGTCTCTTGGTGGATCTGGTATTTACAAGGCAAAGTATCAGAAGTGAGTTCACCTCCATTAGTGTCCTTACAGTGGGGGAATTTAGGATATATATATTTATATTGATGTATATATATGGACTTTGGCAGGCAATAGCTCTGCCTAAATTCTGAGCCATCTGGAAGCCATATAGCCATGTTAGCACAGCACTGAACCCGAGCTAATATATCCTGCCCCTCAGCAGGTTTTATTAGCTTGGGCTCAAGCACTGCCTAAGTACAGCTACATGAGTTCTGGTTCAGAGCTGACTTTGGCCAAAGTTACACTAGTAAATTAAATGTGCTCAGGAATACTGTGGTGTGAAATGAGCTGGAGGGATGACTTTCTCAGTCTCCAAAACAGGGTAACCCCATGGCAGCTGCCCCTCTGGGAGAGGTCCCTGCAGCACTGCCTTGGGTGCTGGGGACTCTGCGGTGGAGCTGGCATAGAGTGTAAGTTCATGAGGAGCACCCTCCCACCCTGAGCAGAGCAGATGATCCAGCTCCAGCATCTGGGAGTGCTCCTGGGCACTCTTTAATTTTCTCAGATAGGTGTAACCCCTGTTTCCAGCTGGGTCAGAAATACAGTCAGCGTTTTCTTGTGTCTGCTTGTAGCATGAACATACCCTTTGTTAGTAAGGGCACACTTACTTTAAGCAGGAGGGTTAAGGAGCTGAGATGGGCTCCTGCCCCTTCACCTGCCACCACTGCATACTGGTGCATACTTGTCCTAGCTATACAGCTATGCAACTCCCCCCGCATCCTGCTCCCCGATATAGACCGATATTTTAGAGATAATGGCATTTGTCTTCCATTTGATTCAGAAGGCTTTTATACATTTTATTCTTTGGTGGATGACCAATTAGTTTAATCTCTTCTTGTTTTACTGTCTTCCCAAATACATTTTAACTGTGCAGAAAAGCCCTAGGACTCCCACAGAACATTCACAGTTTAAGCACATTAAATTGAAAGGATAAATTAAGTACTTAGCAAGCATATTTGTGTATGATTACAACTAATTTTCTGTGTAAGCACACACGGTACTGCCACACTATACAGCATACCATGCTTCCTAACATGTTCCCAAGTGCTTTCTTCAAGAGTTTTATGAATACTAAAATCACCACAAAAAGATACTCAAAGTGCCTTCAACTAAACTGATTAAAAGCAACGAAATGTAAGATTTTAAAAACAAAAGCTGAATTTTTAGTTTTGACTAAAGATGTGAAGCCTAGGAAATGCAGAGCAGATCACCCAAGATGATCCATTTTTCAGAACCCTTTAAAGCCTCCAGGGATCAGAAGAGTTAATAAAACACATGAAGTCTGTTTCAAAAGGATATTTTATGTTGATGCAGATAAATGTGTCCACCAAAGGAAAAGTCTGCATAACAGTTTATATAGATGATACAACAGAGACAGTATAAAATACTTCAGAGTGTGTAGGATGTCTTATATATAGACCATCACACTTGTGTTAGGTATTCTCTTCTTGTTGGTTTTTTTTTGGTTTGTTTGGGTTTTTTTTTAGTGAGCCTTCATTTATGCTTTTGTAGCCAAACTCTGCCTCAGTTCTTTTGTTTCTGTGAAGTCCCATTGCTCTCAAGAGGACTTTCAGGCATGAGAAACCACACAAGTTTCTATCTAATTTTGAAAACTACTTTGTGAGCTTTCAGACTCAGAGCGTCAGGACAGTTTTTGCTCAAATATTAAATATTATTCAACCTTGCATACTCAGGATCTTTCTCCAAAAGGGCTTTCTGAATCCTTATTTCAGATATCACTCCCCACAAGCAGGAAACCATAGGTGTGGCATCAGAAATTTTTTTTCCCAGCAAACTAGAAATGAATTCTCAGCATCACTGAAGTTTTTACTTTGATCTACAAATATATAACATTATTACCAAAATAACTACTGTGACCTAGCAGTAGTGGTTAATCTGCAAAAAGTGTTTTGTGGCTTGTTGAACACTTTTGAAAGTAAATAAGTGCTTGTTTTTCATAACAAAATGAGTGGTTTGCTGCACTTCGATGACTCAGGACAAAATAATGGATCTTGGAATCACTCATTGTCCTGTGTTGCCAGTGTAAATCTGGCCAAGATGCATAATGGCTGAAAGCTCTTGCAAAATTGGTGTCTGCTCAATGCGTTACATAAAATATATACTGCCTGAGGAGAGACAGCCAAGTCACAAATCTTACCACTGTCATTGGCATCCATGCTGGCTATCTCAGAACAAGTCAGCTTTCTGAATGTCATGAAAAACGAGGCTATGTCTCCAGGTCAGGACTGTGAGACATACTGTTACTGAAAACTTGAAGGGATTCTTGCATTTCCATTTGGAGCAGCTGGGGGGAGGAAATGAACTTTTAAGATGGACCTTGATCAGTTAATGAAAAAAATTGTATGCTATGACTGCATGTGACAGCAGAAAAGCAGACATAGTGACACAACAAACAGCTCTGCAGCTATCACCCTGACTGTTAATTCCTATTTTGTAGGTTAAAAAAAAAAAAAAAAAAAAAAAAAAAAGAACAAAATCATCAGGATTGTTGAGGTAGGACATTTTTATAAGCTGAACTTCACAGTTATTTTTGCAGCAGCAATTCCTTTATTACAAGGGGACAGAACACGAAAAGGCAAATAATATTCATTCAGTTCAGTCAGTCAAACCAGCACTTCCATACAAGCTCTTATGCAAACTGCTAAGGGCACTTCGCTATCAAACAGAATAAAAGCCAAAAAAAGTTTAAATGCCAAGTCAAACAAATACATCTTGCCAAAGACTCAAAATCATATGAATAAGGACTCAGGAGTTCAGCAGATTTGGAACATAATGCTTTAAGTCTTAGTCTCCAAATATACCTGTCAATATGGAGAAGAGATAATAAATTATCATAGCAGAACTAAGAAACACATGTCCGCATGTGAAGATTACAAAGGCTCTGGACTGCCCCTGCACAGAGTAAGGCTGTCTGTTTTGCTTATTTGGTTTTTATAGGTGTAGGGGCAATTGCACCGGCCAGGTTCAGTGGAGCAAGCACTAGCTGACTGCTGGTTTTTTGCACTTTCTTCTTGTTTTCTTCTAAAATCTAAAGAAAAGTCTCTGAAATCCTCAGAATTAAAGATATGACGGAAGGATAAAAACAAACCCACTTTTCAGAATGCTTGCCCAGATTCAGTCTTGTTCAGAGATACTCAAGAGAAGCAGAGACACACACCTTGCTGTTTTGGTTTTACCAGTTTCATGCGGGTGAAGCTCCCAGGGAAGGTGTAGTTAAGCAGGTCAGCCTGAGTCATTCAGCTGATTTTAGAAAATACTGTTCTAATATACCAGTATGGAACAACTGTGTGCTGGAGAGGCCTGGATTTTCAGTTGTCATGGAAACCAAGAGTTTTCTAAATGCTTACAAGAAATGATAGACTAAAACTACTTACTAACTGAAGCCCACGAGTATTTCTTGCTGCAAAGGCCAATTTAGGTTAGGGTAAGATTTTTCTTACTGTATTCTGAAATCCACACTGTGGACAAAGGTGAGGACTACCTAATGAGACCACAGCACATGGATGGAGCTACTGCTGTGGCAGAAAGCTTGATGCATTTCAGAGGCCAAATACTTTGAAATGCCTCCTGTTCAGGAAGGGGCAAAGCTTTGTCCTCTTAGACTGTAGGAAATCTCCCACACGTGCACTTTTTTTTTTTTTTTTAATAAAGGATAATAGAAGCTCTGTAAATGCAAACTTTCTTTCATACAGAAGGAACCTAAAATGGAGACAACATATGTGGTTTGAATTTCCAAACAAAACAGTTCAGAGATAGTCCTCAGAAGAAATGCAGCGTCTCAAGGGCAGTGTATATTTTGATTGCTTAGTCTTCTGAAAGTTGCAGTTAAACTAAGGTATATGATAAACCAAGACAGGAAAGTTTAATGATGAACCCACAGAAGTCAATAAAAGTTTTCCTGTTGACTGCGCTAGAAGCAGATCCAGTGCATATACCATTCATGAATTGAACAAATGGGTCCGAAAAATCAGGTTGGGTGCTTGAAAGATCAAACAAATACAGGAATAAAGTCACCTAAGCTGTTTCTGTGTGTAAAAAGGCTGTGGGTTACAGCATTAATTTTTTATAGTATATCTCTATACCCTGAATAACTAAATAAGCCTTAACTTGTGGAATCTTAATAGCCATCTCATTGCTGAAGTCTAAAGGAAATCCAGAGGAAACTTAATAATATTAAAAGTTATTTTAAAGGGAGTTCACATTGGTTTGAAGGATATTTTGCTTCTCACACAATATCCACCATTGTAAATTCAGAGGACCTAGATTTAAATTCAGAAAACCTCCACACGTCTTTACAGCCCTCAGTATATACAATTAATAGTATTCTTAAAATGTCTACCAGTAAGGTATTAATCTTTTACAGATAAAATTAAAATTCGGAAAGTCATTGGAAGAAAAAATAAAGAAAAAAAGTAAAAATATTCCCTCTAGAAATGAAGGGAAACTTGGAACTTTGTGGTAAGAGACTGGTTTGTCCATGTTGCAATGAATAGAGAAAAGTCTGTACAGTTTTTCATATCTGACTTGCAACAGAAGATTGAAACACATAGAAATTAATGTTACTGAATTATTTAATAGTAACTCAAACACATGAAAAGAAGAATTAAAGAAACACAAGTCTAAAAAGGCATTTAAAATGAAATCAGAAGCTTCAACAAATATATTTTTCCCTTGCAGTCAAAAAAGTAATTATCAAAATTGTTCAGAATATGTTGCCAATTACTCTGCTCCATAACTGCTAACTTTCTCAGTTCTTCTCTTGCCTTTGCTGGGCTCTCTGTCACTGGAAACATCTTAAACCAATTTAAAGTGCTACACCTGAATAAACATGTTGTAAAAGTGTTTATGTATTGAAGTGGGTCAGTTCAAGGTATGGTATTTGGCTGGAACTTCTAATTTCTCTTTTTACTGCAAAAGGGCTGCCAGAAGGAGGAAGTCTGAGCTGAATTAATACATTTGTTACCGTGGAAGTAGAATGGAAACTACTTTAACCACAAATCAAACTGCCTCTTTCATTTACGCCAGTGATAGAGTTTTTATAAGAAATATAGACTCTGGCATACAGCCACTGTAAGTTTGTGTTTGAAAAGGAAACCTATATGCTTATTTCTATAAGGTTTACTCTTATGCTTATTTGCAAGTTCTTTTTCAGGATGATTAAGTTAACAGTATTATACATTTGTGAGGCAGATGCTCCTTTGTCGCCTGGGTAGCAAACTTTTCCAGTCGGTTTAGAAGAATCCCCAGGCGCCCTGATGCTGCACAGCTCACATGGTGCCTATGCCCGTACCCTCCTGTTTAAAGGACCTCTGTGTCCCCCACCCAGCACAGCTGCACAGCTTCACATGACACTGTCTCATTTTCTGACGGTTGAAGGGCTCTGCATAATACACGTATGCACAAAAGTGTTTATGCTGCCAAAATAAATTCTGTTAAGAGCAAGGGTTTATTTGCTAAAATGTCACTGATGCAGTTTCAGTGACTTGTTTTGCTTTCTTTTCTTTTAGTGAGGTTTAGATCCTATAATATAGTGAGGTTACCACACAGCTCTGACTGAACAAATATTTTAAAGAAATATGCACATCCCCTGGGAACAGAACCAGCGTCAATAATGTACATATTTCAAACTCTGTTCTCTTGAATGACTGAATGCCTTCCTATCTTTACTAGTGAACGAACATCAGTTTGAGTAACACCGCACAATATTTATTTTTAAAGCAGAAGTGTATTTATTATCTACACCTCTAATTGCTACCGATCCACTTTGGGGATATAAGGTTCCACATCTCACACTCAAGTGATGCAAAAATTAGCTGACTGCATTACATTATCCTTTCTGTAGTCTATAGACTTTAGTGGGGCTCATTTATTTTTCCGTTCTATAGATGTGTACCTAAGACTGAATTAAAATATATGTGTAATGAATAAATTATATAGTGCACAGAGACTGAAATTTTATTCAATGACAAACTACCTGTAAAGCTGTTGAAACTTTTGTAAATTGATGAATTTTTTGTCTTTTAAGTTCTGTTTAACAAAATGCATTTAGGATTCTTAATCACATAAATTCAGGGTTATGGGCAAAATCCTTGCCATGCTTCAGTCAGCAGTTGAACTCCACGGCTTCAGGAGGGGCAGAAGTTCACCTTTTAACATACAATTCCCATTACTTTATAGGTCGAAGTATCAATGTTAAATCTGCTGGCCTAATTGGAAGACATGGGCCTCAGTCAAAGCAACCATTCATGGTTGCATTCTTCAAGGCAAGTGAAGTGCTTTTCCGTTCTGTCCGAGCAGCCAATAATAAAAGGAAAAATCAGAACCGCAACAAATCCAGTAGTCATCCGGAGTCTTCTAGGATGCCAAGTGTTGGGGGTAAGATGAAGCTATGATTTACTAGCCTGTTTATCAGACTTATGGGCACCTGCTCGAGCGCAGTAGTCACAGCAAGATTTGCTCACTGTCTGAACTGTCAGAAGCTGTGTTCCCCCTCCATTTCTACCTGCCCCTCTAGCTTTGTTTAAACCTCTTATGTTATGTTGGCCCTCAGTATGATCTACCTTCCGTGAGTCAGGTCACTTATATGTATCGTGGGCTCCTGGAGGGTGAAATGACCAAGCAGCTTTGGAAAGGCTGTATCTGAGCTTGAAGCTAGTCCTACATAGAAGGCAACTGGATGAGGTCTTTGCTATGCATGACAAAAGAGTAGAGAGAGTAGAGGCAAGGGTTACGCACCAGCTGCTTGTCTAGGAAGCCTCAGCAAAAGGTAGTGTTTGAACTCTTATTTAACTGCCTATCAGCTGAAGAAGCCAAAATGTAACACAAAAAAATTGAATATTGGAAATGAGGAAGCTTGACCAATCTGTGAAAGCCTAAACTGTTTGTGAGTTCAGATCAGCTGATGTGTACTGATGTAAATACACTGCGTTTCCTTGAATGGAGTGAATTCCATCCCTTATTTACCTGAAAGGTACTGACAATAGTGCATGTGAAAATGTTAGTCCCATTAGAGCCTGGAATAAATTTTGCTCCAGTTCTTTCCTGAGGTGCTCATTTCAGCTCGAGGCACAAAGTCACTTCCTAAATATTGTCACTTTTGAACAAAAATTTCTATTTTTCAGGGACAGGGTGTGCAATTGTATCTTTCTAAAAGCATGGCAGATCTAGTACCAGCACAGCAAAATCTCAATATAGATGCTATTCTTAAGCCACATGGATGTCTACAAGTAAGAAAATTAGTAATTAGTGGAAAGTATTCAGCTCTGGAGTGGAACTCATCTGTTTGAGGAGAACTGTTATGAGCATTAAGCATTACTTATACCTATCTCAGAACCTTGACAGCAGCAGATTAGAGACCTTTAATGGATAAGCCTTTCCCTGATCTTATGCACAAGGATGAAATTTTTCCTTAAAAACTACAGACTGCTATTGAGTTGCTAAAGAAATAAAAAAAAATTAATAACTTACCTTTCTAAATTTATTTAAAGTTTACCTGGTAATCTACTGGAATAAAATCCCATTTTAAGGTTAAAAGTCAGTATCAGAACCTATCTGGAAAAAAAAAAAAAAAAAAAAAAAGGGGGTTTAATGGGTTAATCCACAGCAGTAATTATTACTGCTTCAGTCGTGGGCTCATTTTTATTTGTATATGATGTACAGGTAGAAAAAATACTGCGCTATTTCTCTAGTTTCCATTGAGGACCTGAAACACAGTTCTTGAAGCAGATGACTTGAAGCTGCACGTGTTCCCTCTGCGGACACTAGCCTTTGAAAAGCCCCTGACATTTGTTAAGGCACCAGGTTTCTCTGTTTACAACAGGGTTTTGTTTGGGTTTTTTTCTGACTATTGTAAATTTTTTTACTATTCTGTATGACAATACAAAAAAGCTCATCTGCATAATTAACTTCTAACTTCTTATTTGTCAGTATTGCAGGGGAGCAGTTATAAATAAATAATGAAAGAATTCTAAAACTGGACAATTTCAGGGTTTTATAAGTTAAAAAAAAAATCACATATCCATAGCAGAACAGCATTTTTTAAATCAGTCATTATTTATATTGAGTAAATGTTCTATCTTCATTAACTTTTTAAAGTTCTTCAGATTTTTTTGAAATAATGCAAGTTAAAAATTTATTTGCCATCTTGTAATTTAGATGTAGCAAGCGTGCTCATCAGTTAAGCTTGCTCACTGGTGCTTGCTCTAAATGCATTTACTTCAGTAGATGAATTGAATCTGTGTTTTGTTTAATTCTAGTAAAAGCAGCATATTTTTTTCTGTAGAAACTATTCCTTCTATTTTACTGGTACTATATGATGCACCTCCCTATTTTCATAAAAGGGCTTTGGACTGAATAACACAACATGAGCATTTTCTTGTGGGTTTTGTTTGTTTGTGTTGCTTTGTTTTTTAAATACAGTCAAACATGATCTGTGCAACTGCATTAACTCCAAAATACAATCTTTTACCTGAAGGGTAAGTAATATTTTCTCTGCACAAAAAATATTTTTAAAAAGATTTTTCATGTTTCCTGGAAAATGACTGCTATTTTTGAGAATCACATTATTTTGGGAGAAGGGGAAATCATCTTTGGGAGAAGGGGAAATCATCTAAGTACACGGTACACACAACATAAATACCGTACTTTCAGACTGAAACCTATCTTTCTAGTCCATGAGGAAATGAGAATTGAAAAGATTTGTTAAGCCTTCGTGATTATAGCAGGAAAGCTGAGCACAAGCTCCCTGCTGGTTTATACTGGGGAAAAACTCAAACTTACACACTAGCAAATTGCATCAGCGTGAGAATTACCTCAGGAAGAGCTGTCTGTATGTCTCAAAACTGGTCAGTCTCATCTGTGCATGCAGTCATGCTCTAGAGCTGTTGTAAAACAAGAAAAATCAGAACATCTCTCGTGAAATGTGCGTTATGAAACAAATTTTCTCCTAACCTCTTTCAGCCCCCAGTCTCCGTTCCCCAGTCTCCGTAAGTGTAGAGGTACATCTCTACATATGTTGACCCATGCCAGATCTCCATCAAAAAAGACTATAGTTCAAGAACACCATGCTTTTAAAACAAAATTAGGTTAAGAAGCATTTGCACATGCAGTTGCATTAAAGGCAGGGATGTTGACCTCTGACTGGGCATGGAGGAAGCAAGATGTGAGCAGGCTAGAACAGGTGGTAAAGCTGAAGGCAGATATGTAACCACAGCCTCACACAGCAATATCCTCTGAAGCAAAACTGCTTGGAGCAGTAGCTTCTGCACCGTGACAGATTTGCTTCCATGCTCTTGCTTTGCAGTTTGCCTCAATAGTCTCCATATCACAAATGAACAAACTCCTTTTATTTAGATATCATTAATGATCAGTGATGGGACTTTTCACACTGTGTTTCAAAACACTTTTTAATAACTATTGCAACAATACTCATTAAAATCTGCAGATGAGCACACTGATGGCTACAAAGGCAATGTGCAGGTTCTATCCAGATTCTCCAGTGTGCAAAAAAGGCATAGAGAACACATTCTTGTTTCCCAGATCTTTGCATCTTTGCAGAACACAGTCCTTCCATGAGAAGAACCTGTTATCAAGGAATAGCTATGCACTTTTCCGCCTGTTCACCAACCCAGAAAATGGAGCATATGCTGCATCCCTGCAGGCTTGTGGGAGAAGGCTGATTCTCCTAGTTCTCTACAGCTTCCAATAATAAGCAGTGCTTTAAAATTATAATTCTTCTCTTCATGTTTAAACCACAGAAAAACCCAAAGAATTCTGCCCATCATCTTCCTCATGGCACGCTGTCAACAGACGATATTAAATTCTCATTCACCCCTTGATGCAAGACAGCGATGACATAAATGACACAGTGATGGGCAAATGTCACTGTGTGATGTAGGTTCTTGTTTTTAAGCTTGTTCCATACTCTTGTATCTACAGCATCGAAGTCAGACACTGACAGTGAAAAATGCTCATCTACATAACCAGAGGTTATGTAGCCAGACCCTGATAGGTATGCTGTCATTTCTGTTTCACAGGCTTTGATTACACTTCTCTCTGTAAGTCAATCCCAACTTTATTACAGTCATGCCTTCCTTTTCTCCTTGCTTTTTTGTTCTTCCTTTTCTGTTTGTTTTCCCCAGCTCTTTTCCTTTTCTTTTTTTTTCTTTTTCTCCTTCCCTTTGCCCTTGCCTTTTTTCATCTTAATTTTGCCTCTTGCCTTTTTTTCTTTTGCCTTGTTTCTGAGTTCTTGGACCTTGAGAAATTAGCTTTATTGTATTCTCAGCATGTCAAAAGGAAAGCCTCACTAGGCGACTCAGTTCTTCCCTTCCAATGGACAACACATGTTTTTAATTATTCATGAAGTTATACACAAACACAGCATCAAGAAAATAAAATCTATATGTGTCAGTTATTATAACAGCTGGGCAGTTGTTGACAGATTTGAGGTCAGCATCCCTGTGTTGCTAAGAACTTCAAGAGAAGATGACCTCAACGCAGTATAAAGACAGACACAATTAAAATTAGCATTCAGAGTCCACCTGCCTGCTATGCACAGATGATTGAACTGTTTATTACTCACCCAGTTGTATTTTTGTCAAACTATAGATAAAAGGAAAAATAAAGAAAACAAATCAAGAAAAGGCAATGTGTTCCCAAAGTACATCACATAATTCTTCCTTAAAACAAAGTCTGGCTAAATTTATTTTTTTTAGCATCTTCTAAAAGGAGTTACAATGTAATTGGGCACTAGAGGATGTCCACATTTAAATACTGAATAGCCACTTACACCAGGAAGGTCAGAAACAAAGCTACATAATTTTTGTTCATAATCCAATGAGATAAAATGCTTAAATACAGTGAGAAAACAATACTTAATTCTAAATTTCCTGCATTTTGTTGGCTGGTGTCACACTAATTAATTAAAAACACAGAACTTTGTGATAGTATATATAGGCCTATCTATATGTATTTATGTCCCTTGGGGAAAAAAAACCCAACAACACACAACCAAAAACAAACAAACCAAAGAAACTAATTAAATTTCTTACAGATTTTCTTGCCCTCCTTCCACAGCTCTTTCTGCTATGTAGGGGTTTGGGCCCCAACTGCAGTCCCTGAATAGCTGAGGAACAATGTTTTCTTAGTCACAATAGCCTACGTGTTTGATTCTTGACAGAATAAGCATATGGGTCTTGAAGCTACAGTATATGAAATTGAATCCTTGGCACCAGATCTTATTATAAATGTCACATTTGATACTTACATGAAATGTTACATTACACACAACATTTGCCTTATATGAAAGATAGAATTTGAGGAAGGAATACAGACTTGCCTGAGTCTCATTTTCCTCATAGGTGTATGGATTAGATGGTTTGCAAATATATGTCTACATATGAAACACAGATTATCTTATCAGGCGTTCTGGTGTGACTTCTCATCCACCACTGGTTAACCTACATTGAAATAATTCAGAGTATCCAGACAATGAAGACATCTATGCAATGACTTACATATTCATTATTCAGCCTTTCTCCTTTAACTGTAGGGACTTCTGTTACATTCTGGTGCTAAAACTTCTGTACACATTCTTAAATATGAGAATGTCATGACTGAGAGGAAACTGACAAAAGCAAAATCTTCAGAGTTCTTTTGTTTGCCTGCTTGGGTGTTATCTAAAACCAGATTGTGACTTTCCTGACTTTCTCATATTCATATCTTTCCCACATTTTTCAGTCACAGGTTTCTTTGCAGTGACTTGGATTCTGTATGACTGAATTTTAAACTCCCACTAACAGATGAAACAGAAAAGCTCAATATTTGTCTCCTATGAGCACTGATATTAATCAAAATCAATATACAAATCCCTGTGAAGAGTGATCGACGAAACACAGTTCAATGTTTTTTAAGTTCAAGTTCCTTTATTTTTCACTCCCTTCACCTTACTTCTAATGTACATGCAGAACATACTAGATTATTAGTAATAACTCAGCACAAAGTATGACTTAGAGTGTTTGCTTATATTAAAGGCATACAGATTTTTGAAAATTCATGTCTTAGGATGTCCTGCCTTGCTTCCACTAGCTGCTCCAAAAAGACACAGGACTCCCATAGGATGTGGGTGTATATATTGACTCTACATGCCCTGGGGTAACTGAGAGTACCTGAGCTGCTAGCAGGTAACTAATTAGCTGTGGAGAACCTTTAATGACTGTCATTGAGAATCAGTTCATGAACGGCTAGGAAAATACCATATGAAAGAAAGCAGTATTCATCTTTAAAAAGGAATGAGGATTTGAGGTATTATAGCTTAGAAAAACTATCTTCACATCTCTGGTGGCACTAGAACAAGTTATTTAGTATTGAAAATTGATATATCTTGACTTGTGCACAGCTTTTGACACAGTTTCAGCAGAGATATTTGGGCTCAGGTATATTCAACAGAAAGTAGGTACATAGCCTGTTTAACAAAAAAACAAAAACAAAAACAAAAAAACCCAAACCAAACCCAAACCAAACAACAGAAAAAGCATATTCAAAAAACATGTTACCAATAAGAGTAAAAATTGGGTGGCTGTTTTGAATGATGTCTCACTAAGTCTCTTCTGGATCTGATTCAGTTCAACATTTTATTGGTAATTTGGATGATTGATCATTACTCCCAGATCTGGTATCCTCTGTGAACTTGCAGAGAGCACACTGTTCTATTGTCCAGGTTACTAACAAAGACATTAATCAGTACTGGCACCAGTACTGATTCTTCAGGGACATCACTAGTAACCAGCTGCCAGCTGGACTTTGCACCACAGCCCTTTAAGCCCAGCAGCCCAGCCAAGTTTCCACCCGTTATATTCTTTAGCTATCCAAACCATATTTGACCAACTGTCTCTAAGAGTACTATGGAAACCATATCAAAAACCTTCTTAAAAGCAAAGTGAACACACCCAGTGCTCTTCAAAAGCCCAGAAAGCTAGTTAGGTCACCCCAGAAAACAATCAGGTTGGTTAGGCACAGTTTGAACTAGTAAATTGGTGCTGATTCTTCCCAAACACCTTGTTCTTCATGTACCTAGACACAACTTCCAGCAGAATTTGCTCCACAGACTTCCCAGAAACTGTGGTTAAGCTCATTGCTCTTCTTAAAGATGGGTGTGACATTTTCCATTTTTTAATCATCAGAAATATCCTCTCGTCACAATGAACACTCAAAAATGGCAGGAAATGACTTTGCAGTTATGTTGGTCAGCTCATTCCCCACCTTGAAATTCAGCCCTTTTGCTCACATGGACTCGTGTATCTTCAGTTTGCTTAAGTGGATCCTGACTCTATCACTGTGGTTAGAGCTTCAGTCACTAGGCTCAGGGACTTGAAAGTCCTGAGGGTAAATCTTGCCAGTAAAAAACAAAACAAAGAAGTCATTGAGTACCTTAACCTGTTCTGAGTCCTTGTCACTAGGTCCTCTGCCCTACTGAATAGGGAATCTGTATTTTTCTTAGTGTTTCTTTTTGCTATGAATATACCTATAGAAGTCCTTCTTGTTGACCTTCACACCCCTCACAAGTTTCAACTCCAGCTAAGCTTTGTCTTTCCTAACATCCATCCCTGCCTGTTCAGGCAATGTGTTTATATTATTTCTGTGTAGCTCATCACGATTCCACATTGATTTCACTTCCTATTTGAATTTTAACTCAGTCAAAAGCTTCCTATTCAGCCACAGTGGCTTTGTGCCGTACTTGCTTGACCTGAACATGAAAGTGGACTTACTTACCTTGTGCTTCTCTCAGAGGTTGTCCTGAGAGATCAGCCAGCTTCCTGGTCTCCTTCACCCTCCAGGCTAGCCTGTGATGAGATCAAGTGAAGAAGATCTCTGAACAAGTTGAAATCTGTTCTCTGAATCCCAGGTTTGCAATGCTGTTGTTGATCTTGGTAGTCTCTCAGAACCTTTTAACTCTACCATATCATGGTTCCTGCATCCCCATCATGTTGCAGTTTTCATCACCTTCCTTACCCCCAACCTGTTCTTTATTCACTGATTTGCATAAATGGAACATAATCCTAATGTGACTAGGCTGGAGTACCTAAAAAAAGGATCTGAAAGTGATCATTTGACAGTGTAGTTTTGCTGAAAAATTCCTGGTCTGGGATATACTGCTAGAAAATAATCCAGAAATTGTGGGAAACCTTCTATTTCACACTGTGTTCCATTTTGGCCGTCATATCTTCAGAAAGACACACAGAAACCGAAGAAAACCCAGGGAAGCAAAGATAGTATAGAATAGGATAGCTGTCAAGGAGCAGTTGGTAAATTTGCAGAAAAGCACCTTTAGGCCAGCTATTTGGAAGAGTTTTCTGCAAGGATAGTGAAGCACTACAACAGTTCATCTCACAGACTGTAGAACTCCCTTCCTTTCATTTTATGTGAAAAAGGCTTCGCTCTTAATTTTTCAATAGAGACCTTCCCATCCGAAGTTCAAGTCTTTTAATGTCAAAAAAACTTCCTAAAAAAATAATTCTATTCCTGAAAATGAAGATTTGTTACTTTTTTCAGTGTCTGGTTTGGTTTTTGTTTGTTTTGTTGTGAATTTCAGCCGACATTGGGGTTTATTGTTGTTCTGCCAGAATGGTTATTTTGGTCCAAAAAAGCCACTTTGAGCACTCTTGAAATGGACCAGAGGACACAGCCTGCCCTCCCTGCTCCATCACATGCATCACTGATGGCACTATAAACCAACTCTGGGGTGCTGATGTGGTGAAGGCATGCCCCTTCCTTTCCTGTTACTCAGGGACAGTAAGGAACATGTACTAGATTTTTTCCAGGATTAAAATTGTCCTGGGAGGGATGTATCGAAGGTTCTCTGTGTCTTCCTATCCTTCCACATCTCTGACAGTACAGAAATGATCAGGCCTTTAAAAAGCATCCTTTAGTCTACTTGTTTACGTTAGTATTACCAACTAAAGATCGTTAAGTGGTGAACACTTCCAGAAAATATGGTAAAAAATGAAGGAGTATAATATGTGCTAATGCTTAAATAACAGAATTTTGGAAATTCTTTGTTTCAGGACAATTTTTATCATTGCTAACTTATGTTTTGAATTGGGCTATTTTCTTTACCTGGCAGTTAAACTTGTGCCAACATACAGATGACTTCCCCATGTCTTGGATCAGGCTGTCACTTGTTCTCCTTTGATTACATGCGTACATATTATCAGAGTTGTTACCTAGCTAGCCAGCAAACAGATACCTAGTAAACCTGTTTCCTTTAATGCTAACTGCATCATTTCATGTGTGTACACAAATTGTATGAGGCTGACACTGCTGATTCTGCATTTCCAAGTTTACGCTGCCTTTACAACTAACCCTAGGAATATAAATGACAGTATGCTTGTTCCATTCCTTTGTACAGTTTGCTCAGGAGCTTCAAAATAGCTAAAACTTGTTGGTTCTAGCAATGCTTCTAAACAAAATTTTTTTCCCCTGTAGATTATAACACGAGCGAGCAAAAGCAAGCATGTAAGAAACATGAACTTTACGTGAGTTTCCGAGACTTAGGATGGCAGGTATGATTATAAATGCTGCTTCCCATCAGTTCAAATTGGGACAATCTGCTTTACAGACACCCATTATTTACAGTCTATTTTCTTCATGGTAATTGGTATTTCACTGATGAGAGACAGATTCTTTAAATGCATTTTGTAATTAAACCCTATCACTATCTCTTTACCTTTTTTGGTTGCTGTTCTTTCAGAGTTTGCATACATTACTGGCTTTACAATCTGGATTCATTCACATAAAGATAAATCTGAACTATTACTCAAAATATGAACAGATTTGCAGTAGATGAAACCAAAATACTCAGGCTGAGCAATTAACTTCTGAAATTTGCATTTGAAGTCTCCCTGGTTCAGTGCTGTCTACTGCAGGTCAGAGAGATTTCACTGGGGTAGGATCTGTAGGGAACTACAGCTTGGATCAGTGCTCATTGTTCTTTATAACACCATAGCTAAGTTTATATCATTTCTGGGGAAAACTCATCCTGCTATACAGTAACAAAAAAAAAGTACTTACAGTAAAAGGTTGTAAAGAGGCAGGGCATTATGAGAAAAGAAAATAGAGATCAATCTAGGTTTTTTTTCCAGAAAGCAAGGAGCTCTCTATAAAGAAAGAACAAGAAGGCCATCAGCAACCTATAACCTAGACATATTGCATATGTAGGTAAGAACTGAGAGATGGCTGTGCATTTCACATTTCTCTGAATTATTTTAAAACAATTCTCCAGGAGCAGAACAAGTCTATGAGGAGAAAAAGTGTGCTATCTCTTTAGTGCCAGTTCATCCTTTACATAGCTAGCTCAGATTCCCATATGCCCTCATTACTCTGCCTGGTATTTTGTAGTATATTTGTACTCACAGCAGCCTGAAGAAGTAGGTTGAGACTGTTTACCCAAGTCTGCAGAGCATAATAACACTGTCCACGGCCACAGAGCAGGCTTGTGGGATTGGGTTGAATGCAAGCTATGGAACAAATGAGTCATTATCTCTCTGTACATCACAGAATTTTCCAGGTATCAACAGTTTTTTCAGTTTTTGAAACAGTAATTCTGATATACCCCAAGATGTGCAAGGGTCTCAGATCAGTCATTCAAGGTGGCCATAGAGAAAAGAATGATTTTTTTTTTTTCCCAAAAAAAATACTTGCAGAATCCAAAGTTTCATTTGGAAATCCAAAGCTACACTGTACAATATTTGACCAGCAAAACTCAGAGTGAAATGAGATAAAAAGAAACAAAACCCAAGAAGTAGGTACTTAATCCTCTCTGCCTTTCCCACAGCACCTCCATTACCTTTGCCTGCCAAAGGAGGAATTCAGCAAACTAAACACATAGCTTTCATTAACATTTAAAATATTTTCCCTCTTTTCCCCATCCTGTGTTGCTAGAAATACTCAAAATTCATGATTCAGCGACATTCCAATGGGTAATCTCTAGCAACCTTCAGTCTCACGCAACAATACAATTAATGGTATTGAGTATGGTGAAGAAAGAGGATGCATTTTAACTACCGTTTTTTGCACCATGAAGTGCTTCAGATTTTTGATCTGGGAAGAAAAGTATTCTGATTAATGTATTTGGACCTTTAATCCCCCTTGTAGCCTCATTAGTTGGTATTCACTACAGATTTCTAAGTTTAACTTACATTTCATCTGAATTTTGCATGAAGAAAGCAAATACTTATTTTTTTGTCAAAAAAAAAATTAACATGCCACATCCTGAGGTTCATTTTGTCCTTGGACAAATCTTAGTTAGTTTAATATAGTTTTAAATTCTATGAGTGAGAAAAAATAAATAATTGAGTGGGTTTATTTCTTCTTGTTTTAGGATTGGATTATTGCGCCAGAAGGCTATGCTGCGTTTTACTGTGATGGAGAGTGTTCTTTCCCCCTCAATGCCCACATGAATGCAACAAACCACGCCATTGTTCAGACTCTGGTATGCCTCTGCTGATGTTGTAGTTGCCTGTTTGCAGTTGTGTCTGGGCATGGGGACTGTCTCCTCTCGTCTGTTTGATTATTTATGCATAAATTATAACCCATTTCAAAGACATGCTTTGATGATTATGCTAGAAAGAGGATGAACTGTCCAGAGTGATCTGTGTGGAAGGTGTTTCTCTTCCATTTCAAATGTAGTAACACATGAGAAGACTGTGTCATAATACTGGAGAATTGTGTAGACAAGAAACAAAGGGGCCCCCTGGTCCCACTTCCAAGAGGTTTTTTCAGCTTATTGAAACTCTGTGTTAACATCTACATGCTATACCTTCCAGAAATGTTGACACTTGGCCAGTCTGTGGACCTCTGTTGTCAACTGCTGGCAGAGATACTTATAGTGTAATTTAATGTGAAGTTTTGCAAGCAGATGCATTTGCATGTAAGAAACTTGTGTTCAGCCATGCCTGGCTAACAAATGCAATTTTTAAATGTGTGTTTGAATCTGTTGCTCTGCCTGGTACATGTAAAAGGAGATTTGCAGCCAGCTTTCTGCCTCTGCTAGCTCTTACGTTAGACCTGTGCATCAACTGGAGCAGCCAAAAAGATGATAGTTGAAGCAGCTGGCTAGGAAAACCTACAGAATTCAAGACCTTTAGAATACGCCTAAATGTAATGCTGAAAATCTGATGTCTGGTCATGAATTTTCACATATGCCAGCTGAAGAACTGGCTCTGAACAGCACCAGTATTAGCAGAATGATTAAGAAGAGAAATGAGAGATAATATACAAGGAGAGAGTGGGAACACAAAATCAGAACAGGAAAGGGTTGCCATCCTTAATTTGTTTCTGGAAAGGTCAAGGCACTCAACTGCAATTAGTTAAACATGGGTTTAAGGTTCCCTCTGATTTAAACTGATGATTGGAAAGTATCCTGACCATCTGACAATGATGATGAGTCTGTCCATGGTTGGCAATCTTTTTCTTTGATTTTGACAGAAAGAAATCTGGGCCTGAAAAATCTTTCCCTTTCAGGAATGAGTGCAGCTACTACCCTCTTGGGGATCTCCCCACCTCCAAACCAACCCCCCCCACCAAAAGTCCCAGAAACAAACAAACAAACAAACAAACAAACAAACAAAACAAAACAAATAGTTTTATTTCTTTCTGATAGAAAACAAATTGTGTGTCTTAAAATGACAAGTATTTCGACATGAAAGAGTCAGTTTTAAAACCTCACCATGCGCTGAGACCTTTTCCTATACATTCAAATTTTCATGTATGCACCTTCTCCAAGTCCAGCCACCAATGCAACATTATTCCTCTATACCAGAATTCGAGTCAGCAAGATTTACAAAAAGCAGGGGAAATGTCAGAGGCTGAAAATAAATAGAAGCGTGGTAAGGGGTTCAGGTGAAAGGGAACAGCAAATGCCAGTTGGCAAGGAACCGAGCAACGTGCCTAGGAGACGAGGAACAGCATATATGCAGTACTGAGCTGAAAAGAAATAGGTCAGCAAAAGAATAGTTTAGCATTATGCAAACATTGCCCAGAAAAGTTGCCAATATCAGTGAGATCCCCAGGTTAGAGTTTCCCCCTGCAATTATTAACTGTTAAAGAAGAAGTGGCCCAGTGCTACCTTCTCTTGTGTGTCTATACTTTACAAAAAAGGGTCATTTCCCATTGTTAAGAAGTTTGTTTAGGTTTTCCTATTTTTTAAATTGTATACTTAAATTTTCCCCCTTTTTATGGCCTTTTTGGAATTGTGTGCCTCCCTCTGCATGTACTATATATGCATACAGTTGTGCAGCCAAAAAGCATGAGGCTAATTAAATTTTAACTGCACATAAATTAGATGAGATAACAGTAGTTGAATGCTTTCTGGTTTAAATTATACGAAATTCAGATTTACACAAGGTGTGCACATGGGGATGGCTTGGGAAACAATTATTCATACACCCCACCCTAATCCAAATGTAATCATCTCCCAGCCATACTGATTACACCATTCTAAAAAAGCCCACTCTTTGGGTTGGGAAGTGATTGTTCCTTGGTACCCCTCCAAACTTTACTAACTTTTTTTTTCTTTCTTTTGTAACAAGAATAGCAGAAATGCTGGGCCAGTACCTCTCTCTCTCTTCTTTTTCTGAGACTGAACTTAGGCAGACAGACAATATAGGTGCATATAAATACCAGACAGACTGCATTTAATGAATGATATAAACTTTCCTCTCCTCCCTCACTTCCCAGCACTCTCAGAACAGGTGCTGGAGTAGCACTGACCTCTTGGTCCTGCAAGTCAGTGGATCAACAGGTTGACTCGCACTGACTTTCAGGCTCACTCTTGAAAATGCTGTGAGCGTTACTGTCATGTGGGGCTAGCAGGTCCATGGAGCTCCCAGCCGGGGTGGCAGAGGCTGGTGGGACCAGGAGTTATGGCAGGGCAAACATCTGCCTAGAGAAGGCACAGTCATTCTTTCCTCCAGTGCTTTGCTATTCATTTGTTAAACTGTTTTTAAATGTGTGTCTAAACCATTACTAAACTGCTACTTCAGGATTTATTATTGCTCATTTCAAAAGACCTTCTCATGGTAACAGTTATGTAAAAATCGTTTCCTGATAGACTGTTCTCTGTTGTCTGGCAAAGGCTCTGGGCTTATATCACTGCAAGACAGATGGCTCTAACAGATTTACAAAGACTTAACATACAAATGAAACCTATTACTGCTGAAGTTTTCATCCATGCCTTAATAATCTCTTGCCCTCTCTATTACAACTCCCTTTATTCTGTCCTCCCCAGTTTCCAAGTCTTCGGCATGTGTAGAATATTACATCCAACCTTCTTTCAAGTACAAAGAACTTGTATTTCCCCCATTTTCAGATATTTCCACTAGATCTTGTTCACTCTGGGATACTGTTCAAAACCCTTTTCCTTCTTTTTAACCTTTCATTGATATATTTCAGCCTAGTGAACATAAAGCCGCCTCTGCCTCAGTCCTTTCCCCAAACCTTCTGTCCAGCTGGCACCCAGATTACGAATTAATTTTGACTTCAGTGGAAGTAGAATTGGATACACGGATACCTAGATAAGACTTTAAAATGCACTCATGCTGTCTGAGAACGCACATCTTACCATTTCACAGGCTGAAAACAATTTCAGTATGAGCCTTTGCCTGCACAGCCTTTGCTGTCTGCAGCAGACTTTCCCCCACACTGAGACCCTGACACAGGAAAGCATTTCAGCACGTGCTGGGGTCCCGGTGAGACCTGGGACTTGAGCCTGTGCTTCATTTTAAGCACTGTCCTCAGCAGAGATGGTACTGACAACACGTTTAAGTGTTTTCCTGAGCAGCTGCCTAACTCCAACTCTTTTCTAAATTTCATCTGAAAACCAACTTTGTGTCTTGGCTGCTCCTCCTCATTTATCTCCCCATCTTCTATTATTGTATAACTCTGCCTGAGCAATTGAAATCAGAGCAACATTCTGGAGGTAAGCTCTGCTTTAAAGTTGCTAACTGGGGAAAATCTGTAACCACAGCCCTCTCTGAACTGCAAAGACATGTTTTGCACTGATGTTGTCCTTGTACCTTGCTGTTTGATATATGAGCTATGTATTTATCTGTCTTTCAGGTTCACTTGATGTTCCCTGATCATGTACCAAAGCCATGCTGTGCACCAACAAAACTGAATGCAATCTCTGTGCTCTACTTTGATGACAGTTCCAATGTTATTTTAAAAAAATACAGGAATATGGTCGTGCGTTCATGTGGCTGCCACTAGAATAAAAAAATAATCTAAAGCAGAGGGGTTTATTCAGAATTATAATAAAGTCAAGATATAAGCCTTGCTGATGACAAGGCAGGCCTAAATTTATTCCATTTCATGTCATCTCTCATTTAAATGTACAGTATAATGTATATAGTAGCTCTTATTTATTTAAAAGTATATCGTTTCTTCTGTATGAGCAAAATTTCAGAACCATTTATTTTATGGGTCACCTCACTATGCAGTAGAACTTCACAAACTAATTTTTCAGTTGACCATACTGGAATCTATTTAATTTCATTTCACTACTTTAAACTAAAGACCTTGTATAGATTTTTTTTTAAAGGTAGAAAGTCCAGAACTTCTGTAACAGCTTCGTATTGTTAAAGAAACTAAAATACATTTGGTCATATTGTGCCAATGGAAACTGTGGCGGGGTATTTATTTAGAAAAAGGCACAGAAAAAAAACTAAACAAAACTGCTTGACTAAACGTGTTTTTTCTTTTAGAAGTTGTGCTCCATTAGAAAAAGTGAAATATTGAACAGTGCTTAAGTAAATAAATAGTAGATAGAAAACAGAAGTGAAAAGATTGCACATAATTGTCATAACTATTTTCTTTAACAAGATGAGTGTAACTGGAGGAGTATGTTACTTCTTGGCTTGTGAGCTGCAGTTTGCAAGAGGCTCAAAGCTACAGGAATTCTATGGAGACACTCTCGCCTCTATGACTTTCCAAGTTAACACTAGAAATTGAACTACAACATTCTTACCTCAAATCATATCAGTCTATTACCTATTACACTGCTCTGGCAAATATCTTTATAATAACAGCACAAGGTAAAAATCAAACAAAAAACCCACACAACCTTCCCATTATATACACAAATTAATGTATACACAAAATATACAGAGGACAGGGTATGGAAGGGCTTTGCTTTATTTAGCTCCCACTTTTTGGATGTGTTTTCTGAGCCTGCGAGGGAAGGCATGGGGGAGGTAGCAGTTGCCACCTGCTTAATCAAAAATCTTGTCCCTGATGGTTGTTTTCAGGCAATGAAAAACACCTTTCATAATGAGCCATTGGGTAATTTGCAGCCTACTTGCCAACCCATCTGCTTTTCTATCAGGTGGAGATTGGTTTAAATCATGAGGCTTAAGATGGGATATCTTTCCTTTTTTTTAGCATTAACTATCGTAACTGTAATAATTCTTAAAACCATATACATAATTTTTAATCTCCCTAAATTTTTGGCCTCATATGAAATCCTGCGGTTGTGAATTGAACAACTAATTCCAGATTATCATTCTCAGCACCAATACCCATATGTTTATTTTGAATTAACCACATGTAATGTCTTTGGACATCCCTTTGTTTCAGTGTTATGAAAATGGGAAAATACAAACTCTGTTTTCTCTTTATTACGTGGCTGATTACAATATATGCTTTTATCATGAGTTGCCTTGATTCAAAATGCTTCACTTAAACAGTTCTCAGAGAGTTGTTAAAAAATGAATAGTTATTAAAAAATGAACATATCAATTTCTCCTTAGACAATCTATTCATGTAAACTCTGACTTCTCCGGTTATTTAAAACATATTTCATAAAACTCAGATTATTACAGACTGATAAAATCAGCGTGTGTGTGTGACTGTGTGTATGCATGTGAATGTGCAACTATCGTTTTTTGCAGAAACTAATTTATTTTATTTTGCTATTGGAGTAATACATAAATCCTTTTAATGCATACAGGTGGTTTTTTTTAAATAACAGTCCTGATTTCAGTCTTGGGACCTCTTTCCCCCAATACAGCCGTTCCATTTTACACTTCCATCTCTATTTTATACTGACATTACCTACATATCTACATTTAGCTGCAGTTCATGCACAAGGGTGTATAGCAAAATCCAATGTCTCCAAATGAATTACCATTGCGGAACAGTGAGATTCCTGGGTTGTCTTCAAAAAATTTAATGGTTTCGGTATAAAATGGGTAGGTGGATATGCTTTTTTGAACTCAATTTATTCTATATGGAATCTGATAGAAACTACATTTTGGGTACATTAAGTAATATATTTTTAAATAATGGTGTACCATTTTGAGAATAAGAAACTGAAGATTATTGTTATATTGTTCTTTAAAATATGCTGTTGTAATATATTCCTATATTTTGAGACATAATAAACCTGTAATACTATTTTATTTTGCTGTGATTTTGCTTTTGAGACACGTGACAAAATGACACTGACGTCATATATTCTTTTAAAGGTAAAAGCATGAGATCACCAATAATTATGGATAGATTTTGTTGCAGTTCATTTCTTAGTACAGACGTTTTGCAAAATTACTTTTGTACTGTTACTTAACTGCAGCTGGTGAACCATCTACACTATTAATAAAAATCACGCCTTCAAATCATACCACCAAATGCTAATACTCTACTCAACATATACTAGAAAGGAGAAATGGTTTTAAAAAATCTCCATAAATCCCTAACTGGTCATTTCTCTGTTTGAAAGGAAGGATAGTGACACCACACCTTCTGCATGCTATGGATAAGCGTATATATGTGTATTTTCAGGTAAACTTGTTCAGGTAAGCCCTTCTCCAGTAGTACCTAAGGCAAGGCTTTTTGAGTTTTAGCTTGGTCCTGTCAAATACCTGTTATTTGATATATATTTATACATAATATATGCATATATATATATAAATAGAATGTGTATGTAATTATATTACATTATAATATTAAATATATACTCATTTCTACAGATACATGCATTTCTATAGTTAAGAAGACCATTCCATTATCATTTAGAAGAAAAGAGCTTTGCTCTTTTTAAAGTTCTTTAAGCTTTCTACATCCTTAACAACTGAGAAGAGTCTAAAGGGCTGAAAACCAGAAAAACAAAAGCAGCTCTGTACAGAATTAATGTTACATTATGGGTCAGAGCTATGGGTCTTTAACTTACTCATGTTAATACCATTGCTACACATTCTGGGCCAAAATCAAATGTTTACAGGATATTACTAGTGACCACTTCTATGCCTCAGGAGTACTCGCCCAGTGGAAGTCAAAGCTGAGAGATGAACAGTATTGCAGTAGTGATTTTATTTCCCTTTAGAAGCACATTGTTCTCCGAGTGTGACTCTGATGTCCAAGACAAGGTGGACTCTGCCTGACTGAAGTATGGAGCATTTATAAATTCTCTGATGTGCTAAGCTGTGAACCCACATAACAGTCTCCTTCAGTTAGACCACTTGATGTGTCTCTCTCCTTTATCCAGATGCCCATTTTCACAAAGTATTTATAGGGTCAAGTTTTTTCTGATTTTGCCCAAAGGTTTCAATTTCATTATATATATATCAATTTCAATAATAATAAGGGAGCAGGGGTGGCTGACACTTGCTGATAGTCAGAAACATGCTTGCTTGGATTGTATTGGCCCTTTTTTGGTTTTTTTTTGGTACAAGATCAAGCTAAAACTTGAATTCATATAAAGCAGTCTGGTAGCTGACAACACAGCAATACATCCAATCAGTACAAAACTCAGCTAGAAACATCTTGGACAGACATTGGCATGGATGTCTTTAAGCAAAAAGGATGATCCTTCCTTGTTCTGTTGTCACCCGTCTGAAAGGCTGTCCTGACCACACGACTTTTACAAACCCATGACTCTCCCTTCTGCAGTGGCCTGTTTAAGCTTTTAGGTAAACGGGCATTTATGTCGAGTGATTAGGTAGGTAATATAAATGGAGCCATATGAGGAGCTCAGGTATCTTCAAGAATAAGAAACCAGTCCTTCATAGCTGCACAGGAAAGCACAGCTGTTTATTTTGCATATTGGCACCTACAGAACAGTAAAGTCTTTATATTATGATAGGAGTCAACTGTCAGACAATTTGGGGCCTCATTTCATTAAATGGTATATACATGAGTGCTGTGAGTTACATCTATACTGTAGACACCCAAACTGGGACTTTCATTAGGGACAACGTAGAGAAATTGCTCTTTTGGACTGCAATCCACCTATGTCTCTCCAAAGACTACAAAGCGGGTTTAGGGCAGTGGCTTTGCTATAGACCTTGTCTGAGCAATTGTAGTCAATGACAATCCCTGACACCTTTAAAGTAACGTTATGATGTTGAAAAATTTTTATTGGGATGTTTAATTGGAATGTGAAGCTTTGAGAAATCTTTTGTTATGATGGGATGTCAGACACTTCCATTTTGGAATATAATTCTCTTTACTATTTACTTGGAAAAGGTTGGATTGCTGACTGTGTATTTCTTCTGTTCTGCTTTTGTTGTCAGCTCCTCTTCTGAAACAGTTTCATGGTAAACTGACTTTGACTCAAAGACAGATAAAAAAGTGGTTTAGGCTTGTACTCATAAGATTCTGAATTGTTTCACCAATAACCAAAGGATTTTAATAACCAGGACTTTATAATTACATTCTTTGCAATCTCTACGAACTTTCCTGCTCACACATTCAGCTGTGCATAGGCAGAAACTGACATGTGGTGCCTGAATGATGAACAAGCCACATGTGAATTATACAGATTTATCTTTTACTATCTCATCTGCAGTCACAGAACTTGCAAACTGTGATTTACAATGTGTTACTAAATTCTTACTCACATGGCTTGAGCAAGAGATTGATTAAAAACAAAAGAATAGTCAACTAAAAATACAACAAAAAACAGTGAGAGGAGGTTTTCTTGCCATCTTAATTCAAATAAATCAGCACCAAACGTGGTACATGGGGGATCGGGAATCTCATGTGAATTAACTGAGCCTTTTGTATTCTGTTTTCCATATTTACAGCACATGACACAGACACTTCTCCTGACTGCTATATTTCCAGCTAAATACTTTTTGTTCTGTTCCTCCACTTTTTTGCTTCCAGATGGGCACCATCAATTATTATTATTAATATGAATGAAGGTATTTTCATTGCTTTAGCAGATGTTCATGTTTTCAGAAGAAGTATGTGTTATTAGTATTGCTACTTCACAGGTACATAGAAGTGGAGAGGCTTGCCTAAGAGAAGAGCAGATGAGAAGCAGTATAGGGAAGACAGCCAGACCTCCAGCATCCCAGTGCTCTAACCCCTATCCCACACCCTTGGTGGAGTAATGCATACACTTGACACTCCTGTCCCTGCAGCTCATAACTTTAAGGGATGATGGGCAATCTTAGGCGGTACTTGGAGCTCTATTTTGCATTTACCAAGTACTTTTCTAGTTTCGTAATTGTGGAAATCTGGGCAGTGCCTGATAAAACTGGGGCATGTGCAGAGTGGTCTGTACCTTTCCTGTGTTGGGGTGGTTGTATTTTAAAGCTACTTCTAGGGAACCAGCTAAGATGCCCTGGAAACAGATCTTGGATCACCTTTTCAACAGCATTGTAAATCTACACCAGTAGAGTTGAAGGCAGCGATGCATCCCTCCCTTTTCCTCCTTGCATTTTCCTCCTGCTCAGTGGGAAGTTCAGCGGTGTGTTAAGACTGAGACTGTGTTAATATGTGTGTAGCAGGGGATCTGAGGGTGGATGTTGGCTGGAGATATGAAAGCGATATATATTTTCTAAGGAACAACTCTCTCAGAGAGTAATATTGAAGCAGAGACATGGGAGCAGGACCCTCTCTGTATAACTTGTTCTGGTCTCTTCTGGGTCTCCAACTGTGAACAGAAATATTTGTAAAAATAAGAAAGCTTTTTAATTAAATTGCGAGGATAAAACTTAGAGGGGTCTCCTTCTGGCACCTCTGCCCCTCATAAGTCCTGCTACAAAGAAATCCAGGCTCAAACCCAGAGCAACTCAACTGCACGGAGACCAAAAGTTGGATGAGACGTGGTAGAGGAACACGGTACATATATCAAACTCACTAAACTGATCTAATTGGAAAACAAAGTTTTTCATGCCTGATTATTTTCTTGGTTGTTCAGCTGCCTCATATTAACTTGCCACAAGAAAGTGTGTTCCCTTTTATCCAGGCCAATTACACATCCACCACTGGGATTCCTTTTCAAAACTAGTGTTTCTCCTTTAACCTCTGCAACGGCTCTTTTCAGACTTCTCTGCATGTTATCTGTTTTATTATTCAAGACTAACAGCTCCCACAGGGAATGCTCTTTCCTAGACTGTGCTGCAGGGATGGAACAAAGACAAGACCTGCCAAGTCTTGTTTAATTGGGATGTGAATCTTTGAGAAATCTTTTTGCTCACTTTTTCTTTCTCTTTCACATGCATTTGGGATTTTTCTTGGTTTGCTATCTTGGTACGAGTTCTTGTGGTTAAAGATAAGTAAGTGCATAGGGTTCCACGAAACCTTCCTGTGAAAAGTATTTGTGCATTTAGCAAGAAACAAAACATCGTAATTGGTTCCCTCTTTCAAAATGGAATTGGTATAGCTAGCAAAAAACTTGCATTCCCCTCAAGGAAACAGCGTTTAGCAAACTACTGAGCCTGGTTATATTTCATGTTTTGAAATCTGTTAGTTTAGTTGAAATAGTTGCTAATTAGCAGGACCTACATTGCTTTCCTCAGGATATACATCCAAGTACCAGATTTTTATTCTCAGATACGTTGGTGTAAATACAAAATCTATCAAAATTAACAGTGCCCTTGAAATACTTGTAAACATATTTCTGATTCTTTCTGTTTATCTGAATTGGACAGTGAGGTAATGAGAAAGTTATTCATGCCAGAATACAATTAACTGCTTAATTCTCAAATTTCTTCTCCTTATAATCAAGCCCTTATGCTTTTGCTTTTTCCTGTCACCCACCTACAACAAAAAAACGGTTAAAGGTCACAGCTTAAAATTCTGAGGAAAGATTTTCATGCTTCAGAATGGAATTGAATGTGGAAAATCCCAAACATCATTTAGATGTTTAAAAAAATATCATCAAAAAAGTTTTTAAAAAGATCATCGCTGCTCTGCAGAGCCCCCAGCAGTGCCGTGGAAGTGGCTGCTGGGGCAGGACAGCCTGGGCCATGTCCGAGCCTCGCAGAAGCCCCAGCCTGGCAGGGGCTGCAGCCGCGAGGAGACAACGTACCCCGATGAGGAGCCAGCGGCTCTGGGGACTGTGACTTCCCACATTTGTGGAAAGGAGCCTGGAAGCTGCAGGGTTCCCTTCTCTGACACAGTCCAGACATGAGGGCTGCTCGGGAGCTCTGCATCTCTGTATTCAAGGCAGGGAAACAGGAGAGGTGTCTCGCAGAACAGTGCACGGTGGAGCCCGCTGAAAATGCCTGCATTTAATCAGAAAAGTGCTCAAAGATACGGCTCTATTTCAATGACAGAAAAGCATTCATTGGGAAATTCCCACACTGGCTAAAATTTCTCCTGACATTTCTGAGTGAAGCTTCACTGACATTTTCACAGAGGTTTGCTCATTTTTGGCAGGAAAGAATTTGACCCCTCTCTTCAATCATGTTACACCCCATTTCCACTGACTGTCTCTAAGTCTTTTACCATTCTCTTAGTTTTTCCCATGATGTAAATACACACTGCAGTAGAAGCAGTAGTGCTCCTCCGGATTTACTCTAGAACAACTAAGTAGTGTTGCAAAATGCTTCCTACAACGTTTTCCTCTCACTCCTCTAAAACTTTCCCCTTAACTGACCTCTGCTGTTGAAAAAGCTGTAAGAAATGAGCCAAATAATAATTGTCAAGGCAGGAATCAGGTGACACACATGTATTTACATTTTTTGAATTAGGCAACAAAATGTAATACTCAGCTATTGTACACTCTCCTTCCAGTGATTACTTCCAAAGCACTGGCCCATCAACCTTCCAGGACAGCAGTTTGCTTCAGCGTTCAAGCAATGTCAGGTTAATCAAGCTGTTTCAGCTCACAACTACGATTTTTGCAATGTTTTAAACAGAATGCTCCACTAGAATTTTACACAGTACAGTAATGTCCTTCAGAAGTGCAGCCAGGAGCAGTAACCTCTCCATTAACATACCTGGATCATGATGAGGATACCTGTCCATAGCTGTATTTTCAGTATGTAAATGTACATTCTTTATACTCTAGATATTAAAAATGATACTATGGCTTTTCTAGTGAGGAAGAGAACTCTGTCAGATGGTAAAACCCATCTGTGGTGTTTCCTGCTTAATGGTTCTGCTTTTTTCTCTATAATGTGGTTTCCACCATTGCCCAAAGCCTCCAGAATCCATCTCACTCATCACATCAATTACTGCAATTAACTTTCCTGTGGACTACTCTAATCTCAGCATTTCTAAACACCCATTTGCTATGTGGGTAATTACTGTGCTTATTTACATGCAACCAGATGTTTTGGTAATTATATTCTTGTTTGCTCTTTTTCCCACCAACATCAGCTTTTTCTCCTTCACAGTCACCCTTTAATCTTTTTACATTGCAGAAAATGCAGTATACTCTTTATGAAAATTTGGGCAACATCCATTTTTTCCTCTAGGAAGAGAAAATTAAGTGTTTCTACGGCTAACCCTATGTGACACAGAACAGCAGTTCTGTGTAGATACTTGAGCTAAGCCTGCTCCAGAGGCAGTGCAATGGTATTACTGCGATTTCCAGGTTGTTTGCAATACCAGCAGCAATTCAGTCAGAACCTGTACCTTGACATGGAAAGATGCTGTATGTGGGGAGAAATACCTAGAAACATTGTTGATCATTCGAGGGTCTCTGAAGGTAAGGTCAAAATGAGTTTGCAAAAGTCTGTGAATCACAATTTGAAGCGTATGCTTTTCTGTGTATTTCCCTTTTGATGTAAACAGTGCAAGTAAGCCAAGCTGTCGAATCAAAGGGTCTTCCAGTGAGTGCATTTCTGTAAGGTGTGCTCAGTGAGACGCTGAGCATCAGCTTGCATTGAAATCAATTTTCAATTTACACTTGGGGGTTTACTTTCTCTTGAGCCTGACTTGTATACTTTGGTTTCCTGTAGAGCCCCAGCTGCCTTAGAAGTTCTAATAGCACCATCTTCTGACTAACGTCCTGTCAGGAGTACTTCTGAGTAGTTTTATCTTTGGTTCATTGCATCTCTGAGGGTCCTACTTTTGCAAAAAAGGTGACAGCTCTCCTGCTGCATGCAGTCCTCCAAAAAGGCAGTGAAGTGGTTAACCATGGTAGATACTGAGCAGTACAATCATCTGTGAGGAGCTGCGAATTCCTTCGCATTGGCAGCCTGATGTTGAAATGTACACACATTTCCAATGAAAACGCTGAGAGAATTAAATGAAAATAGAAAATGTTCCGCTGACATTTCTGATGCTGGCTCAGTTTTATATGAATAAGAGCCACTGACAGCACTTGTCTTCTCAACCTCTTCCAAGGTCAAGACTGTATGTTAGATATTTTGAAGAGTTTACTACAGTATAAATACTGTCCAGCTAGTAAAGTTTTAACCTTATATAACCTTTGTTTTGTTATGCACAAAGATATAAATCTACAAAATGGTTGGAGGTATTTTCCCAGAGGAGTCCATTTGAATAATATTAGTATCACATCTACTTTAACTCTTGGCTATATTCTAGTACATACGGGTCTTTTCTTTCCATTTTAGCCAGGACAGTAAAGAAAAACCAGTAGTGACTGGCAGCTGACTATCAAAACTATTTAGTCAATTAATTGTGGAAAGGCTGTGGATTGATATTTGGAGTCACGTATCCAGTTCATTTCATATAAATTATTAAAACTCAAGGTACAGTTTCAAGGGCACAAAACCAGAGGCGTGTGTTACATTTATACAAGAGAAAGAGAAGGGCTCAGAAGTTCTGGATTGTTTCCCTGCTTCTGTCACTGGTTCACTATGAAACTTTGGGAACCAAATATTCCATATCTTGTTGTATTTGTTACGCATTTAGTGAAATTAATTAGATTTTGTCAGACTTTTTGACATTCAACTCTGTTGAGCAGAGCAGAAATAGTGCTATTTTTGGCATTAGATATTGTTGGTTTATTTCTGAATTCTAGTCTACCATACACTTCTTCTTTGTGATAGGTCAAAAATTTACAAAAATACGTTTACCTCATTCAGTTCTCATTTGTAATACAGTAAGAGCATTTATTAATATCACAGAAGAATTAAGAGGATAAATACCTTAATAATAATGAGGTACTCAGATACATCCACAGTCGTCTAAATGCCCATATGTTATTTGTTTATATGCACCATCTGATACATTTCCCCATTAGGATATTGTACGCGTTACTCACCTGGGCTCTTCTCATTTTTTTTTCTCCAATATGCTCACTTGAATTCAAGGTAATAGTCTGTTCCATCCTAAAGAACTCATTTAGTCATTACCAAAAGAGGTTATTTGCTCAGTCTATCCATTTTTTTTTGTTGTTGTTGTTAATTCCTTCCAAGTGACTGTCCTGGTTTTGGTTGGGATTGAGTTAATTTTCTTTTCAGTAGCTGGTACAGTGCTGTGTTTTGGGTTTAGTGTGAGAACAATGGTGATAACACATTGATGTTGATAACACACTGATGTTTTCAGTTGTTGCTAAGCAATGTTTATACTGATTCAAGGACTTTTCAGTTTCTCAGCCCCATCAGCAAGAGAGCTAGAGGGGCACAAGAAACTGGGAGGGGACACAGCCAGTACAGCTGACCCAAACTAGCCAAAGGGGTATGCCATGCCACAGAACGTCATGCTCAGTATAAAAATACGTGTGTGTGTGTGTGTGTGTGTTGGCTGGGGTCTGGGGATCGCAGCTCAGGGACTGGCTGGGCATCAGTCAGCAGGCGGTGAGCAGTTGAATCATGCATCACTTGGGTTTTTTTTCTTTTGAATTGTATTCCTCTTTCCCTCTCCTTTTCATTACAATTATTGTTGTTGTTATTAGTATTATTATAATATTTCATTTTATTTCAATTATTTCAAATTTCAAATAAGTGTTCTTATCTCAACTCAACAAGTTTCACCTTTTTCCCCGATTCTCACCCCCATCCCACCAGCTGAGGGGGGGTAGTGAGTGAGCAGCTGCGTGGTGCTTAGTTACAGCTGGGGTTAAACCACAACAGTGACTTTCTCCAGTCTCTGAAATATTAATGTTCTTGTTCTCTGAATTTTATACATGTGAAAAAGTCTGAGAAACATAATGTGCAGAGCTGATGGCTCACTGGAACTGAGAGGAATTTTCACTAATTAGTAACATGTGGGATGATTCATTGCATTGTAGAACCCTTTACAGAGGTTTACATGCTAATGCAAGGTGCAAGGCAGTAGAGAACTGGAATAAATGCCTAAATATACATTGCTGTTGTGTTGGTCTTCATTTCCCTGATGACTTTGATCTATGAATGAATAAGCCAGGCAGAAGTACAGTTGGTTATAGTAAAATTCTTTACTGTATAGCTCATTTGGTCTATTCATTGTCTGTCACTAGGAACTGAAGGGTTTGGGGCTTACACACTGTCAGTGCCATCTACAATATGCCACTCTGGAAGCCTATCTCCTAAATCATGGTGAACTTGCTGGATCAGGATACTCACTACTACCATTTCTCCATTTATTTTCAGACCAAAAGAAAAGGTAGGTGTAACTGTAGACCTCATTTAAAGGTCACGAGAAAGAGAACTATCTTAAAATAGCTTGGAGCAAGAAGACTGTGCATTCAATTAAAATATTGGTGAGGTGATATCCCCCGATGGGTTTAGTTCTTGTTTTGGTTTCTAGCTATACATATTTGTTTCACCTCCTGCACAACAAATGGTAGGTTCAGAACATCCTGAGGGACCAAAGGTCCTTCAGGAAGAACATAGATGCCCCAAGAAACATTTTTGTCTCAAGTTTGTTCCAACCCTGTTTATGCTGGTGAACTGCAATATATATTCAATACATCTACATTAGGGGTTCTGCCATGTGTATCCCCTTGATATCAAAGCACTTAAAGTGCAATCCCACCACCCTAAGGTCTCCAGTCTGCACCTCTTCTTGCTGTACTAGCACAAACTAGGTCATTTTCTTGAACCGGTGATCAAAAATCGCCGCCTTCCATACTAAGGCCTATTTGAACAGTTATTTGTCTGACCAGCCTCTTCCTGTTTCTTAGCACATTTCTCATGTTAGCTGTTAGGACGCTGACCTCGCAGGCAACCTTGCACGACTGCCTGCTTTTCATAGGAATATCTCTGTACTTTTTCTAATTATAGTTCTCCATGACCTGATGCACAAATCTGCCACCCATTTCCTTGAAAATGCTCTTCAAGCTAAGCTTTGTAGAGATAAAAGGTAAGACAAAACTGGACGATTTGGAGCAGTTCAAAGTTCAATACAGGATGAAGTTGAGGAAATGCAACATTGACCGTTACTATATGCAGCGTAGCAATGCAGAGGTCCACTTCACTGCAGTACCATCTGTTCCTTTAAATCAGCATATCATAAAATACCCCAGAATATTTATGACAACCTGTTTCTGTATTTATGTTACTTTAAGCCATGAGATTTGGTACAAGTTCTAAGTCATGATAATTCTCCATTTACTGATTTTATCCTTCCCAGAATCACCATTTGCTCTGCCATCTTTCCTTTTCCTCTTCACACATTCTTGTTGCAAAATGGTTGTAGATAATCTCTTTGTTAGCATATGTTCTCAGTGTTTGCATATCTCTGTGTCTTTCCACAGGATGTTTATTGTTCTTGTGCTTTATTTGCATGTATAAATAAAGAAAACGTCTCCTGTTGGGATACAGATTAGCCTGTGTAAAGCATGTTAGCCTTTTTTTTCACTCAATCTATTTCAAGTAAGAAATGTGCTGCAAAATGCAACAAATTGGTTTAGGGACTCAGCATACCACTGGAAAGGCCAGAAGACACCATGATGGCTTTCTGAATTCCCTGGAAGACAGGTAAAAGCCAGATGGAAAAAGTCATGTCTCTCTGGACAATTCATCTGTGCCTGGCTGATTTGTGGCTTCTCTGAGACAGTTGTATGCAGCATAGTGTGTTCAAGAACACAGGAAGACTTCTCCCTGAAGGACTGAACATGTAGCACATGGTTTACAGCTCCCCTGTCCTCCTTTAGACAAGTTTTGCTCTTATCTTGGGATTGTCGAGCACATGTCAGTTCCAATTGACATTGTCAGAAAGCAGCAGTGTCCTTGCATGAAAACAATAGTGCTTGGGCGCATTTTGTTGCTACATAAGGCTCAAAACTTTGGTCCTTGGACTAGATCTGCAGCTGGTACATTTTGGAGCAGCTTTATTATATTTGACTGATATCACCTGGAAATTTGACACTGTCATCTCACTGCAGCAGTGACAAATGAAGCTTTCCCATTTCACAGCACACTATGACAGTGCTGCGCACACAGAAAGAAAACCTGGATCTGGAATTTATCTAACCGCCAGCATATATCTCAATGACAAACAATGGAAAGATGCAAAAAGCCCAGATTTTATTCTCACAGGGTTTACTGGCAAAGTAAAATACTTTAATTTCTATGATTTCTAAACTTACTCTTGTTGCTTGATAAAAAGCTATATATGTTATAAATTAATAATTTTACTAAGCGATGGAAATCTGATTAGAAACCCAGTACAAACTCTTTTCCCTTTATGACTCACATGAGTTTTTCTGGTTTACCGCTGTTAAAATAGATTTTGAGAAAGTAGAATCCATCCTCTTATGCTTTTTTATCTGACATTCAGAATTTTTCTCACTTCTCAGGGCTCAGACACCCACAGGAAGATATGATTAATAATAGATTGCAATGCATGAAAATGCATAAGGATATGATCCTCTATTGTCTTTTTGGCTACGCTTCTGTTGCTGTGAGTGCCATACTTGCATCTGAAACTTCTTCATAAAGGTCTGAAGAATAGGTAAAAGTAGGAGAATGGCAGTCTGCTGGCTTTGCTGAATGCTGCTGGGGGCCTTCACCCAGGGAGGGTCTCAGGAAGTGAG
Organism: Falco cherrug; assembly: GCF_023634085.1. Lineage (NCBI taxonomy): Eukaryota > Metazoa > Chordata > Aves > Falconiformes > Falconidae > Falco > Falco cherrug. The sequence goes on from NC_073702.1 coordinate 18,180,236, forward strand.
AGAAATCTACTCCAGATTTGGATGAAAGTGCCTTATGGAGAATAGGACATTACAGACTGGGGGGGTTATAATTTCTTTCTTAAGAAGCAGGAAACAAGATTGTACGAGAGTAAGTTAACAAAGAATATACTATAATTTATATAATTCAAAAATTAAACATAGATCTTTTTCAGCCACTCCTTCTAGCACTATAGTAATAGTAGTTATCAGAAAAGACTGCTCTGAGAGAACTTGTGACAATCATCATGAGCCTTCCAAGAAAGCTCTAGCTGATTATTACATGATATGGTACTTTGCACTATCCTGTACTTAGTACTACACTACTGTTGGACTTAGGAGTCACTTGTAAAAGACAGAAGTTATTACAGGATTTGCAATTATCCTTGAATGGTTTGGAAATACAGTGGCTAAAATTCTCAAAGATACCTAAGTAAATTAGGGACTTTCATCACATTTTCCAAAGTAGCTTTGATACCAGGAGTTAAAAAATTCAAATTGATCTAGGAAACCAAATGCTGTTTAACTGCTACAAAAAAACATCTTCCTCCAAATGTAAATTCAGAAGAATGTTAACTTAGGCATCACTGAATCCTCAAGTTGCCTAAAGTATAATTTCCTCCTGTGAAGTTCCCTGAAAGTGCCTCAATACCCACCCCCACCCCCCACCATGAGAGCACTAGGACTGGCTACACTTGCTTAGTAGCCAGATGCCTTCTGCTTACGTCAAAGCCCAGGCAATCCTGTTTCCCTGGCTCGTTCAAGGGGCTGGTGTGCAAGCATTACCTGACTTAACTACTGGGTTCCAAGGTCCCACCCTTTGCCAGAGTCCTGACCTCTCCTTTTCTGAGTTCATTCATGTCTGTCTCTGAGTCATTTCAGCATGCAAATCCAACAGAACATGGATGTGAAAAAAAGGCAGGTGTTTCCTCAGCACGCTGACTGGGCTCAATGCAATGCTGGTCAAATGCTCAGGTCAGTGTAGTAGAAAGGGTGGGAGCAAAGGGTGGGCAGGATCATCAGCTGGCTCAAGACTGCTGTGGAAACACATCAGAGCATGCTGGATGCATCAGACCACATGAAAAACATCGTAATGAAGATGTTTTATCCACCCCAGTGGTTGTGAAGGTTCACTTTCCAGTGACTCAAACTGTGCCGGCCGGGGTTAAACCACGACAGATTTGCACTTTTATTTTTTCATCTGTCCCTATTTGCTCATAAGCAGTTCAAGTTGGGCTCCCTTTTGGAGGCCAACCACCTGACTGTGTCACATGAGCTTCTGCACATCCAGGATTGTCTCTGTGGTAGGAGGTGACTCAAGAACTGAACCAGGCACTGTCAGATCTTCCCGGCACCTAGCTGAGCATCCAGCCCAGCCTACTCCATCTTATGGGAGTCTTATGGGCAGCCACTGTCATCTTCCACCCATGGACTATTCCTGCAGCTCCTCCTCGTCCTCTCTGCTTTCCCAGGTATATGGCATACACCCTGTCATTCTCCGCCATCTATGCCTTAGCTAGGTATTAAAAGGTGGGTTTCAGTTCTGAAGGATATTTTGGGATAAAGTGGTCTTAGTATTGTCTGACAGATTTTTTCTTCTCTCAGTAGCATACTTAAATCTTTGTGTATGAGAGAAAATATGCTTATGATTATAGAGGGTCATTACCTTAACGGCTGAAGAACTCACGTGGGAGATGTGGGCTGTAAATCCCCTCAAGCTGCTCTGAACCCCCCATTACCACATCTTGATCTCTAACACTCAGCTTTTTTGATAAAAGGGAACACTGACATGATTACCTTTTACCACCAATACCGCATTTTGTGCCTAAGACTGCAAAATCATTAGTTCACAAAAGAATTTGTGGCATGAATTCCAGCTAAATGTGGCCTTCTTCTCTGGCAAATCTTCCCAGACAGCCTCAGCAGTATCCGCCCATTAGCTTACCCAGTTCTCCGTTCAGCTTCTGGACCCCAGAGATGGCAAGTCCACTCTTGCTGAGCACTCTTGGGGATGGTGAGACACGTAAACCACTGGGCTCCTGGTGTTCAGCTTTTTGATGACTGTACTCTATACAGACCAGTGTCCTGGCTGGAAAGGGGGCTTACACTTTTAAGTCCCTTAGCAGCTTTTGAAAGTATCGTTGCTTGCTGTATTAGCTGAAAAATGTTTTATACAGAATGTGATACCCCCCGGTGGCTTCGGGATATGTAATCCGGACTCTGAACCCTGTGGTCACTGTGAAGCCTCCCATTCACAGGCATGTTAAAGAGATGTAGACCAAGAAAGCTTACTACATTTCTCTGGTGAACGTAACGTGAGACCCTCACATAGTAGCTGATCTAATTTTCATCAGACTGAGCTCACTATTTTGGGGCATCTCACTGCAGAAAAGAAAGGAATCGCTTATACAACTGTATTTCAGCAAACAGCTCTAAAGTACAGTAGCTTTTAATCCTTGTCTTGCATTGTTAACTTTAGCTCTGTTCTGCAATTCCCAGTTAAAGTTGTTTTCCATGTGACTGAAGGAATTTTTTTGTGACTGCAGTGAGAATTGTCTTTAACTAAAAACAGTAAGACCATGCACAACAGATATGCAAATGCTCACAAAAACTTCACCCATTTACTTCATTTATACATTTGAAATATATCTCATGAGTCAGGATGGCAATTTTAGTCACTCTAACTATGTCTGCTCTAACTTAAACAAGGACAGGCCATGGGTTTGTCTGGTTTCTGTTTCCATCCTGCTGTCCATCTCCAAATGGCTGGTTAATAATTGCCAATATTTTCTCTGGACATTGCTTCACGCTAGTTAGCGCTCTCTCATATCTAGGCTCAGTTCAGGGGTGGTATGAGCGAGGGGGCTGTTCCCAACCGGCAGTATGGGTGAGGCCATCTTGACTGGGGCAGATGGGGTGGACTTAGCTCTATGGACAAGCACCATGTCAAACCATTTGTCCTTCAAGGTACAGGGTGACCCCTGGGTCATTGTATTCATTAGCATGGACGTAGTTTCTACTAGCAGAAGCAGATAGACCCACCTCCAGAAGAAAAAGAACATTCAGCAAGGATGAGCTCTTTGCTTCAGCCAGAGAAAACCGGTCTGTCCAGAATTCTCAAATAGCAAAGCATAGAAAGAGTACTCAAGTGAACATAGCCATTTGACAATAGGCCATTTCAATTTTTTTCCCTCCAGACTGTTTTCCACTTGGTTTCACTCTCATGTTTTAAATGAAGAGAGCTGGGAGAAGTGCCACTGTCAGATGGACAGGGCTGTGGTGGTGAACAAAGAAGCAGTGACCCAGGACTGTCCATGCTTCCTGCAGAGACCATGGAAGACTGATGACAAAGTAAATAGCTGTAAAGGAGAGGAAAAAAATCAACCTAATTAAGCAACTCTTCCCTCATTTAGAGATGATTGACATTTTCTGATTGAATCCTGCTGATTTCTGAATTAAAAGATTAACTTAACATTATGTTCTTTTTTCATTTTGAGTTGCACATGTCATATTGGATCAAATTCGTATGACTTGATCTCAGAGGGTTTTTTAAACTTTCTTTAATATGAGTTGGCTCATTAAATTGGCTTTGAAGGTTTTTGTATTCCTCATAGGATATACAACTTTATTAATTTTAACTATAATAAACTGTTTATCAGTAGCCATATAATTGATCATGATAAGCTTGTGATATTGAATTTCACAAGTTAATGTTAAAAATATTTCTTTAATCTATCTTTTCTATTTCTGTTATCCTTTAGATTTTTTCTTTTTGCTTTACCATAAAAATATTTGGAATACAAAATTTCCTTTAATCATATTGCTTATGTAATATTCTTTTTTCTAATGTAGCAGAAATGCTACAATCTTTCATATGATTAAGAAACAAAAAACCCCAACATCTAAAAGAGACGTGAAGGTAAAATTAAGGGGAAACCAATCAAACACTGACACAAATGCTTTATAGAAAAATCTTTAACTGAAAAAAGAAAAGATATTAGAAGTCCTTTGTGCTCCACAGCTCAGTCAGAAAATAGCAGGTTTCTCTGTGTGTGTGTGGAAATTGCATGATTCCTCTGAACAGAATACCATAGTCTGGGTGGTTTCGTATATGCTAAAGAGAGGTTTTAAGGATTTTTTTTTATTAGCTTGGCACTGGATTTGAAAATTGGCAATGCATTCCTTGAATCAACTTTCGCTGAAGATGGCAATACTGTAACTTTTGGAGTGCATTTTCTGCTAATACAGCTACTTAAGTTTGCACAGCTGGGGGACTTCTATTTTTTTCCTGCAGCCTTTTCTCCCCCCTCCCCCATTCTGATTTGTTATTGTTTGAAATTCTGAGAATGTTTTACACACATTTCCAGTGTACAACATTCGGACACTGATAAACGAATGACAAGTATGATATAAAGCCTTGTGGAAGACCCTGTAGGGTCTACCCAGGGAGAAGAACACATCTGTCTCCAGCTGTGCAGCTATTTAGGAGTGAAATGAGTTGTCCTGGGTTGGGCAGAGATGGTAATTATCTTTTTTTTGTTGATGTGAAGATCAAAGGTTATTCTCAGGAAGTAAGGACAAGGACTGTGGTGTTTAGCAGGAAAGATTTATACAGGACATAAATTAGTACACGGTTTGCACATTAACCTGGTGCTAATGCATGTAGATGACAGAGAAAATGTAAACAGTCTGATGTAAGATAAATTATAATTGGTGAAAAGCAAATTAATCTACTGGTCATGAAGCTCCCACAAGTTAGGATCCTGAGCAGCTGTTACATTCCACAATCACACTTGGAAAAGAGGTTGCTTGATCTGAGGATTTCTTGCTACAGTGCAAATAACTTGTTCCTCCTGTCCCAACATGGCTTTTTTTTTTTCCCTTTTTTTTTCCCCTTTTTTTTTAAATAATGAAAGCCCCAGTTATAACAACAGCATCCAGTCTTAGACTAATACAACTCACAGATTTCTTCCCATAAGAGTGAATCCTTTGGGTTTATGATTTTCAAGGTGCAAACTAAGAATACATACACATGCACACACCCCGAACCACAGAGGTAGTAGTTTATAAATGACTTTTCATAACCAAGTGTACCATGACCTCATGGTCAGTAGATGAGATGTAATGTTTACTTCTCCACAGTTTCCTGATACCTGGCCAGAAATCCATGAAATAGCTTTCTCATGTTTCTCGTTCCTCAATTTGACTTATATATGCAAATAGTTTTTCTCTGTTAAAAGTTACTTAGTATAAAATTCAAATATACAAACTGTGTGAGCAAAGAGAAAAAAAAGCTACAGAAATGGTGTGGAAGGAAACATTGGGATCCCTTAGAGCAAACCAAGTTTTAACGAAGATTTATAAACTAAGTATTGGGGCACAAAACATTTTTCAATAATATTGACATGCGCATAAAAGCTTTTCTGTTAAAAAACTATGAATTTCACTATCCACAGGACCTTAGCTCTCTTTACTAAGTCAGATTCTTCTTGGATTTGTACTGTTTTAAATAAGGGAAAACTGCCATGAGCTAAAGTGACCTATACTGATGGGAAACCAAAATAAATTTATGCTTAAGTGTAAAATGCTTATTGCAGATCCCTATGAGAAACAATAGCCTGTCTGGAGAAGGTTTGGCCAAAAATCAGAGGCAGTAAAACCATTTCATAATTGTATCTCATTCACAAACATTCATAGAAATATATTTTGCCATGTACATTAAAATTCAGGAGTTTATCTCTTGAATAATTGCTAGGCTATGGAGAAACAATGAAGAGAATGAAGTTATATATTTTTTCCCTTCTGTGTCTGACTTTGTTTCCATTTTCATATGTGAAAGAAAGCATATCCAAGGGATCAAAATATGTTCTTCTCAGATGGCTTTGCTATGATTCAGGCATCAGATGTCTGAGGAAGGCAGGTAGCGGTGGATTGTACAGAGAATAACTAAGCAGGCTTTGACATTGTAGAGAAGTTTTTTTCCTAATTTTGTGCAGTCCCCAGTAAATCTCTCAGCATAGACTAATCTGCTATTATGGCAAGTGCAGCCAAAACCCAGAAATTCTCCAACTAATTCCAGCTGCAAGCCAAACCTCACTGTTTCCCCACTGTACTGCCCTCCCACAGAATAAAATCTTACTGGATTCCCTTAAAATAGCAAATGAACTTTGAATTCATTGAGGGAAAATCAGCTCCAACCAATGAAAGGCTACCAAGTCTTGCAATGGGTTACGCTTAGTTTAACATAAAAGCCTTAATATAACATATACTTTAGCATCTTTCAGGAATGTAGATAAATGTAACATTTCTGTGTAGTTAAACCAGTGGGGTGGGGTGGACTGATGGGTCCACAATGTAAAGTAAGCAGCAGTATGGCTTGGATGAGGAGACTCCACCACTGCTCTTTTGCAAACAGAGTAAGCAGAGACCAGCAGGTACCATAAAGCTCAAAGTGACGAGATTACCAGTCATTACAGGACTGAAATAATTACAAGCTGACCTGCCGGGAGCTTCAGCTACTGAAACTGTGGCTTCCTTATATACCTTGGTGATAAAGAGCTTCCATGTTGAAAGATTTAGATTCTAGTGGTCCTTAGTGTCAAATTGCTGAGAAAGGAGCGTGGTGAAATCAATAGCCGTGGTTTGTGGGCATGCAGAGGTCGCTTCCATTGAGCAAAGCGAGGATGTGTCAGGCAGAGTAAATGCTGTGGTATCACTGGGAGAGAAACAGCCATATGTGCTTTCTGGCTTTGCTGACAGCAGTTGTGATACCATGCCTAAACCACTACAAAGGCAGTAAAGATTGGGAAAGGGTTATCTGTACTCCCGATGATCAGTAGATATAGAAAAAAGGTTGCATACATAACTATCAATGATTTATTTTTTAAAAAAAACTCTGATATGTCTTGTACTGCCTGCAACTGTAATGCTTCCATGTGTAAAGTTTAAAATGAAGCTCAATTCTTTTCTGCTCCCTTTTCCACGTCTTCATTTTTTTTTCATTTTCAGAATGTCCTATTGTATTTATTTTTAATGTATTTGCACTATTTTACACTTATTTCTCAGGTAACACTGTTTTCCAAATTATCCCTGAATAAGACTGAAGAAAAATTGTTTTGTATCAGTGTCTATTCCACAGAGATTTATTTCTAAGGAAAAAAAAAAAAAAAAAGGAACTCCATGTTTCTCTCCTTCAAATGTTCCATAATGACAAATGGGCAAAACCTTCAAAAGATAATTTTGGAAAAAATTATTTAATCTGTAGCTTTCAAAAATCACACAATGGACACTTTATATAGAAAAGCATGTTGAATAAACGTATACACAGTTAACCTCTCAAGTACAAGGTGGACATTTGCCATGTATGTCATGTTTTCCAGGATGAATCTATTCTCCACGATTTTACCTATGTTATATATCTTGTGGTAGAAGCTCATAAAAGTCCACAACATTGTTAGTCACTTAATAAAGACTAATAACATTAGTTGGCCAGAGCTAGGGAAAGCAACTGAAACAGTCTATGTTACTGACTAAGCCAGATTTCACAATAAGTTTCAACAAATCTGTAGAATGTGAATAAACTCCTCAGAGGACAATTAGATCTTAAAAAAATAAAAAGAAAGGAAAGGGAAAAAAAAAAAAAAGACAGTGGCTATACAAGCACCCAATGGATTTTGACTTTTTTTCCCTATTTTTTTTCTTGTAAACCTAGTAACTTCCTAGTGTCACAGAAACATGGTTGTTTTGTAATGTCACTGGGGAGACCACATTAAACACATAGTGTTAGTAAACAGAAAACTTTAGCAGCCACAGCATCATCACATCCAATTCATTCAAAAAAAAAAAAAAAAAAACCACCAAAAAAACCCCACCAAAGAAAAGAAAGAAAAGAAAAAGCCCCTGTGTTTCCTCCAAGGCATCCAGCTCTCATACATTTTTTTTCCTTTGAAAAGACAATCACTGAAGATCTGTTAATGAAAACTCCTATTATGTAGGAATGTTTACAGTCATTATTAGCCTTCAGGCAAAGTTCATCAAAGGAATACAATTTAAAAATACCTGTGGAGCTTAACAAATACCTCAATGGCACTTAACTCATCCACTTTCAAACTGTAAACTAGTTCTACAGGTTATTGCAGAATTTGACTGAAAAGCAAGCCATGGTGTGTGCTGTAGATCAGCCCTCCCAAACCATGGGTCTGCTTCTGCCTCCGTACAAAATTCCATGTAACACCACATTCCTCACCATGTGAATCACAGCGAGTCACAGCTGCTAGATTTGGGTGGATCACCTTGTTCATTAGAAAGATCAACTGGCTGAAAGAAAGGAGGAAAAACAGAGTGATTTCCTGGCAGCAGATGTAAAAGTGATGTATTGAAATGTTTCTTCATACCAGTCATGCATGTTTAGCTGGTGGAACTCATTGCTGCAAGAGTTCATTGAGACAGGGTCTGAGGGAGGCTGGCCATCTACCAGTATATTTCTAACCCCCAAGAATTAGACTAGTTAAGCCTAAATATACAGATGAGAATGCTAGGAGACATAAAACATCACATTTCAGGAAATAAACCAGCTTATTATTCTAATAGATGCTTTGCAGGAGAATCTTCTGACATCGTGCATGTTTATTTCACCAACATTTCTAGTTGGCTGAGAAGCAGTGATCAGCCCAGCCATGTTAGATAACTGACAGTGTGACAACTTGACAGCTGCTTACAATGTGGGGTAAATTTTGGACCTTACCAAAGCAGTTTATATTGAAAGTGAATTGGTATTGTCATCTGCGTATCCCACCATTTTTGCGTTGTAACGTTAGTTTTAATGCTATGGTGTTTTGCTAATAAACCATCTTAACTTCCAGCTTCTGTGAGCAGTTGGTGTTTTATTCCTTATTGTCACAGAACCTTGGATCCTGATGAAAACCTGATTTTGCCTGTTCTGCATGCCTGGAATAAGACCACTGAATGTTAGAAATGGCAGAATTCATGTGGTGAACTTAAAATCAGCTTCACATTTCATTAACTAGATCCAGAAAAGTCAAAGGGATAACAATGTCTTTATTTAAAACTCTGTGCAGTCAGAATAATTCATACAGAGGTATTGATCTGTGTGAGAGCAGTCTGTCAAGAGGAATCCTTATAGTCACAACAGTATTGATGCTGCTTTCTGAAATCTACTGTTCCTTATAATGTTATTAGTTTATAGCATCCATAGCTGTTAGGTGTTAAAAGTAGATTAAGAAAATTTCTATTGCATTTTGTCTGTAGATATTTGATGTCCATTACTGAACTGTTACAATGAAGCAACAGTTAAATCATTAGTAGAAGTGAAATTTGAAATCTGAAAAAAAAAGCTTAAGATTTAGCATCAAGATACTATTCAGTCTTTGTGCCTATAGCTATTCACTACGCTAAAATATAACACCAGGAGTCTTCTACAGTCCTGGTCTCACAGTCTTATTGTTGGGAACTCTTCATAGAAATGGGAAAAGGCAAAAGAAGCATGCTCTGCTCCGGAGCAGTGCCCTGCTTACCTGCATCCTTCAGAAAAGCGTGGCTTATACAGAAGCATAGAGTTCCTATGTTTAATCTTTTTACTCCTTTCTCTCCCTCTATAAAGGCCCTTTAATTTCTCATTTTTAAAGGATTCTGTCTCTAAATGATCAGTCTAGGTCACAGAAGTTTAAGTTAATTTTCCAAGGATTTAAGAAAAAAAAGTGTTTTCAGTCCTCCTCCAGTATAGCACTGAAATCTTTCTTACAATACCTGAGCACATATCATGGGAGAAAACTATACATAATTGAAAACACAGGATCTAGGACTAGCACGACTTTTAGGCAGCCTTACATAAGTAAATATATATAAGCCTCTGCACAAGTTTATTGGCTATGACTTCAAGGCCATTGCAGAGGGTTGTCTAGTGGTGCAGCCTTCCCCGCCGCATGAGCACAGTACCAGCAGGGAGTATTACAGTCCCCTTTTCTCTGCAGTGTGTTTACCCCAGCTCCCAGTCTCTGACTGTCAGACCCTCAGCTGTGCTAATAGATACCATCTTTGAGCAGGTATCAATACTTATTTCCAATTTAATAGGTTACTTTTCATGCTTCTTTATTTTTTGTACTTTCACTTGAGAAAAGAGAACACAAACAGTTGTTTTCACATTCTGGTTTTCATGTTAGCTCAATGATTGCTTGGGAAACATTTCTTTGCTAGAAGGAGAGTAGGAGAATAGCTAGACTGGGTTTACCATGAAAGTTCATGGAAACATTGCAAAATCTATGCATTTGGGCCAATCTTCAACATGTTGTGCAGTGTAGTGGCATTACCTGGCCCAGCAAGAAACTTGCTTTAGAATAGCACTTCTGTTGAAGTGGAAATTCTGTATTTCCTACTGCCAGGGAAACTAATTGCTGATTCCCAGTCTAACGGCACATTCTACACAATAACACAATCTGAATGGGGCAGAACAGTTTGGTTAAAATCATATGAGAAGAAAAGAAAGACTGACAGATGTGTTAAACAGACAGAAAGGGAAATTAGGTGCCAAAAATCCTTTGGAAATATTCCAAGAATAAAAGAAGCATTATAAACCCCCTCAAATGTATCTATACTGCAGCTAAGTGATTACTTGATTTGGTTTGTATTGCATTTTTATGTTGTGATTCCTGTACTGCAAAAAATGCTAGTACATAATGTTAAAAAAGTATACTGTAGACTTAATGTATGCTCTAAAAGGACTTTATTTGGAGAATAAGAGTTAAATACGTGTGTATTTCAGAGAGCAAATACACATTTGCTTTGGTGTAGGAGAAGAAATTGAACTTTTCAAGACTAAAATGTAGTTTCTCAAGTTGCAATTTTAGAATGATTTTCCATATATTATATGCATTCAGATTAATCTTAATTTTAAATTGGTTAGAGAACCCTTCAGTATTAATCAACAGATTTTTCCAAGTAATACATATTTTTTCTGCCTTCCTTTCTTTGAGTCCTTGAATTTAATAACGTTGGGATTTCCTCTTCCAAAGATGGATCTGCTAAATAAATTTGAATGAATTCAAACACTTAAAAAAAGGAATGAAGCCTATGAAAAATATAGGCTGATAAGATCAGGAGTCTGCATCTATAATCCCCAAACATGAGAATCTGAAATCAAACCCGAATCAATGTGTTCTTCAACTGTTATTCAGAAATGTTACCTCCTTCCTTTAAAAACCATTTCCCCAAGCCCATAACCTGAACATGAAGTTCATATAGGAAAATATTCTAGAATAAGGCTATTATTATACAAGACCCATAACTCCCACGGAATTTCCCTTACGAAAGGGAACTCCAGACTGGCCAGTTGGCTTTCCCGTCATCTCTGCTGGTAGAGACATTCAGTGGGGTTATTATTGCGGGTAATGCCCCATATGCTTCCTGCATTAAGAAGGTGAGGGGAGATGAACACCTGCCATGACATAACTCACAATGAAATTCACCCTGCAAGGTAGAAAAGTCCTAAAAAATGAGTGGAAAATGTCTATTTTTGAATTTGAGAGTGGAGGTGTAGAGGGCACTTCCAGCCAAAAACCGATCAGGTTTTGAAACAAATGATGGGGACTGTCTGTATCTTGCATTTGCAAGATCACAGAAAAGGTTAGAAAAGAAAAAGAAACAAGTTGCCAGATTTTTAAAACAAGCTGGTGAGCTCTGGGTTTTGATGGCAGCACTGACAGGCCCCACCAGTTCCTCTTGTTAAGCACATGCAAACACAAAGGTTCGAGAGCAAAAGCACGTTCCTGCCCACCCCACCACAGATGGTTTGTAGAAATGGCAGAATGAGCTGACACTTAATAATACAACTGTGCTTAGAAGCAGGTTTTATGATGCCAAGTATGGTATACATCTGCTAAAATGTAACACCCCCCGCCAAAAAAAAAAAAAAAAAAAAAAAGGCACAAATTACAGATCTCAACTCATTTATATGACAAACGTGTGGCATGGCCCTATGGCAGCAGCTGGGAGGTATGGCAGGAGAGGGCAGGGGTATCACTTTTCCCTAGGCATCTGCTGTTGACTCCTCCTGCAGGCAGGTGTGGAGCTGGACAGACCTTTGCTCTGACCCACCCATGGCTTTTCATATTTGCATATTTGCATATTTTCAAAACTGAGCAAATAAAAACATGCGAATCAAGTACTCTTAATTTAGCTTGCCCGTCCCACATTTCAAATAGAGCTATATGAACGACTTCTTTTGGAAAACAAACTATACTTCAGGTTACAAACTAAACTTTTTTCAGGTTTGATCGTGTGCATTTCACTGGGTTTGTTTGAAAGTGCCCCTGGGTGTGCAGAATGGAAATGCTGACAGACTTTTAGCTATAGATGTGCTAGCAACCCAACTCACATGCATTGTCATCAATTAAGCAGATGAAACAGAAAACAGAGAGAGAAATTAGCTCAAGTTCAGTGGTTACTTGTTGCAAATTTGTAAATGGGCTCTCTACAGTAGAGATATGTAAAATAATGCTCCTGTTAAAAGTTATGTGGAAAATAAAGGTTCTCAGCAAGCTAATTTTACTCTGTTAACAAAGCATGGTTTCAAGCTATTCTTGTTAACCATCCACCCACTTTCTTTTCCTTCACCACCTCAGATCTGCAGATAGGAGGTACAATTACAGCCCTTTGTTTCATCCTGAGATCTCTTTACAAAATAAAGTCTGCTTTTATCCTGTTGAAACCTATGTACTTTCCTTTGTGTAAAGCTAAAGGAGCCAAGGTCTAACTTTAAAGTAATCCTTTGTGTTGCTTTCCCCCCACCTCCCTGCCTCTTTGTTATATGTATAGCCCAACTGTGTGCCTTCAATTGAACTTTTCCCCTGCCGAATCACACACTTAAAGCAAGAAAAAAGAGGCTGGGGTGAAATCCTGGCCTCACTATGCTTAACGGTCTTTAACAGGGTTAGGTTTCCACTCTAGTGGCCACTGCTCTTGGAGTTGCTCATTTTAGTCCTGCCAGAGATGTTTTTCCTCTCCTGGAAGTGCTCCGGTGCAAATTTCTGGTGTAGATGGTCTGCTGCAGCAAAAAGAGTGCCACCAATTTCTGTGATTTAACTGGCTTTCACACAGTAGTGGGGACATGGTCTGAAAACTTAAGTACCTCACTCTTAACATGTATGTGATTCCTAATATGACTCCAAAAGAGTGAAGCTAAAGAAACTTTGTATTTGTACTTGTATTTCTTCTTCTCTACTGGTCTTTTTTTATCTGCCAGAGCATGCCAGGCAGACTGATTTTCCCAGCGTACTTCATGGGGTGTTCTGGGCATTTGTAGCAGAAATGGATGCTGCAAAAGATAAGAAAGGGGTATAGAAATAAGGAAAGCCAGTCAATATTTTTTTTTTTTAAAAAAAGACAAAAATTAACAAAATATGGCTGACAACAGTGGTGTGGTGGGGATCTTGGCCACTGAGCTGGCCAGGCAGAGGAAGTGTTTGTCTGCAATATCAATGCAGTGGGGTTACAGGGACAGAAAATTTGGGACATTAACTCTGGAGTGTTTCTCATGGTAGACTCTGCTTTTGCTTCATGCCTGCAACACAGCTGTTCTCCTGAAAGAGCTGAAAGAGCCACAGGAGACGGGACTGATGGCAGGCTTGTCAAAAGACTGTGCGCCTGAAGACTAAACCCTTCCCCCTTTTTCTGCCAGTAGCTTCAGACTGTGCTGATTTCCTGGCCATCTCTCCTTCATTTCCATTAAGTAATACCACTGAGTGCACACTGAGCCCTCAAGGCAGCACATGCTTTGTGTTGAATCAAATCCACAGGGATGTAGAGATGTGAGTAGATATGCTTGATCAAACAGAATGGGCAGTTTCATATTTCTGTATCTTTCTCTTCCTTCCTCAGTGAGACCCAAGATGCTCACCATCATAATCCTGGGAGAAACTGCTTTTTCTTACTCATTTTAAGCTCCTCTCTGCAACTGAGGCACCACCTTTCTGAAATCAGTGCTGTAAAAATGGTTAAACCTCTACAATCCTTCATACTTCTTCCAATGAGATGCGCAGAATGCTCTGAACTTTTTCACAGAAAAGCTGCTTCATTTTGTCCTTGGACATAGCCATAGTCTTCCTACCACCCATACTCATCTTCAGCTTAAAAGAAAGAGTAGTTCCACTACGATCATAGTATCTTTTTTTCACTTTGTATTTATCTTCAAATGTTTTTTTTTATTCTGTTCTCCTGACATACTAGGGAGCTGATTTTTTTCCTTCCAAATCCATCCATGAGATGGATAATAAAAGGCATTGTAGACATTTCTGGTATTTCCATTTTGCATAAGATGGTGAGAAATTGGAGAGGCTGCAACATGATTTAAGAAATGGAGAAAATGTCTAAACCCCCTCGATCTGCTTAGGTTATCAACAAGAAGACAAAGTGGTGACTTGGTTACTGTGTTTAAGTACATCTGGTGAAAAGTTTTGACTTTGTAAACTCATTTGGAACAAGAGTTTCATGAGGGTTGAAACAACTAGCAAATGTCAATGAATTCAGAGCATAGCTTCAGCTGAAAGTGGAAAATATTTTTGTTTTGGCACTTTTAAAGCTAAAGCTGCATTTGAAAAGATTTTAATTTAAAAATTTAACTAAGTGAAAAAGGGTTAAATAAAAGGTCCTACCTAATTATTTGGTATTGACCCAACCAACCCCTTTGTTTGTTAAGGCAAATACTGGGATGACTCATTATGTTGTTAATAACTGTTCTAGCAGTCCAGCTATCATTGTGTTAATTATTCTAGTGCTAAAGAGACACCCCCTGCCGTGGGCTTTGTACTCTGAAGTTGATGTAATTAAGAAAAAGCAACAAGAGTCTGGAACCATCTGAGCATTCTTGGATATACAAATAACCACTGTCTTCTACCAACAGGAAAGTTAGAGAATGGCCTACCCATGTTTTAATCTGATAGTTTGTCTGACATGTGCTGAGAAGGAAGGGGAAAATTTAACCAATTATTACCATCGCTGTTTTTCAGTCCTAGTAATGATTTAAAGCTTTCCTCCGATAATCCTGTGATGTTAGCACTGACCTTCGGATGGAGTTTTTTCACACCCCCTGATTTTTATACTTTTGATATGAAGATGCTCATCTTTATAAAAAGTATTTGCTAAAATAATTATTCTGAAGATCCCTGCAGAATAACCAAAATATTTTAGTTCATTTAAACTTTCATGTAAAAAGTTGTAGGAAATGCAAGGAAAATATACATCCAGGGTGAGATTGTTGAGGTAATCAGGGAAATGGGCTCCTCAGGAAGATGACTCAAACTTTTTTTTTGAATAAGAAATCTCGAGCTTGGGGTCTAGGTGAGAGAAGAAAAAACTGAAATGAAAAACACATTTTCAAAAATCTTATAAAGCAAAGTCACTTTGTGCTTAGGCAGCTCTTGTAGCTGAACTCTGCTTTTTGGAATAAGTGGTAGTACTTGTCTCTCACTCTATGGAACACCAAATTTAAAGATAATAAAGATTAACAATCTCCAGCAACAGTACTTAAGTCTGCTCCATAGGCCAGCCAGCAGCTCTGGACTCCTCCAAGCTGTTCTGAAAAAGAAAGCATTTGGCTAATTGGACAAAGGTGCTTGGTGGAGCTCTAAAATAATCACTTCCATCCCTCATCTTTCCCAGCCCTAAATATACATTTGAACTCTATCTTTTAATCCTGTATTTTTGGCAGAACATCTTTAATCTCCTGCCCTCCATACTAAGAAAAATTCATCTGCATGTGAGTTTAAGTAAAAGTTACTATTTATAGTAGTTTTAAGTGGTTTATATTCCCTAAATTTTTATTATACTGTCATGATAAATTTGCAGGCTTTTTTCCCCTGTTTTGCTCTGAATTGAGACTCAGATGTGTGCTTCACTTACACTAACTACTGAAGTTGAATTTTTTTTTTCTTCCAGTAACAAATATCTTTACCCCTTCCATCCCTTTCTAAAACACAGTTTGAGGTCGTTCAGAAACAGTTGCAAATTTGACTTGAATTTTCTGTAGTTGTTCCCACCAAGTGAAAAATAAAGACTAAGTTTTGAAATGAGAACTTTCCAAATTCTTTAAATCCTACAGTTTGGTTCACAGCAAGTTTAAAGTGCCCTTCATAACCCTGTTTTGCTGTCAGTGCACTCAATAATTAGGATGTAATGTAGTTTGGATATCTGCTTAAAGGATGTCCTACTCAGAGCCCCTACTTGCTTCTTTTTTGGAGTGTTTTCAGTTTTTCTTGTAGAATATAATGTGATAGTTCTCTCTGCTACTTTGTGAATTTCTGTTTAAACTCCTAAAATATCTAGGAAATAATTAATTAATGTTACTTCGATAAGTGAGAGAGGAAACAAGAATTGTATGGTATATTCTGGTTCTGTGGTCACATAGAAAAAGCAATTCCTTGTACAGCCCATTACCCATACACTAAATTTTTGGGTGACAATTTCCTGGATACATTATGTTGTGTTAATAAAGAAGTTTGATGCTGTGTTTTGGGTAGGGGAGGTCTAAAAAAAGCTGACTGGGTTAGTCACTGGCCTAAGGACTGCTTACTTGTTAGTGACAATTCCACAGAATAACCTAGTTTCTTACTGATTGTTTTATTTTGTTTCAATTCCATGGTTGTTGTGACAGAATGAGTTATCAGATGTAGGAAAAAGCCTAAGCATCCGGGTTCAATTAATATTTAGCCCCCTCATGGTTTGTAGGGAGCTGCGACTGGAGTGGGGAGAAGGCTCTAAGGTCTCTATAAACTGGACTCAATTCATGGTAGGGCAAGAAGTTTTCAGGATTTTCAAAGTATCAAGACAGGACTTTTCTAATGCAAGATTGACAGACTGCAGGGCACATTTAATAACGCTTCCATTCTGATCAAGCCTTTCTGTGCCCAGTTTTGGGCCTTACACTTCAGGAAAAAAACTGTAGTTCAAATAAAAAAGGAGAGCAGAGTGCGTAATCTGAGATCTTGAGGACAGGGTCTATCTGGAAAGAATCAATGAATTGTGTTAAGTTTAAACAGGTGCACCTAGTGGCAGGATTTGAAATAAAAAAAGAAGAAGAAAAAGATCTGATTTCTCGGTCAGTGAAGAACTGGTCAAGAAGCAACAGGTTGAAACCACAGCATGGGAGGTACAAGTTACCAACAGGAAAATTTTCCAGTGGTTAAGAAGAGAAGAACCTGTTCCTGTATTCCTGTCAGTGACAGGAGAGAGATAACCTCAAAACAAGCTAGGGTTGACCCTCCAGCACTATCCTGTCTTTCACCACATGTGCTCTGAATAAGTGAAATTTAAATTTTGGTCATCCTCCTCCAGATGAATGCTGTAAACCTTAGACCAGTGGTTTCCAGATTGGAAGGCAAGGTGTGATCACAATGAATATGAGTTACCAAGCCCAAACTAATAAGCTCTATTTCTGAAGGGCAGTATCCATACTGGTCTTGTGACTGGTCTGGGGAAGGAAAGAGGCTAAGGAGCCAGACCCAGCATGCATGGGAGAGGGCTGATTTATGTACCTGATACTCAGTAATACAAATACTGTGTCTGGTAGATGCTTGTGTTTGAGTCCCTGATTGAGTGGGAATGCATTTATATAAAATACTATAGCTTCAACAGAAGAAGCTGAACCTGCTGACTTGCTCCCAGAATACTTTTCAACTTCCAAGTTTTTTAAAGATAAGGGCTAAAATCCTTTAACCCAGAGAATTCATTAGCTACTTTCTAGATTAGTACCTTAACCCTCAAGCTACTGGATAAACAGAGCAAAAGAAGTCTCTTCCCATAAGTTTTGTGAAAAATTTAGCGTGAAGAAAACCAAATGAAATGATTGTATGAATCAAGAAGAATTTATGTATAGTTTTAGTGTGACTGAAACTAAACTTTTCAAGGGAAAAAAAGATCTTACCATTGTAAACTGTTGATAAGATGTTATTCTAGAACTTTTGATTATAGTGTTAACACATTTAGGCATACAAGGTTAATTTTAATAATGGGACATGATCTCCATGTCTTCATTCTTTTCTGGAAAGATATGACCTGACAACAGCTATTACCCTTATGAGAGCAATGTCCTAAGTATCATTTAGATGCTTGCTGCTGTTTCAAATTGTTTCAGGAGAGCAGTGGACAATGCTTCCATATAGTTCCTTTTACAAAAGGACCAACAAGTTAACTCTGTCATGATACTGGAAGACAAAGAATAACATAAAAAAAAGACATCCTGTTTTATAATTAGGTCACAATATGCACAAGTACATCTTTTTGACTCTGCCCACTTATATTAAAATGCAGTACCAATTGCAACAGATCTAATCGTTTATAACATGATAATCCTTTTCCTGTTTTACCCATTTATCAAAGTCCCAGAGTATTAGAACAGTCTCCCACACTATTTATGAATTATAAGAACAAGTTTAAAATAATATCTCCACCCTAATTATTGCTTAGTTATTTGGAGAGTAATTGTGATCTAGTCAAATATAAGTACTAGCAAATAGATTCCTGATTCCAGCATATAGAACCTACAGATTCCTAAGATAGCCCAAACAAGTATTTATCCACTCCTTAAGTCTGCGCTACTCAAAGCAGAGAACAATTGTTTTCTGAGCCATGGATCCGTCTGTTGTCCAGATTTCAATTTCACCCCCCACCCCCCCACCCCCCCAACACACAGTAGACCTCTGCTATGTAGCTATCAGTAACATTGAAAACCAGCGTGGTGAGGAAGGTGAGCCTACTACTGTAAAAACAGAAACACAATAAGCAAAATAAGTGGAAGCCAGGGGAAAAAAGCAGAACAGAAATAGAGGGATGTTTTTGATATTTTCTATTTCTATGTAAGCTTTTGTTGCTGTTGCTCCTCCTTCTAAGAAAGAAGTTTGCCCAGTTTAACTTTTTTTTTTTGTATTAAAAGAAAACAAAACTGGCACTAGTAAAGAGCTCTATGTGCAGTTTTTAATAGGGGAGAAAAGGCTGTAAGAACCTCAAGAGCAGATGAAGGGCTGTTGAAGCCTATAGCTGTGACAATGGTTGTGGGAAAGTCTGGAACAGTGGGGAGGAAAGTGTCAGCCAAGAAACCTGAAAAATAGTCCAAACACTATCATAAAGTCCTCCTTTTAATAATGTGGTTTTAATTTTAATAATATATTACTATTTGGTTTGTTTCTTAGGGACCTGTGTTTATTATAAAGCATTCCTTGAAGCTGTCAGTCTATGGGAGCTCCCCTAAACTCCCTCAACATGCAGCTTTAGTGGTTTTTCTCTGTTTTGAGAGGGCACATTCATAACCACATACTACTATAGGCATTAAATAGGCCACCCGGCCTTCAAGAAGCGCAGTCCTCATTTCTATCCACTCCTTATGGCCACTAGTCTAACGGGAACGATGTCAAGGGGTGCAATGAAACGCTCTGTGTGTTTCTTGACTACTGTGTTAGGAAGGACATTTTCCTGTTTGACAGGTATGCATTCAGTGAAGGAATATTACAGAGGAGCTCATATAGTGCTCATGTGGAAGGAAGGGCACTACCCACCATGTCATCATCATCAGAGCTGGTGTCCAGCCTGTGCTGTTGCCCTTTGGTCACATCTGCACACATATGATCTGTAAGCTGCTCTAATTACTCATAGCTTTCGAGTTTATCACTCACACATGCTGCATGACTGCGACCTATGAGCAACATCTGCAGCAGTGGGAGCCTCGTTTTCTGGCTGACTCCAGAAAGTTCATGCTTGCTCTCGTAACTGTTCTTCCCCTCTATGTTTGGCCAGCTTTGTTGGATCTGTCCAGGAGCAGACACATGGGCACAGATGAGGTTTTTGAGGAACTGCATGTGTGTGCATAGTCTATGTCCAAATTTTTATTACAAGCAAGGCTGGCAGCTCTGTTTATGTAAAGTTGCCAGACACTTTCCATTACATAATCTTATTTCCAGTTGCCGAAATTTTACTATTCAATCAGAAATGTTTCAAATCAATAGCCCACCTCAGATTTATTTATTTGAAGTTACCAGGCAAGCCCCTTCAGTGGTTTCCTGAAAGTTAAGGACACCAATGCATTGTTTTACAAGCAGTACATTTCTTTTCCCACGTTAAAAAGCATGGTTGTTTGGTGAGAACTCATGCCTTCACAGCAGCAGGCATGACTGCCAGCTTGGCTGGCATATTGGTGTCTGTTAGTCCTCTTCCAGTGACAATGTGTCCAAATCTGGCTGAAATTTAAGCCAACACCTCAGAAATCATAACCTGCCCCATAACTGCAACTTTGTTTGCTCCTGCTGCAGCCACATGAAAGAACATGAACTGGTTGTAGGCTGCTCTCTCGTGTCTCTTGATTGGCAGGGCTCCAGGCTGTATTGCTGTCAAAACTCACGTATCTGACACCTATCCTACAAGTCCTTAGGACACGCCTTACAGAGTATCATGTATTCATCAAACTTACCCTTTAACTGCAGATTATGCTGGTAGCCACCTTTCCACAGTCTAAAACGGCCAGAGACCATCCTCTGGCTCTGAGACCTGGTGACTTGGCTGCATCCATATGACACAAACACTCAGCCTTGGCTCCCAAAATATGTGCAATATATATCTGCACCTAATGTGAAAGGTTTTGTTTGTGATATGTCAAAATTACTATACTGACCTGGTGCTCTCTGATATACCGGATTCACTACCTGATCCGCACATGCATAGTAGACATTTATTTGATATTTCTCAGCATTTAATAGCCCAATCAGAGCTACATCTCTGACCAGAACAGCAGACAGATGGTGTATGCAAATCCTTCCAGAACAAAGATTCTCTGTGGAAGAAAAAATAAGGGTATTTATAGCGAAACTCAGATGTTCAGTAACTATATATTCCATCAGATTGGTGAAGAGGCCAAAACCAAGGACAAGAAGAGGTCCTTAGAAGGACAAGAAGAGGTCCTTCACAGCAGGCAGCAAAGTCCTTACTTAGGAAAGGCTGCTCTTCGCCAGCCAGAACCCAACACTCATCCCTGCTATCACACTTCTATCAGCAAACCCTAACAACCTGACCTATCCCTTCTAGTGATAATCAACAAAGACAACCACTCTAAGTGTGTTATCAAGTTACCTTCATTTGTTGAAGTGGAAGAATTTTTGTCTGGTGTACTGGGAGATCAAAGGGCAGTTACATAAGGTTTCTGTTCTCTTTTCTGTTTTCTTTTTTTTTTCTAAATTTCCTTTAAAAGAAAAAACCCAGACCTTCCTCACACATAAAAGAATTGTAAACCAATAGCATATTCAGAATTTAAGAAAATCCAGAATAAAAGGCTTTTCCATGCTGTTCGTGTTTATACTAAAAATGTGATTTTATAACACATAAATATAGAAAATACTATATAGTTTGCATCAGTATAAAACACAACTGGATTTTTTTTACAGAAGTCTTAATCACAATGTGCATTATTCTCCGTTTCTTAATATGTAATCTTTTATTATTGTGTCTATTTTACAAAGTTTTCTTGAAATGGATTTTTTTTAATTTGTTCTCTGTTGTTTGCCTAATAATATTTTCCAATCAACCACTAAAAAAAATCCTCAGTTTGATCCTTCCTTCTTTCTATAATTGACATTCATGGATAATTAAGCTAATCATCACTTTGGTATTTTCTTACTTTATTTGACACTTTCTTTATGTAAGTGTCCTGAATTTTTGTCCAATAAATTAAGAATTCCTTCAATGATACAAGAAGAAAATTACATAATACAAAGTCATACCAGACTGAAAAGTCAATCAATTGTTTCTAATAATTTTTAGTGTTGTGAAAGCAAAAAAAACCCCCACCAGTGCATGATGTTTTCAAGCAGAGAAGCTTTTAGAGAGCTTTTATCAACAGCAGCTGTCACAGATGGGTTACGTTAGTTAAGAAGATTCCAAAACAAGACACTCCCCCCTCCCCCCTTATATAAATGAGAAGAATATCAGCTTGATTATAATAGTCTTTCTCTAAGAAAATATATAGTGTTTGGCCCATCTGTGTTTGCTTAGACATGAGTAAGGAAATGTAGACTATAAAAGTATAGTTCAGAGCACTTTTTCCTAGCTAAAAAACTTGCATCTACTCACATGCTCAGTGATTAAACAGAACATAATATATCATTCTACATATTTTGAGGACTTCGTAGGAGCCTGGATGAGAGAAGTGCTAAGAAGATCTTCAAGCCAAACACTGAATTCTTTAGTCAAAGGATAATATTTTATTGCCAGATTAATTTCTGAACACTATAGATCTATTGATCTTGATGTATTACAAATTGATGTAGTTACTCATTTTTATTCAAATCTTTACAGAATGTTAATTAAAGAAAACTGTTCTCCATACAATTAGCATAGACAGTCAAAACCCAAAAGGTATTAATAATCTGAAAATGAATCAAACTTTGTCTGACATGATCTCACATTTTCTGGTTTTAGTCATGTCAATAGAATTAACTGCAGTGTACTTGGTGATTCCTGTAATCTGTGCTATGACACAGGCCTTCATGAAGTGAAAATGATGATGGTTATATATGTCAAGTTCACTGCATAGTCACATGGAGGAACTAATTAGCACCAGAGTACTGATTTAAGAAGTATTTCTCTAGCCAAATCCATCAGCATAATCTAATAATAAACTATCTGTTTCAGTCTTTGCTATCAAGAATATGTTCTTTACTCTGTCTATGTAGTGTAAAGCATATAGATGGAAAAACGCAAGCACGTTCTTGATCTTACATACAGAGTGCTCCCACAGTCATATAATTGTTTGGGTTGGAAGGCACCTTTGAACATCACCTAGTTCAACATCCATGCTACAGTCAGAAACATCTTTCATATACCAAGTTGCTCAAAGCCCCATCCAACCTAGCCTTGAACACTTCCAGGGACGGGGCATCCACAGCTTCTCTGGGCAACCTGTTCCAGTGTCTCACCACCCTTATCGTAAGAACTAGAACTCCTTTAAGTTCCACAGTTTGTGTTATTGACAGCCCAGTGGTGCATCTTAAGCAGGGCAGTAAATAAAAGCTTTCATCTTCTGGAGGAAGATAAGGATTCAAATCACCTGAGGTTAAGGTGGGACCTTGGCTGCCTACCCTGGTGGCAGAATACTATGTGAATGGTGGTAGTACTACTGTCACTCCCTATCTGAAGAACAGGATAACCATTTGTATCCGAAGAGCAAATGTGATGCTTCAGGTGCTGATGGTAGTTTCAGCATCAGAATCCATCTTACAGAGAAGGTGAAGAGTGTGCAAGGGTCAGAAGCCTGAACACTCTCCTTTGGCTGCGTCCCTCCTACTCATGTAGGCTGATGTTTTTCACACCCTCTTACGGCGGCTAACTTTTTCAATTTATTGTATAGGGAATGCAGAGTCTTCACTCAGTGTTATGAATACGATTTCCTAACACTGGCACTAGCAAGTCAGATGTAGTTAAGCCACATGAACATGCTTTTCTCAGAGTGTGCCCAAGCAAGGCATCACTAAGTATACATTATGCTATACTGGAATGTGAACTGCTCAAAGTGTTGGGTGCAGAGGATCAGCTGGAGAACAACTAATCTCTGCATGCACTTAGCTATGGCTATAATGCTTTTCAAACTATTTTTATTTTCTTTACACCTGCTCTTTTGGTATCCTGTATATATTAGAAAAGTCTGACATAACCATTGGCTTGCTTTGGGCAAGGTGTTGGAGGAATCTTAGGAAAGTAGATGTACTCTATCTCTAAGGAGGTAATTAGACTGTAATATGTGGAATAGTATGTTTAAACCCAAGGGATCCCAGTTTTGAGAATTACCTTATAAATTGGTGTTTCCAGTATAAGCATGAGATTTGAAAATGTGTTGGAGCACATGCTTCCCGAAAATGTGTCTCTTGGCTCTTTAAGGACTAAGAAAACAGTTTTCCTGTTGCTGACATCCTCCTTTATTCAAATGGTCTGAGCAATAGAATGAAGCCAGAAGAGTTAAAATCAGTCTGTGCTTAGTTTGAAGTTTGCTGCCTGCACTTCAGATCATCCAAGTCCTGTGTTCCTAAAAATATATCTGTTATTTCTAACACCATTGATCTAATAAACACATACAATCCCCCTAAAATCCTTGCCCTGCGTTATTGAAAACCACGGCCTAAAGGAATCTGTTGGAGATCTATTCTTCTAAGCATGTCTGTAAGTTCTTGGATATCTGCTAAGTATGGAAATTTTTCTATACTCTTTTTAAGATAAGGCATGGGCAATTCTATGTGGGAACTGTCATATAACACATTGTAAAACTTTTTAAAGTTTAAAACATTTCACTGTATCAAGAGGTCAGGAAGATAGGAGATTTGGGGAAAGGAATGTGTTAGTTTGCTTTTAATAAAGACAAAAGAAAAGGCCAGTATAAAATGCATACTAAAGCTACTAAAGGATTAAAAGGTGCAAAATTATAAATAAAATTATAACAATATTTTAGAGTAATTACATCCTTAGTCTTAATGATTTTGCATATATTATGTTCTTTATGTGCACAAAAGCAATACATTTAATATCAAAAATAATGTTATTTTGATAAAAACTATTTAACAAAATTATAATTCAAGAACCATTCAACATTTTGAGATAATAGAAAAGATAAGTACCAACAAAATCTGTCCTAAATGGCTCATAAAACCATCTAAACAAAATGACAAACTTCAGTTCAGACTGAGGGTAAAAAATGAACCAGTAAAACTGACACCAGCTATTGAATGCATATCAAGGCATCATCAGAAGAACTCGCTAGAACTAAAAGTGGAAGAGACTATCAGTTCTGCTTAGGAGTGAGTGATGTAAACAGCAAGAAATCCAACAGAAATGTTATTTGTTTTTCTAATCAATGTTAATCAAACACAGAGTAAGAATTTAAGATTCCTATTTTTCGAAACTTAATCAGAATTAAATATTAAGGCAATCCATCCTTCTGCCTAACAATTTCTTTCTTTTTTTTTCTTCTTTCTTGTTTGTACTGTGGGAGGATCTTAGCTTAGCTCTTACTAAGCACTAGCCCAGACCACAATGCTTTTTTCCCTTTTTTTCTTAAGCTGTGATTTAAGAAGGTCGAACAGCTACATTTCCAATCATGTAGCTATAGTGGAAAAGCTAAGAAGAGCACCTGTGAGAGGGAGCAAAGAGAGCAGCTTTCTTGTTCTCACTTCCAGCAAGTAAATGCTGTTGTTTGGTAGACCAGAGGAGGAAATTCAGACTGTGTGTAACATTTTCACCCAATCTCCTCTTCAAAAGCTTTAACTTAGTTAGCAAAGTTGAAGTTATTCTGCCAAAACCCTATGTATCTTTGGCATTCACAGACAATCAGACACAGAATATATTCCTGTAGGTATAACTGAATTCTGAAATAAGTACTTACTGTAGTATAAAATACACTTGGGCAGCATTTTCATTACAGCACTTAATCCAGCTGAAATCTGTATGAGTGCCTCACAATTCCTCCAAAGAGTATCGCGTTTGCAAAAATAGATTTGACAGATGTACAATAGGTCATGAAGTATTTAACAGAGATAACACCTCCAAAACATAACTACTTCCACAATGAAATGAATAAAAGAAAGGTGTAGAGGCTTCAATAAAATAAGTCAGAAACACTGCACATTTTATTGAAATACCTAAGAGAGATCGATCTTTCCAAGAATAGAGCTGAACCTTATTACAAAGCGGAGGTGGAATATTTGCACTCAGGACATGGCTTCCAAAATACCAATTATTTAAATGTGACTGTAGACCTTTTAAGACCTAGATTGGTAGGAAAAGTATTTTAGTTGGGTTTTACAATGAATTCCTGAAGTCTATGAAAATGATTCTAATGATTTATTTTCAAAAACTCCACATCACACTACAGGACATAACAGAAAATTTTTAAATAGGTTTTTAATTGCCAAAGTGGTTTAAGACCTAAGATAAATTTGGAACTTCTGGAACTTCTACTCTTTTTCTGAAATGTCAAAATTTTGGAAAGCCATACTTTTAGAGACACTTATTTTTATTTATACACTTCAGATGATGCTTCTGTCTACTTTTCTGAAGGGATTGTAAACTATGGAAAGCATATTCAGGTACAAAAAAATGTGCTAAACAGACAGATGCCTGATAAGATGTCTCATTAGGTGTATATATAAATTCCCTTATGTCCAAAAAGAAGCATTTAATAACATATAAACCAGATGCTTTCCAGCATGGAAAACTGTTGAGATTTATACAATTACCAAAATTAAATGGTATAGTGTCCTTTTTCTGTTTAGGCAATATCAACATGCTTCAGTGCTAGGTGTCTTATCTGCATAATCACTTATAGCTGTTTCTAATCTGTTAGTTCTTGCCTAATAACAGAATAATCTGCCAGGTGATCAGAATAGATTAATTTGCATGATTACTACATATTTGTTCTTCGAAAGCCATCAGCTGGATAGGCATGACTTGACTGAGTGTGAGCCTTCCTGTCCTGAAGCTTTTCATTAATGTCAAGACTCTTGCCAGCAGTAAAGTTTCTCTCCTCCCCTCCTCTTTTCAACACAGGCAACTAGCCCCAACCCAACACCACGGTAGAATTTACATAAAAGAGAAAGAAAATCTCTTTTCTCTCCACAGGCCCAACTCTGCAGATGGTGGAGTCGATGGAAGTTTTGCCAACGGTCTCGGTAGAAGCAAGGCTCTCTCAACTTCCTTTCTTCTAGCAGGCCCGTAAACTTCTTATCTGCACAACGGCCGCATATTTGTACCTACAGTTAGACTAACGTAGCACTAGGAAAAGTTACGCAGCCATACGTTTTGAAAGCATTAAATAGGGCTGTTAGGCATACAACCCCCTGCAGACCAGCAGAAGTTATGCAGCTGAAACCTGACATTCGCTTGGGAATTGCCATTGAGGTGCCGTTTTCTTGCACATGGTGTGACTGTTAGTAGACATATGGGTTTTTATATCAGAATAATGAATGAAAAATCGACATTGTTTATTTTTAATATATGCCATTGGGCATCTGAATTAATGAAACTGAGTTTGTGGATGGATGGCATGTTCATGAAGTAGAAAAACATTACTGCTTATAATTCAACTTTGACATTTACATTTAGGAGTGGCTGAGATGGAAGTTTAATGTGTTGCTGGTTTTGCTGTCTCTTACATATTTCAGCAATAATTTCAACTTTGGAGGGGAAGAGCAACTATCCATGTTACGTGTGTAACTACAATGTAAACAAATTTAGGCAAAGCTGCTTTCCAAACGTTGGCCTATCCCAGTGTGGGTGGGAAAGGGCATCGTAGCCTGACATTCAAGTTGGATGCAGCCTCCCCTGACTGGAGGAAGAAAAAAAGGCAGCTGTGATGGAGTTGTGGGATGATCACATCTGCTCGTTAGGGGCTGGACATCTCTCTTTACACAGAGCTACTGAGCTGCCATCATTTACATTAAAACTCTCAGTCCATTACCAACAGTTGACCTTGCAACCTTAGTTTAAATGCTTCACATCCCATTACTTTCCTCCCAAGCCTCTGCTTTCCTAATATTTTACAACAATGTGCTTCAGCATTGTCACATGTTTCTGGCTCCAATTCTGGAAAATGTTTCTTCAAGAAAACACTCCACTGTATGCTTTATTTTACTTATCTCCTGAAATTAAAATGAAGCGTGTTGTTACCGTTTGCTCTCCATAGAGATAGACTGAAAACACACTTCTGTGCTTCCCTGTCCTGGGCTCTGAATCGTGGCAGTTATTTTTTCCAGTCTGTTTCAAACAGAAGAACTAATGTAATCATAAATGCACTGAAATTAAATCCTAATAAAGGGTCTTCAGAAGAATGCATATATTCATGTTCCCACTTAAAAAAAGGGCTTATTATACTTGAAAAAGATATTTGAAGCATTCCAGCTTTCTAAAGCATTGCAGTATACTTTTGCAATAGCTTGTTACCCATTACTGAAAAGATTTAATTATGCTTTCTCTGTAGTAGAATTACAGTTACAGATGGTTTTTTGCTACTGATTGGAACGTCAGTAATAATTTAATTAGATATTATGACAGTTTCCATGGCTTATATGTTAACACAGTTAAATTCTCTCTGTAAACTAATTTTGAGAACAAATGTTTCTGTTCAAAATCTTTTACAGTGGAAATGTTTCAAAGGTAGAAAAAGTTAATTACAAGGCTTCCCCCCCCCTCCCCCCTTCTAAATCCTCTGAAGGAGCAAGAACATTTTCCATGGAAATATGGTCAGTCACTGAAATGTCAAAGAGGCTCTAACCATAGAACACTGAACGGTATATGGAAAGTATATGAAATTTAAACTACCTTACAATCTAAGTTAAATGGTACTATTTATTTATATAACTATGTGACCCTCAGTGTCTAGAAGATATGCTTTTTACTGTGCGGTTTTCTTGTATGCAAGAACATTGAATGGCTGTATTATATTTAATTAAAAGCAATAGTGGGCCTACCCAGATGTTAAAAGGGCTTGATCTGAACAGTGTGTTGACATCAGATGAATAGGAGAGGCCACCTGCTAGCTCCACTCTTGGCTTTGTGGATGATTTGCATTCCTGTGGCCTGTTGCTCTGCATGATTGCTCTCAGCACTTCACAGCTCCATGAACTGTTTAATATCATGGATACCTTCCAGCCATGCAGGCTATCTCCTTTTGTAACATCAGTGCAAAAGAAAGAATGACCACTTGCGTGATTCTGATGGGTAAAGCATGATGTTTTCACTTAGAATATACCACATCAAAGAGAAGGAAATGCTTTTCTATAAACTGGATTAAGATAAAAATTAATCCATTCTTGCCTAAGAGTGCTAACAGGCCTTTTTTTTCTCTTTCTGAAAGATAATGCTCATCAATTGAATCTGAGTACAATACGGTTCAGACTGTAAGTGGTATCCTTGTCTTTTCACTTCAGCACAGAATATTTCTAGTGTAAGTATGTAAAATTTAAATAATTTACCAAATATGGGTACTGTCTGAACACTAAGAATCCATTCAGTAGCATAAATGTATTCATGAACATAAATGCAACTATTAGACTACATATGGTTTATAACCATTAGGCTGCCAGTGCAGTCCTGATTACTGTCATCTTTCTAAAAAACCTATAAATATTTTGAAATGAGAGGCAAGAAAAATGGAATCAAAAGGAAAAAAAATATTATAGCATTATCCAGTAGGTAATGCTGAATGACAAAAGGAAAAGTTTCAGATCTGTTTCCATATATTGTCCTCTCTTGAGATTATATATGCTGCATAAAATGCAGTGAAAGTTTCTTACATGCTCCCAGCTTGAAGGTTATTGTATCATCATTAAAGGAGCAGAAGGATGCCATTATCTAAAAATAGTCATAGTTATTTTCCAGATTCCTTTGTATTTGTGTTCTATATTTACTTTTGCAGTGATGAGTTGACTTCAACCTAGCAACCTCTCACTCATTTCCTTGTAGTTTTATACTTCAGTATTAAATAATGCATTTAGCAGACATAAAAATGCATCCTGTTATGTTGTGATAAAAGATACATTAATTTATTTCAGTTCTAGAAGAAAAAGCTAATAGTTACTTTAAGTTTTAGTAGACTGCTAAAAAATATGCTTGCTTTTGTGTTTGATGTATCTTTTTCATTACGCAGTATGATGGTTTAAGGTATAAAACAGAAAAATAAAATATTAATGCACAGCAGATTTATATACGTGTGTAATAATTCAGTTCTAACTTGATGTTAAAAGATTTAAAAACTTCAATCATTTTAAATCAACTTTTTGATACAAGCAATTACATTCTTGCCAGATTATTTAGTTACCTAAGAGCTGGGATAACTGAGATTAAAGCAGAATTTATATACCTAAATACCTCTTTAGAAGCCTAACTCTAAAGCATAGATTTTCTGACTCCTTGCTCAGCTAACTGCTGAGTATTCCTATGTATTTAGGCTTCTGATTTCAAAGTTGCACATGTATTGCACATGAGAAATTTTATTTCTCAGCATATCCACAGATGACTTGGTCTTAATGCTTAGAGAGAGCAGAGATCTCATTTTGAATTCCAAGAATATAAAGTGCATCTAGCACTGATGTGGTTTCGGTTCCATCCTTTGGCTGAGTGGGTCTGATTCTGACAGTGTTTCTAAACCACGAGACTTTAGAAGTTTCAGGGAATAGGAGCTGTCAGGTTCTTCTGGTTAATTAAAGTTTTTCATTGCCTGAAGAAATGTTTCCTAGTCAGTGGCTGTGATGAAGTCAGTAACTCCACGGCCTGCTGATTGGTATTATCCCTGGAAAAACTATAGTGATGGCTAGGGAGCTTCTGCAGTTGAATACAAAGCTCTGCTCATGCTGAAAGTGGACAACTACCACTGGACTATTGGCTAAACAGAAGGTACTTGGTTGTTTTGGTTTACTTGAAAGAAAAAAAATGCCCACAGTTTCCAAACCGTGAACCACCATCAGAGGGAAGTAGGTCTTTAATTAGTAATTAAACTTCCAAAACTTTAGAAGGGACGAAGCTGAAGATGATCTCCCACTTAGAGCATTTCAATTTGAGGTGCTCAGGGGTGTCCATGATATTTGCATCAGGTCTGACAGACGTCACAGGGCCTGCAGAAGACCTGTAATCCTCCAGACTGGCAGCCAGGGGAGGGTGTCACATCAAATGGCACTGGGATTTTGTAAGCAGGCATGTAAAGCTCAGGCAACTGAACCCCAATAAGGGTGTTCAAGCACCTGTGATAGCAGTTATCTATTCAGCACAGTCTAGAGAGTGATCTAAACCACTTTGTGCCTGGAGCTGGGAATGTTTTTTCCAGCTCCACGGACTGCATTGGCTAAGTCTTCACTGGCTGCCACTGGAGCTCATGTGTCCAGAACACATGGAGACAATTGCATGTAAACACAGACATTCAGGTGTCTTAACCATGCACGGAATCTTTTAATTAATGGTGATATTTTCCTGTACTTTTACTGTAATCAGTAAAGCTATAAGGGTTTAGAGAAAATATTTCTACAAATATAAATGTTGTAAACCACCTAACTGTGGGGTGACCATGGGAGCTAGGCATTGTACACTTGGGCTTCTGCAAAAAGTGACACTTTTTCTGCACATCTTCTCCATAGCATCACGGAAGTGCAGAGAGAAGAGAACGTACTGATACTATTGCCCAGTGAGCTGGCTTGCAGAACTGGCTTTAACTAAGAGCTAATATAGGTCATGTCCACCACGCTTATGGAGGGGCCCTGCAGTCCTAAAAAAGCTGACGGACTTGGGACTGGCAGCAAATTAAAGTTTAATATGTACTGCAATTTGTATCTTTTAGAATCCTACATCACTTCCCCATCATAACTGTGTGTTAACTGCCATTACATTCAAGTATATGAAGTAATAAATAGGTCCCAAGTGCCAAGTAAATGCTAAAAAAAATCTGAGGCATTTCTTCTCCATGTGGGAACCATCTCTAGTGAACTATACTTCTGTAAAAGGAAAGTTATTACTGTTGTTCTACAAGTGTTTTGCTTCACTAGAAAGCTGCTATGGAAAATGACAAAGAGTTTACTCTTTCGTTGAGTGCTCTGTAGAATGCTGGATGCCTTCTCCAGATACAGCTTTGCAGATGGCAATGTTTGAGGCAAGGCTGATTGCTTACTGAATTGTGACCTGCTATAACAAGAGTTTTCTTCTCAACCCAATTCTCTCTGCCTTGCACTACTCAGGCGCTGCAAAACAGCTGCTGGACTAGCTGAGCTGTGCAGATTTAAATTCTCCAGCATGCATGAATCCCCATGTCACGGTGATGGACAAGGACTGAAAAGCTGCATACCCACTGACTGTTAGCCATGAAAAAGAAGTGGGCTCTCCCTGAAGAGGTGATAGTCCAGAGCATTCCTGCACTCCACTGATCCTTGTATCTTTGGGTCTGTGAACAGATTTGTCTAATTTTGAAGCACCGCTAACTTCTACCACAGCCAAAATAGTTTCTGCTGAGCCTCAAAAACACTAAAAGTGACATAAAGTCATCTTTGCCACCCATACATGACAGAGGCTTACATTTAATCAGCACTAAGTAAGGAATTTAAGTAAAAGAGAGTAAGATTATATAAATTTCACTTTTAAAACAAACTAGATTATCATCCCTTTGACTATATCAGGGAGACAGCTTTATGATAGTATCTCTAAATATATCCAAAGCACGATAAGGAATTGATAGTGGATGTTTTTGTTGTTATAGCAAATGGAGTGGTAAGGCATGATGATAACTACTGCTATGCCTTGTATTGTATATATAATGATGGGGTTGTGGGGCACCACACTCTTTAGGGCTTATCTTTGTCTATTTTTAAGCAAAGTGTTAATTGAGTGCAAATGTGTCTGATTCTGTGATGTAAAGAACTGTTCTTTGTTGACAGTCCTTAGTCTCTTGATTGCTTGTTTGGTATTGGCCAGCTGTGGCCTTGAGTGAAAATACCTTAAAATATGAACTGTGCTTTCTTCAAAGTATGTATTTTGCCTTCAATACGGTGAAGCAATCCAACACTTAGACTTAGCTTAGAGGAAGAGAACAACTTTGCTATAATAAGTACTGGGGGGGCTTAGTTATTTATTTATTTAAGGAAAGAGAGGATGCTGAGCAATGTTAAAAGCAGACACTGTTATCACTGAGTTTACCGTCACCTATAGTTGCTTCGAATCCTCCTTCTCTAACCTTAAAGAAAGTCTTCCGTAAGTATAGTGACATAATTTGAGGAAAGTGTAGCGGTAGGGGGTGACAGAGAAGGGAATATCCCCACCTTCTCTTTGCAATATTCTTACAGAAAATATATAGGAAACACTCTGGATTCCATGAATCTTCTTGGTAGCAGTTTTAAGACAAACCAAAACACTGTCCCCTCCCACTCCCCACCCCCATCAGTTACCTCTCTCAACTCCACTTCTAGGAAAAAGTAAAGATAGTTTAACGTGTGTTCTTGTGTTTGGAAAATTTGAAAATATACTTCTAATTCTTGACTGATGTGTGTTGACAACTTCTCCCCCTGTTTAGTAGGGGATCAAACCCAGTTTCACTGATGCTTTGATATGAGATGCGTATCATGAATGGATTCTTTTTGAGAAAGAGCCTTTCTGTATCTTTCCACAATTCAGAATCTTAAAATTTCAGGACCTTCCTTCTTACAAAATAAAGAACTGCCCCCGACCTTGACAACAACCCCTGAAACCCACACTCAGGTGGTAACTGGAAGCCCACTGAAGTCTATGGTTTCCCTGGATCTGGAATGAGGCCACTGGGGCATTAATTTCAACAGAGCTATTCAAAAGGGATGTGAACTCACAAGACTAACCACTACTTAGGTGCTTGTCCCATGCAGAGAAAACATCTCTCCCTATCCTCCAGTAGCCACTTGTTACTTGTATTTTCTCCTCGTATTCTCTGAATTACCTCACAACATTTTTTCTGTGTCCTTGAAAAATAAATACAACAATCATAATTGTGGCTCATGTTCACTCCAGTGGGTGACTCTTACTTCCTAGCTCTTCTGAAATACTAGTTACCTAATCTCACCTCTTAGCTGCCTTCTTTCAGCAGAAAAGGCAGCACCCTGCTCCCACACCTTACTCACTAGTGCTTTGCAGAGATGCACTGATGCCAGCGTGGTACAAATCTCAACACCTGCAAACTGATTATTACAGGAAGAAGTCAGGTCCAGCTCTTAACTCCCTGAGCTGCGACAGACAGGTGTTTTAAAAAAATTAGTAGATTATGCTTTTGAATAAAAAGGTCACTAGATTGCCTTTTTATTTGCAGCGATTGCATAAGCTGTGAAACTTTAAGTTGTATACATTGAAGTTGCAGTCTTTTTCATGGAGGACACATTTATATGCATATATGAGGCTCCATCTTGCACCTGGTAAGATGGTATCAACAATAAAGCTAGAAAAAAGTAGTATTTGATACCTTTTTCTTGGTTTTCTGCAAATCTTTAGTTACAGCAGAAGATAGTTCAAGACATGACTTAGGTAGTTCACTTGAGATGATGATAACAGATTTGTTTCTGCTGATGCTGCTGAAAACCAGCAGGAAATAGAATAATTCAACAGTGGATATAGCTTGGATAGGCCATACCCAAGTAAGTGGTAACTGGAAAAGGGCAAACACGGAAGGAAAAGGAGGAGGGGTTAGGAATGGAGCACGCTATTCCTTTTCCTTCCAAAATGAGAAAAACAAGACTGCTTTCAAGATTGTGCGCTCAACCTACATTAAAGAGCCTGGACTACCAAAACGAGGATCATTTTCCATCTTTAAGCCTCCCGTAGTTTTTCAGTGAAACCAACACAGAACACCCACTGAAAAAGGCAAATAGTACTGCGTTTGAAAAAAAAAAAAAAGAACTAAAAATTCTGTTATCAGAAATAAATGTTATTCCTAAACCACTTTGTTGTGGTTAATTACCCAGTAGAAATACATTACCTTTGAGGATTTGATCTTTTCCCCCCTCCTCTGCTACTTATATGCACATTAGCAGGTATCCTGAATCTGGACTATCTCTTCTTGAAGCATGATTACGGTTATCTACAGTACTGAAGCACTGCACTCTTCAGAGTTAAGAAGGCAGAGCAAAGGTCAATGGAAGCTCAGCTCATGACTTTTTACAATCCAGATTTTCCTTCACTGCACAGTCTGAGGAAGTCCAAGCTGTGGTGTTTCAGTCTCATGAATGTCTTTTGGCTTTCACTTCAGCTTGTATTTAAAGCTGGATAACTGCTTTAAAGGGCACTTGAATTCAGTGTCCTTTGTAGCATATTAATCTGCGTCTGTTTAAGAGGTGTTCCATGTGCTTTTGGCAGAGGATATTTCCAGTTATTCTGAAATGTTTTAAAAGGCCAGTTTTCTGAACTGCCTGCTGCTGTATATGCTGTAATTCAAATTTGGGCTTTTGAAGTTATGGATAAGTTCAGTATTTTAGATGTACTTCATTGTGATAATAATAGAAATAAAATACCCCTCCAAAATGTAAAGAGTGGAGGAAAACATATAAACATATAGGTTTAATATTTTCATGGTTTATCTTTTTAAACTTGGAAAATTAATTTTTTGTTTCTTTTTGACACTGCTGGGAGCCAACAAAATCAGTTCTCACTGTAACAATATGGGTGTTGTCAGGCCTAGAATATATAATTGCAAAAGAACAACATCGTTAATTTTGCCTATACACAAGCACTGGGATGAATCTCAAAACAAGAAGATCAAATCTTTATGTGCTTATAGATTTTGACACACCCCACTGCCACATGAACACACGAAATCAAGAGAGAAAAGCTCTTTCACTTTGCTGCATTATGCAAAATATATAGCTGAATAAGTAACATGGGGTGTTACATATGTACGGCTTTTCTTTCCTTTCGGTTTTGCTCATTAGAAAATAAAAACAAGCTGTTGTGACAGGGCATGAGACAGAGCTTGAGGCCCTGGACCTGCTTATCTTTATGTTAACCATAAACCACTTGTTAGGCAATTACAGCAGATGCACAGCCATTCTAGAAAGGCACAGGTCACAGTCCCGTATGTCTGCCAATCCCATACAAAACATGTACCATCTCTTGTTTCATACATATTTGCCTCATACAATTGTCTCATTAACTACAGTGCTTAAAGATATCAGGCATCCATGTTTATGAACCTGAATCACTGCCCAGATGAACTAATTGTGAAGAA
Organism: Falco cherrug; assembly: GCF_023634085.1. Classification (NCBI taxonomy): domain Eukaryota; kingdom Metazoa; phylum Chordata; class Aves; order Falconiformes; family Falconidae; genus Falco; species Falco cherrug. The sequence continues at coordinate 18,215,976 of NC_073702.1, forward strand.
GCCCTAAGGGAAACTGCAAATATTTATAAAGGATGATTCACTGGTTATGTCTGGTGCTGCCTTCATAAGTAAACAACTAACCTGTGTGTAATTTAGATATAGTAGATGTAGATACATCAATATTTAAATACTGGTAGAAATATACGTGAACGCTGTGCGACCATGTCTCAGTATTAGTAATAAAAGATACATCTCAATTGCACACATGTAAATTTTCTCCCTAGAAAATATAGTCATGGAAATCCTAATCTAGTATATTTTCACACATATAGAGAAGGAACTGTTTCTTCCAACTTAATATACATTATCAATATGCATTATGCATCATTCTTCAACTTATATGCTTATAAAATTCAGATCAATAGGCACCCTTGCTATGTAAGAACTGCTACATTTATTTAGATTTCTAAATTTACATTAAACAAGGTAGCTAATGCTTTTTGAGTGTAGCATAGCACTGTTCTAGAGAACAAAATGGTAATAACACTGAATCCGCTCAGACACTGGAGGTGTTGAGGTACCTACGGACTCGAGGCTTTTAAGTTTCAGTAACTTTCATATAAAGTTGGCATACAGGATATCAGGGTGTTCACTCAAGCACTGTTATTTTGGGTAATCAGACCTGACAACATAATAATCTCTTTTTGCCTTGTACAGCTCCTCATTTTAAAATATTATGTGCCTTAAGTTAAGAGTGCTCAGCACCTCACAAAACAGAGTCCTTAAGCAGCACAGCCATACAGTTGCATTTCATTATGCTAACATTAAACATATAGTTTTCAGACTTGGTATCAATTTTACATTGTTCACATGTTACGGTGGTTTGCTGTTTTCAGGTTTGTCACTTTTGCTTCACAGTAAGAGGCCGGTTTACAATATTGCACAACTGGCTGCAGCTTGGTAAAAAAAAAAAAAAAAATATATATATATATTGCAGACATGTGCTAAGCAACCATCCCTGGTATTGCTTTCGCATTGCACTTTGTTTCTGATCTGCCACACCAGGGTTATTACAGGCCTGAGCATCTCTGGAGCAAAGCCTGCCAAATGTGCTGAGCTCTGTCAAACTTGTGCGGCAAGTCTGTGAAGTACTCATCTGATGTGAGGGAGGTTTCATCCATACGGAGGCTTTCCCTAAACAAAATGGATCAAATTGAAAGCAGTTGTAATTTGGAGCATAAATCGTACATCAAATAACAGAACTGCAGTTTGCCTGTCATTCTTCATGAGGAAAATATGCATAACTGGTATTTTGCTGAGAAATACGTAAGTAGAGTTTAAATATAAAAGAGAATGCTTGCTTTAAAGGAAGGCTGGTGCTTCATTTGAGAAAATACACTTTATCATTAAGATTAATATAGGTATCCAAAATACTATGTGTCTGCAAAATTCCAGAATGATTTAAAATAGATTCCAGTTGGAGAGTAAAGCCCACCTCAGACTAGTTTCCACACTATGTGACTTGTAGATCAGGGTCTAAAAAGTTTATATCTCAGTGGGAGATGTCCTTTATCTCCTTTCACAGCAGGTGAGTCTGTCAAAGGTGAAGAATGATACCAAGAAGACTCCTTCCAGCCCACTTTATCTTTCAGTCTTGTTTTGCTCTATTAAATCTTTTAAACAGTTCATCAGGTTAGTCACCATGCTTTATTCTCTATTATTGCACTAATTTTAAAATGATACTATTTTGTCTGCAGGAATAATGAGAAAAAGTCATTGGGGATCAGCTGTGGATATATGGCCCCCCCTTTATTCATGCTGTCATGGGGTGGATTAGTCATGTGTTGGTTTAACACATCCCTACAGGCAACGTCTTATTGCTTAAGGTTCAGAAATATGAATAATAAAACTAACCCATAAGCTATTTAGCTTGCTAGAAATTAAATTTAACAGTTTCAGTTCATGAATCCAGCTGTAAAAGTACATACAAGGCATTAAATTAACAGGAACACATGGAAAACTACAGGATCGTATTCCAGATGAACCAAGTTTTGTGTTTGTTTTACCAGATAATCTGGTAAAACTAGACAAAACAGATTATTTTTTTTTCCTCCTAATATTAAACTTCTCATTCCATTAACAGAATCCTTCTTTGAAGAAACTTTATTGCCACAGAACAATATTCATAACCCTGACTTGTCCTTCTCTCATAAAAACACCAGATCTCTCCATTAGTCAACTTCCTTCTCCCTGTATCAAGAAATTGATGCACTTAGGAAGGATTAAAGTGCCCATGGGATTATCTAGGTTTTTTTCCAAATAGACTGATTAATCTCACCAAAGATATTGCATCTGCCTACAAAAATCTCGCACATATCCTTCGACAGTCACAGCAATGCTTCTGGTGTTAGCATTTGAGAATATATCCATATAAACAAAAATTCATAACTAAAATCTTGCATCTCAAGAACAAACTCCAGTCCAAAGAGAGTTATTTCCAAAGCAGAGACATTGCTGTTGTTACTGATCCTATATAGAAAGCATTCAAACACTGCAGTAATAGGCAGTAGTATAAAATCCCAGCGTAGACACATTTTACTGATATCATCGTAAGATACATTTGAGCCTTCTGTGGCAGAAGAAGTTTCACGTAGAAAATTCCTGTGTTAAATGCTATGACTGCTCTGAAGGCAGTGATAAGTGAGGAAGTATGGGTGACAGTGCAGTGGGCTTCACAGAAAGGTGAGCTTTGCATCTATTATGAACGTATCAGTGAGGGTGTATTGGGGTGGGCCAGGTTAACGGCAAAAGTGAACATCTGGCACCTTGTCTTTCTCCAGACCCTGTACACAACACCTGCACAAAGGCCAAATACATTCTCATTACACAGGATTTCAGGATTTCTTACTGTATCAGGAAAATAGTGCTTTTTTTTCCCTTGGGGTAAATCCTAACTCTGCTGCTGAGTCCAAGCTGACTCCTTCTGCATTGCAGTTGTGTTTTGGCAGCACAAGTCAGGACAACAGACTTCGATGGTATACATCTGTACAGACCAGTGCACCAGTAATGGCTAAGCATGGGAGTCATGCCATTCTTACTGAGTGGCACCAGGAATGGGATGTTCTGCTTACTTATCCCAGAGCCCCCCAGAAAAGATGAACTGCTATCAGAGTCTTGGGTCATATCTCGTATGAAGTCAGTTGTCCCTTGTTGCCCAGATATTCTTTACATAATTACTGTTAGGCAGCCTTTCTAGGAGAAAGTTGATTTCATCACAGCCACATAGCCATCAACTTTATTGCCTTCTGACATCATCCCTCATGCCCTTATACTGCTGTTGCTAGGTGACATGCTACCTAATGTGGAACCACAGCTGAGTAAGCGTTGTTCAAGTTATCATGTTTACTGTCTTTTCAGCTATTGTATAAGGCATTATCTTTTGTAGTGGTAGAGATGAAGGGACTTAGTTATGGCACTATAAAAGCGAGAAATTAAGTCTTCCTTTAACATTATGACCTGATTAGTACTCATATTAAAAACATAACACTGCATATTGGTGCACAAAATGTGTTTTATTTACATCAGAGGCATGTATTAAGATACCTCTTTATGTACATATTAAGACACAACTACAGTAGGTATAATGTCTAGCTAGCAAGTAACCTGCCTCAGGATCTGCAATCCATCAGTTATTATAAGAAATCAGATAGTGGTAAATAATTAAATCTGCTTCTAAGTAAAACTCTCTCATTCCACCTAGTGTCAACTAGGTAAATACTTGTTATATTTTTTAATCTTTCTTTTAGATCTATCTTTTCATGCATGTGGACACTAGTCCTTCTTAGAGTTCTGCTAAGCTCTTAGCTTCCATGATATCTTATGCAAAGATAATAATCTCTACTAGTTAAGATTTGCCTAGATATGTACTGTAATAAGAATATTTTTATCAGTTTGAAATGTCCTACCTACCATGAAATTCATCCTTGTTTTATGCTATAAGGGAAAAATGTGACATACTCAATTGTAACCTTGGTTAAAAAGTCATACTTTTCTGATTTGTCATGATGACATGTGTTAAGAATCAAAGGAATCATTTGCTTTCTTAATGGTATGGGAATATAATTTGCAGTTTGTTTTTAAGAGCTGAATCACTGTTTTCAGATATCATTCCTTAGGAAATATGTTTTCAATTATCCCCCCCTCCCCTTTTTCTCTCAGACAAGCTACACAATCTACTTAAGCAAGAGACATATATCTTTTTTTCCATAAAGATATCTCTCTAACACCTTCTTTTCTGTGTCCATTTTTGTTGGAATTGATTACATAATATGTAGAATAATAGGCCACTTATTTTTATGGTACCCAGTTAATCCTGAATGTGCATCTCATTGATTATTGACTTCATCTACTCTCATTTTGGTGCTTTGAAAAGCCCAAATCATTGGTGTTATTCATAAAGACTGTTAAGACCCACTGGCAGTAAAAATTTCATATTATTTTAATGCTTCAATTAATTCTGATATTCCAAGTCTGTATATATTACCAGCTGAACAATAATTCATGACAGTACATTCCAGATAAACCATATTTTGAATATAATACAATAATTACCACCCTTAACAGACCATTTATGCTTCTACAGAAGGATCCCAAATCGGCCTGGGCAGACTAGAGGATTAGTAAGAGTAAGGGTGGTGAATCCATGCAGTGAATCGCCTCCTTAATTTAGCTGATTGCTTCACATTTTCCAGTAGAAAAGACACTTCAACTATTTTTGCTTTTTCCATAGAATTCCCTTCTGGGTGGAGCCTTCACCAGCATTAAAATTTTGTTCCTTCTGGTTCCTCTGCTCCTAGAGCCTGACTTTGATCTCCTTTCCATTTAAGAAGGGCTCATCTTATTCCGTTTGTACCATATGGCTGCTCAAATGCCATATCAATGATCCACTCAGATATATAACCAAGACAAACAAAGATTATTTCTTGGTTTTCTTCAAAGGTTTTCAGCAATGTATCTGCTCCTTCATAGTTAATATGCTAATTCATAGAATCTAGTCATGACACAGGTAAACAGAGAACAGCAAGAGATTTATACCCTGCCTACTGCATTTTCCTATCTGTTTCTATCTAAAAGAAATGAGGCTGGCTATTTTGTATCATTTTTATCAGTAAAAGCTGATTATTTTCTGATTACCTTTCCCTCCCATATTTCTGTTCTCTTTTGTCTTTTTTGAGAAACTGGGGTAGGAACCATGTTTTATTTTATGTCTGGATACAGACAGTTCAAGGCAAACATGCAAGTATCATTACATGTTCCTGTGTTCGTAATTAGCACCTTATACACACTAGCTGAATGATCGCTTGCTGGAAATCATTGTTTTAGTGGACAAAAAATAGTCCACAGGTACAACTGAATTCCTTTAGAACTAGCATTCCATGAATTAGCATGCTGCGAACTTTCTATCCATACTATAAAAAACATATGAATCAGATGTGTAATCTGTGAAGCACAGCATCCTGTCTGTGATGGTAGCCAGCACCAGATGTTTTACAAAAAGGTGCAAAAACCCCTTACAGTAGGCAGATGTTAGATTATTTCTCCATTAAGGAGGTCTCATCCTAAACCCTAAAACTTAGAGATTGTCTGAAGCTCTAAAGCATGAAGTTTTATTTTCATTCCAGAACTCTTCTTTAGTGTCTCACTAGGTTTTGCTCTTTGAGAGTGTTTGTTATGGACCAGTGGCAGGAACTGAGTTATGTGCATTCCAGATGTAGGTTCAGCAGTGTTTCCCATGCTGGAGCAACATGCAAGAGCAAAATCTACTCACAGCAACCAGAATATTAAACTGCTTAGCTGTTAGCCCCTGGCAAACATAAAGGAGCAAAACACAGCTACAAAATTACATTTCTCAACATTTTAGAAACTAAATAGATATTCACTGGGACAACAGAGGGCATGTTCCTGACTTCAGGCTATCCTGCTGCTAAATGCCAAATTCTTGCTACAGGACATGGAGATGTGTGTGCTTTTAGAAACAGTTGGATGTACTTCTGTAATGGAAAAGCTTTGTCAATTTAAATATAGTGGTCACTACTTCAGGCACAGATGTACCATGGATAAACACCACTGTGTTTACAATGGGAACGCAAGTTGATTGTCTCATGAACATGTGTGGTGACAACACTACGGCAAGGAGCAGGAAATGGATCTTAATGAGGCTGAAGAGCCAAAGTCTCTCTGGGACCAATTGCGAAAGAAAGTTAAAGCTTCGCTTCCTGGCTGTCGTGCACTGGAGCGGTCCTACTGCCTCTGTGGCTACAGCGCTGCCTCTCCTGCCTGTGTTGGGTCTCCTGGTGCCCCATGGTGACCTGTTCTCCTCCTCTCCTCTTCCTCAAAAGGCCCACTAAAAGAGTATAAGAACTCAAACTACCTCCATTAACACTATGCTACTTCACATCTTTTTTATTTCCCTCCTTGAGCTCTGAATTACAAATCTGATTTACAATCATTGAAGCATTGGGTCAAATTATGTTTCTTAGCATGGTATGAAACAGCTCAAAAATTTTAATGGAAGTTCTGTATATGCAGGAGAGGAAAAAACCTTTCTACAAAAATAGTAAAGAATAGCTTTAAGTCCAAAAGCCTGTTTACCTGTTGTCCTCAAGGTAAACCCGAGATCTTTACGCATCTCTCTGCACTTGGACCAGCAATACTTAAAGGTCAAAGAAAAGTCATAACTGTACATTAATGTATTACTATTGAACTTAATGAAATATTCTATGTATTGTTTTTAATTCCTTATTACTCAAATTCCTGGCTGTACAGTGATCCAGTGTCAACATCTGGTTTGGCATTTAGGATTCTCTCCTAGGAAATGGGAAGTGTGGCTTCAGTACTCTGAAGGTTTCTCAAACGCTAGGCCAGGAACATCATGGCTATTTCTCTGTGCTTGATGTTTCCTACTGGCCAAACCTCAGTGGCTCCCTACTCAACATGTGGACATACTGCACTGCCTAGAAGAGCTTCCTTCATTACAGTGGAGAAGCAAGTCTGTAGCTAAGCTGTTCCAAATAACTCCCTGAGGGAGGGGAGATGCGAACACCTAGTGTTCTCCACTGACTGTAGAAAATGCAGCTTAGGCAGCCTAAATCTCTCTAAAGGCTCATGAATGCTGCAATGCTTAATTTAAATGCCTAATGTAGAGCATTTGATTAATGCTGTTCGTACCCATTTGAATCCTCTGCAGTTTCATGGAGATAGACTGCTGTATCTGACTGTTGTGGGTTAACCCCGGTAGGCAGCTCAGCCCCACACAGCTGCTCACTCACTCCTCCACAGTGGGATGGGGGAGAGAATCAGAAGGGCAGAAGTGAGAAAACTCATGGGCTGAGATAATGACAGGTTAACCCGTAAAGCCAAGTCTGCGTGCAAGTGAAGCAAAACAAGGAATTCATTCACCACTTCCCATGGGCAGGCAGGTGTTCAATCACGCCCAGGAAAGCTGGGCTCCGGCACACATAATGGTTACTCAGGAAGACAAATGACATAACCCTGAATGTTCCCCCACTCCCTCCTCCTTTCCCCAAGCTTTTATTGATAAGCATGACATCATATGGTCTGGAATATCCCTTTGGTCAGTCGGGGTCAGCTGTCCCGATTGTGTCCCCTCCCAGCCTCTTGCTCACCCCCAGCCTGTTCGCTGGAGGGACATGGTGAGAAACAGAGAAGGCTCTGACGCTGCTCAGCAATAGCTAAAACATGGGTGTGTTATCAACATTTTTTTCATCACAAACCCAAACCAGAGCACCATACAAGTGGCTATGAAAAAAATTAATTGCAGCCCAGTCAAAACCAGTATCCTGTTGTACTAGGACTACAGTCACATTTTAAATCTATTCTTTGCAATCAGAAAGATGAGAAAATTGTGAGTTTTCTTAAGAAAATTGCTAATTCTTGTGTTGTCACATAATTCTATGAGCTGAAACACAGACCTTAATCTTCCAGATCTACTATGTGAAACAAATCCCTTCTTGTCCTGGTATACAAACATCTGCTTTGGAGGTGAATTATGTTTAAAATTGGGGAACGAAATCATTAAGGGTAGCATGGAATGGTTGATATTGCAAATTACATTCTTGTTATGAAGAAGGAGCATATTGTTCTCTTTCACAGAATATTGCTTCAGACACACTGTGGGTCGCTAAATATAACAACAATAATGTGTTCTGCTTCACAACATGGCATCAGTACTTTCATGTAAAGGTATTATTGTTCACCTTGCCCCCCCCCCCCGCCCCCCCCAGTGAAGCTTACAGATATATTTTTGTTTGAGATGCTGTGGGCTCAAGAAAGTGTTTATTATTGCAACTGTAACATGAAGTAGTGCACACTAATTTCTACATGATTACATGTTGTATTAGTGATGAAGATAGAAAAAGAAGATGTAAAAACTCTAGAATTTTTCCAAGTGTTTTATTGTGGTGTTGCCACCATTACGCTGAAAAGGGAATCTCTGAATGTCAATACCATTCCAGTATTTTGTAAGTCAGCCTTTCCTCTAGAGTTACAGTATTCATTTGCTGGGTTCAGTCTTTGCTATTAAAGCCAAACTCCACAATCTTTTGTCCTAACTTATGCACGCTACCAAAGAGGATTTTAGATCATAGCACACAGCTGAAAATGGCAATTTGACTCTGAAGTTAAATACAAACAGAAATGGAGGAATAAATGATGCACACATTTACTTGATGATCTCAGATTACTTTGGATTATGGTGCATGTGATATTTTTTATTCTACATTACACACTATTTCAATTTATTTTTCATTATTTAGTAGTATATTTTCCAAAAGTTTTTGTTGTGTTGACAATTTAACAACTGCATTCATTTATTGTGGATATGCATTTTAATTATGCATTGTTTAGGTAAAATGATATGAAGTAAATAGAAAAAAATCAAACTGTCATATTAAACATGAACAGACTACCTTGGCAAGCATACCCTTTATGTACAAACATAAACTTCACTTTCTCTGTTCAGTAATATCTCTGCCTTTTTTACTCTTTGGTTGCCAAATTAGGCAAGTTTATATTGCACCAGAAGATGACTTCTCCATTTATTTTTGGTCCTAATGTAAGTAATGTTGGTGACAGAAGTAACAGAAAAATTCTAGTGGCAGACAGGTCACTATACTAGTACTATTTCTCTGGAACAATTAAATGCCAAGTACATACTGAGTATCCCAAGTCATTTTTGAAGGACAGCTATATGGCAAATCCTTAGAAAAAGTTTCAAACAGTTATTCCTGGTAAGCCCACAAAATATTTTTTGTACATTAACGTAGAAATTATAAGAATGAAACAAAAAACAACAGAGAAATATAACTTCTGGATTCATAATGAATGCATATATTTGTGCTTTATTAGACAATGCCTAATTCATTTTCACTTGCTGGAAAAGTCTGAAATAGAAAAATGACATATTAGGTATTAGTATATTAGATATTACTATATTAGATTCCAAGGTTTGCAATATCACCAACAAGCAAGCTAGCAAGTAATCTCTATTTTTCTTGTTATTTCATTGCCTAAATACACAGTCCCTTGGACTATCTGGGCTTCCCAGAAACACTTCAGTTCCACTCCATCCTCTTCCCTCCCCTTAAGGATGAAGCTGCATCCTCCTCTGCTAGAGGGACACATTTTCTAGTTATCCCTTTATCTACCTGCCTCAAAGCTATTACCGCTGCCATGGTTTAACCCCAGCTGGTAACTAAGCACCACGCAGCTGCTCACTCACTACCCCCCCTCATCTGGTGGGATGGGGGGAGAATCAGGAAAAAGGTGAAACTTGTTAAGAACACTAATAATGGAAATAAAATGAAATCATAACAATAACAATAGTAATAATAACTACAATAATTGTAATGAAAAAGAGAGAGGGAAAGAGGAATACAATCCAGAAGGAAAAAAACCCAACACGTGATGCATAATACAACTGCTCGCTGCCCACTGACTGATGCCCAACCAGTCCACAAGCTGTGATCCCCAGGCCAACACACCCCCCACCCCCTCCATTTTTATACTGAGCATGACGTTTCTGATATGGAATAGGCCTTTGGCTAGTTCAGATCAGCTGTCCTGGCTGTGTCCCCTGCCAATTTCTTGTGCCCCTCCACCCACTCACTGTCAGGGCCTAAGAAACTGAAAGGTCCTTGAATCAGTATAAACATTGCTTAGCAACAACTAAAAGCATCAGTGTGTTATCAACATCAATGTGTTATCACCATTGTTCTCACACTAAACCCAAAACACAGCACTGTACCAGCTACTGAAAAGAAAATTAACTCAATCCCAACCAAAACCAGGACAACCACGTAACCTTTAACAGATACAAATGTTATGCAGTATACAGTGAGATTATATACTCGTATTTGTAGACTGCATTTCATTTGCACCTTCCCTTTCAGTCCACTTTTAGCTTTCTTGGTGTCTTTTTCTCTGAAGCCAGCAAGAAGTTTGCTAAATATACTGGTATAAGACTTTCCTTGTCTGCACAGGTAGAAATCAGGTACAGAGACAAATGCAGTGGTAACGTAATGGGCTTAATAATGTTAGCTGGCGTGGGACTCATTCTAGTAAATGTAGCCAATGCAGCTATCTACATCTGAGTAGTTACCTTAGGCACTCTATAGTAAGCAGGCAGACAAATGCATACAATGGAATATGGTTAATTTGATATTAAAAAAACATGTATAAAATAAAACAAATTTGCTCCCTAAAAGAACACAGAAAAGGTGCAGGTCTTTAACCTTTTTTTCCTATTTGGAGAGGACTTTCCCCAGAATGCGGTGCAGGTACACTTGCCAGGTGGATGTTTTGTGCTGTTTTGGCTAAATACTGATAAATGCTCTTGAGAAGACTTGCATGTAGCATAAAAGTTGTCCCAGCATCTCCTTATTCAGTAAATATTTCCTAAGGATCATTTACAGTGTCTCTTCATGATGTAAAGGAGTCATTTCTTGGAAGAGCAAGAAAACTGGTCCCACTGACAATCAATAATATTTTGTTGGCTCTCAATAGCATAAAGGAAGGAAGGAAATCAGAGGTTACTGCATATTGTACCTTATAATCCATGTAAGAAATCACATCAGTATTTATTGGCAGAAAAGAGGAGAGGGAGATACTAACTGCACTTATGTGGAAAACAGAGATGGAAACATAGTCTGTGCAACAGTAGGCAAAATACTTGCCCTGACAGGAAATATTTTCTTAAATATTATAATAGCACCTTGAAAATCCATTCAGGAATTGGCTCATAGTTTCTCCTGATAATGTTGAGTGGTAGGTCAGGTCACTGAGACAAAGAAGTTACAGTCTAAATGATGGAGTCAGACAAGGGACACATTTGGTTCATCAGCATTTCTGTCAGTTATGGAAATATCTCAAAAGGAAAATGTTATCCATAAATAAGCACTTTCTGCTACAATTCTCTGTTGTCTTTGATATGCCTCATCACAATTTTATGTACCTATGTAGTAGTGCTGGTACTTTGGAGATCACCCAAAGGGCTGCAGAGTACCATTCTTATCAATGTAAAAGGCAGTGCCCTTTATAAATATAAACGAACATAGCTTATGATACATCCCTTGCCTTTAGGTGTGTAACTTGCAATTATGAAACTAGGTCTAAGCTCACAGAATGTCCTTCTTTTCCTATTTAATACTGTCAAAAAGTATGAGAATAAAACTAAAATGCTTCAATTTTTTGTTTGTGTGTTTTACTTCGTGATATAGTTGGCAAAAAACCTGCCATCTGACTGAATTAGTGAAAGAATAGAAAAGAATAGGACCAACATCTGGCAAGACATAACTTGGACTTTCTTCTTGATTGTGTCTGTTTCAAATGCCAGGTGTCTATCACCTGGGGTGTAGTCTTACTTTGGCAAAGTAAATCTATTACTAGCTCTCTGAAGAATGCCGTCTCTGAATGATGCCGCTGCTAATGGAACACTGATTTACTGCCACAACTGTAAAGAATCCTTTTTAACATTGTGTTACACTTCCCATCAATTTAGATCAACCAGACCTACCATATGTGAGAAGTTATCTGCATTTTTCTCCAATAAAACTGAAATGATGAAAGCTTTGCTTTCCCTGAGGTATGATCCACTATTGGTAGCCCCATTGTTTTTTCTTTAGCCCTCATCCTCTTTGTCAGGGCTGGAGCATATTATTCCTGCAATGCTTGCCAGAATTCTATGGCTTATTTGTTGTTTGAGACTCACCATATGTGTCTTTGATCCCTGCCTAGTAGGCACCTTGGCTGCTTGCCAGTTTGGCACTTATGATTATCAGCAGTATGAATAGCTCCCTTGCTTCTGATTCTGTCCTTCTTGCTGTCATCAAATCACTCTTTAAACAACTTTCTTATTTTCTTTTAGATGCTTGTAAATGATTAACCTATTTTTACCATGCCTTTCTTGGCCAAGTTTTTGTGTCACGCTGCAGGAAATCCAACAGCTTGATGTTTCCACTCTTAATGATCTGACTGCCAACTACCTGTGTAATTGCATGGGAACAATACTGAGTACGGAAACATCTCTCATGGTAATATTTGAAGTTTCTGTACATATTACACAAATTTGCCTGTTCTTCCCATCTGGTTGGCTTGGTGGCATGACATTTATGAGAGATTATTTATTCTAGTGAATAGCATTCCTTTTAACAAACGTTTTAAAACCTTTGACCAGAATACAGGGTGAGCCAATGACAATGATAAATTCAGAGAAGTATCAGAATGATAAATAGTTTTAAGAGACAGATGGAAAGCCAAAAGCCGGTCATGTGCGATTTCTATTCACTATCCTGATGTAGCACTAAACACATCTGAGTCCTTCCATGTGTTCTAGTAAACTGAAGTTGTTCCAAAATGCCATTGTTGAACAAAAAAATATGCAAAATCAAAATAAGGAACAGCACAGGGCATATAAAGATCCAGACCATGAGAGGCCCATGTGTTGTTACAGAAAGATCTGCCAGAAGTCTCCATTATTCTTTACATGATTTTGCTAACACTTCTATCAGTAAATATACCGGTGCTACCACTGAAAGTAGACAAGGTTAAAGAGCACATTGTACCATATCTGCCTTCATGTTAACTCCCAAAGTGGGGTGGAGTAAGTTTTGTCGCCGCTGCAAGCAAAGAACAGTATCAGCACGATTATGCCTAAGACGCACTCGTCTTGGAGCTACTTTCAGACTGTGCTGTCCCACGAGACCCTTGTTTAGGAATAACAGTTTGGTTTAGCTCTAAAACTTTTAACACACAGTGCCTTTTTGACAGACAAATTATCACGTGCTTCTCTCAAGAAACATGGGAGTTTCAGATAAATGTGTTTTATTTATACGTGTCTTGATTTTGAAACAACTGGCTACATGGAATTAGAAGCACTATTGAAAAATTCAGTGCTAAATTGGGAAGAGTGAAAAACATGTTCTGATTTCAGGGAGGTACAACAGAAAAAAACGAGAGATAGTTGCATGAGAACCCGGTCTATTTGGGATTACTTAACCACGTATCATTGGTGTATTTTCTTTCTCTGCCCAACAACACTGGCACTCTGAGTCTTAAAGGAGGTTTGCATCAGGAAATGTTCACTGTGCACTTAGGCTGGAAGAGAGCACTGAAACTTTAAGTTCTACAAAAATGGCATTCAATTCTGGCAGCACACTTCACGGTCATGTTTATAATAACAGTGACAGACGAAGATCCAACAAAGGGATTTAAAGTGGAGAAGATGGCAGTCTGATGGTTAAGCTACCTGCAGAGGCTTATAATGAAGCTAATTTCAGAGGTATTTGTAAGAAAGACGATTAAGGCAATGTGAATTTGACTTCAGTACTGGAGTAACAAGAACAGGTCAGGTAGGTGGGAGAGGTATACACACATACACAGACATATGCTAATTTCCTTGCAATTGCATTTTTCACCCTATTTCCAACCCACTATGAAATGTATAGAAAAGAGAAAAATTAGATTATTTACCTCAGTAAAATGATTTTCTCTTCACATGTACCACATCATGAACTGTCTCTCACTGGGAAATGAAAGAGGAAGGCTTGATTTTTTTGCCAGCCTTTGTACATTTTATCCCTAGCTTTACAGGTAACAAGACCAAAGCAAGTACCCAGCCTCAGCATTTATTGGAAACTTAGTGGAATTTTGAACTGTGAAAATACAAGAATTTTGAATTCACAAATATTTCACTGGAAGAAGGCAGAAGAGATGCTAACTGCCTCCTGTCACAGTCAGTAGAGAAACCTCCTGGCACCTTTTCTGTTGCCAGATCTGAAATTGCAGAGATGCCCACCGGTGATATTTTACAATACATTTTTTAAAATATTTTAAATATTTTATTTCTGAATAGCTGTCATTGTCCTTGAAAAACAAAAACTTCCCAGCCAATCCATCAGCATCTAGTTTTGGTTTACAACGGCACTCAGAAAGCGGGAAGGTTTTGGATGCACAGAACAGCAAGCTTGAAATGCAAGACAGCAAAAGACAATGCTTTAAGAGCATCACGTCTATCCGCAAACAACTGAGTGACTTGGCTGTAAACCTGATAATCTTTTGCAGAAAATGACCAAGGGAAAGGTTAGTGAATTTAACAAAAAATCCCCAATACCCCAGAAAGGGAATGATCCAGAAACAATTTCCAACGCATACAGTGTTTCGCTCGAGAGTCGTTTGGAAATTTGGCTGACACACCGAATGCTGAAGGAGATGACAAAATATAACCTGCTGCTTCTGAGAGAGCTGTTAAAAGCTGAGAAGTATTCCATTTGCTGTGTCCTAAGTTTCTGCTACCCCAACGAAAAGCACAAATGCAAGCGTGCGCATAAAGCCTCTTGTCAGAGACCTGAACGGCTGAGTGAGCAGGGCAGGTTTTATTCCACATCCTTTGCCCAGCCCCAGGACCCCAAACAGGGCAAGCGGGCTTGGTCTTGAAGCAGCCCTGTCCCTTCTCCTCGCTACTCTCCTTCCCCTCAAGCCTCCTGCCAAACGCACCGCAAGCCCGGGCTGGGCTGCGCTTCTCCCGGGTGTGCGGCCTGTCAGGGAGGCCGCGGCCGCACGTCTGGCTGTCTCCACGCTCCCACCCAACCCACCCGCCGAGCTCAGGGCAGCACGGCCCCCAGATCCCCTCAGGGGCTTGTCCCCCACCGCCGCCACGCCGTGGCAGGGTGCGGTGGCGCCCGAACCAAAGGCGGGCGGCCACCGCCGGGGATCCTTTGCCCGGCGCCCTCTGCGCCCGGGGAGGCGAGGAGGTGAGGGCAGCCGGGGCGGCAGCCCCGTAGCCACCCCCGGGCAGGCCGCCCGCCACCGCTGGGGACCGCCTCGGCCCGCCGCTGCGGGGGCCCGCCGCCGCCTCGGCCCGCCTCGGGCCACCATCGCTAGGCCGAGGCCCACCTCGGCTCGCCAGCGCTGGGGCCCGCGGCGGCGGCTGACAGGCCGGCGGGCCGAGGCGGCGCGGGAGGGGGCGCGGCGGGGCTGCCGGCGCGCTCCGCCAATCACAGGCGCCGCTGGGGCCGGGCCGCAGCCAGTGGCTGCGGCGGGCGCGGGGCGGTCGGGGTCCGCGCGGGCCGGGAGGCTGCGCCGACCTTGCGGCTGGCTGCCGGGCGAGCGCCCCGCCATGGGCACGGTGCCGTCGGCGCTGAAGCACTGCCTCAGCTACCAGCACCTCCTCAAGGAGCAGCTGTGGATCGGGGAGCCGGGCGCGCCGCCGCCTGCGGCTCCGCACCCCGGGCAGGTATCGTCGGGCGGGGATGAAGGGATGGGATGACGCCGGCCCTGCGAGGCGCGGCCGCCGCCAGGGGGAGGCCGGGGCCGGCTGGGGGCCGCTCCCCCCCGCCCGCCGCTGCCGTCTCGCCCCTCATGCACGTACCCTGCGTCCCTGCTGCCCGGGCCTCGCCCCGCTCCCGGGCCGCCTCGCCGGCCTCCCGCCGGCCGCCGCTGGGTGTGAGGGCGTCCACGGAGAAGCGGGAGCCGCTGTCATCCCCGCAGGCCGCTGGGCCTGGCCTGGGCGCTGTGTCCGAACACGGCTGGCAGTGACCCACCCTGCAGTGCACACACAGGCGGGCTTCCCTGCTAGCGCTGCGGCCAGGGATGAGGCGCTGTTAAAAGAAATCCTCTCACCCGTGTTTGCCCCCACCTGTTATAATCCACTGTGTGAAAAATGAGAAAGGAGTTGTCAGGTGACACACACTTTGGCGAGGCAACAGCATTGCCGTTGCTTCCCGGAGTTTGTAATTTTCAAAGGAGCATGGTGGGTCCACCTGCCCTCAGGTGGAGAGCCACGGTGGCCGGGACACAGAGCCAGAGCCCACGGCTCCTCGGGAGCAGCAGGACCCTCCGTTTGGCCTGGGGTGCTCTGAGTACCCGTCAGAGTGCTGTGGAGGGATGATTGAGGGCGGGTGCTCACCCTCCTGTCCACCAGTTGTGAGGAGGTCTGGAGAGTGGCTGGAGATGGGGGGGAGCGGGAGAGGAGGTTAGGTGAGGAGGCGTGTGGGCAGGTGGCCAAGTGAAGACACTAAGCCACGACTGCCCTGATCATGGCTTTGGAAGGAAGGGAAGGGAAAGCTGCCAGTGGCTTTAAGGGAGAGGCTGCGTCAAGCTGGAAGGACATTGGAGGAAGATTTCAATATGAAGTTCTCAAAGAAGAAATGATTCTGAGAATGACATTGTCTTTACATGCACTTATTTTTTGGGTTTAATGTGTCCGAACTGTCATTCATTCCAAGTCTAACTCCAGTAATCAATCAGTGCTTCAAACGTTAAAAAACACAAGCCAAGCCTAGAACAAAATTGGTTTAAAAATCATGGGTTCTTAATATTTTTGAATACACTTGTGTTGATTGCATCTTCTGTTTTCTACACCTTTCAGATATACCGGGCGTACATCTTCCATTTTTCTTCACCATCTGGAAGTGAAATTTAATTATTGGGTAGGAATGTAACTTCAGAGGTGGGGCAATCACGAAAAATACAATGTTCTCAGTGCAATGAAAGCTGGCAGTGTTGTAGTTTTGCTTCAGATGATCTGAGTTTGATATTTCAAAAACTATATATACAGAATACCTGAAACAATGCTGTTGTGAGCATAGAGCTTTGTATAGGTAAGCTCCATACAGCTTCCAGCTATCACAGTTCCCTGAGAACAGTATCTATGCAGCATTGAATTTTGATGAAAAAATCAAATGTAATTCCTTCAGTTGTTTCTGTAAAAGTGGAAAAATGTTTCCTTACTGTAAAAGGAAATAAAATGAAAGGACTTTTGTGTATTAGACATGAAGCAGATCACTGTAGCTTTTCAAGTGCCCTTGCTATATTTTGGTGCATCATTTTCTTTCAGAAGATGTGAATGTTTTTTAGAAGTTCCATCAAAATGGCATGATATGCCACTTGATTGTGTCAGTTTCTGCCCCCCGTCAGAAAAAGCATCTGAAAGGTTCAAGGGCTTTTGCAACAAAGAGGTTTTTAAGTCAAAGACAAGCAATAATATCTTCCTAGAAAATCACATATCTATAAAAAACAAGAAGGTTTCTTTATTGTAATGGATGCCTGTAAATCTTGCTTCATTTTTGCAGTGCTCTTATTTCATTTTCATAACCATTTTTCTTCCTCGAAGGATATAAGTTCTTCAGTAAACATCAAACATGATCATTTACTGCTTATCCTCCCTATGCACTTCGATGCGATTGTAAGCTGCACAGTCTACTTGCAACCATTGACACTAATTAAGTCTGGAGTTGGTCACTGTTAAAGTTTTAACATTTGCTTCTGCAGTACCTCGCTGTGATTTTTATTAGATTATTTTAATAATTTTCTTTACATTAATCTGTTAACATTTTTCTCACCTGAATACTTAAACAACCTATAAAGGGTTTCCTTGTGCTTGAATGCATACTGTACCAATCCCGTTCAAGAAAAAACATGTTCCTCTTTATGTGATCTAGAAACCATACTAGCTCAAGTGATGGTTGTAAAAAGTGTTTTGGTTTTGTTTTTTTAAATTTTTTTATTGTTTTGTTGTTTTGACCAATATGTGCAAGGCAGTTATGGAGACACCACTGTAATCACATTTATGTGGGTACACTGGGAAATATAATAGGGGAAGGGGCTTAAAGTGCAAAAAACAGTTTCCTGGAAATAATAGAGTGCTTTCATGGCTGATGAAAATAAGGAGTTGATTTTTGTGCTGAAATCTTTTCAGGAGTTTTTCAGGATTTTTCTTTAAACACAAAGTAAAATGTAGGTGGTGTTAGAGTGTTGCTACCAGGGCTCTTGTAAAACTAAAATAATTCAGTTTTGTCTAAAAAAATCCCAAATATATAAAAATTTGGTTATATACTGTGCAGTCTAATTTGTAAAAGTCCAGGTTTAACCACTTGGAGCTGTATTGGAGGCAAAATAAAAGGTCCTAGACTTCATAGTGAGATGGCTTGGTCTTTGTTTTCCCTTAATTTTCCTGTTTAATTTAGCCAAAAATTTTGTATTTTTGCAACTGATTTCAAAACATAGGACTGCTTGAGGAGGAAAGTTACGGAAAAGGAGAGGTGAAAAGCAAAAGGTAATTGGGCTAATGGCTAGATGGTAAATAGAATTTTCTAATATCTATTAGTAGAATTCATTAATATCAATTTCACTCTTATTTATACTAGTCTGTATATTGTACAAAAGTTATCAAACACCTGACTCATCAATGGGACACCACATTCCTTTTGCAGTATCTTCATTTTATTCTGTTCTCTTAATTTCTTAATTTTGTTTGCTTCAGAAATACTGTTTTATGTTCCGTACAAGGAGATCCTAGTTCTGCGTCATTCTCTTGGCATTACCCCAGTGTATGCTGTTTTTATTAATAGGGCTGATTAATTTACTATTAAAGGTTTGAATAATTTTACTAAATAGGAGCTACATGAGAATTTGTTAAAGACATGGATTTAGATCAGAACTGTAAAATGTGCTAGGATCTACCTAGAATGGAGGTGGCAGCAGATGTTGCAGTATTAGGGAGATTTCTGCAGGTAATCAGGAGATTGCTACTGATGGTGACTCACAACACTTGACTGGAATTTGTCATGTATTTTGTGTTCTGTTTTATAAAAAGATCAGGCTGAGCAGCAGGGAGGAGGGCTGGCTGTTCATCTGCTGCTGATGGTTGTCCTCGAGCTTAGCAGGAGCCTTCTGGCTGGAAGGAGAGGTGGTCTGAGAGCAGCTGACATTGGTCTCATCCTACAGACTTAATATTATGTTTTCATGTAGGTTAAAATGGAATTTTAATGCATTAGGAATATGCTAAGGGACACAGCAGGGAAGAACTGGATGGTTAAAGAAGTGGTGTAAAAGACTGGGATGAAATTCAAGGATACAGAATTATTAGGTACTTTGAGACTAATAACCCAGACTAGAAACTGACATTATCAGTTACAAGTGATTGAAGAAGAGAACCTTGGAATACTCACAAATCATAGGAGGACTATGAGCTGCCAATACAGTACAGCTGTTAAAAAAATCAAATTAAGTCCTCAGATACATCAGATCAAGTACTTCCAGTCAAACAGGGAAATGTTAGTGCCATTGCAAAAGACTGTATTTGAGGCTTGTTCGGTTTTGGTTAGTCCTGTTCAAGAAATTGAATTCCAGCTGGGACAAGTTAGGTCTTTACACCACTGGAATGGTGAGGAAAATGGAGAAGAAATGTAAAATGACTGGTTTGTTTGATATCTAGTGTTAAGACCTGGAGGATGGGCAGACAGGCAGGGTAGAAGAGGAAAGAGCTGCTTAAAATAAAGAAACATGTTGCTATACACAAATGAACGCTTACAACCTGTCTGTATATTAAATACACAGTAGAAATTTAAAGGCTAAGTATCAAGTGGTGACATTATTTAATAGCTTTCTAATCAAAACAATGAGGGGTAATAACCTATATGATTTAGGTTTAGAAAAAGGCTTATGTGCTGTGGTTTCCATAGTAGTGAAAATGGTTGGATTTTTAAAAGATGTTAAAGTTTATGTAATAAGTTACAGAGGACTAGATATTTAAATGATGTAAAATAGAGACAATTAAAATCCAGTTTTTAATTACATTGCATGACTTACAATACTTTGGAAAAAATATAATTATTTAAGGTCAGAGTGTCAGCTTCGGTGTGAATATTCATCTTCTGCCACTTTAAATCAGTGCATCCTACTCTACTCTACAACAGGGTAGTGGCTAAACATGGCTAAGTAATAAGCATCATTCTCTTGTGTTTTAATGTACCACTAGCTAGGTATACTAAGACGTGGAGTATGTTAGGAGTTATATGGTTTGGTGAGGGCTGCGTCTACCACAAGCAAAGCAAAAATAAGTCGCAAGTAAAACTCTAGTCTCTTGCTCTGCTGTATGTGGCTGTGACTGTAGGAGGTGTGGCTCTACAATGCTAATGTGTCCTATGTTACCTTGTAGGATTTCTGTCATAAATTTAGGCTGTCATATGGGATGCAATACTCAGAATTACTTACAGTTGTTCAGTGTACTATCACTGGAAAGCACAGTGTACATTACTATCTGTTTTATAACTGGAAAGGAACACAAATTCTACATGCTAAATACGTATCATAATGAACAAAAGCTTGGGTCTTCTAATTTAGACATCTAACTTCTGCTTCAGTGCCTAGGTTGCAATTATTTATATGCTACATGCCTAAATATCCAGACCTAAAACACATACTCTTAAGATTCCCTCATCTCCTCACTGCATGACACTCTTGGACTCTTGGATCAAGAGATGGATGCAAGCGTCTTATTTTTGCAGTTTTAATTTGCTAGTTTAGAATTTGCAATGTACTGTCATGTTTTAAACATATGGTCAAAACCTCTCAACTTTATTTTTAAAGTAACTCAAGAATAACAATGAAAACCTCAGTCCATATGACAATTATGTGTATTTGTCTTAACCACTTGTATTTGATGGTTGATTGTTGATTCAAATTACAGCGTTAAAAATGAGGCGTATGATATTATGCTACCTGGGAGGAGAATGCGTGTCTGTTTTATTTGAATCTTTTAGCTGTACCTCAGAGCAACTGATTTGAGACATACTGTATTTCATGTTCTTTTTATCTTCACATAATTATATATTCTAGGAACAAATTCACATTTGGAGTCTCTCCTTAAATAACTATTTAGGCTATTTTCATTTTCAATTTAATTTATTTAGTTTAAGAAGTACTATAAAAATTTGCTGCAAATCTATTGATTCATTATGACAAATACAATATGCAAGAATTACATCATAATATACATTCAGGGTTTTTTTTATCAGCTGAAAATTGCATATGAAGTGTATTTTTAATAGAGAAAGAAGAAGCTAGATGTCCTGAACTTTATATTGCAGGATTCTTGTTCCTTGACTTTTTAAAAGGATGATGTTATTTAAAGATACTTAATGAAACCAGTATAGAGAAAGTATATTAATTGCACAGGGCTAAGATCTTTTATCCTTTTTTTTTTTTCCCTTTCACCTTTACCCACCATTCTTACCTCATATTATGTATTTATCCTGAATTTCCGAGGTATTTAGATTCTGTGTCGCCTTTCAAAATTTCCACCCCTTCATATTCCTCTACATGTAGAGGCCTTGTCAATACAGAACTCGGTAGACAGATCTTTTTATTGACGAATACATCATAAGAATGGGACTTTTTTTTGTTTTGTTGCAGATTCCCAGGCAGCATTTAGTTTCTTAATGTTCATGAGATGTAAAGCACACAAAGTTATTGAAAAAGTATGTAAATTAATAAATAGAAAGTATTTTTATAACTGTAATTTAGAATTAAATTATAAACTATTAAATTAATATCAGTGTGCTGTACCTCTTTTTGATGACTTTGGAGATGATAAAAAACATTCGGTACTTGCTGACACTGAAGGTAGTAAATAAAACATAAAAACACACTCCCACTGAGTTTAGCTGGAGTAGAGAGGGTTCAATGCTGATCTCTTTCCAGAATTTTCTTTGAAGTCAAGAGGAGTTTCCCCTTTAGAAGATCCAGTCAGTAGACTCATGCCAGTTTTTTTTCAGCCAGGTATTATTTATGCTGCAGCGTAAGAGCTCAAGAACTTTGGTGGATAAGATGTTGAAGAAAGTCTGAAAAGGCTAAGTAGTTGGTTTGCTAAAGGTGCCAAACAGGATGTTAGAAGTTAGAAGGCTGATAATAAAGTGTAAGTTTGACTTCAGTGGAGTCACTGATTTTTGGTTCTTTTGTGCTATTGGATTGTAAATAATGGAAAGATAACAGGAGCTTTTTAGTTGATACAGATTTATGCTATATTGGGATTATTATGTGGGTTTAGAACTTTAGAATACAGCTGGAAATGTTGTAAAGGATTTTACAGATCTTGTGCTGCAAATTTGGGAATTAAAAAAACACACAGGAAATTTCTACTCTGATCCAACATCTGTTTTTTGGTTAGATCCCCTTTTTGACTTGTCCCACCTCCACCTCCTTCAAAGCCTACATATGGGCACAGTGATGTTCATTTCCTCTCTTGCCAACTCAAGGAAAAAGATTTAATTTCAGACACCCCGTGTGTCAAATCGTCATTTTAAAATTCATACATCTTGAGATCATTCTTCTTAATTCAGTTTCTCATTGCCTTGGCTGAGAGTGAAGATAAGTGAATTGCCTAAGGTCAACTAGATCCAAATTTAATTCCTACTGAAATAAATGGGAATATTATCTTTGTCTCAGGTTTTAGTAAGGATTTTATTTACAATTTGTGGATTTTCAGCTTCTAGTTTGGGTAAGGAAATCTCACAAGTGCCTTATTAGACTACTGTAAGACTTACCAGTTGGTCAGATGTGGAAGCTTTCATAAAGCACAATATTTATTGCTCCTTATTAATTAAGTTGCGTATCTTTAAACTGTCTGACGAGGTGTCTAATAAACATTAGTAACAATCATATCTGTAGTGGCTTGGATCACAAGTTAGGTTTTTTCACTTAGACTTGGCTTAAAGGTGGAATGCTGGGTACCTAGAATGAAGTTACCCTTATTTTCTTGCAGTTTTAATTATAGGACCTTTTTTTTGGTGTTTCAGACAAAACTGTTAGCTCCAATTCTTGCAGCACCTGGGTTGGAAGATTCACTTGTTTGTGAAACTGTGTTTTTGAATTTCAGTTTCTATGTGAATATCTTGCAATGAGAAACTGGTGCAATGTATGTACAGTCCAGAGATAAAGTTGGAAAGACTTCTTGTCACCCTCTGCTCTTTCACAATATAAGTATTTGAAGACCTTTAACGAAGGTGATGATTCTTGGAAATTTTAGGAATTGAATGTTATTGAGATCCTTTGATATGTGAAATGTGGAAGAAGTTGTGTTTAAAGAAACTGGGGGGGAACTTCAGAAAAGTAGTTTAGTACTTCAGGCTGTGTTGAATTCTCGTCTGTTGTTTAGAGCTCTCATTCATTTAACAAAGGTGAAATATTTTCTTTAGCATTCTTCTTTTTCCCCAAATGTATATTTAAAAAGATAGATGAAGTATGAAAGAAAAATGTGTATTAAAGATTGTGAGCTTGCAGGGAATGTGTACCACTTTACAATGTGTGCCAATACACATCATAATGCCTATGTGGACCTTGACATACAGCGTAATGAAGTACTGTGCACTCAGTAAGGCTCATCAATTAACTGAACCTCAGAAAAAACTGGAAAAGAAAAATATTAATTTTAAGAGTGGGAATAAAAAGCTGTCGGGATATATTTATAGGAAAAGGTTCTCTCTGGCTATCTGATCCATCCATCTTCTGTCACACAGAAAAACTCATCTGGATATTGAAACTGAGAGAAGTTGCTTTATTGGCTGATCTCGAATTCCTGAGATAAAAGCATGTAATATGAGACTTGTAGTTCCGTGATCAAAATCAAGCTTTCATACTGTGCTAAATACCAGTAAAGCTAATTCAGCATTTTTGCTTTTCAGCAAGAGGGATATATTTTATTACTGCTCTATTGATGTACACTTGTATAGCCCTTTTGGGGCAGAAATGCAAAAATGGTGTGCAGACTTTAAAACTTAAGTAGTGCAGTGAAGATAAATTTTTTTTTCTATTTTGTAATATGTTGATAGTGACATAAGTTGTAATGAATAATAAAAGGTTTATTAAATGAAATTATAAATCAGATATAGGCCTTGTTTTTTCAGACTATATGGTCTTCAAATGAATCTCTCACTCCAAAGGAATCAGTAAACTGATAAATGCGTGATTTACATTTCAGGGAAATAACTTTCAGGGATAGTTTTAAGGGTTGCTTTTAAATCTTAAGGTGTTAGAGTTGGAAGTAATCAGTTAATGACTTTTCAGACTTTTACTAGTTTAGACATAATAATTGATGGTGAAGATTTTGATTGTAGTTTGGGACAAAATTCTAATGTTGCAAAAGATGAAAAAGATGCTGCAGGTGATAAGGAAATTGTACTTTCAGAATGCTGTAGGTGATATTTTTAGATAATACTCTTGTTAAATGGAGATTTATTTTATTTTATGGTTTGGTGTAAATAAATGAAAGTTAATCCAATTGATTTAATTTGTTATTTGTATTAATTACACTTATGACAGTGGTTCTCAACAACTCTTGTGACAAAAAATCAGATTTATTACATGCAAAAACTGCTAAAATGTGCATTGGTAAAAAACTGTGCTGGGTTGACATTTCTTCTTTGTTTGGCTGTTTTTTTATCTGCAGA
Source organism: Falco cherrug (assembly GCF_023634085.1). Lineage (NCBI taxonomy): Eukaryota > Metazoa > Chordata > Aves > Falconiformes > Falconidae > Falco > Falco cherrug. The sequence goes on from NC_073702.1 coordinate 18,240,716, forward strand.
TGTTAGCTGTTTTGTATGGGAATAAAGGTGTTAGTTTATGAGTTTGTTGGAAAAAAAATGTTTAAAGGCTTTGAGTGCATGAGATATGTGGACTGAAGCGCCAGAGGACATTGGTGGAATGTTAGGTGAAACCCATAGGGAAATAAATCAACAGCAGCATCTGGAAAGGAACTATATGTGGCTTTAGGGTTTACTTTTAATGCAAGTAGTTAAGATGAGATTAAATATAGGTGTTAGTATGTGAGAAATGGGGGAGCAAGGTAAGTGATGAAGGTGTATCATGTGAAATAATGGGATTAGGAAAAAGATTTAACAGAATCCACAGCTGATCACAGTTGAATTTTTAAAAGCCTGGAAGCATAATTGAAATTGAACTATATGTTGGTTTCATATAAAGCAAAACAGCCTACATGAAGCGAAAGGATAGGCAAGTTCCTTGGCCCTGCTTACTTTTGCCTGAATGCTGTGAAGAAAATGGAAAGTTAAGCTGCTAAACCAGCTGGCTGTTGGCTACACAGAGAGGAATCAACTGGCAATTGAGAATTTTCTCTTGCCTCTGTGCCATTTTTTGATACTTAGGACTTGATTCAGTTGCCTAAGTGCAGTTGTCTGGTGCCATGTGAGGTGCCCTAAGGTAGCCGAGATGGCTTACAGGGTTGGCAGATACCGAACAAGATTTATGGGAGACCTATGCCCTCTGGCGTGATAGCTGGAAGTCTGATGAATCTCAAATGCACTAGATGCCTGTGTAATTAGCCTTCTGGACTTGTGCCCTTCTTAATCAGCTGAGTTGTTTTATATGCTTTTGGCCATTGCTGGCCAGTGCTGAGAAGTGGCTTGATTCGGTCGGCCATGCTTCATTGCTGATGCCATTTAAGATGCCCTATAGTATCTTACTTTACACCCAGCTGCCAAAGAAGGCACAGGTCCCGTGTCCTACATGCTGTGTTTAGGGAACATTAGGACTTCATATGTGAATATATAAATTGACTGTACTGGGATACCTGGCATACCTGTAGACATAAATGTGTAGATACCCTAAGTTCAGATGTCTAAGTCCAATTGAATCCTGCCATTAAGGACATTTCAGGACATTTTGAGTTTAGTGAGTGGTATGGCTGGATTGCTATTTAGTCCCAAAGTATTACTATCTATCATGAGAGTTTAGAATAAACCTTTGGTCAAGATTATGTGTCACAGTAAAATGAAAGTATAGTTAATGGTAATAATATTAGATAATAATATTTTAATAATTTTAACTTATTTTGCACTTGCCTAACACAGACCCACTGGTCTTACTACCAGTTTTACAACGACACGTATTTATTTCTCATTTGTTTTACAACTACTATCTGGAATATGGAGGCTGAAAAAACTTTCTTAAATGTGCGAAGTGTAGAAGTGGAAGTAATAAAAAATTAGGAAATTTGATGATTCATTTTGCCATGACAGCCCTTAATCTTAAATAGTCTGAGGTGATATACTCCCATTTTGGTTTTGTCTTTGTCAAAAATTCTTCAGTATCAGTCCATTTTATTCTGCTTGCCCACTCCACTGTTTCAAGGTTTGCATGATCATAACATGTCAAACTTTTGATACATTACTATTTAATAAGTTGGAAATTTAACCAATTCAGCAGAAGCTGTGATGTATCATTACAAGTACTTTTTAATAAGCTCATAAAAACTGATAAAAATTTTTAGATGTTTATTTTAAAATAAGGCATTATGTCTGTCTTTTTTCTAATTTTCATACTAAGAAAATTTTCAATAGCTTTAATTATTTTCAATTAAATGAGAAGAATATGATATTCTTTAGATATGCTAATGTTTGACTGATTCCCCTGTGAAAATGGAACATTTTTATAACATCAAAAGTGGTGTAGCATTTAAGATACCATAATTTCCTTCCCACTGTTGGGAAATTATTATGGTAACACTTTGCAGATGTTATTTTTCTAAAGACTTTTATAAATTTTAAATTCTCTTGAAGGATGAGTTGCCAACAGTGGCTAAATGAATAACCATTAAACTACTGTCACTTTTATCAGTGTCTTTTGGGAAGAGAGCTATGGAAAACATAGTGGTGGCCCAGCTGTACTTGAATTAAAGATTTCCTTGATCTTTTAGGCACTGCCGTTGGACACAGAAGGTGATTTTGATGATAATAATAATTGAGAATAGTTGATTTACTTCCAGCGTTTTGCTTGAGTTCTTCAAGATCTACACATAACTCACTTTTATTGACAATAAGTTATTTAAAGAAACTTGCCTGATAGGGTAGATGGGCTAGCTTGTCAATGTATGCTTTTCCCTGCCCCCACCCTGCGCCCCCACCCCACCCCCCCAACTGATATCCCAAAGCATTATAAAGGACAAATTACTTTCACATGTTGGTCTTGTACGGCTGATCATACCTCTGCTTTTTCAATGTGTGTGGAAAAACACCACTCTGCCCTCTAGAATTCTGTCTTCAGTCTTGCCTGTAAAACGCCATACATGCCATAATACTATTATCATAAATAATGGTAAAGGAAAGTGTGGGAGGTTTTGGCTCCAGTGTCATCAGTATGCTGTTGATCTCAGTTCTCTGTATCCTTTTCATCCAGCCCAGATGGCAGAGTGTAATTGCTTTTCCAGGCTGTGACCAAGATAGGGATATGAATGAAAGTGACTTGGCCGCAAATCAACTTGGTTAATGGAGAAGTGCTGCTTGTTAGCCAAAGGAGGCATTTAGGGAAATAGAAAAAGGTAATGTATACACCATGTCCTGAAAATACATTTTTAATTTTTGCTAAAGTGACTGGCTGTTTTGGCCTCTTACTAACAACAGAGGCCTCTAGTACTATTTGTAATTAATGATTCCATTGTAACACAAGTTTAGCTGTGGTTGCCTATGCCTCTGCTACCACCTGACTCTAGTAATACATTCCCTTCATCATGATTTTGCACGTTACCCCCATCTGTGACTACAGCACATCTGTCTGCTTTTACATTGCATGAATCTTTAGCTGTAATTGACACTCTGCTTTTCCACTTGCTCTACATTTGTTGAAGATAGCAACAAATGTTTTTTAAAAGATGGCAAGTTGTCAGTGCTAATTCAAAAAGTTCAGATTCATCCAGGAGACTGTTATTTGACAGATTGGATCTATTTTTGTGTTCTGTCAGGTTATGAATGATTTTATGTAAAATACAGACTGTGAACAGTCTTTGGGCTTGCTTTTATCCTTCTGAATATTTGTCCTGTAATGCTACTATTTTTTTTCAGAGCATCCAACATCATGGCAGACAACTGGACATAGTTTGCAGTTGCTTTTAGAAGTAGCTGCTCCTTTTGTTAGACATTCAGTCCCCAGTTCCTGAGATGTCCTTTTTGAAGGGCTGTCAGAACAGCAGTTTTGGTAGCCTGCGTCTGCCTGTGGAGTTTTCTGATCCACTGGAGCTCTCATTTGGCAAATCTTCAGCCAGGACTACCAGAAATGTTTGCATGACTTTCTACTGACATGTAATAAGTTGTTGCTCTTGGCAACATAGTTACAACATAGCATGGACTGTCAGGATTTTGATGGTCACAATATAAAATGAGTAACTATGCAATCACAGTCCTCACCTTTGCTTACTAAAGGGAAAGGCTTCTGGGTGTCTGTAACTATCTTCGCATCATAATCATTTCTACACATATTTTCCATGATGCTTTCAGTGGCTTTGTTTAAATTGAGATATCAAAATGTCTGAAGAAAATAAAACCTAACAAAATTTGTGAAGTAACAATAAATCTAGAATGCTGATATTTATAGGGCTATATTTGTCCTAAGTACTTAACTTCTAATATTTGAAATCATACTAGTAATTGTATTTTGTGTAATAATGATACTATGTATGTTTCTTCATGAATGTTTATATTTTGAATAGGTGGTTTTAACAGATTTTGCTCTTTACCTTTAGGTAAGGTGGGTAATACAGCTTTTATTAATTTCCTAACCAGCATAGCCTATATTGTGTACCTGAGATAAAACCACTGATTAAGTTGTGTTCTATCATTTCACTGTATCTGTGCTTTGCACAGTTTTGCAGGTTGAAAGCAGTACATTAAAATTACAAAGCAAGGACTTAATCGGAATTGAAGCTAAAGAATATAGTCTAGCAGTTCGTGGCGTTATGTTCTTCTTCTGGGAAAAACACATGCCCAGTGTAGTAGTTCAGTGTGGCATTTCAGTCTTGAAAGAAATACAGTTACATTTTGTGTTCTTTTCAAATAATGGAGAGATCAAGAAGAAAATCTAGTTTATAAAGAAACTGAGAAGGTCCTGAAGAAATACAGGGTAGTATTATTGCAAGATCAGTGTGGAAACTGATGTAATTTGTCTGACTAAAAGTAGTAGTTTCAGCATGCATTCCAAACGCACAACATGATAAAAAACCAATGAGGAATCTTTAACGTTGTTTATTACTTCTGAACTTGGCACTTCCTCATTAAAGGAGAAAATGAGGAATAGTTTTAAGAATGAACATCAGTTTAGTCTTTGATGTGATATGAAAAGTACAGCAGAAAGCAACTTTCATCCTCTCATGTATTTAAAAACGTATTAATAAATTACTAGAGCTTATTCTTACACTTTTAAAATAGAAATGGAAGTAGACATCTCCAAACAGTGATTTTTGGACTTTCAACTGCCAAACTACCCTTTCAACTGAAAACGGCAAGAGCCAGGGTTTCAGTTTATGTGTATTCATAGTTCAAGCCAAGTTCACTTGAATTGGTTATACAAGGCAAATTATATGATGGAGGCAGCTGCAGATTTTGTTTGCGTTTCTGGGTGGCTAGGCACATCCACTATAAGCAAAAGAGTATACTGCAAATCACAGAAAACAATTTTCAGCAGGTGTTTCACCCAAAGTATGTGAGAGTTGATGTTTTCTGATCTACTCTAAAGGAAAGCAGTCTGAGAAGTGAGGAATTCCTTCTCTTACTCCCTGTTAGACTCCTGCAGACAGAAATTATATTTATTTATTAATTGTAGCTCTTTTGTGATATGTGCTATTTTGTGTTTGGCCTGAAAGAAATGTCCTTTCGTATGGGAGGGAGTTGCTTGCTTGATTTGCTGCATCTTGCTATATTTTGCTAAGACCTGGGAGATACTGTGCTGTGAAATCAGTGTGCACGCTTAGTATCCCTCTGGAGATTCTCTGTGCACTAAGTGACTTAGCACAATTGTGTATCGTGCCTCAGTTTTCTCTTTTATGAGCAGGGTTGTGTTTGTGTATCAGACAGAGCTCTTGTACTTTAGTTGGAGTTTGGTGTATTTTTTAGTGTCAGACCCTTGTTTAGTGCTTGAACAAGACATTAGCCTTTGGGATTACTCTCATAGCATCCAATAGCTGTAGCTTCTACTGGGTAAGTGTATGATGCAGCAGGATCAGAGAGAGTTAATGCACAAAACACTTCACTTTCAGATACAAACTGGAGCGTGCAGTATTACTGGCTTCCATCAACAAAGCTTATACTTAACAGTGTTAGCCGTTAACTACTACACTTTCTTTTTAGGTATGACTGATAGAAAGGGGCAAAGAGAAGGAGAAATAGGGTGCATTCTATTCCCATCATGTATGACTTGGGGTGAAGAACTGCTCAAGGTGTATATATCTGAACTTTATGTGAGAGAGTAAGGTCCAAATATTGCAATGAACTCTAGGGAATAAGTAATTATCTCAGTTTGATTGTCAGGGAGCAGCAAGGGCTAGCATCTCCCTAAGGCAGGGAAGCTTAGGGTGTTAACAGGCAGGTCACCTGCCAGGACCCAGTCCCATAGTAGCTAAGTGAGATGAGCAGGGTAGGCCTAGAGGTGGTAGTCATGTTCAAGCAAGAGTCCAGGTCATTGGGCAAGTTTGTGGTGATAGAAGAGGTCCAAGGTTAGAGCTAGGAGTGCAAGGCAGTGAGTCACAGTCAGGATTCAGTCCAGTAATCAGAACTAGCCATGCAGCCTAGTGACCATCAGGCAGGTCCACAGCGATGAGAGAGGCCCAAGGTCAAACTGGCAACTCAGTCCATGGGTGAAGGTCTGGATCAATGTGAATGCTCTGTTTACAGAGGAGTTGTGGGAAAACAAGGAGGCAAGAATTCAGTTGATCTGAATTGCTTCTAAAGCATACCTTGCACAGAAGAATAGAAATTATGCCAGTTGCTCCAAAGACGTGATCTGAAACAAGAATTAGAATCCTCTTCATTGGACTGATGCTGCTTAAATGTCCATGTGCTACATGTAACTTTTCATACCTGGAAAATTGTTTATGTGTGAGGTATTAGTTGCTGAGGGTATGTTTTGGATTGAAATGATCTGCTGCAAGGTAATGTTTCTTCCTCTCTCCTATGTATTTATCTGTATTCCAGTTTTTCGATGGGGAAGAGCTTAGAGGCAAAGATGGAAGGCAATAAGGAAGAGTTTAGATGCAGCAGCAGGATGGATTGGGAATCGTGTCAGCAAGGAAGGGTGAAAACTTGATTTAGAATGATGAAAAGAATACATCACCTACTTAGCTCTTACAGGAACTCAGAATAAGTTCCTCCAATTTCTCTTGGTAACTTATTAAATTATATATAGTTCATTTGAGGCAGATGCCAGTTTGGGATTAGGACATCTGAATTAAGACATAAGTAGGTGTCTATAGCAGCTAAGTTCTTGCGATAGCCAGTACAGACCTAGGACAGGACGTAGTTGCCTTAACGTAGGTGCCTAGGTGCCGTTTGAAACACCTAGGATATATGAGACATCTTATGGGGTAGGCATGTCCTGTGCATTGTAAAATGCACAACAGACCTATTTCCTTCTGGAGTGGCATTCAGTCCCCAAGCAGTTATACAAACCTGATGACTGAGATCATCAAGCCACTAGAGATGAACCTTAGGATGACCTGAATTTTTCACAGAATTACAGAATGGTCAGGGTTGGAAGTGACCTCTGGAATCATCTTGTCCAACACCCTGTTAAAGCAGGTTCATCTGAAGCAGGTCACACAGGATCACATCCAGGTGGGGTTTGAATGCCTCCAGAGAAGGAGACTCCACAGCTCCTCTGGGCAGCCTGTTCCAGTGCTCTGTCACCCTCAAAGAAAAGAAGTTTTTCCTCAAATGCAGATGGAACTTCCTGCATTGCAGTCTGCACCCATTACCCTTTGTCCTGTCACTTGGCACCACTGAAAAGAGCCTGGCCCCATCCTTTTGACACTTTCCCTTAGGATATTTGTAGACATTGGTAAGGTCCCCTCTCAGTCTTGTCTTCTCCAGGCTAAACAGGCCCAGCTCTCTCAGCCTTTCCTCATAAGAGAGATGCTCCAGTCCCCTAAGCATCTTTGTAACCCTCCACTGGACCTTCCTCAGTAGCTCCCAGTCTCTCTTGAGCTGAGGAGCCCAGCACTGGCCACAGCACCCCAGATATGGCCTCACTGGGGCAGAGTAAAGGGGGAGGATCACCTCCCTCCGCCTGCTGGCCACAGTCCTCCCAATGTACCCCAGGGACCCATTGGCCTTCTTGGCCACCAGGGCACACTGCTGGCTCACAGCCACCTTGCTGTCCACCAGAACTCCCAGGTTCTGCTCCGCAGAGCTGCCTTCCAGCAGGCCGGCCCCAGCCTGTACTGGTGCGTGGGGTTATTCCTGCCCAGGTGCAGGACCCTACACTTGCCTTTGTTGAACTTCATGAGGTCCCTCTCCGCCCAGCTCCCCAGCTTGTCCAGGTCTCGCTGAATGGCAGCGCAGCCTGCTGGGGTCTCAGCCACTGCTCCCAGTTCTGTACCACCAGCAAACGTGCTGAGGACACACTCTGTCCCTTCATACAGGGCATTGATTGAACAAGACTGGACCCAGTACTGACCCCTGGGGAACACCGTGAGCTACAGGCCTCCAGCTAGAGTCTGTGCTGCTGATCACAGCCCTCTGAGCTCTGCCGTTCTGCCGGTTCTCAATGCACCTTGCTGTCCACTCATCTCACCCACACTTCCTGAGCTTACCTATGAGGGTGTTATGGGAGACAGTGTCAAAAGCCTTGCTGAGGTCAAGGTAGACGATACCCACTCTCCCCTCATCTACTCAGCCAGTCCTTCCACCGTAGAAGGCTGTCATGTTGGTCAGGCATGATTTTCCCTTGATGAATCCATGTTGCCTACTCCTGATAACCTTCTTTTCCTCCAGATGCTGCAAGATGACTTCCAGGATGTGCTGTTCCATCACCTTTCCAGGGATGGAGCTGAGGCTGACCAGCCTGTAGTTTCCTGGATCCTCCTTCTTGCCCTTTTTGAAGATTGGAGTGACATTGGCTTTCCTCCAGTCCTCACGCATTTCTTCTGTCCTCCATGACCTTTCAAAGATGATGGAGAGCAGCTTAGCAACTCTTTATCTTTAGTGGCTTAGCAATTCTTTATCTCTATCAGCCGTATTATATAAAGCTCCTTCAGCTGCAATGGGAATTCAGACATCTGCCATGCTTTTAGACACGTGCATGGGAGGAACTATTTAGAAGCTCCATTCAGTTGCCCAGCAAATGTGTCTAGTGCCATTTAAGATGCCCTGCAGTGTGTACACATCTTGATAGGTTTGAAATGTCCTGAAATCTTTCATCAGTAAAAACAAACATTTGCAGGAATGTCAAAAGATAGAATTTGGGCTGGCTTGTTTTTAGTTTCTTTTTTTCTGTTGTTTTGTTTGTTTCCAATTTTTTTTTCTTTTGTAGACATGCTGGGGCCAGGGGGGGAGCAGTTTTAAACAACAAAGTCTCACATTTAAGATTAATTTAAAAGGCGTTTACTGATAGCCAGAATGCAAGAAATGCTGTAACTTACTCTTTCCAGCCCGAACAACTTCTGTTGCTCAATTTTAAGCAATTGTTCTGGGAATAAACAGAAGCAAGTGTGTCATTTTCAGCACCTGAGAGTAGGTGAGATCCTGCAAGTCTTTGTCTTTCACATTAGAGAGCATCAGCTATGGAAGGACTTTGGGAACTCAGAAGGACTTGACAGCTTTGCATCCTCTGGAAAAGACTAATTTGCTGCCAGTTGTGGTAAACAGTATATATTGTGGTGGGTAGTGGGCTTAATTACCTACAATAAGGGTTCTTGGTTTAAGAGCTCAGTCTGCTCAAGCTGGAAATCAAAATGGCAGAAAGGGAATCTTCCTGGTTTGTTTCCCCCCCGTCCCCCTCTTTTTTCCATATCCCCCCCACTCCACGCCCCTGCCCCATGAGCAGGTTTGCATGAGCACTTGGAGGCCAGAACTCTTTAAGTCATCCAGAATGAGTCCAGGTACGTATGTTTAGACATCAGGAATGACCTGAGGTTTCTTAACCTTGAGCTCTTAAACTTCATCTTCTGTAGCTTTGGATGACCTATTCTAAAGGATTTCCAAAAGGAATAGTAATACGTAGATGGTATTTTGTTTTTTTAAAATTTATAACTGTATGTCCATGAGTAGTGTAGTTAGGAATGTGACTTTAATTTTCTAGTTTTGTGTAATACTATTATTCTTAATACAGCAACATTTTTTTTATAATCTCTGGAGCATTCCCTATAATACCATTTGTTACCTTTTGAACTGTCAGTTCATCAGAATTCTGCTCACTTGATTGAAATCTTTTTACAAAATATTAATTTCTAATTTCTAAGTAAAAATACCATTTTTTTCATAGTATTTCTTAGCTAATATTATTTGTACTTTATGACCTTTGTCTTTACCATTAATGTCTTCCTGGTAGACAGGATTAGATCAAACAACTGGCTACTCCAGCAGCTTAAGCATTTATAGTTTTGTTGAATTCCCCTGTGTTAAAAATCGTATTTCTTCTATTCTCATATGAATTACTTGGGTTTTGTTCTAAACGGCTCTGCAACAATTTAGTAAGTGTACTAGCAGATTATATTAGAATTGAATAATTAATGGAAATTACAGTAGAAATGTTAGAAATCCCTACAGTGAATTCCCAGTCAGTTCAGATAGCCTCCTGATACATATAAATCACTACTCTTTCATGAGCTCACACAAGACCTCTAATAAAAGTTTTAAGCACATTCAAATTAAATTTGAAGAGGTGGACTAAAGCAATACCTGTAGGTTTAATCCCCAGTATGAGAGACGTAGACATACCAGATCAGATCCAGCAAAAGGCCATGAAGATGATTAATGGATGGGAGCATCTGTCATATGAGGAGAGGCTGAGAGAGCTGAGTGTTTAGCCCAGAGAAAAGAAGGCGCAGGGGGATCTTACCAATATGTACAAATACCTAGTGGGGTGAATAAAGAAGACGAAGTCACTGATAGGACAAGAGGCAATGGGCACAAACTGAAGTACCATAAACTCCAAAGATCAGAAAAGTATTTTTTACTGTGAGGGTGGTCAACAGTGGAACAGGTTGCCCAGGAGTCTCCATCCTTGGAGATACTCCAGACCCAGCTGAACATGGTTCTCGGCTGCCTGGTTAAACTAGATGATCTCCAGAGGTCCCTTTTGACCTCAATGATTATTTGGTTTATTCCAGATAAGTTAACTCTGCATTTAATTTCATTCTGTCCTGGTTTCAGCTGGTGCAGTGCTATGTTTTGGATTTGGTGGGAGAACAATGTTGACAGTGCATGGATGTTTTTGGTTGTTCCTAGGTAATGTTTATACCAAGTCAAGGACTTCTTGGTTTCTCAGGCCCTGCAAGGGCGAGGGCTGGAGGGGCATGGGAAATTGGGAGGGAACACAGCTGACTGGAACTAGCCAAAGAGGTATTCCGTGCCATTGAATGTCATGCTTAGTATATAAGCTGGGGGAAGAAGGAAGGGGGGAATGTTTGGAGGGAGGTCATTTGTCTTCCCGAGTAACAGTTACATGTGACGGAGCCCTGCTTTTCTGGGGATGGCTGAACACCTGCCTGCCCATGGGAAGTGGTGAATGAATTCCTTGTTTTGCTTTGCTTGCATGTGTGGCTTTTGCTTTGTCAATTAAACTGTCATTATCTCAACCCAGGAGTTTTCTCACTTCTTCCAGTTCTCTCCCTCATCCTACCTTGGGGGGAGTGAGCAAGCAGCTGGGTGGGGCTTAGTCACCGTCTGGGCTTAAACCATGACATATTCTATAATGGTTTTCTTGTATTTTATGTTTTGCCCTCCTATGGATGATCTCCAGTTGATTGAATTATTTTTTGAAGTAGGAAGTCAAAATAGATAAAATATTTCTACTTATTAAGTGGCAAGCTACTGTTTTATATATAACATCCCTATTTATAGCCTAGGATTAGATTTGCCATTTAATTTTTTTTTTTTTGAGAGCACAGTGTTATTGACTGATGTTCAATTTGTTACTTGTTTTAATATCCTAGTCCTTTTCTATGGAACTGTTTAGTCAGGTACTATCTATCTTCTATTTTACAAAAATCTTTTTTTGAGGGTCAAAATTACTAAAATGGAGACATAAATTGCAAAGGAAATCATGCAAAAAATCTTTTAATTAGTTATTCAGCATCAGATACAATAGAGATAGGCCTAAGTGTTGTGTTATGAGTTGCTTTTATTGAAATGCATCATATTTATTTCTCTAGTGTGTCAGTGGAATTTTGAATTCTGGTCCTGCTGTCTAAAGCACTTGCAACTGCTTTGTTTCCGGTATTACTGTGTTATCATTCAGGACATGAATAGCAATGATACCATAAGAAAATAATTAATGAAAGCTTCACGAGGGCTGAGAGAGTTTTTTTGCTAGTTGTGGCCTGTTCCTGGCTTCTGCTTTTCCAGTTATCACATCAGCTACATACTGCAGAAGTTCTAGGATGAATACTCAGTTTATCTTTACTGATGGTTATTCACCAGGTGTGGCCCTCTGTTTTCCGAATATCTGTATATATCATCTGTTTTCCGAATATCTGTATATATTATTTATATCTCACAGGTGAAGCTTCTCCATTTTCCTTCTAGTTAACTTGTGGATGAGTACGTTTTATATCTTCCTTTCAGTAGCGTGAACCATATAAACAAGTGTCTGTAATACCACTTAAATCATTATTTGATTATGTACTAAGATTTGAATGTCTTCCTGTTTATTTCCTCTATGTCTTACAAAGTTTAGAGACATCTACATGTTCAGAAGATTGACCATTGTTTTATTTGTTCTCTCATTTGTATCGTTTATCTCAGAGCCTTCTCCCAGTTTTTGGACATTTGTCCATGTCACTGCACGTATACACAGAGTTATGATGCCACCTCCCTGCTGATCCTTGCTTAAAACTGCTCTCCTGAGTAATTCCTCCTTGTACAAGATGGACCTACCTTTGTTCAGTTGTCCTCTGTGCCAGAACACCACCTTGTGGAAAAGGAAAGCAGAGCTTCATCTTTACTTGTATAGAAAGACTGAAAAGTCCTGAACCTCCAGATTCTTCTCTCTTACTTTTGGGTCCTTTCAGTTACTTTTGAGCAGCTCAGGGTAATATTTGCCAGTGCTATTAGTGCCCATATGAATGAGCTGCATGGAATAAAAATCAGAGGCTGAAGGAACCTCAGCACCTTTACTAAAAGTAGTGATGCAGTGAAGATTATACTGCTTTAATTAAAGGTTGCTAGGATTTTCTATAATAAACTTGAATTTTCAGCTATTTATAGCTCAGGGAAAATGTTCCCATACAGAAATTTGGCATTCCGTCTCTCAAGCTGAATGGTATGGTTTTCCTTTTTCTAATTTTTTAAAAAAGACTCTTTGGCTACATTCTGTTTTGAGGGAAGTAATTTTTTGTGGTTTTATATGCTTTTTGTTCTCCCTTGGCAAGGCTTGATACATGGAAAAAACAAATTTTCCAGGCTCTTAGTCTTTTATGTCAGCTATTTCCTTTTTGATATTTCAAACATTGTACTTTGGTAGTCATTATTTTTAACAGAGCCACTATATAATTCAATAAGCAGTCACCTCTAAGTATCTACCATAACTACTTTTTATACTTAAATACCTAAAAATACTTACTATAATACAATTTATTAAATACATTTTTTCTGAAACAATTTACCTGACATGTTTAGTGTTTAATGTAAGTAAGAACCTTCTGTAAGGTTCACCTCTTTGGCATTCTCTTAAAATATAACAACTATTTTTCATTTTTCTATTGATTTCTATTTATGGGGTTTTTTGTTACTTGTAGACCATTTAATGCCATACTTGAAGGTGTCGAAAGTCTCATAAGTTTGTCTCATTGGATCTGAAAATCTTTCCTTTTACCTAAGAGGATGGTGCACATTTGGAATCCTCCAGTTAGAGTTTGGGAACTCGATCCCTCAATTCATGAAGCCCAAGACCTGGTTAAGGTCTAATGCCATCCAGATAGTAAATAGAGAAGTGTTTAAACTCTGCATAAGGTCTTAAAGACTTCCCTCTGTTCTGTGGATTTGAAGCTTGTCTAGTCAATGCAGATGTGACTGGTGGCCCAGGTGACTTCTTCAGCTGTGTTTTGAGTGATGTCCAAATATTCTGCAAGTGTGACACTGTGACTAGAAGACTTCCCAAGCATGCAGGGAGTCTTTTTTTCTTCCCAACAACATTGTCAATTCATTCATAGGACAAGTGAGGTTAAAGTGAAGAGGTACTGCTTTAGTCCTCTGATTCAACTTGGGACACAGAATGAAAAAATGCTAGTTATCTTAGCAGAAGATGGTACGTGTACTCTTACAGTCTCTTAATTTATTTCTGAATTTTATTCAGTGATTATGCACTGTAAAATGCATAAATAGTACAAAGAGTCCTGAACTTTAAGTATTCTGCCTTCCTTTTACTTGTTTGTTACCTGGACTTCAGCAATGCAGCATGAGAGAAATTACTAGTTATGTTGGGGATAAGGATGGTCAGAACAGAATTTGTGAGCTGAGTAAGAAATTGGCTGAGAAGGAAATGAGAGAGAATGTTGAAAGCAGATTCATTAGTACAAAGAGGCGTTGCTGGTGGAGTTCCTCAGGTCTTTTTTAAAAAACTTGTTTCTTCTATAGCACTAACTCAAATTTTTTTGAGAGAGTATATGTTTGTGTTAAAATAAAGTAATCATGTTAATCCAAATGTAATCCAAATGTTTTCACCAGAAAATACCAAGTTGGTAAGATCTGATGATGATAGAAAGACACGATACATCATCAGTACCACACTGGATGCCATACAATAGGACCTGAGTGACCTTGAAGACAGGAGCAATCAATGCACTATGGATGAAATGATGAAATTCAAGGCAAAGGAACACTTTTCTGGACTCAGAGCCAAGATGTTTACTTTAAGCCATTAGTTCATCAGCTCGAAGAGTGTAAGGATTTGTCTGTAGTATTGCCTGGAGTTTCCACTGCGTGGCCCTTGTGAGAGTCGTCCAGTACATGGCTCTCAGTATCACGTTCAAGAATAGTGAATTCAAGTTGGGACTGACCAGTGGACAGGAAGGCTTGTAGAGAAGATCAGGGGCTGAGAGACCCGCACTATGGCTCAAAGAGATTGTGTGCCTGTAACATCACAGAGATTAAAAATCAATATTGAATGCCTTTCTGCAATGTCCCTTCAAAACTTCTGTCCCTTACAAAATCCAAGGGTTGCAGACATCCACTGAGTGGCTGTACGAATGGCTACTGCACATGCTATAGCTGTGCGAACTGTTCTGCAAAGACAGGTACAGTGCTTTGATTTCAGCAAAAGTTTTATCACAGTAGGAACTGAATAGGATTTACAGGATTTGGCCTAGAAATTGGACATTTTTGCCACCAAAGTTTTGTAGACTTTTTTTCATACTCTAAATTAAGCTTCAGTTCACATAATCTATTTCAGCTCCTTTATATTTCCAGTCACAGCCTTACTCATAATGCAGCTGTGGCATTTGTCTAACAAGAAGGATCTGATATTCGTGAAAGAACCCAGATTTATGCCCGTAGTGCTGAAGCAGTGCCATATTTGTGAAAATAACTTAAGAGAAACAATATGCAGCAGATGTGAAGGTAAAACCTTCACATTTAAGTAGGTTTATACTGTCAGCGAGTGTGGGCTTAGCACAGCCTGACAGAGCTTTAACTTACCAGATGTTCCACGTGATCAAATAGATACTGTACAGCTGTTTCCCATTCTTTTTACTGGGCTCAGATAAATACACAGTAAATGCTCTGAAATATGTTGATTGTATATTGGCTATTGCTGCAGAGAACTTACTTTTATCCATGGGCACTGAGAATGTGGGGAGAAACCAAAGGTGCTGTAGGAATGCTCATTTTCCATTACTGTGAGGAGAAATTAGCAGCCGTTTGGTTGAAACAATCCTAATGATACTGGCCAGGGAGGCATGAAAAATGGGTTTTCCATCTGGTTATGGATGATGTGAGATTAGTGGCTGTATTTACACGCTGCAGAAGTGACTTCTGGTCTCTGGGTGAGCTGTGACTGCTGCGGGCAGGAGCTGTCCCCGTGGGCTGGCACTGTCATCCTTCCAGAGGCATTTAATTCTGGGGGGAGATGGTGGGTGCAGCAGGAGCAGCCAGCCTGCAGGCAGCTCGCACTTACCCCAGCGTGGGCTTTCAACGCTGGCATGGAGACACTGGGTTGCATTCTGTACTCAGTGTGATACATAAAACAGGGTGTCTCCAGAGCTCCTGGTGAGGCTGCCTTTGTCCCTCCTGTCCGCTCCACTGGGCACAGGCAGTGTGCCCCAAGTTGGCCATTTGATGTGTTTTTAAAGACACACAGCTTTTGGGGGTCAGTCCAAGCAACGGCTCTGAACTGTTTCAGGACTTAAAAGGCCCAGGTTACGTTAACTGCCGCACCTGTCAACTTGATTCAAGAACGGAGCAGCTAAATAATAAAGAAGGAAGTTTCATTTCCCTTCACCTGCTTTTCTGCTCGTTTCTCCTTCCTCTCCTTCCAACTCCCCATGCTCTCCTTAGCCCTTTGACCTTACTGCTGCCTTCCTTCCCTCCTGTCACCATAAGCCTCCTGCCTTTCCAGAGCTGCTCTTACACCAGCAAAATTCTTCTTCTTGTCTACCAGGGGCCTTCCTTGTTCTGCTTTAAATCCTTCTTTGAAACCTTCATCTTCAGGCAGAAGAATTACTTTCATCTTTCATTAATAATCTCTTCAACATTTCTTGACTGCTCTGGTCTTTTCAGATTTATAGCCTAGTCTTGCAAACATTTACAGAGAAGTAACTGTTCAGTTAAATTGAGAACATTCAGTTAGAAGTTTGGAGGACTGGATTGTTCATTGGGAAGCTTTTTGAAATGGGAATATTTCTCACTCTGTAAAACACAATGTTCATTTATGGTTTTATGTACATTTTTATAATAAACATTTGTGGCCTCAGAGGAGCAGTGGAACATGCATGCGGATAACTTCTGCTTTTAACTTTTATTCCCTAATTCAAGGTGTGGAACATGTTCGCACAGATTTTTAAAGGCTGTGGGCAAATTTAATGCTGACAATATGACTTTATACCCAGAGTCATAGGAAAGGACAAGTACAAGCTGTGCTTTTGATCTTGGTGACCCTTATTGTTTTGTATTTCAGTATTGATTTTTATTTCAGGAATCTCAAGCATCTGGACTGCCTGAGTACATAAAGATTGTGGAAGTTGGGCCAAGGGATGGGTTACAAAATGAAAAGGTAATTTTTCTTTCTTTTTTTTTTTTTTTTTGTGTGTGTGTGTTTTGACTTGGTTGTCAGTGTTATTTTCATTGTGTAAAACAACTACATCCTGCTGATTATGCTTCTTCCATTTGTTACTATAAATATATTTATTTTCATATTAATAACTGTTTTGTGTATTAGAAGTAGATTACTATTTAGCCAGATGTTAAATCATACAATTTCTTTCTATACTTGGTTAACTAGCCTTTCTGTTACTCAACTACCATTTATTTTTCTGGAATTTGTCTTGTCAGTCAATAATATTCTGTCATGACATAACTGGTTAACACCATGAAGCACTGGCTATCTTGATAATACATGTTTATGCTACAACTGCTACTATAGTAGGAATAGTACAATAGGTTTTGTCATACTTCGTGCTGAACAGGCATGGAAAAAAAAGCAGTTGCTCTTTTGATATTACTGTTTGCCTGAAGGGTGATAGGGAAGCATGGAAGATTGGAAGAGACTATGTAAAATGGGGTACATATATCAAAA
Source organism: Falco cherrug (assembly GCF_023634085.1). Classification (NCBI taxonomy): domain Eukaryota; kingdom Metazoa; phylum Chordata; class Aves; order Falconiformes; family Falconidae; genus Falco; species Falco cherrug. The sequence continues at coordinate 18,257,859 of NC_073702.1, forward strand.
CAGTCATCTGTTTCCACAAACAGGAGAATAAGCTTACATATATTGTTGTTACTAACATAAAGATGTTAGTAGTATTAACAGAATGGAATTACTCTGTCTCAGCTATGGAGGTTTTTGCCTCCCTTTTTTCTCTGGTTGGGCTATCTTGTGTTACTGTTTCCTTTGTTACTTCTTTGCTTGGTTGCTGTTTGATTACTAACGATTAGTGAGGCCAGATCTATAACCCGTTACACAGAAGTGCTTCCTCATTCTTTTGTGGTAGACAAAAAATGAAGTAGGATCACGTATACTGCTTGGTGCTTTCCTTATGCAGTAGCTTCCTACTGTTAGGAAACAGTATAGTTAGACTATAATGTATGAGTATAGTTCCTTATTTAAAAAAAAAATACTATTGATTACGTATTGAGAAATTTCACTTACAAACGTTTCTTACCACATGAAGTTACTTCACTATAGTATGTCTCCATGTCCATAGGTGATAGTCCCAACGGATATCAAAATTGAGTTAATCAACCGGCTTTCCAAAACAGGCCTGCCTGCAATAGAAGTGACCAGTTTTGTTTCATCCAAATGGGTGCCTCAGGTATGTAAAATCATCACCATTCAGAACTGTTTTAATTCAAATGCCATTCCATGTAGTGGAGTTTTCCAGTAGTATAGCCTAATTATAGACACAAATGGAACAGAAATGATGTTGTTTGTTTGTAAAATTGGGTGCTGTTGTCAGACACTATTTATGCAGTTTTTAAAGTTCTATGCTTTTGTTTAGGTCAGCTGACACTGGGCTAATTATTAAGAAGTAGTCAAAATTGAAGAAAAGCCAATAAGCTGTGCAGAAAGCTGGTTAAGTCCGTAACTCAGCAGCAGCAAGAACAAGTTGTTCCAGGAGGGAAGGGGAGCAGGAAGCCAAGCATGGTAACAAGGGGAGCAGAGGTTGTAGCCTTGTTGACTGAAGGGCAGTCCAACAGTCTGGACTGCTCCAACAGAGCAGAACAAGTGAGGGTAACCAGGGCAGCCAAGAGTCCACGTACTCAGGTGAGTCCGCAGTGATGCAGCAGGTGCGAGGTTAAGCCAGGAGTTGTCTGGGAGACATGGTTAGGTTCTATCAGTAAGATCAAGAATGGGCTCAGTTGCTGCTGTGCAGCTGCACTGTTTCTCAGGCAGAGAGGAAACGAGAAAGTGTCTCAGCTCAAGCTGTGAAGTTGAGTGAAAAGGGAGGGTAGGCCACTTTAAGACTATTTAACAAAGCTGTCGGGGGGAGCCTCTGCTGATTTGCTTTCCAGCTTTTATTGATGAGCTCCAAGGCTGATTGAGGCTTCTAAAGTTGCTGTCTTCTTGTCAATGAGCTGGCCTTGAGTGCAGCCACCTGAACTCTTAGGAGGGGAAAACTCCAGGCCCTGATCAACAGAAATACTAGGAGTACAATTTGCCATGATTACTGCATAGGGTGTGAGAAATCTTAGTATTTTTCTTGCTCTCCAAACATAAACAATTTAATGGGAGATTCCCAGTTTGCCCCTTGCAGCATGATGGTAGAAGCTTGTATGGGTGTGTATGTGCAAGGGACAGCAGTAAATGAGGAGTGAGAGAATTGGTCATAGGATGCTGAGTGCGGAAAAGAGGTGTAGGGATGATAGATCAGCATCATGAGTAAAGGGCAACTGGGGTATAGGATGATGAATGTAGACATGATAAAGATTTGAGAATACGAAGCAGTTGGGATGCAGGGTACTGGGTATCACTAGATGAAGAGCAGTGGGACTGATCTCTGGGGAGCAGTCAGGGTAGCGGGGACTTCTTGTGGAAGCCACACCACTTCAGAGACGTAGAATCAGGGCAGGAAAACCTAGATGCACAGAGGTGGTGCAAACTGGGTAAACTCAGGAGTGCTCCCCAGCACCAAACCAAGGGAATAGACTCCCCAGGCCTGGTGGTGGTGTGGAGTGTCATGGGAACTTGGCACTTCCCTGAAGCCAAACACCATTTTTTAATGTCTGCTGCACTTGATACATGTCTGTCTATCTATCCACCATGCAGTCCTCCTTTTCCAAACACGTAACACAAACACACACACACAGAAAAATACTTGCTTGCATGTTGAAGGATTCTAGTTATGCAGAGATGTTGCAGATTCTATCCTGATTTTGCATTTGCTCACAAAGGAGCAGTGACCTTTTTCAGTTAATAATACAGAGAGAATTCTTTACAGTTAATGTTGTACTGTGGAACGGATGCAAAGAAAGTACTTCTGCATTTTATTTTGCTCTTTGTTTATTTAAACATTCAGTTGTAACTAAAGATTTGGAGTGGTCACACATCATTAATATAATTAAATGTTGTTCCTACCTCTTTTCTACTGTTCTGAGAATAGTCATCATGTGAAAAAGAAAGGTAGCGTGTCTTTTTTTCTTTTTCTTTAAATGAAATGTCATTTTCCGCATTTGGAGGTGCAGATCTAGCACTCTGTCAGCAGTCATACTGGGTTTTGATGAATTGTAATAATTTGCTTATTATTTTTCCAAAATCAGTTTTTACATTTGTTACAGTTCAGCAGAAATCCTAGCCTTTCTGAAGTCAGCAGTAAAACTACATTGGCATCAGAGTGCCAGGTTTTCATTTGTGATTTAACACCGCAAATTCAGGCTGAGTCCTGAAGTACACTATGTAGCTCCTGTTTGTGCAAATTCAGTTGTCCCCTGCAAAGTAAGGAAATAAGTCAATACTTGTCTGTATCATTTAAACTGATTTTCAAGAAGCTATGTACTTGTTTGCACAGAAGCATTTTGAGTACTTGTCTGTTTAGTAAGGACCACAGTAGTTATTTTCAGAGTAAAACATGAAATACTTCAATTTTTAACATTGCTTGTTGCACATCTTCTGTCCAGATGTATATGAAGTTTGTCCATTTTAAACTGAGAATGCATCCTGGGCCTGGACGGTGTTCCAGGCTTTCCTCTGCGAAAAACATAGTACAGTCATACTTTTTCTTATTCATGAGTTAGCAGAGCAAACTGTACATACTTGGAGGGACTTTATTTCAGTATTCTCAGGATCACCAGGGAAGGGTCTAAAGGAGGGATAATAGGAAAGGGGAAGAAAACAGCAACAATGCCGAATTTCTTTGCAAATTTGTCAATACAGGGGCAGTGATACTGTGTCCGTTAAAAGTGACTAGCTAAGTTTTTCCAAATGCCATCAAACTTTGGCAGTTACAGCAACAGAGAATAATGTAGGTTTTTAAACATTAGAAGGAAGAGTCTAAAGCAAGGGTGGATTTCTTCTTTTCTTGTGTAATTATTTCCTTTTCCTGTGAGCCATTAGGAGTACCAAATTTAGCACAGGTTTGTCAGTTTTGGAAAAAATGAACAATCCCTTCTTATCTCAAATTCATGTCTGAATATTTTATTTTAATGGCTTAATTTGTGTTTAAATGTTTTTTTATTTAAAAAATAAGATTGTGTTGCTTTGATAAGGAGTGCAGTCTTGACTTTGTCTTTTCTTTGCTCCTTTTTTCTTTTCATAGGTCATGGGAATAGAATTCATGGTTATGTTTAGATCACTCATTCGCTTACTTTTTTTAGTATTTTAAAGCTCTTTTATGGCTTCCCATCCACTGTTTTTTTTGGCAAAGATTTTTTTACTGAAAAAAACTAAAAGGAAAAGTTCCACAGTAGCAAGGTGCCATGTAAAACAGGATCCCACACCTATAACCTAAACAGCCAAAAATTATAAATACCTATCATTAGAAAGCTTATTTTTAAAGAAATTTGGAAAAGAAATATTTTATTAAAATTTAAAATCTTATAACATGCAATATGTGTTAAAATGGGATTTTACTTACAGTAAAAATAGTAACGGGACAGATGTAATATATATAATATTATTTGGATCTGGCAGCTTTATACTAGTTGAAAAAGTGTCATTTTGGTTTTCTAGTATATGTTAAGTCAGGCTATAATTTTAAAGTGTGGAATTAGTTCCAGCATTTGCCATTTAATTAATCATTTGGTTTCAAACAGCCTCCCTTGCCCTGAGAAATGTAGATACTATTTATATTAAATTAAGGAATGAAAAATAGTTCTTAAAAAACTAAGGCATTAACAAATGGTTTTTTTGTGAGGTTATTAGATATGTTAGGTGGTCACACTGTTTTAATTTATGTAAAAGCAATTATAAAAAGTTGCTTTGTGCCATCACTTGTTTCCTGATGAGAAATTAGTTGTGTCTGGCTATAGGACACTTTTCATACCATACATCCATTTCCTTATAAATACGTGTTGGGCTTACATTTGAGGAGGTGCACATGCATTTTTCTGATACTTTTAATCCATTCATCTTCATAGTAGGAAACCATATTCTGTCATAGTGACAGAATGATTCCAGGTTGCTAGTAGTATTGTCACTTAATAATCTGGTATAATTTAATATCATGTTTTTAGAATTTGTGTTACTTCAAAGGTATCAATAAAGTATCCTTTGAAGATAAGGAGTAATGAAAGCTTTGTAGTTCATATATCTTGCTATTCCTCAAATGACTTTTCATCAGTGTGGAAAGAATCAGAAATCCAATTTAATATTGTTTGCTTGGAAGGTTTGCTATTATGAGAGCTGATTTTAAGAGCATTTAAAATACATTATTCATTTGTTAAAACTCAAAATCTAAGAAATTAAATGTTTTATTAACTGCATTGTATTCAGGCATGCAAAACATTAAAAAATAAACTAATTTTGCTTCCAGTTCTTTCAAGAAAATATGCTTTTCTAAATAATCTACAGTTCATTATGTGAATAAGTCTTTGATATGTCTTCTTGATCAGTACATGAAGTACATTTAATTTTGAGTGAGAAAAGTGTAAGGATATCTTAAAAAGGCGGTTTTTAGTTTTGGGTTTTTTTGTGAGAGGAAACTAAGGGGAACAAATGCTTGAGGACAGTAATGGTCTTTTGACCTTTCCTATAATAAAGAAGTATTTTCTTTTTTGGCAGAAAATTCTAAGTATATTACAATGTTACACTATGCAGAGAACTGGATTTTGCTGTATTTTTAAGCATAGACTTGTGGTTAGTCTTTACAAATACGCTGATTGCAGTTTTGAATAATTTAGGTTCACTTATGCTTAAGATTATGAAGTTGTATTTATAAGAGTGCTGAAGTTTTCAAGATTTGGATGGTTTTAAAATGTCAGTTATTCTGTGATTTCCACCTGTTGAGTCCGCTGAAGTAAGTTTAAGGTTTTAGTAACAGTTGATGATCGTCATGATCACAAATCTATCAATTTATGATGCAAAATATGTTTTTACAGATACACACAGAAAGAAACACCATAGGAATCTTAGCCCCAATTCTATATTCATATAGAGCTGGAAAGCGTGCTACTCAAATAGTCAAAAGTTAAGAAAACCATTGATTTAACTCTTTTGTTGTTTCATTTTTTGTGTGAACTGTATACCTAATGAAGGCAAAAACACAGTCTTAAGACGATTTCTGCTTAGCTATATACAATCAGAAAATAACTGCTGATTAATACAAATTATTTATATATTTTAGATGGCAGATCACAAAGAAGTAATGAGGGGCATTGAGCGACAACCTGGAGTCCAATACCCTGTCCTCACACCTAATCTTCAAGGTTTTCATTCAGCTGTAAGTACCTTCATAGGTGTCCACAATTACCTCTTACATGTTTCAGCCACTTTCAGTTCAGTACCATAAATGAGCTATTTAATGTCATATAACCTGTGCTGTTAGAACCAAGCTATGGGTTTTTTTTAATTAAAGCTCTCAGTTTTCATTGTGAAAAATGGGCTAATTCATAGACTGATACTAAGCTCTCTATATTAATACTTTAATGGAAATATTGATCAAAAAGTCTTTGCAAGTTCCTATAAATGATGCTTGTGTGTAGTAAGACAGACAGTTCCTTCTCCTTTGACTTTTCTGCACTAGAGAAATTTCTGAAGAATGTCTTATTGGAAAGTCATTAAAAAGAACGAGGAAAGAGTCATTTAAATGAAAATGCTTTATAGGAATGTATTAGATTTCTTAAATTCTGCATTTCATTTTGGTAGGGTTTGAAAGTTCAAATTTTTTCAGTTCATACTAAATAAATATTCAAAATTATAGATTTGAAGCACTTGAAGTGCTTGGGCTTGCAAAAATGGAGCAGTTCAGTCATCTTAAAACTTACACATTGATAGTCAAGTCTTTACATGTTTTTGTTTTCTGAAAAGTTTTTTGCTTCTGTGCTTTTGGCTTGATATAGGACAAGCCATATTTGGGGCTTGGTGGGTGTTTGTGGTGTAATCTGTCATGCAGTTTGTATACTGTATATGCAATTTCCATTAAAACAGAATCCTGTACATAGGCGAGTTAACTATCAATAGTCAGTTTTATAGTGCCACAACCGTGTCTGCAGTGGTAGCTTGTATGAGTTGAATTAGATCTGCTGTACCTCTGTACTGTATTTAGTGATACACTGAAAGGTAAACAACGCAGAAATAGTTGTGGGTGATTGCTGAGTTCTTTCTTGCAGCCAGTTTTTTTCTTCCCACTGTTTGAAAGGTTATTTGTTCCCGTAAGGATTGCTGAAGCTTAGACATTATCCTGCAGAAGCAGAGAGTGAAGGGAAAAGCTCTATTCTTTTTCATACAACAGGAGTATTGTTCTCACTGGAGTGAGAATTAATTAATTAGTGACTTTCCTAAGCTTAAATGTTTTCTTCTTCTATCATTTGGCTTTCAGCATTCTAGTTTGCCTCATGTTAGCTGAATTACTGAGGTACTGAGTACAAGCTCGGGCTAATTGTCCCTTCATTGAAGTCACCACATTTACACATCTTCTAGACCGGTATTTTCTCTTGAGACTTTTTCTCAGCAGACTCTCACATACACATTTACCTTGTTACCCGTATCGACTATGACACCAAGACCAATGGAGCCCTTGATCCTAGAGTTGGCTCTAACAAGGAAATCCCTGTTGGTTACTGTTGCTGCTCTAGGCATGTGCAGGCACAGAGCTTTCCTAAGCATGAGAATGACTTCCTGACATTCATGAGGAGTAGGCTTTGTACAGAGGATGGATATTTCAGAGTTGTTATATGATCTTTTCCTTTTCTGAAAAATGAATATAAGAATCATTGTTATTTTCATAGTAGGTTCATGTGGTTTTCTACAGCTTAATACCTTTATCATTTATCCCTTTAAAAATATGTTTACCTAATTGCTAAGAAGGGGAAGGAAATATGCCATAATGGATGAACTCAAATTTTGATTTAATCTGTTTGTATGCAATCAATTTTAAAAAAACTGGAATGAAACTTGTATTTTTAGATATGGATGATATAATGTGATTTAAAATTCTAGAATGTTACACAGAATTAAATGCTTAACCTAATCTTTTAATACAGCATTATGATTCTGTTTTATTGAAATGTATTTTTCAGATTGCAGCAGGGGCGACAGAAGTCTCAGTATTTGGTGCAGCATCTGAGTCTTTTAGCAAAATGAACATTAATTGTTCAATTGAAGAAAGCATAGACAAATTTGAAGAAGTTGCTAAATCTGCAAGGAATATGAATATTCCAGTGCGTGGGTAAATATAAAGATTCTTAAGTAATACAGAGTTATTTGCCTTGCTGTTACAGAGGGCTTTTTCTACCAGTAGAAGAGTATACTACTAATTTTTTACATTTTAGATGATTGAAATGAGTCTTAATTGTATTTATTTTTTTTTTAAGATTGAATATATTGAGTAATTTTGCTCTGTGTTTTGCAAATGCTAATGGTGACTAGTTTTCTCTGGACATTTAAAAAAATAAGCTGTGTATATAAACATACCCCTTTTATTAAACAAATTTAATCATCACAAATGACAGAACAAAACTTATTTTGTGCTGCTGAGAAGTCATAACACTGTTGCCTGCACCTTAGAAAATACAGTGCATACTTGTATTTTATTATAGAATTGATATCATGTCATACACTGCAGAATCAAAGTATAAAAGAGATATAACAAATTTACTCGTAAGAAAAAAATAATTCTTTATATAAGTTGTTCTGAAAACTCCACTTGTTGAAGTTTTTTGAGTCTTTAGTGCATGAAACTCTGAAATTGTCCAGTATTTATCTTTCTCTAGAGTACCTTCTTTTAAACTTGAAATAATCCTGAATGATACTCACCTTTGAACAGTCTCTCTTTTTCATTTCCATTTTCTTTAGCTATTTTTTCTTTATATTTCTTTAGCATTACACAGAGCTACTTATTTAAGATAATTTGTGAAGGTCCTTGTAAATGTAAAAAGGCTTACATAGGTTCAAGGAGAAACTCAACAGTGAGATTCCTTGAGGATTACTAGTAATGCAAACTACATCATGCTCAGAAAATACCTGGACTTGAAAATAGAGGTAGATACCTCAGAGACTTAGTGCTTGAAAACCTGCCTGGGAATAAGTACTGGGATCTCATTTTCCTCCAGAAGTCATGATGAGGTAATGCTGCTGCTCACTTTTTGCACAGTACTGAGGGTGTTTGAGCATTTGCCTTGAGAAGGGGAGATCTGACTTGTAGTTATACCTCAGCCTCAGAGGATCACAGAATAACAGAATGATTTAGGTTGAGAGGGACCTCTGGAGGTCATCTTGTCCAGCCCAAGGATTTTAACATACACACATCCAGCCAAGGATAGCTCATAAATGCTCGGGTCATTTTCCCCTAGCCTGTTTATATAGTTCAGATGGAAATTCACTGAACAGAGAAATAAGGACTTTCACGTTATTAAGAAACAATAACTTGTACCCAAGTTTAAATACTCTACCTAGCTGCTAATCTGTCAGGTAGAGTCAGGGCTTGCCTTCCTGAGCAGCTTCTCTTACAAGAGATCAGTTGTTTAAAAGGTCTCTGCCACCACTGTTTGCCACATTTTTCTGAAACAATTCTGAGCTGAGAACATAACTAGCAATTTAAGTTCTCAAGGAGGATTAAGCTCAGGGATGTCTGAATTTTAGGACCCATATAGGTGTGGGTAAGGGAGTAGGCAGTCAATTCAGAAAAGACAGCATGTGTGTAGCAACAGACCTTAGGCACTGGTGAACACGTTTACTGTAAACTTTTGTTTTCTGGTTTTCTCACATGTCTGGGCATGTGAGGCAATATTTTCTGTTTCATATTCCTGTATTTCACAAACAAAATTCAACCAAATGGCAAAATAGAGGCAACCAACCATCAAGGGAATCTTCAAAGCCTGTGCATTGTATATGTTTTGAATAGCTATGGGTGTCAACAAATGGACTTTGCAACTGGTCCAGAAAATGTGAACTTAAGGTCATGAAGCCCCTGTAATGTACTCTACATTGATGTTGGAGCTTAAAATGTTAACTTACCTTCTGTGCACTAGTTTCACACGTTTAAGAAAATGGCAACCTGCTGCTTTTTCTTCCCACACATTGTATGTCTAAAGCATTTGTAATATGCCAGTAGCAGTTATTCTGGCACTGATACACTGAAGTGATGGAAATGATTGTTCCCATGATAGGATTCTACAGCATTCCCATACATTTATTGTCTGCTAACTGATGAACTGTGTAGCAGGTTTTTTTTCCTGCACACATCAGAAAAAAACGAGAAGGCAGCAGGATGGGAAGGCATGTACAGGGAGGAGGAAATAGGAGGCAGAAAATGGTCAAATGGAAGCAGAGCACGAATAAAAAAAAAAAAAGAATATGATAGTAATTAAAAATAAAAAGAAGGAAAACAAAGCGAGGAGATGCAGGGAAGTATCAAGAACCAGTAATGAGGCAAACAGGAAAAACAGCAGAGTTGAAGAGAAATGAGATAATTGAACTCAGAAAATTCAAAAAGGTTATGTTTTAAAAGTGCTTACTTTGTGCATCCAGTGCAAAGATCTGTAATTTCACTTCAGTAAGCAGACCTAGGCAAACTTCACACAGTGCATGCAGGACAATTTTTTGAGTCTGTCGTGCCAGGTGCAGTATGTTACAGAATGCTTCAACAGCGGACTGCTTAATATCAGATCTGCTACAAAGTGAACAGATTTGAAGTTGTGAATAAAAATTATGTAAGTTCTCTCCAGCTATAGCTTTCTTCCTTAGGCTTACAGGTCTAAGAAAAATGAATCATTCGGAAGTAGGAAGCCATTGACAGAATCATTTGATTTGTGGAATTACAACCAAGTAAAGAAACCAATTAAAGAGGGTAATTGAAGAGAAATTATGTTTATATTTATGTTACAGCTTTCTGCATCACAGGATGTTAGTTTAGGAACTAATTTATCCAGTGAAAATTAGAGGTTGAGGCATCAGGAGATAAGATGCTGGACTAATATAACACTTCAACAAATCAAAATTTCCAGGAGAGGACGGTCTGCTATTTGTCCAGAGGTTTCTAATATAACTCAATAATAAAGTAGCTAATCTCCTAAAAATCTGCCGAGAATCTGAACTGCAGAATATGGACCCTTATTTCATAACAAAACAAAAAAAAAACAACCTGAGGTAATAATTCTGAGTATCTAAAACATCCGTTGAACGTGGATTTCAGTATATGAAAATACTGAAAAGAAAGTTTTGAGCATTCTAGTAACTTAAAAGATAAAAAGAGAACAGGTTAACACAATCTGTTTGGACTTTAAGTGTACTTTTAAAAAATCCCTGCCAGGGAGATTTTGAGGAGACAAAATAGTAATTAATGACAAATAAAATGTGACTACAGATCAGAGTCTAGACAAATAAGTTTTGAAGAGAATAATTGCCAAGTATTGTGATACAATGAATCTTGTTTCTGCACGTTCATACTCATTCAAATACACTCATCATGGGTGGCAGAGTTATGGGAATCTGTAGGAAGCATTGAGATGGAATGATTGCTCAGAAATAATAATAAAAAAGGATTGTTTAGTGTCCATCTACATCAGAACTTTCTTTTAAGCTCCAGTGTACTGTCTTTTGTTGAATAGAATTCTGAAGACAGAAAAATAATAGCAGGGGCATAAACACAGAAATGCAGAATTCAGGACTTTTTTTAATGGTAGATCACTTAGCAGTTGAACAAGGCTCTAGAAAATGGACTTAGAACTTTTAGTTAGTTAAAAAAAAATACCCATAAGGAAGAAACATCAATTTTGACTGCTAAATCCAGGAAGTAAATAAATCTGTTTATGACATTTGAGCTGTTGTGAGGAGAGGGATTATGGAAGCAGATTGTCATTTCCAACTTATTGCTAGAAGAGTAAACCATAATTTTCTCTGGTACTAATACCCAACAAAATTCTGCACTACTACAGGGAATTCATTAGAACTGGAGTGGAAGTAGTTCATTAGCTCCCAAATACTGTAGTACATTTAGAAGATTTGTGGAGTGCTACATTGTATTTAGTGATGCAAACACTGGGCTTCTCTTCCTCAATGAAAAGTGTGGAAAAGGTAACTAGAAAATAAGACTTAAACAGAGATTTCATAGAAATACTCAGTGCAATCAAGGTGGCTTTTTCCTGGAGGTAAAACAAAAAAGAATTAGCTATCAAAGCCTGATATTTATGATCTTGATTTATGATCCTCTATTTAGCTGCTACTGAAGAAGCTGCTTCCAGTCACAGATAAAATAAATGGCATTTCTGTATCCCAGTTCCATGCAAAATTCTCTACATGCTGAGACAGTCAAAGCTTTGTGGCAAGTTGTTCTTTATATCCTGATCCATAGGTATCACATAGACAAGTCAAGCAGAGACAGAAACTGACAGTTTAAGAAATTAGGATTTATGAGTTTCTGTTGAATGGCCTCAACACCCAGCATTTTGGAAACAAAAGGATGGGATGTTACATAGTTCACCAGTTGACATTCACTATTTAGAATTGATGCTTATGGTTTGACTGGTTGTTATTTAGGAGAAGATTAGTTTCAGGTTTTATTTTGTTTTGTGGCTTCTATTTACTGAAAATAATTATATATTGTTTACAACTATTGTTGTAACATGAGGCAGATCTGAGCATGACCACACAACAAGTCTGAGTTTGTCATCCTAAATCTGCTTGTAGTTACTAGAGGGGAAATAGGCAGCCTTCAGGCTACGGTTTATTGTATGTGCTTTTTTAAGTACCTGCCTTAGGATCAGATGAACCGCTCTCCAGAAGATCCATCCTTTTGGCTGCAAATGAGCTTGGGTGCTATCCTGTGTTAGTCATCCTAGAGATGTTCTATCTAAGGCATAGGCTGTAGATTATTACCTTTGATGTCAGAAGTTAGAACAGCTAAATCCCATCCTACTTGTGCCTAGGGTAAGGATTAGCACCTTGTAATTTATGTAAATTACAAGATATAAGGAATCTGTTTATAGGCTTTGTCATGTACGGTAATACAAAATGAAGCTGTGGACTATATGGACACAGATTTTTACTCTGCACTAAGAATCAACATTTTGGCGTTTTAATCACCCTTTTATAGATTGGCTACTTTTAAAGAAACATGGTCTTTGCTCATGCATGCAAAAGAATATGCCTTTGCTCAAGCAAGCTCCCAGGACTACACATTTTTGGCTTCTAATACAAATTCTGTAGGCTAAATATTTTGCTGGAATTACTTAGATAATAAAAATATTAATATGCATAAATTGTATTTATATTAATTTCAAGACAGATATTGTTTCCTTTCTAAAGCATTATTATTGTTTAAGGTGTTATTTATTTGCAGGAAATGGATAATTTAGTGCTGTGCCCTAACTCCTTATTTGTGCCGTTAAAAAATACTTCCAAAAATAATTTTAAGGGGTTCAAATTTTATTTCCTATTTTTACTGGCAATTTAGAATTTATGTAGTGACAATAAATCATCGACAATCCTTGAATCTTATGAAAAATGCACTCAAACAGTTGAAACTAAACTTTAAGCTTTTGCATGTCTTACTGTTGCTACAGCTGCACTAACGTTGACTCAATCATCGTCCAGGAAATTTATGTTGTCAGCTGTCACATTTAAAATCTCTAGCACAGTACACAGTTTTCTAAATGTTTACTAAATTACTTCAGATGTTTATGAAGAATTGGAGTCTTGTGTATGGTCTTAGAAGTTGGACTATTTATTAGCATCATAAAGGGGTTTTTATTTTTATTTTTTGAACGTGCATAAAAACTTCATGATAACATCTGGGACACATTCTGTGAAGACGCTGAGCCAAATCAGTTATAAACTGTGTGGTCAGCTAATTACCGCTATGCATATTTTGCATGTGAAATGACACAAAATACTGCTGGTTTTGGAATTGCATCTTTTAATGCATAATTCAGGTAGTATTAAAAATATCACATCTTTTTCAGTGATTAAAAATTAAGCCTAACAGCTAGGATTGATGAAAAACTGTGGCAAACCGTGATTGCAAGTGGTCACTTGGATTGTGTTTTAATTTAATTGATTTTTAATGTACATATGAAGAAAATGTTAGGTAACTTCTGGTTAAGCTAGATTCTTCCAAGTTAATGTATTCCAAAATTTAAAAAGGCACAGAAATAAATTGCAATCAGTACAATAGAACAGTAAGGAAGTAAGGAATATGTGTTTCCCCCTTTTCCACAAAGAGTACTTCACTACCAACTTCGTGTCCTGTGACAGTGAAATAAAGTCAGACTATCTTCTGAAACATTCAGTTCTGTATAAGACTGTCTTAGTCCTAATAAAAATTAACTGGGAAGAGCTGAAAGGTGGTAATTTTTTTTCTCTACTAAAAAACATTTCTCCATGACCCGTAGGTAAAAGCTGTATTTATGTCCCAGTCCTGAAAAATATCCATGTGAATAGCCCTTTTGAGGCAATTTGTACTATTTGCATGTGCAAATATGAAAGTGTGTGCAAATGTTTATAGTGTTTCAGTGTTGGAAAAACAGATGCAAATGTGTGCTGTAAAATAACTGTAGAAGCATTTCCTTGCAAAGCTGCTTCTTCATAAATTAAAGCATATGTAATCAGGCATTAATTCTAAACTGGTGTATGTCATTCCTTTGTTTATAGTCCTCTGTCTTTTATGAATGATGAGTATGGTGAAGTTCACAATACATAAAAGCACATTGAAACATACCAGCATTGGACTCACATCTGTGTTTGTATATAATTCAAATAATGGTTGATATACTTGAAATATAGCAATATTTTTTACTATGACAAATAGATACAAAACAAACAATTGTATGGAATATTATTATTACTCTATTTTATATTATGTTATAATAAAGGTTACAGGTTACAACATACATAATTCCTTGTTGATTATAGGAAATAATTCTTGTTCTACTTTGATAATAATACACAAGGTAAGACACAAAATAGTTGAAACTTAAAAAGAAAGAACTGATTTTAGTTACCTTTATCGTGTGCTAGTGATATTTGGATTTATTTTGAAAAAAAATATGCATGTGGAATATATCAGTTTTATTTTAATATACTTCATAACAACTAATTCTGGAAACCAATAAAGAAGTCTGTTTTGTTTATAAAGAAATGTCCTGATTATGTGAAACTTTTGATTATCGAGACAGTCTGGTCTTTATAATGCAATTCAGTAATGCTTTTTTTCTTTTATTACAGTTCATTTTAAATGCCTTAATTCAAGATATTTGGATGGCTTTACAATACTGTATTTTCTATACCTAATTGGAATTACCATGAGATAAACTCCAGCAATTCAGTTTTGCACAAATCAATACAGTTTAAAGCTGTGAATGTTTTATGAATACAGACAGAAACTTTGAACTGGTATTTTCTCGTATTCTGGAATACATAGGGAGTATGTATATGGAGTACACTTTTTTTCATATTGCTTTAAACCCCCATTTGTAGACTACTCTGTAGTTTAGCATAGTCACAATTATATTGATAATAGGATGATTTATGCCATTATCGCTTCTTTAGATATATAACTAATTTTAACACCTTCACGTCACCATAAGTGAGCCTGTATCTGAGGTTATGGGAACAACAAAATGTAGACCTACGTTTTAATAGACTTGGAGGCAGCACATTTTATTATGCAAATGGTAAACAAATCTACAGTTACACAGGATTAAGCCAGCTGGTCACGGTCCCCTGGAGAAGTTTGAGAAGCTGGAGATGACTGGAATGTGGGGACTTGGTGCTTTTCTTTGTACTGGGGACAGGTTAAGAAAAGGATGTAGGAGCCATTGTACTATCGTTCTGCATGATTGCACTATGTAAGAGGAGAGATTTTCCTTAGGAAAAACTTAACACCAACTTCTACCCGTTTTTTTGTGCCTGCAGATAGAAAATATTAGCAGGCCAGAAGAGCTGGGGGGGGGTTTGGGGTTTTTTTTTGGATACCTGTGGCAAGTAAAAAGGATCCCTGTTTTCTCTGAAACGGTAGTGCAAATTAGGACTTGAAATGTTAGTACAAAATTATAAGGTAACAATACAATGTGTTTGCCCATGTGTTACTGATTGCTCCATGGATATTTGGCATAGTTATTAAAAGTTAAGTGGTTAAGAAGCCCTTCATTATAGGAAGAGTTTTGTTCTGGTTTTAGAGAATTTATTTTCTAGAACAGAGTCCACAATTTAACAGTGTTTTCTAGGCATTCTAAAATTAATAACAAGTACTATTACTACAGGATTCACTTTGAATAGCATATATATATATATATGCTCACAACTGGGCACTAGATAAATGGAGATATAGGTTTTTTGGTTTGTTTTTTGGTGTTTTTTTAATTGAATGTGGGAAAAAAATCCTGGCCATATTTAAATATTTTGGGCTTGGCTTGGAGATTCTTTTTCTGGAAGAATCTCATTTCCCTCTTGTCTTTTGTATTTCCCCTCTCCATACAGTAAAGATTGCTTGTTTTTAACAAATGGCTTCCTTTGCAAAGAGACAGACTATATCAACCTTAATATTATGAATTCACCAAATGATAGGCATATACATTTTAGCACGAATGTCCAATAAAAATAAATACATCTGCAGTGAACATGGTAAATTATATGCGAACTTACACTATAATAATAAACAGGAAACAGCAGCATCTGAGTTTGCAACTGGCTTCTCAGGAGGCTCCGTGCTTCCAGCTGTGGTAGCAGCTGTGGATCTGGCTCTGGAACTCTTGCTGAAACAAGCTGACAAAGGGCTGATTACAACATGGAGTTCAGTTTCTGCTTGGATTCATTTTCCTTTTAACACACTTTGGTTATGAAAAGTTTGCTCATTTACCCTGTTTGTGGTTTTATGTCCTGCACTTCACAGTCTTTGGGCTGGTGTGATGATTATCACCATTCCTAGTGACCTTGATCGTGGGGACCTTACACTGTCTATGCCATTTGTGGAGCATTGCAATTTGGGTTTGGCTTAGTGGAAGAAATTGAAAACTCTCTTCCTCTTCCTTCTCCCTCCCCATCCCCAGAGGCTGTTCAGCATTTTTGTCCAAAATATTACACAGTAGAGTTGTTGGGGTTTATTTTTTTAATGTTTTTATATGCATAGAAAACAGTTTAGGAGAAGGCCAAGTGATAACTCACCTGCAGTGAAATATGTAGGACAGACAAGAGACTAGGTAAAGTGCCAGGTGAAACAAGTAGAGAACTTCTTTTTATTAAAGGGAGGAATTCTGATTTCAGAGAACCTGAGCAAAACAGCTTTTAACCGTGTGTTCCTGAAGTAGCTGTATAGATATGTTCACTTATTACAGGTCCTTCTTTTCCACCTCTGGTTGCATGGGCTCTTTCCTTGATTGCATGCTAAAGACGTACTTAAGCTACTAAAACATCTGGCCTTGATTCAGCAAAGATTTAAGCACATACTTAGAATTAAACACTTCCATTGCAGTCTGCTTGGTGAACTCCCAGATATTTACTTCTCTCATGCTGTGGAGCCTCTAGTGAATATCCTGAGACCAAGACAGTAATTTTCATTACAGTCTTTTTTTCTTTCAGTCCTGCCATCTTTTTAGAAAACAGCTGTATTCTCCAACTTAATTGAATCCCCAAATCAAATCCCAGTTGCCTCTGTAACTCATTGCTCAAACTCTTCCCTCTTTTTCCCTCTGCTGCTTTTCTTCACATAGGATCTCGCTTTTTCTCCTAAGGAAAAATACAGTATGATCTTCCTTCTGTCACTCGCTTCTCCCTCCCCTCCCCTAATCCTTTCTCTTTCTCTTCCACTGTCAGAGTAGCAGGAGTTTCTTGTCTACTTTCCATCCGTACCCCTTCCACTTGCCCCTGTGACCCCACGTTCTGTTCTTCTTCTTCTTTCTCCCCTCCCTTATTCTCTTTCTTAACCTCTCACTGTCCTCTGGCTCTTTTCCACTGCAATATAAGCAAGCATTTGCCTCTTAAAAATTGCACCTTTGACCCTACTTGGTTCTTCATATCATATCTCATCGCCTATCTCTTCTTCATTCCTAAGCTCATTGAAGGCGCTGTTTATAATTACTGTCTGGAGACCCTCTTCTGTGATTCCCTCCTATAACTCCTACACTTTGGCTTCTGTTCCTTGCTTGCAACTGCAACAGCTCTCACCAAACTCCCTGATGACAAGATCTCAGAAACAGTAGTCTATTCTCATTCTTCTTGTCAGTAGTGTTTGCTGCAGTTGACCAGACTCTTCTTTAAACTTCTGTCTTTTGTTACTCTCTGTGGCTCCGTCTTGTTAATTTTCTCCTTTCTAAGCAGTTCTTCAGCATGTTATTCAAAGTTGTCTCCCATTTTGCAGGGCTGTGAGTGGAGGTCTTGGGGCTCTGCTTTGTCTGGGTTCTCTTGTGCTTTTAATGCCTTATGGCTCATTTCAAACACAAAAAAGAGTATGTAACAACCAAACATATCTAGGTAACGTATGCACCTTCCTATTGAAACCTATTTGCTCTCACTTAAGCTTCTTAATTTGGAACCTAATTTGGAACCACACAAATGCAATTACAAAGCATCCCACCCAGCACTGCTCTAAGTCTAAATGTCTTGGCAAATGCTCAGACCAGACACATGAGTATCTTCTCTTTTTCACATAGACATGCATAATTTTCTCCTTTCACATGCTAGGCTCTCTGTACCCCTGTGAGCAGTACTCAGCCCTTGCCTGCATCTGTTCCAGCTTGCATTACTTTTTCTACAAATTACTCAAATTGTGTCTCTTATTTTCAGTAAGAGTTTAGCAAGACTTTGTCAAATGAAATTCATATTTTATGTTCTCTATTAGAAATGCTTATCCTCGCATCTGTCTTTGGAGCACATTCTACTCTTTTACAGTCTCATTTTAAGCATTTAACTTTCTTTGTCATTGCCATCAACTGACTCTCATTTCTATTGCTCCTGTCCTTTCTCCATTAATTCCCAGTGCTTTTTTTTTGTATTGACAGCACCAAGAAATGTAATGTTATCACCACATCTCTGCTTCTAATGCTAATTCGTTAAACGAGAATGTTAGATAAAATTCTGCCAAGCTCATCCTTGATGAACTCTACTGAAAAACAGTTCTTTCATTTTTCCACAGGGCTTTGTTCTCTGGTCAAATTCTTTCAGTAATCCTTATTTTCTCCAGTTGAATGTTGAATTTCAGATGCCCAGATCAATTATACCTATCATATTTTCCTTGTTTAAAATGTCAACCTAGTCACAATGTTGTAAGCATGCGGAGAGTCCATAATCTCAAACAGATTTGTACATTGCAGTAGGCAGATTCTTCAGGTCACCACAGACTTTCATACCCCAGCAGGCCCAGCTGAATTATGAGAGCTCAGGCGAGTTTCTGCTCACTTGTGTGAACCACAGGGAATATTCCCTTGTTCTCTAGGTACCTTTTGGCCTGCTTTTACTTTTGCTTGCGCTACTCCATTCCAGATGTCATTCATACCACATTATCACTACCAAATGCACATCTTTTTGGTCTAACATATGTAGCCATTAGGAACATATACAGATATATGTAATTAAAGGGAACGTGCACATATGTGCTAAGTGTTTTGCATTTACTTTGTATTTAGTACTGTTCATGCTCACTTCATAATAAGTGCTGTGGCTGATGTTGCAAAATAATTTCAGTAAAATTCTGTGTATTCACTAGCTCTAGGCACTGTAGTAGTGTGTAAAAAGTCATCCTTTGGGTCTAAATTTTTCATGCCTGGTTTCATTTGAAATACTGTGTGTGCATAAAAGAAATTAAAGAAATTATCCTGAATTGTTTTTGAGTTATGTGTCACTGAAAAGCAGGGCAGTGTTTAACTGTTGACAGTAGCTGCTTTTTTTATCTTTAAAGTAGATAAGAAAATTAAGAATTTTGAAACTTAAACAGTGACATCTAAATTGGGGGTGATACTTCATGAAGTCTGTGGTCAGGCTTCAAAAACCTGGTTTTCATAATGACATACAGATAACTGAAATCATGCCTAGTAGGCATCTGGACTAAAATTATGAGTGGTAGGTAATGGACCCAACCACTTTTGTGGAAACAAAATTAATTTCAATTTCTTTGTCAGGGCTAATCAAATTCTTTCTAGGTTCAAGGTTTGCTTCATTCTTACTGCTACTTCCAGTGTGCCAACGCCATACCTTCATAAAAGGAATGGAATAAATTCTTTGCATGAAAATGTTGACATTTTTTCATAATTTGTTTTTGCCTGTTACTCATCCTAATTTCAAATTCTATCAGTCAGTTTCTCCTTCAGCTGCAAAGAAACAATACATCCTTTACCCCACGGACCATGACTACATGCAAACTGGCATATGTTCAATCCAGTTCACATTATACAGTGTATAATTTTGCATTATATCCTTCAGTGTTGAGGGACAGGGAATGATGGGGCATCGATGAAGGCTCTTGTTCTTCTATTAAGCAGCTGAACAACCTCCCACTGGGGCTGGGGCTCTGTCTGCCTCTGAATCTGCTGTAAATCCCTTTACAGCCACACTTCTTTTGATTCTGAATGACTGTTTCTGGTTAGTTTAATCCTATTCCTAATCAATTTAAGATAAACAATTAGAAGTTTAATTGGAATTTCATGGCTCTTAATTGCCTTTAAAAAAGGGAAATTTGAACCAAATTCTATGGTATCACAGCATTAGGACTGAATAGTGGAGGCTCAGTTGTGGCTTTCAATTTTTGTGCTTTATGGAACCAATAGCTTCTGAGAAATACTCTGGCTTCTTGATTTCTTCTTGTCCCAAGGCATACCTAAATACAGCTTGCGATGGAGCTGTATTTCTTCTGGGACACAGGGATGGAAATGGCAGTACAGAGAGAGAGGGTGAAAGCTACCCCATTCACCGCAATTCTAGTGACTTGTGAGATGTTGTTACAAGTTGCTTGTGTTGCTCTCTATGATTCGGGTAATTAGGACAAGAAGGTGGTGATATCTTCTTCTGAGTACCTTGTGTGGGCCACGCAAGGCAAAACTTGAGCTGGCTCTTAGAACTTCAGAGGGAAATGCCAAGAACAATTGAAGTCTCCTGCAGCACTATTAGCTTGGCTGCATTGCCAACTTGTGACATCCACTGAGCATAAATAAGCTATAAATCTGTGTTCTGTGATTTAAAAAGAAAATTGATAAACCTTCTACTTTCATCTGATGTAATTTTAACTTTTCATTCAAATCTGTATTCTACATTGACTGGCTTAAATATTCAAAATCATATTTAACGTGGATGGATACCGATAAACATATGAAACGATCTTTGTGTGTTCTTTTTATTATAGGTATGTGTCATGTGCATTGGGATGCCCATACGAAGGAAACATTGTACCGGCTAAAGTGGCAGAAGTAAGAATGAACTGCTGGCTTCTCTTTTTAATGAATCAAAAATGCATTTTAAGATGTCTATAAGTAATGTTCTGTACTTAATCCTAAAAAGATTTTTAGTGGGTAAAGTGTAAGAAAGACAAACAAATCATAGCTGATGCATAACCTTACTCAACCATAAGCAGCCAAATCCGAGGAAAATAGTATATTTTGATTGTTACCAGTTGTGAGAAAAAAATATATGCAATTTCCTCCAACAAGAAGGTAAGGAAATGCTCAAGGAAGTAGACTCAAGCACATATGTCAGTGGACCATGTTGCTCATGGTTTCCAGCACAACCTCTTGCAAAGCGTGTCTGCTTTTAAATGCATTTTATGCTGGGGTAAGCATACTGTGCTGTCAGCTGATGGAGCCACTGCTCCAACATTGTGCTTCTGGCAAGTGTCGTGTGATTGACACATGAACCAAAACTCATCCCCAACTTTATCTCTTAACTTGTTCTACTGTTATGATGGAATAAGTTGCATCTTCCCTCCCCACCACCTTTTCCCATTTAGGCTAAAAAGAGAAGGAAGATGTCTTAGTAGAGCTTTTCTTTTCTGCAGTGAAAGAGATGCGTGAAACACAGGTGTTAAGTTTTGCGGGAAGACAAGGAGGGCATCGAAGCTTAAATAGACAGTAGGGAAGAAAGTGCAGAGAGAATTCAAGAGGCACAAGGTAGAACATGCTGGCCTTCCTCCCAGAGAAAGACTTGCCTTCTCTCTTACACTTAATCACCAATTTTTGGTGATCTAGCAGAATCTCCACTTTTTTTTTCTTTGTAGCACTAGAAGCTAGTCAACGTTTGTCTGATGTGTGTGTGGCTTTCACGTCCTGTTCTCCTGCATGATCTTCTGGTATATGTTCCAGGTGGAACTTGTGATAATACTTCTCCCACAGCAGCCACATAGACTCACACTCTGAAAAAAATAGCTAAATTGGAAGGTAACTCAGTATTTCTAAATTAATTTGTTTTAATATGAAGTGGAAGTTAGAAGTGACACAGCTTTTAGTTAGAGCAGCGATGACAGATTCAGCTGTGCTGTTGGTAGATTGCTTACTGCAGTATCATGTTCCCTAACAGGCTTCTCTCCACTCTCCATGTGTTGCTCGTTTTTTAAAACTACTCTCCTTGTGCAGGAGGACTTCTTTTCTGTTTGCTGGTGGGAGTGCTATTTAGTGTTCCAAACCTGCGAACATTTACTCACACAGCTCTTTTATTTTCTGTCTTTGTCCTAGTAAGTGTATTCTTGAATACGCCACTGTGTATGTGTTTAAGAATAAAAGCTACCTCAATGAAGTTATTAATTCAGGTCCTGATTCAGCATGCACTGATGTTTATATAGAAGAATCTAATGAGCTGTTAATGGATTTTACATAAACACATGCACTTATCCTTTGCTGAATCAGAATTATCAAAATTACTGGCTGTTGCTAAACCCTTTCAGAGAGCTGCCACCCTGGTCATGGTCATCATCTTTCTTGGGATGGGACCATTTTGACCCCCTGACTGCGCGTTGCAATCAGCAGCTATGATTGGAAGACTTAAACTGTTTCTCCGCAGTCAATGATGGTGACGATTTATATTTTTTTCTTAAGCAAAGATTTTTTTTACCGAAGCAAAAGCAATTAGGAGAGATGGATTATTAACCAGACCATATATGTTTCTGGCATACTAGATCCATAACTATTTTACACCTAGTTATCTAGTGAATGCAAACTACAGATGCCTTCGGACTTGTAGAATTCATCAGGTATATCCATATGGTTCTTTATTTAAAAAAAACAAACCCAGCAAAACAGCAAAGAATTCTCATCTCCTAAAATAGTCTGAATAGTCCTTTTATCACTCTGCTGCTTCTTGAAATGGAATCACTGCTTAACCATTTATCATCCTGTGGTTTGTGAATTTCAACGTTAGGCAAATAAGGCTTGAAAGTTGTTGGAAGCACTGTATAACATCCTTGAAGGCAGTTGTGTTATCTGTTGTCCTCCAGTCATGCACTTGGCAGTTTTTATCTTTCTGCCTGGTTCTTTCTCCCTTTAGCTTCCTTTTAACCTAGAGCAGTGAATTCATTTAAATATTATCCAGCATACAGGCTGATCAGGCTACAGAAAACATACCTACTTGTGTTTGAATATTGATGGATTATTTCCCTTACAGCACAGGGACCGAAGTGTGGTTTTCTGTTGTTATTTGCTTAAAATAATCTGTAACTGGACCTTTTGTATTCAATTAAGAGCATAGTTTTAGGTATTATTTTCAACAGCAGGATTGTTCATTTGCCTATGGGGTTGCAGTGCTGGGTTGTCAGCTCCCATTTTGGTCCACGCTTGGTGTCAGGGCACTGTTCCCAAGGGGAGTAGCAGGAGACTCATGCATAGTAAAATGGCTCGGTGGTGCAGAACAGAGCCCTGTTCCACCAACAAAGCTGCAAGCTCGTAATCACATCCTGACAAAATAGCATGTTCTCTTCTCCCCCACCCTCCTCCCAAAAATCCACATTAAAAACTTACAAAACTGTAACTAATGGGCTGCCTCCTACTGTGGTGGGATAGAAAATTTAGTACAAAAACTCCCACCCAACTTCCAAGCATGCACATTCTTCTTGAAATTAAATAGAGACCTCTGTTTAAAGGTCGATTTAAGGTTAGATCATGACAAGTCAGTGATGATGCTCAGCTTGTTAGCAGAGTTTCCCCCTCTCTTCTGTCACCTTTCAGAACTTTTATTTTCAGAAAGCTGAAAGACCTAAGGACTGAGCAAGCAAAGGAAGTGAACGGAGTATGATTTCTAGCAGCTTATATAATCTCTTTGTCGCCACTAAAATGCTGATCTAGAAAACCTTTGAATCATGAATTTAAAAGAACATGAGAAAAAGATGCAGTCTGCTTCCTTTACCCTGATTTTACACAAAACCTGAGGTTTGGGGATTAACTAGGGGTAATCCACCACTAACTGCAGACGATGATTTTTTTTCTTACAACAGTAGTCCAGTTAAAACACCTGCCATGTGTTGATGATATAAAAATATGCTGTGAGAATCCCTTTTTGCAGTCTGGTGAATGTCCCTTTCTTAAAGAGTATATTGAATTTATGTTGATACAAACCAGGGGCTCTTTGACTTTGAAGTACAGAGAGTTTTACTACATTTGCAATAGTCATAGCACTTTCAAGCTTTAAGCAGGACTGTTCAGACTACTTGAAGTTCTTTTTCAGCTGTTCTTTGAATTAAGTGAACAGCAATATTAATCCAGCACTTTGGAGACTGCTGGTGCAGCACTTTGTCAGCGTCCTCAGACATATTCACAGCAATCCCACTGATGAAGTCCTGGAATTGCTTTAACAGCAGAGTGGAGTGCAACTGAAGATGTCTTGGAAAAGGGTCATATTTTTTCATTTCTGAACAGTTAATTTCCAGACACGGATTGGATTCTCTTCCAGTGGAGTGGCATGCTGGGATCACTGATACACAGGGAGGAATCCTAAAAGGGACAAACATACTGAGAAACTGAAAATAAATTCAGCAAAACTAGGATGGAGTGATCCTACATTCAATTTCTAAAGATTTTTGGTGCAAATATGATTTTGTGCTTCCAAGTGTGTGTCTCTCTCCATAAAAACATGGAGCCAGACCTCAAATCTCTTACTTATACAAAGAATTCAAAGATGTAATTCCAGAAATGTTTAGAGCTCTACTTACATAAGTAAGAAATATTGGTGTATGGTTTTGTTTGGTATTAAGAAAAATATTAAAACTTAAAGAATAGAATGTTAATTAAGTTACAGTTTTGCTTTGTTAGTATTTTAATGTTTGATTTCATGGAAAGCAAGCAAAATTAATATTAACTACAGCATGCTAAACTTCATTTTCCATTCATGTTTTCAGTGCCAAGAGAAAGCAAAATCAGGCTTCTTGTTAATTATTTATTGTCTTAGTTCAGCCCTGTGCTTGGCTCCATCTAATAAGCAAACAGAAGGGCAGGTCTTTACCCTGCACAACTTGTAAGCTGAAAAGTACACAGAGAAAACCAAACAGCTGGGAAACCCCCAGAGAGGGGGAAATGTTGGGAAAGGGCTTGACAGAAACTTAATTCATAGTGTAAAATCTTGCTTACTTGGATTCTGTGGGAGAGTCAAAACCCAAGTTTTTGATGGATTTGGCTTGCTTGGTTATTCTACGTACAGAAGCAGAACTATAAATTTAAAATAAGAGGATCTATGGGACTTTCTTCTTGGGTGACAGTTTTGAAGAATAAATAGAGGGTTTCTGATACATAGATCTGCCTTGGGGGGTCAAATCCTGAAACCTGTACAGAAGTACGTCCTTTTTAATGCATGTTCTTGGCCCTAATTTATATTCTTTTATCTTGACCTTTTCATGTTTCTCTGTTTCTAATCAGGTATCTAAGCGACTGTACAGTATGGGCTGTTATGAAATCTCTCTGGGGGATACCATTGGTGTGGGGACTCCTGGAAGTATGAGAAGAATGTTGGAAGCTGTTATGAAAGAAATTCCTCTGAGTGCTCTTGCTGTTCACTGTCATGACACGTATGGCCAGGCGTTAGCCAATATCCTCACAGCCATACAGGTAACACAGGATCTCGTTTTACAGAAATGTTACTAATGGTCTTTAGTTTAATTCAAGTGCACAGTGTTTTAAAATCCCACCCTTAAAGAATCATTAGAAGAGGAAAAAGGCACTCACTAAAGTTCCAGAAAGTATTGGTTATGCATCAGATTGTCTACAAGTATTACTGCTGTTGCTTTTGCCAGGAAATGTCAATCCTTATCTATTTATTACCTTCAATTCCATATGAAATTACTAAAAACCCAGTGATGATTATTATATTCCATTGATTTTGGATGAGGGACATAAAAATATTTTTTTATGATGTCTCTGATTCCACTTTTCTTAGGAACATCTATGTTTGATATTCACTAAAATAAAATTTCTACTTTACTGAGTTGTCTAAATATAAAACAGAATAATGCATAATTACATCTTGATTGAAGATAGATAAAGCAAAATTATTGATAATTGCATACACAGAGTGGTCTAGATAACTTTATCACTGCAAACATGTCTTAAGTATGCCTTTTGTTTATCAGTTATACCTTCCAAATAAGATCAGCAATATCTTTATATCCTATTTAATCTTCTCTCAAATCTGTGGCTAAATAATCAAAAATAGTTAATTTCAATAAGATATATTTTTCCCTTTGTGTTCATATATTTTTATGAATAGGACACAATACAAGAAACAGGCTACAAGTTCTGATGTACTATTTGTAAAGATAGAATCTTGAAAAATATCTTACTGTTTAGATGCATTCCAAAGGAGACTATTTTTAATAAATGTTATGGAATCAAAAGCTGTTTACAAATCGTAGGGCTTTATTGTTCTGTTTTACACTTAATGGCATCTTCTGCTTCCATGCAGTTCAGGCAGCCGTTTGTAAGGTCAGCTTTCCTTTGTCCAACTTGTTATTTTGGCAGAGCTCCTATGAGGTTGTTTAGGAATAACAGCAGTGTGTTAACAGTGTTAGTGATATAAGCCACAAGAAGGAACAGGGAAAGTTTCAACATGGGAATCCGCAGGTATTTGATTAAATACTGAATGACAAAATCTGGTTAAAAAAGGTTCTAACTTTTTCACACTTACTTCTAGTGTTGCAAATGTGTGTGTATGTACCATGGGATAAATAAATCACTAATTTCACAGTTAGCTTCAGTTGCAGATGTAATAGCTAAAAGCAGGAAAACCCTTGAGCATGGGAGGAGTTCGCCATAAAAATACTTGAAGCATTGTTTTTCAAATCCTTCCTTAAAATAATTGCTGTCCTGGTGCCTACTAAACACTGAAGGATGGCTATGCTTTGTTAACCCCAGTATTTGTTGTGATTCTTGTCTCATGTTTACCTCCTACTCCTGTTGTTTTACTTCTTAAATCAACTGTGTGAGAGTTAAGGGGGAAAGAAGCTCTTAGGTACCTAGTGTGCAGTTCAGGCTAATTAATATGTAAATTCAGGAGAGCAATAGACCTAAAAAAAAGCCCCTGTGCAGCCTTCTCAGATTTCTGGGAAGCCAGGGGTGCCTGAGGCCCACCAGAAAACTTCCTTATGTGCTCAGGTTCTGCTACAGTGCATGTCTAAAGGTGCAGTGTTGTTGGCTGGGCTGTACTTGTCATAGATTTTGCCAAAAGTCCTTGATGAAGCAGGCATTACACAGTCTCTCTGACTGGCTTTGCACAAGCAGCTCCTTGGCTGGCTCTAAAGGTAGGTCCCCAGGCTCTTGGATCCTCCAATGGGGCACACCTCACAGCATCCTCTCCTGTCTCTGGTCAAAGAAACAAGGCAGCTAGCAGTGAATTGTAGCTAAACAATACTCCTAAAACAGGACAACTTTCACGGGTCAGCTGGCTGGCAAAGTGCCAAAGGCAGTGGATCAGAGTGCCTCAGTTCTAGCCTTCTAGCCCCTGCGGTAAGGCTTCTCTGTGCCTTCCTCTCTGCAAAAGATACACAAACGGCGAAGTACTGGGGTGAAACCCCTTGTCCAGCTCAGCCGCTGGTTTCCTAGACCAGACTCTCCACAGACACAGTTCTGTACCCTTCCTCCCTTATGGGTCTGCGCGACCGACTCGGTATTTCATCAGGAGTGAAATGTGTTTGAGGGGTTATAGAAATAATGAGCTATGGTTATTGTTCGAAAAGAAGTCATTCAGCAGGCAAGATTACACTCTTCCTAAAACATCACAGCCTACAACCCCACACTGTACACTGTTGTATTGTATATTGTATTTCCTAAGAATTAATGAATGACAGCTGGAAAGCCACAAATCACTCTGCACTAATTCAGGCGTTGCTTCGATGGGAGATCTCCTAGGAGTGGAAAGAGGTGCTGGTGATTCAGTAAGTAATTTTTTCTACAGATCACATTGTTCCATGCAGGATTATACTACCCAGAATATTTTCTTTTGTTTGGGGCTGATCCAAAGTAATCTACAACTGACAGGCTGTATCTGTATAAGAAATTAGCAGGGAAGTAGTCGTGTAATTTTAGTATTCAGTTTTATGTGTGTTGTTTTAGCAGAAGGGTAGGTAGTGAAAGATGGGAGAGAGATCAGCCAACTTTTAAAGGATAAGTAATTTTTTAAGTTGTTAAAGTGAATACTATAGATAGAAAGCATTGCTTAGAGAAAGGAATTTCACTTTCTTTCATGAAGAGCATCTGTGTGAAAATTTGAGGAACGTGAAGTGATGCTTCAGAACAAAACAGTAAACAGTTAAAGCAGAAACATGACTCACTCTTGGTTAAATGGTTTAATATAAGAATATCAGAGTATACCATCTACCAAGGAGACAAATGCAGAAGATCAGAAGTGATGTGGCAATCCAGTTAAAGGTTATGGTATTTTGAGTAAAATTACATATGAGGGTTAGCTAATGTGACAAACACAAGATGTAACTAAAAGAAGTAGTAAAACATTTATAGGAAATTGTTACAGACCTCCAAGGAAGGGTAAAAGGATGGGTCAGGAAACTTCTGTGCTGGAGAGGCCCCAGTAAGGTAGACCATTGATCTGAGGAGATTTGAGTTACCTTGACAATTGGCTCCTGCCTGTAGTGTGTGCAGAGCGGGTACGAAAAGGGAATTTTTTAAAGGGAAGTGATACAGAACTCTTTTCTTGCATAGCCTGTGTAGTTGCCAGAAATAGCTTTGTCTGTTTTCATAGCACATATCCGAACATAAGAAAGAATATGCAAAGAGGAGTTTTGGCTGGCAGTGATACCTCAATGAATGAAACAATCACATGGTAATCCCATAGAACTTTATCAAATTCAAATTGCTGTTGTAACTCATTGATATAAACAGATCCCTACACTACTGGGATCAAGTCCTAACTTAGAGAAAACAAGCATAAAACTAATGACTTACCGGGAGCAAGAATTTTTATGACCTTTTGTAATTATTTCCACCTTATTGGACACTATATGATGAGTGAAACTGATGATTTGCCAAATTAAATTACATTTTATTAGTGATTTCTTTTTCTAGAAAACAAGAATTTTGAAATAAAATCCACACTTTAGTACCAGAAACAAAATGTAGCAACCCTCTACTTAAATGTTCAAGGTTCAGACTGCAAATTCCCAATTTGTGAATACAGGATTTCATTACAGTGTAATATATCCCCTTACAGAGACTTTAACATATTTCATAATATTTTGTTAATGTCTTTAAGATCCTTGAATTTTAAAGATTAAATAAACTTTTTTTTTTTTTTTTTTTAAAAAAAGATCCTAATAGAAGTGGCTGGCTACTGACCGCTTCCCTTCATCACAACTAAATAGATTCTGGCCTTTTTGGTGCATGCTGGAGAGACTAACCAACCTGCATATTTTTGTGCATCCAGTTTACTTATGTAGTTCACACAAAGGCAAGCAATGTTGATGTGGCAAAGCTTTAAGAGCCAGAACCAGGAGAGGAGTTCGAACATAGATGCTGAAGTTCGTGTTTTATTAATTCAGAAGGATCATTGTGTTACAGGAATACGAGTTCGCAACAGCCAGCAGCCTGAAATGCTAGAGCTGAAGTTAAGCAACTGAAAAAAAGACTATGTTTAAAATTCCTGCCTCCATGATTCATGTGAGCTTACATGTGAAGCCTTAAGGGAGATTAATTTCCCCCCCAAAACCAGCTCCTAGCTAGTCCTTTGTTTTCAAATACAGGATTTGCCATTTGTGGCAGTTGAGCTTGCCTGTAGCGACAGGCTGTCGAGACCCCTTTCAGCTGGCGGATGGAGGCCAGCTCGCTGCTAAGATTTCATGCCCAGGAGCTGCCTGCTGCTAAGGAACCTCAGCGGAGGTCTCCTCCTCCTTCACTTGGTGATGGCTTTAAACCTCAAGCTCTTAGGCAGATGTGTGACCAATCCTGGGTGCTATCTGCAGACCCGATCCTGATGTTGAATCGCAGCCTCCACTCCCGACTCTTTTTTGGTGAGGTTGCTGCCGCTGCCTGCCTAGCTGTGACTCTTGGCCTGCCTTTATGGAGCAGGCTGTGCTTGCTGCTGCTGGAGACAGTCGAGTCTTTAGAGGGACTGGCCACCGCTATCCTGAGCTTTAAGGATGTCTGGCTGGCAGGTAGTGGAGGGGGTGCTGAGCTGGGAGATGGAGCAGCTGTGAGTTAGCAGGTCTTATGCTCTGGTCTTGGACCTCAGCTGGAGGCTTTGTCTTGCAGAGAAGCAAGATAGTGCTAGTCAGTTAAATCCAGAAAGCACTTCTTGGTGTCTGGGTGTGCACAAAGCCCTAACAGTTCTGTACTGGGAGCTCTGCTGGGCCAAAAAAAGACTCCAGGAATCAGTCCGAAGAATCGATGTCTGTGTCTGACAGAACTTACACATCTCTTAGGTGCCAGACTACTTTCATTGCCATTCCTCTCTGAAGTTTTTGGACCTGTATTTCTGTGACTAACTGACCTAAAAGAATATACCTGTTATGATGAATTTCCAAATAAATACCGAATCTGTATAGAAAATTCACTTACCATTCATACGCTGCAGCCAGTTCTTTCACCTTTGATTTGTCCAGCTTATTTTAATAGACGTCTACAAGGATGAAGGGCTCATGGAAGCTTATCCCAGCAAATAGCTAGTAGGTGCAGCTAGAAGCCATACAAGTTACAGTTGCATAGAGAAGTGATGATAAAGTATAATGGTAAAATGGCATGAAGGTGTGGATAGCAATACTGGGAGGTCGAGCGAGAGGAAAGCTAATATACATAACCTGTATACTACTCACATATAAATTATTCTAGGGTTCCTGTTGGTGATTTTTTACCTTTTTGCTGAGTTATACATACAAACATGTATACAGTCACAGTTTAATCTCTTGATTTAAAAGGAAGTGACAGGATAATTTATTAGAAGTACAATTTTATGAAACTTTATGTTGTAAAAACTCATAAGCACACTTCCTTGGGTTTAGTTTTCATGAACTTTATGTGCTGATTTCTTCTTTGGAGTTCATTTCCAAAGAGATACAAAGTTAAAACCAGCAGGTTTCTCCTGGATTTATGTTGAAATCCCCCGTTTTCCATAATTCTAGTGCAAAACCATAGCTGGGCTGTGATCTTTTTTATGGTTGCTTGGACAGGGCCAGAAATACAAAGAGAGATTTTAAAACTAGATGAGCTTTGCTGCAAAATGCTGTACTAGAAGAGAACAAAAAGGACATGACATAAGCAAAAATTAAACAGTAAAACTAAAAACTCTTGGGTCCCTGATTTTCTAAGTATGAAACAGCAATCAAAAAATCCACAGCATGCTGGGAAACAAAACAAAATCTTTAAAAGGAAACAAAAAAAGCAGGGTTAACTCAAAGCATCATAAATTCAGGTACGCACATTTATTTATGTGCCGGTATGAATGGTCACCATTTTGGAGGTTCAAAATTCAGGACTGCTTTTTATCTGCCTAAAGGCTAGGTTTGACCAGCATCTGAATTCCTGCACTTTCTCCCTGTAAAACAGAGAACAAAGTGTATACACAGGCTTTGAATAAGGATTTAAAGTCTTCTGTCCTGTCTCCCAGCTTTATCTACCGTTGCTGCTGCGCATTACGTTCATCATTGGCAATTCAACAACTTCTTCCTAATGACCACTGGTAGGATCATAAATTTGCTTATGCATCTACATCTCTCAACTCTTTGTCTAACTCAATAGGAACCTGAAATTGAACGTTCAAGATGATATTAAGAAAGAAAGAAAAAAAAAAAGAGACACCTTATCATTCTTTATATGTAAAAAATTCTCTTTTTAATTACCTGCGAAGCACAATCATTCAGAGCTGTAGTGTAGTAGAATAAATTGACACTTCTGTATAAGGTAGAGAAGATAGATAAGCAACTACGAAAAAGTGTGAAGCCTTGCATGTACTCATTGGGCTACACTTGAGCCAGGAATTTTCATGTAACAGTGAACGTGAACTTTCTAGCTGAGGAAGGCAGTCTAGCCATACTTGTCTGTTGCTACAAAACTAAAAAAAATACTGATTTGGGGGAGATACATAGTAATTGAGGAAATGAACTTGTGTGTAGCGACTGCCAAAGCTCTTGCTTGAATAATACATGAAATGCCAGTAGGATTTTTTTATTATTATCAGCAGTGTGCCAGGGTACCCACTGCCTGGCAATGAAATTATTTACATCTAAACTAATTTTTAACAGAAAAAAATAGTCATGACACTTAAGTCAGTTAAAATTTCAGCACCGTATTGCAGACAGGGTTTTTTAAGCCAATAAGAAGTACTATATGAACAGTAACATCTTGGTTTGTCTTTTCCTGATTTGACATGTCACTCTGCACATCGCTTTTCTTCAGTTTTTTATTTGTAAAACAAGGAATAAGACTCATCACTTTTAGGTTGTGAAACACTAAAAAAGGTCTACAGAGGAAGAGCATCAGACAAGTACAAATCATTTTTATGAAGTCTAGATGTAAAATTTATTCCT
Organism: Falco cherrug; assembly: GCF_023634085.1. Lineage (NCBI taxonomy): Eukaryota > Metazoa > Chordata > Aves > Falconiformes > Falconidae > Falco > Falco cherrug. Next base: position 18,290,140 of record NC_073702.1, read on the forward strand.
GAAATCAAAGTTTAGAAACTGAATAGATTTTAAGTTTGGTAATTTTGAGATTAAAAAATCCAAGGTATATGAGTGGGCAAGTGATCAAGATACATACATGCCTGATCAAATTATCTGAGTTCTGTAACACTCCGTTTCCTTTCCCCAGCACAGCCTGGCACTCTGAAGAATTGATGTAGCATGATGTGAGGGTAGGAAAGACTTGCTGTATGAAGCATGCACATATTTTGAAATCTTGAAAAAATGTTAATACTTTTGCATTCCTATTTGAAGAAACACGTAGAAATCGAAAGGTTTCAGCAGACCTCATAAGTTTACTTTCCTCTGCTGTTTGCAAAGGTATGCTAAGAAACTGCAGAAGACTTAACAGAGATCTCTAGAAACTAATTTCAAGGTTCAGATAGGGAAACATTAGAAAACACAGCTTGACTTAGAATAGCTGTACGGGATTCAGGAAGGGCTGGTCATGCTTCAGTATTTCTCTGGAATTCTTTGAGGCAGTCACTGCCAAAGAAGACAAAGGATATACAGTGGCCATCATATGCTTTGATTTTTCAGAAAACAATTTACAGTGTTCTGCACTGGAAGTTAATATTAAGGCGTGGAGGCATGTAATAGGTGGAAAGTTGGCTAAATGGCAGGAAACAAGTGGAGTTATGAAACGGAATTTCTTCAAGCTGGAAAGCACCCATCAGCAGGGTTGTGGAAGTATTGGCCTGTAGGTCCCAGGTTTTCCTGCTTAAATGAATAACTTGCAATACCATAACACTTATGTTAGGGGCAGTTTTTCTAACTTGTAGAAATAAAACTTTCCAAATTTTAGATTCCCATTGTAAGAATGGGACCCTTTAAATAAGGGTCTTCCTACAGCTTTCTACTTTTGGATTTCTCTAGGAACTAATTCATCATAGTCACTTACCGAGTATTTTCTGGGTTTGAAAGTGTAAACAATGTTTTTGAATACAGTCAAACTAAAAGAGCTGTTAGCAATAACACAAAATTCTTTAGAAAACATGTTTGCTTTTTTAGTTCTGTTTCCTTTTATTCTCTTTTCCTCATAGAAACAACATAGCACTTAGGTAAAGCTAGCAATTAAAAAAAACCAGATGTTTGAGCTGAAGGAGCGTATTAGAAAAGAGTAAGCAGAATCGTTTAAGATTGAAAGCTAACAAGACAGAGGTGAGTCAGACTGTATTTGAAAGCAGATAAATTAGGGGGAAAATGGCAGGTGAATTGTGAAAAGGCAGCAACTTTCTTCTGTGAAGAAAGCTTAAAAAGAGGGTGTGTGCTTTAGGAAAGTAGAAAAACACTCGCGTTTTATCAAATAATATTGCTACTATGAGCAGTTGGCTAGTTACTTTTGTAAGTGAAAAAACATACTGCTCAAATGAATAAATCAGACCTACATATGGGAAGAAAATGAAAACATAAGCATTCGTACTGAAAATCTGACAGATGTTTTCCAGTACATTCTGTTTGGGTTTTTTCTTTCTTTTGTGTCTTTTTATAGGTTCTGGTTTTATGTTGTTGCCTGTAATTTCAGCAAAATAAGAAAGCAAGCAAATGAACAGGCAGTACCACTCCTGCTCTTTTCTCAGATCAGTACAAAAGAAGTTAGCAACCCTATTTTTATTGCTTTCTGCTGCTTTTTGTGGGATGTGCATAGTATGCAATTTCTGAGGAGCTGTAAATTTTTGACCTTTCTCCCTATGCTTCAGAAAACCTTGATAGCCTGATAGTTCACAAGTAAACTCCTCATTGCTATTATTACAGCTATTATGCTATTACTAGGGAAAAAAAAAAGTTTAAACACTAGACTTTGGTACAAGATTTTGATTTTTTTAAACTTTTTAGGATAAGGAAGGGAATGTATTTGTTACCGTACGCTGGAAAGCAGCCAGAGTTCCTGAGGCAAAGGAACTATTTACCTACGTATATCAATAGGTATCCTGTACGTTTTTGTGTTTTTTGGTTTATATCTTACATGAAACTTAGTATATTTTAAAGGATTAACAAATAATAGAAATCTACATTGTTCTAGCTGCCTCTAACATGATGATTGAATTTCAGAAGCTTTCAACCCTAGTTACTGAACCAATAAACCTCAAGTCTAAGTCTGTTTCAGGATACTAATCAGACAAAGAGATCCTTCATCAGTTATAGATTATTCTCATCTCCAAATTCCCTCACTAGAGCTGACTTGGAGCAGTAGACACAACTTCTCTTTGGCTTACAGTCAAACCTCAGCTGTCTTTTAAAACATTTTTAAACCTTGAATTTCTCATGCAAATCTATGCATCTGTCTTTATATCTCAGTAAATTCATATAGATTTATCACCCTAGGCCTAAATGGAATATGACTGGAGAACTCACTGCAGCAACTACAGAAATAAAATCTGAAGTGGTTTTAGTTTTCTATCTTAAAGCCAAAGATATTCTATACTAATAGCATTGAAGCCATAGAATTATAGAAAGAATGAATATGGCCCAAATATTCTATGCTCTTTTCTGGTTTTCTGTGCTTGCATCCTCCTTGCATATTTCTACTTTTCTCTTAGAATGCTGTTTTATTGTAGCTTTCCTGATCACATCTTAAATGCTTTCTTTTCTGAGTTTCCCATCATGTCAGTGGTGTTCGTTCTTCATTCTTCATTTCATTCTGCAGTGTCAGTGGTACATTCCAGTTGCAACTTCATTGATCATTTCCTGTTTCATTAAATCTTGAAGAATTAAGGCCACATTGGTTTGGTTGACAAGTACCTAAAAGGGATTCTAGTATTGCTTTCACTACGATGCATTTTTCTCCTCCTATGAATGCCTTCTTCCCATGCAAAAATAAACAGATTCAGAGAATTTACTTTAAATGATTCTTTGGTCCTCATCAGATCTGTTCTGCTGCATCATTCTTTAGTTGTCATATCTGGAACTATAGTTTGTAAAAGGGAAAGTTGTTAGTATTGATAGAATATGAGAAGACAGTTCTTTTTTATTTCACCTTTTGCCAGCTAATAAGAGGTTTGCAAAGCTGTGCTTGCAAACAAGCCTCCCGCAAGACAGCACAGAATATAATTTAGATACAAAACCTGCAGATTATAGGCTCATTTGAGGATAGTACCCCATACAAACTATTAGTGTCTATCTCCCCTCTCCTTTGTTCTCCTCTGTCATGCCTTTTTGCCATTCTTTGCCTCCATCAGGGCTTAAGCAGTGTCAGTATCCTGCTGGCAGCTCACTGGCAAGAAGGGAGAATGATGTGAACAGATACTGTGCTCCTACGTTCACCTAATCCTAATATTTTGCCTGGCACTTATGTTAATTTTTTCCTCTCTCTCACTATTTTTCTAGTCATTGTTTGATAGTTCTAAGTCCACATGGCCAGAGCAATAGTCTTTTTACAGACCTCCTTTTATCATCCCAACCGTGTCTTGTTTAACTTGACTATTTAAATGGCTAAAAGTCAGCATCATCCAGTTCTGAAGTGGACTGGGCAGTAATCCAGCTCTTTCTGTTAGAGACAGACATTCATTTTTTTGGACTAGAAACAAATTACTTCCAAATGCTGGAAATGTAAGAAGGCTTTTCAAAAAGGGTTTTCAGGTGTTTATAGAACAAATTAGTATAAAATAGTTTTCAAAATGCTAAGCCCAATTTAAAATAAATATTTAGTACTTTTAGGAGTTGTGAAAATAGAACACTAGAAAACTGAAGTCACTGATCTGTAGCATGCATAAAAAATATGGTCAGGGCACACTGGTGTCACATTCCCCATGCATATTTCTATTGTGCCTCAACTGGATTGCATGCATAAGAGAGGTAGTGTTTCGGGGAGGGGTAGTTTCTAGGGCACTGCATGGCTGGCTGTAGGTTTGATGAGATGACTGCCTGTAGCAATCAGAAATTTAACTGATTACTGTTATTTAACAACAGTTTTTCATTCAATTCTTGAATATCAGAGTCTAGATTATCAAGATGACTGGAAAATGGAGAGTTTTCATTGGCCTGAAGGTTGTTTTTGTGCCTCACAAAAAACAGCTGCAGCAGCATCACATAGGCACTCTCTCATTCACCGCAAGACAAGCTAGAGAACAGCTGTTACCTGTCCCTTTTGGGTTTACGGTGTCGCGCTTGTCTGTTACACACCTTCTAACTTTCACAACAAATGAAATGTGATTTCCACAGATAAGTGTTCTACAGAACTGGCTCATCTCAGAAGTGTTCCATCCTTGCAAGCCCATCCCACTATCCCTTCTCAACACTCCTCCCACAGCATGCATTTATTCAATTTCTATCTCATCAGCCATCATACTAATTTTAGATGTGAGACTGAATGTCTGAATAGACTTTGCACTCCTATAGTTGCTATATCACCCCTTTAAAGTGTTCCCAGTCTCAGTACCTCCTGGCCTCTGTGGCACTAAGACCAATCGATACAAAAAGCTTGAATCCATAATATTAAATTGTTACCCTCCAAAATATGGTCAACACTTCCAGACTGCCAAGTATGAGCAACCCCTAAATGGTGCTGGTTCCCAGATGGTGCCAGAAGTTGTTTGGTGGAGCACTACCTGGCCCAGGCCAAAGCTGTGGCAGGGACTGTGGCAAGAATTACGCACGGTAGACAGTTGAGTTCCAGACCTGACACCATTTAGTTCATTGGTCAGATATATATGTATGTGTCCACAAAAGAGCACAAGTTCCTGTGTATTAACAGCACAAAAGAGAGATTTTTGCAGCCATTCGAGGATGTCTTCAGACCTGAGATTTCAGAGGTTCTGCTCAGCTGAGTGTGCTGCTGGCATCCCTGGTGATCTCACTGCAGAGCTGTTGCAGGTCTTCCTTAAACATCTCTACACTACACCCATCTCTACAGCTAAGGTGGGACTCCCCACGTTATATGCTTTTGATTCACGGCGTGGGGGCATGCTTGAGGTATGCAGCACTGCTTACTAGCATGACACATTTAAGTGTGCATGTAAGTTGTTCTGAAAAGCTGAACTGTTTTAGTTTTTTTCCAGAGCACTGTAGTTCAGGGCAGACATCCATCCCACAGGATATCAGCTTGATTAGTAAAAGACTGGCAAAACTAAGCAGTTTACTGTAGGATCTGAATATGGAAAATGTTGGCCAGTCTGTAACTGGTATGGCTAACGTGCCAATTTAAATTAAATTTCTAATTTAAATGCACCATAAAAATCAGTATCTGTATTTTTAAAAGTAATCTAAAACATGTTCTAGATTAATACTAAGTTAATAATATTCATTAGACCGCCTATTCATTCCTGTGATTAATATGTACTTACAACGATAATTCTAGCATATATAGTTTTAAATACTTTCTAATCTACAACTTAGGAGTATGTCAGTGGCTGTGTGTCTTAACTTTGTGTTTGCAGCTGGTCTCCTTCTTGATTGACTGTGATACAGTCTTACTCGTTTTGCTTTCTTTCTGTTTTAAGCTTACGTGCTGCACACTAAAAATGTGGTGTGTGGCACAGTGACAGAAAAACCAAGATATTTCAACATAATTTTAAAAGTTGTGCAAGAAAAATTTCAAAAGTTTGGTGAGGATACAGTTATTTTAAGTACCTTTAAACCCAGGTTTTTATTCAGGATTTAATTCCTCATTTGATTTTCGTGATGTTTTGAAAATGAATTATTTCTGTAAGAGTTGTTTGACTTGTTTTTAGAAATCCTCCTTGTAATCATATTGCACTTTAATCAGGCTGTGACTCTGTGTACATCAGCTAGAAGAATATAAATGGCTTTTAGACATGTGTATTTTTCTACTTGATGGAAATCACTCCCCCTCCCTTTTTAGCCTGAAGTATTTTTCTTAAAGTTTAACAGCAAGTGTAAAATGAGGATAGGATCACTACAGTGCTTTCCACTTGGAAATTATTGTTTCTTTTCATTACCTTTTGCTGGTTTTGGGTCTCTCTATTCTAGTTGCTGCCTGAAAAAGAGGGCACTGCATGGAACCAAGCAAGGATCAGAGGAGTTTGCCATTGCAGGAACAGGCCTGGGAAATCACAAATCCCAGTGCCTCCAGTAGGGAAGCACAGTGTTTACAGATGGTGCTTCCTTCCTTTTTGGGCAGCCCTACAGACAGCTGTGCTGAGGGGGTGGAACTAAACCTCTGGCCATTCTTGCATGTTTATGGCTCCTTGGAACCAATTTTGTTATCATCCAGCAAACAATGAGGGAGGGAGAGTGACTTCCTATCGCTGAGATGGCATCAGGTGGCTTTAAACAAGCTCTCAGGGTGTTTCCTAAGGTAAATTAAACTGCAGAAAATCCAGAGATACTGTGATCAGTCTGAAGTTCCTGAACTTACTCTGTGTGTTGGGTGGACCTTTGTAGCTGTACGAGAACGAGCGACTGTTTCTGTAAGCGGAATAAGTCAAAGATGACTCTTCAGTTAAGACAGAAACCAAAGCTGATGCAGTCCTTAAAGTATGACAATCATCTTCTTTTCTTTCTGTGCTGTGCAGAAGCAACACTGAACCAGTCTGCTGAGTCAAATAATTTGTCATTTATCTTTCTTTTCTTTTGAAATATTACAGTACAAATTGAAACAGCCAGGCTTTCAGAAATAAAAACCTTTTGATCATTTTTAAAGATAAATGAATGATAGTTTTATACACTCCATAATTTTTGCCAGCTTAAGTATTTTCCTGTTTATTTAACTTTTTTCTCCATTGTTGCTTAGTGCAAGTGTTGTATGGTGACAGGTTGTCAGAGGCAAATGATGTGATTTGCTTAATACAGAGTTCTTTCAAATGCATAAAATAAACAATTATAGAAAGAAATATTTTTTCTCTGATCTGTGTTACAACAGTTAGATTTTGCTTGCGCTAAGAGTTGCAAAAATAGGTAAGAATTTTTAATTTGATGTAGTATCTTTTCCTCTAAAGAATAAACTGAGTGAACAGAGTAAAAGTAGACTTAGCAAGGCAATGTAATGTGCGTCTGTAGCAAAAGACAAGATGCTAAATTGAATGCCTTTTGAAACAAAATAAGTCTTCTGGCTTTACTGCTAGCAGATATGTTGGATGAGCAATTTGCAACTGTCTTTTTTGAAGAAGGAACCTCAATCAAAAGAAGGGGGAAAAAATTGCAAGACGTTACGTTTTGTGTCTCACCAGCTTAATGCTACCACTTAATTAGTCAACATACTGGGAGGGAAGATTCTTTTGGAGGTAGTGTAATATGATAAGGTACTGTAATGCGATTAATATTACTAAACTGATCCAGTTAGAATAGTAGAAGCTGAGAAACTGTCACACTTTTTTTTTTCTTTTTTTTGTTTCCCGCATAATGATGAAAATTGTGGTGGGAACTTTAATTGAAATAAAGATTCACTCTGCCTGTGGTGTCCAAAAAGATGCCCTATTTGATTGCATCTTCTTTTGTCACATTAATTATTAACTATTTAATCCAATCCTGGAATTCTACTCAAGATGCTGTATTTTAGCACAAAACGTAAAGTTCTACTTCCTTGAAATTATATAGGTGAATGAAAACATATATTCCAGAGCCCTTAAAGGAGGTTGCTCCTTGGTTCTGAATCTTTGCAGTAGATGCTGTATTTTCCAACAAGACTTTCATGGTCCCATTTGTTAGATACATTTGTCTGAGTCTTGAATGAAATTAAGTATGTGCATAGGTGTTCGCAAGTTCAGAGGATATTTAGTGAAAATGAATTTTAAGAAAAAAAGTACTGATAGAAATAATACACTATTTTTTTTTGTTGTTACAAAAGATGTAAAGGGAATAATTCAGATATATCTAATGCCATATTATACTTTAATGTCTACTGCAATATTGCCTTAACTTTTGCTTAGCTAATTGGGAACCTAGTGTTATTTCCTCTAGAGAATGAGGTGTGCAAGAATTAATACATTCGGTTTTGTTGTTCTGTTTTGTTTTATGATTTTTGATGTTGTATTTTTTTCCCCTTGGAATGATTTTCAGAATGCAGATACCAGTGAAAGAAAAAAGAGAAGCAGTCTAACTACTGTAAATATTTTATAAAATGTCCATCTGAAGCCCCTCAACCTCTGGTAATTAGAGGCCATCCTGTGGAGATTGACAGGGTAAATTACCAGTTAATGTTTACACAACAAAACATATGCCCAGTACAATATCTTACGCTGATGTTACTGAAACCAGAGTCCGGAAATGTACAGTGGAAACAAGATGTGGTACTTTTCTTGTGCCAACACAAACAGCAATTACAGCGCAGTGTGAGAGAAGTCATAAGAAATACTACTGCATATCAGTAGTTCAACAAAGTCAGCACTTTTGTGTAATTGCAGGGGAAAAGGGCTGAAAAACATTACAGATCTCAGCAAGAAATGGCCCTTTATACTTTTAAACTGATCCTTGATAAAACAATGACGGGGTCATGAGAAGGCTACTCTGCCAATTTTGCTTCACTGTGGGATCCATTGACATCTGGCTGAGCTGCGGAAGCTGGAAAACTTCTTTAATATTCTCTTGACAGTAAAATGGACATGTGGAAAACATTCTAATCTGTTAATCTTTGGTGCTCCTGAAGAAAAAGGACATTTGGCTTTATACTTGGTGATGATAAATATTAAGTCTCCAGATCTAGCTGTAAATAACTTAAAAGCATTTGAATGGAGAATGCAGCTCTTGTTTTCCAAATATGAGAGAAGATGGATATGCACCTGTGTAATCCAGATGATGTAATAAATGCCAGGAGCTTTTTTCTAGGGGTAGTTTACCATACATCGTGGCAATCTGCTTTTCCTTAGGCTGAGTAGCTTTGGTCAATGAATACTGGGGAGCAGAATCCCTGAACTTCCTTACATCCTACATACTAAAATAGAATAAAGTATTGTTTCACTCAGGGATTTATGAAAATAGAATTAATAGAGATTCAAAATAGTAGTTATGTCTGAATAAAAAGTGCAGGTTTTATTTAACAGCATTAACTGTACAAATTATTTTTGGCCTAGACTTTAAATCTAATATTGAGTCATGGTGAGTGATGGAGATGTAAACCTATTCAGCTTGAGAAGGATGCACAATTCTTCATTTCTGTTATAAGACATACCTCCAGGAATATCTCATGTTAGAAAACTGCTATGAGCATATACTGTGTATTGTAAGTAGGAAGCATATCTTGTGTATATTAATATAAAATGCAAAAGGTACTATGGATTATGAAAAAAATAAATTAGAATTCAAAATTCTGCACATCCTTGTAGTACATTTTAAATCAATATGAACAGCTAAAACAGTGCATAAGGATAACACTTATATACACTTGAGGAAAGTTAAAGTGATTTCCTAGTTCTAAGTAGCAAATCGTATCATTGTAAAACATGTACCCTGTTGGAAATGTGTGACTTCCTTTAGAAAACTTCCAAGTATCTTCTTTTGCAAAATAAGTAGCCTCAGAATTAACAGAGCTGTTGCTTTCCCAAAAAGATGAAAACCATTAACAACAGTTAAAAAGATGAAAACAGACTTTTCTTCTCTGATACAATCAGGTCATTTTCTCTCTGCATGCTTACTAATGAGTTCTGATACTTTTTTGATTGTTACTGAGATCTGCAAGAGGAATCAAATCTATGAACTCCAACTGCAGGTTAGAACTAATAATAATAATAATAATGATGATGATGATACAGTATTGAGGTCCATGCCCTGGCTCAGGCAAGCTCCCAGTGAATAATAATTTCAGGAAAGCAAGAGTTAGTGCAATCTACTTTTGTGCAGTTAAGGAGTTTCAAGAGATCTGTGTCTGTATGAAATGCCAGACTCTTCTAAGAAGTTGAACTGTGCTGCTTGGGGCTTTCTATCTTGCTGTTGCATAAGGAGATTAAAAGTGCAGCAAAATCTGATTGAAAAGATGAGAGGCAAAGATGAAGTTAAGAGAGGGGCTAGACTTCTCAAGGGTATGCACAGAATCCACCACCTTCCTGGTGTTTCTGAAGTAGCTGAAAACTTAAGCTTCAGCAGGATCTTCTGTTTAAGTGTTGCTGTGCGTTTGTGAAGCACAGTGCAGTTTAGGTCTCAAATGAGAAAAAAGCCATAGGCAGGAGCTTTGCGGTTCATTGCCTGGGTGTCCCACATTACCCAATAGTTAGGACATGTATTTAGAAGGAAGATGAAAAAAAAACCTGGGCCCCACGTAGGCAAGTACCACTGCTTGCCTACTGGATGTGTTTGTGTTTGGACACATGCATGGGTTGTTATTTAGCTCCACTGCTGAACCTGCTCCACTTCAGCTAAATCTTTCTGGGATGGTTATTGGGGGGGTGGGGGGGTGGGGGGGAGGGAGGGAAGTCTGACTATAGCCTAACTTAATCCCTATTAAATAGGTAAAATGGGAGGGAAGATGCTATAATAGTTGTAACAGTAACCGGAGCAACTTTTTCTGGAAAGCATAGGTACTGACATCAGAGGAAAATCTTTGGAAGCGTGAGAGAGGAGCAGTCATCTACTTAAACTGTCATGTGCAACAGATCATTTAGTACATTGTTACTGCCACCATGTTCGGGATAGCCAAAACGTTCAGCAGGCATTCTGGTATGTGGCAGAGACATGGGAGACTTGGACTGAAGGGCACTTTCCGACTGCTCCCTCCCTTTGTATATCATCACATCCAGGAGAAACAAGTGCAGGTCTAGATGACAAGGTGTGAGTGGGAACAATACTGAAAGTCACTCATATCTGAAAAGATCTTTTCACTCTCTATGTGGATGCTGGTTATGCAGTTGAGATGGAAAGCACTGGGTGCAGCTGAATTAGTTGTGGAAGAAAATGTCGTTTTACTAGAACAGGCATCAGTCTTACTGTCCAACAACTTAAACTGCGGTCTCACCTTTAGTCTGCTATAGCATTCCTTGGAGAAGGCTGCACAGAGGAAGACAGAGAGGCTGACTTCAGCATACATTAACCCATTAGAATTCCTGATGCCATGTTGGAGTCCCTCATGTTGGTTGACTGAGCTTCCCCAGCTTCCACGCTAAGGAGCTAGTGGTGGTTTTCAGACTGTGAAGACCACACACATTGTATGACTGATCAGCCCCAGACAAGGAGCTGATACTTCTGTAGGGATCTCGTCTCACAGCACATCTGGAGATGAGCCCTGGGGATGCGCGGGAGGTCCCCTTTCTTGCTGAGTGGCAGGTGGGTGTGATTTTAGAGATAACACGGGGAATGAAAGTCAAAACAAAGTGGGTTTTGCGGGCGGGTGATGTTCCTGGCTCTAGGGGAGTCAGGTGCTGCTGTGTGAGAGCTCTGGCTGAATTGAAGTCAGATGGGATTTTAAATGCTGTTTCCATTTTGTTCTTTTGGATACCCTGGTGCTGACATACCATAATACTACCATGGAATAAAAAGAGTTCTGCTCTGTTTTCCCAGTTTTCTTATATATAGCCATCATTGCTAGAAATTTATTTTATAAGAATAGATGTTTTCTGCCACCCATCTATTTTTTTTTGCTCACATTGCTACAGGACTGTCCTCTGCCACTTGGTGCATCATGCTGAAAGTGTTCTGTTTAATCGAAGTGAGGGAAATTACACCTCCAGGAGCAGTTTTGGCCACCCAGCTTAAGCCACCAAATGAATCAACAGAAACTGGTCTTTGAGTAATGCTGAGGGTTGGGAGTTGGCAGAGCTAACCAGGACTGAACAACGAGATTGGAAGTATTCGTAGTTTCTTTCTAAGGTATAGACATCAATAAAAGGGGTACCTAAATGAACTAGATTATATGTTCCCTGAATGTAGTAAAAAGTTGCCTTTTCAGATACTGTGATGCTGGCATCAGATTTGCCATTTTTATTGATGGATTCACATGTTCCATGTTTGCCATGTGCACTTCAAATACTAAATCAGTGCCCTTCCCTGATTGTCCATAGCAGCACTCTGGCCTTTTGCAATATTGTAACTCACAGTGAAGTGTGCTCTCTGCAGCCTGCATCTCACACATTGATTTTTACCTGGGGTTTCCTCCTTCATTCAACCCATTCTCAACTGATGTCCCATAATTCAGCCATTATGATCATTGACCCATTTTATTTTAGTGGGTGTGTCTCTGCTTGGCTTATCCTCTGTGAGCCGTCCCTTGCAAAGTGAGTGGGTTTTGTTTCTTCATTGGACCTTTGCTGTCAGCAGTTCCAAACATGCTTTCTCCAGTCCCAGCAAAATTGTCCTCTCCCAGAGCAACTCTCGGTAACCTTACCATCAAGTTAAGCAATCTTTTTTGTCTTCTGTGTCCGTTCAAAGCCCTCGCTTTATTCTCAGGTTTATTTTTATTCATTTTCACTGACATGTAGCACGTGAGAACCTTGTCGTCAATGGGCTGCATGTAGAGCATGGACAACCTGGCGCAGTTGTTGCACCTCTGGACTAGATGGCCCTGTCTCTGCCTCCCCTGAAGCTAGTTCACCCTTTCCTCTCTAGTTCCCCCTTTCCCTCCAGATCCCAAGAATATTATCTTCTCTGTTCTACCTGTGTAACTGGTCTTCTGACCATATCCAAACTTAGATCTACAAAATTAATCTTCTGCATTTTTAGATCAGATTATTTCACAAGATCATAGCAAGCAGACAAACTGTTAAACCACGAGAGGTTGACTTGAGATCAGCAACTTCTGCTGGAAAGCATCTGGGGCAATAACTACTTACTTCAGATCAGCAGCAGCTGAACTGGGAGATCTGGCCGTGCCCTGAGTTGCTTGGGGAGGGAAGGAAGGGAGACTGGAAAGTCACTCAGCGCTCTGATGATCGTAGCATCTTCATGGGTTTCGAGAAGACCTTGAAATGCTTCTCCTGCTCCCCCTGCAGGTGCTGTGTCCCTTAGCAGGGGAGCAGCGCGAATTGTGCACAACCCCCAACTAGCAAGCCCCAGTGTCTTGTAAATAAGAGTTCACATGTTCAAAAAAGGAGCAAAATAAGCCTGCATAGGCAATACTAGTAGTGATTTGTGAACATCTGCTTCCCCACAGTAATTTTCGTTATGGCGTAGGATTTTTATTAGGACTTTCTAAGCTTTTCAAAAATCTCAAAACCATCCTTGTTTAATGGCATCAATTCCCCCTAAACATCCTTGAACGTTCTCTGAAGAACTGGATCTGCAACACAGATCTCAGCTGCTCAAGCCCATTGGTGAGAGGTGTTTTGTGCAGGTGATGCACTGTCAGCCAGAGACACAGATTTTCTGGCTCAGTTACAGAGAAATTGTGTCACAGTTCTTTGCTGAGGTTGAGGGAAGGAGCATGGTCAGCTGCTGCTGTCTTGGTCACTCAAGCATTGTAGCTATCAGACTGACCAGTTCCTGGCGAGGTGGAACTTTTCTAAGCTCGTAACTAAGGTCCAGACTGTGTGATCTCTTAAAATCAGTATTCCTCCTGTGCCAAATCTGAGAGTGCAAACCTACAAGAATATCTCCAAGAAGCTTGTGTTTGAATTATTGAATATTAGCATAACAAAGTGATTTTCTTCCCCCAAACTTGTTCTCGGAAGTGGCCAACCCCATTTTTCACTAAAACTTTCCAAAAAAATCCAGCCTGAGGCAGAGACAAGGCATGGAAAATATAAGCTGCAGCAGTTAAAGGCTGACAAAGTAATAAACAACTGAAAGTAGGGCCTTATGATGGAAAGTGTTAGGGAATTTTAACTCTAGATGTCATTGCCAGCTTTGCTTATAATAAATGTGTCAGTAGCAATATGAAAAGATGTGTGCCATAAGTTGAAGGAATGCTGTATTAACCTATTTTATGTGGCACGTCTACCCACAAATTGCTTGCATCTCAATATGTTTCTGGAGAAAAGGATATTATTTTTTTTCTTCACTGAATGTACTAATTTTCTAACTAAATGAACTGGGAAATTATAGATTTTAATGTAACAGTGACACCGTGTGGTCAGTAGTGATGAAGTTAACTCTGAAAAGTAGTGTTTTCTTTTGTGATGCATTAATCTTTAGCAAAAGCAGAGAGAAAAAGAAGCAGGAAGGAAATGCAGTTAACTTTCAGGGTTTTCCACAGAGAGATGTTGTCCCATTTTATTGCCTGATATGTAGAAATTTATGCTTCTGATTGCTCAAATACTAAAATAATATTTATTTGCATACATTTGTTTTATTGAAATAAAGGGGGATGTCAAGCCTTCATTTTAGACAACTTGTTAATGTAGCTCACAGAAGGGTCTCTGTGGGCACAGCCAACTTACAAAGCGCTGCTGTTGTTTGTATTTCTACAGTTACCTTTGTCTCTACAGGAGAAGGCATTTTTCCTGATGGCTGGCATACCAAGTAGTGGTGGGTAGCAGACTGATGCCTGAGAGACACAGTACCATCCACGCCAGAAGTGTCAGCTAGGCACAGACAGGGGTTGCAAGATTAAACAGTATTAGTCTTGTGCTGCCTTTTGTGTGGACAACCTTTGACTTACCGTGTGTAGGTCCTCCTTTTACTTCTACCTCTCTTCCTTCTCCCTTCCTTGAACAAATGCTGAATACAGTGATTCTTTGTCCCATTTACATGCACCTATCTTTAAGACACTGCAGTACTGAACTTGACAGTGCTGTGGCCCCTAAACTATGTTGGACAACAAATCTTCTCCTGTTTGATGCATACCTGCATTCCTCAATATTATGGTTTCAAAATCTCATAGTTTAAAAAAAAAATCCTTATTTGTGAGACCTGTTTTATAGCTTCTGATTTATACCTCATGCATCCCTGCAGTTACTGACACTGACTTTGCCATTGTTAAGAGACGGACAAAGTTAAACTTATGTCCAACAAAGCCAGGTTTAAAGAGCAGTAAGGAAGGAGACTGATGTCCCAACAAGAAGTTATGGGGAGGTAGTAAAGCAAGCTGAGACACATGAAGCATTTATTGTTCACTGGCAATAATGGTTTCCTGTTAAAACTGGCTATTTGACAAAGGTGATGAATTTAATTCCTTGCTCTCTCATTGGGGAGTTAGGAAGCTAGCATGGGACAGGAGCAAAAAGTCTTCTGCCTTCTCTAGAGAGTAAGCTAAAGCTAGCCAAAGCTAAAGTTTGGAAGGTGTTCAGGAACCACTGTCAGGAGTTTAGCGATTATCAAAACTCTGCAAGTGTCAAAAAGATTGGAGCACTGAAGTTGTCCTGGAAGCCAAGCCATTTTTCACCCACACACACATCCATACGTAAGCAGCGCAGTGAGTGCTCGTCTAGGACATATCCTACGACAGAGCTGCCGTGCAACTTCTCATGAATCTCAGCACAATTTAGTGACTGTCAGGAAGTGAGAAGACGACTGTGGGCTTGTAGATCTCATACTGACAGCGAATGTTTTGCAAGCTCAGATTGCTGAAAGGCTTGAAACTCATTATCTCCTGTAAAAGCCTGACAAATAGTGGACATGTGATGAAGGAAGAGGCCTTTTACACATTATGTCAGTTTTTAGCTTTGCTTTTAGAGCCCCTTATGGTTTTAATGGCTGCAAAAGCAAAACAGTTTCATAGCTGCTCAAACTTGCATAGAAGTTATTTATTAGGTGCTACTTCAGACTTTGCTTGGACAGGCTGGGCTGTAATATTAACCTCCAAATTAGTAGTGCTGCTGAAGGATGTTTTCCAACATCTGTTTTTAGCACTGCTAGAATGGAGCGTGGAGTATGGATTATTTAAGGGCTTTTTGAATGGGGCCACACTGGAGATGGGCTACAGTGATTTTGCACACGAATCAGAAAAGGCATTATATTTGCCTGTACAACATGCAAGAGCAGACAGATACAGCTGAGCCTGCTGCTGAAATAGCAGTACGTTGCAGTAGCCATCTTATCAGAAGCATTGTGAAGAGAACGTTAAAGAACAGTATCTTAAAGGCAGAGACACACCCGCTCTTGGCATATTAAGAGCACTGATTTGAAGACATTCTGATCTGGAGGTCAGTCAGAGCTGCTATATTACATATGCCGTGTCAAGACCTTGTCTACAACTGGCTGAATGTTAAAATGGCAAATGCAACCTGATGCAGATGCAATTTTAGAGATGTGCATGTGTTGGTACACTACTTCTGGGAAGCAATGGTTTAAATGTCCTGTACCAGGATGAAAGCCACCACACTGAGGATGTTACCAATGTAAAGCTGTGACTAGACTTCCTTCTTTTTGTTTAGCAATAATAGTTGATGGTTTAAAAGACAATTAGCACTGTCCATCATCTGGAGGTTACTGCTCCCACTGCTTAGCCAGCAGAAGGCATTGTTTTTTATGCTCTTGCATCTACGTTAGGCTAAATTGACGGAGCTTACTCCTGTTTCCAGTGGAGGTAGAGTGAATTAACTCAGACGAGACTGCCCGAGAATACTAGGATGTGCTTGGACAAAGATAAATATTTCATGTTACCTTCGTGTTGCTGTGGTATCCCATACCCCTCCATGTGTTTGCAAACACTTTCAACAAACAATAAGAAACATATACCCCAGTGCTACAAACTTGCAATGCAAATGCAGCATTACAGGGGCATCACAAGTGTTTCTACAAGCACATCGAGAAATTAAAATGTAAATATATCTAATGCCTTTAGAAGACATGTTTTTAATGCTGGCAGCATGTTGTTTCTTGTTTTTTTTCACAGTGAGAGCTCTGTGAAGGACTGGAGCAGGCTACTGATCGTGATACTGAGCTTTGATCTGGCAAACTTTTGTGGCTGTTTTCACCAAATACAGTTTAGTTGACGTTTTTCCCATTTTTGCACAAGAACAAGCATTTCATGAGATAATTCACTGGTGTTAGAAAGTAACTGCTTATACGCTTCTAAAACTGTTTCTGAGTCTGCTGATATTCCCTGGGAGTTTAACAGCCGTGATGTACCTCAGCACATTATTTGCCTATAGGTTTTATCCTCAAGTAAAAGTTACTGAAAATAAGTACATCAAGAATGCTCTAGCTGTTATGACAGAAGCATACAACTGAAAATAGGAAAACTCCATGAAAGGCACTTTTTTCTACCTTTTCATCTGTGAAACAGTCGTTTCTGATGGAAAGCTTAAAATCAGACTGAGAGAGCAGGCATGGTAGTGGGATGCATGCTTGTATTGTACCAGCACATCTACATGTTAGTCTCCCTTACCTCTTCCCCAGACCTTCACCGTACCCTAAGTCTTCCCATTAAGAGTCCTTAGGTGTGTTTCTGCAGGCACACTTGCAAGCTTGAAAGCTACCACTGTGGAGCTTGAAGCAATGACTTCCAGAGTAAATGTATGGATCTTAGCAGACAGTGCAAAAAGAGACGGAATTTCCAGTTGCAAGCTGTCCTAAATGCATGCCCTCTGTGTGTTGGACACAGATGTGTTGTGTAACACATTTTCTGACCGGTGGGTTACACAAACAAAGTGTGTGACAAGCGACTGAAATGTGAAACATGTACTCGGTGATTCATTTCATAATTCACAGATTAGTGTGCTTTAAAATACAATATCCCTTCTTAGACAGCCTCTTTGTGTGAGCAGTATTAAGCAATACTGTCGTGCCTGTCACAGTTATGCACTGCAGCTCCTTTGAGGTCTTTATCGCAGGTTGAGCAGTTACCTAGCTCAAGGTAACATTCCTTGTCTGAGAACAGGAGCTGGGACAACACTTCATTGGAGTACTCTATTATTGCCTTCCAGAAATGTTGGGATTTCAAAGAGCCTGTAAGGCCAATGATAAAACTATAGAAAGGATAAAACTAGAAGGAAATGCAACAAAACGTTCGGGAGGTTTACTTCAGAAGTAAAAAACCCAGCACCGATGGGTCTGTTTGGAAAGGGGACTTGGCAACTGCAACATGGAGGAGATCGCCTTCTGCCTGCCTCGCCAGCTGGTGCACGCCTGGCTGTGGAGGAGAAGCTAAGGCTCCCAGAGCAGCCTGCAGGGACAGCTCGGTCCCTCAGAAGGACAGCAATGGAGATCAGCTCTCCATGCAGCCGGGCCTCTAGATCTTACTGACCTGCAAATGTGAGCAACAGGCATGGTTTAACCTCTGAATTGCTCCGGACCCAAAGCCAAAGTTGGAATTTTGAACACATGTCTCTGCACAGGAATGCCTGTCCTGAATTTGAGCTGTGATCGCACTCTGGTTTGCCTGCCCGACTTCTCCTTCCAAACTTCTCGTCTGCCTAAATTAGCCCTAGGGGGTGGGGAACCCTCTAGTGTGCTTAAGGTAGAGAGAAGCTGGTGTCTTTGAAGACCTGATGGCCTTTCTGCTTAATGCCATTGCTGTCTCTGGTTATCTCTGGAGCCTGAATGCCTCCTGAGGTGTATGATCTTCTTCAAGAGGCAGACTGAAGAGCTTTCTCTGACAAGGGGGACCCGGTGTCCTGGATCATATATATAATATGTTATTACAGAAAGAAATACTTCCCAGTTTCAGCTTTATTTTAAAATCACAGAAAGAAGAGGGTGCAAGAGCTCACTAAACAAATCAGTGGAAATCACAGGCTCAGTTTTTTCCCTCCATGACCAATCTGCCAGGGAAGGCTTTATCCCATAAGGAAATTTAATACTATCTTTTAAGCAGAGTTGGTAACTGGTTTACTATTTTTTATCATGAATATGCTGAGAGAGAATCAGGAGAGAGAAAACACTTGGATGCTGTAGGAAGAAAATAAAAATGGGAGAATTATGAAGTTATGACAGCTGAGTGTTTTTTCAAGTCATGATTTAAATGAGAAAGCTTTAACACTGTGCACCAATTATTCCCTTAAAAATATTCAAAGTAAAGCTCAGAACCTCTGTCTATGAGAACTTCTGTTATATGCAAGCTGTTCAGTTATTCCAAGCATCTTAAAAACTAGGCTTTTGAATGCATCTCCAGGACTTCTAAAGTATGAAATTTACTGTTTTGAGGGTTGTGTTTTCTTCTAGACTAGTGAATATGGTAAACAATGGGTCAGATTCACCAGGATAAAATTCTTTAAGCTTTTATTTACAGTTGATTTGAACCCATGAACTCTAACAGATCTGGCAAAATTTAATTCTTCCTTACATTTTGGTGTTGATTTGGGTGAAAATACTGTGTAGTGTTCCTCTAAAACACAAACAAAAAAGTTATTTACATGGTGGCTTTATGAACTCTAATAAAGAGGAAAGAAAAGAAAATTAGAAGAGAGAAAATGCTCAGGAAATTCTTTGTGGAAGAATAGCCATTAATACAAAACACATTTTAGAGGGTAGATGCCCCAAAATCTTTTGGATGACACATGAATCAGATGCTAATATTAAGACTTCCAACTTGCAAAGACTTACACATATGCTTAAAATTATACATTTGTATAAACACATTGATTGTGTTTGGTTGCATGTAAGACTTTGCAAGAGTAGATGCACTGTTTATAAACAACACGTAGAGAGACACAGAGAGAAAACATAAACCTCTGTTTCACTCTAAACCAGCAATCATCTTATCTGCTGCATGTAATGGACCATTAGTTCTTGGTTCCACATCCTGTGTTTGAAGAGTCTTACCTTATAAAGATGTCAGAGCTAAGGCCATTATAAGGAATTTCTTCTGAGGAACACATCCATTTGTGGAGAAATGTGTATTTTATCCATAGTAACTAATATGTCTAGCACGCTATTTATGAATTATTATAAATAATACTCTATGCTGATGTTGCATTTTTGTGTTGTTACCTTCCAGATGGGAGTTACTGTAGTGGATTCATCTGTTGCAGGACTGGGTGGTTGTCCCTATGCAAAAGGTGCTACTGGAAACGTAGCCACAGAAGATGTGATATACATGCTTAATGGTCTGGGGGTCAATACAGTAAGATATTTTTACTTTCTACTTAAGACACTAAGAAAAACAAATTATTCTAGAAAAGATATGATACGTACTTGACAATTACTTGTGCTGTACAATAAAACATTGGGAGCAAGTAGTCGTTTTTGCAAACTCATGCTTTAACATGGTTTGACAGATCACATGAGTGACGTTGACTTTACTAGGCAATTTAGAGTAGAACCGGTTTGTGTATTTGACAGGAAGCTGAATAATGCCCCGCTCTCTACCTGGAGATCCCTACCTATGAGGAGCTCAGTAGCAACTGGTTTGAGTCATTGCTATGCCTCAGTAACCACAAAAAAATCACTACTGTAGACACTGCTCTGGAAGTCTGATCAGCTTTACAGTGGAAAGACTGAGCAGACCTCAGCTCTTTTCATAGAGCTTTGGATTTGGTTCAGAGTGCTTATTTGTTGATAATTTTTCCGGCTTCAAAGTAGAAAAAAAGTTTAGTGTTTGGAAGTCAAGCACAGGACATTGCTATTTCTCAGGTGTCCACTTAATATATTTAAAAATTGTACAAAATCTGTTACTGGCTAGTAAGCTTCATGGTCATTTTTATTTCCATTCTTGTTCTTGGAAGAGAAGGCAAAGCAGCTTATTTGCACTGAGCTGCACTTTGATGAACTTTGCCAGTGAGCATCCACACTTCAAGAGGACACATTTAGTATCCCTGGCTCAGCTGGCATGTTATTTATTCTGTATTCCTGGGAACCAAGAGATGCTGCTTTCCCCAAAGAATGTGCTCTTTGGTCTTCCTGTTGATCGTCATTGTTCTGGAAATGTGGCATAATGAGTTTGTGCTAACTCAAGCAATACAGTGACTTTACCTTTAACTTAGACATAGACTTTGGGAGTCAGGGTCAAAGAAGAACATATAAAGACCTGCAAAAACTGCAGCGTGTGTGGTTTGGATTTAAACTGCTGCAGAAAGAAATTGAAAAGCCTGATGTCTGAAACACGAAGATCTGAGTTACCAGAGATCTTACCACTAATCTGTAGGTTGCAGTTCCGTGTGGCGATCATGCCAATGGAGTTCTTTGCCATAAAAGGGTCATGGAACTTGTTGCTGAACTGTACATCTCCTGAGCATTGTTAAAGCATATTCAGTACTTTACAGAGTTCACGGAGTTCATCTGCTTTCATGTGCTTCTTAGGGAGTTTGGGTAGATGTCAGATACTTGTTTAGAAAAGGTTTAAACATTTAATCACAAGTGTCCGTTTTACAAGTGGACTCTGTTTTGAACTGTTCATACATGCTTTGGGATAGCTTTTTTTCATGGAGAATGTGCTTATTCTTTAGAAACAACACAGTTCTTTGGAATAAGGAGAAGAATCATGCATTTCACTTTACATTGCTATGCACCTTAGACTTAGGTTTTCATTGTGGTCTTTCCTTGGGCAAAATACCCACTGACTTTTCCAACTGACATATAGCAAAAGGAATAATTTAAATAAAAATACCCTGATTAAATGAAATATACCTGTTCCAGGCTTCTTGATAAGATTTATTAATCTGTTAATGATCTTGTGTCCAAGCAGGGATCTAGCTTGTCCTAAAGGCTGATACCAAATCCCATGGAGATAAGAATCTCACAATCAAACACTTAGTCCTCCTTTTGGTTTTTTAATGTTAGATTATGCGATAGCAAAACACAAGGCTTTGCTTTTTGACTCTTTTCTGGCTCGTTAAGAAAATAGTGGTTTACTGGTTGAGAGACATGGAACCTTGAAATTATTACCTTAATATATGACCTTTGGTCTTTTCAGTGTTGTTTTTTGGTACCATGGCCAATTCTGTAAAATCGTTATCACAAAAATCTATTAATATGTCCTTTTTTGTGTAATGGCATAAAAAGAAATTGTAATTATTAATACTGTCCATTTGCAAGGAGCGTTTTCTCATGTTTCTCTCAGCTATGCACTAAAGCTTTCATTTTGTTGACTGAAGTCACTTACAGTGTCAGCTAAAGGATGGACAGTATTTTAAGTGTATATTATCGAGTTCAGATTGACTAGATACATCAAAGTGGTAACTGGTGCTTGTTCTATACTGTTCTTCAGAACACATAACCAAGAAAGTGATGTGTGAAATGAATCTCCAGCAGGCTAAATGTTTTCTAGCAGAGCCCATATACAAAAAGATTTATTGGTTGCACCATGGTGATGGATAGATAATTATGTCATAGATCATTAATGCTTAGGAAACTTTGTAGGGAGACATACATTTTCTATAAAAACAGTTTCTATATGATTCCTGTGTAATTACAGTAATAGTACTTGTGCTTACGATGCCTTCAAAGCACTTGGAAAACAATGCACCTTCCTGAGAAGCAACTAAGTGCTGTTAGCCTCACATTATTGACACCGAAACCGAAGTATAGAGAGATAATAGACTTGGTATTTATGAATGCTGAAGGAGAACTGGTTAACTGAAGTCAATGGGAGTTAAAGGACTTCGCCTTCTGGCAGAAGCTCCTCTGATTTAGGGCACTTATCCAACTTCATAGGTACTATTGGAAGTACTTGTCGTTGTGTTCCATAGTTTCATTCCTTGGTGTCAAGGAATAATTCTGGATATATGGAGTGTTTACCAAGTACACTTAAGTACATTTCTTAATATCTCTCTGAAGACATATTATTTTGACTCAACAACTTTACAAACACCTGTCCCTGCTCTTTTCCCATCTTCATCTGTGAGTCATGCTTGTGAATTCTGGGGTTTCTGCCCTCATGGTAATCCTCTTTGGTCCACAACACTTATATAACAAGAATTTAAAAGGCAGAGGTGCTTGTGTTCCATTTAATGAATGTGAACCTTGAACATACGTTTTTTATCAACACTTACCACATTATGCAGTGTTACAGTCCTGAAAATGTGAATTTTGTATAGTTTGGGGATTTTATTTTGCCATCTTCCATAGTCTGTCTACCAAGTATGTCTATGATGGTATGTTTCTCATTTCTTCCTAGTAAAAAAGCACAGATGCTCTAAGAATTTTTTAGATTACGTTATGTGCAATAGCACTCTACAAACTAAGCCTAAATAATGGCCAATAAAAGATAAACAGAATATGCTGAAATCACCCTTGTTATAACTGTATTAAAATGAGACAGTTATGAAAGAGTGTCTTTGAACAATGTTTTAGATGGTGCTAAATACTAAAGGTGGTTGCTAACATTGAAGCATTTTTTTTCAAATTCAAAATGTTTTTGATTACATTTCTGTGAAGTAATTTTCATTCTCATTAACATTTTTAGCCAACTCCAAGAATGAAAAAGGCAAATTTTTCCACAGAACATGGAAATAAGTGCTAGATCCAAGTAGGGGATGAAGCATTTAAATCAGGTCCTGGTCTGAACTTCAGTGCAGAAATCCTTAAGTGATACGAAAGTGTATTTCTGGTACATTTTGTGCTCTTTAATGCTGAATGACACACTTCTCCCAGTTTTATATGACTACTCATTGTATTGGTAGTTCATAGTCCCCTTTCGCATCCCTCCTACAGGTACTTTACTGGCTTCTAAATTCCGGTCTTTGGAGCAAGTATTTCTATCACTCACATGCTCTGACTCTAAAACTTGCACTATACGTGAATAATCCAGGAGACTAATAAGTATTTTTTTCCTCTTTAATCAGTGATCTGATTCCATTTTAGCAATCAAGCAGTACTGATATGTATCTTATATTAGTTAAAAACAGGTTGATTGCTCAAGGGACTATTTTTTAGCATGGGCAGATCAAGCAGCTGCAATTTTTTGCCCAGTTGTGCTGGCAATGTAAATTTTAATTTTGCATTGAAAGGAACTTCTTTGAGAAGGAGATTCTATTTGTTCAAGAGAATGTGGGATCCCATTTCGTGCTGAACTTATTGGCCAGTACAAGTGTATTTCTTCCGTTCTTCTGAGCTGCAAATGAAATATTTCTAAGCATGAGGTTTCTTAGCATTGGGTGATAAATAAGTACAGCACATTTGTAGACACTATATTTTTCTTCTTCTAGTTGTTATTCCAGTTCTTTATTCCAGATTCTTTTGAGCTGGAAAGATATTACTCAAGTCTTTGGTCCACTGCTGTTAGGACAAGAAATCACTTTCGAAGTGGTAGAACTTTCCAAATAACTAGAAGCTGTGACTATTGTGTAATTCACTGTAACTCTACCGATCTCCATTACCAACTTACGACATGAATCAGGCCCTTTGCAAAAATTAGACCCTGGAGCAAAAAAACAGGGAGTTTAAGCCTTTTCAACATATGCATTTATTATTATTATTAACTATTTTTCACCTCTTTTTTAGGGAGTAAACCTTTATACAGTGATGGAAGCTGGAGATTTCATCTGTACAGCTTTGAACAAGAAAACAAACTCAAAGGTTGCACAAGCTTCCTTCAGTACTGGAACTAGCAATTAAATGGATTTTTTTGGCAGCTTAATTACATTTGTCATCTACCGTGACCGAAGATACTTATGTCAAGAAAACAAATACAACAAAACCATTTCCACAAAGATCCAAAACCAGTACCCATATGTAATTTTTTATTATGGGAAGAGTTATTGTACTGTACTTTCTTGTAAAGAGTTGTCTGATTTCTAAGTAAGAAATAGATGACTGTAGTATAGAACTCTGTGCCTGGTGGTTCTACAGGTGATAAAAATGTGTAAACACCAACACCAGGACATTTTACCTTGTTTGAGATTGAATTTTAGTTCTTTTCAGGAAAACTGCATATAACAGCAAATACATAGTTAAGTTTTAATCAAGATGACTTCTAGAACAGTACAAATATTTGCAGTAGTTTATGAGATCCCACACTGTGTGTGGCCATTCTATTATGTGTTTTATTTATATGAATCTTTTCATTTGTAAAGTCAGTTGTTTTAAGAACATGGAGCCAAATCTGAATTCACTATAAGAATTTTTTAGCAATAGCACTTTTAATTTTTGTTTTGTTTAACATCTGTTAAGTTGTGGATGACTTTATCTTGTTCCAAGACTTTGTGGTGAATGGCAGTCTGCCACATTCTCCAAATCTAATGCAAATCTCCTTATTTGTTACTTAAGTTATATTTGTTGTAGTTGGGATTTTTTGTCAACTGTATTAAAACCTAATTATATAAAGCAATTAAAATTGGCAAGGTTTTCAACCATCATTCAGGGTAGTAAGAGTGTAGAAGGGGCTAAATTTTTATCCCAAGATCTCATTGACCAATTTGATTTTTTATTCTATAGTCTATGCATTTACATTCTCACTTACAAGTCATGAGTTTTGGAGGATAATAATATTCTGCTGGACTAGCTTACACAAAGGGAACCACTTACATTTTTTCTTTGTGATCTACTGATAGTGATACTGTTCTTTAAATGTCTTAGTTCAGCAGAGATGCCAGTGAACTGCATTTTCATTTTTAGATCAGAAATGGACAAATTCAAAGAACAACCTTACCCTATCTATAAACTGTCAAAAGTGCCATGAAAATACTGAAATTTTTTTAGTCTGAAATATCAGTACTGTTATTGTTTGTGTAGGATCCTTCTGTAATTCTCGGTGTACTTAACCTTGAGCTATATTTTTTCTGAACATAGCCTGTTAACATGGTAATCTAAAATCCTTTCTCCATATTCTCCATTTTCCTCCAAAATATGAAAGACTGGGGAGAGTTAAGCTGAAAGAAAATGTAAGAAAACATGTAAAGAAGGAAAAAGCTGAGTAATTTTTGTCTAGGACTCAACTCTGCCAAGTTACAGCTGAGTCTCAGTTTGCCTTTGAAATTCCAAAGTGAACTTTTTCTGAGATCTTTAAGCCAGTATTGTAGTTTAAGATTGGCACAGCTTAAGAAAGTACAAATTTGCATGCCAGGTAACTCAAAGCTATAAATTTGATATAAAACCTCTGTCCTGTTTATGCTGTAGTGATAATCAAGGCTAATACAAACTACATTGTTTCGCTCTTCTCATGGAAAGAGTCAAAGAATAAGCAAAGAAATGTGCTCGGGTGAGGCAGGAAATATCTTGCCTATCAATCCAAAATACTAACCCTTTCCTACAGTATCTAGAAGACCTTCAAGTACTCTTAAAGATGTGCTCACCCTGATTTACTTGTCCTGCTCTGGATGCATAGTTGGATCACCACAGAAAATGCTCTGTCCTTGTTTTCTCAACTTCTCAGCTGGAGCTTTGTTATTTAGCAGCCACTATGACTCATATATCAAAATATGAAATTCAATAAAACTAGGTCTTGAACTGTTCACAGATTTTAAAATTCTGTAATGGATTAGATCCAATGAAGAAGTGAGGAATCTGCAGCAGTACGTAGTCTAATAATTAGTAGTTAAGCCCAACCAAGCTGCCAGAATTGACATCCTAAGGACTCACTAATTCAGGTGCCATTTACCCTTGAAGGTGACTAACCATACTGTACTACTTTTCTGTTTAACAATAAAATTTCAGCTTCTGTGCAGGCACAGGATTAGCTCATTTTGAGCTGAGGTATGCAGTTCTCATGTAAGCCTGATGAATTTTCTTCCACCCAAGATCCTGTGAGCATGTTTAACTGGCATAAGCAAGATTGAGCTTCTCAAAGAAGGGAAGTCACCCCTTAAAAATACAAAAGTAGTTGTGATTCAAACCACCTTTTAAATGTTAGCCTGAATTTTGGACTAAACAATTGATCCAAGATTAGCTTGCTACTCAGCCTGGGGAGATTTAAATGCACATTTTTTGGCATCCTAATCGATGGATCTAACCACCCAGCTATATACAGACTGAGAAAGAACACACTTTCTAGTGGATCTGGATGAAGATGTGCCATTGGTTAGCATGGAATTAAAAATTCCTGAGTCCAGAAAGATCACAAGAAAAAAATGTCTCTGCAACAGATTTTTTCCTTGAAGATGGTGATGGTGGCTTCAACTGTAGGCCAAGTTAGGAACCGAGCTGATGCTGTCCACTTTTTTGGTAAATGTACTAACTACGTCTTAGGTAAAAGTGAGTGGTTTCACTACTGCCACAACTTTTGCATTAAATAAAATACCTATGTAGAGCATAGACTGTAGAATAAAAGCTAGCTCTGCTTAGTTCTTTGGGAGTTCTAGATGTCTATGTTCCTAACTACCACAAAGGATTTCTAACTGTGGTGCAAGGAGACCCTTACTGTGTGGAAGAGTTTTCAGACATGCCTTTGTGCGTAGTGCATCCTAGGCTTCTTAGCATCTGGGCTGTCCAGTTTGCAATTCTAAGGCTCTTATCTCACCCTATGCACTAGAACAGGTTACCGGTTAAGTCACAGGGACAAACAACCTAAAATGCCTTGGTTCTTTATTGGATCTGATTTCGAAACTACTTGGGAGCTTGTGGAGTGCTGTAAATGCAGGTCTGTTATTCTGTAATGATGTGAGCATTGGAAAAGATGAGCAGTCACATCTGGAGCCTGTTCTTTACCCACACGTTCAGCTTCAACCACGTAGTGAGTTATAGCAATCCAGGGTGGAGGTCACAGACAAATAGGTTGTTTGTCAGGATCGTTACAAGGGAGGAAGAAACAGAGCCAAATTCCAAAAAACGCCAATGTTTATGTGCCAAAAGTACCACCTGGGATGAATTTAGGCCTGTGGGTACAGGTAAGCAGTGCCCATAAAATCCCTCTTTACTTGTAGTGTGACTGAGAATCCTGAGACATCTCATGTTCTCGCTACTGAAATTTATTAGGCACATAAAGTGCTGGTGATCTGCTTTCCTGGGCTGGCATCACTTTGACTGTGTGGAGCAATTTAATGCCTAATCTTTGGCTTCACAAAATAGGCCTATATTGCCCTTAAGATCAAGGGCTAATGCAGTAGCTATGCCATGCGTGTCACTCACATAGGCAGCATTGAACGCAGCACATAATAAAGCAGTTGAGACCACATCCCTTCAAAAACATGGCAAGTCTTGGGATGGTGCTACTGCTCTCCAGTGCTTCTGACTTTCTAAATCTTTATGTTTATATTCAGCTAATGGTGCCCTGCTCTTTTAGTCCCTGTCAGTGTACCCCACTGAACACATTGCTGTCACCTCACCCTGAAGCAACCCTCTGGCTGCAAAGGCTTGCATCCAGGTGTTTGGCTTCTGTGAACAGGTGTTCTTGTTACTGTGTCATTATAAAAATTATATCTATATATATAGGCATTTGTTGAAAGGGATCAAGAAAAAGCAAGAGCACTGAATATCATGGTTGCACTGTTGGAATGTGGGGACATCCCGTCTCCCTGTCTGTTTTGCTGGTGGTCCTCTGTAAATGCTCAGAATGGGATAGTGTAACCTCTGAGGGTATGAGGGAGAGAAGAAGTAGTTACTGACTGTCCTCACGGAATCTTATCAGAGACAAATTAGATGCACCAAGATATATACTTCTATGATTTGGAGACTTTCTTCTGTAGCTCACTGTACCGAAGGCACTGCAGAGATCTCACAGAACATGGAGATCATCCTATGTGTGCCAGGGCCATGGTAGTTTGTAAACTGGAGTTCCCAGTAGCTTGTCTTTTTCCTACATTGTTGGCAATAGCTAGAAAGTCAAATACTGGCTTTTTTGGCTGCTCAAGATATTATGTAGTTCTAAAGGTATGGCTAATGTGCATTTTTGCAGAAGCTGATCTGTTTTGTTGGTAATGGACATAACTGTTCTTCAGTGCCTTTCACAACACAGCAATGACACGGATCCCATAGGTGGATAGTGCTACTGTCTTCCAGCAGCAGCTTGCTTTGTAGTTTAAACTTTTATGTATTGAGGCAACTTGGCTCTGGACCAGCACTTTAATATTTCATTTTCATGTATAACCAGAGTTTATGGAAGTAAGTGAATATTCTGGTCTTGTGAATAAGTCCAGAGAAGCTTTAGCTAATTTTCCTTTCCTAATAGCATCATTCGAGTTCATAAAACTTTTATTATTTTAATAAGGAGTCAGCAAATGAAGACTGCAAGTCTGTGAGGTAAAATTCCTATGTTTGGGATCAGTGCTGCTGAAATGAAAAAATGCTTGTCCAAAGGGTTAGTGTGAATGTATAAGATCTGCCTATTTTTTCATGGAGTTATTTTTAAGTTGTAGAAGTGATACCTAAAAATGAGTATTCTTTGTCACTGAGTTTTCCTGTTTCTTAGACTGCCTTAAGTTCTCTTTATTGATTGTGAAATGCATAGAGAAGTGACTAAACAGAAGAATCGGTCTGGAGAAGTGGATGAAAGACACTTTCCACTTCTTGAGTTGCTGATCAATGCTTTTCTTTTGTTATATCTTTTAAGATTATTTTTCTCTATGGTCCTGCTTTAACTCAGTGTTGAACTTCATTGCTGCAATAACACAGCAGGCAGAAGGACTACAGCCAAAGTCAACTTAGTCCTTTGAAACCGATGTCAAAGAGATTATATGTTTGTTAAGGAATTGTCGTGTACCCTCTTGGTTAAATGCATTTGTGAGTTTGCAATGTGTGGTGCTACAGCTGAAATAAAATCTATCTCAGTGTTTGTTGAAACTGATATGCTCATGTATTACACCAAAATCAGCAGCTCTGACTAACCAGCTCACACATACGACATTAGCAAATACAAGCTGTCACTCTGACCTGCACGCCTGTGTTGACTTTGTTACCTCGTAATCCATTTTGAGTGCATTTTTTTAGGACTACCTTTTTATCAGTTGTTCCCATGTGCTTTTATAGCTCACAAATCTCTTCTAAGTTACTAGGGAAACATTTCTTCCCTCCATTAACTGAACATTAAAAGCTACAGCCAGGAATGGAGGTAGGAGTTGAAAAACTCAGTGAGGCATTCTCTAACTTCAGATGTTCCACCGCAGAGTGCAAATCTGTGCCCTCTAAGTGATGTCTAAGACCCCCTACACACTTCATGGGAGACTGAATGATTTCAGCATGTGGTCTGAAACATCAGCAAGTTGATCAGGGAACTTTCTTGGAAAAGTCAACAGCAAAATTCCCTACCCCATGCTACCATTGAAGTGCCTCAACATAAGCTGCAGTTAGTTATCTGCACCAGTGTCATGGTTTCACCCCAGCCTGCAACTAGGTGCCGCGCAGCCACTTGCTCACTCCCTCCTGCCCTGACACGTGGGATGGGGGAGAAGAATCAGAAAAAGGTAAAACCTGTGAGTTAAGAACAGCTTAATAATTAAAATAAAGTAAAAAATAATCATCAACAAGAATAATAATAATAAATAATAACAGTATTAGAGAACAAAAAGAGAAAGAGAGATAAAGTGCAAGAGAAACGAGTGATGCACAATACAATGTCTCTGCACCCACTAAGCGATGCCCAGCAAGGGCCCGAGCAGCAGTTGACACCTCCAGGCCAACTCCCTCCAGTCTATATACTCAGCATGATGTTCTTCGGTGTAAGAATACTGCTTTGGCTAGTCCAGGTCAGCTGTCCTGGCTCTGCTTCCTCCCATCTTCTTGTGCACCTCCTCACTGACAGAGCATGGGAAACTGAAAAGCCCTGACTTCGGGTAAGCACTACTTGGCAACAACTAAACCAGTGTGTTATCAACATTATTCTCATATTATATCCAAAACACATCACTGTACCAGCTACTAGGAAGAAAATTGTTCCAGCTGAAACCATGACAGCTAGCATGAACTCAACAGTTAGTTTTTTCTCTGGTGCAAAGACACCCATGGTATTTTTTGAAAGAACTGAATGGTGTTCACTCTTCTAAGGCATCACCTTTGGCATGCTGTGGGTGCTGCTTCTATCCATCTAGTTTCTATCCAAACTAGCCTTACTAGTTTGATCTGCTACATCTAGCTCAGAGTACTAGGATGCAATTCCACAACAGCCTGAAAAGGCTGAGTCCATGCCTGTCTGTCCTAGAAACCCATTCTTTCAGCTCACTAACAGGTGAGATGGCTGAGGAAAATCTGCCTTTTGAAGAATTCAAGACCCACTGTGGCGAGACAGAAGTGGAGACTTGAACTTTACAGCCTTGTAGCTTCAATACTGCGTAAGGAACAACTAGTCCTGTGCACTTGTCTCAAAAACTCTTTACACATTTAATTTGAAGCGATCTTTAGATAAACTGCATAAACAATCATGAAAGAAAAAAAAATGAGCCCAGTATTCCCCCTTTCAAATGAGAACACTGTAAAGCTAAAATTTTTGCTTTCTCCCTCTAGCGCAATCAGTCTTTATTTCTTCACTCTCCTGGCTCCAGTGGAAGAGGGATGAATACCACATCCTTACCCAAAACAACCTATGTCCTGGGAATCCCAAGTCATCATTGAGACTTCCATTTTCCTCAACTGGGAATCAGGTGCAGATGTCTCTCTTCAGGGGAAAAGATTTTAATGATGAAGCTCTTACAAAGATACTACTTCTTCCGTCATGAAACTGTTCATGAAGCAGTTGAGTCTAATCATGATCACTTGAATACAGATCATCCCAGCAGAAATTCTTTTATTTAATAACACCTAGATACAATTGACAGAATACAGTGTCACTAGGAAAGATAAATCCAAAGAATACATTTTACATGTATAATGGAGGAAATGTACTTTTCCATTAAGCATTACAGTCAGTTCTAATGAAGAGAGTCTGTAAAATTACAGAAGCAATACAATAGCCACTAAATATCTTGCTGTCTTTCACAGTAACTCACATATTTACCCTTGTTTTCAAAGGCGTTTTACATACTTGTGTGTGTGTGTGTGTGTGTGTGTGTGTGTGAGTGTATGCGTGTCTAAGCACATATATAAGCAGAGTTCCTAGTATCTAAATATAAGATAATTAGAAAACAAAAAGTTTATAAGACAGAAAGTTACAAAGATGTTTTTTGTGATTGGGGTTTAGTTAAATCTGAATATAAAAGGTTTACCTGAAATTTTGTGGCACAGGGGGTTCAGCATTGCATCTTTTTTTTTGAAGTCAGATTGAAAACCCACACAGGGTTCACGTCATATGTATACTTCCTATATAAAGAGATGTTTTTTCTGCAACACTGATGAAAACATATTCTCAACAGTATTTTCAGTTTGAACTTTTTCCTTTTCACACATTTGAAATGAATATTAATATACTTCTTTCAAAATACCTATGTGGTGGGAGATAAATTAATTCTGCAAATTAGTGGATTGATAAGGGAGATTGTTGTGTTTAACAAACTAACCAACTTTGCACTTTTCTGTTGTTTTTTTTGTCCAAAGGCTGGATGAATTAGTAATGACATAGCATTTGATTGCAAAACAAGAAGGAATTTTTCGTTTTATGCCGATCCTAAAGAAAGAGAAAATGCATTTTGTAAGAATTGTTAAACATTTTTAAAACTCTGCCCAGTAGAATTACACACCTAAGATTTTGCTCTCAGATTATCAAGCCATCAAAGCCAGAAGCAAAAGTCACACTGAAGAGTAGAGATTCTTGCTCTTCTGATCACATCATAAATTTCTAGCCCTAGATCTGAATCAGTCATGGTCAAAGCTGGAGCTGAATTCAGTGGAACCAGTGTTACATTCCTGATACTGTTAGTTGTGTGAGTTACATTTAGTGGGAATCCAGATAAAGTTCAAATTAATCAAATTCAAAATAAAATTAATTCGTCAGATGCTATCATAGCAAGTCCATTGTCCTGTGCTGACCAGAACCAGATCGTTACAAAGATATAACAAAAACAACTAATTGCTAGCAAATAGAAGCTTAAATCTAGCAAAACAACTCCGCTACAGAGAGAAATCCAGAGCTCATAGCCAGAAAGTGGAATCCAGAGTGGTGTGTTAGGGACCATGACTCCCAGTACAGTGCACAGGGAGAATTAGGCACTTCGGGTATTGCCTAGAGACAATGAATAGGAAACACAGATGGTGAGACGGGTCATAACTTCTCTCTTGAGAAGCAGGCACTACACTTCTGCCTCAGGCAAGTGGCTTTCTCCACTGGGCAGTCAGAACATAAAATGGTTTCTAAAATTACTGCATTCAGATTGGCAAGGCTCACTCATTTCTTTTTGAGGGATATTGGAGGAGAAAGAAAAACCAGTTTCAGCAGCAGCATACTGAGGTCAAAGCATTAGCCTAGATAGTCAGTTTAATTCCTCATTGTACTGAAAGGGGTTGGAGTCCTGATCTCCTCGTACCCTGCAAGTGTTCCACTCCACCGTCACACTAGAGACAAGCTACCCGTGACTGCCACCTTACAAATATCACATCAGCACCTGGGAACCTAGTGTACAAAACTACCACATATGTACTTTTTAACAGCTCTCTAAAGTGTTTCTGAGTGGATTTTTTTCCTTTCTGCGAGCTACCTTCAAATTAGAAGGGTGGGGTTCAAAGGTTGCCACTGCTGGGCAGATTTATGCTGATACAGCGTTTAGACCAGTCATGTGCATCTAAATGTGCAGCTCAGGACAGATCTGTGAATCTATAGAAATCAGGGAGGGTACAGTTCTACTTTCTTTTTAGCTTGTGAAAAGTTTAATATGAGTTAATAAATATAAAGATCTTTTGTATGCTCAACTACAAAATTCCATAAGTTATAGTAGTTTTTCTAATATATATTTTATTATCGCATATGTACAACGGGCTGGCTTTCAAGAATAGCCTTGAAAAGCATAAGCAACGGAGTAGTTCATCTGTGACTTTTATAATGGACCATAAATGTTTCAGAAGAATGGTCTGGCAAGGAACTTCTTGACTCATTTTTTTTCTGCAGGCTCTGAAAACAAAGAATGTGCATGTATTTAACAATAAACTGTACAGCTTTTGGTTTGAACTCTGGCTTAATTGAAATCAGTGGCAAAATTCCCCTCTTTTTATGATGAACACTGTGGTATAAAATAATTCCCTTCACTGTTATTAATGTACTGCTCTTTCTTCCATCCCCTCTATTCTTTAAATCTGAGTTTTATTTATATGCTGATATTCCTGTAACTGCAAACCTAAAGAGAAAGCCTCTGTTCCCCTATATCCTTTACTTGCCTTTTGCATTTTTCTGCATGATTCCTCTTTGATCTGCCTCTGAATTTAATAATGAAATTTGACTCAATATCCCTCCCACTATATATAGCTCCTGCTACATCATGTTCTGTTACCTATCATCTGACAGTGTAATTCTTGAAATCTGGCCATTTAATTTGGTCCAAGAAAATGTATCATTTAAGAAAAGGGCATGTTCATTTGACTAAGTGAATGCACATTTCTGTTTTCTTACCAAGCATTGGTGTATGGGCAGTTTCTCGTACTCTGTGTGTGTGTGTGAATGTTTACAGAATCCTATCAGCAAAAATGGCATTGGGCAAGAATATTAACTACAATAGCAGCATTCACGGCTCGGTTTCTAAATATGTTATAACGCTGAATATTCTCATTTCCTTTCTGCATTACCTCTGCCTGCTACAGGGCTAGGAAGGCAGCCTCGCAGAATTTCTGAATTCAGATTTCACCTTCCCCTGCCATGGGACAGGAAATGAAACCTCCTGAAGCCTGGGATCTCGGTATGAATGGAGAGCATTGTAGATATGCATCGTATTTCACTCCTCCCTGCTGATACCCGCAATGTCAGTTCTTTCCATCACCGGGGCATGTTTAAAGACAATCGCAATGCCAACCTCTTAACTAAGTCAAAACATTTTATTTTCTGCTTTTCCAGTTTCCTAGAACCCATGATTAATAATGCCTATCAAATTACCTGATCTTCAGGAGAGTCAACAGGACTATTCCTAGGATAAGAACTATGCAGGAGGAATAGGCAATAATGTAGACTGCTTCACCTATAAGGAAAAGACAGAAAGCAGACATGAAACATTTACTTCTTCAGTAATAAGAATCAGATTTGAGATCTGAATTGGAATGCATACATATGTAAGCTAAATTAGCTATCAATTCTGACTTAAGTAATTAAAAGGAGGAAAATAACCTAGCATGCCAATGGTAGGAATAAACTCTTCCTTCACCAGTTGGTGCAAAATCATCTTCAGACTCCTTTTAGTAAATACCAGCTCTGATAGCACTTCATGTGTGTACATGTGTACAACCTTTTACTCTACTTGGGGAACAGCTTGTTACTCAGATTTGTGTTTGGGAATATTCTTCCCATTGATTTTAAGGTGTTAACTTTATTCTGTGTATCAGAGGAGACCTGGCTCTTACCTGCTAGACTTTTCCTTTTTCACATATTATGAAAATTGCAGTGCGCAGCAAAGCTTGATCTAGAATCAAATTAATGTAAAATGGGATCTAACATTGTGTTTCTGGGCCCCGTGCCCATGAAGTTTCCTCTTTCTCTTAGGCTTCTCACCAAAAAGTCACTTAGGCAGCTTATGTGCTCAAAATTCCAACTGTTGAAAAACTGGGAGCTGTTTCAACTTCTGTTTTCCAAATGAGGAGAAACTTATTTTTCCTGGAGGAATGAATCCATCAGTTTTGATCAAATATTCTAAAGGAAATGTTTAAGTTGAGAATGTAACATAAACCCTAAACCTGGGATGGAGAGGCGCAGAGGTTAGATGACTGGACAAGAGGAGTCATATCCAGAGCCATGAGCATAAAACGAGACCTTTCAGTTACTTTCCTGTTGCACTGATTCTGTCGTGTTTATACAACTAAATAACTTTTATTTATATAGGAACTCAAATGCAGAGGGCCTTAGCTGTTCCCAAGCTCCTCTACCTTACACAGGCAGTGAAACATTCATTGGGGAAGAGATGGAGTCCCAGCCCCATCACTGAGCCACTTCTCTGGACTGTGAGAAGGCCAAAATCTGGTGTTTGAATCAATTATTGTGTTCCATGTGTTCGTGCATATGTGTGCACAGACCCTAAATGAGACATTTCTGTATACACTACATATAAGCAGCAGATGTATAGTGTACTACAAACACAGGCACTATGGATACTGGAGTGGCTCCAGTAAGAGAGACTGAGTATATATTCTACGATGGAGCAACCAATAGGAAAGAGCTGAGCAGGATGCTGGACCTGCTGGTTTTTATTGCGGGATGATGCTCACTTTTTCTCAAAAAGCTATCTAAATGCCAAGTTTTCCAATAAAAGAAAAACGAAAGCAATGACCGAACTATCACAAGTTGCACAGAATAAACACGCTGCTTAATGCAGCAGGCTACTGAAAGATACTTCATGTGGTGCATTTTTGAAGGAAGGGAGGCAAGGCCTATCATAGTCTCAGTGCAGGACTGCTGGTATCATTAACATGCTAACATGTTATGATGTTAACATGAAAAATAGATAAGCAGTTGTCCCTCTTCTCAAGTTGCAACAATTCTTAAAGACGATGAGTTTTGGGAAAAGATGGTATCTTAGGCTTTTTTTAAAGTTTCTGAATCTTAATTGTACACTCAGTCATTTGTTAAAATTTTCTGCAATTGCAGGAGCAGTTGTAGGGGAAAAAGTTTCCTACTTTTTTTGAAGTGGAAGTTGAGGTGTACAAATTTAAGGCAAATAGAAGTTTCCAAAGTACATCACTTATCTCAAGACTAGGAAAATTATTAGGAGCAACAGTCATGGATGGTCAAAAATGGGCTAATATAATGTCACCAAAAAATTGTAATATTTTTCTTTAAAATGTTGGAAAAAGGGTTTCAGTTTGATAAAGCAAAACACTTTGAAATGATCAGATGAAATCAGAATGTTCTGCTTTTTGTCAAAAACTTATAAAATGCTACAGTTTTGATGAAGTAATTTCTGGTAAAAGAGACATTGATTATAACATTTTCACTTCCAGGGGGAACACAAGAGAGATGCTAATGAGATCATGCTAGAAGCCAAGTATTTTCTCCTACCTTCTGAGAAGTAAGGGAATTTGTAAGGTGAGGAGAGGGCACGTTTTTGTGGCTGAAGAGCTGATTCTTCATTTTATATATTCTTTGTGGTTTAACTAATTTAATGTGCTTATTCATCTTCCCTTAAAAATGTTGTTGGGGATAGGCAGTTTCTTGCTAGGCAGTCTGCTCTTCTTTAAAAATCAAAAGGTTATTTTGTAGAAATTTTTGCTATTAATCTATATCAAATCAGTTCTTGAAATGTGAAATAGTGCTAGGGAAGTTAAGAAATACAGCTATCAAATCTTGGCTCTGTTCATCCCAAATCTTGTCCATGAAAAGCACCAGAATCCACATTTCAATTCCTGTATTACATAACAGGCTGTATTATCCCATTTTGATCCCTGTATACATGGTATTGACCATCTGAACATGATCTAATAACAAGGTAAGGCTTAAAAAACTCTGCCCTAAACAAACAATAAAAACACCAGCTGGAATTAGGCACGTTTGTAGTTACAGATCAGTAAACAGCCTTAGCTTTCGTGTTGTGTGCCCATTCGTAGTTCACTGGGATCATAGAATTCATAGAATCATTTAGGTTGGAAAAGACCTT
Source organism: Falco cherrug (assembly GCF_023634085.1). Classification (NCBI taxonomy): domain Eukaryota; kingdom Metazoa; phylum Chordata; class Aves; order Falconiformes; family Falconidae; genus Falco; species Falco cherrug. The sequence goes on from NC_073702.1 coordinate 18,327,312, forward strand.
TAAGATCATTGAGTTCGACCTGCTCTGGAGAGCAGATAGATCCATCACAAGCATTAAAAGCATGACTAAAAGTTAGAATAATTTCCTATTCTTAGCAGAAGTGGTAAGAAAATGTAGTGTACGTAACGTGCCTATGCCATTACTTTTCTAAGAAACAGCTGTCCCTATTTCAGCATTTCTCTTCAACTGGCTGAGGTGCAGAAGACCAAACCTGGTTTGGGTTCTCTGACTAGTTGGAGAAAGGAATACAAATATCTGCAGGTACCATGGAGAAAGAAAGGCGCAGACAGTGTCTAAGGACTTATAATAGGAGGTGGCTAAAATACAAGATGTTTCCAGCTCTGTCCTGCAGAGAATGAACCAATCAATACAAGTGGAGAGCATTATTCCCATTGCCAGGGAAAGGGCTTTGAGGTGCTGGGAGGGCTGCTCTGTCCTGTGGAGATGGCCTGTAGTCATAAGCTTGTGGACCTTCTCACCTTGGGGCTGGTCTATAGCAGGGCCACTGTGGCTCCATGATGCGTGTCTTGCCCTTCCTAGGATGGGCTGCCAACCTCAGGGACACGATGACTGGGGCTGCGGGTACCACTGAAGCACTAGCTCGAGCTGTCTACATAGACAACGGACATTTCCAGTCATGAGGTTTGGTGGAGGATTGCTGTGGGCTCGGCAGCTGGAACAATTAGTGGGATTACACTCTTTCATATACATAGTGAAATGGCTGTGAATATTCATCGGGCAGATTAATTCCAGTGGGTACTCAGAGGTTTCTTGGCTGCCCACAGCTTGTCACAGGCTTTTTTCTACATTTATAAAACGGTCACATTGACAGTGTTTCGTACCTTACAAATTAAAGTCGCTGGAGTTGAACTAATCTCAGTTCCCGCAGCAGCTGGTATAATTATAGATAAACCCTGCCAATTACTTGTTTATCTAGAGCCTCAGCATGGCAAAACTCCTCAGTAGGAAATATATGATAACTTTACGATTTAAGATGAAATGAGATTAATTTCAATAGTTTTGGGTCAAGCCCAATTTTATTGTATCTCACAAGAACAGGATAAGAGTTCTGTATATCTAGCTTTCTCTTCCAGCCAAAAAAATACCTTAGCTCCAAAGCTCTATGCTGATCAAAGTAAATGCTTATCTTCACACATCAATCATTTTTCAAATTAAAGTGTGGGAAGCAATCTTTTAAATTATGCAGATCTGTAAAATCACGGAGATAATTTGCATAGGATAAAGCCAAAACCAAACTGAAAGTGCATAACTGGGTAGGCAATAACAACATTTTTGCAGTTTGGAGAATTTTTGTTTGATTTATCACTTTTTGATGTTGTTTCCAAAATGACTTAAAGTTCTGGCCCCATCTAAGCTTAAGCAAGTCTCGTTAACTTTTATATGGTCAGGACTCTGCCCATGTCACATCTTGCTAACAGGGTTGTATCAGCCCACAGACGACTGGCTTGGCTGGTACCATCCTAGGCACGTGGCTGAGAGTAAACCCAGACAAGATTTTTACACAATTATGTTATCATATGCTTACACCAAAAGCTGGAATAATGTTCTTCCAAGTAAACATGGTTATATTTACTAATATATATGAATATATGGATATATGTTTAAATTTGTTATTTATTGTGAAAGACTGCTTCTATTAAAACCAGTCTTATCCAATTGCATGATTTGCAATGCCACTGAATAGAATGGAGAAATTTTATTGTTTTTTGAACAGTAAGTGTGTTTTTTTAATTATAAAATCAAGAAAAAGTTTAAGAAATCTGGAATTTCTTCTGGGCATCTTCAGCTATAGGTGGTCATTAGTCTGAACTGGTGAAAGACATCCTTTTATCTTTCAATGACAAGCTAACTAAAGGATTCTTCTGAGACTTTGATGTAGGGGCAAGACATTGGCAAACTGTATCTCCTGCTTTTCAAGCAGAAAATAGCCAAGAAGCAAATACCTTCAAATACCTTCACACACACAAAAGGCCATATTTGACAATGTAACTGTTTTGCTTCTGCACCCTGGGATTCTTCTTGGGATTTGATTTCAGTAAAGATAAATATTTTGTAAAGATGATAACTCCCTTTGCAGCCTGAGTAATGCACATTTACTAGCATATGAATCTAAGATACCGAGTTAGATTTTTGGCAGTGGGATTTATGAAACAATTTGCAATATGGTTTTTATCATCAGGTAGATATTCTGAATCAGATTCTTCTCCTTGACCTGGCTTCCTATGAGACATTTATAGCTTAGAGAGTTCCCATCTAGTGTACTTGACAGCTCCAATAGAAGGAATATTTTATTGTATGGTTTAAGCTGGTCAGCATTCTTACTATTTTTCTAAGGCCATCCAAAATTCTGTTAAGAGTTCAAGGACAGGTTTTTGGAAAGTATTCAGACTTCAATGGGAACAGAATTAACTGGGTGCAGGCTGCTTTTAGCAAACATTTATCTGAATCTCTGAGGGAAATGTATAATACATTTTATCCACAGAAAGGGTCTGCAGTTAGAACTAGTCACAGGGGTAAAATATCTCACATTTTACATTTTCTCACTTAGAGCAGGATTTCTTGCATTATAACTTGCATTGTTTAACCACTGGAGTCTCATTCCAGCTAGAGATTCAGGCTCCCTCTGTAGCTGGCAAAGGGAAGCCAACACTTCCAGCAAAGACAGTCTGAAAAGGTGGGATTAATCTTCTTCTGAGGGTCCCTGACTTTCTTCTCTGGCTACACAGAGTACTTGGATGACACACATGATTCTTAAGTAATTTTAATGCTAAAGTTACAGCTGAACGCTTAATTATTCACATACAGGTCTCAGGAATACCATTCCCATTAATCTATTTTTATATGTCCCAGGTTGCCCACTTCAGCAATAGTTGAAGGGTGGAGATTATAGAAGTCCCTTCATTTTGTACTGCACACAGAGCTTGAATTATTTTTCCACTGTTAAAGGTGTTCAGTATGAACAGTTCCGGGAACTAATTCATAGTAATGCCTGGAGTATTGTAATCTGCCCCACAGAAGGTAAAATAGGTCATTCTCATTAGAGTCGATATTTGTGCATTTAGTGTTCTCACTGCGTAATTGGGTCTTTCAAAAGGAAATATAAAATTAATATTATTTAAGCCATGGGAAAATTTGTATATTAATTCAATATCCTATAAATTTATGTCACTTAATTTCTTACTGTAAATGCATGGAAATAAAACCAGATGCCGCTCTTCAGCCCGTGGGATATCATGATCTGCAACTGCATGCCCTTCTGTTGCATGAGAAGGTAGTCTGATGGACTGTAATACAAGCCCCTCCTCAGACCACTTACTGTGGCTTCCTAATTGCATTGCTGTAACAACTATGGCACAAAAAGTCAAGAGAGGTAGGAGAGAAGTAGGTGTGACATCAAAGCTAATAATTTGTATTACACATGATGGCTACTCCTCTCTAATGACTGTATGGAGAGTCAGGCTCTGGTGGGCTTAATAGGTTAATTTTCCCAATTATAATATAGTGATTGTGAGACATCTATTTCAAAACTACTTGTCAGAGAAGTTGATTCAGTCTCATTATCTTTGGTTTGTGGTTATATAAGCAAAGCCAAACAAGGAGATTTTTTTCTGCATTATGTTGAATGGGGCAGCAACAGGTAGAGCTCACTTGCCTGAACCCACCCAAAGGAATCAAACCTTTATTCTGGCATACATGGGGGAAATTTCAAGAGTACTTCTCTTAAAATCATGGAGTGGTTTGTCCAGACTCACCATTAATTGAAGAAGAATGGAGCTGTGCTCTGGAAAGCTTTCCTTCTGGCATTTCTGTATTTACCCAATGAAAACCTTTCTTCTTATTAGAAATTTTACCTGAATATTGGAAAGAAAATACCCATTCAAAATATTACTTTAAAATAATAATTTAGGTGAATATTGCTGTTTGGTGCTTTGATAAGAGTCACAGAATTTATAAAGGCAGCTATTTAAGAATATTGTTTACTGATACTTGATGAACAAAGTGAATGACAGTTCTTCCTTTCACATCTCATTTAAACCTCCCCTGTAGTTTGCCTCACAGGGGACAAGCGTGCTTTAAAAATATCCTTACCTCAAAACAGCTTAAATTCTCTTGTCACATAAACTGTTTTAGAAATAGGCCTACCAAAATAATTGGTCCCACCAAGCCAATATAGAAGGGATCAGAAATGGTTAGTAGTTTGAAGTCATTTCTAAAAGGCAGAGCATATTCTCCAAATGAATTGCTAGACCTCAGTCAGCTCTTCCACAAAGGCCTGTCCTCTTAGTGGGCATGATTTCAGGAATGTATCTGAAAATATGTATCTTCTGTTGAAATTAAAAGTAAAAGGTTTACCTAAGTAGAATAGTTTACAGAGCCAGAGGCTAAACCATACAAGACTATGTATGGTCACTCACATTATGTGCAATGAAGAAGGGGAATGAAAATGATATGACAAAGGCCCACGTTTGCAGCCTGGAACATTGTCTAAATAGCAATGGACCAAATCTCCTTGTAATAGTTTTGGTTTTTTTTTCTGTGAGATTCAAAAGTACAACCCAGAGTTAAAGGATGTTAGGAACTTAACTTCTTACTTTCTGTCACTGGCATTTTTGCTTATTCCTGTTGTGACACCGATCCTACATTGGCATTGCTCCACACTGTGCTTCTGTCTCATATAGCACGCAGTTACTCACAGTTCTTGTCTGCAAGACTGAGCCTGCAGCAAGCTTTAAACCTGCCAGTAGAGCCACAAGAGCAAACATTTGTGGCAAGGCAGTGCTGTACCAAGAGTAGGAAGAGGTGATGGTGTAGACATCATTTGTAGGTCTGTTCACACCAGTTCTAGAAGCAAAGATCCATTTTCCTAGCCCTGTGTATTTGCCTATTTAGAAAGACTTTAATGTTAAAAATCATCACCAGCGTAAGAGTGAACGTTATCCAAAGTTCACCCCTAGGCCAGATGGATGAGTTAGCAGGAGGGGCTGGGTGAGGTCTGCAGCAGAGCACTCACTCCATGACTCTGAACTGCCATACAGATAATGGCATTTAACACTGTGCCTTACAATCAAACCCATAACCATCTCTCTCTTCAGTTTAGCTACATTACAACTAGACATCTAGAAAAAATAAAAGCAAGATTCACAAGACTCTGGAAATGTTCTGTAGAGTAGGTGCCAATCCTTTACTCAGCAGAAGGCCCTGGATCCCCAAACTGTTTTTGTTTAACTAGCAGGAATTTGTCGCACCACAGGAGCAAGCAAGCTTCTGTTTTTCAATCCCAATTAGGTTACAGAAGTTACCATCACGAAAAATAAACATTTTATCCTGAGACTGCTTCAGGGAATGGCAAAAGCTCATGAGCAATTATTTGATTATTATGACATGAGGGACATCTTTTTGCTCTGTAGGTAAAGAATAACTAATACAATGATGTTATCACTCATTTGAACCATTAAATACAGCCATAAAACAAGCAAACAAATAAATAACATTCATCAGCAAAATCACTGCCAGTAGTCTCAAACCTAAGTGTGTGATGGTATCACTTTTCCAGGGGAGTTATAAGATTTTTAATCTTTTCTCAGAGTGAATTTTAGTAGTGATTAACTAAGCTTAAGGACAGTGTTTCAGCAACTTGATTTTGATTTCTGGGTAGACTCTGAGTGACAAGAAAAAAATTACACCCTTATCAGCCCACCAGACACTATTTTGGCCACTAAAACTAAAAACCTAGCTAATTCATTCAGTGAAACACATACACACAATTGATACACGTTTTTAAAAGACAGTCCATCAGATGGAACTATGAAATAGTCATTGCTTTTCACTAAAATCTTTAGATACAGTTACATCTCCCAAGCTAGGTTTATATTATAATTTTATAATTATATATATTATGTATTATATATTTTATATATATTATATATAAAATATATAACATAATATATAGTATAATTATATAATAATTTTATAATTACATATAGAAGACGACTGGTGTAGGGTAAGATGCACTAACACATAGTATATGTGAAGAGGATTTATATAGCAGAATAGCTGGTGTGGTAAATCAGAGACATGAGGAGAAGAGGATACTGTGGTCTTTAGTCTGGTCCATGGACTGGATGCCTAGATGTAGCTGGAGCTTTGTAGAGGGGGCAGAGGAACCTTCAGGTTCAGTTTTAGGCTGAAGGACTCAAGGAACCACCCTGTGATGTGACCCACAGCACAATAAGTGGGGGCAAACGGGGCATTTGCTAAATTGCTAGATGTGTGTGAGCTATACTAATATTTAGCTCCCAAGAAGAAAAGAAAACCCAACATAATTTATCATATTATTTGTAAAAACAATGTACCAAAGTACAAAATTAGCTCATCATAGGAAGACTTCTAATCTGAGTAATAATACAGACCCTGGAAATTAATCTTTTATTTTTATTTCAGCAAATTCATGTAATGAGACGTAGTCAATTTTATTCATTTACTGCTAATATAAATAACAGGAAAAAACTGTACTTGCAATTTGTGTTTTGATTTGAGTTAAAAACCCGCAGATATAAACCTTGCTGAGATCAACAGTAGCAAAGATATAGTAAGGATTTGGTGTGTCAACATTTTAATACTCTTTAAAACTGATTATTCTATTCATTAAAATTTTGTGTGTTACTCACGTAACTCACTGAAGCAGGATTTGCTGTGAAGCATGTGATGGAAGAGCTTGCACAAAGATTGCTCTGCAGGAGGCACATTCTGGCAGGTACACTCCACACGCAGCATCGTGCCCCAGTTGCTGATGTAGGCTCCTTTGCAGTCAACATTTGCAGAACAGGGCATGTCATCCTTGATTAAAGTTTCAAGACAATCTTCATCATCGTAGCATTTTTTTGTCACGTGTCTCCAACACTTTGACCAAAAAGCTGTGTATTTTTTCCTGGTGGAAAAAACCCAGAAGTATACCATGACAGTTTAAGAACTCTGTGTTTTCACAAAAAGACATTTAATAATGATCATGAAAAGAGAGTATTTCCAAGGTACCCCTTTAGCCTTAAAAAATCACAATATTCAGTGATATCTGGCCTAAATTCTGCTCTGATTTGCACCGAATTGGTTTGAGTGAAATCTGCAAAATTGTAATTTGAGGAAAAACTTGGTTTTACTGAAAAATTTTTTGAGAAAAAGCAACTGCACTTCTAACCAGCACCTGTGGAGGTTTTCCCAGGGTTCAGCAAAAAATCAGAGTGAATACCAACAGTCTCGGATCCTTGGAAAAGAAATGCAGCTAGAGGAATTAGACCAGTCATCACAACGAAACCACACTAGGTTCTGTTCTAGTGGGCCAGTTTGCTGGGCAGCATGAAGGAAGAATGAATATTCCACTTATTTTACATAAAATAATCTACACCCAATGCCAATCCCTCCTCCCCCCAAGTGCTAACACAATACAAAATGTCCAAGGCTCAGGAAAAATTAGAAGTAATTCTGTTGAACTTAAAGATTGATAGCGGAGATTAGTTATGAGAAGAATTAACTTTTTTTCCCAGCTCAATAATCTCAAATTATTTCAGTTTGCTAATCTTAGGATATAATAAAATTGGCCTTTAATGCACTATGAATGATAATAGAAAACATCTGTTAAAAGTTAACTGAGAAATCTGTAGATATCAATTAGAAACCAATTTATCACCTCCATTAAATGTTAGGGAATGATAAAAGTAAGCTGTTTTACATTGTACATTAATATATTAAAACATCTTTTCCTCAATCATAAAATTAGGTTATTAATTTACCGTTGATATTGTGTAGCTGTTACAAGCAAGTCACATGGAAAAGCATGGGCTGTTACAACACTGACAAGGACATTATTGTAAATATTTTCATTATACAATCAAAGGTTTCAAAGCAGATGCCACCTCTGTGCTAATGGAATTATTTTCATTCACCTCCTGATTTACAGATATGGCTAGTCATGATTCATAGACTAATTTTGGTAATTATATCCACTTACTGTCAGTGCCAGGAAACATTAATGTTCCCAAAATGATGGGTAATTCAGCAAGTCTCCATTATGATATTACATGTGTACACATGCACATGCAAAGATATACATCTGTAGCCCAATCCTTCTTGACATAAAAAGGGGCAATTCCCACTGATGTCAGTGTGAATGGCCTGCACAGAACTAAAACCGTCTCTTGGCCTCTGGGTTTGTTGACTGAAGGTTAATTAGAGCGCAGCTTCGAGGTAAGATTCAGGCCTAATCCACAAGGGAACTGGTGACTACACTGAAAAACAAAGCGGGCCAATTGATCATCCACAAATGGTGGCAATTATGTAGAACTACTAACACAGACTAATCCTGTCTCATGTTTTCTACAAATAAAGTCAAATCTGACAACTGCATTATTCTCATGAGTTTGGTGATCTGTGCATGTTTCAGGGCAGCTTTTTTCAAATATCGGTATGCTTGAGATGAAAAGGATAAAAAAAAAAATTTGGGCAGGCCAAGTTGGTTGTATGGCCATTGGGTACAAAGGTTCAGACTCTGCAGTAGAAGAAGCAATTACTTAAACCAAACAAACTTTGTCTCGTCCACTGCACATTTTGTGCAAACTGCTAGAAGGCAAAGGTGCAGGCTGGCAGGTGCTATCTGAAGAAAGTGGTAATGAAAATACGCAATGGCATAGTTTGTCCAGCAGAAATGCAGTTAAGCATCATGAAACAGGCTAAGAAAAGCCTGCGCTAGATTCCAGATCTTTCTGGAAATTAAATTTTTCAGTTTACTTGTGGAATTACTTGTGGCATTACCACAGTTGATGCAGACGTCTGTGAAGAAGTCAAACACAAGTGATGATACACAGTACAGTGCAGAATATAATTTTGTTGTAGATGAGATATATGACATATATGTAAACGTTGTTTACCAAATCATTATTCAAAAACACATTACTGGGCAAAATCTTTCTTCTACTTACCTGCACAATTCATTCTCTTCACACATGTGGATTACATTCAGACACGATGGGGTTGGAACTGCAGTAACTGCACAGGGCTTGCCATGAAGAAGTTCTTTGGCTCTGTGACAGGATTCATCAGGCTGGGTGCAATCACAAAACGTCATCATTTGGGCAACTTCAAAAGGCATGTTTTGATAGAAGAACCTCATGGCTGTTTGACATTCTTCCATGTTGCATTTCTTATTTACTGAGCAAACTTTAAGGTACAGGGACAACTGTTTGTTACATACTTCATCTTCAACACACTCCTTGTTCATTTCCAAACAGGTTCTGTTTGCTCTGTATGCTAAAAAGAATAACAGTTTTTAAAAGAAAGTAAGAAGAAAACCGTTCTCAAGTGATGATTGTTAGTTGATGATGCCTGCAACATTCCCATTAAAAACAAGTTTGACTCCCAAAAACTCTGGTCCAGCTCTTCCAGCATTGCCCCTTTTAAGCCCATTTTGTGATCTTCATACTTCTCCCTTCCACTGCTTGGCCCTCATAAGCAACCCTCCTGCAAGTTTCTGCCCCTGCCAGATAAATAAGGGGGAAGAAAGTGAAAACTAGCAAGATGGAAACTTCTTCATGGTAACAGTTCCTGGAAGCTAGTGGCTAGCAGGTACCTGAAACCACTGAGAACTCCAGCAAGCAGTCTTGTGCTAGGCTGTGTACTAAGTAAAGGAGAAGAGACTGTAAATGACATTTCTGTGCTTTTAAAGCTAGTTTAGGTATTTCTAGCCTATGCCATACACGTTCCAAAAAGATCTAGGAAATTCTGACTCTAAAATGTTTATGAGATAAGATTTGCCTCTGTAAATTTAACGGGGTCAGGATTGTTTCCTGACATTTTTAGATTCTTACCTACCCAGTAGCTTCACTGAAAATATGTTGGACCTATTGAGTCACTGCTCTTCAGTAATTTGAATGAAAACTATTCATTTTAATCTCAAGATACATTGTACACTATCTGAACACAGAACTAAAGTGAGTTATTAGGATTCATAAGTAAGTTCACACTTACCTTGTTTGGAGAGAGCAGATAAACTCCATTGTAATTTTGTTTCTGTACTAATACTGTCTAGAAAAAAAAAAGGCATAAGTGATAAATAATGTCTTGACTTACTTTTTAACTTTAAAGCATTGGCTGTGTTGATGGCATAGTGCCAGTAGTAGAAATGGACAAGAATCAAATGAATTAACTTGACCAAATAGGACCTGTCAGCTTGTTAACAAACTCTAAGATAATTTTTATGCATATTTATAATTTTGGGGGGTGAAAGCACAGTTTATCAATGGCTGCTGATAACATTCTCCACACAATTATAGATCCTGTGAGTTGAAGAAGAGTTCTTAGAACTGCTCAGCACAGCATAAAATCAGATTTCTTGTGAATAAATGAAGGCCAGAGGCATGAACTAATGATGGGGTCAGCAGTGCACCCAGTTTTCAAGGTCAACTAACTGCTTGTCATGATCTAAAGTCAAGGCAAGCAGACAATTCTTGTTACTAGAAAATTATTGTTATTGGTCTTATATTGTTTCTAGTTATAGTGGCATACTAAAAGGAAATTATTTGGATAAGACTGTATCAAATAAACACATTGAAGGACAATAATATTTGCACTCAGGCTATGATTTTACTATCAAATTACTCATTTGCATCTAAATAAGCTCTTAAAACTGTCCTGTTTCCAATGTTAAACTGCAAATAATTAAGAAAAAAAATTTCACAGACTTACGCACACTACTGTTATGTATGAAAGCATTCAGACTGCTGCAATACCACTAACCTGTGTCGGTGTCCTGATTTTTCTCATTATCAACATCATCATCATCATCGTCATTTTCACTAGCTGCTGAAGCCTGGCTCTCTTGAGAGTATTGTAAACAAGCGTTGTTAAATATTCCCTTCCATATTTTAATGCATCTCATCTGAAGTGGTTCTGAGCACTTGCACTCTCCCAGCACAGTTTTTCTCAGTTCTTTCCATGCTGACACACACTCCTGGTTGACCATCGGGAGCCTGCATTTTGCCACATCTGCCTGGCATGCTCGCTGGAAGCTCTTATACACTAAAAAGCAGTAAGGGTCCTCTCGACAGCGTTGTTTTGCAATACTGCAGTCGTTCTCTAATTCTTCTGGGTGTCTTTGGTCTTTGGTGTTTCTGTGTTGCCTAAAACTCAGCTCAGTATCTGATCTTGAGGAAGTTTCCAAATGTTCTGTACAAATAGGTACAGAGATGTAAATCAAATGGAAGATGGAGTATCATCACTGGTCATCTCAAAACAAACTCAGGAAAAGGACAATTTTCTTAATGCAACAAAATGAATGAAACAGCTCTAGTTTCATTCTGAGCTGTAAGTAAATACATAATTTCAGAGCCTTGCAGACTAATGAATCTTACTGTGATTCTTAATGTGATTCTTACTGTGAATCTTAATGAATGCTTACTGTGTCCTGATAGCTGTATAATACAGTCTACTTTAACAATTCAGCTGCTGACAGTAATACAAGAAACCCTCACTAAAATCATATCTAAAGGGGTCAATCTCACATAGTTTTAACCACCTACAGATTGGACATATCATGGATTATAGTATTAATTGAATACGTAATTTGTAAAGAGAGAATGGCAATTCCAGAAGATGGTTCATTCATTATCTAAACCAGGCATTTAAGTTAGACAGGGATAATTACTCCTGAAAGTATCTACCAACACCATAAAATATCATCTGTAGGTAAAACCTATACTAGTGTAAGTCCATGCAGACTTTTTGCTATACTGGTGAGAAATGTAATCTCAATCAGAAAAAAAATATAAAATTACTTAATTTTGCTAGAAGCAAAAGCAACTGTTCCAGTGACATCAACATCAGGCTTCAGATACCTACTCTTCTTATTTTGGGCATGGAGTAAGAGATCAGAATGTTATTATTTCCTCTGCTATAAAGCCATATATTATACTACTTTACGATGCACACTGGTTGGTGCCAACAGGGAGTGATGGATCAATGCCAGGAACCAACCTCTGGGCTTGCTTTTCAGACTCATTTGCTGACTGATTTTACCTCTCTTATGTCAGCTTTGCTAATTAGTCCAGGAGACCCTGGATCAGAAACTGCAAGCCTTTCATACATCAAGTAATTCCCAGTTACAGATATAGACTTTCTGAAGGGAAAAGAGTTCTCAGAATAATAAACACCCCCCCCCCCCCAATAATAAAGGAGCTGGGCCCATTGATCACAACAGAATTTTTAAAAGGATGCATTTTATATATTGTGTACAGCTTTATGAAGGTAGTAACTGTTCCCCACATTCAGTAACCTCTCCTAGATGTATGAAGATACTCCTGTAACACAATGTGACACAAGTGCACAACTGTGTGTCCCCATTCACTCACACTTCCATTCACAAGGTGGCTGGATCTGCCTCTCTACACGTAACGTAGATCCAGTGGCACTCAAACCTCCTTGGGCATGGGTAGCTCTCAATGCACATTGTGTTTTCTTTCTTGCTTTCCACTGGACTGAGCAAGAGCTTTAGAAACCATTTGAATTTCTCACATGCATTTTATTGTCTTTGCTTATGTTAAAGCAGATGTGGCATTGCTTTCGTATGCATGTTGGAGTGTGAATATCGTAGAAAAGACAAAACTAAATTTTGGGGAAATTATTAGATCTAAGAAATGTGTGAAGAAACTTGAATCCAGTTAAAATGAAGGTTACAAAAATGTATATTTCTTTTTGCTCTTTGTAATTAAAATTTTATGTTGTTACCTTTATTAATGCTGCATTGTTTCCCAAGCAAAGTCATGATGCTACAAAAATCACCCATGGTGCAGACACAGTTTTTTTAAATTCTGGGTATTTATCAGCCAGGACCTGGTTAAATCTATTACATCCAATAGCATCTTCTGCCTTGCATCTATTACCTAGAACTCACCGTTAAAATTATGATGTTGTTAATGTTTATGGTTACATAAACATGGTTGTTTGAAGCACAAAAATAATGGTTTTTTTCCAAGAGAAGATGGTTTGAAGTTAGCTTTGTTTGAAAACTTGTCATAATTTACAAATTTTAAATAAAATTTAGAGTGATATAATAAAGTTGTGGGTACGATATTGCCGCCTTTTATTTGATCTGACCCATTGCCAGAATGTCTATTCTCATTTCCAAAGTACACAAACCCTTGAACCCTTACCTTTTATTCTAGGTAGATGAGACACAGAGACCAAACTAAAAAGATGCACAGGAGCTGAGGGGCACATTCTGGACTGAGGCACTGAGACACTCATCTTGTTCCTGTGTAGAAATTTGGTTGCTGGTACAGGAACAGGAACTCACAGTGTGGGCCAGGTGAAGGTACTGCCATGTAACAGAGTAAGAGAAAGGGACGAAGGAGGGCAGGCACAGCCCCATGGTAATGGTGATGCTAACCCCATGCTGAGAGTTGTCATCTCTGCTTCAGATCCCTCATGTGAGGACTGCACGAGCCTACAAATGTCTGGCTGTTTGGATATACCCTCGGACTGCTACCTTAAAGAGCAACTTCACTGCCTAAGTTTTGCAATGACAACAAATCTGAAGGAGTCCAAGAATATTCTGATTCTTAAGTTTTTGTATAATAACAATAAAAGAGAAGTTAAAGTAAAATGCAGAATCCTTAGTTTGTCTGTCCAGTTTCAAGCCTGTTGCTTGCATGTGCACTTGGACTCAATGACCCACTCACACAGGCTGTCAGGTCGTGTTTTCCTTGTATGTGTAGTAAAAATAAAGAAAGCGTACTAGTTTGTAAATCTACGAAGGTATATCAATCAGCCCTCTACTTTATGGACTAAAAGATTTCCAACGTATTTCATTATGTATTATTGCTTAGGAAAGTTAGAAGTTACTTAAGAAAGTTACATAAGCAGCAGTTTAATACCATTTAAGAAAGTTTTATTTTGTGAAAGCCATGGTCTGCCTTGACAAAACAGGTATGCAGGGCCCCAAACCAGCACATTTCCTCTCTTCACTTCATAGATATTAAGTATCTCACAATATATAAGATAAGGAGTATGTGGCTCACAAGATCCAGGCTGGTCATGAGGCAGCATGAGGATCATATTTTAATCTGCTAAGCGCTTATGCTATTGTCTCTGCCCTGCCCACGGTGATGTCTGGCTTCCTGCCCTGCTGCTTCCCTGGTGACTAGTGTGGAGCAGCAGAGACCATGTAGTAAAAGTGCAAAGCTAGCAGCTGTGTGTCAAGCTTTAATGCGATTAGAGTTTTAGTGTTATTTATATGTTATTTATATGTTATTTATATATATGTTATTTAAATAGTAGCAGAAGGCAGTCCAGGTGAAGACCTGTAGGAGGAAACAGGGCATTTTGCCTGTACCTGAAGAAATGAGTTACCAGCTATTCCAGAGCGCGCATCTCTACCCCGCCACCCCCAAAATCCTTTTTCAAACAGTGTCTGTGTTGCCCTTTCTCTAGTTGCTGTTGCTGACTATGGAGGGTTTGAGGATGTATTAAAACATGCACTGCTACAGGGGATGTCGCAGCCCAGCAAGAGCTGCAGTCCCCAGCCTCTGCTCCCACTTCACCTCTTGTATCAGCAAAGGCGGAGGTGATGGTGGCTGGGCTTGCCTGTACCTCTCCAACTCCATCTCAACTTACCTTTAGAAGTAGCGCATGACCCTGACCCTTAGCCCTCACATTTCTTTCTTTCTCCAGTAGCCAAGCAGTTCAGGAGATCTACTGAAGGCCAGAGGCATACAACACTCTCTGACCATAAGAGCAGGGTGGGAAATATATTATGATATGGGAACTATGGAGGCTTATGGAGGTGGGTGGGTGGATATTCTACTCCATATTTTATCAAGTGAGTAAGGGATAATAAAAGCATTGCAGGAGACAGTTTCAGGAGGACAAATTCCAGGGGTAGAAAAAGAGCAAGAAAGGAAATGAGGGGCTTGTGTAAAAGTTAGCTAATTTACAAAATTTGTGACTGTCTTCTTCAGGTTACTGAGGACACTTCAAGGGTGGAGGTGAGCAGAGGTAGGGCAATAAGAAACACAAATCCCGGTATATTTTATGTAGATCCCCAGCTATGTGAGTTGTGGTGAGGGGTCAGGAGCAGGGGCTGTGCCCAGGGTGGCCCTGTGTGCTGTGCGTGCTCCACGGTGAATCACAGCGGCTGACAGCCCGGGGCTGGGAGGCAGTCTGTGGGGCTACGAACATACACAAGGCACAGACAGAATCAGGAAGCACATCAGATTTATGGCGTTCCCTTGCCTGGCCTCTTGAAAGCTGTATAGAAACAACCTGTTATCAGTATTGGTCTGTTTGTACACTGTGTTGATTCAGCTGTGATGAACAGCAGCAAATATTTTATTGCTGGTTTTCAATTACTGTTGTTTTACCATTGATTAAGTATATGTAATATATTTTAGCCTATACATATGCTTCCAAGGCATTTACAAAAAATGATCCCTGACCTAATGCTTAGCAGCCATTATTCATAAATTGATTTATTTGTATGTACTATAATTTATGTACATGAGACCACTGATAGAAGCATGACAGAGTAGAAAGTGGCACTTCCAGAGTGATAATTTCTGTTCGGGCACAGTCAGCTCTTCAGTCATCTCAGAGGGAATTGCACCTGCAGACTGCTGAGGAAAGTACTGGGTTTTCCCCTCCAGGGCTGGTGAGACCCCATGTCCAGTGCTGGATGCCTGAGGATGAGAGGGACATGGACATAGGGGAGCGGCTCCTGCAAAGTGCCACGGATGTGATTAATGGGCCAGAGCATCTGTTCTACAACGAAAGGCTGAGAGAGCTGGGGTTGTTTAGCCTGGAGAAGAGAAGGCTCAGGGGCGGTCCAGCACACATAACCCGTGTGTATAAATGCCTGATGGGAGGGGAGTGCATAAGGCAGGGACAGGCTCCTTAGTGGTACCCAGTGACAGGACAAGAGGAACAAACTGGAAAAAAAGAAGTTCCACTTGAACGCCAGAAAAAACTTCTCTAGTATGATGGTGGCCTAACAGCAGAAGAGGTTGCTCAGAGGGGTTTTGGTGCCTCCATCATTGGATATATCCAAAATCCAACTGGGCACAGCCCTGGGAGACAGCCTGCAGTTTACCCTGCCTGAGCAGGGGGATTGGACTGGGTCTCCAGAGGTCCCTTCCAACCTCAAAGAAACTGTTATTCTAAGAAAAATAAACTTCCAAATCTAATTAAAAATATGATTTCTTAATATATAGGTGATCTGAGGGGTTTTTTTTGGTTTGGTGGGTTTTTTTGTTGTTTGTTGGGGGTTTGTTTGTCTGTTTGTTTTTTAACCCAGATGTTTCTAGTTCTGAAAAATTAAGAAAATATATACTCGCAGTTAAATTAGAGCTCAGAAATTTCTGTTGTTTTCAGTGAAATAAAGGAAGAAAAAACCCCAGAAAATCCCGAACTTTAAAATATTCATTGTGCAGTGCTGAAACTTCTTTGACATTTTCAAAGTGAAAAGTTCTGATTCCATCAAAATGAAACAGTCTTTTCCATTCTGGCCTGCAAGCTAACTCATAGATATTTTCAACCACCCTCCCTGCCCCCCTCCGCCCCGCCCCCCCCCCCCCCCCCCCCCGCCGTATCTTGACACAAAACAGGAAGTGGAAGAAGGATTGGACTCAGAGGACTCTAAAAATGCTGCTCTAGTAGTAGAGGAGCAGTGATGGACAGTTTGACAGAGAAAGGAGTGACTTAGGCTGTCATCTGGAGGGTGTTACCAGACCTGCTCTGAGGAACAGAAGATGGAGGTCTTGATAACGCACACATTTAGCTTGGACGTTGCAGCCCAAGGGAGTGAGTTATTGAACTTACATCACAGAGTAGGAGCGTAATTATATTTTGTAGACAGGTTTTTAATAAAGAAACTATCAAAAGGAATATTTTCCCATTGCCTATTGCCTTCAACTAACACATTTGTGCTCAGCACTGAAGGGCCTTTCTGTTCCTACAGCTCATCTATGAAGTTTTTAGTCTTGCACATGCAGAGTACTCCTGACGGACAGCATAACATCACTCTTAGTAAAAATGCTGCTGTTAGGTTTTCTGTCACTGTTTCTGTGAGCTCCCTGAGAGGTACCATCAGCTGTCTGACTGTGGGTTTACAGCCTCTGGGTCACAGCATCTAATCAGCACATTTAGAATAATTTGTCCTAGACCCAACACAGTATGTGAGTGCCTTGCAATGCTGGAGGGTCCTTGCCAAAAGCTATCATCCTAAGGAAATATACAGACGCAGAACCAAACAAGCCATCGCAAGAATTTATTTTCTGAAGGTTTCTCTGGTCCAGTTACAAGTACCATTAATATCAGTGAATAACCACAGAGGACAATAAGCGAGGGAAATGGCATGTTATGGGACAATGCAATAAATCCAAAGGGGAGACCACAGAAGTCATCATGCTGGCTACAGGGTGTGACGCAGAACAGGCTACAGTACAAATCCTGATCTTTATGTCAAGTAGCCTCAGTGCTAACGCCTTTGTGAATGATGTGAGAGAAGCAAATTCTATTTCTGATTTGGGGAGGAGGTTTGGTTCTAGAAACCTCATCTTTAGGTCACTGTCTTGAGCCTGAAAGTATTACATATTCAAATACTTTTTTTCAAACAGCAGCCATATCTTTTGAAACTGTTCCACTTCACATAAATATTTTAAAATGCAATAGAACATGAGCTGAAACCCAGTTCCTTTGGGGGCAGTTGTAACCATTAGGTTATCATGTATTTTTCATTTACTCTGTCTGTTCTTAAAAGTATTCTTAAAGTTCTTAAAAGTATCTGCAAAGCAGATACACATCTTGAACAGGACACACTAAGAAGGACTCCTCAGAGAATTTTCTGCTCTAATTATTTTAAATACTGCTCTTGTGACTTGGGATGCTTGGGTTCCAATCTCTGCAACAAATCAGACAGAGGCCTTCAGGTAGTTCACACTGCAGGTGAACATTCTAGCAATGGGTTATTGACCACAAAGTCAGGCAGTATCTTCTGCTGCCTGGCTTCCAACACAGACCAAACATCAAACTGGGTCCTGGCATCAAGACAGGCAGAGGGACTTTTACTTTATCAACCTGCTGCAGCTGAGGCTCAGAACAGATTATGGCATCAGGACCATGACATGGCTGGGTTTGTTTAAACGAAGTCAATATAAAGAGAAGGGAGGTTTCCATGGAGATATAGATACCTCTGATTCCCACTGACAGAGAACCTGCCTTATGGAATTAAGTTGTTAGAAATGGCAGCTATGTACCTAAATAACCTTGGCTGCATCTATGAACAGGACCAAGGCATGGGCTAGGCTAATGGCAAGTGACTGTGTCTATACTGCTGCATTTTTTACATGGTGTGTGGTCTGGACCAAGCCTGTGAAGGTGGCGTGGGCCTGGAGTCACCCCCAAAAGGCAGTTTTGTGCAGCCAGCATGGAGGTAAGACAATTCAGTTATATGGATTAATGCTGCCCCATGACAGTTGATCTCAGGGACAGAAAATAGTCTGTCCATTTATATACTACTGATGTAGCCTTGACAGATCAATTGATCAATTGATCAGTCAACAAAGGATTCATTACTAGCTTGGTCTATTGACACCACCCCACTGCACTGCCACTCTTCTCCCTTTCATATTCACAGCACCTGGCAACTCGGTAATTAACAGCAAGGTCTTGGAGGGATCTAAAGAAAGAGAGAAATGGTGACCGATACCCAAGCTTTGTTCAAGAATTTAACTGGCCTTCAGAGAAAGGAGCATTTTCACCTGAATGACAACAGAGATTAGGATGAGTTTCAGGTAAAACTTACAACATCTGGTCTTCCCCCACTTGAAACATACCTTACTTGGAAATGATGCACAAAGCATTGGAAGCGGAATAAACAGAGACAGAGATTGATTTCCTGCTTTCATTTATGTGAGAATGTGAGAATTCAAGGAGGCTTAGTCACATCATAACCCACACTTTATTGTACCATCACTCCCTGCAAGTGAATCACTCTGACGTGTAGGTACTATTCACTGAATAAATACAGTGTGCCTCCCTATAATGCAGCTTTCTTTGAGGCATGCTTAATTTGATTTGTTTCTTATTCTAATACAATATTTTAAAATTACTCTAAGTTTTTACTACGTAGTTTTGGGTATCATTCGAGATCATAGGATCATAGAATCATAGAATTGTTTGTGTTGGAAGGGATATTAAAGATCATCTAGTTCCAAACCCCCTGCCATGGGCAGGGACACCTTCCACTAGACCAGGTTGCTCAAAGCTCCATCCAGCCTGGCCTCGAACACTTCCAGGTAGGGGGCAGATCAACTCCTCTAGGTTATGGAAAACAAGGTTGGAAATTCTTTCCAGCTGCATGCTGTCTTTGTTTAACAGGATCCCACAAAAACATAATTTCTGCTGAATTCAGACTTCTGAGTTGATTCAGACTGACTTTGTTCATAGTTCAAAAATTTCTTTTATCAACTTACTGAAGAGACAGTGTGACTGCTACTGAGAATAGTATTGGCCCTTGTCAAGGATTTCAGAAGTTGACTGTCTTTTGCCAACATTTTCTCTTTGAACTCTCCATGACTTAGTTCAGTTACCACAGCAATATTATGATAAATTCTGAATATGCAAACATTCAGACACTCAAAATAAAGCTGCATACAGCATACAGAATTACCTGAAATATTGCAGACATCTTCAACAACATTCCAGACACTCTGACATCCGTTTGCAGCATTTATACATTGCTCCCTCAAGTGCAGACAGTCAGTAGTCTGGCCAGTAGATATACTTGTGAAGTACATGAACAACACTGTAAAAACAGAATATAACAACTATTTAATACAACAGATATTGTACTGACCTTTTTCATTTACACTTAGATTATAACAATATAATTTACTATGGTTTATCTATAGATTCAAATTTTCTACCAAGTTACTTTTTAACAGAATAAAACATTTCCTCGGTTTCATAACTGGAAAATTAAATTTTAATTTTAAATTTTCAGAGTTGCAGTATGGCATATTTTGTATTGTTTTTACCCCAGTCTTATAACATCAACCATAGCTATATATGACATCAGTCCATAGATATATAGAAATGACTGCAGTTCTAAGATCCGTAATAAATTACAAAAAGGAAGACAGTATAAAATTCAGAGGAAACAGCATTTTATTTGGACTGCAATTTCATCAAGCTAGACACTACACAGGAATTCCTAGGAATACACCATGTGAAAGATATTTGACAGCTACACAACTGTTAGATAATAAATATGATTTTATTTCTTAATACAGTACTCTTAAGCCTCTTCAGTTTTGCTTCACAGATGCATCATTTTGTGAAAGCAACCCCCACATTTATGTCTTTACCTGCTTCCCTGAGTGCACTGAACCTAATGGCCATGTTAATTGCATAAAAAAGTTCTGAAACTGAAGACTGATATGGAGGTTTTAAAGTAAGGAATTTTAAATCAGCATCACCTCTGGTTTATCAGTAGAAAATTTAATTGCCCTGCTAAGACAAACCATTTGGGGTTTAGCTTTTTCATCAGCATTCCCATGGTAACACAGCCTCCAATTTGTAACCATGTGTCTTAATTTTCTATAAAATTAAGTTTCAGACACTGATTTCAGGCCTTATCAAACTAGCTGCTGAACATCTGATGGGAGTGTTTTCTTTAGGTATTGAAGGACACAGAATCTCCCAGGCCAAGTCTCCTTTTTTCCTTTATGTTCATGTAAGTTCATATGGCATTTGAGGAATTTCCATCACTGCTTAATTCTTTAAACATCATTTGCAAGAGGCATGGAATATTTCCCCAGGACTTTTCCAGACCCCATCTAGAGAAATGAAATGTTTCAAATTATACCTTTGAGAAAACAGAAATTATTTATCAAATATCACTTTTAATAATCCTAGAGAGCCACTACTGTTTGGAGGTGATGCCATCCCTTCTGGAAATCATGCTTACCTGTGATATAATAGTGCTACCATAGGGAACAGTTTCTGGATGCATGTTGGTAAAGGTGAAGCAACATTTAATACTTTATAACTGACAGGTGCAATAGCATCTAGTGTGCCTACAAGACTCAGGAGAGGCCACATGTGCTTACTCTAGCTGGTGCTAATCCTTCACCACTTGCACATATTGCTGCCAGTTCTCAGATCTGTGCAGGGATGGTTGCGATTTCAGTGATTTCCAGCCTGAAACACCCTTAGGCCGTGTCTGCCGGTCAGCCTGGAAGACCTGGAAGTAGAAATGGCTCCTGCCACTTGACATTGGGGAATGTGCAGCTGGCCCATCCATAGGGACAATTTTGGCTCATTATTTTAGTCCCAAGACTGTCTCCAAAAGTTCTTTCTAACTGTGAAATTGCTTACTATTTATTCAGATGACAAGGGAAAAAAAAAAAGTTTTCAAATACTTTATGAGTGAAAATTAATGTATATATATATAGAAAATTACAAACCCAGGATCTTTTTAAGAAAAGGTATTTTGCTGTATGACCATTTACCTGTTTTGTAGGTACTAACACAATGGAAGATTTACACATTTGATTAGGATCCGTGCTACTAAGAGTCTGTGCTGTCGTCCCATCCCTGTCCCCTCCCGTATGTCCCCCCATTAAGACAGCTATTGAGAACCACTGACTGAAAACTAATAAAGTAAATCGATTGATAAGACAATTAGCAGTTCCTGCTCCTTTGTAAGGATTATGTCAGAGCATGTTTATTTCTAACCCACCTGGAAACTGTGCCCACAAAAAGGAGGATATGCTTTTGCAAAGTAAAGAGCTGAGTGGCATAATCTGTGATTGAAGCTAATTCAATCTAAGAAAGGATTTCTCTACATCTACATATTATGGATGGGTCTTCTGTTTTCTCAGCAAGACATGGGGGCATACTGTCACAAGCATACATGAAACAAACTGGCCTATATGATTTTAGAATCTAGTGCACTGTAGCTTTTGTAATTGCTTAAACTGATCGTTACTACTTTAGCCATTCACTTTAGCTATTTGCTCTAGTGTATGGAGTATTAAGCAACTATTTTCTACTTAGAAGAGTTCAGGCCACTGAAGAGTTAGTTTGTAGCTAAAACTTTTAAAGACATCCATTTTGACATGAAGACACATAAATTTAGATTTCTACAGGAGTCTGTATTTTTGCGCAAGTGTCTACTGAGTCACTGGGTAGGTGTAAGATTCCCGGTTCTGGAGAATTTGGTGTCTAAAATGGAAAGAAACAAAGGACATTTCAGCATCTTCATTTTGCAGATTGGAAACTGAGGAACAGAGAAATTGCAGTCTCTCCCAAGATTTCAGAATTATTGCCTGGCAGATAATACTGAATCATGGGAAACGAAGCTGTGGTTGCTATCCAACAGCCAGAGCAGCAAGACAGCTAGCTCCAAAGGGGAAAGGCAAACTGTAGTCGAATATAGTTGAAAAGTGATAAAGAACAGCTTTGTTCTAACAAAACCTAGGGCAGAACTACCTGCAGCGGGAGATGAGTTTAGAGTAGCGGGGTGTTAAAAAGCGAGGCAGCACATCTACAAAATGTAGAGAGGGGAAAAGGAGAATAAAGGAAATTAAAATATACTCGTCTTATTGTATTCTTTCCCACGAAATCCTTCTACAGCACATTTGTTTATTTTCCCTTTTCCTCTGTTCGGACCCGAAGGGAAATGTCAATGGCCCCCGGTGTGGCGCTGCCGCCACCGACCGCTTCCCACTTAGCAAACAGGTGGCTGTTTATTTAGACCAGGCATCCCGCCCGAGGGTCTCCTCGCCGACCCAGCTTCTCACCGCCGGGGGTCCTGCTGCCCTGCCTTACCTCCCTGCCTTACCTCCCTGCCTTACCTCCCTGCCTTCCCTACCTCCTGCCCTACCTCCTGCCCTACCTCCCTGCCCTACCTCCTGCCCTACCTCCCTGCAGACACGCTGCCCGCAGCCGGGCTGCAGGGCCCGGGGGGCGTCGCACCGCGGTAGGACCCCCCGGCAGGTACCTGTCCGCCCCCGCCCGGAGGCGCCCCGGCGGAAGGAGCAAGGGGTGCAGCTGTCCGGGAGGCCCACGGAGAGGGGAGGCCGGGAGGCGCGGGGCGCCGCCGGCGTCCCGGCGAGGCTGGGGGCTGCCTCCCTCCCCGCCTCCCCCGGCACTTACCGAGGCCGAGGAGCGCGGCCATGGCCGGCGGCGGGCGGCTGCTGCTCCGCGCCGAGCGGGTTGCGCCGGGCGGCAGGTGCCGGTGCGGCCCCGCCCCTTCAGCACCCGCCGCGGGGACAGCGCCCCGCCCGGCCGGCCCCCCGGACCCCGGCCCCCCCGGCCCCCGCCCCCCCCAAACCCCCGGCCCCCCGGCCCCCCCCAGCCTCCGGACCCCCGGTCCCCCGGACCCCCGGCCCCCGGCCCCCCGGCCCCCCCCGGTCCCCCGGACCCCGGACCCCGGACCCTCGGCCCCGCCCAGCCCCTGCCCGGCCCCCCCCCGCCTCCCCTGCCCCCCCCCCCCTCCCGGCGCCCCCCGGCCCCCGGCCGCGCTGCGGACCCAGTCCCGCCACCCCCGAGGTAGGTACTGCCCCTCTCCCTGCCCACCGCCTTCGGCCAGGAGCGATGGGTGAAGCTGCCCCCACCCCGCCAGCCGCCCTCGCTGCCCCCGTCACCCCCGCGCTTGCCTCGCCCCGCTTGCCGCAGCAGCAGCCAAGCCGTGGCCACAGCGGCCGGCGCCCAGAGGGGACCCGGTTCTCGGGCATTTCCCGGGGGTCTGGCGCTCCTTCTGCCTTCGGTTCCCGCCTGGCTTCCACAGAAACTAACGGAGCAGGTCTTTGGCGGCTGCCTGTTGCCTCCCCAGGAAATGCCTGTTGCTATGTCTGATCATCCTCCGTATGCACTTTTCAATGCATTTTCGTAGTGAACTTTGTTTCGTCTCAGATGTGGAACAGGATCATGATCTGTTAAGGAGAGAGAGGAACTATGCAGCATGTTGGACCACAGACCAGAGGAACAGATAACTACTTCGTTGTCTAGACCCATACTTCACTATGGATCTGACTTCAGAAGTTGTACTAAAATACATCAAAAACCAATTCGGCATACAAAAACCAGCATCTGACTTGGGTACTTAAGAAAAAATAAATCAACCCTCAAGCATACAATGATACATCTGCTGGCTTCACTGGATCCTCTTTGTTTTTGCACTGGAAGGAGGAGGAAACAACAGATCCCTATTGATCTCTCCATGCTACTTGTGAATCTTGTTTTCTCAAATTTCATATCACATACAGGACATTTTTCATTGGAATTGATCATTGAATACTTCAAACAAAAAGATAACAAAACTTCCAGCACAGCTAGTAGAGATAAGAGATACAGTGGGTGAAATTTGTCCCTATTGGCAAAGCAAAACTCAAGCCAAGTCCAGATTTTGCTTATTTTTTGTTTAGCTCAGAAAAATTCAATCCTGCGTATAATTTCTTATTTTTTTAAACCCAAGTTTTAACTTAGTTAACTTATTGCATTATTTAGAGTCTTAATGCCAACATTGATAAATACTTGTAATATTTTTTCTTTTTTTTGAAAGTGTGTTCAATAAAAATAGAATACTATTTCATCCAATATATCCAACAGTCAGAGAAAAACCTTATTGTCAGGTGAAAGGAACAGCCTGACAGATTAATATAATTTTAGCTATAGAGAAAATTTTAGGTTGGAAGGCTAAAATTGCTTTGGCATTAATCCATTGTAACATGCAGCATTAGGTTGTGATACATTTTGCAGCGAGGGCTGAGACAAGCTAATGTGTAGCGTACTCCTTCCTATAAAGCAGTCTCCAGGTTAATGACATGCATCCATTTTGCTAATATCAGAGAATGAGATGGTGCCCTCTATGCAGTCCAGAAGAAAAGGGAAAAAAATCGCCTTTTTGGAGGTGGAGAGGGGGAGAAGTTACCTTGCAGTCATTATGACTGCCAGGGCACAAGCTTATCACTACAGTGACAACAGGAAAGGAGAAAGAGGTCAGGATACCAGAACTCCAAGACTGTGAAATATGTTGAGAGACTAAGTGCCAGAATGATGGTGGCACAACAATTTC
Source organism: Falco cherrug (assembly GCF_023634085.1). Classification (NCBI taxonomy): domain Eukaryota; kingdom Metazoa; phylum Chordata; class Aves; order Falconiformes; family Falconidae; genus Falco; species Falco cherrug. The sequence goes on from NC_073702.1 coordinate 18,352,450, forward strand.
TATCTGCAGGAACAAATATGTTGTGATTTAAACTCTATGTCTTATGATGCTATGATCAACCAGAAACAATGGCATGCAAACTCCATTTCCAGTGCTCCTGAGTTGTTAATGGAAATATTAGAATACCAGAACAGCTACAGGTAACAAAACCCAGTTAAAGCTCAGCTTTCAGATAATTTTCAATACTTATACAACGGATAAGAAATGCTCATTCCTCACCTGACCTTTTTTGATGGATAAGAAACCCATAAGTTTCCTTAAGATGCTTTAATTTCTGCCACATGCAAAAGGCATTAAATTCCATATTGCTCTTAAAACCTTCACCTGTCTTCTCACAGCCATTTCTGTCCCAATGAATAATCACTACTCACTATTGGGTTTATCTTTACTGAAAACTGCCAGTGATTATTTTCATTAAAAAATAAATCCAGCTGGATAATATTTTGAATGTATCCAAATACTTGGATCTTTCTGGAGTAAAAGGTCTTAGAACTGACAAAAACCCCACCACTACTTTACACAGGTCATCAACAGATTTTTAAATGCTTATGAAGTTTTTCTGGTGGTATGGTGCCTGAAAACATATCTGAGCTAAAGAAGAATATGTCTAGATATTTCTCAAATTTTGTAAAGCTAACAGAATAAATATATATGAATGTTTGCATCAAAAATATTTATTTCAAAAAAACAAATTTTTGAATGAAAAATCTTTTTATTAAAATAGCTGAATCTTTAGTTTGATAACCATATTCTCTATCAAGAATTAGTTAACACTTTCTATCTTTAGAATTTTATATCTTAGATAAGCTCTGATCATATCATTTGTGTCTGAAAGATATGCTATTTACTGAACAAAAATCGGGCTACAGAAAAACTCAGAATCATTTGTCAATGAATGTCTCATCTTTTATTTATATTCTCCACACAAAAATTACTCTTAAGTTAAAGTTATTCCTAGAAACATTGGAATACTTTAATTTTGGAGATCTAAGTGAAAATAAGAAAAGAGAACAAAGGGAACAAAACAGAAGTTTTCTCTTACAAAGAGAAAATTAAGGCCAGGAGCTCCATTTCTAACGATGTCACAGAAGACCTGCAGGAGCCAAAAATGGCCGATGACATTTAGCGGTGTTCCCACCACAGATTAACTAACACAATTTATCCCACAGGCATTAAGGTAGAAGCAAAAAGACAATTTGTGTTGGCAGGTGGTATTTAACCCCTCATTGGAAAGATGCTGCTTACAGTTTTTCAATGAGCATCGCTAACATTACTATTTTAGCTCCTAGTTAGCTGGCCCAAGTCAGAAATACTGTGCCCTTTCCCTTCCAGTTCTTCTCACAGGGATCTTGGCAAGTTTTACACATTAATTGTGGCCTGTTATGTTCGAAAAGTATACATACTCCCCTTTTATACTGACAAAGTTTTCTTAGATAACTATTTACTTTCTACATTCTTGCGCTCTCTTCAAGGAAATTTCTTGATATTTACATTCCTGAAATAAAAGTACAGGTTTGCAAAATTTTGACATAATTGACATTTTTCATCAGTGGGTTGAGGCAACATTTTATGGCACAATTAAATGACCACTGAGAATTAATTTGAAATTAGATTACTAGTTTTTAACTTTTTGACTTCTAATTTACTTACATGAACAGAAAAAAAAAAAAAAGACTTTTTGTATTCCATTCTCCCATCTCTGTAATATCATAACTCACTAGCTGGTTGTCCAATAATTTCAAATGATATAGAAAAATTATATCTTGTTCCACACCATTTAAGTATACTACATTTCCTGTGGCTGAAGAGCAAAAATAGCCTTCTAATGGTAAAGGAATTGCAATAGCTATGTAATCAAATCCTGCTGTAATTTCCACAGTTATCTGGGTTTTCTTTTCTTAGAAGAGACAAAGATAATTTCTTGAAATAACAATGACATAATAGCTATACTCAAAAATTAAGCTTACAAATAGGAATATAGGAATTCCTATGTTTTTATTTGATGTTTAAACATTGTTTTCATTTAGGTACTTCTTTTTATTTTTCTTTTAACAAAAAAAGAATATTCTCTTTTTTATCTTTTATTGGAAAACTTTAATATACAAACAAATGCATTTTTTTCCTCTCACTTTACACCAGTGTAAACTAGAAGTAATTGCAACAATGTCAAGTAAAACAGCTGTTGGGGGAGGCTAAAGCATAAAGTGACTAAGCACTTCATAAAACTATAGCTGTCATGATAGTACATCACATGACATTGGGTCAAAGTAAAACCTAGAAAAAATATTTACATAAGGTAAGCAAATAACACTTTGTCTATGAATAATTGGCTTTTCAGAAATATTTGAATGTTTGAGACTGTCTTCTTTCTACGTCAAATGATTTTTACTGAAAAACAAGTCCTCCTGCCCATCTTACCTTTCCTTTTGAAAAATCTGAACTGAAATGCAAGAATAGTGCCCCAGGGAGTGTGTAGCTCAGGTTCTTTTAGACTAGCCTCTTTCTAACCGACAGGCCACATTCCCCTAATAGACTAAGTTTCCAGTGATGCACCATGTTCATTCTTTAAGAAGAAAATTTAAAATGCATGGTAGGAAGCTCCAGGCCATGGAGCTTATCCCATGAATGGAAAATGGATAAATGATTACTTGATCTACTGGTCCAATGAGATATCACCTCTATAATTCCCAGAGAGAAACACTGTATTTTAATCATTGAAAAGTCAACATTTTCTTGGCATATAAATCAGTTTACTGTTTGTATCATTAGTATTAAATGGCAGCTGAGAGAAAAATCTTGAAAGCAAGAAAGATAACCAATGTTTTCTCTTATAAAAACCCTTAGAGATCTTCTAGAGCAACACTTGCAGGCATTATGGACTAAAATGAGCTACCGAAGTTAAAATGTTCTGTTCTTCAGGGGTGCTGACATTTGTTATTCCTATTGGCCTGAGTAGGAATTTTGAGCTTATAGCACCTTTGAGCATCACATAAGTTTTATTTAAGTAGTTATTTTTTAGGCACTCGAGTTTGAAGAAAAAAAATATTTGGCTGTTTAGTGTAGTCTTATGAAAACATGAGTGATTTGCAGCACTTTGGATTCACATCTTAGAAGCATGTCTGTGCTTAGCAAAGTAATGTGGAATCTCCCCACATCAATCTGAAGTGAAAGTTCCACAATGAACGTAGAATTTACTACAAGTGAATTTTTTTACTACAAGAAAAAGAAGTGCAAAGTAATTCCAGAATATCGCTAGTGCATAAGCATTCCTTGTAAATAAGTCACTGATTCATAGAAACGGGATATAAATAAATGATGTTTGAGACTTCTTTGAAATACTTAGGGTTCTTTATATGATACATTTTAGAACATTCCACAGCATCTAAAATATATAAAAATAAATATCTACAGTATATACAAAGTATGATACAATCCAGTCTTTAAAAAGACTTGTAAAGACATGTTCTTTAGCTCATACTGAGGTAAGTAGGTTTCTGTAAAGACTGAGAAGAAATAGGAGAGGCAGTTGTTTTGAAGGAATCCCTTTGTCCCATTGCTGTAGTCTGTAACACAGCTAAAAGCATGTGCCATTCTCTGGTGGCCTTACATGTACTGAGCCAAAGTCATCCTTGCTGTAACTCCATCGAGGTAAGTTTTGTTATACTAGGGACAAATTTGTCCCAGTCTGCATTCTCTGTGTTGCCAGTGCCTTCTGCAGAAATCCTCATGGCTTCATCTAAATTTGAAGTCGTGTTCATCCCTGGTATGTGGAGATGCAGTTCCACTGATTTCAATGGGCTGAGTGTAGCTGGGATACCTGTAAGATAGAGTTTTTAAGATTATTTTACTGTTTGTATCAGGTAGCTGACTGGCTCACCCTGTGATTGTCACTCTCTGAACACTATGCAGGTAATGATCTATTAACAAAATGGGCTGCCAGAAAATGTTACTAATTGCACTTCTAAATGTCAAATTTAAGACTTCTTGACTTAAGTCTAAGCAGATTTCTGATGCACAAACCTCAGTTTTCTTACTTTTAAACATTTTTAATGTGTTCCATTACTTATTATTATTTTGTAAATTGCCCTGTGGTTCCTTATCCAGATGCCACTGTGACCAGCAGAGCACTACAGCTTCCTGTGTACAAGCCAGTCAATCATAGAATCAGAATAGTTTGGGTTGGAAGAGAACTTTAAAGATCATCTAGTCCAACCTCTCTGCCATGAGCACAGGACAGCAGGGAGAAGAGAATTATGACAAATAACAGATGTAGAGTAAAACATAATCTACAGCCACAGTGTCATCTGTGTTTCACGGCTGTAACCTTGCTTATGCCATACATATAGGAATGGCAACACTACTGGAGAAGAGCAAGCTGAATGCAGGACAGCAAACCCCTAAACATTCTTTCTATAGTAAGTGAAAAGAACAGACTTCTTCAGAGGTAATTAATATAATTATTTTTAGATACGTATTTTAGGAACACATTAGCTCTTCTTGGAGATACCAATTTCTCTGTTATCAATATACAGCTTGTATAGTCCTAACCTATAGTGTCTGAGGGAACTTCTGGACAACAAAAAAGTCACATCCCTAGGAAAGGAGGGATGAATCCTGTACTTGCAGTGTCTTGTAAAGTCCTTCTGGGATATTACATATAATGTAATAAGAAATAGAAAAAAAAATGTAGGCCATTTTTTACCTATTCACAAAGCTAGGGAACTGCACAATCATTTCACTGTTTACCCAGAACTGGGAAAGTTTGAACTTCTGCTTTTCATTTCAGACTGTGTTCAATTGTTTATCAACCTGTACTGCAGAAAAATCAGAAGTAGCTTCCCAGCTGTTCCTGAACACATACAACACCCACCCAACATGAAAAAGAACAGAAAATATGAGAAAATAAATTAATGTGAATTTCTTATCTGATCAGGCCAACTCACACCAGAATGTGTGGTAAGCAAATAATTTGAAATTGTCAAGGATGTTCAGGTAGTTCAACCTGTACACCCAATTTTGGTTATAATAATTGCTATTAAATATATCACAACTTCAGAGAATTAGCTCTGAGTAGAATACAGCTGTTTATAAAGACACTGCAACTCCAGGGAAAACAATTTTCATACTTTCAGGTACCTGTTCTCTATTTACTTAGGAGTCTAAAGGAAGCAGGGGTTCAAAGAAAATATTTATATAAAATATGATTACCTTACCCTTTCCCCAATTGCAACTCAGCTCTTGAAATAAATTAGATTAAATTTTGTTTCATCAATATATAACCAAAGTTGTAGAATATTCTATAAGATATTTTTTGTAAGTTACTTTTCTTACAGTCAGCTCTTAATTATGAACACTTCTCTCATTGCATTGTGCTCAGATTCAGATATTGTTGTATGCACAATTAAATTTTACTTCCACAGCACCAAAAGACATAGCGACAAGTATACTACCAGTGGGTAATAGGTGCACTACCATTTGCTGGAAGTGTGTTTATGTTGGTCAATACAATATGTTCTGAAAGTTTTGAAACATTATCAAAATTGCTGATCTGGGTGGTCAACGATTTCCGACTCTCTGTACTGGCACGACCTCTGGTGAGCCGTTCATCATGGTGACTGCGAATGCCAAAGATGCAACAAGAAAATGCTGCTTTAAATTCTTCTCTGAATTTCCCTGTCAACCACAAAAAAGACTCATGAAAAAATCTGTACTAGAAACCGTGTTTCATCAACTTTATAGATTAGAAAAAAAAGCAGCTATCTAAAGCAAAATTAACCCAAAACACCCAGATGTTCTTCTAACGCAGAAGTAGGAAATCACAATTTCAACACCCTGGAGAAAGAGAAAAAATATAACCTTTGTAAGAAGATATGTGAGGTGTAGTATGAAGCCTAAATTATCCTTGGCTAGACAGAACAGACAAACTAGAATAATTTATGAAATCATGTCACGGAAAGTCTGTTGATTAATAACATATCTAACAGAAACAAGTAATTGAGCAATCACAGCCTTAAATGACATGTGAAATGAGAGGGCATGACCGACTTGTATTTCAACCTGAATACATTTTAAAAGAAGATTTAAAGTGTTTGGCAACCCAGTAGTCTGCTCTGGGGCTCAGAGCAAATTGTTTAGATCATCCTCACACTATACACCGAAAAAAACTGCAGCAGGGAAATAGTGAGGATCAATAGACTTTTGCCTCCCTGTATTTTGCTGTCATTCATGGTTTTGAAGCTGATTCTGTAGTCCACAGCCAAATAAGACAAATACAAACTAAGATAAATCTATACTGTACATCCTGGCTGGTTCTTTGCTCTTGAACCTAGTTGGCACAGTTCAGCCATGCAAGCACTATTAAAGACTCACCACCTCCAAACCCCAGTACCTGCACATAACATGCAAACTAGGGACAGTCCCTGGCCTGTGCTGCCTCCCAGGCAATATCCAGGGAGACCAAAGCCATGCCAGGGAATTCTCTACCAAATTAATGGCATGGACAGTCAAATTCAAGCACTTGGACTCAGGCCCTGGCACTGTTTAGTTTAGTTGTAGGTAGATAGCCTAAAGGTAATACTTCAGGCAGCTTGTTCCAAGAAGAGGATCTAGCTCCCACTGGAGGAGCTGGGCTGATGTTACACAGTCATTAATCTTATTTGCTATGGCTCATTACATTCAAACTATACATTAAATTTAAATTCTATGTAACTGTAACTTACCACTGAGGAAGTTATAAATAATAGGATTGGCTGCACTGTTTGCATATACAAGCCAGTGTGAGAACGTGAACCAGGCATATACAGTTTCTCTATCATCGGCTTGATTAAACATGCCAAAAACCCTACAGAAAAAGAAAAACAAAACTGAAAGATGGCAAAACTAGAAAACATGTAAAAAGATTTGGTGACTTCTAGACTAATTTTATCTCTGATGACCTATTTGCAGTATCACAGAAAAGCTGATTCAACAGTGCTGGCTTTCTTGAGGCAATGAAGTCCTCTCCCTGTCCCTCAGCCTCCTGTCTTGGTGGTTTAGCACAAAAGAGACAATCAGCACTTTACTTTGCAATGGTGCAGATGCATCACTTTTCTGCTAAGTAACCAAAGTCAGCTGGTGTCAGATAAGCCAAGGAAAGAAGGGAAAAGTTGCTTTTGACCTATTCACATCATTGAGGTTCCCTGCTCTAGGCCCACTCTCAAATAAACATGGGCTTTGGAACTGAAAAGTCACTGAGCTGGCCACAAAGCTGAGGGCACAGTAGCAGCTTCTGCCCTCTGGAGAAATCTGCTTTTCCCAGACTCCTTATGCCTAAATTTTGCTATTTAAGTGAAAATCTAACTATGGGTCTACTCTGCTGTTGTAGTCGAGGCAGCCTGTGCAGTTCCTCTGTGATTCAGATTGTAGGTTGCCTGAACTGTCTTCTGGAAGTATTTCTTCCTCTCACATTGCCTACCAAAGGACTTGAGGATTAAAAGTATTCAAACTAGGCCTCAGGAAAGCTCCAGAATTGAGTGGCATTTATTTAAACCTTCATACCCAATGTGAACCTATTCCTTTAAAACTAAAACATTACTCAAGCACCAGTAACAGGCTGCTTATATTTTAGGATGTTCAAATCTTCTGCTAATAGGTCATTATTTATCAGTACTCCAGAGGGCTCATGAGATATAACTATACCAAAGCCTTAGCCTGTCAGGCACTGTACAAAAACGAAAAAGCATACACAATTATGTCTCAAATGAACTGGAGAGAAAAGGGTAAAAAAGAAAAACATAGCTTTGTAGGCAAACTGAAGAGTTAGCCTAAGGTGTCGAAATTGTACGTGACAGGGGTTGGGTTTGAACCCAGCATTTCACAATCCTGGGGGCGAAACCACAACACTACACCCTCCTGCTAACTTTCAGCTGCTGCTGTAGGTAAATGCACTTCCAGGGATGCGTTTACACAAAACAAGCTGTAATCCCATGTAAATGACAGGTTTTAATGAGGAGACAGGCTAGACCATTTTCATGAGGAAGAGCTTGTTAAAAAGGGTTCCACAATCTGGTCTTTGGTTTAAGTAGTATGGATAAATTAGATTTTTTTGTTGTTGTTGCAACTGTATGCTTATTTTCAGTTTCTTTGTTGAGAAATAAGTAAGCTTATCCTTCAGAAGTATCTGCCAGAATCACAGGAAACTCATAACAGAGGATTGTTTTTACACAGAAAGCTCTACCAAGTGTTTACCTTTTCAATACATTGAGGATGCTAATTGGTAGATAGCAAAGTGCAAAAACCAGGAGGACAACCATTAGCATACGTGCTGTTTTCCTTCTTGCACGAATCTGTTTTATTTCAGCTGCCACAGCACTAATCTTTGACTTCGTTGATTGTCCTAGCACTCGGGGCTGTGCTGAGGACTGCAGAGGCTTCCATTTTTTCTGAACAACAGAAGAAGTTCCTGGGATCTAAGAAAGACAAAATAAGGGGCACTTTGAAAAATTAGCATTGCGGGTAGCTTTAACAAGAAAAAATAGACATGTTGACGTACGCAATGTAAGCTTGCAGGGAAAAGTAGGGTTTTTTAATAAATTAACTGATGTAGCTGTAAAAACAAACCCAGTTTTGGACACACTTCAAGGACTGCAAAAAAATTTGCGTTTTATCCAAATATAATTGATATATTTATGTTTTCTTTACTTCCCACATACCTTGTGTTTTCAGACTATCACACTTACCATCCCTATTGCTGCAATTATGTTGTTATAAAGTTGCACATTGAATGTTTTGTTGTATGGCAGAGTAGTTTATCCCATTAACATGCTGTTAATTTTAAATACTAAACAGCTTTTCAGCATTGGAAAACAAAGATTTAAAGTCTACATAGTTTAAGTGCCATAAAACTTCCAAATACTCAATCTAGATGACAATGAAGCAGCTAAAGAAAACACAGCCGAAGTATGGATGTCTCTGCAAAGCTCTTCAAAACTGAATGTATATACAGTGACAGAGGGGAATCATGGAAGAGTACCAAGACACAGGAAGAATCAGGTTAGCCAAAGACACCTTGCAATGGGTAGATGTAGCACCATGCTATCAAAAGAAAAATCTCTGGTTTTGTTTCCTCACATTAGCCAAGCCAAATAAAGCAATTTTGCTTCAGTTCTTCAAAATTATTTCCTGCCTTCAGCCAAATGTGAAAGACTACAGATGGCAGGGAATTTCTCAGAGAACTTTATTACAATGACGTTAATGATGTTTTCAATGTTACACATTGTGAAAACCTTTTGGGTAGAAATATAGCTTTATTCATGTGTAATACAATTATCTGTGAGGTGACTAGTGTCATGAGTGTAAAATAATTCATGTTTAAATGTATCTTAAAAATTCAAATTGTCTATTGTAACAGTTAAAAAATGAGGACTTTTCCACACAAACTGACCAGAAAAGAGTGACATTTTGGGATATTTATTTCAGAAAAAAAGTAAGCTAAAAAGGGAATACTGTTAAAAGCATGCACATTCAGAATTGTTCTAGAACAGTCATTATGTTGGTTTTGGTTTATTTTTTATTCTCAATAGCTTCTTTGCACAGACAAGCCCTTAATTCAGCATTTTTGTGCACCATCAAACCTGATTTACAACTATTGGAACGTTTTGGCAAAGTTGTGTTGTAATGAACAGGAAATCAATGAAGCAGAACAAGGATTATGTTATAACATTTATTTTTTACTAATGTGCATATGGACTTAAAGCAAAAAAAAAACAACCCCACCTTGTACTTACTCCTACTGCGAGTTCCCACTCATTCTGCTGAAATCAGCAGTATCAGTTTCATACCTGGACACGTCTGTCCTACTGCAAGGGATTTACCCTGCTTGGCCGTAGGGTGCAGTACTGCAATGTGTCTTTGCCACACACTGCTGAGGTAATATGCTGTCTAAGATTCTGATTCTAGCTTATCAAGGGTACTTTGATGTTCTGTTCTCTATATTTGAAGCAGAAGTTTTCCTTCCTTTTCAGTCATATTGAGTTACCATATTGTAGCAAGAACTGGAGATAGAAGCAGAAAAATTCAGCCACGTCTCTCCCTCATGATTATGTCAAGTATTCACTTAAAGAAATCTGTGACCAGCTTTCATGTAGGTAGGAGCAATTTAGATGAAGAGACACGTTATTGTGGCTCAAAATTGTGGACGGTTATTTCTACAGAAATGCTGGACATGACTGCATGGTTTGTACCTTTGTGTGATGTCTTTTCTGGTATTTAAGCAGTGTTTAATACCAAGAGGTGATCAAAGGTAGAACTATCTACAGTCTCACTGTACTATGTATTAAATTGCTACAACTTAAGGAGTTTGTACTGCTACTGTTACACCAATATGCAATAATACAGCAAGACTTTTATCAGGAAAGAAAACCACAGAAGAGCTTTATACCCACAGATGCATAGCTGAAACAGTAGGTGTGGCACTTAGGGACATGGTTTAGTGGTGGACTTGGCAGTACTAGGTTAATGGTTGGACTTGATGGTGTTGAAGGTCTTTTCCAACCTAAATGATTCTATGATTATGTATGTACAAGTATACACATGCCAGCATAATATATATTTGCTTTTCAATAATGAATCAGTTATAGAGATAATTGTGGAGAACTTGTGTAATTCCAATGATCTACTAAAAGACACTAGGTATGTCCAAACAGGTACTAACCGTTGCAGTTATTTTCTTATGTATCTTTGCTCTATCCCGTCAAATTATTGTCATGAGGTTTATAACCAGAGGAAAATATAATAAAAACTTGCAAAGATTGGAAGGGTGTATTTTACCTGCCAAAATGAAAATCGGTAGGGTTCCTAGTTATTGATAGGAGTAGGCTTCAGTGTCAATGCATTTGGACATCAGTAAATTGAGGCATAAGGTATGGAACTTCATAATACAAATTATGTATCAACAGTTTTATCGTAAGTCCATCCGGTCTTATTCATTTGTTCAGAATTTTTAATCTACTTAAATCCACAAGAGAACATAGCCTTCCTTCTAAGTCACTACTTCCTTGCTAATAATTAAAATAAATTACTCAAGATCTGTTGTATTTGTGGCATGATTGTTCTTGTCTTTACAAAGTTGAATCATTAGTTCAAAGATTGCAAAGCTTATATTCAAAAAGCTGCTTGAAAGACACAATCAATAATTTTAAGGCCTATTGCCCAAAGTACGGTAAGGATAGCTTGTAAATCTATCTTACCTTTAGTCATCTGAAAATTTGCATGTACAACGCACTCAATTTTAAAAAAGAACCTTTATTAAAAGCTTAAGGCATAGAAGGCATCTGCCATTTGCTGTGTTTTTTCTGTCATGTACATCTGGAAGGCTTATTGCACCTTGCAGTAGGATCACTATATTAACTGAAGTTCTGGTGAACAGCATGATTTCTTAATTGAAGCTATTATCAAATAATACATTTAAAGCACTGCATTCATTTGCTCTACATGACTGATTATGGCACACCTGTTGCACTTAGAAAAATGCCTGATGTCTGCAGCCAAGTCACAGTTGATAATAGATATGCTGTGGTTTTAATTTCACTTAGTGCAACCTCTTATACATAGTGCTATCATCTATGCTAGGAAACGAGACAGCTGTAATTTTACATCATTGATAGCACTAAGCCTGTAGCATTATTTGTCTTTTTGCCACTGAAAAAAAAAAAAAAGGGATCATCCTAACCTTGTCAGCATGCAAGATGTACATAGAGAAGAAATATTGTTAAGAAATAGCTCAGCTAATACAATCGTGGGAAAAAAAAAACAATAAAACAAATAGGTTTCCAATCGTCCAACTTCTGCTCTGAATCTGAGCCAGCATTTTCAAGCTATAGGCAGGTTAAGAACAATTGTTCTGCATTTAATTAATGGAGAGTTTGAGAGAACAAGTAAACTGTAAAGAATGTATAGAAGAGAGGGTTAAGAAGCGATATGGTGATAAGGTCATTGGGTACTACAGGACAGATAACTATTCAGCAATACTGAGCATCTTAAAGATATATTAAACTGAATTTAATTTCAAAACTAACCAAGCAAAACCTTTGTTCTGGGGAGCAGTCCCTTCAGATTGTAAAGGATAAATTTTACCTTCAAGCTACCTTGTTATTTAAACTTGTAAGAAATTACAAGCAAGTATAATAATTTAAAGATAAACAGCAAATGGGGTTTAATCTAATCTGATTAGAAGTGAAAATAATTGGTATTAGGATGTATTGATGATAAGAGAATGCCTTAAACCAGATTTGTTTTTTTTCCTGTTTTAGTTATTTGCAAGAGACTTTGTTTTCTCAGTATAAGATTTTATTTTTGCTTTTAACATATGTATATTTAGAAATCTAAAATCTGCTTGTGATTTCTCTGATGGATCAGTTTAAACTGCATGAAAAATGCTCCTGGTATTATTGGTCAGGACAGGCTAACTCAAATTTGGATGGTATCAGACATAATGGTGAAACTGGAATGATTCACACAGATATCTTGATGGAAATGTCAGCCACTGTTAGAGCTATTTGAGAAAACAGGAGAGGGAATATCTTGCATAATGTCTTCAATGGGATGAGTTTATTGTCCTTTACAGAATGACAGGGAGGGGGTAGGAGAGAACCACAACTATAGATAAATCCTGAACAAAGCAGACGACAGCAGAGAGAACCATGGACTGATGCATGACAGATTAGTGTTCACACCCAGGAAACTATTCTCAGGCTGACACAACGTCAAAATGTTGGAGGGGAAAAAATATTCCTGAAAAAATTCACATAATTTTTGCCACTTCAATTCAAACATTCTTTGTGTTCTTGCTTGCTTGGGGTTTTTTGTTTAGTATTTTCCCCCCTGTATTTTTAACTTGAAGCTTGAAAAAAACAGATATTCACATGTGAAATCATGCCAATTATTTGTCAATAATTCACATAAAATGTTACTGGCAACAGCCAGCTTCACATCAGGCAATTTCAGTCTCACAGTTCTGATAGCTGGACATTCTAATCTAACTTCTGTTCAGATTGGACCTGCTATGAACCTGAGACTTCATAGAATGAAACATAAAAATAAAATATTTAACAGACTATTTACAAAAGTAGAAGGTCAATCCCCACTTTTGACTGCTACAGGAGATCTTAGTGGTATAAGGTCACCTAAGGTATTTTGGTAAGCATTTCAGATACAATGGGAGGGATCTTTCCTCTGCCTATAATCAATCTTTCTGTTGCCTTTTGCCCTCTCCCCCTCCAAACCCTTCGCAGACATGAGGCAGAAGGGGTTCACATTCAGCCTGACTGCCTTCATTTTTTAATGAATCTCAGTGCCTACCCAAGGTCACTGTGAGCCAACAGTGTCTCTGAACCTGGTAACAGTGCTGAATGGGCAAACAGAGAAGAAGGTTGTACATGGGAGTCTGCACATAAACACGACAGAAAGCAAGCAGAGCTGGTGTTAAGTGACTTACCTGGCGACACCACAGCTTTCGAAATATTTGCAAATAGGCCAACACCATAAGACACAGTGGTGCCATGTATGTTACCAGAAAAAAGCACGTGTGATATATTTTGGGGTATACCTCAGCTGGAAAGATAATTCAAATAAGAAAAGAGCATTTAAATATACATACATCAAAATCACTTTAAGCTAAATTATTTATAAAGGTATGCATGTTTTTCAAACATAATAGGTTATAATGGAAGATATCTCCAATAATATTATGGTCAGAATTGTTTTTTTAATAACTTCAATATAAATTCTGTATCTATTATAAACATGCTTTTATCTCGAGCATCTCCTCTATCACAGTATTGCTTTCATATCACATTATTACTTTAGGTATGAAGTCTTAAGAATTTTTGCTTTTTATGAAATCAGTGAAAGATAGAAAATTCCATTACCTAACAATAGCTGACTAATTATCTAACCTAGGCCATCTTTGTTGTATTTAACAGGTTGTGTAACTGTCTTCAGTTTTAATTCTGCAAAGATTACCATGTATCCCTGAGTAAACTGCAGTCTCTCACCTATAAACAGGATGTAGACTACAGCACACAGGATGCTGATGGACAGAGAGACAGACCTTTCTTAAATCACTTTTTGCTGGCAGAATAAACATGATAAGACTCAGTGATTTATTATTATGATTACATTTTTTAAAATAGAATTAATTTGGTCAAGTGCTCTAAACTTAGGAAATTTCCAAAATTATTTTTGACTCAGCTTTAACAATAATGACTTTGCTACTACTGTATCCTAGTTTCCTGTGTATCTCTTTTCAAAAGACAACTTATGAATGTTATTTGCTTAGAGACAAACATCTTACAAGTGTTGTGAGTGTATAGTGTTTTAAGAATGTTACCTCATAAGCTTCATTATTAGATTTTAGCAGAAAGCGCAGTGGGTTCCTGAAAAACTTGCTTTCACTTTTGTTACATCAAATTTAGTTTGATATTACCAAATGTTTGTATTAATGACAACATTTATGGATGACCTCAGAAAAGGAATTCACATTAAGGAGAGTGACAATACATAGCAGAGGAGAAACTGTGCACCCCATGAGCAGTTCTACTGCATGGTAAACCTAAGTATTGCATTTTGGCTTGAGTAAAGAAGAAATGTTTATGATAATTTCCAGAATTTCGAATGTTTCAGGATGGTAAGATCTGAAACTGAAACTGCATTGACTGTAGTTCTAATTAAAAAAAAAAAAAAAAAAAAAAAAAGGCAAAAGGATTTGCATGAGATCAAAACATTGGTAAGTCAAACCTATTTTCTGCCTCAAAGTGACTAAGATTGTGGACCTTATCAAACAAGAAGTCCCTTTGCACACCAGGAGAATCCCTGAGAGTTTGATGAGACAAGGACATCCAAAGACTTGGACCATAACTCTCTTAGCAGGGAAGAGTACACCATCTCATCAGCTTCAGGCTCACCCTCGAACCCACTCTCAAGTCATATCATGCTCAGTGTTGGGCCTGATAGTGTCATCTGGTTCACCAGCTAGAAAAACTTCAGTACCAGGGAAAGAGAAACTTCTTATAGCAAAATCCAGCCCATGTTTGTTGCTAGCGAAGGTAACAGAGACATTGTCATTGACATTTGACAGCTCTGATGGATCAAGGTTCAAAAAAAATCAGATAAGCAGCATTTGGCTCCTTACTTGCTCTAACATCCTGTAGCAAAACCAGCTTACCAACTCTTAACTAGCAGCCGCAGCTACTAGATCCTGTCAATGCCCCTGGGGGAGGCAGACCATTTGGAGCAGGTCTTTTATAATTTATAACCTGGGTTTGTGTATTGACTGATGATCTCAAACTTGGTTTTGCATTCCAGAAAATGCACCCTCACAGCAGTCCTGTCAAACACAGGAATAATAACATGCATGCTTCATAGGTGGAGAAATTAGGGAGAAACTGGAGTAACGTGACTTACTGGGATCACAGGAGGTCAGAGCTGAAAGTACATTCTTTCTGCTCAGAAGGAGGTGCCACCTGCCCCATCAACACTTTGCAGGCAACCAGGCCCCTTTCAGGTAGAAGGACGGTACATATTTAAAAGGCCATCTGGAGTTTATGGCTTCCAAATTAGCATTCCAAGTAAAGTGAAACATTAAATGAGCCTAGCTATCTACAAAGAACTGATGGACCAAGTTGGAGGAAGATCCTAACACTTGTCTTTGAAGTTTAGCCACCTGGAAAGTGCCAGCTGCTAAACATCAAAGGAAACCTACCCTTCCTCCACCCAGGGCAAAGCCCTTTGTAGAACGTTTCCCTAAGAAGCATGACTCTGTTTAGCTTCTCAAGCCAAAAAAAAGCTTTAAAGTTGTTTGACAATCACAGCAGCAAGAAGGAGGAAGGGCTGGTTTGGGATACCATTCATTTATCAAGTGAGTTCCAGGCTCCTTGAATGAGAAAATCAGTCAGTCTATGGTCCTGATGATATATCACCTGCCTGGCTGGGACTGCTGGACCTCTTACTGCCAAGCAGAAGAGGAGAAAAGTGTCTTTGCCTTCAATGGTCACATAATGGACTTCAGAATAGGCAGAGATCGTTCTTAGCTAGAGTAACAATCCCCTTAAGAAGAAATTAATGATTCTCACATCACTGGCAGCTATTTTACAGAAAAGAGAGAAGGGATGAAAAGCAAGCAGGTGGTCATGGGGATTGGACTGGAGTGAGACCCATGTTCCTACTCAGCACCAGTCATACCGTATGATAACTCACCTGATAGAGGATCACTACGCTAAAACAAGCCCCCTTCTGTCTGCTGCAGGGCTATTTTAAATTTTCCTAAAGCTTCCTTCTCAGCATTGTTTTCCAGTCCTGGACAGTTGTTCAATGAAGCAAGACTGAAACTCCAGCTTCTGGATTTTTGCCAGAATTTTACTACATTTGTGTAAATACATATATACATACATGTATACATATACATATACATACAAACTGAAAACAACCCAGACTCAAAAGGTTTTGATATATCTAGCAAATGAAAAATTCCCTTAAGCCATAGGTGCATAATGAAACTGGTACTTTTGACAGCTTCCCTAAGAATAGGGAGAAACAACAAGACTATCAAGTTTGTTGAGCCTTAGTAGAGAGTTCCCAGGTTGTCTAGTCTCAGGAAGATACCTGTGAGGTTTTGGAGTTACTAACATGAAGCAGCAATGCAGATATGAGAGTATACTTTAGAATAAAGCTTAATAAATAGGGATGTTAGGAAGTGGATGCCCATAGCAGAGAAAATTTGACCACACAACACAGTCCTTTCCAAACTATGTTCCTGTGTCAGAGTATTTATAGTTATCCAATACTAAAATTACATTTTCAAAGCTGATATATTATGCTTATCAATTTATGATAGCATCAAGCATAACTTTAGTATTAGCAATATTATTACTTCTTTCTGCATTAAAAAGTCCCACAAGTTTTTCCATAAATTCTGGACACTTGGATAAACAGGATGTATAAACCTTCCTGTAATAATGCAATTTCCAGCTATTTGTTTCCCATAATTAAGACAATATGGTTTTGTATTATTTTATGAGTAGTCTAAGAGGAAATGGAACACAAACTCTTCCCTTTGTTTCCATTCAACCATGCAGTTTTGGGAAAGGATTATCTCCATATTCTTTTTATCATTTCCAAAGGGGTTGGCTAATGCACTTTGGCTAACACTCGTTCTGCAAACAGCTCTAAGAAAATGCATTTAGCTTACTTGGACACATGGTGAACTCATTTTAATATATGTTTCTTTTATTTTGGCACTTTATCATCAAATTCAGCTCATAGCAATTACAGACTATTATGGAACTGTGGCCAACACTGGCTCCTTAAGTGAGTCTGCACAGGTCACATGTTGGAGCCTTCTGCATTCCCAAATAAAATATTGTTATTAGACAGTACTCGAAATGAAAAACCCTCGGCCTAGAGTTGGCAATGAATTTTATATTCAAGAATGCCAGAAGCAATTAAAAAGAAATTGAGCTCCATTTGCAGTCATTGGCAGCTCTCCAGCAGCATGCTTGAAATCTTACTAGTAAGGGTGGCCACTATTTGTTCACCATTAAGGACCCCAAGTGTCACAGTGCTGATCAGACCTTCCTTACAGACACTTGCCAGACGTGTATGGTTTTCAGCAGCTGGACCTAAGTCTGGGTAGGGTACAGTGCTGTCTCCTGCTTTGGCATCTCTGACATTTTCCTGGACATGGCTTACCATCAGTCCTCCATTGCACCTCATGTTTCAGTGACCCTGAGTTCCCAAAATTACAACAGACTTCCAAAACACTTTGGAAAGTATCATTTAGCACCCCCTTTTTGCAGTCCCAACCTTAACAATTCACAGTTTAACATCCTTGGGATCTACAGTGTACACGATGCTGTGCAAAGAATTCATTAGATATACCCTAATCTTAGACAGCATAAATTATATACAGTTCTAAACAAAAGAGCAAACACCCAAATATAAACCCTTTCCTCTAAACTGACTCTCCTATAGGATTCACTCTTGATCTCTTGAGAGTGTGCAATATCTACATCTCCACTTTCTCTTTGCAAATACAGTTTTCATAGGATAATGAATTTCTTTCTCCATCAACTTCCTCGTCGTTAGTTTTCTTTGACTAGTTTTCAATATTCCCCTAGTCAAAAAAGGGAAAACAAAATCCAACAAAAATGCAACTACTTTCTTTGAGAACATTAGCTCTTTACTCCTTCTGGCCTCAAGGCTCACCAGTCTTTTCAAACTGTTGCCCTGTTATCTGTGTCCTTTTGTTCTTCTTTTGGGGGCCTTTGTGATTTCAGTAGAAAAACTGCGTTTTCTATGCTTTGGCCCAACTCGATGTCCTTAAACACTTTCAATTGAATGGAAACTGTAGCTAATGACATTCTGTTCTCCATAGTCTGAAAGGGTTGTTAAGATCTAACTCTTTCCCTCTCTATTATATTTTATCCTCATTGATAATATATGGTTAATTCTACATTTGCAAAGTAATTCCATGATTTGAGCAATCTACTTGTAACTTAACACAAAGAAAGGTTCTTCTGTCAAGTTGCTATGATAAGCTATTATTAAAAAGTGGAGAGGATTATTTTTTATGGATAGCTGAAAGGCACCAGCAGAATAACTAGCAATAATGGTGCATTATCATTACAAGAATAATTCATTAAAAAGGCAGTAGGATAAAAATAGGATTGTTATCTTTCAGTGAAATGAAAAGCATCCCATTTCAGAAAACTAACGTATTTTTAAAACTAACGTATTTTTAATGTAAAATTATTTTCATTTAATGCTCAATATAAATTAAAAAAATAATAATAATTTTGGAGTGTTTGCACCTCATTTCTGAAGCCACACACAAAAAGAACTAAATCTATGAGCAAGTACTTGCCTTTGTTATAACCCTTTCTACTTCTCCAAACATGCAAGCAAAGGCTCACAGCATAACCTGAAGATCAATAGATTTCATTTTGGACAAATACACTTCATCAGAGTAGAGTCTTGCAAACATGTGGGAGTTTTTTTTCTTTTGTATAATGGGTGCTTCAGCTCAGACATATCTGTGGGCTGCAACTCCTTCAGTGCAGCACTGAACAACAGGCATTCTTTAAAATAGTTCCAAGGCTACTACAGACACAGTAGTTTGAAAGCAACACTTTCCTGTCAAGAATCAAAAAGTGACCAATGCAGATCTGTAAATTTTGAGATTGCATTCCCCGATGAAATGCTCTCCCAACTCCCTAATTAATAAACTACACCATTTTCATTTCCTAGATTGATGAAAAGAATCTTTGCTGCAGATCTAACCTTGAAGTGACAAAGGCGTGGATAATTAGTTCTGCAGCCAAAATGAGTGGACACAAATTGTACTTGGAGTGTATGCTGTGAAAGAAAAGTCACATAAATACTGCAGCATCCAGCAGCAGACGAGGATACAAAATTGTTCACAGATGAAGAAAGAACACTAGAAGTAAAGAGCAGATGTGTCCTCTCCAATGAAACAGCAAGGACAATAGTCATAGCTTAACAGAGGCTTCCTCTAACTTACAGACTTTGAGTGCAGCTGTGTCTGCAATGAATGCCAGCTAGCTAATAGCCACCTCTGTCCCCTTGCCTTGTCCCAGAGGACTAACAGGCATGAAGGAGCAAAAGAACAGGGAATGTGATAGCCAATGTCTTCTCATTAATCCCTGCGGAGGCCATTAGCAGAGGAGGAACTTCCAAAACAGCACATGGAAGAGCCCTCAGCAGTTCAAGCTGCTTAAGCTAATTTATCACACTAATTAAGTACAGGTGTTCAGTTGTATTTTATCTTAATTGTTTACAGAACTGGAATCTTCTTCTACAGAGACAGCTCTCAGAGAGAATCTGATTGGGTTTTAGTCTAACTCGAGGCTATTAAATAGGCACCTTTTAGTTATGTGTTTTGGCAAACTTGGCTCTATTTTCCTGTGTGTGAATATCGGTATTACCGATGGTCATTATATCCAGTGTCAGAGTCACAGCATGTAACTCACACGCTCTGTTAGCACTGGAGTTATGCCAAGGCCCACCGGAGTGGAGCCCTAACCATTCAGGTGGGTGGCTAACACCACTTGCTGTGAACAGAGACAAAAGAGAAGTAGTTACTCCCTGGCAACCCTTATGACTTCTTACAGCTGAATTCAAATACAGAACAAGGTAGATTCAAAGTTAATCTGGAAAGGCAGAATTACACTTCTTGGAAAGAATAATTTGTAACTGATTACGTTTACAAAGTTACTTAAATGATCTTGTCCATGACAAATTTCAAACTGTAGACTAACTCACTACCCCATATTGATGACATCTCTGTAAATTCTGAAATGACATTCAATTTGCATTGAAGTCGCAGGAGGTATCTGTAAAGACTAATCAAATATCAGCAACTAGCAAAAGCAATATATCAGGTAAACAGAAATTCTGTTCTTGTGTAGTTATTTCTTAAGGCTAAATACTTAAGTCTTCGTAAACCTGCAATGTCCATTGATCACAGACTTAAATAAGCATAAGTATTTAAGGGGTGGGAACATTTTTGCCCTCCGGGAAACATTAACACGGTCAAGACACAAGCCAGCCTCATTTATTTAAACTTGGTTTCAAATGTACTTTAAGGCTTAGCAATAGAAAAGAAAATAGGATTTCACAGTATTTGAAAAATGGTAGTTCTAAGAAAGCTTATATAATTAGGAACATTTTGTGATATGTTTATATAACTTGACTGCATATTGATATGTCCCAATATTTTTATTACTTTACAGCCGTACAAATTTAGTCTTTATGGTCAATGACACACTCACCTCCCCAATGCTCATCACACACTGTGAACAAGGTGGTTTTATTGGCTAATCCTGGGAACGCACTGCTGCACTCCATAACAATAGCCTGAGGAATCATTATGATGCAGGACACAATCCAGATAATTATAATGCTGTTCCTTGCTCGTTTGGCCGTGCTTTTAAACATCAAAGGGTGACAAATTGCATACCATCGATCCAAAGCAATGCAGCTGAGTGTTAGTACAGACACAGAGACTGAAACTGTCTAAAGAAAAGGAAATATTATGTAAATGTAAATGTCATTTTTTCAGAGCTTTAAAAATTATTTATTGTAAGTTTTTCCCAGAGTTCTAAAAATTATTTATATTTTCAACATAGTTAGGTCTTTATCTGCAATTATTAATTAGAATTTGTTCCCAGAAAAAGTCTTCTTTTAAAATCACTTCATACAGAATTACAACCGATATCCTTATCTCCTGTAGTCCCAGTAGAAACAGGACAATTCACAGTTTAGGGTGCTACCCAAACTGAGTAGGTGTGGCAGGGTCAGATTCTGAAAGAGCAAATTTATGCAACTTAGAATTTGCACAAATTTATCTGAAAAAGTACTTTGAAAACATTAGACAACTAATTAGATCTTTTTTTTTTCTCTGTAGAACAATTATATTTGTTTGTTTTCAATGTTGTATTTGGACACCAGTACCATCATTTTGCCTTTTCAGTTTTCGCAGGAACAATGGAAATTTGAGGTCTCATAAAAAAACCAAAAAAACTAACAACGATTATATTAAGGCAGATTAAGTCATTTTACCTTCCATTCAGTATAGGAAATAGCCTATCACTTTGGTTTTACTCTTTCCTTCTGTATACTAGGTGATCATTTCAGTTACTCTTCAGATTTTCTTCCACCAGAACAGAGGCTTTGAAAAAAAAATTCTGATTTGGATTG
The DNA here is from genome assembly GCF_023634085.1 of Falco cherrug. NCBI lineage: Eukaryota > Metazoa > Chordata > Aves > Falconiformes > Falconidae > Falco > Falco cherrug. The sequence continues at coordinate 18,374,200 of NC_073702.1, forward strand.
TATTGAGTAGGGGACATACGTGCTGCAGAACTGTTGCCTTTGACAATGTGGCTCTTCAGCCCTACAGGTATCTGCTGGAAACATAAACTGTGCTGAAGGCACAGAGCTGATCACCTGCATACATTCAGAGTTCTGCTTAATTCTTTTGATTTATAATGACTGAAAGGCCAAGCAGTTGTCATTCTAGTATGCCCAGCCAGTTCATCCAACCAGGTGTTCTTGGAAAAGGTATTTCTCAATCATTCTGATGCAAATGTTCTCATAATTAAGTCCACTGGTAAATGAGTGGTGGCAATTATTGCTTAAGGCAGGCAATCTGATTGGTTCCCAGTGAACCTGGGTACTTTGATTATTACTAAAGAACACACAGTATGTCACTAAACACATATGAAAGCCCAGACTCTCTTCAGAAGCTTGGATTCTCTGTCCTGGACACTTGTGTAGCTGCTTAGGCTCACATGCACCTAGAGAATAAATGACTGCAACTCTATTTACAGACATTTTTATTGCTTTAAGTCCCTTCTGAATTATTAAGAAAGATCACAAAAAGTGAAGAGCATCAGACAAATGTTCCAGAAAGTGTATTGCCCAAGTCTAACAAGCACATGGATCAAGAACAATGTTTATTAAGCATAAACATTTTCACAAGTGGAATAGTCCTTTAATCGTCAGCATGTGCCCTGAAATATCTATTTCAGTAGCTGGGATAGACTTCTGTAAGATTAGCACTATTAGGAAGATACTATTGTTCTTTCTCTTTTTCATAACATGGGTAATGTGTACACAAACACAGTAAAATAATACCTGTAAGTAGGGAATCACTTTGCAGAGGGGCTGCCCAAAGAACCATGTTTCCGTGATGTCCACTACTAAAGTTGCTGGAAGACAAGTAATTGTGACCAGAATGTCAGCCAGAGAAAGATTCACTATGAAATAGTTGGTAACTGTCCGCATGTGATGATTCTTCCACACTGCAATGCAAACTGAATTTGGAAAGACAAGTTACTGAAATGGAAATGACTTAGGGAATGCTTCAACAGGAAAACACACAGCTTTGCAGAATTAAGGAAATGCTCATGTCCTCTGTTTAGCACAGAATATTTGAATATGTAGTTCAGTGTATGAACCATGTGTTTTCTTTTAGAGTGGGAACAAGAGGGTACGTGTAGAGAGAATCTTAGTACACAAAGAATAGTTCTCCATAGACCATAGCATGGGAAATAATCTGATATGTAAAGCAGCTTACTCTCCTGATAGTTTACCTTCACTAACTATTCACATAACTTTCTTCATGTCTAGTTTAATCCATTGGCTCTAGTCTATGGCAATACACATCTACATTTGTAAAAGGTTACCTTTTTTGTATGATAGCATCATGCTTATTTCAAATTGCTACCACACGTGTTCTTGTAAACCGTACCAAGACAACATCATTTTATAAAATATTTTGCTGTGCATAAAGTATCTATTGCATCTGCAGAGATTCTGTAACAGTTGTCTGGGTAACTGTGGTTTGAAGTAAGTAAATAAAAGTAATATTTGCAGTATTAAGTGCTACGCGTTTTAAAGGTAGTATATTTTTAATGGTGATTACTGTGATCAAAAGCAGGATTTAGCAGACGCTTTACAAGATCAGCCTTTAAAGTTTGTTTTGTATCTTTTCATTTCCCTCTTTCAATTTGAAAGGCTTTTAGAAATGAGGCAAATCAGTCCTTTAAGATGGTTGCACTAAATTTATAAGCTAATACATTAAAAATGCCAAAATTGAGTCTGAGAAACTAGCCTAAAAATAAGGGGTTTACTAACTTTGGAAGTAAAACCCTGAGAGATTGTAGCAATAAATAGCTTTTGAATGTTTTAGATTCAGCCACCAAAAGCTCTTTAAAAACTGATGCACAAAATTTTCCAGAAACACCACCATACTTTTTGTAAGAAAACAGTACAAATCACTGTACATCAAAGGTTCTTCTCCTGTAAACAATAACTCATCCATCATGCAAATCTGGATGAGGAATCAAAGTCTCCTTAATCTGTCAGGATATAGCACTATACTTAATTTAGATACATTAAACAGATCACAGAATGCTGAAGAATAGAGTTAGAAAGGTCCTCAAGAGGTTGTCCAAATCTAAAATGGAATCAGCTAGAGTTAAGCCATTCTGTTATTAAACTAGTGAAAGCAGCTGGAAAAAAAACACACAGACTTTAAGGCACATAAGCTCTTGAGATCAGATGCTTCTTTAGATCGTAAGAAGGATGGTGTGCTGAAAGCTTGTGCCCATCTTCCAGCTGCATCAGTCGATCTAATAAAATATATTACTTCATTCCACAATTCTTGTCTCGTTTAAGTCTTTAGACCAACACAACCGCAGAAAGACTACCACTAAGCCATCACTGGCAAGTTTACATTCTAAAATCTGTTACATTTGAAGATATCATGCCTCTCTTAAATGTGCTGCAGTTTAACTCTCTTCCCTGTTAAAAAAAGAAAAATCTTCTAATGTCTAATCGACTTCTCTTTTGCTGCTATTTATATCACTGTTTTTCCTGCACACACACAGGAATGAAGAGTTTTTTTCCGTGCAGCAATGTTTCACATATGTAAAGATTGGTGTTACACCTTTCCTCAGTTTTCTTTTCAGACTGTACAACTTCAGAACTCTTTTATCTTTTACTCCCAGTCATTTGTAGAACCTCTGCAACTATCCCTGTTGCTGTTCTCAGGACACTCTTCAGGCTGGATTGCGTCTTTGTGGTCAGAATGCTGTGACCAAAATCAGCGGGATACTCATACAAGACCTTACTAGAGCTTTAGCATAAGCTGAAATTATAGCACTTCTTCATGACGGCTATGTTTAGACATTTAGGGGTAATCTAGGCCAGGACGTAATTAAGAAAGAGGGAAAGGCTAGGTGGCCTTCAGTTCCTCTAAGAGGAGGTGATTTTATCAACTACCTTTTTAGGATATAGGCTGCCAAGTTTCATCTATAACCCCTGCTGTGCCACAACAGATGCTCTTCATAACTTCTAATGTGTTGCAGATATGGTTCCAGATTCTATACCTCATATAAATTTAATATTTGTTATATATCCATCATGCTTTTCTAAATGCAAGTTAAAACCCCTCTGCAAAACTCTTTGCTGTTCCTGTACTGGTTTTGGAGGAAATCTCCCACAGTATCCATTTCTTCTATTGTTTTCTTCCTGAATATAGAATTTCAAGTTCTCTTAGCTGTGGCTGCAGATATCTGAAAGGCAAGGCTTATAAATCAAAAGCTTAAAGGAAACATCATATTAATTGTATTTTCTTCCCATTTGGATGATTTAAGTTACCTAATAAGGTAATTATTTCTATAGAATTGCATGATAATTACAACACAACTATCCAGAGCTTTATTACTCTCACTTGGTGCATGGGATTACTACAGTTAAAACTCTGACAACGCAGAGGCAGCACTTAACAGGGAAAATAACACACTGGCGCCCCTCTGGTGTGTTGTTCACAGTTGGAAATGCAATGCTGGGGAAAAAAAACCTGTAAACACCATTTTGCTTTCAATAATTGTAATACTTGACACTAAAAATTTGAAGATTTTGCCATTTACTTATGGTTTGTTCTTTGTCTTGAGTGCAATTCATATTCAAAGTATGGTCCTGTCTTATACTTAGGCTAAAGCTGATATTAAGTGGGAATGTTTTTCTGTACTTTTATCAATAGGCAAAGTTACATAAAATGCTGTTTTAAAAGTTCAGGGTTTAGCTACTTTGTTATCATGCTATGGTTTCAACAGTCCCACATTCTACACGATTTGGACAACTGCATTGTTTTCAGCCAAGGATATCAGTGCCTAAAGGTGCAAGGTTTAAGTAGATATGTACGCTCTTTGACAAGGACTATTCTTATTCCTGTGCTGACCTGTCCGGGGAAACATAAATATTATTTCTGGTAAAACAAATCCATTAAGTTAACAAATGTGAGGTCAATCTCATTGGCAGCAAACTGTATCAGAAATGAATTCATAGCATTTTGCATGTTGTGTTCAAAGCTTTCTATAAGTATGAGCAAATGAAACCTCATGATACCCCAGAGAGCTAAGAAAGTATTATCATTTCCATCTTTGACACAAAGAAAGTGAAGTGCAGAACAGAAGTTGCTAAAGGCCACACAGTAAATCAGACACAGAATAAGAAACTTGGACTCCTAATTCCCAGCTCTACACTAAGGCTTCCAGATCACACTGGCTTAACACAGATGGAATTTAGATGAACTCTGGTACCTCTATTCCTTAGAGAAATGTAAAAGACTATGCCCCTTGCTACTCAGAGAGTAACAATATGCAGGAAAACCAAGGTACAGAAAGTAGCTTTAAATTCCTTTGAATTCTAATCTATGGGGCAAGAGGCACCTGAAAGGTGGAAAAAATAATAATTTACAAGCATAGATAGGCAAGATAATTTGTTACTTTAAATTTCTCTGTTTATGCTTATGTGTTTTGCCTTTTGACCTCATCTGTTCCTTGCAGCATAGCCCATTTTCCCTTCTTTGTAAGGCACACAGCACAAGGGCATCTTAATTAGCACATACTATCATAATCAAGTATCCCAGAAACTTATTCCATAAATGTATACAAAAAACGAGTTTGTGTAAAAAAGCTTTTCAAGAGAAAGTATTTTGAAAAGCAGTCAGCTTTCTCCCCTGCTCATTGCCCTCTGCTGGGTGCAGTGGTGTTTTCAGTCTGCACAAGCATTGGTAACGTTTTCTTCCAGTGCAACGCTAAACTGAGCTGTGAGAATTTGCTTCAAGTTATTTGAATAGGGCAGAATGGTATAAATGACAGGAAGTTAGTTCAATGTATTCTTTTCAGACTCGGTTTCTTTCTGATTCTACTACAGTACGAGGTTATTCAGTAGTCTTAGACAATAGCTTAATTGATATACCAGTGATCTAGCAGATCGAGAAAGACGCTCTAGCCTGTGTTCAAAAATTATTGTCTTACAGGCATGCAAAATAGTTTGACTATGCCACTGAATATATTATAACTAGTTAAGTCTCACAACGCAAGAATTTTGTATACTTTCCACTCTTTCTCCTTGCGAATACATTTTCACCTCCGGCAGTTCTATAGAGTAGTGGAGGCACTCAACTCCCGTATAAACCCTAAAGAAACATCCTAGAGAAAGGAAGCTACATGGAGTGGGAAATGCCATCTGCCTACCCAGAGCAAAAGAGCAGAGCTGTGGCTTTCCACTCAGCTTGGAAAAGAGAAGAAAGAATGAGAAAGGTAGTAAAGATTCCTAACCGGGAGTGTGTTTTACCAAAAAATCATAAAATAGATAATGCCAGCATCAGCCTTCCTAAAAAACCTGCGAGACAACACAGAGTTAACAGGATACCAGTTTAGTAAGGGCACAATGTAGTGCACCAAACTGGGTTCTTCAGACCTCCATCGAAAATCTATGAAATAGCAAAAATAACTCTGAATAAAATCTGTTTAACATTATATGCAAATCTTTAATGCAAATTTTGATGTTCCCAGCTATAAATGAGAATGAGGAAGAAAGTGGAGAAAATGGTATTAACAAAGGCATTGAAGAAAAGAGAATCAAAATTAAACAAAACAAAAAAAAAAAGGTGGGACAGAAATGTAACCCAAGATGTGCTCTTACTGTGCAGTTTTCCTGGCTGCCAGAACTCTACTGGAACCCAATTACCTGCCCAGTGTATTTTATTATTTTCCCTATTTTTGCTTTTATTTTATAAAACCACTCAAAGTTACAGTTAATAATTGCAAATGAAAACATGCAGGCCCGCTTTCACAAAAAGCAGCTATTTTTCTAACGGTTATTGAGTAATCCGACTCTCACAACTCCTTCATCTCACCCCTGGTGCTTGCATTTTCTTCCGCCAGAATCGAGAAGAGCTTCAAGCAAAACGATAGTTGTTCCAAGCTCTGCCACACAGCGTCAGTGGAGGCTCGGAAACCAGCTTGAATTGCCAGGCTGACTGCTCGGGAAAACTCCCGGAGACTTTCCCCAAGCCAGGACAGGTCTGCGATTATGAAGCCTGTTTCAGAGCCCATCCTCCAAAAGTTCACCATCTCCCACCCCCAAAAAAGTCCCCCAGGCAACCCTCAGCAAGGAATAAACGTAACAAACCCAAATCAAAGGTAAGATTTAAGACAGGTGCTTACTAAAGGCTATCAAGAAAGCTTCATATACCTCATTATATTCCTGAAGACAAAACCCCCCTTCTTTTATAGGACAATATAGCGAGTTTGGTGCTTTTCATGTACAAATATAATCCCTGTTGGTTTAGTGTCCTGAGGCATTTTAATTAGAGACTGTAATGGCGTTTATTCAATTAGCATAGCTCATTGTATCTCAAGCTGAATGGGAAAACAATACAAAGGCTCCAGCTGGTACAAAATGCAGCTGGCTGCCTCCTGGAAGATTTATGCTGTCTTGAGCATATTAAACATTGTGCTGCAGTCCTTCTGCTGGTGGGCTGCTGGTTCAGCTGGCAATTTGTTTTCTATATGTCAACCCTAAATCATTTCCCTAACACTCCAGAAGTCTTGTCAATCTCGTATTCAATGGGTTATCTTCTAGTGTAACTTCTTGGCCAAAATTGAAACATCATTTCCATAACCAGCAATACCTGAGATTTATTTATATAAATGAATGACTCTACCTCTTATCTCATTTCTGGTGAACAATAAATCCCAGGTGGATGTAAACAAAGAATTATCATTTTTCATACTAAACTTCAATGATTTTATTTTGCTTTGGTATCACACTTGATGGACTAAAATATCATAATATGTCCAACCAGCAGTCATTTGGAAGAGATGTAGTGACTATAAGCACTGGTCATCAACATTTCCAAACACATGAGGCAGAAAGGTTCTAAAGAGCTCTCTACTCCTTTGCAATATCTTACAATCAGTGATAAAAAGAGGTGTTAAACAGATTTGAGTTACAGATTACTTATTCTCTACCTCCTACCCCCACAAAAAAAATTGTTTCCACCTGGCAATTAATTGGTTCTCCATATGACATTTTCCCCCCTTGTTCTTTTGTGGTGATGACATTACCTACTGCAAATGAAGGTCTGGGTGGTGGGGTGGTGAGATACACAACCCTGTTGAAAGAAAGGCTGAGTAGATAGGCTACCAAATGGGATCCTGGAGAGCTAGACTCCCTGCGGAAAGACTGAATCAATGCATACTGTTGGAAGGAAAAATGCTGTCATTGAAACTACTTTCATTATGAACGATTCCCAATTGAGGATTCTTCTGCTTTAACTTAGGAGTTTAAAAATTCAGTGCCTAAGAGTAAGCTTATTTGTTTTAGGAAGGCTTTCCATAAGTCTTTCAATAACTTTATTGATGATCTTGATTAAGGCATGAGAAGCACTTTAACTAAATTGCAGAGGAAATTTAATTAGGGTTTTTTGAATCCAGCAGCGACAACAAAAGGTCTAAAACAAAGTGATCCCTTCTGTCAATAGGAAGATGGTATCTGCTTCCTAGGCTGTCCATCTCTTACTATTAAGCTGTAGACCTACCTGTTACTTCATTTTTTACAAACTAATCTTATCTGAAAAAAAAATGGAGTTCAACGTAAGACCAGGTTTATGTTGAAAAAGTAATAGAAAGAATGACAGAAAGAAAAGACACTTTTAATACAATGCTTATTATAAAGAAAATACTGAAAAAAATCCTGCAGCTGGTAACAATGCCCAGCAGATAAGAATTGTCCTTGAATAGCGATGCAACAGCTGCAAAGATGGACAATATTCTGCACTGCACACACAAACAAATTACATAGCCTGCCAGTGAGGTGATAAGCTCCTCATCAACAGGACACAGTAGGCATGTCAACAGATTTGAAGAAAATCACAGAAGCATGACAAAAGGAGCAGGTAGTTAGGTCATGCTCCCTATGTAGCACACATAAAAAAGTATGTATGTGTAGGTTCACTTTTTTCTAGTAAAACTCTAGGAAAAATACTGAAACTGTAAGAAATACAGCTGAATGATATTGAGCATATGAAATCTTAAAGTATTTTGTTGAATATCCAGATTCATTGAAATGTCCTAATGGAGAACTGTCTCTCATAAATGACAATGAGAGTCTACATAAAAAAAAACCCAGATAGCAACTAGTTTGCTTTCAGCAATGTATTTTCTGTTATGTTTTCTAGCTACCAAGTGCTGTATTGTACTCAGGCTTTTAAAAGGACATATGAGATGGGGGTTGGGGGTTATTCATGTTCTCCAGCCCACTTCTACATTTTATGTACTGCCTTATTATTATGGCACTAGAGAAGAATACAAGAACTAAATTCTGCTTGCTGGAAGCTTATTTCTACAAATCACAACGGGAATAATAGCACAACCATCCAATTGGCATAAGATTAATTTACTAACTCTGTCACATGATGTAATCTTAGGCAATTAAGAATCTAACGGCAATAGGAGTTACTACCAGATGATCAGCTATGCTTTAAAAACAGACTGCCCAAAATGCCTGGTGTGGTCAGCTCTGGAGGAAGTAAAAGGTAGCATCACACAGTTTTCTTGAGGTAACTGTACTGACTAACACAGACAGATTTGTTTTAAATTGTCCCACCACAGACACACACACAAATCATTACAGGTATTAACTGGCAACCCCGGTTATCTCTGCAGAGCTGGCCATACTGAATGACCAGGTATTTCATAATCATGTTCAATATCCTTATTTTTTCTATAAAAAACCCTACAAAATCCTTACACACACGTCATGTTAGAGATGGAAGGACCATAAATACAGATGTCACACTGCACATGACACTACAGTAAAGATTTCACACTTCACTAGGACTCCATTTAAACCTGTGTGACTCATTAAAATCAAAGTGTGTTTCACAGCTGAAAAGCTGTGCAACTTTGAAACAATATGCTTCAAAAAGCATCTGTCAGTCAGTGTAAAATGAAGGTACATTAGGAAAAATCTTTCCATGTCCATGTCTGTTTCTAATGTAGATGTAAGAATGCCTTTTCTTTAGGCTATATAAAGAAAATACAATTTACTATGCTAGTGAGATGCTATAGCAAATATCTTGCATAGCATACAACTTCTGAATCCATATAATGAATCTACATTGCCGATATAAAATTCCCCAAATTTGGCTAAAATCCTTGCAGTCTTACTGTGCTGAGAATCAGGAGACAGAGCACAGTTCTGTTAGGGCTGAGTGTGCCCCCAGGCTCTGCAGCTTCTGTCCCCTGCCCAGGGTCTAGCTGCTGGCACTGGAGGCCAGCTCTGGTATGGGGCAGCATGTAAGCTGGAATCAGGCTGCTGGGAATAGAGCTTTTGGAGAAAGATGAGAGACACCTCTTTTTGGGGTCACCTCTGCCTGGGAGCTGCATTTAAGCTCAGGCTCTCACACTTAGCTCAAGCAAAGGCCAAGCTGCAAGTATGCATATGCCTTGCTGATACTGATTGTAATCCTCACTCACTGACTTGATTTTCTGACTTAATCTCAGACCTGCTTCACCGCTATGGACTTGTCTGGCAATTGCTGGGAGGTGACTGAACCCTGGTAAACATCACCAGACCTACCATGCTCTCAGGGACTGTGGGACTGTGTTGGTGAGTACAATGCCTTGTCAATCTTGCTGCTGCCCTCAGCTCCTGGCTCTCCTTCCCCTGGGGAACAGTCCATTCTAGCTCTTCTCTGACAAATTCCACTTGTGAGACGTATAGTAAGCAAATCAGCTGCTAATGTCAAAAAGAAAAAAAAAAAAAAAAGGTTTCACTTAACATGCAACATAGATAATAAACAACACTTTAGAAACAAAGAAGCATTCTAAAACCTTCCAATTTTTGGAAAGATAGTGAATTAAAGCAAGAAGTGACAACAGCTTTCATTTTATTTGGTAATACCCCAAAGACTGTCTGAAGAGTACTTCGCTGACCTAAGGGAAAGAAGTGTTAGTCTCTGCTCAGCTATTGGTGGACAGGGCTTTATTGTTTTTAGTGGTCTTGGAGTTGTGCAGCTGCTGAATAGCTCTGCTGAGTTACTTTCCTTCTTCCATAGATAGATGATTCTTTCCAAATACTACTCATGATGCAAAATTAATACTAGGCAGTATATCCTGCCACCATCAAGGATGCACCTGTTTTGGGTCTAAATAGCAGAGCTGGTCTTCAGAACTATCAGTCTAACAGCTTTGATAATGTATAAAATTAAATGGGATAACTTCTTTAAAAGTTTCACGTTTAGGAGTACATCTTGAAAGTAAAATGAAACAAAACCAAAACCAGCAACAGTAAAGTTTGCTATTTGCTCCTAGATAATATATCAAATACATACTGGTGTGCTTTCCCTTGCCCCCCACCCCCACCCCATAACATTCTGCATTGCAAGGGAATTCTGACTAACTGATGACAGTACTTCTGCAGGAGCTGCCTAATAGTCAGCCTTTAAGTCAAAGTTTATGATAGATCAGATGAGAGATATTTTATCAGCAGTGCTATCAACAGAAGAAAGGAAGAAAACTGGATGGCAGAGGAGTCCTAAATTCTTAGTTTCCAAAATGCACATGTAGTATCAGAAGTAGGAAAAATAACACAATCACAACTAGTTACAAATTAAACAAGAGTATGAGACTCCATATGGAAAGGAATATATTTTTTCTCTTTCAATAATGGGTTTTGACCCCTCAGACCGAGCACTTTTCCACTTGTTCAGATTCCAGTCCTCCTCCTTTACCATCAAATGAGCTCACAGCAGAACTATTATCCTTTGGAATGATGTTAGAATACAAGTAGCCAAACTGCTGATTATTTTACTCTGACTGAAAAAAATACTAGCCAAGGATGCTCTTTTTTGTTCAACTATAAGGGCAGCCTCCAGGCAGATGCAACTGTCCTTTCTTTTAGAAGAACTCAAATGGAAGTCAACAGAATTTGTATTAGCATTCATGACATCAAACTTCTCTTGCAGCTCACCTTCTGTCTTGGGCATTGCCCTTTTTCAGATTTGGGTTCAACAGGACCACACGATTTACACTGGGCAGAATTGCTTTTTGACATAAGGAATGGTAAAGGAAAGTAGAGCTGTCCCCTCTCTGGACTCTCTGGTCAGAAAGCATATAAAGTGGAACTAGTTACACATCTGGAGATAAGAATGTAGAAAGAAGAGGGTATAATTTCAAATCAGCTTCAGTTTTAATGCTTTTCTGCTTTCTATGTCTCTCACAAGGATGTGCGTGACTCTTGCCAGTAATCTCCATATTATGGAAGCACTAATGTACTTCAGTTGATACTTGATTTCTTATATAAATCGAGCTCATACATTCTATATCTTAGGTAGATGAAATTCATAAATATTGTTTAATTTCCTATGTGGTATCTTTTTAAAAATGATAAAGCCACTCTTGTTATTATTCATCCAACAGATAATGGTGGTTCTCATGCTGATATTACAACATTAAAGCCCTTTCAGTGCCAGATTCCCCAAGTAATCTGGATATAAATGTGATTCAATGAAACATGCCTCATCTATGGCAATCAGATAGGATTCATGATGATGATGGCATGATTTAAGAGAATACATGACTCCTCATCCGATTCTACCAACACATGCATCTACGGCTAGACCTCAGTATTCACCAGACACCTTAAAAATGATAATAAAGCAGCATTTGAGACAGTTGCCTATTGATAGGCATTCACCAGAACTCTGGAGTTAGAACTATACACAAACCTTTTATTTTCCAGCCCTAAAAAAATGAAACTACAACAAGTAAAAATCAAATGATGCTGTTGAGCTCTATGAGTCAGGCTTTGAACTCTTTGAGGAAAGGACCACAGTTAGGTTTTGTACAGATCTCAGCATGACAAGCAGTTACTATAAAATAGAGAATAAATAGAAGAGCTATCCTGAAAGGAGTAACTCTGTATCAATTAAATTTGGTTTCATTCTGAGTTGGAAAGAAAAGCAAGTGTCACCAAGTTGCATGAGTAAAGAAAGTTTCTAAAATATCTCACTGATGTCCTGCATGGTTTCTTAGCCTTGGAAGCCAGCAGTGCTGAGGACTTTCAAGCTGGGTGCTGGCAGGTTGTGTGTTCTAAGTATCTCAGCTCCTGCCAGCTCTGGGGAGGGATGCCAAGAGGCCCAGGAGCCCAGCGGTGGGACAGCAGAAGCCTGCTTGTTCTGCCTTCAGTCTTTGATCCAACCAAATGATCTCTGCTGTACATTTTGATTTTGATGAACACGTTTCCTGAAGGAAACCATTTCATTAGGAAAGTTCTGACCCATGCAAATGAATAACTTAAATGAGGACTATTCCCATTCTTTACCTGTATAAATAGAGTTAAATGTATGTAGTTGTACATTACTTATTAATCCCTTGTGGTCTTATTGCTGCAACTGATTACTGTGGAATGATGAAGTCAGTAACCAGATACCTCTGTACATCCTAAAAATATCTTTCCTTCTTTATCTAGTTTTCTATTTTCAATCAATGTTCTCAATGCAAAGTTTTCAGATAAAGTCAAACACAGTCAACATACATTCTCCATTAAGAAGCCCTGTTTTGCACTAGGTGTGCAAAGTTGCAAGAGTTTCGTTGCTCTGCAGGGGTAAAGAAATCTTGTGGTGCAAAACAGAGAGTCCTTACACTCAGCACCTATTCTGCTTCTAGTGATAAATAGCAACTTGAATGCAGAACAAAACCTGACAAAGCATACTGATGTTATCACCCAGATTTCAGATTCTCTGATTGTTCATGTAAATATGTCCTAAAAATGTCTTAAACCCTGTTTCTTCTCAGTGACTTGCACTGGCATCTCTAGTGACCAGCTAATGTGGGCACACATGAGAGTCATTGACATGGAGCACTCAAATGCAATAATGAAACTTCCATTCAAATGCAGAGGCTTGCTAATGGTTTTCATTTTGACTGGTTTGTGCAGCAGCTCGGACAGTGTGTGTCAACTCTGCTAATTAAACTGAAAGCTAAATAGCAATGCAGACCTTGTTATGTGCTACTATAAGTAGAATTCCTGCTGTGCAGCTCACTCAAGAGCCCAGTAGATGTCAATCAAATTCAAGCTTCTGATTCTACCCTTGGTTGTTAATTAACTGTCAGAATGCTTCAGTCTATTACTAATATCTGAGGGATGTGCTGTGCCTTCCACTTGTACAGATGTTATTGCTGGGACACAATGAGTCTCTTAATCCCATGTGAATGCACAAATCAAAAGAAGAGGTAGAAATATAATTTTCAGTACCATATAGGGAAGGGAAGGGTCTTTTCTGATTACTTAATTACTATTTGAATAGGACATGGAAAAAATAGAACAAAAGCATTGACTTCACATGCCACATGAGGCCAGCAGCACTCGTCAAACGTAAGCAGAGGAACACACTCCATCATTAAGGATGGTACCATAAAGCACTATTACCCACTAAACTCTCTTTAGAATCACTTCTGCTCTGCTTCGAGAAGGTGCATGACTAAATCCCAGATTAACCTTGAATATACATTTTTCAAGCAGGAGAAATCAGCTTCTCAGAGACTTCAACCTGTGCACTGTTCTGTATCAGATTTTCACTTGCAGTCAAGGTTTCACAAAAATGTCTTTGGAAAGAGCATTAGACCACATCCATTTCTCTCCTCAAAATCATGTGAGCCTGCATCAGTGCAGTATGAGCTTTCCTGCATAAAGATGAGACAGTGTTCAGCTAACGAGCACCTGTACCTGGCAGATCCCACGAACAATTTGCCCTTACACAGAAGCATCAGATCTGGGTGAGGTCCTTGTAATGCACAAAGACAGTTTAAAAAGCAAACTGCTTGAGCAGAAGCAGCCCAATAAAAGGAAAGGTGGGTGGACAGCAAAATGCCAGCTTCCATCCCAAGCAAAAAGATAACGTACACAAATGCCAGGGAGGAACAGCTCCACATCAGCACTGATACAAGCTCTATTTGCAAGTGCACAGAGGGGAAAGCTTTTCTCGTCCTGGCTTCTGGGGGGAGGGGGGGGGGGGAAAGTGTAAACAGGGTGACAGTTCCTATAGCTGAAGATTTGACCTTGAATCTTTAAAAGCGAGAGGACAGCTTTTTTATTGAACGGGTGGAGGCAAATACAGGTAGCTTTCCTAAAACAGTCTTCGCTCAAAATCAGAACGAAGGACAGTTTTCTTCCTAAAGTACAGCCTCTTTGCCCGAGCTCCCATTATCTTTACACTGCCTGTCAACCTGGCTGCTCAACCGAGCAAACATGCTCAGGCTTCTGAATAGCTCTAACATAATCTCTTTGGCTGAAAATTCACTGGTTTCGCCAACATGCATACTGGATGTTTACAGGCAGTTAGCGCACCATTCCAGAAAAAAAAAAAAAAATAAAAAAAATAGTATCACCAGTCCGTTGAAAGAAAAAAAAAAATAAAAAAAACCTTGCAAAATTTTGCCTTTGGCTGCAGTCTTATTTGCATCTTGCCTCGGGGAGGCTGGAGAGCTTGCACATGACAGCACTGACGCGCATAAGCGCTTCTGAAAAACATGAATGAAAGACCCGTATGGCGGGGCCGGGCGCGCTGCCGCGCTGCGCCGTTCATGAAAACGCCACTGATGGGAATGAATGCAAATGGCCGTGGCTCCAGCCGAGGGGGTTCTCACGGCGCAAGCGGCTGCCGGCGGTCACACCGCCTTCGTGCTCATTCATAAACGCACAACTGACGAGGACCAGCGCCTGCTCCGCTCACCTGGCCGCCGGCGAACGCGAAGGGCACGGCCGAGGGAGGGAGCAGGGGCCGCCGCGGGCGCGGTCCCCGTGGACACGCGTATGCGGCCACCCCGCAGCCAGCGGCCGGGCCGGGCCGGGCCGCCGCGCTCCGCTCCCCGGCGCCTCCTCCCACCGCGGGGAGGCGATCCCCGGGACGCGGGGCCGCGCTCGGCGGGGGGCGAAGGGGAGCGGCTCCCCTCGGGAGGGAGAGAGGCAGGGCGGGCCGGGGCGGGGCGGGCTCCCGGCGGCCAGACCCCGCTCGTCGCTCCCGCACACCGCCCCCGCCTGCTGCAGTAACCGCTCCAGCACACCGCCGCCCCTGCCCTCGGCCCCTCGCCGCGCGAGGGTCGCCCGCCGCCGCTCCCGCCAGGCAGCCCCACCCCCGCCCGCCGCCTCTTTCACGGATGAATGGGAGCGGGGCGGGGGCGGGCTCCCGGGCGCCGCCTCCCCTCGCTCCCTCAATGGGAGCCGGCAGGGCGCCGCCCCGGCCCCGGCCCCGGCCCCGGCCCCGCGCGCCTCGCCAGCGCGGCCGTTACGCCGCCGAGGCGCGAGCTGCGCACCGCGCGCCTGCCCCGCGCCGCCGGCTGCTGCGGGGAGCGGCCGCCGGTGCCCCGCGCGGGGAGGGCGCCGTCCCGCGTCCGTTACCCCGCGCCCCGCCCGCGCCCCCATCTCCGTCCCTCGGGAAGGGCCGCGCGGTTGCTGCTCCCAGCGCGGCGCCGGGCTCCACCGGGCGGGCTGGGGCTGCGAGAGCGGGCAGCAGCCCCCCGGGCGGGCTGGGAGGCGGAGGCGCCGGCGGGGCGCGTTCAGCACCCCGGCCTGGCGGACAGGGACGGGAGCCGCCGGCAGAGCCCGGCCCCCCGCCGCCGGCCGCCGCCGGTGCGCTCCGCCGGCCCCGCTCCGCCGGCCCGACCCAGCGGCGAGCGCCCGCCGCCGCAGCCCCTCGCCAGCGCAGGGGGAGCGGTACCCAACGGCCCCTCCCGCGCCCCGCGCGGTATTAACTGTCCCCCGCGGCTAGGGACACCCACCGTTCCAGCGGGAGAAGCGAAACCCACCCCCCGTTTGCAGCCGCCATCCGTGCAAACCCCACCTCGGCAAGGGGGAACGGGAAGTTTGGGGGGCGCGACTCACCCAGGACGTTCCCGATGAGCGCCACGATGAAGACGACGATGTAGCCGGCGATCAGCGCCCATTCGTACTCCTTGGGATGCAAATACTCCTTCCAGAGGTACCGCAGGAACTCTTCGTCGTCGTAGTCGGAGGAAGGGGTTAAAAGAGCCTCCCGCGTTTCGTTTAGCTCCGTCCCGGTCGTCCAGTTCCTGCACGGAGGGGAACCATCCTCGGGTTGAATCCCGGACATCGCTGGTGGTTGGTCC
Source organism: Falco cherrug (assembly GCF_023634085.1). NCBI lineage: Eukaryota > Metazoa > Chordata > Aves > Falconiformes > Falconidae > Falco > Falco cherrug. Next base: position 18,390,357 of record NC_073702.1, read on the forward strand.
GGGGGCTGGGAAAAAAACCCACCCAACAGCCAGACCCTCTCAGAGCATCCGAGCTTTCTCCCGCCCGTCCATCGAGGCTTGTGGCTGCCAGCGCGAAAAGCGGGGTGTGGGGAGAAAAATGACGCGGGAACTTACGGGAGCCAATGCGGGAACAGGCTGGGGCTCCGCGTCGTCCCCAACCCGCCCTGAGCAGCCTTTTTCCCCTGGCCGGCCGGGAAAAAAGCTGGCCAGGGTGGGTTGCGTGCCTCGGATGCCGGGCTGCACCTGCCCTCGCTGGAAAAGTCACGTCCGCTTCGGATCCATACCCCCTCCCTCCCCCCGCCCCGATCTCCAGCCCCGTGCTTCTCCCCCAGTCCTGCTCCCAGCTAGCCCACCCCTCTTCCGAATCCGGTTCCCTTCAGTTTCCCACCCTCTCTCGCACAGACACTTCTCTTTAGACCTTTCTACGTTAGATACCACATATATTAAAGGTATTTGTAGATTAAAGGCAGCGGAAGGCTGCTGTGGAACGAAGCACCGGGTGGAAGGAGCCATGAAAAAACAGAGGCTAACGAGGCTGTCTCCTTTCCGTGCCCCTTTGAAAGCTGGGCTGGGTATGGGGCTAAAACAGAGGGAATAACCCCTAAGACCGCTGAACAGGCAAGCATGGGATTTCACCGGATTTGAAGATCGTGAAAAGCTCATCGTCAGCTTGAGTCTAGGGTGCAAACTGCCTGCAGTGAGGTGGGTTCAAACGTCCAGTTTGGGATCTCAGCACAGCAGCTGCCCCTTAGCTATTCTGAATCGAGCTGAGCTGGCAGAAAGCAACTCAAGAGAGCCCAGAAGTGCTTGTTAAACAGTGATAGGATTCCTGGCTTCCGGTCATTGCTTCTTGAATTATTGTCATACTTTGTTCAGTGTACAGCTCCCAAAAGAGAAGGGGTGAGTCTGGACTTGTCCTGCCCTGACTGAAAAAAACCCCACCCCTTATTCAGGTTATCTGTTCATTTCCTAGCTGAATAATTTATCGAGTCTGATATAAGCACCACTTCCATTCTGAAATGGCACACCTCACTCAGTTAAGCATTCCAGTGCAAGGTCTGCACCTCCATAGGAATGGAGTAACTATTACTGTGGGACTCTACTTTCAACAAGTATTATAGAGAGGCAGATATTTATTAAAACTGTAGTAGTGCTTAACTCTAAACAGTACTTTAGGTTCCTGATTTGTTTGTTATTGGTGTGCACCCTTCTCTACTGCCTTCAAAGTCCAATACAGTATACCCACACCTGGCATGCCTGCACTTATTCCTCTAGACATGCTCTCTTTGCTTTAGTTCCTTGCAAATTAAAGAAAAAATCCCTTTCCTATTCCACAGGCTAAATACATTAGAGTGAGATACACTTGGATATCAGCACCTATCTTAAATAAATTAGAAACTTTGCAAGTTTCATAAATAAAGATTAGACACTATGTAACTAATGAAAACATCTAAGGCTATATTAGTTGAGGTATGAGTTTTGAGAAGTGATTTAAACTCCCCTGAGAATGCAGGGCTACTTGGTACACACGAAGAGAGACATATTTAAGGAGTTTGTCATGGTCTTTGCTAGTGGTGAAAATATTTGGAGCATGACCATTTGGTGATCCATAACAGACAATACCACTCATGCTCCAGTTTGTTTCATATGTTCAAATGCTGGTCTATAATTCCAATATTAACTTCCAAGTAGCATAAAGTCTGAAGCAGGTAATGTCTTTTTTACATAGTGCTTTTTCCTTCCTCCCTCACTAATAGTAAGGAATTTAATTAAAAAGATATAAATCATAGAATCAGAATGGTTTGGGTTGGAAGCAACCTTAAAGATCTAGTTCCAACCCCTCTGCCATGGGCAGGGACACTTTCCACCAGACCAGGTTGATTCAAAGCTCCATCCAACCTGGCCTTGAACCCTTGCGGGGATGGGGCATCCACAACTTCTCTGGGAAACCTTATTTACTGTCTCACCACTGTCACAGGGAAGAATTTCTTCCTTATAGCTAATCTAAATCTACCTGTTTTCAGTTTAAAGCTATTACCACTTGTCCTATCACTACATGCCCTTGTAAATACCAAGAAACAACATGGTTTTATTAAAAAATACAACTTAGGGCTCATTATTTTTTCAACAAGATTACAAGTTTGATTGATAAAGACAAATAACTGATTATGCAGATCAATAAACTGCATACATTTGGTATTCCTAGAGTACTGTAAGACATTTGCTTTGATTGATACAGCACATTCTGATTAGGAAGGCAGGATAGTAAAAAGTCATTATGGCACACATTATAAAGCTTAAAAACGGGCTAACTAACACATCTCAGGATGAAATGGCAGACAAAGAATCATCACTGCGCCTGTGATTTCTACCATTGGTTCTGTTACACTTATCATTCAATGACCTTGAAGAAGCTGACAGGTGATCCAAAGATCAGGAGTAATAACCTAAACACACAGTCTCATCACAGATCTGTAGCCAGAAAGATTCATGTGATCCTTGATGGTTTAAATAAGTATACATGTGAAAACAGATTAAGGTATATAAAAGTATGAGGTGGAAAATGACAAAGTGAAAATATTTACCATGTACAAAACTCTGCTACTGAGGAAATGCTTTCCAAATTGAGCCATTTTAGCTGTACATTTTAAAATCAAGATCAAATGCCTTTTTAAAAGATTAGTGCTAACTGAAACAGGAATTAATTCAGAAAAGTTGCATGACCTGTAGTATACAAGAGGTCAGACTAGATGATTATGGTAGTCCCCTCTGGCTTTCTAATTTGTGAAAGTGCGTTAGCAAAATACATTCACCTGATGAATTTTAGTGCTGATTTCTCTTTTAATTATACTATTTGCATCAAGACTAGTGCAACAGTTTAAATCTGTTCCTTTCATATGCAAGTGAACAGTAAATGCTCAGAAGTATGCAATTCATATTTTGTTGACTTTTTTTAGTTCAAAACCTGTTTAACATGTGGTTTTATAAACTCCTGCAAACAAGGAATACACCAGCTACCTAGAACTTAAAACAAGCATAAATCCAAGGTTATATCTATTAACTTTCTCATCTCAGGAGAGCACTATCTGATACTTCATTTAGCTAAAAGGTTCGCATACATTGATATCTCTTCTAATCCGTAACTTTCCTTCACTAATACAAAGATACTGAAATGAAATTGTCAGCCCTAGAAGATATGCCTTGTGGCTTTCAGTGCCACTTATTATATGATATTAGACCATGTGAATATAAATCAAACACAATTTTATGCTTTATTGCATCTGGTAGCTCACAGGACCTGAAATTCATAGAGAGCAAACCAACCCTACTTCAGCTTTCAAGTGTATTGCTTTGTCAAACACGTTTCCCCCCTCCATAATAATAATAGTTCTGTTGCAGGCTTACATTTTTATTTATTGCACAGATAGGCAGCGTTTTTTCATATCTTAGAGACTAGCCCTTTCATTTTAAAATCTATTTGATTCAGAGGATTAGTTCCATACTAGTCTAATAGCATATTAAATTAGGAGCCTTTTATCAAAGCAGAATGAATTTTAAAGTTTTTGCAAACCTGGGTTAAGAGGCAGCTGAGCCAGAGGGTTTCTGCTCAGCCTTTGCTGAACAGGTGCTTTCATTCTTGGGAAGCAAACCACATAAGCACGGCTGCTGGAGAAATAGACTGCCGTATTGGTAGTAGAGATGGATTGTATATGTCCTTCCTCCCTATCTTCATTTCACTCTTCTCATTTAACAGCTTTCCTCTGTCCCCTCCCTCTCTTTTATGGAATACACTACATGACAGTTCAACAGAAAACCACCAGCCTTACTGCTTAGTTACTTGAGTAATCCTGGTCAGTCATGTTCCAGATTTTGTCTGTGAAGCCTTACTGGTATCTTTCCTCCTATAATGGTATTTCAGGGTGGAAGTGCTGCTTCCCCAGCAGCAGCACCAAGCAGTTCCTGAGCAGCAGATGGACTGTCTTCAACTAAATAGTGAAGAAGGGAATATGGTAAATGAGCAAGCGAAGACAAGCTAAGAGCAAGAGAGGAAGACTGATAGAAAAAGCCAGGTTTCGGAAATCTATACAGCCATAAAAATCAGTGCATAATTATTTACTAATATATTAACTAATAAATTTTCAAATTACAAACTACCTTTCCCAAAGAGGTCTAGAAGCTGAAAAAAGGGTGTCCGTTTATTCTTTCTCTATAAGACAAGGCACAACCAATGACAATTTCAGCAAGTTTAAATAAGTAGAAAAGAAAAAGCTCTTCTTAACTTCATGTTTATGTGAATAGTGGAACTTGTGGAAGCCAAGTCAAATTTATTACAAGTCCATCAAAGCTCTTAAATGAAGCAGTTTGGATGCAATATTGCACTCAAGAGCTCTGAAGCCAGAGAAGATGTAACTCCAAATATAAACTATTCAAATTAATTTCCCTAGCATCTGCTCCTGACCCATTTGGAAACAGCATAGGATCTTTGGTGCGATCTGAAGCAAGATGGATGCTTTCATATCAGGTATTTTGAGGAATCAGAAGGAAGAGGCACAAAGTTTTTTTTTAAATAAAGATTTTGGTTCTTTTAAAGGAAATAAAAGCCTTTCAAATTAATTTAGCCAAAAAATTGTATTTATAGTAAAGGTTTTCATGGCAATTAGAGCTTTGGATCTACCCTTTACAGCATGCAGCAAGGATCAATCTCTATTCTGCAGAATGTACATTCGTATCTTCGTACAAGTAGACAAGACAGCTTCAGAATGGGAAGCAAAACTGTGACAAAGATGGTTTTAAGTGACATATCACTTTCAGTATTATGAAAGTTAAATGACACCAATGTGCATTACAGGCTATGGCCTGTATTTTCTGTATTCCCGTTCACTGACCTACTGACGTAAGATCAGACCAAAAGTACTGTATTGTCCCATTGCTTTCATCAGACTGGTTCTTACTTCGTTCTCTAATTCCTCAGAAAAACAAGTCATATTTCATGAGGTCAAAGATCCCTCTAATCAGTGTTACATCTCTAACAGCGCCCAGGAATAGATATGTAAAGGAGAAAATAAGGGTAAGGCAAGTTTGCAATGATATTTTCCATCATTACAACTTCAACTTTCCATCTTTAAGCAATCTGCAAGTTAGCAGCTTCCTGAGGCAGAATGTTATGTCTGCTTAGTAAATAGGTCTTTAAATATTTTCCCCAACAATTTTGCTTAATTGTTTTCTGAACCCACCTGAACTTGCTTCCACTGTAACTAGAAGCAATAATTTCCACCATTTGTTACAGTGTTACTCCTTTGCTACCTTTAAAACTGTTGCTGGACAATTTTGTTTGGTTTGTTGCTCATATACTGTGAAAAATAGAGTATTTCCATTTCCACTTTTCCCATATCACTTGTGAAGCTCTTCCCCTCAGTCAAGTCCTTCTTGAAAGGATCTCCATTTCAGCAATCATTTTATTTTTGTTACTCAGCATCATCAGAAAACTTTCTTACCTTCTATATTCATGGGCTTTCCTAAATCATCCATAAATATGGTGACTAACACAAGTCCAGTGTAGTTCTCTGGTTCTAGTGATAGATTTCTGCTAGCAACTTTTTCCATTTTCATAAATAATTATTTCCACTCTTTTTCTTGTCCCCTTGAACCTGTTGTTAACCCCAAAAGGACCTACCAGATGACAAATACTCACAATGAGTATTTCAAAGACCCTGACAGTAGAAAACATTTTCAAAACACAAGTATACTTCATAAAATTTGAGGGAAATGTAATAGATATGCGATATGTACCTTCCTTGTTCAAAAAACATGATGATTCTTTTCTGTTATGTGTATTCATATGTCTACGACCTCTACTACATCAAATTGCAAAGTATACAAAATGCACTTACCAGTCCAGTGTTTCAAAACCCTCTGTAGACCCTATAAAATTAAGACTACGTATTTCACACCTTTCATTTCTCCTGCATTGTTTTCAACTGGAGGTTACATATTTTAGTTATTAGGCTAACAGTTTAGTGTTTGAACTCCTTTAGTACTTGTTGTGAGTATCACTTGGTCTTGGAAAACTCTTGGGACTGTTTTCTCAAAATGGCAGATACCAGTATACTCATTCCTGTATCATTTGTACTTAGGAACTACTTGGTATGAGAAGAGCTAGGCATGACCTGGATTATGTGTCTGCTTGTAACACTTTTCCTTCCTTTCTCATCGTCATGTGCTGGCTGCTAGAGCAATACCCAGCTTTTGCAAGCCCCTGAATTCTTCCAGGGAAAACTCTCTTTCTGAAAGAGAGCTAGAGCCTGTTCTAGTGTCCACTATAATGTAGGCATAACTTCTACATCCTACTCCGTATCTTCCTTCTTTTTGAAAGCCTGCCAGCTGACATCCTCACTTAAAACTAGCATTCCAGGTTATCTGTCTTCTGTTTCAGGTTTCAAGCCTTTGCATAGAAGTATTCATACATATGATCTTGTTTTGGTGTGCATTTTTGGTGACCTGTTTAAATGAGACCTTATTCATTCAATCTTTTTTGCTGTCACTTATTTGAATTTTATTTGGTTTGCCCAATATACTATACTTTGAGTATAGTGTTCTGTAACTTCACTACCACATGAATCATCTCAAATGGTGTACTTTTCAGCACGTTGGCTTTCAGATCATTAGTTTAAAAACTTCCTCATAGCAATTTTTGTTTTAACTTTCATCAGTAGATATAATTTTTCTTGGATAGACTACCTCCCTTGTATCAGTTCCATTTTTTCTTAAAGTTTCCCCTGTTCCTAATTAACTGGCTCTGCTCTTCTTAATGCCACTTCTCAGACACATATTGACACTTTGAACTCCCTCTAGCCCTGTGTATGGTACTCAGAACATTCCTCAGTTCATCTTTACTCAAAGATTTTATATCATCTGTTCCTACTCTTCTATAATATGACTCTTGAGGTTTCCATTTCTATGTCAAGTCATTGGAAAATGAGGCAGAAGTGTTTTGTCATGAGAATAGTTCACAAAGCATCAAAATAGTTTGTATCCATGTCTTTGTCCACTCTTTGCTGTCTTGTTTATTAAGGTGTGATTTCACGTTCTGTTTATGCACTCATATTTTCATGTGGCATTTAAAGACTCCAATGCTGCCTTGATACTTTATTCCATACTTTCTTTTTTTTTCTAGCTCTATAAAGTGTTTCAGTTAGGTAACAGGGAAGATCTTACTTTCCTTCTGTTTTTAATGAACTCCTGCATTCATGTTTTTCTGCATCATTCAATCAACATGAGTTTTTAAATGGCTGTACACTACTTCACACTGTAACGTGCAGAATTTTGTAGTAATTCCCTTAATTGTTCTAAGTCTTCTTGTGATAGAAAACCCATGCTTTCTGCATCAGAAGGTGAAGATATAATGGCATACAATTTCTGAAGAAAACAAAGAATTTCTTATACATTTTGATCTGACCCCTCTTGGACAGGTTTCTAACCTTTCAGTCTATGAGGTGAAAGTGCATAATTGTGCCAGCATCGACTGCACTGATTCATTTTTATTTTTCAGTTTGCTACTGCATCTGCAAAATGTGTATTTACTAAGGAGATTGCTAGCAAACCAGTGAAGACCTTGATTGTCCAGGCTGTAAGATGATGCTGGTCCAAAACAAAATAAATAAGATAATTTTTCTCTGCTACAGAATCGCTAAGTCTAGAACCTTTAGTGGTCTTCTCCAGCTGTCTGAGTATTGAATATTGCATTCTGTGTTCACCTCAGTTGCATATTTCAAAAGCCTTACCTTGCCTGGCTCTGCATTAAAGAATATTGTCCATACTATTCATTATCCAATGTCCGATTAGACAGTGCCTGGCTCAGATCTTCACTCTGTTAAACACTGTAAACCAATAACTCCACTTGAAAAAAGAGAAAAAGATAATAAAATATTTTTTTTTAAATGCCAAAATGGAAAGGAAATGTTAAAAAGCCTAGATACAGATCAATACTGTGTACTGCAGAAATTAGCCAATTAGATTAGTCTTTTAGTGAATTAAACCTATACTTTTGTATCTCAGTTAAGTCATCTTGCTTTTTATGAGTCAAACCTAGCTTCAGTTGTCATGCCTGAGAATACCAGTCCTCAGGATTAAGGATAGATCTTCTTCTTCCCTTTGCCACTTGACAGCTTTTGAGCATGAAATAATTTTATTTGTCTACTAATAAAATCTTTTTGTATCTATGATTTAAAATAAAGATGTGTATGCACATCTTTATCCTTTGCAGGATAAGCCTAGTATCTGTGGAGAGGTGGAGGAAGAAGTCATTTAAGGTCTGTCCCTGCTACCAGTAAAGGCAATTGTGGAAGGATCAGACCTAGAAACACACATATGCAAATGTCCCCACCTATTATGCAGCACAACGCTGGGGTTGGCAGGACCCCGAACAGGCTCAGACATGTGTCAATGAAGACATGACTGCTAATTTGGACCAATGGACTAGAAACACATTAGCACAGAAACCTTCCTTGCTTGTTCCTGTGTTTATAAGCAAGCTGCAAGCTGTCAGTCACATGTGTAAACAAATTATTAGAATGTCTCACTAATTACTGTTACGCTTTGGGGCACCAGCACTGAACAAGACAAACACTTATTCTTCCATGAAGTTGAAAGTGTGAGGCAGTGCTTCATATGCATGGAGCAATGACTATGAACCTGGAGACCGTAGCACACCTGCAACCGTAAGATTCTTTCAGTAACACCTTTGGGGGGATGTCTGAGCCTGTGCAATTCTTCCAGTGATTTGTGAAGATATATAATCCATTTTTTTTTCAGGTTGTCAGGTTATAAACTTTAACTCTGTGATACTTTTCATTCTTTCCTCTTCTAAAATGTAATTTTATTGGCTGCACATTTTTAGTTTACTGTTATAGAACAGCTTATAGGCAGTCTTGTCTCAGTTTAAGTTCAGCTGGATCACAATTAGCCAAAATGTTGAACTGAACATCTAAAGATCTCATGATAAAGCATGAGTGGAGCCTGGGAAAGTATTATTTGAAAAAGCATTATTCACTTTTTTCCTTCCAAGTTTTCTGCCTCTTTAAATGCTTAAGCCTCCTTAGATGTTCCTCACTGTTTCTTCAGTGGCTTTTTGTTCTGGATTTCAAAACACTAGGTGTAAAAGCCATTTCTTGTGAAGCACAGCTGAGTTCTTAGTGTTTTCACTGCAAGCAGTGAATATTTCATGAACTTCATGAGGATTCTATATGTTTATACACATCATAGTAAGTTGCTTGCAACCACTTAAAGAAAACTGTCACCACTTAACCCCAGCTTCTAGCTACTCATTTACAAACTGAGTTCACAGAACTTCCTTATCATGAATGTCTGTGAAAACATACATTCAAGGTGCTATAAGTGAAGGAAGCAACGAATGGTAAATTGAGCACTTAAATTTGTATCAGTTGCATAAATCCTGGCACTGATGCACTGACTGAAGCCCAGACTAGGTCCACTAAGTGCAAACTGAGTGTCAGAACCTGAAAAATCTGTCCAACCCTTTAGCTGTTTTGTCTCCTTTCAGTAAATTGGCTTAATCATTCATTTATTCATTCATTATTTAAAAATAACCACAAATGATTCTGGCTTCATAATATCTTCTCACACCTGAAAACATGTAAACAGTGTTGGTTTATAGCCTGTGTAAAGATATATGCATTTTGTTCTAGCACTTATAAATTGCTTCTTCATTTTCCATTCTCCTTGCCAGAGAATAGGAGCAAGCTGGACCATGAGATGGAGAATTTACACAGAATAAAGAGCTCTTACCAGTACATCCCAAATTCTTAGCTACATTGTTGTAAAAGTTCACTGAAAGCTCTTACCAGTACATCCCAAATTCTTAGCTACATTGTTGTAAAAGTTCACTGAAAGTCTCTAATTAATTTGCATGTGCAGGGATAAAGGATAGTTTAGAGAATTATGCAAGAATATAGTGTCATTAAATGTATCTGTGGTGTTGTCTCATCAGTAATACTGTTGGAAGTGCTAGTCAACCTATCATTCAAAGACCACACTACAGGTTTTGAAGATCTTTGTGAAAGGGTGGTGAGAATGATAAGGACAATGAGAATGTCTTTGAAAAGAAGTTGAAAAATGGGCATGTTTTACCACAGGAAAAAAATCAGAAAGGATATCAGTAAAAGTGTGCCAAAAAGTGAACAGCAAGAGGAAAACAAACTACATATTTCTCTTCTCTCTGAATTCATAGCACAAGAAGGAATCACTAAATGAAATTACTAGTGGGAAATACAGAACACATCCAACAGCTCTTCTTCCAACAAAGTAAAAATAGGCTGTAGAACTCATTAAGGTAAAAAATCTAGCTACCTTTCTCTTAATTCATATAAAGAACAAGAACATCCATGCTTGTCACTGTTAATTATAACGAAAGGTTTGTCTTAGCTTTCCTATGTTAGAAATTAGGTGAGATTTCAGTTTCCCATGGAAAATTAAACTACCTGCTCTCCTGTTACTCATAGGTTAACACACTATGAAATCTGTTCAATAAATGTAATAATTTGCACCTTAAAAACAGCTGAATTTCTTTTCTCCATAAATCCAGCTTACTGTAACTAAACAAGTTGTCCCCAGATAAACTATACATCTACTGTTATCACAAAATAACAGCAAAGGTGGATGATTACAGTTGAGCTGAATGTTTTCCAAGTTACACTATCAGTTGCAAATAATAATAAAAAAAATTAAAGGAAATAATTTAAGAAGAGTATATTCCTTTTTTAATATAACATTGTAACCTTCTCTGTGGATAATTAAGAAAACAAGTTTAATCTTCATCATCATCACATAGCATCAGTGCAAAAGCTGCATAAATGTACACCTCAGGACATCGAAATTCCAATTCAGATAAACAGATCAAACTCCCAAAAACTGTGCCTGTGCGGTGTATGTAGGGAAGATAATCTCACAGATTTTTAGAAACACATACATTCTTAAAGTCTGTACTTGGGCCTTACTCAGTTCTCCTTCTACAGAGAATGTGAGAGGCTAGCATAAATAACCTGGAAATTGTCCTAAATGACTCTTCAGTAATTCAAGACATTTGCATGGAAACAGGTTTCTTATTCCCAGACCCATTAACAGAGCTTAATATTGTAGGTTCAGAGCACACTGGATGGCAAGCAATGCTTCAGAGAAGGGGGCTGACACTGCCCTCTGTGCATCAATCTGTTTCCTAGAAAACTTGTATTTAATTCATTATCCAAAAAGTATTCCCTTACTTTACTAAAGATGGTTAGTCAGATCATATTTTTCCACTCTGTGCAGCCAAATGCCTCCTTTTGCTATTAATACCATTGCAAGCAGCATTACAATGTAATGTTGGCAATACCCTGGCTTGTGTTGTACTGTATTGCTGTAATATTATACTGTAGTATCTTGTGACTTTCAATACTTTTTCTTTCAGCCTTTAGTGGAAGATGTGCATTCCCTACATAAATGGTTTGTTGATTATTTGTTTTCTTCAAATATTGCCATTCCCCATGCCAAAGAAACAGCTTCTTTGCTTTCTATAAGCTGTAGCATCTTCTGTCATTATATACTAAATTATTATTCTATGACTCTCCTAGTGACCAGTTATGAACCTAAATTTTAGACGTGCTCTGTGAATAATATTTTGCTGGACATTCATTCATAGGCATGTGCTTTTTATTTTTATTTTTTTTTAAAGAAAGGAAGCTGTTATTCACGTTTAAGCAACAGTACCGCACCTGAGTGCTGAGGAAGTTTCACTTTGTATCAGAATTTATATTAATTTTGGAAACTTAAAATTGTCTCTGTGGACTTCTGTTTGTATTTCTATTGTAAGACAAACATTTATTAAGCAATAATAAATAAAACAAATATTTAAACAAATCAAATATGAGTTCTTAAAGATTAACAAAGTACTCAAAACTGCAGTACTTCACTGAAATAATATTTTTTTTAGAATAGATTGCTGTCTAAACAGGCTTCTGAACATATATCACACATATAGGGTTGCACCACAGACCAATGCATAGCCACCCTTCCAGTTGCTCACCTCTACTCCTTGTGTTCTATTAAACAGTCTTTGACCAGTTTCAGAAAAGTTCTGCTGCTTAGAGAGAAACTTGACTTCACAGGAGCAAATAATTTAGAGCCTGCTTGTCTATGTGCTGGCCCCCAGAGTGCCTACGCTCGTGTTTAACAGGTAAGTGAAGTAATGAATACACCTCTAATTTTAGTTAACCAGAGCCAGAGACTGTTCTGCAGTCCTAAGTTAATGTGTCGCAGGCTAGCTACATCAACACTACTCTGCATTCAGCTTTGGTCCTCCTTGATTATATCTCTGCTGCTGCTGGCTGTATCTATACAAACAAAGCCTAAGCACTGCCTGGGTATGGTTTGGAGGTTAAAATAGGGCAGGAACCATTTCCAACACAGTTTTCAGGACACCACCCATTTTCCAAGAAAAGAGTTTATCTGTGCTGACATGAGCCATGCCATGTCAATGGGTGTCATGAGAGGAGGGTTGCTGGCCTGTTAGTCCCTGGATCATCCTTGTTGCATTCATCCAAGATGGATGCAACAATGGGGCATTCTTTCACTGTAGCCTTTCTAGAAGAGGCAAGGGAATCTTTGGCAGCAGGCTGGCCAGCTTGGTCAGGTGGGCTTTAAACTGAAGGACTCGGGGGGAGGGGTCCAAAGTGGCAACGGTCATGCCATGACATTCAACAGGGGAATAAGCCAGGACAGCCAGAACAGCAATATATGTTCCTTAGCTACCTCCAGAGGTTAGAACCAGGCCAGCCACCTCAAGGGTGTGCGTGGCTATGGTGGGTCCTCTTGTACCTGTCCTGGGAAACCTACGTGCTTGATTACCTCTCTGAAATGCCTGTACTCCCTGACACACAACATGGGGAGTAAACAAGAATAACTGGATATCTGTGTGTGGTCACAGGGCCGTGATCTCATTGCAGTTACAGAGACATGGTGGGATAGCTCACATGACTGGAATGCTATCATGGACAGGTATGTACTTTTTAAGAAAGGCAGATGAACAAGTAGAGGTGGTGGAGTTGCTCTTTCTGTGAGGGAGCAACTGGAATGTATTGAGCTGTCCCTAGGGGTGGATGCAGAAGGATTTGAGACCTTATGAGTAGAGAGTAAGGGGCAGGCCAACGTCGGTGACACTGTTGTGGGTGTTTACTACAGGCCACCCAATCAGAAAGAGGAAGTCAATGAGACCTACAGACACTTGGAGGTAGATTCACGATCACAGGCCCTGGTTCTCATGGTGGAATTCAACCACCCTGACATCTTCTAGAAAGAAAACACAGCTAGGCACGCATGTTCCAGGAGGTTCCTACAGAGCATTGATACTAACTTTTTGACACAGGTGGTGGAGAAGCCAACAAGACAAGGTGTGCCGCTGGACCTTGTACACACAAACAAAGGACGGGTTGGGAATGTGAAGGCTGGGGTCAGCCTTGGCTGCAGTGACCATGAGATGATGGAGTTCAGGATTCTGCATGGAGGAAGCAGGGCAATGAGTAGGATTGCAACCCTGGACTGTCAGAAAGCTGAATTGGCCTCTTCAAGGACCTTCTCAGAGGAATCCCATGGGCTAGGGCTCTAGAAGGTAGCAGGGTCCAGGAGAGATGGCTAACATTCAAGCATCACTTCCTTCAAGATCAAGAAAAATGCATCCCTCTGAGTGAGTAATCAAGCAAAGGGGGCAGGAGGCCTGCATGGGTGAGCAAGGAGCTTCTGACAAAACTCAAACAGAACAAGGAAGTTTATGGAATGTGGAAAAAGGGACAGGCCACTTGGGAGGAATATAGAAACACTGTCAGAACATGCAGGGATGCAAGGAGGAAGGGTAAGGTCTAAATCTGATGATGGATGTCAAGGACAACAAGACAGGCTTCTTCAACTACATCAGTAAGTAAAGGAAGACTGGGGAAAATGTGGGCCTGCTGCTGAATGAGGTGGGTGATGAAGGACACAGAAAAGGCAGAGTTACTGCGTGCCTTTTCAGCTTCAGTCTTTACTGCCAAAGCTGGCCCTCAAATTTCCCAGACCCTGGAGGCAAGAGAGGAAGTCTGGAGAAAAGATGACTTTCCCTTGGTTGAGGAGGATCACGTTAAGATATCCATGGGCCCTGATGGGATGCATCCCCAAGTGCTGAGGGAGCTGCCAGATGGTATTGCCAAGCCACTCTCCATCATCTCTGAAAGGTCACAGAGGACAGGAGAGGTGCCTGAGGACTGCAGGAAAGCCAGTGTCACTCCAGTCTTCAAAAAGGGCAAGAAGGAGGATCCAGGAAAATACAGGCCAGTCAGCCTCACCTCCATCCCTGGGAAGATGATGGAACAGCTTTTCCTAGATGTCATCTTGAAGCATGTAGAGGAAAAGGTTCTCAGGAATAGTCAACATGGATTCATCAAGGGGAAATCATGCCTGACCAACATGACAGCCTTCTACAGTGGAAGGACTGGCTGGGTAGATGAGGGGAGGGCAGTGGATGTTGTTGTCCCTTATAGGTAAGCTCAGGAAGTGTGGGTGAGATGAGTGGACAGCGAGGTGCATTGAGAACTGGCAGAACGGCAGAGCTCAGAGGGCTGTGATCAGCAGCACAGACTCTAACTGGAGGCCTGTAGCTCACGGTGTTCCCCAGGGGTCAGTACTGGGTCCAGTCTTGTTCAGTTTACTCATCAATGCCCTGTATGAAGGGAAGAGTGTGTCCTCAGCACGTTTGCTGGTGGTACAGAACTGGGAGCAGTGGCTGAGACCCCAGCAGGCTGCGCTGCCATTCAGCGAGACCTGGACAAGCTGGGGAGCTGGGCGGAGAGGGACCTCATGAAGTTCAACAAAGGCAACTGTAGGGTCCTGCACCTGGGGAGGAATAACCCCACGCACCAGTACAGGCTGGGGCCGGCCTGCTGGAAGGCAGCTCTGCGGAGCAGAACCTGGGAGTTCTGGTGGACAGCAAGGTGGCCGTGAGCCAGCAGTGTGCCCTGGTGGCCAAGAAGGCCAATGGGTCCCTGGGGTACATTGGGAGGACTGTGGCCAGCAGGCGGAGGGAGGTGATCCTCCCCCTTTACTCTGCCCCAGTGAGGCCATATCTGGGGTGCTGTGGCCAGTGCTGGGCTCCTCAGCTCAAGAGAGACTGGGAGCTACTGAGGAAGGTCCAGTGGACGGTTACAAAGATGCTTAGGGGACTGGAGCATCTCTCTTATGAGGAAAGGCTGAGAGAGCTGGGCCTGTTTAGCCTGGAGAAGACAAGACTGAGAGGGGACCTTACCAATGTCTACAAATATCCTAAGGGAAAGTGTCAAAAGGATGGGGCCAGGCTCTTTTCAGTGGTGCCAAGTGACAGGACAAAGGGTAATGGGTGCAGACTGCAATGCAGGAAGTTCCGTCTGCATTTGAGGAGAAACTTCTTTTCTTTGAGGGTGACAGAGCACTGGAACAGGCTGCCCAGAGAGGCTGTGGAGTCTCCTTCTCTGGAGACATTCAAAACCCACCTGGATGTGATCCTGTGTGACCTGCTCTGGGTGAACCTGCTTTAGCAGGGGGTTGGACTAGATAATCTCCAGAGGTCCCTTCCAACCCTGACCATTCTGTAATTCTGTGATCTTCATTTTTACAATCAACAGAGATCTTCCTTAATTGTCATGACTTTTTAAAGATGACAAAGAAAGGCCTGTTGATGAAATTAGCCACTTTCTTCTGTATTACTGGATTCATCCCATCCCACAGAGCTGAATTTGCTTAAGAGTTCCTTAACTGTATCTTCCTTTGCTATGAATAGTGTTCATTCTCATGCCCTCTGCTACTAGATGCAAGAGGTCTAAGAGCAGACCTTACCAGTAAAGACTAAGAGAAAAATGCTATGGAATACTTTCACTGTTTATGCATTCTTTTCCACTAGATGAGCACATTGAGCTGTAAACCCACATTTTTCTTAGGTTTTCTTCTGCTGCTGCTTTACATTAAGAAACTCTTGTACTCATTCATGGACCTCACTAGTTTCAGCTCTAGCTAACCTCTAGTTTTCCTAATGCCACCCCTACATGCTTAGACAATACCTCTGTATTTCACAAAGTAGCCCATCCCCATTTTCACCTTCTCTGTATTTTCTTCTCATTTGGCTCAACATAATGGCAATGACTGGACAACATAAAAATGGTCATAGTCACCTGATGTGAAAGGCTTAATCAGTATGAACACTGCTAGTACAAATGTGTTCATAATTTTTGCAAGAGTTTTTAAGTTAGGTAAGGAATAATCAATTCTTCACAGCTATCATAAAACTTTATTAAATAACCCCTTATATTTTCTCTTTGAATCCTCAGAACTACATTGAAGTCCTTATTTTTCATTTGGGTACAGCTGCTATTGCCAGGTGACCCAGCGGCACCCAGATCTTGGGCTGATAATGATTGAACCATGGCCTACATCTTGCTGAAGGAGCTGAAAAGTAAGCAGGGATCTGTTGGTTACCTCTCCTGTGGGTTCCAGCTGCAGGTCCTGCCACACATACCACAGCTTGCTGTGTCAATATTTATTTCCTGCTGGAACACACTTGGTTTACTTACTTAGAATGGATTTTCCTAGGAAGAGGAGAAGTGCCTTTGATGTTTTCTGAGACAAGTGCCACACACATTATGTTTGGACTGAGTTTTTAGTTAAATGAAATCAGGCAGTGCAGCTAATAAATCACAGCGGTTATAAATCAATGAAAGCCCTTGAAAGTTAGAACAAACCGCCTTGTTCTTATTCCAAAATGCAGAGTTTAGAAGAAAACCACAGTAGCAATAGAAAACATAAAAAAGCAGTTAAAAAACCTGTTCATCTTTGAAGAACTTATTGTGGGAACAGACAAAGAAAAATGTGGGAGGGCAAACAGGACAACAGAGAAGTGCGAAGGAGCCACATGAAATAATTCACACTGCTGGAAATCAAAATCATATCTCCTGATTCCAAATCTTGTATCTTACACACCAGACCTTTGCACCTCAGAACTACAGGACCATGATCAGTGTGGCAACGTGTCTCATTAAAAAAAGAGACATCCACGAGTCAAAGCATTTTAATATATTCTTTATGTCTGAAAGTATATTTTGCCCTTGAAGCAGTGAATCACAGCAGAACTATGACTGTGTGCACTGTTATTTCAGCTGTTAATCAAAGACTCTGTTCCCTGTACTGGATACCTATTGAGGGTTGTAGACAAGGGAGGCTGCTGGAAAGGCTTGAATAGACACTGCTTTTAATCAGCACCTATTAAGGCTTCTCCCAAGCTCAGTTTGGCTCCCCGGAACACGGAGGAGTCACTGAGCTACGTCTGGGTCAGGTGTTCACAGGGGTGAAATGTAGCACATAGTTAAGTGTTGGTACAGAAACCTGCTGTGCTTCAAGGCATGCAGCCAGCTACCACTGCCAACAGCTTACAGCCCCTCCTGGAACCTTCCATCTGAGTGAATAAGTGGTATTTATCATGAAAGTGAGGCTATATCTATACTAATAAATAAGTATTCCAGACACAGTTCTCTAGCAGTTGCATCAATACTACTTAACTCTTTTACTGTTCAAATCAGGGCATCCATGTCCAAACTGTATTTCAGTTCACTAGTATAAGCCTAGGCATAGTCTGAACGTGTACCACTCCTGTCAGTTAGTGGTCCCTGGAAGTTTGATGTGATTCTTAACGGAACCCAAGGAATCATTTGCGTTTGAAGAAAGGCATGTGGCACAGCATCACGTGAATTTTACCTTAAATGTGTAAGTACAACTAGACAGATTGACTACTGTAACTCCAGTAGTTCAGTTATAGAGTAGTCCAGCAACGTTCTTAGAACAAGAGATAGCTTAGGGCCAATTATGAACAATTCCACTTCCTCACAGCCTCAAGGCTTGTTCAAAGCCAGAAACTAGAACTGCAGAAATATGGCAGTGGGTCTAGTTAAGAACAAAGAATTGCCTTTTCTCCCAGCAGTGCCCATAAAATGCTTCTTAACAAATCAGGCAACCTTCTAAATGTCTTTACTTAAAGCTACTTGGTTTTGGATCCTATCCAAGCATTCCAGAAATTTTGCTTTGGTGACAGAAGAGATGGCATGAAGTTTCCTAGGGAGCCACTTGGAACAATTAGTTTGGCAGTAGTTTCAGCTATAAGGAAGGACTACTATAATCTGTGCTATAACCCACATATTTCTTACATTTATATTGCTCCCAGGAAATGCAGGACTGTTATCAAATTTGTTGAAGGATTCCAGTTTACCTTTTACAAAGATGTGAGCTAAATAAACCAGCCATAGAATGTGCTACCTTATCAAGCACTGGCACAGATGGAGATGGTGCTGATTCTCCCAGCATGTACTTCTGAGCTATAAAATTTCAGGTGATAAAATTGCTGGGGAATATCTTAAGGCGGGGTGGGGGTGGGGGTGGGGGAGGGGTGCGAGGAGGGAAAGAGAGAGAAAAAAAAGAAAGCATCAGCAAAGAAAAAGAAATAGCTCAATTTTAGAGTTATTTAACGATGAAAAAAACATTCCCCCCTGCCAATTCTTCATTTCCAGAAAGACAATAGAGTTCTGTTAATAGTCACATCTTCAGCATGAAACATAGCTCTAGGCACTAGAAGGGTATATGTACTAGGTTCAGCACACTGCGATTTACTCCCCCTCACCTCACCTTCCCTAAAGCCACAGCCTGCAGAGCCTGAAAAATGAGCATACTTGCATGAGTGCAAGTGACAGGCTCACATTATCTGGAGTGAATAGGAAAATAAACCCTCTATTTTTCTTTTTATTTTAGGAATGATTATTTATAAAAGAGGCAACAGAAGTTAAAAAAACCCACAACAACCCACAACACAACAGGAAAGGAATCCAAAGTGATTATGTATTAGGCTGACAGCAAAAATTTACAATCCACAGGGTTTCTGTTTTAGGAAATAACATCTCTCCCTGGATTATAGATGTTTAGATACAGTACAAAGATTTAAGGAAGTACCATCAACTCAAGGGAACCTTACAAAGTGTTTCTATTTGAGAAAATGCAAAAGGTTTCCAGCATGCTGATGGAAGGCACATTTCAGACCCAACACTACTCTATTTAATTTGAAAATAAAAGCTATTCTATACATTAGGATACAGGCTCAAAACAGCTAACTGTTGAAAATCAAAGAAAGAGGTCACCTAAACTCTCCATCACAGAACCTATTCAAACTGTCTTCAGTGCCAATGTATGAGTCCAGGCACTGGAACTTGAATGTCCACATTACCAAGTTGTTAAAATTGTGCTTGACCTTGATTTTACTAAATAATTCCTCTGCCAAACAATTCCTGGGAACAGTTCAGGAAGCAGCATAGACAAGAGAATATTCTCAAAAGAGTCTATGAATACAAAGTCCTCCTATCTTGGAGACAGCTTAGTAATACAGACATAGCCAAACCGTGCCAGTTCTCCTCAGGACTGGAAAACGGACCTGGACATTGTTACTTTGCTAACACAGATGTAACCTGACAACATTTTGAGCATACCACTAATGTAGACTTATTTTTAAGTATTCTGTCCAGGAACTGGCCTTATCTTCTATTTGTACTGACATACAGAAAAATTAGCTTTCAGATCCCCTGTGAATATGTAAGCAACATCTGAGAACAGTATTGAAGGTAGCTGATAGTTAAGATGCTAGTATTGGAGGAAAAAAGATCTCCTGATCTCAGGGGATCTAACTTCATCATTAAGCTAATGTCATTTAAGTATGATAAAAAACAACCCTTATAATTTTCCCACCTGCAGCATAATTATATTTCGAAAAGAAGAATCAAGCAGTAGCACATCTGCTAGTATGCGCTAAATAATTTCCTTTCTCCACTGACTGACAATCACACATTTTTACTGAACTGATTTCCTAGACAGCCTAGTGAGAGTTCTGTGGTTTCCATTATTCATTACTCTTTTGAGCTGTTAGTAGACAGGAACTCCCATGACTGTCTCCGTTTTGAGAAGAGATGAGTGATAAAAATGAGATTCCTTTTTGTCCCACACACAAAGCCTGTTTTCCCTTAGCATAAAAGGAACAGGACCTTGCTTTTAGTTTCCTCCAGTCATCTTCTCAGTCAGGTTTGCACCCACAGAGCTCCCTTCTTAGAACTAGGTGCACAACTGCTTTTCATCCTCTCGTTTTCTCCTTATGGGTATACATTCTTCCAAACAATCTGCATGTTTCTTCAGTTTCAACCAGTCAAAAGGAAACCTCTTACAAAGTGTACCTCACCTCTGCCCTGGCTCTGATATTTGGCTAAGTTCTTTAGGAGTTGCCTTTAATTTTTATAGCTGTCAGTCTGTGAAAGAGTTGTATTTGTTGCATGTATTTAAGATAGAAGAAGGCTGAACTAGACATTATTTTGTTTAAACTGAGTTTGCTATTGTCTGTTGACCAAAAACCCATTCACAGCAAACGATAACACCTTCTAGTACAAGAAATATCTATGTGCCTCTCATTATTTCCTATAATTAATTGTCATGCAAAAAAAACCAACATTGCAAGTTTGATGATAGTTAAATTCAATCAATTTTTCACTGTCTAATCATTATAAATTCTTCTGAGGAGTGTTCTTCTGGTGGATCCACAACTACCACTTTTAAAGGATCTGATGATGACCCAACTCTAGACAGCTTGAATTATACACTCAGTAACTCAACAAGTGACATCAACTAAAAAGTCATCTGCTAAACTGGACTTCTCCCTGGGAGCCTAAGACATTAAGAGTAGGTCTAATTGTGTAATTCACATGGTAGCCACATCAGCTCTGAACTAGCTTCACAAGCATTCAGCAGGCAAACCCTGGGAAACCTGTCTGTCCCTGAAGGCCATGTAGGCATCTGTCAGTGAGAAAGTAAGAATAAGAACAATGTCTGCAGCATGCACGGGGACTAGGAAGAGTTCACTGTCATGAAACTCCCCTGATTTGTGTCTGCCTTAGGAGTTAATGGTAACAGCATTCCCAGTAATCAGAAATTGAATGCAATATGAAAACTGGTTCATTGCTTACATGGTCTCAGCTTTGTAAGGATTAGCAAGAGGTCCTCTGGACAAGTAAGTCAACAAGTCCTTTGGCTCCATACCAAATGCAGGATACCCACAGAATGGTATTAGGTGTGTGGCAGAATTATTTAACTTATATGGATCTGAAGATGGAATGCAGATGCTGGATCCTGTTTAATAGATGGTCTCCTCTTGGCATACGCTTTATTATCTATGGAATAATGGTCACATTTATCCAAAATTATTTAGATGCTGAACTGAGACATCCAAGTCAGGATCATCATCCTCCTAGGCTCAGAATGCAGAGAGAGAGCAAGGCAGAAAAGTCTCCAGAGAACCGAAATCTTAGACATGGTTGTTTGGAGGCTTCTCTGACCACAAAAAGAGCTCAGACAACCTATGTTTTGAACTTAAGGGCCTTTGTTAGTTGCTCTAAAGTAGGCAGAAAGAAGGTTTTACCGTAGCTTAAGGCTTGAATGGGTGCCCAGTAAACATAAAGGGTTGTTGTGTGCCTGGCATATTGAACTTCTTGAACAGCAATCACTAGATCACAACCCAAACTCAACATACATAACTCAAATCTTTCTCAAAAATAAAGGTGGAACTTTCTAGTGCTGCTAAGCCAATTCTCTGTTAAGGAAAGTTTACTAACATAGTGGATTTCCTATTAAAGTACAGAAAAGAATGTCCCTCTAAATCCACTTTAGAAATTTCTGGTTTTCTGTTCTGTGCATGACAGATGTATTCTCTTCAGTTTAATTCACAGATATCAATGCAAGATTTTCCTTTTTTTCCTGTTAATTCTTCATCCCTATGTTTAAAAGATTTACCTGTTATGTAAGTCTGGTTTTGCATTTTGTAAAATTTGGATCTTTGCTTTAAAGAGCTACAAGCTGCACCTTAAATGTAACTGAATGCAAATTTAATCTCCGGAATTGGGTCTAATTTTACTTTTATATTTTCAAACTGAGATGCTTTTTTGTAAATGTGCATGAAGTCTGCTACTTCAGACAATTTTAATTATCCTACAAGACAAAATGCTATAGAAGATAAATGTATCTTATAATTCATATACTGACTTAATAGACTGTGATTATTTTATATGTATTAATTCTTTAAAATGTAAAATAATGTATAAAGCATATTCCTAGTCTGTAACTTGTTCCTTGACTTTATGTTGCTAGTACCTGGAGGTTAAATATTGTTCTGATAGATTATAAGATGTTGTATGTTATTTCCTGATTAGTTTACTGCTGTTTTTAATAATGAGATAATAATTTGCAAACTGTTCTTCTCAATATTTTTTCTAGGTTTTATTTAACAAATATTTCAGACAACATATTTAATTGCAAGAAAAGAAATGGCAGCTGAGCAACACCACGTGCAGAATTACTCAGGTCAAATACATAAGAGAAGTGCATATCCACATGTCTGAGAGGTTTTCATGATGTATTTTGTTAGCTGTAGTCAACTTGTACTACCCCTGATATGTGAGATAAGCAGGTGGAGGAAAAGGTCAATAATTTTAATGCTTTGCACAAATTTAAACATATCCATGGCTGATAATGCATTTAAAAAGATATGTAATCTGCCTGTTCACTGAAAGTAAAGCACTATTTACAATGAAAACCTCTTGCTTAAAAAAAAAAAATGAAGTGCAAGGAAATAAAAACAAAATAGTTTCAAAATGAACAGTTGGGAAATTATTAGAAATATGTCTAATATGCCTGAAAACCTTTGATTATTTTTATTCTTTAGATTTCTGCTTGGCTTATCAGCAGAGGCGATGCTTTGTGCCTAGCCATACAAATTCTCAAATCAAGAAACAGCTGCTGTTCAAATGACATAGAGGAGGGAAAAGAATCAGTTCTGTGTCAACTGCAATATTTTGGAATGTACTTCCTCAAAGTGTGTCATTAGCACAGTGAGTTAAAGGTGACACTGAGAGGTAGCTGGCAGGGAATTATACCAATAATGTAAAAAAACCCCCAACAAACAACCCTATAAAACTATATATATATATTCGTATATATGTATATATTTACCTCCTTTGGTGTTTTCAGAAGCATGTTATATAATACAAAGCTAGTAAATATCTGAACTTCATTAAAAACTAACCAATGTTTTCTGACATATATCATGCTACTTGAATCTTTTAAATTGGCAAAATGGCTAAATGTAGGTCTAATGAAACCAAAAGAGAAAGTTTAACACTTTATTTCTATTTTCCTGGCCTTTTTTCATATTTAAAATGTATTTTTATGCAAGCACTTCTTATTTTATTCATTTGCAGCTTGGCAAATCTTGTCTACATTAGTAATACATCAGCCCTCCTTAGGGTAAAATCTATTTCTGTGGTTTGAAATAGCTCTCCAGTGTGTAGAACTTGGACCTTGTGCTTGTATTCTATGGTATAATACCTTAAAGAGCACAGATGTGGAACCTGACTCATAAAATAAAAGCAAGAATCAAATTCTCTTTTCCTTTACATCCAGACATCCCAGGAAAGCCAACAGAATTAATTACATGAGTGAAAGCAAATTTTATCAGTAGCATATTGTTTTAGGATGGCATTCTGACCTTGCTGGTCCCTCCTCCGATACAGCTAACACTGATAGATATCTAATTTGATCGACAGAGGCTCATGTATCCTGTGACATTCCAGAGCTGATTCCTGCAGCCAGCATACTACTGGGTCGCCTGTGATAAAGTGAGAAGACAAGAATGGCAATAAATACTACGCAATTACAGCACATTACCGCAGCAAGATGCAGACACCACAGTGCCTAGGAAGGAGGTTCTGATCTCACTGCACATGAGTAGACATTAGTGCAACATACTATAGGCTTTCTCATACAACTTGAACACAGCTACCATCAAGGATTGCTATGTGCCCACTCTCACACGAGCACAGCTGTATGTATGGCTGCTGTTAGTAAGCATTCTTGTTGTGGACAGGGATTTTGACAGTCAGTTGCTTACATTAATATCATTACATTATGGACCTGTGGCTAAATGCCACACCTAGGGTACACAGTACAGTAGAAGAAAACAATGCTGAGGCAAGCTAAATGTCCATCAGGTGTGGTAGTCTTCCTCAGCTGCTGGCAGCAGGTGCCCAGGAAGAACATAAGAATACAACAAGCGTATCATGATACTTCTCACAAATAATCTCCCAGCTTGTAGTGATGCTTGAGCTAGAATATTTTTATTCAATAGCACACTGGGTTTTGTTCCATAATTTTGTCATTTAATCCTATGTGTATTTTCAACATGCATTGCCTGCTCCAAGAAGGATTTCCAAAATTTGTCTGCTTATTTTGTGAAATTATGCTGCCTTCTGTTTGTTTTAGGTTTGCCATGAGGACAGTTAATGAACAAAACACTGGTTTTAATTCAGCAATTGCCACTTGGCCACAATAATAACCTGAAAGACAAAATTTGTGCTTTGTGGCTCACTGAGTAATGACATCATGGCATAACTGTGTTTATGTTCGTATGACTTACTAATACATATGAAAATAAATCAGGTTGATTTCAGCAGTTACCATATTTAGTATAAAAAAGGGAATACACTTCTAACTAGAAGAGTTCTTCCAGACCAGAAAAATGGATTACATTTAGTGGCATTCCTTAGCCCCTAAAAGATTCAAATGAACCTGAATTACAAAACTAGGAAAAATAAGTATTCTAGCTAGAAAACCATCTTGATTTAACAAGGCATACATCCAAACCATACAAACTCATCAGTGTAAAAAAAAAGAGTAATCCCTTTGACCAGAGGTTCTTACTTTACCTCTGAGAGGAATGGTAGAATGGTATTCTTCCATATAACTACAGAAATTTTGAAGCTACTCTGAGAACAATTGTGTGTAAGTGCCCTATTTATATCCTGTTTATGGCTATCAGATGTCCACATGTGTGCACAGAGCTGTAGGTGGTCATAGAGAAGCCGTGTCTATGAAAGTTCCTGTCGGTATTTCCTTATAGAAAGGCTGCCGGTACTTCCTTAGAGAAGAAATACAGTATGTCTGCCAAATATATTACAGTCTTTCTGTCAATAATAGATATTACTAAAGGATGACATTAGATAAACCTTAAGAATTTGTGGAAAAGTATTATCTGGATATTTTCAACCGATTTCTTTAATACTTGTCTCATATGTCCTTAATGAAATAAATTACTGGTGTTAACATCATAAAAACAGGAATAAGAAATACCCAAGAAATAGCCCGTTACATTGAACAGTGATCTGTAATATATGAAAACAGGATGTCTGTAAATAATGCTTTTTCCTAAAGAAATGAAAAAGCTGCCATTTTGGGTATTTGCTATACTAGCCTTTATTTTTAAAAAGTCTGTTATTTTACAAAATGAAGGGATGGAAGATTAGCACAAATGGCATATGCAGGAGATAAAAATGGAAATTTGACTAGCAGATAATTTCATAGAAAACTCTTAACTTTGTTTAAACTAGACTACTTGTAGCAGGCTTTTTCCCTGCATTAACAAGAAAGCTTGGCTAGAGAAGAAGAGCATTTAGGGGTCCATTGAACCTTGACTATTCAATGCTGGCATGATGTTAGACACAAATCATTACAGTTCAGCACATCCTTAAACTATCATTATTGCCAGGGACCTGCTTTGAATTATGCTGTGAAGCACATAATACGGTCAGCTATCATTAGATAAAAAGAGCTTGATACAGTAACTGCCTCAAAGTCCCTTTCAGACATCTAAGGGTTGCCAAACTAGGCTGAAATGAATGGTTTGAGGGATTATAGGAGTTCCTGACAAGTTTAAATTTTGAACAGAGACAGAAATGTGTTCAATATCTGAAAACATTTATATTACTCATTTTCCTTGTCTGAATATATTTGCTAGTTCTGGATTTTTTACTGTGTATCCTGATCAGCTCACAGTGAACATTTGATGCTTGCTATTTCAAAATAAAATTCTTTGTTTAACACTACAAATGACATTTTATATCCTTGATGTGCAACTTTTATGTGGAATGTAGACATCTATTCTCAAAAAAGCAACCTAGAAATCTCACAGTTCAAAGCTTCCCAACTTCAGTAGGCATGTTCCCAGTCAGTCAGACAGTTTCCTACAGGATCCAAATCAGGCACCACATGTGCTCAGAAATATGGTGGGATGGAAAGCTAGTTATTCATCTCTTTAACCCCTTCTGTGACCTAGTTGAAAAGTGTTCAGAAAAAGGCATAATAGCTCTAAGAACCTGACATAAACTCTAAAATATTGAAAAACTAACCAAAAAACTCAGAATGTTTTAGAAAGTGTTTTATGACTTAAAAAAAATACAGCATAATGGGCTCTAAACTGTTGGCCTGGAGGACACTAATCATAGCCAGCATGTTTTTAAGCTTTGAAATATTGTTTAGCCATGCCCATTTAAAAGATTCTTTTTTACTTCTTTGCGCCTGAGATTACATCTATCTTCACTGTGGTCACACTACCTCCTTTCTCTACTGAGCAGTTTTTGTTTTGTAAGCGTTTTGTGCTTATTGATTTATTGCTTCATACACCTTAATTAGCCACACTAGCCTTACTTGCCACCTTTCTTCTTAAACCCTTGTTGAGATCAATTTCAATTAAAGATGGGCTCATGACATAGAATTCTAATTAGGATCTTGATTAGGCAAAGCTTAGATTGTTTGTATTCAGGTTTTTGGCTTAGGGACTTGCTTAACTGAACTATATCCACTGAAGTCTGTCTTTCCTTTAAACAATGTTCTAAAAACCTGACATTAAACAAATGGGCCTTATACTATGGTCGTGCAGGATAAATCCCAGAATGAAGGATTTACTAAAAATCGTAACTATCAAAGTACCAATTTCACTTGCCACTTCCTTCAGGGCTGAGAGATTACAGAATGCAATGCTCTTGTGTTTTTTCCTTAAATGCGGTATTTCTGTTTCTGTTCACAGTAACAGTCCAGCACTTTAAGAAAAGTGTTGCTGAAAAAAACCCCATAATATTCATTTGTTTTGGCATCATATGTAAATTATCTTCCTCACCCTTGGTGTAGGACCGGTTCTACTTCTTTCCTGTTTCATTTGGGTTTTATGGCTTTTGAATTAATATTTTGTGGTTCATTGCAGTTTGCAAGATGTAGCTCAGCTTTTGTCATTACACTGTATTTTCTCCTTGGCTCTTTTAGGTTTTTATTTATTTCTAATATTCTGTATGAAATAGCCTTTCTTTTGTGGAGACATGGAGCCTTGGTGTGTTTATGTCTTGATGTGAGCTGCAAGCATCATAAAGTTTTATATTCAGCTTAAAAGAAATTCCACATGCCATGTTACAGCTAAGCCTCTGAGCAACCTGACCCCAGCTGGCTTCAGCAAGTCTTCTAACAACAAGAAAATGATAATCTTTTTTTTCTAATCATGTCATTTTACAGATCCAGTTTAGAGCAGAGTAAATTACCAGCTTAAAAGGCAAAAGTAATGGTATCTCCGACTTCCATGAGGAGGTGAAGAGGCCAGGGATAGGAAGCTATGACTGATGGTAATCAAAGGAAGGATGGAACTTAAAGCACTTTGTCAATTCTTAAAGGTTCATAACACGGACTTAAACTCTTTGCTACAGATTCTTTCTTGGGAAAAAAAAAAAGCTTTAGCTTTAGCCTTCTGTTTATTTATTTTCTATTCAATTGGATCAGTTTGTGATTACTCAGTTTAAGTCTGGTGTGTATCACCAGATCGTCACTGATTTCTAGAGCTATGTCTGAAAGAGGATCTGTTCTCATGAGTACATTGTCACATGGTGAGTAACTGATGTTCTCCACATTCTTCAAAGTAGAAAGTTTTATAAAGTGTACAAATGCTACAGGAATTCTCTCTTTAACAAGACTGCAGAGGTTTTATGCTCACTTGAAACTGATCATATAATAGACCTCAAGCATTCTCCTGTAAAATATGCTTTTCTTTTCCAGACTGATTTTAATTCAAAGAGATTCTGCTTTCTACATGTCATTAATTTTATTCCTTTACAGTTCATCACATTACTAATGCACAGATTTAAACTATCTTTGCTTTTATCTTATTTTTTTCCAAAATGGTACTTTGCAACACACTTTATCAATGTGTACATAGGAAGACACAAGACTTCACTGCGATAGTGTTTGGTGGATTGCTTCAGGGTGTTCCTAGTATGTATTTACATTCCTTGCTAACATTTTAATCCCTCCAGCATTTCCCTGACACAAACTGCAAAGAGCAAAGAAAGTTTCCAGCTGATTAGGAGTTTGGCTTCCCATATCTTTGATACATCTTTGATTTAGGGGAAAGGCACTAGCAATGGTTGCAGGAAATAATGAAGCAAGACTAAGGCTGGACATTGAAGTTTTGAGGACTAGCTTATATTCGAGTACTGAGTGTAACTTTCAGCATTACATAACCTTGCTCCAACTAGATGCCTCAGTGGGTAATACTGCTTTATTTCTGTTTTTTAACTATTTTTTATTGAAAAAGGATGACATATAGCTGAATTTTGTTTAGTGATTAAGTACAGTGAATATATGTATGTACATATCCACAAGGCACATACTCAATTTTGTTCTTCCTTAATGCCTGTGGTGGTATCCCCAGGAGCGGTTCGCAGACTCTCAGCTCCTGTACATTGCATGGGAAGTGCCATGAAGTGTTATGTGTCTAAGAGTCAGATTCACAAGCTGAGCAGAGGTAATGCATAAGCTACACAACAAAAAATGTTGAGATGTTGTCATGGTTTAATCCTAGCTGGCAAATTAACACCACACATCCGCTTGCTCACTCCCCTGCTCCCCATGGGATGAGGGAGAGAATCGGAAGAGTAAAAGTGAGAAAAATCTGTGAATTGCGATAAAGACTGTTTAATAGGTAAAGCAAAAGCTGCATGTGCAAGCAAAGCAAAACAAAGAAATCATTCACTACTTCCCGTTGGCAGGCAGATGTTCAGCCATCTCCAGGAAAGCAGGGCTCCATCACATGCAGTGGTTACCGGGGAAGACAAACATCATAACTCTGGACATCCCCCCCTTCCTTCTTCCCCCAGCTTTATATGCTAAGCACAAAGTCATATGGTATGAGATATCCCTTTGGTCAGCTGGGGTCAGCTGTCCCACCTGTGTCCTCCACCAGCCGCTTGTGCACTCCCAGTGTCCTCGCTGGTGGGGTGTGTGAGGAGCAGAAAAGATCCTAACTCTGGGTAAGCCCTGCTCAGCTATAACTAAAACATCCCTTTGTTTTCAACCCTGTTTCCAGTACAAATCCAAAACACAGCCCCATAGTATCTACTGTGAAGAAAATGAACTGTATCCCAGCAACTACAGCAATAACAGATGAGCTTCTGAAATTTGTTTCCCCTTGGGGTCATTTACTTCCCTGGAGCTCTGAGGTACATGTTTAAGTGAAACAGAAATTTACAGATCAATTCTTGTCCTGATTCCAGCTGCCTTTAAGTAAAGAAAAACTCCTTCTTTGAAAAGGAGGTGAGAGTAGAGCCAACCTTATTAAATAATGGTCTCAATAATTATTTAATGGTAAACTTGCACTGTAGGCCTCCTTCTGTCTGAAGAGGTTTCCATCGGTATTTCTTAATTCCCAGGAGAGAGACATGATCAGTAGGCTAATAAACTTGACAGATTACGAGACCATCCCTGTTGATGTTGCTGTCCCATGAGGCTAAAGGAAGACAGCAAGATTCTTCAGATGGAGGAAGAAAGGAGAAACCTCTCATTGCAGGCCTTGCTGGCAGGATTGTTTGTGCATTTTATATTGAAGAATCTCTAGAAAAATTACGATAACAGGACAAGAGCTCAGATTCCTACATAACTTCCAGCTAACTGATGTGTTACACCATCAGGTTCCTTCTTTTGGTACCCATTCTAGCAGCAATGCTCTTGGCTGCTTGTTAACCCAATTTCAATAGGGTGTAGGCAGAAACTTATTTAGGAATTACCTGGGAGTGGATTTGTGTTCAAATATGTATATCTGAAGTTCCTTGGGACACACAAACGGGAAGCAAGGTTCTCACTTCAAAGGTATTTCAGTCACCAAGCAATTGGATCAGTGGGATCTACCTCTACTCTTCTACTACCTTACAAAAAAGTGAGCAATCACCTTCAGCTAGAGAATTAGTGTTCTGATCCTCATTTATCTCTTTCCATTGCCTTTGTAAAGATTTATAATGTTAAATTTAGAAGCTCTGAATCATCCTGCTGTGGAATCTGGGAAAGACATTCTGAACATGGTCGTAAGTCCTTTATTTGCACTGTGTTCTAAGACTTGTAACACATTAAATGTGTTTTGCTTACTTTTAGGTGGATTTAAGAGGCTAAAGCAACACATATTGTATGATAAACACTGGGAAAGTAGTTTTGCATCAACCCTGACAAAAATGTAGTCTTTTGAAAAGATTTATTTATTGATTCAATTGATCATCCTTGATTTTCATAGATAATAGTTCATTGTTAATATCAAGAATGCAGACACTTGCATTCCTTTTATTAAAAAAAAGTGTAAAAGCATAACTAGGTAAAACTTAGTTTAGCAGTTACTGATTATAATTTATGGCTAATAGATAAGCATTTTACACACTCTGAGCAGTAACTGTACTATTCCAAATGTTCATATTCCCCAACCAAGTGCAATCTGTTTTTTAAATTGTGGACTACACAATCACTTACTGAACTAATCCCAGCTCTAGAAACTCTGGAGGAGCAGCAGGGATGGGCAGAAAATTATTATAGGAATTATAAAAATAATCTCATGAAAACATTCATATTTATTCTCACATGTATTCCGCAGACAGCTTATGTGTCTGTTTGAGCAAGTGTTAGCTGTAGCAGCATGTTCTCATGTACAACGTTTAGCCATGTGTCTGCAGGGCTGCCATCTTACCCTGAAGATCTGCTTATGGATTCCAGCAGCACAGGAAATTATTCATCCCACAATCTGTTTTACAGCTGGTTGAACCCTCATTGTCACTACTGTCAGCTGTCATCAGAGCTGGATAAATTCTTCAAATGAATGTCTGCTAAAAAAAGCCCAACTTTTCCAACATAAGTAGCCCAAATTTATAAAACAATTACAATGGAACCTCTTACATATCTATGGGAGATACGATTTTTCAAACTACCAAGATTTATTACACTCTTTGAAAGTCTGGCATAAATAGTTACAGATTGCCTTTAGAAAACAACATTTTTGTGATCTGTGGCTGTTCATATGCACAGCAGAGCTCATGGTCACATACATGAATTGTAAAACCTCCCATTTGAGCACAGCTGAAAAACCTACATATATTCATCCATTTTTTATTGTATATTTATTCTTAAAATAATAGCCATTCTTTAGATAGCTAACAGTACCTATTTGTGAACCTATTAAATTTATAGGCTTACCATCGGTTCTTGGAACAGAAAGTGTTTTCTGAATATATAGTTTTAACAGTTGAGATCTATTTTTCAGTTGATTTCAATGTCTACTGTTTAAAATACTACATCAGGCTGATTTGTGTGATGCAACTATAAGCTGCATTTATTTTAACAGTTTTCAATCAATTGGTGAACTTCCAAAACTTTTCCAGGGAGATGGATATTTTCCAGCATAGATAATTTTGGCTTGTAATTGCCATTCCTGCAGACTGTTTGGGATTGAACTGTGAGTCCCTACAAACCTGTGGGAGTTAGTGTCATGCTAAACTGGAATAGATTGAGGTGCTTTGACAATGAGGATCAAAATTCAAAATAATTAAAACAAAATAAAGAAATAATTGTAAATAAACAGGATGTGATTCAGTGAAACCAAATGTCTTACAGAAAGAGCAACAAACAGCACACTGACTAGGCCTTGGTTCTTCAAAAAAGGGCCTAAAATTTACGAAGAAAGAAAATTAAAAGAATATCCACCCTTACTGTGAGAAAAGGCATAATTTAAGCCTAGCTCTAAAAACACAACTGATATACAAAATAATCCACCAGTTCCATTCATTATTAGAAAGATGCCAGCTGGAGAAGTGCACCTAGTCCTTGAGCATCACAGTTCAAGGAACCATGGATCAATTTGGTAAGAGTCAAAGAAGAACCACAACATAATTAAAAGGTCTAGAAAATGTGACCTCTAAAGGAAGACTGAATAAATTGTTTTGGCCAAAGAAAAGCAGATTAGAGGAGGCTTTATAACAACATTAAACTACACAAAAAGCTACTGAGAAGAAAAGAAGAGAAACATCTATTCTTCTTACTTAGGATAGAATGAGAAACAATGGCTTTAAGCTACAGCATGGAAAACTTAGATACTAGGAAAATGTTCTTACAATAAGGCTAGAGAAGCATTGAAATAGATATTTTAATAGGTTATGAAATCTTCATCTCTGAATGCTTATAAAACCAAATTAGATTAATAATCTTATCTGAGTAGTGTGAGAGATAACTGATCATGAGTAATATTGGACTAGACAGCCTCTGAGGATGCCTTACATCCTGATTTTATGTTCTTCTCTGTACACAAAATTTATCAGAAGTATGTAATTAAAATCTGAACAATAAAGCATCTCATCTGATAACAAAACTTGTTCAGTGGAGGGACACTTGCATGACATTTGCTTATGCTCTCACTTAACAAACTGCTACTCTAAATCCACAGCAACTGAGGTCACACTTGGGATCACAGTCCATGTAAATGCCATTCTGGGAGACCTTGTTTAATTTGACTGAGCAACAATCAATTCCCTCTCATCCAGTGATATAATAAAAAATATGAGGGAATGAAAATAAGTGCAATATGGTATTTTCACCAATTTGTTGACTGACTAACAATAAGATGTTCATTTCCATTGCATGAAGTTCAAAAATCCAATATAACATAACTGACAAAACTGCAGAGAGCACACAACTTTTTCCATGTATCTTTCTCTCTCCGTCATCTTGTGACAAAGTTATCATCAAGACCAGCTTTAGACCTGATATTTCAACAAAGGCATGTTCATATTTACATTTTCTATGTACTGTACTTATTCAAGGCTTCCCTAGAATAATAAAGACCCATACTACTCCTTGACAAGCTAGCCATATTGTCTCTTGGTAGGTAAGCACAGTTTGGTAGACTAATGTGAAAATACACTGAAGAAAATGTATACTGTGGAGGTGTAAACATGCATTCTTGTGATGAGTCGAAGAGTAAATGTATATCCTTATGAGAGACACCCTGAACACTGGCAACATCAGCTCATATTCTAGGGTACAGAAAGGAATTTGTGGATGCTGTATTTGGAAGCCTTTGGGACCCTTGTTAGCTTTCAGAACATCTTCCACCTCCCACCCCCTACCCCTCAAGCTCATCATTGGCACAGGAAAGTTTTATAAAGCACATTAGCTGTGTTACAATGACCAAAATACTGGTTCCACAATACTGATCAATTAGTACACCTCAGTATTCCTAGACTGTTGTGGAACAGCTCTGTCTTTCAGTGACAGGACTGGTCAAATACTTCCGGTCAAAACTTGTTCTCCAATTTAAATTAAGAATTAGAACAATATTTCCAAATTAGATGAGAATTCCATATGCACAAGCAATATAAATTGCCTCTCTTTTGTTGCATCCACCAGTGTTTAAACCAGTTTGCCCATATTAATCTGGAGAATTTTAACGATGATGTCTACATCCCCATTTAAAATACCCTGGTAAGGGATTTTCTTCCTCCACAAAGGAAAGTATAACCTTTTAAAACTCCTGACAAAATATTGAGGTGCCCTTGCATTGGTTGTTTCACTAGGACTACAAATGTTATGGCAGAGAACTGGGAATGCAGTCAGACTTAGGACCCTATAGGAAGTATTTCTGTCCTCGTGGGTTCCAGGGCACTGGAACTTTGCACCACACAGGTACTTAGTGGACTTCAATGTCTCTTACACTGGGAACCAGTAGTGTCATATCCTCACTTTTGCAGTGGCAAAAGACAAAGATGTTTGGGAAAATGGGATATCAGGGAAAGATGAGTTCGATAAAGACAGAAGATGATACATTGAAGTCAATGGTACAAAAGTGGACAAGAAGGTATGAGCTGTGTCAAGGTACCTCCTCTATACAGGCTTCAAAATTAATTCCATGCTGAAGCAAATGCAAATTCTACTTGAATTAAAACCTTAAACTGAGCATATTTAAGCATTGCATATGCATTTAGCATATTAAATTTGCGTGATTTTCCCCTGATGTTAGAAAAAGGAGGCTCCACCTTTTCCCAAGTAAGGGTGAACAAAACACATCTTTTGAAAGAAGGAAGAGGGTCGCACCCCAGGTTTTCTCCCAAGAGCAGGAACTTAGTTTGGAAAAGACTTGGATCTCTTATTTGGGCTTGGATCTGCAAGAGGTAGCTGTACTACCACTCTATGAGCCAATAAAGTGGATTGACTGTAGTCACCAGTTGGAGTGTGACACATGCAGTCGACCCCTTAAGCAAACCAGCAGTAATTTGGTACAGGGTCCACAGGAGGTAAAGGCCTGAACCACAGCCAGGCTAAGAACTCCTCTAGGAAACCCACAAAGGAGCAGTTGACCCAGTGAGCACCGGTGCATACAAGCTTGGAACACTGATCATATGGTTGGTTAATGCACGAATAGAGGGTGGCTTTTCCAAAACTCATTTATCAAGGAACAAAGAAAGTCATGGGTACAAAAAGTCTCATGCATACCTTTCCCACTGTATGCAATTTGACTATGAGACAACCACTTTATTCCATAAATATGACAGCTTAAGTGAGCCTTCTTTGAGCTCCTCCTGCTAGGCAGCATGGCGGTGATCTCCCTTGAGCTGGGACACTTCTCAAGTGTTCTCAAGGTTGATCCTTAAGGCAGAGAGACCTTTTACAAATGGCAGATCTTTGGATGAGTACAATTTGAGCTCCTCCTGAATTGCAGCTGGCCAGCACTCCAGGCCAGGCGACTCCCTCCTTGAGCACAGATGCCTCTCAAGGTTTGAGATCTTTCCTTACCCAAGATGGAAAAACACCTTACCTGCAACAGATCCTCAGTAAGTGAATGATAGCATGTTGAATGAATATGAATGAAATTGATACTCAATATTAATTATCATAAAATTAATATAGATAATTCCAGTCATAATCCATTGCTGATGTCTGAGGCTGACCTAGCCGCACCTAGGCTCCATCAGGAGTTTAGAAAGCAAGGGATCCACTTTGCACCTCATGACTTAACAGGAGGGTCTCCCTTACCCTTTTGTGCCTTCAGTCTCTGTGTAAATCATGCTAGCTCAATTCTAACTCCATTTTCCTTTGTATGTTTCATCCATGTAGCAAGTAATAGAGTGAACCTTGCCATCAAACTTTAAGTTGCACTTTTTCCTCATATTAAAACCGCTTTTGCTAATACCTTTTAATGTGATAATCATCAAACGCAGGAACAGGTTGCCCAGAGAGGTCTCCATTCTTAGAGACATTAAAAGCCTGATTGGACATGTTCCTGGGTGACCTGCTCTAGCTGACCCTGCTTTGGGCACAGGGTGGGACTAGATGAATTCCAGAGGTCCATCCCAACCTCAGCAGTAGTGTGATTCTGTGCTGCTGTGAATTACACTCCTTGCCCCAAGGGTAATGGATGCAACTTATGCCTTCATTGTCCAGAATTGTCCTTGCAGTTATGACAACATGGCAGGATGCCTGTCACAGCACTCCCCAAACTAGCCAGCTGCAACAAGGTCTTTTACCATCTCATACCAGCACGCTCTTCATACAGTCCCTCTGCTGCCTTCTCCTCATCTCATCCAGGGCACACTCTCTCTCGTCTCTAGCTTCTTCCTCCCTCCACTTCTTCCTCAGCAGCTCCCTCTTCATTGGCTCTCAACCACTTCACTTAACCAGCCACACCTGCACCTTATCTACATCGGCCAACCCACGGCCCCTGAAGCCAGCCCACAGCTGTATATTATCAGTGCTAATTAACCCAGCTTCATTCCTCTACAACTGCCCATCCAAATTTTCCTCTATTTCTTTGGCTATGCAATTTAAAATGTGATGACTCTTCAGTGAAAAAATGGAAAATCAAGGGTTATTTTCCTATGGAGCTTATAATCTGTGAAGAACCTACTTCAGCTCTCGTGACTGCAAGGCATGAGTGGCTGATCTTGCCCCATATTCACAGGTGACTTCCATACAAGACATACTGACTGTTAAGTGTTTTGTCTGAGTATGGACTGCTATTAAACTGGGAGAATATGACACCGCATATTTTCTTTTGTGTGTGTATAAGGTTTGCGTGGGAAGGTTTTGGTAGGGGGGTGGTGGCAAGGGGTGGGCCACCAGAGGTGGCTTCCATGAGAAGCTGCAAGAAGCTTCCCCTGTGTCAAATAAAGCCAATGCCAGCTGACTCCAAGATGGACCTGCCACTGCCCAAGGCTGAGCCCGTCAGCAATAGTGGCAACACCTCTGGGATAACATATTTTAGAAGGGTGGGGGTGGGGTGGGCTCACTTGTTCTGAATCATGCAGGCAGGGAGTTGGTTTCATTGTCTTAGGTGACTTAGCGATTTGCTGAGCCTCTGTTCACATGGCTCCTAGATTTCAGTAAATTCATCAGGAACGGATTTTTTGGCAGACCTGAAAAACATGTTTAATTGTAGAAGCTTACAGGGAATAGCATATTTTATAGTTTAGATTTTGCTTGTGTCTTTCAACTGGTGTTATCAGACAGATTTTATCAGACTTTTAAAATATTTTTAATCTCAAAATTCAGTTTAACTGCAAGTTGTTGTTCTTCTTTCCTTCTTTAATAATTGTACTTTTTCATACACCACTTTAAATAGCTTAATAGTATGATAGTTTTTAAATTTGTCATCTTAGGAACATCTATCATTATGGTGTTTAAATAGTTTTCTTCCATTGCTGTGGGCTAATGCTCTGGGTCTTTTTCTTTCATTATAGAGCTATTTTTAAGTTACTGTTATGGGCTAATAACTTAGACAGTAGCTGTTGTGTACTAATGAATATGTGATACAGTTTTATTACAAAATATAACTGTTGCTTTTTTACAAGTTGTAGAAGTGTGTTAAATTGTCGAAATTCCATCAGTAATACAGTGTTTTCTATATTTTGTATCTACATTACAGAACTGTATCTGTTCAGATTTTAATGCTGAGAAATCAAAGAACACATTTGTCATTTAAAATATTGAATTTGGATTGTACAGATTACTAGATAATCAATGAATTCAGAGACTGAAACTCAGATCTCAGTTTAATACATGTAGATGTGCATTACAGCATAAAACAGTAGAAAGCAACTACCACATCCTTACATGTTTACAAGCTTAGCAACTGCAAAACTCTGAGCACTACTTTAATTTAATATAAAAATCAATTAAAAAAATACACTATTCTTCAAATATATTGTATTAGATTTACTGCTGTGATATGTATAAGGAAAAAGGAAAAGAATCAATACTAAAATCAGAAATCTCAAGAAAACTTAAGTATTTATATTTTTAAAAGTTTAAAATATCTGTAAGTCAGAAAAGTTGAGTAATACTGACTTGAGGTATTTTTAGTCAAAGAAAACTTGAAAGACTGAGTTTTTAAGGGTTGAGGATTAACCTACTATTTGTAGGCAGTTTGTCCCGTCAGCAAGAATGATCTGATAGTTAATAGTGGCTTAAAGGAGGCTGCAGAACTCTGAAATATCCACTGCTAAATTCTGCAAGTCTCCTTCCAGCCCATGTCTGTCTCCTGTTTGAACAGAACTGCATTGTATTACAGCTACCAAACCTTGGAAACTCTGTTAAATCTGACTTTTAAGATATTTGTTTTACAATAGTCTGTATCCAGCATAATTCCAAAGATCTACACATGTTAAGACTTTGTAGTGGTAAAATGACATTAAACTTTAGACGCTTGGTGTTTAAACAAACAATTGCGCAGCAGGTGTAGGTGATACACCATAAACAGATTTGTTTTATATATATTTACACACACAGAGAGGCATAGATAGATATAGCTGTGGGGACATTTCCTGATGATAGAAGTTTATAATTAAAATAGAGAAGGAACACATGCAAAGAAAGAAAAAAAGAATTTACTTCCTTCAGAGAGAATTCTTTAGGGGTCAGTTCTTATTTTATGAAGGTTTATTGATCCAGTGTACTAGCAGATAGGAGAGGACAACAATAATTTCATTTGTGAGTTTTACAGATCAGATTTATGTAACAAAAAGAGAAAATAATCCCATTGTCTAAAAGGTAACTTTTAAATTTTTACTCAAAATTGACCCATTACTAATCAATGGAAATTGGCATAGAAAATTTGTATGCTTTTGCTGTAAATATTTAATAATTAAAAAGAAATCTATGTTAAATTATGGATATTTAGGAATTAGATTTACTGAAGTCATGGCCCATTAACAGAATAGGACTAAGAAAATTAAAGAAATGAGTATTTTGGTCATCGCTTTTGGTTTAACAACAAAACAAACACAAGGGAGAAGCAACACCTCTGACAGCATATATGAACAAGAAAGCAATGAACCAGCAGGTGGATGAATCATTGCAGAGGCTCTGATAAAAATACACTGAACTCACTCTGACATTCAATCAAAACCTCAATCTTTTGTTGTTTGCATGAACTTTTCTTCAAATATGGTAACTAAAAACCCAAATGTAACAGACTGAATTTTATGTAGAGTTGTTAATGTCTCCAGTCAACTGATTTGTTGTCTTATTTATTAGCAAATTAACTCACAGATTACAATTTACAGAAGTTTTCTGTATGTATGCATCAGATGTATAAATTATTTAGAATAACGTTTAAGTGAGTCCTCCAGCGCTACTGAGTTCAACTAGAAAAACAAATCTAGAAATTCATATCTATCTAGAAAATGGAGAAATACATTCTAAGGGGTTATGAATTGAGATCTCGGACCTATTATTTGTCCAAAACTTCCTTGTCAACTTCAGCTCTTACATGTTAAGTCCATCACGTGAAATTCAACACCCCATGTGTAGGCCTCAGGATAGCTGATCAAAAACCACACTCAAATTGACAAGGTGCCTAAAGCTACCCAAGAAGAAACTCATGGAAATGAAAACATACCCCTCTTGAAATTTTGACAATCAAGACAGAAATAATTTTGGATTTGCCTACATTAGCAAGACGGGAAGTCTGCTAAGAGCCAAATTAATCAAGGAAAATGGTGCTGAGGATCTGACATTCACATGATAAATGTTTCAGAGGGCTTTCCCTAGGAGTACAATGCCTTGGTCCCTGTGCCTGGATGCTCACTAGTGCTTGGAGCATACCAGCAGCACAATTCCCGGTTCAGTTCCACCCACAGTAAATTCAGTTTGTGTGTGCATGACGTGAATCAAAGCACAGTCAATGAGGAAGCTTCAGAGATTCTTTTGCAATGCGCATTCTCAGTACAAATGAATGCACCGATGCAGATTGATCCATTGTCTACTGAGGAGCCACAGAGTCTAGACTCTTCTCTTCAGATGAGTTGTCCATATTCATTCTTCAAAAGGGCTGCATGGATGGTGGTGATGGTGCCCGCTATTGGAGTAAAGGGCATGGTTTCCATACCTTACATGACCTGAAGCAGTACGCTATATCATCACGCTCCTCTAATTATCTCATCTGCTCATCTGTTGACTCATACACTCAGATTGAGTTATTTTGGCACAGTGGCCCAGCTTTAGTGCAGGAGAGCAAAATCCTTCTCTAGAACAATACCCTGGCAAGAAGAAGCTCAGCGTTAGAAACTTTCATGCTAAAGAGGGCAAGATCTCCCCATTCTTTGGTGAGTAAAAACAATTCCTCAGTCCAAATTTAAATGAAAATGTTAGGAAATTTATTATTGGAGGACATGGATTCTGCCGACAGTGTTAAGGAGCATTCTTTAACTGTCTGTCATATGGGGTCCCTCACTGGATATAAGCTTTCATTCACTTTTTCTGGATGGATCCTCATGAAAAGATGACACTGAGTGTCTAAGATTGACAAAACTTACAGCATGCCCTAAACCAAACAAACTAGACACTGAGAATTTCATAGCCAAAGTGACAGAGGCTCTAGTAAGCTCAGGCACTATCAGGTCTGGGTACTCTGAGCAATGTTTTGGACTTCAATTTTGACTGTAGACACATATATTTCAATGCTGCTTCCGAAAAAGGTGCGTAGTTTAAATGTATAACAGTTATTGCTTGTGAGAATGAATGGCTAGTATGAAAAATGAAGCATTACTTTAAAACAAGCAACTTTCTTTGCTTTATATTAGAACCTTTATCATCAAATATAGAAGGAGGTACAATTGATTTTTTCACTAAGATTTCTTAACAGCAACAGATATAGCCAAGCGTAACTTCTGTAGCTCAACCAGCAGTTCATTTTAACCTGTGTTTTAATCCACTAAATATCATCAGAGATGTGAATTATTTCAAGACCTCAGGACTGAATGAGAGCAAATACTGTGTAATCATGAGTTTGTTGAATATGAACACATAATTAAAACACATCATCTGCTTCAAAAGGTGGCAAATAAGAAATGCTTTTTTTTTTTTTTAATTAGGCAATGAAGGGCAACTTTCATGCTGTCTGACTGCAGTTTGGGAAACTACATTAAATTAGTCACTTTAATTACCCACCTGTGAAGAGGAAGGTTCCTTCTGAGATTGAGTCAGGGTATGTGTAAATGGGGAAGCCTGAGATTACTTTCAAGTTGTGTCTCTGCTGATCAGAACTGAAGCATGCATCAGTGTGCTATAATCCTGCCTCCCTTAGGAGAGAAACCGGGCCAAGGAGACTGACGGATGTGGAAGTATCTGTCCATGAAGGCTCTACCTAGGGCTATGTTATGATGCACAGTCCAAAATCAGTCCACACGGGCACTCCCAGAACCCAGATTAGGTCCATGGTGCTGTTTAGTTCTGGGTTTTGATACTTCAAATACTGGACTTTTGATACTTGGAATAGTCTCACTTCCTTTTCATTTCCTTTCTCTACCCACAGTTTTCTTCTTTCTCACCTTCTTTGTGGTTTGCCCCTTCATATGCAGACCTGCAGCCCTCAGGGTATGGCATGGCATACTAGTGGAGAGCATGGAGGAGGAATAAACAGCTTTTTTTGCCAAAAGTTACTGACACTGGCCTGGTACTGTTGACAATGTCTCTTACAAGGTTAATCTTACAAAGCTCCTTCTCCAGAAAAAGAGAGGATTTCCTCTAGGGGAGCTAAGTCTAAGTCTGAATAGCCTTCTGGAGGCACTTCTTCATTCACTGGGGATAGAATGTCCCTAGAAAGATTAACCCCACTTCAATGAAGCTATTCTTTTTAAATTTTTTTCTAATTTTTTCTAATTACCTTATGTTCTTCAAGTCCAGGGCTTCCTTTCATGTCTGTAAGCACCAACAATACTTGTCAGTAATAGATGAAATACATATTTAGCTTTTATGATTAATATCATACCTTGTGGCAGAGTTAAACTCTGACTCAGTGTTCTGGACTCTTTCCTTTTGAAGCCTGCAGGGAATAGACATGTAGTCCAGCTAACCCATGGAATGAATTCCAAGGGCATGTGGAAGGACAGAGCATCTGCTACTTTAAGAGTGTATGGTCAAGGACAATTTCAATGCAAAAAAAGAAAAAGAAGGAAGCCATAAACAAGAACATACAAAGGCACAAACCTGATAGACAAAAATAATGGAGACAAGGACAAGAAACAAACCTGATCAATCACGGTAGTTAGTGGGCTATAAGAAGCTGCAAGCAAACCCAGACATTGCAGACCTGAGGGTAGAGGATGATGGAGAGGGGGTCGATGGAGCTATGCACACTGATGAAGGAATGTGCAGGGGAAGGGGGGGCAGGGAGGAGTTAAGCGGGGAAATGACAGAAAGGAGTATAAAAGGGGCTGGTTGCATATGAAATAAGGCCAGTCAACACACTTGTCTGATGGAGCCCTGTACCTGATGATCACAGTCTGTCCTGTCTTCTTATTACATCTTTGCTCAACTAGCTCTCCGCATGATCTCACCCCCTGTCCCATGTGTGTGACTGCTGCGAGGTCTGAGTGCCAGCTGCTGGGGGCTGGCGTGAGGGAGGCGAGTGAGCGGCTCAGCACGGGCGGCTGGAGCAGGACTGTGGCTCGCAGCCTGTGTGCCTGGTGCCAGCTGGGGTGAGGGGGACAGTGTCCGTATCACCCCAAACCAGGTATGCGTGGGGCGTGCTTCTGTCATTCACAGCAAACTCCAAACTGGACTCGCCAGCACACAGAAGGCCCTGGGTCAGAGCAAGAGTATCAGGCAGGTAGAGAGTCTGCAGAGACGGGCAGGTGTGTGGTGCCTGTGCAACAAGTGTGTGAGTGCATGTCTTTTTGCAGCAAGCACTGAGCTAGACCAGCTGGCAAATGGGGGACCCATGAGTTGAATCAGTGGGTCTGGGGTCCTCACAGGACTGTCAAATGGTTGGAGGGGCTGTGCTGGTACTCATGGGATCTGCGACTGTGCACGTGCTTGTGAGCCTGGAGAGCAACGTGTGTGTGTCCGCACTAGTGACCTTCGGAGCCTGACAGCGCAAGGGGAGGAGGGAACAGGGCTCGCTGTTCTTATCTCTGATGTGAGCCCTAGACGTAGGTGCTGTTGAAGGCACAGCCCTCTCTGCGCAGTTGGCCATGCCCATGTCCTCTGTGTGTCCTGTGTATCTGGGACACGTGCTCGCCTTCCCTACTGGGTGAACCTGCAAAAGGGAAAGGGGCAGGCACATCCACCAGCCTGGGCAGAGACCCCAGGTCTCTGGGGCACCAGGCTGGGCTCCAGCAGTTGCGCAGGAGGAAGCCCTGGACCAGGGCTGCTGGAGGTGGTGGCCACTACCAACAACCCTTAACAATAACCACAGTCAATTTTGTAAGACAAATTTTTGATCATTAAATCTTCTTTTACTCCATAAGAAATAATTACCCTCCCTTTTGGAAGTAGTTTGAGAAATAAGGATCAATATTAAAGTACTCTATAACTTACCTGTATTCAGAATTACTTTTGGAATAAAGTGCTTAACCTTTCCAAGAAACATTAGTCCACATAATTTTTATATTTAGA
The DNA here is from genome assembly GCF_023634085.1 of Falco cherrug. Taxonomy (NCBI): domain Eukaryota; kingdom Metazoa; phylum Chordata; class Aves; order Falconiformes; family Falconidae; genus Falco; species Falco cherrug. The sequence continues at coordinate 18,433,557 of NC_073702.1, forward strand.
AATAATTATACAGTTTCATATACGTAAGTAAAAAGAAAAAGTAATTATTTCTACAACAGATCTAATTACAAAAAGGTTTTATGGAAAATGGAAATGTCAGCCTTTAATTAACATCATGTTGGACTTAAATTCCAAAATACCTGTTTAATAAAAAAATAAATATTTCTTCAGTACAGCGTCTGCTGAGGAGTTATAGTAAGAAATTATCACCAAAATAGGATAGAAAAAGGAATGTTCCTAGATTTTATAAGATTCATACACTGCTGCTTCTGGGTTTATTAATATTTTGCTGCAAGAAATTATTACATAGATTAAATGTTCACAATGAAACATACTGTTTTCTCTTTCTTGTTCACTTCTATTTTAATTTCAGAGAACTTTTTTCCAGTTGTCAAGACAGAACACACCAGGAAAAAAAATAAATCCAGTTGTCGGGATGGCTACCTTTCTCAGTGTCCTGGGCCACCTAATACTATAGTACTTAAAAAATGGAAGTCAAGGTCCCACTTTCATCCTACTAAACCTTAAGCATCTCATTTAGGGACACATTCTAGATTTTCTCTATAGAGAATCCTCAACACCCAAGTGAGAGGAGCTGTACAGAATACAACGATCACCTTCAAGCTGTATCCTTTTGTGAATGCAGCCTATTGATGTAGGGTGAACTGGTACACCCAGTTGTCAAGAGCTGATCTTGTAATAAATATATTAATCTTGTTTGCTTTTTTGTTACTTGTTCCTTTATAGAATTCTATCATTTATCAGTAATTACAGATGCACAGGTGTAGAGTATATTTTTGATATGCAAGGGCTGTTAGGTGACAAGTAAAGCAAGGATGTGTTTGTAAAGATGTTCTCTGATGGCTGATGTTCATCAGCACAGCTATTGAGCACTACAGGATGGGATGCAAAGTACCATGGTCCTGGAAGCATATGAGATGTTGTTTAATTGAGAACAGTAGGCAGGAATTTTAGCACTTTTGAGAAAGATTACTGAATTTTGGATGTCTACCTGTAGAGTGAGAAAATGGGTAAGTATTCAAACTGTAGTTTAAAACTTCTTGAGCTGCCTGTTCTTAGCACTCTAGAAAATCAGGCTGGAGACACATGAAACTGGTGAGCTGAACCTGATCAAGACTACTGAATGTATCAATCTCTAGTGATAAGGCAGGCCTTCAAGTACCCCAGGCCAGTAGGGAAATATGGAGCAAGGAAGACTTACCGATGGAGGAGGAGGATCTGGTTAGGGAATATTTAAACAAACTGGACATACAGAAGCCTATGGGGCCTGATGTGATGCATTCATGAGCACTTGGAAGCTGATCAATGTTATTATAAGAGCACTCCCAATTGCCTTTGAAAGGTCAAAATGGGAGAAGATCCTGAGGACTGGAAGGAAGCAAATGTCACTCCTATCTTCAAAAAGGACAAGAAGGAAGGTCTGGGAAACTACAGGTTGGGCCGCCTCACCTCAGTTCCTTGGGAAGCTGACAGAGCAGGCATTTTCAAACATATGAAGGACAAGAAGCCGGTTAAGTCTAGTCAGCATGGATTTACAACGTCGAGGTCATGCCTGACAAACCTGGTAGCCACCTACAATGAAACTACTAGCTCAGTAGCTGAGGGAAGAGCTGTGGATGTCATTTATTTTGGTTTTGAGATTTTTGACACTGCCTCCCATAACATCCTCCTCAACAAAGTGGTGGAATTTGGGCTACATAAATGAAATGAACTCAGGCTTAAAGTCAGCAGTGATCAGCAGCACTACTGGCTGGAGGCCAGTTGCTGGTAGTGTACCCTAGCAGTTGATGCCAGGGCCAGTATTGTTCAATGCTGTCATCAGTGACCTGGATGATGGGACAGAGCGCTCCCTCATCAAGTTGGCAAACGATAGAAAACTGGGAGGAGTAGCTGATACACTGGAGGGTTGTGCTGTTACGCAGAAGGACCTGGTCAGGCTGGAGAAATGGGCTGATGGGAACCTTATGAGTTTCAACAAGGGGATATGCTGAGTCCTGCTCTTGGGGAGTGTACTGAACATAATTGGCAGGGGTTTTGTATGTGGGGAGGGGCTCCAGGGGTGGCAAGTGTAGGAGGAGGTCAAGGACTGCCCTGTGCTAGTCAGCTGGTTCCAACCAGCTGGGCAACAGAAGAAGCAGACTCACCATGTGCCAAAACCAGAACCAATCAGATTAGTTTATGTTGCCTCTGGTAAAACATATTTAAGAAAGGGCAGTGACTACTAGGCAACACAAGAGAAATGCCAGGGCAGGAGAGACACCAAAGTAAAAGAGAAGACACAGGAACAGAGGCAGGAGAGACCTGCAAGCTGGTGAAACAGCAAGGGCTGGAGTCCAGCTGTCAGGAAAGTAGCTTTGTAGAGAAGGCCCTGGGGGTCTTGGGGGACAATAAATTGACCATGACCTAACAATATGCCCTTGTGGCAAAGAAGGCCAATGGTATTCCAGGCTTCATTGGGAAAAGCATTGTCAGCAGGTTGAGGGAGGGCATCCTGCCCCGCTACTCAGCTCTGGTGAAGCCACACCTGAAGTACTGTGCCCAGTCCTGGGCTCTCTAGAACAAGAGAGACTTGGGCAGATTGGAACAGGTCCAGTTCAGAACCATGAAGATGGTTAAGGAACTGGAACATCTCACATACAAGGAGAGGCTGAGAGCAGGGATTATTTAGCCTGGAGAATAGAAGGCTGGGTGAGAAGGTGACTCTCATCAATGTGATGGGATATATAAAAACTTGATAGGAGAGTGTAAAGAAGAGGGAGCCAGGCTTTTTTCAGTAGTATTTAGTGAAAGGACAAGAAGCAGTGAGCACAAATTTAAATACAGGATATTCCACTTAAACAAAGAAAAAACCCCACCTTTTTTCACTGCAAGGATGGTGAAACACTGGCACAGGTTTCCCAGAGAGGTAGCTCAAAACCTGACTCGATACAGACCTGATGACTTGCTCTAGCTGACCCTCCTTTGAGCAGGACTAGATGACTCCAGAGGTTTCTTCCCAGCTCAGTGATTCTATAATTCTGTGATTTTACAGTTAAAGTTATTAAAAAGACATTCTGAAAGCGTTTACAAATTTGAGTTGAACGTACTATACGGTTCTTGTTTCTAGATACAGAAAACAAAATCATCAGAGGATAAGGTAGTAAGGTTTTCTTTAATGCAGCAGCTCAGTGTTTGGAACACTCTTTCATAAGGTGGAAGACCTTTTGTTTAGTTTCTTCTTCTGCTTAAGTCTGTTTGAACCTACCATAACTTACCTCCCCCCAAGGAATTCCTGTGGAAGTGTCCTTAAGCTTGATTTTGGGATGTATCACTGTCACTCTCTTCTGTTAGAAGCCTTTAATTTTCAGGCTGTGCTGAAACACTAAGTGTTACTGAAATTACTTCAGGTAGTCATTACAATAGTCATAAGAAGAGAGTTCCACAAATGAGTTTCATTTCCCCTTCTGAAGAAGGGTTTTTTTCCACAAATACTTGGCTATAAAGGATGACTGGGGATAACCCACTTCATATTCTGGTAGAATACTCTGCTGGGAGCTCAGGATGCAAGTTTAGTTCACTTTCACTGAGAAGGAGTAAAATCCAGATGCCATATATATTGGACATGTTCTGTGACCATTAGGTAGTTCTTCAAAGGGAGACTGATTATATTATCCCCTTCACTGTGGATTTAACTTTCCTTTTGTTTTGTTTTTCTGGAAAATGCCTGCAGAGGACTGAGCCACTGAAAGCAGGTCAGGGAGTGGACCACTTTTTTTGTCCTTGGCAAGGAGGGAGGTATCGTTTTGGCAAGAAAGGATGAAAACAAGCTTGAAGACCTTGTTTTCCACTTATGAGTGCTGTGGTCAACTGAAAAGCTATTTTCCTTTTATGAACAATGTTGCAACATACAACCACCATAGCACTTAACATTGTGTTGGCCTTGTGTGAAAGCACTGATGGCAATCCACTTCCATTGACTAGAAATTAATCGGTAGAGAAATTGCTGTTCTTCCTCCACCAAACTAATTCAGAGAGGTATTAAAAACAGGACATTATGTACTTTTTGACATTCCTTTCCTTTTCCTATCTGATGGCATTTGCTCACAGAGAAGCTGATTTTTTGTTAGGTCCTGCTAAATACATGCCACGATTTAACCCCAGCCAGCAACTAAGTACCATGCAGCTGCTGACTCACTCCCCATCCCCATCCCAAGGGATAGGGAGGAGAATTGGGGAAAAAGGTAAAATTTGAGGGTTGAGATAAGACCAATTTAAAAATTTAATTAAAATAACATAAACCCCAATAATAGTAATGATAAGAACAACAACTGAAATTAAAAGGAGGGAGAAGGAAAGAGGAATAAAATCCAAAAGGAAGGGAAAGAAAACCCAAGTGATGCACAATACAACAGCTCTCCACCTGCTGATCAAAGCCCAGCCAGTCCCCAAGCTGCAATCAGCAGGCCCCCACCCAATTTTCCCCATTTATATACTTAACATAATGTTCTATGGTATGGCACATCCCTTTGGCTAGTTTGAGCCAGCTGTCCTGGCTCTGTCCCCTCTCAATTCATTGTGCCCATCCAGCCTTCTTGCTGGCAGGGCCTGAGAAGTATTGACTTAGTATAAATATTATCCAGTAACAACCAAAACCATCTGTGTGTTATCAACATTGTTCTCACACCAAATCCAAACCACAGCACTGCACCAATACTACAACGAAAAAATAAATCTACCCCAACTGAAACCAGGACAATACATCAGCTACAAAATACACTAAGATAGCCACAAAAATCTTAAAGTGAATAAGAAAGCAGAAAATGTATGACAACAGAATATGGTTTCAATTGTATATGGGCCTTCAGTGATAAAGAAAACAAACATCGTGGCTGGAATTGCTGATATTTGGAAAGTCAGTCACACAGGTGGAATGATATGGTTAAAACCATAGACAAAATTAGATTATATGGTGGAAGAGATCATATTTGATATCACAATCACCACTGCTACATTGGAAGGTTTTTGGAAATCTAGTCTTAATTTTTCTATTACCATGCCATACTTCCCCTGGATGTCCAGCCTCTTGATAGCTTTCTTCAGAGAAGGGGCACATAATCTTCTGTACTGATTGCTTTCTTGGGTGTCTGCACCAATTCCAGAAGGGCCAAAGAAATTAGTTTTCACAAATCCAGTCTTAATGGAAAGAAGCCCTTTTGTCCTCACCTACAGCTGTTCAAGGCACAAAAAGTATGTATAATTTGGAGATTACTAGAGATGGTTCTATCTAATCTGTTTCTAGGGCCCAACAACCTTCACTGAGATGACCAAACATTCATCTTTCACCCTTCATGAGTAAGAGTACAGACTGGATATAGCCCCAGAGGACATACAAGAAGTGAAAACAAGGACAGACATAAAAGGAGGGTCATAAAAGCATAACTAAGACATTTAAGGACAAAAGCAAGGTCAAACTTCATTACATATAAAGCTAGCTAGCTACATAAAGGATAAGAAGAAAGGATTCCACATGTGCTAGTAATAAATGGAGATTCAGGGAAAATATGGCACCTTTTTGGATGAGGAAGAAGATCTAGTAATGAATGATACAGAAAAGTCTAAAATACTCAATACATTTTTTGTCCATCTTCACAGTCAAAATGGGCTTCCAGCCCCTCTCATGTACAGCCTGAGATCATAGAATAGTTTGGGTTGGAAGGGAAGTGTTAAAGGTCAATCCCCCCTGCAGTGAGAAGGGACTTTTTCAACTAGATCAGGTTGCTGAGAGCCCCATCCAACCTGACTTTGAATTTTTCCAGGGATGGGGCATCTACCACCTCCCTGGGCAGCCTGTGCCAGTGTTTCACCACTCTCATTGTAAAACACTTCTTCCTTATATTTAGTCTAAATCTACCTTCTTTTAGTATAAAACCAGTACCCTTCGCCCTAACACAACAGGAACAAAAGTTTGTCCCCGTCTTTCTTATAATCCCCCTTTAATTACTGAAAGGCTGCAATAAGGTCTCCAGGTTGAACTACCCCACTTTTTCATCTTTTCTTCATAGGAGAGGTGCTCCATCCCTCTGATCATTTTTGTGACCCTCCTCTGGACCTGCTTCAAGAGGTCCATGTCTTTCCTGTGCTGAGGACCCCAGAGCTGGACCCAGTACTCCACTGGAGGTCTCAGAAGAGCAGAGACGAGGGGCAGAATCACCTCCCTTGACCTGCTGGTCACACTTTTGATGCAGCCAAGGATACAGTTGGCCTTCTGGGCTGCAAGCACACATTACTGGATCATGTCCAGCTTTTCATCTACCAGTACCCCAAGTCCTTCTCCACAGGGCTTCACTCAATCCCTTCATTCTCCAGTCAGTATTGATACTGGGGGTTACTCCAACCCAGGAGCTGGACCTTGCACTTGGCCTTGTTGAACCTCATGAGGTTCACATGGACCCATTTTCTGAGTTTTTCCAGGCCCCTCTGGATGGTATCCCATCCCTCGGGTGTGTCAACCACATCACTCAGCTTGGTGTCACCTGCAAACACGCTGACACAGAGAGGCAAAACTAGAAGTGGGGGAAGCAACAGATTAAGGGCTACTTGGAGAAGCTGGTAGTAGTGACATCCATGGAGCTGCATGAGGTTCATTCAAGGGTGCTGAAGTAGCATGCTGTTGTGGGGAGGTGGGCTATCATCTGCAGAAAGTAGATGACAACTGCAGGAATTCCCTGTCAGCTGGAAAAAGTCTAACATTCTGCTTGATTTCATGAGAAGTAGGAAACACTTTGGGAACCTGATCAGCCTCACCTCAGTCCCTGGAAAGACCTTGGAGCACATGTCCTTGCAATCCATTTCCAGTTACTTGAAAGAGAAGAAGGTAATGAGGAACAGGCAGCCTGAATTTACTAGCTGCAAACCTTGCTTAATCAACATGATTGTGGGTAGGTTAGCAGGTGGTGATAAATTATGGGGCCTGGGTGGAGGTCTGAACTGTAGGGCTTTAATCCAGAGGGAAGCTGAGAAGCTTTAGGACTGAGCCAAGAGAAGCCTTATGATGTTCAGCAAAAAGAATTGCAAAGTTCTCCTGGGGAAGAATAATCCTATAATAATAATAATAACAGGTTGGGAAGTAGCTGAAAGTATAGCAGCCTGCTGAAAAAGATCTGGAGGTTGCAGTGATTGTAAAGTTGCGTTACAGTCATACTACCCATATACTAAGATTAAAATGAGACTGTCACCTCTCTCCATGAAGTATAGAAGAGAACAGACCACAGCTTTGGTGATCTCAGTGTGACGGACACATATTTGTTATCTGGTATTTTTTCATCTCCTGTGAACTTTTCATGTCATTGGACTGGTAATATCTGTATTAACTTTAAGAAGTTAAGTTCTTACCAAAATATTCATCACTTCTAATGTTGCATTTAATATCCACATCAAAAAAAATGGGAAATGGTTTACATATTGGAACATATCTCTAAACCAGCAAATTAAACAGTTTTGAGATTTAAAGGGCAACACATGCATGACATCTGTTAAAAGCTTTAGACCTCTGAGGAGGTCTGGACTGGACAAAATCCCAAACTGTCCTTGGGAAGTGCTGGGGGCAGTATTGGCTGGTGGAGGCTGCCACATACAATTACAACAACTAAATAGTTTAGGCAGTGGAGCTGCCATGCCTGTTCCTTTTACCACGATACTTCATTTACTAATATAGAGATAAAAAAGGGGTTGAGAATGCCCATTAAAGAAAACAAATCCCAGTAGGTAATGTGGCAAAAGGAAGCTTTTAAAAAAAAAGGGAAAAGGAAGTCTGTAGCACAGTGCTACATCCGAAGTATAGAAGACTTTACATTTATATGTAGAAAAAAAAATATTATTTATTTATGTTCTATGAATAGCAAAAGTTCTGGAAGGATGAAACAGTTTCAGGTCATGACATCACGTAACCCAGACACATTACACTAACGGCCATTAATGAAAGCAGCCAGAAGGCTCTGTGAACATCATACAATTTAATGAGTTGATACATTAGGAATTAATCTTTGAAAATGGGAAAAAAATCTGAAAGACAACTGCTCACGTGTTTCTAACATTTAGATATGGTAAAAAGGGTGAAATAGAGCATCACTTCTAAGTAACATAACAGCTAGTTCAGGGCCAGCAACAAAGACTTAGCACATGCCTGACCAGCACAGAGTGACTGCTATATACTTACACTTCAATGCTTGCCAGAGGTTCAAAGGACAGTCTTAAAAGAGGGCAGATTCAGGGAAAAAAAAGGGAGCCTTGTGATGTAGAGCTTGAAAAGCACATTCTATCAAGCTAGCCAGAGAGAAGCTAGGAGGTCACTTGTCCATAACAAGTAATGGGCACTCACCCAGTGTGGGAGATAGAGACGTTTTTCAGTCCTACAGAAAAGAGCATGAGATAGCACAGCTGCTCAAAGTTGAAGCCAGGCCACTTCCCTGAGGATGAAAATTAAACATTGGAACAGTTCATCAGAAGAGGTGGGGGAATGTTAAGCTCTCACAGAGATATTGAATTTCATTTTAAAAGCCAGCCATTGATCCATCTCCTGGGAGCAATCCTGCAGTCAGTGTTCAGAGTGAGCCTGCGCAGGCCACCGTGTAGTCCCATGACAACACTTGAGTTTCTTTGTGCTGAGCTGCCCCAGTATAATGACATGACACATCAGACTGGGTCAGAGTCCTCAGTATGTGTCCTGTCATGCCCTATACCCCGATCTTGGCCAGGAACACAACATGGGCCAGTTGCTCTGGAGCTACCAGAGCAAGACAAGTGCCATCTTCTAGCTACACACACTGCTAGTGCTAGCTCTGCAGGGGGCTAATTTCAGCCTGTTTTGAACACTCTCGGTTTTGGGGTATTATAAGCTTGTTTTGAATTTCCTTTTATCACTGTCATTTGCATTAGTCTTTGGACAAAAGGACTTTTCAGCTTGAGAAGCTCTCACTTACCTCCCACTGCATACATGTCCAAAAAGTAACCGCTCAGGCTGTACGTTAAAAACAAGCATCCTTTCCTTCTCTACACCAGCCAAATGCTTTCTGGAGTTTCTCATCACTGACTGTTGGCAGTCAACTGAAAATACCCCTACTGTGGCTGTGAAAGGGAGAGTTAGAATTAAGACTTTAATGATTGCTAAGACCTGACAACAATAAAAGGGGATAATTAGCAATAATTTAAAGAGCAGACTATTGTCACAAAATGTAATTTCCAAATCCAGTTCTCTCTCCTCTTTTCTGAACTAATAAATGTTTTCTGGTTTTCCAGACATAAGCTTTCCACCAGCCCTCAGCACATTGTGGCTGTGCTAGGGGGACATTATTGACTCCATTAGCAATCTGCTAGTCAAGGTTCCTAGTGAAGGGGTTTCTGGATGTGATGCTGGATGGCAAGCTTATTAGAAGGGGAATATGTGGTGTGAACATATTTTTAGTGCTACCCAGCTGTCCTTTTTGCCTTAGTCTTCCATTCTGTGAGTGCTTGTGTAGTAATATAACATCATAAACCACATGAGAAATAGCTTAAGAGCCTAATTGGTAAAGTAATATGCCAATACACCAATTTTCAATAGTAGATGAAGCTCAGAAACAAGAAAAAGAAGCAGAAGGCTGATAGGGATTTCATAAGAATAGAGGCCATGCTGCCATATCAAAACCAAGAAATGAAATATCATTTCAGTTCAGTTGCTTTATAAATAAAATAATTGCTGGGAAACTGGAGGTCTGGGATGTCTGAGTAAGTGCATGCCTAAATGAGCAGAAAAAGGGTAAAGTATAGTTGTCTATAAGCACATCAAGTATCTCATTTCTAATTACAGTTGATGGAGCTATTCTTGATATTGGTGCAGGGAAAGTAATTCAGATCATCTTTCAGCAAAGACCCACAATGAAATTCAGTTGCCTAGACATTGATGTCAAGCATCATTTCAGTTGGTCTGTGGTATAATATCTGGTTTCCAGTTGTCTCTCCAGAAGGATGCAACCCTCCCATGCAATCTGTGTCCCTCAGTAGCTATCTTCCACATCCCACGAACCAGCACTAGGGGACTGCACAGAGGCAGCTGGATCCTGCCTATAATGCTTGGTCAACTAACTCACTCCTTTGTCTGTAATCAAAACTTCAACACATATGGCACACTTACACACCTAAATGGGAGTCTTGAACTCAGTCGTGCTTCCAAAAAATGTTATGAAAACTCTGTAGTTGATAAGAAGCCCATGCTGTACACCAGACTATTTGCTATTAGCTGACATGGCTAGATGAATTATACAGTTACCTGATTTCAGCAGAAAAATTAAGACCAAGTGAAATAGATAAATGTGTCTTAGGTGGGATATATCCCATGTTTTATTTTATGTGTTAGAGGGCTTCAGAAGCTTATAGAATAAATAGAGGTGATGGAGTAGAACAATGTAGAGTCACTCAGCCTGAAGAGATCTCAGGAGTCCATAGTCCCACGTCCTGCAGGGTTGGTTATGGGTTCTGACCACATTGCTCAAGGTCTTATTCCAGTCAGGTCTTGAAAATCTCCAGGGATGGAGACTGAACGACCTCTTTGGGCAATCTGTTCCAAGTGAAAACTCCAAATATAACACACGTACTTTGAGAATGTGAGTTAGAGCTTAGTTTTCAGAAACGTGTAGGCATTGCATGCAGTCCTGAAGAGGCTGAATAAGAGGAAGGAAAGGATTTAACAGGCATCGTATCCACAGACAATGGCAAATCGCAAGGAGTTTTGCAATAAGTGTCACTGACAAAATCAGTCTGGATACTACACTCCTGTTTCAGGACAAAAGATGAGAACAACCTGACAACAGATGAAGTCATGCACAGCAGGCAGTAAGTGTAGGCCTGACTCCATCTTTGCCCCGTAGTTAAGACTACCCAGTGTCCCACCCAGCTGCTCTCAAGAAATTAGATGGCAGATACAGAAAAGTAATGGGGATTAGAAGAACGAAAGAAAGAAGAAAGTAAAAAAAAAAGCACAAAGTAAAAGCCCTTACCAACAATACTTAAAACAAGCTGAGTCTTGGACTCTCTCTAGAGACAACTAAAGCAACCCATTTAGCAAAGAAGGAACTATACCATTACTGGGAAATGTAAGTGGGTTTACAGTGGTGTCTTCTCTAATGGGAATGTTTATTCTGGCATAACTACATAATATAGACACTTCTATTCAAGGAAAAAACACTGCTATTTTAGGGAAAAAAAAACACAAAAAAACAAACAAACTACTCAGAAGACCAGAACAAGAGATTTACGTCTTTTATTTGTCTACCAGTACTTCCATGAAGAATATTTAGTCATCTGCAGGTGTATTAGAAATTTTCTATTAACAGCAGGTTTTATTAGAGATGTTTGAGATGTATTTTCAACAAAAACAGTGACACTTACCAACTACCAATAGGTTTTCTGATAGAGGAATGGGTAGTTCCTATCTCACCATATATGTGTCATGTTTAAATTTGCTCATTTATAAGGTCAGAGAATTATAGGGAAAAAAGCCCCTAGGACCAAGAAATTATAGTCAGATACATCAGAAAAAACCCAGTATGTCCAGGTAATGAATTGTGGAGATGGGATGATAAACAAATAACCAGGAACTGTAGAAGTTATTCAGTCAGTTTGAGAAACAAATTGGTTTTGGCACTTTACACCATTGTGATGGAATATTTAATTAAAAATTAAGAAACTTGTCCAGCCTTTGTATTTCCTGGCCCTAACTTAGCTAGGTCTGTTAAGAAACCTTTCTTTTATGAGGGTAAATTACATCCTGTCTGTGAACTATGGAAACTTCACATTCACACCTCAGCTGTGGAGACAGAAGCATGATCACCATCATCTGTTTCACTAGTGGCTGGGTGCCAAAGGAACATGGAAACATAAGAAACTTTAGGCCATGTTCTTTTCTCCTCTGCTAAAACCCCTTAAAAAATAAGGGAAGCCTTTCTTTGAAAAGAGGGGGAAACTTTTGCACAGTGTGGAAAATGTCAAAATCCATAAGAAATAAATTTTTTCTTAGATCCTTAAAATAATTTGCAAGATTTTCAGTTCATTAAATCTGATGTTACCACTTACAAAGTAAGCTACATATGTTCAGATCAGTGTGGAACGAGCAACTATTAGTTCTTAGAGTAGCAATTAACATTTAATCTAGAATACCCACCAGGTAGAATATTGTTGCTATTTACCATTTAGGATCAGTGGTTTTTAAGTTAATGTTTACATGAAGTCATACGGTACTTTGCTGCGGGCAATACTGACTCAGTACACCAGTTTCTTTAAACTGCCAATTTTCAGAGCACAGAAAACATACGACCAAATGAGATATGAATAAGCATTAATTTTGGAGATTAGTTCTTGACTTCATAGGGTGTTAGCTGAAGTAAATGAGTAAAAGTAAAGACAGAAAAGGGGATAACAGCTAGGGATATTAATAATATAATAAATAGCATCTTTTAAAATTAAGTTGACTGTTATTATATAAAAACAACAGCTGGCAAATACAATCAGCCCACAACACAGAATGAGTGTGGAATGGGAAACTGTTCCTCCAAAAGGTGCAGCATCTGTTTTCTTATCATCCTTCCCCAACTACCAACTGGAGCAGAGAGGTGTTGCAACTTGTTTCCCATCCCTTTAACTCTTCTGGCATTATAAAGGTTTCTGTACTCCTCCAACTCCAGCAATGGATACCTCTTTATTGCCGCTGCATTTGCTTTTGTCACCTGAAAGCTGCTTTTTAGCTCACCCACACCAGGCCATAGAGGCCAGCAGAGATGACTGGGAGGAAGGAGGATTAGGTCGAAGAACCTGACTCATATGAGAGATCAAAAAAATTAAAAAAAATTAAAAATTGTTCACCATGTCTTCCAACAGAATAATATGGGCTATTGAATAAAACCAGAAGGTGGCTAAGCCCCTCACTCCCTCCCCCGTTCCCACCCACCCCCAAGAATGTAGTTCTTATCAGTGTGGGTGTAAGCTCTGAAAGTCCCTGTGTGAAAGTGATGAAAAGATGTGAATGCTGAATTTCATATAGCTAAAAAAAGGGTATCAGTTATGGCCAAGGAAGAAAAGATTCAGTGAAGGTTTATTAAATGCACATCCACCTCTTGATAAAGAAACTCTGAGGCTGCAGTTTGCTGGAAGTTCAAAGAGCATCCTGATGTCCTTGTACACCAGGCATCTGCTGATGGCCACTGGTGATGATGTGATGCAGAGACAGATGGGCTGGTGCAGTCACCCTTTCTGTTCTCCCTGTCTGTATTCCTCTTATGTTTAAAAATTGCTAACAGGCTTCAGATTCTCTAATGCTCAGATAGCTGATCCCTAATGATTAGAAGAAGATGAAGAGCAAATAGCTCCTACTTCTAATTTTCCACTGTAGCTGTCACAGAGGAGACAGAATATGGCCCAGCATTTCTCCAGTAAAAGTAAGAAAAAAGATGAATGCTCTGACTAGAAATGTTCTCTTGAAATCAACTCACTTCTGTGCATGAATACTGACAAACACTGAAATGAGTTTCAGCTACCTTTCCCTGTGGGAAATATCCTGGGATCTTGTATGGGAATGAAAACAGAGATCATGGAAATCATGACTGCATGCAACTAAGTGAAAAAAATTGACTTTTGGGAAAGATTATCTATTTAACCATCTGTCTAGGGCTCTCAAAACCACTTTGAATGAAATCTGTTTCTTCAAATATTTTGCTGAAAATTTTCACTAAAGATTTCAGAGTCGTATGATGGCGACAACTAAATCTTAGCACACACTGTGTCAAACAATGATTGGAATGTATCCTTAAAAAAATTCCAGATGGAAAAAGATATATTTATGCAAATGTTCCAAAATAAGATGATTTTGCGTAAATGTAACAGATATAACTATGGTTTTAAAATTACCGTAACCCACAGAAGAAATCTTTATACTTGGTAATTCTGTCCCAGTAAACTGGATTGTTTTGAGCAAATAGATGCAAGATCCTTCTGCATGACTTAAAGGTCATGGCATCACTGGAAAAATTATTTCCCAGCAATGTCTCCGGTGCCCTTGACTTTATTATGATTTGTCCGTTCTTAATATCTCTGTTTATCAATTTGGTATCCTTACTGGCTACATCATGCATTTTTAAAGCAAACATTGCAAGTCAAAGGATGATCCTTTGGAAATGGAAATGTAAAATTTTGCAAGATTTTCTGCCTAAAGGAAAAAAGTCACTAAATATCAATTAAAAGTTATCAGGCTTTTACTATTTAAATACATCTGCACATATTTAACTGTAGGATTAATCTGGCTAGAATATGTCATTTGACCTTGACTAATTTTCCGTAACTCTCTCCTTTGTGGAAAAGTATGAGAGCTGTATTGATACAGATAGATCTAATCTCCTGAACAAACAAGTAAAATGGCAATTTTGAGGAATAAAAAAGGTGGCTATTTACTCAAAATATAACAGCATCTTAGTCTTTTGTCTACCTGTAAGGATACTGATACTAAAAGTGTATAATGTAACTTGTAAAAATATCACCCTCTGTAGCATGTAATTCAAAACCCAACAAAAACTTTTTGTATTTGTACCAGTCTTGAAGAAAAAAGCAAATGAGGGAAGACAACAAAGTTATACAGTCACATTTTTAATAACAAACCATTTCTATTTTCCAGATACTGGTGGGCTGATAATTTTAAATCAAGGCCCCTACTTACTGTTTCTTGTGAATAAATCAAATATTTGACATGTAAACCAAGAAAACTATTTAAATCCCTCATGTTCCTTTTCTAATGGCATATTTTGTAATAGTGTACCAAAGCAGTACTTCCAGCTTTTGTTATAAATTGCTGTGAAGAGGTCTTATTGTGGAAACATTGAGATAAACTTTAATGGTTACAGCAAGAAGACATTTAACTATGTGCTTATATTGTGTTTTCTGCACATTTGTGAATGAAAACACAACTTAACCATATATTTTAGCAGGGTGCTTTCATTCTGCAAAGCTGTAGAGTTCTTGTTAAAAAATAGTGATACTAAAATGTTTTTGTATATGTTTTATACTGAAGAGTTTAACCAGCAGACAACAAATAATGAGTAAGTCACACTCAGAGAGTCTAGAAAAGATGTTTGATCTAAACCCTACAGGATCTTTAAACCTTCATGCTCCATATAAATTCAGTGATTAGAGTCCTCTGAAGTTTCTGAATGCACTTTGGCTGCTCCAAAGAACAATGCTGAAGCCTGAGGAATCCAAGTGCATTGTATCCGGGCAGTGTATAGGGACTATCAGCCATGTCCTGCATATATTGCATTCAAAGCAACCACAATCTCTAGAATATGAACTTCTATATTCAGTCATTGTTCCCTAGATGCCTACTGTTTAATCTTCTTTTATCTTCTGAAGTCTACACAGAAGAATGGTATTAAAGGTCTATTATCCAACGTACTTTTGCTCCCCCAGAGGTATTTATGCTTGTACTGTTATCTCAGCTGTGTCACTGTAAAATCTGGAAGAGCTTCAAGGAAATCAGTGCAATTACTTTAGATTAATGTTGTTATCTCTTATGTCCAAATGTTGCTTTTAGTCATGCAAGACATTTAACTTGTTCTTATTTCTACATAGTGGTGAAAAGAAGTCATTATCAAAATAAAGTAATGGCGTGGAGCCTTGATATGGTCATGAGACAGAGACGAGGTCAGAAATTGAGATACCAGTTCTGGTGATTCTGACACCTTTGCTGGTCATAGGTATCTCCACCAAATTCAGTGAAGTAATTGGTAGCTGAGTAAAGCTATCAAGGAGCATACTCAGGTGTACTGGAAGTACTCTGCAGCTGCAAGATCTAACAAATGAAAGTTCAGCAAAGTTTCTGCAGAGCTTCCAAAACATTGTGGCATCAGGGCAACAGGATGCTTAAAGTATAACTGTAACCACAAGAAAAGGAAAAGCAAGAAGACTACCAGTTCTCGAAATCAGACAGGTCCTTAAATCCCTTTTTAAATTGGGGATTACCTTTTGACTGTGTATATACAGAAGGCATGATTTGAATCACAGAACCATAGAATCTTAAAATCATTTAGGTTGGGAAAGACCTTTAAGGTCATCAAGTCCAACCATTAACATAGCATAGTCAAGTCCTCCAGTAAAGATGTCCTTAAGCTCCACATCTATGTATTTTTTAAACACTTCCAGGGATGGCGATTCCACCACCTCCCTGGGCAGCCTGTTCCAATGCTTGGTTGCCCTTTCAGTGAATTTTTTTTTTCTAATATCCGAACTAAACCTCCCCTGGCATAACTTGAGTCCGTTCCCTCCTGTCCTATCACTTGTTATCTGGGAGAAGAGATGAAGAATGATAATAAATTAGATAGGCTTAACTGAACTGTGGTACAAAATGCACTGGGCAGCAGGTGGTAACATTCCTCTTTCTGCCTTTGAGTTTAATGTCAGAAGTTGTGTATTACATTTTATTAAGACATCGGAAGACTGCAGACATGTTCCCAGGTTTGCAGAAAAACATTCTGTAATTTGGATTAGCTCACCGATATGTGAAAGGAACTGGAGATGCTTTGTGGTCTTTTTTAAAATGAAGTCTTTGCTAAGCAGAAAAAAAGGATGAAAGATGAACAATCAGTCAGTTGTATAAGGAGCAGTCAGTATCTGTAGGTAGAAACTGTGTATGAAGAAGCAAGCAGGAAGACTGCCATAGAAGTGGGAGATCAACAACCATGACTTCATGAGACACTGACTAGATTGATAAACTGCTGTGCAAAGAATGAAAACAGGATGTTGATGGTCAGAAGACATTAATGTTCCAACCTGATTACTACAACAGGCAGGTAAAAACCTACCATTCCTTTATAAAATAGCAATTCAACATTGATCTGGTACAAATGTCAGAATAGAAGTGTCTTGGGTTTTGTGTGTGTGTGCTGGGATCCTGACATTACAGAGCTAAAATAAACTTAATGAAAATGGAAAATATAATCTCTTTGTAGGATAGAATTTGCTCTAGGTTTTTCTTCATCCCAGCCTCCAGCGTGACCGACTATTATTAACTGGGAAGGAGAGGACTGCCTGCTGGGTAAAGTGAGAGAAGGTGTTACAGGGGCTCACTCCATCTGCCTGACTTTCCATGTGACCTTGAATGAGCCATTCAGGGCCAAATTTACTTCTTATGTTTTATTCTCAGTTTCCATTAAAATGGGTCTTTCCCCTTCGATAATGTAATTAGAATTAATTTTCCCCTTTTCAGGGGTTAATTCATTTGGTCTAAATGATATATTATTTTCTATTAGGTCCATTCATGTTAACTGACCTAGTCAAGTTAACGTAGCTATGTAAACTTAGCTGCTGTGATGCTGGGCAAAATTGTGCTCCCTGCGTTGAAGAATTTCATCCACAAAAATGATGGTAGAAATGGCAGTCTGACTCAGGGAGATACAACAAGACTAATTCATTAGAGCCTTTAAAATGCAGTTCATAAATGAGAAAAACCTGTGGAGTCTGGTTTTAGGCAGGTGCAGTAATAGTCTTTCTGCCTCCTAGATGGAGCTAAAGCACTTATCTGTTCTGTCTTGGCTTGTGGCATGGGGGAAAGCAAGTAACATGCCAAACATCATTGCCTTCTCTTGCATTTCATTATTAGTATTACCTGCAATTTTAGACACATTTTAAGAACACATTTTATGGAATAATAATAAAAAAGTTTGGTCTCCATTCTCCATGGATGATGTTTTCTGAGCGTAAATAAGTCTAAAATTAACAGACCTTTTTTTTACTTCTTTGCAGCCAGGCACTGCTTCTCACTAGATATATGCTTCAGCAGGCACTGCCAGGTATCCAGTTCAGCTTTCTGGGTGGTAAATGTTCAGTTTTCTTCCCGCTAGTCCTCATAAACGATAGATAAAGGACTTTTGGCCCCAGGAGAGAGACTGAACATATAGTCTAGATGAGACATTTTCGGTGTTCTAAAGGAAGAGACACCACGCTGTTGAAAGCGAGGAATCTGAAAATGAAACCTACAAAACAAGAGACCATTATGAGCTGAATGTAGACACAAAACCAAAGCAAATCTTGCAGCTTTATTTACTTGCAAACAAAAACCACAATCTAACAAAACCTAGCAAAAAAACCCCAAACACCACCAAACCCAAAACCCCCACAAGAACAAATGCAATAATGCCATTCATATATATATATATATATTTTTATTTTTTTTTCTGTTTCTTGGAAGGTTAAGAAAAGGGCATTTATCTTTCAGGGTTCTGGTGAAACTTCAGTTAAGACATAAGCACATATATAAGTCTATCTGTCTATGCAATTCAATACCAAAAAGTATACTAAGTTGCTAAGTAATTTAATTTTCACAGCCTCATTTGTGACAAACATCAGTATTCAGTGCACTCTGCATGCCAGTGGTTTGGGGTGAGTGGACAGAACTAAAAAATGGAGGAGACCTATCAAAACAACCACAGGGTGAAAGTGGAAAGGAAAGAACCAAAATCTCTTCACACTGTACCAAAAGACAAAAAACAACAAATGTGATCAGGGTCTAAGAACATTAAAATCATAATAACATCATACCTAAAAGAGAATTTTTCACAGTTTAAGAAGAGAAAGAGGACAAAGGAGTGGCTGGTGGCCAGTGCACCAGCTGCAGGCCAGCATCAACTAGCATCTGGGAAAAAGATGCTGGCTGGCTGGAAGATAAGGCAGTGAGTGAAACTGCTACAGCAAGTTGACAAAGCAGGGGCACTGCAGAACAGGTAAGGTCCTTTCCTCTGTGCTACTGTGTTTCATGAGTCCAAAAGCATAGACAGAAGCCAAGAGATCTGAAGTGCGCCCAAACAGGCGCTGCTGGATCTTTATGTCTGGCATCTGGCCTGTCTGCATTGCTTGTGATTTTAATGGCATTAATTTAATCCAATATCTTTTGATGGTTTTTAATTATTTAATTTGCTGCTTGAGATGGGTTTTAATTATTTAATTTATGTTTGCTTCCTTATGTTGCCGCATATAATAATCTATGACACTGATCCTACAATGACTTCCTTATTGGTGTGCTTCTTTTCCACTATGGATCTGCACAGTGTGTTCTATGCATGTGATGTGGACTTTCCTCACTTCTTTGAATTAAGCAATAATTATCCATAAAAACTATGCACTGAAATATATTTTAATTCAAGTCTGTAGGGATTTTTAACTCTGTGATAGGAATAACCTGCAACACACTTGAACTAATCTACAGAGATCAGTTTAATGCAGCAGAACAGAGTGGAAATATATTAATGTGAATATGCAAATGTAGTATATTCACTTGGTAATGAGTAGACCATGTTGGACAAGCCATCTATAAATGAATATGTAGACAAATCTGTGTAACCAGCAACTCTACTTCCTGGTGGGACTGCAAATGCAATCTTTTTTTTATTTTATTTATTATCTTTAAAGCCAAGGGTCTTTGTTTACCCTATCCTTCTTCCCTGCCAGGTTCTTTCCTCTTATCTGTAACAGAATCCATATGCCTTAGGGGAATGAAACCTTTAAAATTACTACTTGATATTGAAAATCAGGTATTTATGTTGTGATGCTAATCATATGTTGTGGAAACAAAAGTATTGGGAAATCATGCTCCCGCTTTAGAAATGGACATGCATGGTCATGTTGTTACTACACACAAGCTTATACCAAGTTTTCACAAGATAAAATCTTCTGAACAGGTTTGAAATAATAGAATTCTGGACTACCATTGATATTTATCCTGTATCATACTCTGAACCTGGAAATCAATGAAAAATACTTTGTTTTAATGTTTTTTGAGTCCTAACTACCTTTAGAATCTGGTCCATACCTTCATATAGGCATTAAATGAGATTTTTAGCTAAGGGCATAATCCCTCCTTGAATTTCCTTGTGTGAAGTTGGAGTGACAGTGTGATACTGTTTTGATACAGTACAGCTTGTTCTATAGGCATACATGCCTCGACATGCCTGCTCATTTGAAGCAATGTACTCTACACGGTATGTTTCATAAGTTAATAAATATGTTTTAAATCCAGACTGGGTTGGTATCTGGAACCCGAGGCCATAAATCATAGAATTTCCCTTTAAGAGTCATACATCAACTCCAGACCTCCTAACTGAGTGATATTATACCACAAAATGGAATCACATGAAATTCAGGCTCCCTCTCACTATATCAATGTATTTCCTCCTCCGAGCGTGCCCAAGTATTGCAAACACGCAATCCTGATTAACAGAAAAATTCTCTAACAGCTTTCTAGTTTATGGACTGTGGAGTCCTCTGAAAAGTTACTTATCAAAGATGGAAATATCCCATGCCCTATAAAACGTGTTAGTGCTTTGTAACTGTGTTGCCTGTGTTTTGGCATGGGACACAGTATAAAGCAGGCTGCAATAAGAAGCATTACATAAGCCTTTAAAGCGGATCAACGCCGGCCATATCTTGTCATCTTCCTATGGCAAAATCACTACTGAAGCCTCGACCAGCTTCTCAAACACAGCAAATGCAGTTCATACTATCTGGTAGACCTGGTGACAGAGCTGAGAAAAACTCTTCTGAGGTGTACCCTAATGCTTACATCACTTGTCCTTCAAAGGATCTATGCTTATGTATGCCCAGATGTTTTATTTTAATTTAATTTGGGTATGTTTACAGAAAAACATGTGCCTGAAGGCTTAGGATGGAACTAGCGCATAGCATTCACTGGAATTCAAACAATTTATGTAAAGAGAGACTTTGTCCCTGTGCTTTGACAGAGCTGCCATGGAACTAGTTTGCACTTGGAAGAGGGAGTGTCAAGGCAGGTTGAAGGCTTAGCTGAGAAACCAAGCCTATAGTCTAATCTATAGCTGAACACAGCTGAAAATGACGGTTAATTAAACTGCAATTACTTTCTGACAGAATTTGCATGTCAATTGATGATAGAAGGGAACAAGCACGAAACTGATGCCTGGGATCATGGAACCATCCAGTCATGATGGCCCATGGATACAGAGCTGACTGGCTTTGGGATTACTGCAGCCTCTGTGAAATGGAATGCCTTCAGTAAGAAGGTGTTCAGAGGCTTTTCTTTATGACTGTTACTTGAACTGAAGCTGGGGAAAACTGACATCTAAATAAAACACTTGTTTTCATAGGAAAAGGGATTCCTCCTGTGCCATTGACTAGCTGTTAGGTAGCACTCAGTTTAGCGTGACCTGCAAAGAAGAAAGAAAGTGTGATCCATGGGGAAGCTGGACAAGTATGAGAAGCAAATAGACAGCATGCAGGGACTGAGACCATGGGGAATGCTGGGTTTGCAGAAAAACAAGTTGCACGATTTTATGTGATAGAAATCACTCTGGAACACAGATATGCCCAAGGAGGATGGACATCAGAAAATTAAGGTTTTAAAAAGTAAATAATAACTTTACAGTCTTCAGAATGATGCTCAGAAGACTGTAACAGTGCTAAAAATGATTGATGAGAGAGACCACAGAGAGATAATTGGGTGGCTGTTTTGTCTTAGCTTTTAAGACTAAAACCAAGAATGAGGAGAGAGGAGATGTGCTGCAGCATTGATCAGTCTGGTATTCACATTAAAAAACAAGAATAAAAACTTGGTAATAAGAGGCTTGGTTATTTTTTGAGGTACCTTAACCCTGCTTCTAGGAGAGTTTGTTGAGAAAAAGTGAGCTTTGCCTTTACATGTTAAAGAGAATTAGCAGGGAAAGATTAAAACTGTGGTCAAAACTATGATGCTGGTAAAATGCAGAAGAAAATCATGAGGTCAAAAGTGAAAACAATCCAGGACTAGGAGACAAAATAACTATATTGTATCCAATGAAAATAATAATAAAAGTTTTAGGTGAACTCAAAAATATTTTCTGATTTTTTTGGTCCCTCCAATTTTTGGGGGGTTTTGTGTTTATTTTTAGTTAAAGAGGGATATTCTAACTGTCACAGGCACAGAGTGGAGTTCTGCTCCGACAGAAGATCTGCTCATGACTGCTTTTTGGAATAGGACAGTTCCATCAGTTCACAAGGATGACAGAAACTTCATGACAAACAACTAAAAGAGAAAAGAAGAAATCTTGAGTAACCTTCGCTGAATACAAGGAAGTGAATATGGGCCTAACTTCAGTACCTTATAAGACACTGTGAAAGACACTAACTTATAATACACCGCACTGTATTTCCATCTCTGATGAGCAGTTTCAGGCAACCCAACAAAGATGGGATACTACAAACGGTAAAATAGTTCAAACTCTAGTGCTGGCCAGAACCTGAGAAATAAGCATCACATGAAGTACTTTCTTCTGTCAGCAAAGCAGTGCAATATGGGTGGAAGAGTGTGTCTTTAAGAGGATCCAGACTAATACTAGCAGATTTAAAAGGTGACAAAATTTAATGGATGCATATTTCATGCCTAGAGACATTATGCCTGAAAAAAAAGACAATCGTCATGTATTTTGTCATGAATGCCCATACAGGCAAAAGTGCAAAGTACGCGGAGAATGCTTTCGTTACCCAAAGCAGAAAACTTTTCAGACTTGAGAAATCACAGCCCATTTTTAGAAAAGGTTGTGACAAACCCCTACAATTTTAAGGTCAAGAACAACATGGTCACAATTACCAGCCTCTGACAGCTAAATCACACCAGCAAGAACTGTGATAAGGTATTGACAGCAGATTTTACAAGGTGTAGCGTGCTGAAGTTCAGCATATGAGCTGATGAGTCACAGCACATGCCAGGATATTCAAATGGATGTAGTACCAAACAGGAATCACAAAACAACTTGTGACCCCCCTGGACTCCCTAGCAGCATCAGTAGTCCAAGCCATGCTGTAGATCAGCATACTGAACGGTACATGAAGCTTATTGGCATCATTCAGGTTCCCATGGTGTGACTAATTCTCGTTAGATTTGACCCCAGGAAGTAAGACAATGATGCAGACTGCAATCAGATAAAGGAAGGAAAAGATGTAGAAAGACTGGATCCTGGAGGGAGGTACACAGATTGCAGGAAGGAAGAGGCTGGAAGTGCCACTGTGACAGGGCTGATGGGAACCTACCTGCAGCCACACCACCTTACTTAATTCAGTTTTACAAGCACTGACTCCTCTGACGTGATTATGCCCTATGCAGCACACAAAACAGGAACCATGCTGCCCACATACAGACAGAGAAAAAAACACAAGGAAGTCCAAATAGGACACAAAGGTCTGAGACCTGACCCTGATATGGGAAAAAAACATGGATGTGAACAAAAGTTCATCTTCTTCATTGTGATGGAAGACAATGGTTTCAGAGGTACGGATATGAGATGAACCAAGTGCTACACAATAAATACAGTGGTGACCCAGCTCAAGCGGTAACATTTTCATAAGTGTTTAAGTGAATATAATACATAAAAAATCCCAGATTAACCCTAAGTGTTTGCTATGTAGTGCAGCAGGCATATATCAATTACGTCTCAAAAACTACTATAGCCACATTTGCTCCACACTGCACCCCAGCTAATAAAGATGTTTCAGTAAGGCTGGTGCATATTGCCTTTCTGCATCTGTCATTCTTCTAGTTCTGGAGCGGGCTCAGTCATTGCTAGCTTGCACAAGCAGACACCTAACTTGCTTTCAGAATAGAACTTCCATTTTCAAAATAGTTGTATGTTTTCTTCAAGAATTACTGGGACAGACTTTCTCATACCTATGTCATGTAGGAAACTGTAAAAAATTGTATTCAAGAGAACTAGTACATGTATATATTTTTTCACAAAAAAAATTATATTCTGTTATCATACAAGATGATACGTCATTCTCCCATTTTGATCTATTATTGAGGAAGAATCTTATTCCTATATATTGCCCAATGTAGCCATTAGATTTTGGAACATATGTAATGGAAAATATAGTAGTAGACTACAGCGATCACTATGATTTTGATCACTATGATTACGAAAAGGACCTGCAAGCTATCTCCAATCTCTAGGCCACAAAACACCAACCTAACATAAGATGAATTGAGCAAAACATTCAGGAGTCAACAACAACATCAAAAGCCCTTCATTGCTAGGCAATTCATAGGACAGGGCAGTGTTACAACACAGAACTAGTACACTATATGCTCATTCCAATAACAGACCCAAATGGCACGTGTCGTAACCAAATGCTCATCGTCAAGATATCTTTAAGACAGATCACAAGAAGTAGTCACATGCTAGACAGATGAAACACCTTGATACTTTTAAAGAGAGATTATTTTTTATTTTGTGCTATAATTTTCCTCTGGTATGGCAGAGGAATTAAAATATTTTTTGATGAATTTCACTGGTGTGTATTGACTTAAAGGGACCGTCTCATTACTGCATTACTGGTGAGAGAAAATAGGTAGGTAAATGAAGTAAGCCACTTACCACCTTGGAACATGTATCTTTTCTGCATCAGTGAGCATCTGACTTTGCAAAATGCAGATCTTCAGACCTTTAGTCTTTGTGGAAACTGCCACATGAATCCAAATTACTAGTTTGAAGAGAATTCACATCTTTTCTTTTGTGGGAATGAAGTTGATGTCAGGAAGGCATGAACCATCCTTCAAACCCATCAGGTGACAGTTACCTTGTTCTGATTCTGAAAACTGATCTCCAGACTAGAGTAAAAGAGCACTTGTTATTTCAATGCATCTTCTATTTTTTCTCTTCAGTTTCTGTTAAGAATCGGTGTTTCCTTTTTTTCTGCCCATCGTACAAATAATAGCACATATCTATCTATCTACCTGTGTATATTAATTTGCTTTAACTCTGGAGAACAAAAGTTCACAATAAAAACACCTACAGGGCACATCAATTAATTTATTTTCATCTATCTGAAAAATATTATATATAGATATAGATATACACACACATATAGATATAGATATACACACACACACATATATATATGTATATATATATAAAACTATCTACAACACTCTCTAAAATCATCATATGGCAGCAGCTTTTCCTTAGGAAAATTCTGGCACTGGTCAAATGGAAATAATTAAAATGAAGTCATTAGTACTTCATATCTGAAAAGTATTAATTGATTTTTCTCTCCTTTTCTGTATGATTAATTGTAAGTTTTAATGACTGTTTTTAGAATAAGAGAATAATTGTTTAGGAACTGTTAATGCTGTTGTTATGATCAAAGATTTGGCTCCTGAGGGTATTGATCTAGGACTCTAAAGACTGACTTGAGATCCAGGATTATGAACTTTACAGTGAGTACAAATGCTACAATCTCTAAATGCTCGGTAAATTGTATTTTTTTATTTTTCCTAAAATGTTTTTCAGGAGGAGGAAGGCAACTATTTCTGACGTGTTTGAAAGTGGTGCTTGCGCAAAGACATGGCCTTAAGGGTACTGAAGGACACAAGTCCAGATAAAGGCATTTGATACATGTTACCTGCTCAGGGCTTTGAGTAACCTGATCTAGTGAAAGATGTCCCTGTCCACGCCAGGGAGGTTGAACTAGATGATCTTTGAAAGGTCCCTTCCAACCAAAACCGTTATACAGTTCTATGATTCAATAATGTGAGAAAAGTTCTTTCCAATGTGGCCATTAATTTCCCAAGTTTACCTTAGCCTCTGAGTCCACGATAAGCTTGAATTTGCACTCAGTTCCTTCAGTTTATTTTAGGATGACAAGGACATCCTTTTTCACAGTAGTTTTTGCATTTGACCATTTTGCTTACGACAGGCTATGCAAAAGGGCACTCATTCTTCATTAAGTACCCTAAGAATTGGCTTCTGTTTCAAAGTATACCTCCTAGGACTAGCAACTGTGTTATTTTATCTACAAAAATCTAATCAGTCTAATACAAAAAGCTATTAAAAGCATTACTTGCTTTTACCTAGAATGCTCCTAAAGTTGATGGCATGCTATTTGAATGCATCTGTTAGCATACTGTATTATAGAAAGGACCTTGTCTGAGGTAGTAATCAAATTAAACTCTAGCTATTTTCTATTGAAAGCGCATTTTGATTCACTTCCCAGCTATCTTTCTGGAAGAAAGGAAGTATTCAAGAATGGTCAAAGAAGGAGCTTACCTGGGACAAGTATAATATAACAAAACAAGAAAAAAGAGTTTAGGACTTTGCTGTAAAAGACTTCAGTTATCTCTTTTGACTGTGGTAGTATCTGGGGAGTCAGAGTTAGACCATAGACAAAAAGAGACACACAGAGATAAAGGATATGTTTAAACACCCAGATAAGCCAGGATTCAGCCTTTTTCCATCTAATATTGCCTGACCTCCCACAGTTTTTTGCACACAAATTCACAGGTAGGTACAGAGACTGATTCAAATCCAGAGGTCTCTGGAAAGTGAGAAGCTGAGAACATTTGGCACCCCATCACGTATCAAATAATCCCCTTTGTAAATACATGGGTCAAGCACAGGCAAAGTCAGCAACTTTTCTGCCAGCAGCTACACAAAACCAGCTCTTCACAGTCATAATCATGGTTGTCTAGCACAAGAAAAGCAGAGTCAGTCTTCGCTTTCAAGGGCTTCAGATAAAGAAGGACAAGATATATAAAGCTGAAAACACATGCTCACATTGGAGTGGCAGGACTGTTATTACATGTTGCGCATCTCTTCCCACCCTTCCTTTGTTGACCCCCACAATTTTTATATCTGGACAAAGTGAATTTTATTACAGGAGAATAATATATTAAGATTTTTTTTCATGTTAGCTGATTTTTTTTTCATGTTAGCTTGCTCGTTTACATTATCTGAAAAATAGCTTAACAAACAAGTTGTATAATGGTAAGTAGTCTTCCTTCTCCCACAGTATTCACCATTTCAGAGACTTAAAAAGTCAAATTTGATTGTGTTATTGGTAAGACAAGAACTGTTATGGCTGCTTTCTTTGTGTTGCCTTCATGACACATGTTGGTTTGAGTTTTATGGGCTTATGGCAATAAATAAAAATGAAGAACCGTTTGGGTTCTATCTGCATTGTTTCAGAAGTCTTGCTCTTGTATGCTCTCTCTCTCTCTCCTTGCATTGGCAAAGCTGGAATGAGCTATCATGCCAGACAGGGGAAATCTGTCTCAGATTTTGTTTACTACTTAGAGTACAACCTGCATGAATAATACAGTTTGGGAGCTAGTTAATTCTAATTAAGAATGATATTTGCACATTCCTTTCTGAGGCAAAACTCAGGATGAAACCAGTCAAGAAAACAGCATCTGCTAAGCTCAAGATCTTTGGTAGGCACTAAAACTTTTAATCTTCATGACAGAATATGTGTTTCCCTGTGACCTCAGAAATTAAACTCCCTTCTTTAGCAGAGCAGTCCTGCAGGTAGCGGGAGACACATATATGCCAAGGAATAGCACTTCCTCCCTCTGCAGTAATAAACATGCCTGAGAAGCATTGCAAAGAGGTAGCTTAGGTCAGATTTCATACCTGATGACTTAATTGAAAGCCTGTCTTCATGCTACCCTAATCTTACATCTGTTTCCATGGAGATGCAGGTTTTGAATGCATTCATCCCTGAATTACTTCCACTCCTTTGTTATTAGGCAGGTGTGCAGCATGCAAGACAACCACGCCAGAGAAATTCTGCATGTTCACATTGCTCCAATGAATATGAGCCTTTCTGATATTTTGTAAGCTGCACTTTCAGGTGAGTCAACAGGGAGTATCCTTAAATGGATAACCATACACATAAACAAGAGCCTTGACTTACAGACTTAATAGTCCATATGGGGTACACCACATCTGAGGCCAATCTAAGAAATTTCAGAGTAGATGAATAAAAAATGTAATTCCCATTAAACCCCTTTTTATGATTTTTTTTGTTGTTGTTGTACAAGCAAACTTTCCCTGTGGCTGTGTCAGTGCCATTACTATGGTCTTGTTCTTTTGTACAGCAAATTTTCCCCCTCCTTAGAGCTAAACTGCAAAATCTCCTTTTGCACTAAGCAGAGCTCCAGGTCCCACTTTCTGACACGAATATCATAGGTCATGTCCTATGTCATTTCAGGATAGATTCAGAGAAGAAATTTTAGAGAAGAATTGATCAATTCTGCTTTGATATAGTTCACATTTCCTTAACAGTTTATCTTGCAAATTAGTTATTGATTAGATTTTACTGACATTTGTAGTTGAGATCTGAACCAGGTGTTTTTTATGAGCAGTACTGTGATTCAATGCAAATCAGTGCAGCACTTTATAAAAAAGATTAAAGCTGAAAATTTAACAGCATGTACCAAATCTGCATTCAGAAACAAAAAGGTGCCATTACAGAGCACATAAAATTTCCCAGAGTGTTAAAACGAAGATTCACAGCACACAACGCGTAGTATTTTCTCCAGGGTTGAAATATTCACAACTGAGAAGAAAACAAGAGAGTAACTGGGTTGGCTGTAAATCAAAAAGGAACATATGAACTAAAGGCTAGTTCAGTGGAGCTCTGGTCCTTGCTCCCTCCCCAAACATCCATACTAGAAGGTAATCAAATTGAAACAGAAGCAAGTAATGCCACAAGAGGAAGGGACACAGAGGGAATCCTTTTTTTCACCATTTGTAGCCAATTACCTGGGACAAAACATCTGTCTAAGGCCTACAGTTTGCCCTATTGAGTCCTTGAAGATATTGGTCAAACTCACCGGCTGACAGCCTAAGGCTTCTCAGCTTTAGTCCTATAAAATGATGTCACCACTACATATTTGACAGCTATACCTAGAAAATACTGAGTAGGATTTTAATCGTAGGATTTTAGTCATGGGTATTAACTAACTACAACTTCACACAAAGTAACAACATTAACAGCAATAGAAGAATATTTATGGATTATGGCTGCGAGTAATGACTTCAGTGCAGGTGATCCTGACTCACACAATGGTACAGCAAATTTTCTGAAAGGGATAAATACACATGAGACTTTTGTCTGATCTCATATCACTGAAATGCAAGAATATCCCTGCGAAGGTCAGTGGGTTTGTTCAGATGTAAAACAAGTGGGAGAAAACGCAGTTTCCTCCAGATACCGTGATCATCATTAATACGCAATATTCCCAAACAATGCCTAGCAAACTTCGAACAGTAGCTGCACATTTAAGTATCATAAAATACTTTGTGTTTACTAGTTGTTTTCTTTCCTGCATGCTGTTTGTAAGAGGTTATGAAGGATTAACTACACAGGAGACACAGAGATGCAGGGAAATGTAGCCAGTTGTTGAGTGAACCATCCACACATGAGCAGGACCCTTACTTGTGGCAGTTTCCCTGCCTAAAACAACAGGCTGCATCATCTACTGGGTATTAATTTTTAACAGCAGACCTTTGAAGTGATTTCAAAGACATGACGTGATTAAAACAGATAGAGGAAGCAAAGGGAGAGGCTGGAACACAGGGATGGATGGGCTGGGGATTGCATGCAGGAACCCGGCCAGCTGACCTGCTCCCAGCTAACACCATACACTAACACAACAGTCTCCCTCCAAGACTGTAGTACTGACTGCTTTCAGGCAGTCAGTGCCTGCTGGTTTGTTTCATAAAGAAAAATGTTCTTAACTGCTCATGACCTCCACCTTGTGAGCACGGCAGACCCTGACTTGCCCGGCTCTGAGGGGTGAAGGAAGCATCCTGAGGTGCTCAGGAGTAGTAGCAGAGTGAACCAGGTTTAGGAGAAATTGCTCATCTGCAGGGACTGCATCTGGGGATAGCTGTGAATTGTCCGTGACTGATATAACTCTAGCTGAGAGCAAAAATATTCTTTGGAATAAGTACACAACATATCCCTTGCACCCCCTGAAACTTATTCTAAGACATCATTCCACAGAATATTCTTAATACAGAGTGGAAAGCAAGCAATCATTTCCTTCTATTTCAGAAAAAAGTTTAATCCAGCTGCAGTGTTGCAGCAGCAATTACAGAAACATTAGTGATACAATTAAAGGAACTTTTTGAAAGTTTTATCCATTACCTCACAAACTCATGAAAAATCTCATTATTAGCATAGTCGGCATTAGCAAGCTACACTTTTGAAAAAAGCAATGCTTAGAAATTTTAACTGCCCAAATTGGTATTGTGTTGTGGCTGGAATATCAATAAGGTGCGAAAAGCCTTTCAGAGCATCTAAAACTAAATCTAAATTAATTTAATTTAACTGATGTGTCAACTAACATTTAATTAAAGGACCATGTACTATTTGGAGAGAAAAAAGGAAGGACTATCTCATGCAGTTCCAGCACAATGCTATTAATTTCCCACTCAGAACAGTGTAAACTTTAAATACTCATTTATTATTTGATTTCCCTCATTTTGCTTCATTTTGATTTTGTGCCTGACTGAATAAGAGGGTTTGGGTTTTTTTGGGGGGTGGGGGAGTGGTCTGGAGTAATTTTGTGGAACACCTTTGATGTTCTGTGGAGCAACAGCAGTTCATAGACACAGGCTGAATGATGCTAAATTAAATCAGGAAACATTAAATCTGTCAAAATAAGATCTCAGAGCAAACTTTGTAGCCACAGAGTTGGCTTACATAGACACAGTCTGCAGAAGATAAAACAAAGTTGAAAAATGCACAACGCAGCTTGCACATTAAACCCAAAAGTTAGCATAAATAAATACTGTGCATCCCTTGAGGATACTTTTTTAAGGAAGACAGATTGTCGCGTGAGAAGAATAGCGATAGCTCCAAATGCAGGAGCAGGTACAGCTTCAGGCTTCATGCCGGAAGGGGAGAACTGAGGTTTCCCCCTCTCCTACCTGCATAATGCCGTTCTGCCTCCTGTGCCCCATGCTGGGGACATGCCCGCGGCTGGGCGTTGTATGCAGGGCTGGGAATGGGACACGCCGCACTGGGCTGCTGCTCAAAAGTGCAACTCCTCAAGCTTCAGCAGAGCCACAAGTATGCTGGCAGGCTATGCAGCAGCCAGCTGTTGGAAAGTGCCCAAAATCACAGTGCAGTGGAAGAGAGGTGGGATCACAGAAGACAGGCCCAAGTCCTGCTAGGCATGTGGAAAGGCAGCTCCTTTAGAATTCCAACGAGGATCACAGCATAATTCAGGCTGGAAGTGACCTCAGGAGGTCCCCAGTCCAACCTCCTGCCCAAAGCAGGGTCAGTTATGGTGTCAGGCCAGGTTGCTGAGGGCTTAAGGTGGGTCTTAAAAACCTCCAAGGATGTAGATGGCACAACCTCTCTGGGCAACCTGCTCTGCAGCTGGGCTGTTGTCTTGGAGTAAAAGTTTCTCCTTAAGTCTAGTCTGAACCTCTTTTATTTCAGCTTACGTCCTTTGTCTTTTGTCCTTCTTAGGTCACACATGTTGCTGTGTATCTACTAACAAGCAGTAACACCATTCTCCTTTGGAAAGCAAAAACAAGGAAGGTCTGACAGTAACGCACTAAATCTTCCTTCATTAATCTGCACGGTTAACAACTACTTTGTGTCTTTAATCTGTTCAACAGAACAATGATACCAGAGCTGGGAAGGAAACCTGTTTTCCATCTCTGTTTTCTTGATATTTAGGAGTAGATTTCAGTTCAAAACCAAACAAAAGGTGAAATCTTTCTAGTAAAAGAAGTTTCAAAATTATACTTACCAAGCCATTCCAGTCAATGATGTTTGACTGTTGTTTATATTTACTGTCTTGTACATGCAGTCTTATTTGAAAGCTAGTGTTCGTTTTGAACTTGATGGTCTGGAATATCTCCACTTCCAGGATGACTGAACACAGTGGTCAAGCTACTTCAGAAAATTTTTCTAAAACTTTTCAAACTGAGAAATTCACAGAAATAGATAACCCCAGAGGAGCAAAATGAAAACGAGAAATGAAATAATAAAAAAATCATTGCCAGGGTATGGGTGTCTCCTCCCAAAACATTTTCAGCTAAAAATTCCTGACTAGCTACAGTCTTGACAGTTCATATTCAGTCCAGTTATGATATTTGTTTTCTTTAAGGAATGATTAGATTTTATTTTTTTTTTTAAATTGCCAAGATGCAAGTTAAGAAGATTCACTTATGCAATGATGTATTGATAAAGATATAGGTGCATCAGAATAGTTTAATAGCATGATAAACAACAAAAATGGACAAATAGTAAAACTGATAAACAGAAGCCAAAACCAGTTTGTTTTTGAGTATTGCTGATCCCATATAGCCACTCAGTTCAAAGTGCTTTAAAGTCCTCTGTTGTAATCAGAGGGGTGCTTAGCAGTTTAAAAAAAAAATCTCTGTTCTGAAGGATTTCTTACCGATTGCCTTAAAATGTATCCCCAGCCTTTTACTGCTTCAGTGACCCTGGGTACAATATGCAGATCTGCAACCAAAAGAAATTTGTTACAAAGAAGGAAAAAGAAAGCAAAGTGTCTGGTTTTGAAATAAGCTCCAGAGTGATGGTTGCATTTATCGGTGCCAGCTCAGCTTTTCGCAAGGGCATGCAGCACATCCTTGCCTAGCCAAGCTTAGCCTCTGGCTTGCAGCAGGTATTTCAATCACTTGTTCAATTAGTGCAGCCACTCCCCCAGC
Organism: Falco cherrug; assembly: GCF_023634085.1. Classification (NCBI taxonomy): domain Eukaryota; kingdom Metazoa; phylum Chordata; class Aves; order Falconiformes; family Falconidae; genus Falco; species Falco cherrug. Next base: position 18,466,100 of record NC_073702.1, read on the forward strand.
ATGGCTCAACAAAAAACTCCTTAAAACATTGAGACTACCAGCAGAGTCTTGGTGATTAATTTTACATCTTTTGTGCAAACGTTAGCAAGAAGAGCTGTGGCTTCCAGGAGCTGGAGGTGCCAGGTCCCCAGGGGGAGTTACCAGCCCTAACCCGTGTGCCATGTCTTCCAGGGAGATACCTGCACCCAGGCACAGCTCAGCCCTCCTCACTGCTCTGATCTCAGTCTCTTCATCAGTTGTTAACAAGGTTACCTTGAATTTGGCCCACCTGGTAGCTATTCCACAGAGGAATCTGCCTCTGTCTGTGGCTGGCAAGAGAACACCTGGCTGATAAATGAGTATGGTGAAACCCATCCTGCTTCTGTAGAAGGTGTGTATATCTTCCACCATACTTTCTGTGTGGTTTGTCCAGGAGCCCCTGTCACCCTGCTCACTTCCATAAGGAGCACCAGCAGCCTGCCTCCTCCCTACAGCATGGCATTTACTTTGCTCTCAGTGCCACGAGGAGAAGCAGCCACGTGGATCTCTAGCATCTGTCAGCTCATTTTCCCATCTTGGCAGAAAACTGTGAGGGGAAAAAAAAATCAAATACCAGAGTGGAATTAATCCTATAAATATTAAGCAATATTGCTTTAAAAGAAGAGAAATAAATAAAGAATTACCCTTTTATTGCCATGGTAGATTTCTTATAGGAAAATTAAATACACTAAGAGCATCATTGAAACTGAACAAGTAAGTACAAACCTTCTTAGTTAAAATATAAAAAAAACCCCAAGATCTTTATTCAGAGCTGCACTGCTGCAAGTGCTTCAAATTAGTGATTGATGTTAAAGGAGATTTACACAGCACAGTTGTTCTTGTCTTTTTCACAAGCCTATAAATTTAGACCAATTCAAATAAGTTACAGAAGTAGTTCAGCCAAATGATGAAGCAGGAGAAGTCCTCTGTCCTGAAGGTTATAATGCATATTACTGAGAACATGAAAAAATAGATACATTAAGGAACAATTTAGAATTTCTTACCGGCTAGACAGAAAGGAAATGAGGCTGCAGCAGCAGGCTGTAGAGCGGGCACAGGGAAGTATTGCAACTTGTCCCTGGCAAGGCCCAGAGAGGTAAATGGAAATGGGTGTTTTTTTCTTTTCTTTTTGCAGTGGGATGACTATGTACGGGAAGAGCAAAATGAATGAGAAACCAGATCAGCTGATGTACCACCAGCACAACACCCATTTTATTCACATGAATCCAAATGTTTAAGCCTCAAAAGCCAGCCTCGTTTTTGTCTGACTGGGAAGTCACTGGAGTCCGGTCAGCTGTCAGTATTATGGTTTTCTGACCATTTAAATTCTGCTTTTGGTCACACCTAAGGGGTCCGGATCTTGCTGGCAGAGAGAGAATCATCATTGCTCTCACATCTCTGCCTTTAGAGTTTCTCAGTTAAGCTTCCCTCCGTTTATTGGATTCAAGGTACCTGGCTGGTCCATCTATACCTGGTCTGCATGTGTCCCCGTTTGATGCAGATGGTTTGCATGAAGCTAAGGGAGAACCAGCAGCTCCTCGGGATTACTCCTGTAGGAGCACCACTGTTGAAGATGAACAATCAGGTAGCAAAACAGATAAGGACAAAAAAAGAGGTGCCTGTTGATTGAGAAATTTAATCAGGGGAAGAAGGAATCCTGCCTTTTGATTGTTGCATCCAGCTCTGCTTCTTTATTTTACCTTGGAGGACAAATGAAAGATACAAAAATGCAGTTGTGTGGCTTGTTTAGAAATCAAGTCTTAGCTGGCTGCATAAGAAACCTGTGGATGAACTACTGAATCTTAATCTCCCAAGTGCTACTCCGGTCCTTCATTTAAAAATACTGCCCATCCTGAAAATCAGGACTTGGAACTGCCCTCTCTTGGGTGTAAATCAGCATGAAAATTGCCTCAGTGTTATTTAAATGTAGCAGCTGTGGGCTCTAGTATTAGCTGGAAGTAATGAATACATTATTAACTGTATTTTATAGCAAGCAAAATCCATTCATTCACACTACTTTTATCTTATGATTCATCTGTAGTTTTTAATCTATACAGGGAATATGCATCATGTACATGAAAAAAAACCAAACAAACCACCAAAAAGATGTTTGAAAAACTCTGTCGTCACATCCTCTTTTCTATACTCTTTCTTCTGGTGATCATCCTTTTATGCCTGCACCATCACCATACTGAAAGTAACTTAATTATATGTTTCCTAAGTATCATTTCATATCATTGATTACTAGCTAAAGCAAACCTCAAAAACCACTCTGTCCTTACTTTTGAAGGTCAGTAAGGAACAATCTGCAAAACCAGGGCTGTTTATTATACCTTTTATTCTGAGGCATTTGACTACCTTGCCAGGTCAAACAAATAAATATTAAATATTGATGTATTGTTTATTTAATACTATAAACATTATCTATATACAAATATCATGGGATACAGTCACATATCACATGAAAACTGCTGTCAAATCAATACACTGATACTGAACCTCAGAAACTGTGGATGGCTTAGATGTGTTTTGTCATCTTTTCTGTGTCTGTACTTTTGCCAGCCATAAAGGACAGTAATACCTGAGCAGGCTGTGAGCTATGGCACTTCAGATACTTTAGCAATCTCATTATAACTGCAAAATTGCACATTTCTCCGAGATGTCATTAAGTAGTGACACTGGTGCTACACCGTACCCACAAATGCATAGGTAGCAGTGCGGGGAGAGAAGAAATTCCTTTTGGGAATGAGGGAAAACTGAAGACCAGGTCTTTTATCATGATTGTATGCATGAAATTTTTATCAGACGAGAAACACCATAGACCAGACCTGCTTAAGACTTCTCAGAAATGATTACATGGACAAAGCTATTAACTCACTGTGCTCATGAGGTCAGATTCCTATTTCTTAATGTTTTATGTCGCTTCACGTTTTCCAAAGCCACTGGTTCCTTCTCTGGCCTCTTCAGCACTTCTACCTGCCTCAAGAGATCTCCTACCTGAAAAGGGACTTAAAAAATATTGGTGGGTGGAGACTCATTTGCTTATCCCCTTTTTATGATCATCAGCAAGGTGTTTCAGTTTCTCAAGCAGCCCACTTGCCAACAACAGAAATCTCACTGAGGCCTGATGTGGTCATTCACCAACATCAAGATAAAAGATTTTGGGACTGGGTTTTCTAACTATTTCATCTGACAATGCATGAGCTAGAACAGGATGCAGGTCTTCTACCTCTAGATTTGAACTCCACACTTAAAATATAAGAAATGGAAACAATTACAGGGAGGATAGGGGATACCTACAGAGTGTTTGGACCAGGGTTCATCCAGTTGCTGGGAAGCACTAAAAACACCAGGTGAGGTCCCCCCCTCCAGTGCGCACTGGGCACCGTGCTGGCACAGCCTCTGCCTTGCCTCGGTGGTGCTTGGCATGGGCACACTCTGCTCTCTGCTCATGTAAGTAACAGAGGGTTGTAGCTTTTGGCATTTTCTGAGATTCACATTTAAAGATTAAAGATGTAGGTAAGCATGATGCTCTGTCCGAAATGCTAGCCTGGGCTTCACCATATTTTTAGTTGTTACCTTATTTTGTTTGTCACTCCAAAGGGCTGCAAATTTGCCTTGCTGCTGGCAGGGAATGAAAACATGACAATGTACATTTTGGCTGCCATGGGCAGGTGGATAGACTAATATGTCTTTCTCTTCTCTGATTCTTTCTCCCATTTAATTAAGAGATTTCTAGATGTGCATGCAAACATTATAATATAAATGCTTTGACCCACATTTCCTCTCACATTAAAAAAAAAAAAATTCTAAAGAGTTCAAGGGCATAATGGCTCTTGCTTCACAACTAAGAATAAAAAAGTATTCAATTACTTGTGAAGGAACATGCTAAAGTATGCTTAGTGATATATTTGAGACTTAAGGTAGCTAAAATTGGCAGAGTCATGTCTTTTTTGTTTCTATAATTTTGGAACCCAAGGCAGTCATGGTAATGAAAGGAGTTATTTAAAATTAAAAGGAAGAAGATTTATTAATTAATAAAAAGTGTTTGGTCTTGGGGAATGAAAAATTAAGATTTTTTTTTTTTTTACAAAAAAGAAACATACATTATTTCTGTTCTAATTTACATGTTTATTTATTTTATTTAATTTGTTTATTAATCAGACTTTCTAAAATGTGCCATTTAAAGATACCAATGAATTTCTGATGTTCTTTTGAAAATAAGCTCTCTAAATTTTATCCATGTAACCAAAATTCAGTAAGTTATTCTCTGGAAGGGTGCCCCCTCTGAAGTGCAGACTTGGGTGTGAATCCCTGGTCTCTCAGTATGTGACTGAAGGCATTCTTTCCAAAATGACACAAGTAATTTTCAGGCTTTACAGATTTTTAAAAGTATTTATCTTTGTCCCTTAAAAATCTGTAAGAGTTGAGCTTGAGTTTTTTCAAGCTACGCTTGTCTGCAAAATGTAAGGAGTAAGTCCAGATACAGTGCTTATCCCCCTCCCCCCCAAAAAAACTATCACTTGGGTTTCAATTTCCAAATCGCTGCCATGATTTTTAACATTTTGCTTCAAAACTGAGCATGAGAGGTTTATATCTGCTGTTGTTTATTTCTTTCTGTTGCTACTAGGTCAGTACAAACAGATGTGTGCCAGACCATGCAGTGTATATCCTAGGGTAGCGCTCGCTCTTTGTGGAGAGGTTTAATAGTGCTTGCTCAAGGAAATGCAAATGAAATAAATGTTGATTGAATTCAACCTGTCAACTATCAACTTCATTTACTATTAAACTCTCAAGGTTATGAGATTAACTTTGTTATAAATAATTGATCTGAAAATAATTCAAACAAATTATTGGCTTGTGAACTGAATAAAATATTCCATATTAACCTGAAGATTATAGACTGTATGTTTTAATCTACTGAGAAAGTAATCTTTTTTGAATTGTAGATCATTGTTGAATATATTTGATGTCTTTAGAGCTGACCAAGCTGGAAAGTAAGTGTGTGTGGGTATGTATATATGAATATATATAACCTTCAAAATACTATCACTGTAACAAGTGATACTCCTCAGGAAAAATATATTTCAGTATATATTATCTTTTAAAAATCCTGCAAAGGAGTGAATGTAATAATGTGATAAACAGTGGGTTAAACACTAGTCTGTGAAAAGTGGGTTTGAAGACCAGTGTAAGAGGTGCCACTTGAGCCCACAGGTTTTCAGCAGAGAGCTAAAACCACTGTGTAGTGCAGAAGCACCAATAGAAGAAAAAGTATGAACATGTATATGAGGGTCAAAGGTGCCCTCTGGATTACTCTCATTTCCATTTGTTTTTGTTCTCTGGCCATGTCTGTGGAGTGGCTGGGAAAAAAAGGACAAAAATGCTGCAGGCAAAAATTTCATTCTGTTTATAATCTTCTACAGATTCAATAGTTTATTGTTTGAGCAGTTTTTATTGCTCTAAGTCTACACACCGTGTATGACAAAAGTATAAGGAAATTAAGTTTAAAAAACTCTAGTTTGTGGGACATTCATTCTTGAAATCTGCAGAGGGAGGCACGCTTCTCTCTTGCACCTTGCATCTTCCCAGCAAGTGAGGACACTCTTTTAGATGTGTTGTTTGTGATCCTGCCTCTGCCCGATCACTTGAAGCATCAAAGTATGATGGCATGATCCCTTGGACAACAGCAGAGAGGCTCTGCTGTGAGTTACTTGGCTGAAAAGAGATTGTGTACAGTGACATTTCTCCAGAATATTCCCATCAACATTATGAATTTGCTTCAGAATTTGCTTCTGATCTCCCTAGATTTCTTTTCCTCCAGCTCTTGTGTGTTTTTCCCCAAACCCTTGCGCTGCTCAGAAGAGGAGGAGCAGAGGATATGGACCTTGAGCTGTGCACAACACCTTTACAGCACTTCTCTGGCTGACAGGCTTATCAGTATGGAGAACAAGGATATGGCAACAACTTGCTTCCCTATGGCCTATATTGATCACTGTAATGCTTTTAAGTAGGGAAACCATCATGAGGAGTTTCTGAGAGCATCCTGGCCCCAAGCCCCGGCTGCCTCATTGACTTGTCCACTTAAAGACTGAGTCCTCTGCATCGCTTGGATGCAGGCACCTCCAGCCTTCAACAAACTGTAAGCGCCAGCTGTTTGTCCCACCTTAGAAAGCACTGAGGGTTTTTTTTTTACTTTGAGGAGTGAGTAGAACAGAACAATTGTAAAGACCTTGGTTGATGGGTTTGAAACTGAGTTTATTACACAGAATTATAGTTAATTTTCTGCGTGTGGACTACTTATTGACAATCTATCACAATATAGCCCCCCACTACTGGATAAAAAATAGCTGGGTGCTTCAAATACAGCGTGAAAGTTGGTAATTTTTCAGATACATAGGGAAAAGCTGTTTATTATATACAAAGATCTGCAACATTGAAAGTGACAATTTTACAGGCACTTAATAGAAGCAAGATTTTTGTTAGGGCGTGCTTGTACTTGGCAAGACCCAGATTACACACCTAGAAATGGAGTCTCCAAGTCACTCATATTATTGGTAAATTCAAGGCAGTGGAACTGGACAGAGGTAAAATGATGTCCAGTTTCACTGCCTTGAGGTCTGCACTCACAGCTACTCTGGCATGTGAGCCTAGGGCTTCACATCTGCTGAAAGGGGATGACAGGTCTAGCTTAGCTATGAGGAATTCTTGGAGATTCACGTAATTCTGCCGTAATTCTAATTATTTTAGTTTTTAACAATGTTTTGTCAAAAAGTGGTACATCTTGACTTTCAGTAATGAATGGCATGGAAGTACTTTCAGAAATCCCCAACCCATACAGTCATCAGTCTTGTCCTCATTTGGCTATAGGTATAGCTTCCTACTCTATCCAACTGAAACGACGAGAAAATGAAAAGGTCCATGTTTTTTTTTAATAGTTACCTACCGATGCTGAAACGCTGCAGACAGAGTGGCTGGCAGGGTAAGTTCAGGTTAGACCTAAGTGAGGAAAACTAATGAATAGAGAAGAGACGGGAACTACAATGACTTTTCTGTGTGGGAACTGCAAAAAGGCTTGACCTCAATTAACGAAGGTTAATTTTACATGTATTAATATGTAAGTAAAAGTTCCTGTACAAGTAGGAGCCTTGGTATTATGCATGCAGGTACATGCATGTGTGCCTGCATACACACTGCCACAACCCCAACCATCAAAGGTTTTGTATGTGGTAACTGAGTAACCACCTCACAGCTGTATAACCTCTGTCTTTTGCACTTTTCACTTCCTCTCTTCCTTTTCATTTCCTTCCTCCATTGAGTCTAAATATAGACCATAAGCTGTTCAGAAACACTACTGGGTTTCCTACTGGGTTTTCAAAGGCCCTGAGCAAATATTCAGGACTCAAAATCAATTTCTCATGAGCCATTCAGTATTAGCACGCACTCATGCATGGTGTTGTCTGAAGTTAATTCTCATAGGCAATGTGGTAGAAGTGATTTTTCAATAGCAGTTGCAAGGCAAGAGGTAGGCAAACAGATTTCTGAAGGATGTTTCATGTAAATAAGAAATTAAGCTGGAGATGGAAGGAGGAAAAAGAGAAGACTGTTGAACCTGGTATAGCTAGCAAGGCAGAATTAACAGGAAGGCAAACAAATCCAAAATGTCAGCACAAGAAAGTGATACAAGGCTCTGAAAGAAAACATGGGATGCTAACACAGCTGACCATACCCTGTTTAATTTTTGGTCCAGCTTATTTCTACCTATATTTTATTCCAGAAATTTTACAATCAAGTGATACTGGCTTTGGTCCTTTCTCTGTTGTTTGAGTGGATCCTTGGTCCTGTAGAAGGTGCAGCAGTTCTGCAAACATTGATGCAGCCACAAAGCAGCTTTGAGACCTCAATTTACAACATTTCACTCAACATACCTGATGTCAGCATTTTGAAAAAAGGTGTTCTAAATTTTGAAATGAGAAATGTTAATAACAGTATGAGCCAGTGAAAACAAGAACACAGGAGTGAGCTGAGCTTTAAAAGAAACATTTTATTTGGTAAAAAATAAAAGTAATAAATTATTTCAAGACAGTTTTGGTTTGTATCTGTACACACACAGTATATCCAAAACATAGCTGCTACGCAAGCCAGGAACTCAGTCTTAAAAAAAAAAAAAAAAAAAAAAAAAAAGGATTTACACATCAAGTAAGAATTTTAAATGAAACCAGCACAGTCTTTTACATCTGTCAGTATTGAAACCAAATTGATGGAATTCTAGCCCCTGCCCTGCCACTCCAAACTACCCAGATATATCCCTTCTGGGTCTTGTGTGTTTGTAGCACCTCTCATGCTTCTTTTGCATTGTCTAGGTCAGTGTTTCTCAGCTTTTTTTTTTTTAATCAAACAGCACCTGATTATTATTTTTGCTGCAGCACTGGTGTTCCAGCTTTCGCTTTCAACTGGTAAAAAGCACATTATGAATGTTCACTTATGACTTTATCTTCTGGTTTTACTTGCTTCCTTTGCTGTATGTGGAAATATGTGCAAATGCTTTTTTGTTTGGCTTGGTTGTTTTTTCAGTACTTTGAATTCTCCACTTCCATGTCCCCTTTTGAAATCTTATGGATCACCAGGGATCCACAGACCCTGCACTAAGAAAGTCTGCTCTAAACTCTGAAACCACGATAATGACGTATTAACACCAGCATGTATGACATTTGACAGAAACATATGAGACACAATGCCTAAATGTGGTGTGGTCAAAATCAGACATGACCCAAAGAAAACAATGAAATTGTCAAGTCAACAGTTTCCCAAAGTACATGAGCTAGGACTACAATGAGATTATTTTTACACGAAAATCTAACAAAACACATATGCCTGCTGTTATGCTTTATCCTGGGACTGCCTCGTTTAAAAAGCTAAGCATGTGTTTAATGCCTTGTTGGATCAGTTTCAGTGTTGTTCAAGAGCTTGGGAAGCTGTACACAATCAGTCTGAATTCTGAGCATGTTGGTTGTTAAATGAGGCAAGAACAGATGTGCAACAGGCATGTAAGAGTCCTGTGTTTGAATGCTAATAAATGAGTTGCATTCATTTCTCAAGCACAATAAAATATTGCCACTGGCGTTTTGTCTTTGAAATATTTCTACTTCAACTGTCATAAATGTCTGTTTTGGAGAGAAAAGAAGCAATTTTTTCCCAGCTGTATTTACATACGGAAGCAACACTATCAAAATAAACATACGCCATGGGCCTTTCATCAGTAATGAATCCTTTCCCTCCAGCTACCTTTTGCCCTTATCCAGTGAATATTTAGTTGAAGTAACACATGTGATGGGACAAAGATGAATAGTCTTCACAGCAGCTTCTTCTCAAGGGTTGTCCAGTCATTTTCAGTAAACCAGATTCTCTTCCAGCAATATACAGATATTTTTTAAAAATACACAAAGATATATATGGACAAAAGGAGAGCTGATGACCTTTGGAAGAAGGTGAAGGCAACTCAGGACTACAAAGACGCCATGAGGTTATGCAGGGCTAAAATTAGAAGGGCCAAAGCCCAACTAGAATTTAATCTGGCTACCACTGTAAAAGACAAGAAAAAATGTTTCTAGAAATACATTGGCAACAGCAGGAGGGCTAAGGAGACTCTCCATCCTTTATTGGATGCAGGGGAAACATAGAAACAAAGGACAAGGAAAAGGTTGAGGTACTTAATGCCTTCTTTGCCTCAGTCTCTAATAGCAAGACCAGTTGTCCCCCAGGTACCCAGCCCCCTGAGCTGGAAGACAGGGACAGGGAACAGAATGAAGCCCCCATAATCCAAGGGGAGATGGTCCGAAACCTGCTACACCACTTAGACACACACAAGTCCGTGGGGCTGGATGGGATCCACCCAAGGGTACCGAGGGAGCTGGCGGACGTGTTCACCGAGCCACTTGCGATCATTCATCAGCCGTCCTGGCTGACCGGGGAGGTCCCAGCTGAGTGGCAGTTAGCCAGCGTGATGTCCATTGACAAGAGGGGCCAGAAGGGGGATCCAGGGAACTACAGGCCTGTCGGCCTGAACTCAGTGCTGGGGAAGGTTACGGAGCAGATCATCCTGAGTGCTGTCATGTGGCACGTACAGGACAACCGGCAGATAAGGCCCAGTCAGCATGGGTTTAGGAAAGGCAGGTCCTGCTTGACTAACCTGACCTCCTTGTATTTCAAGGTGACCCACTTTAGTGGATGAGGGAAAGACTGTGGATGTTGCCTACCTAGACTTTAGTAAAGCCTTTGACACAGTTTCCCACAGCGTTCTCCTGGAGAAACTGGCTGCTAATGGCTTGGATGGGCATACTGTTTGCTGGGTAAAACACTGGCTGGATGGCTGAGCCCATGAAGTGCTGGTGAATGGAATTCAGTCCAGTTGTTGGCCAGTCACAAGTGATGTTCCCCAAGGTGCAGTACTGGGGCCAGTTCTGTTTAATATCTTTATCAGTGGTGTGGATGAAGTGATCAAGTGCACCCTCAGTAAGTTTGCAGATGACACTATGTTGGGGAGAGAGGGAGTGTTCATCTGCTTGAGGGTAGGAAGGGTCTGCAGAGGCATCTGGACTGGCTGGATTGATGGAGTGAGGCCAGTTGTATGAGGTTCAACAAGAAGTGCCAGGTCTTGCACCTGGGTCACAACAACCCCATGCAACGCTACAATCTTGGGGAAGAGTGGCTGGAAAGCTGCCTGGGGGAAAAAAACATGGGGGTGTTGGTCAACAGCTAGGTGAGCATGAACCAGCACTGTGCCCAGGTGGCCAAGAAGGCCAAGTGCACCCTGGTTTGTATCACAAACAGTGTGGCCAGCAGCAGGACAAGGGCAGTGATCATCCCCCTGTACTTGGCACTGGTGAGGCCGCACTTCAAATCCTGTGTTCAGTTTTGGGCACCTCACTATAAGGAAGACATTGAGTGCTGGATGATCTTAACAGTCTTTTCCAACTTAAATGATTGTTTGCTTCTAATGATTTTCAAGATACAAAAATAATTGATTTGGGAATGTAACCCCCTATATATCCCTGGCTTTTCAGAAATAGGACCTGACCACTTTTTGAAGTGTTACATATATAAGAATTGCTTTTAAATACAGACTGGGGTGTGTGGGGAGGGAGCATTCTCAGCAAGGAGGTTAAAGGGATTAAAACTTAACTAGTCAACATCACTAACGTAGAAATCCCCACTACTAACTTTGCTTAATGGCAAAGTAGTTCTGTAGCTGTGTTCTGAGCTCTCTTTCTGAAAGCAAATGTTTTCTTCCATCCTGTTTCTCAATACAGAAAAGAGTTCTCAGAACATGGAACATGTCTTTGGTATCACGTCAAAATGTCAAAAATTGAGAGCTAACTGTAACTCTTACTTTTGAGTTGAAAATTATGAAAAAAATCAGACCCTACAGAAAAGTACCAAGACATCTGTAAGCACCTGTATGAAATACAGAATGAAATGGCAAGATGGCCTTTTGAGCAATGCAATCTCCTCTCTTGTCACCAGTGTGTTAATGGAATATGTACTCATGCAAGTGAAGACAAAATTGGAGTAACGTGTTTCGATTACCTGTGAAATACTGCAGCTTTGTGATGCTCTAAGTCTCCTGACTTAAATTAAAACTAACAAAAACCCCAAACACTCTATTGTGCAGTAAAATATTGATATGGGGAATACATTACAGTAAGTACCACAGTAACTTTACTGATCTCTCTGCATTACACAGTTGCAAAGCTACTTGGTTGTACAGCTTATCCCACATAATGCAACAAAGGAAAAAAAATATAGTTAACATACAGCTTAGTGGAGTAATTTAAAATTTTATTTTTCCATTGTCTTGCAACAGATTTTGGTATTATTTTTCTTATTACTTCTTTTATAATTGACATTTCCTAATACATTTCAGAAAGCTGAAAAATAATTAAACTGTTTTCTCTCTGAACAGTAATTTTTCACCTCTCAATGCACAAACATATATTGCCTGATAAGCATTTTGTTTCTCTCAAGGTTTGTTACAAATACTACTACTCTCAGATATTTAGACAGCTGGAAATTTGATTTTTCTGATTATAACCTTTCATTACATCTAGTTCATGTTTGTTAGCATGAACAAATAGTGCAGTGCAACTCATTAATATGAGAACAACCAACATTTTGCAATCTGAGAGGCAGTAAAAACTGTTTATTATAAGGCCAAAGAAATGAAGCAACTTATTCACTGGGCATTACAACCATATGTAGGGGTGGTTTGTTTATGATGTGAATGGAATGGGCACCATATGAGCAGCCTGTATCTCCCGGCTGCACTGCTCCTGAGCCCCACTCGGCATTGCATAACTGATCGGCTTTCGCACTCCTAGATCTATTATGGTGCTAATGGTGTTTTATTTAATGTGGAAATGACACGTTGTTTTTTATGGGTTTCACAATTCCCAAGCCATTTGGCCAAAGGACCGTCATGCACGGCAACAGCTATTACTTCACAGCCTTACAAAACTGGGAGTGCATTAGGTGTGTGCAGGGTGTAACAAACTTGCAATGTGCACAGCACACTTAGGACACATTGAATGAAATGCATGTCCTTGGAAAAGCAGAAACATCAAGACGAGCTTTGGGAAAAGGAAGTTTAAAAATATAAACCATATTTTTCTTTCCCTCCAGAAACGTGCAAATCCTTCTTCTTTTCTCATGCAAAGAAGCTACTTTTCCTTCCTATTTTGTGAACAGCTGGGTTCCCGCAGAGACATCAGGCAAATCTGACCGGACTGGGTGAGCACTGTTTTCCCACCTTTAATGCACAGTTCTGGAGGGAACAAACTAACAGTTGGTCCTTGCACCACCTGTGGAGCTCCCCAGTGTGCTTCCCCACCTTCAAAGCCGCAGCTGCAGGCAGGGCATCGGGCTGCCTTTCCCCTGGTGTCAGAGCCTCGTGCTCCCCAAGCAGCACTGGATTTTGTAGCATTTCTAAAATAGTGGTGGCAGTACATTAAATGTCTGATCCTACTTCCACTGAGGTCTGTGGTGTCCTTTTGCATTCATTTCAATTAACCTCAGATCAGGCTTTAATGTAGCAGCATGCCTATGTGGGATCTCTGAGGAGAGATCTGAAAATGAAAAAAAGCTAGTTCTACTGTGATTATCTTTTTTGCATTATTAAGTGTACGAGCAGGCTCTTCACAGAAGGCTCTTAATTTTCTACATAGGTACAAAATAGCAGTATATATCTATAAACATAGATGACTTGGTAAATTAAAATATCTGCCTTCTCAGGACTCTAATTAGCAATCTACTTTGAAAAATATGGTAAAATATTTCCAAACTGTATCAAAATAGATTTCCTGAAGTTTACTACAAAATAGAAAGCACTGTCACTTCAAAACTTGCCCCAAGACCCTTGTTCTCCCTCTCTAAGTTCCTTCCCAGATATAGTACCTCCTACAAGCATATGTCAGAGCTCATAAGGGTAGGAGGGAAAAAGATCCTCCTAAAACCTACCCTCAACATTTTTAGCACCACGTGCATCTTAAGTTCCTTTGCTGCAGTGTTAATTCAGGCATTATCCTGGATAACTGTCTACCCTGCTGAAAAATACTAAGTTATAAAAAGCACAGTATTGCATTGCTGTTGGCGGCGTACCTGGGGAGGTATGTTGTGCCTCTACTGAAAATACACTTAGAGCACTAGGAAGACCCTGCTTACCTTGGGCCTGAACATGCTGCCTCTGTCAGGACATGCTATTTTAGTATACATGTTAATTTGGCAAAAACACCAACTATGGCATTTCAGCATGGAGTGAACAAAGTCACCAGTATTCATCAAGAAATTCATAAAATCTTTTCTGTGGTTATAGGTAAGGGGGAGACCTAAACTTTCAGCAGAGGACTGAGATGCAAACTTCATCACGCTCATAAATAAGTACCATCCCCACAGTGAAACAGTTATTGCTATGATGCATCAGCCTAATAGGGCTGCCTGAGAAACAGTTGGAATAAAAACCTGGCACTGCTTCAATGAAACCACTGACACTAACTGCGGGGACTTCACAGGAGCCAGAGCAGATCCTCAGTGAGAAGCAGATTTCTGTATGAAATCTCTTCCCAGGGCCACAGGTAGAAGAGACAAGCGAGCTCAATCTAGCTGGTGTATGAAATGCCTTTTTAATGTTTCTTCCTAAAGAATCCAGCCAAGACCTTCATAGTGGGACCCCTCCATAGAACACTGTAGAACCTTTTGGATCTAAGAATAGTCTCCTAAAACATGAAGACCCTGTATAAGGATTATAAGCTTTCAGCCAATAATTATCCCAAATTTCTGAATTTGGAACAAAATTGTCACAGAGCATCTTGAAGCTAAATGGTTACGGCATTCTTCTAAGAGACAAACTCCACATCCAGGAGGGCACAAGCCAGCTGGATGCTCTGGCTGCACACTGCAGATGGGAAGTGGATGCCATGCTGCTGCCCAAACACCTCACCCTGCCTGTGCTTTTTGTAAGCAATAACCTGGTATAGTCACTTAATATCAAGACATTTTTTATGACTGAGGGGCTCGGATGAATAAAAATGTGTCCCTTAGACTGCTGTTAGGTCCCTAAATACCTTCATTAAGGTTGAACACTTGCTACCATCACCCTTCTCTGATACATTCTTTGGCTTAGGAGAGGTGCCCTATTGTTTGATGTGGTGACCTTTACAAATCCCATTTTTAGATGTCTAATTGCTCCTAGCCACATAATATTTGTCCTGACATAAGGCAGCATTGCAGGGTTGAGCTTGCAATTTCCCTGGTACACCTAGTCAAAGCACTTGCAACCTTATTTAAAAAATAGGATACTAAAGCCAAAGTTGCAAATACATCTGGCAACATTTAAAACAGACTGTTGCATGTGAAAATCAAAAACTTACCTGAGAAATGGAATTCCACAGACAATTTTTTTTAAAAATACCAAATAGAAGAAAAGTAACAAAAGGCAATTTTTAGAATACATTATAGAATACTGGCATGTTATACAAACGTAATTAACCCATTGAAATTTAGACTAGTTCTAAGTTATGTTCAAGGCACCTTTTTTATAAATAGCTTTTTCAGTGTTCATTCTACATTCACACTAGTTTAACCATGTAAACAAGTCTGTGAAAGCTCAGATTAAGGTCACTTTCAGATATGTGTGCCAAATACTTCAGAAAAATATCATATTACATGGAAAATTCAATAAAGTAAGATAGATCCATCTGCTGCCCAAACAGTTCAATAGCTGCTATGGGGTAAATTATTAACAATATGAAGCCTATAGGAGGTTTTAAAAAATTAGTTTAAAGACAAGTATCATGCAATGCATTAACATTTTGTGTTTATCATTTGAAAGTGTACCTAAATGCTAAAAAAATGCGAGCCACTATTCCTAGTGCTATCCTATTTTTAAAGGGCAAGTCTTTGGAAACAGTAGTATTTGAAGTTTAAAAACTGTTTTCCCCACACTTAAATCTTACAATGTACTAGTATGTACTTTCTTCACAAGGAAAATGTATAAAATTAATGTTACAATATAAACACTATAAACAACTCCCTTGAGACACCTTCTGGACACGGAATTTCTGTAAAGACTTAAGTGTAACAATTCTAGGATAATTATGTAAAAATATGTACATTCATTCCAATGTCCTAGATCCCAGAAGAAACCCAAGAAAGGTCTACAAAAGTTGCCCATCGGTCTTGTCCAGTTAAGATTATCTCCAGCTTGGACACTCTTGCTGTATTTCAACATAACCAACAAAAATTTTACTTGCTTTTGTGTAGGAAGTTCCCAAACTTTTGCATAAATCCTCTCAGCTTATTTTCATTAGGCTGCAGTGGATGATAAGCAGTTGAGTTGTAGCTGACCATGTGGTTACTCCTGCCGTAACTATTCCCTAAGGTCTTGCTTTTAATATCTGAGAGATGTGAAGTGCTGTTGGGTGCGTTTCCTGCAGGTTGGCTAGCATTTTCCATCTTACAGAATGGCTCAAAGCGACTATAAACACGCCTTTCACTCAAACGGGATCTTAGCTCCTCCTGGCATTTTGAGCTTGGCAACTGTGGTGTCACTGAACTTGCTCTCTGAAGAGCAGAAACAGGGGCGCTTTCAGGAGTAGTGTTTGTGGTGCTTTCCTTTACATCTTGATACTGAATCTGTTCTGTATTAAATCTTGGGGTAGAGGCATCTCCTGCAGTTTCTATGAACTTACTTTCAAGGGGGCACAAGAGAGGACACTTTTTATTGCTTTCATCAGATGGAGGTTTTTGAGACTTTGGTGACTTTGGAGACTTTGTTGGGCTCCCTGTGACATCTTCTTTACTTCTGTTCAAGCTACCTTGAGAATTTGATGATGTATTTCTCTTTCTCCTTGGGGAAGAATCTGTCTTATTCTCAGAAATCTTTGGTTTTTGATTCTCTTCTTCAGAAACCAGTGTGTCAGAACTACTACACATTCTGTAAAAGGCAGGACCCCTGTTTTTTGACAAGTTTTCCTTCTTGTCTGGTGTGAGGTTAAGAAGTGACCTCAATTTCTGGGATCCTTTCTTTAGAAAACTTGGGGAATTCTTACTTTCTTTCTTTGCTGTGCAATCCTTACTAGACTCCTCCTTGCCAGCTTCAGTGAGAGCAGCCATAGAGATTGCCTTGCTAGAAGTTGGGCTTTTTAGCTCTTCTTTGAGGTTCTTTTCCTCCTGTGGTAAGTGGTTGGTCACACTGTGTAAACTTTTAGAGCTCTTCAGTGTGTCTTCTGGAAGTTTTGGACTAACTGGCTGCTTAAGTCTATGCCTAGTCAGTGTGCTGTAAACGTAATTGGATGCATGTTTGTTGGCACTAGGGTCTAATATGGATTTTGAATTGAACATGGGAAAACTTCTTCTTTTTAGCATATTTTCATTTTGAAGGTTCTTCAGATTTTCTGCATGTTTGTCTGTGCACAGTGTCGTGTACAAGTAGAGAGATGAGTCACCCGTTGCATTTGAATTTACAGTAGGTTTTGTGTTGTCTGCAATATGAATTCTGTGGGGTTTTGGTGCATCTGATTTAAGAGGGACGCTTGTGCTAAGCTCTTCTACAATATTATCTGTTCCATTTTGCACACTAGGAGCATGATTAGATGTCCCTTTAGGTGTTGCACTTCCCTCTGACCCAATTATAGTTGAATTTGTAGAACTTGCACAGCTGCTTACTTCCTGCTGTTCAGGTAAAGTTGGCTGAAACACCAATGATGAACGTAAGCGAGAATGCGAATACAGTGCATGAGCTTTAATATTTTCAGCTGTGTCATAGCTATCATATCTGTCACCCAAGGCTGAGCCATTAGACTCCACTGGATAATCTGATTGATCATTCAAATATGACTTAATTCGCCAGTTACGTAGGAATGATTTTGTTGTGTGTTCAAGGGTTGGCATCCTTTGCTGCAGATGGCGTATATGGTTATCTGTCCCATTAAAAGACCTCCGTACAATTGAATTTCTTTCTGCAAGATTTACCTTTGGTCGTGAAAACTGATCAGCAAAACTTTGCTGGGGTGTATTGTAGTTATTTGTATATCCTCCCCGTAACGAAGAAACAATACTAAGGCTATCAGATGGCATCTTCCAAGCATTTGATTGATTGTTGGCTCTATTAATAGCTCTGTTGAGCAACAGGTAAGGTGTCCTTTCTGGCTTCTCCCCAGCATAACTATGTCTCTTCCAGTGCTCATTTTTTTCACTAGGTTGATACTGCTGGATTGTATTTTGTATATTAAAACCTGGATGAAACGGTTGTTTACTATAGGCTTGATTTCTCAAGGCATATTTATCTATTTCATTTACTGCATATCTTCCACGAGTTTTCCAACAAATAGGATCTATCTTGTGAACCGTGTCTTGCCTACTGAAAAGGTTTCTTTGGCTAGAAACTGAAGCCAAGGAAGACACTGAGTGTTGGTATGTATCGTTATCCCAGAGTGTCCTGCGACTGTTTACACGCACTAATTCTGGAGCAAATGAATTGGGAACAGAAGAACGGGCATACAGTGTCCTGAACTCTTCATCAAAGGATTCAACCAGCTGTCCTGTGATAACTTGAACCATACTGAGGTTGGTTTTTTCAAATGACCACATAAAGCTGAAAGAACAAAAGACCATTAGAAACAGTTCTTTTGAACTGAAGTATTACACTGGTCCTTCTTAATAAGAAAGCTTTCACACAAACCTGGGATTTGTACAAGTCTTCTCTAAATAAATAAATAAATAGCAGGAATGATTCATATAATTTGGATTTGGAAGGTCTAATCTAATACAACTCGAAATCAGGTGGTGATTTTCCACTGCTTTCAGTGACAGCAGGAATGAGTCTATAACCACTTAATTGCCCTTAAAAAAAGTGAATATTACAAAAAAGCATTCACAAATGTAGAACAGTGGAGTAGAAATACCTAATGGAGCAAAATTACCTCTACAAAGACTAAGCCAGGATTGGCTAGACCCACTGCATTTACTCCTGAGTCAGAGAATGTTAATGTGTAGTTATGTTGTGGAAAAAAAATAGAAAAAAAAAGAAAAAAAGAAAAAAAGAAAAAAAGAAAGAAATAAATAATATGCAGAACTACTTCAACAGTTCTGGATGTACTTCACTCTAAACACATTTTCAAAAAGATGCACCTCAGAATTGTTAAAAAGTTTACATTTTCTACTATGCACACCAGATTGGATATGAACATTTATTTTAATTGCAATGATGCTGTTCTGATGCAGGCAATTTACATCTTTTCTATCCACCTTAGAAAGGCTGAACATATGCTCAAACCTAAGTAGCTGTAGCTGCTTTACAGCTAGAAAATTAGATAAAATACATTAACATGTACACTAAGTATGTTTCAATAAGCCTAGTATCATGGTGTCTAAAGCTTGTGATTTGTAGATTACGACAAAGAAAAAATCAATTTTGCAATGCTATTTTCATGAAAAAAAAATAAATTAAAACTATAAACTTCTTTTATTTGCATTTATCTTCTGGATATAAGAAAATAGGCTTGTTGTATTCACATAAATACCTTGCTAATTTCTTCTTTTTTTTTTTCTTTTTTTATTTTTCAGGAAATAATACTGTGCTGAGATTAAATCAGATCATGCTGCATAAATCTCTTCTATTTTCACAATTAAAACCAATATGTTTTGTAATACTTAAAAAAACTCTAAACTTTAAATTGAGTTCAGAGAGCAAGAATTCAGAAAAACTCATCTTTCCTGTTATAAATCACTAGATCCTTTTACACAACACAAGCTTAATGTCTACAGAAATTGATCATTCCGTCCCTTGTGCTGCTAGGTCTCAAAGTAGTGTTATTTTTCAAAATGAAATGGGAAAACCCATCACATTCTCACAGAAGCTAACACTGTGTGGAGATGTCAAAGCAGGCAGACTCTCCCTGGACTCTCCTACACTGACTCATTTATGAACTTGTCTCTTACCTCACTACCCTCTATATACATCAGTCTGAATTTGGGGCTGGCCAAGCCTCAAAGGAAATAAAAAGCCAGATTTTAGAAAGCTTACAGTGGTGCAAATCTGTCAAAGTCAGTGGTTGTGGATCTGGCACCCAGGCACTACGCTGGCAGAAACTAATTCGGTAGACCGAAGGAGAGAAGTGTAGCATGAAAAGAAGGAAAATATTTAATAACGTGTGAGATAGAACTGTCCCTGCTTTAACATATTTTTTTTTCCAGCTCTGCAAAACTGTAACTTCTTCCAGCCTATGCTTTGCACACATACACTGGCAATAAAATGGGAAGTAGAATAAAGAGACTTAGCCAAATATAAAGAGAAACTATGCCAGCTTAACTTGGGCAATTCTGAATTTGACCGTGATACACTACAGAGTGCCACAGAACAGGTCTACAATGTAGCTTTAGAAGATTATTACGAGGAGAAGCTATCCAAGAGAGCTTATGAAATAATTTTGGCAGCCTTTTCTGGAGTGAATGTTAAACAAGAATAATTCAGACAACATAAGACAAATCAGTATTTTTCTCCCTTTTAGCAAGTCTCCAGCTGTGGCAAAAGCTATAGCCTTTATTTCTTATTTGTGAAAACCTAATAGAAGATGTCAAAACTGGGCTCTGTGTTAGCAATGAGTATCCATGATAACTTGTTAAATTACAGCAAAGATAATCAAATCTGCCCATGGAGTTCCCTGGAAGAATTTTCAGAAATAGAAAAAAACCCAACAGATTTGCAATAGGAAAGGTACTAAGACCACAGGTTTTGTACAGACACCTCAGTAACTGTTCTTACCTGTAAGAACCATATATGACTTTCTTACAGTCAACAAGAATAAATTTTTGTTCCATTTTTCCATAGAATTTTGCTCCTGTTTTAGAGTAGTAATCTTGTCCTTTCACTGTCCGCACCCTCATGTTCTGAAAAAGACAATTGAAATACTTTAGTTGATATCATATATTCCATATTTAGCATCCAGGGGTTTAAAAGTCAGAGGTACAGTAGGAGAAGAGTTATCTTATTGCATATCAGTAAAGTCTGCAGGGAAGACTGGTAAAACTTGTCTTCTAGGACCCAAGTTACTGTTTTGTCTTCAAGACTGATGAAATTCCCTAGGCCATAGAAAATGAAATTTTGCTTTTCCATAGCCACTGCTCCCAGAAATGATGGTCTGGCACAAGATGTCTTTGACAAGAGAAAGAGGTTTTGTACTGAAAAGAGCCAATTGTTTTCATAATCTGATATAAAATATTTAGAAGATTTCTAAGCATCTCATCTAATCAGAGACAAAATCCGAAGAACCAGGATCATTTTTAATTGAACAAGGCTGTTATATCTACAAACACAGATACCCTACTCTGAGATAATCCATTGAATGATAACACCTGGCACCAGAATCCCTTGCAGTTATACCACCATTAAGATTTCTCAATCAGCTTTGCACCATCAATCACATTTCTAAATTCAGAGATGCTATCACAACATGCATAGGTAGCATGAACTCTATGCAGCAGTTATGTTTGAATTCTGTTAAGACACTTTATGTTTTACTCATACAAGCTCAGTAAATTGCACTTGGGAAATTTTCTGTGTTGGATCTCAAAAATGTGGTAAATTTTTCTCCCAGGCTGCAAATGAAATTGGTTCAGGTAAGCCATTGCCTTCTAGAAATAAAAAAATTCAAAAGATGTGTTACTGCACTGTACTAATATAATTTTCAAAAAGTTCTTACATGGATGTAGAAAAAAATGTAAAAGCATTTATCAGAAATTGTTACAGAAAGGTATTTATTTATAGAAAAAATAAAATTTATATTCAGTGCAAGCCAACCTACAGCACTGAACTCATGTATCTGTGAGATACAAAATGCATCACAAGACATAAAAATGTCTTAGAATATAGCTGTGAATGATCACAATATTTACTGTAGCTTCTAGCCTTGCAATATTTGTTCTAGCAATGCTGATTTGTGGTAATTTACAAGTATTCCAGTGCAAGTGAAATCTGTAGCTTAGCACTGCCTTTAAGAAAACCCATATGATTATTGCATAGACTGTATAAATGGAAATAGTGGAATATAAGACTTGTGAATACAAAGGACTGTCTGGCTTCATGGGACTGCTACAAGGACAGGGTGAAAATCACAGCAGACATGGTCTGTAAAGGCCAGGTAGAGATGGGTTAAGGTGGTTCATGAAAGCAATACAGGTAAGACTGTGTGCAGGGTAAATTCAGAAAAACTGGGGGGAGAAAGTAAACAGAATAGAATAGAACAGAACAGCATAGAATAGCATAATTTCAGTTGGAAGTGAGCCACAATGACCACCTAGATGGACTGCTTGACCACTTCAGGGTTGACCAAAAGCTAAAGCATACTATTAAGGGCATTGTCCAAACACTTTTTAAACATAGGCTTGGGACATCAATCACCTCTCTAGGAAGCCTGTTTGACCACCCTCTTAGTAAAGACATGCTTCCAAATGTCCATGAAAACCTCCCCAGTGCACTTTTGAACCACTCCCATGAGTCCTGTCACTGGATACCAGGGAGGAGAGCTCAGCACTTCCCTCTCCACTTACCCTCCTCAGAAAGATGTAGAGATGTTTAAACTTACAAAAGTATTTAAGATTCCAGGCTATAAAGTATGACTGAGTTTACAATACAGTTACATAAACCTTTACTGTCTATGGGAGCACTTACACATTTACCTAAAATATATCAGGTTCTGATAGACAGAGGTGTAGGAGTTTTAACAATAGTGTCTGCTACAATCCAATGAACTTTATCTTTCCAAACAGAAAATTAAAGAAAAAAAAAGGTGAAAACCTCCATGAAATGAATGAAAGCACATTTCCAAATAACACATGCTTTCTAAATCAGTATATAATTCATTGTTGGTATTTGAAAACAATTATTGAAAGAAAAATCAAATCAAAGAAGCAAGAGTAACACTTAAAAGCTGCTGAGCTGGCAAATTATGGTTTAGTTCAAACTATCCAAGTTCTTTACATTTTGTTTCTTTATATAGGTGAATTTTTACTTAGCATCTTTGTCAAACTGTTTGAACAAAAATGCAACTCAGTTAAAATGTACAAAGACAGTATTTAAAAATTTGTAACCTAAATGTTTTTGCAAATGTGCTAGAAACATAAAACGTAAATTTACCTCTTCATTAGGTAAATAATAGAAATATTATCTAGAAGTACTGTAAAACTGTAAAAGTGAAAACCCAGGTGGATGCTTAGGGATATTTTCAAAAACAGCTAAAAAAGAATTAATAACAATAACCACCCAATTTGCATTATTGAATGGGAGGTTAACGTAATTTTGCATCTCTACCTGCTAATCACTTTTGACAACCTAGTATTGTGTCTTTCAAGTTTTCTTCACACCAGTTAGAAGTTTTCTTATCAGTGAAAGTCAATTTTCCCACTTTTCCAGTGTGGTTTTGTCGGACTTTGAACAAACCAATCCCATTGAAGAAAATGATTCTCTTTCCAGCAGCTACTCAAGCTTTAAGTAAAAATAATTAAATAAAAAGCTTTTATTTGAAAGTTAAATAATGTGGAAAAAGTAACTACTGAAAAAAGAAAAAAATACTGGCATTTACCCATTCTGAAGTTTATCACAATAGGAAACCCTTATTTACTATAAAATAAAATGTTGTGAACTAGTCATGAAGTTTGCATTTACTTTAATGACTTATTTACTCAATTCTGTATACCATGTAATTATATTTTTATTTCAGATTTATATTTAACTATAATAAATTATATTTATGTCATTATAATTTGAAGAAGGTAACTTGAGAGGCAGCTTATATATTTTCAAGTAAACATAACAAGTAATGCTGGCCTAAAGACATGTCAGCTGAACACATCAAATCTTACTGAGATAAGGCCGGATTGGTGTTGAACAGGATATCACTTGGGAATCTGGAATGCTGGAGGCACAAGCAAGGCTAATGGCTTGCAAATTACCATACTATATATATATAAAAAAAGCTTTGCCTTAGGTATTCATAAGTGGAAATATAACTTCAAGTAGGCCTATCTAAAAAAGGAATAAAATTTCCATTAAGTTACTGCTTCTTAAAAAAATCATAGTCTCTGCTTCCCCTGTTCTATCATTCTTCCTCCAGCTTTTCTATCCTGCTTCCTTAATCCCTTACTCTTTTCCTGTCTCACCATGTCATCCTTTATACAGATGGGAACATGGCAGCACAAAGGCATGTGCCTGAGATCAGAGTCATGCTCACCTTTCTCACAGTTCATCTGGCGTTCTTCAACTACTTTGAACCCTCTAATTAGGTGCCAGGGATGCATACTGTGAATAATTGCCCAAAATATAGACAAAATTTGAGGATACACAGTGACAATGCCTTCCACTTAGAATTAGAAGCAGTAAAGATGTACATAGTGAATTGCGAGCCCCATCTGGTATGAGACGCTGTTTTCTACCCAGTTTCATCCTCAGGCTAAAGGTCTCCCCTGCTGAAAGCAGCATGTCACCAATCACTGCATCGTTGTGGGTAAAGCAATAGTTCATTTCTGACCCTGAGAGGAAAATCCTGGGCAAACCAGAAACCAACAAACCCACACACCATGAAGGAACCAAGCTAGCCTGATGGGACACACAAACGTATGTAAGGTCAGCCACAGTGATTCAAACGGAAGGTCTGTCTGGTCCTGTAACCTGCTTCTGTCAGTGACTGCTAGCGGATGTGTACGGAGGGATAGTTTAATCAAGGACTTGATGTTTTAGAAGGTTTTTGAAGCCAGACACAGGATCTCCTCCCTCCTCCAAGGGCAGGCTGTAGGACACTCAGGGACATTTAAAACAGCCACTGGCTGCAGTTTAAGGAAGGCCATCAGGGCTATCCAGTTAAATGACACCCAAATGATGAACAAGAAAGAAGCCCTAACCTCTTCTTACATATCGGTGCACCATTATCTTCCCAAAGAGAGACACATAAGCACAGTTTAAAATTATGAAGTGCAATTCAATTACATATTTATTTTAATCAGTAAAACCCCTCCAGTGTGACAGATAAGTACAGTGAATATAGTGGTCGCAAACCTTTCACTTCAGCACTTACTTGCAGAGACTGTTTTTATCAGTGTTCAATACACAACCTATACTTGCTGTAAAGAATACGCCTAACAGTTTTCAAGGAAAAAAAAACCCACTTTTCTCATATTGTTCATAATTACTAATACTACTTATTATCCTGGGTCTCTCTTCTTACTAAGATATAATAGTTACTGTAGAAATGCTAAGTAGTTTTCAAGTTTGCTTCTATTCTGACTTTGAATCTGATTCAATGACCACCGAAGACAAAATCTCAGTGACTTCACTGCAATCTGGCCCTTAGCACAGAAGTTTGCTCACAGATACAAGACTGTGCTGTGCAGGTCTATTTAATAACCAAATCTGACTCAGACTTGGAAGTACTGGAAAACTTTTGTTGAATTGGATAACACTGGTGAGAAATAACCCGCTGCAATCAGGTCTCAAGAGTAGCTGCTACTATGCATTTAAGTACACATATCTGGGAGTAGACTTCACAAAAGGAAAGTAAAATCAATTCATTAGTGGTTTTATTTTCTCATTCCTGCAATTCATTAAAAATACTGAGAGGATTTTCAGGTAATAAACAGTTCCTGCTGAATTGCTTTCAATATCCTCCTATAGCAAGATGATTCTTCATTATTGCCAGAGAAGTAAAAATAGGTTTCTGGAGAGCATGGAGCCTCTTCCACATGCCTCACCTTATGTCAAGTAAAACACAAAGATCTGGCATCAGCTGAGGAGCTTGGTTGACTTCTTGAGCATTATGCAACATTGGCTGCATTGGTTCTTTATTTCTAATACAAAATTAAGTTATTGCATTTGAACACTCTGGTGGTTCTGGGGATTGTTGTCTTGGTGCTGCATTCTGCAGTACAAACCTATTTCACAGTTTGCTGCAGCACCTGTCAGTAGTAGGAAAAAGCATCTCTTGAAAAATTTGGCTATTAGGTTTTGAGAAATCACCTGGAAAAAGTCTGAATCTGTAACGACTCTTCATCTTTCTATGTAAAGGAATTGCTGACTGAACAAGTCAGACCAGCGACAAAGTTAGTCAAAGAAGCTTAGGTAGAGAAGAGAAAAAAAAAATGAAACCCATTAATTACTGAGGAAAATTGTAGGACA
The DNA here is from genome assembly GCF_023634085.1 of Falco cherrug. Taxonomy (NCBI): domain Eukaryota; kingdom Metazoa; phylum Chordata; class Aves; order Falconiformes; family Falconidae; genus Falco; species Falco cherrug. The sequence continues at coordinate 18,491,832 of NC_073702.1, forward strand.
GTCAGGAAACAGATAAATGAAACTTGGGAAAGAGAAACGTGAAAGTATCTGAGTTGAGTTGCACTGGTGATGTTAAGATGAACATTAAGTATAAACCAACCCACAAGAAGAAATACTGTACAGAATTCTAAAAAAGCTCCTAGTAAACCCCAATTTTATATTCTCCTATACAGAATTCACAAAATAATCATAGAATATATAGTCTATCCATTTTTTCAGCTATATCTTTCAATAAAGAGGGAAACAGGCCCTGATATGCAGTCAGATGAAGATTTGAATAAAATATTATTTTTTTTCCCATGCAGACTACTGAATCGTAAAACTGAATTAAAAAAAAAACATTTCATTCATCACTGCATCTCATATTTAACTGATTCAATGGCAGTGAAAAAGAGCTAGAGAAGGCGCTGAGTCAGAAAAGCTTTACAGAAATTCCTCATCATGAGTGCATGGCATGAGGAGCATCTGCCATACTCCTGCAAGACTGAACCAAATCATGACAGGGAATAAATAACGAGATCAATGTTGCTGGTGCTACAGTTTGAGGAAAAGAAATCGATCCATACACCTCTGTCCTCTTCTTGCTTTCACTGAACAGCAGCGGAAGAATGAAAGCCAAGAGCACAGAAAGCTGAAGATGTTTTGTGTGGGTCTTTTGGGTTATTTTGTGTTTTGGGTTTTTTTGGTTTGGGTTGGGTTTTTTTGGTGGTTGGGTTTTTTTTATTGTGTTTTTTTATTTTATTTTATTTTTGTGAACATTGAAGCAATGGGAAAAAGGAAATGGGAGAAAACTTCTCCAGAGTACTGACTGTTCCTTCACAGTCACCTACAGCTTCTCTTCATCTTCAAGAAAGGCACAGGAGAATCACTGCAGGAGTAGCAAGCTTTTATTCTCAGAGCAACAGTCACTGGGACTAGCACTTGGATGAGAAAACCATTACTTTGAAAAGCTTCATTACAAACTAAACTGGAAACCCAGCGCAACAGGATTACTGCTTAGCTTTTTGGCATGTATTTTTCATTTTCTGATAAAACTCTAAGTATTCTAAGTAAACCTTGCAGAGTAAAGATATATTCTATTTCTCCCATCATTATGAAGTAGAAACATAAAAAACATAACATCACTGAAGAGGCCAAGTCCAAACTTCTCCAATCCACACTAATCTGTACAAAATCCTCTAATGTCTGTACATCAATTCTTTCAAACATAGAAATGCCTGTGGGTCTATAAAACCATATTAAAAAGACAACCTCGAATCCACTAAAAAGAAGTTAAGCTTTTGAAACAGCTGTAGATACAGAATTAATTTCAAAATGTACACTATGGCATTTTTTGAGATTTCACTTGAAATTAATATTCCCGGTTTCTTTTCTTTTGGGATGATAAAAGTCATGGCATGAAAAGACATATCACCATCTTTGGCAACCTCTATGGCATAGTTAATCCAAGTAACCAGCAAATGGTGGTATCTCAAGTTCCAAAGTATGGAAATATTGCCACATACTGACTTCATGAAGGCAATCACGACCAGCGTTTACAGAACCACAACAGCTTTTTGACGTTTTCTTTCCAAAAATTCCCATAGCTCTGTGCATTAGGCCACCAGAGGGCAATCCCACACACTCATACACAACAAACAAGCATAGAAAGTGGTGCGGGAATACTTCTAAGGACCTAAGTCAATACTACAGAGCAAAAATTGGTATAAAATAAGTTTGCTCCAAAATTCTACCAAAAAGCCCTCTTTATCCTCACAAATACACCACATCTGTATCTGATTTTTAGATTGGGTTCTTAAAATGGATGTGGCGAAGAAGAGCCTTTATAGCTTTTTTTGCCTGGCGTGAACATGGTCTAACTAGTTACAGAAGCAAGGAATTGCAAATGGGACTATATGGAAGTTCAGCCAAGGCAGTACTCAGAGCACTGAAAACAAACGCTGGCAAAGACCTTGGAACTTCTTCAGTGCTATCTCCAGTACAGTAAATCTAAAAGTATTTACGAAGCATTTACTTTAGGACAGTGCAGCTCATGGTTTGTATTCTAATCCCTGCTAAATATTAGAGCAGTACAGGACATCTTGTGAAAAATACACGTTAGTCTTGTTATCTTTCTTAGAGGATAAATTCACATATTTCATGTATAAAAAGTAATACTAATATATGATGCAGATAAACATGATAATATAGATTTTCAGAAAAACACTAATGAAATAGAATCTTGGACCTTTTGAAGTATTTTAATACATAATAACTTTAAATAAAAAGGTCATAAAATGAAGTATGCAATATATTAATTTACATAAGCTTCATGACTCTATTCTCAGGCTGCTTTAAGAGAAAGAAGAAAGAAACCTACTTTTACAAACATGATGTATTCCTAAATACATAATAACGGAAAATTATTTTTTAAATAATATATGAGAATTATGTCATTCTATGAAATACTCTTGTTTTGACACATGAAAAAGATAAAAAACTTTCTAAAGAGAAAAACATTTGTACAGAAGGTCCTGCTGAGAGCTTACTTATTTATACCTCATTGTTAATTTGAAAAAGCAGTACTTGATAATCACTTTTTGATTAATAGTCCCTTTTTAATGGGTTGCAGAGGAATGAGTAGTGAATATTCGTGCACAGGAACACAGTAAGTCTTACCCTGAGCCTCTGAACTTGACAGCCTTGTTTCTCCGTCATTTTCAGAAAGTGACTGAAGTTTGACTCATCAAGCAGGAGATACACTGCAATCCCTCTAGCAGATGCCTCCACAATTTCTCTAAAAATATCTACATCTGTAAACATATCCATAACAATGGCAATGACCTGAATAAAACAGAAAAGACAAATTATTTTATTGTATAAACACATAAATAAAACTCTTAACCGAAAGTCACACCAGGCAGCCAACACTAAAATTTTTTTACACATCAAAAAGTTCTACTATTTTCCATGTGGTACCATTTAATCCAGAAGGCTTTACAAGACCACTGGATCTTCTTTTTGAGAAGTCAGATGATTGCTTGTATGGCATCTGTGAGAAGTACCAAAATCAACCAAAAAAAAGTTGTGTTGTGGGTGTGTGTAGTGATTGGTTATACAAGGAAAAGGAAATCCAGTGGAAGAGAAAAGAAGGGGAAACAGTCATATAAAAACAGTGGGGAAAAACACCCCCAATCACAATATAACTGCAGTGTGCATGAAAAAAAAAATCAGAAAATGTTTTTGTGTAAGGGGCTTCTTCATCCTTCATCACCTCTAAAGCTAAATGGCTCAAGTCCTTGAAGGAGTCAAGGAAAAAGCTCCTTGAAGGAGCTGGAAAAGCTGATGACTTCAGGACCCATACTGATTCAGCACTCTTACTGGGATGAAACTTCTTCAGCTGGTGAGAGCTCGGCTCAAGAAGATTAGAGTGCTGAACATGAGCTACTAATGCCCTTTGATCTACAGAGATAGAGTAAGTGTTTCTGATCTTAGGGGCAGGTGTCAAGAGGATGGGACCAGTTGCTTTCCAGTGATGCCCAGCCACAGGACAAAGGGCAACGGGCACAAACTGCAACACATGAAGTTCCATCTGAATATAAGGAAAAAATTCTTTACTTTGAGGGTGACAGAGCCCTGGAACAGGCTGCCCAGAGATGTTGTGGAGTCTCCTTCTCTGGAGACATTCAAAACCCACCTGGACACAATCCTGTGCAACCTGCTCTGGGTGAACCTGCTTTAGCAGGGGGTTGAGCTAGATGATCTCCAGAGGTCCCTTCTGACCCTGACCGTTCTGTGATTGGGGAAAACAATGTCCTGCTAATGGTATTTTGGAGATGATATACTACTGACATATCATTATCAATTTGGCAAGAACTAATACTGAAGCATTTAGAGGGAATAACAGAGGAAGAATGGGTATGTCTGTAACTTTTAAAGATGATATTTTTATCTACTAGAGTCTTCATGAAAAGTTCCAATGAGATGTCTCTGAGGCAAATTCAAAGCAAATAAAAGCCTTTCACAAGTATCAGAGCAGGCTTGATAGTGGGCATGCTTTTACCATTTTCACTAATTCTTGAACTACTTGTACCTCAACTTTAATGGTGTAGTTTTTAAGTTAGTCATTCCAGAACTCAAAACATTTACCTCACAAATTTGGTAAATGCTGTCGCACACAGCCCGGTAGAAGTTATGTCTCCACCAGTTGTCTGAATTACCTTTTTGAATCCTGCCTGCTGAGAACTAAAAGACTCACTTACTTTGAACACGTACTTAAAACAGTAAAAATATGAATGAGAGCTGACTTACAAAAAGTAAAATAACAATGTTATTAGGAAAGCTAAATAGACAGCTCCTGAACTAGTAAAAATGAAAGGACTTGGCCTTACCATAACATGTCACCTGGCAATAAAAAAGACTCTTTACAAATCCATCAGTCAAAGAGGAACTGAATAGCACGAAATAATTAAATTCTTTCAAAAACCTTAGGTAATATGCCCATGCAATACCTCATTCATTTTATTGACTTTCTGAAAATAGAACCTAAATGTGATTTTTACCAGTACAAATTATATTTCTTTATCTAAATTTGAAAGGAAAGACTGAAAACCAAAAAAGTTTATCTTGACTCGAACGACCTCATCACTTTCAGACTGCACCTTCTGCTTGGTCTTTTTTCTGAGATACACAACATTAACTGAACATAGCAACCCTATTTACTCATCTGTCTTGTTTCACTTATGTCTGAGCAGAAATCTGCCAAGACAGATCAAGTATGTTAGGTAAAAAGACCAAAGAAGAAAGACTCTCCTTAAATAATTCTGTTTCGTTACTTGTGTCCCCTCCCTCTGAACTCCCTCATTTCTTCTTAACCTTTCCTTTTCTTCAGGTCTTTTAGAAATAGGGGGTCATTACATTCAAGGAACTATTTAAATGTAAGAGAGAAATCCTGAATGGATTAATTAGCATACACTGACATGAACACATGAAATATTCAAAATCAATAGTACAGCCTTCAAAAATCTTTCTAACATTTTCCTATGGCAGATACCTAAGATGCTAATTTGTTTGCATCATCTGTGGTTGCAAAGACTAATATACTGGAAATACACAGAAAAGAAAAAAAACAAGAATAAGTAATAAGACCTGAAAACCAACACTGACTAGAATGGCCATATCTATTTTAATGAAGAGAGGAGGAGAGAAATAAATTCATAAGCAAGCAGGCCAGTAAATTGGTGGCATGAGAGGGATGCATGTGCACTACTATGCAGATATTTTGTAACTTGGAAATGAACAGGGAAACTCTTTGTCTTCACTAGTACAACTGTTCTTAAACCATTTAGCTTACTAATTTTGGAGTTAATTCTGCAAAGCATCAAAACACTTCCAGAGCTGGAACAAGAATTACATTTTGGGACCTAAAGCTTGTGCTAGCTGGAAAATCCTCACCAGATTTAAAGACATGTATGCAAAGCCACATTCATCATCTGACAACCAACTGGACATCCATTTTTGCGTTCCCTGGAAACCAAAGATGACTTTTGTTTTATGCCCTCATTAGCCTGCCCATTCACTCTTACCAACACTCAATTAATCTAGTCAACACAAACATAATTAGGCTCAATTGTTGGAGGAAGAAGAGTGCCAAATTTGAACAATGCATACGATATACATTCATAACTGAAAAGTAATTTACAATGGACAATTTCTGTATACTGATTTCTATGTCAGACCGGTTGTTTGATCATAAACTATAGATTTTGGTGCAGAAAGAGTGGATTCCATAAATTTCATAAATATTCTGGTTTTTAAATGTATTAAACTCCCTTTAATATTTTGGAGTGTGTGGTGTGTATGGTGTGTGCGCAGGGTACATTTCTCTATACATTTGCGTGCTTTGCAGCAGAAGGGAGTATTGAGCTTGGGGAAAAAAATAAACAATATGGTGTTCAGGGTCCCAAGGCTTAATTAAGGAGACCAAGACTAGGAAGTTACTTCAAAAGAGCTATTCTATACTTTGTATCTACCTTTAATGAAAGCTGTAACAACAGCTACAGGATTAGTCGCTTGCTGCATCACTATGGAAGGGAAGATTTCACTACCGGGTTTTTACATTTGTTTTTGCAATTGCAGAGGCAATTTTCACCCTGATACTTGTAAGAAGAAGTCATATAACAGTGAAATCCAGCAAGGACGAAAAAATTATACAATTCAAGTTGTAGAAAATAGGTCAGAAAATTGCCTATTCCACAAATTCTGTGCCTTTTGGGCATAATACCACCACCCTGTGTGAAGAAACTCCCCCAAAGACAGCTTCCTTATAAACTGCCATTTTCTTTCCAAAGCATATTTGTTTTCCAAAATGCAGAGGTCTTTTCAAAAGCAAGCACCAATGCTTTTATAGGAAATACAAAGGCCATCCAACCATGCAGGGGACACTGGATGGGTGCAGCAGTTTTCTGCTGAAAGCACCAGAATTCTGGGAGAACTTTCCAAACCTTGAGAAACTGATTATCACCCTGACCAAAAATGACACTCAGTTGAGAATAACTTAGCATTTTTAACTTTCAGGGAGGAGAAAGTAGTGGTGGAGCTGGTACTTGCTGTGCATAATATCACACAATACTGATACTATGCACAGCAAGAGTGAATTATCACCACCTGATTTCGTATTAGATAGAAGAGCTCATTTCAGTGATCAACTTAAAGTGAAGACTGCAGAAATCAATTTTTATACTTGTCTCCTTCCCCTCAAATTAAACTTAAATAATCTTAGATTATAGTTACTAATCTTTTCGTCTTACCTACCAATTCTTTTTTTAAAGTGGTGAATGTTTTTTAAGGTTAAAATTTGGTTTCAATGGCATCCTTACAGAAGGAGAAAATCTGCTGCAGTCAATAAGCACAAAATTGCTCCTAACAAAGCTGATAGTTTTATCAATTTAAATGAAGGCACCAGTAGAGTTATATTCTATTATTTGTAGAGCTAACTTGACACTAAGACTATGGTTTGCAATAGAAAAGTAAAGCTTCACATATTACTTTTTAACATTTTAGAAACATTTAAGTACAGAAAAGTAAAATTTTGTTGAATAGCACTATTTTTATGCAAATATTTTAAACCACATTTTTTTGGTAAGCTGATGTATTTTACTGAATTTGCACAGTATCGAGTAAAGTAGCATTTTAAAACTCATTATCTCTATCAGATCATTTTAATACAAAGTTCTTTTAATACTTAAAAGGTTTTTAATAATCTCTAGGTTCAGGATATTACTCACTCCTACATAAAATACTAGTCACAAGATTCATGACAGACACACACACACAGATTTTTGAAGGTCACAAATGAACAGCTATAGATGAAATAACCTGCAAAATTATTCATGTTCTTGCAAAACAGGAGCTTAAGTACATGATATCACATCACACTGGATATTATGAGACTGTAAATGGAGGCTGATGCTCAGTTTTGTTGATCTATCATGTCACAGGGCCAGCTGTTGCTCCAAGGAGTTACTAGTTTGGGCCCATTCACATGCATATTGGTTTAAACCGTTCTCACCTTCAGAAACTAATGCTGTTCAAAGACATATATAGAAAGAAGTTGCCAATCCCAACAATACAAATACATCTATCACTAAACATATCCTGAGCTTGTCCAGGGGAGGGCCACCAAGATGTTCAGGGCTGGAGAACTTGCCCTGCAAAGAATATATGAAGGAGCTGGGTTTGTTCAGTGCAGAGCAAAGGTGGCTCTGGAATGTTATTCCATTCCCCTTTAACACAACAGTGGCTTTAGGGAATCTTGCAGTAGTCCCCCAGTGCTTTACAGGACGCGTCTCAAGAAGATGAAGCCAGGTTCTTCAGAGTGGTGGCAAGTCAAGAGTCAACGGTCAAACAGAAACAGGAGCAGTTCTAACTGGATATAGGTACAGAGTCTTGTTTGTTTTGTGTTTCTTATAAATAAAGAATACTGAAATGTAAAGGAGTTCTGGTAAGAATTTTGGTAAGAAAAATCAATGGATTTTAATCTTCATAGCTCAGTTTCAGGACATCAAAATCAACCCCGTTAATGGGTATGTACTGAAATTAAAGCATAGATGTAAATAAAGGCCTTTAGTGCTCATGCTCTGCAAGGCTATTTTGTGCACTACTGACAGTTTCATTATCCCAGTATCTTTGCTCCTCTCACAAGCATTAATTATAATTCTTTAAGAGATATCATGCAGAGTGAGCCATTTAACACCTCCTTTGCTATAAACAGTAAAAAAGAGGAATTAAAGCAACTGCTTCCTTAGGTCAGGCTTTACTAAAGAAACACCTACCATTGTATCAACAACCTCGTAGGGAATAATGCTACAGACCTACCCTACGCTGCAGCAGTATTGACTCCCTGTACCCACGCGAGGCTTACTGGGGGCATGCTATGGCAAAAGTCCATATCGCTGTGCAGTGCTTGTGAACGCCACCACCCTTCCTCACCCCAAAACCAAAGAACCACATTTCAGATAGAGATGTTAACTCTCTTTTTGTTGACCTTTTCCACCGCGCTCCAGTCAATTTCCATTTCACAGATCTCTGTTTTGGAGAGAATCTTCTTGAGGCACAGGCTCGGTGCTATCCAAATCTGGCCCTTCTCAGAGATCAGGCAGGTCATGACACTTGCAACAGTGCAGAAAGAAGACCTGGTACTGCATACCTTGCTGTTAGCAACAGGAGGAAGGCAGCAAATTGACTGGGTGGGTTTCAGGCACCATAAAAGAGACAAATTTTGTGATCAATGCCGTCAGCATTCCCACTAGTAAGCTATATTATTGTGTTGGTTTTTTTAACTATGTTACACTGTTGTTTATGGTTGAGGGTCTAGATCCAGTTTATGCTTGCTGCAATTCATATTAGCAGCACCCCAATAAATCATCTGATAACCTTACTTTCTGGCACGGTTGCTAGCACCAGAGTGCTTCTAAGATGATAGGTCATTAATTTTGTCTGAATTTTCAAAATTGAACGCAGCCCTGAAATGCCTTGCACAACACATCCTTCCATTGCAAAACATACTTTAAAACCATTGTGAGTTGCACCAGAATATCTCAGGTCACCTTTGGGCCAGCTGAATTGCTGAGGTCTCACATAACAAATGTAGCAGAACAGAAGTCTTGAAATAAAGTGAAGACCTCCTCTGTAAACAGAGCCTAGATACACTAATAAAAATAGTAATCAAACATTGAGTGTGATCCACTCTCCTACAATTTCTGTGGTAACGTAATGGCACAAAGACTGAGATGATTTACACTTACATAACTTCTGTGAAGTTAATGTCACCCTTGTAGTATATTATCACCAACACTGGCTCCCTGAGATCATATTTAATTTATTTAACTTGGCTCTGCATTCAGAGAGCAATAGACCATAACCATACAGTGTACTTTGAAATGTTCTTCCATTATTACATTCTTTAAAAGCAATTTAATTAACTACAGGGTGAAGTCTGGCATTTCACTACAACAGGCAGCTACACTACCTCAGAACCAGCTCTCCTAACCCTCACTATCCTCCTCCTCCTGCTCCAAAACATTTCCACCATCAATTTTGTGGATACAAAAAGTGCACCTCAAAATTGAACATGTCTGCTACTCTGATCACCAAGCCTCAGTTTATCATGTCACATACCACCTACACAACATAAGCATTTTAAAGTGAAAACTAAATTTACATAGAATAAAAATTAACTTCGACATGTACATTAGCAGTCTACCTCAACATCTTCTCTCTGTAACAGGATGTTAGACATGCTCAACATCAACAAAAATTCATAAGAAGAGTCACTGTCCAGAAAACAAAAAGTAAGCTAAAATTCTATAAATTTCCTGCAATACAATATAGAAAACCAATGCAAACTATTCTCAGAAAACTGTGAATGCAGCCAATCACATAAAGCACTGTACAAATAGTTTACGTGTGTTAACTGTGTAGCTCACATGGCAAAGCCTCATCTGTTCTGCCCAAGAAACATGTAAGGTGTGTGAACTTTCTAGCTATTGGTAATGGGGGAAAATGTTCTGATTCTGGTAGCAAAGAATGATATAGCAGTAAAAACTGCAGCTCTGAAGAATGACATGATTTAACTTTGAGATACACTGGGAAGATGAATTTTTTCAACTTTTGTGCAGATTTCCATGTCTCTAAAAAAACAGATCAGAAGATCAGGATTAGCTCTTCTACAAATGAAACTAAAACCAACACAGAAGAAAAGTTCTCTGAAGTGCAGCTAAGCTTGTTTTTCTGAAAAGTGAATGTACAGTATCCTTCTGCATTGCCTTTCAGAAACCTATTGCAGGCTGAGCTAGCAAGTCAGACACGTACCATCCTAAAATGACACCTTCTGTGTTACCTTTTCAATTCACTCAACCGGGAATTTTACAGGTATCCTGCAAAATGTACAGGATTTTGCTACAGGATAATGAGCTACATTAATTCTGTTAATGTGATCTGTATCTATGGGTTTGGCAGTTGTTATTCTGCCTGAAGGATTAGCAAGAACTCAGCTTGAGCTGACCAAATTACATGAGACACCACCTCACTCTGGCTGGCAGCAGAGGTGGTAATTCCTCTGAAGCTTTACTTCCGCACAGGCAGAATTGAGTTTCAGCAAGCCACAGAGACGAGAGGAAGGAAGAGGATATTCTGAGGACTCTTTGCGGGGACTTTCCAAGAAGCATTTATAAACCTAACCCTTGGAAGAAAGGATCTGCAAAGAAACAGCTGCTGCCCAGTGACTGGCACACCATGCACAAGAAAAGATTTATCTAAATCTGCAAAGAACTCTTAAGCGTGATTAAAGCAACAGGCATTCACAATGCTCAATTTTAACACTTTCCTTTCTGCTTGGAATGCTCTGATCAATCACTAAACTGCTTTCAGTATTTCATAAGCAAGCTGTGTTCTGTCACTGCAAACAGAAGTGGGCAGAGGTCCTACAGAGAAGCCTTAAGGCAGCACGGAAAATCCTTGGCATGATGGAGGGAAAGTGTTTGGGAGCTTACTCTGTCCTTTCTTCTTTTGCCATTGATGTTGTTGCTCTGTTCTCACTGCCATGTGGGCTGCAGCTGGTTGGGTAGCAGGACTTTAATATTTGTATTTAGCTCTTCAGAATGTTCTTATTCAGTTGTTATTTTGGGAAGCTGCCAAGCTTTTCCTAAGGAAAGCAAACAGAAAGGAAATGCCAGGATTTCTGACGGCCTACGACTCAGCTATACCAAAATGGAAATTCATGACAAAAATAAAAGGTAGTTCTCTAGCCACTGGCTTTCTCTATTATGAATTTCAAAGACTTGCTACTTAAGAAATAATTTTTTAATGAAAAGATTATTAATAGCCTTAATATGTGGATTCTCTCTGGATCCCTTAATATTTAGGGAATGTTCAGGCTACTTGAATTAAAATTATAATGTTTTACGTCTTTATTTTAAATCTGTTTGTAAGCAGAAGTACTCATTTATTCATGTGTGCGTTACTTAGTGACTGCCCAAAACCAAACAATGTGCAACCATGTGATAAGCATGAATTATTTTTTTTAACGTGTTAATAGTAATTGGAACTAAACTGTTAACAAATTTTACTTTTAGATCTGCTGTGCAGGACTGAAAATCTCGTACGACAGCCTCAGAGACCAGTCTCAGTTTTGAGACTTCTGCCAAATAACTGGAGTACTAGTAAGAGCAGTAGATGCTCCTGGCTAGCTTCTACTTGGCCAAAGGGAAGTATGCGCTGAGCACTGCATGGGTGAGGACTCTGTCAATACTTGAAAGTATGAACAGCTGCCATAAATCACCATACACAGCTAAGAACATGGGAAAAGGCTACCTCAACCTCGGGTGTAGGGGGGTGGCAGTGGACGCAAAGGGACAAAAACATTTTAAAAAAACGTACTGAAATTGTCCATTCAAATTGCTCATGCTTACAAATATTCTTCATGCCAAAGTGAACTAGACTCAACACCCACACTTCTGAGGGCTCTTACTGAGACTTCTTTCCAGAAATCTTAAAATAATTTGCTGCTTATCAAGGAGTCAAAGTAGATGTCTGAGATTTCAGCTAAACTAGGTAACAATTCCTGAAAAACCATTTGGTTTTGCCACCTTTAAGAGTACATTTTGGTGGGGTTTCTCAGACTGGTAATGGAATGAAGTTCAGAGTCAGTCTGCCTTCCCACTGCTCCACTCAGTTTCCTCAAGTATCCTGTATAAACATATTGTCAACAGTGAACCCCACTTCCTGAGTGTTTACATACTGAAAAACAGTAGACAATGTGTAGAAAACCACAATATTAATGAACACTTACAGGCTGTGGACTTTAAACTCTAAAAACAAGCAACATTTCTTTAAAGTAGACAACTTTGTTGGCATTTGTTAATTAGACACTTGGAAACAATGAGATTCTCTTAGTCAAAGGCAGATTTATAGGAAGAAGAGATGATTCAGACCTACTTTTGTAGACTGGGAAGAATAATTTTGCTTTTAAGTTTGTTTATGCAAGAGCTGTGCACTGTTTGTCATCTTTGGGACCTTAATAGTAAACACATTTCTGAAATGAAATGAAATTGAACGGGAAGAGCTGAATATCTAATACTCTTATTTTATACATAAACAACATATTTTAAATATCCTGCACAGGATTCAATGCTGCTGCTAGTATATATATTTTTTCAGACAAAAAAAAATTGCAATAAAACATAACTATATTGTTCAATTGCATAATACTGCCTTGAAAACCCCTGCTGATACTTAGAGGAATGAATACGTACTACTGATCCCTTGAGAACTTAAGGAAAGAATCAAAAAAGAAAGGTTGGGACTTAAGACAGAGGTGGAAACAGTGCTTCCACAGCAGACCCTGTAAAATAATGGAGGTAGATGAAAATAAGTATTTCAAAAGCAGGAAACACTTAGTTTCTATGTTTCTAAGCACATGAAGATTTTGTCGATTCCAAGTCAGCACACAAACCTGATGCATTTAAGAGTTGTTTATGATTCAGAAAGATGTAATTTCGAATGCCTACATGCAGTATGTTACACACAGTTCACATGGATGGTCTATCAAACACTTTTCATATGTGGAAAAATTAAAACATAACAGTTGTGGAGGACTTGTAATGCATGTACTGGTAAGTCCACAAGCCTTATACTTGGATGACCTTGCAGCAAGTAACAGATCTTCATTACAATATTATTTTTTTCTAACATAAAAGACATTACATCCAAAAGAAAACAAATCTATTTCAGATGGCAGTGCCCAATTAAAAAAAAATAATTAAATTACCAGATTTCAAATGACCAATGAGCATGACCTGATTATACTTAATTCTGAGAAAAAAACCCTAATTATATCATTAGCTGTTGGAGGTTAGTCCTCTACAGACACTCAAAACTTCTAAGATGGATTTCATAATCCTAACAAACACTACTGGCAAAATTGTCTCAGGGATAAATGTAGAAGAAAAAGACTAATAAAAAATTAAAGTCCCTGCAGAAAACATTGTTAGATGTCCACAGAACCACAAAAGAGACAAGAACCCATTCTGGTTAAAAACTTCTCCTCATATCTGCTGGAAAGAAAACACAGCAAGGTACACACAGTCCAGGAGGTTCTTACAGAGCATTGATGCTAACTTTTTGACACAGGTGGTGGAGAAGCCAACAAGACAAGGTGTGCCGCTGGACCTTGTACACACAAACAAAGGACGGGTTGGGAATGTGAAGGCTGGGGTCAGCCTTGGCTGCAGTGACCATGAGATGATGGAGTTCAGGATTCTGCATGGAGGAAGCAGGGCAATGAGTAGGATTGCAACTCTGGACTTCCAGAGAGCTGAATTGGCCTCTTCAAGGACCTTCTCAGAAGAATCCCATGGGCTAGGGCTCTAGAAGGTAGCAGGGTCCAGGAGAGATGGCTAACATTCAAGCATCACTTCCTTCAAGATCAAGAAAAATGCATCCCTCTGAGTGAGTAATCAAGCAAAGGGGGCAGGAGGCCTGCATGGGTGAGCAAGGAGCTTCTGGCAAAACTCAAACAGAACAAGGAAGTTTATGGAATGTGGAAAAAGGGACAGGCCACTTGGGAGGAATATAGAAACATTGTCAGAACATGCAGGGATGCAAGGAGGAAGGGTAAGGTCCATTTGGAATTAAGTCTGGCAAAAGATATCAAGGACAACAAGACAGGCTTCTTCAAGTACATCAGTAAGTAAAGGAAGACTGGGGGAAATGTGGGCCTGCTGCTGAATGAGGTGGGTGATGAAGGACACAGAAAAGGCAGAGTTACTGCGTGCCTTTTCAGCTTCAGTCTTTACTGCCAAAGCTGGCCCTCAAATTTCCCAGACCCTGGAGGCAAGAGAGGAAGTCTGGAGAAAAGATGACTTTCCCTTGGTTGAGGAGGATCACGTTAAGACATCCATGGGCCCTGATGGGATGCATCCCCAAGTGCTGAGGGAGCTGCCAGATGGTATTGCCAAGCCACTCTCCATCATCTCTGAAAGGTCACAGAGGACAGGAGAGGTGCCTGAGGACTGCAGGAAAGCCAGTGTCACTCCAGTCTTCAAAAAGGGCAAGAAGGAGGATCCAGGAAAATACAGGCCAGTCAGCCTCACCTCCATCCCTGGGAAGATGATGGAACAGCTTTTCCTAGATGTCATCTTGAAGCATGTAGAGGAAAAGGTTCTCAGGAATAGTCAACATGGATTCATCAAGGGGAAATCATGCCTGACCAACATGACAGCCTTCTACAGTGGAAGGACTGGCTGGGTAGATGAGGGGAGGGCAGTGGATGTTGTTGTCCCTTATAGGTAAGCTCAGGAAGTGTGGGTGAGATGAGTGGACAGCAAGGTGCATTGAGAACTGGCAGAACGGCAGAGCTCAGAGAGCTGTGATCAGCAGCACAGAGTCTAACTGGAGGCCTGTAGCTCACGGTGTTCCCCAGGGGTCAGTACTGGGTCCAGTCTTGTTCAGTTTACTCATCAATACCCTGGATGAAGGGACAGTGTCCCCTCAGCATGTTTGCTGGTGGTACAGAACTGGGAGCAGTGGCTGAGACCCCAGCAGGCTGCGCTGCCATTCAGCGAGACCTGGACAAGCTGGGGAGCTGGGCGGAGAGGGACCTCATGAAGTTCAACAAAGGCAAGTGTAGGGTCCTGCACCTGGGCAGGAATAACCCCACGCACCAGTACAGGCTGGGGCCGGCCTGCTGGAAGGCAGCTCTGCGGAGCAGAACCTGGGAGTTCTGGTGGACAGCAAGGTGGCCATGAGCCAGCAGTGTGCCCTGGTGGCCAAGAAGGCCAATGGGTCCCTGGGGTACATTGGGAGGACTGTGGCCAGCAGGTGGAGGGAGGTGATCCTCCCCCTTTACTCTGTCCCGGTGAGGCCATATCTGGGGTGCTGTGGCCAGTGCTGGGCTCCTCAGCTCAAGAGAGACTGGGAGCTACTGAGGAAGGTCCAGTGGACGGTTACAAAGATGCTTAGGGGACTGGAGCATCTCCCTTATGAGGAAAGGCTGAGAGAGCTGGGCCTGTTTAGCCTGGAGAAGACAAGACTGAGAGGGGACCTTACCAATGTCTACAAATATCCTAAGGGAAAGTGTCAAGAGGATGGGGCCAGGCTCTTTTAAGTACTGCCAATTGACAGGACAGGGGGCAACGCACATGAACTGCAACACATGAAGTTCCATCTGAACATGAGGAAAAACTCTTCTTTGAGGGTGACAGAGCACTGGAACAGGCTGCCCAGAGATAATGTGGAGTCTCCTTCCGTGGAGACATTCAAAACCCACCTGGATGTGACTGTGCAACCTGCTCCAGGTGAACCTGCTTTCCAATCTTGACCATTCTGTGATTCTGTGAATCCTGGTATAGCAAAGGTAACAACGAAGTGGAGAAAGCAGTCCTCAACAGAGTGTCCACTTAATCTTTGGAAAGAAGTGCAATAATCTCCTTGTTTTATAAGGGTAAGAATGAATGTTACAGTCCATTGCAATACAGTAATATTTGTTAGAGCAACTGCCATTACCAGACCTGGACAGTTTACACCTAAGACAGTGAGGAATTCCCTGCTCTGTTGTTGGTCATTTTTAATTAAAATTTTGAGTATCAGGGGTATAACGCTTTTGCCCAATATTAAAAAAACAGCTTGATGACCAAGTTCTTTGCTCAGCCCGACTTCTGAAAGGAAAACCAACACAAGAGTTAATGAATACAGAAATAAAGGCGAATTATATATTTAGGGAAGTGGGAAAAAAACCATCTTTTCAAATATTGCTTATTTCATCCTTTCTCAAGATTACAGCTTTTGTATTGAGCTTCATACACGTGATTAAGAGTCAGTAACAGACACATGAGATAAGCATACTTAAGGACTGGTTAATGACCGGATGTTTAAAGCAGTTGTCCTGTGAAAATATTTTGATTGCCTGTGAGTATTTTTAGCAGCCTGTAGGACTCAATGACATTACAGGTCTCCATATTGCTGTCACAAAAGTGAAAGCAAAACCACTAAAATGTACAGGTTATTATGGCCTATTTCTGTTACTCCTTCCTCCCTTCTCTCACTGCCTTCTCCTTCCTTCCTTCTCTACCTCTCTCCTCCCGTTTCCCTCTCACCCTTCACTCCCTTAATTCTTTCTTTCTCCCTTCCTGTTCCTTCTTCCCTCCTTCAAGAACTTCAAAGTTAGTTAAATCTGAGATTCAGAAGAAAATCTGGTTTGGGATACTGAATGTGACCTTAAAATGAGTTCCCACATATTTTATGCAAACTTTAATACACATCACATTTTACTGCACATTTTATGACCAAATTGTTGTAATATTCACGATAAAGCTTTTGCTTCCTGCTACAGATGCTATTTACTTCACTGCCACTAATTTCAAACCCTATAGGTGTACTTAATTCCATTTAAGGAGTTCAAATCAGGCAGTAATATGGTTACGGTAAACCAGAAAAATAGAGAGTCCAGGCTGTTTATAATTACTGGTCACAGGTCAGTGATGGGTCAGTATGAAGGAAAGCCAACAATTCTCCTGTATAAATAGAAGAGGATGGATAATGAGAAGTTTACCTAGGGTTCAACTCTGACAAATTCTCTGTTCATCTTACATATGTCCTACAATTTTTTCCAGTTCAGCTACATGACATAATAAAATGCATTTATAAATAAAAATATCATGCCTGGACGAATACCTGTAGTAACATTTATGTTGCTAAAAAAAAAAGGAACAGCAATGACATAAGATTAATATTCTGCAATATGTATTACAGACATAAGGTATGTCTGCATATGGCACATAATTACATCTGAACAGCAGGTAAACAACCCAGCCAGATGATTTTAACTATTTATTTTTTTAAACATGGTGCCACTTGAGCAGGAACCTTCCCTGATACTTGGGAGAAGCAGATTATACCACCTGCTTATAGAGCAGCTACAGTTAATGTGCAACATGTTGCTAATGACTGTGCGCTGGCAGGCTGCATTTCAATTTCACCTATTTTAAAGACAGGTTGTGAAACTAATTAATTAATTATTGTCTGCAAATCATGTTGAGATTGTCAGGTGAAATCCATTATCCTGGCATGCTAGATTATTTATTACAGATTAGACGAAAAAGGAAAAAATAATTGCAGACTAGTCTGAAAGCATCAGCAGAATGTCCTAAAGATAAGAAAAGATTAGTCTACTTCATAAGTAATTATGTGCAGCTTTTCAGGAAGAAAACAAATTTAAATTTTTATGCACATTACCATATGGAGCAATACATCTGAAATAGTAAGGAAGCAATTAAAAATACCCTGCTCAAACCTCCTGTGAAGCAAACTGAAATGAAGCAGATAAGTAACTTTACAATTCTTGTAGACCCCAGTGGAGTGAATACTGAATTGGAACTAAACAAGGTATTAAACAAAATTTAATTCCTGGATCAAGTGCAGCGCTTAAAAAAAATAAAAAGAGAGGAATTACAAGTAAAACTATTACTAGTTGGAAGAGCTATGATTTCAGTAGCAATACTATGCTCTAAAATATTGTATTTATAGAAAATTATTTCAATTTTGAAACACTCTAAAAGCTTTTTAAGAGAAACCTGACAGTTTTTATTCAAAAGTGAATCTTCCCACAGATAGTGAGGCATTTGAGGGAGAAGCAAGTCAATGGATAAGGAAGGAAATTAATAGAAACAAGTTTAAAAATTTAAAAGAAATGTTTCTTTCCTATTTATTTCTGTCAGTTGTTTGCTAAACTGGTCTTGTAGTCTCTATGTGAGCTGAATTTTGAATAACCATCTCTGTCAGACAACAACCATGTATATACAGCTTAAGAATGATCTTGGTGACACTATTTTTTTGTACATGCAGTTAACATCAGCTTTCACTGATCTGCATACAGCTCCTCAGCAAGGCCCCAGGAAAAGTATTAATCATTTACAATTTGATACTGCAATTATGCAAAATCACAGGAAAGATTATTTGGTCTTTGTGATAAAGTCAGATGAAGTAATCATTATGCTCCATCTTCAATATCTGCTAGTCTTTCCTTTTGAATTTAAAAGTTTATTTTTGATGTTTAAAAGTTTATTCAGTGTATTCACATTTTCTTAAATCAGTCCTATGCCACTTCCAGGATGCATCTGGGGAGGAGCAGACCCATGGCTGGGCTGCAGGACAGAGTTCTGTGATCCAGATTCCATTGCCACAGGCACTGTCATCCTACCGTCATGGTCTCCTCTTCTCATTTTTCTCATCTTCACAAGGATAATGTGAAGCACTCATTCATAAATGAATAAAATGAACAGTTATTCAAATAACTGAGTTACCAGCGTGCAAGTAACTGAACCCTTTATACTCAACTGAGCTAGTGACCAACATGGCAAGTTAGTAGGGTTTTATTAATGGGTAGAAAAGAAACATGTTATCACGTCTTCCATTGTACAACTTCATGTATGTGAGATCACTTCTCTTTATAGAAAATATTCCTCCTGACATGCCCTACATGCTGCTGGTTCACACCCACTCCACCCCCATTTGGGTAATGATAATCAGAGATCTAATCATGAAGCATGCTGAACACTTGCAAGAAACGCAAAGCTCCCACTGGGGCAAGGGGATTTCTTATAAAACATCACAGCAGGCACCTGGATTTAAAAATAGAGGAAATAGAAAATCAGTCTTGGGGCACCTACTGCAACTCTTCAGTAGCTTTCTTTGAGAGATTCACTGGCTATTAGTGCCAGTGAGACCCTTGCAGCCACAGAACGTTCCTGTGCTGAATAGATGTATACCTCAGGAGTATACATGCTAGCAAATGTGAGGAGTAGAGGGGAAAATTCCCTTGTTTTGCCCTTGAAAACAGAACCTGTCTAATCATAAAGAACAAAGGCAGAAACACCACTGACCAAAACATCCACAGACTTACATTAAGCCACATTCTGTTGGAAAAATTTCCTCTTGAAAAATGTGCAATGCATGCTAATAGCTTAATATGCTAGATGAGTTGTTTGAAATAAGGATGGAGATGAGAACCTCCAATATCTCTGTGGAGCGGTGAACATTTTATTCCAAGAACACTCTGTAAAATAACTGCTTTTTGTGCAAACTAGTGCCTTTCAAATAAACGTTTGTTCTTAGGAACAAACTTAGGAAGTACCTCTCTGATCTCAGGAAACATCTTCCTTTGAGTAAACTTCCCACTCCAAATTCATGGTAATAAGGCTCTCTGTACCTGACTGCTATGCATCCTGTGCATGTATGCGTACCTAGAAACCATGCTTTCTGTAGCACAGTGTGTACACATGCATGTAGAGGATTGCACACACATGCACACACGCTGACTGGAAAAGAAATATTCTAGTATTTGCCTCTTTCCTTTAGATAAAAAATTTCAGACCAGCACCATACTGACAAAAGTGTGGAAAAAACTGCATTATTTTCAGACGTAATAACAGGACAGCTTTTATCCTTTTTTCTTGCTCACTTAAAAATGTATGTATCTTTTGTTGTTCTTCAGTCTTTCCTTATAATTCTGAACCTGCTCTCAGGTGTGGTGCAGGCCACACGCACTAGAGAGAGCAGGTGCAGCTGACAGGAAGGAATCTTCCAGGGAGTTTACAATTTTTGGTCAACTGTGGCCAGTAGTTGGTAATTAAAAGATACTCCAGTTTCTTATCAATCATAAAAAATACAATATACATCATCTTAATTGACACAGGAACAATTTTTGCAATGAAACAGGAGCCAGGTATGCAACAGGTAAGCCTTTCATGACATTTATGTGGGTGACCAAGCATTTGCTGAAATGCAATCTAAATCAGAAACACTACTTCAAGTGAACAACAAAAAAGGTATTTTCTTGTTTCTCACAGCTGCATACAGGAATACTGTGAGAAAAAAGTAATAGCAGAACACAGTCAGATAATGGGGAAGTGAACAACTGCTTTGTATTTGGATATTACTGAAATGTTTCTGGTTATCTCATGGACAATAACAAGTACACAAAAGTTTGATACAAAATATAGTTTTAAACCACCAGAAGCACCTGAGAGGGTAGATTCCAGCTTGTCTTGCAACTGTATTCACTACCCTTAGTACGTGAGTACCCTTGACTATGTACATGTCTTCACAAA
Organism: Falco cherrug; assembly: GCF_023634085.1. Lineage (NCBI taxonomy): Eukaryota > Metazoa > Chordata > Aves > Falconiformes > Falconidae > Falco > Falco cherrug. Next base: position 18,512,474 of record NC_073702.1, read on the forward strand.
TCACTCTAGGCTGTTATCCATATTTCTAGATGAGGAGTCTGTTCTGAAGGAATTTATAAACAAGTCTTCCATATGCTAGACCAATGTTTTTAATCAAAAGACTTTCAGGTTCAGCAAAAATAAAAGGATACAAAGAATAACAATTTTTTTAAAGGATGGAAAAGGTCTTTGAATCAATACAAATGCATGACCTAGCAAAGTATGTGAATCTTTCCAAAAAAGCAATTTAGCTAGTTTTAGAAGATATTAATGTAGAAATATATTTTTAATAGACTAATGTTATTTATGGCCTTCCAAAGCATCCATGACATAACTAAAAAAATTAAAACTTACTGAAGTCTGCTACTTCTCTATTATGAAAGTCTTAGAAAAAATACTGAAAAAAATAAGCAGCTTTTACAATTCCTCTTAAATTACTTCCAATAACACTTATATACAGAAAGCTTTTCATATGTAAAGTGCAAACCATTTAATAAATGTGGGAATAACATTTTTATTATTATTATTATAATTATTGCATCTATTTTTATCTGGGAAACTGAAAATATATAGGGTGTATATGTGTGTGTGTGCACATGCAAGTCACACTGCTGGGTGTGCAGGGACATTGCAGTCACCCCATTGCTAATTATTTTTGTTACTGTCACATTAATGTGATGCTTTGGGAAGGCAAAAATGCCCTGCTCCTTAGGAATCTCCTCACTGCACTTGACTGTGCCATGCAAACAGATCCTCAGAGGCTAATGGCCTGTATTTACAAAGATGCTGTGCATCCCAGAGTCCCTCTGAAAGCAACCCCTGCAGCTACACAGCAGCTCAAGCCTCACCTCGCCCTCCAGTCCTGCATTTAAAATTCTCTGCACCTTCTCTTTTGGCTGACTGTCATGTTGAGTGATGAGATACACAAACAGAAAGCTCAGGCAGTCTTGGTCTCAGCTTCAAAACGGGTTTCTTCAAGCAAATTCCATCATTCAGAGAAAAGTATACAAAAAACCAATCTGATCTCCTGAGCAATTATGAATTAGTTACCCAGAAGTGCTGACTGTAGGACTAGCACCCAAGCCTTTTAAGGTCAGATTTATTATTAGTATCAGCTCTTTGAAGATGCAACACTGTCAGCCTCGTGCTCTGCAGGGAGTCAGATTTCATTATCATAGTGGTCCCTTCTGGTATCAAAATCTGTGAATCTCTCAGTTTTATCAAACCTCTACTGATTTTGTAGTCTGGAAATGGCTGCAAAGATGAATAGGGAGGGCCCTGAAAACTGGTAACAAATTACAAGTTTTTGAAGGATACAAACATTGATCACAGGTTCCCGTCTACCCAGCTCTTTTTCAAAACAACTTCCAATAAAATCAGACAGAAAATAATCTCTGAAAAGGAAAGCAATGACAGGGCCCATGGAGAGGACACGTGAACACAGCATATAAACGAGCAGCAGCGTATAATCAAGAAATAAAGAAGACAGTTTGATACAAAAATTCATATTCATTAACATATCAGAATCACTACTAGTCTTGGCGGGGTAGCGTGGGGGAGATCATGTCTCTGAACGAGCTCAACACTAAAGCCTTGCTGCCAGCATTTGAGGGGAATAAACCTGGAGCACTGGAAGCCTCACTGGATGCAATGCAGAAGACTCATTCCCTCCAAAATCCTGGGCACAAAGCACCAAAAAGCATGCCTGAAAACGACCAAGCAAGCAAAAGCTGCAGGTGAATGACTCTCTGAAACACTAAGGAATACCTGCCAACTGGAAAACAAATGAAACATTTAATTTGAGATTTTCTTGGGTTTGTGGTTTTGAGCAAATTTGAGAAAGGAAGGAAAAAGAAGGTATAGTTTATATACATTAAAATCCTTCCCAGACAACCTGCTGACCTTCAAGAGCCAATCATGACTTTGAAATAAATTAAAATGTCCTAAGTGAAATGCCATTCTCAATTTTCATAATGTGTTAACTTAGTTAAATATGTTAATATTTACCATGAAAGATTTTTCACATACATCATATTCATAGGTGTTCTGCATTTCAGCCTGTGTGGTGCAATATTTACTGTGGCAGCTGCTGACAGCAAGCTTTTCAATGAAGTTCCAGAGTGCATGTGTGCATATTTATTGCATATTTATTTATATAAATATTATGTAACCTGCTTATACAGATCATTTGATAATTATTTAATGTCATTTTTTTCTTTGTTTATAGGTAAAGTGATTTCCCCTACTGGGTGTATGGATTCACCAAGGAGGATGCTTTACATTTTACTGTTTTGGGCTAAAATCCCAGCCAGGCCACACATAAGCAATTTAAAAGCAAAACCAGAACAGATCAATGCTTTTACTTACAAGCATTACTGTAATTGCTAAGACCTTTCTTAATAGCTGTTAAAAAACAGATATACCATGATGTGAAAATATAATTCACTATATGTTTACAGTAACTTGGCACTATATATAGGATTTAGAGTCAATGGAAGACAGTAATTTAAAAAAAAAAGTACTGTATTGTTTTTGTGTGTTACAATGCTTCCCATAATTCTGAAATTCTCTTCACTAGAGAAATAACTTAAAGCCTGGTCAAAGCAGTTTCTTGCACAATTTCCAAATTTCCAAACAGAAGAATACTTAGTGCAATTACCAGTAACATCTCCACTGTTAGGACGGCAATGCCCTTGACAGGCATTGACAAGGCTTTTGTACTTCTGTGCATTATCACGCATTTTTTTTCCTAAACTTTGTGACACATGTTCAGCCAAGACTGATCAAAGAATCTGCCCAAATTTGGTTTTACTGGGCAAGGAAAACCTGTGCTTAAACCTACGTCTATTTCTTTTTCCATGCATTATAGCATGGATCCCCATACAAACTCTATGAAAACAAGCAGCTTTGACCAAGTTCCATTTGGTTTTTTTAAAACTAGTACCTCTATGTGAACATCAGGGTGAACTGAAATGCAGCCAATAATGTTGTCCTTCCTTCTTTAAATCAAGACAGAGAGATATCTATATTTGGAATTAAAATACCAGAACTTTTTGTTACTCACTCAGTACAGTATTTCCACAACAGATAATGCTATATAACTGTGCTGCCGGAATACCGCAGTCAAGGTACTTCGCTGGAAATCCCCCAATATCTTTAAACACCTAGCTTTTTGTGTTCTTTTTAAAGTAATTAAATTCTATGGAAAAAAGTCTCTCAAAGATCATCTTCTAATGCCGATTTCAGATACACTACTCAGCTTTGTAACTTCAATGCCTGCTCTTACAATACTATTATTTGTTTTAGAAATTAAATATTTTCCCTTTTCTAAATATCTGTATTTCTGTTACATGTAGTCTAATACCTTGAAAATGGACAGCTAGGTTATGAACAGAGTAACACATTAAACTGAAATGCTTTCTTCTTCCACTTCATAGCTCAAGAAGGACTATGTTGTATAATTAAATGCAGCGAGTCACCTCCTCAGATAGTATAAGCAATGTCACTCCATAGGATTTAGCAGATTATGAAATTCTGATCCCCAGGATTTTTTGAAACACTGCTAACAAAGTTCAAATTAAGCATGTCTATCTGTGTACACACAATCTTGTATCAGCAGTGTCATAACTGTCCATGAAACTATTTCTCAAGGTGTTTTTTTATTTTTTTAAATTTAAGAATATGCAGCATTTAAAAAACAAAATACATAAACTATTTTGGACAGTACTACCATAATAACTAAATTCCAGATGTTCACTTCTTACTGTATTTTCTTCCTTTTTGTTTGCTTGCATGCCAGCATGCATGAAAAAGTGCACGTGTGCTTCTAATATGTATTTTGCAACCATTTCAAAAGCCTTAGAGTACAAATTGAGAAACTTCTCTATGGAATTTTCCCTGCCTGTATATGAGCTCAGTAGAGCACGTGTAATGTAGCAGAATATAATGAAGCCTCTATCCCCAGTACAAACTCTTAAGGTCTGCTAGGAGAGGACTCAGTTACTTTGGTTGAGGCCAGTTATACAAAGTTAGAGAAAAAAAATGTTCTTTGATAAGACATTCTATATTGGCAAAAACTATTCTTGTTCTTTATGCATCAACATGATAAATTAGTCTGGCTCTTGAATTTCTTTTTAAGGGACCAGCCTGCCTTCTATAACATTCATATGTGCATCCCTTCCTTTGGGTTAGACTTCTGTGGGACCTGGGCCTGCGCATGCATGATGGGATCAGTAAAGGAGAACTGAGTAGTGGAATAGCATCTGCAGAAGGGAAAGCCTTCCACTGGTTTCAATGCCTTGCTTGGGTTTCAGATATTCAGTTACTCAACACAGGTTTTATTTAGAATAAAAAAAAATTACTGTTGCATTCTGCTTGGACATATATTACTCTTGTTTTAGTTGTTCACAGTGGATGCAACCAACTGAAGATACATGCTCATTTTGTACTACAAGTGTTCTGTGGTGTGACTTAAGAGAGAAAGAAATCAGATTCTTAATGATACATGGTCATATCCCTAGGCATCAACCCTGCAAACACATATGCATGTTAAGTTAATGGAGCCTCTCGTGTACACAAATTAAAAGTATTTAAATCCTCTCAGGATTAGGGATCTAATTTTGTTTGAAGAAGAACAAGCGTATTCTTTGAGCAGGTATTATATTTTTCCCTCTCTGCCCTTTACTAAATACCTAAAAAATTCTTCTCAAGTTTTGTTGGATGTATTGTTAGACAAAATGAGATGAGAATCAATTGTGTATACAAGTCATTTTTGTAATTAAATAGCCTATTGTAATTTCTGATACACAAATGTTCTATCTCTAAACTGCATCCTTGCTGCCAAAAACTTCAGTTTATTGCAAAATAAAACAAAGGGTAAATATGAAAGTCCTATTCAGATAATATATCTCCCCTAATATTTAATCTATTAAACCAGGGGTCCTCAAACTACAGCCCGCAGGCCAGATACAGCCCCCAGGGACCTCAATCCAGCCCCCGGTATTTACAGACCCCCCCGCCGGGGGTTGGGAGGGGAAACCAAGCAGCCGCAGATGACTGCCTGCCACTTCATCCGCGTGCCAGCCCCCTGGTTAAAAAGTTTGAGGACCCCTGTATTAGACCTACAGTTGATAATAAATACCAGAAACCTGCCAATAAAACTGAGTGATTTGACTAGCAATTCAAAAGCATTGCTGTATTTCTAATATCATGACAGTGTTTTACTACTTCTTACTGGGAGACACAGAACAGGGAAAAGACTCAAATCCTCTGTACAAGCACTTGCTTCAGGTGTGCTGACTGGCATCCTCCAGGGCACCCAGGTTTCTTTATTGACCTAAGAGGGAGCTCGCATTCCCAGATGTCACACCTGGAACTTCATTCAGGGAAGATGCCAAAAGTACCTAGAGCAGGCATAAATGCTCACCTCTGGCTCAGGTGCACAATGAAAGAAGGGAGGGCTGTCCCAGGGGAAGAGCTGGAGTTGGGGGTGAAGTGGGGGGAAGGAAAGAAGATCTACCACTGAAATGTATAGGTTTCTAACCGTATGATTAGTATGGTTACTTCAGGGTGTGACAGCAGAATATGCCTGCAGAGGTGACTGCATATTACAGACATCATGCACAACTTTCGTGCCTTACTTCCATCCATCTGATACCGGTTCTCATGGAGTTACTTTTGATTGACACACGATAGCACAGAGCAGAGCCCAGACAAATCAAACATTGGTCCATCTGCATTTGCCTTAAACTGTTCCCTCCACATAACACTGTAAGACTTAGAGTAATCCAAAGCTGCCAGCATCCTCATCCTGGGTGCAGACTCCAGAGTGTTATGGTCCCTCAGGAGGTCTAAGCAGCATTTAGTTGCTGCACTGGTTCTAACAGGAAGCCTTCCAGCAACTGAAAGGACTAGTGAAGACCCCTGCTTCTCTGACATGCCTCCTTCCCAATTCCCAAGAACAGCATGTCTTTTTCTTCCTTTTCTTCCTCCAGAAAGCACTTGGAGCCCTGGCTTTGCAAGGCTCTGATGTTTACACAGAAGAGCTTCCTGGCCTCTCAATTGCTTCCTGCAAAGACACCGTTTAACTTCTCTGAACTTCAAGTCAAAGTACTGAGCCTTGGGACAGAAATCCTGATCACAGCACTTCAGATCTGGACTGCACTTCCATCATTAAATTTAACTTATGCATAAGAAATCAAATCATCTGACTAATCAGATTTCTGGCACAAGTGGCTTACTGTCATACAATATGCCCAGAATTCCTGAACAAAATAGATGATGATATTACTGCAATCATATAGTGCATCATAAAATCTATCATAAAATATGATATTACTTGTGATCATATACATAAATGTTATACATATATGTTAAAACATAAAATAAGGTTATAGCAAACAAATAAATAGAAGAATCAGTCATAATTCCCAGTTTCATCTCTATGCTTAGTTTTCTCATTTTAAAAGTACCTCCTCTGGGCAAAATAATACAGTTTTTGTTAAACTTTAAAGCAGCTTTTACAATTACATACTACTGTAAAAGCTGGATCTGTTGATGGTTGATATTTTTAGGCCAATCTTCATCAAACACAGGTTATCAAACAGATACTGTGCAGCCACATATACCTGCCTATTATTTAAAAGAAAACCACACCCCTGACAGTGACTTTTCAGGCAATTATTGCGTGCCTGTGCATTAGGCAGTGCCAAGAAATCATTAGAACAGCAAATAGCTTCAGATATTATTGTGCTCTGTCACGCTGGACAGAAACCTGCTTGCTTTGACAGGCGGTATTCCCCTGGCATTTGAGGGAAATCAGATTTGTGGGCTGACACTATAACTTCTGTTTGCTGCCTCGGATGTCTCTGATCAGGAGGTACAGCTCTCTACAGGTACAGAAGTGAATTCTGCACAGCTTAAAAAAGGCTGTCCCTTGGTGGACATTTCTTGGGAACGGTCCCACAGAAAATCAGCAGGCACTTGCTCTTCTTCTGGGCTAGTGATTTCATCTCATCCTCATTATTATTTCTGGCTCATTGAGCATCAAAAACCTGGCAGGAGAACACTAACTACAATACCTTCTGTGGGCTCATGCCACTCAGAATCACCTGAATTAGGAGGTGGTGTCTAGTGCTTTACCTAGTGCTTGAGCCATAAAGGCCGTTTATTGAGCTGAAGTGTAGCCTGCTTGGCAAAGAGTGCTTGCAGCTCCAGGAAACAGCATGAAAATAAGGCTGAGATGTTTTATCTGCCCTTTGAACTGGAGGCACACCCACCTGGCTACCTGAACACACAACCCTGTGCTACTGTTTGAGCCCAACTGCTAAGTGGATGAAGCAGATATCAAAGTTTTCTTTTCATCTCTAAGAGATATGGTGCATAAGTTCTCATATTTTCCTATCGCACAGCTTCATCTCTTACAGCAGGATCGCTGACAGAAGTGAGAAGGCCTGAGGAAATCTGGTGCTGCAGTTAGCAACCCCCCCTGGATAAAAGATGCACCGCAGACATTTTCTGAAGGCAGCTTCATGCCCACACACCTTGCTGGGGAGAGCAAGGGTCACCATAGACTCTGTTTTTGAGGAATCTGTTCTGGTTCCCTCATGTCTTACATCTTCTGGGCAGTCAGTGCAAGCACTCCAGACCAAGAGACAGAACTGGTTAAAATAATCTGCTCTTAACTAAGGTATGAGAACACCTTGTGTATGTCTCAAAGACACACCCTCTTTATCTGAAGATAAGAAAGGACTTATGCTTTTACAAATATTTTTGAAAAGTAAGCACTACAAAGCTACAGTTATATACCAATGCAAACTTTTTTTGAGAAGCACTGATGTTCCCCAGAAATTAGTTTTTATAACTATAACACTAAATGCATGCCTATAATTTTTTTACCAATTAAACCCACAAAGTCAGGAAAAAAAACCTTGTTATCTGGTCCCTAGCTGCTCTGAGTACTATCTGCTAATGTATAATACTCTCAGGCTGCTGGTTTATAACTGTATCTCTTTGCGAATTGTGATATAATTTGATGCCTTTGTGGCTTAGTATTCTCATCTATAAAACTGAACACACTACGGTCGTTTTCTTTGATGGCTAAGGATGAAGGAAATCAATAAATTCTGAATCTACTGTTTATACTGCGGTAGCGGTATGTCTGTACTGGCTGGCACCAATCAGGAAAACTAAGACACCGGTTAACTATATGATATACAGACACACAGCAAAACATTATGATGCTCACCATTTCAGAAAACAAACACAGAGGATATGGGAAAAGATGACAAACAAAGGCAAGGGAAGCAAAGATGGTAGTTTGGTTGCTTCCACTTCTATATTTACAATGTAAAAAGCACTACTGTAAATTCAACTGACTTACTGATCACTGGACTGTATACTGCAAAATTATTAACTTTGTTGATCAAGCAAGCCATAGCCAGATCTTGCAACTGTTTTTTTGAACAGCTCTGTTGAGGTGGGTCATTGTATGGGTGTCTGCAGATCCTACTATAGAGTAGCAATTTCAATGTCTGTTACACCCTGTTCCTGTTGCAATGTCCATTGCTTCTTTCCTCCCAAAGGACAATTATGGTAGGATTTTAAAGACTAAAAGCTCTCTGAGGTCTCAGGTATGCTGACAAAAAGCAGCATTTTTGAAAATGTGGAATTTAACTTTTATTGTACAAATAGCACCTCTCTATTAGAAAATTGTTGCAGACGTACTTTATCAACAAGGTAAAAGGAAAGGCACGGTTGCACTGGTATCAATGGCAAGGTCTGCACTTCTTTTAGAAGTAAATACTAAAATGTACTTTGACTTCTTTTACCACCTGCACTAGAATACTTGCAGTACTCCTTGGGAAAAATAACACAGCATTAAGCAAATTGTTCTGAAATAATTACAAGTGAAGTAGATACGTGTACTCTGACCTGATATATGAGGAAACTTAATACACATAACTTGGTGGCCTTCAATTCAGTCCCTCCAAAGAGCAGCATGGGAATTTCTGAACCTGCAGCTCTCCTTGGATTTTTGTTTTGATCCATGTCAGCAGTTTTCCACTTTCCATGTACCTTCTATCATACCGTATTACACAAATACTGCTGAGGTATTGCAGGCATCTGTATACCGAGATATTCTCATTTAAAATTCTACCATCACAGATAGTATAATATTTTAGTTTCCAAATTCTGATACATAACAAACAAATCTAAAGCTTAAAATCACCCAAAATGTGTCCCCCAACCCTCAAAACATCATTGGCTATGTTGGAAAGCTAGGAGAGATCAGAAGCTATGCTCAAACTGCAAGAGATGAGAAAAGGCCTATGGCAACACGAATGTGAAGTGGTTAAGCCTATAATTCTTCAAGGTGATTGATCCCTGACTGAAAAAAAATAGAAAAACCCAGCTCTCTTGAGGATAGGAATTCAGAAGAACAAAAATAGCACTTCAACATTTCAGGGTTTTTTGACAAGCAAGACAAGGAGAGGGATGAAACCCAACTACACTGGACAGGGCACTGAAAGAAGCATTCTGCCTCGGCAAAATTATTTTACATCAATTGTTTTGTATTTATATCATATTTTGACCCATAATTGCTTCAGTATATTGTAGTACAAAGTTATTGTTGAATATGAAAAAGAACATTTTAACCTACTGAATGTGAAAAAAGCATAAATTACTATTTAATAGCACTTTTGTTTTGACTGACAAAGATCTATGTCAACAAAAGAAAAGATTTTAATGAAAAAATATTGGTACAAAGCATATGTGTATGCTTACTTCTTACATATATGTGAATGAGATAGACGTTAATAAAAAATACAGCTGCCTGTGAGATCTGGCCTTTAATTTTTCCTACTTAATTTTTAAATCCATCACAGAGGTGTGGTATTTTGATAACACGATACCCATTGATGGTGGTCCTCTCTGTCTGCATTATAAGTGCACTGCTGTGTCTGCTCTGGGACTACCCTTACATGTAGGGAGTGGGAGGGCAGAGGGAGAAGGGGACAGGCAAGTAAAATTGTGTAAAGAACCCAATAGCAAATCCAAGCAGAAAAAATACCTGAAATAATTACTTGTTGTGAGCAGATGGCAAAAAGACCTGTCCTCTTCCAATGCATGGCACATGCCCTGGGTGATTAGAAAAGCTGGGACATGACCTCACTCTCTCTAATAAATCTATCAAAAGCTAAAAATCACATTTCACCTCAAAAACATATGCATGGCTGCCATGCTGGTTTTCAGCTAACAGGAAGTCATTTAACAGAAGGTGAGTGGAAATGACTGATGAATGCAGCACCCTTCAGCATAGCAGCTGAACCAAAAACACCTGCTGAAAACCTTGGGGGGTAGAATATTTTGGCAGGGAAAATGTTGCCTATATGTCTTCAGCTGGGAACTGAGTCTTTCTGTTTCACTCTAAGCTTGAAAAAGATATCCACTGTTTATCACTCTACAGATAATATAGAAAACTTTTGAGTGGGATGATTATTGCACTGATCTATTCTTTCTCCCTGAATTCAGCAGACTGTTCTAGCTTTTACAAACAAAAAAATGCAGCCCCTTTCTCTCATCTGCTTGGACTGCTGCAATTAATGAGCTAAGACAAGCATTGCCACAAGCAGGATTCATTACCATTATTCCAGTCTGTATTCAAATCATATTTAAAACAGTTGGCAAAGAGCATTGTTGAGAGAGTAAAAAAAGATTGCTCAACACACCCATATTCTACAAGTTTCTTTCTGTACAGAAACATCACTCTTCAAATAGGCATGTAAAGAATTTGATCTTCCTTCACACTAGACTGCAGCCAGAGCCAGTTTTATTATTATTATTATTATTATTATTATTATTATTGTATTATACACACAACCAAAGGAGATCAATAGTGAATAATCATTTTTTCTGTAATACATAACCTCTCACTCTTGCCTGAAGGAAAAAAAAAAAAAAAAGAAAAAAAAAAAGAAAAAAGATCAATCCAAACTACAAGAAAATGTTTTCATTTTCACACGACTGTAAAATGAGTCAATGTTTGTTTTTGTTTATTTGACTGGGTCCACTGCTCTGGAAGACAACAGAGGCATCAGATTTTGTACATAACTCCCTCACAAGAACTCAAAGAAAGTCCTTTTTGAATTACTAAGGGCCTACCTACAGTAGGTCCAGCAAGACTTAATAACAAGTTACACTCATTTACAGTGCAACTTAATTCTTTCCCAAGGGTCCAAGTTTTGCAACCCTTTCTCACATTACAAAGCTCAGTCATGAGTAATTCAGCAAAAGCAACTGCCCTTTTTGAGTTTCTGAAATGATACACTAATCATCTAAATTTTTATTTAAGCTTCTAAACAATTAACTTTTTTAAAAGTCTTACAACTATCACTGATTTTATGAACCCAGGCTTAAGACTACTAGTCTATTTGAATAAAATAAAATCAGGGAAAAGTACTGCATATTTACTGAATAGCGTGCAACTTCATACATTCCATCAGGAATCCCAAAAGTATGTCAGGGAATTCTTTCAGTTTTCTGGCTTGTGCTAGAAACCAGCAAACCTTGGGTTGTCTAAACAACATGGTTCTTTAAAAAACAGGTTTGAGTTCTCTCCAGGAAGAGCTGATCCTTATTTGGGTATCAATCTAAAAGACTCAGAGCTATGCATTCTCTCTAAAACTGTGTAGGAATGCCTCAGTGGTGGAGAGAGGAATCTAGTTAATGAAGGAAGAGAAAAACACATTGCCAGAAGGACCCTTTGGTGCTTTGTCCTGTCCTTTCCCTGTTGTCTCACCATGCCTGAAAAGATAGTACAAGCTGTTTCTTGCACACATGTGCAAGTCTCATAACTGAGAGTTTTGAGGCAACTCTTATGAAAAGTCATACAGGGAGAGGACACTTCATTACCAAAGTCTCTGTGTTGCTTTATAGTAAGAGAAGGAAGTCTCACGTTAACATGACACAGATGAGTAATCATCTTGATACCATTTCCCAGATGAATAATCTCAGCAAAAACTGCTAAACATTATCAGTTGCAGTTCAGACAACCCAGCCAGGATGAGTCAGGCTGTAGGAGCACCTCAAGCTTCAGAGAAGCCGGAAACTACCAATGATTAAAGGTAGAAACCTCCAAAACACACAAGAAATAAGGCTACTGGCTTATTTGCAAAAGTCTGTCCATCATTAAGGTCAGACAGACCTTGCAGTGCTTTTTCCCCACGTGGTTATATCAGCATCTGAAAAAGACGCGTGTCTCCCCAGTTGACACCATCATGCCAAACAGACAGGTTATGCTGACAGAGGAGGGTGGTTGCCAAGCTGTATCATTTGGAGATGAGGTCTAGTTACACCAACAGAAAACCCATTTTGTTGACATGTTAGGTTTGACCTAAGGCACTCCGCTAACGTCACACCTATGCCACTGAAGTCCTGTTGTATAGACTGCAGCGTAATGCCATCCTATGTACAATATGGTTCCCCTGCTGTAATATAAGTTCAGAAACATATATCACAAGCATGGATTCATCTCTTTAAAATGATTAGCTCGTTTTTCTAGTATTTAACAATATTGATCCTTTTCTGTAAGAAAAGCTCCATTATTACATTGCCTGTACCTACCATAAAGGTGATGTGTGCATAATTTTTACGCAGATTATGCATTTAAGAAACATTTAAGTGACAAGATTTTCTTATTACACTTTTTCATAGTCACTGGTTTTAGTCTAGTGTAGCATAGCCTTACAAATTATTTTCTTCTTTAGTCAGGAAAATCACTGTCAGCAAGCAAGTTGCTTAATGTTGTTTACAACAGGTTTTCTTAAGGTCAAAATTAACATATGTAATAATCATTTCAAGGAGTGACACTGTGATGCATCAAGCATGAAAGAGGTCAAGAGTAAGTCCACTAATAATGTCATCTAACCCTTATATATCTCCAAGTATTCAAAAGAATCTAGGTTTTAAGTGGCTGTCTCCTTCATGAATTTTTGGGCTAGAATATACATATAAATATATATCGAACGGGTTCCTTCATGGTGTGAATCAGTGCAGAAACATTCTCTGCCTTGCCCTTGTAGGAGCTGGTTTCCTACTGCTCTGAGTGTTCAGGTAGCCCAGGGAAATCAGTGCCTGAACTCAGGCACTTGGGTTTGGTGCTTAAAGCTAGGTGGTATGAATACACCCGCCTCCAACAGTCTGTATATTTTCCCAGAGAAGTTTGCTGTAATTCCCACAGATTTTGCTCAGAGCTGTAATGGTTTAATGTGATTTGCTGAAGAACTTCTTTATTCTTTACAGGTTTCTGTTTTTCATGTGTAGCCTTTTCTTACTTTGAATATTCTCATAAGGCTACAATTTCCACTACTACATAACAAAGAAACCTGCTTAATATAATTGTATTTTTATAAGTGGCTTAGCAGACGTAGATTAGACTGTTTACAAAGTGTTTGCCTGCTGTATGTTTTAAAAACCTTACTTTACCTTATTTAGAAATCCTTCAAACTTTTCTATGCATCTGCAGACAGAAGAGGCTGAACAACACTGTGTCTTCTAGATTTAATTGCTGCTTCCTGAAGTGACCAACCCATATCACTGTATCAAAAGTGCTACAGTTGTTGCTGTTGAGGTTGTGCTGATCAACTAAACAAACCTTTCAGCTGTCAGATTTGACAATGACACATACGTAACATCCTCTTTATAAAGTGGAAACACCACAAGCACATCAGAGAGCCAATATACTATGCACTCAACCTTTTCCCAAAGGAGGCTAAGAATCATACCTAATTTTGCTCCATAGCGGTATTCAAAGGCTTAAAATGGCATTTTACAAGGTAGCACCACCAGCTGAGAGAGCCACTGGAAAGGGACTGGATCACTTGCAACCAGCCAGCTAGGCACAAAAAGCATGGCAACTAATGGAAAACAGACTTTCTTTACAGCATTTCAAGACCCTGTAGGAAAATTGAATTAGTTTTCACAATAAAGTTATCTATGCTTTTGTGGCTTCCCTTAGAGTGGATACATTGGCAGCTCAGGAGGTGCTGTTGAAAAAGATCACAGCATATCTTGGGCTAGTCACAGTCAAGACTCACTATAAACAAAAGCAAAAAACACCAAATTTTGTTCTGAAAGGCACAGCAAGGAAAAGAAGTAATTAATTCTCCTCTTCTTTGAGTGTACAGTCATTCTAGACTGTAAACTGCAGGATAAAAGGCCTAGTGATAACTCTATTATGGAAACAAATTATATGCTTTATCTAAATAGAGGAGAGACATTGTAAAAAGACATTGTCCTTCCCTTCCCTGCCCTTTCCAGTCCATTTCTATTGCGCATGTTTACATGCACGTTTCAGCCACTGAAGTGTTTATGGATGCGCTGGAGCTAGAGCCCTATCCTACCTATTTAAAGCCCATAAAGTCACACAGAACCCAATTTTTTTCACAGGGAAGACAGGAGAACATGATGTACTTGCTAGGAATACTTCTGAAATCTTGTCAAATCTGCTTAAAAAGATAATGTCGCCCAGGGTTGAACAGAGCTGTATGCTAATACATTTTATGGTGTTGGTTTTTTTTTTTTAATATTGGCACTGGAAAGCAAAAAGTGGTTTGTACACACAGCACCCTGTCACTGAGGTGTAAGCCAGGTGTGCCTTAGGAAACAAGATGCAAGTACCCTTAAGTGGAAACAAGTGCATTTGGAGAAGTGTCCCTATTTCTTATAATTAGTCATTAGTCTGAAATGAAGGTAAGGTACCCACGTAAAATCTGTTTCCTTGTTGCCAAAACCTTTTTTTTGTTTGGTTTTTTTTTGTTTCTTCTGAGCTCTCTTTAATACTTTCTGACTAATTTCTGCAAGGACAGTTGGCATGCAAAATCACAAAACCAGAGACTCTCAAAGTACATGAGTCAGGCATACACCAAGGTGTTATTTTCTTGTAACAGCAGGGTACTGTTCCAAACCAATGCATGTTCCCACTGACAGAAGAGAAACCTTAGGATATATCCTGAAGTTAGATAGAATTGTATCACTTGAGGTATACTCAGCTGAGGTCAAACAAAAGGTGTGCTGTTTATCTACAAATTCCCCATGGACTGGTCAGCATTACAGAAAAATGTTAATTATGCTTCATTAATCCCTCCAATTAATCCCTGACCCCTTGTAAATAAGGTTAGTAACATTGGTGCATGTGATACCAAGGGACTGATCTCAGTCTGGGAAAAGCTTTTCATTTCAACTGTTAGCAGCCAGATCATTTTTTACTGCCAGAAATAATAAAAAAATCTCTAGTAAAACAGCAACTAGATTATTATGGCCACATGGTTTTTTCAACAATATTTTTCATGTTTACCTTTCTTGCATCTCGTATCATCTTCCGAATGGTTTCCTTTATGGTGTAAGGCTGTGCTCGTGGTGGATGAAAAAGCAGATCAATATTCGTGCCACCAGAAATTCCAGGCATCAGGTAGGGCCAACCTAAGTCAAGATTTGGAGCTTCCACATCTGATTCAATGGGCCAGTAGGTTCCCGAGGAAGAGGTGTCATCAATGGCATGGTTAGAGGAATAAATTGTGTTTTGGGGAAGTTTCTGAACATTGTTCAAAATATAATCAATTTCCTCATCTGCTAGAAACTCTGAGCATCTCTCTTTGGAAAGAAATTCTTTGTAGGACTCTAAACCTCCTTCAATCAGAGCATCAATAGCTACTCGGTACCATTCTTTGTAATGAGGTTCAATATAGTTGTCTGATCTGCATTCATCATGTAAGGATGATAGCAAAGATGACGTTTCCATTTTCACAGATATTTTGTATAAAGTCTCTTAAATTTCCATTCATGAGCTGATGAAATGTATCTGTAAAGAGAGAAAAGTAAGAAAACAATCAGAATATTTGTAGAGATGCACATGCACACAGATATTATTCAAAATACTTCTCTGGTAATGTTGCTTTACGTTTTTCTAACACCTTCCAAGAATTTAAAAATGTTTTGAAAAGGCTCAGGGATTAATATTGCGAAATGAATATTAAAGAGGTAGATAAAGAGCTGCTTCTACACAAGGCAAAACTAAACACATAATTAAGTGATTTGATGAAGTTCTCATATTAAAAGCTACAGCAGAGCTCACAAAATAGTGAAGATCTGCACCAGTAACACCAATACATACCTGACACATATTCCAATATGCT
This sequence comes from Falco cherrug, assembly GCF_023634085.1. Taxonomy (NCBI): domain Eukaryota; kingdom Metazoa; phylum Chordata; class Aves; order Falconiformes; family Falconidae; genus Falco; species Falco cherrug. Next base: position 18,528,646 of record NC_073702.1, read on the forward strand.
ACTGTAGGTTGTGTTTCAAAACTCTCTTCATAACAACTGACAGAGTAGTGTTCAGAGAAACACTGCAGAAAGCAATTGTGTTTTCTACTTCTTGATTCATTACTCTTTCTCTGTAATGCATTTCTTTTCTCTGGCTTCTTTGAAACCACAGTCTTTCAGGTCCTTCTCCTTATCTATCTGTTCTCCCATGCTGATCTAATCCATTTGTTGCTCCCAAGCAGGACCAGCCTACCTCATTTCAGTGAGTTATGAGGAACTCCAGAAAGATTTATCCTCCCACATCTGGGATCAAACTCTGAATCAGCAATCTGATGTCTAGTTTCCACCCTACTCATTCCTTCTGCCAAAAGGAGCGGCTGCTTTAATCTTAGCTTTTTTTTTTTTTTTTTACCTCCAAAACATTAATAATAAGTTGTTTACTGCTGAAGATTTATAAATTCATTCTTACCATCTTTTTATTTCATTTAACAAGGGCTGAGAAGAATGGTTCCTGCTGTGACAATCTGGGATTTAAGACAGAGAGAGGACAAATGGCCAGCATTTCTTCCTTTATGTTAGTGCAACCCTACAGGACGCCAGCAACTCCACTGTTTGCCTAAAACCTAAACTGCAGTGAACGTCTGCACTGGGCAGGTAAGCCACACACAGAAAAAAAAAAAAAAAAAAAAAAAAAAAAAGTGGTGGGGGTGGGGGGATTGTCATGAGAGTGGCATGACCATGGCTATGTAAAATAGATGATACATGGTAGCACTGTTTCATGTGTTTCAGGCTAAGGCACGAAGCTTAAGAGAAAGACAGCGCAAGTAAGAATATCCAGCAAAGGCAGAATAGTTAACAAAATAGTTACAAAAAGCATATACAAAGTATAGCTTGAAAGTTTACACTTGGCTTCCCTACAAGCCTCATTAATAGCACACCGGTATAATAGCAAGGAATAGTCGTATAAAGTTCTAATTTCATATACTGGCATATAAATGCAACATAATTCTCTCTTCACATCAAGACCTTTCAAATATTTTTGCAAACAGTTCATCTGCTTTCCACTGTCTGTTAGGAACAGTTTAAATGTTCTTGAAAGGAAACATAAATTAGCTACATTAACCTAAAGGAATGAAACCCAAAATCTCTATACATCAATGATACTCCAAAATCCAACTAAATGTTCAATCAAACCAAGATTTCTGAGGAACTTGGGAACTCTGAGGTTAAAAAAAAAAACAAACAGGAAAGAAAAATCCAGATCTGAGGCTGGCATCAGCATGTCATATGAAATAATTCCATTTGAATCCTGTCTCTCAGCCAAGTAGCAGGGTAGATCTTCCCAGATAGGATTGCTTTCGAGCCTGGGGGAAAGGAGTGTTTCTGGCTGCTTCCAGAGTAGCTCTTTGTGGTGAACTGGAAAGCAACAAGCGAAAGGGATCCAACTGCTCTCCCCTGATCGAAAATTAAATGTATTCCCGTGACAGATATTCAGGGCTTCATTCTGCACTGCTCTCACAGGTAGAAATAAAATCTTATAAACCAGGAGGGATAGCATTACACTTTGCCCAGATGCAGATACAGCCTGTGGCATAAGGCGATGGAGAGCCGAGCATGCAGTAAAGACAAGACAGACCAATTCAAAGGTCAAACTCTTACAATGTTGTAAAATTAAAACATTCCCATCAGTGTCGCATGGAAGGAAATCATCTGGAAGAGATTCTCAAGACATTTTAGATGAAGAATGAAAAACTACTGAGAGTTCCAAATGCAGAGTCACTCAGCTGAGCTGTTCTGAAGAGTCTGAACACGCATACAGGCGACTTGACCGAGAATCTAACATTCCCCTCTTGTAGGGCCCTCCAGGACAAGTAACTAAACAGTGTGGTAAAACAGTCAGCCTTATTATGACATTTAAGACTAAATCTGATTTTACAAAGGCAAGTGAAAGATATCTCTGAATTTCTTACTACTTTGGAATGGATATACTTCTAAAATAGGTATTTTGCCACTGATTGCATATATGGTTGAGAAAGACCTAAGTGTTTATTTCAAAAGCTGCTACTTCTCACTCTTTCCTTTGAAAATAATATAAGGGAACAGAACTATACTTAATATGTAGTGTTGTGTAATATAAAATATTGAATGTTATGAACAAATAAAAGGCAAAAAATGATTGCATGTGTGTGCTGGCTCACATGCATTTTTGTTTGGTTTGGTTCTTTTGATTTGTTTTTTTGTAATAGTATAGTACATTGTTTGACTTTTCATTGAAAACAATGTCAATGCAATAACTCATGCTTAGACTTATGCTGAAAGCAGGGTATAAATATACTGTAATCTCAGAAAGGTGAGAGTTTTAGTGCAGTTTCTTACAAATAAGAATACTTATTTTACAGTGAACATCTTTGCTGTTGATCTTTGCTTTGCAAGTGCTGTTTATAAAAGAAGCTTAAAGCACTGCAGATTTATTTAAGAAAGTAAATGTAAAATCTGTCAGCATGGAAATAAATCACAGAACAGAGGAGACAAATGAAAAAAATTCTAATTCTGGTTTTTGGTATTATAAACATCAGCATGTGATACGTTCACAAGAAGAAACAAAAGAAAACACCCAAATTAAAACAATGGCTTCAGGTGTATTTGACTAAAGCTCTAGATGTCTTGACACGGGTACTTTCTGACTTAGAAGGTTAGAGCTGTTTTGTAGGAAATGCACCTATGAAACCGATATAAATTTGGATAGAGAAGCAGAGGTTTAGACAAAATTCTGAAACAAAATTTCAGGCGCCTTCTTTACCCGTGTATAATGATTTCTGCATAATCAGCTTGATTCATCAAAGATCCTCTTCAGGACAGCAATTCTATTAGCAAGGTTGCGCAGAATGAGGCCCATCTCTGCAGGCTTCCAGAGCTTTATCAGACTTCACGCACATGATCACAAATTTTACCAGCACCAGAAAAGCTGTTACTCATCCTCTAAGAAACAACCTTGGCTAAACCTGAATCTTTTGCTGAAGAACACAAATTCTGAATCCTGCAGTGATGTGATCATCTTGTCCTATTAACAACATGCTCAAACTTTTCCAGTGTCATTATCAGGAACCCAGCAGGAAGACCACTTTTTCTTTGAAAGAGAAGTAAATGTGCCTTTTCGCAGAAAGATACAGAGAGGTATCCCAGCTTCCACAAAAGCAGCTGATGACAAATGCCCACTGAAGAAAATGATGCAACATATTGCAGTGGTTCCAGAAGCACAGTCCTCCAGGCTAGAGCTAAAGAGAAGCAACTTCCCCGCCTTACTAATATTCTCAGGATTTGAAAAATTTCCTATTCAGCAGCTTCGGGGAGCAGCCTTAACCTCAGGCTCGTACAGCCGGTCCTTGGCAAAGCCCTGGCCATGGTGCTCTCCTGGGGATGTCCTTATCTCTTTTCCGACTGAAATGTGATTGCTTTGACGAGCCTCTGCATAAAGTTTCGACCTTGTCACCTGGGTTAAAGGAAATTTAAACCACGGGAAGTTCTTGTTGCAGGCCCCTCTCTCAGGTACGGTTTATGGGGCACCCACCTGAGCAACCCCGACCTGCAGCTGCACTGCGGGGCCTCGGCACCGCTCGGGGGCCGGTGTGACAGAATACACAGGCGTTTCTCGACAGCTGCTTTTCACCAACCTTTGTATTAGGGAATTGTATCAAGAATAAATAATAATTACCTACATTAATCTGTGACAGGCAATTACTTCATTATTAACGAAATTACAGTATTTTCCGTGGATGCAAAGGGCATGAAATCCGAGCGAAAAGCTACACCGCAAGCGTTCCTGCTTCTTTCTCTCGCCTTTTTTTCCCTGCTTCTAAACCAGAAAGTTAAACTTCCCAGGCAAAACGGCGGCCACCCCCCACCCCCCGCTGGCACCGCCACGTGCTCGAACACGCCTCAGCCTTGAGGACACCGCGCCAGTGTCACGCCCGGCCTCGGCGGGACCCCGGCGGGAGGCGGGGGGGGGGGGGGGGGGGGGGGGCTGCGCGCGGCCCCGCGAGGGAGCGCGTCCCCGCCGCCCGCCCGCCCCGCCCGGCCCTTCTCCCGCCGCCGCCGCCCCCCAGCCGCTCGGCGCCGGCTCCCCTCGCCGCGCCGCCGCCGCCGCGTCGCGATCCCCGCGGCCCCGTGCCGTACGCCCCGCGGCGCCGAGCGGCCCTTGGCGGGGCGGGGGGCGGCCGCCCCACCCGCCCGTCCGCAGCGCGGGGTCGGCGGGCGCGCAGCCTGCCCCCGCCCCGCCCCGCCCCGCCCCGTCCCGTGGGGGGGGGGGGCAGCAGGGGTCCCACTCACCGCGCCGGTGCCCCGCGCTGGGGTCTCGCCTCCGGAGCGGCGGGGCGGCTCGACCCAGCTGCTGCGATCGCGGCGGCGGCGAGTCAAGGCGGCGCAGGGCTCATCGCAGGTACTTCCCGTCGCGCTCGGGCGCGGTGGGTGTGGAAACCAGTTACAACATGTCAGGACGGTGTCGCACCAAACCCGCCGCCGCCGCGGGAGCGGGGCAAGGGCTTGTCTGAACTGGGGAAGCCCGGCCCTCGCGCGGAGCGAAGGGCAGCGCCTTCCCAGGGGCGCGGCGGGGCCCCCCGCCCCACCCCAGCCCACCCCATCCCTCCCCACCCCAGCGCAGCCCGGCCCTGCCCTGGGCAGCCGCGGGCGCCCGCGGGGCAGGGGCCGGCCCCAGCCGCGCACATGGGCAGCCCGCGGGGGGGCCTGGCCGCGGGCCGTCCGTGTGCGTGGGAGAGAGAGCTCAGAGCAAACCGTGGCTTGAAGAAAACATAAACCCGTCAGCCTTGAGTCACAGTTTTTCAGGTTAAGTCCGGGGAGCAAGCCGCGACGAGGGAGTGATACCCGTGTGGGACCTTTCAACTCGGTGCTGTGGACGAGCCCCCTTTCAACCGCTCAGTTGCTTTAAAATTCTCTTCTTTTGCTCGTGATGTCTCAGGTCAGGGAAACGGACCTGAAGGCAGAGCTCCCCACCCTGCAGCCAGCGCCAGCCTCCTCGGCCACGCCAGCGTGGCAGCCCCACTCTGGGGGACGTTTGGGAGCCCTCACTGAAAGGCTCTTCCCAGCCACGGTCATCTTTTCAGTAGGATCATGCGACTGCCCACAGATCAGGTCGTCACGCGTCCGTAACTTTAGCACACCGAGACTTAAGCACACCAAGTTTTCTTTGTCATTTGAAATTAACAGCGATAGATAGAAAACTTTGTATAGGCTTTGTCCATACCATACCCTGTGGTGCACAACTGCAGGCAGCTCTTTCATGAGCCATTTAAGACAATGCAGCGTAACCCTGACAATTATGCTTTATCAGCAATAATTCATCCAGTCTGGCTTTAAGCACAAACTTTTTTTTCTAACCTCTACTGCCCAAGAGTAGGTGCAGGGTATATCCTATTTCTGAAGCTAAGCATGGTTTTACTGAGACTTTTTGATGATGGTTCCCTGAGGGGGGGGGGAAGTAAAAATATGCAATATCTATACAACAATATAAGTATATAAATGTCTAAGTCTGGTGGCCAACACGCAGTGACTTTTTCTGTACAGTTCATTTAGGTAATGGAATGCGCAAGAGGAAATAGCTGGTGTCAATATGCTCATGGACTACCCTTTACAGACATAGGTTCACCTGGGTTAAATAATTAGACTTTTCTCACACCCGAAAAAGAATTTCCCTGGTTTTGATGAAACATAAAGGAGAAAAGCTGCTGTAAAAACAAACAAACTTTTAAAATGTACTTAGTACTTTATAGTTAGTTAGTGTGCAACACTTTTTATCCCATGAAAATGTGCGGTCAGGAAGGAGAATGTTTCTGTGGAAACTTGTCTGTTAAAGAGGTGGGGCCCTGTAAATTTTTTAAAGCAGTTCTATTTTCTAAAATTATTTTTGAAAGGGTAGGAGGTAGAGAGATGATCATAAAAGCACTTTTGACCTTGACTGAATTGGTTGGACTTTTATTACATAAAATTTGCAAGTATTACTGGGCCTTTCCTCTAGAGAAGTCAGTGGTTGAGTACTGGCTTAGCATAAACAAAAAGCTGTAATGAGACCGGTAATAGCTTCCTAAATAAGGAAAGCTACATGAAAAAAGTACCTAAGTTTTTTTGCTACATGAGTGTCTGTACAAGAAGAGGGTTTTTTTCTGTGTCTTTACAGTGTCCAGCTCAGTGGGAAACTGATCTAATATTGGCATCTTAAGCAACACACACATATATATGCAATACAAATGAACAATACAATATAAACCAGCAACAATAATATCAGTAATTTGTTGCTGTTGTTACTACGGAGAGCACTGCGCTCTCTAAATAGCCAGTACACCATGCCAATTTTAAAATTAATGGGTAAACAGAATGATGAGAGGAGGTGAAGAAAACTTAAACACATCTTCTTAAATACCGTGAATTGAATACCTTGCACAGAAGACAGAAAATGGGGATGGCAAATGCTGTTGGAGAGTCTTCCACACATTTGGGGGCTGCCCAAGTTTGTTAACTGAAGCCCTAAAGTAGCTATACTACTAGACAAGACATTTCATAAGACCTAGCTTGGATAGCATGTTTCAGAAACCAGCTATCCACAGTCAACTGTCAAAATAAAGAACTTTTGTACTCTGCGGGTAGTAAGCTTCTGGGTCTTACAGCCATGGGAGGCAGTGGAAGCAGACAGTATGAGCAAGCTCAATAAGTGGTACGAGAAATTCTTAAACAATAGGTATAAAACTGGATTCTAATAGGTTGAGGTGGGGATATGCCCTTCAGCATCCTTACTCCTAGAGTTACGGAGCTGTAGCAGTTTGAGGGGAGTGGACTGCAGAAACTGGCCAGGCTTTCACTTGCCTAAATAGCTTTTCCTTTTGCCATTGGAAACATAACATTGAGCAAGAGCAGTTGAAGCATCTTATTGATTAGAATTGTTTTACTGGAATCCCACTGCTTCATGAAGCCTCAAAACTACAGAAAAAGTTCTTATTGTAGACATAGCTTGTTCATGGGAAAAGAATCAACTACGTAAGTCTGATACCACCATTCTGAGAATGTGATCAGAAGGTACACTGTTTGTCTTAAGTGACCTGTGTACTCAGATGATGGTGGTGATGGTTGATCATCTCTGTAACTTCCATCAGTTTCCAGTTGTCGCTTCTGAGACTTTTTTTTGGTATTCAAAGATGATCTTGCCATGCGGGTCTAGCTGAATGCAAGCAGAAGATAAAAGATTGTTATCACATATACAATGACACCAGTCCATAAGTTTATGATATGAGTAGTTATTAAGGATAAATATTTATATGAACAATACTTATATTCCTACTGCATGTTTACTAAGATTTAATTTAGATTTGCTAAAGGGGGTATTGATTTGGAAGCAGTGAATGTTTATACAATTCATGACATCTATGAGCTGAGTTTTATTAGATTTTAAACAGATGAAGAAAGAGTACAGTCCTGAAGATTCATACTACTCGTGAATCAAAGGCCATCTCATCTAAAGCATAAGTGCAGAGGCTTCACACACTAATCTTAAAATTAGAAGATATGTGCTATTACAGGTATGGATATAAAAGGAGCTGCACTGCACAAAGCCTGATCGGTACTGATACAACACACACACACACACACACACACACACCCTACACACACACACACACACCCCTTTCATACAGTAGCAGAGAGAAAAATGACACAGAAAGGACAAATTAATATGGGAGAGCAGGTGTCCTACTCTCAGTACATGCTTTTTTCAACTTAAATAATCATAACCTACTCTATTTGGTATCATATTCTCAAATCAGGGACACATTAATTTGGTCATAGTGATGTAATGGAAATACTTGGCAATGTCCAAACACTGATAGTTTACCAGTTACCCCCACAGCTGCTATCAAGTAATGGCCATTAGTTGAAATACAAAGAATTAAGATTTTTTACTGAGAGGGTGTTCCTAACCGATATATGGTGGCCTGGGTATATATTCCATATACTATATGGTAGATTTTTATCCAAGGTCAGGTCCTGTGTCAAAGCTTTGTGCAAACCTACTGAAATGACTTCAGGAAGTTCAATTGTGAAGAGAATCTGGAGGTTTCCTCCAAGGAACTTATGGTAAGAGCAGAATAAAATTATGCAAAACACCTTATTTTTGAGACACAAGTAAATACATAAAAATCCACCAGTCTTTATTTTCTGCCCTCAATATATATAGCTGAGAGATAGGGTAAAAGAGCAGGGTGAGAGAAATTATCAGAGGTGAAGAACAGCTGCCATATGACGAAGAACCATGCAGACTGGGACTCTTCAGGTTGGTTATGGAATCGGTGCCTGAGGTTTCCTGATGTGGTTTGTCACATCATGTGTAGCTCTGCTGTAAAACAGGGCTGACTACAGAGAAGGAAGCTCCTCTGAGGTCTGCTGTAATATGAAGACACCACCTCTGGCTCAGGAAGGTCTGAAATAGGAAGTTCCAAACTGGCAGAGGATGGCAAAGTATTCTTCATTCTTCTGCTTCATTCCTCTCCTTTTCCTCTTTGCCACATGTCTACATGCACTGTTAGTCACCGAAGGGCAGATATAGGGCCACGGAGACCTTTGCTCTGACTTCATACAGCTGTTCTTCTATTCCTTACAAGCATGCTAAGGGCAATGTGTAAAAAAGGGGGAGGAGTGCAGTTTCCGTACTTCAGATTAACTTCTTTCTCTGTGGGTCAGAGAGGTGGCTCCCCTTGATCTTCTTGCAGGCTTCTAGACCTCTCAGTGTGTGCCCTTAGACACGATTCTACCCCTGCCCCAGGGGAAGGAAGGGTGCACAGCTAGCAGCAGGTAGCCCAGTTTCCCTTGTTTTCTCCATGGCTTGTCAAGTTTTTTAGTTACACAGGTGGGTATCTTCTTCAAGATTACCTAAACCTTTATAGTTTTTGAGGTCTTCTCAGACTTCATGTGTCCTTGTGATTCAGGCTCTATCTTAAAAATCTTTTTGGCCAGGTGGGATCCATGTGCTTGTCGTAACTTCCAAAATACATACTTCAGGCTGACTCTTGTCATTGTTTTTTTCTTTTCTCACTTGCTCTTACTTTAACATCCACCTTTGCCTTACTCTGGAAATAGTACTCATTGTACTATTGCTACTACAAGCAGGCAGTAATACAAAATTGACCAGAAAATAAAGCAAAAGAATAAATACATCTGTTTTTCCAGTTTGTTGGAAACCTCTTTTATAGAATGAATCATAGAATGGTTTGGGTTGGAAGGGACCTTAAAGATCATCTAGTTCCAATATCTAATTCCAGTATCTTGGTCTCCATCTTCTCACTTTCCCAGGAAACTAAACTTTCTGAAGTATTTTCCCTACTGGGCTTAGCCTTTCCTTCTCATCACATCTTCGCAAGGGCTGGTACACTGCTGGAGTTTGAATGACAAAATCCTAACCATATATTTTGTGATCTAGATTCAGGATTTAAGGTGTTAGAAACTAGGGATGAATATGCTTGCCTCTTGAAGCCAAAGGTACTTTAGAGTAATGCAGAGATCAATAATAAAAATTTTATACTAATTTAGTAAAAGGCAAACCTACAGAGAATTTTTTATAGCATATATTTTAATGTTATAGAAACTATTAGATGCAACTTCACAATGTGTATAAGTAAGAATCAAATTATTGAAAGCTAGACTAGACTTAGTCCCAGGATACACCAGTTGGACCAAGATTTAAGTACATCAAAGTCCAGTTTGCTGTCGATGCATTATTAATGGAAAATATCTCTTCCCATTTAAGCTGTTTCTCCTTAGTACAGGTTCCATGAGTGTTCAGCTCCCCACAGGAAGGGAGAATAATTTCCTTGTGGAATGGCAAGCTGTCTGCTGTTGTTTGATCTTAATGTTTTAATGAACTGCAGATCCAAATCCTGCATTAGGCCATGACCAGGAACCCGAAACATGTACGCTGGGTTTGTGTAGACTCTCACTATATAGCCATAAGGATCTTCTAGCCAAAAGGAGAATTCACAGCTGCTAGGTTGCTTCTGACTGAGAAAAAAAAGGTGAGTCCTGTAAATAAATGCATAGAAAGCGAAAAATGAAATAGGGCTAGAGGGAACAAACTGTTTCTCAATTTACACACAGTATATTTTCAAAGCTATAACCACTTTGACAGGCCTGTGTTGGCACTTAGAAGGATCTGCTTTTGGCCTGGTATTCACCTCTCTGCTTGGAGGTGAGGTTGGCAAAAGGATGAAAGGTCTTTGTCTCCTTCCAATCCCAGAAGTGCCTGAAGCTAGTTTTCTTCCCACTGCTGGTTACAATGGATGCTTGGAGCCTACAGTGTTACCCTTGTGTTTACTTGGGTGCTTATGGTCCTAATAAGCTTTGTAGACCCAAGCCCATCTCTCCTGTAGCCTTCTTCTAATACTAAAATTTGGGAAGGATTAAAGGTTTCACAATACCTTTGGGAGGTCTCTGGCCATCAATTGTAATACTGGCAGAAGTAGAAGGGAGAAATTTACAAGGGAATAGAGCAGACTATATCAAACAATAAAATCACATAAAAGTCTCAACGGCACAGAAAGTTATGTTAATGTTCCAAAGTGTCAATAAAATTGGAGGTCTGGATGCAGCTGCTAGAAATGGAAGACTTGTTCTTTTCTGGGTAGATTCACAAACTGCCAATTAATTTATAGCCAAGGAAGTAATTATCAATGGTATAAGCAGTAAACAAGTTCCAAAAATATTCCATACTCAAAGACAAGGTTTTCTTAACTGTCCACATACCTGTCCAGAAAACACAAACGGCCAATATGATTAAGGACTGTTTACTGGCTGAATGAAACAAAACAAATGCTGGAGTTCACAGGAGCTCAGCAAATGCTTTCCTGTGAATTTGATGTTTCACAATCAGTGTGAAGTTGTTAACTTATATGTACAATTAATCAAACAAACATCATTTACTCTGTGTTTATCGAGCAATCTATAAGAATTAATGTAGTAGTGTTACTGTAACCATGATAAACTAAGGATATTGATGATAAATATTTTTAAGTAGAAGTAATGTTTTTCATCAAGTCAGCTAATACTGTTGTGAAAAGTAGACAAGCTTATGGACACTGAAGCTTCTCCAAGTCTGAAACAGATGCAGCAAACTTCAAATCCAAGTACAAATTGTGAACAATTGCTCTGAGTTGAATCAGAGATGTTTCAAGTACCGAAGAGAAAAAACATACAAAGACAGGAGTAGCCATACTAGGTCCATCAAATTCAATATCATGCTTCTGATCATAAGTGGTTAGAACAAAATATTTGGGCAAGTCTTCAGTCTCCCATCTTCAGCTGCCAGCTCTTTCAGAGTCATAGGTGAGTTGGGGATGATGGATAAAGTGCACTGGAAACCCAAACATAACTGTAATCCCAAGCAGAGGAAATACAGTCACTTGTTTCAAGATGTTTTTAAAAACTCTTGCTCTGAGGTTGTGAGAGGAAAGAGATGAATTGTGATGGCACTTATGTAGTGCTCTCCATGACTTTGAGACAACAAGGCGCAACAATCACAAGTTGCAGCAAGGGAAAATCTAATTGGGCAATGGAAAATTTCTTCTCTGTGAGGGTGGTTAAGCACTGGGATGTACTTCCTGGACAATCTGTGGGATCCGCCTCCATGGAGATTTTCAAAACATGATGGGACAAGGCCTTGGACATCCTCTTTTAATTTTTCAGTTAGACTGGCTTGAAGCAGGAGGTTGAACTAGATGACTTCCAGAAATCCTTTCCAACCTGATTTTTCCATAATACTGTGATTTTGTACTTATTCTTCTTCCTGTAACTTCCGTAATTCTGACAGTTTACTCCATCCCTAGAACAGTAAAGTCCTCACCAGAGCTTTGCTAAAAGGCAGTTTTCCTTTATGCTTCTCTGCTGTGTGTTATAGTCCTCAGTCTTTAACTGGAATTACCTGCTGATAATCAAAATTTTAGTTTTACAAGCTTAAGAGTTTTATATTGTCAGCATGTAAGAGCACTGCAGAAGTTACCTCTAGGAAACTGAGGGGGTTGCCAGTTCATAAGAGAGGCAACTGAGAAATAGTGAGAAGTAATAGCTTGAGATTATGAAATAATGTTATTACCTGATTGTGTCTACTAATATTATCAGCAATGGAATAGCTAATTTCTCTGATACTTAAATTGGCTTTAGAGTTAAAATACCAAGAGTAATGGAGACCATTCATTCCCAACACTGGAGCCTTCAGTTAGCTGTTAATGTCCTTAAGGTCTGTCTTGAAATCCTGAAGCCCAGAAATACATTTCTTTTTTTTAAATGCAAGCTGAGATCTGAAACAATAATTCTGTGATGCTATGTGGATTCCTTATATATGGACTATTCATGATTATCCCTAACAAAACTGCAAGTCAAGCAAAGCAAATACTGTGAGATTGTACCGGTTATTATTGGACCATCTAATGCTGGAGAGAAATTTTATGTCAAATGTTTACAAACAAGCAAGCTGAAAAGTTTCTGCGCTTTATCAATAACTTTGACATGTCTGCAAGAGATTGTGTTGTGCATCAAACCTTGAAATAATTTAACACTTTGAGTCCTCTGTGATATTTGATGGTTAATCTGAAATAGTCAAGTTCCTGAACACTATCTTGGGAAAAACATACTCATAAATTCAAATGTTTGTGCATTCTCTCCATACCTTTCAGCCATGTGAGAACCCATGTGATAAAGACCTAGAGGTGGATTTGAGTTATCATCTCACATTTCCCAGTTATGAGACATCACGTGCTTGCAGTTTGTTTTGATCAAACAAATAAATTAACATTTAAAAGGCAATCCCAATCTGATTAGGATTTACAAATTTAGTAATTAGTAAAATAATAAGGGTGGTTCAACTCAGGACCAAAAAATACAGAATAAGGAGTAATTCAGTAAACATGGCTGGGTTATGAACATGGAAATTTGCAGTTGCCCTTGCCAGGGATTAAACTTGTTTTAAAATGGAATCATTTCTACAGAAAAAAAGAAAAGTGTTTTGAAGCTAGACAATGTCTGAAGTTCAGTCATGCTGAACTATAAATGTATGGCCAACTAGAATGAGGCGGACTATCGTAGAAATGTAAGACAGAATAAAAACCTTCTCCAAATGAAGTAAATCCTATCCTTTCAATTTTTATCAAAGCCTAACAACTTATACAGTGAAGTAGCCAGAAGTATTTCAGCTCTAACAAGGGACTTTGATGACTAACACAGGACCTCAGGCGCCTGTGTGAAAATTGCTCATCAAATAAGCCCTTCTCAACTGTTACTTAAACTGATTCCGCAGGGTCTTATTTTAAAGCTCCAGGGTGCCTGTCGCTCTGTGCCTGCATATACACAGATCTTGGCCCCTCTGGGCACCTTCACACCTAACTCTTAAACTTGATCAACATCGAGAAGCTTTGAATTCCTCCTCTTGCATCCCACGTGATGCTCTAATCAAAAGGGTTTTAGGGATGTAGGTCCTCTGTTGGCTTTGATCCTCTCCGCTGTATTTCAGTTTTCATTTACTGTGATTTGCAGTGGAATGAAAGAAAATGGTTCAATTCTAATTTCCTTTAGTCAGCTTTAATTCAGGCCCATAATAAACATCACAAATCTCAGCGGAGACACGAGCAGAGTGCATCATAGGAGACTGGTGCATAGACTGCAGTGAGTAAGTCTTCCGGTGACCTCAGAAAAGTGCAGTGTCAATGACCTTCTACATCATAAACCAGCATGCAACATGTCCACACCCACAGGAAGAACAACAAATACAAGGTTATGTCCAGTTGTTATTACGCATATCCTAGCATTAGGAAGCAATAAAAGGATAGTGGAGTTGGAAGACAATCACCACCACTTACATTTTGATCAATGGCCTCCAAACTGGCAGTAACATTAGGCATTTAACAGCTGTATTATTCATAGAAGAAACAGGTTTTTTGTGAAGGAGGGTCATAATGAATCATGGTCTGAATTTGGGAAACTACTCCCTATGTCTAAAAGTAACACAGAGTGAGAGACAAAAGGAAGAGTGAGAAATGTCAATACAAGTAATTGCAGATGCGATAAGAACAAAAGTGTTCCTTCAGGGCTATTTTATAGGCAAATCACTTAATAGCCTCCTGTGTAATCTCCCTTATCCCCTTACCTGAATGTGCACATCCATACTTTTGTAACATACCTTCTTAGCAATGTAGTTTTCACTGTCAGAAATTTGATTGTTTCCTTGTCATCATTCAGTTTCCTGATAACGCCTGGTATTCCTGAAAAAAAATAAATTTTCATTCTCCTTTCCCCTGTGGGTTTATCCATTATTTCTCTAAGGCATTCCTCCACAGCCTAATAAACTGAAAAAAATGCACATAGCACTGAGGCTCTGTACCTTGTATATAAGTTTTGATTTGATTTAATTTCAGATTGGGCATTGCCAAAAGCCAGGTACAACAAACATCAGTAATGTTTATGGTCAGAAGTGCTTGAGTGACTATGTGTTTGACTAAATTCTTTTTACTCCATTGCCAGATAGAAAACAGTACAGTGGAGATGGAGATCATGTTGCCGACTGAGATACAGGAGTTACCCCGTCCCTATATCTCAATATAGGGAAGAAGCCTTGACCGAGTTCTGAAAATGCTTGGCTGTAAGGGTGAACTTGGCCTTTGAGACTAAATATGAAGACAGGGTGAAAGGAGATACATATGAGTTTTAATGCTGTGTAGTGTAAAATTAAAGTTCTAATTCAGTGTTATAATTCATAACAACTGCTGGAATCTATGCAAGAACATTCTGAACATGTATTAGCCAGAGTGCTGAGAAATGTGTAGGGACAACTGGCGACTTTGAGGAGAGCTGCCACAGTGGAACGGAGTAGATTAGTCCAATGAATTACTGGCATCATAGTAAATGGAAATACAGCTCAAAATACAAATAATCCATACAGAGCTTAAAATATTTATGGTGGAGCTTAAATTATTCAGATCAGCAAATTTAACATAAAAATGAGGTGCATTGCATATGAGTTGAAAAGGAAGGATAAAAAAAGGAAATCATGTGATAGTGATGGTTTATTTCATAGGAAAAACAAATCAATTTATTCATAGAACTAAATGAACACATTTGTCCAGAATATGCTGGTGCTCGTAATTGGAATACAGTTCTTCTTCAAATTAACATTAGTTATTAAAAAGAGAAACAAAGATTGTAATGCAGGAAAGATTGTAGTGAATTAAGGTTAATATTTTTCGTGTGTTTGTTTACACCGGACAGCTTTATAGTTCAGATATTTTACCCTGATTATAATGGAATTTGTGTGATATTAAGTGACATTTAGTGCTAGTAAACATACTTAAGTATGAGTGCATATGTTTGCATTATATACTCTTAAATACACTGAAAACCATATTGCAATCAATACAGATTTTGTTGCTTATCCTTCACCATTTTATCCATCACTCCAAGTTTTGGCTAAGCCTTGCCAATAGTGTATGAAACACCGGTTACAGTTCACTCTGTTCCTTTTCCCTCACAAGGAAAGTTGTTTACATTTTATACTGCTTAGGTTTGTAGGATTTCTTCCAGGAAGAGTTGGGGGATTTAAAAAACAAACAAACAAAGCAAACAAACAAAAACCTGGCATGTTTTTACTGCAAAATTTAAGACTGGAGAGACATGCTTTGCATCTGAAATGCAAATTGCTAAACATGCAATGGTTATAATCTTCTGTACAAAATAATATTGCGCTTCTTGGAATAACCTACAAAAAATTCCTTCTCTTGGAGACTCACTTTACTCTTAGACAGAAAGTTGGACTGTTGTGCACATAAATTTGTTAGAGCATTGTACTGAACAACAAATTTCATTTACAACTTTTTGATACCAATTGGATTTTTTTTTGAATTTTTGTTATTTTAAAAGAAGTCAGAAGTCTATTATTCCATTAATTTAATTGATTCCACCTACTTCATGCATTATGTAATTTAAAGTACTGCTAAACTTCCCAATAAGATTTCAGTAACAATAATGAAAACAATAAATTATTTTATTGTAATATAAAAATACTTACAAAGGAATCAGAAATACATGGTAAAGATAAAAAGGACAATCAAACTAATTTTAATGACATTGTATATGAAAAGCAGAACTTTAAAACTTTTAAACTGCTTAACTAGTTTATGCAATAAACTCTTTATGTAATTAAAATAGAGTTGCCTACAGGGAGAAACCATACGAAAACAGTGATGAGAATTGCGAAGTCAGGTGCATAAAATGTGAGGAATGTAAGAATAAAGGCTTCCTGTGCAAATTTAATTCTGCCCTTTTTATGTACATACATTATCAGGCAGCTTTTAATTACGTGATTGTGTAGGTATTGTTTTTTCCCTCTTTGGGAAATCCTGCCTTATTCAATAAAGGCGTAGTTACTCCATATTTCTTCTTCATTCAATATTTAATATCAGATCTTACTCAACATTCAACAGGGAGATCCTGCATCAAATGTAAAATTATCTAGTATCTTCATGGATGATTGTGCTGTGCTGTCACCATAGCATGTAAGTGCTTCATAAAATTAGCTAATCTATTGTTCCCTACAAAATTAAGTGCCACTATTATCCTCATTTCATAACTAAGAAATTGAGACACACAAAGATTAAGGTCAGAATTGTCAAAAGCATCACCTAATTTTGGATGCCCAACATGAGATGTCTCACGCTTCATTTTCAAACCACGTAATACTTTTATCACACTTTTTATCTTCAAAGCACAGCTTTAATCAACTTGAAGGCAGTCGACTTTAAGAACAGTATTGTAGCTGTGGCTCAGACTGGAGAGACTGAGATTGGATCTTTAGTGAACGGATTTATAGCTCTGGCTCTGAGAGATGAGGTACCGAGTGTCACAAATATACCTCGCCAAAAGAGAAAAATGGTGTTCTTCGGTTCTGTCCTAGGCCTTGGAAGAGAGTGTGCTCTGATAGTTTTGTGCACAGATTTGTTTGTATGGAGTGAATTGTAGAGATGCTAAACTAGTGCCACTTGAGTTGGATGTCCACGTACATCCTAGGAAATACAGGCACAGTTCCTGTGCTATCAGATCAGTGGTATCTTTATATCAACATGGACATATCTCTAGTAACAAGCCCCAATTTTCAGATGGATGAATTGGCATAGTACCTTAATGGCAATTGTTACCTTGTTTTGGAACCAGCCCGCTTGCCTCACTGTGCTAACAGGGTAGGCTGTCCATAGAAGAATCTGTGCCTGTTTTCCCTAATCATGACTGATGCCACTCCATTGCACCTCTTTTCTCCCAGCAGTGTGTTTGTAGTCCTGCCTCCTAGTTTTACATCAGTCCCAGAACTCACGCCTCTACCATTACAGGTCATCAGAGTCCTGTAAAGTTTATCTTCTCTTGGTGTGCCTTACTGTGGTTCTGGTCTTAGTTTTCCATTAATGCTCAGTGGCTTCTGGCTCATGTGGAACAACCAAGTCCATCTCCTGTGCCCTCTCCACTTTCTCCCTCTTTCATCCCTTCCTGCCCGTTCCTTCTAGTTCTAATTCCAAATCCTTCTGATAGCTGTTCTGAAAGAGCCCATGTGCTTCTACTCACAACTCTTTCTACTTGACCTTCCAGCTGGCCAGCTGACGTGTTGATTTGGTTTCATCCCTTTGCTGCAGCCTCCTCAGAGCTACTGCATTGTGATGAAGCACAGGGAGGTGTCTTTCTCCAGTAAGCAGTGGAAGAACAGAGATGGGAAGGTAAGAAATGATCAACAAAAGAGATATCTAAGGTCAGAGATTCCAACCAACCAGTTAACATTTGACAAAGTTGGAAGCAACTGAAATTAGAGTCTTCCCAGGGGAGATGCTTGTTAGCAATGTCTGTATCGAGAGCTATTTATGAGACCTCTAAGGAAGACTTCAGAATCACACAAGTGTTTGAATGGCTAACTCGACCATGATGTCCCACACGTCTTTTACTTGCGTTGTTGAAAGTACCAGCAGTGAGAATAGAAACTGTGCATAGGATAGATAACAGAGCAACCCAGGCAGGCAGCAAACTAACCCTGAAATGATGTTTGAAAATTCTGTTTTCCATTAATCAAACCCAAGGTCTTTTATTTTTTTATTAATTAATCTTTAGAGTAATTTTCTTACAACTCTTATTTTTTACTGGATATGCATGCCATGTAAGGCTCTTACATATCTCCTATGTAAGACTCCATCTTATGCAATAATGTCAGTTCCTTTCTAAAGGTCTCATGCTTTAAGTTTTTCTGTCATACTGTGCAGGCTGTCAGGGCAAGATTAGCACATTTCTGACTGACCAGCCAGGCTGTTCATGCAGGGAAACAGAGCACATGGAAGGCTTTTTCCCCAGAAAAGCATTAATATGCATTCCTTTTCCCTCCCCAGAAACCAATTTTCATGAAATTCACAGCAATTTAATAAAGCATTACCTGCAGGTTTGTGTGCAGTTGGCCAATGGACTAATAGTACTGTAGAGGTGGAGGGGGGATGAGGACACCAGATGGACTGACACAAAAATGAAAGACAGACCAATCCTTAAATAAAATAGACACTTGGAATTAAAACTGGATTACTAAATGAAATAAAAGCTTTTAATGAAATTTGGTTTTCAGTTATTATGACTAAACTACCCACTTTTAAGAAACTAATGCCCAAAGTCTAGGATATGTAGAAGATACTGTGTTTGCAGTAGTAAAGTGTAGTCATACTAAGGAATGGGAAATTTGCTAATGAAAGGGGAAAAAGCCAAGAAGATGTCTTAATCCTTTTTCTAACTTGAAGCAGTGTATCAGGAAATTCCTGCTAAGAATTCCCTGCTAAGGTAAATGGAGAATCCTTTCTGAATAAATTAGTATGGAGCTTAATAACAATGCATATGTTTTAATGCTTTTTTGTCCTTTAATGTAAACCAAAGTAACTGATCTGAAATAAGATGATGTGTTGATAACTACTGTCCCAACTTGCATCTAGTCTAAACTTAAATTGAGATAGACATCCTTAATTAGCTTAGCACCTGAACAGTCTCAATGATTTTGAGGTGTGAACACCTTAGTGCTATGAAAGACTTTGTATAAAGCCCTTTGTCTTCTTACTGTGGTGCTTTAAAAAAAATTTGTTTCATGACCTTCAGGTGTTACGAGTTTTTCTTTCCTTTATTTGCCTTACTGTTCTTTGTCTTAGAATTCTGGGCTTTCCTTCACTAGTAACCATATTAAATCTGTGTCTGCTATTCTTACATCTTACTATTCCATATATTTTATGTACATTTTTAAAGATATTTTAGATGGATGAACATGCATTTTTTTCCCTTTTTTATTTCACTTACATGTATTTTCCATCAAATTTTAAAGATATTTAGCATGCCTACTGTCAACTTCAACTTTTCTTATGATTTCTCATTCCTTCTATCCTTGAAACACAGCATTATATTCCTACATATAATAATCCTCTTTTCATTTCTTCCTTCTCCAAAATACCATTGACTACTTGGTGCTGTTGATTGTCCAGGACAGGGGCTGTGCTGGAGCAGCAGGAAGGACTTTTTTACCTTCTCTCAAGGATTGCTCTTCTCTGAATCCATCCCTATATCTTTCTTTGGAGTTTTCCTTTGTTTTTCCTTGTGTGAAAAGCTGTCACTATTGCATGATGTTTGGGAAAGATTAAACTAGTTCTTCTTTGCCTCTTTCCATGTCTCAAATTAAGATCCATGCTCCTAAATTGGATTAATAATAGAGTAGCTTCAATGTGCCCTGAAGTTAACTGCTGTGTTTGTTTGACCTAATGTAGGCCATGCAAGGTTGGTTCCTGTCCCTGCCTCCCTGTGTTCCTGCACGCAGATGTGTAGGAGGGAAGGTAGGACAATCCATAAGGAAGCTGAGAGTGGCACTTTTTCCACTAATATCCTGTGTTATCCTTCCTTTTATACATTTCTAAATAATGAGTTGCTTGCTAAGCTTACATGGTAACATGCAATCAGCCTTTAGTGCACTCCTCCACAGTCTTATGGGATTGGTTTTATCATTGCTATTATTCAGCATGAAGGTAAACCCACTCTAAGAACTGATAAGAAACAGTGATATTATTAGCAATCTAGTGCTCATATCTGACTCGTTGCACAATAGGGGTGTGGGTTTTTTTCTCTGCCGCTGCTAAGGACTTGGCCAAGCTTGGTCCCAGCTTTAGTTCAGTGTCCACTGCAGGAAGGGTTAATAAAAGGAAATGTCATACTATGTATGTCAGAACTATTTCTTGTACCTTGTTTAAAACACCTGGAGAATTTTGTGTGTTTAGTGATTGCTCCCTATAGAATCTTTTACAGCCATCAGAGCTACCTTGATGATTTGCCAAGGACAGAAACACTAATTGTGTCCAGGATATTGACAGATAGGACATGCTGGAACTTGGAGTTCATTTCTGAAATACCAAGTTGTTGGAACTTAGCATCGGTCTGTTCTTAACCATTTTGCCTAAGAATGGTAGTTGGTAAACAAGGCAGAACTTGGAAAAATGTTTATGGCCACTGGAAGCACCTCTGTGCAGGGGATTGTTCTCAGTCCTGGAGATCTGGACTGATTATTGCAATCCAAGCCTCTTGACAGGGCTTTAGTAAAATGACAAGGATTTTATTTCCATGTGAATGATTCCCTCTCTATGTCAGCTACTTTAAATTCCTGCAGCTGAGTCTGTTCTCTGAGATATAATATACTGTGTCACAAGTTTACGTAATTAAAATAAGCCTGTGCAGATAGATCTATAGATGTACAATTCCATTGCATTCTTAATGTGGTGGCAGAAAGCTTATTTTGCCTCTAACTGCATATTTATTCAAAGATCTGTTTGTGATGATTTTGAAGTGTTGAATTGCTGATTAGTTGTTACTTTGAAAATATAATATTTGGAGATCAATTGATTGCTGTGACCTTTTTGTTTTCTCAATTCTTACAAGGTCACAAGGAAATAAAGACAATATTACCTGCCCAAACAAGATGAACATTCTTGTTGATTTCAAATGAAGTCAACATGAATAAGGGCTGTTCTTAAGAGCAGAGATTTGTGAAACTTTGTTCTAATTGACTATGATGACATAGTAATGAACAGGCCCTAGAATTCAATCAAATGCTGTATGGAATTTAATGTAGATATTCACCGTATGTTATCATCTGCCTTCCTGCAACTGGCATCAAGCCAAAATTAAAAACATTAATCTGACTAAATCAGTGCATCGTGTCTTGTGGCTGCTTGCCCGTTTATCCTCTGCAGTGTGATTGTGTACCCCTGTGTGACCCAGGACAAGTCTGTCTTGTTCAGGGATGTGGTAATGCATGGGTGGTATTAAGGATGGTGAAATCACAGCCTCACTTGTTCCCTGGGTTGTGCTGTCTTGTGTAAATACTGAGTAGGCTTAAATTTTCCTTTTGCCCAATATTGCAGACATAAGAAACAAGCTTAATTTAAACTGGAAGAAACATCTTCAAAGTAGCAGCATGTCTGAGCTCAAGGATATTAACCAAAGCGTAAAGGATTTACCAAAGCGTAAAGGATTTCAAGGGCAAATTGTACAAAGGCTGTTAAATGTTTTGGGGAGTTTAGAACCATTTTTACAAGTGCTGATAAAAGTGATAAAAAGTGCAGTTTGCTGACACTTCGATACGATCTGAGAAGTCATACTGTTTTAGATACAATAGATGAGTGAGATTTCATATATCTACAGATGCCAGTAGGTGACCTAGCCAATGACAATGTGAGACTAAAAGACACTGTGTTTCAGTTTTAGACTGGCAGTAACCTACATGGCTTTCAGTGCTTGTATTAGGCTGAAATTGTGTTTGGTTGTTGCTTATCCATTTAGAAATAAGTTCATTCTGCAAGTGAAATTTGTGTGAAGTAAAGGACAGGGAAAGAATACTTCTGGCAGACAGGGTGTCTCCCAGTTCAAGCTGCTGTTTGATAGAATTATATAAGGTTGGCACAAGCAACTATTGGCATAACTTTTCTCTGAAATCAGAAAACAACTAGCTACTATTTTCCTTGAGCTCTGAAATAAGTATTCATGCTTTCTAAGATTTGCACTTTCAGTAGTATGAAATAAGCTAGAAAAAAAATCTCTACTAAATATTTTTTAGGCAAAGAATGCGATTGACCACAAACCCATAATTTTTAATATTTAAGGTCAAGGAGGAGGTTCTGTGTTCATCGAAGTCACAGAGACAGAGGGTTACATGTAATAAGGTTTCCATAAACCATGATGGCAAAAGACTGACAATGTAAATATGTTTATTCAGGATTGTGTAATTTAATTCACTGATCAAACCAAGGTAGTAATTGACTTGGAATACTGGCTGAGGTCTAGTGATAACTATTAGTCTGAGCATCAATATCAGATCAATCCCACTGCAGTCAGGGAATCGTAATATAATGTATTGCTTTGCTTTGGGTTTTTTTCCCATTAAGTAGGGATTTGCTTTTTCAAATTTCAGTCTAGTACCTATGAAATGGCCTTATGCTTCCTCCGCTTCTTATTTTTCCGTGAAGCTTAACTGCTGTTTATGAGGCTGCAGTCTCAGGAGTGCCTGTTGCTGTTGGACTGAGAACATCACTGGTTACTTCACCAAGCTCATGGGCATGTTCCTGAATCATTTTTATTTCTTCTAAAGGTAGACCTAAACTGCACTCTCTGGAGGCTGGCTGCAGGCTCAAAAGACGTATCTCAGCTAGTTTTAAATGGATTAGATGAGTATCGGGACTCAGGTGGTACAATGTACTGCAGCAGCATGAGGTTTGTTGGTTGACTTCTAAAGTATTTATTCAGCTTCCCTAGTGGATTTTGCAGCCTCGCTCAGGTATGTCAGCACCATCTGCAGTCACAGCAAAACCAGCAGTGTAAATATATCACTAACCTGAAAATCTCTCCTGCAGCCACTAACATAAGGTAGACAATGGGGTAAAAATTCAAATATAAACAACAGGACCTTTACCTCGAGTAACACCGCAAAAAATAAAGAAGTATTCCTAGAGAGAAAAAATGTGTTTTCATCTATTTGGCATGTGGATAACAAAGATTAAAGACTCTCTCAGGAACTGGTACAAAATGGAGATTGGTGGTGGTAAAGTCAGTCACTAATTGCAATAAGAAATTGTTAGAAAGAAAGGAAATGTATTGGGTTGTGGGCCTTTAACATTGCAAAATGAAGAAATTCAGATAAGCTTTACGCATTACCTTTTGGTGAGCAGATAATTTTAGTTAAAAATTTCCATCAACCAACTAAACACTAAGAATTTCATAGTTTTTAGCAAGCTTCCAGGACTTTAAATTTTTAATAAGACATTGTATAAGTTCTTGTGCTCAGGAAAAGAAATTCAACTTAAACCAGACACATTAGAGCATTTTAAAGCAGCTGTATAGTAAAATATAGACAGTAATAAAGATTTAAAATGCCTTCATTGATGCTTTGAAGACCTCAGTGCCTCCAGAAACAGAGAATTCTGTTGTCTTAAAACGTTCAAATACACTGATAATAGATTTAAATTGAAAATTACTAAGTTGAAATTATCATCTGGGAACTTAGATGTAATGTAATCTATTTTAATACTTTTCCAAACAGTAAATTGTCAAATATCTATATTTACAACAATTGCTGTGGGTTTGAAAGAGGGGATAATAAGATTCTCATATGTTGTTAAAATAGAGCCTGAATGAAATAGAAATTGCATATACCAAGAGAACATGTGTTATCTGTCAACTTCTCTTTTATTTTAAATCCTCTGTATACACAATTTCTCCCCTGCCATGCAAAAGTGAACACTGTGTTACTATGGACAATGTAATTCTGTTTCTTAGACTTTTCTGCAGCTTTTAATCCACATGCTCTTCCAAATACTAACCCAGCAACATGATACTACTTGAGCAAGATGATGCAATATTAGCCAAATCTTCTGACAGAGCACAGAGAAACTACAGGTAATAAACAGACAAAACACTACTTAGAGAAACCTATAAACTTCCCTCCTGAAGCATTTACATGAAACCTGTTGGACATGCAGGATGACAGTGCAGGCTGCGGTGCCAATGGTTTTGAGATGTATTTGTCATTTTCAGTGGTGTAACCACTACCACTAAAAAGATACCACAAAGCCTTCAAGAAATTATTTCCTCAAACAGAAGCAGCTGCCTGAATCTTAAATTGTGAAGACTCACTTTTGAACTTATAATAAGGAAATTTTTAGAGATGTTATATAGAAGCGCTCCCTTCCTACCTTCCAGTACCAAGCTCTTCACCCTGGTCAATCATTAGACCAATTTTGCTCTTTCAGGAACAGGCGTCTCTTACTTTCTTGGAGATAATCTTATATCTGCCACTTGTTTCTTCTTGGTCTCCAAGTAGATATTCTGGACATACTTAAAACTTCCAAACAAGCAGTGCGACTGTCTATGGGAGCCAATATCTGACGCAGATTAAAATACAAGCCCTTTTGCTCCTGCAGTTATCCCTCCTAATGTCTACCACTGCAGTTCTTACCTGGGCCTGTTAAACAGAATTTACCCACTATCACTTCTAAGCATGCCACAGTACTTGTAAAACTCTGGAATGTGGTGATAGAAGAGAGAACAAGTATGTGATGTTATCTCCTTTACCACTGGTGGTGGGGTAACAGAGTCGACATGCATAACGAAGGGAAGTGGCAAACTTGACAGTGCCTGTAATCAATGTGATAAGCACCTCCATATAATTGCTAGGAAAGCCCTAAAGCTTGGGAAAACATAGCAACAGTATACAGCTTTAATGTGCTTTTTAGTTTTCAGTGCCTGAAAGACACACACCAGACTAAAGACATTTTAAGCCATTTCTGTGGCAAAAAGTCTCGAAAGGAGCCAAGGGTCAGTAAGGGTGGAAAGGACTAACCATCTACCCTCATCTGATCTGTGCAGAAGAGGACCACAGTCCTCAGGAGCACTTTACTGCAAGGCGTTCCCGATGTAAACCTTTCCCAGCACTGCTTTTTTTCTCCTTTCCCCCTTCTCCACAGCACAGGCAAGCAGTGCAGCCAGCCATCCTAACCAGGCTGTGGCAAAGGCTTCAGCAAATATTCAGCAAATATTCACAGCTCCAGCCAACAGGAAGGAGTTGCCATACTGAAAGCAGAAGAGAACACCCCTGTGTTCTCCCCACTGCACTTCACAGTAAGCATTCAGTTCCTTATCTGCTACAGAGCTGACCCACTGGTGGTCCAAGTGTTAGACTCGCCCAGCAGGACAATCTTTTTTGGTAGTGAGTCAGCAGGCCAGTGACATTGAGGATGTTGCTGTATTTGTATCGCTAGGAGAGAAGTGCAAACTAGGTCAAGTGTAACAGGATTTATTAGATTAATTAAACATGGTATGTATTGATCTGACCCATGAAATATGAGTGGGCTCAAAAGCTGACCATCTCTATTTAGACTTTATTTTCCTTATTCTAGGAGCTAGAAAATATGTATTCTAAATGAGACAGGAGTCTTTGGGGAGGAATATTACCTCTTCATGCAATCATATTCTGTAATAGACTGCATGGATACAATAGATCAGGGTAAACATTTCCAGTGCAAGATCATCCTGCTGCAAACAATACATGCACTAACAGTAAAAATGGAGGTCTCAGAGCGATAAGCATTTGGTGAAATGTTCCTAGGATTAAAAGGTGTAGATACATAGTTATTGCCATCACTCCCCCTTTCATCTATTACATCTACATGTATGTTTGTCTCTCTGCTTAGAACACTGTCTATGCCCACATGAATGTGTGCCTGTGTTAACATTCACCACACTCAGTTATTTAAGCTTTCAAATCCCTTCTCAGATTTTAGTGCACATCCACACAGCCAGTATGATGTGTTCTTGCTGAAGGCATCTTCTAGTGGTTGACTTTCCCTACACTCAAGCTCTGAAACCATCCCAAATACGATCTCAAAGCCCAATGTTACAATTTCTTTCCCATTGGTATCCTGCCACTAGTTGGCCCTCAGAGCAAGATGGGTTTGACCACCAAACCAAATGAAACAAAAAGAAAACCCTTACCCAAACATTAATATCTGCAGCCTTGAGTGTACATGAAAGCAGTGCCTGCCAAACACTGCTCCCTGACTCGATCACTGTACTTCTTTCACCACCCAAAGATCTCACATGATGACACTTCATGTGCTATGTCACACTGGGTACCATCAGTGTGCTTTTACGTTCTTTAGTGGTAACTAGTTTCTTAGTAATAGGCATAGCACTAGACTAGAAATAAAGTGGGAAGCATTAGACGTAGAGGTCTCAACCGGTAGCTATTTGTATATCAAGCTTCAGGATGGTGTATAGCCCTACTAATAATCAATGTGATTTCTCATGGTAATAAGATCAATGTTTATATAAATCACTGCTCAAATGAGGGCTGTATCTGATTTAGACTGGAAATTAATTAGATGTGTATTTTATATGCCTTTATTTGTGAAATGGAGTGCATATCTATGGGACTATCAGGTAGTGTAAGAATGATCTGCGGGTGAAAAGAAGGTGTGGGTAGGTTTTCTAAACACCAGGGTGTGTTTTTATTTTTATAAGTGTCTGTGTAGACTTTTGCATATCTCAACACCTCACCCCTGCTTTTATCTTCCTTCTCTTGTTCTTTTTATTCTTCCCAATCCTTTAATTTTCTTGCTGCTTTTATCTGCTTTGCTTCCTTCCTTCTATCCTGACAGAACACCACTTCTGCTTTCATCTATCAGACCCTCTCCTCTCTCACTCTGCAGTCGTCTCCCAAACATGTATCTCCAAGCTAACTCGCTTCTTTATAATCCACATTAAGAATCTCACACTCTTTATTTATTTTAGCCTTTAATCCTATGTTTTGTGCTATGTTATGTCTGTGGGTTCTTTGGGACAAGGAGAACACCTTGCAGTGCAGTACTGTACACAATCTGCAACAAATACATTGGAAAAACTACAATAAAGTGTAAATTGGTCTTGCACAATTTTTTGTGTTTTAATCTGATATTAGTCTGTTCTGTTTCATAACATATATCCTGAACTCAGGTAATTCTTTTTAAAACTAATTGTTACTAAAGAAGCTACTCAGATGTTAGCTGGTGAGCGAGACAGCTCTTTTTAATATCTGGCAAAAATACTGTATTTCTATTCAAAATAATTTTAAGCTTGCTTCTTCCTGAATTAATCTCTTAATGGCATTGTTCACAGAGAAAAAAATGGGCGTGCCCATCATGAGCACAGTGTATCAGTCTCACCTATGGGGGCTAATCAGAGACAGTTTATCCAGACTTCTGTATGGCAAGAGTGACACAAAACAAATGGTTGGAAAACTATAATCTTCTGTTCGTGTGGATTTGGCAGCCTCTGGGCTATAATAATCTTCAGAATGTAATAATAAATTAACATACAGAGTTACTTTGACTTTTTTATCCTTTTTTAATATGCTCAAGTAATTGACAAGTAAAACAATTGGCATATTTTAGCAACATTTCAGATAAGTTATGCCTATCAAGTTGAGTATTAGGCAGAAATTACTTCAACTAATTTTCTGACTGGTTCTGAAAGCTAGGATCATTTTTCTGAACATGTATGCCTTACTGTCTTAATTTAGATGCTTTATATCCATCTCAGCTTAAAAATAGATGAGAAATTTTAGTTATATGGCAGAACATAGAAAAAGATTTATACATGAAGATATTGCAAGTTGCGATCAATAACTCTCTCTTCTTCAAGAAAATAAAATAAAAACCTGACAGTCTGTAGACCTACTTGAAGGACTTCTCTTGAATTTTGAATGTTTGTTTGTTTGTTTTTAAAAAAGCAATATTATCTGCCCAAATGTCACTATTTCAATGTTTTACTCAAAACATGAAAGTATTTTAAGATCTCAGCAGCTGAAATCTGACTTTTTCTTACCTCTCCGTCCCTTCCAACTTTGAGCTTTAACCTTTCAGCAGAAGTAAATTCCTGAAACAAATTTTCAACAAAAATATTTTTACAATTTTGGCCTATTTTTTTTTAACATACTTTCTTTTATTTCTCCTTAGTTGTGGTGAACAGAAACAAAGGAAAGGAATAATGTTACGAAAATCATGTTACTATACAGGCAGGTGACATAGTTGTGAATATAATTGCTGTCAGCTCAACCTGACCTTGAAATTTCTTTCCTGGGCAGACACCCCTGGTATCTCTGGGATCAGACTCATCTGGTAAAGCTTCCTTATCTCCTGTGCCAGTGTGAAAACAAAACCAAACTCTCCTTCCTTCTAATATATGATCTCTTCTACAGATGATGTGTCCTATTCTGGGAAAGACTGCAGTGGCACTGAACCTATATATGCTTTCAGACTACAAAAGGTCCTTTTCAGTCAGTAGCCACATGCTGGTTTTGCATATTCTACCCTACCTCTCTTAACCCACACAGGAAGAAATTGCACCATAGATTAGTCACTTCTCAGTCCCCAGGTCTGAATGTGGAATTCATATCTTCTTTCTCACTTCTGGCCTCAAGTAGGAAGTCTCCAGAGACCTCAGAAATCCTTAAAATGGCTGAAGAGTCCTCATCGTCCTCGTCATCTGAGGAAAGCCCTAGGCAATTGGTGTGTTTGAGGTAGGAATGCAAATGCAGAAGAAACCAAGCATGAGGAAAAAATGTTGCAGCTTGCCATGTGTTATAACAGGATGCCACAAAGCTTTGGGCAGGCTCTAATACTTTAATGAGAACTCATCTTTCATTTATGCTATATATACAATATTATTACATTCATTTAAGGCAATTTAATGTAAATACTGGTGTTTTCATAGCATACGTAGGAAGAACATGAAATTATCTCTATTTCAGAAAAAGAAAAACAATCAGGAAGAATTTGCATGACACAAACATTTATTTGCCACCAGCCATCAGCTGCTGTTGAAAGAACAGTCTACTGCTAAAAATAAGAGCTGAAGAATGGTCCGCTAGCTCTGGCTCCCGCTGGCCATTCATCTGACATTGTCTGATTCATACACTCCTACACTGTCCCTTCAAACAACCATTTGTAGCAGACTGAGCTGTATTAGGGCAGATTACACCTGTCCCCTGCACAGTATCCTTGGGGATTAGAAGTCACCTAAAGACAGTGGAATACAAGAACAGTCAAAGTTATTACTTTCCCTTTGCCACATTTTTACCTGATTCTTGAAGTCCCATACAGACCTGGTTCATACAGGGTATGGAAACACATGTGCGGCTGAGTTTCCTAGATATTCACCAACAGCATTAACCTTTTATTTTGGGGGGGCAAATACCTGGGTTTTATGTAATGATACAAGGTACCGACTCTAGCGACTATTGTAGCTTTTAAAAAGAAACACCTCCTGTCCAGAAAACAAGCAATTGAGCAATCACACACATAACTCCGTATTAGCAAATGGATTATCAGAGGGTCAGGTTGTTCAGTCCTGCTCTCACTTGTGGTCTCAGAATGAGCAACAGATTTTGCTGATGTCTAAAATTGGTGTAAAGTAGCACAGATTAGTGCCAAAGAATGTGCAAATGGAAAGAAATTACTAGGTCATCTTGTCACCTTCCAGCAGTGTAGGACTGCTCCTTACAAGTGGTTTTATCAATTAAACCAGCATGGCTGCTTTTAAACATGCCAAGCAATGTAATTTTTTCTGCTCCTCCATAATATTTTTCAATATTTACTTTTGGCTGGATTCTTCTGGCAGAATGTCTAAATTTCCTTTTCCACCATTTCCCCCCCCCCCCCCCCCCATTTTTCTAGGAAAGGTTGAGTATGTTTCTCCATTTTACTTTTGGATGCAAATGCAGTTCATCTGTGGACAGTGAGACTGATGCCATCTTCCTTAAATGCACCTGGCCTACATCTCCCAAGTGGCTCATGCAGAATAAAACTGGAGCACAGCAGTGTATGGAGGAGGGCAGAGAGACATTTCCACACAGTAACTGTGTAAGGACACAGTTCCTTGGCTTCCCTTTGCCCACAGTGCTGCCAGCATGTCAGCAGGGAAACAGGAAGCAAGACCTAGGAGACCTGGTCTCTTGGGAGATCTAACACCATACTGATAAATATGTTCTCTGTTTATAACTTCTGAGTATTTTCAGGCTCTTATGTCCTTTATTCTTTATCTATAACTTGTTCTTTCTCAGTAAAAATAAGTCCCCTGCCATTTCTCTGAACTGTTTCTCGCTAAGGAATCTCATTTTTCAAGAGGATGTGAACTTCAGGTGGGCATAACATTACCATTGTCACTTCTGTTGCAAACACGATTACTAGGTTTCACTGTTCCAGGCGTCATTCTCGGACACTTCCAGTCCGCAGGAAGCTCAGCTGATGCTAACAGGATTATTCACATGAACGTGTGTCTATTTTTGCAGGCTTCAGCTATTTGCATGTAAAGATTTTACATGTCATCTGCAGCATAGCTGACTGTTTACACAAAGAGAAGTGTTGCTGATGCTTCAAGGGCCTGTAGAAAAAGTTCCCATGCCAGTGTGCTTCACTGTGGGGTATTTATGTTTCTCTTGTGAAAAAAATACTACTTTTTAGAAATCCAAGGAACCACTGGTAGACTGCTGCTTTGAACAAAGTCACAGCAGGTATCTAAATAGCAAAGGGGAAGTTCTTTTTTATTTCCTTTGTCCCTGTTTCATCATTCACCTTTGTTTTATCTCTCCAGACTCATTTCCCAAGGGGATTTCCCATTCCAGCACTGTCTCTAGTGAAGGTAGTGTTACATGTATGACACCAGGAAGGAGAGTTTCCTTTGATACATACATACCTCATGGCTTTGATGGAGACCTCTAATGAAATATGCGTATAGATATTATTAATATTTAATTAAAAAAACACCGTAACAGTCAACTCTCCAAAAAATTGTGTGAAAAGGCACAAATACTTTATATCCCAATGCATCCAAGCTCAAAATCTGGGTCCAGTAATTCAAAAACGTAAGACCTTAAAACTTTGTGTATGCTGATTGAAATAATGGCTTACAGTGGTTTGTTATGGCTTCTGAGAATCCCTCTGCACAGAACCTTATGTCCATGTCTACCTTGCCAGCCCTTCCAAGATTACTTCAGTGAACACAAATAAAAAGCTGTAAGTTATCAATGCTTCCTCTGATCTTCAGCTGGCATAGAAATCTCTCCAAGAACAGTGAAAATGAAACTTGCTTGCTGTTCTCACTTATAGGGTTTCGGTACCTACAAATGTATTCCCTACTATAGAGGGCTTGTCTTCCACAGGTTAAAATTTCACTGTTCCCCTCCATGTGTATTCTGATACATGGCAAGCTGTGTTGGGTGCTTAAAAAAGCATGTGTAAAGAGACGGCCACACAGTTTAGGCATGGATTTGGCCATTTAATACTATTGTATTTTGGTGGGTTGGATTATAGATATCTAAAACCCCAATCCCTCATTAATTAACCAACACTTACATAGGATCTGTTTTATCTCTAATTGTAGAATATCTGGTTACCAGGAAGCAAACATTAAGCAACACAGTTGCAGCTGGTTTTATTGCCAAATGCAAAGTTCAATGTGTGTGATTAGGCTACCAGGACTCGTGACACATTCCGGAGTTCCCATCAACAGTGTTGCATCCAGGTAGTGCTGGTAGGAAGGCAGGCAGAGATAGAATGTTAGGTTGTCACACAATAGAGAAGCACAGAAGGGGTTTGATTATCACAGATGTCTTTATATCAACACCCCCATCACTCCCTGGATAAACACAGTGCTTTAAGTTTGAAGGAGTCACAGACAGAGGGGTGACAAGGAATAGAAACAATACTGAGGACATCAACTTAAAGCAAGCACATATACTTTGACAGCCAGAACCAGTAAAGCTGTCAGATGTGAAGCAGGTCTTTCTTGGAGTAGAACATAAAAATATGCTTATGTGTCACACAGTTTTATTCAAAGATCCTTTGCTATTTTTCTTTTTTACTGCTCAGGAGAAATCTCTGCATTAGAGCATCCTGTGCTTGGCAGTGGTAGGGGTGGGAAGCAGACAAAAACCCATGGTGTTTTAGCTTTCAGATGCAACATCTTGCCCTCTGGATCCAGGACCATGAAGTAAATTTATCTGCAGAGAAGATACATGCTATGACACTCTGCCAGTCATCACTATGAGGGCAGTATGGAGGCTCGTTATCATAGAGTTCCTCTGTGAACTGTGGCTGCTGGTTGTTTATCTGCATCTTCTGGCATATAAGAGACCATGGACTGCGTTTCTTCCAGTGCTTCCTCAACAACTTCAGGAAGTCCCAGCACAGGGTGACGGGGGGTGGTGGGGTGGTGCGGAGGGGCTATATTTGCTTTTAGATACTACAGAGAATGTGCCATGTCCTTGCTTTGAGATTCTGAGAATCCCCTTGATTGTAAAGCTTTGTTCACATTTAGAGGAATTTGTCATTATGCTAGTTTACACATAAGGAAAGGAGTGAAAAATAGACAAATGTCAAGTTGATGTCTTCTTGCAAGTGGAAAAGGAGCAAACGTACTAATTTGCAAATTTATTTCCAGGGTTTGAAGTGACATTGAAATTTTTGGGAAGGGAACGTGAAAAAAAAAGAATGGATTGTTGTGCAAAAGTTGGTTTGATTCTGAGGTGAACCACTTGAAATAATAACAGTTCTAAGACTCAGCCTTTTCATTTTTATGTTCCCCAAGTTTGCAATACCCTATACCTAATCAAAGGGTTTTGGAACCAGGTTAGTTTTAAAGCTATCCTTAGCCAAAATTACATATTCACCACTGATTTTCTTGATTTAGCTGACTGGACAGTAGCAAAAGCAGACAGATGTTAGCAGTAGTGTCAGCTCAGGAGAAGAGAGAAAGTTTTAAGCAGCAGAGTATGCAATGGCCTGATAGAAGAAATACACAGGAGCAACAAGTGAGAAGACAGAAGCCCTAGCTTAAAAGCAGCCTTGTGTTTCAGTCACTACTATTGTCAAGTAACCCCTCTTTATATCAGTATTAACAGGTTTCTGGAACACCCACCAAAAGAAAGATAATGAAGTAATCACATGAAGTTGTTTAGTTTTTCATGTAAGCTGCTGTGTTTTAGCTTACATATAAATCTTTGGAACCAACAGTTTATTGTCAGTCCTTACCAGAATTGCATAGCATTACACTGTGATCTGATTAGGTTGAAAGTCAGCAGTTATGCTGAGCAGACATGTGAGAAGATGCCTGCTTAATTCTAGATTTAGTAGTGAGCCACTCTTTTCATCACGGTTTGTGGCAAAAGGTTTTACTGTATAACAAAAAACTTGGAAGTACACGGTTTCTGGATCAACTGTGTCTGAATCACCATTTAGCAGATTTGAGCCAGAAGAGCTCACCCTTGCTTATGCATGGCATCATGGGCTGTATCTTTGAAGAGGACTGCAATGGTGGGGTTTTGGAACTAGATGTCTGAGTAATATGAAATTAGTACTAACAAATGCATGAATTCAAGTCATCTTCTGCCAGCTACAGACTTCTGGAGGGATTCTGATAATGGACCTTACTGTTAGTTAGAAGCATCTTTGGATTGCTTGAGAACGAAGCTCATTTCTGGCAAAAAAATTTCCGTGTTATTCTTGAAGCACCAGTTCAGACTATCCATGAGGATTTTGCCATACCTTTTTTACGTGTTATACGTGTAGCATCAATTAAAAGATTATGACAACAGAATTATTAGAAATGGTGTGTCCTCACAAACAATCCCAACATAGCTGAGCATATATAGAAATGTATATTACCAATACTGCACCCACAATTATGTGGAGCAATCCTTATTGTATTTTGTAACTGGATGTTACTGAACTAGCTTGTTTTTTATTGTGACTTCAAAAAAGAATGTTGTTTTTCTAAAGCAGAGACCCAGCAGCTGTACTCGGTGACATGAGGAGGGTACCCCTAAAATGTCACTAATGGAATGATTTAAGTTATTGTTTATTAGGAATATTAGGTCAATGTTAATGATGCATTTTTCTAATACTAACTATTGGAAGAAATTCATTGTCTTGAACAATATTTACACATACTAATTCATATTTTTAAGCTCATGTTTTCACTTTGGTTGGTCTGAAAGTGTGAAAACCCACTCAAGAATACTGTATAAAACATGGATATTGCATGCTATGATTAAGATGACTTCTAGTGTTATTGTTGGCACACAATTGTCACGTCAGGTATAGTCACAGTCAGTGTCATAGGGTCATGGGATAATCCAGGTGTGAAGGGATCTCAGGAGGTCTGTAGTCATGCCTCCAGCTCAAACGTGGGTCATCTGTGAGGTCAGAACAGGTTGCTCAGGGCTTTACACAGATGGGTATGAAAACCACCAGGGAAGGTGACTTGTACAACCTCACTCTGGGCGACTGGCCATGCTGCCATGCTACCCTTAATGGTGAAAAAACTTCTCTTTATACCCACTCCAAACCTCCCATTTCAGCTTCTCTCATCCTATGATACACCACTGTCTCCTCAATAACCTTGCCATAAGTATCCCCTGGAGCCATTTCTTCTCCAGGCTGAACAAGCCCAGCTCCCTCAGCCTCTCCTCACAGGGCAAGTGCTCCAGCCCTGAGCATCTTGGTGGCCTCTCCTAAAATCACTCCAGTTTATTGATGGTTTTTTGGTGGGGTTTTTTTCTGGTTTTTTTTTTTGGGGGGGGGGGGGCAGGGGTCATGGGGGAGACAGGGGGGGACAATACTAGGTGCTTTTATTTACATACAATTTACATACAATTACTATGTTGTAGATGTGGTCTAATGAGTGTGCTAAACAAAGGGGAATAAACCTTTCCCTGACCCCCTGGCCATGCTGTTGTTAACACAGCCCTGGGTGCTGCTGGCTGTCCCTGCTGGCTCAGGCTCACCTCGCTGCCCACAAGGCCTGCCCAGGCCTCCTCAGCAGAGCTGCCCCTCAGGCAGCCAGGCCCCGGCCTGCATCACTGACAGGAGCTACTGGGTTTTGTCCATCCTCACTGAATGTCATAACTTGTCCTCAGGGTACAAGTTAAAGGAGTTGTCCTCTGTGGTACCATTCCAAACCACACACACAATTGAATCAGACAAATGGCCCTAACCAGAGGACCAGGAACCATTCCCCTTTCTGCTCTTCTTGGCCTTTTATCTTCCTTGGGCAAATCGTATCACCTCTCTCTGTTTTGAATTTGTCATCTGCAAAGGCATTTATTGATATATCTATTTCCCTTTGCAGAGCACTCCTGTCTAGGTTTACCAGCAATATTTGGTTTCCTTCTCTTGAAACCAAGAGTATGAGGACAGTCAGGGACTGAACCCAGGTTTCCACCTGCAGAGTCATTTATGAACAGGTGTTCAACAAATAGAAAAACTCAGTGTATAAATATAAATACATAAATGTCAGGCAGTGAATTGAATTAAAAAAGAATTCTGCTTTAAACCTATTTCTCAAAATGTCTAAATTTGAACAGTAACACAAGCTTAATTCTCATCGGAAGCATCCTAGCAGATCTCTAAGTGTAGTGCTTACAGACTAGCTCTAGAGTGACTTAAAATAGGATCCTGTGTGATTTATAATGATTTTGTCTTTGACATTTTTAATGTTTAATATTTCACCTTTTAGATAATTTCTCCATCCTCTACTGTAGATGGTCAGTCTTCTGTTGATACTCTTCCCCTGACAGAGTGCTTATAGGCACTTCATGATGTTGCAAAGTTTGTCTTGGGATTTACTAATTGGAAGAGTAACGTCCCAGAGGCAATGTCTCCTGATGAGCTTACAGATACAAGGAAATGCCCTCCCAAGTAAAATTTGCACATAACTTTTTCAACTACTGTGGGATATCTGCACTCTGAAAAAAACCAGGCCAAACTTTCAAACTGTCTTTCCATCTCTGATTCATGCTGTAAACGCCATGCAGCAGGGTGTGACTCTACTTGTTGTGAACATGTTCATACAGATCCTCACTGAATACCTTTAAAACACAACACTAATTCTGACAGAGGAACAAACTTGCTCAGTAAGTAAAAATGTTCTTCAGCTGTCACAGTTTTTATGCCTTTTATTTTAAAAGGGCCAGCACTCAGACACACAGACAATACTTTGGAGGGATCCATTGAAGACCAAGTGTTCGTTTTACGAAATGAACAGAAATACATGAGAAATACAACATAAAACATTGATTCCTTTTACCATTTCATCTGCCAGGTGGTTAGTAATAAGAAACTGCTACCCTCTAGAGATTGTTTAAAAGTTTATCTGAAGTGACATTGTTCTTCTACCTGATCTCTTGGCACTCTTGTTATTCCTCCCACAAAGCAGACCATGCCACAACTAGATCTACTAGAACTTTTTGTCTGCAGATTCAGAAGACACAATGTGTCTTCTTTATGTGATGTTCCCTTTTGACATTAGTGGGATCTCATACCATGACCACATTCCCTCCTGAAAGCTGTATCAGCACTAATGTCTAAGAAAAAAGAGTCAAATGGAGTAGTGAGGGCCAGGTATCCACCCAGGGTCTCCCTGCAGACAAGAAAAGGCATCTAGATGCAAGCAGTTCTGAGTCTATCTTAGCCACAAACACCATAACTTTTTTTCACATATATATAAATATGTAAGGAAAGAAGGATTTGGAATCCTTCCACAAAATTCCTCTGGAGTAGTTGTACACAGCATCTGATTTGTAAGTGTTGTTCACGTGATAATCCTGATTTGAAAAGAAAAGAGCATTCAAACTCGGTGAAAACGTATAGCAGACATAAATCCTGGAAAAGAAGAGCTCTTAAAGGAAACATTGCTTGGCTGTGTTTTTCTCTCCCACACCAAGATGTGCTGTACTGACGTTTTATAAGTGCTGTAGGTGTGGTTAGCAGTAAATTATGACTCTTCTGGGGAGTTCACTCCTCTGCACCTTCAGCTGTACTATGCCTTGCGGGCAGCTGTCTCACAGCATACTCATGTGTAACTCAATACTTAGGTAAAGAATTTTCAAATTCATGTTACAACATGGAAAAAATATTTCTGTACATCGGTATTTTTCCAATTGGATTTTCTCATACCTGATGATCATCCTTATACTTCAGGGCTCTTGAAAATAAATGTCTTGGCTGTGTAAACAGCTACAGCTGATAGGGTTTTGGCATTTCTCAGGAAAATGACATTCACCTTTTTTGACAGAGTGCCAAGCATAAAAAAACCTGCTTCCTGCAGTATTACAGTTAAAGAAGAGAAGTTTAAAGGGGAAAAGAAAAAAAAAAAAGTCAAAGCCAACAAGACAACCCCCTCTTATCCATTATCACAGTTGCAGGCTTGGAAGGAGAAAACATGACAGCAAATTGCTAAAATAAAAGCTGACAAGTTATGGTGTTTCAGTTGACAGAAAGAAATATTTGGATACCTAATCTCAGTGGTATCTGTACAATACTATCGCTGTTAGGTCTGACCCAGCAAAACATCTATTCATTATTGAAGTGTAAGTGTATGACTAACACAGCTTAAGTTGGTTTCATTCTTTTTATTGTGCCTTGTGCTGTTAAAGATTAGTGTGCTCTTCTGATTGCCTTTTGTTCTTCAACTAGACTAACATATTCTGCATCAGGCAGCATTGAGTTTAGTGTTAGGAATACGGATTTGAAAGTTGGCTCCATCGCATTGGTGCACACAGAGAGTCTCAGGAATTCATCCAGTAATGAAAATGTAATAGGCCACAATGGCTATTCAAGCAGAAACTATGAGGAATAAAACTACATTAAGTGCTTGTGTTGAAGATACAGCTCTACCTTTGGTGCCTTTGACTATTAATCAACATTTTTTAAAAGCTGGTTAACACTTTTTCATCTTTTAATGATATTTTCTATGTTTAAAATCAAAACTACAAACCAAGTGGAGCAGTACTGTTATATAAACTTTTTTTGTTGTAGTTGTTGTTGTTATACAATGCATATTGTAGTGTTAACCATTGCTTACAATTCTTGTTCAACAGCAAAATGAGAATAAGGCTATTTTACAAACAAAACATTGTGGTGGTTAGAAGATCTGTGTTTAACCTCTTGTTTATAATGTTTAAATCAAACCAAACCTGTTCCTTCACCAGCTGAGTAAAGATTGAAAGATTTTGGTGTCATCAAGTCAATAAAATACAAGTAATTCAGGAGTTAATTTTTGATATTTAGGATTTTTTTAAGACACACAGTAAAATTAATTTCAAAATTATTAGAAAAATGTGATATTACAATACTATTATGATATGCTTTTAAGATACAATTGCCAGCAATGGAATGGGATATTTATAATTTCTGTAATTTTTGGTTAAGGTCAGTTTGTATTGTATCAGCCTCAGGTACATGGCTGTTGTTTGTTTTTCTGATCCTTTTTGTTTCAAGAAACAAACAAACCAAAAAGAAGTGAGAACTGCTTGCTATACAAAGTCTTATGTTTGTTCCGGATCTACGCTGAGGGTTTGGAAATTGTGCAGGTTTCTGCAGAACTCTCCTGCATTAGCTAGAGGTTCTTGTTTGCTTCTTGCCTTTTTTGTTTTGGTTTGGATTTTTGTGTTATGTACCATGAAAGCCCATACAGCTTCACCAGCCAGGCTAGTAAATCCTGTAACCAAGCTCAACTGCAATCCTGCAGTTCTGTGACCGAAAAAAAGGAAGAGAAAACTTGAAACACTAACCCCTCTGTCATGTTTTCTCCCCTTCATTTTATGTTTCCAGTGAGGTAAGGGAAAAAACTGAGACATGCCACCTCCCAGGATTTGCCTTCATGTGATGAGAAAGAAAAATTACTTCAAAGTCAAATATGGAATTCGATAGTGCTCAGAACTTTCCAAAATATTACTTAAAAGGACCAGAATACTGACTTTGCAATATTTATTATATGTAATCCTTCACGTCTGTCAGACTGAATTTGGGAAAAAAAAAAAAGGTTCTTGTGATGAGGCTATGAGGAAAAAAGTCAGTCATAATTCTTTTCCCTTAGAATTATGCTTTTGCAGATGAGGGAATCTGTTTTCTCAAATTTATGCAATACTTAGCTCAGTAGTATAATCATAATGGAAATTTTTAAACACTGTTATGACAGAAACAGTAGATAATAGAATCCAAGAAAAACAGTGTAACCCTTTGTAGGTTTGCACCAGAATGGGATTTCACTTTGGATCAGGACATTTTTATTCAGTGAGAGAGTTAGCATGTTCAACAAGGTTGATATTCTGTCATTATTTTCAAGTTACATATGGAATAGTCATAATGTGGTGGAAACAACACCTAATGTAAATCACATTGACTCTTATTAGGACCCTGATAAATTCAGATTTCATGCACTAGTCATAAGGAAACCAAGAACAGACCTCCTTTAGACTTGTCTACAAGCAAGTCTAAGGCATCACCGTAAATGCTTTTTTATACAGTTAATAGAAGAAGCTACTCTCCCCAGACTATACAGCTTATCCTATACGTTAGGATAAGTCAGTGTTTAGGACAGATGCAAATGGATTGTTCTGTAGAAGCTCCCACTGAGCAAAAGGAGAGCCAAGGATGGCTGTCTTTCACTTAGATGAGTAACTCTTAAATGTATTGTATTGTATTGCATTGTATTACAAAAAAAGGTAAACAATTATTTCCCAGTCATCCCGTATAGGCTACTCGTGCCCGTTTTCTCAGAAGACATTAAGCCAACCTTATTGTCATTGTTGGGGAATCCTGTTGGATCAGATGGACAGACATATTTTTTTTATAAGAATGCATGGCATCTTTTTTCTCTCTGCATGTTGTGGTACCATCTCAGAATCTCAATCAGGGTGTATGGAGTTAATGTCTTCCTGGAAATGCATGACAAGGCCTCTGTGGAATTGTTCCAGGAGTAACTCATGTGTCTGGCTGGTGCAGACCCAGCACAGTTTGACACAGAGGGCACAGGGAGAAAAGAGAGAGCATTGCTCTGCCCACCCACTAGCACTACCTGATATGGGGAACTTCTCATTATACAGGTGTGAGAGGTTATGTTATCATGGCCCCCTCTCCTTACTTTCATCATGAACCTCATTTCAGCTTCAACTTCAATCTATATTGACAATGAGTATCTTGAATTATTGCTTCCCCCTAAATTCTCCAAGAGCATTTCTCTTGACTCCAGATGGTTTTACTGGGCTCTAATTTGAATCTTTTGCATTACCAGGAGAAAGATTTTATAAATTGACAATAGGAGAATTAAGTATTTCAGCAATGGTGGGACTGCTTTGTTTTGTTTTGTTTTCTAAAGAAATCTAAGCAAATAAAAAAATATAGCTCATATTTCTTCCATTTCTCTTTAAGCATTTACCACTTGGAGCAAAAAGCTGAACTGTAGCACAGTAAAATGAACTGGTCTTATATTAGTAATGCTTCCTGTATTAAAAAGTCTGTTCCATTGCTCCTTCAGCCTTTAGCAAGGGAAAAAACTCATACCTTTCTGTTTGCTTTTCACTGGAAACAGCAGTCTCTCTTTGATGAAGAGTTACAGGCAGATCACCATACAATTCATCTGAGATGCAGTGGTGCATCTGTCATCCCTCAAAGAGATGGATGTAAGAGAGGATGAAGATGAAATAATACTGATTCTTATGCTGCAATTCTAGTATCCCAAATATAAAAAAGAAAAGGTGAAAAGGACAGTAAGTAAAGTTTTTGGTAATTTTTTATCATTTATTATGAAGTAGTAAACAGCAGGCTAAAAAAAAAAAATGTTCTTACTTTGCAAATAATCCTTCCAAACAGCTTTGGTTATTAGACATAAGGAGTGACTGACTGTAACTCCTCATAGAAATAGAAATTTCCCCTATTTTTCATAGAAATTGAAGAGCAAAAACCAAATTATAAAAGGATACCTGCATGTCTAAGATATCTTCCTCAAAACCCAAGTTCTATACGTCCTGAAAGAGTTGTACTGGAGACTGATAAGAGAAGAATAGTGTTGGAGGTAGGTAATAATTTCATTTAGGGACAAAACTCTATTTCAAAAGGAGAGGATGGGGGACTTCATACTCTACAGAACCTGGTGGAGCTGGAACAGTAACAAGGTCTCCAAGGCACAGTGCCTTTTCTGGAAGAAGTCAAATAAAAATGAATGCAGTAAGCTGAACTTCTGTGTTGTTCTTTACCTAAAGTAATTCTCATTGGAAAAAGAAAGCTGAGCTGTCTCGGTGATCTTCCTCTGTTATAGGCTGTAAGCAGTTTGTAGGATCATCTGGGCAAGAGTGTTGTTTTCCTATCTGACCACAGTGTGTCTGGTGTATGTATGTGGTTCAGTCACATGTATACTGAGAGCAAAAAGGACTTGAGCTTTGTCTCCTTTCACATAGCCCAGCTGTGGGCACATGACTACAAAGCCCTCCTGCCCGCATCCATTCTCAGAGACAGACCTAGCAGGTCTGCCTGGGCAGGTATCTTTCTCACAGTGTATTCTGATTAACATTTCTAAAGACATTTTTGGGTGTACTGTGGACTACAGGGCTTCTTCCCAAATCGTAAGAAGCTGCGTATTTCTTTTCTTTAGAAGTCCTACCTCACCTGGGTCATATCAGTCAAATTTTTGCTAGAGGTCCCAACTGAAGCAAGTCATGGCATTAACTACTACAGAAATGGATTATAATTTACTCCAATGAAATTTGAAAGCTCTGCAGAAGCTACAGCCTCTTATTGCTTTTCAGTGACCTGGCTGCTACTGTAGATGGAAGAAAATAGGCTGTATCATAATTTGCTGTAAAACGGCTACTTGTGCCACACTGGATTCAATGTAGTACCCTGAAATGCATGTTTGCCTATATAGCCTTCCTGTTCAGCTTCTGCAGCTTGCTGCTTTACATTGGTTTCCTCCAAATGCAGCTATTGCATTTGATGGTGACACTGGAGTTCACAAAAGCTTCAACTCTGACAGGGTGAAGGCAGAGTGTTTTCAGTGAAGGGTTTCTCCCTGTGGAGCATGCTGTTGCCAGAGATAAGCTTGTCCTCAAA
This sequence comes from Falco cherrug, assembly GCF_023634085.1. Lineage (NCBI taxonomy): Eukaryota > Metazoa > Chordata > Aves > Falconiformes > Falconidae > Falco > Falco cherrug. Next base: position 18,570,666 of record NC_073702.1, read on the forward strand.
TCTAAAGGAGCATTCAAAACCAGATTACTTTCTGCAGGTGCCTAGCTAATGACAGAGTTGCTCCTGGGAGCATGCTGTGGGATACACTGTGCTGTGGATTATTTCCTCTTGAGGAAGAGATGAAAGAAAGCAAGTTTGTCTGTAATGAAGGATTTGCTGTTTGTACTTCATGTGGTGTTGCCTAGATACTGTAATGATTGATGTCTTTAAAATATAAATAATCTTGCACACAAAAGAACATTATTAAGGTTACAGAGTCAAGTACTCAAAAGATAGGAGATGCCAGAATTAAGATTGCCCAGGAAACCTTAATTCAGCTCTTTTTTTTCTGAATGTACTATAACACTGTAATTACATAGGACCCCTGCTTCATTAAGCATGAAGAATACACAGTACTCCAACAGCGAGCAGTTGTATATTATATTTACCTCTCACTGTTCACTGTATACCCCATGGCCTTATTTGCCTTGCGTTATTCAAACACTGCTGGAAGGCAGAATTATTCATTTCCTCTAGGGTGTTGGAGTGCTTCACAAACATTAATTCATTCAGTCTCACAAAACTCAAATTAACTGATTTTTTTTCTTTTTCAGTAAGAAAAACAGTACAGAAGTTGTTTAAGCTTAAAAGGTTCCAGTGATTTGGGATGTTAGTCTGGGTGACCTAAACCAGGAACTTTCAGAGAACTTTGAACATTCAGAAACAGAGTCTGTTGATGATAACTGCAGCTTTTATTTCATGTGTAATAAAATTTCGTCTCTAAATACATAGAGTTTGCACATGCATGTGAATATAATGTACCTAACTGGACATTATAATAATGTATATCTGGTCTATTGTGTTCTGAAAGATGTTTTGAGCTCGTATTTTCTGAATCAGTGCTCATCATATGCATTTGTCATTGCAGACTGCAGACTGGCATCGATGCCAGGGATGCCTTCAAAATGCCTTGAAGACTGTCTATAATGCAGTGTTCTGAAGGAGTGGATTTGGCATAGGGATTTCCCATAAGATTCTACATTTTATTGGGGTTATCTATTTCTTTATTTATTTTTAGAAATTAAGGTCTAAAGGTAAAAAAAAAATAATTTAATTGCTAGCCACCTTGACAAATGGGTGTGTTCCTCAAGTTGGCATAAGGACACAATCATAATATTTGCACCTTTATTTAATACAGGATGTACTAAGGAACCTCTGGAAGGGGTTTCCCTACCAGATGACATTTGCACGCTTGATAATTCCTTGAAAATCAGGCTGCTTTTTTTCCTCTTGCTGAATACCTTCACCATGACATTATTCAATATCCAGATGAAGTGATTTTAACCTTTTTTGAATGTCCATTTAAATTAAATGTTCATTAAATACATGTACAGCAATATAATTGTTTCTATGGAAAAAATATTCTTATGCTTTCTATATTTTAAGAAAATTGTATCTCCTGTTTACAGTGATATAGCATAAGCTGCTTTATTACATGAAATCACCTATTGTGCATATAAAGTTCTGCTCTAATTTTAGGATGAAAGGGGTTTCCTGGTACTTATAAACCCCAGTCTAATATGTATTTGGCTGGTCCTCTGATAATCTAATAATTTGGGAGGGTTTGGCTCTGCTTATTCCATAATATATTCCAGCATCTATGTGCCTTTGTCAGAAAATTTTAAGAAAATATAAAAGGAGAGTGCAAAGCCACCTTTACACAACTGCACAGGTCACAGTATACTGCCATAAAAATGTATTTGCCTTTGAAAGCCATGGTAAAAGGACTTTAGATGTTTGCTGAGCAATACAACAGTCTAACCATAGTTGTGACAGTCTTACTGTCAAAAATAAAAGTATTTTGCAACAAAGAGCTCTGAAATACTTATTCTAATAACAAAGTTTTATATTTGGATCAGACAATAAACTGAGAGCTGGACAGCTGAGAAAGAACCTTAACAGGACTTTATTACATGTTGAAACTGTTTTGGGTTGACCTATTGAAATAACTGTGTGGAAATATCTGCAGGATGAAGTTGCTGCTTCTACAAGAAAATAAAATGCAACCACAGCCCTTGGACTCACATGAGAACATAAAAGTAAAGCCTAGTTCTTTCTGGTTTGCGTATTGGTGATGTTAATTGAAAAAATGATGTGAAATATAAGGACTCGTTTTAAATTAAGTTTTGATTTAAATGGAAATTTGATTCAGCACTTAGTTAATAATATTACCAGTGATGTATAAACTAGTATAGAGCTTTATTTGTTGCATATCAGTAAACACTTCCTCTTGAGTTTTTTACTTAGTTATGGATTTGAATACGCCCATTAAGATGCATGTGGCTAGATTCAAAACTCCTTGATACCATCACCTTTTTGAATATGAATTAGCTTTCTGAAACAGTATTCTAATAATCTTTAATTTTATCAGTTGCTACATCTTTTTCATGACCTCCAGATTTCAGCAGTTTTTTCATTTTATATGTATTGTATCATTCACAGTTAATTTCCTGCAACTTTTCTAGGCAATTCATGTAATCATGCTTTGTCTGATAGAACTTTCATGTAACTACCATTTGTCTGGTATATCCTTACCCTTTCTGATTCATACTTCTTTAACAGCTGGTTTTTAAAGTCGAAGATGTGTTCTTACTTCTAAAGCTCAGCTCAGTGGTAGCACCAGGCACTGTGAATCCAAGTCAAAGGCAACTGTTGTGCACTTGGATGAGATTCTGCCTCCTTAGAAGCTGCATAACAGTGGCCAACAAGTAATGCATGCAATGAAACCATGATGTTTCCATTTCCATTAGCAGGAACCCCTCTAGTCACTTCTGTGCTGATGTGACTGCAGGGGTATTAAACTCATCAGCAAGTGGTTAAATAATATTTATTTGCTGTGAAGTCTCTTTCTGGAATTTTACTCCCATACTGGGATGCAAGAGGATGGCCCAAATTCTTTATGATCCTGATGATTCTCAAATAGCAACATCTTCACATTTGTTATTATTTCTCTTCATTGAGTAAGAGACCTAGAGCAGTGTAAGAGGATCTTAGCAGGTGGCCTGCTAAAGACAAACATTTATCTGCTCTTTAAATCTTATTATTTAAATCTGTACCTAAGAACGAGGCTGTATCTTTCTTAACTTTGCAGGGATTTTGTTAGTGTCAACTGAGAGATGATTTAGCCTAACTGGAAGTATGAATTATTCTCATAACATCACGAGCACTTGGATTCACTCAGAATCAGAAAATTGTGAATGTTGCTTAAAGACACTTGTTCCCTGTTCTTCTGAGGTATCTACAGATTCAAAACCGCTTCAGTAATGTGGATGTGTGAGGAGGGAGAGACAGAGGAGGTGGGAAGGGAAGAGGTAGTCAATGAAAAATAATGAATTAAGAGATTATTGCAGAATAAATATTTTCACCCTGCAGCTTCAGAGTAAAATATTGTGGTTTGGTAGGGCTGTCCAATGGTGTATTCTCCAGAGCTATGTCAAATATTTTTACTGCAGAAATATTTAATAGTCCTTGTACTGTGTTTAACAAAAGCAATGAAATGAAATTTCAGTCAAGACCCTAGCTAGAGAAGTGTCTGAAAGGAAAATAGAAAGGGAGTTTTTCACCTCTGAGATTTAATTCCAAACAATATTATCATGCTTGAGAAATATTTTTTTCTTTGTACTACTTGGTTTTATGTCTAGACAAAACTAGCTTTAATATAGAATGGAATATTTCATTGCTTGGTACAAGAGTGGTTCATTCTTACATTCTGTCTTCATTGTACTTCTTTTGAAATAGTTGACCATCATTTTACATCAAGTTTTTTTAAAAGGTGCTGGATATTGTTTCCTTTTGAGTATTCAGGTTTTCTTCTTTTTTTCTCACAGTATTTGTAATCTCTCTGATCTGATTCTTTAAAAGTTATTTTTTAATACTTTGCCAGTGTTTATTTTTTCTGAGGTTTATATCCTCCAGTTATGTTTTGAGCTCTCGAGATACATTGCTGTAAATAGTCTTATTTTTATCATGGATTATACATTTTTTCAAAATATATGCTTTAAAATAAATCCTACACTGTACAACACCTAATTTATTTTGTTAGAATAGATACCAGATTTCAGTACACATCAGACTTGTACTCACAAACTGGTACTCGGAGAAGCTTATATTATTTGAAATTAAAGCTTTTAAAGTCCAGTTCCCTTTTCTCAGGCTTTAGATTGAGTTGGATTTACAGATTTATAGCATAAGAAAAGAACAAAAAAAACCCACCAGGTCTTGACACTTGACATACTTCAGCCTTGAGAAAATGCAGCTATAAAAAGGACAACAGCACCATCAAAGAAGAGGTCCACACAGCTGTCAGCTCTAGAATGAGCTGCAGATAATCCACTTGAATTTAGTCATTTCTAAGGCAACAGTTTTCAGCTAAGCTGAGAATATCTACAGATACTTGGTTGTGTTTTGAAGAATATGGCTCTTTAGTGCCATCATTCTGTGTTTTTACTTAGTTTAAGGCACTCTTTACTGTCTAGCACAAGGATTTATTAAAAAAAAAAAGGAAAGCAAAAAAGGGCACAATAATTTTTGCAATAGACTTCCTCCTAGTCTATATACTTACACAGACTTAAACACACAAACCTAAGTTAGTTAATGATTGTTTCTGAAGCTCCATCCCCTCAAACAGGCAGCCAAAATGTAGTTTAAAAGTACTTATGAGATCTGCTGAAGGCCTCCATTGTTAGGCAGTGTGAATAAATTCACCAGGTTTTGATTTTGTGCTAGATGTGTGGAATTTTGGGGGAGACAGTTATTTTTAAAACAGCACAACTTCAAAAAACTGTGTGGTTTGCAGGGACAAGGAAAGCATTCTATCTACAAAAGTTAGTATAAAAGGAACAAATGCCACATTTCACCTCTGCAGGGTTTCACATTTAATTTGTAACACCTTCAGTGCAGAAGGAGATGGCTGTGATTTTTCTCAGCATCTGCCCATGTTGATGGTGATGCAGAGATTCTTTTGGCTTCGTGGTAGATCAAAAATCGCACAGAGCTTGTAGATCATGGAAATGATGCTTGCAAGTGACTTCTAGATGACATCTAGTCCAACTTCTTGCTAAGAGTGGGACTTTCAGTAACACCACATTCATTCAGCTATGGTTTTGTCTGTTTTGAAAACCCCAGGGATGGCATAAGGGGTTTCAGTGTTGCATTTTTTTCCTGGTGAGAGAGTGAGTGAGTGAGAGACACCCCCACCCACACCCCCACCCCCACTCCACCCCCCCCCTCTCTCTCTCTGTCTCTCTCTCCCTTTCCAATCTGAACTTTTCAAGGTTCAGTGTATCTTTTGGCCTTCTTGTCATATTGATTGCCACTACCAAGAAGACTTTGGCTCTGTCATCTTTGTAGCTACCCTTTGAGTTGCTGCCTGCTGTGAGAACTTCCTTAGCCTTCACTCTGCTACTCCAAACAAGCTCAGCTGCCTCAGATTCTTCAGTTAGGCTAGGGTTTGTAAAGTAATGAAGAATGTGAAAGAAGACATCATTTCAAACCACACACAGTAGCTGATGAATAACTAAGCCTGAAATGTGTGATAAAACCATTGATTGAGTACTATAAATATACAATAATCTAAAAAAATTGGTCATAACTATAATATAGTGTCTAAAAGATTCCATTAGCATTGGAAACCTGTTGCTTTAAGCACTATGAGAACTCAAAGTATAACCTGAAGCCACAGTTCATCAGTCAGTCAACTTAATGCAACAGTTGTAGTAGTAATTTCAAAGGTAAAATTTTACAGAATTTAAGGAAAAATATATCCAGTCCTGTCCTTTTCAGGTGTACAGAGATAATAGATTTCAGAGTTAAGAGCCTCGGAAAAATCATGAAGCAAAGGGGCTAAACTTCTTAAATCCTTTGTTCATTTTGTTAATTCCTCTGTTTGGTCCCTTTTCAACTGAGTAAAACTGTATCATATCAACAGTCCATAGCAGACACCGCATTACTATAGGTTAAAGTGTTACTCTGATGAAAAGCACATATTAAAATCATCTTCCTATTTTTTTCTTCTGTTTCAACTGAAATATTTCCAGGGAATTAGATGAAGTAGGAAAGGTGTTTGGCCCTGATAAAGATAATTCTAAGTGCATTTTCTACATGAAAAGGTATGCAACTATAACCGAAAAGTGGCTTCTGGGACTAAGCTACCCTTTCAAAGTCATTTTACATTTGAGAAGTAGATGCCCCAGAATTGTTGTCTTTTAACTAAAGTAGCATAGGGTTTTGTACAGTAAAATTTATCTCCAAAGCTGAAAGCTGATTAAAAGCAAAGTTTTTAAATGTTAAGAACACCTAACATGTAAAGAAAGTCTCTGTTACTGGAAGAAATTCTAAAACCTGAAACACACCTTAAATTGTGATAAATGTGATAAATAAACAAGACGGATAGGAATAGATGGTTGAAGTGCAATTTTTTCCCCTTTAGGATTATTCAAGAAAATGAGGAAGAAACAGTATTATCCATTCTCATAAGAGCTATTGTCAGCAGGTACTGTCCTTACTGAATATTATTTTCTGAGAGAGTAGAGCTGAGTAAGCATAGCTGAAAAAAATGGAAGGACAGGAATGTCAGGATAAGCAACCATTTTGTGTTATGGCTGGATTAAAACCCCAGGCTTTTAATATTTACACTGGCAACCCTCACAATTCAGTGAGGGAGATGGGATAATAAATGGGCAGATAGCAATACAGCAGACTAGGAAGAGAGAAATAAATGACTGGAGTAAGAATTGGGATAGGACTTACTGTATAGTAGAATGAAAGACTTATTACCTCTATCACGAAGACTTAAAAGTTCAGACTTGAAGAGTAAATCAAACCTCTCAATAAGAAGTGCTGTAAGAACAGGGTGAAGTGGTAGTCTTTTAAATGGAAATTTTCATTGGGCGGGTGGATATTATATTCAAACATAAATGCTCTCAAACAAACCTTGGAAAATTTGTGTAAAGATGGGGAAACTGGATAAGAACCATTTTCTGGAAATATAAAGATAATGAGTCATATGTACCCTTTATGTTGTGTGTTGTGCATAAATGTATTTTGTATTGTGTATCAGGTGTTACGGCAACTTTGAGACAGAGTGCACAAGGTTCCATAAAATTTGGAGAAAAAACCAACTCTTGAATAAATTGTGCATTAGGCATGCTGGTTTTTTTGTCTCATCACAGTCTTTTGCCTCCTCCAACAGCATCAATCTTGGACAAAGAAAGGAAAATGGTAAATACACACTGATTGACAGTTTTTGCACTTTTCAACTTTGACTAGTGAAATTCCCAGGATGCCTGAGTACACACAGCAGGCTTGCCAATTTCCTCACAAATAACCTAGCAAATTCTCTGCAGTGGGCTGAGAAAAGACTGTGAGCAGTTGCATGCTCTGTCCTCAACAGAAGATGCTGCAAAAAGAGACAAACAAGTGCATAATGGAAAGTTTGTTTCACAGCCTGTCACACTTGGGTATTTTTGTTATACATGTAAATCTATGACATACATAAATTAGGATGTGGCATTTTGGGATAATACAAAAAAAACTGACTCAGCTTTCAGCAACCTTTTTTTCTTTTTGACCAAAGGTTTCATCATCAAAAAGAACTCATTGGATTGCTATAAACTGGACCTTGGGAGTAAACCAATATGTATGCTGTGTAAAATGATTAGTTGACTTGGCCCTGGAGCAGACAAGAAAGCAAACCAACCTGGCAGTCTAGCTGTATTCAAGAGTGACAAAAGGTCACTTCCATTTAGTTAAAACTGATTTTTCCATCAACAGATGACCCACCACTGTCCCTAGCAGTGAAAAATGGTTTCTATGTATTGAATACATGCTATAAAAAATATACTTCTCTGATTTGCAACATTATAAAGTTCATGTCATGAGGACTACTTGTGGAAGTGAGAGTAGCAGCTACCCAGTTTAGCACACAGTAACATACGCATTTCTAACAGACATAATATATGTAATAAATTTTAAAGTGTTCTCTGCGTGGCTCAGCACAGAGGGCACTGGTCTGGAAGCCACTGGATGCAGGTCCTGTTCCTACCTTTGCCAATTACCAGCTGTTGGAGACATAACTCAAATTCTGTGGTTAAAGATGATACATTTTGATAACAGAAGTCCTGCTGCCATAAGAAGATGATAAATTTTAGAAATTCATCCAGTCTGTGCATCAACTCTCTAACTTTTGGTTGAAGTGGAGAATACTTTTCTTCTGAAAATAAATAGAAATATTTTATTTTCTAAGTTCATATTTAAAAAAATACCCCAAAATAATGACATTTCTGTTAAAATTCTATTTTATATTAACACAAAGTTCTCATTCATTCCATTATTCACTATCTGCATTTCATCATGTGGAGAGAAGGAAATAGATTTCTTGGAAGTTTTTTGTATGAAAAGCCTGTAATATTTAATCTTTGATGGAATTTATTCCAAACAGAATTTTAACAAAAAATATTCATCAGCATTTTAATAATTTATTGAATTTGTAATCTCAGAAGTTGCAATGCTCTTCCTGATTAACAATAATATTTTATATTTATTTTCATAGCTACAGGATTATGGGTAAGCAAATCCAGATCTCTGTGTCTTTTCCTCTTCTGAAGCATCCAGTTGCAGAATGGATCCTGGCCTAAGCAAAAGCCTGAAGCTAGAAGTTATGTCCTCTATGTATTTCTTTGAGTACACTGTGCAAAGTACTAGCAAAAGTTGAGGTCTGGTGACACAGCATGCAGTATCTTTCTGTTTGCAGAAAAACAGATCAAACCAACCAAAATATATGAAGCACTGGATAAGGGGTTGGGAAGAGTGACAGTGTAGTACTGCAAATTAAGTAAAGCATGTGACTGGCTGAAGGACAGAACAAGACAAGCCCCAACGATCCTAATTTAAACAGCTGATATTTGACAGATTGGTGAAGCTAGATCAGAATCAGCAACACCAAAATGAAAGAAGCTATCATGTTTTCCATGAGGGTCATCGCTGGGTCCTGAATTCTCAAACAGATTACTCACATGACTGTTAATAAACTGATTGCAGTTTTTTCAGACCACGAGTAACATCTTTCCTAAAGGCATCTTCAGACCTGGTGACACAATCCTGAATCTGATTGCTCCATAAACATTATAATAAATATTATATTCCAAAATATTTGCAGTAAAAGCTATTACCACTATTGTCATGACAATCTTTCCCCCCTGCCTTCAGATCTGAAAACTCTAAATAACATGAAACAGGGAATTTCACAATGCATTGTTCTGGTAGGTGAGATCTATTCAGGGAGGATCCCACACCATGCTAATTTGTGGCTGCCTTTACTATAACTCACAAGTATCTCAGTTTAATAAAATCTATTTCTTCTTTCTTGCCTCATTTAAGAGCACAGCAATTCGTTGCAACTCTATAAGAAAACACAACATAGGGCACAACAGCCAATTAAAATTAGACCCATAGAACCTAATTACTTGTATTTGAGATGGCTGGCAAGTATAGGAGAAGTACTGAGCTAGATACTACAGCAGGATGAAAACATCCAAATTTCATAAACTGGCCCCATTACAGTCATATTGCAGAACTCCAGAAAAATAGTTTGTTGGGCTAATAACAAGCAGGTTTTCAACAAACACACAAAATAAATATTTGTATTTCCATAATGAAAAGAAAGTTTGAATTGTGAGGTCATAGTTATTGGAACCTAGTGGAAAACGCCTTTCCAAAGAGAAATTATGTTTGGAAATGAATGACATGATACAGCATAGCAGTTGAAGCCATAGAGGCAAAATGGCAATTTATATCTAGTTGCTGTTTTGTTTTCTGAGCTGCTTTTTTCAAATGTCTCAGAAGTAGTTAAACAGTTCTGGATTCAAATTAGTCTTGCCATTTCATTTCCACACGTGTTCAAAATGATTGTATGATCATACTGATCCAGGTAGGGAAAAAATAGTGAGAAAATACCATATTATTCATAGGGCTTTCCTCATTTCATCTTAACAGAAGAAAGAATAAGGATGTGAACATACCCTATACGTAGTTTCTTCCAGCACAGGTCATCTCCCCAGAAAGACTGCATCCTACTTTGTTCTCACTTGTCCTGCAAGGCTCATCTTACCTAGCTAGCGTGCCTTCCTCAGGAACTCCAGGCCATCCTCCAGAAGCACTCTTGGTCCTCATCTTCCTTCACGCCACAGCTTTAGCATACTTTTATTTCTGCCGAAGCTCTTCCCAGGTCCTGCTGCATGGAGGTAGAAGGCGAAAGGTGTGCATATGGAGTCCATCATGCAGAGAAGAGACATGAGGCCAGGTTTAGAATCATGAAATCATAGAATAGTTTGGGTTGGAAGGGACCTTTAAAGGTCATCTAGTCCAAATCCTTGCAACAAGCAGGGACATCTTCAACTAGATGAGGTTGCTCAGAGCCCCGTCCAACCTGACCTTGAATGTTTCCAGGGATGGGGCATCTACCACCACTCTGGGCAGCTTGTGCCAGTGTTTCACCACCCTCATTGTAAAAAAAAATCTTCCTATTATCTAGTCTAAATCTACTATCTTTTAGTTTAAAATCATTACCCTTTGTCCTATCACAACAGGCCTCACTAAAGTGTTTGTCCCCATGTTTCTTAAAAGCCCCCTTGAAGTACCGACAGGCTGCAATAAGGTCTCCCCGGAGCCTTCTCTTCTCCAGGTTGAACAATCCCAACTCCCTGAGCCTTTCTTCATAGGAGAGGTGTTCCAGCCCTCTGATCATTTCTATGGCCATCGTCTGGACCTGCCTCAACAGGTCCATGTCTTTGCTGCGCTGAGGGCCCCAGAGCTGGATGCAGTACTCCAGGTGGGGTCTCACCAGAGTGGAGCAGAGGGGCAGAATTACCTCCCTCAGCCTGCTGGCCACACTTATTTTGATCCAGCCCATGATACAATTGAGTATGGATGAGCTGGATGAGCAGTTCAGTCACCCAGCACCCTACAAGGGTCAACTCTGTGAGAAAGGATCAGCATGGTCAATCAACTTCAAGAGGAAGAAAGGCACCATGTCCTGGATGTAGTGAAGTGCCTTTCTGCAACCAAGGATTGGTTGCACCTTCAGGTCCTGGAGCAGTGTGAGAGTTACCCAGGTGCCTGTTTGACTTTGCTAAAGGATAGTGTGGAGAACTCTGGACTGGGCACTTGTTTCTGGTTATAAGCCGTGATAATTCTGGTGTCCCAGAGCCATCCTCTCTCTGTCCATCTTCAGGGATTATTCCCCCATTGCAATTAGACAGCACTCATCAGTCCCAAACCTCTGTTCACCCTGTGTCAGTGTTCAAAGGCTGGCACTGTCAGAGCTATGACCAGGATGTATCCACTCACTATCGTCTCCTGGCTGTGGGCTGGTGGCAGCCGGAGAGCCAGCCTAATGCTGCCAGCCCAGCAGCAAAGTGGTGTCAGTCCCACATGAGCCACACTGAAACCACCCAAAACTGAGCATATGCAGGCTTTTAAGAAGCTTGTTGGCACTGCAACCAAGACGTCTGGAAAACCCAGTAATCATACTGGCCATACCCAGACATCTAATAAGGCTAGCACTACACTGGAGTGGTAGAAAGCACTTATGCCTACCTCACTTGGTCACATTCGCAGCCTGGCTTTCTAGCTTAAACTGCTGATAAAGGTGGAGATGAGCTAAAATATGAGGGGGGTTGTGCTGACATTGGCAGAAGCTTTGCAGTGAGAGTTGAACACTGAGCTGTGGATTCCAGCAGACCGGAATGCACCACAGGCTTGGACACTGCCCAGCTCCTCTGTGTACACCTCCCCGTACACCAGATATTTACGATGCAGGCTTTCCATCCATGCTGTGTGAGCCAGGCAGAGTGAAAATAACGGGGTTTCCACTGAGTATTGATAAAACCCGGCAAATGTTTACGTCAGTAATTAAACTGTTTGCAAACTGAGGGAGGAAACAGAAAGTCCTGATAGGATAAAATGTGATCAGAACAACAACTTGCTGCTGAGCACCTAAAGCACAGGTAACGTGCCCTGGGAAGTGAGAGAAAAGCTGAAAACGCAGCAATTAAGACCTTCACTTAGCATTTAACAGGCAAATACATGCAATACCATGTGCCTTTGCACAATCAAGTTCTAACAAGTTAAGAGATTTCCTTCAAAATAACAATACTGTGCAGTACCTATTGGGATGCATGATAGGAACGTGTTAGGCTGTTCTTGGTTTTGAACAAATGTCAATGGAACTGGATCTATGTAATGGGATATGGCATGACAGAAAACATCACTCAGCTGAAGGAATTTTTTAGAGTGGCCTGTAAAAAGCAGCTGAGTTTTGCAAGCAGAGCATCGCTTTTCATTGTTTGCTTTTTAAATTTAATCACTGGTATGGCTGCAGATGTTCATGAGAGAGTGAATCACAGAAGTTAGACAAATGTTTAGTTCTTCATGCTTATTCATTTCACGCTTGTTAGAACAGAGGGAGGGCTGAGTATTTGCCTACAATGCTTTCCAGCAGCTGTATTGCTGTTGCAGCAGCCACCCTTTCAAAGGAGCAATTTGGCCCATCCCATTGTCTCTGTCTCTTTTCTTTTTTTAGGATCCCCAAGGACAAGCAGAACTTACAGGTTGTTGGCCCTGTCTTCTTTCAACACAATGAGAAGACATAATTGAAAGAATTTCAGCTAATTTCATCTCATGAAATTTTCTGGCTTTGCTAATCTCTTTCTATGACACAGGGAATGGAGAAACATTAGGGCCCTAAATTAAGTACTGGATGAGGTAAAAACTCCTCAATGTCAAAAGCAAACAAACAAAATGTAGTGACTATAAATGAAAGCAAGAAAAACAACAAAACTGTATAACAGCTGTTGATGTGGTTAGAAAAAACAATTATTCTATGAGAAACAATTAAATCAAACAATTAAACAGGAGGTTGGCATAAGGCAGCTACGTAAAGCCTAGGAGTATGGGAAAGCAAACAGGTTAAGCAGGTTTTGCTGCTGTCTCAATATCCCTGAGGAACCTATGGATAATACTAGGTTTGCTTTGCTTGAGTTTCATTGGAGTTACATCAGAGATGTCAAAAACTGGCATTGTACTTAAGGGACCACCCCCCACCCCCCGACTTCTGTTATTGATGATTGCAAAGACAGGGGAGCCTTTAATAAACATCTTCTTGCTCAGATTACATAAATGAGCAACTGCTGAAGAGAATTCAGTGGGATGTCTGATCTACTCTCCTTCCATATCTGGGAGACAGTCCTGACAACTAGCTAATGTCTGTTCACTTACTCATTTGGCTTGAGATATTAATCACTGCTACAATGATTGTTACTTCCTATTTTTCAGATGGCAAGGTATGTATAGGAATACCCTGTGTAGTATACATACTATTCCACCTGAGTGTAATTTGGATTGGCTAACTTGTTAAATATGTATGCATTTGTGAAGCAAAACCAACAATTCTTGTGCTCATTTTACAAGAGAAAATGCCAATCTATAAGTTTTAAATAAATATAGATAGATATCTAATAGGAGGAATAAAAGAAACAGGATATTTCAAAGTAATATTTGTACACTGAAGCTGTATAGAGATGAAAAATACTCACTGTGTACAGGGGAAAATATGCCTTGTGATTAACTACAGAGTTAGATAACCTGACCATCCACCTCCATTCCTCATTATATGAAAGTAATTTCCTGATTTCTTTTGCATTTACAAACCCTTCTTGACTCCAACATGATGTAGGGTAAAGCGTGTATTGTTTTTATGGGATCTTCCATTCCCAGTCAATATTTTTCTAAGTATTTAAAATATTTCTAAAAATTATAAAATTTATAATTTACAGGCCTTATTCAGTTTTTAGTTCATATAAACTAGATAGTTACTTTACATTTACTTCCATAGCCATTTAGAACACAGAGCTGTAAAGGAAAAATAGGGAAAATATGCAAAATATGGAATAAGTTAAAATTAAAACAAAATATACAAGTTCTAGCTGTGTCTGTGCCCTGTAATTTGCCTACAGCTTTCCTGTTGTAAAATGGGTTGTTTATGTCATTTTATTAGGTTTCCATTCATGAACAGAAGGCACATCAGGCAAAATTGTTGATCACATCTTTGCAATACCATGGAAGACAATCCCTGCTACAGGTGTAGATTACTGATGGTTTTGCTTCATACAGTCATTAAGGGTGGACATGCAGTCTGGAAAGGTTTAGCAATGCAGGAGCTGGGAGAGAGTCCTCTGGTAAGCTCCCTGTGTGGCCTGGTAGGTGTTTCAGCTCTTTTCTTTATGTAACTCTCACTTTCCTGGTGTTTGGTAACCTGCTTTTACGTTAACCAGCTAGTTTTCATTTTAACTGCCTGGGTGAAAGCACCCAGGCGACCATCCAATCCAAATGTAACCAGCATCCAAGAGCCATCTGGAGAAGAAAAAGATGACTGCAATGTCCCTTTCCTGAAAATAGCATCCCTACCCTCCACTGTTTCTCCAGGGTAGAAGTATTCTTATAAGGTGATGCTACCCTTCAAATCACATTTTGAAATTAAGATATTATGAAACAGAATAAGGAGGATGATGTAATTCTAGGTTGAAATGGAAATGGCACATCAGAGTCCATACATATAACCTTTAGTTATAACCCCCTGATCATCTGCTCTTCATGTCCAGGTTGCTTCATACTGTATCGCTGGGTATGTAGGGCTCCCTTGATAGAAACTTCGTGCTTCACCTGTAACCCATTTTGCCTTTAAACATGCATGCATTTTGCACTCAGCAACACCCCTTTACACTATAAGTTTTAGGAAGAGACAAATAAAACCTCCTTCTGAGATATGTTTTTTGAGATGCTCCTTGCTGCCTAATAGGATGGGGGAAATGTCTTCTGCTTCAGGGACACAAGGGCTCTACTAAAAACTGAATCACAACTTCCTCCATAATTTTTACGTTCTAGTGCTGTATAATAAAGATAATAAATTGACGCCTATAAAGCACCAAAAATTCCCAGAAGGATTACACGTAGTAAGCACTTGAGATATGCCAAGTTTCATGTGACATTGTAATTGGTTGTACAATGTATTTTAGAATTAACTATATTTTTCTATCAAAGTAATAATAAATTTTTAGGATAATGCTTTCTGTGTTTTGAATACCTAGGATGAAATTTTGTAGATTTTTCAAGTTTCAAATGTCCTCTTAAAAAAAAACCCAACCAAAATAATAAAAAAGCACTTCAGCAAAATATTTAATTTATTTCTATGATCCTCTGAGAATGAACAGCTTAATTTTAATTTACACGCCTAACATATTATACTTCAACTTGTAGCTCAACGTAAGTTTCTGATACCATTAACCCAAGGTAGCTTATACATTAAAAAAAAAAAAAAAAAAAAAAAAAGGTAGAATTGCATGGCCCTCACCATGCTATCTGATATACAACTTTGTTCTGAGACTAAGATATAGCTGCCTACACTATCCCTGACAAGTTCTTGCTTTATCTTTTCTTAAAACTTTCTGTTTTGTTTCACTTACTTTTCAAAATTGACAGAAATGATCATCCCACATTTGGAAAACTTATTTAAATAATTTAATTTGATAATTTAAAAGAATGGCCTAAGGGTTTGGAGGTGTGTGTGGGGAAAATCCAAGCAAGTAAAATGTATTAGGAAGTTGAAGATAAAGTTGATAATATTTTAGATCTGAAAGTCAGCCTGTTTAGAAACTGGTTTATCAGAAATCCTAGAAACGACAGCATATAATAACAAAATCCTGTTACATAAACCTTTATCAAAGACAGGAAAATAAATATAATTTAGATATTATTCTGAAAATGTTATAGAATTTTTAAAAGTTTTGGAATCTTAATTTAGGTTTTAAGTCATCTTTTAAATGTAGTAAAATGATTATTATATATGAGATTTTATAAAAGTTATCTTTTTCTATTAAGTTCTTTATTCTAGAAAGAAAACTTTAATTTGAGGTCAGAAGTGGATGATATGGATGAGATTTAGATAAGGAATTTAAATCTTTCCTTCTTGCATTAACCCTTCATTTCATTTTTACAAATCCAGATATGATATTATGGTAGAGCCCAAGAAGAGCTGAAATACTGGCTAAGATTTTTCTGAAAATACAGAATAAGTTGTATTGTTTGCTAAAGGTTTGTGCAGAAATGCTAAGTGAGAGATAATTCACACTCCTCATAAATTATATAGCTTGCTGTCAATGACTGTTAATCTGAGATGAAGCTTGCCAGTAGGGGTGGAATGTGCAAGCTGTAATGTTTCTCCCAGCATCAAGTATGTAGGAGGTGTTTAAGAAAGAGCCAGCTCTAGCAATGTTGGCACAGGGTGCCTTGTTCTGTCTACTTTTCCTTAATGATACTCTTCAAATTACTTGGAAGTTCATCCCACACATGATTAACCAGCACGTTCAGGACAATTAAATGAAGAGTAGGCTGTATTACAGCGCCTTACCCAAAACTGTGTTTCCAAATCATAACACTTTCTTTCTGAGCAGGACCTTGACCTTCAAGACATGTTTACTGTCCTCAACATACCGTAAACTTATGCCATGCATATTAATGTGTGAAAAGCATGTTGCTCGCCTACTAGTCTCTCATGCCACTCAAGGTGTGTCTTGCTAGTTCTAGCTTGCAGAAACTAAGAGTTTTCATTGATATGCTACAGGGTGTTCAACCAGTTCTCACTATATCTGCAAATAAACAAGCATGAGATATAGACACATATTTTATCCAAGTGGAAGCCATCATATGATAATGTTAATACTCAGAAGTGACAATCACAACTTCTCTGTATGTTTTGTTTTTATAACATGTATCTCATTGTATATCGCATAGGAACATCAGCTTTCATTTCACAATCAAAAGGTGACAGCACTCTTCCAAACCTTTACAGCAATGGAAAACCGGGACAATGAGGATTAGAAACTGCTCAGTGAATTTCCAACTCATTTGTACCTCAGGAAAGTTGTAATTAACTCTCCATTCTCTTCCATATTCTGGCCAACACAGGAGCATTTTAGAGAAGTATACAAATGTACTAGTGATGATCTAAGCCCAAATCTGAGGTGAACCATGGTCCTAAATTCTCTTTCTAAGTCAGCCAACAGAGTTGAATTAACTTCCAAAAAGGTTCACAATACTTATGCTCTCTGGGAATGCTGAGAGGGAAAATGTGGTTTGCTGTGGATTCCTGTAATTCCGCCATGATACAGAGTTGAAGACCAGAGGGGATCACTACCATTAGGTAAGTTGCCTGTGTAATGCAAGCCATTGATCTTCCATGGATCCCCTTTCTGCTCAAGGTCCAATACCTCTAAAGAAAAGATACAGCTTCGGAATCAATATCCAAAATTACATAAATATATTCCTTTTATATAAACTTCTCCAATTCCCATCTACTCTCCATTGAGAGGTTCTCCATTCCCTTGATAGTTCCTCAGATTCTTTCTTATTTTGATTCACTACCTTTTCATGAGAGCTCTGACTTGACAACATTATGACACACATTTAATCCTGTATTGGTCTCTTTTCCCCAATGGTATCATAATTACAGCTTTCCCAATTGCACAAAGGCATGCATTTAGGTCTTTAGACCTTCTGTGAAAAGAACTCTTCCCATTAAGCAGTGAGTTTTAAGTGTACACAGTCATCCCTCAGTTATCAGGGGTAATGGAGGACTGGGAAAAACTAGATAAAACAAAAATACAGATAATAGCAAGCACATGAATTGCCCTGTGAGAGTACATTTAGTACATTTTCTTCTCAAAGCTTAAAAAGTCCTGTTTATGCAGTTTTCACTCAAAAGAGGGGTACTTTTACATAGCAACAGGCAGATTTTGACCTGTTTGTATTAAGCCTTCTTTATTATGCATTTTATGGACAGTTCTGTATGTGATATGTGCATGGGAGAGGAAGGAATGGGGGAAGGTATGGTTAATATAAAATTTAGATAATCCACTTGGAAGAATTAAGTTACCTGAAACTACTGGTCCATGTATCTCTTCCTTTAGTACTAATCCTGCTGGTTCTGATATAACAGGCATGTACGTATGCCCAGTGTAAAACTAATACATACCACTTGATTTCATGGCAACTGCTTTCTTCATCACTTGCAACTACTCTCCCATGAGGAATTCCTGGGAGCCAACAGTGCTGTCATCCTCTTTGACCACGAGGCACATGCTCCCAGTGTGCTTCAGATATCTTCCCACTTGATGCACATGGTTTTGATGGTTACATTTGGATGATGTTTTGGACAGGACACCACACTCTAGCTTTTCATAAGGAACTTTGATTTCGAATTATTCATGACTTTCAACCTGCTTTTGTCTGCAGTAGTTTTGGCTCTCAGTGTTTGTCTTGTGTCAAAGAACAAGCTTTCAGTCAAGACTGGACAATCTTCTTTCTCAGCACGTTCTAACTCCTTGCTTAAGCGTTAACTCTGGGTTTCCTTAACATATCTATGAGCTTTGGCCTGTATTCTGATCATGATTTAGCTTGTTAGCACAGACTTCATTAGCCTCAAAAACTTATAGGGAAGACTGCATCTGCTGCCCTAGAGTAGAGATGAACAGCTTTTTTTTTATCTCATCTTTTTAGAAAAATCTCTGTATTTTACACAGAATGTTGTACCCCCTGAACATTTCTGATTTCAAATTTAATTCTTAACTCAGGTTAAGACTATGGCTTATTAATAGCCAGGCCATCTGTTGTCAGAAATAAGACCGTGTTCTGACTAGCTAGCACTCATAATTTACAGTTACGACATTGAAGTGTCTACCAGTCCTGCACGTTTCCAGAGTGTCAATGATGCTTTTAACTGATCTACTAAAGGTGGTTTTTAGATGCCTTTAATTACATTAATGTGTTTTGCTTATTCAACATCCACAGCCAAGAGCATTAGATAGATCTGAACATGAGCTCAAGCACTGATCTGCAATTGTCCATACTGCTCAATTGCTGGTGTTTTCCCTGCCACACGCACAAACTGGCTGTGCTTGAGGAAGAGTGCTTAGCTGTAACTATACGAGCTGTGATGTATCATTTGCTTGCAGGATCAGAGAACAGCTTCTTGCATGTTATATTTAGCAGCACATACATAGCCAAAGAGTCTGACAGCGATCTGCTTCCTTCAGCCATTAAATTTAACTGATTACTAACACGAGCCACCCAAGAAGACAGCTAGTTCCAATCAATGTGGTCTGTGGCAGCTGAGTTCCAAACATCCAGAGCCTATTCCCTTAAAATTCAAAGTGCTTGATTTATTTTTCTGTCCACAAAATGGTGCCGGTGCTAGGGGAGGAGCGGGAGAGAGGAGGTCATAAGGAGGTTGAAGACCAACACAGGGGCTATAAGGGAAGCCCCTGTGGCTGGGACTGAGCCCTGTCTGATCTTGCACTTTGCGCTTGCAGGTGGAGGAATTCAGTCTTCTCATCCCCTCACACTTGCCCTGACTCCCAAGTGACATGTTCTCTTTATTACTTAATGAAAATTATGTCACACACTAGTTATCACAGTTTAATAGTCAAACAATACTAAGGGACTATATCTGATAAAGTATATTTTAAATAAAATACACTGAGTCTGGTTATACAGAGACAGTGAACTGAGAGTGCTCACGCTCAGGTTGCTGGTAAAAATATTCACTAAGCTTTAGCCAATAAATGATTCTTGGAATGCCCTGCAAAAACATAATGAAGAGTTTTCCCTTAAAGTTACAATTAAACATGCAAAGTATCTAATCAACACATATGTTGTCAGCTTCCAGTTCTTTCAGCCTGTTCACTAAAAAGTCATGCAATGAAATTCAGATTTGTATGTGAGTCCAAGTAAACTAAACCAACATTATTGCACTAACATTCTATTGCTTGAAAGGACATGCTTTC
The DNA here is from genome assembly GCF_023634085.1 of Falco cherrug. Lineage (NCBI taxonomy): Eukaryota > Metazoa > Chordata > Aves > Falconiformes > Falconidae > Falco > Falco cherrug. The sequence goes on from NC_073702.1 coordinate 18,590,597, forward strand.
AATAGATGGGTCTTTAGTATTAGGTGATTGGTATTAATTATATCGTCTTGTAGCTTTCTATTAATAAAACTTCAGAGCAGCTTGTATGTAATTTTACTCACAACAACTCATTTTCAAGCATGTCATTCTTTGGTGACATAATTTTGTCTTTCAAATACTGTAAAGCATTATTTTTCTTCGATTTATATGCCTCTTTTATGGATGTCGTAAGATTTCATTCGAAACAGAAAAGTAATCAATAAAATCCTTTGCTCCCATGCTACATTGTCTCCTACTGAAGATTATGACACAAAACAAAAGCTTCATCATCTAAATAGCTACTCAATAAACATTAATTTTTACTTCCATGATTGCCAAAACCTTGCCATGAAAATTCAATGCAATAATTGTGATAAAAATGTACCAATTTTGCTATCAAGCCAGCAGTAAGCAACATCACTGAAGATTTGTTAATGAGAACTCCTTGGTTTGTTTTTCTCTTCCTCTTAACAGTGTGTAAGTGGTTGGTTGCACATCAAACTTTCCCAGCAAAAGATATGTGAACAAGGGGTGAACAATCATTCAGTTTTCTGTTTTAGGTGGGGATTTATCCCACAAATTCTGATTAAAGAAATGCTGCAGAAATATGAGTTATGCTGCATATTTTGAAAGTATGTACACAGCAAAAGCCTGAAAAGGAACTGCTTAAATATCAGGAAATCACCTAGTAAGAGTACAATGGGAAATTAAGTTTGAGATTTGGTTCTATCGTTTCTGTCTATTGTTTCTTATATTTCTATGAGGCCGGAACTATGTTATTTCAGCGATCCATGCTCTGAAAGTTATGGTCATTTCAAGGTGCCTGGTATTTTTGTGTCATTTCTGCAACTGCTCTCAAGGATGTTAGACGCTAGATGCATCTGTTTCTGAAGTTGGGAATAGGGTATTTCTAACTTCTTACCTGCTTTCATACTAGAAAAAACATGGTGCTTTACTTGTTTGATAGAACCAAGGGATTTAGTTCTCTCCCACAGAGCAAAGTACCAGGCCATTGAAGAGAGCAGGACTTATGTCACCAACTTCAGTGAAGCTAGAAATGTATTGTCCTAAGCTGCAAGAACACCGTCAGAGTGAGAACGCAGTTCAAGCCTTTATGCTCAGTTACTTTTTTCCAGAGGTCAAGATAATCAAATTAGTTTTAGAAAGATTTTTTTCATTTTATTTTTTCAACAGAAAAGGGACTGTTTAAATTGAATCTGCAATACTTATATTTACTCTGGTTTTATTGCTTAACAACTCATTGGTTTCCTTTTGTCCTAAAATACCTCGCAGAGCTTCAAACATGCTTTGCTGCTGCTATTGAGAAAACTGAGTTGTAAAATCTTTACAGCGATTTCAGGCAGTTTTGCATTTGAGGCTTGCTTTTAAATGCTCAGTGACCTGAATTTTGCAAAGGACTCAGGACTGTAAGATATGACACTGTGACATCTGTAGAAGGACTTGTTGGCCAGGTGGCTCCTCAGTGTTTTCACAACTGTATTACATAATAGGTTGTGTAATTGGAGTTTGCACAGCAGCCTGGTGTTACAAAGCCAGATTTTTATTGACCAACAGACAAGTAAAGCAGAAAATAACTCAAATGATGACTAAACAACACTATATACAAAAAGACGGCAAGATGTCTAAATATGACTAGCTGAACATGGTCACGTGCATGAATCCACTTGTCTTTTACAAGTTAAGCTAATAAAGCTGCACAAACAGATTATATTAATTTGACTAACAGCACTTCATGTCACTATTAGAGCTGAAAGTTGGCAAGTTTTCTGTCTGAAAAGATGTACCAAAGATAACATCATTCATACAGCCAGCCTGTTTTTCTTAGGAAGTTTCAAAGTGGTTATTTTCCATTTCCATAGAAACTGTTATAGCAAGTGCCTTTCTCCACTCCTGGGGATCCTTCAGTAACATACAGTTAGTTAGAGAGGGCTCCACAGGGGCTTTTACCAGATTTTGAGTTTTTCCCTTTTCATTTTGCACCTCAAAAAGCAGAATTCTATAGGTAAATAAAAATCAATTCGTTTTGAGTCTTTTAGGAAAAAAAAATTATAAATTTATAATGTTTTATAAAATGCCAAAGAGAAGGAAATAGAATGAAACCAAAAAAATAACTACAGCCCACTGATGCATGCTGTTATTCTAGTGACAACCACATCACATAGGAAGCTCAATTAGAATTAGTTTAGACTGACTTTGAGGCTCATTACTGGTTCAAAATAAAAAAATAATATAACACTAAGTTTTTCACCCATAAAAGTTTCTTTACTTATATTTCTATTTAATAACATACTTTTGTCTTCCTTTTTAGTCACTTTACATTTTTAATGAGTTTTTTTCTAAATGGAATACAAAATAAGTCTATACCAGGATTCATAAAACAAAACAAAAACTTAAATACTGTTTAAACATCGTTTGTAAATCATAGTAAGGATGGTTAAAGTTAAGTGTTGTGTATATATCCTACAAAGTCACTTCCTAATTTGAAAATTCCTAAATCTACAATTGTTAATTTGTTTTGAGAAGATGACTGGACTGGAGGAAGAAGGGAAACTGAAAGGTGATTATTTGTATGTGGGTGGGCAAAGAGAAGGCTGAGCGAGGCAGAGGATGTTTTGAGCGCTTTTGGGCGAGGAGAGGGAGAACTGGCAAGGCAGCTGGCTCTCTTAAAAGTAGGATGGTAGAGAGGACCTGTGTAAGAAGCAGAAGTCAGAAAGGTCTGTGTAGGAGACAGGAGTCTGGATAGTTTTAGAGAGAGATTTCTGTAACAAACTATGGATGTGTTTCAGGGAGAGGTAAAGGCAGAGGATGCTCTTCCTTCCCTCCTTTAGTCATCAAATTCCTCCTTTTGTGCTCTTCTAGGGTGTAAGAACAGCGTTCCCTGTTCCTCTTCTCCCAGCAATTCCCACTAGGAACAAACAAACCACCTTCCTGGGTCTTTGGAACCTCTTGGCAAGGGCAGGCCAGTTTCCTTTGGGAGGAAAGCAGCAGGATGCTGCCACTCTGAGTGCATCCAGGTGAGTGCTGCAGTGGGGCCAGAGGTGCTGGACTGGACTGGTGGCTGTGAGGAAAGATGGCAGGGCATCTTCTCAGGCAGGGCTGCAGCAGACACCCTTCCCGTCACCCCAAGCCACGGTCCTCAGGTGCATGCCAACCCTGTTCTCCAGCAAAAATATCTGGAACGCCTATAAATTGATTCACTGACTACCAAAATCTTTCTGTATTGCTAGCCCTTTCCCCCAGATCCTGAGTCCCGGTAGGGAAAAGTGGAAGCCCTGTCCCAGGCAGCCAACTGCTCATCCCACAGCAACAGCTATAACTGGAAAGTGGAAAGTACAAGCTGGGGTACTCTCGGGTCAAGGAGAGAAATCTTCTTACTTCTGAATGATGGCTTTAAATGCTTATACATTACTAGGGAAAAGGATAATTCTTTCTGATGTATTTTTTGGGGAAAAAAAACCCAAACAAACACTAAAAAAACAAACCAGCAAGTTTTAGACTTTTATGAAAGAGAAGATATTTTTGGCACTAGAAATCCAGAGTGCAGAAGGCACCTTCTAGCAGCAGGTGACTGGTCAATAAATGTCCCAGACAGACTGTCCTTGAAATTTCCTGTCTTGGCTGATTCCAGTCTTTACACATCGGCTTCTGAACTTTGCTCCTGTGACAGACTGGAGGCACATTGGGAAGGTTTTTGATTCTGCTACAGCAACCAAATAGATAAGTCCTTTTTGGGGAACTTGGGCTGAAGCAAAGTGGGAATTAGTATAATTTAATCTTTGTGTTAGGACATATCTTAAAAGTTTTTAGAAAAGTGACTCATGTAGATTTGGTATTCCAATCAGATTGCAGCTATTGTGGACAAAGACTGAATAGGACCAGAAGCAAACAAGACACTTCATTTTATCTACATAGTTTCATTGCCTATGAAAATAAAATTTTATTAAAGGAAATACAGTGTGCTGGTCTCAGTATCACTTAGGTACTGAGCAAATTCATACTGTGAACATCATCTAGCCGAAGCTGTTACCAATGTAGACAGCATTTAGCCAAAAAGAAAAAGAGCAATAGGAGCCTAGCCTGGCAAAAACCCCTGCGTGAATCCCAGGTTACTCCAATCTCACAGACACAAATGCTTCCAAGCAAGCTAAAGCCAATCTCCAGCAGACAGCTATTGTCAATGAACATTAAATGGGAGCACTTTTGATTTGAAGAGGTAGTCTAGCAGAAGGGGCTCCACTTAACTTTGCCTCTTAGAGCTACTGCTGCTCAGAGCTCCCAATTTTCTCTATGTTCCTCTCCGTTCTTAAAAAGCATGGGCAGGACAACAGTGCTTTGCTCATTATCCCTTTTTGCAGCAGGACCTGTTTGTGCTGGGAAAGGTAAAGCAACCTCTATTAATTCATGACTCAAATGAGTGGTTACTTCATGAGTTTTGAAATGACGGGCATTAGGAAAGCCTTTGCGTCTCTCAAGGGGCTCTGTTGTGTGAGCAGAGAAGGTCTAAGTTAGACCCTTCAAAAGCTCTCCACCTACCTAGCTAAGAGCAAGTCGACAACTTATCACCTGGAATAAGTAAATCTTCTTTATTATGATACAAACACAAATGATGTTTCTGCCAGCTTTGACATGACCTAGACTATATCGTTTTAGTTTCTCCAAAACAAACTCCCTACCCTTCTAGCCATACAGGATGTAAGTCTTGGAATTTAAAATAAAATTTTTCATTTCGGCAGATCAGGTTTGATTGAGCATCAGCATATTTAGGTTTAGCTGCAATATCTGTCTTCACAATTTAGTTCTTTCAAGCCTGCTTTCACCTGAAGCATTGCAGTATGTAAATCAAGCTGTAATGTCATGTGGTACTTGCAGGAGATTATGAGGACAGTGTTCTGCTCATGAGTGTACTGAAAGTTAAGGAATCAAACTACAAACCTTAAAATTCATCACAAATTCATAATTATCAATTGTGCTACATACCATATTCACCTCAACAGAGTTTATTAAAATGAAGAAAATATGCAGGTAGATTTAGTAGTAATTGTTACTAAAATATAACCTACTATATATAATTCAAGGGGTAATTTCTCTCCGTTGGATACTGTATAGTTCTTTGTAACCATGTGAAAGGAAAAGCAAGCCACCCAAAAGACTTGCTTCAGGCATTTTTTTATTCTGCACCCATTGTGAAATCTTTTCAGCCCTTGGCAGGAAGTCTGACATTCGCATACAAAGCCAAATAAAATAGTTACAATTTTATACCTTAAAATAAGAAAGAAAGAGATGAGAGTTGTTAAAAAAAAAAAAAAAAGAAATTTAGCACTTACTAGATTTTGGTCTACAATACGTGATGGGCTGATGTCACAAGAAAATAGATGCAGTTCACTGTGAAAATAATTTGAATGGTCCACTTGAGGATTTAAAAAGATTGCAAAGAAGTCGAATAATTAAACCATTTCAAACAATGCTCAAATGTTATTTCCTGAATTGTGAAATCTAGGGAGTGAAATCTGAATTTTGCTGTTAACTAAGTAGAGTCCTTCAGGACACACTGTGCCTATTTCTCAAAGTACTACAACAAACACAATATCATCCCGAAGCAACAAAAAATATCACCCTCAGCTTTCAGCTGGGAGGAGCATCTGAGCAAGCGATGACTAAAGATCCTGGTAGAACTGGGAAAAAAACCCAAACAAACAACAAAGTAGAACATCATTTGATGACTCCTATGTACAAAAATGCAGAATATAAATATTCAAAAGGGGATTGTATTCTAGAGGTCAAGTGGAGGAAGGTTAAATCCTCAGTAAATATTGAAAACAGTTAAGCTGATTTTTAGAACTATTAAGAACTGAGGACAAAACAGAAATTTCATTATTTTCTGTCGGGTTTTGATGGTTCACACACATCTTAAAGACACAGTACAATCGTGACCATCTATATTAACAAAATAAATCAAAAGGGTAATAATAATATCTGAAGATGTGAGAGAGCTTAAAGGGTTACTAAAAACATAAAACTCATTGGCTAAAGGTGACAAGATTATGATGAAGATCTGGAAAATCACAAAGAGTGGAGATTTGAAGGAAGTGAGTAGGGATGGATAGTTCACCGTCACAATATCTTGGGGACAACTAATAAGATTATGAACTAACAGAATTATAGCTAAAAAGGATTACTTTTTTTCTGCACAATGTATAATAAAACATCGAACTCATTGATGGGACATATTAGAGAGGACAGATTATAATGAAATTCAAGCAAGGAAATAAATGGAAGATAGGTCCCTTGCTGAGCATCAAAACTATTGCTATTTCCAGTGTAAAATATCCTTGAATAACCAGAAGCTGGAAGTATTTTCTAGAAAAAAAGATCCCCTTTATCAATGCAGTAGTACTTCAGCACTGGTTCTCTAATAGAGCACCTCTGACCAATGGACCAAAGACCACTAGGAAAAAAAAAATAAATGTGAGGAACAACAGGAATAAACTAAATGATTTATGAGGCAACAAATAATAAGAAGAGAAAATTAGTGGTTCAAAATAGTAAAATCAGAGATGCATCTGCTGTGCACATATCCTTTTGCAAAGGCATTGAAGCAGCTAATATTATGGGCCAGGCTGGAGGTAAAACAGCAAAGGACAAGCAGGAGACCCAGAGGCATGTGCAAATCACTAAAATAACTGGGCCAGGACACCAAGTCAGCACTGTTACTGTCATCTGTACCATTTCATTCCCAGCATGCTTCCAGGCATGGCAGGGCTAGTTATAAGGCTGGAGTTTTAAGTGGCAGGGCTAGTTTTAAGACCAGGAAAGGTCTGAGGAGCAGCAGGTGTCAGGGATTATTTCCAGTATTCAGTCTGGACAGATCTGTGCTGTTTGGATCAGGGAAGGGAGTTTAGCTATGGCAAGCTATGCAACACCACTTGCCCTCAGGACCACGTAAGAGGCCCTGTTTTCTGGTATGGATATGTGGGATCACACGGATTCCTGCTAAGCTTTTTGGTAGAGTGGATGGGCTGCTAGCTCTTCACCAACTTGGAAGAGGCTGGGCAAGCAATTCCCAAGATTACAAAATCATTAAGGATATAAGATGAAAAGCTGAGAAGAATATAGCCAGTATCTTAGTATAATGTTATAATGGGGCTGAAAAAGAGGTTGCACTATAACATGGTTCCTTGTTGCTGTGTGTAAGTGTCCCCTCGTCACCACAGAAAATAGAACTAGGGGACAGGTAGATAGATAGATACGTAGTATTGTTTGAGGCTTAGTGGAAATAAAATGCACACCACTGTTCCTGGGCAGGAGAAAGGAGGATGGAGATTAGTAGAAAAAACCATGTTTTTATGGCTGATGGTACTGCCAAGTGGGTTATTTTTTTTTATCTTAGGCTGCATTCGATCCTGTATGTGTCCTAAACATCACTCTAGGAGAGGAAATAAATGGCCTGAGCTGCTTCCACACTTTCTCCTTTTCTCTTTAAGACCATGCAAAGACAAAATTCTTACTAGGGGCTGCACAGAGTGTGTGCCTATTCAACTCATTTATCTCAGCATTGCCTTTACGCTGGCTGAATGTCAGGCAGTTAGCCCACCTCCAGCCGTAATATCTGTAACTATTTCTCAAATTCAAGGTGCAGCCAAGATGATGAATCTCTTAGAGAATAAATACATTCCTATATGTAGGAAAAATGTTCATATGAACAGTCATTTCTGCATCAATGTTGTGTTCCTATTTAAAATTCACAGCAACAAGCAAGGGAAATACAAGCCTCTCTTTGAGCCTCCACCCACAAAGTGATGACTCTATACAGATCAACAGCAGAAAATTCTGCTTCTAATGAACCTGTGACAGTGGTGTAGCCATTTTGACACAGATCTTGGTGTAAAGAATGAAATACTTCTATGCAGCTTGACAACCACCCAGGCTTGTTCTTGCCTTCTTTATCTTTGCAGGTTTGGCCAAAACTCCACACTTGACAATGAGGCCACCCCAAAGAAGCTCTACTGGGCTTATGAGTTCTGCTTTTCATTTAATTCATTTTTGAAGAGGGAAAGTAATAACATCTCCCAACCATATTCTATTTTTGACATCAGGATAAGATCACTAAGTCAACCATGTTAATCCATGACATGATTTCTCCTTTCTAGTTCAACAGGCAAAAATGTTTAATGTCTCTCAACTTTTAAATAGTCGACACTACTCACCAACAGGAATGCGTTGATGTGAAGCACCCAGAACTGTTGCATAGAATGCATGCCAGGTTTGTCTCTGCATCCCCATGCTCAGTTAAGAACAGAGTTCTGTTGTTATCAGAATGGGTGCAGCTGAATAAAGCAGAATTAAAGCTGAGGTTGTGGAAAATTAACCAGCAGCATCAGAACTACACATATAGCCAGCAGGCATCAACCAGCCTTTTCCAGCAGAGATGAGCACAATGAGAAAGATGCCACTCACATAGGTAATTAGGAGGATTTTTTAACTAAGATATCTATCGCCCTCCTTGTGGGTATGACAGTAGAAATGGACAGTAACAATTTAAATTACTAATCTGGTCAAAACCTTGCAATATTGTTAGAGTAATCTAAACTTATGAAGAACTCTTTTGACCTACTCATTCAGTTTGCTTAGTTCCAAGATCCATATAAAGGGGGAAAGAAAGCTGCATTTTCAATTACATGGACTTGAAGTGGATAAGTCTTTTATGGATTTTTATTGATGTTGGGGGGATACTAAAGACATGCAGAGAGTCAGATTGTGCACCCCAAATCCAGAGGAGCTGTTTCTCATAGGCCCACTAATTTCAGTAGGTTTTCTCTCTAAAAAAGGACCTACCATCCTGAGAAATAACTGCCTGAACCAGCTCAAATTGCATCCTTCTGACTGCTTTGGACAGCTAAAAAGAGGAAAAGGAAGCTACTTCTCAATTTGTTTAATGTTCATTTCTACCCATAAGTGTGGGAGAAGTCATCCTCTGAGTACTTTTTATTCTGTGATGACACAAAATAGCAAATGCCAAATAACAAGCATACAAACCTGCTGATGAAAGAAGTCAGCAAAGTCCCATTTTATTGAAGGAGAGGAGGTGTTAATTACAGACCTCATGGTAACTGAGCTGCCGAGAACTACTAAGTATAATATTCAAATCCAAATGGTGCATTATTTCCTGATTCTTACATGTTCAGATATTTAGACTAAGTTCAAGATGGATAATATTTTTCTTTTTACTTTAAAAAATGTTTTCCTACACTTTATGTTAAAGTCTGTTTTATCTGCAAATACAGTGGAGAACATAAGGCAGTAAAAAAGGCAATTGTCTTACCAGAATTAAAATTATGAAATATCCATAGACCTAAAGACAAAAGCAAACTTGAAGCAGACATGCTACATCAACAGAAACCAATGTAGCCCCAGTCAGTAGTATCAATTTCTCATTGTGTGCAGCAGCAAGCCCAGCTACGGTTCAGGTGGGAAGTCCTGGTCCCAGTGGCCAGTTGTTGTCCCAGTAATCTAAAGCCTGGGTGAGGTGTCTGATCTGCATTGGCAGGATTTAGGTGTCAGCCTTCCTTCACTGCTTTGGAGAAATGATGCTTCATTGCCTCAGCTGTGGCAGGCACCTATGTTCCTCTCAAAACCATGCGCTTGTGTCCCTTGGCACTGCTAGTGAGTACATTCAGGTGTGCTTCCCTGCTGGCTGCACCTCGCCAGAGGTAAAGGCTTACTCTACCCAAGCCTACTTGACATTCAGGTGAGGCATCCCTATGCCCAAGACTCTTTGAGACCTCAGTTCAGCCTTTGAACATCTTTGATGCTAATTATGATATAACAGCTATGTGAAGTATAGTCTATATTTGAGTCGACTAAGACTAAGACAAATTGTTGCTACTGAAACCCCTCGGGATTTCCTGTATACAACCTGTTTAGTGAATGTGGGATTCATTTCAACTCATTGCAGCCACCATTGCAAGTTAAACTGTCAATCTAAGCTACATGACCTCAAAGACACCTCCAGAAGATGATTCATTTCACATGCTATGAACACTTCTCTGTTGCTCTTTTGTCTCTGTTGATCACAGAAGGAACTGAGGTGCCTCACTTAGCTTATGATCAAGTGAAAAAGGAAGAATTTAATGTTAGGGCTGTTTGATCTTATGCTTTGGTTTCTTGTAATTTATTATGCTTTGTGTATAAATTAGGTTCTGTATGGGAAGTGTTCGTTGTTTTGTTACCAGTGGTCATAATATCAATACCAATAAACACACCTTCACATATGGAAACTGAAACCTGAAGTGTCTTATTGGTGCTGGTTTCAAATACTACAGCTGGCTAGAAGCAGACTATTTAAAAGCATATTTTTTTAAATAAAGAGGGGAAAGTAGCAGATCAAACCACATGAGAGAGTACAGTGAGTGGGAAGGATGCAGCTTTATATTGATGATAATTTTATTCTTTCAAGCTCCAGTGACTTACATTATCCTTTCTGCAGCTAAAATTCCATTGTGTTTATGGCATTTAATAAAAAAGTACAGGTCGGTTATTATTGCTGTCCGCAAAGGACTTTTCTTGAAGTCATTTAAACTACATACTAAAATTTAAATGCAGTGAGTTAGGTGTCGATTTCACTTGAATACCTAAGCACACGCAGATATTAGCTCAGAATCTTTTCTGTTAGACAATGGTCACATAAAGTAATTAAAAATGAGTTATCAGAACTTCATTTTGTCAGTAATTTATTCTGTAATTCTTAATAATGATACAGTGAAGATGTTTATTAGTACACTCAGTTTATTTAATAACTTTTGTGTATGTCGTGTAACTGAAGTTTGAGCTTAGATTTGTAGAGGTACTTCAGTTCTATTCTTGCTACTATTTCTCCTGTCCTTATGCTGTTCTTCAAAATAAAGTTTTAACATACTATTATGGATACACAAAGAAGGGAAGATTCAAGACATGCAGATAGAAAGAAGGAGCATGATTCCTACTGATTTTTAATAGATTTGATATGTAACTGCTATTTATGCCTTTAAAGTATTTCCTGAAATGATTTAAATCAAAGAGAAAATGGAATGTTCAAACCCTAGTGCATACAAGCAAACTGCACATGCAGGTAAAGATTTTAAACTTGCATGTTGTTTTGGTACTTACATGGCCTGCTTACCTGTCATATCCAAGCATTTAACAATACATATGCCCTTCTGTCCTCATCAAAGAAAAAATCATGGGTTAGTTATTTTTGGTTTGCCTGCCCCAAATCCAAAGTACATGGGAAAGGTCATGCTGACTTCTTGGTTATCCTTATTTCACAAGTAGTACCTAGCACCAGTGAGGGCTGTGCTTTGCAAAACTACTGTTTGAGACTTCTCCTGCTGAGAGAAGGCTGCGTGTTGGACATGACCACAGTGACAACCAGCAGTAGAGATTCACATGCAACAAGGGCCAGTTTCTGTTGCAATTTTGACACTATAGGGCATTCAGGAGAAAAAAACCCACTGCTCACAGCAAGGTCAGTGAGCTGCTGCTTTTTTTCTAAAAACTATCACTGTCACAATATCGGAAGCATTGTCCAGTCCAGTTTGAGCTCACACGTACATGAATCTCCCTGGCTAGATTTATGTCATCAGATGTGGGGTTTGGGATTGCATAAATGTAATATATTACCAAGTAGAGCTCAAGGACATTAGGGTTGCAGACTAACAAAATGCAGAGTCAGGTGCCACTGTTTGGAGAATATGAGAACAAAAGGTTTACACCTTGGGGTTTTTTTGTTAGCAGTAATCTCCTTCAGTCACAATGACACGTGGGTTGAGGTATCTGTTCTTTCTTCAGGTGCCATTCCATGCTGATGTGTCAGGAGAGTTTAGTGCTTATGATTTAGATGCACTTGCTATCAGAGCTCTGCTTTTGTCCTGCTAAATCCAGATAAATCACACCTGAATTCCCAAAAATATTCTGAGAGGGCTCAAATAATATGGGAGATATAATAATTTTTGTAGTACTTTGCGGGGGGAAGTTCTGGAAATCAGTGTAACTTCAGCCCCTAACAGCCTAGGTTTTACCCTGAAAGTATTTAAGAGAGCTCCCATTTGCCTCAGCAGTCAGAAAGACTACTGGTTATTAGCAGTTCAGACTCAACGAAATATGCCCATGCTCTCCCTCCTAGTCTTTTCTGTGGTGCCGTATTTCAGACAGAAGAGTTTAAGATGCTAGTAGCTAGCACAGCCAAAAGATTATTATTTTTTTTTAGGAATTATGTGTAGACTAATACTAATCCAAATGGAAGTTGATAGATCTGAACTAGCAGTGTATTTTGTTTCCTGTACCTTATATTTTAATAGCTAGTAAGTAAAACCTAGTTGGTGTTAGTCTACTGGTAATTTTAAGTGTAAAAGCAACCCTCTCTGTGGTCAAGACATCTGAAATGACATAAGAAAAGGAATGAAAATAAAAGGTGTAATGTGAAGACAGATGGGTTTCTACAGCCTTCAGCTCCCATGGTAACAAAGGATTTTGTACTAAATATTCACAGTGTAGGTTTCAGGACAGAATATGGAACATCATACAACATTTCAAAGAAAGTCTGAGATGCCTAAAATTCATTATCAGAAGAAACATGATAAGGGTTAATCGACAGACCATTTTTCTTTCTAATGTTCTTGATCTGATTTGAGACATTTCTAACAGAGAGATATTTTATCCTGTATAACCACATTTCCGTAGCAAAAGTTTTAGACCCACCCATGCCCAAGTGGGCATTCAGAGCCCTCCTCTCCTGCAGACCTGAGTCATTGTGGAGGTTTCCCCAGCGATATGTAACAAATTCTTTATGTCTTTGTTAGGTGTTTTGCAGATACTGCTTTTGCACTAGCTGTTTAGCATGAACTAGTCTATGTGATTCACTTTATGAAAATTATTTCCTATTAAAACCTTTCTACTGGAAAACTTAAGTCAATCATTATACCATTCATTTTATTCAAAGCTTGTGGTTTTGATTGCACGGTGTTTAATCAAATAGAGAATGTTATTTCATAAGTAACATCATTCGAAATCAGTTTGATGAGCACAGGAGCTGGAGGAGCCAGATAACAGCAATAAACAGGAAAGGGCATTGTGACAAGTAATGCAAGGAAGTAAAGGCTGTGATGGAAACTGAGACAGCAGTGTAAGCAACCCAAAAATTTAAAGATGGTGTGTTATCCTTCAGTAGATGTAAGGTAGTCATACAAAAGAATTATCACCTGACATGCCTTCAGTTTCCATGTGCTTTTAAAAATAGGGACAGAGCTGAAGAAGAATGGGTATGTGAAGGAAGAGCAGAGAAGAGACAAAGTTTCAGGGACAATTGAGCCCTTGCAGATACCTGCTGAAAAACAATGCCTGGAAAACAGATATGTGCTCAAGAACAAAAGATTTATGAGCGAGGCCAAGGGCTGTTGTGACTGGTGGAGTAAACAGAGCTGTTGACTGTCAGATTAGATAAGAGGAGTAATCCTAGTTATTTCTGCTTTGACACAATCACAATGATCACAGAAAGCCACCAACTTCAGCAACAGTCAAGAGGGTATTAATGTTTTCAATGCCAAAAATAAACATTCCAAAACACAACAGTCTTTGTGTTAATCAATTGTTCTACCATAACTGAGAAGGTGGATAGAGAGGGAAACATGCTGCATGAATAAGCATGAACGGGCCCCTTAAGCATACTTGTATTTTATTTTATACATATTTTACAATCATATGTGTATACCCCAAATACATATAAAATACTTTATTTTTCTGGCAAAACTTCATTTACTGCCTTTAAATCTGTTTTCTGTTTGAAACAGGAGTAGGAGTTCTGTGTTCCTTATAAAAATTACCTAAGCTTCACAAAGTATCCTGTCAAAATACTTGGTAACCAGGCACTTCAGTCTCATAAGTATTTTGGAAGAATACCATAATTCCCTTTTAAACAGTTTTCTGTTGAAGAAAACAAACACACCAATTTAAGCCTATTAACACAAAACAGATCTCTTTTGTCAAACCATGTAATTTCTTTCCCTTAACTATGCACTAAAAAATTCCTAGTTATATCTATCAAGAGATTAGTTTCCTTTTTTTTTTTTTTCTTTTTTCTTTTACTTCAAAAGCAGCTAACTACACAAAATTGAAGAGAATATAATAGAGGAAGTTGGAAAGTTGGAGGGTAGCATAGGTTTCAGATCAGAAGCAAAGGTGCTTCTCTGGAAGGTCTGCATGGAAAAAGTGAACTTGAAGAGGAAAAATAAATTTTGCACAATAGTATGGCCTCTGAAACCAATCTGAATCAACAGAATTCAACAGGAGCTTCAAAGGCGATTACAATGATGACCTGCTGTCCTGTGAAATAATAATATAGTCACAGAGATAGTTTTGTAGAAGCCGTTTGTGGAATTCTTGAAAGAAACTAGGACTTTTCAGTTAAAATGTATTTACAGGTTACTGACTTACTGACTGATGACAAAGAAGTGAAGCCCACACCAAACCCATAAGCAGACAATTTGGTTTCCTTATGAAACAGGAACACAAATACCAGATAAGTAATAGAAAAGTCAGAGAAATTTCTGACTTTCTATAAAAATAATAATAAAAAAAGGAAGTAAATGTTGTTTCTGAATAAAATTGTCTTGCTCTGGTATTCAAGAAATAAGTTTCCCACAGGCACTGTTGAACCCCACTGGCCGAAAGCCTTAGAGGAGTTCTAAAGTAAAAGTGTTGGTAATATGTGCCCTTTTTACACACACACTCATGTTTTAACTTGCAATAAAACTGCAGATATGTAAATTACTTCAGAAGTTCACTTAATACCCCATTTTTTTGTCTATAACTATGAACTTGCTATGAATTTCTTCTGCTGAACCCTTTTTGCATAATACAGTAGGTTTGACTGTGGCCTTATTATCCTTTAGTGCCATCCCTTACCAACGTAAAACATCACCACAGACTTTGCCTGAACTTCCCCCTTCCCTCTTTGTACAAGCTTCTTACCATCTGCTATATATCCTTAGATGCTTTCTTTGTTTACATATGGATTTTGGTTCATTATCTGTCAAAAAACCACAGATTTATTTCTCCCAAACTGTCCCCTCGGCTATGAGGTGTTCTGTCAGTGTTTTTAGAGTAACACCCCTATTGCTATTTGAAACAATGCCTATAATATTCAATACTGGCAAATTTCCAGATGACCACTGGATTCCCAGAGGTGATCTGTGCAATTTTCAAGTGAAAGCAAGAGTCTCAGTTTCAGGACTATGCAGCATGGGAGCAAAATATCAAACTAAGGTGGTCTCAAGGGAACAGCTGCAATGCCAGCTTGATTTCTTCAAAAGCAGCAAGATGTTTCTGTTTCTGTTGCTGTTATGTTCAAAGCCCCATAGCTCTAAAAAAAGGTTTTCACAATTAGATATGGAAAGAGAGATGACATATAGGGTTTTTTACAAGTTAACATTAAAACTTTGTGCGTTACTACAATGCAGACTTTGGCTCCCGTGAGAAAATTTGCACACTGGAGAGAATTCCATTTATTTAGCCCAAGTTTCCTAATGATTTCCTCTATTCCCAGTTTTCCAAGTTCTTCTGCACCTGTCTCTGACTAATACTAATTAAGGTGCTCTCTTTAAACTCTCCTCTGCTCCACCAAGTGTTTTAAAGAGTGCCAAGCACACCACCCAAATTTTGTGTGCTGCTTCTGCCATCTCCTGTATATGTGTTTAATCTCTGACAGGTTTGCAAAAAGCAGGAGAGAAGGAATAATGTAAGAGGAGGAATAATGTAATATTTATCAGCAAAACCAGTTTGAGAACAGCAACAATACAACCTACTGATTCTTGCTCCAGGAATAAAAAACACAACCCAGAAACAAAACTCCTGCTCCTCATAAACTAATCATACAGATTAGATATTTAGATGAAGAATAAGCTTTTAATCTTATACCATGACATTTGTACATGGGAAATATTTAACAAGAAAGGCAAGAGGGGAAATGTTTGAAGAATGTCCTGATTTGGGAGATCACCATTTTATTTACTTGGAGCAGGGCATTATTGTAGAGAGAGTTCAGAAAATTAAATGAACTTTAACAAATTTGCTGGTTATACACTTCTTGAAATGAATGTTCACAGTTACTGTAGAGATCCTTCTAGAATTTAGTTGTGGTTGGGTTTATGAGACCTTTCTGGTTCTATTAAATGAGCTGAATACAGACTAAGGACTAACATAAAACCCACTGAAGTTACTGTAAGTCATTTATATACTGAAGCAAGAAATCTAACCTCTCTTTCCTGTACAGGTTTCAGGTCACCTACAAATGAGCTTTTTCTCACTTATTTATGATAGCTCTCCTGCACTTACCTAGCAGAAGGTTTCACTCTTGGATAAGGCAACCTTCCCTTCCATTTAATCAGCTTCTCTGTGTGCCCAGGGAAACTCATGTGTAGGTTCCTTCTGACAGGAGAGGGACAAGAAAAAATACATTTAAAGGAAAGGGAGGAGGAGGAGTTTGCAGGTGCATGGAAGACCAAGTGAACAAGTACAAAACTGCAGTCTCCTCTTCTGCTGCTGCTTCCTGAGGACCAGGCACATGGATTGGAGTTAGACCACAGACTGTCCTGCTCTTCAGAGAAAAACAGGAAATAACACTAAGCATCTAAACAGTAATTCAAGAAAAATATGCCGATTTAAGTTACCACTATTCTTAGATAATAAAAAAAGACAGTCTCAAATGGTTCAGAAGGGCTATATGATTACTGATGTTGTACATGCTCAGGATACCAGAGGAAAATAGAATTTTCCTACACGAGACTCACAATCTGCAGGAAGTTCATCTTTTATAAAGCAGCTTTTTCAAAGAATCTATATACAGAACTGTGACTCACCACCACCCAAGTAGTTTAAGAGAAGTTAAAAGAAAAAAGCAAGTAAACAAGCCTAAGCCTAGTGTCTTGCTCAATCTCCCCCAACCCCTCTGCCTTTCTTCCACCCTTCCCAGGAAAGATTCAGAAGAGTTTATAATGATGAAGAAGTATAGCCCTATAAAACATTAAAGAGGCCAACAGAAATAGCTACTTTGAATGTCTCCAAAGCCCCTTTAAGGTCTTAATTGCTAGTCACGTTAAAAGCTCTCTGTACAGACTCTAATTGAAAATGAAGTGTAGGAGAAATGAAATCTAGCCTCATCTAAGTCAGTAGGAGTCTTATCATCTACACTGACAGCAGCAGAATTTCACACAGGATATTTACTGTTGCCATCCTGGTGAATAGCTCAGCACCTTTTTTAACACTCAGCTGGAAACTTTTTAGCAGCACAGTACAACCAGATTTTACAGCCTGATCCTTGCTATGTTGTGTAGTCACAGAGAATGTGAGCAAATGTATAGACAGATGTGACAATACTTACATGCTTGTAAGATTGCTTGGACTTTTACCAATGGGAAATGCTGTGACTCATATGACCATTATTACACAGTGCCTTGCATATAAGTGACTCCTAAATTCTTTGCAAATCTCAGTTCTATGAGAATTTTAAATTAAGTTTTGCACTGTCCATTTTTTGCAGTCATGATCCTTGCAGCTATGGAAGGGTCCCTTTCAAGTCTGAAACACAGTGGGGATAATTTTGCACTTCTTTTTCTGCTTGTTTATATCTACTTACTGTAATCCCTGTTCAAGCAATAATGAAATAAAATGAACAACCTAACTGAATTGTCAGTTTGAATGTTTCCAGCATTCAAAAAAGAAAAAAGCTACAAACAACTAAGATTCAAGAGAACAAAGAAATTGTGACAAAACTTTTTGATCAGAAAGCAGATGGTGTGAGGTATTAAAATTAGATACCTGTTAAATATAAAATATGTTATGTGAACAAAAATGCACTATTTGCCTTTCCTACACAGCTTTGCATGAACGTGTTTAACATCTTCCCCCAAGTGAAGACTGAGAAGGAGCAGCTATGGTTTCAGGACCAGCGTTTAATGGAAGCACAGAAGTACTGGAGAACTTAAACATCACAAGCGTATTATTCATTCATACTTTTGTACCATTTAAAATGCACAAAAGCTGTAACACAGACAGCATTTTCATGTTTTTGATTAAGATAATTCTTCTTATAGCTGTAACCGGTACTTTTTATTCACTAAACTGAAGTTCTGTCCATACTTACCTTTCAAGCCAGATGGTGGTTTTTGCCTAGAGGGATTCCAGAAGGGCATTCTTGCAATAGGAATGTACTTTGTATCTGGTACAGAAAAACAAAGAGCAGCCAGGCATGAGGCTCTGTGTTGTTCTGTTCTGCAGACTGTTTTTTCACGTATGTCTCTCTCTCTCTCTCTCTCCCTGTTCTGTTCTCCATTTAATTTCTTCATGCACCTTTCCAGACCCCTACCAAACCTTTATTGAGTAGAAGATGACCTACACTATCTAGATTCCCAACAGCAGAGACATCCTTGCCCATCTGAGGTTAGTAACTAAAAGGCATCAGTTCATTTCAGAATGAGTCATGATTCAATATATTAATTCAATCTATTAAAATGGCCATGTATTTGACTAAAAGGCTTATCGTTTTGTTTCTCCTTCACATTTATGATAAATCTTTTCAGGTTTTACAGCATTATCTTCTTTAATAATATTTGTTAAAACATGTGTACATTTAAGTGACGTTTTCTTCAAAACAGAACCTAACTGGCTTCTCACCATTGACCATACCAAGTGTTAGGAATTAGGTTCTTTGAAGCTCAGTTTCTTAATTACCTTGAAAGCAGATATTGCTGATCTACTTAAAGTTGTTCTATTTTTTTCTCATAATAGACCCCAACATTTTCAGAAAAAACAAATAACAGATGGGTTACTCTATTTTTATTTATTAAGTGATAAGTCTAAGAGACTTAAGAAAAAAAGGAGTCTGAACTGTATGTGTATGGAGGACACTAAGCTGTGTGTTATCATGCTTAGTACTGTTTGAACAAACATCTCTGTAGTGTTCACTCAGGCTGAATTCATTTACTCTATTGGGCTCAGTATTTGTCTGCAGTATAAGAAGAAATCCTGTATAAAATAAAACTTAAAGGAAATTGGTATTTTCCCTTGAATTGAAGTTCTTCCTGTGCAGGCTTGAAATGCATGTATGGTATAGAATATATCACTTTGTTGTTGCAAGGTTTCTGTAGATGAGGAGAGAAGAAATAAACAACAGTTTCCCCCAAAGCAATTTACAAATAAATATAAAATGTCTTAATGGATATTATATTAATGTATCTTCATATAGGTGACCAATAGTCATATGTTACCCATTTATTTATTTATTACTGTAGGGTAGCAACTATTATAAAATAGAATGAAGGCCTGGTTAAACTAATATTTAGCTAGTTGTTTATGTTACAGTAAGATCCAAAGCATGCTTCAGGGTGCAATGGTGGTACCCTAAAAGGGACAATCACTTAAGATGAACAAAATGTAGACAAGGACACTCTAGAGCTGTCATTGTCTTAGAGAGATCTGGGTTATGCAAATTGCTACAACAGAACACCAAGAGGAGACAATTCTGCAAGCAATTTGTGTTGTACAGTTACATAGGCTCAGCTTGTCACATTGTATTTCTATTCCATAATACAATATAAAATCAGATGCTCCTTGAAAACTTCTAATTAATTTGGGAATTTATACGAAGTAATTTATCTTTGATTCAATCCTTTTAATTTTATGGTACAAGAGAAATGTGAATAAAGACATCATCTTCCAGCAAGTCTCTACATGACTGGGCCAAAGCAGTGAAAGGAAGCAAGTTTAGATACTAGCCCACTCCCTTATTGGCAAACGTTGAAACAACTTATCCCTGATTGAGCTGTCTTGCTGCATTAAAATCAACACACAGGTAAGAAAAACAGAGTAGTTCAGTTAAATAACACAAAACCAGAGCAAACAAGGAATTTTATCATAGCGCTAGTCAGCAAAGCTAATAATATGCAAATGACAACCTTTTTAACTACACATGAGGGAGTTAGACCACTGAAATGTTGAAAGTTTATCTCATTTTTAAATCCCAGCATTGTTTTGGGAGTTCCACAATTCTGTATATATCACAGAAGTCTAAACATTCCCCTTCATACATACAATTCCTTTCAAACAGAAAAACTTCTTAGGAGGATCTCTAAGTTTCTCTATGCACTTGCTGGAGAAAACAATAAAAGGTAGCAATTTTCAATTCTGGCAGTGAACCTATTACCTGACAATTTGCTATAGTTACCCATAATTAGATTTATTGATAAAACCTATACTTTTTGGCGGATTTGATTTTTCTATATCTTTAGCACCCTTTAACATGGGTCATTAGACCAAATCCACAGCATTTTATTTATTCCACAAATATGATGAGTGCTAGAGCAGGAGAGACAGATAAATGCAAAATATGGAAACTCTGAATTCTTTCTAGTTTAATGCTCTATATAGGTTTTATCGATTTAATATACCTACAAGAGAAAAGGAATTTCAGGCTCACTGGCTACGGAATGAGAAGCTTTGCTAATACATAATTTAGGTCAAATCTTCAGAGCTTGTGATTATTTTTTTTTTCCCCAACAGTAGCTAGGACAAAATTTCATCAAGGTATTTATTTTGCAGCAGCACAAGCCAGTATTAATGCCTAACCTGATTTCAATACTGTCTCTCCAAAAGCTTAAAACAAGGTGGCTCAAAATATCTTGTGGCCACATCTCATAGAGTACAAATAGTCACCTGATCTCAGTTCACATACTCTCCTACCAACTGATTCACTTATCTGATCCATGGTATTGATAATAGAATGAAGTTAAACACAAGCAAAGTCTGTTAGTGTTTTCCTGGGCATTACCTGCCTTCCATCTGTACCAGGCAAAGCCAGAACTAATATTATAGCCATTTTATATATATACTATATATATATATATAAAATATTGACAGGAGATACTATCTAAGAAATAGTAGCTACCTATATAAAGCCTCAGGCCAGGCAGGTGTCCTGGGTAGCTCAAAAGGTGAGTTTTCTATGCTGAACCGGAACTGTGAGCCTGAGCATAAATCCTGGCCTAATAATGGGAATTCTTTGTGTTGATGCTCTGTTTTTTCCATCGCAGTCTTCTTTCACAGTACAAAATATAGTGAACACTAGACACTTCTGAATCTCAGAAGTCTTTCACCAACTTCTCTTTGAACCCTGACATGAGTGCTTGAATGGTTATTTGTAGCTGCACAAGCTTTTAAAATGCCTCCCCTTAGAACCTGTTTTACGAGCAGTAATATCCGCAAATCTGTTCTCAGGATAGCAGTCAGTTGGTAGTATTTGATAATATTGAATTATTCACAGAGCCAGTTTCCTTGTTACATGCCTACCTGGTTGGTTTCTACAATACTGTCATGTTTGGGTTGCTGCTTGTAGCTGATATTAGATGTGATGCATAGTGATTAAAAGCTTTTAAGATGCATATTTTCTGAGATTTATTTAGTTCACCGTATTTAATATTATAACCCAATATTCTTGAATGATCTCACACTTTTTTTCTATCTCACTTTATGCATTCTCATAATGGAAATTAAGTAACTGAGTGGTAATACTAGTGTTTTTCTCAAAAATTATGTGAGATTTCCAAGGCAATTTGATTTTAAATAATTACACCCTGGAGTTTTCTTGTTCATCATTAGGATAATTTAGTTGGATTCTTCACAAGTCCTTAACTGTGTAGTATGGATCAGTGCTTCTTCAAAGATTTTGAAGGACTCAATAATTGTTTTTTTTATTATTATTTCCTTGCCCTTCTGTTGACACTTATTTGCTATTTGAGCAGATGAACAAGTTTAATGACCACTTAACAAGTTTAAAACATTAGGTCATTATTTTTAAGTACTCTTCTCCTTTTGTAACAGTGTACATCATTACATACAGCATAAGAGAGCCCATTTATTTAGGAGATAGAAGTCTAAGAAAGCAGAAAGAGCAATGGAGAGTGAGTAACAGTAATGAGAACAATTTAAGCCAAAGGGCAATGCTGGAACAGGAACAGATAAATATAAATTGCCCGTTAATTGAATATTAAAACATTTTTAGTCTCTTAGTTGCTGTCTGTTATAATCCCCACTGGACCCCTTTTGCAGATGGTTGTTAGTTTGTACCCATAAGAAAGCTGGGACATGACAGCACCAGCTTTCACACCCAGACTTTTTTTGACAGTTATTTCTTATCTGTCTTGGTATTTAACAACCTTAATAGTAAAACAAAGAGTTATTTACTTGAGGTAACTCTCTTAAAAGCAACATGTGCAAGGAAAATCTTAAAATAAGAAATGTAAGATACAAATTTAGTGCACAGGGTTAGCTACTTTGGTGCATCTCTCCTAGTTATCCTTCAATGTACCCAGACATCTCCTGAATACATTCTACTTCCCCAGAAGTTCCACATTTTTGCTTATTCCTAACCTATTTTTCTTCAGGGTTACATTTTGGACACCACTAGAAGCTTTCTTGGCTGGAAGCAGATTAGACAGATGCTTAAATGTGGTTCCTCAAAACTGACTAGCAAGCAGATATGTGAATTCTATAAACAACATTGGATAGTTCTTCCTGGAATGGGGAAATTCAGATACTTAAGGATTTTCCATATGCTTCTAATTAACACTATCTGCCAGTTATCCCCACCCAATCTGAACTACTCATTTATCCCAAGGCATACTTGGCATGAGTAATACACTCATAATAAATTTTGCGGAGTTATTAAATCTATACCTGTTCAGTTATCTTATAATCTCTAGTTCCAACACAAGCTTTTTATGGAGTGACTTGTCCTATATCCCTGCCTGGTAATAAATAGCTAAAATAAAGCTATATAGTGCTGTGAGGCACATAAGAAATAAAACCAAACAGTGCTTTGCATATTTTCTTATCAGGAGACCTAAGCCTTCTGTTCAGCATTTGTTAAAGCCATCACCAGCATTAATGTGCTTGTTCATATAATAATTGTAGATTCACAATTAGTCCGAGTAATTCAATGCATTCTGTTGTTGAAGGAGTAGATCTCATCAGTATTCCAGCAGAACTAACAAAGTTGCTTCACACAGAGTTCAAGAGTGCAACTTTAAAGTCCAGATACAACTATTTTTACAGTTTAAGATTTCTGTAATATGAAACAAAGAAAAACATGTTCATTATTAAGGATCACAATTATGTTAAGGAATAAGCAGTAGTTCCGTGGAATGATGCAATTCTCATAGACTGGGTTTTTAAAAAAATTGAACCTATTGAGATTGGTGATATTGGAACACACATCTGAAGATTTTAAAGCAAGAGTTCTTGCTTACATCTGAACAAAGCCTAACGCAGCACACACTACTCATTACCCTCACATCTGCAATTCTTTGTAAATTGAACTAATACATTTTTTACCTAAAATTTAACTTTGGGTTTAGCTCACTTTTGTATATAAAAAATTAATTTTTTAGTTACTTCGGAAGCACTAAACTGGTACTTTAGCTGTAATTTTAAGATTCTTCTAAAGACAATAAAATAAAAGGAACACAGAAAATATGTTGAAGGGAAAGAAAAAAAAAAAAAGAGCTTTTGCAGACCTGGATTATGATTAATTCACAGTTCTAAAATGCTTGTCAAGCTAATCTGGGCTGCTGTAGTCAAGAATAGTGGTCCTTGCAAAAGAAAACATACGGACAAGAAAATCTGGTAAAATAAAACAGCGCTGGCAAAATGATTAAAAAAGAATTGTAGCAGGAAACTTTACACAGAACTGTAATTCTATGCAACCCATGCTTATATAAGTGAAATAAACTTACATCAATAGTATTTTAAGTTCCCACATAAACAAAGCTAACTAAATGCTTCTACGATATCACACAGCAAGTTCACAATGACTAAAATTGCATTCTTTGGAAAGCATAGCATTTGCCACAATAATGACTATTGTCCCATATGAGGGTCATGTAGGCGGGAATGGATGCAACAGAGCTGTTCTCCGAAATAAAAAAAGCAGTTTTGTTATAGATTTTCAGATTTTTTCTTGCTTCTGACAAATTTTAACGTCTTGCTTTCTTTATATTTGAAGGCAATGTGCTTTTGTTGTGGCTTCTGCTTCTGCTCCCTATGGACAATTTGACTTTTCAGATATGAATACCACAAAATTAATGGTCCAGTTAACTTACTTTTCTAGGAGGTTAGCTGTCAGTGCCACCTGTTTGTGTGGTACATGCTTATCTTTTCCCATGATGGTGATCAGCTTTAGGCTTTCTAGTGATTTACCATAAGTATTTTCTGCAAATACTTTCCACATTGTTACAGCGTGTATAGCAAGGTGTAGAAAACACTGGTGACTGACGCTTCTGCTGCCCATTCCCAAGGGCCTCAACTTCCTGACTGTAGACACCAGACACTCAGGAAAACCTTGCTAGCCTGTCCGATCACAGCTTTTTCTTGTAGAAGAGATTCAAATGAGGCTAGTGTCTTAACCACTTTCTTCACCCTACCTTTATTACCGACTACTATCCTTCCTTCCTTCCTCGTTCACTCATATGCCTATTTAACCTTTTGGGCTTTCTGATTTCATTGCACTCATTTCCAACCACTGATTTTGAAGACTAAATCTTTTTCATTGAAATGGCAGCCTGAGTGATAGTTTGTGTTGTTTGCCTACCTTACTCTCCTGCTGTGTATGTACAGGTTTTGCATTTGTTTTGACCTGAAGAAATGTAGAGGCATGAAGCTGGGTTAATTAGCACTGATAACATACAGCTGTGGGCTGGCTTCAGGGGCGGTGGGTTGGCTGGTGTAGATAAGGTGCAGCTGTGGCTGGTTCTGGTAAGGGGTTGGGCAGCCGAGGAAGAGAGAGGAGGAAGAAGCAGAAAGAAGAGAGAGACCGTGTGCCATGGATGAGGTGAGATGAGGAGAAGGCAGCAGAGGGACTGTATGAAGAGCATGCTGGTATGGGATGGTAAAAGACCTTGTTGCAGCTGGCTAGTTTGGAGAGTGCTGTGACAACAAAACACATATATTTGTTAAGATACAGCTCTTGTGCCTTGTTTTTCTCTCCTCCTCAGTGAAAGATGTAGTCTGTTAGGTAGAACTGGCTTTTAGTGAACCAGCCCTTCCTATTCCCCAGACTTTCCCTTGAAGCATAATGATTTTCAGTCATTACTTTTAACATTTTGCCTTGTACTGATACAAATAAAAAAGTTACAGAGAAAGAGAAGTTTCCTTATATTCCCTACTGTAAAGGCTAATTAATGTAAGAATTAATGTTACTTCCAGAAGTTGTTGGGTTTGGGGGTTGGGCTTTTTTTCCTTTTTGCATCAAAAAGCATGAAGCTGAAGATACCTCAAAAGGTAGCATATGTAATAAGATTTTTTTTAAAAAGCTCCTCTTTGTTTGGTATTAAACACCCTTTTTGATTAATGTTCTATGAGGGAGTATGCTATATGTTACTAAAAAGGAATAGAATTTAAAAATGCCATTGTTCATTTATATACTATGGAAGAGTAAGCATGAATTTTTTTTTAGTGTGATGAGTTGACTCAATCACTAAAATATAATTATGGACTATCAAGACCACTTGTATTCAATACACTGGAAGTTTATTCTCATGTTTTAAAGAAATAGCCAGTCTGTGTCTGCCCACTAGCAGATCAGATTGAAACTACCATGGGACATCAGCAAAAGATGAAGCATCCACAAACTTAAGCAGCCACTCAGGGAAGATACTCTGAACTGTAGTTTTGGTACTCAATTGAATGAGTACATTTACACTCCCTCTTATTCCTTTTGGCTCTGGACTTAATCGACCACAAAGTAATACCATAAAACACACATTAAGTAAATACCTCCAGTTTTATTATTAAAGAAGTTAATGATAGAAGTCAATGAAACAGAAACAATTGGATGGAGTCTCCTTCTCTGGAGGCATTCAAAACTCACCTGGATGCGATCCTGTGCAACCTGCTTTATCAGGGGGGTTGGACTAGGTGATCTCCAGAGGTCCTTCCAACCCTGACCTTTCTGTGATTCTCTGGCTAAGACTCAGGTATTTCACATTTGCTAATACAGCAAAAGCAGCACTGAGACCCGGCTCGCTGTCTGAGCCCTACAGCTGAGTTCATGAGAATCTCACCTGATTAAGCCATGTGGAAGTACAACCTAAGGCTGTAACATCTCTGCTTACAGTCTAGGGTGGGGTTTTTTTGCATAATTCAGTTAATTTCACGATACCTAATGTCATAATGGTCACACATGACACAAACTGCATGAGCTTTATGGGAAGGGTGGAATGACAGCTGAGAGTCTGCCATCAAAATTGTTTTTACAAGTCAGGTTTCATTAACATCATTGGTATGAATCATTATATGACAGCTTGCAAACTGAATGCATACAAACAGCTAACTGCTTTCATTTGAATCAAGGCTGAGACAGGCTCTCAGCTCATACAAAACTGTTGGCAGTTGCTTATGAGATGATTGCTATGACTATGAGAATCGATATAGATGTTGATTCTGTTATGATGCTTACTAAAATCCCATTTTATTTAGCATTGAGATGCTCCACCTAGAACATAAATCAGACGTCACATGCTTCAGAGGTAAAGATAGTAATGAGGCAGGTGTGACAGGACCATTTCTGTTGTGTCTCTTTGAATGCATACTGTGTTCCACCCCCTCACCCACTTCACTCCAAGGATTATTTATCAGCAGGAAAAAAATAATAAAACAAATCCTCATTTGGGAAGTCATCCTGTACCTGAGAAAATCTAGCTGCGTTCTTTTTGAATCATAACCTCCAGGAAATCTTTATTCCAGTAATTCACTATTACAATACAAATATTACAATACAATACAAATCTTGATACAACAAGAATTAGTGAGTCAGTAAAAGATCCTAGTGCTTAGTGCATTTCTCAGAAAGTTCATGTGTCTTGTAGTACAAATATCCACACTTTTCAGCTCACAACCATAAATGAGCATGAACACAATCATTGCCCTGCATACATTTTTGTAGAGATATAAGATTTAAAACTCTGCTGCCCTAGAAGAACAGAACAATAAAAAAATCTAAATACAGAAATGGAATAGAATAATTTCTTTCATCTTTATGAAGGCCTTTCTTTTAGTTAACAAAATCCATTTTAAAATGGTTAATTAATCAGCTATGGCTGTTCAGCTTTCAGCTGAAAGGACTTCTTAAACCCACCTCTGTGTCCCCTTTTCATTTCCTTTTTTTGTTAGACTGGATTTCTTTTCACAGACATTGCTATGAGGTGAAGAGACAGGGTATCAGTGGTTCCATCCACTTGCTGTATCACAGGTCATGAGTGATTTGAAGAAGCTGAAGGAAGTTATGATGCAAATAACACTGTGTGGAGAGAGGCATGTCTTTCTACATTTCATATCTTTGTACTGCATTGCTTCGATCTGCTCTCAATTTCAGAAGCGTTTTCTGTCACCTGTCATTATCAAGGTCAGCTTCTACCTTGTTTTGGAGAGGGAAGTAAGAGAACACTACTCTGTCTTCAAAAAATCTTATGAAATATGTCAGGATTTTAGCTTTTGATGTGATGTTCTTGTAAGGTCACCTTGATGGTAATTTTGTGCAAGGCAGCATGTTGACTGAGCAATGCTGAGAGGAATAAGAAAGGTGAAAAATGCTAGAAAAAGTTTTTATTCCACATTGCAACGTCAAGAAAATCCATGACACTTCCTGTCAATTGACACAGCTTAAGCTCCTTATTTTGTATCTAAATCAGGAAATGTTCAGTGTGAGCTTTCAATGACCTATTAGCACAATAAATTCTGGTACAAAATGGGGTTTTGCTTGGATTTACTATTTGTTTGCTTGTTTGTTTAATCTGACCCATTGCAGTTGTGATTTAATGGTAGGGACTTAGCAGTGAACCCGCTGCTTCTCAACCTGAGAGACAGGATCTGTAACTCACGAGTTTGTGCTGTTCTTATTAAGTGGGTCTGTCTCTGCCAATTCATCTTAAAACTATTCTGTCATGTAAAACAGCTAAAACATACAAAACTAAAGGTGACATCAGCTACAGGCATAAAAAACCAAGACACATTGAAATTTTTGTCATCTATGAGAATGATGTGGAGCTTCAACTTGAGCTTCAGCTGGACTGTCCAATATATACTGGCTGCACTGTATATATCACAATGTAGTATGTAGCCTACTTATACAAATTTAAAGTCATTGCCAATTGATAGCTCTTTAAATGATATGGCCATAAACCCATGCAAAAGATAACCATGAAATTCACCCCAACTTGTCTGTATGGCTATAAGACTTCATTTCTCTCAAACAAAGGAGGGGAAAAAATGTTGTACCACTCCTGTGGTATGAAATACTCTGTTTGGAAGTCCATTGGTTTACACTCATATTTTGTACTTCTAATTAAGTTCTGGGAATTCGTTTGTTTTTTAAAAAGTATTGCACTGGCATTTTAACAGGAAGAGCTTCACCCTTCTTTGAACATACCCTGGTGTGAGATCACTTGTTTGTAACATAGGAGACCATGACCAAGTCTCTTTCTTGATCATATTGACGTTACTGTAGCTAGCCCTAGGAAATCCTCATCAGTGGCGTGCCAGAGCTGTTGCCCAGTTCTGGAGCTCGGTCAAGGACTGAAGTGTTTTCTGCATGAAATCCACATGAATTTGAGCTCTAGAATCCCTAAGGCAGTCAAAACTATAAATATCAGCAGCAGCTCTTTGAATAACTAGTCAGAGTTGCTCCATTTTCAGATTAGTCTGTGTAATTAGCTGGAGGGAAGGGGAAGCCCAGGTCCTCAGCTTGTCCTGCTTTAGTCAGTTCCCACCTTCTTTGGTGTAAAAAACTTATGTTCCAAGTTAAGCAGCTCATGAGTTACTATTCTGAAACACAATTTTAGATATAGATTCCTATAATATTTTTAGGTTCTACTTTAATCACTGAAAGTCTTCCTTTGGATTTGGCCCTTTGTTTCTTTAAGGTACTCAGCTTTGTCGGTAGAAAGGGATGTGGTTTCTATATCTCAAAGGAATGTGTTAAGGATAGACATATAACCATAATGAGATGATCCACTGTGATGTGGCCACAGAAATATCTAATGACTAGACATACCTTCCTAAAAGAGATTTTCAATAAAATCATCAAAAATTATAAAGTTTCCAGCAAGGACTTGTGACTTATTAAGGTAACATTTTCTCAGCAGGAAACAAACCTTGCAAAAAACATTTTAATCGATACTCTGATCATCAGTATTCAAGACTTCTGTGCTTAATGTATATTCAAATATTGACTGAAATGTTTTATCACAAGAAAGGGTCTGCTTTCAATGCAACACTACAAATAAGTTTTGGTAAAAGATTCTGATCTGTAATCTGACCACCATGTTTAATATGTATCAATTATTCATGGTGAAGTCTGGTGGTTAATTGATTGTTTTGTAGACAAGAAGCAGACAATGTTCTGATTAACTTGAGATTTTGAAAGCAGCCTCGCATATGTATTATTTCATATGTTCAGATCAAAATTCTCAGTTGTATTCTCAAAAAACAGGTGAAATTTTGACTTCTGTGACCTTATATATTCTGAAATTTTTTAATTACTGACTTTTTTTTAACAATAAACTTTTATATAAAGAGACATATAAACGTAGCTTTTTTTTGCCAGGGCATTTAAATGAATATAAAGAAACATTAGAACTACAGAAGAAATTTACATACCTTGGGAATCCAGTTCAGTAGGACACTGACACTGTCATTTAAATGCCTTATGCTGCCTCAAACCAAAATCTACATTTATTTTTAAGTCTAACTTTTCAGTTTTCTAGATGACTGAGATGTTGTAGATGAGACAAGAGATCATGCATGCAACTTGATATATAGCTGTCAAGTATTTGTACAAAAGTGAAGTATAGGGCAAAGACAAACTAGTTGTTCCTTTGTGCTTTTGTTAAAAACAGGACAGCAAAGTCCATTTGGCAGAAAAACAAAGCAATATTCAACTGGTCTTTTATGTCTTTTATCCTGTAGAGAGATTTGTAGCTTTGGAAAGACGTTAAAAAATGATGGCATGGGTAGCATATGAAACTAAATTGGATAAGCCTTCAGTTAAATTTGAGCTGTCTGTATAGACATGTATGTACATTGTCTATTTGAAGAATGTAGGTAATTACCTACTGTGATTGATACCAGTCTGGTCTCTTTTCAGATAGGCTTTTTACAATGTAAGCAGCTGTAATTTTCCAGCTAGATGGCACAGCAGGCAGCACGTGAAATATGATGTGCTGTTCCTTTCCGTGAGGAGTAAAACCATAATCCATTCCCTTATAAACCTCACTCTCTTGGCTGGACAAGTAAGTCTGCAGAGAGTGCTGAGCAGGCTCAGCATCAGCCTGACTGAGGACTGCTTTATGTCTCTGCTATGGTTTCTCCAGTCCCTCCCACTGCAGGCTCCAGACACTGCTGACTACAGACACTTCAAAAAGGAAGGCAAAAAGTGCCAAAGCCCCCAGCTTTAATTTCTCTCTATTGTCTCTGTCCTATTGCTCTCAATTATGTTCAGTCCACCCAACTTCAGCAGCTTTCCAGCAGAGCTCTGCCTCCTTCCTTCCTTCTAACAGTTCTCCATTATAACATGATTATTCAATACTTGCAAATGGAAAACATAACTATTCACACTCAGAAACACTGTCATACTTTATTGAACAAAGTCTATCTTTATCTGCATTCCTGAAATTGTCTCTGCTGTTTCTGTAATTCTCTCTTTCCCTTCATATTTTAATATGTATGACAGAGGCGAGTAGAAAGATGCACACAGAAGACAAATGAAAATAAGGTCTCAGAAGCAGGAAACAGTTTAAGAAGAGATACCAGTAGCCAACACCAATATTGATCATTTGAGTTCATGTAATGTCTAGAGCAGAAATGGTGATTTGAGTTCCTGTGTTCTTAATTATTTAATCTTGGGGTTTGGATATCATTGATACTTATACACTTGTTTACCACATAACTCTTGATGCACTTAGAATTCTTTGACAGGCAGCTAAAACAGTATGTGTAAATATAATCATTCCTCCAGAAGATGTTGCAATGCCAAAAAACAGTTAAAACACACAAGGATTCACCAAAACCCCCACATTTTGCTTGTTTCCTCATTTTTAGAACCTTTATGATCTCTGAAAGCATCGACTTTGCAGAAGAAGATTTAGAAGGATCATAAAGTGATATATATTCTTCTGACCACTTGCCGAATCCTTTGTCTCAAGAAGAGATTGATTCTGCTATTGAAACTAAATTGTTGTGTAATGTGAGCTTAATTGTTATTGTTCCATTCATTAACACTTTTTAATGTTGTAAACTAAAGAAGCTTTAAATTATGCTAATAGAAATTAAACAGAAAATATCTGGGCATTTCAGCTTATCCACAGACATATAGTCTGAACTTTGTAGAATGGAGTCTGGTTAAAGCTAAAATTGCAAAACCTCTATTTAAAACAGGCATCATTTGAAAAGCAATATTCCTACAATTCCTTCAGTTTTATCTTTAAGATCTGAAATTTTAAACACAGTTTATATGGTAACGTAATATTCTGTGCATTTCTTTTTTGCAATATGCCATACCGCAAAAGCTATACTAGCATTCAGTACAATTTTTTCCACACTGCTCACAATACTGAGCATGGAAGAAAAATGGAGCTATTATAATTTCATTGTATTTCACTTTGCTGCATATGATAGCTGTTAGTCACACACTTCTGTGTAGGGGGAAGAGCTTAATTGTTATGGTCTTAGCTTCCTCTATGAACTCTTCAAAATCCTTCTTTAATGCACACCCTTGTTTGTCCTGCCAAAAACTTATACTCCACTGGTGCCTCTTATCATCTTCAAAGTCGTTGCTGCAGCCTGTGTGTCTCAGTCTCAGAGGAGCTGTTTTCCTAAGCATTTTGCATTGCAGGCTTCAGTCCTGCAAGAAGGCTTGTGTGGAGTCATGGCAAGTGCAGCTACTCCCTCTCAGGTGTTGAGGGGTTATCTACAATTTGAGATATGCACAGGCAGGCAGAAACAGCAGTGACGGAATAAAAATACAAGAGAAACTGAGATGGGTAACTATGCACCTTTGCTTTGTGCAGCTTTTACAAACGGAGCATCTTCAGACACAGAAAAGAGGAGGACACTTGATAGACAAGAAGACAACTCCTTGAACTTTAGTAAGTTCTGTGGGGAAAAAGTAATCCTGAACACAGGAAAATGAAGAGGGACTTTGAAGATAAAAATAGAATCAATGATTTTTGAACCAGAGGCACTAAAAAGTAGACAGTATACCTAATTACTAATATTTTACTAGTGCTTAGAGACTTCCATCACACTTAAGTTCTGTTGAGCTGCATGTCATGTGGTCTGGCAGTAAAATTTATTTCCTTTCCCTCCCCAGGAGAATGTGCAAAGTATTTAAGAGGTGATCTGGCAAGCAGCTGAGACAATAAAGGGTAGTGGGACAGAGCTGTGGGGAAGAAGATGGGGTGCAAAAAGTAACAGCAGGTATCTTGGAAAATGTGATGATAAATAACAAATTGTTGAGCTTGCATTAACACCACACATTTTCTTTTGAAGACTGGCTTTTTGCAGTAGCCTTTGGTATTCAAAATAATGTGGTGGTTCTGGGTTTAGTCTTGGAGTGTTTGTCTACATAGCTTATAGCTTGAAGATACAGTTCTAATACAGTTTCTGGATCAGGAAATTAATTTTCTTTGCTACTCCAGGAAAATAACCTCAAATTAAACCCAGTAGCAGAGCCTTATCTAGCCCCAAACCCATTGCTCTTGTTGTTGATGAACTGGGAGAGGTCTGTTATTTTTTTGGGCTGCCTTGCAGGTAGTCTGAGTTCTGGGGCTGCCTCATGGACTAGTACCTGCCATGTGCCGAGAGCCTCAGGGCTCAGCCTAGCTGATCTCAGCAGTCCCTCCCAGCACAGCGGTCTCGGAAGCACTCCACCTATTGCAGAAGTAACTGCAGCTGCTTCTTTCAAGGTTTCTTTCAGACTTCTAAAGTTGATGAACAGCAGAGTAATATCAGCAAAATAAACTTAACAAGTAATGCTACTTGTCTGTATGGATTAGTATGAAGGTGTGTTTTGAGCCAGTGCGTAGTAAGTAACATCTTCTACTGCTGGACTTTTTTGTTGGGATTTATTCACATTTTTTGCATCTATACTACCAATATCCATATTCTTCTCATTCATCCGTTTTGGACAATTCACCCATCTCCTATCTTGGGACTGCCCAGAAACAGTTTGGTGTACCCAAAATGCCCTTGTCTTGAGGCAACCTTTCAAAGGTACAATGTACAAAGAATACTACTGTGTTCTAAGTGCATAACAAATTCCTGTATTTGAAAACTGTCTCTAGTACTTTTGAAATGCATATCCATTATTGAATATTAAGAATAAGGCTTTAGCTAGTAAGCTTTCCACATGATCAGCCACAGCAGAGGAAATCATTGCCCTGTAAGATAAACCACAAAAATGGAGGTGAAGTGCAGCTTCCACTGAACTAGAGAGCCAGTATCAAGCAAGATTTGACCATGAGAAATGTTACTACTCTGGGTGATTTTCTGAAGAAAGACGTTGTGTATCCTGGGAGATGGAAATCTCAAAAGATATATTGTTTTTTAGTGTTCCCATAATTGTAGTTACTGATAACAGTATATTCATAGCATACTTTAACTCTGAGAATTTTTGATAGAATTTTCAGTCAAAATTATGGAAACGTAACCTAAATGATATTAAAATGAACTACTGTTGTAACAGCTAGATTTCTAAAAAGTTACCAATTACTGGAAACTCCTGGATTGTTGCCAGCTTCTTCTTCCCTTTTCCCATCAGGGATAGGGTATTATTTGCTTTGAGCTTTAAAGGAGTGAACTACAGCACAAGAGAGCTGCACCTAAGCCTTCTCAGACATTGTTAATACCTGAAAGGAAAGAAATCTGAGGACACTTAAACCTCATCTGATTTCCTAGCTTTTTGTTTTCATTTTAACCAGCAGTAACATTTGTTACTTTTTCAATTAATATAGGCTAGGGAAGTTCATCTAAATATTTACACTTCAAACTTGATCCTGAAACCTGTTGCTTGAGCTACAGCCAGAATGAGCCCAAATGTGGTGGTTCATGAGAGATCACTTTGAATCTGAGCAGGTGGAGGTGTTTTATAGGAGAGGTGGTATGAGGCAAATTCAGGAGAAACAAAGCAAGTCATTACCATAAATGGTCAAAACACTGAAAAAAAGAGCTCTTGACAAAGCTGTCAGACTGCAGAAAAGAGGAGATTGAATGTGAGGTGGGATAAGTCAAGTCAGAACTAAAGACAGAATGACAAGATTGGTTTTGCAATGATACAGGGACTAAAAAACCCTAAATCAAATCTCAGCTAATGCATCAGATTTCTGGACAAGGATTTATGAAGAAAGCAAAATTTTAACATTTAAGTAAATGAAGAAAACACTACTAAAGAGGGTGATTTTTTTTTTTTCTGTACTGCAGATCCAGACTGCTAAAGATTACTGAGAAATCATCATGAGAATCATAATAGGGTGTTACTCCTGAGCAGTGCGCTGAGCAGATGGGAAAGATCATCCTCTAGACCTGCTGGCTGCATTTGCTGATGCAGACCCCGTTGCTGTTGGCCATTTCTGCTGCCAGGACTCACTGCTGGCTCAGGCCTACCTCTTGCTGCCCACCAGAACACCGAGCCCTTCCCTACCAAGCTGGTTTCTAGCCTGCTGTGGTGGTGGGTGGTTAGTCCTACCCAGCTGCAGGACAATCATGAGATTCCTGTCAGCAAATTCTCCAGCCTCCACATATTGACCATTCCCTCTAACTTGGGGTTGTCCACAAAATTGCCAAGAGTGCAACCATTTCGTTCATCTAGGCCATTAATGAAGACATTAAATAAGTATTGGTCACAGTATTTTGTTTATTTCCAAATGGGAATAAGCCACCTTATCTTCATTTTCCTTCCTTTAATCTGACTCTCATGTCTACAACCTTTTTCCAGTGTCTTAACTGTATGTAGTAACTACTTGCTTTGCATTTGCTGAATGATCTCACACTTCTCCTGTAAACCACTACCACCTGCTCAAATTTGGATTGAGAGATACTATTCACAGCCTGACTTTAGCCATCCCTTTTGTTGCTTAGAAAAAGATACAAGTATGATTGAGAACATACATAACCAGCAATCATTGCAGAAAATGTATGTTAACCAATAATCATTGTATCCTCAATAGAATATTAGATGTGGAAGAAAATATTAGTGAATATGACTCCTGAAAAACATTTATGCCAATGGACTTCCCTTAGAAGCACTTAGAATTTACCTAGGGATCATTTTCAGAGTTATCGAGGTTTACGCAAAGCAATGCTTTACAAATGCACAAGTTGAGGACACAGAAGATTTCAAAGCTGCGCCCAAGTTTGCCCTGTGAGGCTATGATGGCATGATAAATGTTTGAAAACATCCAGTCCCACTGGGTATTGGCCCACATTGCTTTCCCACACAGTAGAAACCATTTAATGTAATAATAATGCAAGGTTTCTATTTATCATACATGTTAAAAAGAGATGTCTTTTCATATTACACATTACAAAGCATGTATTTGAGATGCTTGACAAGGAAAAATTTTCTTTTCCTAAATTACAAGTCAATTACAGTCTTGTGGTATAAAGAACAGTATGTAGAAAAGGTAATAAACTAATTTTGGCTATTCAGAATATCTGAAAAGCACATACCTGTTGAGCCATTGATAGCTATGCTAAATAACTGGAAAGATTTTATTGTTTCCTGACAAAACATTACAGGTGCATGTCAAAAAGCCTCCCAATACGGTGCTACGTTAAGAACAAATAAAGGCTTCCACTGTTGTTTTTTTAAATGCTCCCATCTTTTCACATAAACCACCGTGATTCAAGGGCACGTGTATTGCATAACAGCAAACAGAGAAATCCACTGGGCATAGGCAAAAATGAAAAGGTGGTGTAAAGACTGTTCATGGCTCTAGAGCATAACAACCAAGGCGTGAGCAGGTTTGACATCCTGTGGCAACTCACAGTTGCCAATAATGTTTATATTGGCACATCGAATCAGTAGCTTAAAACAAGATCTAGAGGAGCAGAATCACCCACTCAAAAGTATCTAAATAAAATAAATATCAAGATAATGCTTATTGAAACATAGATTAGTGACTTCTGTTTCTGTTCTTAAAGGGGCTGGGTGGCCTTTGCCTGGCAAAGCATTGTCAGCTATCCACTATGTCTAGCAGCGCATTTGAATGTGTATTGTTTTTGTGAAACATCAAAAGCCATAAAACAGCTTAAAATCAGAGGTCTGTGGTGCTGAAGGGATTTTCAATAATTGCGCCAGTCAATTTGAATCTGGAGAATATATTTTATGACCAGCAGTACCAGGTGTTCAACTGTGCTGCTCTTAAACTGCAACATAAAAATTAGTCTGCTCCAGGACTCCACTGCACTATCTTTATAAAACATCTCCCACAATTTAAGTGATGTTATGCCAAAGATGAATATTTTAGTCTGAGTCCTGCTTGGGCTGTCTATGGTTGACATGACTGGCCATCATGTCCTTTTTTAATATCATTATGTATGGAAACTTCTGAAATCTTGCTCAATTTTTTTTGCTCTTTTGACACTATTAAGTACACAAAATCTATTTTTATTCCTATAAAGGGGTACAGGGTTCAGGCATCCAGCGCTGGCAGGGGCTGCAGGGCCCCTGTGAGGGGTGGCCAGAGCTGTCCCAGGCTGGGCACAGCTGGTTTCAGCTGGTTCCCACCGGCTCCAGCGCATCCCCACCAGGCACAGCTGAGGGGAAACATGTTTAAATGTTTGTCTTCTTGTTTCTCGCTGCCTAAATCTGTTTCAATTGGCAATAAATTAAATTAGTTTTCACCCAGCGGAGTCTGTTTTACCTGTGACAATAAGTGGTGAGCAGTCTCCCTGTCCCGACCCACGAGCTCTCCCATTCTGTTTCATCCCGAGGCCTGTTGAGGAGAGGGAGTGAGAGAGTGGCGCTGTGTGTGTGTATTTGGCCGTTAGCCAAGTTTCACCCACCAAAAAAGCTTTTCACAAAGAACTTCTGAGGATACTTCATTTCAGGGGAAAACCGGAAACTCTGCATCAAAAGAATATGCAATTTTTGAAATGTATCTCTCATCTTTATTTTAATTATTATTGCAATATTTCCTGGCATTTAAGCATTATTGCTGTATACTGTGACATCTCCTGTCACACTGTATTTCATCACATTGTGACACAGTGTACCAGCAGCAGTAAAACTCAATATATCATTAGAAATGCAATATTATATTATGGCATAATATTTTTTTTTTCTAATTGTTGAAACTATTTTAGCTAGGTATTTGTAAATATTGTCTGAAGACAGTGAGCATTTACACTGCCTACATTAAGCATTTCAATTTAGGTCCCTAAATTGGCAGCCTGCTTGTCCTAACATCTGTTTTCAGTGAGTAGTGAGCTCAGAGCAGTTTAGAGAATTTCAAGCTTCTGCTCTTACTGAGTTTCTGAAGTTACGCGTTTCTGCCCATAAACTGTCAAAAAGAGAGACTAGACTCATAACTCAGGGCTTTAATGCTACATGGCATGAGTACTCTGGTTATCCTGAAGGAAGTGAGATGGATGCTGAACTGTTTTCACTATAAAGATAAAAAAATTCCTCCTAACAAAGGTACTAAAGTTGCTGTTCACCTAATTACAATATTTTCAGTTTATCTTCTTTTGTGTTTGAAATGCCGAAGTGTTTTGTTACAATAAACACAGGAGACATTAACTTCTAGAAAATCAGTGGTT
Source organism: Falco cherrug (assembly GCF_023634085.1). Lineage (NCBI taxonomy): Eukaryota > Metazoa > Chordata > Aves > Falconiformes > Falconidae > Falco > Falco cherrug. Next base: position 18,628,526 of record NC_073702.1, read on the forward strand.
TCAATCAGTAGTAACAGCTGACCTTTAAAGTTAGAGACATGAAATAAAGTCTAGCAATATTTTTATATTATTGTGAATTACTGCTGATTGATTCACTATTCTGTACTTTCATGAGAAAACAGAGAAATGAAATAACAGAACAGAAAAAAATAAAGTGATTTTGAAAGGCTAATCTCACTTTAAAATGGCATTCTTTAAAATAAAACAATAAACATTTTTATCTCAAAACATTCCTCTAAGAACAATTTAATTTATGAAAGAAGAATAAAATCAATATAACTTTCTGAAGAATGATTGAATTGATGATAAAAGGTTTAATGAAAATTTTGCACAAGGTTTTGTACAGATCATCAGTCAGGTTGACATCTCAGATAAATAATCCAGTTATTTTTAAGAATGTGAGATAACTGTCTTTGGAATGACCTACTTTCCCCCCCCCCCCCCCCCCCCCCCCAGTATCATGACATTAAACATATGATATGCTTTTTATGCTTACATTCAATTTATTTTTATTTTTATTTCTTAATTGTTAGAATGCTAATTCTGTGCAAATTTGTTTTTGCATATCGTTTCACCCTTAAAAAAAAAATACTGTTTATCTTTCCATGTTTGTCAGGTTTTATAAATAAACTAACTGGGGAAAAAAATATCAATTCACACACCTGCTTTGTTTTGACATATGTCTTTCTATAGAGCTACCAGATACACCTAAGGATCTGGGTTTTCTTTTATATATTGTTGTGAATTTCAGTGGCGTATTGGAGATCCAGGAGCACAAAGAGGAGCAATATCTAGAAGATGTATTAGGACACAGATATTGGCTTTCCAGTACTGTGCAACTGAACCAATGCAGATAAAATGGGCAGTAGGATTTCCAGGTCACTGGTCATCAAAGAATATTCAGTAGAACCTGGGCTATGTAAAAATCTGATGTAACTGTCTTTTCTGCTTGTAATCTCATTTATTTATTGTTCTCTACCTCCAACAGAATGTGTTTGTTGTATGAGACCATTCTATAACCCTTCCTGGGTTTTGTTACATCTTTATCTAATATTTTTCTTTTTTCACCTCCAGGTTGTTTCTTATTTTTTCGAAGTATGATATGTGAAACAGATCATAGAAGTAACAACAATATCCTTATAACACTATTTTTTGATTGCTTCAGAAACTACAGCATCTTGTTTTCTTCTTGGTATTTCTTTTCTTGTCCACTTCTATTTTTGTCCCATTCCCTTCCTGTCTTTTGCTGATATATAAAGGAAAACAGAAACCCCAAGCACTTGCAACCAAACAATTAGTAAATCATAGCACATTTAGACCATATGTCATGTTCATTGATCCTGCACAAGTACTTATTAAGCACATCTTATAAAGCCACAGAATATTATTCTTTTTAAGAAAAGTGTACAGCTGTGAAATCAGACCTAAAATGTAGCATCTGTTTCACTGAAAAATTGAAATTATCTTTGGTTCTCACATATTCATTATTAGCTTACTCTTTTGAGACATATCTCTTCTCAACTCTAGGATTACCAAAGAGGTTACAAAGCTAGTGGTTCTAATATCAAGATACTTCATGGCAGATAAATGTTTGGTGGAAAACAGAGACTAGAAGTTTGCCATTATAATATAATGCTTAAAATGTGTCCTATAGATATACAGTACAAAAATGTAGAATAATTAGCTTTGATTTTAATCAATTTTAGTCAAATGGAAAATCTTGGATTTGAAAAAAATACTTGAAGTAAACATACAAAAAGTGTATGCTGTTGAGAACAGTGAAGAAAGTTTAAAAAGTGGCCATTGATTGCACCCTTCGTTGCACATTAACACTAAAATGTTAAAATACTAACTCTTAATGTGACACCACACTTGGCTAATGAGAAAAATGCATGTAAGAATGACTTTCAGTACATGGTGGCTGCTTCATTTTGTCTAGATATTGTAATAAAGTCTTTTAAAAATGAGTGAGTTATTTTGGAGAAAACTGTAGGAATTTCCCGATTGTATATTATTTTGATAACCCTTTCTGTTAGGCATAAGAACACAAAGATATTTAAATCCTAAAAATTCTCACTGAGTTGAAAATGTGTTCTATTTGCAAAGTATGGGCATTTGTGACTAAAGTGTGTTTCGGCAATGTGACCTGCACGCACTGCCCAGTGTGTCATGCAGGAGCACTTTCATGCTCCTGCGTACACCCTCCCATCTCTCTTTCATGTGCTGTGCACACCTATCGGATGGGTCTGGCAGGTGTGAACAAGTCCCACCAGCTGCCCAACCATGCCCAGCTTTGTTCCACATGGAAGCCTGGCACTCACAGCCCTTTTTTTCCACTCAGTCCCTTGTTTGGTGTTTTGATTTTTCAGTATGCCAATGGGAATTTCAGGACATATCTCATCTTGCAGTCTTCACACCACCAAAAACAAACCAAAGTTAAAAACATAGATTACTTTGACCTCCCTTCTGCTTCTGCAGCTGGAAAAGTGGATTTTTACACTGCAACATAATCTTCTTTCAAGATATGCTGCCTCTGCTTCCTGCGGTTCTGTGCTCTTTGGCAGAGACACAGTGTCAATCACCACCGCTGTCTTTCACCTAAACGCTCCCTGATGGGTGAGCCAAACACCAGTGGCAAATTTTCTGCACGTTGTAACAATTTTATTTTTTTAAAATGAAAGATTTTGCCTTAAAATAGTGATTATTTTTTTTTTGTCATCGTTCTTTAGTGAGTCAGGCAAACAGTTGTATATGTGCCATACTGTATGATCTCACAGCCCAGGGCTATACGAGCTGTGTCTCAAGGCACAATTTGGCCTTTAAATGTATAAACATTTGACATGCAATGTACACGAGGAAAAGGGCAACAGTAAGGTAAAGAGAGAACAGATTAATTTTGTTAGGGCAGCAATGACTAGTAATCCTTAGAAATCAGTAATTTACCTATGTGCATTGTGTTGCTCAAATCTCTACCAGATTATACTTGAATGTACTCACTGACAAGGACGGGGAGTCTTGGAAGTCCACTTAAGAAAGGGACTTCTATAGAGCTGAACTTGTTTTCCACATATAACTAAATAGAAGAGATGCAATAAGATAGGCTCTTGAAAAGAAGGAATATAAAAGACAAAAAGAAAACAGAGAAGTTGGGTTAGTTGTAGGAAACCCCAAAAAATCGAGTTTCTGATGAGGTAAATATTTACAACTTGGAATCTTATTCAAACACTGGACACTTCTTATGAACATTGACATCTGCAGATCATCATACTTAGAATTCATGTGCAATATATTTCATAAATACCTGATGTAGATAACTTAGAAAGCAAGCTTCAGCTCCTGAATGAACTGGATCCTAAGGGTTTAAAGATCAAATCCCTAAAGACATGATATATTCTACCGCAAGATGCTAGCTGGCAGAAAGATACAGGAAATTCAGACTCAAAATGAAGCTTCCAGCTATTTCCAGAGTCTGAAACAGTATTTGTTTGAATTCTACTGTTCAACATGGATAAAAGTTGGAGACAGTATTTATAATTTTAGACACATGCAGTCAGCCTACAAAGACTTTGATATTAATAACTTTTCACCTCAAATGTAAAAACAGTGATTTCCATGAAAAACTCATCCAATTATTATATCAGAGAAAAAAATGAAGCTGACAGTATTATATATTTCATGGCATCAGTTACAGTATGATTACCAGCATGTGATAAACCTTAAAAAAAGGACTGTGCTAACATTTTAATATAGAAAAAACAAAAGGTAGCAAATGGTCTGCCCAAGTTTCAAGGATATTTGAAGTCCCTCAGTGAGCGACAATTGTCTCCACATTTAGATATTACATTTATGTGAAAACAAAACAAGCTCTTAATATTTGCTCAAATTGTGGGTCACTTTTTCCTGTGAAAATGCCTAAAATAGCAAAAAACCAAAAACCCCAGAACAACATCAAAAAGGTTTTTCATGAGTTCAGAGGGTAAAGTCACTTAGAGGGTAAGGTTTCATTCTTTGCACAAGAGGATAAAAGAATAGGTCATTTAAAAAACAACAATAAAAGAAGAGATTATTAAGTGATTAAATAAAATTAAGATTAATGGTTTCGTTCAGATCTCCATGAAGTCTACACAGTTTTCCATTCATTTTAGGCCCTGTGGTGATACAATATAATCTTATAGAAATTTGATCTTTATATTTATTCATTCAGTAAACAACATTATAACTTTGTTTAAAAGTATATACTGAATGGATGCAGTTATATCAGAAATGTGTTCAATGGCCACAGTTCCAGTTTAGCTCTTGTTTAGTGCTGCAAAATTAAAAGGAAATTAATGAAGAGCTATAAAAAGTCATCAAAGCAAGACAAAGTGACCTTTTTCAGTAGAACTAATACATAGAAAAAGGATTTAAACCAAATAATTATAATCATAAAAAAGGAAGCATAGTATATTATATTTGAGAGGAACACACATGACCTTACTCTGCCCTACGAAGTAATGTGATAATTGTTATCAAAAGTTTGAAAGCACCAGTAGAAACGGACAAAAAGAGAGCTCTATGAGGGTAAAATCTTATAAAATAGTTCTGGAGTATGTAGCTGAAAATTCATTAAACTTAAAAAACTTGATACTGAATAAAACAGAGTACAGCCACCATCACACTTAGATTCTTACTTATTGCTAAATCAGGGGACCTTCCGTTTCCTATTAGAAAGCACGGGCAGAAAAAAAGGTGGCTACAGTGGAAGGAAAGAAGCATTAATAGGAACACTGTCTGAAGGAAGTGTGTTTTCTCATTTCATATCATATGGACAAAGCATCCACATAGAAAGAAAATAATTGGTCATCATATAGGCTTGGCTTCTTTCAGTGTCAAATAATGTCTGGCTGCAACAGGGGCGAATGCAATGAGGCTTGGAGCAAGGATGGACACTGTGTACGTTCCCTGAAAGCTCATTATACACCTTTGAACAGATCAGTTTCTTGGTTTTGCAAAAGTACTGCAGCATGAATGTCAAAGACTTTTTAATATCTTGATTAAAAACTGCCGACTGTCTTGTTGGCAATTATATTAACATCTTTAGGTAATACCATGATAAATTATCTAGAAGGCATCAGATTAAGGAAATAATTTCAAGCTGTCCTTTCTCTCCAAAAAAGAAACATGTACCTTAGACAGAAAGAAAAGACTATTAGCATTTGTGTGCCTGTTGAATACATATGTAACCCATAAATGCAAAGTAAATTTTGCATGTGATTCCAGATGAAGGCCTAGGTAAAATAGTGAAGAGACGGTTTACTTTTATTTTATTATCTTAAATGCTTGTAGTTAGTTTTTTCTCTCTTTCAGTGGATTTGCAACTTTAACTAGTAATTTTAAAATTAAATCTTGTAACTGATTTCAGTTTGCAATTGATATTGCAGAAAGCTGTTGTGTGCAATGATGCAGTCATGAACTAATGAACTGAGGCAGTTTCTAACACTCCTAAAAGCAGAAAAGCCATTTAAGCACTGAAAAGAGAAAAAGTGAAGAACAGTCACTAATGGAACTAATGGAACACTGTTTCCATTAGATTAATTCTTTTATCAACCTGTTGGAACAGGTCCAGAGGATGGTCACAAAAATGATCAGAGGGATGGAGCACGTCTCCTGTGAGGACAGGCTGAGAGAGCTGGGGTTGTTCAGCCTGGAGAAGAGAAGGCTCCAGGGAGACCTTACTGCAGCCTTCCAGTACTTACAGGGGGACCTGTAAGAAAGACGGAGGCAGGCTTTTTAGCAGGCCACAAAGTGATAGGACAAGGCATAATGGTTTTAAGCTAAAAGTTGATGGATTTAGGCTAGATATAAGGAAGAAGTGTTTTACAGTGAGGGTAGTGAAACACTGGCACAGGCTGCCCAGAGCGGTGGTAGATGCCCCATCCCTGGAAACGTTCCAGGTCAGGTTGGACGGGGCTCTGAGCAACCTCATCTAGTTGAAGATGTCCCTGCTTGTTGCAAGGATTTGGACTAGATGACCTTTTAAGGTCCCTTCCAACCTGTTCTATAATTCTGATTCTATGATCTTGGTTCTTTGCTTTTTAAGTATTTGCTTAAAAAGTACATACGCTGAGCTTGATATATTTCAAGCACAGTAAAATAATAATAATAAAAAGTGGGTGATAGCACAGAAAGTTTTGTTTCAGCCAGTTCAGGTATGGTCTGAGCATGAGAGGTGAGGGAAGGGAGCCCTGCCTTGCTGCAGCAGGCTTTAAGGGTATGAGTACTAGACCCTTAATTCCCAAAAGACCATTTCCACCTCTTGTTTATAAGAGAAGAAATCCCACACTAAATTAGCACCTGAATTGGATAGTTGGCTGCCAGCAAAGTAATTATTAATGTCTATTTTATAAATTGCTTATATTTATTCTTATAACATTAAGTTATTATAATTAGGCTGCTCCTTTACTGAATTTCAGATGACACCTATTGCTATTTGTACCTGTGATACTAAGGAGTATTCTGGGAAGGAATATCTGGTGCTGATATTATGGGGATTTTTAAAAATTTATTTTATGAGATACATGGCATAATTATATTGTTTGGCTTATAACATTTTTTACTCCAGTTTTGAGTTTCAAAGGAGTTAACATTCTTGGCCATAAATACTCACAAATGCATTTATAAAGACTCAGGAAAGCAGGTTTTGTAGTTCTCATTTTACCTTAACTTTTCTCTACTGTTTTAAACTATTTAGCTGGTTGTAAAACTGGATCTGTAATATATGTCACTGCAGATTGCAGCGCATTGCAAATGGTTAGTTGTAGAATTAGGGACTATTTTGTCAGTTGTCAATCAAACAGCAAGGACATCTCCCAAGACACCGAGGCAATGATACATTGGATGTATGTGAGATATCTAGCTCAAGAGATGGTGACAAGATAAAGTTATAAAGCTCTGCCAGATGATGATATTTTTTTCCTTATAGAGATTTTAATGACTTATTCAGTGTTTTTGTGTCGCTTTGTTTTGGTTTTGTGTTTTTGGAGGGTTTTTTGAAGGTAGGAGATGACAAAATGATAAATTTTGGTAGTGTCCTAATTGATAACAAGTAAGATTTATAAAAAACATGGCTGATTCTGACATTACTTTATAGCCCCAGAATATACTGGAATAAAAATAGCCTTATCAGTTATGGCTTAAGGTGCTAAATCGCATTTCCTTTCAATGACTTATTTTAGAAAAAGATGCACGATATGATTTCTAGTACTCTGAAAAAGAGGAATTTAATCAAATTTTAATTTCTTGATAAGAATGTCATGCCTATTCCTGACCAATCTCAATAATGGAGATGTAAATAATCACTTACTACTCATTTTGATCCCATAGGTTCGGGTAAGATCAGTATACTTCTCCCCCTTACAAATTCTCTTAAATCATCTATAAATATTCTAAGCAGAATTTCCCAATCCTTACATGAAATTATACAGCTCACATTTCCTATCTGTAATACAGTAAGGTCTCACCATAAGTTTATGAAATAAGTACATTTAATTCTATTTCTGAAGGGAGCCATCCTAAAGAAACTTTCTCCTTAAGTTCTTAAAGCAGAAGTACAAAATCAGAATGTAGCCAAATGAGTAATTTTTATTATTTGCTCTTTTGGATTGGCTTTTCATTAGCATTTTCTTTCTTAACCAGTAAAGTAACCATGGTTGGTATCTTGGATTACTGAATTTACCTGCAGTGGATGTCTTCTCTATAATTTGATAAGGTGGTCCTGGGATTAAAAGAGGGACATCCTTTAGCCAGTGGATTATATCAATTCAGGTTTGCAAGGCTAATTTCAAGTGGAAAAGATCAAAAAAAAAAAAAAAAAGACTCTGCTAACTAAGTCTTCAGATGAGTCACAAAGATGCTTTTTGCCTCCCCTCCTGCTTATGGATTTGTGTGTAATTAAAATCCAGACACCCTGAACTAAACCAGACGTAAATCAGTTATATCATAAATCTGCTATTATAGACTCAGTGGCCTCCAGAACCTAGACCAAGGTTTTTAGGGAAAATCCCAGTGCTGGTACTTTGTAGAATGATACATGGCAGGAACAAACATTAGAGCACCCAATTTGGACAAATGTCTCAGTTGCCAAGTGCAAGTACACCAAAGATAAAGTCACCACCTTTTCTTCTTCCTCTGACAGAATGAAACAAATAAATCCATCAAGAATGGAAAGAGAAAATCGCAAGTTGCTATTCAGTAGCAATCACTGGTTAAGGTGACTGACATGGTATATCGTGTGGCCTCAGCAATCTTTTCTGAATCAGAGTACTTGAAAAATTATGGCATTTTCAAGTATTGAAAAAATGTGAAATTTTTAATGATTTTTTTTTTTTATCAGCTTGCTCTGGCTTTTAACAGTATGAATTTATTAAAATATTATTGATATGGAGACCAATGGAGACCAATAACATATTGTGACAGGGTGCCCTGTGCCCTTTAAATTAAAAGATGTATGAATTAGTGTGCCATTAACTGTCTCTGTAAAAGCCAGCAGATTTAAAGACCACTGTGAAGAAAAAAACATACTTTTCAGATACACAGTGTGCAAAATATTGCAACTGTGGATTTGTGATTTCAACCCACTTTCTTTCTTAAGAGAAAAAGGTTTATATGAGTAGAGGAATCAGCATTAAGGACAGGAGAACCTCATTAAGTTTTACATAAACTGAAGAACAATCCATTAAAATTTTCACAAGTGTAGGATACCAAAACAAAAGCAACAGTACTGATACCCCCTAGCTAACAGATTGGTAAGGATGTTCTGCAGATGTGATGTAAGGAACAGTACGATCAAGCTAGGCCCTCAAAGCCAGGAAAGGTACCTAAGAAATCCCTTACCTCAACGAGAACAGGAGGCTGAGCTCTCATGTGCTTTGATTTTGCACCTTCTTGTGTTTTCATAGGATCAAAAGATAATTCAGGTCAGAAAGGACCTCTAGCCACCTACACCAATCCCCTGCTCCTGTCTTGTTCTTTCTTTCTACAGTCGTAATTAAGGTCTTGACTTTTTGCTTGCCTCAAGTAAATTTGTTTTCTCTTTAAGGTCCTGCCACACTGCAAAGATGGGACAGTATGTGGCCGGGCACAGAGTGCAGTTTCTGTCCACATTGAAAAACATGAGGTTACTCAAAGTTACACCTTTGTGACTGTTGCTGGGGCAGATAATGCCCTCACTAATTTCACAGCATCATCTCTCTGTTCACATTTATTTCAAGAGAACCTATGGAATCTCTTCTGTATAGATTAACTCTCTTCCTTCAGCTAAGATGGCAAATAGGAATAATTTATGAGAAAGTATTTCAATAATTGTCACTTCCCTGGATTTCAGGAGTGTGTCATTACAACTAAGCATTTTGCCAAAGCTCATCTATTTTTGTTTTAATACTTTATTGATACATAGACATTTATAATGCTTATTTCCTACCACATATGTCTGTGCTCCTGCCTTGTAATTCAAGCCCAATTTTATTCAGCAGCTAGTGTTGACTCAGTCTAAACCCTTCACTCAGAGATGTGCCACCATTTTCCAGAAGTAACTATGCATGGGATAGAAACAGGTTTTTTATCAGCTTTAGATTTGCAACTCTCAGTTTCCCAGAATGACCCTATTTCTTGTATTATAAAAGCCCAGCTCATACAGTGCATGATTCACATTCTGTGATTCGTGATTGCTTTGTATATCCATATCCCATGTCCTCTTATTCATCAGCTTTACAAAACCAGGCAGTGAAATCCTGACCTGATTGAACTTGGTGGGTGTTTTGACATTGCCTTCAATAACATTGGCATTTTACCTAAAATCTTTGTAGCATTTAAATAAAAGAGCCTTTGGTCTTTTCTTTTTGGAGGGGCAGGAAGAGCACCAAGACACAGGGTGACGGTATTTACATTTTCATTAGATGTATCTCTTCCATTTGTGAGATGTAACAGTCAATAGGATCAGAGAGCAGGTGAAGTAATCAGAATTTGCCAGCATGGGAATAAGTTGGTTAACATTTGCATAAGCATTTCTTTTGTCAGCATGTGTGAAGACCTGGCCTTAAGAGACCACATTGACTCATTTGGCTTGCCAGCAATAAGCACAAATAAGTTACAAAGAAAATGTAATTCTGCTCTCTATTAAAGAAAAGCCATACCTGGTTATTCAAAGTTTTCAATGAATCAGAGGTGTAACATAATTATCCAGAAGTTTAATTTTAGCTTGAAATGAATGTAATTTCAGTTTCACATTCATTTCTTTATGGTCAATGACTGACGGACCACTTTCTTCCTTCCCAGTGAGCGCAAACAGGAGTGGGAGCCCCTTTCATGCTGGGTTGCTGTTAGAGAGCCTTCTAATAATATTCTATCCAGTATCCTTTGTGCACTGGACTCCACTGCCGAGGCAGTGAAACATATATAGGGTTTCAGAGATGGAAAAAAATGTACAGCTTTATACTCCAAATGTAGGAAGTGCAAGCCTAATGGGAGCCAGCAGTGTTGGCTGCACAGCATGCTCAGCACATGAGACTTGGCCAGTGCAAACATATTCCTAAAACTGATGTCATCACTGGGATCACACTCTAAAATGCCCTGCTGGAACATGCTAACGGGGGGACCATTACTCCTGCATTGCCTGTTTGCAGATGGAAAACTGCTGTTTGGCCAGTTCTATGACTGATTCCATATTTCCACACTCATTTACAATTTCCCTTTTCAGTTTGTAAGCCTGTTGAGGAATACACTGAGCCTGAACAACAGTGCTCTGTTGTTAGGCCTACACATAAAAGCACACATGACAGTAGTAAAAAGGTGTCAAAACTGAGCCTTGGGATGATTCTAGAGAAACATCTTTTCAGGATTTCTTCCCTCAATTCCCCAAACACAGTCTGAGGAGTTATATCTTGACTGATAAAGCAACAAACAGCATTCAGCATGAGGTAAGCAAGCTGCCAGCAGCACACTGAGCTGAACAGGTGGGTCTGTATTCCTCCATCTATTTTGTTAAATTACATTTCTTTGTGGCTCTGTGACTCATCCCACGCTCTCACCCCACTCTTCCATTCTCATCACATTACTTTTGACAGTTATAGTCTCTCAAACCACAGATATATGTATATGACCACCTCACCAGCTTTATTAAACTTACCTACACATTATGCTTCTGAAATATAAAGGCTTTCCTTATATTATAGAAAGGAATTAAGTTCTTAGATATCAGACTTTCCTAGCTTCCCTTGAGAGCCAGGACAATAATATGCTTCACAAAGCATCCTCTCATTGTGCCTTGCAGAACCCAGGAAACCCTGAAAAGGCAGCAAGGTTGCTTTTCTTTCAGACCTGGTGCCAGAAAAGGTTCAGCAGGACTCATTGCTCTGCCTTCAACAGGGAACAACATGGAAAGAACAACCCTTGAAAATGCCTGCCCTCCAGCTTTCATGTCAGAACAGAATTGTTCCTGCTTTACAGAGGCAAAGCATACATACATGCAAGATTTCCAACATCTTTTGCAGGCCACAGCAGCCCAGTGAATACCATCCAGGTTCCTAGACTCCCATGCTTCTGGCAATAGGTCATGAGGTGATGTTTGGGTTTGTGCTATTATTTGTTGCTTAGATGCCAACACAAGAGACACATCTTAGGACAGAAAGTCAAGCAGTTATTTTTCAGTGCAATATAATCTCAGACTTCTTAGACAATAAAATGCTATTAAGGATGCAATAAAAAATTAGAAAACTTTACCATAAAGGGCTGAGAGTTTGGGGGTTTTTGTCAACAAAAATATCAACCAGATAATCAATTTCTTTTAGGAATTTAGAAGTATTTTCTGCCAAGTCCTAAGAATGACAAATACTTTTTAATTACTCTTTGAGTGTTTGGTATAGAATGCTAAAATGGGAATAAGCTTGGAATAAGCTCTCTATTCAGTGAATAAGAAAAGAAAAAAATCTTCAGACAGAAGACAAACTGAATGAAAAAAGAGAAAGCAAAAGCCCAAAAGAAATACTGAAAGCTTAATTAAGTCCAATAAGGAAGATGTTTTCCTGCACTCAAGTGCAGAATTCTCAAGATAAATGCCTCTCTCAAAAAAAATAAAAAAGAAGGGACCAGCTCTAACACTTAATCTGTACATACTTAGAACCTATGAAGGATGCAGGAAACCTGCAATCTACATACTAAAACGGAAATTAGCCACTATTTTCCATCTCTTCTGTCATCGGGCTTTAGCAGAAGATGGACGCTATACTCCTCTGCCTCTTTTGAAACTATTCCACTGCCCAGTGACTGAAAAGATCACCAGATATGTAAAATCGTGGGAGTGGGGACTGGGTTTTGGGGCTGCCTTTTTCTTCAATGATTGTCTAAACTGCTAAGACAGAAAGTCTACCTTTCTCTTAAAGCCAGGCCAACTTTTCCTCCCCAGGTGGAGACACCACTCAATTGCATGTGAATGCCAGTTTTATGCATGTATGCAACAGGGTAGACTCTGGCAGCAGTTCAGATGCTGGTGACCTGGCGGGCCATGGTGGAGAGCGCCTTCTTTACAGCTCCAGAGCAGACTGAGGCATGAGATCGGGGCACCCAACCTCCCAGTCCTGTCAGCAAAGGCAATACCACAAGTGACCAGAAACAGACCTTCCAGTGGTTGGATGAAGAATTTGGCTGTTTGGTTTGACCCTGAAGTCAAAGTGTTTGTCTTATCTAGGTACCTTCAGTGTCCAGTAGCAGCTGGAAAAGACATTTTCAGGATCAGCTCTGGAGCCTAACTCCAAATTCAGCTGAAATCCTGTATTGGTCTTGGTTCCTTGTGTATGTTATTGCTTGCTTCCTTTAATCTTTGTGACATTTGAGAGAAGTCCTCACTATGCCTCTGCATTTTGGGAAGACACAAAGTATTTGCCACAGCTTGTAACCATTTTAAGAGTTTGTGTCAAAGCCCTACAGTTAGAAATCTTTTTATTGATTTCAGTAAACCAAATTCAATTGCTTACCCTTCAGTGATTTTTAATAACAATTCAGCCCTTTCCCCTAATAGTTTCCTGATTAACATCACTTGTAAAATTGAGATTTAGAGCTTATAACAAATGAATGCTTTTCAACTACCTGCAGTGCTTGGACACCTTCTGTACAGATGTATTTCCCTATTAAACTCAGGATTCAGAAAGAAGCACTTTGAAATACCTAACTTCTAACTACTTGGCTCTCCTGGAGTGGAAGCATGTAGGCTTTTTATAAGAAGAAGGTGTGCATATTTCAACCTTTTTGTTGGGATCCCTGGGTGAAGAGAGGTGAGAGAGCTCAATGGTCTCCAGTGCCTCAAGAAGTTACTTCAGTCAGACATCTCTGCTCCTAAATGAAGATCCTGGGAGCAGGAAGAAGGGAGCCCTGATCCTCTCTCTGGGATACATTTCACATTAGCAGTGGATGAGATACAAGAAATAGTAATAACTTGGGAGCTTGACCTGTGTGCCAGACTTAACCTTATCATTTAAGAGCTCTAAGCATTAATTCAATGATTCATATTCCTTGCTTATTTTTCCTCTAAATCCTAATTATGCTTTTGAAGTCTGGCTCTTAGATATCCAAGATATAGTTAGTAACATAACAGTTATCTGACAGGCTCAAAATAATAATTGTTTTGACCTATATCTCAGTGATAGTAGTAGTTATTCAGAAATCACTACAATAAGTGGCTGCAGTAATTTGTACTTTTGATGTATGTCTGCTAAGCGTAGCCCTTATCTTTGATCTCGGCATCAATGAAAACATAACAGATCCCAGAGGTTTTCAGGCATATGCTAGCTTGGTTGAAATTATTACTGCAGTGACCTCTATTTCCAATAATGAAGCATATTTTCTGCATCTTAGAACATCAGTGAATTTTGTATGTTGTATTCTTCATCAGTTACAAGTAGCTCTTGTTAATTCTAGTATGCATTTCCCTTGGCTATATTCTGTGTTAAATATGTTACTGCATAGAAAATTATGGCCAGTCCCCGTGTGTATGTTATGCTTTTATGTCACAATAAGGAGTTAAATATGCCTAGACCACAGGTTCTGTTACATTTCATCTTCATTGCTTTGTTCTCAAAAACAAAATTTATTTCACTTACTTTAATGTAGTAATCTGCACCATTGTAATAAAGAAGCATTAGCTCTCCAAAATGAAATTTCATTGTTTGTATTATTTTAAATTATGGAGAAGTCCTAAAGGTATTTCCTGTAATTTTAGAGATGAAAAAACCCTTCAGAAAGCAAAATAAGACAAATTGTATTTGTTTATAGGTATTCTCTTTGGGGGAGTTTTAATACAAATTAACTCAGTACAGCTTTTTACAGTTTGAAAACAAAACAGAGTAATTATAGTCTCTGTAAAGAGATGTTCTCTCTCACACCAGGAAGTTTTAACCGATAAGGAAGATCAGTTTTCTAGCTGATAGTCAATCAAGGCTAACGGCTATCTCTTGAAATTACAAAACATTCATTGGTTATTCTCATCATTTGAATATTACATATTTCTAGAAATTAATTCTTATGCTTTGGGGTTAACTGTTTTCTAGATCAGTTTTCAACACTATTTGGTTTAAAAAACTAATTTAACCTTGACAATGGATCTAGATTCATAGTTTCCTGAGAAAAAAGAGATAAAAGAGGTTCCCCATGCGTCCCCAGTCCCATGTGCTGTAACATCTTTGACCATAACATGTCACAATGCAGCTCATGATGTTACACATTGCTGTCTGAATGCTAATCTAGGCTGTCCTCAATTCTTTTTCAGTACCATGTAATGATCCTACAGCAGTAACATTTGAAGCAAGCATTCAAGTTTGCAAGGACTCCACAAGGAAGAAGCAAATCGGTTAGGTACTGCTGTATTGTCAAAATGCCTTCTGTCTGACAGAGTGAAAATCCTCAGACTGTATCCTGGTCCAGGTTTCCACACAATGTGTCTTCCACTTTCCTGCTAAGCAAAACATGTCAGGAAGATCATCTGACATGAGAGGTGTCTCCTGTCAGACTAATTTAGTGGGAGAGCTTGAATGATCGAAATAGTTAACGAGTTTCAAGGAAGACCAGGAGTTTATCAAGATAATGCACATACAGCTCTCTAGTGGAGGGGGAAAGGGTTAGGTGGAAAAAGATGCAGCAGTATCAGGAAAATTAACCTGCTATTCAACAGTTCACTTGCTTCCCATCTAGTATCCACACAGCACCACCAAAGAATTACATACAATGATGAACAAGGAGGAAAAGCCATTTGCCCCTGGAGAGATTTATGGCTACTGTGTAAAGTGCAAATAAAATAAAATGATGGCAATGGTTGGATAGTCTCTCTCTAAATGAATGGGTGCATCACAGTTCTCTGCCAGGAGCTCCTACCCATGACCATATAAGAATCACCAACGCTCAGCAAGACTCACTTGGATTGTCACATTGTGGCATGGATAACACCTGAACAGAGGTGATAACAGGCTCTGAGCCTCAGAGAAAGAGTCAGGGGTCTGGGTATGACGATGATCTTCTATCCCTCTAGCCTTGCACAACAGCCACATAGTCACAGAGCCATAAAACCACAGCAGCAAAGGTAGTGGCTGCTTGGGAAGGTTTTTTGGATATTTTTTTTTCCTTTATCACATGCCAGTGTACAAAGAAGGAAACTGTTCAGTAGGAATTAGGTCTTTCTCACACAGAAGGGAGAAGAAAAGATCTCAGGCCTGGATATTCTCACCAGATAAGGAGAGCTAGATGGAGGATTGATGTCTAATTTGGAGGTAGGTAGCCTAGACAAAACCCTGAAAAACTGATGAAGGGGCGCAAACAGATCGATCAATCTACTAAACCTCTTAGATGCACCTATACTGAAATAAGAGCTATGGCAAACAAACAAGAAATAAAAAAGTGTATATGTAATCAACATTACTGCTGCACCAAAGCCATCACTCAGCTGACCATTTCTGCAACATGAATGCTGATGAAGAATAATGCCACCTGTTAAGGAATAGAAAGAAGAGACAGAATTTTGTATATCAAGGGCATATGCAGTTTCCCTGAGCCTAAACTATAATGATAATTAGACTCATTAGAGCACTGCACAATGACAGACAGAAAAAGCCCAAAAGTATTGCTGTCAGGTATGGTCTATTGCTGGCCTCTAAAATTGCAAAATCAAGTGGGATAAGCCTTTAGAGAAGAACAAAAAGAAAAAAGTGTTAGCACAGTCATCTGACAGATAGGCTTTGATGTTAATGACAGGCTTGTAGCTCCTGATCCATGGAAGAAAGAAAACAAGACTATACAACAAGCAAGGGGGAAATGTCTAAATATCTTTGGATCCAGTAAGTTAAGACAGCACCCGAAGAACGGCAGCTTTTTCAGTTCTGAACAACTTTGGAAAACTGGCAGTATGGGAGACAGTAATCATAACTTCATGCAGTATTTCATTCTAGAGTAAACAAAGAGATGAAACATTAGGATAGGCTAAAAACTACTGAAATAAATGTAACTTCATTGCTCAAAGAAATATTAGAACAAAAAACCTGAAGAAGTCTACTTATCATCAAGAAGATATCAAAATGATAAGCAATAGTCAGTATGGGTTTGTCAAAACTAAATCCTGTTAAACCTATTCAATTTATATGACATGACAACAAACCTGGTGTTTAGGTGAAAGCAGATGTTTTGGTTTGAATAGGACTTCTGACCCTGTCTAATAGGATATTCCTTAGACTTCCTCCAAAAGTACCCTCATGATTAGCTTACCACAAAAAAAGATAGGCAATTTGAGACAATTTTTTCTCTGAAAGTTAAAAAGTTAAAGGATAAATTAAGTACTCTAGGAGGATCTTGTGGGTTCCATAATCATAAATATTTGCATTAGGGACTGAACAAAAGACTATGCATTAAGTGTACAAGAAGCAGTGAGGGGCTGTAAGCCTACTGTCAGAGGAAGATGAGAATCAAACATCTTGAGAGATGGGAGAAACTGTCACAAAAAAAAAAAAAAAAAAAAAAAAAAAAGAAAAGAAGGAATACTAGTCCTAGAAAGGAAATAATGACAATCAAGAATCTCTTACACATAGCAATCAACGGCATATAGTATCAGTGCAAATAAGAATTTGTATAATGATTGTTTGCAAACCAATCATAATTAGATAGTGTTACTGAAATACTGAAAGATAAAAACTGAATTGTTTAAAGTGAATCACAGGACATAATCATTCTGCCTTAGTCAGCATTGACATGGCCACATCAAGACTACTGTTCCCAATTGTGGATGTTCCACATCAAAAAGATGAGCTCATAGGAATTATCAGAGAGACAGTAAATGTAGAAACATGAAAATGTGAATTGGTTTGTCAAGAGAAGAGAAAACTGGGGAAACGTGATGACAAGCTTAAAAAGCTGCTGGAAAATAAAAAAAGGAAGGGAATAAACTTTTTTCATGTCTACTGTGAATGAGACAAGTAGTATGGACTAAAATTAGAGCAATGGAGGTGCACATCAGTCAGGTAGAAAAGCTTCTAATGGGAAAGACAGGTAAGTACCAGAGTAGATTGCTTAGGGATAATGCACAACCTCTTCCTCTGCAGCATTTAAGAACCAGCCAGGGATCTGTCAGGAATAGTTTAGATACAGCCAGTCTTGCCTCAAATGGTGGAGGAAAAATTAGATGGACTTTCTGATTCCCATCTTATTTTCTGTGATTCTGAGTAAAATTCTATTTAAAAAAAAAAAATAGTGCACATCTTAATACCAGTAGGGTACATTGGGTAACTGGTTGTCATTATAGTAAATACTCATTTCCTGCATTGTTTTCCACTAAGATTTGTGCACTTCACAGTTACCTTATGTATAGTTTCAAATCCAGCATTTATTCCCATGTCTCCAGCACATCTCAGCAGCTGAGTTCTTTTTAATTCAGACCAGTCTGTGGTTGTGAAAGCCTGATAACATTCCTCACGCAGTACAGCATAGTGCTTTTACAGTGTAACTAATGAATCACACTGCCATCCCAAATGTCCTCAAAATGACTTTTACTTGAATTAAACATCTTTGAGGTCTAAAGCAATATTGTCTATTACTGTCAGTCCCATTTGAGTTTGTTCCTGTGCTGGGCTAAGGCCATCTGTGACTCCCCAGCTTTGACTTCATTTTTGGGGTTTTTTACTGGAATTACATGTAGGCTGGAATGAGCTGTAAATTCTACTTGCCTAATGGATCACAAGGAAGTATAGTCACTCAGCTGGAAACATATTGTTTCCTTATCTTAATAGCATGCAGGCAGCTACTGC
Organism: Falco cherrug; assembly: GCF_023634085.1. Lineage (NCBI taxonomy): Eukaryota > Metazoa > Chordata > Aves > Falconiformes > Falconidae > Falco > Falco cherrug. The sequence goes on from NC_073702.1 coordinate 18,646,831, forward strand.
TTTTGAATGTGAATTCTGCTTCTGTACCCCTAATGTCTGTCCTGATGGCAATTTCAGTACAGAAACAAAGAGCTTCATGCATTTTTTTAAATTAGGAAGAATAATGTTCCACATTTGATCAGAACCTTCAGACTTTAGACTATTACTCACTGACATAATTTGACTTTGTTTCATTCTGCAGAAAATGGCATAATCCAAGCCAATGAAGTTTTCCCACTCATGTTTTATTTGAAAGAGTAATGCAGGTTTAATAAGTATAAAAAGAAAACAGTGCTTAGGGTGAATGCATGTGTTTCTCTTAGCCACAGGAAATGCATAATGGAAGATCATTTAACTATCCCATATGCTATTTTTTTAATGTTTTTAATGGACCCAGCAGATCGTGTAGTGTACCATCTTGTCTCTGGCAGGAATTAGTACAGGTGCATTAAGAAGAAGCATAAGAAATGGAGTGTATACAGAGTAATCCTTCCTTAACGTACTTTCTTCTCTTACTGATTTTATAAGTTATAGTTATATTTAGAAATACTTATTTTAAAAATTGGTTTTCAAGTATAACCTTTCAAAAGAAATAATGTAATTGTTACTGGGGGGGGGAGGGGAGGGAGAGAATGAGTAACAATTTACCTTTTATATTACTCACAACTCGAAAGGGGAGGAATATCATCTGCATCAAAGTCATATTCCCCCATGTAAGAACAAAGAGAGCAAAAGTTTCTGTTGTGCTTTTGATACAATTAGAGGTGTTCAACCCTCAGCCCTCTGGTCAAATCCTGATGAGGACAGCAGGTCAAATCCTGATGAGGACAGCATTTAATCATGCTGCTGGCTGGCTGGGCATCTCTCAGAGGGCAGCCCTTCGCTCTTTCTGGAGGTGGGCAGAGCAGGGCTGCCCAGCCTCGCTGCACATGCAAAGCATGTCTTCAGAGCATGCAGCAGCCCACCTTCTCCCTGCCCCAGGAACAGGAGCCACCAGCTGAGCAGAGGGAAAAAGGGCTGCCATCTCCACCAAAATCCTGGCACCTGCCTGTATTTAATTTTTGCGACTACATCCATTATACTTGCTGTAAACTGGCTTGCAGGATACTGATTTTGAGATAAACAAAAGGTAAAAGTTCTCACATTTCCCAGCAGTACTATTCAGGGAGCCAAAGTATGCCAGGATGCTCAGGTTAGCTTAGGAGATCTTTGCAACAGGGTGCTGTGTAAAAGAAGAGTCTTTGGTTCACTGTGACTAGCCTGTGTTCCTTGGCACACAGCAAGAGAGATGGACACTTGAATATTTGGGATCTCTAGGGAATTTGCAACAGATGCAGACTTCACTGAACAAGAAAGAAGGAAATGCAGTGACAAGAAATGTCACTGGGTCACATCTGCAAGAAAAACACTTCTGAAACACCCTCAAAGCTTCTTCCAGATACAGACTGGTAGAGGGATGCCTGTACTTTCACACTTATGTGATATAGCTCTAACTACTGCTCAGATGTCAGAAAAACTACAGGGAACTAAATGCAAATAATTTTGAACAACTGTTTAGGGAGAAGCAGCAGCACAGTTGATGGAGACCAGTAAGCACACCAGCCACACTGACCACTTAGAAGCGCACATACGCCTTATGCAATTTGGAAACCTCACACCTACACACCTGAATAGTCTTTAGCAACACCTCCTCTTAGGAGAAAGGTAGACAAACAAGCTCCTAGCATAAGCAGTGCATGATGTTGCTCATCTAGGAACTGCCTCACTAGGTTAATGATTGTAACACAGGAATGAGCTTTAGCAGGTACTATTGCTCACAGTACGTGCAATCAGCAGTTCAGTTCAGCAATGCACTTGTTTACTGCACAATTGGACTTTCTTAGCAGTGAGTGATTGGCAGCTACATGGTAAATTCTGAACTAGTGAAGGCTGGGGAAAAAAACCAGCAAGGAGAGTAACTACATGGAAATGGATTAACAGAGCTTTCAAAAGGGACACTGTGACTGAAGCCGTGCACAGCTTACAAAAGCAAATGACATTTGGGAGAAATCTACTGAACATAACTTTGCCCAGGTTACTAAAATGGCACTGGGATTTTTCTGCAGGTGCCTGACTGGTAGGATGAGAACTGATTGCAACAGTATAGCCAGATGGAACAAGGCAGCTGATTGGGCTTAACCCAGCAACAGGCTTCTGTCCATAGAATTACCACACCATGATTTATTATTTAAATGCAAATGCTAGCATGCCAGGTAGCACCCCAGTGACCTGTGTCTTAGCCACATATTCTTTCTTCAGAAACTCACAAAAATATTTGTGCAGGTGGACTGGGTATGAACAAAAGAATTACAGACACTCAGTTTCTTTGTTGGTTTTCTTTTTTTTTTTTTTTTGCTTAATTCCTTGTTCTTTATGTATGGGTGAGGTCCAGCAAATGTTCACTGAAAGATCTCGAGGCATGAAAAGGGTTTCCTCCCAGTGTGGCCTATCCTTTGTGCGATAAGGGGTGCTTCAGCTCTAGCAGGGAGACAAAGAAGATCTGCCTGTGCCTGCATCTTGATTAAGTTCCTATGTATTTCATGAAATCACCTGTGAGTCTTCTACCATAGAATTAGGTTGCAGCTGGCAATAAGTTATCAAGGAAAGAGTCAAACTCACTTCTTAGGAAACAAGGGTAAAAATCAGTAACAGGAGAATGGCATTTTAGTGAAGTAAGAACTATTTAAGAAAACACAACGTTAGTAACAGTAAAGCTCAAAGCTCCATTATAAGGCCTGACTTTTTCTTCTAATTGTTAGATCAGTTCCAGGGGTGTTCTACTGACAGCATGCTTTCCTGTATCAATACAACAGAATCATCTATTTTCTACCCAACTTCTGCATGATGGGATGTAAGTAATTTTTTCTTCACTTTTTCCTCCATTTTTAAAATAAAATTCATGTTTCTGTACCTTATGAAGATTAATTCATCAACACTTTTAAATATGTTCAAGACATTCTGAGGGTTATATAATTGGCATTTGGTAATTTGATACATGTAATTAGTCAGAATGAAGAAATCCACTTAGAGTTATTGAAGACTTAGATAGTCAACTCTACATCCAAAAATATCAGTCAATAAATTCTCAAAAATATGTATACTTTAAAAGTGTGTATCACTATATATCCCTCCCAGGCACATAATGTTATTATCAGAGACAAAGTCCATCTGACCCAGTGTAGCTATTGTCATCTTTCAGGACTTTCAATTTATGTTCCTAACTAAGAATTTTGAAAGTTAAAGGATATACATATTAATGAGTCACTTAGTGACTTTTGGCAATCCCCTGTTTCATTAATTCTGTTGAATATTTCATAAGTAGGAATTGTGAGAGCTTGATGTAAGATAAAAATCATGTTTGAAATGTTTAATGCTAAAATATGTATTGAAGAAGAAACATCTTTATTAGATGTCAGAGCTGTTGGATTTATACAAGTTACCTTTTTCTTTTTTTTACTTTGTTCAAAGTGAGAATAGTGAGAAAAATTATGCTCAGTTGGATGGTATCCAAATCATTCATACTTAAATTACTGCTATCAGATAAACCGGGACTGTTATTATGAGCAAGGATTATAACATGGCATGTATTTGCGCACCATGAAGTAGAATAACATTTTTTTTTTGTATACATATGAAACCAAAGTGCAGAAAAATGCAGAAAATCCCTCAGGGTGACACAAACAGCACTGACAGAGGTGAACTCCAAGATTTTCAGGTTGATAACTGGACTATATATTTAGTTTCCAAATTGAAATGTAACTCAGCTTGCCATCTAAAGCCAGCTGTCGCGGCATAGTTTTGTTACAATGAGATGGGAACGAAACTCCCAACTCTAAGTGATTGTTACATTTTTATAGGAAAGTGTGAACTAGATATGATCATGGTGATTAAAAAAGATCTCTTCTATTACAGTAAGGAGTCTTCTGCTGGTTACAAGCATATAAGAACTCCTAATAGCAGTGTGTCACCTTTAGTTAGTCTTGGAGAAAGGGTGATGTCACACCACTCAAAATAGGGAAGCAGATAAAAAACAAATTCCTGTTTATTCAATTTTTTAATACTAGAACAAGTGGAAATGTCAATAACTATTGACAGCAGTCAATTTAAAATTGCCACAGCATACTACAATATTTCCTAGTGAATGTGCCAAATTCACTAACGCTCAGAATACTATCTTTTTTTGAATCTAAGGAATAAATATGCATATAATAAATGCACACATCATCATTAGATATAGAGTGATATATTTTTTAAAAAATTTAAACTTCACATCTTAGAGACTTAGCAAGTATTTCATGTTCCTGATATCAAGTTAATATGGGAGAATTTCAGAGCTCACATAGCTACAGAGAAAGGGTTTGAAGTTTGTGGTCTGAAAACCCAAAGTCCTTGAAACACACACAAAAAAATGCCCAACCTTTTTAGTTTATTTATAATTACATCAGTCTCTTGATTCTTTGATGTCTGACTTACAATTATTTAGCTGTAGGACTTAGCAAGACACTTTTGCTAAAGAATGCAATGGGTGAATGCTGCTTTTATTTTGAAACACGACATTGATTCTTGTGTTCCCTTTAATACTGGACTGAGTGCAAGCTACAGTCAAGCTAAATAAAGCCCAGCAATCCAGTGCCATATTAAACGATGCACATTTAAAAAAACTAATGAATGAGATTACTTCATTCTTTCAGTTCCATTCAGCTCATACAGAACTACAGCCAGCTTGGAGAAACTGCTAATGAAACTTACTGCCTTTCTAAAAATAGAAATCCCAGCTTGAAATCTAATGCCTGTGCCTCTGTGGAGTCTAAAGAGAATGGAAATGTAGCTATAAGTAATTTTTTGAAAGATCACTGCTTTACAATGTTTGCAGATATTCAATAAGCCTATATCAGCCCTTTTGAAGGACTCTCTATACCTTCCTATGATACGGAGCTTTATCTGTTGAAGAAAAAAAAAGAAAGTTAAGCCCTATGTCCTGTTACCATTGAGGGAATTGTGTGTGTGGCATTTAACATAAGAAGTGGCAAAGGGAACAAAGTGCTACACTAGGTTCAGAAAATATTAATATTTTTTTTAACTTAATACAATTAATTTTGTAGGAAGTTTCATTTCACCTGGAAAACTAAATCTTCAGTGAAAACATTTTTTTCCTGAATGGTTATAATCTTAAACAATTTACTTTTGCTTCAGGCTCATGTAATGAATTAGTCCAACCTCTTAGATCTCAATCAGGACTTTATGAATTGTTATGGATTCTGCACACAGGTTCATCCTCTCTCCCAGCCTCATGCAGCTTAGATGAACATACACTTCATGTGTATTGGAATCCACCCAAGTGCTTCTGAGGACAAGAATTTGTGAAAGCAGGCATGATTCATACTTTCAAGAAGTATGTATCTGGCCAGTAAAGAGCACTAGTAGAGGTGGAAGAATTTAAGACATGCATTTACTATGCCTAGCAAAATCAAAGTAGGAATAAAGAGAAAGTGTGTGCTCTGTGTGCAGCTGGTAAACAGGGATGATATATAAGGGGTTGTAGAAATGCCTCCATGTGTTTCGGTGCACAATACTGTTCAAAGCATTGGTCACATTTCCTGTACTATCCCTCATTTTAACCAGTCCTACACACACACACACCCCTGAACACAAAACACATAGTTACCTGCCATCTTCTGCAGTGACCCCCCTTGATCTGGTGGATCTGGGAGGTCTGGGAAGTGAACTCACCTAGCTGACCTTGGGGCAAACCTGTGTAAGTTTCCACCATTAATACAAGAATCTATTTCTAAGTTCATACACAAAATTGTGTACCTCTAAGTTTAATTCAGGTGCTTAATTATAAGCTGGGAATAATCAATTTGTTCAGACAGAAAGAAAGCACAGTGTAAAGTATGAAGTAAGGAAAATGAGCAGTACCACATGGTAATTCTAGTGGATGAAGGACTGCATGACTTTATCAGACAGAATCTCTTACTTCCTTATTCTAGGCACTATTTTTTGTGCCTTTTAGAAAACAAAGGCTCTCTTTAAGACAAATGAAATATTGATTTTAAGTTCTAGCTAGATCCCATTAAGATGCTCTTTTAAGTCACACTGTGTCTGCAATGAGTGGCGTTTTACGAACATAAATCAGTTTAATACCCATAAGTGGGCTTTTCATAAGCACCCAGAAATAATTCACCCCACTCCCCTGTGCATCAATAGAACTTGACTTGCAGCTTTCTTAAGCACTTTCAAAAAACCTTACCTGCACATGTGGTATTGTGTGTATCAATGATGACTAAGTCACATCACAGACAGCCTGGTTTTGTTTTTGAATACAGCAGCAATAGAAACAGCATTAGAAAATATAGAAAAATAGGAAAAAAAAGACAATTGATAACTCACAGAGCATTTCTCTGTGTGTAGAAAGCAGATGGTTTGAAAGTACATTTGAATAAAGAAAGAACTTCTGACTAGTGTGATACGTTGTCTGGGATGCCTCTGGGTGTGTTAGCTCTGTGTACACCGCCAGATGCACCATCCCTCAAACTCCAGAATGAACTTTTACACAACAGACATGGAGCCTAGCTCATAGAATCATATAATCATGGAATCATAGAATCATAGAGTGGTCTGGGCTGGAAGGGACCTTAAAGATCATCTAGTTCCACCACATACACACACCCTGCCACGATCATTGTAAAACACATAAAATAGGGGGGCAACACCTCAAAGAGGGGCAGGTCATCCTGGCTCTGGCACTGAGCAAAGGCAGCGCTTCATGCTGCTCTGGGTGAATGTCAGCCCTGGAAGCAAAATATCAGACAGAAACCGCTGATTCATTGCGCACCTCACTCTATGAACCGTCCAATGCTTTACTGCATCTCCGGCAATTCTGTCCAGTTACCAAATCCTGGGAAGGGAGGGGGGAGTGAATGAGAGAGAGTTGGGCAGGTCATCCTGGGGCAGGCAGACCAATACCCAGAGAAGCCTACTTAGCTTAACGAGGCGGGGAAACCCATATGGACTGCAGTGGGGCAGAATTTGTTTGGGGAGGATTTCTTTAGAAGTAATTTAACAGACTATATCCGACAGTGTATCAGGTTTTTCCCGTAGACAAAAGTAGTACTCTCTACAGTATTTTTTTACCTGCTACCAGTAAAAAACACATTCAATAGTGACCTTAGGCAAAGATTGTAGATTTCTTACATACAAATAACCACTGATCAGCAGAACTGAAAGGTTAAGCAGACACTAAAGGACGTCTCTTCAGTGAGGAGTCAGGAACAATTTTATTTTTCAGCAATTACAATTTGACATTACTTGTGTCATATTTTTATAGTGGTAGGTACTTTGTTTTCTTAGGAGTTGCATTGTAATTGAAAAATAGTACATACCTATGGAAATTTGCTAAATTTTGGTCTATTAGAAATAAATTATAAAGGCAAAGAAGGTTCTCCCCCCATCCCCAAAAGGCATAAACAAAGGCATTAACTTCCTTGATCATATAAATACTCACACACATCTTTAAAGCATTCCACTGGAGATAGTTTTCACACATGTAGATGTACACAGGCCTACAAAGGCTGTTACACCTGGTTCTGATACAGTTTGACCCCTCTGAATAAAGACAACTACTGTTGCCCAGACTGGCACTGCTCTAAGGCCATGTCTTGGCAGCATCCTGAATGCTTCCACAGGCAATGCAACTGAATCCCTTCAGAACAATGTGAGCATTGAGCAAAAGTGTTTCAAGGGCTTGAAGAAAGAGAGAGACTTTCAAAATAAATAAAAAGAAAAAGCAATGCTTTTTCCCAGTTCAGCTAAGTCTGCAGAGAGGCCATCAGTCAAATTAAAATGTAGGCAGAGAATAATCTTTGTGCACACTCAGTATGCCAACATTGTTCCTCTGGGTTTCTTTGTGCATTTGCAGGGGTGGGAAGAAGCTGGTGAATAAAATAAATCAGTGCAAATCACTCCCGTTGCAACACCACAAGGGTTCAGATCTTTGTATTCAAGAACACACATGAAAAAAGAGTATTGCATGATTTCTTTCCCCTTTGCCTCCTATTCTTCTGTGTGAAAGAGAGCATCACCAGTGATACTGAAGCATGTGGTGCTTTTGCAGATGTGTCCCTGTGGTAAGAAATGGTAAAGTTCTTGGCCTCTGGCTACAGATTAATTCATGTATAATGAGTCTTTTTTAAAAAAAGATATTACAGGAAGAAGTGTTTATACAGTCCTATCTTTTCTAGTCAGTGTTCTCACCAAAGTAAATTCACCTCTTCTCTACAGGTACCTTCATGGTCTTTAGACTAACTGATCAACCTGCCTTTTTTTAAATAATAATAATTGTTTAAAATAATACTAAAATAATAGTTTTATTCTCTTTCCTGAAATTTATCCAGTTCTGAATTACCTGTCATTGGGATTTAGCTCTCATTCAGAACAGCTCCAGACCCAAGACAGTGCTATGAAGAAAAAAGTGCTCACTTTGTTCATCCAGACACAGGGATCCATGCATCCACAGGTGCACATATGTACTGTAGCTATTGTCATGCCAGTTAGTGTAATCCCTGTTTGTTTTCTGCAGCACATCCCAAACAGCCTTTAGCTCTCCCTGGAGCTGAGCTTTTGCATGTGAAAACTTAGTGTTTCTCACACAGAGGAAATTGTAAGTAGCCTTAAAAGCCACACATGCACAATACTGTCCTGGGGCATCAATCTGAACTATACAAGAATTTTGCTTTCCCAACATCAGCATGGACTTTCAGGCTTAAACTGAAGGCTTTTCTTCACATCTTTACCTAAGTGTGCCCAGTTTGTCAAGAATTTATCTTCCAGTGACTAATAGTTACCTTTTTTTTAGGGTGAGTCCCTGCTGGAAAAAAGCCTCAGCTGTTGAAGCCATATATTGAGTGAGCAGAGTACCCCAGCAAGGACTGAGCATGATTGCCATGCACAGAAGGGAAGCTGACAGAGACTCAGGCTAGAAGAAGACTGGAACAAAATCAGACTGATAAGTGATACCAAAACTGCTGTTATGCACGTTTATATTCTTCCCCTATCTGCTCTTTCCACTTGGGTGGTCTGTTCATGAAGAAAATTCAGTACCCAGGAATTACATTAAATTTCTTGTTCTGCTCTCCTGAAGTAAATTCCAGCAGCCTTTCTGAAACACCATGGAAACTTATGGGAGCACACATTGTTTGAAATTTATTTCTTGAACTGAAACTTATTTCAAGCATACACAGCTGGCTTGTCTGCAACCTTATTTAAATCTCTGTTTCACTGTCCCAAACATTAGCATGTCAGTAATGACAAAGGTAATACAGAAATGCAAACGTATTAAGAGGCAACATACTATGAGGAGGCAGAGAAGCGTCAGAACAGTGAATGAAAATCCACATTAAAACTAACCAATTACTGAAATGCCATCTGTTCATTCAAACTTAATTAAAAAGCAAGAAGTTTTCTTGTTTAAGGGAATAATTAATTCTTCAGGGTTTGGAAAAATGAGTGATTAGTTGTAAGTTTTCTATCTCACCTTTTTTATTGGATGAATCATTATGCAGTTACTTACCTTGAAAATAATGGGTGGGCAGCCTCCCCCATGGTACTCTAGTATTTTTGCCTGTAGCAGTGTTGTATTAAATTTGGAAGGCCCTATTCACTGGACATCAAACACCCTTTTTGGGTTTTGGGGGGTTTTTGTTTGTTTGTTTGGGTTTTAATCCTGATGCCCTCCTTCAGTGCAGCTGTGTTAATCTCCTGCCACAGTTCATTTTGGTTTTGGACAGTTTTTCAATAAGGAAATCAGAGTTAAACGGGTATGAGTTCCAAGCCAGGCTGGGTGAAGTAGCATTATTACAAGATGATGTGCAATACACCTTCCAGTAGAAACCTACTCTGGCTTTGGGCTTTCTCAAAGCTTGGACCAGACTGGCTGAAAAATCTGTATGGCCTTAATTTTTGCTTTAGAGTGAGCTAAAACCTAGCAAAACTTGCTGAGTTTTCTTTCCAAGACAAAAGTACAATTAGTTTTCACTTCCAGCCCTGGTGGAAAACAGAAAGAATTATTAAACCACTTTTCCCCTTCCCTCTCCTTCTACCCTTTTTGCCTTTCTCCTAAAGTGAAAACTTAAGCAATTTGGCTTCTGTTGAGATCGCACACTTTTAATACAGTTTTCCACAGGCTGTGGATCATGCCAGCTAGTAGTACAGAGTACTTTTTAAAAACTGCTTGTGTAGTGTAAACAAGAAGGCATATGTAGGTTCTAAAACCTTGATTGTCCAGTTTCTCTCCTTGCAAGTTTCTTGATGAACAAAAGCCCTGTTGGCAAATGTGTGCCATCTTAATGAGAACAGTGTTACCACTATATTCAATAGCAATATTACAAATTAATTTGGACCATCAGCTGAGCCCTTCACACTATAACAGTACAGCACACTAGGGCTAAATATATGTCTTTTATACATAAGTTTTCTAGAAATTTTTCTTTGATAAAACATTGTGCTGTGTGTCATGATTCGATAGATGTATAACCATACATCTGGTTATAAAACTGGTGGTTTTATGCTGCTTTTGCTGCAGAGAAAAAGAGGATAGTCTTCAGTGTTTCACAATGGAAATGCGGTTATGTTGAGATTAAGGCAGTAGTTTAAATTCATGAGTTCCTATCTATGTGATTATATGGTTGTCACTGTTGGCACAGCTGAGTGAAACCTCCAGATAACCCTAAAATGTTTCATACACAGCCTGAGGCAGTCTATGGCTTCAAGAGCCCCCCAAGACTTTAAAACACTGACGATTTCAGTGGTGAGCAGCGTCTGACCTCCTGCCTCAGGCTTCTCCCTCAGCTGCCTTCTCCAGGAACAGCTTTGCCTGGTGCCACTCCACAATCAAGATTTCCAGACACAGCAATAAAATGTTATAGATAAAGTAATAACATTCACTGATTTAAGTAATATGATATGCATGTTTGACAGCTACACTGTTGTAAAGAACAGTGAAAATTGATTTCTTTCATTGCATTCATTCTGCCTTTAATAAGCCCTAACAGCAAGTTGCTGCTGCACAAAGCAGAGGTTCCTGCTACACAGCCCTCACTCATTGACCTCTCCAACCTCCTCAGCTCTGACTGACTGCTGAACAACACATGGGACCAGAAGTTAAAGACCAAGAAAAATTCAGCAGCTGGGATTCCCCACACTGAGTCTGTCCATACATGGTAACTGGATATGGGCATATCTTGGCTGAAGGGACATAGGAGTGCTTCAGAACAAAGCAGTGTTGCTTACAACTTGCTGTAAACTCAGGCAAAGGCTCAGGCTCTATCCTGCTAAAGGCTTAGTCCTTGTGGCGAGGAATGGGAACAAAGATGTAAACCAGTTTTTGTATAGGAAGCAGTTACCAAATGGTAGGTGCCCCTGTGCAAGCTCCTGTAACGTCTCCAGTAAAACACTGAACTGAAAGGATTTACAAGAAAATCTCCCTCTGTCTCTGGTTGCTAGAAGCATAGCTCCTTTTCTTCAGGCTTGCTTTCAGTCTAGCAGCTTTCCTTGATCCCTGGAACCACAGGAAAATAGTCTTTAGTCACCTTGTCATTCCTCCCAGGCAGGGCTTGTCTAGTCCTTGTTCCAGATGCAAGTTCCTTATGTCCCTTGGATTTCTCTTTCCACTTGCCTTAGGTTGCATTCCCCCAAAACACATTGTTATACTAAGCTACACATAAAGCTGTGCAGCTTTGAGTTCCAGTGCTAGCTGCCAGCTTGAAGCCCAAAAGCCTCCCTAAGGTTAGCATGCCCAGGGGATGCTCTCCTAGAAGGACCTTACTCTGAGCATCTAGGGCAAAGCCACCACCCGAAGAAAAGAAACTTCTTTTTTGCCTAACCACATCCTCCTAGGGAAAGACACAGACAGAAAACAGCAGACAGGCAAAACATGAGCCACGTATTATGTCCTCCAACTAAAGGCAGGGTAGCAGCAACACAGTGTCAGTATAGGGGCTTCTTAGTCCTCTGAAGATGACATGAGGATGTCCATACACCTTCTTCCCCTGAAGTGTTTAAATACCACACTGGCAAAACCCTTCCCTCTGCTCCAACCTCATTTTGCAGCCTGGATCCCTTCAGCTCTTTGTTCTCAAGCAATTGTGCTCGTTAGGTGAGATGTTCAAATGCTTCTCTTTTCTCAATTAATTTTAGCAGGAGTATGCATATGCTGTGCTTTAAGGCTATTATATGGCTGTATAAAAGCATTTTCTTCATGCACAATTCTGAAATAGTGACATAAAATGAGAATCCCTATTACGGTGTCATAGATTTAACCCCAAAGTGCAACTAAGGCCTAACACTGCCACTCACTCACTCCCTTCGCAGTGGGACAGGGAAGAGAATGGGAAGAGTAAAAGTGAGAAAACTCATGGCTTGAGATAAAGACAGTTTAACAGGGAAAGCAAAAGCCACACACGCAAGCAAAGCAAAACAAGGAATTCATTCACCACTTCCCAGGGGCAGGCAGGTGTTCAGCCCTCTCCAGGAAAGCAGGGCTCCAGCTTGCATAACAGTTACTTGGGAAGACAAATTCCTCCCCTTCTTTCTTCTTCCCCCAGCTTAACATGCTGAGCATGACATCACATGGTATGGGATAGCCCTTTGGTCAGCTGGGGTCAGCTGTCCGGCTGTGTCTCATCACAGCTGCTTGTGCACCCCCAGCCTCCTCGCTGCTGGGGTGAGAAGCAGAAAAGGCCTCAACTTTGCCGAAGCGCTGCTCAGCAGTAAGTAAAACAGCTCTGTGTTATCAACCCTATTTCCAGCACAAACCCAAACGTAGCCCCATACTAGCTCCTATGAAGAAAATTAACTGTATTTCAGCCAAACCCAGCACATATGCAATTACCGTAAATTTTTCAGATTCACCTAATGATGATGGACAAACTCTAGAGCTGGGGAAACTGGGTCTTGCCAACTTGCGCGCAGTGATTGCCAGTGAGATAGGAAAGTTCTGTGCTTCTCAACCCCACCAAAAATCTCTGACTGGAAGCCTGTGTAAGGGCAGCTCCCTGGTCCTCCCGTCTCTGTATGACTCAGACCCCTCAGCAGAGCAATTGCCTTCAAGAATTCAATGCTTTCTGGGCACCCTTATGCAAACAAAATGATTCACTCACAGAACGTTACCAGGCTTGATAGCAGTTTCTATGGAATAGAAAGCTAATCTTTAGGGTGTGATTTGCTATCATTTAGCAGATGGGTGATGTTTCTATAACAATAGGATGGAAAAAAGGGCAACAATAGTGTGAAAATAGCTGGATTCCTTTATTGGCTTGTTAGCTGTTCTAATTTTAAAATGCATTTCCACTTAAAGCCATCTCAAAGGGCATTAACAGTGTTATCTGTTAGATCAGGTCAGAAACATTTAGGGTTTGATTGTGGGAAAGCCCTGAAAGATGATCAATTAAATTGGAAAAGGAGCCTGTTCTACTCAGTTAATATTGGGAAAATTCAAACTCTCCCGAAGTCCATAGATATTTCTGTTCAGAGTTCTATCTCAAACTGCTCCTAAATATATAGGAATTTACACAGGGAGTTTTCCATTAGTTATGAATACCATCACGTCCCAGGTCCCAAGACATACAATCTTCTAGACATTTCTACATCCAGTTTTAAAGTTTCACAGTTAGACCAAAAACTAATCAAAACACCACATAATACGTTGTTAACAAGAAATACTGTAATGTGTAATCTGAGAGGGAATTTGTTACCATCCTGGTTTTATGGGAAAGAAAACTTACACCACATCACAAACACAAAGTCTATTCCTGCATCGCCTTCCCTTCCTAGCACCACTCCTTTTTGCAGTTCTCACAGACCAGTAGCAATACTAGTGATTTAAAGTTGACAAGCTCTATTGAATTAACCCGAGCTACATATTGTTCTTTTTTATTCATATGGGGAAAAGGCTCCAGGCTAGATGATATTTTTAGTCCAAGCTAGTAAGCATGGCTGAGCATTAGTGGTGGAGAGGCCAAAAAGAAAGAGAGAAATGAAACAGGTGGCATCTTAATGAAGAGCAAGTTTACTCCTGCTCCCGTGTCCTGGTTTCAGCTGGGACAGAGTTAATTTTCTTCTTAGTACCTGGTGCAGTGCTGTGGTTTGGATTTGGTGTGAGAACAACGTTGATAACACACGGATGGGTTTGGTTGTTGCTAAGTAATGTTCATACTAAGTCAAGGGCTTTTTAGTTTCCCAGGCCTTGCAAACGAGCAGGTGGGAGGGGTACAGGGAAATGGGAGGGGACACAACCGGGTCAGCCAACCTGAATTAGCCACAGAGGTATCCCTTATCATGGGACGTCATGCCTGGTATATAAACTGGGGAGGGATGGCCAGGGAATAGTTGCTTGGGATTGGCTGGGCATTGGCCAGCAGGTAGTGAGCTGTTGTATTTTGCATCACTTGTTTTCTTTTCTCCCTTCCCTCTGGATTTCATTCCTCTCCCCTTCTACTTTCTTTTCATTATAACTGTTATTATTATTATTCTCATTAGGTTTATTTCAGTTATTAAATTGTTATTATGTTAAGCCTTGAGTTTTATGTTCTTTTCCATTTCTTCTCGCTCTCCCTCTGGGGGAGGCTCAGTCAGTAGAGCATGAGACTCTTAATCTCAGGGTCATGGATTCAAGCTCTGTGTTGGGCACCAAAAATGGCTGCGTGCTCTAACTCCAGCTGGCCACCAAGCACCATGCAGCTGCTTACTCACTCCCCCCAACCCCACCCCCAAGGGATGTGGCATTTCCAGACAGCAGCTTTATGATACTGAGGGAGTGTGGAGAGTGTGCTGAGCACATAGATTGCTTGGAGCACCAAAGGTCAATCCCAGAAGGTAGGTAGAGCAGTATTACTTTGCAACCCATTGAATTTATTTGACATAGCTGGATTTGTTTCACTTGTATATGGTGTTTTGTTCAAGCCAAGTTGTCAATTCAATTAGGTAAAGTTCTATAAGTGTAGTTTTGATTTTTCTCGTCACTGAAGAAATTTAATGTAACAGCCCAGATACTTGAAAAATCTTGCATGCAAATCAGGAGTAGCAACAACCACTTAGAAAAGTAAGAGCTACAGCAGTGCAAACAATCTTGAAGTTGAATGAGGCAAAAAAAAAAAAACAACCCAGAGTTGACTAGATATGTTTCTACAGTATCATTCACTTCAGAGGTAAATTTTACTCTTCTGAAATCTTGGTATTTATGGAATCAATAGATATCAAGAGACTGGGAAGTAGCTGTGCAGATGGCTCTGTACACTTTCATCTCAAGTACTGGTTTAGCTCACTAAACATAGAAAAGTTACTTCTTGTCTCAAAAGCGCTTAGGCATTCTGGAATTGCTTGTGTTACAATTTGCTATAAATTTTAAGTGATAAAGATTTTTTTGTGTCTAAATTCCCTTTATTGTATGATACTACAGGCCACAGAAGAGTTTGTGTGCAGCAGTATGACACTAACATTTTAATAACCCTTTCAGAAGTGATGCAGCATAAATTGTGGCCCGAGTTTAAGAGACATTATTTCAGTAGCAAGGACATCTGTTGCATACCACTGCCATGAGAAGTTCTTGAAGGAAAAGTTATTTTTCCTTTGCTGATGACATTGGAAGTCCTTAATTTTCTAGAAAGAATGAAGCATAGTCTATTAAAGATGTCGAAAGTGTTACTGGAGATTTTTTGTTCACTGGAAATTCATGGTAGCTTTTTATCCCCACCTATTTAACATGCCAGAGTTGGGGTTTTTCGTAGATAATTTTATGACTGATGATTTTTGTTGGTATCTGGCCTTTGGATTAATTCAAACTAAAAGGGTTAGAAAGTAGTTAACTTCTTTTTATACCCATAGTTGCAATATCTGTATTTTAATTAACAAATCAGCCAAACACTCCTCAAGCCTGTCAAAATTTGTAGCAATACTGATAGGAGGAGGTGCATGCTGTGAGCTTTTTCTTCAGACGGAGGCAGCCATGGAAGCATTGGCAGTGAAGGAGTTGCTGGGTGTCTTGTCTGCACTAATGATCCTGCTGGCCAACACTGTGAACTGTGCCTGGACTACAGATATGTCAGTGGAGACAGAGTATCTTTTCCATTTTTATCCATTGAAAAAAGGCTTTTGGGAATGGTCGCACATGACTGTTCCCAGGTTAAACAGTGAGTGGAAGGCAAGTAGTTCAAGAATTGGTCTAGTCTAGACTTAATTGAGAAGAAATCGCATTTTCTTATTTGTTTTCCTTTTATTAAAGTTGTACATTTTTAATTGTGGTTGTGGGAACAGGAGTATGCTGTTTCACTGCAAGTAATTTTTGTATTACTCTAAATGCATCAACTTTCTGGGATCTAGTAGTAAAAAAATAATTTCCTGGAAAAGATAATGATACATAGATACAATTTATCTAAGCTAGGATAGAAAATAATTATTCTGCAACAGTATCAGAGGTCTACTTGTATTTCATTTCAATTTTTTATCCAGTATGGCCATGAGCTGTCTCAGCTAGTTCTGTGTGAGAGAACAAAACATTTCTAAAGCAATTTGTGACCACAATATATATTGTAAAGAGATTATTACTAACAATGAACTATGTAACTCCATTTATTTCAGGCATTGTTGAATCAACCTTTAGTAATATAACAAAATAGTGGTGACATGTAAATAACAGAGGAGGGAACTTTCTGCTCTGTGAGACACCAAGGTTTCCAGTAGTCTTGGATAGAAATTGCTACTAGTATAAAGGAGTGTTTGTACCAGGTGAGATGTGAGAGTGTTGTGATAGCTGCAGTGTAATCAAGTCAGGAAGCCCTAATGAGCTGTAACAGAAAGACAGGTAACTTCAGAGAAGACACTTTTATTTCTCTAGAAAGACTCAATATGCAATAATGGAAAGAATAGATGCATAGAGCGTGGTACAATACAATTAGAATAGAAGGCTATGGCTATCCCAAAGTAGCTAAAATCAGCTTCTCAATATCACACTCATTTTGTCCACGTAGAATCCTAAAATAACCATTTTCTCCCCAAGATTTTCCCCAGGAATTTGCAGCAATCTAAAGGGGGGGGGGGGGGGAAGGGAAAAAAAATAAAAACAATTTTAATTTTAAAGTGGTATGTAAAAATGCAAGATGTAAAATGCAAAATGAATCTTTTGTGTTAGTTTCCTTTTTAAGAAACAGATTTTCTCAGATTTGGTATCAGAATGCATCTTTTTCTGATCTCTAATAATTTGTTCCTTTTTATTTTGATCAAAAATTCAGTTCCAAAACCAGGGTTACTAAAAATTGAATACCATCTCTACAAGACAGTTTGATAAACTGAAGCAGAAATCATTAGATAATTCAGCTATTGTCTGGAGAAAGTGGTCATTGAAACAACAATGCTCAAAATTCCAATTACAACTAATCTGTTGAAGAGAGACCCAATGTACGAAAAAGCTGACTTTTAATAAATTAGGTTTCATTCAGGTAGCTATTGACATATCGAGCAATTTAGTTTCTAATGAAGTCAGAATTTTTGCCCTAGATGTCAGTGAAACTACCTACCATCAGCTATGTAAACTTCAAATTACCTTCTGCTGAACACAGGAATAATGAGGTGAGCCGTTAATCATAATAAAGGTGATAAAATCTGACTTATTCTAAATGGCTGAAAGCCAGTGTTTAATATTTTTTTTTCCCTGATAGCTAGGTAGCATTTGCCAATGCTGTTTAAACAGATAGCTTGTGTTTTCCAAATGTTTTAACAAATAATATTGATTACTTTTATTGAGTCTCATTTGCAGGCATCAAAAAGAATGGAGTCTTCATGGGAAACCTGAACAACATTTGAGAATTTGAATAAGATTTGAGACAGAAAAGACAGTGTAGGAAAAAACACAGATATAGGTGGGAGATCAGATGAAACAGGCTTTGAAACTGAGGTAGATGGTGCTGTAGTTCAAGGGCCAGTATGATAAATGTTGCTAGAAGGGGAACAGAATTATGCAGGAGACCTTAAGGTGAAGGGAAGAAATAGGAACAGAGAGAGTGAAGGACAGTAAAGATGTTGGTTTTCAATAATCTGTGTTGTAGAGATTTTTTTCTTCTGCCTCAAAATACAGTGCTAAGGATTCACTTACCCAGAACTTCTGTTTCTTCCCTTTTTTGTCAGCCAGTGCTCCCCATCTGTTACAAGAGATGGCACTAGTGAGACCTTTGATGCACACGTTCACATTTTGTGGCTTTAAACAAGCAACCAGAAATGAAAAGATTCTTAGTTGGCCTAACACTAGTATCAGAACAAAGCAAGAGTGACAGACATCTCAATGTTTAAATAACAAACTCTGATGATTAAAATGAAGATAAGTATCCTTCTAGCCACAAGCCAAATTGCCATTAAGGACTACAAAAGCTTATGTCAAATGTAGTTTTAGTTTGTCACTGCAAAAACCTGTTTTCATTGACAAAAGCTCTCCTTTGCAGAGCTTGCCAGCTGAGCTGAACTGTGTAGGAGTATTGAAATTAATGTGAACCTCTTTCTTCAATTCAGCTGAAGATCCCTAGGAACATTTTTTGTTAAAGATCTCATCCAACACCTTTACAAAAATAGCTGGTGCTTTGGGACTGAAAATGTTCCCAGCGTTTCTCAGCTCAAATGAAATTGCTGACAACCTAATCTGTTTTACTGCACAGTGCGGGGGGATGACCTGTAAACTTACTTCACGTTTCTTTAATACCTTTGAGGATGTGCTAAATGTTGTGGTAATATCCATGAACACACATGAGACACTGTCCCCACCTGCCAGGTGATAGGGCTTTCATAATTGTGTAGTTGTAGCTGAACTGTACAGTGCTCCGTGTTGTTAATCCTCACTCTCTCTCTCTATATATATACATATACACACACACACATATATATAGGGCAGAAGTTCCAAGGCTGTCATCTGGATGTAGCCCAATGAGCAAAAGCTGCACTGCACACTAGGTATATCACTAGGTATATATGATACTGATTGTTTAAAGAGTTCTGTGTTGTTTTTCATTTATACAATGAAAGCTTGTCTAGTTACTACTCACAGGTTGTGGTGCTCGGGTGTTTATAAAAGGGCACAAATAAGCAGAAAACCAAAGATGTAAACTTCTATAGGTTTTTTTCACAGTATAAAGTTAATCCTAGAATATACATACTGCCATTGAGAGGGCGTTTATTGGTGTGTATCCCACCAATGCCACATGTTTAAGCTGTATTTACAATGTTCCATTCACTCTGAAAGGCAAGCAGCAAAAATATGAGAAGTCCCACACTGCAAATAGGGAAATTAGGATTTTTGTGTCATCTTTGTAAAAAATTTGAAAAGCCACAGTGGCATCAGTCTCATTGGTTAACAGTGGACTCTAATATACATTGAATACCTGCACTTCCAGCCAAAGAAAAGAAAAAGCAAAACAAACTGGTAACTAGCAGAAAGGTGAAGTCTGGTTACAGTCGCAAGCATATAATTGTAGCTACAACTCATTAAATGCAAGGAATCATAAAAAGAATATTGGTCATAATGACCACTGAATGTAATTGTTGTTTTTTTTAAAAGGCCCTATAATGCTTTTTCCTTGAATTACCATGTGAAATTTCAGGGACTATTAATAATCTTTGCCTTTTCTTTGCCAGATATATTTCAGATACAATCTGTCATGATTGTAAATTAAAAAAAAAAAAAGATAAAACAGGCTATCTGATTTCATATCAGATTCAGATTTACTTCTTTCCTTGTGATCATTTTACTAAAAAAAATTACATCAGCTGCAGTGTGAAAGTCCAATATTCACATGAGTCTTAGAGACAAAGAAAATTGCCTTGAATTTATATTAATCTATTCCTACATTCAGTACTACACATTATCTCTCCCACTTGTTTGAGCAGGATGATGACCAGTTCCCACAGACTTACATTTCTGTAATTAAATATTTCTCTAACACTTGTTATTTTCTAAAAAAAAGTTAACTTCTAGTTTCATACCTTGATAGGAATTTATGGATTCTCAGACACGTTTCTAAATGGAAGTAAACCTAGAAACCAAAATGGAACTGGATTCTTTTTTATTCTTGACTATAACATATCCATGAATTTGATTTCCCAGGTTTTGTTCCATCCAAGTCACAAAAATAGAGGTGCTTGATGTATGTATTTTATCGTACAGTTTAGAAAGAAAAGCTGCTTACTTAGTAATCCATGCCCCTAGACATTCATTCAAATACTCTGAATTAAAATATATTGAAGTATACAGGGGTGCAGCAAGCAGGTCAAGAAAAGTGACTAATACTTTATATTCAGGACCTGCCATTCTGTGTCCAGAACACTGTGCCCAGTTTAGGGCTTCCTCATACAGGAAAGACATTAACAGGCTGAAACAAAACCAGCAGGAGTCCACTGAGATGCTTGGGATCTGGAGTACGTGATGTACCAGGAAAGGCTGAGGGAGCTGGCTTTGCTCAGCTCTCAGGAGAGGTAGTTCAGGGGAGGTCTGCTTGTTGTCTCGTGCTATACAAAGGGCAGATATAGAGAAGATAGAGCAAATTCCTGATATGTGCGCAGCCAATGGTCAGAGTTTTCAGCACGGGGAATTGCAGCTGGACATAAGGAAAAAAGGGTTTTACAAGAGTGTTTAGGTACTGCTGAACTGAGTGGTTGTGGACTATTTGTCCTCAGAGGTATCTAAAACTCAACCTGAGAAGCTCTATGAACCTTAAATATGAAGATGGCTCTGCTTAGAGCTGGGGAATTAAACTAGATGACCTTCAGAGATCCCTCCTAAGCTAAAGTATTCAATGACCTAATCAACTTGATCTAAAATGGCCCTGCCAATTTAGGGTGAGGAGAGTTGGGCCAAACAACTTCCAGCCTCAAGTAGTCCACAGCTCTATGAATTACTAAATTTTGTATTCAATGTATAGATTTTCTGTAATGGTTAAATTACTGAACAGTTAAAAAGCTAAGTAAAGATTGTGATGGGGCAAGTGATTTTGCCAGGTTTTTTTAATGGCTGCAGTGTAAAGAGCAGATAAGGTTGATTTACTGTTTACTGATCCAAACCAGTCTTGGGGTTGGTGTGTGAATCAGAAGCAGGACAGCAGGAAATGTGGAATGGACTGTCATCTCCATAGGTGCTGATCTTTACTGGCAGCAACTGTGGCACGAGGTCCTAGGTCTATTTACCAAGCCTTTCCTAAAACATGGCATAGTTTGTTCAGGCTTATTCCAAAGACTGGCTGAGATTCACCAGTTCTCATTTCTCCCAGGCTAACACTCTTCTCAGTCTGAAAAAGCGCTCAGCTGTAATGGAAACAGCTGTTGTTTTTTCAACCACATTCTATATACATTGTTCAATGATGCAGTGTTTGTAGCCACATGCCAGTTTGATTTGACATCTTGCCTCTGGGAATAATGAACGCCAGCTCCATCAAGAGCATTTCTGGGATTTTCTTGCCTTATTCATACTAATATACCTTCTAAAGAGGAAGTAATTCTTTCAAAAACTTGTAAGTGAAAGTGTTCTTGCAGTAGTGTTTTTAGAAAAGGAGAACATATTTTTTAAAATAGATTCCTGTTTTGTAAAAGGGATTTCTCAGCATAAGTATTGCATTTGACCTTTGCAATTTCTTTTTCCCTTTTCCTGCCTATAATGAAAACTACTTTAGCCTTACTGATAGAAAAAATTAATTCTGCATTGTATCCCTTAGTTACAACCTATCAAATGTATTATAGCATCCAAGCACAGTTTCTGCTTTAAGCTTAATTTAAGTTTAGATTCCTCAGAGAAAACAAATCT
This sequence comes from Falco cherrug, assembly GCF_023634085.1. Lineage (NCBI taxonomy): Eukaryota > Metazoa > Chordata > Aves > Falconiformes > Falconidae > Falco > Falco cherrug. Next base: position 18,668,672 of record NC_073702.1, read on the forward strand.
TTAAATATCTTTCCTGTTGCTAAACCAGGCACCTGAGGGTTGTTTTTCTGAGTTATAAAGAAATAAATGATATAAATGAATAATATTAAATTCATCTTGAATTTTAACTACCATTTTGCTTGCTCCTTGAAATATGAACAAAGACTGACTGAGAAGAATTTGTTAAAATGGTCAGATAATAGTAATCTGAAAATAAATTCAGAGGAAATGTTAACCTTCTAAAACTCTTAGTCATCCCCTAGGCTGAATGGAAACTGGATGGCATCTTATTTCAACAATTTAAAAAACAGTCTTGTTCCAATGGAGTTTGTGTCCTGTATGTTTTCCTACATAGACAGGACCCTGTACAAATATCTTTTCCTGAATCTGGGTAATCTTTGAGATGTAACTTCTTTACTTATTTCATATTTAAAATAGACATTAGTTGCAAAAGTTTGTTCATTAATAAATTTAGAAAGAGCCCTCATGGAAGACACAATGGGAGTAAAAAGCAACCTGGTATGTTATTGATAACTGTGGTCAGTGCTAGCATTCCAGATCACATTTTCTCTGCAGAGTAGCAGCTCAGAGAAACTGTTGATGTGTCCCTCAAAATCTTCAGAACCAAAATTGAAAAAAAATTGAGTAATTTCAAATATAATCCTGAAGGAGCTAAATAAGCAATTGGGGTTTAGAAGTGAAGCCCATGCCACCCACTTTTGCCCCATAAAAGTGAAAGATCTGTACAGATTCTGAAAAGTACCAGTAGTACAAGGATATTATCAATCAATGCAAATTTTTGCTTTGGGTATCCTCTGGAAAAATAGATTACATAATAGTTTCTTTACACTATTTTCAAAATGTAGTTAATACATTGTACTACTGTTTTACTGCTTTCTTCTGAGATTTAAGCAGTACATTAACATTAAGGATAATAGTGCCAATGTCAGCATTGGAATCTAGCTTTTTCCTCACAGTAAAACACTGTGGGATTTAGCTCAAGATTAAGAAATCTAAATGTATGTGTCCCACAGTAGCATACAGAGTATTGGGATCCATTCACTTGCCTAAATGCAGGTGTCTAGGGCTATTTCAGATGCCTTAGAGTGCCTGAGACATCCATGTTTCTGGCTGACATGACAGAGGACCTATGAGATATCCACATCCTTTTGGAGACACAGCCAGGTGGGAAGCTCTTCCCACTGCTGGTAGCACCAAATATTTGTGTGGGGACCACTAATGGATCCATGAGCAGTTGTATCTGAGTTGCTCTGCAGTCTCTACCGACTTTACTGACTAGATTATTATTTCTGTGATGACAATTTGGATGTCTAGCACATCACACCTGTCTGAATCTTAAATTGAATCCTAGCGTAATGAATTGCCTACTGAAGCATGAGATAGGCAAAGGAGAAGACTGGAAATTATTAGGAAATACACAGTGAATAAAGTGTCAGAGTAGGAATCAGCAGATAATAGTATCGTTTCCAGAATTACACAACTGTAACACATCACTTCAGAAGAAATGATGAGGAAGATTAAGACATTACTGACTGAAGGACTTGGATTCTGCCCAACTTAAACCATCAGGCATAAAATTAAAGAGTTTAGAGAACAGGGTAAAATTATGGTAATAAGCAACATGGAAATTACAGTTCTGATACATATTGGTTTGTCACAATATAGCACAAAATCATAGATGCTACAGTTTGGTTGAACAAAATTAAACCAGGAATTTATTGCACTGAAAAGGTTGTTAAACTAATCTGGGATGCATTTTATGTCCCCTCATGGCTTGGAGCAAGAGCTGGTCTAGGGACCAACAGATCGGAAGGGTAAATGACACTTCAGTTAATTTTCCCTGTAAAACAGCTGTGGCTTGGAGTCTTCACCATGGAATAGAATCCTTTTGTGCCAGGCATTGTGAGTGAAAATGATTTAGTAGTAGAGCAAATCCTCCTGCCATTATCTGCTTTTACAAAGTAGTCTTTAAAGAAAAGAAATGGAAATCTATTCATGAATCTGAGATGCATCAATATTTTGACTATAAATTAAAATCAATGGGAATTAATAAATGATTGTCACTCCTTCATAAAAGACTATGACACTTCCAGAGCTGTCAGCTGATACCATTCCTTTAATACAGTCAATGTTGTATCTTCTCCTGCAGTTGTTTTTCTTTCTATGACAGTTCTTGTTCCTGAGATCCTGTAGCTTATGCAGCCAAGGTATTAATTACCTAAAGTAGACCTATCAAAACTATGTGTTGCTAACTAATGACATCTCAACCTTGTTGAAAGTAATCAGAGATTTCCAGTGTCTCCAGGGAAGCCGAGGCCTTGGAAGCTAGTAGATGCGATAGTGAGCAGCAAGTCAGGCATGGACTCTGCTTCATGTTAACAGAAAGAAAACCTGAGCAGCTGGGATTAAAAGCAGGCAAGATCGTGCATGTTTTGGGTAAAGAATTATACACTGTATGACTGGAACACTACGCTAAATCCGGTAGGTCACAGCTAGGAATAAAAAAGCAACAGAAAAGGGTATTCGTGTGACAAATTGAGAAAAGTAGTAGTCAATATGTATAGACACTAAAGACCTAAATGTGTGTAGGGCTCAAACGTCAAGCAGAAAGAGAAAATTGTGTCATACCTTTGGCTATAGATAGTATAGGGGGAAGAAGTCCAGGAAAGAAAATACCAAGAAAAAATACCCCAGCAGTGAAGTAGTTTAACTCCCAGTGGAATTAGTTCCCAAGTGGAAATGAGAAAGACTTATAAGTGAGTTGACACATTCTTGGACGACATCCATTCAATATTACATTTTCTGGAAGATGACCAAAATAATCTAATAGCACTTTTTTGTCTCTTGCTTTTGTGATTATTCCAGCTTGATATTTACTCCAAATTAATGACATTTCAAAAGCAAACAGATGCTAGACCTCATTACTCACAGAGACAGGGAATCTATTAGCATTATTTTTACAACTCTTTAGACCACTAATGTCCCCGCATTTGGTATTTTTAGTAAAAGCTTTCAACCTTACCCTCTCCAAAATTTCCATTTTTATTAAGAGAAAAAGAAAAGATTTTAAGTAATCATTAAGGAGAAGGTCTGCCTATTAATTAGCAAAACATACTTTTAAAAAGGGAGGTTTCTTCTGTCTGAAAAAATATTCTGTTAGAAATACAACACTTAGTTTCTCCCAAAGAAACCATCATGACCTTCAATCAAAAATAAACTTGAATAAAAAGAAGTAATTTCTCCAAATTGCATTCAGTCCCCTTCAGGAGAAAAAGTAAGCAAGGTATTTCCATTTAGTCAACGGAAACCACCTCCAGCTGACTCTGCAACGAGAATTCTGCTGCTCCTTCAGATAAACGGATGAGTACTTGAGTGCTTCCATAAAAGGATTTTTGTAATTTTGTGTCCAGTTTTGTATAGTAGAGGCACCTGAGCTGTCCTTTTCAATAATAACTTTCCCTTAATATTAACTCTGTAGGAGTAAGCCCTGAATGCACAACACTTCCCGACAGTTAAAAAACTAGAATATGCAGATTGCTTCAGTATTCTTCCACAGAATGGAAATTGGTTCTGTTTGAACATTTCCTAGTTTCTTTTTTCCTGTAACAGTACAATGAAGGTGAACTTTACAAGTCTGAAGAAAATTTTCAGAAAAAAACATAGATGTCAGTAATGAAATATCATTAAATAAAACCATAAACCAGCTAGAAATACAACTTAACACAATAAAAAGGGTTATCAGCAGTGGCTTCAAAACTGAGGTGTTTTGTAGGAGAACAAAAACTAGATTCCAGCATGCTTACATTTGGCTTTGTAGGTAAAATGCTTTTGACAGCAAATACAACAAAGACATCTGAAGAGTGTGCTAAATAATATTATACAAACTGACTCCTTAAGACTGAAGAAATCAACTAAAAAGTAAGGCTTTAAAAGTAAAGAAGAATGACGGGTGTCAGATCTCAAGCTATTAATTCCTGCAGATCTGTTGATGTTAGTGGAAGTCAGTGCTTTGCTTTAACCGGGCAGTTAAACTGTTTACTGAACACCATTCTCTAGGAATCAGCATTCTCCATCATATCTCCAACTTCTGCCATTTGAAAATTTGTATCTAGAACAGACTCCTTACATACATACTGACAGTCCTCATCTACCAATAAAATATACACAAACAGAAAAACAATATTAAATAATTCTTGCCAATTTTTTGCCAATCATTTCAACTCACAGTTGCGTTTTCTGATTTATAGTTTGTAGGTTGAATGTTGGATTCACTGACATCACTGGCAAAACTCCCAGATTTACAGGAATAAAGCTAAGTTTTGTCTCTGGTTGGTTGGTTGGTTGGTTTGCAATAGCTGCTCCCTGTCTTTCTAGAGTGGGGGTGCATTCAAGATAGGATTGTGTCACATCCTATCCTCACAAACAGAAACAATGAATTTGTTAAAAAGCAGCAAGCATAGAGGATGCACAAAAGAAATATACATATTCTGGTTTTAAGGTTTTGGTCTTCACTCATAGTGTGCTTTGTCCATTTTTTTCCTAAATTTCTTGGGTTTTTAAATATTTTCATTTCTGTTAATTTCTGCATTCACAAGGATCTTAAGGTCAAATAAGATAACCAGAAAACCTTATATAACCTCCAATACAACCACAACATAAACTTAGAATTGAATATTGCAGTTGGAAGGGGCCTACAATGATCAGCTAGTCCAGCTGCCTGACCAATTCAGGGCTGAACAAAAGGTAAAGCATATTGTTAAGGGCATTGTCCAAATGCCTTTTAAACACTGACAGGCTTGGGGCATCAACCACCTCTCTAGGAAGCCTGTTCCAGTGTCTGACCAACTTCTCGGTAAAGTGATGCTTCCTGATGTCCAGTGTAAATGTCCTCTGGTGCAGCTTTGAACTATTCCCATGCATCCTTCTAGATGCCAGGGAGAAGAGCTCTGTACCTCCCTCTCTACATCCCCTTGTCAAGAAGCTGCAGAGAGCAATGAGAGTCACCCTTCACCCTCATTTTCTCCAAACTAGACAAACCCAGAGCTCTTAGTCACTCCTCACAGGACATTCCTTCCAGCTCTGTCACCAGCTTTGTTGCCCTCCTGTGGATGCATTCGAGGACCTTCACATCCTTCTGATGTGAAGGGCCCAGAACTGCACACACTATTCAAGGTGAGACCACACCAATGTTGGACACATCTGGATAAGCACCGTTTGAACAGCTGATCCTATCATGTTAGACACACCCTAGGTATGGCCTCTTGGCTGCCAGGGCACATAAATAATGGGATTTCTGCAGTTATACATTTAATCTGATATTTCTGACCCTTTCCATCCCTGAAAAAAATGCCAGTGATCAAACAAGAGTTGGTGTCCAAATCTATTCAATCCAACTTTAGGGAACCAAGACACATGGATTAGGAAAAGGACCACTCTCTACTATCAAGACAGGAATACCTTCTGAAGATAACACATCCCATCTAAGTACTGACCACAGTCTGTGCTAACAAACTGGACTCATTTCTCTCTCTAATACTATGTTTTCTACATAAGAATTGCGATTTTGTTGTCACCACACTGGCCAAACAAATGATGAAATCTCTCGGGCAAAAATATTGTCTTCCCATATACTATATATACACAGCAACAGGATACAAAGATTACTCAGTCCCTGTCACCTTCACCTCATTTATTTTAATATCAAAGGTCTGTTTTTGTAAAAGGCTCACAGCACATCCTACTCCAGACAAAAACAGAGGGGGACAGAAATACATGTGATCTGAAACTCTTCATCTCCCTTTCTTCCCTGGACTTGGTCATATAACTGTCATAACGCCACCAGACAAAAAAAACGTGTAACTATTGCAGGTTATGTCCTATTCTTAATGCTGTAACACAAAATCCTAGTACATTTCAAAGACTAGGATTTTCATCTTCTCAGTTAGACAAAAATTTAGTTTTTCATCCTTTATTAATAAGAAGGTTGTTAGGGTCACTGACCAGTGTTCTCTGCGAGACAAAACTTAGAATATAGGTGCCGGAATTTGCAACTATGGTTTTGTCTGGACTTTTTAGCATGAGAGATGAGTCAAATTATCAGTGATTCAATAGCTAAATCATTCCTACAAATCTACCATAAAAAATTGTATGGGAGACAGTCTCACAGATTTAACTGCATGAACCATCTGACACTGTGTCTCTTTTCCCCGTGATCTTCTAATGTATTTCTCTCTGCTGTAAAATATTTTTGGGTGCTGTTTAACTTTTAAACTATAATATCTGATGCTGATTGTCTGAAAATAATAAAGTAGATTATTTTCCCCCATGAAAGAAAAAATGAACTCAACTCAGGGTTTCTTTAGTCAGGAAGAAAAAAAATTGGGTCATGACTTTTGGCGTTTTAAGATGTTGCTTGGTTGTTGTAATTCTGAGTCCAAGCTTGAGTGATGGCAAGACTTGGAAGGTATTTGAAGACAGTGTCTTCAAAGCCAAAACCTGAAATATCATGAACAGCAGTCACTGGTATCTTTTTTAAGCTTTTGGACTTCACACAGGTGAGTCATTTAATTGTGTATTGCATTTCAGAGTGCTGTTGCTCTGTCTGGCTATCACCTCCACACTAAAACACAAGTTTCTTGCCTCACATGTCAGTTTTGTCCCCATTAGCATGGCTTTTTGTGTTAAGTAACATTTAACCAGTATTTGTTTGGGGCATAGATGTTTCAATGCCATTTAATCTGCTGCACTATCGAATCTGAAGTTTCCACTGAATCATTGATAAAAATAGAGGGAAAATGTGTTTCCAGTTAACATACATCTCTCAAAGTCCTCTTATGAAAACCCTTTGTCATTCTGAGCACCTGCCAAACATCTAAAAATCTATCTTGTTCATTAAATAGTATCAAATACTTTTTTAAAAAAACATTCTTGTCCTCTTCAAGCCATAAGATGACAGTCCATAGGTTTGATTGTAGCCAAAGACTTGGGCTTTTATGGTCTTTCTGAATTTCTCACTGTCAGGGGATCAGCAGATATAGCCTTTTGAGTGAAGGTAGGAATCAGATATTGTAGCTTGTCACTGATACTGAAACAATGCAGAGGAAAGAGTCTGAGAGTTGTCTGAACAGGCTGCAAACATTAATGAGGGATATTTTACTTCACTATGCCTAACTGTGAAGAGAGATGTATTTGAACTAGAACCATAGCTGTCTAAGCCAATGTACTTCCCCTACACTGAATAAACTTCGGCATCTTTATATTGTTAACAAATCTGCCTCATGTTTTCTTTATGTATGGACACTACATTTCTTTTCTGTTATCTTTTCCTAGGTGGAAATAAGAAAGCCAAAGGAATAGAAGGAAAAGATTAAAAGAAAACATGCACCAATTTTACAGACAATCTGCTATAGAATAGGCTTGACTGTTCAGCAAGTCTAGCTTAAATGTATAGACCTGAGAGATAAATCTGCTACCAAGTTCATGTTTGATGTGAATCCAGTCTACTTTTATTAAGAGATCTCGATATAAAGATGAGTTTCACATGGAAATGATTTTTCAGTCATTTGTGTCCTTAAAATAACAGTGCAGCTGAAAAAGTGAAAATTACCAAACTGACCAATTTGTCTTCCTTAGTCCAACTTGCCATTTGCAGTTTAATTGTGCCTCTTTAGCTTATTTTCATTCAGGTGTCATTAAGAGCTGTAATTGTATGTGCATATACACACAGATCCATGTATAAGTATGTGTACACATACACAAACATACATATGCAAGACATTCTGAAGATACTACCTTACTATAAATATTATGTACCAGTCAGACGGTCATTTTTGTTTTTAAGCTATTTTATGATGACATTACAATTGGGATTCCTCTAGTATAACTCAGACATTTTAATGTTAGCTATGTAAGTCTGATGTTACCCTACCGGTTATATATACCTTGCATATTCCTTCCATGTCAAAGAACAAAGCCCTGTGGTGCATTCTGTAATTTGAGTGTATGTATTATTAGATACTTGCCATCTTAATGTAGTGGCACTGGTCTATGTTTGAAGAGAAATCCACTAGTGTATCATACACACTCTTCTGCAGCAGTTTCAGTTCTGAGTGTGTATTCCTTATGTATCACAAACAAAAGCAGCATCCCAGCAGCAGTTAATTTCTGCTTGGGGCACAGAAAGCCAGACTGCTGTGCCAGTAAGCTGTGCTTCTTAATTAGGAGGCCACTGTCAATTTTTATGTTTTCATTTGCATTCAGTTCATAACATGTTTGAAGGAAATTATGTCAGTTTTGTTCACAACTTGACATGTATTTGTGAATACTCAAAAACCATTTTATTCCATAAACCCGTATATTTTAAGTTTTAGAGCAAATGTTAGAGTAGATTAAAAGATGACAGTTTCTATACCCATTTCGGATGTTCTCTAAGATTCTTAGATAGATATATGAAAACGAAACAACAACCACTTTACGTTGGGAGCTAACAGTGCTCCACTTCTGACACTGAAACCTTTGGGCTCCAAATTGGTCATTGACATTTTACCTCATTCATGACTGGCAGAAGAAAAGGGTAAAAGAATGTGCTTTACTCACCCAAGGATTTTGACTGAATGAGTTTTCCATTTAGATCCTGCTTTCTGGGTACGTCTATAGATTCCCTCTTTGTAAAGGAAAAAATCTTCATACACTTTCATTATAGCTAAAAAACAATAGGAAAAATCAGCACAGTCAGCAAATATTGCTTCTGTTCTTGTTTGCTCCTTGTGTTTTACCAATAATGTTTTTGTTGTCTCTTGGACCGTATAAGTGTGCTTCATAATTACACTTGAATTCACTAATTGCTCAGAAGTCCCTGATGTGAGTGAACCAAAGGAAATATTCCAATAGAGTTCTCTCAAAGGTCTCTTGACAAGTTAATTGGGTTTCTCTGTCATAAAAACTCCCTAACATGGACTTCTTCCAATACAGTAAGAAGAAATATTGCCTGGTGTAGGCTTACATAAGTTTTCTCAATTACAATGAAATTCAATTCAATAAATAAATCTCCTCAAGATTCATGTATAAAATGCTCTGTTCTGACAAGCATCTGCATATTCAAGAAAAGCATTTAACAGACAATGTATATCCTGTGAAATATGGTGGAGTGATACGTATGCCTTTTTCCAAAACTCAGATAGAGTTCATTAAGTACACAGTCCACTCCTTGTGGAAAACTAGATTGTTTATATTTGTTAATTTTTACTTTCAGCTAAAAGGCGGGGGGTGGGGGGGGTGGGTAGGGGTGGGGAAGGCATTGTGTGAATAAAAAAAAAGGCCAAGGAGATGATGAACTGGAAATTTTGTGCAAGGAAATGAAGACTACAATATGCATTTTATGACTATTCATTATTTCCTGTGAATAAAAATCTCTTTAAAAAAAAAAAAAAATGTTTTGGGTTTCTTTTCCACATTTTTTCTACCACCTTAATACCATTTGCTTTACTATATGATAGGCTACCAGATCCAGAGAAATGAAAATACTTTCTAGGTCTACATTACCTTCAGATTCCAGTGAATCAGACGCATTAAATACAAGCTTAACTCCAACTTACTTTTACCCTATGATTTTGATGGTCTTAGACTGCTACACTACTTGGAACATAAGAATTAGTGAAATCCAGTTTCCTAAAGTCTTGCACCTTGGGAGTCCCATAAAATACAAGTTTCAGTGACCACTTGTATGTTGTTGGAGCATTTATAACATATGCGCCTGATATAGATCTGTGGTATCCAGTCAGGTTAGCTCATGTTGCAGTATTTTCTGTCGGGCACACTTTCCAATTTCTTTCTCCTACCTGAATATTTTCATAAACTTGACAGAAATTAACTTTACAACCTCTTGATCTCTACCGTACTTGGCTGAAAACAGAAAACATTCACAAATTTTAGGGGATGAAAGAGAACAGCTCAAAACATGGGCAAATGAGCCCATTTGCCCAGGAAATCTGTCTAAAAATATACTTTGCTAATGAGGTCACTCACATAAAAAATGTATGCTGATAGCAGTGCATGGGGAATAAGCAGCCATGATGCTACATAAGGGGCAGGTCTGGGGAGAGCTATATCAGTTAAATCAGAAAAAATGTAAATGTTTTGAATTAATAATGTTACAGCTTCTGCCGAGCTGCCTGCAGAACCAGAGCTCTCACATATTGACAGCAACAGACCAAGTGGAAAATCACATAAACTTTTTTCTTGACTTCTAGCTGCAAGCTCAGGACTCCATTACAGCTCCCTGCATAGGCTGCCTCCCTCCCTCTGCCCCCAGGCTTACCAGTGTACAGAGCCAGGAGTTTAACTCCTGCGGATGTCCCTGTACCACTATGTAAAATACCAGCTGTTGAGGTTTCTGAGCTGCAGAGGAGCCTGTGGAGGGAAAGCTTTAAAGCAGTGCAAAGGAACAGAAAGGGGAAAGAAGACTTCCATTGGCATTAGTCCGGGTGAGAGTGTCAAAGAAGTGAAAGGGATGAGTCATTCCAAAAATTACTGTAGAGGCTTCCCTGGATCTTGTTTTGATACCGTGGCCAAAGGGAGGCAAAGAAACAGGGCTGAGTGTAAGGACTGCAAAATTCACTTCTCCCACTGGAGGGCTGAGTGTAAGGACTGCAAAATTCACTTCTCCCACTGGAGGGCTGAGTGTAAGGACTGCAAAATTCACTTCTCCCACTGGAGGTCTGAGGTTAGAAGATATCATTCATCATCAGCCTGGGCCAGGAGAAGGTAGTTTCATTTCTAAATCCCATAGTTCTTTGAAATCAAGGTCCATATGTTCAGTTTCAGAAACCTATTCTTTATGAGCAGTTCTAAATCAAACACATGTTCTTGGCTCTGCGAAGAAACATCATACCTAAATTATTGCCACAGAAATTAAATATAAAATTTTGCCATGTAATTCCAGAATAACTTTAGTCTACATTAGAGAATGTTATCCATGATTATGTGTTAGATCTACGTTTAGTGTATGTGTGTTTATATGTATGTATATATAGAAGTAAATATATATACTTATGTATATCTGTATGTATATACACTGCAATCAGGAGCTAAGTAATGATACAGTCTTTGGAGCTAAGTGAGCTGGGTGTATGAACTGTAGAGTGGACAAAGAGATGATAATTAAAAATCAAGCACCGAGATATTTTTATTTATTCAGTGACTTTGTCCTAATATGGACAGAGGATGAGATGACCTCAGTCTACTAGCCAACTTTGTTCCCTCCTACGTAGAAGAGACTTTGCATTTTCCAAAATGAATGGATTAATTATTAATTAATCACCAGAGGTAGTGATTTTCATAAAGTTGACTTTAGCGTATGCATGAGCTACTTTGGTCATGCTGAGCTGTCATATCTATGCATATAAATGCAGCGGATTATAAGATTCATTCCAGTATAGATTCCTCTGCATAACATTCCTAAATAAGAAACTGTGTCTCTAAGACATATGAAGATATAAAGTAGTTGCTAGAAAAGGAACTAAGTGTAGCACTGCACATTAATGTAGGGTAGTACTTTCTCCAGATCTTTTTCTTGTGTCAGCAAATCAAATACTTTTTATCCAAGATCATGATAGCTGAAATGTTATGTAGGGTCAAAACTTAGATATATTGCACTAATGTGTTAGCTTTTCTTCTTTTGATTGGGACTGACTAATGTGACAGTAAGGATTATTTTCCTATGTCAGCACTGTAACTATCAGAGTATTTCCTAAAGTCCATTTAAAAAAACAAAGATGAATGGGCAATATTAGATTGTCCATTTGAATGTTTTCAAAGCATTAATGAAACTTCACTATGTTTATTTCAAAACTGATTTTTTAAAAAACAAGTGTTTCTTCATTTCCATCTGAAAGTGCTAATTGCTCAGTTCCTGTACCTTAGAAAACAATGACGTATGTCAGAAAGAATTTGTCATTCAGACTCAAAAGCTGTATAACATTTTCTATTACATTTCTACACCTACTGTTTCACAATTGTTCAAAAATATATATTTTTCTTAACTTTAAATACGCCCCAAAATCCAAGCACATTCCTCATCAAACAGGCTGACTTTCTACATCATGATCGTGAAAGGATTTTGAATGTTTTCAGCTATTAAACATTACTTAGTACATTAGATAAGACTGGCCATAAGTGCTTTGTAAGTTCTTGAGGAACGACAATTGAATGAATAATGGATAAATCTCTTTCAGTAGCTGAAGATCATTGGCAGGATTTTTTTGGGGGAAAAAGATAGTATGATATGTTTTTAAAATTAGAATTATGCTCTGTAGCACAGGAAGACAGAAGAATCAGTGACAAATTATTACGTTGTAACTGTGACTCATTTAAAAATCTCATTATAACAACAGATAAATGGAAAGTGATTTCACTCAGTGATATACGCACTTGGTTATATACTTTTCATTAGATCTTGATTTTTCCACATACAGAATTACCTTAAACTGAGACACATTTTCTCTCAAAAAAGCATTGACACTTCAAAATATTGTATGAATTATTGAGTGGTTAAAACCTAAAAAATAGGTGATTATAGATTATTTTTTGAGGAAGATTTAGTACTGACAGATTAAGCAAGCAAACTGCGTATACATGGACTACAAATACAATATTAGAGAGAGGTCTGAAATTTTATCATGAGCATCTTATTTTTTTTACTTTCTTAAAACCAATGGAAGCTACTGTGTTCACTTCTAGATCAAATGCAGCAAGGGAAAAAATATTTTCCTTGAGCAAATTAACTTGGACAGAGCAAAAAATACTGATAATATTGATCTTGTTAAGTCTGAGCTTCAGCTTAATTGCACTGACCACATAAAGAGCTTTAAGAAATAATTTTAACTCCGTGGTGCACTGAAAAGAATGAAATCTAATAATCAAGACCATTTCAATAATAAATTGGAGGTTATGATAATTAATTATATAAATGCAGAAGCCCTCTGAAGTAAAATGTTTTGGTTTTGCATCAGCCATCCATCAAAGAGGGGAGGACATCCTGCACTGTGACCTTGCCCATGACCCCAAACCCCACACCCTTCAACCAGTGACACTGGCCTGGGGTATGAGCAGGAACCTGCAATTGCAGGTGCTGCCAGCACCATCCATGACTGCAAACGGACAGTATTCAGGCTAAACCACTCATTTGCAGTTTCTCACTCCCTGCCGAAGTCTCTTAATTTCTCTAAGAGGCCATGGTTCCTCATTGCAGGGCTCAGCAGAAAAATTCAAAACTGATAGCCCTCTGCAACCAACAAGAGCATTTGGGCTCTGAAAGGGGAGATTCTGGGAGTATTGCAGCACTAAACGGTTTGCTAGAGGGCCCATATACTGCAGCGTTCCCTTCAGAGGAGTGAAGGCTTGGTGGGCTGGCTTCAGTCATTAGGGGAATCAATCCCAGCCCTACAGAGCCGAGCTTTGCCTAGTATTCAACTCCTCCTGCACAGACCCAAATTGCTATTTCATCAATGAGCAAAGAACTGTTATGGGAAAAAGGCACATTTTCAACAAGTCCAGCTCAAGGTCATTTTACTTACTATGGACTCTGATGCAGTAGCCCACCAAACATCCCAGGATGAATTATAGTGCTTATGTCTGTTTTATTCACTGTGGAATGCAATTTGTGTTCTCTAATATTTTGATACAAGGACATTGCACGCTTTAATTTTTTTAATAAGAATAGTAATATTAACATCTTCCAAACTTACCATACCTTGCACCGGTCCTTTGTCCATGATTTCTTTCATTATGTCAGTTTCCTGAAGGGAGGCGAGAGCAACAGCAGAGAGAGCAAGGGAAGATAATATATTCTATTAAATAAAATTAAACCCCATACTAATTTATTGTTGTGTACATACACACACACACCTACTGTATAAATGTACCGTTGTACTTGTATTTCTGCCAGAGAATATTTAGATTATTTGGTTCGCCAAGTGAACAAAACCTTCAGAAACATGTTTAAGAAGCATTAATGCCCAGTTATGACTACATACTGTCTTTTTTATCTCTACATTCTATAGGATCACAAAGCAGCACCATTAAAGAGATGATTAAGAAACTATAAAGAGTTTAAACTCTTCTGGAAATACAAGGGCATATCAAGGAAAATGCACAGCTCTAGTCTTCAAGTAAAGTGAACATATTTCCATATGCCAGATAATTTTCAAGCCCCAAAGCAGAAAAGTAGATGAGACAATGGATGAACAACAACATGAACTTACTTTTGAGGAGACCCTGTAGTGAGAGGCACACCGGTATAACCGATTGGATTCTTCTAAAGCATTGGGACATGGTCCATTTGTATAGTTTTTTCCATATTCACTTGACACATAACAGCGATTTGCACCTGATAGCTCCAGGTGATTGTTCCAAAATGATGGATAACAAGCATAGGATACAACCCTGTTCAGATATTAAAAAAAATTAAAAGTTGATAAGAATCATAGAATTATAGAATCATAGAATCATTTAGGTTGGAAGAGACCTTTAAGATCTTCAGGTCCAACCATTAACCCAGGACTGCCAAGCCCATCACCAAACCATGTCTCTAAGCACCACACCTATGTGTTAGCTTGCTTAAACATTTTCGCAGTTCTATTTCAAGCTTTTAAATATTTTACAACTGTCATATTTACAGAGTCCCTCCATCTTCAAAGGTGTGAATGTCTCATGTCTTCAGCTAGAAGGTGTTTGCTTCGATTCGTAGGCACTATGTTTATGATTAAGTTTCAGTTGCAGTAGTCCTCTCCCCACCCTTCTCTAGAGAGGTAGGGTAGAAAATGTTTTAACACTTGTCACCTAGTACATTCATCTCATTAATGATGCATTAAAATTCACATTGAATAAGATCAATAAATTACCAATGATGTCAACAGGATCCATTTAGCAAAAATGTCCTCTGAAATGGGCATATTTGCAGCAGAAAAAATATAAGGGAAATAAAGCATTTTCTAGTTTTATCTACATTTTCTAAAAGAATGCTGGTGAAAAGCTACAGGTCTTCTTATTTCCTTCAGCTAAAAAGTCTCTGACCTTTCATTTTTCCTGACAATATAAAGAGAATAGTTTCTCCCATTTCTGTGAGCATTTGTTGTGATTAAAAATCCTATACTTGTTTTTAAAGTTTTGGGTACAAATAATTGGTTTCCTGTTTGCATATGAGTAAATGTGGTGCTTCTTCTCAAGACAGGTATAACCCTTATTGATTAATGCCAATAGTACTACTAACAAGCTTCTGGAAGGAGTGTACCCCCTTAACTGAACCTCTACTACTAGAATCCATGGGAGATAGCTACAAGTGAGAACATAGTCTCAGAAGATGTTAAGCGCGGAGCTTTTGGTAAGTTAGTGACCAATGCAACCACAGATCAGTACTAGGGAAAGTATTTAGACAGGGGCTGGTGACTGGGTTCCTCCATCTTGATTCACAAAGGGAAATAAAAATAATAAATTATCTGGAGTGATGCTGTCAGGAAAGACTTGGTCCAGATCGAAACACTGACAAAATATATAACATAGAACAGGTAAGGTGAGATCAGGTAAGTACCAGAAAGGTGGGACTCACTGTGATTTTACAGCTTTTCTCTTTTGAAGTAACATTCAGACTATTCTTTCCTTAAAGGAAAGATAGGTTTATGCCTGGAAGTGAATGTGGACCGAAGGACAAAGACAAACTTTGTGACTTGTTAAGTGGCATCCAGTGTGTGCAAAAGGCTGGGGACTCTCCCAGGGCGCTCAGGCCCCAAGGATTCTGTCAGGTCCCGGTTATTGATAGTAATGAGACACTCAAGGAAACTAAAATGACAGATTGTGCCATGATATCACATGGGTATGTGTCTGGTCTCTACATCTCCTGAAAACATCCTGGCAATTTTGTAGCAAAGCATCTATCTCAAGGTGTTTCCTAGATGCTAAGAGAGCTTTCACTCACAGATACAGCAGTTACATTTTTCTCACCCCTTATTATAAAATTGCATTAAAACTTTTTACTTCAGGGTTTTGGAATTTATCTAAAAGAAATATGACTCATTTTTCACACTTGTAAATTAAATTCTATATTCTACAAATACGTTAATTTAAAAATACTACGTCAAGTAATCACTGGGCAGCTTCTATTCTAACAGATTTCAAAACCACAAAAATCCATCTATGAAAAGAATCATGGGGGAAATGTGCAATATCAAATATATGAATCATATTTATTGCTTTGAATGAAACAAAGAGAACTCTTGGAATAACAAAAAAAAGCTTCATCTGTCTGACATGTTTCGAGTTGCAGGCTTCAAAGACTCAAAAGCATTTGACACTGATGTGTTCAGAGGAGTGATCGTGGAGGAGCTGTGATAACTCGCCTGAGACTTAAATCCATGTTAATTTTGGATTTGAAAATCTCCAGAATGCTAAATCAAATAAGCTTTGAAGCACAATTTAAGAGCCCTCGTTGCACCCAAGAATGTAGAGGGACAATGAAAATAAGACATGGTTTCAAGGAAAGGTAAGGAGAGGTTCTAATTCTTTACCCTGGCAATACATCAAATGAACTGCTGCTTCATGCAGTGTTTGTTTCTTTCAAGCAACTTATCCTGAATTGTACAGCCATTTTGACTGTTTGACTAACTGAATCCTTTTTATTTCAATAAAGTGAAGGAAACAAAACATATATTTAAAATGCACTTGCTAACAATCTGAAATACCCAAATAAAGGCACACTGAATCTTCCACTTATTATTTTATCCTTTCTGTGAGATCCTGGGACCTCTTAGTTTTCTACAGTATACTCATAGATGTTTCCGAAGCAATATAAACATTTCTGTGATTATGCCATGGAGGCCTATGAAAGGGTTTCTTTTAAAGAGCATAATTAAATAGTTCAGTGAAGCAGAATATTTTAAAATGGGCAGCCCTATAAATAGGATATGTATTCAAGTAGCTTGCCAATTGTACTGTACTTTCTGAATCTGAAGAACTGAAAACTGTATTTTCCACACAATATTGAGGATAGTTATGTTTGCCTATGTATACTTAGGATTTTTATAAGATAAGCACATACGTGCTTCAACTACTTTGAATAAGACACTAGCATTTAACATAGTAGAAAAATGGACCCTGAGAAGAATGTCTTTTTGCTTACTAAATTCTTTCTGCCCAAACTACACCAGCACACCCGGAAGCTGCAAAAAGCAATAGTTCTGCCTGCATGAAAAGGGATCCTCCATCCAAGGTTTTTAGGCTGCCATTGCTTAGGTCCTCAGTCTACTCACTGGCAAACCCTTTTAAACCCTTCTGAATGCCTGAAGGTATTCTGGATTCCCAGATTTCCAACGGGGAATGGTAAGTATTTGGTCCAAATATACAGGGGTTGTTGTTACTAATTTTAAAATTTATTATGCTTTGTTTCTATTGCCAGGTGAAGCAAATTTTTTGATTATGTCTGTATACATATATAATGTTTATAAAATGTATCTGTCTTTATATACATAATCATTCTAGTCACCACTGATCACAGATTTCCAAAAGAAATAAAGGATTGCTGCTTAGTGCAATCAGGCCTGCAAGGCAGGAAAGGTGAGCAAATACAGTCCTCAGAGCATGATCTAGCATAAGCAGGCAAGGAGTAAATGATTGAAAGCCAGTGTAAGGAATGGTATGATACCTGTTCCCCAGGTGGACTTAGAAACACCTTGGAGGGATACAACAGAGGAGAAATTCCTTCCTGGGGTAGGGATTTTTTTTCCCCGCCTTTCAGTTGGATTGTTCCACTGAAGTTACCACAGGTTCTGAATAGATGGGTCTTACTTCTGTGGCAAAAGAAGTGAAGCACCAAATGCCACACTGGCGCACTGGGAGCTGTGTGGTAACCCAGACGTGTTGACTGATTCTGAACCAACAGTCACTTCTGAATCTTTTCACTAACCACAGTTTCTGCACTCACAATTAACATATTTTAACAGCTTTTTGCTAAACATGAGCTTGTATGTGCTGAAGCATCAGCACAACAGTAAACATTAAAAACATTTGAAGAAGACCTTGCCAGAAGAGTCACAAAAGAAAAAGAGAAATAAATGTGTGTTTACGTGCACATTTACATACAAGTATTCAAAAATACTACTAGAAGCAAGCGGCATCTAGTGAGAAGCAGTGAAATCTGTGAAGTGTTCATACATTCTTGGAAGAATTCATCTGATGTCATGTTTATGTGCTCAATGAAAACTTTTGTGTTTATATTGTATTTATAGGTTTGTGAGATGAGAACATAATCTATTTTTTAGATTATATTATTAGCAAGTTGGTCAAAACTAGTAACAATAATATTTTTTTCATACCCTGCAACTGCTAAGAGCCCAACGTAGAAGTTGGAATAAGCTCTGATTAGAAGCAGTATTTACTTTCAAGTGTTTATAACATTTTTACTACTTGGAAATGAAACGTTTCTTCTTCATTCTTAAAGATTATAAGATTTTAAGTTCCCTCAGCAGATAAAATAAATGTTTTCAAACCACACTGATTCCTCCCAAATTATGGCTTGTAACTGAAATGCCTAAAATTAATAATAATTAGAAGTAGAATACAGATTTATTCTTTAATGAATGGAGGAAGAGAGAGAGTCAGTAAGAGTTAAACAGTGATTCAGCTCATAACAGATTTCACTGTTAATTGGGTGCTCAGTGATTCTGAAAAGTCAGGTCTCAGCACTAGTCTAACCTCACTGAGCTTTATGAAAGTCTTCCATTGACTTAATTGGGGATAGTTTAGGCCAGTACTCGATTTTCCTGAAAATCTATCAAAAACCTGAGATAAGCCTACTTCAGAAATCAGAAAACCAGAAGATTTAAAACAGCATTAAACACATGCTGTGAAAATATACAAGCCCACACAGAAGATCAATATGCTTTCTCCCTATTGCAGAGTGTGGAGATAATGAAAAAAATGATTGCAATATACTGGTTCATAAAATAAAAGTAGTCTGAAAGCATGAGGAGACAAGCACTATAAATAGGTCTCATTCAAAAGACACTTCAGACTCCTATTCCATAAATTTCCAGTTTTTCATTGTCAAAGGTAAAGAGTTTAAGCTAAAAACAGTTATTAAATAATCAGTCCAGTGAATCAAAAATTTTAACTGATTTTTTTATATACTATTTGCTCTTGGCCACTGTCAGAGACCCTTTCTCAGACTCAGCATAGCCATTCCTGTGTTCCTCCAGGATCTGTCCTCACAGATATTTTCCTTAAGGTGTTTCTTTGTGTCTGGAACTGTTGGAACAGAATTTGAAATATTTGAATTTCAGGAAAGAAAATCAGGATTTAGAAATGTTGTTTATAAAAACAAGTATGTAGAGGTATTTTTGTGTGTGGTGCTTTGATGGTGAATCCAATGACGGAGAGTAAGAATGGGTAGCAGGAAAAGGTCTGTGAGAGCATGACGATGTTGTACATGTTGGAGCTGGCTCCATGGGGACCAGAAAGCTTAAAATGACTAAGAAAATAGTGTTGAACTGCAGAGATTTATTGGGGATCTAGCTAGTCTCCAAAAATTTGTGATGGTTCTGACACCTACTCTGCAGGTCCTTTACTCAGTCAGCTGCAAGAGGCTGGTGAATACCATGAGGCATCTCAGGTGACTGAGCAATAATGCAAGTATTTAGGAGTCAACACAAGTTCACAGGTGTGCTCTGGTGAGCTGAGGTGACCTGTCAGTATGCTTCCAGGCTTATACCAGTCAGAAAGACTGCCCTGCACACCACTTTCACACTGGTACTCTGCGGTCAGGCAGGGGGCAATCTTGTCGCTACTGCATTCACACCAGCACGAGGTCCTGGCTGGGTACAGCTAGGGTGAAAATGAAGTGCCTCATACAGCTTCAGTCTGCCTTGCTTTCCTTATAGAAATAAGTTAACTCTTGTATACTGAAACCACCTCTGCAGAACAGGCTGGGTCACTGACTACACTGCTTCAGATAAAAAAAAAAAAAAATGCAGCTTTCTGGTGCAGGAAGAATCTTATTATTATGGGCTCATGGTGGTGTAGGGAAACCAGCATGAGGAGGGGGAAATAAAGAAAATTGGGTCCTAATAGAAGCATAGTATTAAAGCAATCTTTTTAGGGTAAAATGCAGCTATCACCTTCAGGATGGTTGGCATGCATGGAATCTACATCACCACAGTTCCCTAAGCAACACATCCTGCCAGCTCAGCACATGCTGGTAGGAATGACAGAAGATGGAGCGGAGTGGAAACACAGCAGCCATGCTCTGTTGTGCTCCCTGCAGGAACGGGAACTTGATGGCACCACACAGCAGATAAGCTGCATACCAGCTGTCACATGAAGGATCCACTAGATGTCCGTGGCTGAGTCAACCATTGTGGCAAAATGACTTTCCTCAGATGAAATAATCTCATTGCAATACTGGCACACACCTCTATCTCAGAGTTACCTGCCTCCACGGTACTACTACACCTCACTGGGCACACTATAACAGTTAATAACAATATGTATGACTAGAGTCACTCAAGCCCCACCTAAACCCGATGGAAATGGGCTAGTCCTGGACTGAAGTAAATCCGGGCAGGGGTGGGGGGAATTGTTGTCTAAACTCCCAGATTACCCAAGTCTGACTCAGTCTAAACTCCCAGATTACCCAAGTCTGACTCAGTGTTCACAAAGCTAAGTGAATCTGACCCACTCTAAAGTTGTTATGAATTGAGGGACTTCTAATCAAGGTAGTCAGACTTGGGAAGGATAAGAAACAAAGAACAGACAGTGAAAACACCACCGTTATCTAAGTTACACAGAAAGAAGCCTCCAAACAAGGAAAGTCCTAGCTATGAGAGGAAACAGGATGATAAGATGTTGCCAATCCACTGACATCAACAGAAAATTAGTTGAAAAGAAGATAAAGACAACAGTGGTAGTGGGAGATCACGACCTCCAACTCAAATAACACCCCCAAAAGAGGGCAAATCCTCACTTGAGGAGCATGTGTAGAGAACCTCAGTAGTGCTTTCCGAGGATGCATACTAATTTGCATCAAAAATGAGAAACTTGTAACCAATCCTATGTATGATAAATGAATATGTAACATACTATAAAGTGTAAAAGGCGGACAGATGAGGGGAGAAGTTAGGGAAGACTCCTGGGACAGTCGGCAGGCTGAACCTGCCTGCTTGCCCATAGGAACGCCTAGTGGGTAAGAATCTGTTTTCTATAACTAACATATGTTAGCTGTTCCTAGATATAGCATCTAAAGTGTGCTTTACAGCCAGTGTATTTATCACCAGCAATCTTCAAACATTATTAATATAAAATTGTGGCAGAATAAAGAGTGCTATTCTAGAAACTGTTAGTGTTAATCCTTCGTGAGTGGTTGCAGTGGCTGGCAGTGGGTAACGTATTCAAATGAAGTGAGAAGACCCGCTGAGGAGTCCCCCTTGTGCTGTTGGTGTGTTTCCCTGAACAAGTCAGTCAAATTGCCCTCCAGTCCAGCAGGACTGTTCAGTGAAGGGTCCCTATGGCAGGACACTGACAGACTGGTCAGGCAGAAGGGTCTTGGCTTTCCTGGGGTGCTGATAGATCAAACACTAGTGGTTGAGAAAATCTCCCCTCCTGCCCTTCACATGACAGGTGTGCGTATACAGGGAATACAGTCAGAGGGAACAGAAGACTAGGAAGTTGTCCTATTGCTGCATTCTTTAGGGTTTTTCCTCTAAAAATAACTTGCTTCAGCTGTTGTGGATATTACACATTAAAATGGATCTCTTATCTACACCATTAATTCTTGTGCTCCTGTCCTTAACATAGGTAGGCAAGCAATCAGTTCAGTGAGAAAGAATTGTATTTACTCTCTTAGCAGCATGAGCTACTGATTAAAAGAAGCCTGTTCTTCTAGTTACAGAAAAGTTGCTATAAATGTTAAGCTATAACTTTCATTTTTTTCATGAATGAAGCCTTCGCCTTTACTCCTGTGAGCTGCTGATGGACATTCGCTGGATGGAATCCATTACTGCCCACTAACCACTTACCTAAACGGTGTCCCACTCAAAATCTAGATCAAAACCAGTTTAGTATTTAAACCCTGAGACAGAAAGACAGAGGAACACTTGATATAAACTCTCCCCATAACAATACAAAATCCTTGTCAGATCAGGAATACTTTGATACATGTGAAGAAAGCAGAATGATCACTTTGTATACTGTGTCCATGTGAATGACAGCGCTTTGGTCTTCACCTGTACCCCCAGGCTGCCATGTCAATGACATCTGATGCACCACAACTGACATTCTTTTGTTTTTTCCATGGTTTGGTTGGTCGGTTTTTAACTAAATTTAAATGTTGACAGCCAGCACACCTGAGATCTCTGTCTGTCAGATTTGAGTATATCAAAGACAAAGTAAGGGATGACAGTGTATGAAAGTGAGAGAGGAAATAGATATTGGTATGGAATAGGAAGTATTATTTTTTTCTGATAATATGAGAAATAGCAGAATGTAATTATACCATATATAAAATCTGGTTATTGCAAATTCTCCTGGAAGCTATTTCCAGGCACATGAAGTTCAAGGAGTTGTCTGGGAACAGGCAGCACAGATTTATCATGGCAAATTATGCTTTACCATGATGAGATGATAAGATGAGATGGTGTGACCATGATGAAATGAAGAGAAAGAAAAGCAGTAGATATAATTTACCTTGACTTTAGGAAGGTTTTCAGCATTGTCTCCTGTGGTGTTTTTCTTGTTTATTGGACTAAATAAGTTGCTTACTAGGTCAGTAACTGAACTGGACTGGCATGCTGAAAAGTCGACAGATCAAAGTGACTGGTGTCTGTTTACTAGAGGCATTTCTCAGGAGTCAACACAGCTGCAACACTTTTGCATGTCTATTAGCAATCTGGAAGTGGGACATAAGGGGTCCTTAGTAAATTTGTGGAGGATGCCAGACTGATGGGGAGTGGTTAGTGTGCAGGGCTGCCATTCAGAGCAACTTTAACAGGCTGACAGAAAACTCACGAAAATCAACAAAGGCAGAAGCCAAATCCTGCCTCTCAGCCAGAGCTGCCCATGCAGCAATACTGGCAGGTCACTGCCTGTGTAGAAAGCATTTTCATAGCAAAGGACCTAGGGTCCTGATGAACAGAAAGTTGATTGTGGGCCAGCAGTAGGCCCTCTCAGCAAACACGGACAATGGGTTGTGCGAGCAAGAATATAGCCAAGACATTGCAAAAAGTGATTATTCCCCTTAAATCGTCACTTAGGAGGGTTACTTTTAGAGTACTGTGTTCAGTTATGGGATCCCCAGTAAAGACACTGACAAACAGAGCAAGCCCAGTGGAAGGCACTTATGAGGCTGAAGCAAATGATATGCAAGGAGGGGCTGAGGCAGCTGGATTTGTTCAGCCCAGAGAAGAGAAAGCTAACAGAGGGTCTCATTACTGTCTTCAACTACATAAGGAGAGGTCACAGAGGAGACAGGACAAGACCCTTCTTGGAGATGTACAGTGAAAATTTGAGAAGTACCAGTCACAATATGTACCAAGGAAAGTGCTGACTAGGTATAAGAAAAAAAATATTTGACCACAAGAGTGGTCAGACAAAATAACCTGCCACAAGAAAGGTTGTAGAACTTCCATCCTTGGAGCTATTCAAAATTTGACTGGGAACACGGCCCAGCCAGCCTGGTCTAATTTCAGAGTTAGTCATGCTTTGAGCAGAACATTGGACTAGGTGACCTCCAAAAGTTCATTCCAACCTAAATTATTCTGTGATTCTATAAATTACTATGTGTAATTTTTTTAAAAAAAAGCTTCTAGCTATTCACATGGAGTGTGAGAGCTGTTAAGGTTGCTTAGTCTGACCTGAAGGAAGAAGGATCTAGGTATACTCCTTGCTACAGTGTTGAATTCTGGCACAAGTTTGGGATGGGATGTTTACAATTTCCTTTATAGAAAGATAATGTTTGATCCTTTTGAATATTTCAAAATGTTGCCTCATGCAACTGGCTGCTTACTCAAGGCTGTTTAACATGAAGAACCTGTAACCCAAGAACCATAGAAGTTTTGAGTCCACTTACAGTATTCCCTTTGATATAAAAAAAAAAAAAACTTTCTTGTCTTGCTGTTAGAGAGGCTATAATTTCCCTCAGTTGCATTACAGCTAATGACATCTAGATGTAATGAGACTTAAATGGGAGCTAGGTGGTTGCAGAGTTTTCTCACTGAGCCCTCATTCAGAACAGTCTTCATTTATTTCTTTGGGAATACTTCATAGCTCCTCGGCTTCATGAAGGTGATTTAAGAAGGTGTAAATGGGAGAGTGATAGTTTTCATGAAGTAATACAGTTATCTGACCTAGGACAGGGCTAATGCATCTTTTTTGAAAGATCAGAAATCCTCATTGTAACACAAGCAACATTGTAACATGAACAACTGGTTCAAGTTAAAATAATCAAAACAGATAGATAAAATATTTACCCATGTGTTTTCAGATATCTCCAAGCACCATCAATACTTCCACCATTACATCCATACTGATTCCTGGTATCACAAGAGATCAAATTCTGAGCAGAAAGGTTGTCTGTGATCTGACCCTCAGAATGAATTGCTATTCTATCTGCCGCAACACCTGTTTTGAAATAAATTTTCCATTGTCAAAACCAAATAATTTCTCACAATTTCACATTGGTTGTTGTGAAAGAGGGACTGAAATACAACCTCGGTATTTTCTCTCTGTGCAGATGTCTGTCTTTACAAAACAATAAGGATATAAACTGCACAGACTTCTGAGAGAGGACTGTGAAACTGCAAAGCATCATGAGCAACTTCGCTGACATATTATAAATCCATAGATTTACTGTTTATCATAAAGTCCCACATTCCTAAACATCAGATAAAGCATTTACATAATTTAGTCTGATAGTCTCTACTATGTATATAAATGCATATTCATCTCTTCTTGACTTCAGCAGAAGATGCAAATGCTCCCCCACCTCTCTGCAGCCTAATCTCATAATCTCTTTTCTTTCTTTTCTACCTTTGCTTCGTTTATTTGAGAAAAAAAGAAAAGCAAAAATGAACAGTCCTATGAAGAAGAAAATTCAAGACTGAAAATACATATTGTTTTCTGGAACGAATATTTGGAAATGCTCGTATCAATGTGTAAATATGGGATGCATTGGACTCCCTTCCCTTATCACACAAAACTCTTCTTCTGAGATAAACACTTTAGATGTCTGAACTCAATCAGATAGTCGTAATTCTAAGTACTAGTATATTTATGCACTGATTTAAAGGCAGACTAGGTTAACTAAGTTGTAGATGAAATTAAGCGGCTTCTCCTTTCTTTAAAGAATGACAATGAAACAATTCTTAAGCCCCAATCCCAGTCATTACCTGTGCTTAAATTATATTTTCATTATTGTTAGCTCCTCATTTTTGAACCTGAAAATAAATTTTACGAATCCCTTGAAATCTAAAGCCCCATCAAAATCAACATTAACTTCAGTGAACTTCAGAAGATTGAACCTGCTGATGGCAGCCAACAATGACTGTGTTTTGAGCTTTTGTGAGGTGTCACATGATAAAAAAATTATTTTCATATGTGTAAAAGCTTGTTACTGAAGAGTTTTGGAATACTTTTATGAATTACTCATGATAAGAAAAAATTAATCTTACAAAGAAGGACTGAAAATTCAGAGTAAAATGCTAGATGAACCTAAACAACATGGGAATGCACCTCATAATATTTAGCATTGAAAATAATTACGTGAATTAAAAATCAGTAGATTCACTTATGAAAGTGAAAAATTACACTGAATATCTGGAAAGTGTTTCCCTCAGTGAGCTCTGTTCATCTCTCTAGTAATCTGTCAGGAGAGCTGTCAGAAACTCTCTTGGTTTTCTCTTTTAAAACTACACTGGGCAAGACATATTGGTAACAGAGTGTGTTCAGTCTGGCTCTGGCAGGGAGCTGGGGTTAACTGACTTAAACACTCCTTTCCTTCTTTTACTTTTACTGCTGTGATATAAAGAAGCAGAAGACTGCACCCATGAGGATCCACTGGTCAGATCAAGTCATATAAAGATTGATTGCATAATTTTTTTCTCTATCTTTACATAACGCAGTATGTAGTGAGATATATTTCAGCCTAAGAAAAATGAACATTCTGATCTCTGTAGCTTTTTTGGAGAAAATGACACAAACACTTGTGCTCATTTTTCATAAAACCAGAGGCTGTAGCATGAGATTGAACTGCATTACTGACATTTCTTTGCTTACAGAATTTGAAAGTATTTTGTTCAAGAAACACCTGAGCAGTTTCAGAGTTTTCCTCTCAGAAAATTATTGAAAAGATTATGTTTAATTTACTTGAGTAGTAAGGGTGGGACAATGGTAAATGCACAAATAAATAAATACATTAAAAAAAAAAAAAAAGTCTACCTGTTCTAAGCTTTCAAGGCATGCATGTAGCTGTGCAAACAGGGAATGCAGATTTTTGTAAAAGTTACTCTACCAGTTATGATAAATTGTGTTACTCAACACATTCTCTACTTTCTGCCACCAGAAAATCTCCCTACATTACACAAACTTATGAAAAGCAAAGCTTCATAGCTCAGATTGACTTTTTAAGACTGGCATAACTTAGAGAGAAAGCTGTAGCAATTTTAAATGTTCCAATTTGTTGATAAAAAGTGAACAGCAAGCTGAAATTAATTCATTACTAATCTTTACACATTTTCATCACACATCTAACATCAATCGTATTTTTAAAAGGAGAAAAAAAATATTATTACTTGCAGTTGAAAAAGCCCAGGACGCTCCACAGTTTCGTTGATCCAGAGGATCATGGATCCACTCAGGCCATGCATAAGTGGCTGCAAAAAATGCAGGAAATTTTTCTTCTGGAAGTGTGTTTCCCTAAAACAAAATGTAGGACATCTGTGTATGCTTCTATTCCTAATTTTTTCTTAAATTTTACCTTAATTTTGTTCTTAAAATTCTTAATTCTTAAACAGAGGCAACCAAAGGCTTTGGTACCTGTGGCTTCCCAAGCATCCCTGTAGTGGTTACCTTGTGGCTAGGTGCTGTGGGCCCCCCGCGAGCAGGGGCATTCTGGCACTCCACTAGCTGAGCTGGAAAGCTGAGCTCCACAGCTGCCAACCTGAATAACCTGGCCAGTTTCTCTCTGATTTTTATCTCACACAACAATTCCCTATGAAACATGTTAATTATGATCCAGCTGGCATTTTTTGAAAGAACAGCCTTCTGCTACAAATAGCAGCAAAGTTAGGTACCGGTTATCCTATTCTCCTTGACACATGGCTACAGGCAAGAAATTTTAGTTACCATGAGGGAGGCATCAGTACAGTGTATCACTGATTTTTTCACACAGAGGTTTCTCAATCTCCAG
Organism: Falco cherrug; assembly: GCF_023634085.1. Lineage (NCBI taxonomy): Eukaryota > Metazoa > Chordata > Aves > Falconiformes > Falconidae > Falco > Falco cherrug. Next base: position 18,696,111 of record NC_073702.1, read on the forward strand.
CACTTATTCTTGTTCCAGAACAAAAAAATCAGTGATTTTTCTTCTACTGTGCAATCTGATGTTGAGTCAATGAAAATTCATGGTCTGCTCAGCTAAAGCCATTTGGACAGCCTTTTTTGCAGTCTTCATCCCTCAGCCTTAATTTATGTCCTCTAAGCTTTGCAGAAATATCTGCATATGCAAGAACCATCTGGTACAACTGCTAATAATCTGCTCTGTGTTCAACTTATCAAAACCACTGACCCATTTTTTTTTTTTTTTTGCTGTTGAGCTTTGGGGAACGGTTGCTTAAGCTGCACAGGGAAATAGGAATAGCTATAGAGAATTGCAGTGTTGGTCCATCCAGTCTATCAGTTTGTCTCAAACAATAAGATCTGTTCCAGACGAAAACACAATATACAAAATATGATAATCTGTTCCTAAGCAAAACATTCCCTGATGATTCTTTTCTACTAGTAGGCTCATACCCTGAAGTACAATGGCCTCTATCCTGTTCACATTCTGTTATTTTACTTTGCTTTACTTAATCTTCTAATTCTGGGTGTCCTTGCTGCACTATATTTCTAAATTGTTTATGTGACTTATAAGACTACATACCTTTTCCTGAAGTGATTTAAACATCTGAGGCCAGTCCTTTCAAACTATTTCAGGGCTCTGGGGAACTGAACTTTACCATTTTGGCTGTATCCAGATCATTTTGTTGCGTACATTGGGAAATAGGGGTGCCTCCACCCAGCTTGTACACCTGGATTTCCCACAGAAAATCCATGGTTGAGAAGTGGGTAAGGAAAAAAGAAGCTTGCACCTCAAATCCGTATTCGACATTAGGCTGGGATACAGCACCAACAGACAGATTGATGCAGTCTGTCATATGCCCAGACCCGGTAACTCTCAAGTGCTTCCAGGTTTACTACATTAGATGCAGGCAGTAAATCCTAAATACCATTAAGGTATACTGCAAGCCGTTAAGTCACTTAAGTGCTTTTGAAAGTTTTACCTCCACTCATAACAAGCCAGTAATCTTTTCAATCTTGCTAAATTATTAATCTCATTATTTTGATTAATCACTTTCAAGTCTGCTTTTTCAAAAGCTTCTTAGATACATGGGACTTGCAACCTGAAATGACACACAGAAAGCAAGAGCTCCTTTAAAGAATACCTTGCTATGTATCATTATGTTCATTATTAATGAGCAAGCAGAAGCACAAGATTTACTTTGAAGATGGATCATACAGGTGAAATCCCAGGCAAATAGAATTTCTTTCACATGGTAAGACTGCTCACTATCAAGCAGTAAATAAGCAAAATTTGGCAAAGATTGTTTAGTACCCTTAAGTGTGCAATGACCACTTACAATGTTACAAATAAGTCAGCTGAGAAAAGCAACAATGTGTTACTTTATGTATGCCTAAACCGCTGCCAATGTATTTAATAGCCTCATATTGTAAATCCCAGAGCAAATCCCTCATTAAGCCTCAGCCTTGTCATTTAGAAATGCAGGACTGACCTGTAGCCAGAAACATTAGCTTTTTGTCTGAGAAATTGCTAACCTGATATTGAGAAGCACTGCTGTTCTGTGACAAATAGTAAGTCTATTTAACCCTTGGCCCAGCTCCAAGGACCAGCATCAGACAGCACAATGCAATCAGCAAAATTATTTTTAAACCTTCATATGTATTCTCTGCCTTGAAACAAGCAGTCTGGCCAAATCAGAAAGGTAAGTGGACATAAAAGAACACTCATACTTCAGCTATGACTTTTTCAGAAGAGTTAGATGGCCCATCAGAGAAAAAAGGCTGAAGATTACTGAATTTGCAAATGTGAAAATAGTTTTTTCTGAGGGAAAGCAAAAAAAAAAATTTTTCATCTAGGGAAAAGGTTCTGGACATCACTTGCTTTGTGAAGACAAAACAGGTTATGCACGAGCTTCAGTTTGCAAGAGAGAGATCTACAACTGCTGAGCTTTTTTGCTATGAAAAGTCATGTATCAGTGGAACAGCTGGTGTACTTTTTATACCTTCACATTACCTTTACAACTTCTTTGATACTTAATACAAAATGGTCCCTTATTACTAAAGTATGTATTCCATTTTCTTGTAAGATGGCACTTAGGAGAGCTCCTTGTTGCTGGCAGGTGCAGACCCCACCACTGCAGTGTACCTTCTTGCCAGAACACGTACTGACAGAATACCACCAAATATGTATCACAATGTGTTTTAAAGGCCTGGCAGCTAGTTTTGTGCTACACAGAACTTCAGGAATGATTACACTATCTCCTGTAGTGAGTAAACACTTTCTAAACGTCTCCTCAGATAACACATATGACATTATTGGGAGCTTCAGCTTTGTCAGGGGTCACAACAGTTTTAGTGATGTATTTAGCTATAGATCTATGTTCAGGTCTAGCCATACTCTGCAGCAGAGGGTCCTCATTTCAGTAGTTCTTGTTCCATACCATTTTCTTTTAGGTACTTCAATTTGCCATCATGTTAAACTACACTTCCAGGGATGAGTGTCACCTTATGGAGCAGGTATAGCCTTTTGTTAATAGCAGACCTCTTAAAATCTCTGTGAGCAGCTTCAAGAAGTTTGTGTTTTCTCTAAGATGAAATGTAGCTCTGTCACTCAGTTTGATTTGAAGTAATGTTATGAAGCTATGTTTGTAGTTGGATACGTCAGTCAAAGAAACTAAAAAACTAGACTAAAAAGCCTCTGCTCCACCACCATCAGAACAAAGACTATGCCGTAGATGTAAAGAGGTCAATGCAGAAGCATTTGACATCCTTGAATCTTTTTTCCATGCAAATGAGTAAGGAGCCCCTGCTACACAAACTTGCTTGTCCCAAGCATCCCCAAAAGACAGTAGAAAATAATTAGAACAGCAGGCCCTTGGGTACCAGAAACTGTCATTTATTCCCTAAATAGTAGACCAGTAGCATGCTGAAGAAATGATTTTATTTAAAGTTAAAAAAAAAAAAAGTTTTATTTAATGAATGGGTAGCTACAGTTTTCTTTCTACATTAGCGAAACTACCAAGTTTTAATCAGGTCAGCACAAGATAAAGCCAAAAACTCCTGGACACTAATTGTAGCATTTTTATCAGCTATATATATATATATATATGTCTTTGGGCAAATGACTTGCAGTTTTCTCACTTGCAAAATGGAAAAGGCAGTAATAGTCTCAGAGAATGCATGAATATTTAATTAGTGCAAATTTATCCACAGTAACTAGTACCTTAGCCTGCAGATGAATTAGTACTCAATAAATTTACTTGAAGGTCAAGCCATTAAGGCTCGAAGAATTTGTCTGAAAAATATTAAAATTATTATTTCTGAATGTCATCATATCTTTTTACTCTCTTCTGAGCCTTCGCCTAGCTACAGCTGAAGCTTAATGGAAACACTGTCATGAAAACTCACTTTTTTAGAACTTTAGGACTTTGTACCTGTGTTAGTGTGCTTCAAAAAAATATCACCAACAGAAAATTATTTATGGAAGGTGAAGCAAGGATAAGTGTGTCTGAAAATACTTATCCTAAAAAGTGCCTGGAAGTTAATTCCATGGCCACTGTTTGTTTGCCAATTGGAAGAATCTGTCAATGTACCCCTTGTGAGCCCAAGTCATGCCATGAAATTGCTGGATCATGCAATGATAGTAGATATGGAGCTGGCTACGAGTGAAAAAAATTTTTTAAATGTTTTTGTGAAGTAATAAATGTGGTAGATGACAGGAAATTTTCTGAGGCAGAACAAGGACACTTAAAGAGGTGACGTTTTTCTACAAAACTATAGAGACAGAATGAGGGAGATTTGGAGCTTCACAGGAAGCTTCAGTGAAAAATATTTTAACATCAAGAATAACTAAGAGAGAAACCACTGGGGTAAAAGCAAGAAAGTTCTAACAATTTTGAAGAGAAGCTATGGGAAGGAGAGAGGCTCATGTATAATTTAGAGCAATTTTTCAAAAGCTCGAAGAATTCTCCAGAAGCTGAGAAAGTCATACAGATATGATTATTTTCTATTTTTAGCTTTTCTAAGTAGAGAGAAAGGTTTTTTTAGAGTCCTGTGCAAAGCTTGTGCTTCCAACAACACATAGGACTTCCTGAGGGCTAAATGCATGAATGTGCAAAGCTGGACTTCAGGAGAAGAATGCATTGAAGCTCCTTGGGTGTCTGGCAAGGCCAGAGATATTTGGGTTGTGGCTCACAGATTTCATAAAAAGATAGTAGATAGAGAAAATATGCCTGAGAAACGTACCAGTGGAACAAAAGCTGTAAATAGTGTAGCAGTTTAAAGAAGCTGCATGAAACTTAATAACAATGCTTCAATAGGCTGGACTTAATGCAGGACTACTGAGCGACCAGCTACCCAAACTGAAAGGAAAAGAGGAAATATTGCAAAGAAATTCTTGTTACCTTCCCTTTCTTGTTTTCCCAGGTGGGATTTGTCTCACCTAGCTAGGTACCTAGTAATGTAGATGTCACCCTCCGAGCCAGGTACATGATACCCACTTTTTGCTTCTGTTATATAAGCATCATACGGTATTCCTCAAGATAAAAAGCCAACAACAAATCAACCCCAAGTCTCTTGAGCCTCAATGCACTTTGCTGGTAATTTGTGGCAGATACTTACTAAAGATTGCACTAAACTCTTTTATGTCATTGTCTTATTTTGACTTGCCATCTTCAACTGAAGCAGATCCTTCTTTGGCTGCAAAAAGTAGTCTAGCGAATTATACAAGGCAAAACTCCAAAGCTTAATTTCTGTCAACTTCTTGCTCTGACAATCCCCCTTAATGTAATTTTGAGCAAGCTGGCCAGTCTGGGCCACAACCCAATGCCTCACCATGCTGGCGCAGGGAACTGACTTTGTGTGAGGCAAAGAACCAGTTTGCATCAAGAAAGTGTTAGGATTGTTAGAATCGTTGTGGAGGCACATGACCCTCCCCCTCTTTCCCAGATTCCCTCAAGTGGTATCTCCTCACTGCTTGTGCTCCCCACAAGGTCTTCCATGATGTGGAAACCCTTCTGCCATAACACACAAAGAACAAGGATTAATTGTTGACTTCAAATAGATAATCAAATGTTAATACTTGCCTGAACTATATAGAAGCCAAAGATAAAAACCCGTTACATTTTATGTCACTTGCAAACCTTGGATCTAGCTATTTATTCTTGCAGTTTTCTTAATTTCATTATGTTGAGGTAGTTAGCTTTTCAGTCCATGATTTCCATAGTTTGGGGTCTTCTAAGAAGCTAAGAAACTGATCCAAAGCATTGGAAAATCTACTCTGTATTCAATAACTATGCATTTCTTCTTTAATTACTCAACCTACCTACCTAAAGTATATTTGCTTTGATGCAGAACTAATCTGAGCATAAATATAAGATAAGAAATTTAATTTAGCTGCCATGAAAATGGCCATGGCCAAGACTTTTAGAAAGCTGGTAGTAGACAACCATCTCATTTTCCAATGCTTTCCATCATTTTTCTTTCCATTTGGCCAAAACCCCAGCCTCCTACCACATCTTTACACTGCTTTATCCTATGGGCTTTCAGAGCTTCTTTCAAAGATTGCTGTTTAGTTTCAGTTGTTATCCTTAATGAACTATCCCCCAATTCATATTTTATGGTTACAGCTGTGTGTGCAATGATTAGCAAATGAAGAGGATCATATGAAACCAGCCTAATGAAGTCAAGATTTCAAACACCGGTGATCTACAACACTAAGTTAATATTGGTGTGTAGCTTCCCAATGGTTAGCATTTGGTTTTTCTCCTCCTTGTTTGATTTCCACCAATAGGACCACATATTCTGTGACTTAGAGAACTATTCTGGGAGCTTCATATTCAACATGGAAACATTTAGTCTTAAATCCCTGAATCATAATCTTACAGTTTTTCACATTTATTTTTCCACGTGATGAAGTTATTTTAAAAAATTAACAATTATACACCACACTTACAGGAGCTTCTCTCATGTTCAGCAAGGAATGAGATGGAGGGAAGGTGCCCAGGCGCTTTTTGAAACCTTCTTCCACTGTCATTCCCCAGAATTGACTGTAGTTGTCAGCTTTCCATCTTCCTCACAGACAGAAAACAAACAAAACCCAAGTTAGAGATACTATTCACATCAATATGTTGCTCCTTTGTAAGAACACCACTAACAAAAACATCCAGAAATAAATCTTTCAAATTACATTTCAAAACCTTTTATTCGATATGCATGAGAAAATATTTAGTACACTCTTCCACTGCAAATGACTGTAGGATGGAGCAATACAGCAGTATATGAAAATAGGTGATTTGAAATCTCCATCATGGCAGCCTGCAGGAGATGAGCATGCAATGCTTCAGAGGAGTACTGGAAAACAAGATGCTCAGTCATAACAATTACTGAGGTTACGCTCAAATTGTGCTTCAGACAAGATGCCCACAGAGAATGAACAGCTTTATGTAGTGACTTACATTGCCTTCAAGCTCTGGTGCACCTGCAGTGAGACACTGTTGAACCCAGCAGAAAGCCCAGCTAACACCTTCTGCCTGAGTTTTACACCAATAGCCAGGTTGAAAGAAAAGGCTCCCCATGGCTCTTTAATTATTTCCTCCCTACTCACAGGTAGAGTAGACTCAGATTGTAGTGTTAACCCTGCAAACTGTATACACAACAGAAAAAGAATACCTTGCAGCAATACACATTTGGAACATGCCAGAACACGTTATTACTGGAAAAGGGTTGAGCCACAGCTTTCAAGAAGCTGAAAGCATTCTCTTTACCCATTTCTTTCTTGCTTGTGTACGAGGAACAAGGAGGTGGGATTCGTGCTGCCCAAATGAGAAGCTTCACTGCTCTTGGCCTTCTTGTAATCAGAGAAGAATACAAGCACCTGCTTGTTGGATCGTATCTTACCTGGGCAAACCTTACCAATTACCACTGATGATAGAGAGGTGAGGGGCACCAGGTGCTTAAATGAAGTGTCTACCCTAACTCAGTTGGTTTAAATGTCTCCAATGAAGTAGAAAATTTTTTGGCACTAAGTCACAGTTTGAAATCTGGGCAGGCTTCACTGGTGAATTTTGCACCTCAGTTCCTAAGGAGGCAGCCCCTCTATCTCTGTCTGTAAACAGCCAGCAGGCTCCCAGGGCTCAGCTGTGGTACTGAGGTGCCCCTAATCCCTCTGCGCTACCTGGAGGGGATAAGAACTTGTAGTAAGAAAAACACAAAGCCCTACACAGTTCTGATATTTTGGTCCCCATTTGGCCCATCCTTTCCTCTTTCAATGCTACCTAGTCATGTCATGTAGAACAATGCTTTTGAGGGAAGAGAAAAAATTACTTTAAGTATCTATCCCAAGTAATAATAAAGTGAAGTATAAGGGAAGGTGATCTAAATAGTGTTTTGTGAGAAAAAACTTGTACTAAACTTGGAAAATATTTTAGAGCTATGTTTACAATGTCAACTCCTATCAGCATGAGACTTTATCTTTCCATTTAAAACTCCATCATCTGCCAGAGATTTAGGAAAGTTTCACAGATGTACATTTACCATCAAATTGTTGTAATGTAATTGGGGAAGGAAGGGGTGGGGGTGACTGCATAACTTGTAATTCATACAAACATACAATGAGCAATACAGTGGTTTATAACAAAACCTTAAAATAAAAGCATTCTCACCCATAATCTCCAGAATTGATGTGCTGAATTAAGTCTTGGCGAACAAGGCATACTTCTTTTGAACATTTCCAGAGACTCTGGAAGCATTTGCTGAAAGGGCAAGAATATCACTGAGCAGAAAATTAATTGTCAAAGGAAAAATATGCATTTTAACAGCAGAAGGAAGGTGGGTAGAAAAAAGTATAAAAAATATAAATGTTACATAGTGTTTATAAAAACACAATGCTACTTCACTACCTTATGAATCGTAACTGGAACAAGGTGGGAAGGTTGACAGCTTGTGGGAAAGGTTGTATTTGAAAAATTTTGCTTCCATCTTTGTGAGACCAAAACAGGGAAAAAACCCAATGTCCATTAAATGAGATGCTCTGAGCAACTTTCACTGTGGAAACCCAGAAAGGAGCCATATGGCCATAGACACCTTGCTCCAGGGATGCTGGTCTGAAGTCGGAGCATGGGGGTCAGCCCTGTTTGAGTGCTGCTGGAGCCCCCCGGCTGTTCTGGAGCTGGAGGTGCAGGGCTGGATTTTGGAGAGGCAAAGCTGGGAGGCGGCTTAGGCAGCTGACTGCCAGGGTCAGTAGCAGAGCTCCTGTCTGTGCTGTCTGCTCCTGTCCCAGGGCAGTGAAAGGAATGCGCAAACAGTTCATCTCTTTCCTACATAAATATACATACATATATTCTTCCTCTCACAAAATAATGTAAGGTCTCATCACTCAAGCCAAAGAAACAGAGGAAGATGTTCTATAAATAATCCCCTAAGCTTTAATGATATTTGTTTTGCCAGGGTTCAGGTCAATGTCCAGGTCTAGGCTGAAGCCATTTCTACTCAGGTCAGAGCCAGCAGACTGAATGAGCAAGACAGAATCCCCCTGAGGAGGGGTCTTTAATACTTCCATTTTCATATTTTGATTAGAAAGTCCATTGACCTCTTGCAATTCTTCTAAATTGTCTGTAATCTATTTCTACAATATCTTAATACAGCACTATTCCAGCAGACATGTTTAATATGAATTTAAAGATGCTCACTACCTTAATTGTTGTTTCATGACATATGTTAAATAAAATTCAATTTGCTGTTCTCTGAAACATTACCAGGAATTGCAGTTGTCTTTAATTATTGTTCCTTCTCCATAATATCGGCCATCTTTATAACAACCTGCCAACATAACATATAGAGGTGTGAAAAAATAATCATTTTTGCAGTGAATTAACTCAAAACTCGCTCCTATTGAATTAATTGGTTAAATGCAGTATGCGTAAATTTTTTAGTTGAAAGCAACATCCATTTCCAGCTTCTTCAGAGTAATGAAGGCAGTTTGATGTATTTTAACTTTTTACCAAACACATGATCACTCATAGCAAATAAAATCAGCAACAGATTCAAAACACCCACTGAAAAATTATATGTAAATAAAAATAATTCTTTAAATAAAGTTATTTTCTAGTAATAAACTTAAAAAGAATATATTTCTAATAAAAAATATTTTCTGATTGGCAATTAAAATATAAATAAGTTTTTCCAGTTATAGAATTCAAAAAACTAGTAACTATTCTAAACCTATTGTCATATATTATTTTTTCTCAACGGTTTAATTCTTCTTTGAAAAACAGGCGGTTCAACCATGTTTCAAGGTAAATGTATGTTTCATATACTCTCCAACTCCAAAACACAGTATAAAACCTGATTTGAGCGATGGTTTTTCCAAATACAAGACTCCTAATTTTCTTCTTTGATAACGTTTCACTAAGAAAAGACTTTGTGTGTGTTTTAAGATCTTCCACGTAAACTGTTTCTTCAGTCAAAGTTTCAGCGAAAGAAAGACCCAGAATGCCTGTGCAGGGCTTTGGATCCAGGCTCTCACAAACACTGTACATTTCACACATGGGTCCCTGTCTTCCAGCCTGTTCTTACGGTTCCTCCACTGGTAAGCCTACAGGTAGAGGTCACGTTCCTTCTCCCACTGAAAAGGCTGGGAGCCAGCATGCCCAAGTTGTCCTTTCAACTCTGTTTTCGAGAAGCTTAAACCATATTTCATATTGATAAAGGGTGACTTACATTTGTGATCTATCATACTGTTTCCCCACCACAGGTATGAGGAAGGCCATCCTCCTCCCGCAGAAAGGCTGCAGTTCCTCTGCCCAGGCATACAACGTGCGCCTGGGCTGCCTGGGCCACCTTTATTGGCAGGAGTGCTCTTCTGAGCCACAGCTAATTTCACACCCAGGTGCCGAAGCAGACTAGAGCTGATGAGTGAGTTACAGGTGCCTGCCTTTCCCGGTTAATCACACAGCAGGCTGCGTTAGCTAGTGCAGGCGCAGGTGAGATACATCCCACCTAAGCAGTCTGAGGCCCAAAGTGTTTGCCCTAATTCATCTTCCACCAAGATCTGAGACATTTTTCAGAGAATATGCAAAGCAAATTACTCAAGTGTCACAGTTTGTCACAGTCTGCCACAGACAGCATCCGACAGTAGGTGGAATGAGGCATCAAGCATTTCAAATATATTTCAAATATATCGAGGGGAGGCAGTATGGGTGCAGCACCTGAGCAGCAGGCCAGAGCTCTGCTGGTGGGCATCACTGCTCATCCCTGACAAAAAATGCAAACCTGGAGAAGTACGGAAGCTTTCTAATAACATGTGCTTAGGGAACTGAACATTAAAACCGTACAGTTTCGCTGGTCTAGCCTAATTGCAGAGAGAGAGCTGGGAGTGCTGCCTGAGGCATCGGTGGCAGAGAGCAGAGATATCTAAGCTAAAAGACACTGTTTGCGTGGGAACACAGCAAGATCATCTGGCTGTGAATATATTAGGTTGAAATATAAATGTATTAAGTGGGAAATTAATTAATTTAAAGACGTAGCCTGGTGACTTCATGAATGGGATTACATGATGTTAAAAACATGACTGGAAGGAACAGTATTTGGTACACGAGGACTTCCCTCCCAGGCTGACATTCCTATACCCTCACAACACTGACTGCATTTGCCCCCAGTATTGATGTCAGTACTTTTGTCAGTGAAATGTCCCCAGGGTTACTCGCTTGTAGGCCAGATCCTGACTGTGTAGTGTAAAAGCAATTAGAAAACTCTCTACGCGTCACTTTTATATCACCACCAGGTTGGGATCCAGTGTGTTGGCCCTGACAAAGCTTTTGAAACAAAAAGATAAAATAAATAATAAATATAGACAATAAATAAAACTCTAACAATTATTTTAATAACAAAAAAATAGGAATACCAATCAGAACTTCTATTTGGTATCTAAGAGAGGAACATGCACAGTTTCTGCTGAAACATGAAAACCATCAAAACCTACTGAATGCTGGTTTCATAAAGACAAAGTCAAAGCAGGTCTACATAGTTAAATCAAGACTGGCCCTCAGCATGGTGCACACCCATGGAAGAAGTCACAACATTGCTTACTGCTGCTGTGCACCAAGTCAAGTGAATAAACAGGGATCCAGAAATAAAGCACTAAGGAATTTTATTGCTGCTCACTCTGGCCCATATATACTTCAGTTTATTGGTTTATTTAAAGAGCTATGACTCAGGAAGCACTGAGAGCAAAACCACAGGCAACCAAAAGATCAAAAATCTTCCAGGTGAAAAGTACTTTGGTGTATGTGGTCTTCTAGTGCTTAAATAATTCTCAGCCAAAGGCAGAAGCTTAGTCTCAGTTACTAAAAGTCAGCTAATACACTTATGTAATTTCTAAAAATACTTCATAATTTTCAGGCATTCAGTCCTTTTTGCTTCTCTGTTTTTTCCTTCCAATTAGACTCTCTCTTCCCTTTTCCTCAGACATTCCAGTTCCAGGAAGTTCCTTTCAAGTTATTTTTTTTCTGCTGTATTTTGGCTGCTTTTTTATTCTCCATTTACCCTCTAAACTATTTACATCAAAAATATCCAATAAACAGATTTTAAACAGCTGCAGACTTTCCATCAGGAAAGCACTTTAAGGAGCAGAAAAACAGGATTGTGTTTTGAGATGAGATATAAAAAAAAAGATACAAGCTCACCTATAGAACAAGTGAAGGTTCTTGAATAGAGTAAATACAACTGCTATCTCTGGCAGGTATGTACAGTCAAAGAGTTACAAAACAGCGAACACAGATGCAAAAAAAATGGATTAAGAAAGGCAGTAAAAATATTACCCCTTACCTATTCCCTTATCTAAACCTTCTGTTACACTTTTACCTTTAAGACAGGGGTCCTCAAACTATGGCCCACAGGCTGGATACAGCCCCCCAGGGTCCTCAATCCGGCTCCCGGTATTTACAGAACCCGCCCCCCCCCGCCGGGGGTTTGGGGGGAAACCAAGCAGCCGCAGATGACTGCCTGCCACTTCATCCGCGTGCCGGCCCCCTGCTTAAAAAGTTTGAGGACCCCTGGTTTAAGAGGTAGGCTTATGGCACTACCCACATGGCAAACTGCTGCAGGTTTTGTAGTGATTCGTTTACATGAAACAGTTTGCCAAGCTAGACCCACAGGCTGCCAGCTCTGGAGCAGAAATGCTGCTGAATGTTTATGCAGAGCTCATGACAACAACCCCTTAATCTGTTGGCAATAAAATACACCGCTGCACAAAATAAATATGAAATAGATGTCTTTCTTCACATAAATCACAGAACATTATTTTAGATGATTAGAAACACTTTGGAAAATCAAATTTGTTTTACAGCATTTCTGTCACTTGCACTTATCAGATTTTGGTTGCATGCCTGGCTTAAGAGCACAGCCTCCTGAAGAGCTTATGGTCTGAGTGCTGGAATGCAAGCAGTAGGGTTACTGCAAAGAAACAGTTAACATTAAAAAATGATAGTAGTATTTTTGTTGATTTTAGGCTTTTGAAAGTTTGTTACGATGTCCATATTTTCAGCCAGATTTGGTCTCCTAATGCTAAGAAGCTACAAAGTCTTAAAATTCACAATTCTAAACTTTTCTCACCAGCAAAGATTTGGTCTATGCAGGAGCCAAGGGAGGACCAGCTGTTTATAGATTTTTTTTTATTATTATTTTTGTTTGCAGTCTCTAGTTCTAAATAAAAATATACTGAGTTTAGAGTAGTCCTGGAGAAAACTTTCACTACAAACTAACTAGTAAAAACTAAAATAGGCCAGAAATCCTTGTTCTAACCACATCCCTCCACCTACTTTGCACCTGAGGAGGAAAGATAGTGTCCCACAGGAAAACTATGATGGATCAAAATCATTGTAGACTATCTCAGAGCAGTATCATTCAGAATACCTCTCAGTCGTCCTAGTGATTTATTTGTACTGATGGATACAAAAATTTAGATCTTGCTGTCCATCTCATGTTAATCTGTGAAGCTCTATTGAAATTGTTGATATTAGACTAATTTTGACTCAATGAGGTTAACTCTGAGAAGTTTCAGGTAAAACAGAGATTCTGTCCAACAGAAATATGATCTAATCAACATTAGAAATACAGCCCTAGAGATAAAGAAATACTTTATCTTTACAAGCATAATACTTACTCTAGTTTCATACTTTTTGTGTTTGTCCACTATGTCTTTAGTCACATTTTTAGGATGTATACACTCTAAAGATTAATTAGTCCTCTTACTTGCAAGATTATTTTTATCATGATGCATTAATGCCAGCTGAGCATTTTCTCTGTACCTACCTGATGCTGGAGGTGGCCAAGGCTCATCTGATCTGGTGGGCTCAACAGGGTGGTCACAGACATCCCAGTAGTCAGCACAACAGTCTACAGGGCCAGGAGAACCTGAGGCACAGAACTGGTCACAGTAACATATAGCTGTTCTAGAGACAATGTTAAAGCTGCAGTCATCATTTCTTCCTGTGCAACAGCCTCGTACCCTGCAGGATCTTCCCTGATACAGATTCCTTTTTAGCCTGTTCCATTTTGCAGAACCGCCGTCTTCAACAGAGTAAAGTCCTCGGGGGAATTTTCTTCTAGAGTCACGCTGCTTTGCCATCCAAACTTCACTTGCAAAGCAATATAAGAGCAATATTTGACTTTTAAGCCACATTCTTCTGCCTCTAATAGCCTTTTCTTGAGGCCCTCTGTACTTCACTTTATCAGTAAATGTTCATTTACTGTAGATGTAATACCTTCAGCTGGTATTCAGAAAGAAATCTGAACAAAGCTGCAGACTACAATTTTCTAGGAAGACTCTGTATGTGTTAATTATTAGTCAGACACTGTAAACTGATTTATTTGCCCAAGATACAGAGATACTGGAAACAGAGCCACAACTATGTATTCATCATTATGAGATATTGGGTACATTCTTTTGGAAATGAGAAAGTTTATAGTAAAGGTTTCAGAATATACAGAATACACATGGTCCAGTATTTTAATTCTATACTTTTAGCTTCTAAGATCAAAACAATGTGAGGAATAAGTACATGGTGTCAATGGAAGCTGTCTTTCTTTCAGGCTTCGTTTACCTGTTGTCCATTTGATTGGAAACTATATAACACTTAGGTTGAATTTCATCTACATTTTCCTTTCTTACATGTAGGACTGTATCACTGCAGCAAACTTACCCTGCATCCCCCATTTCAATCTTGTTTCCAGTGATGTAACTTAGCTTTATATGTTTCATTTTGCAATCTTTTTACTGTTGGCAAATTCAGAAAAAGTCAGGGGATTATTCAGTAAAAACTATTACCCAAAGATACTCTTTCCAGGTTTGCATATCTTTTGTCAAAATGAACTTGGCAATAGTGTAATAAATACCCACTGATGAGTGTTGATTCCTATTTTAAAAGGAAATGGCTGTAGTAATAAAATCACAAGGAAAACCAGAGCAGATATCAAAAAGTAAGTCTAACAGCCCTTACTGCTTGATCTATGGTCTCCAGGTTTTTGAGCAGCAGACCTAAAGAAATATGCATGGTACTTTTGCCAAAATTTAAAAGAATCAGAAAAAAGCAGCAAAGAACTTTGAAGTTCCTAGCAGAGGTAACATACAAAGCTAAATTGCAAAAAAAAAAAAAAAAAAAAAAAAAAAATCAATAAAAAAATCATAGTTTCAAATCTGAACTGTAACAAGACAATTTAAGTCTCCAGAGCTGAACAAGCAGAGGTAAAAATGAGTCATCTTTTTGTCTCCATTCGGTAGTAAATGAGATGAAGCTGCAGAAGTTGATGACAGACTGTTTTCTAGGGAATGAAGGGGATATTTCCCTTTGTGACTTCAGTTGGGCTGTTCAGTGCCACAGGAAGTCATAGCATCAAAGGGCAGCTACTCTTGAAAGCACGGCTAGGAACACAGCTGGTTTGGTTGCTTTGCTATGAATGGTAGAGACATTAAGAAGGAAAGTGTGTATGTTTATACATATAAGCTTGTAATTCAAATGCTCAAGTCTTGATATGGTATCTTGTCAGCAGTGCTTTTATTGGACCTTCCTCCCACACTGTCCCCACCACAGCTAAAGAACTGCAGATGAGGGAAAATTGCATCAGACCACAGGGTTTTTACTTTGCTCTGTTGCAAGCAATCTTCTGTATGGAAGTTAACAGAAAGGCCAAGGTCAGCAACATGCAATCACTGTACATCACTAATAGGATATAAATCTTAGCCTTCCAGTTCGCTTTGTGTTTTTTTTACTAAGTATTGTTTATGAGGCAAAAATCTGGACAACATTTAAAGTCTGTCACTGACTGCTAGAATGCATCAAATATAACATGAGGAAAATAAGAAAAGACATGTTCATGGAAACTCAGATGAAGTGCTCACTAGACGTGATGATCCAGTTCTTTTCCTTTTGTCTATGCAGCTCCATCAGTTCCAAGAGAATGACTCCTGATTTTCACTAACATTAGCAAAATGCAAATCCTCTTTGTTATTACAGATCTTTGGAAATATTTTTACAAAGTTATCTCCTTCCCTTGAAAACATAAAAAATAGAAAAGCTATCTTATGTGATATATGTTACTCACCATCAGATTAAGTGAAAAGGCATGCCTGTGTTTTAAACTACAGACCCCTGGTTTCATTTGGTTTTCTTTGGCGGTTTGTTTTGTTGTTGTCTTTTTTAATTTTCAGCTTCAAAGACTTGCTGATGATAAACCAGAGGCAAAAAATTTGCTTGGAAATTATGTGAGCTAGTTTACACAGGAATTAGATTTCTTTTAAAGGGACGTGAAAATGTGCTTCTAAACAGCTTTGATTTGTGACACAAGAAACAGTGTTGAAACTTGATAAAATCTATTTTTCCAAAGTGCTGGCATGTGTGCAAACCTGAAAAAAAACCACAAATCTATTCTATTGTGGTTTGGCAAATGTTTTTATTCCAAGCAAAAGTAGCATGCTTTGTAAGCGAAAGTAGCTCTCCATTCACTGTATGAAAGCACACATTGACTTACCTGTAACTATGTAGAAACAGTTAAACATGATCCTTCTTCTCTATTGAAGATTAACCTTTTCCAAGCATAACAGCTCTGCTAAACATTTGAGTTAGGGTCCAAGTCCTAGTTCCAGTCTGCACAGTTAAGTACATAAATGTCTGACTTTATCTGTTTCAACACCACACATTTGGCAAGAATTCAAATATTAATAACACTGAACACTTTGTGGAGTAACAAATAAAACCCAATGTAAAATATCCAAGAATCTCTTTAAAGCTGGCGCAGGATTATTCCACAGAGTTTCTTTCAAAAGTCTCCCTGATTTGTCTGAATGAGCCTATTGGGCACCAGAAAATTCTCATTTCTAGTCACCTGCAGGGTACAGGTGATTGCAATGGCTGGTGAGGCTCTGTGTGCTGAAGGTAACTGCCAGGACAAACCGCAGAGCCCACCCCATCAGAAGACCATGGCATCTTTCTCCTGGCTGTCACAAGAGGACTGGGGTCCTTTGGGCTGTATGAATTGGCTAGTGTAGAAAAAGCCTAGGATTTCCCAGTGTGTGGCTAGATACCACTCCCTGCAGAAGTGAGAGCAGTCTTACATAGAAATCATCAGCTCATTTTTGTTCAAACGTCTTTTACAATGTACAAAGAGACACTGCAAGAATGATATATACAAATTGTTTACATAAAACAATTATGACTTGGCTAACACTCATATTAGATACTCACTATTAACATGCTCACAAAACCCAGTAAAGCAGCCAGGAGTCTGTGCTGATCCTCAGTGTTGCTGAGTTGCCACCTCTGCATTCTGATTCTCTGGGGTTTTTTTAATACCTTAAGGTATAGATTTTTTCCTTTTGTATCCTTGAGCTGTTACTGTTTGCATTTTAACAAAATGCTTCTGTCTGTGCTTTCACTTTTCTCATTTTGCATAGCTTTAGCTTGTGAACTTCCTGCTATTTAAGCAATTTTCTCATTAAAATTCAGTCAAGACCACAGAGCTGTGCCACACCAAACCAGTCTCTGGATCCCAGACAGCTGAACTTTTGCGCCAAGGGTTACCCTTAGTCTCTCATGCAGCAACCAAATTTTCTCAAGTAATGAATTCTGACCCTCCTTCCCACGGCTTATTCCGTGTCAGTGCCCAGATACATCCCTTGTGCTAGGCACATCTCCCTGCAGTTCACTTGGGCAACTTTAGTAAGTCTTTTTTTGTCAGCTTGAGTTGTAGCACATAGCAACAACAGAAACATCACAAGCAGGCACAGGATGGCGTGAATACTGTATATCAGACTGCAAGAGAAGATGAGGGGGCAAAGGGTACCATTAGCAAGGGCTTAACATAGGCAGTCATTATGATCCTGATGGGAATGTGAAGTTTACTGGAAAAATAATTAATAAAGGCAGGGTAAAGGCATTGGAACTTGGACTAAATTTATTACACTACTGAATAAGGAGCATCCATTAATTTTATAGTGCTACTGAAAAAAGAAATCAATTTTTTGTGTTGAGTTTTGCTTCTTATAATCTCTCCTTAAAGGACTTTTTTTTCCACTTAATACTTTTTCCATTGGTTTCTCAGGATAGACTTCCTAGACTGTAATTGCCAATATGGTCTCATTTTTCATTCATAGACAGAAGCTGTTTAAACAGATAAGGAAACTGTTTTTTGAAATATCCACAGATTAACAAACTCATAAACCCAGAGGTCAATGAAAGGATTCCTCTTTTGCCCTTTCTATAATCCTAGTAGATCTTTCTCTTGCTTCTGTTCCTTCCACCTACAGGCTTCAGTCTATCACCTGGGCTAATTTAAACCTAAACTGTAGCATGTGAGTAATTATCTTGGCTAGAAATGCTAGATGGGATTTGGGCTTTACAAAAATGAAATTCAAGAGGAAAAGAAAGTTGGGTTTGGAATAAATTCAGAGGAAAGGAAAATGCTTTGGAAAAAATAGGCAGGAAAGCTTATAAAGACCTCTGAGAATCACACTGGTTCTCAGCATGAATTTTGCCCACTTCAGCGCTCTACTGTGGGTAGACCTATTACATCTTATACAATATTTATAACTCACTTCTAGTTACAAATGTGTTTATATGTATGAATTTTTACCTATTTTTTTTAAGTTTTCAATATTTTTTTTTGCTATATTTACCTGTATGTGTTGATTTTGGTCCCTAGGAACCATCTCTTGAACTCACCAAAATGTTGGTGTTTTTTTCACCATCTGGTTAATGGGTATGCTGTCCACAAGATATACGCGATTTCTATTATTTTTCCACTGAGAAAAGAAACCAATACGATAACAAACCTCATATGTCTATCAATATGTTCGTGACGTTCTGAAGAATGTGTGTGCTCCTGTATAAAGGGAAAAACATATACTTTACCCGTACGGAGAATCTTACTCATTGCTGAACTTCTGTTTTCACAGCTCCAGCATTCAGCAGTTTAAATGCAGGCTGGATTGAAATTACACCAGGTCCAATAGTGCAAGAGGCTGAGTATTTTAGGGATTATTCCTTTTAAACTGGTTTTAATTTTGATGTTTTAACTGATGACAATATTTTTTAAATTAATTCATCACATTAATTTTAATGAAAGAAGCAGCAATTCTAATTAAAATATTAATCTTAACCACAATACGTAGCACTGTGTCAGGAAGTAAAATGCTCCTGCACAGCCGGACAGGGCTGCGATGCAGAGGTCCTGACATATACATACCTGAGGGGTGATCTGTGGTTCAGGGGATCAAGGGATCAGAGAGAAGGCAGTTGACTCATGCAAGCATAGACAGTTAGCTTCCTTAGAGTTTTATAATGCATTTTGAAAGCAAATTGCTGAAGATCCAGGATCAGACAACATTGTGTGGGAGTAGCACAGGGTCAAAAAAACAGCAGCATCAACTAGAAAGGAAAGCGGTGATTCTTCCATGTACACCAGGAGTGCAGCTAGTAATTCTGCCTGCACTCACCAGCTGGCCCAGACACTGCCAGGCCAGAAGGCCCATGAATATTGCGTGGCAGGTAAGAGTCATTGTGCATTCTGCTTGCTGTGGGTGCTGACACAGTCGTGAATAATTCCTAGAGTATTTTACAAAACATAAGTATCTATGTGGTTGCAAAATGTGACCAAGGTTAAGAGCATGAGAGCATTCCTTCCCCAACAATGCTAGTATTTGCTCTCAGCTATTTGAAATCCATGCAGCTAGATTTACAGCAGTAAAAATAAGAAACACAGCAAACCCTTTGCAACAAAAATACAGCTTTATTTCATTTCAACATTTATATTATTTCTAAAGAAAATACATTGTGTTATATTGGGCATCTCTTAAACCAGCAAGCACTTCAAGAAACAGTATTTCAATATGGCACATTCATGTGCATATCTCTGGGATTAATTATGCTAGTACATAAGATTATCTCTTGAAAGAATATTTGATAGTTATAACTCTTTGCAATCAGCATACTGGAAGCAATTTTTAATTTTTTTAAATGGTGCTTTAAATAATATTTGTGCCATGAATTTCTTCTCAGTGTAGACACAGGCCTCAAAATACTCTACAGTTTTAGCTCGTGATCCTAATTTGGGGCTGCAAAAGAAGAGTTTTCACATGAACACAAGTCAAAAATTATACAGACTAGTAAACTGTATAACATGCACTGAGGTCACTTAGTTTTCCTAATTCATACAACCTGATGGTCTGGCTAACAGATGTAACTCATAGTTTCAAAGAAAAAAAGCCCTAGACAGCCACCTTGGTTTTGCTATAGCTGTAGCAGAAGATGACAGCAGGCAGACCGAACCTACTTTGTGAGATGCTTGCCTGTTTTTGCAGCAGCCTGAGGTAAGCTGTTTTACCACTTAAATTTCCACATAGCTGCAACTCTCCAAATTCTAAACTAAATCTCTCTCCCTGAAATTTAGGTTCATTTCTTTTTTCTCCTACTCTTAGGAAGGATGGAGAAGCAACTAATATCCCTTTTAGAACAGTCCATTATGAAAAGATATAAACTGCTGTGTTTTTACACTATCTTTTCTTCTTTGTCAAAACACTGAAACCTTTGCAACTTTTCTAAATCTCCCATTTGTTTCCCACATCCCATGCAACTGGTTCTTCACTAATACTGAATAGAGACAAGTAATTTCCTTTATCATATTATAAGCACTCCCTTTAACTAATCTCCCTGGAATGGCATTTTTCATAAGAGCATCACCTCTTCAACTCAGATTCAGTTTGTGGTCACCTGTGATCCTCACATTCTTTCTTGCAGTATTATTGTCTTCTTTTTCTGTCTGTGCTTTTCACATTTCCTTGTATTTGTCTTCAATTAATTTTATCATATTGATTTCAAGCCATTCCTCTAATATAAATGACATTTTTTAAATTCTAATCCTGCCTTCCAAGCTGTTTGCCAGGCCTCCCAAATGAGAATTATCCATTAATTTGGTAATTTTACTGTCCATGTGATGGAGCAAGTAATTAATGGCAATGTTTTATAGTGCTAGAGCTAGAAGACAGCATTGCAGAAGCCTATACAAGATGTTCTCCCACTTCAGCAGCAGACAATTGTTCTCAGAGTCCAGGTTTCCAATCAGTTGCACATCTACCTTATGTGAATTTAATATAGTCTGTATCTGCTTTGCTTGTTTATGACCGTCATGTGGGACTGTGTTGAAGATACGCTGTATCAACCACATCCCCTATATCTGCTTAGCTGTCAAAGAAGGAAGTTAGATCAGCTTGATAGGATTTGTTTCTGACGTGTCCCTGTGCAAGTCATCTTATCTCCATACTATTCTCTAGATGCCCACAAATGGATTGTTTAATACTTTATTCCAGTGTCTTGGAAATGCTGTTATGGCTGACGTTTCTGTAATTCTTTAAGATTTTTCCTTTCCTCCTTTGTTAGATATGACATTGTGTTTGCCTTTCTCCAGGTTTCTGGGAACTTACTCATCCTGCTAATCACTAGTGTTTGAGAAACCATTTTAGTTAAGTGTTTTAAGGGTAAGTTTCATTAGGCTGTGCCATCCTGAATACTGCAATTTACCTCAATACACTTTCAGGTGTTCTTTTCCTTTTCTCTCCATAAGCCTACTTCCAAATTCTTAATAATAACAGAAATAAACTTTTAGCTATAATTAACTTATTTTGTGGAGACTGAAACAAAAAATATAAAAGGCATTGAACAATTCAGCCTTTTCTATATCACCTATTTGCTGACCTCCCTTGTTAGGTACTACATTATATCTGCCCTCAAGCAGAGCACATTATTTGCAATATAGTATTGTTTAACCCTAGCTAAACATTCATTTTAATGGCACTATGTGGTTATGCACTCAAATATAAAATAATACTCAATAATATTCATGTTATTTCAATGACATTACTTCACAATCTAATTCCAGTCTGTACCTCAATTTCCTCCAACTGTTTGATTGTATCCCACTTAAAATTAACTCAATTGTGACTTTATTCTGTGATGCTAAGTGGAATTATTTTTAATTTATAATTATTAGTAGAAAATCATTCAACAAACATAGCCAGCTTATTATATAACACTAAAGTGTATAGCTAAAACATCCTATCATCTTTTTAAACAAAACTGTAAAAATTTGTTAAAGTGACACTAAAGAAGTAGTTACATATTTAAAGTGTGACTGTAATCAAGTCAGAAAAATAGTAATACTCACCATCATAGCTATACAGAACCTCTTTCACTGGCAACCTGTAGAACAAAGGGAAATAAAAGGTGGAAACGGTATATTAAGCAGGCATAGTTCTACAAACTAGTGGACAAATTCATACAGCACCTTGTTTTTTAAAAACATTGGTTTCTTGCACAGTTAATTTATAACTATGCTTACTGAACTGGGGATGATTTTCCATGCATATATAACATGTTTGAGGAAGTATACTGCACATTGCAAATTTCAACAAACAAGCATCGGTTTGGCTTAATGTCCATTAGAGGACATCTCAGACTCATGTTGGGTTTCCACTTTTTTTTGCACCACATCCTGGGAGGACAGAGCACGTAGCCAACCTTGCATTCATATGTCATGGATGTTGTTTTCCTCCGCCTTAGCAAGACTTTTGACACAGTCCGCCATGGTAACCTGGTACCCAAACAGAGGAGCAGGGTGGACTACAGAGTGGATGAATAATTGGCTGCACCACTGGTCTAAAAAGATAGTAGTCAACAGTCCAAAGCTGCTGTTCCATGTGGCATTTCAGAGGATGCTAGGGTGACATCTTCGCTGGGGACCTGGGTGGTAGGAGATCCTGCATGCCCCGGAAGTCTGTGGATGTTTCTGACTTGGAAGGAAGGGAGAGTGATATGCTGAGAGTACAGCTCCCATTCTGAAGGACTTTGCCAGACTGGAAGAATGAACTAGCAGGAGTATTGTGAAGGCAAATGCAAAATCCTGTATCTGACAGGGGAAAAGCAGGCTGGAGGAAGTGAAAAAGCCCACACAGCAGTACAGGCCAGTGACTGACTGGCTGGGTAGCAGCTCTGCAGAGAAGGACCTGAGGACTGGTTGACACCAAACTGAACATGAGTCAGTCCATACTTGTGGTGATGAAGGATAAGCTCATATACAGTTGCATTAATGAGAGTATAGCCAGCAGGTTGCCCTTTGCTGGGCACTAGTGAGGCTGCATCTGGAACATAGTTTCCATTTTTGAGCCCTCCCAATAGGAAAGAGTTGTCAAGCAAACAGAAGAAATCCAGTGAAGGACCATGAAGATGGTTGTGAACGTTCCTTGATTTCTGGGAGAATCATATGACATATGAGGGGATGTTACAGGGCTTGTTTAGCCTGAAGAATAGGCTAAGGGGTAATCTGTTTTCCCTCTCCAGCTATCTAAGTAGGGTTTATAGGCAGCTCAGTTTTGCATGGTGAAAGGAAAGGAGGCAACAAGTGGGGAAGGTTAAAAAAAGTCATAAGGTTAAAAAAAATTATCATGAGTGGTCAAACACTATAACTAATTTTTGTCTGATTCTGATTCTGTGATTCTAATTATTTATGCGTTACTTAATTAGTGAATAATTAAAAAGCCTTCTTTAAACTACAACTGTATTCTGCCTACCTATTCAGGACAAGCTCTTTTCCTCTAAAACCATTACCCAGTACTCCTGCCATTATGCAAAGGGGACCAAATGCAAAGCTGTTTCTTAAAGCCAAACAGAATTAGATTAAAATGGAAGTTTAAATGGCATACTGACATTTTGTACTTTCTCTGTATCACATTTATATTACAACACTCTTAGACTTTTGAATGCAAATTTACCATGTAATACATTTACAGTAATTATTTTTATAGCGATCACAGTAGAAATAAAATCCTATAAATACATAAAATGTTTTTTACTTGCTAATGCATGGTAATCTAATATGCCCTTTCATGTCGGTCGGCTGTAACTGAAACTTTTTACTTAAAACAAGGAGATATCATTGAAGCTGGCCAAAAGTACTGCCCAAATACCTGTTGCAAGTATGAATTCCCTGTTGTACATAAAAAGTATCAAAAACGAAAATGTTGAAAGCATTGTTAAAGTATAAATTAAATAGGAAGTATGTCTGCTGATATTTAAAGCTTTTATTTGAGATTTTACAAACGTGTATTGTTTGGACTTATCTTTCTGTTTATAAATATCAGAAGACTACAGTTTACTGTTCCCTGTTAGTAGCCCATCCATTTAGGTGGTTAAAGAATTTGTCACGGCTAACACCTGAAATTCTTATTAATTTAGTAAAAGCAGTAGTTATTCCTACTTTTAATGCTCCTTTACAGGGTCATTAAATTTTCAGTTAAATGAGCTGCTATGATGATATGAAGAGAGCCCAGGGCTGCAGTCCTTGGTTTGGTCAAAATAAAGTAAGAGTGATGGGATTATCGCTTCAGAGACGTATTATTCATTTTGTTCCAAAATACTTCGAAAGATCACAGGTCAAGTCAGAACAGTTCTCATTTTGGAGGTAAATTACATCAAAGGATTTTCTAATTTGCATCATTCAAGAGTGTTTTTTTTCTATGCACTGCTTTTGCTCTTTGCTTTATTATTTGCTGCCTTAATCTCTATGCTTAATCTCTGTCTGTACAGCATTCTTTATGAATTGCCTAATGCCCCCTAGTTCCTTAGATAATTCATAAACTGAGGAAACTCAGCAGTGCTGCAAAGACCACTCTGACTCTGCATCCCAGGTGTGGGAACAGAAGAGATGCTGACTGTGTCACAGTGTAACACACACATGCTCTGCAGCCTGGCTAGCTACGGGGCTGGCAGCGATCCTCTGCCATATTAGTGTATACCAGCTCTGCACTGTCTGGAGAATGGGCTGTAATTTTGTGCAAGACTGAAAGTAAAAATAGTGAATAGTGTCCATAATGGGACAGGTGGAGAGCCCATGTTTGTGTCTCCAAGGAAAGAAAAAGAAGCAAGGCAGCCTTTTGCCTCGATATGTATGCATGCAGAGAAGGATCTGTCCTGGTACCAAATGGAAGAAGGTGCTTGGACAAGGAGCTGACGTATGAGTAGGAGAGGCTTCTGATACAGTTCCTCTAGTTTCATTAGGTATCTACCACCCTGCTCTTGCTTCAACAGGGATCTTCTTTAGGGGTTGAAAAGGTATAGAACGGTATGTGAGAGCTGGATCGTTATGGAAAAGCACCAGCAGCAGCCTCCCTCAGGCTGTCAGGACAACCCAGAGAAGATGGCAGACTGTACCCTGCCCTCATACCTTCCCACCACAGACAGAGAAGGGCAGGCCTCTGCTATGGGCACAGCCAACGCTGATCCATCCCCACTTCACAGTGATCATAATGTCAGGCAACTCGAGGGGGGTGGGTGGTTGTAAGCTCTGGGATTTTCTTTGCAAATTCAGGGTACAATTACAGGGGTTTTTTAGTGGAAGAACAACACTCTGCTCTGATAATGCTTTGGGTTGGAGCTTTGGTCTTATTTAAAACCCCTTACATAAATTCTTTGCTACAAGAACTCTCATAAAATGGGTGCATTTTCTTCTTATATGTAAAATCTATCAATGATTAATACTAACGTTGACCTCTACCCAGAAACACTCCTTAAGTAAATAAAGATTAAGAGCAATGTATAACAGAACTTTGGACCTTATTGACATTTCCATAGAATTTCAAATTTCAAGAACTTTTGCTATTAGAATTCTTTAAAGTGGAGCAGGACAGATTAATTGCTTCCGCTTGTGGGGGGGTGGGGGGGTGGGAAAGGAGCTACTTGTACTAAAACTGTCACAAATTTGCACAAAAGACAACTAGTGAAATCCTGTCACCACTGTAGTCAATCAGCTTTTTTCCATGGGGTCTTTTTATGAACATTGACCTTCCAGACTCTATTATCATTCTAAATTATTATTGCAGATCTTTCAGGAATAACAACTGGGTAAGGCAGAGTAACAGGAGCAACAGCTCCAGCAAAAGATTACATGAACCTAAAGTAATTGTATAATAGACTTGGAATTTTGCAAGACGCGTGAATAAGGGTAATGAGTATATACTTTTAGCACTTGCATATGATGTCTTTACAGGTATATATGTGCCATGTTCTCTCTAAAGATTCTGACTCGGTACAATTCTGAGAATGGTTATAACATCACTCACATGTCATAACCTAGGCAAACACTAGGGTTTACTTGTAAAGAAGACAGTAGATATCAGAAATCACTGGTATAAGTCTTTGTTAGGTTTTAAAGGAGTATCCTTCAGATCTCCTCTAATTAAAAAGCACTGATTGTAGAGAAGGATTCTGCAAGGAGAATGTCCTTTATTTGTTTTCCTGCTTTCGCATGGAAGTGACAGATCTGATTTGTTTCATGCTGTTGCAGAACGAAGCTGAAGTTGCATGAAGGTTAGAATGCTGTTCTTCTGAATACAGAGGTAACTCCTTCCCCACCCCCCACCCCCTGGGAATACTTTGCTTTGAGGAACACAATATGAATTACTAAGCTGAAACTAGCAGCACCTTCCTTCCCTTCTTCACCACTCTCACTCCTTCCTAAAGGTCAAGGAGGTGCTTATGTTTCACAGAGCATCTGCCCACACATTCTTTTTTGGAATTGCATAAATCACACTGACTTTCTCTCACTGTGTTTTTAGCTCTGAGGGAGGAACATTGCAGCAGCAGAAGTTAAGTATGAGCCTATATGTAATTTTAGATCAAGAGGAGTATCTATTTTTGGTGAGAGCAGAGACATAGGACAGAGATCTAAGGTTCTTATTACAGCAGTAAGAGTAATGTTGGGCTTATAACTGGACAGACTTTTTCCTAAATCAATTCAGCATCCAAAGAGAACTTCACTGATAAAAGGGACATTTTAAATCAGGTGGAGATTTCTCAGTATGTAAACTCAAAAAGTATAAATTCAGCATGAACAGTTTCTAGAGTCAAGATAGGTTCCTAACTTGGAAGGAACAATACAAGTGACTGAAAGATGTGATTTTCAAACAGAGCCTACCTTGTTTTTTTCACTGCACTGAAAAGGGAAAGCAGTGTAACAAAGTTTTGAAGAACTAGCCACATAGAAGAGGAAATGGTGAAGGTTTGGCGGTTCTTCAGAGACAGCTTAGCAACAATGTGTCTCAAAGGAGCCACCATAAGGGCAGTTCAGAAGAGTGGCCCAAACATTTTGAGCTGTTCCTGGCTCTGTGTTGCTCTCCTGTCTGTATCCAAAACAGCACAAATGTTGATCTCCTGTGTATTAGTGCTGTATACTCTCATCTCCAGCAACAGATCTCAGTCCTTGACTGAGAATAAGCAAAGGGTCAGCTCTAGATAAATTAGTGTCTTCTCTGCCACTCCCTAAACATGGAAAGACATTGCTCAGTCTCAACATGGTCAGCATGGTGTCCCCTGCTCACCTCTTCCTGCTAAAAATGATATTAAAAGTTGGGGGGTGGGGGTGGGGGAAATTAGATAACATGCTCCGTACAAATACTTCGGAAAGTTCATTGGAGAAGGCTTTCTTTGATTTGTAATATAGAAAACAGAAAATGTGTCATCTATTGATGTTATTTTCTGACCAGCTGGAGGTAAGCCTAACATAATTCTTCCTGCCATATCTACATGTGGGCTGGAGTCCACCTGTACAGGCATAGACAGTTAAAAAATACACATTAGTGACAGGGCCCAAGAAACCAACACAAATACTCAGCTTGCTCAGCTGTACCAAATAGTATCTGACACATTTTTTTTTAACTTTAAAGCAGACTATTTGCCTCCAGCTAACATTATTGTAAGTGGTGCGTGACCATCACCCAATAAGATGTTTATCAAGACAAATACAGAGTACTGAAAACAGCCCAGATAAATCCTTTTATTGCCAATTGATCGGTTTTGGTCTTTATAAATGCAACCACAATTTAATCAGAGATCTTTATCCTACAGCTTTTTAATAATTCTGTTGATAGACAGTCTTAAAGTGTTTGTTTAAAATACAAGGAAACTTTTAGAAGATGGGTTATATATTTTATCTGACTTGGAACAGATCAAGCTGGCATCTCAACAAAGGAATTTTGCACTTTTGTTGTGCTAAAACCTCACATTTTCAAGAATATCTCAGTCATGGTAGCCTGATTTCACTATGTCAGTGTGAGATGCTTCACTTTCTGAACAGATCTTAATAAAACATCAGTTAACTTATGTGTCTCATTCTCCTTGAAAAGATCTGTCTTTCCATTAGATCTCCAAAGTTCTCCTTTAATGTGTATTTGTAAAGAAGAAGGATGAGAGATGGGGATCTAGCTGTTTGCTTTCCTCTATCTTATTTTCAAATACAGGAAAATCAGCTGCATCGTCAGAAGCTGCATACAAATGTATATATACACACACACACTTACACAAATAAACATGTATACATATATGTATATATACACACATTTTAGAGTGACTGATGTCACTCTAAAGCATACCCTGACGTAGTACAAATCTGCTTCATCTCAACAACAGATCTGTCCTCAGAACTATTCAGTCCCTTTCACTCTCACCACTGTCTAATGAAATACCTTTCAGAAACTTTACAGATGAGATGGGAAAAAATCAACATATGTGAGAAGCTCAGCAAGGTATTTTTGTTGTCTAACTTCACTTTGTGATGGCATCTTGGATAGATCCAAGCATTCCTTTGGATAGATCCCCAGCTGAAACCATAACAACTGCTTTCGAAAGATCCAGGAAGTGGCTCCTGGGAGGCAGAGGAAAGGGGATTGATGGTGTAGAAACAAGAAACAAGCATAAAGGTAAAAGGCAAGGAGAAAGGGAGGAGGCTGGAAGGCTTCAATGAAGTTTCAAACAAAAAGATATAAAGTAGGTCTAAGTCCTTGACACCCTGCACAAGGTGGCTGGGGATGCAAATAAGTAGGGGCTACCTTCGTGTCTCCTATACTCCAAGTGCAGAATAGCAGTCTGTTGATCCACCCAACAAATGAGATGTCTACCTTTCTTTATTTCTTTCTTTCACTTTTTTAAAAACTTATTTTTCAGTGGAAACTGAGATATACTGTGAGGATATATTGACAGGCTGTCAACAGAATTCAAGCAAACCCTCTGCTTCCAACATGTGAAAGGCCTGACCTCAAAACTCCCTCAATATTTTTCAAAACAACAAAAAAAGTTACTCATTTGGTAAAAAGTATTGGCAAATATCCATTTCCCTTATTTAAGTGCTCATTTGGCTTCTTTTAGCAAGACTAGAATCTAATTTTAAAATAATAAATTTAAAACAAAATGTTTTATGAAAATGTAATTTTCATTCCTATCTATACTGTTAAACTCATCAAAAAAATTTGTGAAATAAGTGAAATTAACATGCACCTGGTAACCAAAAGAGATCTCAGTAGTAAAAAATTCATTCTTGCGTCATAAATGTACTCATACTGCTATTATTGGTAGTAAGTTATGCCTTCTTATGTGAATTTCTAGAATAATATTGAAAATGTTCTTTAATTAAAGATGTTCTATTACATTCCAAAGGCTACAGTAAAAATATGATAGTTAATTAGATTACATATGTTTGTTTCAACATTGAGGCTATAATTCAGTTTCATGCTCATGACCTTGTTTGAAAAAAGACCTGCTTGTGCCAGCAGAACCTTTTTAATTTTTGTATGGTCTGTCTCAAGAAAAAAATTATGATGTGTAGCAGATTGCTTCAGCTTTCACTGAATGAATTATCCAGGGTGTTAACAACTATGGTCCTAGAGTTTAGATACGTGAAAGTAGTAGGTAACTGGCCACTAAATTTAGACTTCAGGAAGATCTGTGTCCTTCAGTCAAACAAAATTGGCACTGAATTTTGATACTGGGCAAACTTGTACTGCATGTTGGTTTATGTTTTCTTGACAGTCCTTTATGAAATTCTCAGTAACTAATCCTAAGTGCTTCTGGTAGTTGTTGTATCTAGTATTTAAAACAGAAGTGACTACAAATTGTGGAATGCATGATTTAAATGGAGCTAACTGAATTATTTAGCAAATCCTGTTTGCTAATATCCCAACAGCACATATCAGGAACCTGAAGTGAAAATGTTAATGTTATTCCAAACTCACATAAACAACACAGTCTGCAAAACAAATCTCATTTTTTTCTTCATTAATCATTAAGAATAATTAATGCTTATCTAGTCTATGCACCGGACAAAAGCATATTTGGTAGTTCAGCCCATTTTTACTCATCAACTCCACACAAGATACATAAATAAAAGATAAAGCTATAATGCAAATGCTTAAACCCATTAAATGTCAACTGATTACCTCCTTAGAGCTGAGTGTTTCATTTTCTGGAATAGGCACTATGGGATGACTGGGCTGTCGAGCCAAGATGTCACATGTTGGAGAGAGCATGAGGTTAAAAACAGGAAAAATAAATGTTATAAGTTCAATTTCTTGTTTAATAATGAAAACCAATACTCTCAGTCATGCAAAGGATAGCAAAGCAAGAGATCCCATTTGTCTTCAACAGGCTCCCTGTTGAACAGGCTCTCTCTTAGTACTCCTTGTCTGTATGAAAATCTATTTCAATGTATGGCCTAGTTTCTGTTATATTCTCATAATTAAAAAGGTGGGGAAGGATAAATCACTTTCCAATTTGAAAGAGACATCTCAAGTAAAAATCACTGCAAGGGCACCTGCCTTAAAATACAGTCACTATGAGATAATGCACATAAAGGTATTTAAAACTGTAACCATATTTCTGTCACTGAATATCTGTCTTCTTAAATCTCCTCCAAAAGAGCTCTCCTTAATCTTGAATTTCATAGACATAAATCATACAAAATTTTAACTAAGAAATGCTGTGTAACAGTGTCCTGGTTTCATCTGGGTTGAAGTTATTTTACTCCTAGTAACTGGTACAGTGCTGTGGTTTTGGGTTTAGTATGAGAAGAATGTTGATAACACACCAATGTTTTAGTTGTTGCTACGTAGTACTTACTCTTAAAGTAAGGACTTTTTAAGTTTCCCATGCTCTGCCAGCCAGGAGGTGCACAAGAAGCCAGCAGGGAGCCTAGACAGGACAGTGACCCAGCTAACGAAAGGGATGTTCCATACCATAGAAAGTCATGCTGAGTATATAAACTGGGGGGAGTTGGCTGGGAGCTGCCAATCACTGCTGAGGGACTGGCTGGGCATCAGTCAGTGGGTAGTGAGCAATTGTATTGTGCACCACTTGTCTGTCTTGGGGTTTACATCTCTCTCTTTTTGTTGTCTCCTTTTAAATTACCTTATTATTATTATTAATTTCAATTATTAAACTGTTCTTACCTCAACCCATGGATTTTACCTTTTTTCTGATTCTCCTCCCCATCCTACTGGGGAGGTAGTGGAGTGAGCAAGCAGCTGCACGGTACTTAGTGGCCAGCTGGGGTTAAACAGCAATTAGTATGTGCAGAAAGGAGTTTAGATCTCAGTAATTTTCCAGTGTTTTGAGTATTAAATGACTTGCATCTGACTAATGAAGTTCTATGGATGTGGCTCAAGTGAAAAAACATACCAATTTCAGTAAGATTTTAATTAGAATACAGGTAAATAAATAAGCTGGACCTCATAAAGACAATGTTAAGACCATAAGCTTGTGAGGTTTTCCTATACAGTGACACAAAGACATTCTCTTTAGAGCAGAGCTTGCTGAAAGTGTTAGGGTTTGGGTGTTTGAGAATTCTACAAAAAGAAGGTTTGAAGCAGCCTGCTATTTTCAATGTATCAAATGCATTACTTTGTTTTGGTATTTAGATCAAATAGTCAATTAACAAATGATGTGTTGCTTAAAAAAAATATTGCTCTTGTCCTAAGAAAGTTAAAACCATACTTTTGGAGAAGAAAAACTGATCTGCTAAACCAGCCCTATACACAAAGAATACTGAAGTGGAATACACTCTAATTTTCTGCAATTATGTTATGGATCCACTTATTGCTCTCTCCCTTTGTAAATTTGCCCTGATTCATTTTCAGGGAAGCAGGAATCAACTTTAGCAACAACAGCAGCAGTTACAGAAGCTTTGAACCATTTAAGTTTTTTTTTTCTTCTGAAAATGAAAAGGCACGTGAATAACTTTAGGCCATAAGTGTATTTATTTTTTCAGTTAGTTTAGACAAGGGAATAGTTTTAGGTAAAGGAAAGGTAAGGAAGGGGTAAGGAGCCTAGATCCTCTCAATAGCGACATCCCTTCCTCTGCTGCATACGTAGCTCCCACTTTCAGCCAGCACAGCCACTGAGGCAGCCCCCAGACCTTATGCCACCCCGCTGCTGCAGCATGACTCTTCACAACAGACACAGGAGGTGGGTGTTTAATGGCCTACATGGAGGACAGAAGTCCCATTTCCAAACACAGCATTCTGCAGCTACCAAGGGCGGGCAGTCCTTGGTGATGCACAGGTACAAAGCTCTAGCAACTTGCAGTACCTTGGCAAGCTTATTTCATTGAAATAAACCCTGGCATTGAATCACCTATTGCCTCACCAGAATATAGCATCTCTATATTCCAGGCAAAGTATGAAAAGCCAATCACAAAGAGAAGAGCGAAAGTATTGATCATTTTCTCCTTACTTTCCAATGTGCAGCTAAACTCTCTGAGAAGAACTGTCCACGCTTGCAAGAAAGAAAAGCTCCCTAGTCAGGTAGTGATCTGAGAATGCAACAGCTCTTTTTTATCAAATTGCACAGAGCACCAATCAATGAAAAATGCACTTTCATTGTTATCTTGCCCTGGCCTTTCTTGCTGGTATTCATTGCCTACCATGTTAACCTGAAATGCCTCTGTGAGTCATGATTCTGCCTTACCTTGTTACTTGAGTATGAGGTCTCAAGTCCCTCCTTAGACCTAACAAAAGTAATGATCTTTTTTTGTCCAATAAATAGATTTGCTTCCTTTATTTTGATAGCACCCTCTCTTCAAACTAAAGAACCAACATGTATAGCAGTCTCCATAGAGAGGGAAAATTATCTGTATTTTCTGAACAGACACTCTTAACATTGATTATTTTAGAGAGGCTTAATTGAAAGAAGACAAGTGAGAGGCAAACAAGGACTTCAGTGAATAATAATGGGGGAAAAGTTTGTACAGGCTTAAGACTGGGAGAAAAACTGAACAATGTACAGTTCTGCCTATGTTCACAAGGCTTATCTGACATAAACACCCTGAAGTTATCTTAGAAGACTCTACACGTTCTACTAGTCAGGTTTCTGGACACCTGATTTTGCCATGACAGGGGGTCTAGTCTTAAGGAAGTCATGTATGGATACATTTATAAAGAAATCCAAGTAGTACTTTAGGGAATATGGAGCACATAAGTCAAGCGATGCATACTTTCTGCTAAAATAATGCTTAGTCTTGCAGGTCCCTGAAAGGAGGGTGTTGGGTTTTTCCCTGGAGTCAGACACATCTGCCAGCTACAAAGGAGCTGAGTGCCTTGGTGTGGGTGACTTCATCTTGCTGAGCCAGAGGCCTGTTCTCTGTATTATTTCCATCAAATGTCAGTGTCATCTGAAACGTGGAAAAGGTGCCTTGCTGTGGAAAAGGTCCCGTGCCTGTTCTCCCAGAGTTTCACCAAGAGGCTACAGAATCTTCTGATTTCCTTCCTGATTTTTCCTTACAAATATGATTTTTGTGTTCTTGAATGCACACCACAGCAGTCCCATGAGCAGGATGGAACTTGCTGTCCTAGCGCACTTGCTTTCTGCAGCTCAGTGGGTAAGGACCAAGCTCTTTTGGACGAGAGGGAAGTTTGAATCTCTGCAGGGTGAGATAAGCACTGTAATCAGGTCTCTTACTGTCTAGGCAAGTACTAAAGGAGGACATTGGTGTCTCTGCATTGCTTTCTTTGCATGGTGGTCAGCCCTGGGTGTTAGAAGAAGACTTAACAGGACAGATAGCCTACCTGACCAAACTCAGCCTTGTACCTGAATCATAGTACAACTTACAGCCCTAAGCACGGGGGAAAGATCCTCACAGAGCATGATCATCTCTCTGCAGAGCTAAGCTGTCAATATTAGAGTACCAGATAGTCAATTTAAAAGCACCAGAATGCAAAGTAGGCAGAATGAGGTGGAATTAACCCTTCCTTACAAGACATTGTGTGACTATCGTTCCTCAGAATCATATAAGAATGTGCCAATGTCCACAAGACCTTGTGTGAATGCAGCTTGGACTATGTACTTTTTATGGGTGCGTTGTCTTAGTAAGACCTCATCAAGCTCTGTCATAGGCAGTCCTCCATCTCCAGGTCAAAGTAGCTGGCAAGAAGCCCTGTTTTCTTCTACAAATATAAAATGATTGCATCTGTTGATGGTGGAATATGACAATGTTGCTTTTATAATTTCTATTTTTTCCTTTGCCAGTTACAAAATTTTGCACTACTCTTACAAGGTTAATTAATAATTCTTAACTTTTGCAGACATCGCCCTGTTTTCTGGTAATGTGACATTTTCTTTGTTATTTCTAAGAATAGTGAAAGAGCAAACTAGACAAATCTGCATTTGTGGCTGCAAAAATTGTACCAAGGAGAGCAGAATATCCTGGCAATATGTAAGTATTTGCAGCATGCAAGTTCAAAGGGAAATTATATACCTCACCAAAATAACCTCTAACAGACTCAGTCAAGGCTTAGAAAAGAGGTGGTTATATAACATGTTAGTTAGACCTTTGTTCATTTAGCTCTGTAATCAGCAAGATGTATTTGACTTTAAAAGGTCAGTTTATCTTTATTGTGCTGTGAATCACAGCTGCCTCTGGACTAATATAAAGCTTTCTGAGGTATTCCCAGTGTAAGACCTTTTTCATAAAACTAAGTCACTCTCTAGAGTGTCTGCAACCTTTGCTAATTGAGACACAGGTTTAAAACTCTTTGGAACCACTGAGAGATAATGTACATAAGAAATAAGAATGTTTCCACTATAGTAACCAGGGAATATTCAAGTATACACTATACTTTCAAACTACTCTGTTAAATCTTTAATCCACTTTGAAAATAAATTAGCTACTCTATACTCTTACGAAACATAGAGTCATTCCTCACCAATAGGAAGAATTACTAATTTCTCAAAGACTAAAAATGTTTATTTATACATGCATAACAAGCAAACTTTTTTTATAAAACAATATTATAAATAAACATCTTTTTCTGAGTACAAGAACATGAAATCTAGGGTAACAATAAATGGTAAAACACCCATAGTACCCGAGCAAGGACTACCTTCAACTATGGGTAGGGAAAATATGTATGGTAAAGGGACAATTTATAATTATGATGTCTATAGTCTCTCTGAAATGGCACAGTATAAAATCAATTTCAAAGACTCAGTTAAGCACCCAATTGTTTTACAGCTTTCACCTTTCTATAAAAGCAAATGAAAAGTAGAAATGGTGATCAGAACAAAGATTTATAATGTGCCTTCAGCCATCTATGCAATAGAACATCATGACTGACTTGCAAACCATTATTATACACTACTGTACATGCGCATTTTTAACCTGAAGATTTCAAAACTTACTCCAGATACTGATAAGTACCTGCACAAGAAGTACAACTCACCGGCAGACATGGTCCCCTGACAGGTTCTCACAGGACACAGGCCTGGAGGGCACCAGAGTGGAGTCTGAAAGATTTGTGTAAGATAAGATCTGAATAGCAGAGGCTGGAGGAGTTACAGCGCTTTGCATTAGGGATTCCTTATCTCTAAGTGGTGCTGGAGGAGGGACATGCATGCAAGCCCAGCATTTCAACGATTTTCCTTGAGCTGCCTTTCCCAGGACATAAAGCGCTAGTCTGTGATGGAATTGGCTGGGGGGTTTCTGCCAAATGATTTTTCAATGAAAAATACTAGCAACAAAGAAGCGAAGCTTTCTGCAAAACATGTTGATCTCTCTTGCAAACTCTCACTAACCGTTTATAAAATTGTAATGAAGTACTTAATTGTAAGAAATCCTGTCCATAACTGGAATATTGTGTTTTCTGACCGGGATGTTTCATCTTGGATCACTTCCATAATATATTAAAGTGTATTTCACTGTCAGTGCACTTTGTGGCAACCGTGATAAGAGCCTCTATTTTCTGCTGTGGGCTAATCAAGTTCTGCAGTTCCTCACAGGACTAATTTCACTATATGAGAGCCAGTAGCCAGTAGCCAGCAAGAATACCAGGCCCATAATGAAGACTTGAGGCATCAGAACCCCAACTTACACACCCACAGAGTAAGGCAGCAGAAACAAACATCTTCTAATTGCATGGACTAGAACTATCTGCTTTGAGTTAATTCATATAACCCAAATGATGCGTATTGATTTCTGGAGTATTTACATTTTTTTCAAATTTTCATTTGTATCAGAAAGACAATTTCAGAATTTCCAACACCACAAGAGTTTGAAATTTCCCTCAGCATATTGACTATCTGTGGACTCACAGAAAGTGAGTCATTCCTTAGAAGAGACCGTTTCTCTGCCCCAGGAAGGGGCTCATTGCTCATTAACGGAACACAGCTGAAGAACTTTAACAGCTTTCCAGATGAAAGTGTGAAATGAAATAGTTTTAACTTTCAGAGCTGACCTCCCCCCCATGTATTTTCTTCCCAAATTAGCTGAAAAACTGAATAAACCCTGTTTTCTGAGTAAGCTTCTCATGTAACAGAGATGTTTGACCTTCACTACTTTAAACCCAAACCACAAACTTTGACTGAATTTTCAAGGGTATACATGTGTAACTGTCACCTACAATATTAATATTTGTATTAAGATAATATTCTGCCTATCATATAGCCACTAAAATGATAGCCATTGTTTAATTAAGAAAAAGAGAAAACTAGTACTATAATTTAGTTTATTGGACATGACCTCTTCATCAAAGTTCAGAGTACTTTGCCAAAAAGAAAAAAACCAAAACATTAATGCCTTGAACTTCATAACATCTCTGCAACATATATAAATACTAACTTATCTAATTCAAACTTTAAGTACATACTTGGAATTTTACCATAACTAATTGATATTTGTATATTTTTCTAACATAACTGGATATGGAGTTAATTAAGGCCATAATCCAGAATATTCATTATATCAATACCTGCAATAAAGGTTAAGTGAATTCTAATTGTGCCAATTTGTCCATTAAAATGTAGAGTTTCCAAAGATTCATCAGCTCACTGTTTATTTTTCCTTGATACCTTGGGAGATTCTTTTACAATCTAAAAAAGCAGCATGAAATTGTCTAGAAACATCTGTGTTTAGTGAGGTATAAGATATAAATTTATCTTTAGCTCTGGGTGTTTTGGAGTAGTTGCCATTAATTATGAATCTTTTTCCTTCAGACTTTGTTTTCTCACTGTCTTCAGTAAAAAAACATAAAAGTATCATTTTTGTTTCACATACACATCACATCTTGTTTGATATTTTTCACTCAATAGAATATTTCTGCTTTTGCTGTTAATAACAAACTTTACCTCTGAGTGGCTCCTGTTCTTTGTAATTTTGTCTTTTTTTTTTTTTTTGTGTGTGTGTGTATTACTATATTACAAGCAAAGACATGACCCCAGGCTGCAGTCCCCATTTGCCAAATCACTAACAGACATCATTTTTTAACATTCCCGTTTTCTATAGTTTCAAATACCTCTATAAATGGAGTTCTAGCCAATCCAAATCTAGTCATGGATCAGGATCCTAGCATCAGAAACAGCCTCCAAGCTATGGCAAGCTTGCCCCCATCACCGTGGGACACGTCATAGAATCCTTTCATAAACCAACAGAGAGATTAGAAGCAGACACTAGGAGTGCTGTAGTATTTGGGCTGTTGTGTTTCCTTTGGTTGTTCCCCTAGGAAGTGTGTTCACATAACAATCTGAAATTACAGAAGGCTAAGATAAAGACATTTCAGAAATTAGTTCTCAGCTAGGGCCAGAATTTCTATTATACTGATTATTGATTTATGTATTAAAAATGTCTGCCTGAAATCTACTATGTAGAAGACTAGACACAAGCGTCCTAGAAAGCCAGGCATAAGACTGAACTCAAGTTTTACATTATAAGAGACTGCTAAGAATGAAGATGAAGCATTTTAAGGCACTTTTTGGTGCTTGAGATTGGTTTAAGCTACCCTAGCAGAGACAGCCTGTATAAATGAGAAGGCAGGAAGCAACAGAACTGGCTGTGTGTTCCAAGAAGAAATCGGGACACTTCTGAGCAGTATTCACTGGAAAGCACGTTCAGTTTCTGAGTATGGAAAGTGCCTGCTGGAGTTTGATTCTACCATATGCAAGAAAACAAGATTTTATGTGCATGTTTTCTAAATGAACAGTACAACAAAAAAATACCAGGGTCCTACCACCAACAGCTTCTCCTAGTGGAAATAGGACAGCAAGGATCTCAAAATGGTCTAAATACCCTGGCCAAAAGGAGAGACACAGTAATCAATTCTTTTTTTATTCCTTTGGAAAAGCTGTCTCTGCAGGAGTGCGTAGGAGAGTCCTTTCCAGGCAGTGTCAGACTTAAGACATCTCCGCGTCAAGTGCATGCTGCTGTGTCTCCTGTTGAGCCTAAGCTACCTTCGTGTTTTCCTGCTAATTTGATGTCTTCAAAGAAACCAATTGATTACCATGTTATGAACCTTCTAAAGTGCTTTATGAGAAATGCCTTTCTTTAAACATGAGCTGAGCAAGTACTCTAGAGGCATTTTCTGCAGGCATTATCAAACCAACTCCAAAGTGGTAGAAATGTCATCTATATATGATACAATTAAAATAGGTCCTTAAGCCCAAGCAACACCATAGAAGAATATACAAAGACGACACAACAATATTAAGCATTAATATTTTCTGAACAAGGAAGTCCAATTTGTAGCACAACACTAATGAAGGCTTGTTTGCCTCTGATTTCTTTTTCCACACTAAAGCAATTCTTCTGGATCACGGATAGAAGGTTGATCAAGCACAATACACCTACACAAGACCAGCATTTAAATACCAAAGTTCAAAAGAGAGAAAGAAACTCTCTTCTAGAAATAAAAGCTGCTGGGATGATGTCTGGGAGAGAAGTGCTTTTCCATGGCAACCCTGAAAGGCTGCCGCATTCACAGAATGTCAATTCCCACTATGCTACTATTAATCAAATACAAACTCCAATGAGTAGGAGATTGGATGGTGAGATAAACACCACTGATTTCATTTAAAAAATAATAAAAATCCCCTTTAAATATCCTGCTTACCTATGAGCTTCCAGACTTGCAAGTGATTATGGAAGGCTGACACTTCCAACAGCAACATGTAGTCATTTCAAGAAAACTCCATTTAGGTCCAGGAAAAAAAATTAAATTAGCTTAAGCTCAAAGTTGGACATTAAAGAAAATCTGTCCTCTGCAAGCTTGGACATTTACTCTTATAAGTAATGTCTGGTCAGATGCAGAAATGGTAATTTTTTTAACATTTCTCATACCTCTTGTAAAAAGGCAGTTCCTTCCAATCCATTCCCAAGGCTAAATATTTAACCGACAGAGAGATTTTCACAGGGATGTATATGAATTGCATGCTCAGCCCTTGCTGACAGAAAGAAAAGGCAGTCTGAAAGTCAGTAAGAACTGAAAGGTGGTCCCCAGCTGAGGGAGCTACACCTGCTTATCTGCTAGCTCTTCACTTGGGCAGGTCATTCCTTTCTCCTTCAAAATGACAGCTGGTTTCCCAAAAGCTAATGCTCTCTGCCCTGACATAAATTTCTATGGATTATATCTCCACATGAATCACAGAATCATAGAAGGGTCCAACCTTTTGTGGGAAAGGGAGCCTAAATGAGGTTACCTAGCACCCTGTCCAAATACATCTTGAAAACCTCCACCGCATCCCTGAGGCGGTTGTTCCAATGATTGGCTGTTCTCACTGTAAAAAAAAATAATAATTATATAACAAGACGAAACATCGCCCAGTGCAAATTGTACCCATTATCCCTTGTCTTCTTCATGAGGCTCCCTGTGAAGAGAGAAGAGAGCCTCTGTCACTTTTGTAGCCACCCTTTAAGTGCTGAAATACTGTGATGAGGTCCCCCCTGAGCCTTCACTTCTCCAGGGAGAAAAGACCTAACTCCTTCAGTCTTTCCTCATAAGCAGCTTCTCCAGCCCTTTGATCATCCTCATGGCCCTCCTTGGGACTCCTTTTTTAAACTGCAGAGACTGGAACTGAACACAGTACTCGAGAGCAGAGTTGTGCTCTTCCACCCTACACAGTCCTCCATTAAAGACTGCCAGCAGAGGCATGCTTTGGAGTTAACCACAGAGATAAATGTTACCTCAGGCTTTCTATCACTGCAATAGTTGTGCCCAAGTCCACCTTCCTGAGTCGTTTTATTCCAATCAAAAGGAGTGTTCAAGTCATATAATTATTCAAGACCAATGAGTGTAAATAAGAGCAGCAGAACCTGGTGCATGGTGGGCAGAGTGGGGAAGGAGACTACAAGGGAGATGACAAGGGTGATAAGAACAGTCAGCTCACTTGAATGGGCAACATTTTTATTTCAGAAGCAGCATGCGCATAGATGAGAGAAGAGGGCCTTCTCTGCTCTTCTCCAGTCACAAGGACAGACACAATACTTTGGGTCCTGCTGCCTTCTCCCATCAAAGCTAAAACCACATTGTGGAATGATTTAGGCCACAGCTTATGGATATCATCACTCCGAACAGTTATCATCTACAAAACCTGCCAGGTCTATCTTTCAGCTTCATCTGTGTAATTCCACCAGCTATGAAGATTCAGGTACTTTGTGGAGCTTCAAACAAAACCAGCCTGGCATTGAGTCCGGTCTGCCTAAACACCACCACAGTGTCCTTTCAATAAAGTATTTCAAAGAGAGACAGCTGTTATGTTCTTATACCCTGAGCCAACAAATGAGATGATACTGGTTTTAGGAGCCCACCTCACTAATATGACACAAGTGATCATTCTGTTTTTTCCCATATCCTATTTCCCATTTCTGAGGGAACACTCGTTTAATGTATTTTTTTATAGAAGTGCAAGATCATTCACTGGCACATCCTGTCCATTCTCAATTGTGTATTTACAACATATTTTAAATGATTGTGAGAATTTATGGCAGCTGGTTTTGCCCTCTAGTGGAAGATGAAGTACAACATATAGCTAGAAAGGTAACAGGTATCTATAGATTGACCATGTGGAGACTGACCATGTGTTTACTGGATGGCAGGAGAGACAGCAAGCAAGTCATGGCACATATTATTCCTTATCCCAAGGGATGATGAGTGGAGAAGGAGATCTCCAGGGAATTTACAGAGATGACAGTCCAGGTTTAGTAAAGCGTGGAAAGAAATTCCCATCTTGTCAGGATGTTGTTTACAGAGCAGGTCTAACACTCTGAAATTTCAACACCTGATCCTGTGTCTACTGTACTCTATTTTCTGTTACTTCACTGTATTTTCTGTTACTTCAATTATTTATGACAATAAAATAAATAATTTCATTTTAAAAACATGAATAGCTCAAACTGTAGTTGGGTGGTACAGAGGACAGGGTTATTACAAGAAAAAATATGAAAATATCATCAGGGGTTTTAATCAATGAGTATTGACTCAAAAGTTAAATATTAATCATGTGAATAAGACAGAATTTAATCTTCTTTTGGTTATCAAAGAATGTTAATACTATAGACCAAAAAAGAAACATTTAAAAAAAAAAAATAAGTGTTGAATATTTACTTCCTGTGTAAATAAACCTCTGTTTGTATTAAACTAGGCTAGCATTGATATCTGATTATTTTGTTTCCCGAAGTATTGGGCCACACCTGAGAGTGACATCAGTTCAGAAATACAATGTATTTTACTAAAGTTATTTACTATCACTGCCAGTAATGCATAAAAATTTTACCACACTCTGATAATTGAGTTGTCTCATTTTATATCAGTTAACCTTATCTTCATTGGCTGAGACTTTAAAATTATTGTAAATAACTAAAAAAATTAAATTATTTTAAACACTTAAAACCGATCAATGGTAAATTCAGTTCTACTGAAAATTCTCCAAAGAAGTCTCAAAAAATATATTCGTATCAAAAAATCTTTGTCATTCTCACCAGTCCTGCTTCAGAAGACCTAATTATTGAATTGTTTTGTACTAATCATAGTTAACATCATAGATTCCCTTGGATTTTCACTAAAACTTATGGGATGGAAGAAAGAATTTGCTACATTAACTAAATTCAGGGATCCATCTGGAAAAACACAAGCATTATCATGACATGTGGACTTGACCAAAGTCAGGAGCCTATTTACATGACAAGAGGCATGGCATCGGGAAGTCAAGCAAAAGCCCAAATGTGTGGGCTTTTTTCCTTAAATTGTCACAGCAGGTCAGTAGTAGGGCCTCATCTAATACACAGCCCTCCCAATTAGCTCGCTCATGACATAACCATTTAAAGTGCTGCTGCAAAAGTATTTGAAGTAAAATTAAATGATCCTCTGATCATTTCTTTGACAGAATACAGCACTCTTTGGTGAGCTCTGGGCTATGGATGATGCTACTCCACCCTAGAAAATTGAAACTTAAATAGAAAGCCAGAGTTCAATACAGAAAAGAGACTATATCAAATATACATTATATATTGAAAAATATATATAAAATATAAAAATAAAATGAAAGCTGTTTACAGATGTATGAAGTTTAGCAAAGGTATTTCACGTACTTCTGTAACAGCAGACAGTAGAAAATGACCCAAGTAAGAGAGCAATTTTATGTTATAGAGGGAAATTAAAGAAATCAGAGAGATGATGTTGCTCTTGTATTTACATTGCACAGGAAGAACCTGTTAACATCAGAGAGGTGTGACTGCATTTATCAGTTTGCAAAGCTCACAAAGGTTGCTTGGAATGGCAAGTTTCTTGAGATAAAGAATTGCAGATGAAGAGGTCTCGTAATCATCACCATAGGGGTGGAATGCAAATACACAGGCTGGGCTGTCCTATGACCTCTGCATTCAAGAGAAAAGTTTTGGGTGCACAGTGCTGTGGGAAATCAGTGGCAGCAAAAATCCCTTCTTTCAACAATTATTCAGCAAGTATATCCCTGTTTGAGAAAATAGTTAACATGTTATACTGAAAAATTACACTATCTTAATTATCTTCAGAAAACTTTTCCATGCCTTATTCACCTTCCTATACAAATTTTTGAGTTTCTAGCAGTGTTTTCATTAGCAACAGCACATACCCATTTTTGCTATAAAAACTGGCTTCAACAATCATAGGAACTATTTGTTTGTTCATGTAAACGCCCTGCAATGAACCAGGAAAACTGTTGAAAAATACTTGATCATAAAATCATTGCTGCTTAAATAAGCATGTCAGTCCAGCTTAGTATAAATTAAAACAGAACAAAAACACAGTGCAGCAGATGTGCAAAGGTGCTTTTGTTCAGCAGGATGCCTCAAAGATGGAATGGAAGGTTGTTTTTTGTTTTAGTCCATCCTAGCAAGTGGGTAAAATGGTAAATTCTATAAATCTCACAGAACAGAGGGGCCAACTTCAGACACTATTGACAGTGACTACTAACCTAAATTATGTTTTTCGTCAATGGGGAGAGAAGGGCATTTCCAGGCATTTCTTTAGAGTCTGAGAGCTGACCAACATACATTCTCTGCAGAGGTGATACCTCTTTCCAAAGCAGTCTCAGCTCCCAGTGTGCCTAAAAGTAGTAACGCATACTTCACACTGGTGCTTCCCCTGATGAGAAAACCACGACATGGCCCGAAGAAACAGCACCTAATACCTGTCTTTTAACCTCTTGCATCCCTAATAAAGCACACTGTACCTCTC
Source organism: Falco cherrug (assembly GCF_023634085.1). NCBI lineage: Eukaryota > Metazoa > Chordata > Aves > Falconiformes > Falconidae > Falco > Falco cherrug. Next base: position 18,739,458 of record NC_073702.1, read on the forward strand.
CAAGTGGGATTATCTTTCCTGGCATCAAGATCTGAGCATTTGCAGCCAAATTCCGCGTTAGAAAAAGAGGACTTGGGAAGGATGCATCTGAGGGATCCAAACAACATCTTCTATGGACTTGCAGAAGTAATGGCTTTCTAACACCAGACAAGAGCTCTTTTGAGGTACTGTAAACACCTTGTGTCAGCTGCTCCTCGACAAAACTTCAGTTAAGACAGAGGGCACTGTTTTCACCTTACAAAGCTGGTTAGCCAGCCCTGTCACCCACAGGCCTTAGACTACAGAGATTTTGTCTAACTTCTTCACTGCTGTTTCGAAGAAGACACAGATGCCAGCAAGGGTGTGATTCCCCTTGTATTGGCAAGACACAACTGCTTGTCAGGATGCCAGATAGAGCCACTGGAAAAGCCTGTATTTCTCTCAGGTTACCCTCCCTTCCCTCAGTTCCCAAGAAAAAAAGAAATAGCCCATGACTTTAGTATGGGTAAATGTTAAACATAATCTGAGCATGAGGGATGAAATAAATGATTCCTCCTTTAGAGGACAAATAGTTTAAATGAAGAGTGGTGGGAGTCCTATCCTAGCTAGTCTGCAGAAAGCAAGCCCCGACATAAGCTGTGCTGAGGGAAGGAAAAGCAGCAATATCTCCAGGGACACTGGAGAGACAGGCTTATCTGAGACATCTCCCAGAGCACCTGCCAGCACTGAATCCTAATTCAGAAACTCAGCTGAATTCTGCCTAGAACTAAAAGGATAAAAGTCTGACAAAGCTCTTGAATCACACCACACTTGACGCTCACCTTAATGTACAAAGAGTTGTGACTGTAAGGGTTATAAGGATTCCCATGAATGTCACACATGATGGAAGACAAGTGGCTGAAAGGTCCAAAGTTTAGACAGTCAGCAAGGGAGATGGATGCAAAGGGGAGTTAGGCGGAGGGATCAGTTTAGTTGGATACAGAGGGTGTAGGAGAGCAGTCTCAAGAAGGAAGCTTTGGACAGAAAGAAAAGTGCTTGTCTTTCACCTTATTTAGATGTCATAGGGCTTGATGAACAACTAGGAAAGATACTCTACCTTTATGCCAATGCAATTGCTCTACATCAGCACGAAAGTACACACACAAATACCTACTTGTAGATGTCCCATTAAACCAGTTATGCTTTGACTGGGGTCCAGTTCATCTCCTTCCTACAGCTCAACTGATGCTCAAGTGACAGAAAAAGAAAGCCCAGAAGGATCTTGTGCCAAGATAAAATGGCCACATTTGGGGACATTTTCTGAGAGGATGGATTGGAAGTAAAACCAATCTGAAAACAAGTTCTGAGAGGTACAAAAGAAATTCTGCCCTATCTATGTACTATCAGGAGCACATCAGGCTTTTTAACAAGATTCTAAAAGCCTTTTCAGCTATTTAAGATGTGAAGATGCATGAACGATGTATTTCACTACTGCAAGATTCAGCAGTTAACAGTTTCTGGTTAAAAAAACCAAATACACATGTGTTTTTTGCACCTAAAGGATAAAATCCTTAAAAAAAAAAAAAAGACTAAATGATCTGGGATAGAATCAAGGAGGCACACAGCTTTTGGCACAAATCTCATGCTTGGGTTTTGTCAAAGCCATTGATACAACACATCCTGTATTCTCACCCATTTGGCTGGCTGAGTCTATACCAAAAACTCCCCTGCATGCTGTGCCTTTGAGCTCAAGACCCAGAAAATTTGTGACAAGAGCTGCGATTAGTTCCAACAGAAGCTAATGTGTCACCTGCTGAAAGAGTGAGCATAAGCAAACAAGCAGATCAGACCCTGGTAGTGGCAAGAGTGGAAGGGGACCAGGCAGCAGCCACTTCACACCGACCTTGCCTCCTACCAGTCCTCCTCAGAGGCACCAGCCCTGCTTCTGTTAAAGATAAACCTTGGCAAACTGGACTTAACACTGCATGCCAAGTGTAACTGATATCTCTTTAGTTCATTCTTATCTTGCTCTTCCATTGCCCAAAGTGGTTTATTTTTTAATGACAAAGGAGCCTATGTACACTCTTGTTAATAAATATTTGCAAGCACATGAATGCTCTAACATTTATTGTAAATTGTTTTCATATAACTATGTAAAAAATCCCCTATTTTTTCCCAAAAAAAGATTCTTTTTCCCAAGTTTCAAATTAAATTTTTCATGAAGCCATCACATCAGTGCTGCTCACGAGTTACATATACTTCTGGTATATTTTATGGTGCTTTTTTGAACAAATTGAAGCATACTTGCAAAAATCCTGAAACATTGATGAAATGTGCTAAGCAAGAGGAAAAATATTCTTTCTCATGATGAGGACATTACAATCTCCAGCAAGGGCATCTAAAAACGTGGGACACAATACTGTCAGATTGGAACCTCAAAAATACTACACTCTGTCTGTAACAACTGTTTGACAAGTAGATATCCACTGAATGGCCACAGCAAATTGTATATGTCCTCAGGGGGAAAAAAAAAAAAAAAAAAAAAAAAAAGAAGAAGAAGAAGGCAGCATAAGATAATATGATAAAAAGCCAAAATGAAATGGGATTTTCCCTGGTTTATAAAATTTACTGGCACACCAGTGTCAATCTATATACAGTGTACCCAGAACACAGATAAAAAGAGCTATCTGTGAGCTGAGCTACATTCTTTCCAGACAATCTTTACTAATTTAGAAATCTCTTTTTGCCTCCATCCATTACTTTGGTTGTTCTTACTGTTCTGCATAAGAACAGCTGCCTAAAACAAAAATTACTGATTTTTTTTTAAAAGGGAAATGGCCTTTTCCACGTGGGGATGTTTCTTAATGAAATGAAAAGCAAACAGGCTACTCGGTTGTGCAAAAAACTGTGTGTTCAATACAGGGATGTGAAGCTGAAGGTCAGCAGTTACAGCTGGCTGCATCATTATGTCTCAAAGTGAATGTCACCCACATAGTCACCAGCACTTAGTGTCACACTGGGAGGTTTGGCAGGGTGAGGAGGTACTACTGAGGTCTAAGAAAAATCAAAAGAGAAAAGTTAATAAAGCTGGTGTCATCTGGAACCTCATCTAGTCTGTATCATCCTCAAAGATGCAGCCTGAAAGGGTCTGTCTTTTCAAGGTGGGCTGGGTGAAGGAGGGGCAGCAGTCACCTAGGGAGGATGTTGTTGGCAGTGGTAATAGAAAAAAAAAAAAAAAAAAAGGAAAGAAAACACAGAACGAGGGAGAGAACAGAAATGCAACACCTGAACCTCCCGGAAGGACTGGGAAAATGTCCAAAGTAAACCAGGGAAAATCAGTAACAGTATGAGCAGTTTTGCCTTCAGCCATAGTACATGCCTGCTAAATTCTTATTCGAGGACTGGAAGAGCTGGACAAGCATCAGCTCTTCCGCAGGAAGCAGGAAGCCTAGCTGCTAGTCTCCGAGTTTAAATCCACAGCTCTCATACGCCATGTAGGCAGTCAATTTACCTGATTTTGGGGGTCATATGGGTAACACTTCCCACTTTTTGGAAGCCAGCTGCTGTGCAGCCAAAAACGCTAACTACTATGAACAGGTGAAGAGGGAGAACGAGTGTCCTTACAGGGTAACAGCCCTGTGGTTAGAGACAGCCACTGCAATTTTCAAGCTGTTGTCTGGGCAGGGAGCCCAGTTCCACAAGCAGTGCTGCAGCCCTCTTAGAGCCAGTGAAAACCCTCAGGAGAGTTTCACAGATGCTGCAAGATTATGAACGTCCTCATGTGGGCACCCAAGTCTCCTCCAGTCACAAGGAACTTGTATCAGTACCATAAACCTACTCTGAGAGGCAAGAGCTGAAATCATCAGCATATGCTGTCATGTTCAGCACTTTAGTGTTTTCCCCAGATCTGACTATTATTGTACTAACTGTTCTGTTAGACTACCACTAGAATCATATAGCCATTTCTCAAACAAACAAAACCAGTTTCTCTTAAGTCAGTGAATTCATCCGAATACAGATCTACATACTTCCTTTTTCAGAACAAAGATGTGTTAATAGAGATGTCCCAAAATAATAAGTATTTTACAGCAACCTGTAATATTTCTTAGGATAAAAATACCAATTTATCAGTACTTTAAAGCATATGACATTGTTCTATTAAATAAAGGAAGCAAACCTGAACATATTCATTGTGAAATTAACTTTTCCATCTATCAAAGTCAGTGCACTATTTGTTTAGTTCATTTTAATGGATAGCTTTTATATAAAATAGTTTTGGCCCTTGTTATAACAAACACATTTATTCACGAACTTATTATGTCCTCAGTACTTCAGTAATACGTACCAAAAGTAATTTATAATGCGTAATTTGATTGATTTTCACAAATAGCTTCAGAAGTTAGAAAGCTTCAGAGTATGGCAATAACCCCAGGTTTGTATTTGTCCAAAAATACAGTTTCATGAGTGCATCATTCCTTCATCAGCAAAACTATAGCCAGCAGAATCAGTGCCCAGCCCTGATGAAAAGGAGGTATAAGCTGCCCCTGCCTTTGCAGAGAGGCCCTACTGAGGTGCCCTAGACCAGGAGTTTTCTAGCAGCAGCTTCATGTCAGCCCTCCTCCTCTTTCATCCCAGGTGAATGGCAGCGCAGTGCCTTGGCATCAGAAAGTTTTCAGTAAGTTAAAGCGTGAAAAACTCATTATGAACTCACCTGTAGTCTACGAAGTCAAATATTCACCATCAACCACAAAAGTTCAAAGACATTCTATAGAAACCTATAGAATGAGAAACCATCTGATGCTACCCATATGTGTTGCTGGAGCCCACTAATGCTACAAATAGTCTTGCTCTGTTTGTAATGCTGCACTATTGAGAAATGCCAGGTTCATCCTACCGCAAGTCAGAGCTATGGGAAAGAATGGAAAGAACTAAAATGAACATCTTTTTAAAAAATCAGTTATAAAAGGAAGACGAGTGGACTGCCATTGCTACAGTCTCTCTACGATGTGACTAGAGAGGCATAGAAGCAAGATAAATTCAGTTAATAAGGTATTCTAGTCACATTGTGTCTGACAAGAGGACTATTGACTTCATTTTACTACCCTCCAGATGGAAGATTCTGAATATACGGGATAGGTTGATAGTAAGTTTCTACAAGAATAGATTATGTGGCACAGTCAAGTTATTCACAATAACGCACACAAACACAAATGTACAAGGCCGACAGAACCATTTATCTGCCTTTTCCTGAAATAATGCCCCATACGTAACATACAAGGTCAGCAAAGTTCAAGATGTGTTTTTGCAAAACGATCCTATTGTTTTATGCTGTGTTTTGTGGGAGAAGACAGCACTTTTGCTGCCCCATGGGCTGCCCACTGATGTCCCTTCCATGTGGTAGAAGAGCTGTCCCCTCCAGCTGTGGAGGGACATGAATATGGACCTGGGGAAGCTATGCACTAGGGAGAGACATGGAAACTCTTTGGGGCTTTCTACAGTCTCCCTTGGAGAGGAAAGTCTGAACCTTGCCAGGCTCTTGCTGTACTCATTTCTCTTTAGAGAGGATTCAGGTCTGGATCCCAAATGGAGGAACTGCTTTCTAGTAGATCTGATCCAGACACCTGCTTGAGAGGGGAGCACAGGATTTCCACTTCCTTTCGTACAGTGTTTCCTACAGACATCATAAAAAGGTCCTCTCCTCAACGTACAGATTTTTAGATCACTAAAAAAGTCCCTATAGAAAGCCCAGCTGACCATCTCCAGCCTGCAGACTCTCCTCCAGGAGCCAGGTGCCCCTTGGGGTATCATCTAACTTTGCAAGAAAAGAGACCAGGACAAAATAAGGATTTAAGATTATTCTGTCATCTTTAAGGAAACTAGCTGAGGGTACAAAATCCTTCAGCCTGAGAGTTACTCACCTGCTCATTATCTTGATCACGGATTTCTTCAAGGTACTTTTTAAAAGGATTGGGTTGATAGGGTTCCTCCTTTTGCTGTGCAGTCTTTCCTTTCACCAGCATGGGACGAATGACACCAGGTTTTGTCTTGACCCATAGCACACCCAGGAGAAAAGAGATGTAAGGAAAATAAAATAAAATAAATAATTCAAAATTTACAGAATGTATGTTAGACAAGTAAATTCCAGTAGGACTAAACTGACCAGATTTGTAAAAAATTTTCTTTCACCACCAAAATTATTCAGGTGTCACGTTGCATGACCTACTTTTAATACAGATTGTGGAAAAAAAAGGCAAGAGCTGTTTTTACACAGAATTTCATCACTGACATCTGTTTATTACAGACAGAAAAATAGATGCTGGGCTGTCAGACTATGGTTTGTGGGCTTTGCTGGCTGGTTTTGCTAGCTGTTCAGCTGCATCTTGATCAGTTCATCAAGTCACACTTTATGCACAGCCACATGTCTGCTTTCACACTGCAAATTCCTTTCTGATCTTCTCAAAACAGTAACTGTGAAACAAGGGCAGAATGTGATGCTGTTAACTTACACCCAGGCAGCAACATATTAGTGGAAAGCCTTTCTGGGATATATCAGTGATTAAATGCTGGATTTTATAAAGTCATAGAATCATAGAATCGTTTAGATTGGGAAAGACCTTTAAGATCATCGAGCCCAACCATTAACTTAGCAGTGCCAAGTCCACCACTAAACCATGTGTAGATGTGGCATTTAAGGACATACATCTTTTAAATACCTGAGGGATGATGATTCAACTACTTCCATGGGCAACCTGTTCCAATGCTTGACAACCCCTTCAGGGAAGAAATTTTTCCTAACATCCAATCTAAATCTCCCCTGGTGCAACTTGAAGCAATTCCCTCTTGTCCTATTGCTTGTTATTTGGGTGAAGAGACTGACACCTACCTCACTACGACCACCTTTCAGGTGGTGTAGAGAGTGACAAGGTCTCCCCTGAGCCTCCTTTTCTCCAGGCTAAACAACCCCAGTTCCCTCAGCCGCTCCTCCTAAAACTTGTGCTCAAGACCCTTCACCAGCTTTGCTGCCCTTCTCTGGACACAGTCTAGCACCAAAAAATCTTTGTCATAGTGAGACGTCCAAAACTGAACACAGGATTCAAGGTGAGGCCTTACCAGTGCCGAGTACAGGGGGACAATCACTTTCCTTGTCCTGCTGGACATACTATTTCTGATACAAGCCAGGGTGCTATTGACTGCCTTGGGCCACCTGGGCACACTGGTGGCTCATGTTCAGCTGGCTGCCAACCAACACCTCCAAGCCCTTTTCCGCCAGGCAGCTTTCCAGCCACTCTTCCCCAAGCCTGCGGTGTTGCAAGGGGTTGCTGTGACCCAGGTGCAGGACCCAGTACTTCTGCTTGTTCGACCTCGTAAAATTGGCCTCAGTCCATCAACGCAGCCATCCAGATCCCTCTGCAGACCCTTCCTACCCTCAAGCAGATCAACACTCCCCGCCAACTTGGTGTCAGCTGCAAACTTACTGAGGGTGCACTCCATGCCCTCATCCAGATCACTGATAAAGATATTAAACAGAACTGGCCCCAGTACCAAGCCCTGGGGAACACCACTTGTGACCGGCCACCAAGCAGACTGAACTCCATTCACCACCACTCTGTTCATGGGCTCAGCTATCCAGCCAGTTTTTCACACAGTAAACATTACGTCCATCCAAACCATAAGCAGCCAGTTTCTCCAGGAGAACGCCGTGGGAAACTGTGTCAAAGGCTTTACTAAAGTCTAGGTAGGCAACATCCACAGTCTTTCCCTCATCTGCTAAGTGGATCACCTTGAAATAGAAGGAGATCAGGTTAGTCAAGCAAGAACTGTTTTTCTTAAGCCATGCTGACTGGGCCTTATCCCCTAGTTGTCCTGTACGTGCCACATGACGGCACTCAGGATGATCTGCTCCGTAACCTTCCCCAGCACTGAGCTCAGGCCGACGGGCCTGTAGTTCCCTGGATCCCCCTTCTGGCCCCTCTTGTCAATGGGCATCACGCTGGCTAACTGCCACTCGGCTGGGACCTCCCCGGTCAGCCAGGACGGCTGATGTATGATCACAAGTGGCTCGGTGAACACATCTGCCAGCTCCCTCAGTACCCTTGGGTGGATCCCATCCAGCCCCACAGACTTGTCCACGTTCAAGTGGTGAAGCAGGTCACTTGGATTACGGGGACCTCATTCTGCTCCTCATCCCTGTGTTCCAGCTCAGGGGGCTGGGTACCTGGAGGACAAGTGGTCTTACTATTAAAGACTAAGGCAAAGAAGGCATTAAGTACCTCAGCCTTTTCCTCATCCGTTGTCTCTGTGTTTCCCCCTGCATCCAATAAAGGATGGAGATTCTCATTAGCGCTCCTTCTGTAGCTAATGTATTTATAGAATCATCTTTTATTGTCTCTTATGACAGTAGCCGGATTAAGTTCTAGTTGGGCTTTGGCCCTTCTAATTTTTTCCCCTGTGTAACTTCGTGACATCCTTGTAGTCCTCCTAAGTGGACTGCCCCTTCTTCCCAAGGTCATCAACTCTCCTGTATTTTCCTTGATTTCGAGCAGTCTCTCCACTCAGCCAGGCCAGTCTTCTTCCCTACCAGCTTATCTTTCCGCACATGGGGACAGACTGCTCCTGTGCCTCTAAGATTTTTTTCTTAAAGGCTGTCCAGCCTTCCTGGACTCCTTTGTCCTCTAGGAGTGCCTCCCAAGGGACTCTGTCAACCAGGCTCCTAAACAGGCCTATGTCAGCCCTCCAGAAGTCCAAGGTAGTCGACCCTCCTCTTCACTTCTCCAAGAATTGAAAACTCTATCATTTTGCAATTGCCCTGTCCAAAACAACCTCCAAGCAGCACATCACCCACAGGTCCTTCTCTGCTCACCTACAGCAGGTCTAGCTGGGTGCCTTCCCCAGTTTTCTCATGTTGCAGCACAAACAAACTAGTAGACCACTACAAGGCTTTGCCATTGGTCAGATTCTACTGTCTGTGCTGTATCTCCTTCCTCCAGAGGCCAGACCACACTGCTCCTCCTCTGTCTAACCCCCTTTCTCACAATCCTCAGGGCTATTTAACCACTTAGCAGGAACGAGCTACACCTGCACATCATCCATGTCTATCAACTCACTGCTTTTGTGGCAAGGCCACAGCTGCATGTTATCAATGCTAATCAACCCACTGCCTTCATTCCTCTACAGTCTCATACACCAGCTGTGTGAGGAAGCTCTCTTCCACACACTCCAGGCACCTCTTAAACTGTTTCCTCTCTGCTGAATTGTATTTCCAGCAGACATCTGGTAAGTTGAAATCCCCCATGACAACAAGGGCTAGCAACTGTGAGACTTCTCCCAGCTGATTATAGAATATTTTATCTGCATTTTCATCCACCTTTTCATCCTGGTTGGGTGGTCTGTAACAGACTCCCACCATGACATCTACCTTGTTAGCCTTCCCCCTGATTCTTACCCATAAACACTGAACCCATCATCACCATCATTAACAATCAAAATGCTGCCTAACATACAGGGCTATCTCATTTCCTTTCCTTCCTTGCCTATACCTTCTGAGGAGTTTATAGCCATCCACTGCAGCACTTCAGTTGTGTGAGACATCCTACCATGTTTCCATGATGGCAACTGTGTCATAATGTTCCTGTTGCGCAATGGCTTCCAGCTTCTCCTGTTTGCTGCCCATGCTGTGTGCATTGGTGTAGACACACTCCAGTTGAGCTATTGATCATGCTACCTTTTTGAGAGGAGAAGCCCTAATTCTTACCTGGCCATTCTTGGGTGCTTCATAGTTTTTAGCACATCAATAACACTTGGGACTTTGCTGCTGCATAGATCTCCATCCCAGATCTTGCTGGCATGCTGTCCCTCAAACATCAGCATGCTGCCCCCAAGCTTCTCTCTAGCAAGCCTGGATTTTTCCCCTTTACCCTTTCAAATCTAGTTTAAAGGTTTTTCAGTGAGCCCTGCTAACTCCTGTGCAAAGATCCTTTTCTCACTTTGAGACAGGAGTACCTCACCTGTTGCCAGCAGGCCTGGTATCATGTAAACTAACCCATGACCAAAACACCCAAAATTCTGCCAGTGGCACCAGGCTCAGAGCCAGGTATCGATCTGCTGGCTCTTCCTGTTTCCTCCCTTATCATTCCCTGCAACTGGAAGGATAGAGGAGAACATCACTTGCGCTCCTGATCCTTTAACCAACTGTCCCAATGCCCTGAAGTCTCTCTTGAGTGCCTGCAGACTTCTTGTGACAACTTCATCACTGCCTGCCTGAAAAATCAATGATGGACAATAACCTGAGGGCTGTAGGATGGTAGGAAGCCCCAGGGAGGCAGCAGACTGCCCTACGAAGTGGGTCCAGCCTGCACACGGGGCCTTCTGTTCCCTTCAGCAGGGAGTCTCCGATGGCAATGACCCGTCTTTTTTACCTCACGGAAGCAGTTTTGACCCAGGGCATTGGCCGACTTAGCCTGGGCGACACCTCCATGCTAGATGAACCACCCTCCTCGTTACTGCTCAGTGCCGCCTGTTGAGCCTCACACCAGCTGTGCGAGGGGACCTGGGGTGGTGCGGTGGCCACAGAGGGGACACACTTGCTGTGCCAGGCAGGAACTTGTCCCCATTGCCCCCTGTCCCCTACGTCACTGCATTCAGCCAGGCAGAGAGAGGATAGGGAATCCCCCCCGTCACGCATCTGTCTGCCCATTGGGGCTGTCTCGGGAAGGCAGGGTGTGATCCCAGTAGTGTCTCTCTCTCTCTGGCTCCCTGACCCTGGTGCTCCCCAGCCCCCTCCCCCCTCCCCAGAGCGCTGCCACTGAGCAGAGCATCCCCTCTGCCCGGGTGCAGCTCCCACGGGAGCGCTCGCTGCTGCCGGTCGGCACTGGGGTCAGAGCAGGGCACCGCCTGCGGCCCTGCACCTGGGTGGCAGCGGGTTCCCACCGGAGCTCTGTCTGGCACCTGTGTCAGTCGTGGTGGGCACTGAGCTGAGAGAGGCCATGGCTTTCTGCCAGGTGGGTACCAATGCTCCCTGGGTGTAAGAGGCAAGGCTCTGGCACCCTTCCTGCATGCCCTGCCATGCAAACTGCTGCATCATGCCCTGATTGTCTGCCCTTTTTGCAGCACTCCTGGTTGCTTGCACCCCCGAAGGGCTTGTTTTACAGGTGTGGGGGGCTTGGCCACCATTGCCCCGGCCCCACCCAGGTCCTGTCAGAGGCTGCCGTTCGAGCTGGGGGGCCCTGGGGGCTCCCTTGGCTCCCCCTGAGGCTTCCCAGGTTGGGGAAACCCCCTTGTGCACCACACTGGAGTGTTCTTCTGCTGATGGTGCCAGCACCAGAGCTGCTCACCTCAGCGACTAAGTAACAGTATCTTTAAGACTTCACTCCGAAAAGTACAATTTTAGAGAATTTAATCAGCATGGATGTGTGATTCCCCTCATTTCAGACAAATCTCATTATCTAATCAAGAAAAAAATCTTCATTAGCTACCAACCAACCAAAAAATTGACAATTAACTTGTCAATTTAGCACATCTGTGATTTTCAGAATTCTTACAGTAAAGTCTGACATGATGAATTGTGACATAAACTCTGAACAGAGGCTAAGGGATATTTTTAAAATAGACAACTCATTTGGTAAGCAAAGAAAAGGAAGAAAAAAAGTGTACATTTTCACTGGAATTTGGTAATTACCAAAGTCCTGAAGGGGGCTGTAATTTAATTTAAACTTTTAAATTAGTCAGTTATATTCTCCTCTGTTACGATGACCCCATAAGAAATGGGCAGTCTTTGTCACAACTGATACAGATGACAGCAGGACTGCTGCTGAGGTCCTTCAATAGTTACAGCCCAGAGGGGCAGCTTGCCCAACTGGGACTGAGAAATAGGTGCTGTCACAACTCCCCATCCTCAGTACCCAGCAGGGTAGCAAAATGTAAAGAAACTTGATCTGCTATGAGATTTATTTACAAGATTTAGACTATGTACATTTAATAACACCATGCTGCCTATTTACAAGAGCAATACGCTTAAGCAGTCTGGAAAAAATTGAAGCTTACAGTGAAAGTAAGCTTACAATGATGCAGCTGAGATTGCTGAATGTATCCTATAAACCGAGTTATAGATCACCTTAAAACAGGACCTGCAGGCATCCAGCAAGGATAGGGCAAGAGGGGTGCCCATCAGAGGGAAGTGTCCAGGAAGCAGATGTCCCTATTTCTTGTGCTTCCGCCTCTGCACTTCGAATGGACAGAGGCTGAGGTGAAGGTGGCAGAGGTGGGGAGAAGCACAACACACCTGGGAAGAGCAAGACCCAGGCAGCAAAATATCTTCACTTAGGTTTGTGTTTTGTCCTCTTTCCTTTTCACAGGTTGACACCCTTTCATCTGCTTTGTCAAATAAGAAACATATTCAACCAAAAGCAAAACCTCAGCTATGAGGTGATACTAATTTTTTTTTAAAAAAAGAGTAATAACTGCCAAATTGCATTAAAAACTTTTCCATTGAGGTCAACTTAGTGAAAGATGCACTGCTCATTTAATGAATTTATACTCTATAGTTCATGACTGTTTCTTTGTAGGATTCACCATAAAATACTTATTTTCCTCTCCAAGGAAGAGTTTGCAAAAGTGAAAGACTCCTCGCTTTCAACAGAAAGATAAATTAAAAAAAACAACAAGAAAGCTACAGTTGTTATCAAGTCATCATTACACAGACAAAGGACCTGTGGCCTTCTGGCACTCCTCCACACCATGTAACCATTCAATTAAAAGCCCACTGAGGTACCTGAAATCATCAAGGATAAGCTACTCTGCTTGTATAGGAAACCTCTTCCAGAAACATGCTGTAGGAATGCTTTTAAAGGAAGCATTTTCTAAACAAAATTGTGCACTCAAGTGCTGACTGAGTCATCTGTTTATGTCTGACTGCTAACAGAGTGGCAGATATCAGCCAGCAACCAGAATTTGAAATACTTCATCAACTCCCTGACAGGATATATAAAATTTTTGGTCCAAAACTAAAAACTTAAACTCTTTCTTTGATAGTGGGTGGCACAGCTGACACTGCTGAGAAACAAGCTAAGACTTAGTTTTGCGAAGGGAAGTGTGGGTCTTCTACAACAGCACTGAAAAATGGTAAAGGCTGTTACGGTAGCAATATGCTGCTGTCACATGGCTATAGCTCTATTAGCAAATTACACAGGGCCAAGACACAAGCTCCAGAGCTGGCCCCTAATCAGTTGTAGTGATTCAGTAACAGGGTGCTCCCTGGCATGGTTTTGGCCCAGGTCAGCAAGTGCACAGTCAGAAATAGGAGGATAGGCTGGGCCTACTATCAATAGGTAGGATGGAAATGGCCACCCTTCTTCAGGGACAGAAGGTATTTTGGCTGTATGAAAATGAGCCTTGCATATTTGCCTCAAAGCTTCAGAAGACTGAACTTCTCATCAGCATGCGTATGGGGATGTTCATCTCTAATTTTTTCTGCTGTTATTATGACACTGGTTGTCCCTGAGATCTTGCCGAAACTGATAGCTAAGTTACCAGTCGCAATCCTATTCCTCTCAGCAGAGGTCTAAAATCCTGAGTCCCGTGTTTCTCCTATCCAAGTCACTGTCACTTGCACTCATACAGAGTATTCAGAGATCCCCAAAGTATGTAGGACCAGATCCCTCTTCAACAGCTAGCAACGACTGCAGTCACTCTTTATGGTGCTGTGTCACTACAGACATTAAGTTGTTCTGGGTATCTGAACAACTTTCCTGTAAATGAGAAAATTGACTCTTACTGTTTAACAAGGAATTGGCTTTTTTAATATTTTTTCGATGCAGTGCTGTTTTGAGGCAGCCTACCTCTGAGACAATTAGACAAATGGTCAAGAAAAATATCAGATAAATTTATCAATTTAAAATGATAAAAATATTATATAAAAAATAAGATAAAAATGTATTATAAAACAGGTGAGCTAGCCTTGGGATAAAAGTTAGCTGCCCTCTTCCTTTCCTTTCTGCTCTGAGTCCATCAGACCTCACTTGACAAACAGCAAGCACTGAGTCTATCTGTTTGCTTGCATAACCTTTAAACCCAACTTTCCTGTACAAATAGTCTCTTGCAATCTTTGAAGCCTTCTGATTCAAATGGGAAAATCAAAGAATTCCCTCATGGAAAGGAACTATTCCCAGTCCTTTCCAACAAATGCATTAGTTTTGGGGAAATGAACCCTGAAGCTGACAGGGCAAGTATGCATCGCAGTACGCCCCAGCCAATGCAGTCATCTTCTGTCAGCACTGAGAAGCCAGAGTCACCTGAGCCTCTAAACTGTTGAGAGCACCTGCTTTCAAACAGTGAGAAACTGGCTCCCTTGTCAAGGATCATTGCAGGTTCCACAGTCAGCAAAAAGATGCTTTTTGCCCTAACAAGATAGATATAGATGTTTATCTAGTTGAACTGTGAAACTCCTTAAAATACTCCTCTTCTAGTTCTTTTCTGCCACAAATCAGTCTTCATAAAGGGAAATATGTTATTGAACATATTAGGGCATTTTTATTTTCCCCTTGTGCTGGCTTTACACTGGCAAAAATGCAATACAATATTCCAGTCAGTGTGTCAGCCCACAATGAAGTTCTCCTTTGTACATTTGAAAGTGTGAAGGCATATAATTGTGGTTAGAAGGATTTCTTCTTCCTCCAGCTAAATAGTAAATAATTCACATCACTGAAAAGCCTAGGAGTAGGATAATTATTTTCTCCATCTCCATGCTGAAGCAGCAGCAGGTCATGCACCAGAGCACAGACAACAAGGACAGCCATCCGTTTGAAATTCAACTTGTCTATTTTTGTTCATACCGAAATACTCGCATTTCAAGAAACAGCTGAATTTCCAACATGATGTCTGATACTATACTGTGTTATGATTTCCACTGACTCTGTGCTAAACTAAGCCAATACTAAAATCAATGGATTTAGTCCTTTTCCATTCTACTTGCAGTAAGGGGATGATCCTTTTCCTCAATAGCTGGAAAAAAGGGACAGACACAAAGTAAGAGTAGTGTGGAGGAGGCACTCACCTCTGCTGCAGATCTGGGACCAGCAGAGGAGCAAGTATGCAAGTCTGGAACCAGAAAAGGGAGCTCACTGCCCGGGCTGAAGGCAGGGAGGGGGATAAGGGCAAGTCCTTAGCACTGATGTTGCTCTCTGCTTCCCCCTCTGCTTCCTTTTCTTTCTTTTAAAAGGAAACCCTTTTAGCACATTTAAGTTCCTTTCACTCACATTTTCCTTTGGTACATAATGAATCTCATTTCTTACTTTATTGTGTGATGGCACTGTATGGACCACTTTTCTGTATAACTGACACATTTCACTTCAGCAGTGACTGAAATTTGGTGCTTGAGAAAGTATGGCAAAGACTGCCTTCCAGAAGTCATTCACCAGTGCTTAAAGGCCATGCAATTATTTTAGGTGGACAGATGGGCACATGATGCCTGGTTTTATGTTGGACCTGACAACTACGCTATATTTGATGCCATTCTGACCTGAAGTGGCTCTTAAAAGATGCTGAATTTAATACTGTTTTACTTTAAAGCAAACATGCTATAATTCCTAAGGTGTCATATTCTCAACCGTGGTTTAATTCGTTTCACGGAGCTTTGGGCTTAACAGCTTTAAATGCAGGAAATACAGGAATCTCAGTAATACGTGGGCTTTAAAATTAATTAATTAGAGAAAAAATACTTCTTCCTTCAAATGCTTGAACTCATCTTCTGTCCACCCTCGAGTCATTACAACACCTACCCACAACCCTCCTCATTGCAAGAAACTGCACTGTGTTCTTTTTGTTACTGTCATTTAAGCCTGCTTACAAAATACAGAAATATAATTCTTTATTTGCTATAAATATGTATGACTTCTCTCCCACTATTTATGTATTTAAATACATTTTGATAAATCCTTCCACTGCACACTCAAAAACCATGAATGACTGGTGCATTAAAATGTCTGAACCAAAAAAACCTTAGGAAAATAGTACCAAGGTATGCAAGACTGGTCTCACGTGAATTTTGTCTTATTTGCTTAATATAAAAAAAAATAATTTATAGTTCATGGCAATGGCAATATTTTTTGTAGTGTTGGTGTGCAGGGTATGGCTTTACACTTTTTTATCATGAGTCATTCATAGTCATCTTCTAAAAGAGTAGAAAATCTGTCGATAAGTCATAGTGGCATGCCCAATGCTTCTCCTGTCCATTGGGTAAAAGTCACATATTTGACAGGTATAGATACATTTCTAGTCACCATAAATAATTAGTCCCTGGTGTAGCTAGTCAGAGATTCCACAAGAGGAGAAGTAATTAGCTGAATCATAAATACTGCAAAATTTCTCAGTCAAAATGTTACTACTGAAGAATCATTCATAAACAGTCACAATGCACTCAGAGACAGTATTGCTGTCTGAACAAAAAAAACACACAAGAATTCTACTGTAGTGATTTCAATTTAAAACACATGACATAAAATATATAGTTAAATAATTAAAATAGTTATTTTAAAAAGAGGCAAAAAGTATCAAAGGAGCTACCAAAAGGATGCAACGATTATAAGTGACCAGAATACTGCTTAAGACAATAGTTTCAGAGAAGCTGTGCATCAGCCTATAAGAAGACTTTAAGAGATCTAGTAATACTGGGATGTTCAAAGAGCAGTGCAAAGAAGTGAAAGAAGGAATAAGGAGGAAAGGGCTTTTAAGACAGAAAGCTGTATTCAAATACAGTTTAGAGGAAAAAAAGAGAAAGAAAAAAAAAAAGAAATAAAATCTAGCCCATGATATAAAAATGTCATATATTAGGCCAAGGAAGACTTTGAGGAAAAAGGTTGCTAAATTTCC
Source organism: Falco cherrug (assembly GCF_023634085.1). Taxonomy (NCBI): domain Eukaryota; kingdom Metazoa; phylum Chordata; class Aves; order Falconiformes; family Falconidae; genus Falco; species Falco cherrug. The sequence continues at coordinate 18,756,276 of NC_073702.1, forward strand.
TTACAACTAAAAGTCTATAGGGCCAGTAGATACAATTAAGACATAAAGAAGATGCATGAAGAAGAGGAGACCAAGGCTGAAAATTGATTCCTCTCTTCAGCTTTCCTCACAGGAAGACTTAAGGAGGTTCTCACACCATCAAAGAAACAATTTGGAGGAACTGTCTGGACTACAGTGTACAGACTGTCAATAAGATGGATTTGAGAACAAATTATTAAAATGAACAAATAAAGTGCAAGCAACAGAGAAAGTTGTAAAGCAGTTCAAGTGTGAAATTGCCACATTATGAATCGCGGTATTTAAGTTACTCCTTCAGACATAATCGGTACCAAGAGAATGAGAAGTGGCAACAACGGGGCAGGTTTTACTACGGGATCCTGAAGAGGACCAGGAATCACAAATCACTATGTGACTTTTCAAGCTGTGCAAAGTAGTAGGAACAAATTACACTACAGAACAGATTTAGTATTTGAACAAATAATAGGGAATGGTTTTTGAAAGGGCACTCGTCTGATAAATCTCTTAAAGTTAATTTAGTCAGAGACAAGAAAGCTGGCTGTTGCAGCAGATGTAGGTTATGTTTAAACTAGAATACGAGGATCTTTTGACATCTAGGAACACACATTAGATGAAATAAAGTGAGAATCAACAGACCGTCTTATGTGAGGCTCAGTATTAATTTTTTTTTCCCCACCTGGTCCCAAAATGCATGATCAGAGACAACAAAATAAGGCTGCACAGATTATAAAGTTCAGTGGATGCACAGCCATGCTGCATGTGGATTTCCAAAGGCTTTGGTGAAGGGCTTTCAGCAGAGTCTACTAAGGAAATGAAGCTACTACAGAGCAAAATCAAATAGTTCCTATGGACCTGTTAAAAGATAGGATGGAAAAGGTTGGAATAAATGTTCACATTTCATAGTGCAGGGAAGTAAGGAACAGAGTTCCTCAGAGACTTTCTCTGGAACCTGGTCTTTGAATTATGGATGTAGATTGGCTAGAAAACTGCAGTTAGTAAGGTGACAAAGTTTGCTGGTAATACAGAATCATTCAGGGGAGTAAAGACAAAATATCAGTGCAAAGACTTGCAGAGAGATCTTATGATACTGAGTGAATGAATGATAAAAAGGCAGGTGAAACTTAGTTGAATTCAACATTGATACATTTCACAGGGAAAAACTAAATTACATCCTGAATTTACACATGCAGTGATGAACCAGTTAGCTCAGAAACTAGCTCTCACTACTCAGGAAATGTATCTTGGATTTATTGTATACAGTTCTACACAAACATTGGCTTACTGCTCAATACAAGTAAGAACTAAATAAATTACTAGGAATTGCTAGGAAAGGAATAGAAAAAAATAAAGAAGAATCTTATCACATCATCTTGTAAATACAAAGCGTTGTGTTCAGAGCTAGACAAGACTAGTTTATGGTTTTAATCTCCCAGTCTCAAAAACAAAAACTTGAAAAAGATATAGAAAAGAGCAATACAAATCATCAAAGATATTGGACAGTATTCAAACCTCTCAAAGACTGACTAAATAATTTTGACTTTTCTGTATGAAAAAGAGGTGACTGGTAAAGTATTATGGTCAATACATAGAAAATGATTATTTAGAAAGTGAAGGAAGAACAATTATTTACTGTTTTGGTACAAGAACTGTCAAAGTCAAGTAGTAAGTTTAAAACAAAGAAATAAAGTAGTATTTCACATAATTCATAATTAAGAAGTAAACCCTATTGCTACAGAATGTTGTGGAGACCTAAGTATACAAGATTCAAAGAGTAACTGGAAAAAATCATGAAAGAAGTGGTAAAGATTACTACATGGTAGAAATTGATTCAGGAAGTCCTTACAATTCCATTAGCTGAAATACAATGGGAAATATTTCTCATCCACATCTCTTTTTTTCCCCAAGAATTCATTAGTGGTTTACCATCGTTTGGAAAGGCTCCATGACCTGTCTTCTGACCTTTGTTCAAAAAGTTTGGCTCCAACAGAACTAAATTATGATCAGAGCTAAAATGAACATCTGATGCATAATCCCTTTCTTTATTTGATTTTACCCTTGCTTTTCACTAGTTTTGCCAACTTTGCTTTAAACCAGTATGTTTTAAGAAAATAGATGCCAGAACATATAAAAAAAATTTGTAAAAGTGGAATACTAAAAGAGTCCAAGAACCAGCAGTAGATTCTACAGAATGTTACACACATCAAGATTCAGCAAGACTCTACTTTGTCATTTGGTCCATAGGTTTACAAGGAGCTTCAGGATTTACAGGTATTTAAAATAGATGTGTATTCAGTACAGAAAAAGGCAATTAGCTCTGTAGAAGCAATGCCGTTTGTTAGAAGGATATTGACTGCAGCTTCTTTCAATGGACTAAGAAAGTAAATAGTAATTCAGATTTTTTGCAAGTGCAAATTTTGAAAAACAGCTTATCACAGCTGTGTAATACATACCAGCTGGCTCTCTGCTACCATAGATGCTGATTTGTAAAGGTTAGCCTGCAAAAGAGGCAAATATATACAGTATTACATAAAGTAGCATAGTGATATAGTAACGACAGAAGAAAAATCCATGGACAGCAATATGCTTAGGTACAGAAGCTTTTACCACTGATACAGCGACATGCAATTGGTAAGAGAAGTTAAAATACTGACATTTTCAGTTTATTTCTAGGTATAATCAAATATAAATGCCTATTGTTAAGATTTCAGGGATACTTTTTTCCAAGTGCAACAAAATTTCACTTTTTCATCTCCATTTAATCTCAAAACATAAATCCTGATATTTCTGAGCCTGTCACTGTCTATTAATTTGCAGCATCAAAGTTATTAACACTATCAATTTTTCTGGGAGCTCAACCCAACCTTCTCCTCCTTCTGAATTTACATTATGAAAACCGAACAATCCTACTCAAGTATTACTTTTTTTTTCCCTAAGTTTACATTGAACAGCAGAAGCCCTATTTTCCAGATCAAGTTTAAATGTGATGAATGCAAAGTATTTGTGTGTGTATGTTAAATAGCCATGCGCCACATGTTTACTTGCCCACACAGTGGTGAGATTCAGAATTTCTGGTGCATTGATCCTTCCAATCAGCTCCTTCAAGCTCTGTAAGAGTTCCACTGGATAACCCAATGTGTTTCTGTACAGATAATGTGCCTTTCTTTGATGTGTGATTTGAAGGCCTTGAGACTCTAAAATGTGAATATTCTTCAGTACGGTGGTAAAAAAGGTACTAGATGCAATGGTTAGATGTAGTAGAAGACAAGTTGGTGCCATTACAGCCTGCACCCTCTGCAGAAGGACCACTACAGTTGGATTTGTATCAACTCAGCTGTAAGTTCCTCTCACCATTTCAAGCAGAAAAGCAATTCCAGCACATTCGGAAAGGGAAGAATATATTCTTCCCTTCTTCCCCTGTGACAAAGACCTTGCAGAGATTTGGCCACAGAACTCTGGATGTGGTCTTCCAAGTGCTAAACAGAGATGTTTAATGACTACCTGGACCTGTTGGCCTGCACTGACAGTGAGAACAGCGTCACCACAAGCCATGGTGGAGGACTGTGCTCCTTGTTGAGAGCACTCACATCTCTAAACACAGCCACTGGCAGAGGAAACCTTCCCACCAACACAGGGATAGCTCTGATTTAGCACTAAACCTACAAAAAGTACATTTTCTGCCCTTGACAGCATAAACTAGAGGTTTTACTGATGTTTGCTTTCGTACTAGGGATTCTTTTTCATACCATTAACCATGTGTGATGACCAATCTCATTGTGAGCTTAAAGATGTCAACGTGCTTCAGAATGATCTACAAATACTAGCAGGCTGGAATTAAATTCTCTCACTTCAGTGGTGCCTGAAATGTATATAAGCACAGCAGACCACAGATAAAGACAAACCACTCATTTCTGTATGTCTGTGTGCATTTTTAGCTGCTTCACATTCTCATTTTTTCATTTGTGTCATGTCTATAACACTTTAAAAAGACTTTTTTAAAACTGTCAAGAAGAGTGTCAATGACAATAATACACAAATTAATTATTCCAATTAATCATGAGAAATTATTTTTAAAATAGTTGTAAGTAGGCTAAATAACAAAACTATAAATTGCTAGAATTTGAAACTTGAAATTAAAGTTAAGAAACCTTTTGCTGGTGACAGTAATTATATGGAAACAAAATGACTAAATACATGTATTAGGTCACTCAATAGCCATATAATAAATATATTTAGAGAATGATTATATTATTATATCATTTTTACAAATCAGCAGTATCATCCCTAAAGCCAACAGAGACGCACTATTATAAAATGGTGAATGGGATCAATCAAAGACCATACAGTTTAAAAAGTTGCTAAATGACAACTGTAGTACTTAGCTGTCAGATGGTACAAACTGCTGTAATTTCACTGAAGTCAGACATTTTCCCATGCTTTTTATACAGTCCCTTGCTATTTGTACAATCATTTACATCCTTAAAGGGTTCTGAAATGCAAGTCAAAAAGGAATTGAGCCCAAGCTAAATCTATTCCATTTTAATTGTTAAATGGCAGGCTATTTCAACATAATTTTATAGTCTACTACTCCACGTAACCTATTGAAGTAATTATCACGTGTGCATACATATACATTTATATGTGTATGTTTATAAATAATACTTCAGCATGACTCATAAACAAATTAAAGCTTTCCTTTTAACCAAAAACACCCTCAAAGCAACATTTTGACAAGCATCTCAATATCAGACACCAAGAATACAAAAAAATTAAGAAAATTATATTACTAAATTAGCATTTTAATTCTTTCTAGTAAAATTAATTAAGCTGAATAAACTAAAAGCCTACTTCTGAAAGGAAAAAAAGATTTGTGAAAAAAGATGGCTGAAATCTTTATTCGGAGACACCACAGACCTCTTGATGGAACTCACTATTTGATATTATGATAAGTGTCCATACATTACCCAGTTACCAGTTTATGCCAGAGACACCATTAGATTGTCTCAAAATAAGCATCTTGTTTTAAAACAGACAACTTGTACCTATTAAGAAGAAACGTTGGCCCTTGGACTATATCTCCTTTCGTGAACAAGCCAGCAAACACAGAGGCTCAGGAACAGGTCCTTCCCAGTTAATGGCTAGCACATCCCTTGCACGCATTGGTCCACACCAACTACCGCTCTTCCAGACAGTTCTCAGTCATGGTCTGCATGGTAGCATGGAGCACTCAGTGAGCTGAAGGGGTGAGGCCACCCTTGTGCTGGGCTGGGGGGCTCACTTTGAGGGGAGGGAAGTGGAAGGGGAAGAGGAGAAGACAATTCTATGGAAAATCCCATCAGTGTGCCCTCACCCTAAGGGCCAGAGGACAAGCCACCATATGGTTTATTAGCTGTGACAGAAATATCCTTTTTATGTCCTACCAAGGAAGCAGAGCAAGAGAGGGTGAAAGAACTGTATGACATATGGGAGCTGTTAGGGACATCTGTCTTGTCCCTCAGAAGACTCTGCTGCAGACTGCAGCAATGCAGAGTCCAGGAGAGCCTGGATCCACCAAATTCAGCCACCACAGCACAGCCTGGACACCATGGTCTGGTTTTGACACACAAAAAATTCAACATGCTTGTACAATTTATAGGAAATGTTAGCCTATCAATAATCCCCTGCATTATCCCCAAATGTATTTTTAAATATTAGTTTGTTTCACTTATCTAGAAAGTTCCATGGAAGACTGGGAAGGGAGAGTTTGTAAGGGTGATTTTCTATGCCAGCAAAGAAAACCTAACTGTATCCCTAGGCATATAAGTTGGATGCCTGAATTTATTATATGTCAGCCACAGTTTTGGGAGCTGGACATCTGCTCTGGAGTGGTATTTAATATATTCTGTTCTCACAGACTTCCTCTGAAACACACTCTTTCATTTCATTAAAAAGCTCCCTTCTGATGTCTTGTCTCGTTAGTATGAGCCAGCACATTCTGTCAAGTAAAAATCACAGTATGCAATAACATATGAATACCACCACATCCAAGAAGCAAAATTGAATTGATCAGTCAAGCATTGTGCTGGCGTAAAACTAGAAGGCCTCCACCGCTTTGCCAGCACTGCTTTGATTTGAGGTCCAATAGAAATGTTGAATGATGAATAGTAAACGGAGATTTCTCACCACATGACTAGATCACTTGTAAGTAAAATATGAAACCTGCAGTAACTGTGTGTGAGAAATGAAGTGTTAATTTGGTTTAATGTTTCGGTAGTTGAAGACTCAATACAGAGATTTTCATGTTGAAATGTGTGTATATGTGACACAACAGCTTCTATTCATCTAAGGATAAATGATGGAGGTTTAGCCAGCTCTACACCTTGGAGAGAAAAGTTTGGGTTAACCCCAAATTCAGATGGATCGGAAAGAACTAAAAGACTTCTACCAAAGCAAGCCCCCTACAGTGCAGGCTGAGTCCAAACAAATACACCCTTCAGCATCCACAACAGATAGCTGAGGTGTTGCCTCATGCTTGATGCAAACAATAACAGAGAAGCGTGTGAAGAAAGTAAATTTAACATCATATTCACACAGGTAAAATTATCAATAGACACCACACCGAAGAGATTCCGGCTATGATGGATTTACAGCAGTGGGAAGACATCTCAAGTCTCAATTGCCAGTGCTCTAATGTACTCGCTTCTCTCTACTAGTCAATATGTCATGTCACGAGTAGATGCCTGTGCAGACCTACCCAGTACTGTAGCAAGAGCAGATAAATTAGACATTTCTGCATGCAAAACGTAATTATAAAAGTACTTACATATCTGGTTTCACGCCCAGCTGCTCTCTGCGGCATTGTTGACACCTTGCACAAAAAAAATAGATATATTAGGGGCACACACCTACTCCTCAGAGTAACTCAAGATTTTCATCATTGCGACAAATTATTAATTGCTCAAATTCAACAAAACTTCAATTTTCCAGAAAGATTCATGTGATACATGAGAATAAGGTATATTAAAGTTTTGCTTGATAGGTTTATTGTAGAAAATACTGTTTCATTTTTACTGCTCGAAAACATTGATTCCACTCTCTTGAGGATGGTGTTTAAATTACCCCTCAGAACTCCCATAACAAAACACTTATTAGTAGATAGCCATAGGTGTGGTGGCCCCATAAAATATAAGTTACATTTGCTCACAAGATAACTTGAAATGGCATCTCTTCATGTTCTTATTTGCAAGAACTTGCTTTCATCTGACTAGTCCATGTTATTTCTGAGACATTTATTTAAAACAGACACTCTTTTTTCCTTCCTGTCTATGATTCTCTTTTACCCTCAGTTTAAGAATTTTGCTCTCTCAGCCTGAGGTCCTCACAACCTTTAGCTTGGTCCCTATGCTGCATCCGGTTAAACTCTCCATTTGCCCCTTTATTTGGTTTCATGACTGCTATCAGATGCTTCTATTTGATCAAGGCTCAATTCTCAGTTGCCCAAGGAAGTAGGTTTTGTATGCTATCGCTTAACTTAATAGCAGTATTTTAACCACTTTGGATTCAGCGCAGGCATTGGAATCCCCGCAATAACAGTCTCTGCTTCTTTGGCTACTGTCATGTTTCCATCTTTCAGGTGACTGAAGCCTGATTCACTACTGCATGCTGGTTGACAGAAGTAATTTCAAAAATGAAAAATAGATTTGAAGTGTATATTGAATATAGACACTCAGGAATGCTGGTTTTGTGCCCTGTTTTGGCATGGTGGACTGGACATTGTGCAGGATGTTCTGAATGCATCAATTTTTGATGTGCTTCTCTGCCAAAAATCCCTTTCTTCCCATTTCCAGCTGGATTTCTGTCATTGTCATTTTCCTGTAGCTACCACAACCAACTTAAGTTTACCTGGGGCAAACTGACTATAAGACCCTCTTTCCCTGAATAGTCATCCTTCTGAATCCCTAAGGCACATCAATATAACTTAATGAAACCAGAAGTTCAACACCAGTATAGAAAGTTATCTGTGCCTCTCACTACCTGTTTCTGAGTTATCCAGGGTAAATGGATGTAGCAGACATCCCCCTTCTGTTAGGTGCAGAGTTAAAACAACATCAGCACTTAATAGCAATCTACTTATTAATTTAATTATCCCACTATTGAAAACCAATAATGAACATGGAAAGAAAAATATTCTGAAATAAGTTTCCAAACAATGAAGCTAGAAACACTGCCTCCTCCGTAGTAAGGACACATGGATGAGGTGAAATCTGGGACATGGCCAGAGACCCTGCAATATGGAAGGCAAAGTATGTAGAATTTCTTCCTTGTGGATCCTAGCCTCTGAAGCCTTAATAAAGTTTTTCTTTCATAATATAACTCCTTCTGACTTCAGCAAAACATCCTGCAACAAAGACTGCACTGCCTCCAGGGTTACAGTTCTGTCCTTCCATGTCTTTTAAACCACCAGACACTTCTACTGTTGCTGCATGTCTCAGCTGCAGCTTTCTGGTGAGACAGGCTTTAATGTTGCCATAGGCTTTATTGTGCGTTTGCTTGCGTCAGTGTCTATCTGCAAAGAGCCCTTGGTCTGTGGGTGGGCTTATTGACCTACCTTGCCAACACCTGATTCCATGTTCATCTGCAGAAAACTTGGAGAAGACTCACATCGGCGCTGGAAAATTATTTTCAACAGAGAACAGACTTATTAATGATGAGACAAAAGGAAAGGAAGAGAAACAGTCAGTTCCACATACTGGTGGGTTACCATAGTCAATGGGTCCTGTAGGACTTCATCAATGACAGCGCACAGCTCTTCTGTTTGTTGTCTGAGCTGGGCAGGGGAGCACATCTGGAAAAGGAGGATAGTTCACTCATTTAACCTTTGTCTTTGTTTTCAAATAGAGATTTGGAAGACATATAGCAGCACTACCTCTGAATGAGTGTCCAAAGCAGTGTCGTCAGTCACATTAGCAGTCTTGATTGACTCTTCTAATGCCTGTAATTCAAAAGATTTTGGTGTGATACTGAGTTCAAAATTTTTAAACTCAATCAAATATACAATTTTGCAACACCGTGTTTCCAAAGGTGGCACTTTTTATTTCACCATGAAAAGAAGGAAAATAGGAAATTACCTAGTAAGAACAAGAGTCTAATAAGGTTTTTTAGGTTACCAACTTCTGATTCTACCTTAGAGGGGGGGTGCAGAGAGGGAGAGAGAGCATGCAAGTGAGGTGAATTGCCTCGACTTTTAGAGATCAGAAACTACCAGTTTAAATTGCTGCCTTCTTCAACAATGCCCCCCTCCTTTGCATTAAATGTAACGCAGTGAATGTGCGCCGTATGCCACAGAGGGGTTGGAGGGCTGCCAACCACACACCACCAGAGGAAAGCCACCAGCTGTAAGCAGGTGGACAAGGCAGGGGTCCAAGTACGCATGAGGCTTTCTTTTCCTCCGGTAGATGTTTTCTTTAAGAAGTACCTCCTGTTCAAAGAGGATTGTGATTCTACATTGTAACAAAAACAGTGCTCAGCATTTTGGGGTTTTAGCCTGAAATCAGAAATGTGTAAAGTGAAATATGTGCTATATATACATGATATCACACTAAGCAGATATGCAGTCTCTCCAAAACAAAGAACTAGCTTCTTATGCTTGGATATACCTTCCACTTTCCTACACCCGTACTTGGAGCAGGTTTGAGAACAGTGGGAATCAGTTTGCCGATCCCTCCACTTTATCAGGCAACTCACAAAACACCCTCAGAAGCCAAAATCCAGTGCTCAGTTCCCTTTTCATCTTCATCCAGAGTCTGCAAGGCACATTCTGACTACCATCACCCATTTTTGCTTTGAAGTGATTTTCAAATTGACTACGTGCTGAGACCAGAAATAACTCTGGAAGCCTGCTGATGTATGAAGCTGGACTAGAGGGGAAGGACCCACAGGGTTTGGGGACTTTGTATTTAACACATTATGTTTTTCTGAAGTTTCATTTTGCTAGTTATTTGAAAAAAAAATATAATAAGAAAAAAAGAGAGCATTCCAGTAAAGCACTTTTTCATGCATGTGGGATCCTGTGGAAATGGGCTGATCCCAGTGAAGTGGTTATGAGGGCTGCCGGTTACAAAAGACATGCATGGAGCTGGGAGGAAAATGGCAGAATCTTGAATAAAAAGAAAATAAGAATATACTTAAGTAATTATTTCTGAGTTTAATTTTGCTGAGTACAATTTTTTTACTCTTTCCTTGTCCAGCTACTGGCAGCATACATTTACGTATGCGCAACAGAAAAGTTAATGACAATTTACCTTTAATATTATCTTAATACCATCCAAGAATGATCTTGCACAGAAGCACATTTATGGAACACCATATCTTCTATCAGAGAGTACAGTAAGAATAAGTGAAAGGCAGTTTGTTTCCAAACACATTTCTTCCCTCCCTTCCAGCTCTAGACAAACCTGTTGGTGTTAAGAGTAGTTGTAGTTCCAGAGGGAAAAAATAAAAGAATTATTCATTTTGACATACAGAAATGAATATAATCTTATCCCAAGACAGAAGATTAAAAGATAAATAGTCTCTCTCATCTCTATTGTCTCATCACTAATACCCAGCCAAATTCTCAGACCAACAGACAGTCCTGTAGAAGAGGAGGGCTCAGCCAAAAAGGGCTCAGAGCTACATTAAAGTACTGTTTCCCCAGTTCAGCTTCACTTGAGATTACATCCTCCTGGTAAACAGAAAATGAAGTGATAAAACGAAGTAGAAGAGTCATTCCAGTACCTATTAGGATTGCCAAAGCAGACTGTTGTAGAGAGCTGATGAATCTGAATGTGAGTTAGGAAAAACAGCACATTTTAATCAGTCATGGGTTCAGAATGTAGAAACTGCTAAGCTTCTCAAAACCCCCAAGAAACCAGTAGAGTCATGAACAAAATAAAGTAATTGTTAAGAAAAAATACATGTTTCTATGTCATATTCACTTCACCAGAGCAGTGGGAGAGGGTTAACACAATCAAGGGTAAGAAACAGCTACCCAGAAGATACTGAGAAATCTTTCTAGAGGAACCACAGCCACATCCACACATGGCTGTTCAGAACCAAAACTCTGGATAAGTACCAAATATACATCAGTTTCAGTAGAAATTTGGTATGCAAATATTTTTGTATTTTGGAGTCTTCATTGACTAAAGAACTCAGGTGAGTGCAGCACCAAGGCCTGTGCACTCCACGGTCCTGTGAGATATGGCCATCATGCAGGAGCCATGCTAAAGAAAGCTGCAGTGTCCTCCTGCCTTTTTGAACCTTTGGGGAAGAAAATTTTTAATCTTCAAACTGATCCATCTAATTTATTTCATTGTTTTATCTCTTGTTTTTTTCTTTGGGTTTTGTGGGGTTTTTTTTCTATTTGAAAAACCTGAGTCCTCCAAAGAAAAAGAAGAAACAGAGAGAACTAGATCTTAGGTATGACTATCACCTCTAAAAAGATAAAAAAATGTTCTGCTTAATCTGTTGCTAGCTTCTCAAAATACAATTCTTTTTTTTTTTCCAGCAATGCCTTTTTTTTCCCCCTCACATTTCTACATAGAGAAAAATCTGAGATTAAAAAAGTATGACTACTGTTTCTGAACTCATTACTGGAGTTATCATGCAATAATGTTATGATTAATTTAAAGCATTAGTGCTATCTACAGTGGTGCTGATTAGCGCTATAACAATATTCAAGCTTCGCTTCCTATGCTGATGGTCTAACAATATTAATATTGGAACATAGTTACTTAGGCATTCAAATTTTTTTATTATATATAAAAAACAATAGTGAGACCGTAATTTAAAAGAGGAGTGCAATTTGGAGAATGAAAATGTATTTGTGACAGAATTTAAATGTTCAGATGAAATAACTGTTTGCTGAAAAACTAATTTTTTCCTTGAAAGGACAAATTGATACATACACACCATTGACATCAATAATGACTACAATCTTCCCCTCCTCTTTTCCCCAAGCTATTCCATTGCTAAAGCTGTATCAGAGCTGAAAGGATACTGGTAAATGATCTAAACAGGATCTCCAACATTTTGCTAAAAGAATGAAAGCTCTTGGCAACATATAGGAAATATAAAACATTGTTTCATCCACCAATGGATCACATCAACAGTAAGAAAAAATGAATATTGTAACCTGGATCTGACACAGCTTCCTTCTTACTGAACTGTGAAAACCCTGGGCTGAGCAAAACCCAAGAAGTTTCCTTTTCTTTTATTTCTCTTCATATTTTTCCCATCACTATCTTTTCATAAGCCCTCAGCACATGCCAAAAAATCCCTCTATACAATGGAACTTCATATCCCATGAGTTCCTTTAACTTATTCCTTGAAGATCCTGGGAGATGATACTGAAAAGACCTGACTACTTTTCCTCTTATAAAATAATTAATATTAAAAGCTGCAAGGCCTTTGAAAGAAAGAGGGAGCTCATAGCCTGCTCTTACGTTGGCACGCTTTGTTATTACAGACAAACTAGGTCCTTTATCACTCTATGACTGCATAAATTATTTCCTTTCTTTCTTATCACTATGTATTTATCTATAGCCTTGAGAAGCATTTTGAACGCATAATCTGGATGCAAGAAATTCACTTAGCAAGTGCACACCAGAAGTACTTGAAGAAAAAATGAAATACTCCTTTAACAAAGTATTCTCAACAAAATGCTTCCAGAAATAATTTCCAGGTCCAGAAACATCCTTGATAGTAGTTAATTGTCTATCAGTTAGGTCTACCATCTGAGAGTGGGCAAAATTGGCTTCCAAGTTCCTGATTTCAAGGAGTGACTTGAATCTCTATTTACCATGATCAGTGCCTATACCAATGGATGTTTGATAATACAAGAGGTAAAGAGTTCCCTCTAAGCAAGAACCTAAAGATGGGTCTCCAATGTAGCAAATCCCTACCATATTTCCTCAGTTGCATTTCTTTCTTTTCATGAAAAAAAAAAAACAAACAAGCAAAACAAAACAAACAAAAAATAATCCACCAAAACTCTGTTTCCTTCTGCATGAGAAGGAAAATGCTTCACTTTTTTTTTTGCCTTTTCTTTTTTCTCAACAAAGAGAATATTCTGCACTGCTGGCAGTCTGTTGTATAGGTGATGGAATGCAATTACTAGGTCTTTGGAGTTTTCTTAAAAGTGTAACATCGTATGGAAACACTGTTTTAAACTCTCTTGAAATTAGCCAAATTGCATCGTGACCAGAGAAAACGTGAAGAACAGCCATAAACAGACAAAATCGATAACCTACAATATTTATTCTTTAAGATAGATTTTTTTCTACATTTATTTAAAATGGAAATTATAGTTCTCCACTTGTAATTAGTTGATAAACACAAACCAGATAAGTCAATGGTGCTTTCATTTGCACCTCTTCCATATATAGCCAGTTACTCCTAGTGCTTTTCAGAAGACTTGGTTAACGTGGGATAAACCTCAACTGTGAAGTAGATGTGCTTCATGGCACACTCCATCTTCCCAGTTTCACCACAGTTCAGACTGGGGGAACTCTCAGCAGAACATTTGCAGCACCTGTCTCCCCCAAGTCTGTATGTCCAGCTTTCCTTCCTATCAAAGCGACGCCCAGATAAGGGAAGTTCACCCCAATCAGCATGCAGAGGGGGTGTATATCTGGACAAACACAACAAACCCAGTTTCCCCTGCATACACCTTGCTGTAGACCAAAGACCACTGAGTTGTTAAAAGACTTTTCAGTTTGCAGTTCCAAGGCATCCAACAGTCTTTGAATTACATCTCAAATTCGACATAATTCTGAAGATGAAGTAGGATCTAATTAAACAGACTGACTACTTAAAAATTTTTCTGTAGCTCCCTGAAATAAACTCTTCATCACTATCTATTTTGACTGCAAGATATTTTTATAGCTATTTAATAAATACAATCTCTAAATAATAGACACACTACTTTTTAAATACTACCTGATTAGGAATGGGATTTTGAATTAGACTGTGAGCATGTCTGTGTAACTATAGAAGCTATACAAGAGTGAGTGTCAGTAGAGGGATGACTCACTGACTCAATGTTAATTAGGCTATAAGGAACAACAGTGATCATCTAGTCTGACCTCTTCCTCAAACCACAGAACTGCCTGGAATTACCGTATGAAGTGCTAGAAAAGTGTCCTGTCTTGATTTTTCGATTTCTGTGACAGAGCCCATTTTAGTCTCCAGAAATTTCTTCTAATGGATATTTCCTTCTTTCTGTTAAAATTTTGCCTTATACCTGCATTAAATTTGTCCAGCTTCCTCTTCTAGCTAGTGGATCCTACCATCTGCTGGACTAAAGAGTTCATTATCACGGTCTGTGGACCTACCTCATCGCAATGAATCTGTATGGCTGTGGTGGCACTGCTGACTGACCATGGTTACCGCCATCCCATTATCACCATCACTGCCCTCCTTGCTCAGACATTGTGGAACTGTGCCCTTGCTGGTGAGGAGACTGTCCTGCCAGCTTGCTGCCCGCTTCTGGTTCACCTTTCCTGTGGAGCAGTCCACTCTTGCTGCTCCCCTGACCACACTGAGAATCCCTTAAAAACAAGTTTTTGCTCTTCTGACTATGAAGAAAGTTACAGCACAACCTTCCAAGACCTATCCTGGATTGGGCTTTTTCTGAGTGGAACACAAGCGATGTGAGGAACATCATACAAACTCAAACAGCTGGAAAGCATTCCAGTTACAAGATCTGATGAGATCAAGCTACTTCTGGGGTTGCCAAAGTATACACATATATTGTCAACAAGCCTTTTCTTCTCTGTCAATGAGCACAGATTTGAACAATTCATTTTTAGTAAGAGTACTGGAAGATAAGAAGAATATGTCCTAGAAAAACCATTAATATGATAGTTTCATAAAAGAAGTGGGGAAATGTTGGCTGAAATTAAACCATCTACACACATAAAAGAAAAAAGTTACTTGAGAAAGTTAGACACACGGAGTCAGTTTGGAGGAAGACAAACCATTGTACCTTATATGACATGTCAATGGCGGGTTTCTATCATGGGATCTAATTAATACTGTATATGAATTGTCACTAGGATCACCCACATCACAGCTCTGACTAATCTTATTTCTCACAACCACTCAAATTAAGTAATAATTACTCACACTGTGGATAAAGTTGACTTCTGAGAATGTGCATTTACAGTTCAACTGCACTGCAAAACACATTTTTAGCACTTTAGGCAGGTGATGTATTCCTAATGCATTCAGCTCAGTAATATCTGTGCTTTTCAGATTTTACGTGCCTCCCTTGCTGAAAAAAAACACAAACCCACTTGAAAACTTCTTCTCCGTATAACTATGATTTTAATGTTAATACAACATTGCTTATGCTGTTAAAATCTTATTGTCTTGAATCCCTCTTTTTAATTGAGTGCATAAAATGCATTGCATAAAATGGGAGCAACATAATTACTGTCATTGAGCTACAATGTAGCATGGGTTCCTTCCCAGTTCCCTTCCCAACATTTCTGAGGAGAATACTTGGATATTAGGGTTTGTACAATGGCGCCCATGTGTGCGATGTGACTCCTCCATGCTTCCTTCAAGAGCCATACTCTAAATGCATGTCAGCTAACACAGCTAGCTTAGGACCACTATAATTAGCTGCCAGTACAAATCAACGACAGATTATTATCCATAGTTCCCAAAACAAGAGAAAGCATGTAGCCAGGCCATGCTGAAACATACAGTTTACAAATTAGTCAAGACCCTCTCCTGAAGGCAAATCCTGTAGCAGAAAAATTTTATTAGTTTTACATGACACTGCTTCCACTATTGAAGGATACACCAAGGTTCACATTTTCAATAAAGTGGTGGATAACCAAAAGTTTATCTAAACACAAATATCTTTTGAGGTATTACTTTTTCTACAGATCCTGGCATTAGAGTGTACAATTAAATTTTATGTACTGGGGATAAGTAACATACAGGTTGAGAGTCAATGCCCTGGTGAGCATCAGTGAGACCATCAAAAGGAATCCCCTTTCTTCTGAAAAGGTGCAATCAGATGGCTGACATTAATCCACTAGTTCACATCAGGAGTGTTCTCACAGAGCGAATAACCTGCTCGAAGTCACCTACCTGGCTTGGTTTTCAGAGCGGTGCAGTCTTGCAGTGCACAAACTGGATGCCTTTCAGATTAAGTCAACCATGAAGTGGCACTTTAGTAGTCCACCAAATGCTTCCAGCCACTAACGGGCACTCTTCCCAATCAACCCCCCCCAAAAAAAATCCATTCTGTAGGGATGTAGGATCAGCTGCATCAGCTATTTTCCTCTACAGAGCCATTTCTATTGGACCACATTGCATGCTGAAGCAGACATAACCTTCATTAGTGCATTTAAGATTTAAGTAAGAGAAGGATCAGGCTTTATGCAAAAGATTAAAGAAATCATTCAAGATTAAAAGACCATTGGGAAAGAAAGGAATGTCTCTTTTTTGGAGAAAAAAAGATCTTATTTATAGCAGTTAACTGATAACTACTAGATCACAATCAGCAATATTTCAAGCACAAAATTAAGTTCATCCTTTCCCATGTCTTTAGGATCTGCAAACTTCTAGTGAAATCAGCTGAGCTGTGTATGTGAATATATATTTAATGTGTAGTTAGGAATGCTTAATCTTACAGAAATTAATCAGAGGCTAAGTTCCTGACCTAGGTCCTGAACAGAAAGATTTTTCTGATAAAGCTATAAACTGGATGTCAGAGTGATTAGACATGTCTTTAAACATATATAAGACCTTTAAACGTATAACACATTTGGCTCATTGCTAATCATAGAAAATTTTTGTTAAACTTAGTGGGCTATTCTTTTGTACAAAAATAATTTGGGGAAAGATTTTAGAAAAGACACTGGTGGGTACTTTGAACCCTTCACATAGATTTTAATTTTCAATTGACGTCTGAATTTGCATTATCTAAATAAGGACTATACAACCCAGCCTTTGTTGGCTGTTTCTTTGCTAGTAAATAAATGCACTAAAGGCTGTTCTTTGGATCTATCATCCTACCCTACAGAAAAGGATTGTTACACCAAACTATGTACTGGGAACAGGCACCTGGCCCATGCTAACTGTTGAAGTGCTCAGGGAAATTGTTCAGGAGTAAACAGCGGTAAGTGGCCAGTGCAATGATCAGGACTGGTCTCACTGTTCAGCAATACAGCTGGTTAAATTTGCATATCTTGGGATGTTAAATTTACTAGTATAAGCACAGCCATTAAATAATTCTTAACTGACCAACACCTACTGATTGGTAGTTCCCAGAACAGCAGTGCTCCAGAAACCTTCCAATAACAAAATGGACTTTGAGATGTTGCCATAAATAGCAATTCCTTTAGGACACCTTTTTGTTTTACAGTAAATTTATTTGCAGAAATTCAGATTAGTGAAGGCTTTGGTCTTCAGTGGGAAGTGGTTAACCCTGAAAAATGGTAGGAGCAGTTAGTTCCCAGAGTTTACATTCTGCAATATCCCCCACAGAAATGTCAGAATACGTACATGAAATTGAATGGTCTCAAATATACAATGCAATTCCCATGTCTTTGAGCAAACACTAACCTTCTGTTCCATAAGTAATGTGTTTGTAGGGATTGCTGCAAATGCCTTGTAGCTTGTCTTGATCTTGTACTGCTAAAAGGGTAAACCAGAAAGCAGGAAGAGAAGTAAAACAGGGTAGAAGAGAGAGAGAGAGAGAGAGAGAGAGGGAAGAGAGGGGAAAGGTACGACAGAATGAAAGACCATTCCAACTATCTTGCAGATAGGTTGAAACAATACAATTATTATGTAGTACCTAGGAAAGCTATTTCTTAAAATCTAGTGTTGCTGTTAAGATTCTAAAGGACTGTAATGCACATCTTTTGCTTTTAGGAATGAAGCAGGACAAAGTGAATTCCCTGTATCATCTTATAACTTCCAAAGTGATTTTGACCACTTTCTGCTACTATCGTTAAATTAGTACCAGGAGAGGCTGTGAGTTTTTTCCAAGTTTTCTTGTAATTTTATATGATAATGCACACAGCTATTTCTGCCAGTATGTGCACCCCAATAACTGCTGCTGTGTGGCATGACCCTGGACCGCTAATTCAGAAGGATTTCTTTGATTGGCTTTAATGAGACTGATCAGGTTGCTTAAAGGCTGAATTACTTGTGTGAGTGGATAGATCATTTAAGTCACGTCCCAGCTTTCAATCTCCTGAATTCTACCACCCAAATAAATATTTCAAAATAAGGAAAGGAACTTTCACACTCTAACCACGCATACAGAATGAACAATCTAAACCATATAAAACGCATGGGTTTGGGTACAAAAATGTTAAGTCAGCTTTAAAGATTACTCTTTCTAAACAATTTATATTTTAGACTGTATTAGCTTGCCCAGTTAGAAAACATATTTTCCACATTGTCTTTGTAATTATGGAAGTTTAATTCAGTAATTTTTAAATAATTTATGAGATTCTTCTATACTTCCATGAGTTCAAGAGCTAGGATTCTTAGTCACATGACTGCTAGAATGTATCTTTTAAACAATTAAATAGGGATTCACTACATTGTCCCTTTTTCAGCAACATTCTAATAAAAATCATAAAATCACACAATAGTAGAGTTTGAAGTTGTTGATTGATTATTTCTGTGATAGTCACCCAGAAATAAAGCTACTTGTTAATCAGTTCAGGTATTTCAATGCACTGCTGTCTGCAACAATGAATACCGGTGATTATGAGATGACAGGCTGAACTGTATGCTGTACTTTGGGTCATACTATTGTCACTTTTTTCTTTATATCTAATAAAAGTCTCAATCAGAGACATCAGAGGGGTAAAAATTTTAATTCAGGTAAGAGAAACTTATATCATCCTCGCACCTCTCTTGAAATATTGTAGGACACCACTTATAATTCTTTCTATACATAATATTATGTTTGCTTTTGGCTTCACTCATATTTCTTAGTGAGCAGCTGGGGACTGACAGACATTCAAGAAGTCAATATTCACAATAATCATACTGAATGAACAGTCTGACAAAGCAGATGAATACAAATGCTGGAACTGCACTTTTTTTCTTTTTTTGAGGGCAGGGGAGTAGTAATTTATATGAGCTGGTGATTCTAACTTGGATTTCTACCATTTAGGTCCTTCAGTCAATATCATATGCCTTTTATATTCACATGCATTTCTACAGAATAATTCATCTTTTCCCAAAATAGGCATCTAGAAAGGTAAAATAAAATCATCCTGTAAATACACCATGTTCTCTCCATTAGCTATAATGGAATTGCCCAAGTTGTGCTTGGATATCTAACTTCCAAATGTCATAAGTCATGTGAGTTGAATCCTGCCCTTTGAACGTTTAATAAGCAACAGCTGGCTGTAAATGTGTGTAGGTTTTTATATATATTTATGTATGTACAAAATCTATATGCAGATAAGACATAAAATACTGCTCACTGAAGTAAGATGGAAGACCAAAATTCAAAATATTAAAATTGGCATATCTAAAAAATGCATGCTTGTTTACCTGTAATTGATGTACAATGAAGAAAATCATAAAATTGAACATGTAAAAGCAATGCCACCTCTTTGCTAGCCCATAGGTTTCTACATATGATGAGATGGGCATCATATACAATGAAAATACCATGACCACTTTGAAGTTAGTTGTACTGTTATGTGAACTAAACAAAGACATATCAGACTGTTAAAATGTAAAAGTTTCTATACTGCTTTAATGTGCTTTATCACTTTCAGATACTGCAGAACCTGTGAGCAATGTGCTATTGTCACAGTGTGTGAGATGAGTGGAAAGTCTTTAGTTCACTTTCCCATCTATATGAATAAGTTTCTTGACATATTAGTTCACAGAACCACAGAATCACATGGTCAGGGTTGGGAGGGACCTCTGGAGACCATCTAGCCCAATCCCCTGCTAAAGCAGGGTCACACAGAGCAGGTCACACAGGATCACATCCAGGAGGGTTTTGAATGTCTCCAGCGAAGGAGACTCCACAGCCTCTCTGAGCAGCCTGTTCCAGTGCTCTGTCACTCTCAAAGGAAAGAAGTTTCTCCTCATATTCAAATGGAACTTCTTGTGTTGCAGTTTGTGCCCATTGCTCTTGTTCTTGACACTCGCCCTTAGGATATTTGTAGACATTGGTAAGGTCCCCTCTCAGTCTTCTCCAGGCTAAACAGGCCCAGTTCTCTCAGCCTTCCCTCATAAGAGAGATGCTCCAGCCCCCTCATCATCTTCACAGCCCTCCGCTGGACCCCCTCCAGCAGTTCCCTGTCTCTCTTGAACTGGGGAGCCCAGCACTGGACACAGCACCCCAGATGCAGCCTCACCAGGGCAGAGCAGAGGGGCAGGATCACCTCCCTCCACCTGCTGGCCACGCTTCTCCTAATGCACCCCAGGGTCCCATTGGCCTTCTGGGCCACCAGGGCACACTGCTGGCTCACAGTCACCTTGCTGTCCACCAGAACTCTGCAAAGCTGCCTTCCAGCAGGTCAGCCCCATCCTGTACTGGTGCGGTTGTTCCTTCCTAGGTGCAAGACTTTACACTCAGCTTTGTTGAACTTCAATAGGTTCACATTACTTAAAATTATTCTTTGATTCCTAAATACATTTAGTAATCTCGTTCAGGGGAATCTAGCAGTATTTTTAAACTGTCATAAAGAGTTAGGTCTGCTGGCCTCCACCATAGTCCAAGCAGAAGCAAACCAACTCAAATATCAGACCTCAGGCAAGTATAAGCCTGGGGAGTGTGAGGGGAAATGTCCTACTTTTCTTGCTCAAATGATCACCTAAGTAATCTAGACACATACCTATAAAGGTTTAAAATCAGCAGCTAACCATAGTAACGTAGAGCTCCTCATGAGTAATCCTTTCTGCTTTGTGATAGGTTTTGCAGCTGTGCTGAGGTCCATGTTGTTACAGCTAGTTTGTTCCATAGCTGCCTTGGGTAGATCTACATGCATTCCTGTGCTACATTCCAATAGGAAAATTTAAAGAGTATGTAGGAGTGATACCCCATGAAACCAGTGCAAAGAGTTTTCAAACAACAGCCAGAAGGTTTTATTCTAATCTGTTCCTGCAGAATCACCAATTTTATCTGTTTCCCCTACATCCTACTGTTCATTTTGCTGTATTAGGTTCATGAGGACAATATTAAAGTGTCTTCAGAGTCCAGGGAAGGATTGTTTATTGTCTGTGGTGATGCAAAGTTCACACTTCACACTGTTCTGTGGATTTATGTTTATATTCACTTTGCAAAACAGTCATATTTTTAAATCATTGGCAAACAAAGATAAATTTATAAAGCATGGGAAAGCACATGTGTTTGTATATACAAATGGAAACAGTTAAGTAAGTTCATAGGTTACTCTTGGATTTGCATGAATTGGTGCATGCATAGACATAGACATATAAAAGCTCTCCATTGAAGAATCCTTTATGCATAATGGCTTTGCTATCATGTTAATGGAACAGTTTGATGTGAATACTGAAATGTATATCTAATGTCAAAATCCTGGTTTAATAGGTGTTGGTTTAATACGTGTCTTAACATCAACCACTGTTGAAGCAGCATTAAGGTTGAAAAATTACACATATCAAAGTCAAGCACTTCTAGACGTTGCGCTTTCCCCTTGATATTCACTTAGCATATTCATACATGCAAAATTTCTGTCATGCATCAACAGTCATCAAATGGAGCAACCTACTTTTTGTCTAGTTCTAAAGTTTTGCCGATAAAGACCCTTAAGTGCTGCTTAGGATGTTAATGTTGTCTCCCCTCCATCTTTTCCTTTTTTCTCTGGAAATATACTGAGAGCTGAGGCTGGAGTGTCATCAGAGATCCTGGTACCATGGGGTGGTGGGGCAGTTTCCAAAGTGTCAGTATACAACACAGTAAAGCAGAATTAGAAGGAAAAGGGACAGTAGGGAAGACAGAAAGGGTGTAATAACCTCTGCAAATATAAACTCAGGCAATAGCTCTGTGTCACAAGTAGGCAATTTCCTTACTGCCAGAGACTCTCACAGGGCTCATTGCACTGACTCGCAGAAACCGCAACTGCTTTGCGATCTGCAGGCTCAGTCATGCCTTCAAATTTTGTCTCAGGGGCTTTTTTTCTTGGAATTTCTACAATTTCATTTCTCTTTTTGTTTCATTAAGTAATACTGACAGGGTGTAATGACACTGTACAGCTGTGATTGGCACAATGGTTCCTCTTGGATCATTCAGTTTTTAAAAGAATGATTCATGACAATTGCTACTTTGTGCTGATTTAAACCTCTCATTTTCAATTAACAATTTTCAAAGCAGTTCCAGTCATCCCTGCCATGGCCAAGCTGTTAGGAACATATCTGACACAACTTAATCTGGCAGACTAGGCTGTAACTTTGTGCTGCGAACAAATAAATCAACAAACTATGATAGCCTTTTTCTGATGGGCAGAGCTCAGACATCAGCAAGAGGAGGCACAAAGGAAGCACAGAGTGCAGACATGAAAGAGGCTGGAAAGCCTTCTGCAGCTCTGATGTCTTCTGCTACCAGCTCTTCCTTTTTGCATAGCAGTTCCTTTTATTTTCACCTACCTGTTGTTTTTTTTGTTTTTTGGGGTTTTTTTATCAACTTTCCTTTCCCGTTCTTGATATTTGTCTTAAGGTATAAAGTACGACTGTTTCCCAAGACCTCCTGCAGCAATTGCCATCATTGCTTATTCTCACTCTGCTGGGGCTCCCCGTTTGGGTGGATGGCAAACAGCAGGAGTGTGGCTGATCCCTCGAGTGTAAGACTTTCATATTTGCTGTAACTCATGTTGTAGGAAGCATCCTCTGTCTAGCACAAGAGCAGAGAAATACCAAAGGAAGGGAAGAAGCAGGAGACTGTCTGTCTTCCATCTCTGACTTTTGGCCCCAAAGTCCGTGTTCAGGCTGAGTTCAGCCATGCCTCTGGGCTGGTCCCAGTGTGGCTGGGCTGAGTACAGTGTCCCAGGGAGTGGGGAGGACAGGTGGAACGAGGTGCTTGGGAATCAGTTGTCACTGGAACAGCCAGTTCACATCAAAGATTAAGTTGCTTCTAGCTCAGCCCTGCACCCAAGATCACCATACTTCTGTTACTTTTGGTGGGCATACGTGTGGATTTACATGAGCTTGGGGTGTATAGAACATGTTTTATGGTTTATTTTTGACACACTGGTGTTTTAGGTGAGCTTCAAAAAAAAGTGCATCAAATGTATATCAGAACCACTGGGCACAAATGCATCTTCAGTAGTATCTCCTCCCACTCATGAATAAAGCATTTTGGTTTTATGCTAAAGGATTCCTACATCCTCCCCATAGTTCAGAACACATTCCTAGCAATGTGATATGGCAGGATTTAGTCTTTGCTATCTTCACTATCAATACAAAATCTTTCCTTTTTAAACATTTTTTTCCACAGGTCATTTATTTTATTAGCATTGTGCAATTTGGGTGTGATTTTTGCTACAGGGACAAAGAACTATTAGAAAATAGGCATGCACCAAGAGTACCTTGGGTTTGATGTTTTCATGGTCAGGAGGCAACGAAAAAGACTGTGGTGAAGTCAGCTCTCTGGGTCTTGATGGCAGTGTGCCTGGTGACTTGTCTGAGACAGGAGACCTGTACTTTAATACCGGTGAGGTGGTAGACTGCTCAGGTCTTGGAGAGGAGGAATTAGACCTATAATTTGTGTTCACCAATGAAGGATTAAGCTTCAGTGGATGGGAATTAATATTACCAGTTTGTGGAACTGGTGGAGTAGAACAAGGCCATGAGAGAGACCACTGCTCTGAGACACTTGAAGGGTTAGGGGAAGAGGGACTCAACTCCCGAACAGAGGTTTGGGGTGATTCTGATTTAGACCTAGAAGCTGAATGCAAAAGACTTGGGGAAGGAGATGAGTGTTTTTCTAGTGTGGGGGAGAATAGGCCACTAAGACTGGTAGAAGAAAGCAAAGGATATGACCGGCAGGTGAAGATGGGTGAGTAAGTGTGTACTCTCTGAGACTTCTGAGGTGCCCAGGACCTGGAGCCAGCATATCGCAGCCCTTCTGGAGAAGGAGAGGGAGGGGTTGCAAGGGAAGAGTGTGATGGGGAACAAGGAGGAGGCATTGCAGACTGCAAACCTGGAGAGACAATGGATTTTCTATGAGAGGAGATGGGGGATAATGGAGGACTTCGGGGGTCTGGAGGAAGCGCTCTGACTGGAAGGTGCTTTTTAGGAGAAAGGGACCTCGACTGAGGGGTGGAATGAGGCTTGGAGGGTAAAGGCAGGTGCTGAGCCCATCCTGAAAGCCAACATTTCTCTCTGCTAGGAGAATCTGGCCTTATAGGAAGGCTTGAAACAGATTTCTTGGGGGTTGGGGGAGTTGTTTTGGACTTTTGATCTATTGCTAGTGTGGAGGAACCAAGGGAGCTAGGAGAAAATGTGGGACAAGATGCAGGTGAAAGCGGTCTCCGCTGAGAAGAGCCTGATCTCAGAATAGCAGTTAAGAGGGTCAGTCTGCTTGGCAGAGGGGATACGACTCCTGCCTTCACTAAATTTCCTCTAGATGACATTTGTGTGCAAGGCTCGTTTATACTACATATGGTTGAAGAGGAACCATAAAGAGAGGGTGGAGACAAAGGTTTAGGGCTAGGAGATAATGAATGTGTTGTTATATGTACAGGGACAAGAGATAAAGCATTCAATCTTTTGGAAGAACTGAGGGATGAAGACTGAGATGAAGATCCTTGAATTTCAGTTGAATGTGAAGGATTAGGGGAAAGGCTTGGGCTCTTTGCTGGAACAGAGGATGTGGTGAAGTGTCCCATTTTGCAAACACAGCCAGGGGTATAGACACTTGGTGTAACTTGTAGGTTATCATACAGCTGAGGAGTGGAGTAAAAACTGGATGCTTTAGACATGGAGGGAGGTGAACTATGGAAAGCAGACTGAAAGTAGAGAGAGGAATCTTGCTTAGAAAACCCAGTTGCTGACTGCCAGTTGTTACAGGAGTCTTCCAGCGAAGAGGCTTGATTCAGGTTAACCATGGCACCACACGCTACTTTCTGATTAATTGGAGAAATTAAGTGGACAGCAGGTGGTTTAGAGGAAAGATGATCAGAGATGGAAAGAGTGGAAATTAACTGGAGAAAAAAGAAAAACAAAAACATTAATACAGGTGGAACCTGTGGAACTGTCAAGCACCCCACATTTCAGTCCTGTGGTCATGCATATAGTGCTTCCATTAGTTCTGCTCTGTTGGTTAAAAGCACAGGGCTGTCTTAAACTCAGGGATAAGGGAGGGGACTGAGTGCAGATAAGTTAGATGATACTTCATTTATATTAGACCTCAATTTTGTTGACATAACAAGGTTCAAGGCTACTGTATTTTTCATTTTAGTTAAACCCCAAGACAGTTGTGTCATCAGTATCCAGAATCATGTGATGCTATTCACATTGTATAAACACAACAGAAAGTGAGAAAATTGCGATATTGTCCCATCTCACTTTACCAGTTCAGTGGAAAGTAGCCTTTCTGTAAATGAAATTCAAGTACTCGTTTTCCCATTCAGTAAACACCTTCTGCAGCACTGTGATATCAGAACAAGAAATTTGCTCACAACTACTTAAATCAGGCATCCAGTTTGTTTTTCACTTTTCTTGTAATTCAGAGAGCAGTGCATTTTACAGTTTGTAGGCGTGTAAAAGTCCTTATCCCCATCTCCATAGTCTTACAATACACTAATAAAACAGTAATGAGTTATTTCTCGAGTACCTTTTTTCTTAGGTCTATTCAAATTAGGATTTCTCAAAACTAATTAGAGCATACAAGTATATTATCAACTTTTTATACAGTTTTATGCTTCTAAAGAAAGAAATTATCTCAAAGTCTTCCAAGTTATTATAATGCTGACATTAAAAACTGGGGTGTACACAGTATGAATAAAACATATCAGTATGAAATAGTGATCTAAGTCAACTGTAAAAAAAAGGCTATAAATTATCACCTAACTTTTGACTGAGCAATTTGAAAGCAGGGAAACTGACTTATCCCTACAAACTTCATACAAATATAAGAACACTTATTTATCTACTTATGTTTGATACCCTGAAAAGATTATGCAATTCTATAAAAGACAATTATACCATCCAATTTCTACATACATGCCTTGTGCATGACTGTGGCTCAGCTTGCGAATTATATCTTTAAATACAAATTTATTCCCCATAAGAGAGAATAATTATAATTATTGTTATTAATATTATTGTTTTTATTATTATTATATCATATAGTATTGATACATCACAAAACAAAAAAAAAGAACAAATGAAATAACTTTCAAGTGAGAGCACATGCTGAAAGAAGCTTGACAGAAGAGGGTTTTTAGGGCTAAACTACACCTTAAAGGCTAAATATGCACATCAGACCCCTATTAGGCCTTATAACTTAAAATCAGTGAGCTCTTCCTGCTAAATGATACCATGTAAATTGCAAGCCTTGTAAACTGAAGATACTTTCTGTATAACTGCAGAAAAATCAAGGCAATGCCTTGATTTATAGAAATAAACACCAAATATCTTCCCCTTATTTTATATACCTCAACACATAGAAAGCCAACGGATGTATACAGGGCAAATATTAGAATATAAAGATGTATATCTGTAATATCATTGTAGCATATGTTTTATTGTATCAAGAAATTATGACTCCTGTTGGAAAAGCTGCTAATTAAGAATAAGAAAAATAATGGAAATTAATAATAACTTATTAATATTTTAAAATTATGGAAAATATTATTAAATGTGTCATGAAACATAAAATTATTTTACAAGTTAAAAAGCAGCGTGGTGATACATCTGATAATTTGGAGCAGCCTGCTGAAATTAATAATGAGTTCCGGAAGTTGATCAACTACCAAAAGAGAACTGGGGAATGAAACCTCTATATTTAAAAACAGAATAGATAAATTTCCCTTACAAAGACAATAGATTAAAAGAAAATGAGGAACAAATATGAAACTCCATAATGAAAGAGCAGGATGTGCAATGACTTCTAATTAGTTAAAACTTCATAAGAAAGATTTATAAGCAGCTAGGAAATTGTTCATAGTAGCAGATGATAAATATGCTCATGTAAGTTTAATAAAGACATGTTGCAGTAGTCATCTTCCAGTTTGAACAGCACTGAACATTAAGTGCTGAGCTAATTGAGCCATTATTCAAGTTTTCTGGAAAAGATTTTGCTATTGTGTTACAGTATTAACCACAACTATAGATGATTACTCTCTTATTTACAGGATGGAAGAATCATAATCAAAGTTGGTTGGAAGTAATTTTTCGAGGTCATCTAGTCCAGCCTCCTACTCAAAGCAGGGCTCTCACCAACACCAGCAGGTCAGGTCAGCTGTGGCCTGCCTCACAAGTCTCTAAAGCCCTAATGGAAGCAGCTCCAGCATCCCCTGGGCGGCCTGTGTCAGTGCAGCACCACCTCCCAGTTGAGGAAGCTTCTCCAGATGTCCAGGTGGGACCTCCCATGCTTCAATTTGTGGCCATTGCTGTCTTGCCTGCCACTGCAGAGAAGAGTTTGGCTCTGTCATCCCTGTAACTGCCCTTCAAGTAGTTGTGGGCTGTTCCTAGATGCTTCCGTGTCTGCTGCTTTGCTGGAGTCAGCAAAGCCAGCGCTCTCAGCCTCAGCTCACATGTGCCCTAGCCACATTTACAGTGGCTGGACCCCCATTCCCTTCTTCACATCTCGCTTGAATTTGGGCATGAGTAACCATCAAACTGAGCGTGGTTTTACAGGTGCAGCCTCACCAGGGCCAGTAGATGAGATATAACAACTTTCTTTGATCAGTGGAATTTGTTTTGCCTTTTTTTCCTGTTCAGTTTCTCCACTGGTTTAAAATGCTTCTGTAGTAGTACTGGATCAGTGCAGAGGAAGCGAGTGACTGAAGTAGATCTGTGTTTCTGTAGGAACACAGTAGGTCTCTGATTCAACTACAAGCCTTTTTCTCTTCTCAGGACCTCAGATAGATGCACATTTCCCAAAAACATATAAAGAAAGTTGAAACAGGTGGCAAGGTTACCTTAGCACAAAGCAATCAAGGAACTTGAAGATGATCTTAATGCCTTGTAGATGATGATCCCAGAAATATCAAAGAGGTCATAGACTTAGTACTGGGCCTTAACCAGTTAACCTTCAGCACATTTGAAATGGCAGAGCTGAGCTGGACACAAGGCACGTGGTCTTCCTGGTGAGAGTACATTGTTTCGGAAGGGCACAAACACTGTGGTTACTTATAGCAGCAATGCCCTGAGAGGTGTGCTGGGCAAACAGAAAAAGGGAGAGTGTGACCAGCTGAGAGCCCGAATGGCAAAAATCATGTCTGAGAGAAAGTATGGTTTGATGTAGACCTGGTCCTGGGACCAGTTAACCATGCTTTGATCTCAGGAGAATTTGGTTATAGATAGGAAAAAGTAAATCCCCTACCAAGCCTGCAACCTGAGAACCAGAATGTTAGAAAAAAGCACTGAAGACTGTGGAAAACTTGACAAACTCTCTGGAGACAGCACAGTAAATCAGACTGTGAGCTGAGACCCTATTCGTATAGGTGCCATTTAGAACACTCTGGTTTCTCCGAACAGGGAAGGTGCATTCTTCCTGGCAATCGCAGGAGTTTGTAGGGACTTTTGACTGATTTGTCTGGAAAAGCCAAGCCAGATGACACGCACTGGACAGAGGAATATCAAGTGAACTAGCTAAAAAAGCCTTCTGGCTACTGATCCACTGGAGTGAGCCAGGAAGTGTCTCCAAGGTGAGTTCATTCAGGGAAGCAGACATCCCCTTCATCCCAAAGGGTAAATTCCCAAGGGCAGGAGCCACTCTGCCTCTCTCTTGCATAACTAGATGCTCTTTAACATTAAAAAAAAAAAGGGGGCACAATACCTAAACAGCAAATTATCACCAAAAAGTTCCAAATATGACCAGAATAACTGGTGATGTTTTTTTAACTGATTATTTTTTCAGACTTTGAATATAGTATGGCATTTTCCAACATCAGTCAGGATGTTTATGCATCAAAGAACAACAGAAGCTTCCATTTTTAAGAAAATACTTTCTTTTTTTCTTTCATTAAAACGAAGTTAGAAATTAATGAAGCTGTAGGAGCCCTCTGGTACAGTTAGAGTGATCCCCTGTACATCACAATGGTCCCCAATACCAGTCTTTGTTTTTTCCACCTCTGACAGGAAACCCATAGTCTAGTTATACTTTTAAATTAACATAATGTTGTATGTAATAATTCTTAGGTGTTACATGATACTGCCATTATAATCCAAGAACTGACATGGTAGCCCCTATACAGAATCCTTTGTACAAAGGAAATCTACCAAGAGATAAATAATACATCTATCTAATGTTTTCATAATTTTCCTTCGTTTCTGAGCTGATGATACTTCATTAGATAGTAAACCAGAAAGAGCAAAGCCTAAGGCAACACTGAAGAAGAATCAGAACATCAGTGAAAAGTAGCTTGGTAAAAACAACCCTTTCTTATGAAGCGACAGAGATAGCTGGAGAGATTCAGATTATGAAGACTGTGGAAGTACTTACAGTCTTGAAAACTTGTGACCTAAGAATATTGAAGAGATATGCATTGCCCATATTACACACTACCTCTCCTCACATTCAGGTGAATTGTTAGTAAAGTTAGGCTTTGATTCCTTGTTCTGTGCAATTTGCATTTTCTGTTACTTTGCCAGACAAATCCCTGTTTACTTGTCATCAAAAGCTTAAGAAAACCACAGCATATGATTTTTTCTGTAGTCTTACAAAAATTCTGCCCCATTTCTGTAGTAGCTTTTAAAGACACCACCCAAGTAAGCCCGGCAGAGTATTGCTGAACTAAATTTGTTTTTTTCCTGAGACAATTATTCTTTTACAGGCTGCTTCCTCTGCAAAGATTTACCTATGACTTTACACCTTCCTCAGGTAGAATTCTCACCAGCTTCACTGAGAGTTTCTCAGAAAAAAATGAGTGTTTCTTAATGCTGTGAATCCCAAAGCAGAGTGGATTTCTTATTCATAATTTTCTCAATCAAAAACTGACTCTGAATATGATGAAAAATTGAGTAGCACAAGCATTTCAACACAAGATAGGAAGTTCTATTCATTTTCAGAGACCAAGTAGCCACACTTAACTTTTTTTTAGAAGTATTGATGAAGAACTGCTTTTTCAACTGATAGGAACACTGTCGCAGTCAAAGAAAATTTGATTTATTCCATGTGAGAAGTATGTTGCTATTGTACTAAAGGTAAAGCTTCCCACTTTATGTACACCCTTGAAAACTATCAGTGCTCTTTCCAAGATAGGAGGCATTAATATTTCGTGCAGTAAATCAGATTGATGGATTTTTAAAATGAAACTTATCAAAGAACCTTTTTTGAATTGTCGCAATGACAATTTAAAATTTTAATAAATCAATAAATTATTTGATCTATATACATATCAACATAAAATAGGCCTTCTATCTTCATTACTTTGTTACATCTGTGCAAAATCAGTGCTAACTAACAATCAGAAGAGTAGGATTTTTACAGCATCTTTCTCTTGCATAAAAAGCTGCAGAGGGTGCTTAGAAAAAAACCCTAGGCCTGGGAAGTCAGATGTTAATAATTCAAATGATCTACAGGCTTTATTGATTTCAACGACCTTAGCCAATTTAGGTTAGCTAGGAATCTAACACCTTCTGATTAACTTGCTGTCATGATGAGTTGCTCTTAATGGAAAGAACAATAGATCTGCTTTACCTGCTCCATGTGTACACCAGAGCCACAGGGAGAGGCAGCAAGTCAGAAGAGATGGGACAGCTCCTTAAAGTCCAAACATTACAGGCATAGCCAAAAAAAATGCTAATGAAAGAATAAATTGGCCAAGCTGCTTTACAAACAGGCTCAACGTCCATGTCCTGAAAGCTTCAGAAAGCAAAGGCTAGTTCCAAAGTTTAAAGAGCACATTACCTGATGTTTTTGCAGATCAGCAGTGCTGTGGGAAAGTGTAGCACCTGGAACTTGACCATCGCCAGGAGGTTTCCCTGCCCCGATGCCAGGGGAAATGTGGGACGTGGCCAGCAGCTGAGCACTGATGGGACCATAGCCATTGGAAGGCCGATGAACGTTGTTCGAAGCAGCAGCTACTTCATCTTCATCACCAGAGTCCGTAATCAGGATAAACTCAGCCTTAAAAAGGTCATTCTCCTGCATTTCTCGTTTGCTTGAGTTACACCCTGGGGACTGGAAAGCCGTTTGGGTGCTGTTTGTGGAGATGGTGGGGACACAGTCTTGTCTGGCTCCACGCTTTAAGGCCAGCTCATCAGATACTACGTTAGACTGCAAAAGATACAAGGACAAAGACCCGAGTTAGCTGCATTTTATTTGTGTTCCCCAAAATGCAAAGAAACTTTGGCTCGCAGCGGAGGCTGGCACTGCACTACCAAAAGCATAGAGGGTAAATGAAGAATTTGGGCATGAGCACCAAGCAGAAACCAGCTCCCCAGGGAGCCCCCGCTTCCAGTCCCCAGCAGATGCTGTGGGGGCTGCCTTCCCGGTGGCTCGCAGAGCAACAGGGGACTCTGAGCATAATGATGACCCGAGCCCAGAGCTGGCACAGGAACCAAAAAGGAGGGTGCAGTCAAGCCGAATGAGCTGTCAGACCAGACTATGCCAGACATGATGGGAAGGCACCCCAACTGCGGCATCCATGTGAGCAGACAATGCTCCTCAGAGCAGTCTGACAGACAAATCTGGGACAAAACCTATACATATTAATGAAGAAACAAAGGCCTTTAAGCCAGGACATTCTCTGAAGAGAGCAGACAAAGGATCTGAGGTCAGAGAGCTTTACTGTATGTTCACGCTTCTCGGCACAAACCACAATTGTTCTTCATATTTTCTGCAGCTTCTACTTCCAGTATGTGACTTCTCAAGCATGCTTTGGATGACAGCAGGAGCAGTTCAAGCTGAGCATACGACATGCACATCACCAAATGATTCAATATTGAAACTGCTATGGTAAATCATATTTCTCTTAAGGAAGAATCAAGTAAAAAAACCAGAAATACTGCATACTGCAAGAGAAGGCCTGTAGATGGGGCTCATACTTGAATCCTGCATGAGGAATACAGTAATTACAAATTTCCACTTCCCCTGTAGCTCTATGAGTCCCTAGAGCTCAGTTCTTTAAAAAAAAATTTGGACCATAAAGGGGGAACACCAGCAGCATGACTTTGGAAGTGTTATTTTCATTATCTGATGTTGGTCATTTTTTTTAAATATTGTTCAGGTTCTAGACATTTTAGAAAAGAGAATAATCAGTGCTATGAAGGCCTCAGAACTGCATCACCTGCCAAAAAAGTTTTGTCTGCCTACAAAGAAACAAAGTGAGACAGACATCAGGAAGACATGATTCTGCTTTACTCATGTTACAGAAAACCCAATACTGAGTGGCTGGAAATGTAACTTATGAGTTAAACATCCTGAGGATAATATTCCAGTGCATGTCTCTTCAAACACATCCATTCTTTGCCCAGATCTAACCCCTTTTTAGACAGATAGGACATTGAAAATGCTAGAGCTCATTCAGGTCAGAAGGCAGTGAACTACTGTGAAAAGTTTATTAGTGGAGGAGCACCCAGAACTGCATCCCCAGCAATGTCCCAGGGAAGGAGCTGTTACACAACAGCAGAATCACCATAATCACTAATATTAACCTGAGGGTTGCTGTTGCCTTTCAAGCAGCATAAAATAAAATAAAAGGCCGTTAAGTGCTGTGAGGCAGGAAAGGAATAACAAACACTGTGGGCTGGCTAAACAAAGGAGAACCAGGAATGTTGTGCTGCTGGCTTCACCGTCATAGATCACGGGGGCAAGCTTTCAAAAACAAAAAGCAAGCTTCCACTTTGATGCATTATTACAGCTATGAAAGGGATTGGCAGCTTTGCTGGAAGCCACAGCACTGGCATTTGCTGGAACCAGGATACAGTGACCAGCTCTCGGTCGATCCCAGTGTGGTAACACTCCTCGCACACCACCCTTGCTCCCACGAAGATAAGGAAGGAATCTCCCCTTGTTTGCCAAGAATATAGTCTTGCATGACTGACAGAGGACAGTATCAAGATGGGCAAGGGTTTCCTTCCAATGTAAACTCTGCCAAAGGCAAAACAAGCTGTTGAGCAGATACCAGCCTTCTCTTGTGCAACAATTCTGCTTCTCTGGTAAGCTCGGTAATTAAAACCAAGCACAAGCCAAGAAACAGTTCAAGGGAAAGAGCTTCAGTTCAGCGATGCTCAGGATAAAATTTTATGTATCTTTTGAAAAAGTGGGAAAATTAGTGCAAACAAAAATCTACCTTATTTATAATTTCTTGATTGCTCAGTTCCTTTGGTTCCTCTGGAATTGTCACAAGGAACTTAGAGACATCCCCAACCTCAAAATGAGTTGGAAGTCGTCCAATAGATGGTACAAATGTGAAGGTCAATGGTTTGGTGCCAGGTTCTTGAGAAGTAACCTACAAAAACACATAATTAGTTCAACTTTTTTCTCCAAATAAAATTATTTTTGTCAGAGTTGAAATAGCGTGAATTAATTAATCTATATTACTTACAAACCTATTATTAATTAATTTAATTACCATGTATAATTAATTAAAAATGATCGGTTATTTTTATTGAGTCATTGTATATGAAGGACTTCTTTAACAGACAGAATATTGCCTTGATTATACCCATCAACATCCTATACATTCTAGTGGTGTGGCAACAGTAGACAGGAGAAAATTTGTTCAATAATGCTGTTATTCTTTCAATTTTCCATACTAGAATAAGAAAACCATATTCAATTCATTTCAAGGTTGTATTTATCTTTGTTTAACTCCGCTTTAGTAGAACAACAATGTAATTATACCACTGCATCTGGACATATTATTCACTTAACCACTAGAGTATTCACTTAACCACTGAAATCAGAAAAACCTTCACTCTGCAAAAGGAAAGCAAAACATGTTTACATTTTCTAATGCAAATGCAGATAATTCTGAATATCTGGGATGAATTCTGATACAAGGAAAGGATCTTCTCCCATTTTCTTTGGGCCATTCAGCCACATACACCATTTAATTTTGTGTCTGTCTGCTTATGTCTCCCTCCCCACCTTGCATTCTCTCTAGGACTCTGTACATAGGGCCTGAAGACACTGACGAGAAGAGAGACTAACAGAAGGCAATTTCACCTGAGCATTCAGTTTTATCACAGTGCTCTCCTATCACTTCCATCTCCTTCACAGGGGATACTGGACAGGAAAAAGAAGTCTACACCATGGTAAAACTCTCAGTTGCTTTTCCAGATACCAGGCAGAGGAACTGCGGAGGCCTTGACAAGGTAAATGGAGGGAACCACATCCTAAACCAGCGAACCTGACATGCTGACTTTCCCACTACTAGTTGGTGTAGAAACCCGTTCTTTCTGATTCAAAACTGTGGAATGTATAGATTTTCCCCTTGTTTTACCATTGGATTTAAAGTTTATGACAGTTAATTGTGTTTTCAATGAGCTCTAATATGCAGAACCTTGAACTATATTGAATCATACAGAAAAACAGGACTGCTGCTTTGGCTCTTTTTTTTGGTTTGCTTGTTTAAAGTGAAACAAATTGGAAAGCTATGGCTCTCATTATGCTTCCTTGTAATTTGCATCCATAAGTAAATAGCAATTACAGAACAGAGTGGAACTATGGAATACATTCACAGGACTCGAACGTCTCATAGCTGGAATATTAAAAACGATAGACACAGGTTTCCAGTTTTAAAAAAATCTAAGCAAATATTAATTACTTCCACTAAAAGAAGACTTCTGGAGGGCTTGGGCAAAACAGAAGCAGTTTATTTATACAAACATTGCCAACTGCTCTTTTCTCTATAATTTAGAACTCTGCTCTCTCGGACACACCCACAATAATCTTCCATGTGCCTGCCTCCAATTCTGAAAGAACAAGGTGTTTTGGTGTTTGAAAGTGAAAAATCTGAATAAATGGCAGGCATCTCAGTTCTGAAATCAGGCCTTTATATTCACAAACTCACAAGAGTAGGTTATGTTACACCGCAGGCTTGCTACCCGGTTAGAGGTGTGCATTGCAAGGATACAGGGACAAGGTGGTCTCCTACTTTCCCCCCTCCACTTCACATGAGTGGCCAAGCACCAGAGTACATGATGCATGGCCTGAATCAGTAGCAAAAGAGTGACTGCTAAATGCTCCACCACAGCAGGAGCTCTGGATGTTATTTTATGTGAGGGAGAAACAACATAGCTCTGTCCTTGCAGCCACCATGCCTGAATCCAATCATTGCTTTTCATAAATCAGGAACAAATTTTTTAAATATCAATAGCTGGCACATTAGGTGCTTAGTCCTTGTTCCTGATGTAAGTCAGCAGAGTAACACCTGTACTCAAGGACATACTAATGAGAAGCCACCAGTCCCTGCAACACAGCCAGGGATGCAGCCTCCACCCAAGCACCTGCTGTACCCAAAGGTGCTCCTCAAGAAGCAGAATTACCTGCACACAGGCAGGAGCACCCATCATATCAGCAGTAGTGATTTCTGTACAGCTGGCACTAGCCGTTACAGCCTTAAACAGCACCTGGGGTCTCCACTGAAATCAGCTTGAGATGGCCTTTGCTTTCCTGCAGATCTGTAGCTATGCTTTCATCTTCTATCTCCAATGAGAAAAATGCAGCTAGTCACTCTGGCTGCTTCAGTCATCTTTACTAACATTTCCCCCCTCTAACTCAGTTCTTGTCATGCTCTTGTTTGACACCCGACAGCAGTTGTTTCTATCAGTGGGTATTCTTGTGTCAGAGCACAACATACTTCTTATGAAAGGAGAAGAAGTGTGCAAATAGGAAACCCACACACAAACAGATTTATAGAAAATTCCTATCAAATGTAGTAGCATTGCTCAACTCCCAGTACTTTTTCTGCATATTTGTAACAAGGAAACACAAACAAAAAGCCAAGTTATGAGGCTCCAGATGATTGCATAGTAATGGGGACATCTTGCCAGCACCTAAGTCTGTACTGCGTCTTACCCTGTGCTTCCAATTTTATTGCTTTGGTGGGAAAATTAAAGAATACATGAAGAAAACCTTGCTATATTTAGCCTAAACACATTCTGGAAATAACCATCAAAATCACTTGCAAGCTAAAACTAAGACTGGAAAACACATACAAGGACGTGTAAGCTAGAATATTCTTTCAGGTGGAGGAAGCCATTAAAGCGTGGCCTTACTTCTATTCCCCTGGTACATTTTCTTTTTCCTAGAGTTCAGGAAGTATAAACCAGCAAATAGAATTACTGTATTTCAGAAAGATTTAAGTTGCCAGCTA
The DNA here is from genome assembly GCF_023634085.1 of Falco cherrug. Classification (NCBI taxonomy): domain Eukaryota; kingdom Metazoa; phylum Chordata; class Aves; order Falconiformes; family Falconidae; genus Falco; species Falco cherrug. Next base: position 18,792,767 of record NC_073702.1, read on the forward strand.
CTGTGTGAGGCAGCGTGCAGGAATGCACTCCTCTTAGATTCACTCATAGCAAGTTCAAAACAGGAATTTCTAGCAGGTAAAACTGGTCATGCAACCTAGGCTGCCCCCACCCCCCCCAACCCTGAAACCTAGACAATGAGCAAATATCACAAGACTGGTCAGAAAATGCAAATGTATCTACTAGGGAAAACAAAAGAGGAAAAACTCTTGCTTAAAAATACATTTCAAGTGGTTGGTTTTATTTTACAATTTTCAAAAAATATGTAAAAATACTTTGACATGTTAAAATTCAAATTTTAATTGGACAATGTGAAGCAGATGGGACAATTACTTTATTTTTTTAAGGTAGAGAAAGGATATTTGCACCTTTTCTCATATACTTATCTCATTTACTGTATATCTCTGGCTGAGTTTTCTATCTTTGAAGAACTGAAAGAAATTAACAGGATGGACTTTCGGTATTTAATTGCATCTATTAATAGACACTCTGACTTGTAGAGGTAAATAATAGAGAAATAACTTTAACATTCATATATATATATATTTATATATTTGTGAAGCTTTCTTGCAGATTATCATATTTTCCCCATAACCAATAGCAACAGCAGAAGACATTAAATGCTATGTATTCTCTGCTGCTGTAATCCACTTGAATGAATAGTTATGGTGGCAGAAAAATACCTTATGCGACGTCTATGCAAGTAAATACTAATGAATTCTGGTTTATATTATAAAAGCAACTTCACACACAATCAATAATAGATTGTTTTTAATTATATCCATTCATGTTACTTAGTTCTTTGAAGAATATAAATTATAGAATTTAATATAAATAATCTTTGAATATCCATTGGGGGTGATAGGCTTCAAAGTTGTGTCCATTGGGGGCCAAATTGCTTCAAAAGGAGAAACTTGTTCTAGATGACGTCCATGACTTCCTATGTCATCAATTTACAAACAGGTTTGTTGCATAATTAATACCATCAATTTACAACTGCCCCAGGGACAGTAATGTAAATTATATTAATTATTGTTTTCATTACCACAGCTTCCACAGTCCTTACTTGTAGAGCACATTTTTATTGTCTTGGTTACCTTATGAAGACAAATGAACACTTCCATTTAATCCCTCGCATTCTCTATATGCATTCAGCATACTGTCTATTTTGTAATTTAAATTGAGGTCCCATTGTCAGTGATTGCTTCTCAGGATTTCCTTCTGGAATACAGATCACTAAAGTGAAATTGAATCGGTTGGTTCGCATTACCACTTCTTCCACTGATTTGCTAATGTAAGTAATTTTGCTAATAAAATGACATCCTGAGAAAACCTCACTCTCAAAATACCAAGTACTTTCTTTTGAGGCTGTTTGCTTATTTGTTTAAAGGACAGAAAAGGAAATACATGAATAAATAACAGCAAAATAACAAGCATGTGTGTCATGACATAGAACCGTGTTGACTGAAGCGCTGTTTTGGTCAGAGCACAAATTCACATGCCCACAATTCCTGCATGATAAATATAGCTCTAACAGACAGAGAGCACAGTTAACACTGCCCACTCCACCAGGGAGAGGGGCCATCCAAACACCCAGCCCGGGTTGTGTCACCTCTCCTTAAACTCCTTTTCTGTGTTGATACTAAAGTTAAACCACAAAGAGACGTTGTCTCCTCCTCGAGACAGAGAAAAAGGGTAGTCTAGTACAGATTAAATTATCAGTCAATGAGATGTAAGAGTTTTCAGCATGTCTTCATATCATGGCTTATTATAGCTATCACAGTAACCTAATATGGATTAGCTGATTATTATGTAATATGAGCTCCAGCTTATCTAAAAACTTTTACATAGAGCAGCACATGATCATCTGAACACCAACTTTATATCTGTGAAACTTCAGGGGGAAAAGCTAAATCCACTCCAAAAGCCCCAGATGAAATTACAGCCCAGCTGAAGTTTGTGCTAAAATTCCCACTGACGGCCATGGTCCAGACACTTCCCCAAGCCCTGCGATGTGCCCAGTGTATCACCTTCAGCAAACCACTTTTCCTTCTCTCAGTACAGCAGCACACACTAAAATGCACATGCAGACAAATACCTTTTGAAAATTAATGTGTCAAGCACTAGAAGGAGCAAATGAATAATAGTATAAATTTGTAATCCATTATTCAAAATGCAAGAGCTCATTCAGCTGAAGTGTTTCTTTTCAACAATAATTTTAATTAGCTCTTCAGCCCAGCAGACTTTATACAACTGTAATTGCTCTTTCATACTGGTCTACACATATGCAGCTAGACATGGTGAAAAGTAAGTAAAGAACATTTCATTTCCTCCTTTGCAAAGGGAGAGTAAAATACCTTGCCTGTTCTGTATAATATATGTCATTATAAATATATGTCTGTATAAAATATGTCATTAAATGCAGTTTGACTAACTGATCAGAAAACATTAGAACCTAAGGTGACCCAGGTTGCTAAATCATATCTTAGGATCACTGACACCCTTAAAGCCCTTATTTGCTCCAGTCTCCTAAACCTCCTAGGAAACAACATTTTCCAAGCTAAAAACACCTCTGGTGTAACATCTGCTGTAACAGACTGCCTCCAGCTACTGCCTCAGCAGGTAATCACCATTTTCTTCTGTCTGTTCTGCATGCATTTTACTGTGTGGATTGATCAGAAATGACACACAAATATTGCTGCTGATTTTGCACAGGGTTTTTTTGTGGTATGGCCAGGCTTGCCATCAGCTTTTGCATAGGAGGCAGTCAAGGACTTGCAAAAGTAGACTGAAAAAGTCTGAAAGATGACTGCAAAAGAACATGAAAAAAACCCATCATCCTGGTGCTGCCTGGCTTGCACGTTGTCCTCATCAAATATTAACATTCAAAAGACTCCCTGGGAAATGGGAGACTTCAGACCAGGTCTGGTGCCTATAGATACATAAAAATATCTACACCTAAACCTAGGTCCTTGCAAGGTCATAGGATTTACAAGTTCATATGTAGAGTATCCATACTAGTGTATACACATTCACACACACTGGTATAAACAATATATGCTTGTACAATGTCATGATACTTCTGCCCAACACAAAGGCCGCAGACTGCTTTGTCACATTAGTATAAGAGCAGTGAAGCACAACAGATCCGAGTTTTCCAGTCCTGTTTTGAATAACTCTATCTCAATTATTCAGTGAGAAATTAAAGTTAACCTGAACTCATTCTTTTTCCTGTAAAAGTTTCTTGCCATTTCAGCCCTGCAAGAGAGTCATAGAATGCTGCTGTCATCCTCACAGCAGTCTTGGACCATAGTCTAATGTGAATGACATAATTCCCCTCGTTTTCTTTTCCCAAAAGCTGCACCTATCACTAAGCAGGTGTAATTTTCAAATCAAGCACTGGGAATAGAAATAAATCCCTATTGACATCTGTCAGAGCTGAGAGACCAGTCTTGTGGGATGATGCTAGCAAGGAACTCCACATCTACAGTAGCACGGGATTTCAGCCAGAGCAACTCCCTCCTCATGATGCTGACCCTCATGTGTGATGAGGGTTCACCATCACCAAGCGCTGCCGGTCCTGCCCTCCCTACTGCAGGAGGATGAAGCCCACATGGTGCTGCCACCACAGATGAGCACCTCAGCAGTTCTGCTTTCAAAGATGCATTGCAAAGCAAGTTTGGTAACATACCAATGTTATTGTTGCAAGCAATACATTTTTGGGAGCAGGTGGTGCCCAGCATCACATCTGTGACTATACATATCCCTGCATGTGTCTTCTAACGGACCATTATTTTTGTACAGCAAACTAACTACTGAGCGACTCAAGAAAAAGGATACATACATGTGCTAATAAAACATGTCATGTCATCAGGAAACCATAGCTTGAAGACTGTTGAAGAAAACCAAGGGATTTTAACAGATGCCTCTAAAAGTACAAGCACAAGATAACAGCAGAAGCCTTGAAAGTGTAAGTATAGGACAGGGCCCCTAGGGCTGCAAGCACAAATCATTAATAATCAGTTATTGCTCACTGCAGGAATGCAACCTTTTGTGCTAGTATTAAGGATAACAAAGAAAGCAAAGAGCCAGTATCCATCATGTGTAAAACATACCAAACACCATAGAAATTGGATATTCCATAGAATTTTCTGGCCAATGAAGAAAGAACAAGCGAACTGTTTGCAAATGTAGAAAAGTAACTTCAAGTGGGCTAAAAGTGTGGCATACATATGCCTGCAAACAACTGGAGATGCTGGCAGCTTCCATAACAATGCATAAAAAAGAAGTGGTAGAAATGAGAAAGTTTGTCTAGGACAGTTCTAACTGTTTAATTATTGAGAATGAGCTGTAATAGTTGGACTATTTTCACTGTAGCTGGACTAGTAACCAACATATAAGCCCCGTGTACATGTGAACTTGTGTGCACTTGTGTGAACAGTACAATGAGGAGGTGGTAAGAGGAAATAGTAAACTGAAGAGAGAGTAAGTATGAGAGGTAGTGCATGAAAGATTTTTCTAAACTGATAAACTCAGAAGATTAGTGGTCCATTGCATACGCAAGAAATTATAAATTCAAAATATCAAACATCAGCCCAACCTGCCCAAGACCATCAGGACATACTGACATCAGTAGTGAACAAGTTGAACTCCAACCAAGAAGCCTGTAGCTGATATACATGGACAAAAACTGAGATTATCCATACAAAGAAACAAGATGCCCCTAACAACTTTCTGACCACTCACCTAGAAACCAAAGGCATCACGATAGAACCTTCTGCTTCTGCACAAAGGGTTGTCCTCCCAGCTGTGGCTTCAGCTGGTAGCTATGAGTTAGTGCATGACTGTACAAGAAACCTGCATGAGTAACTAAACGCACCATTTGAATAGTTATCCACTGTTAGTAAGAACAGCCTTGTTCTACTGATGAGAATAGCTTGGCCAACAAAAAGTGCTCTGATAAACACTAGTTGAGATGAGTTCCTCCCCCAACTTGACCCCGTCAGACAAAAGGGAATTAACAACCTTGTAACTCTGTGATTAGACTGTTAATACTTCAGGTAGATTAACTACAAATCTTTGCATCTCTGTGCATGTTTCTGTAGCTTGCATCAGTTGCATAGGTATCTGCTCTTTCACCTTACCCTTGAGGCTCGGTAGTCATTTGGACACAACAGATGAGACTGAGCATTTCCCACTTGCACAGCTTTTCGGCTCATTTTTTGAAGAACTGCCTTCCTGCTTTGTTTACACACAATGAAAGGAAGACTTATACAGCCTCACTTTAGCAGCTGAGCTATGCTTTAAACAGCTCTAGTTAACAGTTCACGTGTGAAATCCCTCATGGACTCTGACGAGGATGTGCTGGATGTTGGGGCTCTCAGTGCTTCACCACAAACCTGTTAGCAAAAGCACTTTAACAGTATTTTGGCATACGCAGCAGCACTAGCAGTCTCTCTCTGTTTCCCCAGGTATAAGACTACTCAAAATACTTCAACACAGAGTGTGAACACCTGTATCATCCAAGTCTGACAGTAACAGGTGAACAACTATGGCCCTTTATAACACGGTCACCTGGTATTGTAGCACTTCAAAAAATTTTTTCTCAGACCTGAAAGACCACAGGTTCAGGCTCAAATTCATTCTCACTACAACACTTTCAGCAAAGAAAACCGCCTCTTTCCAGAAGAGGCTACAAGACAGTTTCAAACACCAGGAGGTGTCTTCCCACCCAGAGACTTCAGCTACCTTTGGGTGACTTGAATGTGCCTGTTCTCTCTGCCCAGGTTAACAGCTCCTGCCATTACCTGCTACCCCCAGATTCAACCAACCAGCTCCACCTACTCTCACTGAAACACCAAAACGCAGAGAGATTCTCTTACTCACACTCATCCTATAGATACCATGTGTATATGCTTTCCACTGACAGCTGTCTCCTCGTTCATTTTGACTGCTTTATGTTCCTTTAAAGGTTTCCTGTTCCACTTATTTCCTCTTTTATTACTTCTGTCTGTTCTCAGCTAAACAATGTTTAAAGCACATTTAATTTTTTGATAGCTTTTTCAAGTTAGGTGTTAAAAAAATATTTTCATATTTGAAAATCATAGAAAGTAAGGGATTTTCAGGGTTAAAACATTATGGCTGAGTTTGGTGTAATTGCTCTGACAGGGAGATAAAAGGTTGATGTGCTTTGCTCTTGGCAGCACAGATTGTATCAAGATGTCTCCTGTGTTCAGATTCTTCTGTTATTACTATTAAACTTTTGGGTTTATTTCTTTTAAATCTCTGAAGGATGACATTCTCAATAGATACCTCCTTTCCCAAACTGCTGCATCTTGTATCTCATCATTTGTCTTGCTAAAGAGCTATATTTTTGGAGCAGGGATCCAAAGGATATAAAGAAGCGCATAGAGGCTGTACAGCTTGAATTTTTGAAGATTATGTACATGGCACTCACATATCAATGTATAGCACATCTTTCATGCTTTAGAACTATCTGATTGATGATGACATACTCTCAAATCAATTTTCAAGATCCAAGAATCCATCTGGCATCTGGATTTATGAGTTTTTTGATCAATCAGAAAAAGGTATTAAAAAAAAAAAAAGAGAGATGCTTTCTTAGATTTCACAGAGTACAAATTAAACCTCAGTCTTTATCCACTCTTACATGACCAGACTGAGAACTTCCAATTTATCTGCTGTCATTCTTCCCTGCTGCCATTCCAGCAGACAGCAGTGAAAGTCTTATAATACCAGCTAGCCCAGATCCCTCAGCTCCTTTCCATAAGGAACAAAGTGCTCATTGATGGTGTATCAGGGATACACAGAGTATTTTGGAAATATCAGACACTAAATTTTCAGGTTTTTAATCAAACATAGGAGGAGGCAGTTGCTATTTCAGTCATTAAGAAATTGATTATTTCATGATGTATAATCAGCAATAGGCTTCCCATCAGAAGCCACACCAACCTTTACAGTCATTTGCATAAGGGATTTAATTAATAATCAATATGAGCCAGTCTATGAGCATTCTTACCTGTCCTCTGCTAATAAAACTCAGTGGGCTGATAATTCAGATGCCTCTTTCCCCAGGCCGCTGGCTGGAGTGTGTAGAGCGCAGTGGGGAGATAAGTAAAAAATGAACATAAAAAAACAGGGAAGAAATGTGTGTAATAAAACTGAAGAAGAGGTCGTATTTTCCCCTTCTCAGCAAGGATTTTCAGAGGTCCTTTTAATGAGCTATTTTCTGAGTAGGTCTGTGTGGGCCAAGAAGAATGCTGGCGACAAAGAGTAATTATTATGGCACTCTGCTACTAACAAACAAAAAAGGTAAAGCTGAATGGCTGCTGGCTTCTTCTGCACATTCACAGGAGAGCAGGATGATAAACAGGATCTCATTTTCTTTGCTGTGCTAATCATTAAAAAGCAGCTGTCTTTAAACATTTAACTTGATCTTTCCCAGATGTCAAGAATACTGAATGTTTAACAGTGCCAGGGTCATATTCATACAACTTTATCTATTTGGAAGAATAGTTACACTTGTTCCAATTAAGTAATGTTATTTTTATTTTTACCAACAAAAGCATTTGTGTGAAGAATTGTCATTTTACAAACTTGACTTTGTCTCACACACACAAAAAAAACCAACAAAACCAAGAAACATTTTGAGTTTTGCAATCTGGCATAATTATTCAGCTAAATACATCATGTTCCATTCCTCAGATATTTTAGAGTGTAGGAGAAAGAATAAGAGAACTGTAGGAGAACAGCAGACTGTACATTTTGTACCAAGAACAAGCATAATTTCTTTAGCCAACAAATCTGGCCAGCCTGCAAACTGAAATCTATACTTTGCCTCAGGCTTTCTGTGCAGCCCTGTGTACATGCCTATAACCTTGTCTATACTAAAATATTCCGACAGTCCATGGGTAACCACAACGTCTTCACCATATATTCCCAGATATCCTACATCCACATAACATTCTTTGACTAGTTTTGGTAGCTAGCACATGCCAGTCTTAACCTAGGACAATGCACCTCTCTGGTTTCTGTGCCTAAGGATGACATATGACACCTATCAAAGCTCCCATCTGAGTCCAGCCAACAGGTCTTCATAACTAGGACTATCCCATTCAGATGGCCATCTTTACCTAGGTCAAATTCTGCTTTTGCCCTGCAAGTCATATTCCTGCCAGAACAGAGATACAAATTATATTGCTCACTTTAAAAATCAGGTTTTCCTTCTTTCTAGCCTTATGCTTTTGGTCTTACATTTCAGTGTCAATTAACACATTTATCAACCAGTGATTATTTCCTTCCTTTTTTTATGTTGTCCTTACTCATCTCTTATCACCTAGGTTTCTCTTGATCACTGTCCTCTCCATTTCCAGTTTGCAATCTATCTTTTAAGTTATGGCAGAGTTTACAACATCTGAAGCAGACTTCTAGAAAACTGAGAAAACACAATTGTTTAGGTTTGGCTTCATAACTAAGTACGCTACTAATGTCAAGCTTCTAAAGAAGCATCTTCCAAATTTAAGCAAAACCCTGTCAATGTTATAAAGAATACTTTAGACTTTCAGCTGAAAATGTGTAAATAACACTACCTCTATAGAAACTGTGAACTAACCAAGAGCATCACAATATTTTTAAAAGGGCAGGTGACAATTTTAATTAGCAAAAACCTGAATGTTGTCATCGCCTTCCCACCAAGATTTCCTTCAGAAGTTCCCAGTATAAGAATACAAGTAACAAGGCAATGGAAAACACTTTTGCATGTAGTAATAAAAAATACTTGATTCCTATGTATTTATACTTTCATGTTGCATCTTCATTCTAACAACTGGAGAAAGGCATGGATGTAATAATCCTTGCTTTAGATTAAAGAAGCAACTGGGTTAGTTTATTGCCAGAACTACAATTTCAGAAATTTTATAAATATTTTTATCACCTTAAAATATTTCAAGGCCCATATTACCTATAATATCCCAAAATAAACCCAGCAGTCAAGCCTGACCCTGACAGTAATTCCAGTATATTCCATATAGATCCTTAGACTACCTTCATCACCAGCGAGAAATGGTTGTGCATTAAGGTGTGCATTAAGTGACATAACTAACATCTGCCACATGGGATGTATTCCTTCTGTCCTCCTGCCTGGCAGTTTAGCATTTTGATTATGTTAAGAGTGTTCTTAAGTCAAGGCTATCTTTTGTTGTGTTTTTTATTAGCTAGCGGCATATCCTCTTCTTCAAACTGTAAGTTTTAGATTCCAAAATTCTGTAGCCTTTCAAAGAGACCTTTGCTCCTTTTGCCTCAGTGGCAGATGTCTGCAGTCTCTTAAGATAAAAGCTGCCACATTCAGGGAGAACATTGCTTGCTTACTGCAATGTTCTAAAATGTCTGGATTAAGGAGAGACCTGCAAGACTTCAGAAGAAATACTGGGGGGTTTATCACTTTGGACCATTTTTTGCTGAGAGTTACCTGAAATAAGTCAGATTTTACCTGAGAACCAAGTGAAAATGGGTGCAATTTCTGAACTTGGACTTAGCTTTGAAAGCAGAAGAAATACATCTTGGATGTCAATTAAACTTTTTTTCTGTCATTACTAGTAACACAGCAGTATCATTTGTCACCATATTCCCAATTATAACTGTACATTAATTCAAGAAGAGATTCAACTCTAAGTTTGATTTAATATATCAAAACTCTGGAAACTAATATTATAGATGCACAATTTGCTACCAACAGAGATTGCTTTCTATTTTTCATCTATCTCCTAAAAGATGTGTTTCAGGCAGAAATGAAGATTGCAATTCAAATTACATAAATTAGGAGATTAATTTAAAAGTTTAAAAACTTAAAGTCTTTCAGTTATCAGTCTGTTCTTTTGAGATATTAGTCAAAGTTTGAGTTTCCAAGAGCAGGGATCATTAAACCAGATGTCAAATGCATATCCTTCGTTTCAGTTCAACAAGAAAGACCCTACAACTAATGTATTACTTTTTCACCCCTTGTTTTCACAAGTTAGAATATTTACAGATAATAAACAGATTTAGACTTAATAAAACTCCTTCTTATGTTTCAGCAAATAACTCTTGCTAGGATCCTTCATCCCAGAGTTTATATAAGTCCTGTGAACAATATAAGAAATCACAAGCATTTTTAATAAAGCTCTCACATCTGTAGGCACAAGGCATCGTGCAATCTGCAAGCCTTATAATTAATGTCTTCTGAACAGCTTCACAGGCTTACATAATACAGAAGCACATCTAGGCTCAAACTAAAAATAAATAATAATAAAAATTAAAACCCCTAAAACTCTAAGTCATGCATTAAGAACACCTTAACAGCAACGTCTTGGCAATACAATGTAATTGTATTTATGCATGCTTCATACTAAAGCTTCGGGTTATTTTAAAATTATCTTAACTTGGTTTTTAAGAAAAGGGTGTTGCTGGACTATTTCTGGGAAATTCTCTTTTCCGTGGTGTTAGATTTTATGTTCCTACTGACTACAGCTGTTTCTTCAGGAAAAAAAGTGATTAGGAGCTCAGTCTGGCCAACATTATCCAGCTGAGGTTTTGATTTCTGCAGAGACTACAGGTCAACAGAAGAGCTCAGGCACTCATGAGAAGCACAAGGCAGGTGTGCCCACAGGATCAGTCCTCTTCTCTGAAATGTCCGTTCTCTGACTTCTAAAGGAAGTGTAACAAATGACATGCATTTCACTAAACAAAAGTAGTTACCACACGGGGTACATGTCTTACAGCTTCAGTCTCTGATTTTGCATCTGCCTGGCCTGTTAGGTTTTATTTATTAACTAGCCATACATTGGCATGGAAAAAAGAGTTTGAAAGTTAAGGAAATGAAACAAGTTATTTTTGGAAGTGACTCAAGAGCCCTCCTGTACCAAGTACTTACTTTTTCTCTGCTTCCCAGAAAAGATCTTTGTAGGACATTACCAAATACAACAGTAGCTGGTAAAATTTCATTCATTTAAAAGGTAGCCTTTAATTTCAGTAGAAGTCATCAAACACTATGTTTGTTGCATGTCGTATTGCCTCGGCTGACTCTAGATTGTCATTATACATAGGAAATCTCATCTTTGCAGTTCTGAAATGGGCCTGGAATTTTTCATTTAAGTATTTTCTTTCACATAACAAAGTCAGTTTGCTTGAACAAAATTTTTCAAAGAACATATTTGCTTTGACCCACTTTTAATCTAGAAGGTTCCTTGAATTCAGGATGGGCTGGCCAGTGGAAACACCAGGATGGAGAGACAGAACTGCTTTTGAATATGCCTCTCTCTGAAGGACAAGATGGAAATTTAGCCTGAGTTTCCCACAGCATTGATGAATGCCCCAGCTGCCAGGCTATTTTCAGATGTGTCTCTCTCAGATGTGGTTTTCAGCATATGCTTTGAAAGATGTCTTCCTCCATTAGCATCAGAAAACAAACGGCCAAAGGTTGAAACTTTCCTTCAGATATTTTTTTTTTCCTAGCCAGAAATGTCAAACCCAGTCATTGAACATTATAATGGTGATATGACCTCCCAGGGTCAAGGAAGCAATCAGCACAAAATTTCTGAAGCTAAGGCCTTGAGTGAAGGATATGAGGAGTGAGCGAGGAGCTCTAGGTACCGGTGAGAGGACAACTTCTGCTCTGCAGCACTCGCTGGCACCTGCCCTTCACCAGCGAGCAGCTGAGACCCACTGCAGCACGTGAAGTCAAACAAGCCAGAAGGCTGCAGATGAAGGGTCTGGACTGAATGGCTGTCCTCAGCCTTTATTCTTCTTCCAGAACAATGCGTTTGAGGAATGCATATACTCACAGATAGATTTGAAGTAATTGGCAGGCATTGTTGCTTGGCTTCTTACTAGCGATAAATATGTACGAGATTTAAGGCTGCGCTGGCCCATAGTTGTTCTTGGCACAATTCAACAGCACAAAAGGCTTATAACAGAGGATTTTTGCTACAAAACAAAATCAGGTCTGCTACAGAGCTCCTTGTCTGCTACACAGGGCACAAACTGTTTCTTATTCATTAGACTTTCCCTCTGGTTTACCAGAACCTCAAACATCTATTAGAGCATTTGGGATTAAGAGGCTTTTGGCATGCTTTCTGTAGAAAGTGTATGTCTGTATGTGTGTGTTTGCAAAATGAAAGACAAAAGAATGCTACACAGGTGAAGGTGAAGTGGCAGAATTTAGGATTTGCTTTTGCAAATAGCCATGTCCACAGACTATATACTTATCTTATTAAAATAAATCAGGCCTTGCTCGGAGGAAATTCTAGAGTTTTTAATGGTTACCTGGGAAAAATATAGATTTTGAGCCAGTTTTTATGAAGTTTTTGAGATCACATAAAAACAAAAATAAAATGTGATGTAATATTGCTTGCACCTGCCTATTTAAAAATATACTTCATTTCACGAAGACTAATTAAAGGCACAGTCCCACAAGAATTATGCCATGTCACATCAAAAGATCAAATTCTAAATGATCAGCTTGCTTCAGCCCTCATAATTACCTAAGTGGGACACTTCAGAAATTGCTCTTCTCATCCAGACTCAACTTATCTCTCTTGGAGTATGTGCACATGATTACGAGTCTATTTTAAAAGGCTTTTATCTGTCAGGGGAGGTACAGATAGTGAACCAGCCATCTATGGGCTGTTGCACATCTGCAATGGCAAAATAAAAAAATTACCATGAAGAAAATGGGTTTATTTAAATAGGCCACCATTACTTCTTCCGCAGGCAGCATGAGAATATGTCTCGGCTAACAAGGGATAACTCGCTTGAATGTGTTACAGAATCATTTGCAATCATGGTACCTCTCATATCTGGTAAAACAAGCCTGAAACATCATGAAAAACTCTTTTGCAGGATTTCTTAGTCTGCAGCGTTGAATTCTGAATCACTTCTAATATATTTACCTTCCCCCCGGCCTGGCCCCAGTTTGTCACCACTTTAAAGCCACTGGTATACAAATAGACACTTAGAAAAAATATTCTGGGTAAGAATTTGTATACACTGTATCACTCATAAAAACTGATTGGCAAAATAAACCCTCCGGGGAAGGCTTCATGTTTCCTCTCTGTTGAGACTGAGTTCACACTTTTGCAGCACCCACACAATGTCTACTAACCGAGTTTCCAAACACATACCTCTTGGGAGCCTAATGAGTGCTGGTTCAATGCACAGAATTTTTTTTCATTATAAAATAACAATACGATCATTGACAACTGAAATCTAAAATAAAATCAAGGCACAATATTTTTCAGGAATAGGCAAAGGATGCAGTTGACTAGTGTCAGAGAAAAGGGTGCACAAAAAGCCACATAATGTTAATTTGCTGTTAGTTCTTGCCATCAAATGTAAAAGTTTTTCAAATGCTTAACTACATTCTGCCCAGAGTGAGGAATATTTTAAGAGCCATTAAAAAATTCTTAAAATTGTCTAAGGAAAATTGAACCATTCAAGAAAAAAAAAAAAAGCTAATAATAAGAATATTTAGAAACAAAAAAATGTTAAAATATCAACAAAACCTAATTTCTTATAAAGTCACACAGGTGGATTGACTAAAAATTAAATAGCAATTCTACAAAAACATCCATGTAAATAATTAACATTTAGAGCAATGCAGAAGTAGCTAAGGACTAGCTGATCATCAGGACATGGAAACAAAAAGGACAGTTCAGGTCCCCCACTCTGGCCCAGTGAATATTCAGTTGCTTAAACAACATGAAAGACTTTCATTAAAAGAAATTCACACACACAGTCTGTACCTAAAGATAAGGTATCGTAATTCTCCTGCAAGCAAAGAGATCTAAGTTCAATTTGTAGTGTTTGCCCCTTTCTCACACATTTCTGTAGGTGTCAGCAATCAGCCACAGCCTGTGACAGGACACTGCGCAAGACGGGACTCCGGCTGATCTGGCATGGCAGTTTTTATCATCTCATTCTCACAAGAAACTGATAGCTAGTTTAGAGGCCTAAATTTGGAAAGTCACAGCTGAGAATGCTGAACAAGGTGAGCTGCTTCCCGATGGCCCAGCGTCAGATGCTGACCACTTCTAAGAGCCAAGGTTTAGGTTCTTTTCTACAGCTGGCTTTTCCTGATGGCTCCCTGAGACAGCTCTGTGTCGTGACTTGGGGGTGATAACTTTCTTGGGTGATTACTGCATACAGGTCTGAGTGACCGCTTCTTAAGCTCCTGAGCTTGGGAGACCTGAGCTGGTCTGGGTCAGCAGCCATGCAAAGCTCAAGCTAATTGTGTAACACATCACTTAAACTGGTAAGCACAGCACAGCTCCGTGCTAACCACATAAATCATGCTCCGCGCTGAAGTGGCTCCCATCCAGGTGATGCAAAACATGGTGGGAGGTGCTTTCACCCTTTCCTTTAAACACGGCCCCATAAGCTGTAGGAGAAACACACATGCAGCACTGTCCGTGGGTTGCAAAAGACCCCAAAGCGCCAGAAGATTAATGCTGCAAAGGCAACGCTGAACTAAAAGCCATTGCAGTTCCACCCCCAACGGCTCACAGATCCCAGCAAGCACCTCTTAGTTCACACAGAAGATCTTTTCCATTCAAATTTCTTGTGCTCCTGGACATTTTATGCTTTAGAGAAAACCCCATGCTTACTTTATCCTTCCATAGTACCCACATGGTGAAAATAAGATAAACGTCTTTGGCCAAATGAATTCCAGTGAGACCTGAAGTGGTAAGTCATTGTGGACTTGTGCAGGTTAAATCCTCACAGCTCAGACTCCCACCATCCATTCAGAGTCTGTGCCAGTTATATGCCTCTCAAATACCTGTACTTTCGATGGTCATGCAGTTTACAGTGCATTTTTTTCAGATCATCCCTGTTAGATCAGCCTACTGTTTTGATACCGGTCATTCACATTCAGGAGTTAGCATCTTCTAATTAATTTTAAATTGAAATCAAATGATTAGCACATTTTAAAGATACATCAGTCATTACATAAGTAATACCACAATTCCATTTTCAACAGAAAATGTACGTTTTTCTCGACATTTAATTTTGATTAAAACATCCAAAACATATTTGTATTCTTTGAAAGAGGAAAAAGCCTTGAATGAGGCTGAACCTGTTCACAACACTTTGAATAGCTGGCAACAAAATTATTTGTATGACAGCCTCTCATAAGAAAATGTTACCTATAACCATTTCATATCCAAACCAATAAACACTATCTCTATCATTTAAAAAAATTTAAAAAAAGGCACAAAAAGAAATATCACATTATTGCCTTCTGAAGATGTTAAGGGCAATGCTGACAAGTGAATGGAAGTAACATACAATAATTATACTCCTGTCAAGGAATATGTCATGAAGAAGTCAACGTGATATGTATGTTAATACATGCCAAATTTATTACAACATCAAATCAGAGTTCTAGGTCAATGTGTTGTGTATTTGATGACAAATCTGACACAGGTAATAGCAGTATCACTTATCAAGATGCGTTAATGTCAGCTGTTTTCTGTCACTGTCAACGGCTAAAATGTATAGTGATAATGCACTACATATGCTACCCACCTCCCTCTGCCAACATCAACCTAACTTATGTCAAACCTTTCTAGAAAACACTAATCAACATGCTCTGCTACAGAAAGCTGATGTACCAAGGCTATCTAATTTAAGAAGCTGATGCATAAGTAATAAACCTTCAAGCATTACAAGCAAACTAATATTCCTCCAAATGTAGCTATTATAAAAGACCGACAATGATTGTAGTTGGACATTCAAATCATTTTTATATTAAGAAAATACCTCAGCTTTGTCATACCACATATAGCACCTATTAATATGACAATAGAAGTGTAATAAAATATTTTGTTATGTACCCAAGACCTTGAAATAGTTTTACAAATTTACTCCCAGTGAAGATTTTATGAGATTTAAAGAACCCCAGCAGAAGTATGCAAGAGCCATATTGCATTCTTCATTGTCAATAAAGGAGACCCAAAAAACCCTTTCGTACCATCATTATAGCCTAACTACTGCTTTCCAGCTGTGACAATCTTCATACAATAAAAATAAAAATATCCCTTTAAAAAAATCATATGGATGGCGGCAGCTTTTCTGTGAAGGTGAAGCATCTCCTTCAGGAAAGACTAGTCCCTAAGTCTCCAACAACTTGGAAGTAGTCCTTGGTATCTCATCCCTACGTAAGCAAGCTCCAGTGAACCTTGCCCGCAGTGGTGGTAGCGAATGCTCATGTCGCAGTTGCTAACCAGCATGTTCGTGTGCCACTGGGACAGAAGGGTGCTAACACAGCAATGTATCTGCCCAAATCAGTTCTGAGGGATGGGAAATGCTGGGACCAGAGGTGCCTCTGAGACTTTCGCTATTGATTTCAGTGAAGAAAGAACATCTCCTCAAATTTTGTCCGAAGTACTTCAATTAAAATGTTTACGCAAGGTCAAATGGAGGTCTGCTGTTGCTTTCCCTAATGAGAAAAGAAAGCACAGAGTGGACTTGGGTTGTGTTCTGTCATATGATTTCTCTCTACTTACATACTAATTTTCCTTTAACTATGAAACTATTGTAGTGGGATTTTCTAATGGAAATCTAGCCAAATCCTGGGCAAGATCCTCCCAAATGAGACAGAAGACTACACTGTAAACAAGACTAGGCATTATTACTGTGCAGTATTCAGAGCTAAATGTAAAATATACATTAGAGCTTACTCTTTACGTAAGCCTCCAGAACACCAATCTTTTTTTTAATTGCTATTTTTGTCATGAATATCCATCTCCTTAAGTACGATACATGACAGGTACCAAAAGATTTGAAGAATCACTGATAGAGGTGTTGACAATATTATTACTTCAAGAAGTTCATGCTTTAAAGAGTTTAAACATAGTTAACTTGCAAGATATTTTCTCTGTGCTGTCCAAATCAGGAGCAGCATGTCTTGTGGTGACTGGAAGTGCACCATAAATATTATAGATGGTCAGGAGTAATGTATTAATTTGTCAAATTTTAAAATGGATGCTTAACCACTAAAAAATCCCAAACAACTTAATAAGTTTGTATTAATAAATTACATCAGCAGTCTTTGTACTAAGTGCCATCTAAGACCAGGTTTTACATTTACAGTGATTAGCATAAGGTTAATCTTCATCGGTCAACTGCAGCTGTAATAAAATGCAGTGAGAGCCCTTGAGCTTATGGTATGCAATACTGCAAAAGCAATTACACTTCTCTGCCTGTTATGGAAGTGAACTTTTTTAATGACAGCCAGCCAAGTTCATTCCTAATGATACAGAATACCAATGGTATAAAGGCAATAGCCTCAGGGATCTGTGTGCCAGTTATCACCAAACAGAAACTATTTCATATTTGTAAATATGTATAAATATTACCGCACCTTGTTGAAACTTAATTCTCTAAAAGCCTTTCCAGAAAACAAACTTGATCCATGCAATAAGTACCGTAATGAAACAAAACTTTGAATTAAACCAAATAGCCTCAAAACTGACAAATGACATGACACCAAGAAAAGGAAATGCTAATGATACTGTACTCTTTGATACAGTCCCCTTGATTTTTCAGCAAATCCTAAGCTCTACATGAAACATGATACAGAAAGAAAGTAGCAAATTACTTTCTAACCACAAAATTACCATGATATTAGCTCTTTTGGGAGGAATAATCACAAAAGAAAACCCAAACTTAGCACATTAGCACAAATCACTGAGAATATCTGATGAGGTCTGGGTGAAGCTAGTGATCACCTTCAAGCCTAGTGATCACTTAGTGGTCAACTTCAGCCTTTTTATCATCTGTGCTATATGTCAATATACAGCCCCATATAAAACAATGTATACTGTATTGTACCAGTCATATACGATACCCTGCTGCAGAGCAGCACTTTAGGATCCTATAAAAATTGGAAGCCCCTTCTTTTTTCTTTAAAGCTGTCTAGATATATTGACAATAGTTAGCAAAAAAAAAAAAAAAAAAAAAATCTGACAACACTTTTCCTAGGAGAAAGCATTAAAATAATGATGGGGCAAAGGTTATAAAGAGCTAAAATTGTGCAATTTGACAGAATGATGCTTGTGGCTTCAGGAAAGCATAAAAGTCTGTTATCGAGGAGTTCATGAAAGAAGTAAAACTCTTCTGAGGGAGAATTAAGGGACTGTGGGCTGCTTCTTCAGCTGGTGTGAACTGGCACCACTCCTTGCATCTCCCTGTGGCTTCACTGGCCCACACCAGAGTCAGTAGAAAAAAAAACATTGCGGGGAAAATAGTTTACCTGGGTATCGAGAAACATTCCACAGTGCCACCTATCATTCTGTGAAATAATCCCCCAGAACAGTAATGCAAAAGCTGTGCCAAATTCAAAACATCAGATTTTTAGTAACACAGGAAAGTAGGTAAGGCTCAAAAAGGTGGTTTGTATCTCAAATATTCATGAATTTATAGTAAAGACTATTATTTATTTCTTACAATGTTTTCCTTCATTTCCTTTCCATTTCTAAATCATTTAGTATCCAGTTAATATCCTCCATAAGCTATTTATAACTTGTTTGATTCAACAAGTATTTTCAGTTCTCAAGGATTCTTTCTATTACACCAGGGACAAGGCCGGCAATGTAGAGACGGTTACAGTACAAAACATCAAGGCAGGTGTGTAATACAGGCAGTGTTTTTTTCCTTTTAAAACACGCTTTCTGAACAAAGTCTGCCTGAAGAAACTTAAACCCATGCATTCCCCAGCCAGGCAAGAGGTCGTTCTTGCAAGATGTCATACTCATTCCCCCTTCTATTACAGCTGCTTTAGATTCAGACATTATTCAGCATTTATGATTGCTTTTTGTCAGCTGACAGTTAGGACACATTCTTAATACAGGGTGAGATCTGGGTTTTGGGATGCATCTTAAGGTCGGTTTAAACAAATGACTGGGACTCTGGGATGCTAGAGGTCCCACACACCACCAGCCCCACTCCCAAAGGATGTCTTCTAAAAGGGGCCAATGACTTTTCCTTTCCTTTTGTATCAAACAGAAATGGCCACCCCATGCACCTCTGTTCTGTGAGGTGAGCTTAGATCAAACCCATAGGATCACAGGACTTGCCAAAGTAACTCTTCCTTTCAGCATTCGTGGTAGGGCTATGGTTTCAGACAGGCACCAAAATACTCAGAGTATACTGTAAAACAAAGACATTGAAACCGAAATCGATGTGCTTGGGAAATTTTACTATGAAAAAGCCTTAAATGCCCTTATTTTGATAGTTGCCCATGACTTGAAGGGGACTAAAAATGAGCTTTTCCAGAATTTTGACTGAGACATTTAAATTCTGTCTGAATCTTACTCTGGATATGAAAAGCTGTTCAGCTCAGGTCCCAGAGTAAGAGGCTTTTCCTTGCCTTGCACTGTAGTAAGCAAGCTTGCAATTATGCTCAGTAAGAGCTGTTCCCACTTTTTGTCTTTTTCTATCTCTAGTTAAAGAATTGTGGTATAAATCTGGAAAATAAATAGGAAGACACCAGCTTGGTTTTAGACTAAACAGACTACAAATAATCTACATGCCGTAATATTACAAGGACTGCTTTGATGCATTATTGATACTTTATCCTAAGGTTTATAAGGTCTTTGGAACAGGGTTTTCAGGGTGGGGGAGAAAAGCAACTCATCTGTGACAGAGCCAGTCAAGGAACATACACTGCTCTGACAGGACAGTACCAAGCGCTTCTGCCCGCTGGTGTGCAATGGGCCCTGGAGATGCTGAGTACCTCTTTTCAATTAGAAAACCTGAGATAAATACTTGTTCATCCCTGCCACTATCCAGCTATTCTTACAAACTGTGCAGAGAAAGAGCTGTGGTACTGGGTATCAGAAAGGCTGTTCAGCCAGCCTGGGCTATTCAGTAGCACTTCGTGTCATGTTTGTCTTATCTGTCTCTGAAAGCATTGCCAGGAGATTTTGCATGCCTATGAATCTCCTCTCAAAAGACACTGGCCAAGTTCATTACTTTATGTGTCTGTGTAAAAAAGTAATTCTCAAACACAGCCACCAAGGAACTTATGGGCAGCTGCCGAGTGCATGCTTTTTCACTTACAGCTTTGGCTTTAACTGTCAAAATTGATGTGGCTGTGGATTTACTGCTGTGGTTTGTGCCCTCTCCTTGCTTAATTATTTTTTTTTTCTCCTTACATGGCGGTTGCCTCCACTTCCCTAGTGCTGAACTGTGTTTAATCACCAAAGGCAAGGATTTGAATGCACAGGCGATGCTTAGGAAAGACCATGCTGGGAAGCCCTTCAGCACTCTAGAAAGTCATGTACCTCATCATCGCACCAGCCCTGCGAAGCATGTGGCTACTTTCCACTGAAATTAGCAAAGTTTCGGGACTCTTGTCCCAGCTGTCCCTAATGTTTGCCAGTAGCCTGCATCATGCTAAACCAGTGTGTTCATAAGGATCAGGTTGGGAATGCAGGCAAAAATGAAGATGTCTTTCCAAGACTTCCCTTTGGGTCTGTGAATTAAGTAAATGTGGATATCTTTCTACAAAGGCAGGGTAGGGGTGCACAGGGAGGAGAAAGCAGCCAGCTTCATGGCCTCATGCACATTTGGGGTCAAGTGGAGGTACAGAATTTTCTAGAGAGCCTGTAATAACTCCATATCAGTTTCCAGTAAAACTGATTGATTTTTTTAAGAAGTTCTGACCAAAGCAAACTGAACCTGACAGTTTTATAAATGCATAGTTCCACTTCATACTACTTAACTTCAGGCAATTGCTCAGTTGAGCCAGCTTGATTTGGATGAGAGGAGCAGCAGCTCCTTCCCAAACCCCTGTCCCTCTCACTGTGCCTGCAGGCACAGCTCTCCTCTGGCCTGACTCCTTGCCTGCAGGTGATGGGCTGTGTCTTCTTAGTGCAACTGTCCAGCTTTTTGCCTTTCCTTAAGTAATGTAGATTTTCCCCCAGAAGAATTTAAGTTTCCTCTGTGTCTAACAGCCTACCAAAAAAAGTACTGCCAGTGATTTCTGGTTTCATCCCAATAAATATAAATCATGAAGGAAATCAGATGAACCCTAGGGCAGGTAAAATGAGGCAGAGTATCTGGTAAAGTTATACAGCTACTAATGGGTTCACCTGCTATGGGTAGGTACCATGGTCAATATCTTTGACAAATCTCATGGATTTTGTCCCTGTCTCTGTTGCTGTGTGGCTTTAGGCATGACACAGTTCAGCTCACCCTTGCATACAACGTGTTTGAATTTTTCTTGTTGGGGAGGCTTCAGGTTTATAGAGTACATGTACATGGCTATGTGCATTAATAAGGTCTGTCAGGTGAGATGTAACCCAGTTCCTCTCCCCTCCTACAAAAGAATGTCCTTACTTCTTTATTTGTAGACAGAGTCTCCTTTGTGAAGTTATTCTTGTTTAAATGAGAAAAGCTACTCTTTCTGTAAAGATTTTATGTTGCAAGCACTTTTTCCTAGAACTGATTTGTTCTGCATTATGACTTTCTAACAGAAATGGGAAACTAAATGACAACAATCAACTGGCTCCTCTGTTGCTGCAATTCCAGTGAATTCTTGCAAGAAATTATGCAGAGTTCCTGCATAATTTTACCACTTCAATTCATACTCAACGGAATATATACATTATGGAGTTAAGCAAAATCTATGCAATGGGAGTGGGGCATTTCCATGTATTTCTGTCCCTCACTTTCATGATAAAGGAGTAGGAAAGTTCTCTGCAGCCCAAGTGAAACTGTCATTGATTCTTTGAAGGAAGATAGACTGACTGGTCTCATCTATGAATACATACTAGTTAAGTACTTTGAATCTCCTTCTGAAAAATTACTACTGGGAGAAAAGCACTTATTAAGTATATGTAATTCATCCCATTAGTATAAACACCTTTCCTCCATATTTCTTAATTCTATGTTCCAAAAAAAAGAATAGAATTTCCAAGGAGAAAACAGATAGTTCCTTTTATCACACAGGCAATTTTTTTCTGAATGTGTGATTGCCCTGTCTCAGGTCATGTCAAGTCCATTCACTTCTCTTATTTTTCCTGTCTAGTAACTACTAAATCATAGAAACCATCCTAAATTCACAAATGCAGCAAAGAGAGTAACTTTCCAGGACTCTTTGATAAGACAATAAAGGAATATACAAACTGTCTGGGTCAATCCTACAGTAGTGATGTCTAAATGGCAACGTTCCCTGCCAGGAAGGGGTTACAGTTATTACAACTTGCGAACTGCAGTACTTAAATTTGCATAATTAACAGTACAAATTGAAAGCTTTTCTAATCATTTTATCCTTTATTGTTCAAGTGAGAAACATGAGCAGAGCCTCTTTAGCTTGCCAAAGGTACCACAAAGAATATTCTGGATGTAGCAGAGTATTTAACCAGTTTGTGTGAAAGTATGACTACAGAAAACATGAAAGAAGGAAAAAAGTGTTTAAGATAATAAATGCCACTGACGTACTTAACATGCTGAAAGTCCTTTTTCAGATTGAACCCCCCTGTGCTATCAATCAAAAAGAGTGGCCCTTAAAATAGTCTAACACTTTTCACAGGAGTAGGAATATCACTGGCTATATCTTGGGACTTTGCCCAGATTTCAGTCTAAGTTTTCTCTGCATTTTCACTTGTGTATTTCTTGAACTTCACATCTAAAACTTTGGTGTGTCATCTGATACCTCTGTTCCACAGCAAAGATAACTCTGAGAGATGAATGAAATAATTTGAAAGAAGTAAAAAAAAAGCATTGGAATAATCTGAAAAGCCAAAGTTTCTGCAGACTTAAATTGCAGTTTCCTATACAGATAGTTAAGGAAATGCAAGTACTTACCACATCTACATTTGAACTTGTTCAAGGCTCCATTATAGTCAAAGGAGAGAGAACAGGCACTTCTTAGAGAATGATTCATTTCACCGTAAGATAGGCATCTAAACTACATCAGAGAATAATGCCTGAGAAGTCCCTATTTCCACCCGCTAACTACAACAGGAGTCTAGACAACCTGTTCAGATGTAAATGCAGCTGTCTAAACTCAGGAGAGATGAATCGAAACCTATTGACTAGCCATGTTAACTAAAATTAAAATTGCTAAATTTCCAACTATAGGGAATGAAGAATCGGGTAATTAAAGCAAGATCAGACTCTGAATTAGTAGGAGGAAAATGATTGTAACTTGGGACCTACCAACTCTCATCTCTTTGATTATTCCTGAAGACTAGCAAGGAGAATATTGAAATCTCATGTAGGTCTCAAACACCTAGAGTGTGACTTCCACAGCCAAACTTCATAGCGTAGGTCTTAAATAAACTTAAAATGGTACTCCAATATTTTCTTTACAATTTCTGTATTGAAATCTCATGCTGGCACCTGAAATTTCTGTGGGAAGGAATGCTGAAATGCTGGAACAACCAAGAAATGGGCATGAATGTAATTTTTGTTTGTTTTGAAGAATGCATAGCACAAGAATGCCAGAAAGCACAACTAGAACCAAAATGTCATTTGCTGTTAGTTACAGAAACTACAAAACTAGAGTAAATCAAATGCTAGAAGTTCTTGAACACTTACTTATTGGCTCAGTCTAGGTTGGTTTATGTCCTTGGATCAATTTTCCTCTCCTATCTTTTCACTGGAAAATAGTTAAAATATCATTTCCAGTTACCTATTGGAATCAGACACTATGGATTTGGCATCAGGATCAGGAAAGATTTGACATCAAAAGGGCAACATCAATCGCAAGGCAGTATGTTTGTGCCTTGCGGTAGGGCAGTGACAGATTCCTCAGCCATCAGGGAGATCAAATTTTTGGAATGGATTTGAGATGGCAAGCTCTCAGCTAAAGGCATGCCACCAAGGCATTTGCAAGCAGAGGCTCACTATCTCCCGGGTGCAGGGACCAGCTCTCTTCTTCCCCCAGCCCTGGGATCACCT
Organism: Falco cherrug; assembly: GCF_023634085.1. NCBI lineage: Eukaryota > Metazoa > Chordata > Aves > Falconiformes > Falconidae > Falco > Falco cherrug. Next base: position 18,816,729 of record NC_073702.1, read on the forward strand.
CTTATTCTCCAACCCACGGTGCACCATGTGCTTGTGAGGATAGCATTTACCTGCCACCTTCCTTCGGTTAAAGGAGCAACGTGGTTTTTCACCTTGCTTTGCTTTTTTTGTGGTTTTTCCTCCCTTTTGCTAGCTGTCCAATGTAAACAAGGCAGCATTAATCAAAACATTCTGGGTGGCCTTTTAAGAGACATTGTGCTGGGAACCCTCTTTATAGTCCAAATGAAACACTTACATCATCCCAGGAATGGGCTGTCTTGAAATTATAGACAATTTCACAGAAAAGCCTGTGGGCACATGATGATGTCAGGCATTAAGGAAAAAAAATAGTTTTAAGGATGTTTAATTGGATGAAGATTCCTTGTCATTTCTTTGCCTACTGCAGAAGCACCTTAGCTACTGCCCAAAGGGTCCAGTCCAGCTACCACATGCCCAAAGGGTGTCCAAGGAAGGACCTGGTGAATGATTTCATAAAGCACAGGTGTTCCCAAGGATTATGTATATTCCTTCTCCCCTAGTGAAGGACTTCACTAAGAGTAATATTCATCTGACCACATGCAAAGGTGTCCAGAATAGAAATCTACATCCGAGTTATGCTCTCTTTATACACACTAGAGAGAAATTGGCACTTCTGAGATGCAGCTCATTCTACTCAAAGGGAAACATTTAACATGCATCAGATTAATCATGCTTTACAAATCCTGTGTTTTTTTTTTTTTTAATTGACTGTAAAAGAAACTCATGAGTTTCTCACTCAGATCTACGTTATAGACATCTAAAACAGGGAATATGGATCCTGTCTAAGCAACATTAATTGGACTGTTCTTGCACAAGATTCCCTGTAAACATAAGCCAGTGGTGTTACAGTGCAAGACTATGACTACTGCAATATTATGTAGAAAAGCAGATATGTATAAAGGTCAGTTTCCACTACAATGTCATATATTCTTGGTATAAGACCAAAATTGCCGTGAGGCACTGCATGAATTTCTCATACAATCAAAATCGGTGGGGTTTCATAGAACACATAATTACATTATGAAACTCACTGCCTCGGGAATTTCCAGATGCCAAAACCAGTTCAAAACCCAAGAAAATCCATCTAGAGTGAACAGAACCACTCATTTACACTAAGGCTAGGAGGAATAGGGAGGTGCAGGAATATCAACCCTTTTCCCCATGCCTTTTTTCCTGAAGCATGAACTGCAGGCAACAGTTGGGGACAGGACGCTGGGCTAGATGGACCTCCAATTTTGTTAGCATGTGCATTTTTTCTCACCTGATATTGCCAACACTTCTCTTATGGCAGTTAGTCAAGCAAGGAATATTATAAACTGGCCTCACACATACCACATTTTCCTAGCATTACCAAATGTAGATTAAGCCTCGGTTTTACACTAGGAAACACACCTAAAAGCACGAACACAAAATGCAAGCCACCACTCCACCTGCTTTCACAACCCTACTTTGAAACTATTGTATTTGCCCCAATTCACTATTCCTGATACATTATTTCAGTACAGACATTTACTGGTAAACCAGTTAGTGTAGGAGCCAAAAAACTACTTGCCATTATCTATTCTGTTTGTCATCAATATGACTCAGCAGCAGTAGTCTCATCTTCCATCCTTTGGGGCAAGGTTGAAAAATTGCTAAGAATAGCAGCAGAACTTAACTGCAGCATGTTTTTCTGGGGAACTCAAATCTTAGACTGTGACTAATGTTGTTAATTGAATTTTTACCTCCATCTCATTAGGGGAGAACACATACAGTAAGAGATAAGGCTGTTTTTTATAATGTTCCTTTCTACTGCATTGTCTCTGTCTTTTGGTTTCAAGGCAGTGAAATACCAAATCGTCACACAAAACCTGCTTCCTAAAACCCCTGCAACTATTTTTCCGAAGAATCAGACACGTGGAGATTTCCCAATAACAATCTAGAGCTGTCACTGCAACACAAAATAGCACATAGCACAAAACAGCTCTAACCTGTTTGTGATAAAAAATATTTCACAGATGGCATTTTTTTTCTCCCTCTCCCAACCCCCTCTCCTCCTTTTCTTTTAAATTATCCATCAGATTAACTACTGTATTTCAGCAGTGACTGTTGCTGTGCATAACTAAATCTCAACTCTTATGACAAACTGAAATGCACACATAATGTTCACATTAAATACTTCTCCTAGATGACTGAAAGAAGCATGTTAGGGAAGGAAATTTGTCATATTAAGCTTAGAAATCTCTTCTGAGCCCTTTTAAATCACCTGTACAGGAAAGAAAAAAAAAAAAAGTGAAAAATCCAAATAAGCACCAGGATCCTAAAAAAATGTTGCACTAACTACCATTTCGTTCATCCCGTACTAATTCAGACAGCAATGACTTACTGTTGTCTTCCAGTACAATCAATATAAATCAATTATTTCAAAACTGGGTAGAAATAGATCCCCCCAAACTGTAATATTCAAATGATGCTAAAACCAGAAAATAGTTACAGCAGTTTACAAGAAAATCCTTCAGAAGAACACCAAAGTTTCATGTTTGTTTTTGGGGGTTTCCCCAAGATTTTGCCGGTGTTTACTGCAGCCAAGCCTGTACAGATTGCCCTTAAGAACAGCCAGCACCAGGAGCAGGGACTATTTCAATACGCAAGCCAGCTGGCTAGGCTAAACCTGTGTTCGGTAGTGGTAAGCTTTAGAAAAATATTTGTAGTTTCAGTGTTTTGGGTTTTGTTGTTTCTTTTGTTCAAAACAGGATATAATCACAACTGGCTGCATTTCTAGAAAGGGAGCCACATGAAGCTGAGCACTAGGAAATAACAGCACGAGTGCTTTTTCTAATGGCAAATACAGTCAGCGCTTGCATTCAACTCTGTATTAGCAGCCAATCACACAGTCCTTACAACAATCATTGCCATGGAGTTATCAAATTCTTCAATCACAAACTCTGATCCCTAGGGAGATTAAATCACAGAAGCAATCCAAACAAAATCAGCAGAGTGCTTCTAATGAAGTGTGTGCATAGATCCACACAAAGTTGTAGCCCCAAGTATTTATCAGGCAGGAACAGGCTGGTAACCAGATGAAAAAAAAATAAATAACATATCAAAAATGAAAGACTACTACCAGTCAGTCTGTTGTTGTAGTAAGTGACAGAAGACAACTGAAAGGAAAACAAAGGAATGAAAACATAACCTTGTGAGGTCCCACAAACAACACAGCAACTGGACAATCTAATTTATGTTATCTCCAGGCTCCTTAATGCTGAAACAAAAAAAGTGAGGTTGTCTCTAGATTCAAATAAAGAATCAACCATAGGACTGAAGATCACTGCAAAGCTGTGAGAGAGCAATTCTTGTTATGATGCCCAAAGCTCCCATCAGGCTGGAGCACAGCAGCTGCTTCACGTGCCTGGCGTGCAGTGAGCCAGAGTGCCACAAATCCTGTAAACACTTCAGAAGACACGGGAGAACAAGAGGTCAGCTAAAAATGTGATATATTGCCTAGCACTGATGAGTGAGAAGGCAACCTTGGCACTGGAAGAATAGCAGCAGAGGATTGTCTGTGGATGCTGGAGAGATATTAACCATGGAAATAATAATAGCAAAATAAATCAAGCAAAGACCTGAAATGTTCTGACTTGAAGATATGACGGAATATGCCACTCCAGGCTTCCTGAGCAGATATATATCTTTAGTTATACGGGTATCCTGGGATATAAAAGTCTTATTTTTACCTATCTATATCTATTTATATAGATCAACATAAAAGTAATTTGGGTAAGACTAAGTAGCAAGTACAGTGAAGTGCTTTATAGAAAAGTGCCAGAGGGAAAGGAGGGAAATTTTGTTTACAGTTCAGCTAGGCTCAGGTATGGGAGTCAATGGCAAAACTTGTTTGTACAGAAAGAAGAGAGTTGTCCCTAGTATCAGTATCAACCCACATGGAAAGCTATGCTAATGAAGTAAGCAAGCAAATGCAACAGCAGAAAGGTTTAGTTCTCCTTACTAGAATCCCTTATTCTGCAATGTGTGAAAAAGCACAACTAAACTTTTTCTTGGAAGAGGTTTTTAAGCATATCGGGTGGGGAATTAACAGATGTTGGGAGAATCACTTCATCAATGTGAAAGGTTGTTATAAATGCATTAGCAGAAGGATTTTCTCCTGCTCAGCCATGATTACAAGCTACTTACAGGTGTTCTGGCAAGTAATCTGTGAATTCTACACGACTGTTTACCAAAAGTGTGGCAAAACTCCATAGTAGGTGCAAATGATGAACTATTAGATCAGTCAGTAAAATGCAGCTATTCACACATGACAATTATCGAAAGGGTAAGGCTGCAGAACATTCATCCTATCACGTCCCCTATTTTTTGCTCTCTTTCTTTATTCCCATATTTCTTGAAATTTTTTTTAATTCACACTTGTCTATTTAATTCTCACTCCCACCATCTTTTAGTGTTTTTACATCATTTTTCAATAGTATTCTTTTCCTTTTCTTTCATTTCTTCCATTTCTGACTCCTGTTACTTTTTCTCCACCTTCTTATAATGATTTTTAGGACTCCCTGCCTCTCCTGTCTTACTATTAGCTTTGCTCCCAAGCCTTGTCTAATATATGTGTTGCAACTATGTCTGTAACCTGAGGTGCAGTACTAAAAAAATTTGTGGTGTACCCCACATTGCTTGGGACTTCAACCAGATTAATTCAGCTACTAACACTGCAATTTCCACATTTGGCCACAGCACTGCTGAGTGCAAAGACCTCTCCAGACTCATCCCACTTTTTACTTCACCAGTACTTTTCCCTGCAGCACTGATTTCATTGGCCTGTGCAGGGAGGGAGAAAAACAATTTAGCTAAGTCCTATTGCTTCAGGAAACAACTCAGTTGAAGCCCCCACCAAAACCAATTTAGCAATTCAAAACAGCTCTTATGCCTCAAAAATGCTCCTAGGTTCAGCTTGTCAACCCCTACTCCTCCTTTCAGCGTACAGCCCTTTTCAGCATCTACAACCCCCCCACACACGTCTTAATTCGGGGACTAAAGCATCCTTAGGTACTTATGCTACCACTATTGCTTGTCCAAAGGTGTTACTGCCTTGAGTTAGGTCAACATTGAGGTACAATCTCATGCCCAAAGCCAGCCCTTGATTTATTAAGCAGGTACCACAGACCCACATCTCTGGACAGGCAACGTGCAAGGCTCAGGAAAAGCAGAGATGCCACGTTACGAGACCAGCACCCCTGGGCACACCCAGGTGCCAGAGGCATCTCCAACAGTGCAGCATTGCTGCTCGGGTGGGGGAGGGAACAGCAGGATGAAACCTCACACTAACAGACCGAAAACGTAAACTTAACAGATGAGAATGTAATGAAACAAATTTGAAAAGCAACAGGCTCTTGCAAATAACCTTCACTGGGAAATAAATGGTTGTTCTGTGTCTATTTTTATATATTAAAAAGTAATTTTCAATTACTTTGTGGGTTAATAGTTTCAAATATCCTAAATACTCGCCATGCCACATAATACCTAGCTAGTCATTCCAGTCATTTTCTAAATAACTGATTTCAACACACCGCTAACACACCTAAATTGTACTTTCTGAAGATTTTTCTGTCAGATGCGTTCATTCTTTTAAAATGAAAGCCACAGCAAAGAAAAACATTTAAAACTTACGATATAACTGCAGTTTTAAAACTTCATTGAAACTGTTTTAAAATGTACCTCATTTTCCAGCACAAAACCACACATAAATTGTCATTTATGGCAATAACTTTCTGTTAATGAAATCTACATATTTTAAATCATACATATTTAATTAGAGAACTATTTATTAAATTTAAGAACGTTAGAAATGTTAGGATGTTTAGTCAGAATTAGAGGTGGGAAATGAGCTGTTTACAGTCTTCTGAATATTGTTACAAGATCACATGAAAGAGTGTTTTTTTCTGTATATTCAATAGCACCTTAAAACAAACGTCTGAACTTCACTTGAAAGACATATACAAAGAATTCAAATGAAGAATTTTTTGTACAATAGCATGTGCAGTGTGTTCTGGAGACAGCAGTAGTCATCAGTTAAGTATTTGCTCCTAACCTTGAACCAAAAGGCCCTGATGTAGATGATTCATGGGTGAAATTGCACCATACATCATATAAAATTACAATATTAGTAATGTTATGATGATACAAAGATTATAAATACTTATGCAATGATTTAGAGTCTCCATTGGTTTCCAAAACAACCATTTTGAGTCCTGAACATTGTCTGACTCATTTTACTCTATGTTCAATAAGCTGGTGACTAAAATCTCTCTCCCAGCTTCCACTACCCCCACAGATAAAAAAAAAAAAAAACACAAACAAAGTGTGGCTAGGACACATCCCAGAATGGTCAGATCCTTTCAGAAGCCACACTTGAAACAAGTCTCACTCTCTTCTTTTGAGAGCAAAAGCTGCTGCAGTGAACTCCGAAACATGTAGCAATGCTTCAAAATACCTTTGGGTTCTGCTTCAAAACTGAAAGCTGGTTTACAAAACAGGTCACCGGCTCCCTTCACACTTTCTGCCTCAAATGCGGTCCCATACCTGCCCAAGTACAAAAACACTGCTCTTCATGTTTTCACACCTGTTCTGCTGTAGGGCGGTATTTCAGACATGCCACACAGATCTTCACTTTACTCTATATGTGAGAAAACATACACACATGAGTAACAACAGATTTACTGGAAAATTATCATCTGCTCACTCAGACATGGATTGAAATGGGTTATCTGCTCTTGAAGGGACTAAAATATTTGGGGGTTCATTGACTAACGCTAAATCATTTACATGCAATGAACATTTGATACATTCTTGGACCGCACATGTAAGGTGCTGGATTATTTACGTAGAAATTGTACCCTCTCACAGACATTAAAAATAAGGTGGCTACAATATAAAACTACGACATATCTCTGCACTTACAAAGGAAGCAAACAACTATCAAATTGAATTACTGCTACCCTGAGACAGGTCAGTGAGATAACTATTGGTAACTATTTACATTTTATGCAAAAGCCATCATTTCAAAGATAATTCCTCTACTAGAACATTCTTGTTTAAGAAGTCTGAAAAAAGACAACTGAAACATTTAAAACTCCTCCTGCATCATTAATGAAGGAACATCTAAATCTGTAAGATTTTGTATGAGAAATAGTAATAAAAATAGAACTCAGGAACATTAATTGCAACATTATGATACACAATTGCATGGAGAAATAATGTTTTAGAGAATACTTACAATATACAACAAAAATAAGACTATATAAATAATTCTGTTGTTAAGAGCATTTCATATCAAAAAAATTACGCATTAAAACATAAAAGAGATGCTTTCAGAATACTAGGGACAACATTTCAAATGAGATTAAATTCTCCCCCTTAAGGAATATGTAATATTGATTGTTACACCATAGTATATTCTGAAAATCAACATCAGCATGTGTCAGAGCACATCCTGATACTGCAGTGCCTGGTTTCACACCCCTCCTAAGCCTTACACTGCATCATGAAATTTATTTCAAGACTCTTTCATGACACTCAGTATCTGCAGTATTTGAGCACTTCACAAAGACAGTGATACACTGTTCCTAGGAAGTCAAGTGGTCTGATCATTTCTACCTCTAAAAAAGAACTAATATCCACAATTTTTTCTGTTTCTAAGAAGCTGTTTTAACTTGTCCCTAGTAATTTTGAGAGTGCCACCCACGGCTCTTCCTGCCAGTGGGTAATTTCTGAGAGCACTCCGCAGTGTGCAGAACTGTTTTCTGAACTCATCCCTTTGACTGCCATTGTGTGGGAGGGTGAAAATGCCACGTTTCCTTTTCTTTGGCCATCCCAGTCATTTGACTGACTTACATTTTCTGCATATGTCAGGAAACAGATGTTCTGGAAAATGCAAAAATATTCTATTTGAAACAGAAGGATGAAATATTAGGTTTTATTTTCTGCTGTTTCACTAGTCATCTCTCTCTTATTTATGATAAGGTTTTCTTCCCAGATCGTATTTTCAGAAAGACATTTTCTGACTATGCCTTTGACATCCAGTGTGGTCACAGGCGTATCTTATATGAGAATGTTCACTTTCCAGCTTCTGCCTACTGCCAGAATCATTGCTGCTGATGGGAGAAATGGCAGACTCTAGTTCTTTCGTCTTTAAAACTCCAATACTGTTGCTATTCAGTAATTCTGCATTCAAAAGGAGCACTTATCCACTGTTACTTGTTTTGCCTGTTGCAGAATATAGTTCACCTTCACTTTGCTCTACATCTTTGCTCTCATGTGGATGCCCCATCACCAGAAATGTTCGAGGCCAGGTTGGATGGAGCTTTGAGCAACCTGGTCTAGTGGAAGGTGTCCCTGTCCATGGCAGTGAGGGTGGAACTATATAATCTTCAAGGTCCCTTCCAGCCCAAACCATTCTATGATTTTACTGTATTTTACTTACAAGACCACTAAGGGTAACTGCTTTTTTGCTCTGATCACATCATATCCTGATGTAGCTGGTGGTGGTGATTCCTAAGCACAATCACCATTTCTAAAGAAAGAAATAGCCCATAATCCTGTTATTGACATTAATGTCATAACACTTACAAATAAAACTAAGGGAAAACTAAATTTGCTCAGATAATCCTAATTTCCAAACTTTAAAGTGTTTCAGATGTAGATTCTTAGGAGCCATAAATACTGCAGCCCCTGAAAACTCCAGGAAATCCATCACACGATACAGCACTGCATCACCACAAGTCATTGGCAAGTTTGGCCAATGCCCTCAGCCCTGAGTTCTGCTCCTTAGAAGTAGGGGAGGAACTGAGGGTTTCATTCCTTCACTACAGGAATAATTTATTATTTTAATCTTTTGGCACATACATACACTTTCTTTCACAGAAAAAGGCATTATAAACTAGGATACCTTGATATTAAAAAAAACCAAACAAAAAAAGTATTTCTTCTTAGATTTATCTACTCCTCTCCTGAGGAATAAACCACTGACAGTTTCTCGGGATTTTTTTTTATACACAAATATCAGTATCAGTTCACCTAATAGATTGTAAGTAACATAACTATAATGAAAGTTGATGTATTTTCAACTGAGATCAGTTTAATGACAGAAATATTATCCATTAAAGAAAAACAGAGAGAGAGAGAAATCATGTCCTTATCTCTGCTGGGGTTTCAAAGACAAATACTTTGCATTCTGCTACTGTTGTCTCAGACTGAAAGCGAGAGCACAGTTTTGGCTCAGGAGCTTTGCCAAGAATTACCATCTCTTTCTTTGATTATCTCTTAGTTCAGTTGATGTCTGGCTTTTGATCTGGATGTACTTCAAGGTGCATTTACTAAAGAAGGATATTAAATGACTTAGTTCTTGCTTGAGGCTGAAAAATCTAATCATTTTTTCTAGCATGTTTGTTATATAAAATCATCAACAACAGCTATATTTGTAAGAAGCAATAAAATGGTGATAAATGTGCTGTCAGTAACTTTTTATGAGATGTATGGAACCACTACAAAAACAATTTTAAATCTATTCAACAGAGAGAAAAAAATTGATGGCTCTTTCCAGAATCTTCAATTTTAAGTGGTTCAAGCAAATCCAATTGATTTATTTCATATCATTTAAGAATCCCTATAATTTTCATGTTTGATTTCCAAATTTTCTTCATGATCAAGATAAGAAACACGAAACAGTAAAGACAGAATGGCAATGATTCCATTTCTGTCAAATAGAGACAAATGTGAATATTCTTTTTTGGATTTCTGTAAATATGTCAGTTCTGGAGTATGAATACATTCATCTGTGTACAATTCAAGATATGAAAATCTTCAGCCTGCTGCTTTCCATTTTTCAGAATCCTGAACAAACTAAAAGCTGTTGAACAGAATTAATTTTTCACCTAAATTCAGCAAATCTGCTTTTGTCCCTTTCCCTCAAGAATGGACCTTCATTAGTTCAATGTATATTTAATTAATCCTTTTTAACTTTACTAGGTAGGGATGAATAAAGTAAAAATGCCATCAGAAAGTATTTTGAGTATGTACTACATGTCACCGTCAGTCCTTTGGAAAAAGCTACCAGTTAACTCAACAATGAAGTATTTAAATGCAAAATGATTTCCTGTATGACTATCAGATTTAATCAAGATCAATCTTGTCTTGAAACAACATCATCAAATAGATCTGATGACAGGATGACCATTGCGAAAACATAAGATACAATTTTTACCACTGGAGAAGATATCTAATACTTCAGCTAACCATGTCATGATAAACATTAAAAAATCAGATGCGAACAAAAATCTCTTGTGAAAATGCAGAGCCATCGTGGAAAGCCTTCTCCCTCTGCACAGATGATGGCCTGTAGATCTGGCTGTGCAGGACTGCATATGCTGCGATAGCGTTTGCAGGGCTGCGTTACAGCAACTTCCCTGCCTCGGCACATCAGAACGCGCTCCCTGGTCTCTCCACTCGGTGACTGGCACAGCATTTGACTCAGAAAGGCAGGGAAGGCTGCAGAGCTCCTACTGCAGCACTTAGCATGCAATGTGGCGGGTTGGGAAGCTAGGACACTTCTTTTTTCCTTTCTATGGCAGGAAAAGAGTTGCAGTTCTGCTCCCTCGATACAGCAGGGCTCAGGCAATTAGGGTAGTGCTTACCTCCAAAAAGGAAACAACAGGAATCAAAAGTATTGGATGGTGCTAGAAACGAAGGAGCACAAGGCATTGCTCCATTTTCCATCACCAGCACTTCATCATTTGCCTGCAACACAAATTCATCCCTCACACAGGTTGCGTTTCTTCAACCTGCCTTTGCTAACATCAGTGCAGCAGACTATATATTTAAAAGTGAAATATAATCCTACTACCCCTTCTCCTCATCCAATGGAATCTTATCCTCAGGGAGAGATGAAAAAAAACCCCAACCATCACTTGATAGAGATATGATGCATTTGTTAGAGTTCCTTTAATAATAAACAGTACATTATATGACAATATTTTTTTATTAAAAAAGAGAGAAAATATAACCCCTGTCTTCCTTAGGAGTTTTTTTTTTTATATATAAAATGTCCTTATAAAGTTAATATATTCACCTTTTGGAGAAATACCCATGAAGTTATTTCATCATTGTTGCCACACCAGCCTTAGATCAGTAAAGCAGCAAAACTGATGGCTTGATATTTCAATCATTTTCCTTTGAAAGACTGTTTTATCTGGATAAGTTAGTGCTTACGGTGTTTAGACTCAATGTCCAAAATACATTTAGGAAACTTTTTCTGAGAAGCAATCGTTAATTACCAGCCTATAAATAGAATCTAACAGTGTGTCCAGGGAGGGCAATATGGGCAAAACATAATGAAAGTTATACATTTCATAGCTGACACAAAACAAACATGGAAGCATGCTATTGCTTGCCTGCCTATTGCCCTAAAATGTTTAGCTCAGTTAATGTTCACCTTATTTCTTCCTTTCATTAACCACTTCTTTCTTTTTAGTCTGTTCATTGTCAAGTAACTGTTTCCAAGAATTCATATCAAAGTAACAGATTTAATGCTGCTGCTGTATGACTGCTTTCAGAATTCAGAAGACAGGGCATTAAAAGCCGTAAGTTTGTAACGCAAGAATGAGGAGGCCTTAATGATAAGCACAGTCCAATTGTGTATCTATGTTAAATATGTTAAAGGTGTCTTGCAAATGGAAAAAGCTGTTAGCATGTTTTGTGACAAATAGAGTAGTATAGCTTCAGAATCAAATGAAAGAAATACTGTTTGGAAGGGACCTTCAGAGACCATCCCCTCCAGCATTCAGCTCAAGGTAACACTACTGCCAAAGCAAGATCAGCCATGGCTTCATATAGTTGAGTCCTGAAAATTTCCTGGGGTGGATATCACAAATTCCCTGGTTCTTCCAGTGCTGTCCTACACTTCTAATGAAAGAGCTTTTCAAAGAATCACAGAACAGTCAGGGTTGGAAGGGACCTCTGGAGATGACCTAGCCCAACCCCCTCATAAAGGAGGTCACACAGGATTCTGTCCAGGCGGGTTTTGAATGTCTCCAGGGAAGGAGACTCCACAGCCCCTCTGGGCAGCCTGTCCCAGTGCTCTTCACCCTCAAAGGAAAGAAGTTTCTCCTCATATTCAGATAGGATTTCTTGTGTTGTAGTTTGTGCCTGTTGCCCCTTGCCCTGGCACTGTCTGTCCCAAATTCCAGTGTTAACAGCAGCAACAGACAGCAAACATCTTCCCAAGTATCATCCATAACTCACTCCCACATTCCTGAGGAATACTTTTGAAAACATATGATTTTTCTCAATAATAGTCTCCAAACCCAAACTTAATTCTGGAAATGGTCTCTGGCCCATTCTAATTCTCAAACTACACATGGGTATCATTCAGGCAAGTGCCAAACCAATACCATACTACACCACAGGCCAATCTTTTGATTTACTTGAATTCAAGAGAGTTCCAGCGCCTAGAAACATTTCCCAGAACTGTTTTAAATCATCAGCAGGGGCTGTGTCTTCCTATTAATACTCCTTTCTTTGCTGCCTCCCCCAAAATGCAATCATTTGACTTGCCCTGCATGACTTTGTTGAAGCAGTTGATACAGCTGTTACAGGGGGTCTTATCTTTTCTCACCCCAAAAAGTTAAAATACGCAATTGCTGCTAGTTTCTAAAAAGCCTCTTTTACTATCACATTCAAGTCCCTGCAAGAATCTGCTGCCCTCCTCATCTGAATACCTGCATGAGATTGCATGGTAATGTTTCATGTAGCCTCCAGCCAAAAATGCACTGATGACACCTCTCCAAGATTGCTCTTTTCCCACTGATGTAACCAAAGCCTACCTCAAGTGTCCCAGCAGTGCCTCTGTGTGTCTGCCATCAGATTAAAGAAAAGGTAGCATAAACTCAACAAGGCGAGAGCTAAATGACAGGATTAGGAAGGGGGACAGACCAGGGTTCAGTGCTTCCCGCTTGTTTTTGGTCTTGTTTAATGTCACATCAACAGTGCTAAAAATATGTCGCTACTTGCAGCCTCCAAGTTTATTCCTTCCTCCTCCGTGATCACATGCTCCCCACAGTGAGGAAGGAATGCCTCAGCTCTAGGTATGCAAGAGGAAATACTGATCCTCTAGCTGGGATGCTGTCTTGGACATCTTGTACATGCACAGCAAGATGTGATTGCCTCCGTGCTAGGATCTTATCAGTTTCTTGCTGTAGCCACTACAAAGCCTCAGTCTTGTTCAAAGGTCAGGGATATTTTGAAGTGTCTCCCATGACCAGCCCCTTAGCTGAGGCTGCTGTAATCTGGGACAAGGTAGCACAAAACACCTTAAACTGTGATGACCCACCCAGCTGAATTCAACTGCGTGACAGAAGCTCCCAGAGAAGGTCACAACCAACCTCCAGAGAAAGAAACAAAGCTTTTCTCTTAGACAATCAGGAATCACTCAAATGTATACACACATAAAATTTTCTCTGACTCTATAGTAAGTGTGGCTATTTAGTTTCATATGCAATGTTGGAGATGAGCATGATGCTCATACTTCAGTACCGAATGATCAAACTGAGGAATGGATTCAGGCAGGCGACATATTTTTAGGAGTTCCTTTTCTGGGTAGGGGTGTTCTTACAGGAGACATAAGTAGAAAAGTCAAGGTGTAAAGTAAACCAGTTAAGAAAGAGGATTTAATAAAAAAAAAAAAATCTCATTTTACCTCTCACCTTTACCCTCTCATCTGAACCACATGAAATGGCAGCCTAGCAGCCACCAGCCTGTCCTCTGTTCAGGGAGACAACAAGCAAAAAGAACTAGGGGTTTGTATCTGGCAGTCCCGTATATGTGCTACTGGTTTTCCCACAGAGCATAACCTGCCGAAGCACATGTATGTTCTGCACTCGGGCTGTATCACTGTATTTCACCTCCTCTGAATCTCTGCCGTCCTCACCCACAGCGATTATCACCTCCTCTCTCCAATACAGATGATGCCCAACGGACCTCAGCAGTGCAGTTCTGCGGTCTCACCCCGCTGCCCTGGCTAGACGCGTACAAGCACACAGACCCTGAGCGGTGCACGGACGTGAGACACCTGATGCACGAGGAACCTGTGGACCTTCCCCCTCTCACAGACTCCAATGCAAGTTGCTTCCCTGGAGTAGCAAGCACATCCCTCCCCTCCCGACTTTTCCAGGGTTGATCCCCTCACCCACTGCAGTGAATCTGGAAGGGCAATTGCTTGTGGACATCAGGAGGAGAGGCGCATGGACTGGTGTGTCACACAGGCATAAGCACAGTCCCTCTCCAATGCCATGGGCAGACGTGGCTATTCCGTTGTTACTTGACCTCAGAGATTGCTGCTGTTGCCAAAGATGATGCTGTTGTCAGGGCGCCTGACTCCCCGTACCTGCACAACGAAACACTTGCTTTGCCCTCAGCTCCTCTTCCTTCCCTGCTGCTTTGCACTAAGAACTTTTACTGCACCTCTTTGACCAGTCCTGCGGCCACCCCTGCTCACCCAGCTGCCTGCTGTGAGTGCCCCAGCTGCTGTCGGGCAGCCAGCCGTACCTGCTCCAAGAGCCTGGTGCCTACCTGGAGGCAGCGTGACAGACAACTGGCCATGGGGTCCTGCTCTTGGCAAAGAGAGCAGGCTGTGCGGCCAGCTCTGCCTCTCTGACACCAGCCCAAGAGCAAGGGTGACCTGGCAAAAGAGGTCCTCATGTGGAGGGGTGATTGTACCTGGCGCCTCCTGCCATCCCCAACTCCCACCAGCTCCCACCCAGCTCTCCTCCTTGCTTCTGCTCTTCAAACAACGCTTCCCAGCCCATACTCACTTTTTTCCTGGTTTACACACAGTTAAATAAAGAGCTAAACCTGCAAGCAGGGCCAGTCATCACCATATGAGTCATCATCGTCCATTCTGTTTGGGCCCCCTTAGGTGGCAAACTTCAGGCAACAGGCTGACTTCTCCAAGAAGTCTTTACTTCCCACAGAGAGGACTTGATCCTGACAGGACTCTTTCTGTTGCTGCCAGCGTACAAAAAGTAATCATTGTTTCACTTGAGTGGGTTTGATCTGAACTGCCTAGCTCTGTATGAGCTGTATCCATATATAGTTTGTGAAAAGCAAAAGCTAATTCTCTGAATGAAGTCCTGCAGCTCTTTCTCACAGAGTACATCCTCTCATCCAAAAAATAACCTTAATGCCATTTCAAGCAGTGCATGGCATTCTTTCTGATCCGTATAGTCATTTGGTTTAATTTATTTCCTCTATATGACTGTTCTTTTCTTAATCGCTACTTAATGGAATAAGAAAGCAAACCACCTTATAATGCAAACTAAAGTACGAATATAGAATGTTCCCTATTAAACATACAAATGTAAACACTATTTTAAATGCAATACTTCATGTGCTTTTTTTTCATGGGAGAGAAAAGATCAAGTAGGAAACAGACAAGTGTAAAATATAATTAAAACAATTTCAAATAACAGAGGCAATACGCATCAACAGATGAGGACTTCAGAATGTAAACAGACTATTTTGAGCTGAGCCGCTGTTTCAATAGGGAAACTCCAGAATTACTCTGTCCTTCTGAGCTATGCTAAAATCAAAACTATGAAAAGGAAAATTGAGTCCATCTGCTTAGTTCAATCTATAATGAGTCATTCTATTTTCCCATCACAAATTGCCCCCTCCATTATCTTCCATTTCCACAGCCAGCTCCACACAAAGACTCTCTTCAGGATTCTGGCTGCCAAGGAGCCTTCTTCCAGGAAGCAGGGACAAGAATTCTTTGACAATAAATTTCACAAATATTAAGTGAAATAGCCTCAAGTGATAAAGAATCTTATGTTATTTATCTCGTCCACAGTAAGCAGTGAATATAAAGGTACAATACCACTTACTAGAACTATGCGGTTGTCCTCTATGGAGGTTATAGCTTCAGCATGAACTGGTCTCTATTTAATTGACATACTGCAATCAGAATATTTTCAGGATGACATAGACTTTGTTCTTTTGAAAATAAGCAGAAATATTTGTAAAAAAGAATACAAAACCAAGATTTGCCTTACACATAAAGATATATAGATCGTAGAACTATGACATTATAGAAATAACCGAGATGTGGTGGAACAGCTCCTGTGGCTGCAGAGCTTTAATGATGGACGCAGGCTCTTCAGAAAGACAGACAGGGAAGACAAGGAGCAGAGGATCTCTCTGTGTGAAGCAGCAGCTCAAATGTGCGGAGCTCTTGTACAGGTTGGACAACAGGACTGGGCAAGTGCTGGTGGGTCAGGATCAGAGGAGAGGTCAGTGAAGGTGACAGCATGGTGGGACTGGGCTACAGATAGCATGACTGGGGTGAGGCAGTGGGCAATGCTCCTCACAACAACTTCTTTAAATGACTCAAGGAAGTATCTGGATAGTGGATCCTGGCTTTTACAGAAGACTTCATCTTTTCTGACACCTGCTGGAGAACAAAACAGCAGGACGCAAGCAATCCAGAGGACTTCTGGTGGGTGTTGAGGATAGCTTCGCGATACAGGCACCACACAAACCAACCAGTGCTGTGCACAGCTGGATCCAGAAACAAGGAAGAGGTAGCTAGGGATGTGATACTCAGTGACAGGCTTGGCTGTGGCAACTGTAAAATAGTGAAGCTGAAGTTCTTGTAGGGAACTGAGGAAGGCAAATACCAGAGCACAGACCCTGGGCTTTAGAAGAGCTGACTTTGACTTACCCAGGAGCTGATAAGTGGGATCCTATGGGAGGCAGCTTGGAAACACAAGGAGCTTCAGAAAGCCATCATGTCTGTGAAAACAACCTCTTATGCACGCAGGACTGTCCATGGTGATATTCAGGAAGACAAGCCAAGGACACCGGCATGGCTAAAGAAGACGTTTGTAACTGAGCTGCAATGCAAAAAGGTAGCACAGAAGGTGGAAGCAGGTACAGGTAAGGCTAGGGTGATTCAGAGGTGTCTTTGCCTTGGCCTTCACCAACAAGGTCTCCCAGACCTCTGTGCTTAGCAGCAGCGGCCAGGAAGGAGGAGAGCAACCACAGTGGATGAGGATCAAGGTAGGGATGACTTGAGTTAACTCAATCCATACGTGCTTGTGGGAAGAAGGTGGTTGGTGATTTACCAAGGCGAAATCATACCTGACCAACCTGATTGCCTTCTATAAGATAGTGACTGGATTTGTGAAAGAGGGGAGGACAGCGGATGTCATTTACCCTGACTTGCTTCCAGCAATGTCTCCCACAATTTTCTTATATCCATGCTAGGATGTGACAGCCTTGGGGATGGACAAATAGCTGACTAAAAAGTGGGTTCGATGACCAGGCTCAGATGTTCATGGTTAATGCTCTGTACTCTTCTTGGAGGACATAACAAGTGGAGTGTTGCAAGGCTCTGTCCTGAGACCTGTTGTATTTAACACCTTCATCAAAGACCCAGAGGAGGTGATGCAAGTTTACAGATAAACCGGGGGTGGGGGGGGAAGTCCTGCCTGAGGGCAGGTCTGCCATTCAGAGGGCCAGCGCAGGCTGAAGGAATGTGCCAACAGGAGCATTATGGACCTGAGGCCTGACTGCCTGGGGCACAAGATCTGCTGACAAGACCCTGGGGGTCCTGGTAGGCAAGGAGCTGAGCCTGAGCCAGGAGTGGGCCTTGGCAGCTGGGATGGCCAACAGCACCTGGGCTGTGCTAACAGAGGCACAACCACTAGGGCAAGGGAAGGCCTTCTCCATCTCTACTCAGCACTCACTAGACTACATCTAGAAAAGAGCATCCAGTTTGGGGCCCTCCAATAGAAGACTTTGAAAGATTGAAGCAAGTTCAGTGGACACCACCAAGATGGTCAGGGCTGGAGCACATGCCCTGCGAGGAGATGCTGAGGGATCTGGCCTTGTTCAGCCTGGAGAAGAGATGGTTCCAGAGGGATCCAATAGCAGCCCCAGTCCCTGTGCAAGGTTATCAAGGAGGTGGAGCCAGGGCTTTGTACAGCTATACATGGCAGCAGGAAAGAGAAGTGAACAAAAATCAAAACAAGAAAAAATTTTACTTTATAAGAGGAGAAACCTTTTTCCATGTGAAGACAGCTCAGCAGTGGAGGAAGTTGCCCAGAGGTTGTGCAGTCTCTAACCTTGGAGGTTTTCAAGATCCAACTGCATAAATCCCTGAAAAGCCTGGTCTGACCCCATAGTGGCTTTAAGCAGGAGGTTAGGCTAGAGACCTCCTGAGGTCCCTTTTCAGCTGAGTTATCCTAGACTCCTATGAAATATACATAAAAAAATAAAGTATCATCCAGTTATACAGATAAAGTATTATGCCATTTATAGAATATAATATTGAAAATGGATGCTTCATGGTGCCTATAATATGAAATAGTTCATGTATTTGCTATACTGAAGTTAAATAAGTGAACAGATATCAATAATAGTATGTACAAATAGTATCTGTTCCACAGATTGACACTGCCCCCATGCAGTGTTTGAATATTGACCTGACCTGCACGTAACAAAGAGAAAAGGGCAGGATCAATAAAAGCCCAGGAGATACAAAACCACGGAAAAAATGAGGGGGCAAAGTGAAATTTGTCTGGCAATCAGAAAGAAAGGCATTAAGACTAAACAGGCAAACAGAAAGAGAGGTGGGAGGGAGGGGAGGCTAGGGCTCAGCTGGAAGGGGATAGGATAAGGGACTGGAGGACTGGCACGGGGCCAGGGCATTCCTCTGCCGTCAGCAGAGCACCATGAACCCCGCCGAGCCAGGGCTGCCTCTGTCCCCCTCGCTGAGCACACACAGGGATGTGACCTGCTGCTGCTAACAGGGCCCCTCTCAGCTCGACGTGTTAGGAGGATTCAGTTTTGATATGACTGAACAGCGGGTGGCCTGGCACAGGCATTAACATGGCTCCCATCAGTGGGGTCCCTGGCTGCTCCAGTTTGTCATTCTTTAAATTAGTACATGATGCACACAGAAAAAGTCATCAGAAGATCGTCAGGGTTCCAAATGAAGCACTCTGCATTTTGGAAAAACCTCACTTAAGGTTGCCTGCCTGTTCAACTCTTCGTGCATCAGGATGCAGTCCGCAATTAGATAATCATACTGTCTCATTACATTGTTACACGTTTTCTCCACACCAGCTACAACAAAATTTCAAAGGTTTCCTTTGAAAGCTTTCCTGAAGCTTTTTTGGATTTTACAATTGTTTTTAAATTTGAAGAGTTTTCCTTATACTTTATATATCAACCACAAATTCAAAATGAGGTCATTGTCTAAAGTATTAATTCATCAATGAGAAAATGAACAAGTAAAATGTCAAGATAATATTCATATTATAACTTCATGCTGAAGCTTTAGCAATAATGCTCTTTCAGATATTACTCTTTAGATAAACACTCCTTTTGGTAAAAAATAGAAAAGGTACTTTAAGGCCAAGTCATGACTTTCGGTTTAAGCACTTCCCCTATTTCCTACCCACTGCACCTTGCCCTGGTGAAGCTGTATTTAAAACTATTCACTAACACACAAGCTTGCCAAGTCTCACTTAACTGAAGCTAGTAGAGGCAAATGTTGTGATTAAACAAGAGTAAACACTGGCTCACCATGAAACCAAACCAACGCAACACCACCACTGTTTAAGATAAGTGATAAAAAATTCAGCGCTAATTTGTTTCTTAACACAAGTGACGGCCACCTTTCTTCACAGCTTTGCAAAGCCAAGAATAAACTGCCCTTTTTGTGGTATCAGGAAAATAACCTTGTTATAGCAAGACAAATTATGAATCCTATTTCAAGCCAAAACTAATTAGGAATAAGCTGTGTTTCGACCATTTTCACTTTTGCTTAATAATTTGTTTTGGCCACACCTCTTTTCAGTAATCTCCAGACACAGGCAAAAAATTTCTTCTGCCACTTGCTGATCTAAAGTTATAGAAAAGAATATAAAAGACATAAAATTCTCCCTTAGAAAAATCCAAGAAAACCATAGGCTATTAGCTTTCAGTCTGGGTTATGACAACAAATTAACATCGAACTACATTTCAGTTTTTGCACTTCACATGCACACAAAAGGCATTCACAAATTTCTGTAATTTCCACAGAAATGCACTGTCATAATCAATTTGACATACATGAAAGAAGTTTTAATCTTCAAGGTCAGTGGTTAAAGGAAGCTGGGAAATACTAAAGTACAACAGATGATTTGCCTTTCCTTCTTATCACTAAATTAAAAAAAATCATAAAATCAACATTTTTCATCATATCTTACCATTTGCTTTTCCTCTAAAGCTTCTCTTCCTGAGACTTTTCTTTCATGTTTTCCTAACTCCATTTCCCAGGGGAAAACAAACCACCCTAATATCCTGAGCAGAAGTGACTTAACCTGACTACATGTTAGATATCCCTGTACTTTCGGAGTCAGGAGAGAGAAGTATCAGGCAGCACTGTGGTGATTTCTGGTCAGCGCATGTTTCCATTTATAGCTGTCGAAAATCCACAAATAGAAGCGTGGAGAGAGGGCAGGCAGCTGCCTCTGATAACAATAAACCTTGGTTTGGCATCACAGCAAACTGTTCAGGAGGGATTTTGGTTACCGGCCCCATTCACTCCCCCCTCACCCCCTCTACCCCCAGAGCTTACACTGAAAAAGTCCACGGAAATGAATGTTTCAGTAGCACTAACTTGTGTTCATGGAGATTATTGAGCAAGTAAAACGACACATATGATTAGCTGGCATCAAATGTTGTTACATAGAGTCAGAAAGCGTACAGAACAGTATTTTAAAGTGGTGTTTCAGCATGACTATTGATCTTTCCCTGTTGAGTAGCTGGGAGTGAGCTATCCTAATACATGCTCGTGTAGACTGTACTCTCCTAATATCAGAACATGACATCTTGGATTTTCGAAATGCAGAAAGAATTGCAAAACTTTCAGCAGGCACTATGAGCACTCCTACCTACAAGAAATGACCAGCGAATCTAAAATGGAGCTAATGCCTATACAGATGGTGGTTGCAGAGTCTGTTAGTTGACTGCAGAAGAATAACCTGGCTCTGGTTTACAACGACAAAGTCAGGAGGCCAATATTAGAAACTGCAGTGCCGGGGGAACCTCTTGACGGCTTTGCTGCGGATGCCAAGGTTTATAACACACCCTTCGGTTGCCACATCAACTGGGCTCATGCGGTCTCAGGGGTGATTCACACGAAGGTTGTCTCTGCGTGTACCAGCAAGGGAAGGGGAAGCACGACGACACAAAATCACACAGAAAATGTTTGCTACTGTTAAATAAGAATGTGCTCTCTGGTCGATCTGTGGTTCCTTAAGAAACATGTAGCCCTTTGTAAATCTGGCAGGCACCTCACTAAATCCCTAGTAAAGAAAACACACATCCTTTTCCTCTCTTCCTCTCTTTTCACAATAGTGAAAGAAGACTCTTCTCAAATAAATGAACAAATAAATAAATAAATAGCCACAAAAACCTTTTTCATCTATCATTTTCCAATTACCTTTGTGGAAATTACAGTCAAAACTAGGCACTCTCTTTTTTTCTTGATAGATGCTATACTCACGTGATCTTTAGAGCCTTGGATAGGAAGACGACAGCCAAAGAAGTTGTCAAACAACAGTCTATACAGTTTACATATGAAAAGTTGACCAAGAAAACCCAAAAAATCTTAGAGTGTTCCTGTTCTGAAACATTCTTCAGAATAAAGAAAAAGTTGCTCCAGCTACAATTAATTGTCCTTTGTCTCTCTTTTTCAGATGTGTAAGGCAGGCAGCAAAAAAGTAAATGTTGCAACGCAAACACAAAGAACCAGTCACAACTACAAGGGCTGCTATAGTAGAGGGAATAAATATGAGCTTGATGTCACAAGGGTAAAAATACACCCCACTGTGTCTCCTGGAAGTGCTGGGATAAAAGGAACAAGAGCAAGTGACATGATACCCAGAGAAAAGCTATAGTTTTTCTGTGCTCTTCAGCAGGAAGACAAACAGTATTAAGAAGTTCGTATCTCCAAAATCTTTTCTGTGAGGCTGAAACTTATCCCTGTGGCCAGGGACACACATAATGCTTTGCACCACTTAACGTCCTCAAAGGAGGTCTTCAGTGGGATCCAAACAGCAGCTTACACTACGCTGCTGCTTACATTACTGACCGTTACTGCAGCACAGGTGAAAAACCTGAAGCACCTCTGCTCCCACTAACTTGTCGGTTTGCAATGGTTTTGAATCACAGACAAGGACTGGAGCATCTCAGGTGGGCACGTTTAGCTGTGCGCGCTCGGTGCGCTCCCCACCCAGCCCTGTCCCACCAGTGACTGGGATACCCCAGCTGTCAGCAGTTTCCCAAACAGCAGCTCCCCGGGGGGTCGCTCCCCCCTCGTGCTGGGGAATACCTGTGTCGGTAAAAGAGCAGGCTGTCACTGGTGCAATGAACCAGCAATGCAGGACTTGAGACATACGTCCATACAGAGTTACACCCGCATGGCAGATTTTATCTGGAGTTTATGCTTTCTGTAACCTAGCACTCACACTAAATACCCTAAAACTTAATCTTCAATCACATTTATACTCTCTATTTCCAGGGTCTTATACTGTTTTCATTATCAGCAAACCCATGTGAATGTGAAAGGCAATCACTACAGAAAGACCCAATGAAGTGACCGTGAAGTGACTTTACTCATAATAACTTCAACATAAGATGCTGATGAGAGTATGCAGTTTTACAAGGGGGTTTTCCATTAACATTCTTGTGAAGGTGTCTAATAGCACTCACATGAAAAGAAAAACCACCAAAACTCCTTCCCCTTCTACTCTGTGGCTGCTACAGCCTGAACAGAAAATTCCATAAAAAGCCAGGGAGGGGGAGGGAACTGAAAAGTAAAACACTAGGATAGGGAAAGACCTAATTGCTCTATTTCTCATGAATGGAAATTCATATTCTAGATGCATCATGCTGCTGACTGTGCAAGTTCTAGTGAGCTGGAGCAGACTGCTTTGGAGATGGGCACAGGGGAGCAAAAAGCTAAGAATGCAACAGAATACACCACCAAACTTCATGACATTGTGTTGAAATCAGAGAGCACAAGAAACACGGGATGCAAGCTTTTCTGTAGCCTGGATGCTAATACATAAGGACCCTGGAGATTGCACAAAAAGGCTGACAGCACCTTGTTATCTAACATGGCCTGCTCAGCATGACATAGTAACACTAAACCTGAGGAAACACCATGATCCAAACCACACGAGAATTTGGTTTTATATAATTATGGGAGTACATTTCTTATTCCTACACAGAAATAGTAGTTATTCTATTCCAAGGACTTTCTAAAACACTGTTAGTAACTGTGTATTTCCTGTTCTACTTTGCAAGGGACATAGTAAACAGGTGCTATGTAAAAAGCATGTTCTAGACACTGCCTAAATTACTGTGCTATTTTCAATTACTTCTTTGTATTACAGTCACTGGTCTCTTGACACCTGTTTTGCTTCTCAGAGCAGGACCTAACACGAGGCCAGCAGATTAAACTAATGAAGAGGGAGGGTTGTTTGTTGGTTTCTTTTGTAAAAGCCAAGTACTCAATATCCAAAATAGTAGTATTGTGTAAATAAACCGTTTAAGCAGATGCATTTTATGTCTTGGTGTCTGCTGTTCCTGAGAAGGACGCAAGTGACTGTCATGGTGTTTGTGTGTCACTCTCAGCTGTGTTTTCACTCATGCCACTACTGCAATTCTTTTACTTTGCACTTTTTTCATTTTCAGCCTGACTTGGCTGCAGCCCAGGGATGCCTGCCAATGATTGTATCACACGTCATACATCTGCACCACTTCCTTCTTAAGCTGTTAGCTTTTATTTGCTCAGCATCAGACCACCATAAGCATTTAACAGTCAGAAGTACTCATTCTGTCCCTGATGTGCTCGACACTCAGTTGAAAGCCACCTACATAAATCACATATACCAGATAAAAAACCTAAGACTAATACACAAAGTACATCCACAGTGATTTTTAGAGGGCTGATATGGACACAATTTCTGTCCCACACTTAAAACAAGTCAAAAAGTTAAAAGATAAAACAAGCACAAAACTCAGTCGGCTCCCTCACTACTGGTAACCACCAGTCCAGCAGAAGCCACAGGTTAAGCTTTCCAGGTTATTTCTGCTGCCCACCCTTCCCTCAGCCCCAGCGTGCCAGAGCAGCAAGCATCCTCTACAT
This sequence comes from Falco cherrug, assembly GCF_023634085.1. Classification (NCBI taxonomy): domain Eukaryota; kingdom Metazoa; phylum Chordata; class Aves; order Falconiformes; family Falconidae; genus Falco; species Falco cherrug. The sequence goes on from NC_073702.1 coordinate 18,840,988, forward strand.
TACTCCAGCACGTCCACCCAAGGTCACATGCACATGCCTGGAAACATCAGGACCTCGGCAGCATTTCTAGCTGCTATTTCATGACACGTTCCTTGCAGAAATGAAGAGCATGACGGAGCTGCCGGGACTGTATACGGAGCAGGCTTACCTTCCAGGCGGCTGGGAGCCGAGGGCGGGAAGCTGATCCTTAGGAGAGGAGGGTCCACATTCCTGCCGCGGCACCCGGCAGCTGCTGCTGTCGCTCCCTGGTCCAGCTCGCTGGCTCTGCGGGAATCGAGGTAGCAGGCGTGGAAAAAGAGGGAAACACCAACAGGCACAGCGAGTCTCTGCTTTGCATGTGAGGAAGCAGAGCCTTACATGTCACGGGGAGCAGGAGGCTCCTTGACAAATTTTCTCCAAAGGGGCAAGTCTGAATATGTTTGAGGATAAAAACAAGGAAGGTTATTTCAACATTACAAGAAATTGATTCTGAGAGCTCCGAGCCTTCTCTGGTATGGCACTCCATGGAAGCTGTAAGTGCTTTCTTCTCTTCACAGGTCTTTTAACTCAATTGTGTTAAAGTGGGCTACCCTTGTGCTGGCAAGGTCCTGCACCTGGTGTCCTGCAGGAGTACAGACAGCAGTGGGACAACTAACCTCTTTTCTGTTGGACATCCGTTGCTTCAGCTATATACACATGATGTCCCTGAATATTACTGCTGTATCCCAGCAAACCAAATTATCACAGGCTGTAAAATGCATTTCAATAGACGCATCACAAAAGAAAAGTTCCCTCCTCTATTCAGTGGTACCATTTGCCTTGCCTTCTTCCACAATGATGGATGTGGCAATGATGAGACCTGAATAACAAAATACACTGGGAAAACATTAAATACCTTCTTAGTTATCTTTTAACTGATGTGGCAGCTGGGAATGAGGAGAAGCCAGTTGGGCATGGAAAACAAGTGACTGCTCCATGGGCAGATAGTGGGCTTTTTCTAGGCACCACCCACGTCAGCAGGAAGCGAGAGTATGGGATACGAGCTGTCATTAACAGACCAACTCCCTTTGTGCCTTTCCCATTTCTGTCTCTGCCCACTCTTATCGAACACCAAACCTCAAAAAGAGACATTACTCAGTGCCGATAAGGACACCAGCATCTGCCCTCCACCTCTGCCCTCTTTTGCAGAAAAGTGCAATGCAATCACCTGCCCCAACATTTTTCTGTTTAAGCAAAGCCTGAATAAATGTCTAGCAGAGGCTTTGACTGGTATCTTTTCCAGAGTTGCATGTCCATTTACAAAATTATTTGGGTTCATTCATCAACTTGTGTTCCATTTTTTCCACAAAGAGTGTTACCATCATACATTTATACCCACAGCAAAAATCTCTACACTGCAATAGGAAATTGGCCTTGAAAACAAATGCAGTTGACAAGGACAGATAAAAGATCCAAGTGCTTAAAAGCTATCTGGATGCTGAGAGCATTTGGTTAAGAACACATAATTTTGATAGCAAACATTTTGACTTCCAAGACCTATTAAAGAATCTCAAACACACACTTGTGCATGAGGAGGAAAAAGAATGAAAATACAGAGTTCATATCAGAACTCCTACTTTATTTCACTAACTCTCAACTACAACTTATTCTGCAGCCCAGGGCTGGTTTACAACAGCAGAATGAGTTTACTTTTTCTGTAGTCTAGTAATACATAATAAAGCATTACTAAACCATATGTTAATAGCTGGATTGCCAAAGTGTTTATCGTTTCTGAGGTGGTTAATATTTTTTACAATATGCACTGATCAAACATTAAGTCATGGAGGAAGAACCCTGTTTATTTTGGAGGATGAAAAGGGATGAGAAGCAAATATTTTTTTAAGTAATTTCATTTATCAATATCATTTAAGCTAATTCAAATTGAAATGTTTATACACATAATGCAGTACGTATTATTAAAGCCATAGCAGATTCTAAAGTAATGTTCATTTTGTAAATGAATGAAAACTAGTTTAATATTCCTATTGCTGATACATTATTTCAATTAAAATTATAATGTACAAGATAATAAAAAAGCCACAGTGGATGCAGTTGAGAGGCAAGAGAAATCCTGGCATCATAATCTTATTGCAAACCTATCTTTTCAAAATAAAACATTCCTTTTACCAGTAGGAGATATTGTTCTAACTGTAACAGGCATACTCTCCTGGGAACTTCTGATTTCCTGAAAAGCCAGTTACCGGCATTCATTCAAGCAAAATATTAATGATCACCTGAGAAAAATTTAAGAATGTGAGTAAAAGATGAGAATTTACCAGGTCACTGAGTTGTGCCATATTATATTTACAGGAAAAGAAACCATATATACATCATAAAAAACATCTATGCACACTTGATGCACATGAAAAAAAGTCATGACATCCCAGTCTAGCAAGGCCAGACCTTACCTGAGTTAAGGCAGCACCATGGAACCACAAATAAAGAACAATCCCCAAAGGTTCTCGTTAAGCACCTCAAAATGCATTAGAAACCTGAATAGCAGCGAAGAGAATAAAGAACGCTATTGCACAAGAATATTTGCTCTTAAATGCGTACCTTATACACACACACGTGCACACACACACATATAAATCTATACACAAAATACTGGCATGTCAGAGTAAGCCAAATTTAAGGTATTCTGGTTTTATTTCTTCTCCTGACTTGCATATAAGTGTCTCAGTTCCTCAAGCATAAGAAATTGCTTCGTAATTCAATCTCAGGTGCATAGTTGCATAAGATGCCTTCTGCATTTAGATCTAATAAAATGTAATTTACAGGTCCTGTTCAAATCTGATATACCTTTGTATTACTGATATACCTGGAGAAACTACTCTTAATTACGCTAGAGTGAGATACAGAATTCCAATGGAAATAACATTTCCCTGCAGGGAAAAAAAACCCAGCACTATTTAAAAGACAGAAAAGGATTTTTTTATTCTCATAGAAAACCACATCAAAAGGGACAATTCAAAGGAATCTGGGGGTAGACAAAAAGGTGAGCTATATAGACAAAGCATGGGCACAAGATTTAAAAGAAACAACCCAAACTATACTATTGTTTTCAGTGTGTTTCCAAATGGGTGAAGTACCTTCTGAATAAAAAAATGACCTGCTTTTTTCAGCATTGTGTTTAGGTGCTGTAGGATGCCTTTACAAGTCACTGTTGAAACACGTGGTGTCATTCACATAACCTCACCCAGTTCGTTTTGTTTCACGTGCACAGGTTCTGGCCAAAGGGAAGTTCAAGGCAAAGAAATACAGCCATGGGTTTTACTCCCTCAGCTCAAATCCATCCTCCATGTAACGGTTTTCCATAGAAATAAGGCATAGCGGTTCAAGTACTACATTAAATATAATCGAAAAATGGGAAAGAAAACCACCCATGAATTCTTTCCAGAAAAGTACTTTATTAGGGAGGATAAAAAGCACTGTTCAGACAGTCCGAATAGGCATGGCCTTCTGCGCTGTCGGGCTCCTCGGGCTCAAAGTCATCCGGGTCTGGGGGCAACTGGTCGGTATCTTCATCGGAAGTGGAAGGGCGCGTGAGGATTATCCGAGGGATCTTCAGCAAGATGTGAAAGATTTCAGAGAAAAGAGTCAGATCAAGAGCAGGGAAGTGTTTAAAGGGGGCATGTTAAAGGTACAGGGGAAAAGCGGGTGATGAGAAAAACATGTGAGAGGTGTAACACCACAGGGCTTCATAGCACCATAGAACTGTTTATGTTGGAAAAGATGTTTAAGATCATCGAGTCCAACCGTTAACCTAGCACTGCCAAGTCCACCACTAAACCACATCCTTAAGTGCCATATCCACACATCTTTTAAACACATCCAGGGATGGTGACTCTAACATTTCCATGTGCAGCCTGTTCCAACGGTTGACAACCCTTTTGGGGAAGAAATTTTTCCTTATACCAAACCTAAACCTCCCCTGGTGCAGCTTAAGGACATTCCCTCTTGTCCTGTTGCTCATTACTTGGGAGAAGAGACTGACACCCACCTCATTAAACATCCTTCCAGGTAGCTGTAGAGAGCAATAAGATCCCCCCAAGCCCCCTCCTCTCCAGGCTAAACAACCCCAGTTCCCTCAGCCGCTCCTCATACGAATTGTTTTCCAGACCCTTCACCAGTTTTGTTGCCCTTCTCTGGACACGCTCCAGCACCTCAATGTCTTGTACTGAGAGGCCCAAAATTGAACACAGGATTCGAGGTGTGGCCTCACCAGTGCCGAGTACAGGAGGATAATCACTTCCTTTGTCCTGCTGGCCACACTGTTTCTGACACAAGCCAGGGTGCTATTGGCCTTCTTGGCCACCTGGGCACACTCTTCCATGAGGCAGCTTTCCAGCCACTCTTCCCCAAGCTCGTAGTGTTGCATGGGGTTGCTGTGACCCAGGTGCAGGACCTGGCACTTCTCTTTGCTGAATCTCATACAACTGGCCTCAGCCCATCAACCCAGCCTGTCCAGATCCCTCTGCAGACCCTTCCTACCCTCAAGCAGATATCAACACTCCCCCACAACTTGGTGCCATCTGCAAACTTACTGAGGGCACACTTGATCCCTTCCTCCACATCACTGATAAAGATATTAAACAGAACTGGCCCCAGTACCAAGCCCTGGCGAACACCACTTGTGACCAGCCACCAAATAGACTGAACCCCATTCACAGGCTCGGCCATCCAGCCAGTTTTTCACACAGTAAACATTATGTCCATCCAAACCATGAGCAGCCAGTTTCTCCAGGAGAATGATGTGGGAAACTGTGTCAAAGGCTTTACTAAAGTCTAGGTAGGCAACATCCACAGTCTTTCCCTCATCCACTAAAGTGGGTCACCTTGAAATACAAGGAGGTCAGGTTAGTCAAGCAGGACCTGCCTTTCCTAAACCCATGCCGACTGGGCCTGATCCCCTGGTTGTCCTGTACGTGCCATGTGATGGCACTCAGGATGATCTGCTCCGTAACCTTCCCCAGCACTGAGTTCAGGCCGACAGGCCTGTAGTTCCCTGGATCCCCCTTCTGGCCCCTCTTGTCAATGGGCATCACGCTGGCTAACTGCCACTCAGCTGGGACCTCCCCGGTCAGCCAGGACGGCTGATGAATGATCGCAAGTGGCTCGGTGAACACGTCCGCCAGCTCCCTCGGTACCCTTGGGTGGATCCCATCCAGCCCCACGGACTTGTGTGTGTCTAAGTGGTGTAGCAGGTTTCGGACCATCTCCCCTTGGATTACGGGGGCTTCATTCTGTTCCCTGTCCCTGTCTTCCAGCTCAGGGGGCTGGGTACCTGGAGGAAAGCTGGACTTTAGCTATTAGAGACTGAGGCAAAGAAGGCATTAAGTACGTCAGCCTTTTCCTCATCCTTTGTCTCTGTGTTTCCCCCACATCCAATAACGATGGAAATTCTCCCTAGCCCTCCTTTTGTTTCATTTTGTTTCCAGCTTCCTGACAGGGAAATTGTTCTATGCCAAAAATGCATTCATCATTAAAGCCAAATTGAGATAAATTGCCTTTTCCTCTCATTAGCTAATCTAAACAAACAAACAAAAAGAACCCTTCCATAGAAAAAACAAAAACAAAAAAAGAAGATAAAAAGATCTTTAAAAATATTTAAGTATGTATATGAAAAATATGCATCTACTTTTATTTAACTTCATTATTCATTAAATACTGCACCTGAAAGCAATAAAGGATTAATTAAGGATCAGAGAGCATATCAATTATTGATCTTTGAAAAAATTACATATTTTGGCTTTTTTACTGACAAAATACATTTAAGGGAAACATTAAGACATAATATCAATGTGTAAATTCATTAGTTGATAAATATGCATACATGGATTTGATTCAAATCAGGTTTTTTGGCCAAGAACTTTGTGTTCTTTGAGAACTACATTGTAATGATTTAAAATTAATTTAAATGCTGTAACTGAGAAAAGAGGAGAATGCCAGCTTCTTTATGTATAGCCAAATAACGTATCAGTAATGGTTTGTATCAATGAATGGATTATTACAAGTTTAACTCTGATGCACAAAGTCATCCTAAGTTACTAATTTTCAAAAAAAATTAAACATGTAATGAAAATAGATATAATAGTAAGTCGATATATCTAAGGAGCAGGTAATACAGTAATGTGTAATATATAAAATGTCCATCTTACCATTAGTCTGAAAATTTTCAGGGAAGGTAGTATTTCTTATTTATCAGTTACTTTGTTTCATTTCTTCACACTTTATAAGAATGTTTAATGCTGACGCTACACAGTTCAGTCGTTTACATATTATTTCTTTGCTATGCATTATTTGATTTCAGAAATTACACAAGCACATAGATGCTTCATGGCTGTTCAGCTAGCCAGCCGGTAGGTTTCCGCATTGAAATAATATTAATCATTCCACAGGCTTCCCCGACTGCAGTAGCTCTGACACCACTAATTGCTGGGGGGCCTGGCACCCCCTTGGCTCCCAGGCAGGCACGCTGCATGCAGGTACCCCAGTGCAGGTGTCAGTCCAGAGCTAAATCTCACACATGATAGCATTAAACTCACTTTAAAATCAGGTATAAATCCAGTTATATTCCTTGGTGTATTGAATGTCCAATTATCTTTCTCTCCCACCCACCCCACCCTACCCCCCCTTTGCTTAGACTAAATAGTACACATTTCTGGAAGATTTAAATAACCTATATAGATTTTAAGTACTGGCCAAGTTAACAACTCCTAAGAAGATTTGCTTCTGTCATGCACACCTGACAGCATTTGTAAACTTTCCATGCACTGGATATTTCTCTTGGCTCTGTTAATTGCTGAAAGGCGTTTCTTTCTTAATGATAAGCAGCAGCCAAGCTCCTTTGTGCTGCAACAAATGCACATCCTATACATACAGATGACATATCATATATTGAAATTCTGCCACCTCGAGAACTAGTGTGGAGGTCTATGCCTTATCTGAAGTTACCTGCAGAAATATCCAGGATGAGGCTTTGCGTTTCATTGAGCTGTCTGTTCAAAGCTCAGGGAAGACCCTTCTTTGTGTCCTGTGCCACTCAAAAATGGACATGTGTGCATTTCCCCAAGACCAGGCATGTGTTTCATTAGCAAGTATGAAGGAAGAGTCACCGGTACTTCTTTTTTCCTCTTGAAGGATAGCCCTTAGTCATTTTGAATGTCAGTTATTGAAATACTCTTTTTCAGCCTGGTTTCTACTCCCCAGTGATCCCACTTGTAAGGAATTGAATCAATTCTCTAAAAAAAGCTTTTCCCCAAAACATTTCACAACTTTTGGAGCCTGATTCTTGCATACTATCTTTCAAATATTACAATGGGACTAAGTCTTACAATCACAAAGTGAATTTAATTGATGAAATGCAAAATGGAAAAAAAAGTTCTAGCTGTCAGAGAGGCATAACCCTAAAAACTTAAAATAAGAACACAAAGCTCTAGTGGGTATTTCAGTCCACCACTACACTCAAACATACACACTCAAGAGTTTTGATCTGGCACAAAGGTTTTTTGGAGACATTTTTTTTAGGCAGTCTGAAATGGTCTTTAATTCAGAAACCATTATTCATTTTAATTATCACCAAAAAATTAGTCCTCCATTTTATTTCTTTTTTAGTTAATTATCTGCATCTGAAAGAAACATAAATCTGAGATTGTAACAATACTGCTGGAGGAACAAATCCCACAGGATGCTCAGTTCTGGCACGAATACTCTTTCACATGTCTCCCCTATGTTCAATACACTGCAAGCTGTAGTTAGGCTTTCACAACTTCCCCCAAAACCCACCTCGTTCCCTTGATGACACACTCTCCTACGCCCATGGTCTGAAAGCCTGCACACCTCTAGCACCTGAGCTGTGGCAGAGCCTCTGGAGGACACCCCCTCCATGCCTGCAGCACGACCCTGCTCCCAACAGCCCCGGTTGGGCTCCCCATTAGATGACTGCCTGCCCATCAGTTCATGCTCATCCAACATTTCTGTGGAAATTGTTTCAACTGCTTCCATGAAATAAGTGGTGCTGGGGGAAACCTCTTATCTAATCTTTAATGCTGCTGCAGATAAAGAGGAAATGGCACCAGATGACAGACCAACTTCCTACAGCAGAGGCTGAATAGCATCTCAGCCCAGAAGTGCTGCAAAGGCCGGACACACCTGCACTCCCGAGAGGAGAACGGGCTCAGCTCTGACCTAGAGTAGTCCCTTTGTATCCTCTCAAGGCAGGTGAAATCTCGCACATACACCCACTGATGCTGATGTGGAGAACATACTGCTGAGTTTCTCTAACAAATCAATTATTCTGGCTCAAGTGCAGGCATATGCTGTGTCCCTCTGCTTTCTGCACATCTCCCTGCCCACTCTCCCTCTGAAACTCCATGTGAGCCCATACTGCTGCTGTCCCCAAACCCACCGCTGCTCCTTCCTCTGCAGCCAATTGTCCCACTCTGCACCCACACACACACCCTGATGGGATGCGGAGGAGCCCTGTTTTCCTCTCAGCTGAATCATAGGTACCAATGGCAAAACAACTCTTGGTTGTCAATTGTGCCACCTATGCAATTGCAACTTGACAGCAAACCCAATTAAGTAACAGAGTATGCGTTTGTACAAGGTCTAAATTCAGCAAAAAGAGGCTGAGGCCTCTACTAGCATCTTTCTCTCTCCTAGTATGAAAAATTATCCATGAATCTCCTTTAAAATGAAAAAACAAAACACAACACAAAATGGATGTAAGAAATACACATCACAGTTCTAACCACAGTGGCCTTTCCATCTTCACCTACCTATCTCCCCTAGGAACCCAGCACTCTCCATCACTGTCTTCACATTCACCCTAGCTCCAGGAAAGTAACAAGCTAAGATTTATCAGCTTCCTTTCCTCTTCCAGTTCTGTTTTTTTTAAAAAACCCAAAACAAAGTAACAAAACTCAAGAACTCTGAACTTGCATTATCTTTTGTTCCATTCTTTTCTCAAACTCAGTGCTTCTCTTCCTGGAATCCCAGGGGAATTTTACCCTTGCTTTCAGATTTCCATGCTTATCTTCATTGACCACAGCTTTACCCTATTAAATAGACAAGTTTTGCTCTTGGAGCTTTTCTTTAATATTCATGTTTGAATGTACATTTCCTGCTGCATCACAGCTGAGGGAAAAGAGGAGGACAGATTTCATGTGCAAAAAATACAATCACAGCAAAGAGGAAGCAAACTATTTCCACTGCCCATTATAGCCAGGGCAAGACAGAGACATTTAGGATGGAAACAAGGAAAACCTTTCCAACACAGGCAGCTGAGCTGAGTTGCTTGCCTAAGGCATGTGGGAAGGTGTGGAATTTCCATCTTCTACCAGTAACTCTTCAGAAGTTGATCCTGGTGTAGGAGAATAGATTATCCAGGAGCCTGTGCTGTTCCACTGTTTTACTCCACTATTTTTTTACTGAATGGTGGCTGCACTTGTTTAAAATATTTTTGTTGAAATCACAAAGTCCTCCTATTCACTTTCCACCATCATGCACTCATTATTAAAATAATACTTAAAGTACCAGTCAATCCCAAACCATCAAAATATGTAGAATATACACATAGAAATATGTATGATTAATCCTTTGAAACAGGTTATTATTTTCCTTTTTTTTCCCCAAAATTACATTTTCAGTGCCTAAAAAGTAAATTTTGCAAAAGACGTGTCCTGTACCAAAACCAGTGTGTTCACTGTGGGAACTTCTTTCACTACCTTCTTTGCATCTTTTTCATACTTTGTCAACATAAACACTAAGACTACAGACACTAAAAAAATTCATTATAAAATTTTATTTTTGCTTAAATCAGGCATAGCTAAAAATCAAATTATTTCAGACACTCTCATTTAATGGAATTACCACCCTCTGCTGAAAGATGTCATTCCTCAACTGAAGCACAGGCACAAGCTGCCTGTGCACTCCTAGTCCACTGCAAGAAGCACTAAAACAAACCCATCTAAATAACCTGGGGCAATTCAGCTGCAGTACTGGCTGCAAAAATTCTTTCACATTGAAGCAGGATAGGAACAAACCCACAACTAGAACTAGCTATGATGCTTCAGATGAAAGCATCTTCTTCAAGCACGATAAATGAGATGTCCTGCCAACAGGTTAACATCCAGTAATTTTTAATTTCCAGTCGTGCACATGTGCTTTCCTTTTACACTTCCAATAAAAATGGTTGTCCAAAAAGGTGCAGAACAGTCCATAAAGGACAATTAATTATGTCCTTTTATAACTTTTTCAAAACCAAAACCAAACAGAACAATATAAGCCTTCCCCTTCCCTTGGCCTCCCCCCTCACAGATCCACGCTCCAGCCTTAGCAGAAGGAAGTTCTCAAGGCAAGAGTCACAGCTAAAGCCCAAGCTTCACATGAAAGGCACAACCAGCTGCGACAGGGCAAAGCACAGCTGAGAGCAAGGCCAGCCACTGGGGAGAGCGCCTACAAATCTGAAGGTGATACAACACATGAAAAGCCCAAGTTTGAATGAATAGGGGCAGGGGAAAAGGATTTGGATTAGCCTTTTGGAAGAAACCCAGGCATACCTTTAACCCTAGTTCAAAAAGATCACTTTCTAAAGAAAATATTCCCCAGCTAAAAAAAGCATCTAACAGGGAAGCCTGTCTAGTTCAACTCCATATATCTAAATAGTACATATTTTTGAAATTTGACTCAACAGCTGATTTTCACTGACACCAGTGCTCAGGCTAGTCCCTTCAGCTGGTGGAAACAGGGGAAAATAAAATAATCTCTCCGGCTGACAGCATTTACAGGGGTTTACACAAACCTCATAAACAATGTTATGATTTCATACTTAATTTTACCTTTTTTGTCATCACTGGTGATGGCAGTAGTATTTTAGACTTGAACAACAGGAAATTCAGACTTCTTGCTAAAGAATGAAAGCATACCTTTGCTAGATGCAAAAGGCTGCATTTGATAGTGACTGTTCATAGAAGAAACCACCTAAATCAAATTTAAAGTGAAGGAGAAAATTTAGTCCTGCCTAATAATGTTACACAGCGGGATTTTTAAACAACAGTTTTAAAAAGAAGATGCTAAAATGCATCCAACAAGAAGAGCAGAGAATAGGCTGGCCAACTGCTGCACAGTTCAGACCAAACTGGCATCTGGTAACTTTTTTAATTAAAGCAATGCGATGTTTCACTCCCAGAGACAGAGACAATGGATAAAAGCAACCTTCTCCCCAGAAGAAAACATACAGGATATACAAGTTAAAGAGGGAGAAACAGATCTAATTAATTCCTTGTGAATTTATTACCCACAAGCAATCTCACCACCAGGTGGGAAGCGGGTGAGGCAGCCAGGCTACGGCAGGAAAGGTGGCTGGGGCAGGGGGCAAGGCGGGCATGACAAAAACCATTTAATGTGCAGCTGCATGTAAGCAACAACATAAATTTGAGAACCCTACTGAGGGATTCAACACACCTTCCTTTTTATAGCACGTTATCAGGAACATTTTAACTGGCATGTGTTTTATGGTGCACCTCAGTGCTCCCGGACTCAGAAATCCCTGTCTGCATCCCTTTCCCTGGTGCGTTACAGTGCTGTTTCACTGCTTTAGAGGCCTGTGGCCAAATTCCAGGAATTGTGAAGTCAGATGGAGAGAGGTATAAACCTCTCCCACGCCCTGGGGAAGATAAACCCATGGTCAGGCATGGATGAAGCGCCTCATCGCACTGGGCAGTGGCAGACCTCTGCACAAGGAGAGCGCAGGGTGGCCTGTGCTGCTGCGCTCAGGCAGCGGCTGGCTCGTGACAGCACCTATCGCTGCTCGGCCGTAGGACAGGGCACTGCATCATCCAGTCCATCCTTATGCTCAGAATAGCTGTGCTGCTCTCAAGCACTGCCAAAGATTCGCACCTGAGCTCTGCCACTGTGTTTTTTCATGTGCTGCCTTTGTTTTGCATGCAGCAGCCTGGTGAGGGCTCTGACCAAGGGCTACCCGAGCAGCTTGTCCCAATTTCACAGGCTCGTTGCTCTTCCCACATTAAGCCTGGTGATTTGCTCCAAAATATAATTCAGCTGAGCACAATTTCCTGGAGTTTCGATGTACCAGGCAAGCACCACTGCAAGTGCTTTCCCCTAAAGTTTCCTCTGTGGGAATTTTCTAGAGATTGATATCTTTGAGGCCAGGTTTAAAACTGACTTCTTATTGAGATAGCAAGAGAACACCTTGAATGTATTATCTGTCTCCCAGCGTGTAATGTACGTAACATTTGGGCACGTCACATTTAGAGTGAAGCTCCTTTCTGCTCCTCCTCTTCAGCATTCAGTGCCTCCCAAGGGCAATGCACAAGGCAAGGAAGGTGGAGTTCAGTTAAATTCACCATTGCATCTCACGGCAGACAAAAATGAAAGATCAACGTTCAGCATGTCATATCTGCAATGCCATCATACACAAAAGGCTTTTATATGATGCAAACTGCTTATGAGAATTGTCCTTGCTCCGTTTCTTTCATCTTCTAATGTACCACTGGATAGTGACTTCCCTGACACTGGAGCCTGATACAAAGATTTTCACTCAAGTGCTTTCTGTGTAATCATTTATGGCCTGATGCTGTGAAAACACTGAAGAAAATGCATTGCTTTGATCACATTGAGAGACTTAAAAGATACTGCCCCCATAAGCAGGGCTACTTATGACTGTTACCAACCCTCTGATTCCAAAGAACACTCATCGCTCCTGTGAAAAGCAGCGGTTGTACCTGAACACGGCCAGGAATTAAGAACAGCCTCCTCCCCTGCCAAATTCCAGCAGTCCACGAGGATGCCTTTCACATGGAGAGATGTTACTGAACATTTCTGTCATTCTTCAAATATTTATCCTCTTTTTTTTCCTCAAACAGAATGCTATGTCCTACAGCATGGCTCCAGGTGCCTTGCTTGAGTCTACTTGTCTCTTGTATGTATTTTTCCTTATATTGTCTGCAGTGCTTATATTGTCTACCATATGTTGGGTTTACTTTGTAGATTTTTTTTCTTTAACTTTGAGGTATTGGAATACGGTATCTTGAAAAGAACAATCAATGTCTTTTCTTTAAAGTTTTTTCTTATGTAGCATTGTTAATTACAAGCTCTGCAAAATCCAAGAATTTGAAGTTTGAAGTGAGTCAGTTCTGACCAAGTCCTGTGAGAAAACTACTTACAAAGAAGAGAGGGGAAAAAAGATGCACCGTGCAAACAGAAACATTTGTTGAAGCAGGAATTTAATCCCAAATTCACAAAATTATTTCCCTAACCACTACACTATGGAGGTAAATACAGTGCCTATACCACTTTTATCTTTCATCCTGACTCAGGAATACTCAGTTACTTAGACAGAAGTCGAATCACACGAGCAGATGAAATGGAGAAGGAGATCACATGGCAGAGGGGTGCTTACACTCCGCTGAAGCTCACTTGATCAGAACAGGGTTAGCTAAGCCAACAGGGCTGCGCACAGGCTTCTTTGCAAATAAGTACAAATGTGCACAAGATGCAAGGCAGTGAGGAGTCAGACTCCCAATTTCTAAAAATAACTTACCTTGTCAGAATAAAAAAAATACAATAAAAATATCAACACCCTTACCTGACAAGATTAAGAGTCATGAAAATGTTTTGGAGAAGAGACAAAGCAGTTCTTCACAAAAAACTTGGAAGAATGAAATATTAGGTCATATGGTGTTATGGGAACAGGTCAATCAAACACTGTACTTGAGCAAGGTCTCTGTCTTTTGAAACAAGTTTCAGAAGAAATCTGTCTTTGTTGATGACAGGAACATTCCGAATCCCACTTCAGCTGTCGTCTTTTATAGTGCTTCTCTGCCTGAGTATTCTACTGGTTTTGCTTTTAAAATTGAAAAATTTAAGACAATGACTGAAGAAACAAGAAAGAAGTCTTATTGTGTTAAATTGTAGGATTACAGTTTTCTGACACGGCTAAAACTAACCTGAGGAGATGAATAAAGAAAGGATTCAATACTTAGATTTCTGCAGATTTGTAACTGGTATAAGTGCATGAAGTCTTTTTCCTGAAGTCTTTATCAGCTGGAAGTGAAGAAGACAGATTTGCTGGGATTCTCATACATGTAAGGTTTCTCATGACTTGCACTGAAACAACATGGGAGAAAGGCAGAAAAACAGCAACCTACGTATCGTGGGAGCACGGTACATGCTTATTCACTTTCTGTGGGCACAGGAGCATTTCTCTTTGATATACATTACAGTTTCTAGTATACCAAGTTGTCTGTTTTCTCAGTGTATTTAGGAACATGTCGTATATGCTGAGGGAACTGGCAGACGTTATTTCCAAGCCACTCTCCATCATCTTCACAAGTTCACAGAGGACAGGAGAGGTGCCTGAGGACTACAGGAAAGCCAATGTCACTCCAGCCTTCAAAAACAGCAAGAAGGAGGACCCAGGAAACTACAGGCCAGTCAGCCTCACCTCCATCCCTGGAAAGGTGATGGAACAGCTCATCCTGGAGGTCATCTTGAAGCATGTGTACGAAAAAAAGTTTATCAGGAGTAGCCAGCATGGATTCACCAAGGAGAAATCATGCCTGACCAACCTGATAATAAGCTCAGGAAGTGTGGGTGAGATGAGTGGACAGCAAGGTGCATTGAGAACTGGCAGAACGGCAGAGCTCAGAGGGCTGTGATCTGCAGCACAGAGTCTAACTGGAGGCCTGTAGCTCACGGTGTTCCCCAGGGGTCAGTACTGGGTCCAGTCCTGTCAACTTGTTCATCAGCGACCTGGATGAAGGGACAGTGTCCCCTCAGCACGTTTGCTGGTGATACAGAACTGGGAGCAGTGGCTGAGACCCCAGCAGGCTGCGCTGCCATTCAGCGAGACCTGGGCAGGCTGGGGAGCTGGGCAGAGAGGGACCTCATGGAGTTCAGCAAAGGCAACTGTAGGGTCCTGCATCTGGGGAGGAACAACCCCACGCACCAGTACAGGCTGGGGGTTGACCTGCTGGAAGGCAGCTCTGCGGAGCAGAACCTGGGAGTTCTGGTGGACAGCAAAGTGGCCATGAGCCGGCAGTGTGCCCTGGCGGCCAAGAAGGCCAATGGGACGCTGGGGTGGCCAGCAGGTGGAGGGAGGTGATCCTGCCCCACTGCTCTGCCCTGGTGAGGCCGCATCTGGGGTACTGTGTCCAGTGCTGGGCTGCCCAGTTCAAGAGAGACAGGGAATTGCTGGAGAGGGCCCAGCAGAGGGCTATGAAGATGCTTAGGGGACTGGAGCATCTCCCTTATGAGGAAAAGCTGAGAGAGCTGGGCCTGTTCATCCTGGAGAAGCAAAGAATGAGAAGGGATCTTATTGATCAAGTGTACTGAACAAGTGTCTTAAGGGTGAGTGTTAAGAGGATGGGGCCAGGCTCTCTTCAGTGGTGCCCAGCGACTGGACAAGGGGCAACGGGCACAAACTGCAACACAAGAAGTTCCATCTGGATATGAGGAAAAAAACTTCTTTCCTTTGAGGGTGACAGAGCACTGGAAGAGGCTGCCCAGAGGGGCTGTGGAATCTTCTTCTGTGGAGACATTCAAAACCCATCTGGACACCATCCTGTGCAACCTGCTCTGCGCAACCTGCTTTAGCAGAGGGTTGGACTATAAGATCTCCAGAGGTCTCTTCCAACCCTCACCATTCTGTGATTCTGTATCTCTGCACTTGTAACAGAGCAATCAAAACATTTGACTTTTTTAGCTTGAAGTAGTTCATATTTTTCCAATACTATTCTTTTACATAATCACTTTTAATAACAAATCCTACTTCAAATGTCTTTGAAAATCCTCGATATAAGTGAGACTCATACACCTGATGAACTATATAAAAAAAACCTAATTGAGGAAATTGCCAGGGCGAAGGCATACAATTAAAGAAAATAATACAGTAAGAAATAAAGTTAAATACTAGATTAAAATATTTAAGAGATTTTATATTATTTACAAGGATTCTAATATCCTTATGATGTTGATAGCCCCAAAAATGGGTCAAAGGAGACGACATGATGATGCATATCATGAAGTGACAGGAGATGCTGAAACCTGTCAACATTCTCCATTCAGTCAGAAAAAATCTTTTAGGAATTTTATTCAGAGCTTTAACAAAGATATTTTTGATGGGGAAGGATTGTGCAGAGCTGGTTCTATGTTTGAGAAGATGAGTAAGAAATAAGGAGCAGAGGGCAGAAGACAGAAACATAGAGAACTGGAAATAAAGATGCCAGAATCCAAGTTAAAATTCCTTCTGTTAAAGTCAGCACGTGGCACTATTGGTAATGTTTGTATCCCTGATTATTTTTTTCCCCCGTAGTTAAACATGCAATATTTTACACACAGTCTGCATGTAGATAGCTGTATCAGTTGTGGCTCTAACCTGTTATACTTTGATGCACTCTTTACATAGATAATCTTATTCTAAGATTACCATTTCAAAATCCAAAGACTCTGTTTATGTTCAATTAGAATATTTTTATTTTGTTATATATGTATTAAACAAAGTAAAATAAACAGATTCCATATTTTTAGGTTTGATTAGCATAACTGAGACAAATCTATAAAATATGGAATGTAAAAAAAAGTACCTAATTGTAATTAGAGTTCTGTGGCCTCTACATTTCGATAAAATACTCTATCATAATTAAAAACAAGGGCAATTCTCATTTTTCCTTTGCAAAACAATGACTCAGAGTGAAAACACTTTTCATTGTTTGTCCAATTAATTATTGGTCATGAAATCTTAAAGCTGGCACAAAGGATTTGAAATTGAGTTTGGCTGGATGAGTTAACAATTCAAATGAGCCTTTCAGAAGAAGTAAGAGCAACCAGGCCCATAGAGAACAGAGAGGGCACCTGAACCTGGTAGCAGCATCGCCCTCTGTAATGTCAGAGCACCACGTTTGGAGACGCAATGGGCAATGGCAAGAGATGGCCAAAGCGCTACAGCTAGCAAGTAAGAGACACATATTAATTACAGATTGCATACGCAAAGAGGAGGTTTATTCAAAATTCAATAAAAATAAATAGGTGAAGAAAGTCTTTGCTGAAATGCAGGAAGCAGTGATGACATGGAAGAGAGGGAGAAGGAAGACGGGACCATCCAGCACACAATTCAGTTTTTGCGAGAAGAATAAAAGGAGCGAGCCTTTGGCTTCTTTGCCACCATGCTTCTCTCCTTCCCTCCCTTGATGTAGATGTACTCACCTCCTCTTGAAACCTAGTCAGAAATACGATGGAAACAGACCTTCCTAGATTCCTAGCAAAGATGATGATTCTGCATTAAGGTCCTACTGCCATCTGCTTATCTCAACGTGCACAGCATGTCCTCCATAAGAAGTTAGGCTGTAAGCATTTTTCATATAAGACAGTTACTGAGGAATAAGAGGAACTTCACCAGAGTAAATCCAGAGCAAGAGCAGATGAGATACTGACCAGTTCCCAAGTCAGCAGGATACTCCTCCAAAGCCTGTAATCCCTAAGACTGATGAATGCTGGCCTGCATTAAAGACAATAACATACACAATTTGCTACAGCACAAAGATTCTGGTTTTAAAAAGAAACAAATCCATAAATACAAATGTTTATCCACAAAAGAATTTGCACGCTGGTTACTTTTGACACGTGAAACATGCTCAGCCAGTTTGACTCTCCCTGTGCACAGTGCTCTAAGGTAAGTAGCTTTATCTAATCTGCCTCCTGCTCCCCTTGCAGATGAAAAACTTTAAAGGGAGGCATAGAACATAAAAAGTGGTCATTTCCTCTTTTTGGCTGAAAACACTAGAAGTCAGATACTACTGCAACAGATCCAGGTCAGTAGCAACGTGTGAATCAAGCCTTTCAACAGTAGTTCCTCTAACAGGAAGCCTCATGCTTCCTGCAATGTGAGTTAAGACCATAAGAAACTGCTACCAAGTACAGATGGACAAAAAAAAAAAAATGATGGAAGTGTTTTCAGTTGGAAAATAGAACAGTTTAAATGTTTCACAGGATGATGCTGGAGACCAGAGGCCTCAAAATAAGTTAAGCAACTGAATAGAAGAGGAGGCTTTTGTTAGTCCACCTCATAGACAAAAGCTGCAGCTCAACCTTTCTTAAATAGTAAACCGCATAGAAAACCAGAGGAAACCAGATTTGCATGGTCTGATTGCTTATTTTTCAGTCAACTAACAAATCACCTTATTTTTTAAAATGTGAATGGTTAATAAAAATTGAATGCAGGCTTTGATTATAGTCTTTTGTATAATAGATGAACTTTCACTTTTTGCCGTTAGCTGAGTTGTGAATGGTATAGCTGGAAAAGGATAAAAAAGGGCTGGAAGGAGGGAAATCAAACACTTCTTGGCATTTGCTGTAGGAGAAACTGTTGCTGCTTCCTGGTACTTCAGGCTTAACACAAATAGGATGTTTTTTGACCTTAATCATTCAGATACCCTGATCTTATTGTATCTTCCTAGTGAAGACATAATTTCAGGTGTACAGGTAGATGACCATGATTGGGGTAGGTCTGCAGAGTTGAAATTTTTAGAGGAGTTCACAAAAGTGGATCAGATTTCTAAAAGCCACCCTGTAAGCTCAGCCATCTCCTTCTGTGACGTGTGGTAGGCTTAATCTCCTCCAACATCAGTCACCTGAAATACGGACGTGCAGTCTTAGCCTGTCAGGCAAGTTCCCCCTCCAGCCAAAAGATAAAAATGGTCACTGCCAGGCAGCAGCTCAACCTCCCCATCCTAAAAGAGGCACCCTGGAGATACTGCTCCTTCCATTAGCTAGAGAGGCAGTCCAGACATCAGCATAAACACTCAAACTGGAGAGAATGGACACCACCCTTAAAGCTCCCAGACCAGAGTGTTTCAAAAACTCTGGCCTGCTATGCTTGCTACACTGGTGCTTATCCAGGAGCTGAGCTTCTCCAGAAGCCACATCCCAGCTGCCGCTTCCCAACTGCAGTGACAGCCAAGTAAACGCACGGTGGGGTCACTGATCTTTGGGATATGTGCTCCTCTTACACAGCCACTCACAAGTTTTGTGCCAGCCTTTACCATCCTTACTAGCATCAATGACAGACAACACAGAGTGCTTCGCTGAGAATGATGTGTTGTTACTCACTGGGGCCACCTTACTTACTGTTATGACGTGGTTCACTGTCGGGAAGGGGCTGCCCTTGGGTGAAGCTTCAGTAGGACCAGCATCAAGGGCGTTGGGTTCCAAAACAAGGGATGCCTTTAAAAACAAACCAGCAGAAAGGCATATTTTTATTCTGAATGCTGTTTAAGAAGAACAGGTCCCTTCCCCTAAGGTTAGTATACAAATACCTGCCCTGTCACTATATATGGCTGCACAACAAAAGCAAGTAAAATTGCATTGCAGTCCTTGCTGTTCCCCATTTTTGATGAACACGCTGTACACTTGACCTGTTGAAATGGTCAGTTCAAGAATAAGAAGTTGTAACACAGCATCAAGAGGAAAATGCTGGTTATTTGTACACATATTAGTCCTGTGGTCAAAAAATCAGGACTTCTATAGCACACGTGAACACATTCATTCCTTCTCATCTCCCACACATACAAAAAGCAGAAAATATTATTCTACATTCTTTAAATAGATGAATGATTCTGCCATCTTGTGGGAGACTGAGAAATCATAAGTATTTGTAGCATAACAACAGCAGGACAGAACAGTATGGAGCAGAAATTTCTTCTCTTTCTTACTTGTTTCACTATTTCTAAAATGAACAGACATTAGTAGCTAATATATTTCTAATAGCCCCAATTATGAATTACAAATAATGAATGATTGCCCAGGTTCCTCCATGAAGCTAAGTGGGTGGTTTTTAAGGTATTGACTTTAATAGAAACTCTGCTCAGAAGTTAAGTGTGCAGCAACTAAAAATCCTGATTAATTTCCCTAATGATCTGATAATCTGAAATACATAAAGAATTATTTAAATTCTCTCACATGTGTTAAAATACAAAAACTAGATAAGGATAGTCCTTTCATAAAAGAAAAAAGGTAAAATGATACAGAATTTTATCCATCATTAAACCTTTTAAAAATGTTGAACTAACTTCCATACATGCATTGTGGAACACAATCCTCTATTACTAAGGTCTATAGCATAAATCTACTAATTTTGTAAAACTATCACCGATTTGTCTTTGGTTGATATAGGTTGTATCCTTATTCCTGGAAATCTAACAGACACAAATTATTGCTTGCTCTATCCCACCTTGACTCAACACAGAGTATACTGGAGTAAAAAACATTAACTTAAGCAAGTACAAATGACAGTTTAAGAGAACAAGAGCTGGAAAAAATTATGGACCAGTTTCAACTGGAAGTAATTTTGTAGAGGCTCTTCTCCATCTTTACCTTTCTCGGCAAGTAGGAACCAAACAATCGGTCAAAAATATGGATCACAAAATCGTACATGATCACCACTGCTCTTGGGAACCTCTGAGGCTCAAGAGAGTGAAAGATGAAGCTTGAGGTGGAGCAGCCTAAGAGAGATTTATCCCTTGGCATTTGCACTGTAAGCCTCCATCAGGGGTGTTACTTAGAGCTGTTCTCTCCCAACCAAAAATTACCTCGGAGAAACGAGTTCATCTAGTTCATATTTCTTTGTAACAACTGCAATAAACATCTAGTAGATCTAATGCAGTGTTATAAGAAAGCTTCTTGGACAAAGTACAACTGCATTTGTGCTCACAACACTGCTTACTAAGACCATTATTTTCTTTTCGGAATTAGCTAGTAATATTTTGTTAAGCACCTTGAACATAAAGATCTGAAAACCAGAATATAAGAAGGAGGAATACAACAATATAATGTCATTATAATTTCTTTATAATGCAGTTTGGGAAGTCTAGATCTAGGTCTCAAATTCCCCAACTCCGAGCGATTTCATTTAAAGACAACAAGGGAACACACCCACATCACTGACAAACAACCCCTCTACCTCTGCCACTCTATCTCCTGCTTGCACTCCAGCCAGGTCTGCAGAACCATCTTTCAGCACCCGTGGGATCACCATCCCCTGTGATAACACAAAAGAGGTGTTTCAGATCTGACAGGGTTTCTTCCACGGTTTTAAATGTAAAAAGCAAACAGGAAGTAATTAATTTTCAAAGCTTGTTGTTCTGCTGCCTCCATTGAAATAAAAGCTAAATGTCTTCGCACATTAGCGACAATAAAAAATTAAAAAAAAAAAGCCTCCATGGCTGACACAAACAACAATGAACAGAAGTCATTAATTGTTTACACTGCGCCATGGGGGACAGACTGGGAAACAAAGATTTATTTAAATGATAATGAAGTGAGAAGATGTGAGAAATAGTTCTCTCAAATCAAGTTAGCTCCTGGGAATGAGCAAATGGGATTGGAGAAGCATGTGGATTGCCAAGGGAGTGACCCCAAATTGAAGTAGAAAAAGGAAACCAGCCAACGGTGCTTCAGCCATCAGGTTGTCATTGGAAAACCACTTGCTTACATCGGGTCTTGTCTTCAAAATCATCCCTCCAGGAAGTTCCCCATCAAAATCTACTGCCAGCTTCTACTTTGGGAAATGTTACCCATGTTTACCCTTGTTAGCCTTATTACAAAAACAGTGATGTTACATTGAGGACAACCTCAGAAAGAAATCAACAAAACACAACAGCTTCGAAGAACTGCTCATCGGTTTCTTTCTAACAATTAATAGATACATTTTGAGTAACGAAATGCACCTCATTATTGTCTTTACATGGAGATGAGCCCTTTCCACCAGCAATGCTAATACCAAGACTCCCCATTTGACTGCACACAGTAATGGTTACCTGGAAAAGAATTATAATGGGTAAGTGGCCTTATTAATCAAAAACATTGCCTATTAATTACATGAGCAATGAAAATCTATCTGAACTCTGGCAGTTTTGGCCCTGTAGAGTTCAGCCAAAGAAAAACGGTGCTATGCTTCAACACCGGCACATGCAAGACTAGCCTCTACTCTTCAATAACACCAAGAATGAATCATTTCTCCAGGGTTTACAGTCATGCCAAAACCATATAAGGCTCTTTGTAAGGCTGCTGACCAAACCAGTTGCTTCATAAAGCCCACCGATTTACCAAGTATTCACAATGGCAACACCACCAGCATACAGAAATGACAAATAAGTGGGTTTTAATAAGTTTATGAAAAACCTTTGCTTTGGAACCTCATCTACAGCCTGATTTGCTTACTCTCACCTCTTTTGAGAGCAGATAACTGGATTTGAGCACTATTACAGGTTGGGTTTTTTTCTTTTAACTGACTTTTGGTATGTATCTGTTAACTCCATCAAAAGATTTGACAGTACTCTAACCACTGACTTAAATGTAAAAATATCAGGAAGCTTTTAAAAAAGCAGCATAATTTGTAATTTATCTAGTCTGTTCTCCTCCTGCTGGTATCGGCAAAAATTTAGTACAAAATGTTAGATCATTTTTTGAATTTACAGGATTCACAACAAAGGCCAAATAAAATTAGTTTCAAGTTCCAAAGACAGCTTACATTTAAGAGTTTCCCCCCTCAGTTACTGGGGTTATTTCCTTATTTAGTATATAGCGTGCTTATTAGTAAATAATTATTTGCTAATTGCTAGACCAAGAATCACTTTAAATTTAAAGAACACCTTGACATAGCGTAGTGGAATCTGAAAGAAAATTGCATTTCACCTTCCTGCATTAGTAAAATGCTCTTATCTTCATTGATTTGCTTCATATCGCTAAGACAGTTCAGGCTTGAATATCTTGTTAAATTTTATAATTCAGAACATTTCAACACAGCTGCGCTTTAAAATTTAACAAATGCATGCAGTTACTCTTGCCCATATAACATACTCACATGAAATTTCTAATTCCTAAAAAGGTATGAAAATACCGTATGAATCAAATGAAAATCACCCTAACAAATGTTGCTTAGACTTAGCATTACCTGCACGCTTGAGACTTCACAAGCCCGTGATCACCAGCAGTGCTTTGGTGACGGGTCCCAGCACGGGTGCCATACTGGGCGAGCTGCCTTTCCCAGTGCTGCATCCCACGACCCTGGGGATGCAGCACAATTCTGACCCGCAGGCAGTCAGCAGAAGTTTGATCTGTACCGAGACACTCCTGGGAGCCGACCCATAAAGTATGTTTCCTCCTCATGTATGCCAAAGCATGCCAAGATAGGACAGATCCATTGAGTTCAGAGGATAGTTTTCTCCATAAACTTCAGCCCAAACTTGTAGTTCTCACTGATAAATTTTCATTTGAACATTCGCACCTCTTTTCACGGGACAGAGGCTTTCTCATGCCCTCAGGGTAAGGTCATGCCACTGCTCCTAAACCATGGACTAAATGAAGGCTTAGCCGAGTGCCCACCTGCACACACCTGTGGCTTGACCTTAAAATACCGATATATATATCGGATATATAAAATGAGACAGTATTGAATGGGCACAATGAAAGCTGTTGGTTTTTTTTAACGGAAAACTTTTTTTCCATATAAGCCAGTGGGAGCAAGGACCTCAGCTTACACTCTCAGTGAATGGTAAGTCTCATGACATCTGACATGCAACATCCCCCCTTCTTTGCATGTTTTATAAACTGCCTCACACAAGCAGCAGACTTTCCCATGGACACACGGACTTACACACACACGTGGTCCCCCCCGCATCAGCAAGCCCAGCCCATGCAGCAGTACAATACCTTCAGTGGGGGCTGTGGTGCATCCAGCACCCTTGATTCCTCTGGGATCTGTCCGCTCTCCCCAGGGAAGGTGCCTGCTGCCGAGATGGGTGGCTGCACCTTAGTGTTAGTCCCTGGAAGAGTCTTCCCTTTCATCGCCAACTTGTGCTTTTCTTGAGGAGCCATTCTGGTATTCCTTTGATCTCTCATGCTATCATCGGTATCAAAAAGGCTGCCAGAAAACTTGGAAATAGGTTCCTGGGGGTTAAAGATAAAAAAGGTAAACACGGCAGCAGCAAGGAGAATACGCACCTGATACCCAGACACTACCCATGGTAAATTCGGTTTGATCCTCTGTATCACATTGCCGTATATTCAGATTTGTTTCACTGAAGACAAAATCACAACTTTAAAGCAAATGTACAAGTATCTTTGTTTTACCATTATTTCTCTGGGAATGGTTTTCCCTCAACATGGGAGTGGAAATCGCAGGAACAGGGAGAGCGCTGGGATCCATGCAGCCTTTCACTAGATCCCCTGGCACATATAAGCACATATGCAACACACGTATACCCAAATAAATCCTGCAATGCCCTATTGAGAGGATGAAGCATGAGAAGGAGACTATTTTGGGCAGCCTCTGGCAGCTCAATAGCACTGAATCCACTGTCCCAGGGCAAGGAACCACACATGAGGCAAAGGAAAGAGCTTCCCATACAGAAAAAAACACATTTCTCAGTTACTCAATGCTGATATTCTGGTTTTGGGAGCACAGGTGTCAGAGGAAAGCCAAGGCCCTAGATTGCATCTACGTCTCTAAGAAGATCTTGTTTAAATAATTGGATGGAATTTATTTAGCTGCAAAGAGCAGCAAGTGGAGACCTGCACACTTAGTGATTTAGGGGTCCACTGGAATCAGAGTCTCAAAGGTGAGTCATCCCGAAGCTTGCTTTGAAGTCTGGCTCTAAACTGTACCTACTCTGAGATGCGGGAAGGAAATGACAATGTCACCCTATGCTTAAGCCTTGAAAATAGAAAAAAAACCAATTAAAACACATCCACCAAACAATTAAGGCTTCAGTTGAGTTCGACTGCAAAACACCATGTTTTCCACTTATCAGTTATGCGTGGCAAAGCAGTTAAATGAGATTCAGCCATGACGTCCAAATTCTGTTCACATTTTATGGATGCTTTATTTATATTTAGCTGATTTTTACTCCTTAATTTGATACATAAGGTTGAATCAGGTCTTCATATGACCATAATCCTTGTATCTTCTGTTGGCAGTAAAACAGCGCAACAAATAAAGGTCAACACCTTTGAAAATAAACCCTATAAATGTCTTCATAAGCTTGGAAGTTTAATACCAGAAATAAAAAGCAGTGGCATTACCATGAACAGCTGTGCAGAAACCCCACTGGACACTCTATTTTTCAATCTGTATAGGAGCTTTTCCACAATCTCTTTTCTGGCTGGGATGGAAAGAAGCATCACCAACCCCAAGGAGAGCAAGCAAGGCATGATTACTTCCTATTTTCACTTAAAAGGGAATTTATTTAGCTTTAACTCACATAAAACATGAATTACCTTTCTTCTCTTGAGAGAGATTCCTCTTTCATGGCACCAGGCTGACTAACCCAGACCCATCAGCAGTGCTGGGCTGCCATGGGGGCTGGGGAGCAGGGCTGGAGCAAGAGCTAAGAGTGGGGCTGAAGGAGGGAGCACTCAGCAGCAGTCAGGGGTAGGAAGGCAGCAGAGGTCCTGGAAGAGGAGCAGGAGCCCCAATTCCTCCTCAACCCTCAGCAAGCATCTGGAGGAAAGATGTGAGCAATGCCGGGAAAGGGAAAGGCTGTAAGAGTGCAATCACCACCTCCTTTTCCAAGGCTATGACTGAGAGGACAGCCAAGCTGCCTTCCAGGTGACAGACACCTGGTGGGCACAGGCTAGAGAAACCATGGCATCCAGGGTTTCCAGTTGTCAGCATCCTGGAACAGCTACCCAAAACCAAACATGCAGTGGACTAGCACCGCAACCTCAGTTTTCTACCATCCAGTCCTTGGGAGACACCGAGCTTCAAGCACTGTAGCAAACAACCTGCTTACCTGAAAGAGATGGAGGGATGCTGGTAACTGGGGATACAAGCAGGAGTAAAATAAAAAAAGTACGTATCTCATCATTGCTCAGGTTACTCATCTTAACCTGCAAGTTGCACTGTACTTTTGGGGGTTGGATGGATTGTTTAATTGCAAGCAAAGTAAAGAAATCAAATCAATATTGAACATGATTCTGTACCCTCTGCACAAGCAAGGGTGTGAAAGTACAGGCAGCGCAGCCTGCTGCTGACCCAAAGCACTCAGGAGCATAGCACTGCAAGCAGATCGTAGTTTCTTGATGGACACACAACATTGTCTCTCCTGACCTCAAGGAGACCACCTACATCATCAGGATCCTCCAGTTCCTCTGCTTCTTGTTCGGGACTGATCCTTCCTTCCCTCCATTTTCCGTTAGCAGAGCTGAATTTGTACAGGTTACCACCATAAAGACTTTCTTTTCCTTTCAACGAGGCCCAGCCAGAGCCCTGGGACCTCCAGTTATGGCCACTGTACAGTTTAGGAGACTTGGGAAGCCACCTAATAGAGTCCTGAGAGGGAGATGACAAAAAAAGAAGAAAAGAAAAAATAAAAGGCAATGAATAGATTTTAAGAAAGTTATTGAAATATGTATATGCAGAAATTGTCTGGCAAGTTCTGCGAGGTATTTTAGTATCTTGTAAATACTGGTTTTCCCCTTTTTACCTTGAGAGGTACCTTCAGTCCCAGAGACACTTTGCCAGTTAATGGGCAAGACTGGTGATACAAAGAGCAAACGAAGGCTGCTGAAATTAGTGGAAGCCTTCAGGGACTTAAGTGAGCACGGAACCAAGCCCACCTTCAGCATCGTAAAGAAGAATTAATGATCAACAGTCTTCAATAATGTTATACTCTGTACTATTAAGAAAACAAATAAGAGCACTTAGACCTTTAGTGACCCGAGTTGAAAAACCAATCAAGTCATCCCCCTCTTTTTATTCTTCATTAAATTAAATGTCCCATTTGCTGAACGGTCACAACAGAAAATGCAATACTATACTGATCTTTTAAGGTTTGCTGATTCTCAAAAGTGATTGTAGTCTCCTTTACCCAAAACATCCATTACTGATTTACATGCAAAAACCTCTGTTCTCCATACACAGAAGTTCATACATGACAAGTTGAGTCTTAAATAGATATACGAAATTAAATTTCCCTGAACTTCAAAAGTAATTTTTCAAAGTAATCTTCATATTTCTTTTAAGCTTTATCTTAATTTTGCCTTTAAATTTTCTTACGGCGATACAAACCCAACAGCAGAAAGCAACCTGATGCCATATAGACACATTATAGCACATGCTCCAACAAGGCAAAGAGATGGAGAACAGAAACTAACAAAAAAATTATCAACAAGCTTACAGTGGGGCAATCAGCAGCACACAGTGACTTTCATATTGTTTAAACAGGTATTTGATTCAGATTTAACAATTCTTTAAGCTTTTTGTCCTTTTTAATGAAGAATGGTTATGATCACACACACACACACACACACACATAGATTTCTTGCTTTTACCAGCACCACAGATGTCACCATCTCTATTAGATATAAGGTTGAGAAAGAAAAGGAGATAGGACAAGGCTGTCCATGCTGGACATACTGATTCATCTTCAGGTGCAGAAGGAGCTCATTTGCTTTGGTTTTAGTAGGGCTGAAAAGACTAGGAAATGGACAAGGACGGTATTCTCAGCCCCTCGTTGAAAAAGACTATAGGACTTTAAGTGTTGATATGAGCATAAGCCCCACAAAGGATTATTTGCATTGTACGTAGAAGGTATGATTGGCCTCTATAGGAAACTGCTGTTAAACCACATTTCGAACTGCACTGACACTCAGCAATACCACTGTTTGCTGATAAATAGCCCGCGCTTCTGGATATTCTAAACCACATCACCCAGGACTCTTGAGCTGATTGCCAGCTTAATTCATCAGTGAATTGAATGCGAAAGCAGCACAAACAACCATGACACAGTAGTGGCTCCTGTTCCTCCTGACCATTCAAAATGCAAGGCAGGGTATCTCCTCGTGTTTCTTTATGCTTGCCTTGAATAAGGAAACACAGGGCACCCTTAAATAGAAGTTTTGTTTCCTGTGGATATCAACTAGCTGGATAGCAATTCTAATCAGATAGGTAAATAGCATGCTAGCTGAAATTGTTTGCTATTGCTTTGGTCTGGGTTTATTTCAGAATATCTAAGGTGACACCTGCCAGTGTTTAGGGTATTTCCAGAGACAGTTTAAATCCTTGTCAACTTTTAAGCTCATTAGGAAGTCGTAAAACAATTTCACTCTGAAAATAAACACAGGTACAGTGAAGCATTTAATTTCTTTCAAGGGAACAGCTCATCCTTGTTTGACCCTTGTCCCTAATCCTAAACAACAGCTTCTCAAACCCAGCCTGCCAAATTCTGTAAGCAAGTCAGTAAAATGCTATTCTCTCAAGGTAACAGATACAAGATTTTGAATTAAGCTTATGCTGACAATTGCTTCACCATCTTAGGAATACATTCAGCTGCTGTGGTAGCCTCCCATACGCAGTACACAAGGAGCAAGCT
Source organism: Falco cherrug (assembly GCF_023634085.1). Lineage (NCBI taxonomy): Eukaryota > Metazoa > Chordata > Aves > Falconiformes > Falconidae > Falco > Falco cherrug. Next base: position 18,869,397 of record NC_073702.1, read on the forward strand.
GATGTCCATCAGTAGATTTTACATCCCTATAGTCCCTCACAGCCAAACTGGGAAGGCAGAGCTGCAGGGCATTCCTGCTCCCTGCCCGTCTTCTCCTACGGCTTTTCCTCACACTGACATACAGCTATAAGGGAAATTCAGTGTCTGCTTCACATCTACTGTAACCTAAGAGATTTTAGTCTCAATATTCTTCATCTGCAGCACTTTAAATAGAAACAAAATGACAATTCTGGGTAAAAGCTGTTCACATTTTCACTAGGTCTATACAACACCAGGGATGGCATTACCTTACTGAAAGCAGTTTCACAGTTTGGTTATACCAACGGCAAATGACTGAATGGAACAACCAGAAGTACCTTTTAGCCTACATTTGCACGCACCTGTTGTAAGCAAAACACCCTGTGGATTTTGCTTTCATAAAATACAATGGAGAACGAAAGCTAATGAATGCTGCTGCTGTGAGCACAGGCTAATGTTACTGTGAAAACAAATCTTAATCCTCAATTATTTTTTACAGCTCCATCCTTTTTGGTGGAAGAAAAAGCGTGAGGGGGGAGGGGGGGGTAGGGCAGGGAGCAGAAATAAGATGATAGTGGAGTTCTAATCCAGAGTTCAGTAGCAATATGTGAGGAACAGAGAACACCAGTTATGCTATTGCAAGGCCCACAGACCACCAGGCTGTTACCATGCCCGGCTCTTCACATCCTTTTGGACAAAGCCAAGAGTAGCCAAGGTGCTACACAACGCTGCAAGTTCTTAGTGAGGCCAGCCACATGCAGAGTTTGCTACAAGGAAGCGATGGAAGGTGCAGCTCTGTTTGCTGTGCTTTAATGCAAAGCCACTACTTGATCTGATTTTTTTACTGGACCTTGTTTTCTCTCCCAAAAAATAAAACCAAATCAATACTCTGATGTATAAACGAAAATTGTGTTAGATGTGTAATAAGCTTCCATCACCCCTCAAGGCAGAAATTACTACAGTTCAGCTAATAGATAGTAGATTTGTACTCAAAAAATAAAGTTATCTTAGAAAACCTCCAGCAATTTATTAGTTCATTCTCATGATATTATATACTACAGAACCATGCTTCAAGACATAAGAGGCTACTGGCAAATAGCCTAACGTTAAGAGAGAAAAATCAGTTTGTCTTACAGAATTTTACAGATGACAATTGATCTTCTTACTACCCAGGTAAGTAGTTTCTTCTGCTTCCAGGTAGGAAGTTTCTTCTTGTGTTATATACGTGGGGAAGCTGAGTCCCAGAAAAATTAAAAAGGTCACTGGTTTAAGTCATTAGTAGCAAACACCGAGTGAGGCACATAGCTTTATATTCTCTTAAAAATATTTGGAATAAAACAAAGAAAGAAGGCAAATTCAGTATTCAGGACTTGAAACTTCACAGGACTGTGTAACACTGATTTTTTTAAATGCAGGAGTGCTGTCTGGAGGGAAAAACTATTTATCAGCCTCATCAGTTATGTTCCATGGAAATACATTTTTCATCTCCCTTCATTAGCAATGATCCTAACTGATTAGTAAGATTTCCCTTCAATATTTCACCAGCAAATCAGGTGGGCTCCCATTTCACCTCCTTTCAACATGTTTTTCACGTTTTCAAAGGCTGTCTCTTCAGAACATAAATATTCCTCTGTGCCATAACCCTGTACGTTACGGGCACAAACTGTTCTCATAAAGTACAAGGTGTCTATTCTGATAAGATCTCACTAATAAATCCTCTAGACAATGAATTTCCTCCAGGCAACAAACGTGTGCAAATGCTACATATCACCCTAAATCATTCTGGCAAATGAAAAAGAATCCAGACCACCTTAACAATAAAAGCCAGGACAAGAAAACCACTTACATTTCTGAAGTACCATACTGAAACCACACAGTGACAATGAAACACCCTGCTTACAGCAATAACCTGGTCACCAGCAAGTAGAAGCCAGTGCTTTCTTTCAGTTATTTTGATATTTTGATTAGTTATACACCTGCTACTATATTTCAACTCAAAACTACAAACACACATTCTTGCCTATTTTTATATTTAAAAAAAAGACTTGCTTAAATAGCTTAGCAAATACAGGAAAGAAAATATCTTTAAAGATGTATTTCCTGGAACATAATCACTTTTTTTTTATACTATACATAATTGTATATATATATATATATATACACACACATAACTATACATATTCCACTAACTGAACACTATTTCAGACTCACTCCCTTTTTAAAGTACAAAAGGCTGTCTCTAAAAGAGCTTTGTGCGATTCACATGAAATAAGAAAGCTAAATGAAATGCTGCAGAAACAAAGGCACCCTTGAATATGCTTTAACTGTAGAAGAGGCAACATAAAAGCTGCCTGAACAGATTACTGAAGCAAGCCTTCCACAGGGAAACCTTGCTAGCAGTAGATACATGAGTTAATTCTAAACTTCAGTGTTCAAGTATTAACCAGCCAGATGAGACTTTTTTTAATTTCCTGAAGCCATTAAAAAAAAGAAATAATTGCTGTAGGTTATTCTAAAAACATCCACTATGCAAATGCTCTTCAAAGTTGCAGTTTTCTCCCCTTTTGAATGGAAAAAAAATAATTATCAGCAATATTCAAACAATCATTCCTTGTGCTAGTTAGTTTAGATTTTGGTTTGGTTTGAAGTTGCTTAGCAGAAGTCCACGATGTCATCAACAAACAACAGACATTCACTCATGTTTATAATTAAGCCGTGCCTTGTTTAATCTTCCAGAAATACAGGATAATCATATCTTCTAAGAACTACTTCAAAATGGTTTCATGCAGCCCATTGATCTTGGGTTTGGGTAAAACTGGAAAATTATTGGGAGAGATCAGAGAATCAAACTATTTCTATCAGTAGCACCGTCCAATAATTTGGTCAAGTTTGCTTCAGGACCAAAAGTAGTTTTAGTCCAACACAAAACTAACTTTGAAGAGTTAAGTTCATCTCTGTATTATTCTGGGGATGCTTACAAACCGAAATTCAAGCTGCTGATGCTTTGGTGGCATTTGCAAGCTCTGTGTGTGTGTGTGTGTGTGTGTGCGCATCCACGGATTCTGAGGAAAGTTAACACAGTCAGTAACATGTCTACTGCAGTGCGTGTTGCTAACAGGTTAGGTATGGCTGTCACCATGCCTCCAGCTGCATATCCAGAGATTTCAGTGAAGACAACATTCTCCAGCAACAGATGACCATGAAGAGAAAAAGTGTCAAAGGTTACTGGACATCAGGTGTCCGCTTCCCGGTAATAACGCCAGGGGAGATTTGCTAAATCCCTTCTCCAAAACATCACTGAGGAACACAGAGTTCTTCCCACAGACAACACTGATGCTGTACTTTTCAGAAGAGGACTTCCCCTGTATAAAGATAATCTACGTCTTAAGATCTCAGTGTTAACAGACTAACAACATCAGTGTTAAGAGGCACACCCTGAACAAGTTATAGATTTAAAAATCAGGCTGCCACGAACCCTTGCTCCTGAAGTTAGCCCGAGGCACAGCCCAGCCATACAAACCGAGCTCCTCAAAGCCCTCTGCGCCGCAGAACCCAGGACTGGCCACCGTGCTCCCACAATAACTGTACAAGAGGCGATAAAACGCACAGTGTCTCCAACAACCACCAGGAGAGAAGACGGCTTCTGCAGAGGAGCTCACAAAGCTGTCCTCAAACCAGGTATCTGCTTTTCCTCTTGAAAAAAGTGAGATTTTTAAATTAAGCTGGTTGAATACTGATTATATTCCTGACTTCAGAATGGCACTGTCCCTCTGAAAATGTCACAACTGGTTCAGGAGGAAGGGAACACCCAAAACATTATTGATAGCCAAGACCAGTCAGCTTTTGTCATCTTCTCTGACAGCAACTGAAGCATGGAAACAGATTTGTGTGTTTGATGAAAACTAAAGAGGGGAAACAGTCTTTACAAGGCAACTGAAAAACTAAAGTAATTTTATTTCCTGGAGCTGAGGCAAAGAATGGCAGTGCATTCCCCATTAACAAAATGTCTAGACGCTTCTGATAAATAGTATGCCTCGGCCCCAGTGGGAGGTAGACCTTTACAGTGAACAAGGAGAGGGTCAACTTGTATACTAAAGAATATACTTGGAAAAAAAAAAAATAATTCTGGTGTCACTCCTCTCCTCAAAAGCTAAATTCATGAGCAGCAAGTAGTGAAATCTGTTAAACAGCTAATCAGCTAAAAACAGTCCACCCAGCACTAGTAAAGCACCAATATCAGACAAGCAGGCTGATCAGCCTGTCCCTGGACACAAACAAGGCACTTGCTGGAAAGGACAGCGGTATGCACGTTTCCAGTACGCACTTTCCCACAGTATGCTGATTATCAAAAATATGGAGCGTAAGCCAGAAAAATAGTCTTGACACATAAATTATATGAACGCTGTGGAAAAAGCCTGGAGCAACACACACAGGATGGAAAAAAATCTGTTGCTACACTGACTACACTAACAATGGTACCGGGAGAGCGCTACCCCACCCACCCCCCACCCCCATTCTTGTAAAACTATGGAACTGTGCCTTTCAGTAAGGAGAACTCGCATGCAGTAACGGACAGGTTAATATTAAATCCACTCCACCACCACCGTCAATTGGTTTTCCCCAGTTACCTCTTTATAGCTAATAAGCAGCGTGCAGATTTTGTAGTGTTTCTTTCCTTGCATTAAACCAGTCTCTCAAAAAGACTCACAAAGCAATTGAAAAAGCAGTTTACAGAGAAAATATACGTTATGCTTACAAAATATATTCACTACTCAGGCCCCTCAAAGCAACAGCAAAAGAAAAGAGCCAGAGTCTGTGAAAGGAGGACTTAGGCTTTCAAGGACACACACTGCTTCAGCATAACAAACATCATCAGCTTTTTCTGGCTATAAAATACTGTTAAAACTGCCTGGAACTTTATTGACACTGTTGACAACTTTATTGACAAGTGTACCTAAACCACTTTATAAAATGGCACACATATGGATCCTCCGAGAGATCAGAGGGAGTGCTAGGGTCTAGGCTGCTGAGGTTCGATTAGGTGGAATGACATGTAAGTCACTTTCATGATAAAGCTCCAGTGAACCAGACATTTAGGATTTGCGGAAGAGGGTCGCCACTTGTCACTGTTTGCACAGGGAGTATCCAGGCATCTTTCCAAGCCCTGAAAACAAATGACACTTCAACTGCTAGTACTCCACTCCACCAGCAGCTGTTGTCATACCTCAAGATTTTACTAGCCTGGAAAAACGCACTTGTTGCCAGACTCAAACTCCCCATGCTGAACGTATATACTGCTGACCTACCTGCAGCAGAGCAGGATCTCAAATCGCCTCACCCAGAGAGCATAAACAAAAGACATTAACATAGGGCTATACAGTGTTAGTGCAGAAGACTGAAAAATGCAACTCCTCTTTCAGATCTCCCCAGACACCCAGTGAAAAAGGCAACAAAAATCCAGACTTCCATTACACAGCTCCACAATGTGAAGACAGGCGGCAGTCAAAATCATGAAACGCCAATACTCCCTCGGGGATAGTAGCAGGATGGGCTGATGGTGGACTTCAGCTCCTCCAACCTCTCATCCAGCAACCCTTGGCATCCAGTCTGAGCTCAATTTGTTGTCTTTTAGAAATGGAGGCAAACAATTTCACTAAGCAATTCATACCACCTGTCTCCATCTGACATGACCACAAGGAGACCAGCCACGCTAGGGTGTAGGAATGTGAAACTGTCCCCAGTGAAGGCAACAAGCCTGGATCACCCAGCCAGAGAAACCAAAACAAATATTCCTTCCACTATTAAATAAAAATAAAGCTAAAGATAAAAATAAATTGTCTGCTGACCAATTACTTCATGTCAAAGCCGACACAGCAAGTAGCGCCTGCCTTCTGGCGAGCTCTTGGGCTGCGCTGCAGCCTCCACAAGCCTGCTGGAGCGTACAGAAAGCGACTGCCTAGTGACAAAGCTCCTGTCACAAAGCTGTAACAAGATTCACGTCTTGTCTGGACTTCAGCAGGAGGGAGTACGTGCACAGAGGTGGTTAATTATTTTAATCTGGTGGCATGTTAGGCAAGGCCCAAATCCAGCCTTTACACATTCATTTCATCTTGCTGATGGAGCTCTCCTGTTTGTATCCAGAGCAGATGCTAAAACTGAAACAAACCACAGCCTCCAAATGAAAAACTGGCACCAGAGCAGAGTCTTGCTGCCTTTGGCTCTGGTCTGTCTTTTTTAGGAAATCGTCTTCATCTCGCATGAGCTTGCTGAGGTTTACTTGAACTCTGGGTACAGAGTTTTCTATACTTTTAAACTTCTGTTGTGTCAACCCCTGTAAGTACTTTAAAAAGAAAATTCTGCCCACAGTTGGAGGCAGCTGTGCCAAAACCTCATTTTCTTTCTGGTTTTATTCTAACAGCAGCTTACCAAGAATAACCAGGAGAACTCTGCCCTGGGAAGAATGAAATGCACTACCCCTGAGCTAACCTAACACCTATCGACCTGCAGCACCAACTGCAAAGAGACCATGTCTTGAAGCTTAAATGAGGAATCTTTGGAATGATAAGAAATCATAAAAGTTTCATGTATTTTGCCAGGCTGGATTTGAATATCTGCAGAGGGCTCGCAATACCTACTTGTTCAATATCAAAAAGAAAGGAGTGCCTTTTGTAACAGCTTCAAATAAAAAATTAGAAAGTTAAATTACAAAAATTATCAAATACCTCAGTTATTAATTTTAACGCCAAAGGTTTTATGACTTCCCTGATCTCCTCCTTTCCAGTCTTCCCCAGAAACCCTCATACAACCAATACTTACTAGAAGAAGTATTCAGCAGGAGAAGGGACATGGTTGGCCATACATGAAGTGTCATGTTTTTAATTTTGTTCAAATTTAGGTTCATTGCATTAGCTCACACAAAGTATGTCAAATCCTCACTCTGAACTCGGACTGCTCAAGTCCTTGCACCAAACAGGTTAGTGATCTTTGTTAGCTCATGGCACATGCAGAACCCAGAGACACCAAAAGCAATCTTTATCAGCCTTTGCAAAATTGCTATTTAGCAAATTCAGCTCAGTTAATACTTACCTTTATAAACAAACCAGAACTCACAGATTTAATAAGACCTTGAAATCAGCATTGGACCACTGGAAGTGCAACACAGTAACAATGATAGTAAATTCCAGTATTAATTCATACATACTTTAATTGCTATGGTTAGTGATACAATAAATCTACTGAAGCTTTTAAAGATTTTTTTTATTACGGTTTTATGTATTTATATAAAACCACCAAAGCACTTCAAAGACTCATGCTTTCTTGTGTAATACATAAAACTAGTTTCATACCGTGTTTTTGAAAGTTATCGTGCTGTTTTTCAAGTTATTTTACAGATGGCACATTTAAAAAAAACATCAATGGAAGCATGAATTCCTAGTGACAGCAACGCAATGCTGCATCCAAAACAAGATGTTTCATTACAACTAAGTTAAAGTGTGAGTGCATTATGTAATAAACAATAGCAGTTTGGTCATTTTAATCTTAATTTTGTTTACAACAAAACTAACATTTGTGCTTCACGACCTAAAATCCCATGATATAAACAAAAATCCTCTGCTGTAAAAATCCCAACAAATTACTGTCTGAAAAGAAATACATATCTAAAACAGGAGACCAAGGTTTAATCTACTTACTTTCCTTGAGAATTGCTATATTTAGGACTAATACGACATACAGACACAGTAAGGCACAATGGGTGGTACATACAAATGAATACAGTTGTCCATGAAACTTGTTCTCTTCCACAAATACTAAAATATGTACCGCTCAAGATAAATTTTCTCTTAAAAATGAAATACATCATCTTGTTATGAAAGTCCTATACAAAAATTTAAAATTTACACCATCTGAGCTGCCAAAAAAATAAAAAAAGTGTATCAATTTTCCACAAAACTATATTTCTCACCAGCACATCCAGCCACTGGGAAAAAGATATCCCAGCACTCTGGAAAAGAAAAGCATTATTTCCCCTGTGTTTAAGACAAAAATATTGTATTCTGCATACAGTAGTGTATTATACTTAAAAAAGCCTAGCACTATTAAAATTACAATATTGATTTGGAAATTACTGATTCACTGCCTGGATGAAATAAGGCACTTTCTTCCACTGGGCAGCACTTTTCACATATATGGAGACGATGAATCATGTTCTGGTTGAAACAAAAAGGGGCTCAGTGAGGTCCCAGAAGATGACAGGAACATTTCAACAGCAGGGGAAGACACAGGAGGTAAAACCTGGAGATGAAACTCTACACAGAAGTGGTCACTCTGTCAATGGCATTATTGACCTCGTTTTTGTTTGAATCCAGTCCTTTAGCAGCATTCATATCATTCCGTAAATTCTCCACTGTCTTTTTCATGTTCTTTAATTCTCCAGGGTGTGGAGTGGCTCGCCTTAGAAGTGTTCTCTAAAAATAAACAGCGCAAAAAGTGGTTTTGCCTTCATCTCTTTGAAAAACAACATACACTTTCAAGGCTTTAGCATTCACATACCAAGTATTAGGTATCAATCTTTTTATTTCTTTTCCCTCTTTTCCTTTTCAAACTATGATGCTCTATGCTGAACATTATTTTCATAGCTGCTGGTTTATGAAGACAGTGAAAGAGATTTTAAGAACTGTCTAGGAGCAAATTTTTTCATCTCTTGACCTACTAATCTGAAAGCCACTCAAATTAAAATTACAAGTTATGAAGATCCTTTTATAAATATAGTTGGGAATTATTTTTTTGTCCCCAAAAACCATCCAAGTGATTTAAGATCACATTTTGAACAAAAGCATTCAGCTGGTTTTGAAGGAATCCCGCAAGATCTCTTTACAGGTTCAGTTACATGTTTGTGTGGAGCCCTGTATGCCTTCCAGCCACACCACACACTTCGGTTCTCTTGTCAATTGAGAACAAGTATCTTGAAAAGAATAAAAGGGAGCATTTCTCTCCCATCTTAGACACGAGAATGTCTAACATCACCGTGCTGAAACCTTTACAATGAAAACAAAATTCACAAAGACACCAGTGAGCATCCAGATCAGAGACCAACAGAACAAGAATAATTGCACAGATATATATCAGTATAATACATATATACATGCAATTACTTTTCAGCGCTATGCATGTAAACTGTGCCAATCACAGTGGAACTGATGACCCACAAATTGGTGCATTGGTCAAGACTGCTTTGGAAACCTGCCCTTCTTGCCTCCCCAGTAGGATTGTAAACTTCTTTTTCCCCTAAAAAGGCTCTTGCCTCAAGTCAGGCTGTAATATGACTGAAAGCAGTTATCATTAACACGAGCCCTTGTTATTGTATAGACGTTCTCAGGTTGGCAAGTGGTTAAGAAGCATCATTCTGAACTCTGTTATCAGTTAAGTCTATGAACCATGCTTGCCAGAGACATTTAGTTTCTGCTGCTTTGGATTAAGCAACAACCTTACTTGAAAACATAAATGTTTATTTCCCTACTAAGAATTCTTCTACTTGCGTTATAAAGTAAGACCATGTTACTAGTGTGCTACAAGCCAGGCAGTGCCCTCAAGTATCTCAAGCTGAGCTCTAACGAGGACCGCCAGCAAGTTTTTAGAGCATCAGAGAAGCAAGCTGAAAATCTGCCTGAAGCAGTCTTATTGATCTTTACAAAGTTTTAATTGTTAATGGAAGTTAGTAAAGCTAAAGATCACTTTGTGTTTTGATCTTCAGGACATGCAGAGCCCAACTTAATGGAGAGGTCTTATAAGTACAGTGACAGATGTTCCCACATCCTTTGTTTAAGTGGGAAACTAATGAGCAACATTCTTGCTGTTTGTGGACATGATGGTTGTTTTGATGCAAATGGTGAAGGGAGGGGGGAGAAAAAAAAAAAAAGGGGAGGGGGGGATAGGTTGGCAATAGAAATTAGAGACAAATAATGGCAAACTTAATGGAGACACGTGCTAGAAACCTAAAGTAGACCCCATATACTTTCAGGCAGTAAAGCTTCACAGATGCAGAGAAAGATTCTGGAAGGAAAACCACCTGAGCAGACACAGCAAAACAAAGCAAAACAAAGACTGTTCTCAATCAGAACACAAAAGTTATACTCAAGGCAGAAAAAAATAATATTAAAAGGCATTTTAAGTCAATATGAAAAGTTTTGGCAGTCAACATGAACAGTTTCTGCTACAAACATGTGCAAAAAGCATGCAGTCACAGCTGAAATATTTACAGCGAGAGAGCTCAGATACAAATTACACTTTTGCATTAAAGTCAGCGTCTGCAGGTATCAAAAGTCTTGGAAAACATACCATTTCATTATCCTCTTCATCTTTTTCATCTTCTAAGAAGCGAATCGCACTGACTCTATTCACTGCCCGCTCATTCCATGTTTCATCTGACATTTCATTTACCAAACTCTCCAGTGCACCACATCGGGGTAGGTTATCTGTTAGAACAGCGAAACGTAACTGAACGTTCACAGCAGGTCTAAAACATCAACATGCTACATTGTTAATAACTGCAACAGCCAACCAATCACTCATCCAAGAGTTACAATCAGCTACTTTACTTTTTTCATAGAGAACAGAACTTGCATAAATTTCTGTTGTCAAGTACACACAATAAATAGTTTCTGTATACAATGAGAAATTTCTGTACTTGGAACTGTTTCAGGTTTGTGGCAGTTTTAAGAGTACTGATTATATCATTTAATATACTTGCCATTATACATGCTTTTCTTCTGGATCATGGTTGCCACCTGACATTAGCCAGTTCCCTAAATGGCATTCCGTAACACAGGATTATTGCTTTTACTGACCTCATCCTAGTTTTGCCAGGCATATATGTCCAACAGTCTTAATTCCAAGCCTTATAGACTTAAAGCCACAAGATTCATTTGGAGAGGAGGAAATCTAATTTCTAGTAGTTTAGAGAAAGTCAGTCTACCTCAGTCACTCTTCTTGAGCTACTCTTCTCTAAATATAAAAGGGTCAATTAGTTTACTTATTTTAATTCTTAATGTAGTTTGCATTCTTAAAATCCAGAAGTTGACACAAAACAGAGCCATTTCTACACTTGACTGTTTTAATGATTTCTATTTGCTGCAGCTGCACAGTATTGAAAGACTGGGATTAATCTAGGTAAGTTTGGATACCTTCAATACAGATATCTACAGCTGAGTTTTTATCCTCATGCAATTTCATAACGGGCCCCCTTTGTACTCAGTGGAGAAGAATCTACATGATTTATCTTTAAAAGTCTGTTCTTGGATGGAATACATTACTCTTCAGTGATTACAGCAAGTTTTAAGTTTTAAGTATTAGCTCAGATGAGTCCCCTTGAATGTTCATGTATAGCTATAAAAGCTTGAGGACAAAAAACCATCCAGAAATTACTAGAACAGCAACCCAGCCAACAGTGAAAGAGTTCATGGTTTCACCTGACCCCAAGGCAAGTTCCAGTATAAAAGGTAAACCCAACTTATACTGCAATTCTACATTTGTTGAAGATTATAATAAAGTTATTGTACAGTACTTTGAAAGAAAAATTTTCTTGCTAAAAAGTAAAACGCCTACTGCTTTTTACTAAATATGCAATTATTTTTCTGGTAAAGAGACTGTAATTGGAAAGCCACCGATTTTCACTACATATATATGTATTTAAGATGTATAATCAATGTACACAAATATGGACACCACTACATGGCCCACTGGCAAGCCTCCAAATAATGATATGATTAGGTCTCCTTCCAGGTCTGTATTTTATTTATCGTAGCTGGTATAATTGTACTTTGAATAACACTCACAGCCATGTTCTTCAAGTCTTCTGAAAACTAGTACGATTACAAAAAAAAAAAAAAACAAACACAAAACAAAACACACACACACCACAAAGAACACCCCAACCCAAAAAACAACAAACCTAAGTTTAATAGTGAGAATTCAATTAGAGCTTTGCTACTCTTTGTTCATTAGAGCTTATGCATGTTTTACAAACCTTTATGGATTCAACAACACAGTAAACAAAGTAGTAGTAAGGAAAAAACTGATTCTAGGCACTTACCTTGGCAACCAGGCTCAGAAGGCATTTGAGGAAGTAATACACATGTTAAAATCTTTTCTCCTGTTTCAGGGTCTGTGTCAGTCTGAAACGTCAGCAAAGGTTGGGACTGGTTATCAGACAACCATAAAGCCTTCAGCTTTAAGGTAGTCAGTGAAAGGGGAAGATACGTCAGCCTAGTTCAAAGAAGAAAAGTAAGAAAGTCAGGGCAACCTCTATGAGATTTAATAGATGGTTCATGACATTGACTCATAAGTATACATTCCTGAGCTGGAATAAACAGGGTTGAGATTAATGCCTCTAATAGAAGGCACTGCACTAGTCATCAGCTCCAACTACTCCACTCTTTTAAAGAGAATCTGCAGCTTAACTTTTTACCATAATTTTCTGTAGCTGTGAATAACAGACAAAACAACGCTGAGCTTTTTTTACTGCAGTAAAATGCCCTGGAAGGCAGACAGCTGCTTCTGCTCTGGAGCCTTAGATATAAACAATTGCCAGAACAGAAACATGTAAGTGCCTATGAGACAATTACATTGCATAGATGAGATGCCATTTGCTTTCCCCCTGGTTTTTTTTCTCCTCCTTTTTTTTTCCATTTCACTTCCTGCTGAGCAACTGCACTAATTTGCTGGTTTCTGCTTCAATCCACTCCCTTTTGCATTTTGGTGTCTGAAGCATATCAACCAAGATTCACAAGAAGCTACAAGATCAAACTGGCATTATTTGTTACTTGCACTGTATCTCCAAGACTCAGTATTAGTGTTACTTGACATCAAGTCTGGTAGTTTACCCTGAAGCTCTACCAAATTGCCTAGTTTCTCTGCTTAAATTCAGAAATATACAAATCCAGAGGTTGGGGTTTTTTTAAATTCTATCTTTCCCTCATGGTCAAAGCAATCCAGAAAATGTACTCATGACAACACACAAATTATGCTACTTTGGGCCAAGGGGGAAGACTACTCTGACAATTTCAACAGTAATGCTAAACAAAAGTTGTAACTGTTTTTTTATTACTTCATTCTTAGACATAATATCTTTTATTGTTAGAAAGAATTAAGTAAATCCAGCAAAAGAACATGACAATACAAAAATCTCTTGCCTGTTTCCAGCAACATCCAGAACATGAAGTTCAGTGGCTTGTGAAATTTCAGTGGGAATTCGAGATAATCTGTTGTCACGTACAGAAAAGACATTAAGACTGCAGCAGCCCCCAATCTATATTAGAGAAGAGGGGGAGGGGAGAAAAAAAAAAAGGAAAAAAAGTCTGGTTTTGTTGCAGTATAACAGTGTAAACAAAGGCATGCAGTACGGGTCATGTAGTATGTCACAGCACATTCAAGTTACAATGCCTGCCAGACACTTCGCCCAGAAGTACAGACTGCAAACAAGTGTTAGCTCAAAAGAAGTCTGACCTGAAGCGAGTCTGTTGGAGAGTTTCTTGAACATCTGTATCTGCAAATAATGTATATCCTTACAAATAGGTCAGGTCTGACCTACCTTTTAAAGCCTTCCATGCCAGCAAGAGATCAGTAACCATACAGGTGCCACTTTGTAGACAACCCTCATAAAGAATACCAGCTTTAACTTACAACTTTTTCTAGCTCTATGTTTTTACATATTAATTCTTTCTTTCCTTATAGCAACTTCAGATACAAGCAAGTGCAATGGGGCTTTAGGCAAGGCAAAATGCTAAATACACCAATCGACTCCCATACTGAGTCCGCAAAGAGTAATGAAGAGTTCACAAAAAGTAGAAGATTGTATGAATAACATCTTTGATGTCCTGTTTTATTAGAAGCATCTAATTTCAAGATGTTTCCCATATGAACTTATCAATTTAATCTAATATCCTCTGTCCCTACCAATTTACCCAAATGTAAGCATCTGCATTTCCAAGCTAGTTTTTGCGTGCGAAAGATGGGATTTTTCAGGCTTACCCTTAAATTATCTGTTTTCAGAAACATGAATCCTCTGTATTTGATTAAAAAAAAAAAAACAACACATTCCACCTTTTTGTTCCAGGTGACAATTACTACTCCTATAAACAACAAGATTATTGGTTTTAGCAACTTGAAAGCTGCTTCAAGGAACTCTTTGTTCCTATTCACAAAGGAAACTTACCTTTCTTTGCTTATCATACAGAGCTTCAAAAAGCACTGCTGTTTGTTTGCCAGTTCCAAAACTCACCATAAGAAGGGAAGAAAAAAATGTTTCTTCTCTTACTCCAAGTATTAGAGGCAAAATATCCTAACGCCTTTTGAAGCTTTCAGCTTAAGCGGACTTAGAACCTAATGATAGACAGCAAACCTACTGAAAGATCGTGTTTCAAATATTAGAGGACTTCTATATTCACACCAATGTAAGAAGGTTCTCCTGTCACAATATAGCCAACATGTCACTACACCTTGGTCAGAAGTCCCCAAATCAAAGCTGAAAATATTTGTGTTTTATTTAACTGTCAGTTCTGCCTCTGCAAAATCCACAATTCAGTCCAAACCAAACTTTGAGATTACAGACAAATACCACAAAAGCCTTCCCACTTGTCAAAGTAAAAATCATGTCGACTTAACCTACACTATTTACCAAGGAAAAAAAATCCATTTTCAAAGGATGCAACTGTGACTTAGAAAATAAAACAAAAAAATGGAGCATTTATACCCCACTCACCTTCCTTTGTAGCATAAATACATTTTAATGGAAGAAGGCAGCGAGCAGCTGCTCAAGGCTTCTGATTCACAAGCTATTTACAGCACAAAGTTACAGCACAACATTCTCTTGGAAAAAAAAAAAAGAGATAAGTTTTCCTTAAATCACTGCACTCTAAGATGCAGCTATTTCACAAGAATATCAGCTTTCCCAGCCCTGCATGTACACTAGGAGCAGCAACCTTGTTAACCATTTTAGCTTGTGAATCAAAGCCCTTAGAAACCAGCACTCAAATTGCGAGCAAACATTTCTTAGTGCAGTAATTCTGCTATTCACTTCAAAGCATGTACAGATTCCTAAATAATGTGCCTCGACACATTCACACAATACAGTGCCATATAGAAATAACACACACACACACACACACGCACTCTCCCAAGTGTCTAATTGGTAGATCTAACATGAGAAGCTGTGAAAAGCAAGAGATACAATTAGTAAATGTTGATGAGCTGGCAAGTGATGCCCAGACTGTACAGAAAGTGTTTGCTTTTCTACAAATGAAGTTTGCGTTATTCAGTCTTGGAGCATGGAGATCCAAACAGTTTAGCCAAACAAAGTAAAGCCATGCAGCCCTGATGAGATCAAAACTTCTATACTTCTGACAATGGAAAAATGCAGCAGTGGAACCAGCCGGCCTGAGTCGTCATGCATTTAAAGCAGCTTAATGAAAGGTAACAGTAGAATCATGGATTGAGTAATACTTACAGGCTTATCAATTTACCTGACCCATTAATTTTCCAAGCGGCTAACAATTAAGAAAATACAAGAGATGTTCAATTTATTTTTCTTTATCCATACTGGACAAGAGCATGCCAACAAATGGAGACAGAACATACATTCTTCTACTGCCAAAGAGTGTTAGAACTTCTAAGTTGTTTTAACTTCAGTTATTTTAACTTTGCTCTATCAGTCAACAGGCAATTGTTCAAAGGATTTGTTTTATTCAGAGGTAGTGAAGACTTTTTTTTTTTTTTTTAAGTAGGGTGGTGGTGGGAGATAATAGACAAACACCATTGGGTTTTTTTTCATGAAAGTTTTTAGAAAATGCAGCAGCATCTAACAAGCAGCACCAGGTGAGGTATAACAGAAAAAAGACAAGCTGACAGCTATTAAAAACCTAAAATTTTTTATCATTTCAAAAAAAAGCACCCATCTAGCAGTACAGAAAGACATCAGGTCCAACGCTTGAAAACCTAAACACAAAGCAGTATCACTGAGGCAAAGTACACACTAAATGGCATGCTGAAAGGAAAACATCATTGTGACCGCCACGAAGTAATACGGTATCAGGACATCACTGGTTTGGCTGAGAGTCATTAACTGACAGAGAAGCATGCTTTCCAAGGGTCTGATCACATGCTTACAACAGACTTTGCCAAACCACTGCATAGGCATCAAGTACACAGTTGAGACCACAAGCCCATTTAACAGTTAAGCACACAGTTCATTTCAAGCATAGATTTCAATTTAATGGGGACAAGCATGTGCTTAGTTCTAGGCACATGAGTAACTGTTCCAAAGACTGGAGGCTTAAAGAAGTCCTTGCATTCTTCTGTAGCGAGCTAGACATCAGGAAAAGGTCTCAAATGAGTTGTCGATGTCTAAGCCATACTCTTGAGATTTATTTCACTTCAGCAACTTTAATTTAAGGGCTATTCACTTGTCTCATCATACCACCTCCAAAGAACAGTCAGCCTAGATAAAAAATAAAATCAAAAACCCACTCATCAGACAGGCAGAAAATGATCATTGCTATGAAGCACTGATTTTGAGATCACTAATTTTACAGTACTACAAAGTCTGAACAAAACTGCTATTTGCATTCAGGTAAATGCTTCAGAGGAAGAGCGTCATGAGGACCCTTCTGGGTTCCACATAAAATCCTCCCCTATGGAGGATTTTTTTTTTTGCTCTTCTCTTCCATCTCAAGCTGAGGCTCATCTTTCTAACAAGCTTTCGTGTTCTGGAGAAGCAGTAAGACTTTGTCATACAAAAAGAGTATGTCAGCTTGGCTGCTAAAACTCCCCTGTACATTTTCTCATTATGACCAGTGTTCACCACTTCAGCCTCCTGCTATTTTGACATTCACATATCCACTGCCAGTCCATCCTAAACACTCCTCCAGAACTGCAAGTTTTATATCACTCCTCTGCTGATGTTTCTGATGAATCCTCTTCTCTACTGCAGACTGTTATTGTGACACCTGCATCACCTGTGTATTTTCATTCACCCGACTTTTACCATGCTTCTCTGTAACAATAACTTGGTAGTTGCCATTTGATTTTTCTTGCTGATGACACTTTTGCAGTTTTCTGGAGGTAAAGCCAAGAACAGCATGCAGATTCACCGATTCACCCCTCTCTTCCCATTCACATCCCTCCCAAAAACTCCCATTTGCTCCCTCTCTTGAGCCCAGCTGTCATTTACAGTCATTCACCACCACAGACAAAACGTCACTGATTATGGCAGCACATCCTCACATTGTTGGTGCTCTAAAGCCAAAACAGAAATTAAAGGTGGGAAACTTAGAAGACGTTCAAGTTACATTAGTTGATCTCAGCATCTGTTAACTGCTTAAAAGCTATAAATCAATTCTGCTGTCCTTCACGAGTTCGCATCTTTCACACAGGTATAAGCAATGCAAAAAAAGACAACATTACGACAAACACTACAGTGATTATTCTTCAGCATGTGACTAGTTAAAATCCCACTGATGTATTTCTTTCATTCAACTTAGAATACGCCTGTCAGCAACAAGAACTCTCACTAGGTTAATTCCGATAGCTATACTGGGAATTTAAACACAGTTCCTACTGTGTTGTAAAATCTTTTTGAGGCTGTCATAACCAAGATTTTGTTTGAATGCAAAGTAAATAAAGTCAGACTTTTCCTTGGCCCCACATAAAAGAGATTAATTCTTTAACTGCAAGCATAGAATACATTTAGAGGTGGAAGAACTGTCCAATTCACTATTATTCAGTTATCATTAAATTGGCTAGGAAAATCTTCAGCAAAATCACTTCAACAGCCCCTGCACCACTAGTGAGTAGTACGGGAGGAGTACAGCAAGAGAGCTTCTCTGCCCTCTGACTCAAGACAAGTTTTCCTGCATTTTTCCACAGTGCCTTTTTTGACTTTGAGACACATGAACAGATACTTTTACAAAAATGATGGAAGGGACAGGATATCAGAAGATAAAACCAGAAACAACAAAGCAGCCCCAACTTGTTTTTAAAAACAAAGAACTAAAAAGTACAGTTATGCCAAAAAAAACCCCAAACAACCCTGCTGGTTTTACCTACTATAGCCATAATTCTCACAATATACCTCAAAGCCAGGAAGGACGCATTACCAGATGTCTGCAGGTTGTACAGACTCATTAACAAAAGCACATGAACTGGAAAACATTCCAAGGAGGTTATTTATGCAAGTGCCAAAATCAACACACCAGTTTCACCAGTGTTCCAGTGCCAGGGTGGGATTTCAATACCAAAGAGTCACCAGGCAGGTCTTTCAAGTTTAAGGGGAAAAACATTTGTAACTATGAACAGGTTTAGACATTCTCTGTTCTTGTCAAAGTCTGTTTCACCACTCAGTTCAGTGAGAGAGGGATTGAGCTGCAGGATGAGATACTGAAGATGAAATCTGTCAGTGACTCAAATCTTGGTCATAACATTCAGCTGTTCCATGTTTTACCTTATGTATCGGCATCAGATACAAAAGAATCTTTGAACCAGGAAACTTTGAACAGGTATTTGCATATAAACTCCTCAATAATCCCAAATCAAGAAATCTTACACCAAAAGGTAGAGATTGGTTTTACAAGCATTCATTGAAACAATTTGGCAATGTAATGGTTTGACAGCCTGACCCAAAATCCAGTCCTAGTGATGTGCTTAACAAAACAAACAAAAAAAAACTTAAAAAAACCCACCACAAAAAAGCTAGACCTCACAGATTATCTCACCAGGTTATATTATAGCAGACACATCATTTCCGCCAGCCTTTCTACAAAAGCTCTCTTTGCTACAGAAATCATTCTGAAGGGAAGGACAGAGACACCAGCAGGTACATACGATACTGGTTACATGTACTCTTCTACTTAGTAGAGTTCCTTTTTTTCTGTACACATTACCAGACTCTTATGTCTTTGTCCCTCTCCAACAGAAACCAGTAAAGGGCTATCCCACACCTATTTCCTATAAAGATGAAGGCCACAAATGCACAGCTGTTCTAGCATTCTGTAAGGCAGAGAAAGAATGAGAGGAGGTGGGAAGGAAAAGAGGGGAAGATAACAAGCAAGAACATCTGCAGTGCATACTCTGCTTGCCATCTGACACTGCTTCTGTGAAGGCAGAACCAGCGTACAAGCACCAATAGTGATTGATGTGCAAAGGTCTGAGACCCCCAGTCTTTGCCATACTATCTCAGCAGACGTCTTTAGCAACACACAGCAGGGAGGGGTATTGAAAATGACCACTGTCAGAAGCTCATGCCTGGCTTTAAATATTAATCAGTCAGTTTGAGATGAAAATAAATGGAGAAGACGGTATGATTTCTCACTGTCAAGCAGAACCTTCCAACAGACAGCAAAAGGGTGACACATTTTTTGGTTTTCTTTAAGTGCTGTACCAATGCATTTTGTACTATTTTTCCTGCAGTTCAGTAATGATGAAAAAGAAAATGGAAATTAAACATTTCACCAAGACACCAAATTGTTCCTCTCTGCCACCCAAAGGGAAACTCAAAATTGGGATGTTTGCCGTTATCAGCACCCCTGAAGCTGCTCCTGTGTACGCTCTGTGTAACAGCAAACAGTACTCATAATACCTGTGAACTCTGTTTACGCAAAACATTTTTCTTTTAGAGCTGTGAAATGCAGCTCTTCACTGAACTCCTCTGAATTTTAACCAGAAAACTTGTACTACAGAAATGTTCATGTTTGGTTTAAAGCAAAAAGCTAATGATTAATAAAAATACTATAGTAGGAAAATGAAGCTCTAGGAGCAGACAAAACAAGAGCAAAGTGGTAGATTTTTTTTTTCCATTTTTAAAACTTCGTTAAAAGGCAACCTAAAGACTTTGAGGGAAGTGTTCTATTGCACAGCTTAAGCACAAGGAATTGTAACTAAAACTTGAAAAACTGAAACTGAAAAATCTTGTTAGCTAGATGGTAGATTCTGCAATACGTACATATTAACAGTATTTTTGAGATAAACCATTTCATCAGTTGTCTATGTTTTCTGTTTGTTACCATTACCAGCTTGGAATTCAAATCCACCGATCTAGAGGGTGGATATGACCCTCCAGTTGGTGAAGGACTGACTTCCTTTAAAAATAAAAAAATAAAAGAATTTTAACTGAGCAAAACATACTTCAATGAACCATTATGGAAATCTTACAGTAAATACAATTTCAAAGCATTTTCTCTAATGAGAAAAACACATAGGTGTGGAGATGTTTGGAGAAAAAAAAAAAATAAATCTGTTTCAAAGAAGTAGATGCCAAGGAGCTTGGTTTCCTCTGTTTCTCTGCCAAGCTTCCTGGGAACCACACGCTCCCATCTTTATTTCCTGGACTTTCTACAACTCCCCAGCTCACCTCATTCCAGATAACACCTTCCATTTCCTCATCACCTGCCTTCTCCAAACACAGACTCATCCCTGGCTTTATCCCACTCCTAGTGCAGGTGTCCCCTCCCCTCTCTCATGTTCACTAATGTTCTCCACACATGTTCTTGTTCTTCACTTCACCCTTGGATACCCCCAGCTGCTTCACGGACTGGGCAACGCTTTCCACCTCTGAAACCCACTTCTGGTTCCAAGTCTCCAGTTTCTTGTTCAGCATTAATTCTTTCATTCTTCTGCCCCGAGCCCTTGGCTCTGTTATTCCTCCCAAACAGACACACTCCACATTCATCCTGCTTAACCTGCCTCTGAAGTTGAGCCTTCTCCTCTCACCTGCTTCTGACCCTCCTCCTTGCAAGCCACACTACTCACCCCAAACACACCGTTTCCAATACTATGGACTTCGTTAACCAAGAAAAGTGCTTGTATGCACATAAGCTATTACTGGTCAATCTGGAAATAAAAGTTTATCAGTAAAACCTTACATGTTATAACAAACTCAGAGCCCTTCTGCTTAAAGGTTGACTGGACAAAAAATTGTACAAGTCTCAAGTACAGATAGTTTAGGACACGTGTAATAAGTTCTTTGTAAAGAGATGGGAAGTTTTCTGCTGAATGAGCACAAGATCAAAATTGCCATCACATCCCAACCCAGAAACATGGTTTTCCCAAGGTCCTGCTTTTTGCTAACATTTATCCAATTCATCTGCATTTATCCAATACGCTCTGCAATTTTCTTTTCAGAACCAGCAGCACCTCTGCAGAGGAGACACTGTCCTGCTAGAGGAGCTGCAGTACTCCCATCTTCTTTTCCTTCCCTCGCCTCCCCCCCATCAAACATATACTTAGAAGCCAACCTGTAAAGAAGCAATAAGGGCTATCATGGAGCCCCGATTAGGTGACTGACCTGTGCCAGCTCTGGGCTACTGGAATTGCTGCTACCAGTACCACAACAGCATCCTCTGCCCCTGCTCGATCCCTCCTCTTCAGGCCATTGGCTTTCCCCAACTCCAGGTTCCCAGCTATTTTACTTCCTCCTCACTCCTCCTCCTCGAGCTGTCCAAGCTCTGTAAGTAAGCAGGCCTGAACAGAAGTGTGTGCTCACTAGCCAGAGCTGATAATCCTCTTAATTCCCATCCACCAGCTGCCACCTGAGAACATACCCCTCCTGCTCTGAAGTGACTGAAAGTCATGAGCAGAAGCTATGAACTCCGAGCCACGTTAGAAACAGACAGAAGTAAGGGGGAGTACTGGGACAAAAAGTATAGAGAAACAGTAGTGCAAACAGAAACAACTCAAAGTCCTGTGTTCCAATCACAGAATGCTGCTTCCCCTGTCCACAATTTACTGCTGAACTAAACTTGTGAGGCCTTTGTTATATTTAGTTTCACAACAGAAATTCTAAATTCATTTCACTCCATATACTGTTAAAAAAAAGACAAAAAGTACCAGTGATCACAGTTGTAAGACTTGAGGTATCAGTGATCTTTGTCACATCAGTTTCCCATACTTAAAGGCAAAAGCAGATCTCCAAAACCAAAAAGACTGTCAAGACAGCCTCTGAATAAATTTTCAGAATATAAAACCTGAAACTCTGTTCGCTATTGCTCACAAGAGTAAGGTGAGGAAGACTCCAGCAGTAGTTTTATACTACATGCAGAAAAGGCATATTGATTTACATGCATTCACTCTACCAGAACTCCCAGTCTTCAAATAGTGCTGGACCTGACACCCACTCTGGGAATTACTAGTTACAAGCTAATTAGACCCAAGCCTCCTTGTTCAACTTCAAAGACATTTTGCACTTCCAAGACACCAGGTCTCCACTGCTGCTGTTCAGATCTGATGGGACAAGCTTCTGGTTGTGATCAGTTTGGGAAGAAAACCCAGTGGATCAAAGCTGCCTGCTACTCCTTGTAGGCATTTGAAACCAAGAGTCTTCTGTTCGTATAAGCACATATGTGAGAGTTAATTGCACAAAAAACTTACCTCTTTGGGCAAAGATGTTAATTTGTTTCTATCAGCATTCAAATTGTTCAGCTTCTTTAGTTTTCCGATGCTCTTTGGCAATGACTGTGCCAACAAAAACAAAACAATACGCAAAAAGAATTTGAAAATTCAGAGTCAGAACAAAACTTATCCCACTTCAAAAATGAATTAATAGACTGATCCATTTTCAAAACCGGAGTGTAATTAACACTCATTAATACAGGCCTTCCAAAGGAGATTCAAGGTTTTATCTTGCAGAAGAAATGTCCAGGAATGTCAGTTTCTAATAGAAATTCACTCACTGGTTATCTCTGCACTAAGACGAAAGATGCACAGCAGACGTTTAGAGAAGTATGTATGCAGAACACCCATACCATCTAACTTTAGGCTTCCTAAACAGAAGCTTGCCTCTGGAGTGGCATCTTTCCAACAGGCTTAAGCTCTTAAATCAATCGAGCACTAACCTAACTTTAAAAATGCTCAAAACCAGATTTTTATAACCACTTCTACCCTCCAAGTGACAGTATCACGTGAAGGCAGTTTGAAAATAACAGAAGGAAACACCTAATAAAACGAAGTCTGGATTTTATTTTAATTGACCACATATCATATTTAATATTTGGCTGGAGTAGATCAGCAGAGCAAGGAACAGTACAACAGCAGCTCTACAGTGCTTTGGGCTTCTATTTAGTTCCAGCAAGTCAGATCCACATAACATACAGCAAAAAAAAAAAAAATCAGCAATAATGCAACATGGAACAATCTCCACATTAAAAACACAATGAAGTAAGTGATACCTGCACTCCACATGCTCCAATTCCCTTACTGGTCATGAAAGATTCAAGAGTGAATATGTAATTGCTTAAGCCTTTGGAAGAGCGGATTGTTGCTACACACAACTTGATCTCCAGTGTTCATTTAACAGGTAAGAAATAAGATGCATGTAAAGGAAACTTGCTACTTAGCGGTAGCAAGGTTGAGTAACCTTACAAACTAAGTGATTCAGCACTTCGCAGCAGGTCTTACTTCTGCCAGCCATTTCAGCAGCCATGACCATGCTTACCTGCAGTTGGTTTTCTGTTAGAACTAGTTCTGTAAGGCTTTCGCAGTCTCCAATTGAATCCGTTAGTTGAATAAGTTTGTTCTGATCAACCTTCAAAATGGAAAGCCTCCTCAATTTTCCTGGACAGAAAAAACACCACATTCGTTCAGTTTAGTATCCTCCAATACCTGCTTTAATTACAGAAAATTTTACTACTACAGAACTCTAACATAATTATTTTTTTCAGGTAAAAGAAGAATTTGAGCACTGCTTCGCTTGGTGCTTGCACTATTTGTGTAAGTTTATAACATCACTGAATTCATATTCAATATAAATACTCATATCCAATATGTAAGCATATTAAATTGTATTAAAAGTTGCAATCTGAATGGTACCACATGTAAATGTCAAGGACATGTCTGCCCAAAGGAGAAATATAAACAGGAGAAAATGATCTATTTTTTCCTCAAGTATTCAATGTTTATTAGTAAAGAAGCGTTCAGAACATCACCTATGCCCTCAGCCACAGTAAGAAAGGCTTGCACTAAGTGACAGTCCAAACCCAAACAGGGTCAAGGTCTCTTTTTCCTAACAAAAAAAACCAGTTAGTCAGACATGAAACCAAGGTTTGTTTTTCAGACTAGAAATCAATCTTCTTTGAAGGCCTTCCCCTCAGGAAGGGCAAAATAACATTTCAGAGCAGAAAGCTCACCTTATTCTGCTCCTTTGTACCAGAACTGTCTTCGGTGCAAAGCAGCGCTGACCCAGGCACAGCCCAAGACAGAGAATTCAGAAGACATCGCTAGCTGCTGACACCTCCCTGCCCATTCCCACTTGGTCCAAAATAACCTGTAATAGGCTGGCACATCAGAATTGCTGATGATGCTAAACCATGAGGAGACAGCTGATACACAGAAAGATCGCAACCTAAACAGAAACCCAAGGTTCAGCAAGAAGTGCAGTCCTCGGCACCTAGGTAGAATAAACCTGAGCACCAGTACAGGCTGGGAAGTGACAGGCTGTACAACAGCCCTGCTAAAAGGGCCTGGGGCCACGGTGGGCACCAGGCTGAATATGAACGAGCAACGAGCGAGATCTCACCAGCAATAAACACTGGCTGGACTACATTAGGAGAATTACAGCCAGCAGATCAATGGAAATTACTATATCCCATCTACTTGGCACCAGCGAGGTCACACCTGTAAAATCATGGTCGGTTTCATGTCCTGTCCTCCCCACCAAGTCCCCAGTTCAAGAGAGATGCTGATGGGGGTCCAGTACGAAGCTGTCAAGATGACCAGGGCACATGTGAGCTGAGGCTGAGAGCGCTGGCTTTGCTGACTCCAGCAAAGCAGCAGACATGGAAGCATCTAGGAACAGCCCACAACTACTTGAAGGGCAGTTACAGGGATGACAGAGCCAAACTCTTCTCTGCAGTGGCAGGCAAGACAGCAATGGCCACAAATTGAAGCATGGGAGGTCCCACCTGGACATCTGGAGAAGCTTCCTCAACTGGGAGGTGGTGCTGCACTGACACAGGCCGCCCAGGGGATGCTGGAGCTGCTTCCATTAGGGCTTTAGAGACTTGGTGAGGCAGGCCACAGCTGACCTGACCTGCTGGTGTTGGTGAGAGCCCTGCTTCAAGAAACTCTGTGGATCTACCAATCCAGCCAATGACTCAGTGATCAGCTGAGCTCCTCCTAGTAGCTTCCACAGAGACCAGTGAGGTTCACTTCAACCGCAACACCAGATTTTCCTCTATTTTGCATAGTAAATTCCAGTATTACACAAAAGGAGTAAGTACTGTAGCCCTAGCCAGTTTTCCATACATAAGCAAGCTACTACATTCACATAAGTAGCAATTTTTTTTTGCCTTTGCCACAAAATTACATTCAGAAAAGTTCCAAGATGTACACCCTAGCTACACTTGGCATGAAGTGGCCTGACCCTTTGCAATGACCTTCCTCAGCAAAGGATCTCCATTTAACAGGCTTTCCAAGAAGCAGCAGCTCCTCTTGTTCACCAGCTGGAGTTACAGACTAGCTCTCCTTCGGCAGGCTGTCTGGGCTGTAGCCTTTCAGAAGGTACATCTCCGTTTGTGATGTACAACAACTGTTATGGCAAACTCAGGTCATCAGAGAGGGCTGCCACAACTCTCTACCAAACCCACATTAGCCAACTGAAGGACCAGTAGTCACCCCACTCTCACAAGCTGAACTTCTACAAAAACATTTCTCTTAGAATCATATAGCGTATGGAAGGAGGGGGAAGGTCTGTCCATTCTTTTCCACATTCACAAGTCCTTCTTCCCCTATACCTTGATTTTTTGGGGGAGTGGCGGGGGATCCTGGCAAGAAGACATGCTCTTGCAACATGAAAGTCTCCAGAAAAACAGCTGATGACTAGTGGAGAAACAATGCCTTGCTGACTACTTGTCACAGCTAATGCAAAGGTAAAAACATTTACCTTAAAGAAGGCACCGGTAATGCTTCAGAAAGCATTCCTCAGTTATTAAATCTGTTTTAAGGGGTTAGGCACAGAAGGCTGTAATCTGGATCCTCAAGGGTGAGGAGTAATGGACCAAAGGTGGAACAGCCTTCCACAGGGTTCAGTATAGGATTAATCACTTTGTCCAGTTGAAGATAATTACATATTCCCCCCTAAAAAGGACGTATTTTTTGTAGTGAGACTGTCAGTCAGTCTTACCGAGTGACCTACAGCATGTTACAAGCTAGAATTTTACTACATTAAAGAGTTACGTGAAGAGTTATGATGGTGATGTGGACACAATAGGAATAGAGAAGATACTTACCTGAACAAAATAAGTTAATGTATCAAGTGAAGACAAAAAATAATTAGAAGGTAGTCATCATGCAGACAATTAAAATGTAAAATTAATAGAGCTATGCATTTCATACTAAGCAAAAAAAAAAAAAGCTGAGGCAGACAAGCTCATCTCTTGCACAGAAAGACTTCAAAAGACTTGAAAACAAATTACTTCCAATTACAGTGGATTACATAGTTCTGTGTGATAGCATTCACCTTGTACTTACCGATGCCATCAGGTAAGACCTGAAGTAAATTCTGAGAAACAAGCAAGTCTGTTAAAGAAGTGAGACCACTAATTTCTTCAGGAAGGCATTCCAATTTATTTTCAGAAACGTCAAGACAAAGCAGGTTTTTCAGGTTTCCTACTTCCTGTGACACAAGACAAAAAACTTAAAAGTCATGCCCAAACACGTAACAAAGCAATCTGGAAAATGTACCATCACAATGAAATTCCAGAAAGAACAACAATTCTCTGTATGACCTCTGAATTGGCTGTTCTTTGTATGACCTCTAAACACAGAAAAAAGTAAATAATTCATTTTACATATGATATACCAACCAATTCAGTCACAGTTTCTTATTCTAACTATTAAGACTGGCTTCAGTAGTCAGACAAGGTATGCTGAGCACACCCAGGCAAGCACCAGCCAAAACTAGAGCTTTCCTCAAGTAAAGACTGCAAAGTTGTGTTTTACAGAACTACAGATTATCAACCTCCACATAATTAAAGTCTGCCCCTCCCAATTAACCCTAGGCAAATTAGGATTAGTCTCTCCTGGCTGATACAGCAACATGCCATGACATCTAGGGATTTCGTATCTTCACATCTCCCAACTGCAACAAATGTAGAAATAGGAATTGGGAGTGTTGCTCTAGCAAGCATATTTGAACTGCCAAGTTATACTGCCATCATCTACAATTATTAATGATTTTTTTTTTCCACAATGGTAATCTGCCAATTAGCTTAAAAGTCTGACAGAAAAATAATTTTGTCTCTGTTAGCCATCAGAGCACCCTCCCATTCCCCATGTACACAGACACCCCTATACACACTCTAGAATAGTTCTCATTTTAATCATCCAAATAATCTTGTGAAGAACAGAATGGCTGGGGCAGAAGTGTCCTTTACTTTTACACACAAGAAATTTTCATACAGTGACAGTCTTCATTCTAACTCACAAAATCAGTCCTTTTATTTTCCAACTATTTCCCTCTCATTAAGGATCTTTTACTACAACACACACATACACCCCCATTACCCTACAAGTTCATCTTCTGAACATTAGACAAAACACACAATAATGGCCAACTTCAATAAAAAAAGCTGCTGAAGTCACACCTCACCTTTTATGAATGATTAACAGTGTTTGACTACCTCTACTCAAAAAATTATTAGGCCAAGCCAATAACAAAAAAGTCAAAGCAGCCCACTAAACTGTAACTGATTTCCAATTTACACTGTTAACATTGAGATCAATACAGCAAATAACAGCAAACTGCATGAGAACAGGAGAAAACAGGTTTTGAATTGGCTCTAAAGGAAAAAAAGATGGAAAAGAAACCATTCCACATGTTATCAGAGTTCTTAAGAAAGGGAATTTAGAGTGCTGTAAGCCTTAAATGCTAAGGCCCCTCATCACATCACTGTTGGGGGATTTGCCTACATAAATCAAAATTCCTATTTATGGCAACAGTTGTTACTATTATTGTACTTCTCCCAATGTATTTGAATGGATGAAAATGACTGCAAAAAAAGATTCACCCTCAAAACTGCGATGTCAATAGATACAAAAGGTGAGGGTTAGCTCAGCCAACTAGTGGCTCCCTGATTATTGGGCCAGGACTGTACACAGACAATGTGTCATCCTATAAATTGAACAATGTGCCTATTAGGAAACAATTCCTTTGTCAAAATGTTTAAAACAAAATGTCTGACAACACATGATATCATGTACAATCCCCTGCAGAGGAACTCATTAAGAGAAAATGCTCACACACCCAAAACCAAATCCAGACAAAGTAAACTGAAAACTATTTGATTTTACATCACCTCCTTTTAGGTATAAATGAAAAGGTTTCCTTCTAAAAGCATCTTCAAAACACTATCAGTAGAGCCCATCTTTACCTGAGGTATTTCGGCTAATTGGTTTCCATCCAACCAGAGGTCTTTGAGATTGAAAAGTGCACCAATTGTTTCTGGCTATAACATAAAAAATAATAATGTTAAGTAGTATAGGAGCTTCAAGTAAAAAACTAGACAGTCACCCTGTAATCACAGTAAAAGTAAACCAAACCTTACTTCAAGCACTATTTAAAGGTACCACTGTTAAATGCAGCAAGGGTGACTGTGAGTATTTGGGAACACCATGCAAATTAATTGTTATAGCTTAACAAGCCACCATACTTCACCTGACGTGCACTAACAAATTACATGCAAATCCAACATTTAATTGAGTCATCTTAAGGGAGATGACAGGTATTTTTTGGTAGCTCTATCTGCTACAACATCAGACACTGCAACCCTCAACAGTCTGCCTCGGCCCTTTCCCAAAGATTCCTATTCCCACCCTGGAAATAGCTGAGCTTTCACCTGTGCTCAGCCTGTCCAGCTCCCTACAGAAGCCCATACGTTCACTAAAACTACAATTGAAGACAAGGGTTTGTGCCTTTCCACTCCTTTTTCTTGCTGTACAAAAAGTCTGTGCAACACACTCATTTTCTAGAAATCAGCTGCAGGTTTTTGTGTAAGTATTATACTGAACAAGACTAAGCAGAAAAAGGAAGCACTAACTGCAAAAATTCATCTGTACCTATAGAAAGGCTCTCCCTCCATACATTTTTCTTTCTTCAATTTTGGACATCCTATGATCTATTTAATGTAAATGATGCGTAAAACAAGACCAACGTGCACTTTCACTGGCATGTTCTCTTACCAAGTGATAAAGTTCATTGTTTCCTAAATCAAGTTCTTCCAGTCGCTGCAGCTGGGCAAGTGATCTGTAAGACAAGATAAGTCAAAACAAAACCACATCAAACTAAGCCAACAGAAACCCCATGTATTTGAATGAGCTCATTTTACTGAAACTTGTATCTCAAATTACAATGTATTGTAGACAGACAGTTATTTTACTGGGCACAGTCTATTTGTAGTAATATCTTACTGAAAAAATAATTTGGTTTGTCAGTATTACTGTATGCCCTTGAAACTCACAACTTGGTATAGGCAATCAAATCATTACTCTTTATTTTAACCATCAATCCCTCAGAGTGGGCAATGCTACATAGTTTAGTATAATTGGTTACGTTTCTTTTTAGGGGGAATTTACAGTTACACAACTGGATAAAAATTCCCCATAGTGGTCACATGTAACAGTGCGACTCAAGACTTAATAAATCCATCATTTCATCTTCTCAACATAATCTATCCATTTCTGAAGTATTTCAGGTTGGATTTGAGGATGCAGAGAAAAGGCCAAAAGGATGCAAAAAAAGTCTTCTGAACATGAACAGAGAGAGAGGGCCATCCTTCTATTTCAAAAGCTGTCTGTTGTAGAGTGCTTGCTTACCTTCCCCAAAACCACAGTAGCACAAAAGCCAGTGAGACTTGCCAACTACATTACTGACAGTCAGAATTTTCCAGAAGCAATAAAATTGTCAACATTTGTGATAGCTTCATTCTGACACCACATGGCAAAAGCTAGCTAGCAATTCATATCTT
This sequence comes from Falco cherrug, assembly GCF_023634085.1. Taxonomy (NCBI): domain Eukaryota; kingdom Metazoa; phylum Chordata; class Aves; order Falconiformes; family Falconidae; genus Falco; species Falco cherrug. Next base: position 18,899,414 of record NC_073702.1, read on the forward strand.
CTGACCACTGACATTTAAAGTGCCTCGTGGCTCACAGCTGTAAACAGCTGCAACTGAGGTATTGGGTAGACTGACAGGAAAAAGGCCCCTAAAGCAACTGGGGAAGAGACTCAGATCAAAATAGGTTAAATCTACTAGAGTATACATTAGATTATCTGAACAAGCAGACTAGGAGTCACCAAAATTCTTGCAAGAAGCAGCCAGGTAGTGAAGGACGGAAACTCCCTCACTAGAGAAAGAAGAGGGTTCTTCCAGGAAGCCAAAAAAGGAAGACACCTGATTAATCTCACAAAAAAAACCAACCATCAATTCCTCTGCCACAATACAGACAGCACAGAGACATCTAGAAACCTTTTTTCCGCAAAAAAATCATGGCGGGTGGAGTGAGACTTCAGGCATCAGTAGGCCTAGTTTGTCAGCAAGGCTTTGATCTCCAGGTTTGGGAAGCTTTTGGTTACTTAGCCCTGAACACAAATGCTTATTTAAATGCTGTGAAGGTCTAGAGTGGAAGTCTCCAAGATCCTGTTATGCTACTTGCACAGTTAGGAAATTCCACCACGAGAACAACCCAAACCACCACTCCCACTGCCAATGCACTCATTCAACGCATGCATGAAGAAATGTCTGATGCTGGTGAATTTTGCACACAATATTTTTACAGAGTAAAACCAATCAAGACAGACTGCAGGCTCCTGCTGCTAGCCAAATACAACTACAAATAATGGATGTCAATAGGTGTTGCTAAAACAAAGCTGTATCTATGTTGCGATTTGACACAACATTTTATCTAGCTGTCGTTCAGTTTCATATGTTAGCAGATTTTAAGAATAAGAACATTTTATGTTAATATAATCAAAACACATGAAATGTCACTTACTCAGGTAAATATGTCAGCAAATTTTCTCTAAGTTCCAGTGAAGCCAGGTTATAAAGACTAAAAAACCAAACAAACAAATCACATTTTAATGCAATCTTACTTTTTCTATAACGCATTTTCAGAAGAAGAGTGTGTGTTTACACAGTTTAAAACACAATTGCTGTGAACTGATTCTTTTCCTGTTTTAATTCAACCAGACCAAAGGCAGCATACAAAGACTGGAAGCTTTCACTTGTTCTCTGTTATACTTCCAACACATTAAAGCTAGAAAGTAAACACACAAATTTCTATTTGTTGAAACATCAGTAGTTGCAAGTTACTAAACAGGGCATATTCATATGAATTACATTTACTTACTCGCTTTCAGAATCTGGCGTGGGCTACCAAAGTTACAGAGCATCAAGTAAACCCATCACTCTTCTAACAACAGCGCGCTCATTACTGTAAGTGACATTATGCTTCTAAGCAGCTCACTTGCTCTGTAGCCCAGGCTTTTACTAACATCACCATAGCAACATTCAGATTTTTCAGGGGTTTATTTATGACTAAATGGAACACAAGGAGTCAGACATTATCCCAACACTATAATCTGCTCTAATCCTCCAGCGTCCCAGGGAAAAATAAAAATCAGATATGGTGACTGCAAATAAGTAGTTTCCTACTACAGAATACGTTCTGTCCTGGCGTGCAGGGAAGGGGAACAGTGTGCTAGCCCTTAAATAAAATCTAAGCTTAAAAAGGAATTCCACTACATTTGAAACACATGTTAAATCTAAACCCAAAACAATTTTTTTTGTATACCTCAGGAAAAAAAAAAACACAAGCCCATGCACACAGACCACATAAAACTGGAAGATTTATCTTCTCTTCAAACAAAACTAACATACTGAATTACAGGGTCATTAGTTAGCCCCAGTAAAAAAGCAGCTGATAACCTGAATAAAACTGAAGAAAACCCTTCATATTGCAACTCCAGTACAGCTATCTAAGCAGGGAAAGCAACATAACTGATGCAATGGGTTATTAAAGGAGAAAAAAAGATTTTTCATTGAATTTGGATGGTGTCTGGAAAAGAAATCCTTATTTCAAGCACCTATTTTGTACAGCATTCAGAAAACAGTGAACAAAACCTCACAGGAGCATTTCAAGCACCTATTTTGTACGGCATTCAGAAAACAGTGAACAAAACTTCACAGGAGCTTTGATTACTGCCTCAGCAGCTCTCTCCAGCTTTTAAAATAAGCACATTTTACCCAATGGGTTCTGTATTCCTCGAGGAGAAATACAGTTAAAACATACCACACAGGTGAAGATATAATTTTAGTAGAAGCCTATTACAAATTCAATTAAATGACAGGTGAGAATAAGTCAGCTATTACCACAGAATCATTCAACAGAAACAAGGTAATAAGGAAGCCATCATTCCAATGATGCAAGGAGAAAAGTCTCACATAAAAATTTCAACAATATAAAACACAAGTCAAGACCGGACATGGTACCCAGCATCCTCATGGAAACAAAACCAGTGGAGGGGGACAGGGAAAAGGCAATTGAGAACCATTTCTCTCAGAGAGGAACATGGGTCTGCTCTTACATTGCCACTCACAGACTATGACATTTTTGTTTACAGGTTTTCTAGAAACCTACTTCAATCTTCCCTTGAATGTCACACTTTCTCTTCAAGCTCCTATTAGGTGAGGCCCATGATTCACTTTAATAAGGAGAACATAAAAAGGATGCGCACACCACCAAGCTGCCTTGTAATCTTGTGTTTACAGATCACCCCACATGTACTTATCTCCCTCCCCATCATGTTGAAGTGTTGACGGGTAAAATGGTGCAATCTCTTAATTTCTCTTCTTACATCAGACACCACTTTGGCTGTGGTAAAGACAAATCTTTGTCAGCAAAACCACGTTCAATAGCAAGAACCTGGGAACCACCATCTTAACCAGCCTTATCATATCGTTAAACTGGGGCATGCCAGTGACTCAGCTCACAAAATTGATCCTGCTTAAAAATAACCCAGCAAAAAAGAGTAAAACAGATCCCTCATCCATCATAGAATAAATCTGCTTAAACACCTGGGCCAGTACAACTGCCAAGGAGGTGCAAGGAAGGAATCTGTACTGCCCAAGCCAGCAGCACCATGAGGATGCACTGGGTCGCTGTGCCCTTGTGGATACCCTGTCTTTGCATCCAACGGTATGCCATGCATTTTGGAGACCGGCTGTGGCCAATCGCAATCCCAAGCTACGTTCTCACAGGAGTCAGCTACCTACAGGCCCATGTTTTTGTCTCTAATGGCACAGCTTTCTGGGGGAGAAACACTTTATCCTACAGCTACCCACATCCACAACATGCTCACAACTGTAAGTCTACCCTGAAACAAAACAGAGACACTGCCTTTATCTTTTCTACGTCTTCCAAGGTCTTGAGTCCAAACCCAACGTAAGCGGACCCCAACAGGCAAAACCAAGCTTCTCACCCAGTAACATAAAATACAGACTAAGTCTATGAATTTTATACTAGCAAAGCTGCCCCACTGCACCGAAGTTTTATGTTCAAGGTGGATCCATCTGAAAGAAAGGCCATAAATTAAGAGGAAAGTTTTGACTTGTTACTCTCATATTTTGACTAGTTACAGAAGCAACTCCCAGTAAACCTATGTGCTACAAATGAAAATGGGAAAATGTGACAATTATATCAAATAGCATCATACAAAAGGCATGGTGATGTACTGAAGCACCAATCTCCAACTCATTACAGACTAGAGGTACAGCTCTTCCTTAAATTTACCAACAGATTCTTAACACCATGTATTGTTCAATAACATTTCTCTGGGTTTAAAGTACATTAAGAAAGAGTCATTTGCAAGAAAATTCCTACATTGCTTGCTATTTTTCAAATATATTTTCTAATTTAATAACAGTCTCTCTAGAAAGTATGATTCTTTCTCTTCTCAACTACAGAAATTTTTCACAATATACTAAACAAAATCATTTCCTCTTTTCCCTCTGCCCTTAATTTTACAGGTGCACTGTTCATGAGGAGTCTTCCTGAAGTCCCTGAAAGAAACTAAAGGAAGCCATACTCTAACAATTTCAGGGTCTTTCCCTAAACCTAATCTTCACCTAGGACAGAAAACTAGTCATGGGTGTTACCCGTTTCAATCCATAAAACACGAAGACAACAGCAATATAGTCTACTGAGACAGGAAACATATCCATCAGCAGCTGTTCACAACTGCATTTAGAAACACAAACGCACCATAGAGTATGGTAGGCTGCTCCCCAACACAAACTGTCCTTGCTCCCCCAGAAAAACCCAACAGAAAATGTACAAGCAGAATGTCATCTATATTGTAAAGCAGAAAGAAAAAAAAAAAAATCAAGAAAAAAAGCAAAAAAAACCCCTAAGTACTTTTCCAAGACGACCATCACAAGTAGCTATTTCACAGAAGCTTGCAAAAAGCATTAATGTTGTAATAACCCTCACCACAAAAGCTACCACACACACCTCGAACACTGAGCATGTGTGAAATTACTAAGCACAAGGCAACAGCCAAACCAGGTGGAGGATGTAGTAACTGAAATAATTACAAAGTTTTCCATCTCAGCATTCCAGGTGATTTCTGAGGTAAGGGTGGAACCAAGTCAAATTTAAAGCTACAAACATGGCCTAAAATTTCACTTTCAGTACAAACCAGACACATTCATTCAGTGCTGTACCTAAAGTACAGATATTGCAAGTCATCACGTGAGCTAGAAGAATGAAAAGAAGCGTATGAAATCAATAATTAACAACAAAACTAACAGCAACAAAGTAGTCCATGAATGTTGGAAGTCTCTTTCCTGAGCATCCCTGTCAGGATTTGAGAGAACTCACAATCCAACACGGTCTACAAAAAGGAGTATTTGCAGTGTTTCCTATCTATGTCAACTGCAGTGGTCTCCTCCAAAATAAAGGTAAGGCTAAAACCAGCCACTAAGACTGGAATCAAAGCAAGACAGGTTTTATTTGGGTTAATTACAAAGAGATTATCAGTAGCAATATGCCCTACAAAACAACTGTTTCAAAAGCAGACCACTCTGGACAATAGCAATTTGTTGCAATAGGTAAAACAATATCAACTGTAGTAAAAAAAAAAAAAAAAAAAAAGAAAAAACAAAAAATATAGGCGGGGGAATAATTAAAAAAAAAAGAAAAAAAAAGAGACATGTTCCCTAGTTATCTTGGATGAAACCACATTTTCGGTGTATCCCATACATTAAATATGCTCTGCCTTGTAAAGTTATACAAAACTGTGATGAGCTATCCTAGTGCTTTAACTTTATCAGGACAGCTGCATCATTCCTCTGTTCAAGGGGACAGAAAGTCAGTCTTAAGAGTCACAACAGACAACACTACATATCCCAGGTTTTATCCCCATACCATTTCATACCCATCCCTGCACCAGAACTGGGAGCACCTAAGTCCTCGGGGTACACCAACAAAGGCTTCTGAGGAAAGCATTAGGAAGCACAGTAAGAAATACGCCATTTTATTGTAAAAATGAAGTTAAAAACAGAAAGGTGGAAAGAGAAATGTGGAAAAAGCTAGAAGAAAATTAAGACAGATGATAAAAAAGGACTAACATAAAAGCTAAAGGTGCTTAGTTAATAAAAACTGGACAACAGACTTCTCTTACTTGAGCATAAAAAGTCACGCATCTTGACCTTATGTCAGAAGCACCACACAGCTGAGCACACAGGACCAGGCGTCAGGCTGGGAAACAAGGAAGTAAAGTTGGAACAGGTGAACATCTAAAGCACCTGCAGAAATGCAAGGCCCCATTTGCATCCTTTCCAGAAAGTTTCAGTTGATTTGGGGAATGTAACATCCCAAACGTAGTTTTTCCTCAGGTTTGTAAGACCGCAAAAAAGGAAAGACAGGAGAATGGGCACAGTCCCCATATTTATACAGAACATGGGAAGGTCCTACAGAATAAGGATGGCTAAGGTAGAACACAGCACAGATTCTGAATTTGCTCTGCTATTACATGTGTTATGCAGCAATAGCAATGGCTACAGAACACAATCCAAGGATGCAGCATACAGAAATGAGATATCAAGCTGACAATCTGGTTATTCCCACCAGTTCCAAAGGACTCCAGTTCACTAGGCCTGCACCTGAGGATTACCATCACTTTGAAAATGCCTGCCCCTGCATCTCTACACAGCATATATACTTTGAAACATTCATCACGACACCAGACTGGGAAGGAAGGGTGTTTAAACTAGGCAACTCTTTTTGTTTTTCACACAGAAAAGGAACATGCCATCTTTTTCTGTCAAGGGTCTTCCAAGAGATGAGAAGGTAACTGTGGTACTCTGATAGCAGCATACACAATGCATGAAACTAATCATGTTTAAATACATTACAGCCCACCCCCACTGCCCCAATAAAACTAGGAGAAACATGCATGACCGTACCCCAGGACACACCAGTTAGGTGTCTAGTCACTCATCTGACAGGATCCTATTAAGCTACTCCCATCCCACAAGGCTTCTAGCTGAAGACCGACAATTCACTGAGAACCTGAGGTTTAGCAGCTTTTTCTCACCCAAGGAAACGACAGGGTTAATCAATCACTAGTCAGCTCTCAAGAATGCCACTTACTCAGAGCATTAGTATTTGAAGGTACAGCACATACCTTTGGGATAGGCTCCTGTTCCAGGTCACTCCCAAAAGCAGCCTCTTTCTCTCACCCTCTCTTCACTGACTATATAATTGCAGAAGGAGACTGAAAAGACCAGTCTCCAAACTCCAGCTCACATACCGATCAAATCCTGGGCTGCATCAAAAGAAGCATGGCCAGCAGGCTGAGGGAGGTGATTCTGCCCCTCTGCTCCACTCTGGTGAGACCCCACCTGAAGTACTGCATCCAGCTCTGGGGCCCTCAGCGCAGGAAAGACACGGACCTGTTGAGGCAGGTCCAAAGGAGGGCAACAGAAATGATCAGAGGGCTGGAACACCTGCACTATGAAGAAAGGCTCAGGGAGTTGGGATTGCTTAACCCGGAGAAGAGAAGGTTCTGGGAAGACCTTATTGCAGCCTTTCAGTACTTAAGGGGACACACAAGCAAGATGGAAACAGACTTTTCAGCCAGGTCTGTTACAGAACAAGGGACAATGATTTTAAACTGAAAGAGGGTATGTGTAGAGGAATGAAGCTGGGTTAATTAGCACTGATAATATACAGCTGTGGGCTGGCTTCAGGGGTGGTGGGTTGGCTGATGTAGATAAGGTGCAGCTGTGGCTGGTTCTGGTGAGGGGTTGGGCAGCCAATGGAGAGAGACAAGGAAGAAGTAGAGAGGGAGAGTGTGTGCCCTGGATGAGGAGAAAGCAGCAGAGGGACTGGCATAAAGAGTATGCTGGTATGTGATGGTAGAAGACCTTGTTGTAGCTTGATAGTTTGGAGACTGCTGTGACAGGTAAGTTTACTTTGTCATAAGGAAGAATTTTTTTTATGATGAGGATTGTGACACAGTAGAACAGGTTTCCCTGAGAAGCTGTGGATGCTCAGTCTCTGGAAGTGTTCAAGGTCAGGCTGGATGGGGCTTTGAGCAACCAGATCCAATGAAAGATGTCTCTGCCCACAACAGGAGGGTTGGACTAGATGATCTTTGAAGGCCCTTCCCAACCCAAATGTATTCTATGATTCTGTGAAATTAGGTACCCAAACTTGGGTGGTTTCAAGAGCTTCTGTAGTATGCACTCCTTTCCAGAGGTAACTACCACTTCAGTTCCTCCTTGAGTCCGCCTTATTTCACCCACACACACTTACTGTACCTGCCAGCACCACATGCTTCCTCAGTGTCTGAAGAACCAGCCCCTATGAGGATTTCTGGTGTAATGACACTTCCAATGTAACAAAAGCAAAATTAGCCTTACAGGAAAGAATTATGTTTCCTGAATTTCCTACGGTTCTGTTATCGTATAACCATGTAGTTTGTGGTTTATATGCTCCCAATGTGCATTTTGCCCTTTTTAAAAGAGTCAACACTACATGCTTATTTTGCTTACAACTACTGCTTAATGCTGGCATATAATTAGACAATGTTATCACGAAAGAACCTTAAAATTAATATCCATTATAGGGTAGCCTACAAATAATACAGAATTGCAGCTAGTTTCCTTTTCTCAAGAAGTTATTTCTCCAAAAAGTTCAGCATAAGGTTAAAGCATTTTAATTTTTTTTCCTTCAAATGTCAGCTGTAACCTGTCTTTGGTTAAGCTTTAGCTATGGAAACCAGTTTTACAGTATGAATGATGAAGAGCACTAATGAACTTTTGTAAGATTAATCTGAAAGAATTTAAAGAGAGAGACCTTATACCCACACTATGCAACAGAGGAGAGTGATCTTTGCAAATTCTTAGCTACTGAATCCCAGAAATTCTTACATAAGCCGTAAACTAAAGGAAGTATTAATTTTCTAAATGAGGGTATGTATCCATTTCAAAGCAAACTATCGTCACACACATGAAGTCCTATGGTTCTACCTCAGAATATAAGGGATGCTGTAAAATCAACTGCAAAGCAAGGTAACTAGATTTAGTTTTGATGAAACTGCTGTTATGTCTTACCAGTATTCTTAAAGACCATTCTTCCAGAAACCACTTTGAGACACTCCCCCTCTTCCTTTTTGAAGGCAAAGGAACTTGAAGTAACTTGCACTGAAGTTAAACACTATTCTTTCCTCTCAAGTTTAAGTGTATGATGTGCAAGAGAAAGGCCCAAGGCTTTCCTTAGCAGTACACTTCTAGAGTCTGGCAAGCAGTGTCCTTGTAAATATTCTAGTAAGAGCAATTCTACTAAGAAAATACGATAGTAAGGATTATGTTCCTAACACTTGCCACTTTCTACAGAGCTAGAAGTGGACACAGTGGGAAAATACTCCTTCCCGGGAAGACTAATTTTAAATAGGCACAAAAGAAAGTAAAGTTGGTAACTTTGCCATCTAGACTTAAACAGCAAAGAAACTAGAAGCCAGAGGGAAGATCATTTGCATAGTCAGCTACTTGAATTGAATTGTCAATGCCATCAATTGACTCTTAAAAAGCTACAGATCTTCCACAAATGAAAACAGGATAAAAAAACATTAGAATCTTATCAGCCACTAACTGGAGGAAAGACTGAACAGGTGGCCAGTAGTGCAAGCCACATCCAAATTTTGAAAACAGGAAAGTTCTACAGTTTATGGCCAAGGAATTCCCTAAATATGTAATAAAGGTAGTCTAAGATGCTAATTAAAGCATTTTCTATATGAGCTTGGTTTTCAAGCTGCTTAAATCAGTTTTACTCTCCCTCTCTCTCTCACACACTGCAACAAGCATGGTCAAAAAGAACAGACAGGAAAACTGAACTCTCTATGACCTTCAAAAGGCATCATTAAGAAAAAGAGAGAGATTCATAATTATGGCTTAGCCTGTTCACTTTTGAGTGCCTTAACCAAACCTTCTCCAATTTGCTTATCAAGATTACTGAAACAGGTTGGGGAAGCTAAGCCAATTCACTATTACAACAAGATTTCATTTTCAAAATATCTTCCATTCCACCCATGTAACATCAATCTTCAATGACTTAAAAAATGGGACTACTTTACTTCAAAAAAATATTGCTAAATAGATCTTAAATAACTCTTCCCTGTATAACATACAAGATGCAACATCTCTTATTTAAAGGCCAGATGGCACTGCATTTACTACTATATTTTAAACAATGTTCCTGAAATAAATTTTGAGTTCCTTAACATTCATTTTTGCCATTTAGCAAACAGCTGTGATTGATTAACACTGAATACTCTACCTACTCAAACACTGTAAATATTACTTGTCATGCTAAATTCAGATAAGCCAGCGAGAGCTTCTAATACTATTTATATCAGCCTAGCCATACCACCTACAAATAGTCCTCCTTCTATGTATGTGCAAGATAAGCCTCCCCATCACTTTTGTTGTATCATGTAAGGTATTTTAATCAGACATCATTATGCTGAACCTTAAAACAGAATTACATTCCCTTGTTCCACACAATTTTAAGAGCATTTTCCATTCTATGGGATGGTCCCAAATGTGTAATCCACACTTGAGGTATCCTAGCATACACTAAGAAAAACACAGTCAAGGACTGGCCCAGAACTCCATTACCAGAATAAGAATGCCATCCTGATCTGCTTCTGAATCAATCTGCATTGAGCACATCATCCTTGCCTTTGAAGACCTTGTATTCTCCAGCTACTCTTATTCAGATCAACATTAAAGATTCTGAGTTCAGAAGTTGCTGAAAACTTCAAAATCTCTAGAATTAAACACAGGTATACAAAAAAAAAAAAAAACCCATGCTCTGTGACTTTGTTTCTCTAACACAAAATACTGTGTATTCGTGGTTCCACAACTCTTAAAAACCATGCCTGTAACAAATCTTTATGCAAACCCATGCTCTTAAGTGCAGTAACATCTGCTCTATTCTTTTCACTATGTTCAGCATCATAATGAAATGCCTATTTCAGCGTTCTACCTGCTAGCTGCAGACGTTAAGAGGAAAATTTCTCTGCTTACCTGGTAATTCCCTTTCAGTAGTAAGGTCCACAGATCCATTCAGCCTGCTTGCAGCTTGGGGGTAAACCAGACTCATCAGTCATCAGCATCAGAAGAATAGCCTTCCCATCTAAAGAAATTCACCCCTCCCCATATCAAGAGTTTCTAAAGCTAAAATAACGCTATTCTACTTTCTTGCATCACAGACTGTGCAGTTCTCTGAAAAAAGCTGGGGGGGGGGAGTGGGGGGAGAGAGGCCATAAATGATGGGGATATAACAAATCATGTTATTACAAAAATCTTTTGTTGAATCCTTAGGATTTGGAGATCATGTCCAAGTAGAAGACCATCTGTACGCTTTGGGGGGGGGGGGGGGGGCAGGAAATTAAGATTGCGTATGGCACAGGAAAGCTTTATTATTCGTCATGCTAGAGCTCAGGCAGGGAACTTCCAAAACACGCTACCTGCCAGTCAGTAATGATCTCCTACTTTAAACCTTAGCATCAAAAAACAACAAAAAAAGAGGTAATCCTTATCTTTTTCAGGCACAGACAAGACTGCTGAAAAAATGGTGAAAGATAAAAACCGGGTATGAGCTAGATGTTTGGTGTGCTCATAGGCAGCAGGCTTTAAATCGTAATTTAAGGCACAGTAGTGAAGCTCTGCACTTTGCTTCAGCTGTTAAAGAAACGTGTTGATTTTCTTGTCCCCACAGGATAACCGCCTTTTTCAAATATGCATTTCATGCTGAAAGGACTGTTGTGTTGGCTAGGGCAGACTCCTTATGAAGCACCCATCTGAGAGTCTGATGCTAGATTAAACATTGGAGACGCACATAAAAGGCCTCCCAAAGAAGGTACCTGGATTTCGTTCAAGCCTAAGAACCACAAATAAATAAATAAACACACAAAGCTGACACTATGTCTCTTCTCTTTCTAGAGTTTAGGCCGTGAAAGCACTGCATGGATCTCTAAGTTCCGAAATCTTTGCTGGTAAAAAGCCAACATCACAGTGGGTTGGTGGTGGTGGTGAACTAACCCTGAAGCCAAAGTTACAGAATGAACGCATATGCACAGACATACATTAGGTTATTCATACTACTGTAAGGTATGCCCTAGGAAGCCTTACAGACAAACACCCTGATTTACCCAAATACCCTTACATACAAATACACTGATTTTTTAATTTCAGGAAAAAGTTATGCCCTGTGTTTTGCGTGTTACATGAATAAGGAAGTATTGAAGAAAAATCCTGAAAGCACGTGGAAATTCCCAGATGCTACCCACACTGGGAGGAACTGGTTATGCTTGCTTGTTGGGCAGCTCTACAGGCACACATGGTCCTGCAGAATAGGCAGGGAAATTAGAACTTGCTCTCATCAGACTGAAAAATGCTGTAAAAGACACTCCCACTCACAGTTTAAATGGTGTAACTTGTTTCTCCAAATCGTTCAACTAGCCAGTGGGACAACTCCTGCTTCATGCACCCACCTAATTATTAATTAAAATATCTCACATGCATTAGCATTCACTGTTTTACTCCAGATAGCAACCACACCATGAGTTAACAGAACACAAATCAGAGAAACATGAAAAGTAGCAATGGTAATATTTAAGACAACTAGTCTGTTATCGAGTCCTAAAGCAGCATGTCACACATCTTTCTAGTACGCTTTAAAAAATACCTGAACTTAAAAAAAGAGGAAACCTTCACCTAATAAGCAAAAACTTCCAGCACATACACCAGCATTGGATAAGCAGATTGAAGCGGTCACACAAAAGATAAGTTGACATACACTGAGCAAGAAAGAAGTAAGACAAAAGATTCAAGGGAGGCCTTGCCTATGTTCTTCAAACATCCAGTTGGGACCCTTTTGACAACAAAAAGGACAAGAAAAATATAAAAGGTTTATGCAAAAGAACACTTAACAGCACAGTAAAAATATTAAAAGCAACTCTACGCATCAGTGGCCTGAAGATGGTTCAGACGTTGGCCTGGGACAGTGAAGCTGGACACTGGCATTCATCTTATACATCAAACGATGTGAAAAATGGACTGGATAGCTGAATTCACGAGGAAGATGTGCTTCTACTAATGGTTCACTGCAAAGCAATTAAAGTCTACTATCTGCCATTAGGAAGAACTTCCTAACTAACTTTCAAAGTACTGCTGCTTCAAAAATATTGCCATTACTTTTGTTGCTTTCCCCATTTAAAACAGTAGGGCAAATCTGCAGTGCCACAACATTTTAAGTAGGTAGCTTAATAAAAACAAAAACAAGAAAGAGACACTAAGTGCATACTGATCCCTGTACTACATGAAGATGAATTAGAGATTTCACTGCCTTTATTAGACAGTTTCCCAGACAAGAGCGTAAGACCCTAAGAATTTAGGATGCATTTCTCCAAGTTTCCACATATTCCAGTGGCCAGAAGACTGGCAGCAAGCACAGGGACTTCGAGGTTTTGCCAAAACAAGCACAACTATGGTAGAACAAACCACCAGTATGTATTTTGTTGCTCACTACTTGACAGATCTCATATAGAGCACACAGGTCCAGACTATTCCATCAAACACCACCATGGATTATTATCCAAAGCACAGAGAAACTCCAGTAAGGCATTTGCAAACATATCCAAACACCTTTGAGAGCCTTACTTGGTCTGTTCAGCCAGAAAGACAAAATTAGCATTACTTTCTAACTCCTAGCATTTTTTGAGTCCAGCAAGTGCAGAGGTGAAAAAAAACAGAGAAGGGAATGAAGAGCACAAGTAAGCAACCTTTGGAGAAGCCACAGAGCATTTCACTGCTTTTATCAAACACAAGGTGGTCAGACGCACCGCCAAATTCACATGCAATAAATGATGACAATTTTGTGAACTAGAAAAGGAAAGCCGCACTTGTTAGCCAGACTGAAAAAAAATAAGTCTATTACTTACAGATCTAATGCTAAAAATTTGATAGAAATCACTCTCACAGGCAAGTAAGCCATAAGGACTTCAGATTACAGTTCTAACTAGGCACAAACAAGACCTCCCAGTAATTTCCAAGGGGAACAAGTCAGGATACCTTTCTGTCACCAAGACACTCCCCAACAGACTTCAGGATAACTTGCATTTTCGATGGAATACACTCATGCTACATTAATATTCTTCTGAGTTGGAAAGCATACATCTTTAGTCCAAGCTTACCGTCGACTTCCCAATTGCCATATTCCCATGCCATACCATGAATACCTGCTGAGCCAAAGACAAGAGCCCCACACATTTGTCTCTGCCTCTTTCCGCATAAATCTGACAGCAGAAATTTCTACTAATGAGATTTAAGTGTGTTTATAAAAATACAGTATTCATATCCTAGACAGGTAACCTGGAAGCCCTTTCCAAATCAAAGCAGACTGGTCAGACTTGAACAGAAGTCTAGCCACGCAGCAGAACTCACCAAGAGCACCAGAACAAGCACTTGGCTCTTCTCAAAGTAAGTGAGGACCTCTGCATTTTAGCTTCAATATTGGGAATTGCATACAGACCTTGAGGGAGGCCAGGTTACAACAGCTCACGCAGGGATGAAATACCCTCATAGCATATCTCTGGACCAATAATCTTAGGACCTTAGGATCAACAATAGGTAAATTTTTACCCTTATTCTTGCACAGCCTCACATACTGACATCTCCACAAATGTCTGGTATCTTCATTTTAGCTGCAGTTGTTCCCAGTCATTTGCTCCAAAACAGAGGCTATCACCACCCACACTACGAAGTGACCTCTCAGGGTAGCCAGCAACCTTCTTCTAGCTACTGTCTGCAAAGCTGCAGTCCACCTCATGCTTTGAGAATCACTTCAGCTTGTCACATTTCTTGTATTCATTTTCAGAATCAGGCAAGATCCCAGATTTTTGGCCTTGGTTTTCAGTAACTGCAAAGCCTGAACAAGCCTGTTCTTACTGCTAGCGCTACAAAAAAGCTGCATGAAAAGTTTTGTTAACTTTTAAAGAAAAGGAAGAATGTCACAAAAGTCCCAGCCCATGGAATTTTTAGGTAAGACTTTGCCACAGTCACTGGGCACATGTTAGCTGTACCTGTTAGTGCTTGTGGATCGTTTCAAAAGACATCCTCCACTTCTGTTGCTGCTGGAGTGGTGCCAGCTGACAGCTTTCATACCCATGGGAAATGGCTAAAGCAATGCTGGTCTGAACTTGACTACATTGCAGGAGCTCTTACTATTAAGATCCTTTCTGGAGGACTCCTCTGTTTAGAAATAGTTGGGTTTTACTGTTAGGGACTATACTGACTCCCTAAAGAATGTGTGTTAGAAATATTTCACTTTATGAATGGATGTCCAAGATTAATAGGTCTCTACCAATACTCATGACTCAACTTCCGAGTTACCACAGCTTTCTGAAGTAAGATGGAAGTGGTTCAGTACATGGCAACTTAGAACAACAATATGGGCAAGGTAATCATAAAGGTAGGTGCAGGTTTAAAAGGAAAAAAAAAAAGGGGGGGGGGCATGAAAAAAAGAAAAGAGAACAATCAGGTGCTGCAAGAAATTTCTAAAATGGTATGTTTCCCAGGAAAAGTAACAAACTATAACTTCTCCAGAGTTAAAGCTGGAATAGCAAGTTAGATTCTTCAGCCTCCAAAAAAGCAGCTGGGGATATGGGGATACAGGAGAAAACTACAAAGGCACTGACAGCTGATCAAGTACATAGGGATCAGCTGCTCACTGCCTCTTCCAATACTAGGGATCACAGGCAAGGTAGGTAGAGCCAGTCTCAAAAAAAAAAAAAACAAACCAAAAAAAACAGCAAGAAATCAATGAATGCAACGGGTAATAGACCTGTGCCGCTATTTGCCAGGGGAAAATGCTAAAGATGTCTACACAATCTCAAGGAGAACCTGTACAAATACCTGGAAGAGAAATTAATTATGGGTTACCAATCAGACAAACCAACATCCAAAGCTCTGGAAATCCTGTGAACCAGGAATAGTCAGGGGATGGAAAGCATAAGCAAACATACTTTTCTTCTTATTCTTCACTAGGCATCTACTTATGGCAACTGTAGAAGGAAGCTGGGCTAGATGAGCCTTTGATCTGAACCAGCACAGCCATTCTCACATATTCAAGTGAGGATACATGTAATTACCTCTTCTCCTTCAAACTGGAAGAGGTACCCTGCTGTCTACTAAGAGGAGAGAGATCTCCCTTCTGCAAGTGTGGATGTTTTATTTCAGTACAAATGAGACAGATAAACAACGTTCACTTGACTTTCCACATGTGTCTACTTCGGAAGTCTGTACTTGCAACCCTGTACTACCTTCTAGAGTTAAACACATATTAAAAGCTTATCAAATTTCATCTTAAGATCTATGCCTTTGAGTTTTCATCTCCACAGCTCCCACTGGAGTTTTTTTCAGGATCAGACTGCTCCTGTAGTTTGGAACCTTCTAATTTCTATCCTGATCACAGCCAGCTTTTACCCATCTGTTCTTCTGCCAACAACCGCCCGGTGTTGAGCTAAGCTGCAAGCCATCTGACAAGTTCACAATAACGGATCAATGGGCTACTACAATGAAGGAAAGCAAAAGGTCAGATTTGCATCACAAAACACCTAGTTAATTTTGTACCTAAAATTCCAAGTTACTCCAAATCACAGAGAACAGAGTTGAAACACACACATGCTTCTGCTAATTTCAAGTGAAAATGCAAAGTTATTTTTCTTAACAGATCCCTCAGAATGGAAAGAACATAAAAATAAATGCAGATCTGTAAATAACTTCACAGATATATTACATACAATGATGTAAGTCATTTATACAATAGGCATAATAATAAACAGAAAATAAATTAAGATAGTAATAAAGCATGAAGAACTTACTTCCCAATGTTTTCAGGTAGTGCTTGCAGAGAGATGTCGTTTACTGAAAGACACGTTAGATTCTGTAATTCAGGAAAGCTTTCAGGCAACCTATGGGGATATTAATTCAAATCGAGGACTTAGAGCAGAAATATTCACATTCATGTAATACATACTGGAAAAGAGAACATGCAGTGGGGAAAAAAAAAAAAAAAAGTCTATTTAGCAAATACACACAGAGGGAGGCATGCCCAGACTTCAGCATGACTCTCAGAAAATTCTAAGGATCATAGTAAGAAAAAAAAAACCAACCACCCATGGCTTAGAGACTTTACAGTTTCTTCTGTGTCAAAGAACAGGTAATACCCCTGTCTCCTAACACCCCTGCCACCGTTCCCTGCCCCTAGTTTGCAACTTTAAAAAGGTATAGGGCTTGAGAACATTTTTAAGCATTTTAACAAATTTTAAAATAACAAACATAATAAAAAAAATTTTTTTTACTACTATTTTCCTGTACTAATATCCTGTAATATTTCATTTACACCTAAATGGTACAATAATTGAATTATTTTTATTCAGGCTTCAGTTACATACATGCTGAGAGCATGGCCATTTCACATTAGCTACTACACTGCTCTTCAATTTCTGCTTTTTGAAGAAACAGTCTGTTCACTAAGAAGACGATGTTCCCCTGTTACAGCATTTCACATTTACTGGTTCACAACACAACAGTATGTAATACCTCCCATCTTATGCTATAAAATGCAGACATATGCAAAACGCTCTCAAAGCTCCCAAAGCTTTTTGGTCCATCACCCAACCAGTCTTCTGCAAGGCTCAGCGCCCCCCTCCCCTCACACAGACCGATTCCTGTACCACTCACTGCTCACTGGCAGCTGGGTTGCACCAAGCAGCTAAAGTTTGCAGTTGCACAGAAGACAAGGTGGGGCAAAACAGGTGACGAGACAAGAGGAGGAGAAGCCCCTGGCCCATCCATCCAACTTCTGCTTGACCCCCAGAAAATGCAACCTAAGCTCAAGCTATAGCATTTGGTTTGGTTCCTGCTCTCCTCATCACCCAGCTCAGGGCACATGGCACAACCTGCAGGCAGCTAGCCAAAAGGAGATGTGTACCTACAGGTAAAGACAACTGCGCATGATGAGGAAAAGGCAAATTACAATGGGGGGTAAGGGGGACTTTTCGTGTGCTCAACTCCATACTGCACTGTTTGTCATTTTCTGGACCTTTTTAACAGAACATGCTCGATATCTCCAAAACGTGAGCTCTACTGTAACTATTCATTACTGTTTAGGCACTAACAGGTTTCAGGCTGCAGTTAAATGGTCTGATTATCTTTTGGTCACCCCTGAAGTGGACAGATAGCTGGACTAGATGATCATTGGTAGGTCCCTTCCCACTAGAACTATTCTATCTGCAGCATATAGTGGATTCCCAGTCTAATCTACAAGAAATGTGGCTGCTTTTAATTAATATAAACCTGAAATCAGCTGAAAACACCTGGAAAAATGGTCTGTCAGCTACTTTCAATGCTGCAGGTTCATCAGTCATTAAGTTCAACAATGAGGCAGCATACTGTATTAGTGGTAGGACATTGACTGGGAAGATCTCCAACTGGCTTTTAAGCTTAGAGGAAGAAAGGACAAGAATTAATGGCTAAAAAAAGTTCCAGGATATCACACAAAAAAGGAAATCACTACTAGACTTTCCCACTCTGCCTGGGCAAATTAACACCAAAAGCTACATGCTGGTAAGACTGAAATTCTGGATCTCATCACAGAAAATACCTGGCAACTGTGTCTCAACAGCTTTTGGTATCTGTGTTTTCTAACTTAGTAAGCTGCTTGGAGTGATGTTTTCCAGGACACACATACACTTTGGAGCCACTTTATCAAAAATTTTTAAAATTCCCTTGAACTGCCAACAAAGAGTTACGGATCTATTTCATCCCATCAAAAAGCCTTTCCACCCTTTTGTTAATTCCACTCAGCTGTAGCTGTGCATTACACTTACTGCTTAAGCAAACACATTACTTGGGCCCCAGGCCTTATTCAGCACAGAAAATGGAGAAGGATAACTAGCACACTACTACAAACAATTTTGATTTCAGTACCACGAGATGCAGCTCTGAGCTTTTCCGAGCTTTATGTAGTGCACACTGATGCCTGGGAAAAAGCTGTTTGGTGACCCTCACCACTTGCATATCTAAACATCAGTTCAGCCTCAGTTTGCTTTACTGGATTTTTGTGGTATTATTGTCCTCACTATATAAATGGGTTACAGAGGCACAGGGATTAAGATCACAAGCATCCCTTTAATGCTTAGAGATGTGCCTTTCCACAGAACTTAGGATGCACTATGGGCAATATTCAAAGTGCACTTCTAAAGAATCTCAGCTGTACACATGGAGAAGCCATCCTGCAAAACCACTGGAGCGGCTCGAGATATTACAGACACTCTCTTGCTTGTAAGCAGTACAGCATCCTAGCCAGCCGGCTAATTGTGCAAGTATTGCTAGACCATCTCAGCGCAAAGCAAAGCAGGTCAGCAAGCACCCACTGTGAATACTCTGGCTTATGTAAATTGCAGAGCATCACAAAGGAGCTCTGTGGCACCGGCTGGTTTAGGAAAGAGTTCTCCAAACATTATTCAAAGGCCTTTAACTAGCAGATCACTTCTTCCTTGCTATCTCCAGCCTCATTTTGCTAGATAAATTCCAAGTCCTTCAGCAAATGGAACAGAGAAATGTGAACAAAACTCCTCCTCTATACTGAAAGTGTGTGTAATCCCCAATCCCCTCATCAGAACGTGGACTGGCAGCAGCTGTAGCAGCCACCAACATATGCAATGCATTTTTGCCACATGTTACTGCATGTCACTGTGTCCCAATTGATGAGAGGGTGATGAAACACTAGTCCAAGCTTTAATCATTAGTAAAAGCCATTATCTGCAGCGGCTGATGTAAAGTCTGTTCCAAATCATCAGGCACCTGGGTTTGTGCCAATGCATTCGTGCTACCCACTGCCTTATCTCTCCCAAGTATGAGCATGCTTTTCCTATGCATTTAAGAAGAGAAATGAAAATTACTTGAGAGACAATCAGATTTACATTTTTCCTGGTTAGCTAACAAATTTCATCCCCTCCCAGGGGATGAAACAGATCTGAACTTTTGCTGCGGTCCCTGACAGAGACAGACACTGTTGGCAAGATTTCATAGAAATCCTAGATCACAATTTTTAAGGACTTA
The DNA here is from genome assembly GCF_023634085.1 of Falco cherrug. Taxonomy (NCBI): domain Eukaryota; kingdom Metazoa; phylum Chordata; class Aves; order Falconiformes; family Falconidae; genus Falco; species Falco cherrug. Next base: position 18,918,995 of record NC_073702.1, read on the forward strand.
TTTAAAATTGTAATTGTTACAGCAAGATTATAATTCTGGTACAGCAGGTACTAAGAAGAAGGTGGAAGTTACCTAGTCAGTGGATTCCCACTGAAATCTGCTACCTGTAGTGCTCTGCAGAATGAGATGCTTTCTGGTATTTCAGGAATATCTGCAGAAGAAAAAAAAAAGGAACAAAATTGTCAACAACTGTACTGCATCTACACTGAAATCACTGCCTCATTACATTCAGCAACTTGCTATTGCAAGGAGTTACCTTAGTATCTTTCAAGACATTTCAACATGCAAGACTGCTTCACATCCACGTAAACGGCTATCACGGCAGAGCCAGTTTGTGCTTTTTCACCCCCCATTTCCCCCTCCTGCTGCATGCTTGTCTTCCTGATCCTAGACTACTCAACTGTCCTTGGACTGATCTTTATCAGCCTCTGCCCATCAAAAAATAGACTCTCTACGTGCAAGAACCGTCCTAAAAACCAACCAAAATCTGAACCTCCTGTAACCTGATCAATACATGCCCACAATCTGGGATGGCAGAAAGTACACGGGGAGGGCAAGCAAGGGAAGGAGGAAGTGAACGTGCAAGTGTATCCACCCGTCATGTACACTCATGGGAGCAGAACAAGCCTCCCTCACACTAAAGCCAGGTAATTTGAAATACTATCCAAATTAACGGGTCCCAAGTAAGTGCTAGTACGCTACTTCAGATTGCCAGAAAGTAATCAGAGATATTTGTATGTAAAAGCAGATTTATTTTTCTTTAGTACTTCAACATAAAACACTACCTACTGAAGTTCGGCATGTTACATTTAAAAATAAAATAGTCTTCCGGCCCTCCTACATCCAGCTGTATTTCCACAAATAAGCTGTGGGTCCTCTGTGTAAGTCCTTCGCTACTGTCATCGAGCTCCAGCAAAAACGAAACAAACATGTTTGGTTTCCCCGTTTAACAACTTAAGATTTTTATGATTCATTTTGAAAAGAATTCAAACAGACAAAAAGCGCAAATCTTGAAGTAAAAATCAGAATTCTGTTTCCAAGTTTTTTTTCTTATTTCCATGTTTTTCTCCAGGGCATTACATCTACTCCATCCCCTCTTCCTGCTGCTCTCTTCACAAAGAATACTTTGGGAAACGTTTTCATAGTTTCCTCATGCAAGTGGCACCACTGACCTCAGCTGCCACAAGTGATCTAAATACACTGAAAAATATTTGGAAATTGGGTCCCTTCCTACCTAGCTGAGTAACTCAGAATTGACTACCTATGTATTTCCTTCAGCTCTTCTACCCGAAAGCACGTGATGGAGAGAGGAGGGGAGAAGAGAAGAGAGTACCTGCTCATCAGGTTCATGTCTTTCGAGGTAATTTGAGCAAATGCATCTATTTTGAATGACTCCTAGCTCAGAATGCAGAGCCTGGAAGAACATTTTCCAAATCCACAGGTCACCAGTTGCAAACGAACAATCAGCAAAATGGTGGTAGAGGAGCACCTCCTGGGAACCTTCTTCTTTTTCCCATGTGAACAGGAAGGGCTGGAGGGAAGGAGGGATACAGACACCCCCAAATGGCTTTCACTCCATCCCAAGCGGTGCTTCCTCTTGGAATGGAAGGAAATCACTCTTGCCTCATGAACCCCAGTACACCCAGTACACTCTCCAGGCACAGCTTTGAAAACAGCTGGGGCAGACGGAGAAACGGTTCCTAATCATTATGAGTAGCTCTGGAGTAGTCTAACCACTAACCCCAGAAATACACTGCATATTCAGAAAGTATATTCACTGTATCAAGCATCAAATATAAAAATATCAAAATAATGACTGATAAAATATCAAATACCAAAAATATTAAAAAAATTATTAAGAGAGGCGAATACCCACAGTGCGACATATCAACACAAGCTGTGCTTCCACAACGTCAAGCAAAGCCACCTAGGGTGAGGTTTGCACGAAGCTGTGCATGCAGCACAAACAGTTCCTTCGGTACACTTGGTGAAGGAGAATAAACTGCTTTTAAATCTACACAAACCCCAGGACCCATCAACAGCATAGCTGTTCCACAGAATGAAACAGGTGACTTCAGAGACTACGTCCTATCAGAGATACGTTCTCACACCCCCACTCCCTCATAGCAGCTTTGGTATTTGCGGGGAAACACTGGACTTCTCCCAGAAATCCAACAGCAATGAGACAAATTCAGAGTGAAGTGTTAGGTGAGACCTTTGAAGTTAGAAGGGACAGGTAACACTGAGTCCCCAGGTGAGGGCGAAGCCGCCAGCCGCAGGGAAGGAGTGGAGCAGCGGGCAGGACTGCAGCGAGGTGCTGGGCTGCGGCTGGGAACCCCGCGCTGGGGACACCAGGCAGGAGGGCAACCAAGCCTCATGGTCAGGCTCTTCAAACCTCTTCACAGGTTCAGTCTCAAGTCTGGGTCCAGCACAACACACGCCAATAGATCCTCCACAAAGAATCTCAAAGTAGCCACACAACTACCACAGGAGCCACAGGGCTCCCAAATTTAAATGGGAGACACTTGAACAACCAGCCTATTTCGAAGTGCCACGTTCACACGAGTCTCTGCCGACCTCACTTCAGGAGCCAAGACTTCACACTTTATTCCTTTCACATGGTAGGTACAAACAGGTCTGAACAGCACATTTAAGTAATTAAAATGAAAAAACCCCACAAGTTTCATTATGATTGCCTGATTAAATGATGACCTTAAAGTGATAAATTCTTGTAATGCTCAAAGCACTTAAAAGCATCTGCCTGTCACTAACACTCCAGAAAGTAAAAGCACTGATGCCACTGCAGGGACATTGCTCTCTTGCAAACAGATAGATAGCAAATTAACAAAAAGAAACAAGTAGTGTTAGTTTAACATTCATGTAAATGCATTCACTTTTGAAAGGGTGTTCTAAGAAATGCATACAGTACACAGAAATGTAAACCTTCCCTTTCTCTACAAAGCTATGCACATAAAATCAAAACAGTATCAAAATTGCATTTACAGACAGCAAAGCTGATGGTTTTCCCCATTCTGTGATTGAGTGCCACTGCATAAGACTGAATTTGTACTACCGAATTATTGACAACAGAGGTCCTACACGCACTCAAACAGACATTGTTACTTCTACGTTGCAGCAACAAACACTGATACTGAGCTCAGCTAACAGCAGCAAGTAAAGAATGTGTCATCCACCATTTAATCTTCATACCACCCTTTCCTGGATAAGTAGCTGGAAAAGGGACATTGCTATTTCAAAGCTTCTGAGTACTCAAAATAGCTCATTTCTTTGCAACCAAGGCAGCATCCACAGCTTTTATACATGCATATATGTACATACACAACCTTTTCATATACAGATACACACTTTTCTATGTGAATCGTTCTCCCAAATAAGAAAAAAACCAAACCAAACCATACACACACACAAAATCAAAGCTCAAGTAGAAGTAACTATCCTAATTTGTTTGGGGGGAAAAATAATTCTATATGTATGTATATACACGTGCACACACATAAAAATGCAACAGCTAAAGCACAAGTTAAACATAAATCCTCAGTGGCAACATTTCTGAAACTAATGAGGCTACTGATTTTCTCCACCAACATGTAGTTTCGTTGCCATACTGCAAATAATTTCTCTTTACTTCTGTATGATGGACTATGAGAATCAGAAATGCCTTCTCAGCAAAACTATTTTGATAAGCTTTTTCTGTTACAAATCTTGGGTATTATCTGTAAAACCCAACAAGTATTTAAGCTAAGTAAAAACTACTCCAATACAAGATACTACTTGAAATAAGACAGTATAGGCACTGCTTATAGTTTGGGTGCATTTACAAATTACTGCTTTGAAAATGAAATGTGCTTTCCCAGCCTAGATATTCCAGGCTAGGAAGTCACTACCTGAGCAAAAATCTTCACTAAGAGATGGTAACAGACACAAGGAAAAGAAAGGAAATTCCATTTCTATGGGGTTTTTGCATGTAAAGTGCATTCCCTCTCCCCACTGAAACTTTCACTGTTTGTTTTTGTCCTCCACCTAACTGGACAAAGACAAAAATTCAATGCAACTCTTTGAACTGAGGATCATTATACATTTAGTACATGCCACAAGGTTGAAATATAACTTTGTCTTAACTGCAAGGCATTTTAAAAAGATTTCTCAGGCAAAAAACAACCAAATTATGAGCAGATGCTTTATCATTACATGTGAAGATCACTGTAACATTGTTGTTGAATAAACAAACTGAGAAGAGAAAAAGCAAGGAGCATTTTAGTATATGACAAAAAGCCTGGAGGGATAATTATAGCAGAGAAGATGATGGTCCATAATAGAAGCATTGACATAAATCAACTGAAATGCAGCAGAGGATATTAAAATATATAAAGAAATCCTTCTGTCTCTTGATGGATTAAGCAGCTTTCATCACTACTGCTGACTGCTTGATTTCGTTACAGACATTAACACATACACCTCTGCCAGTATCAGCAGCAGTAAGTCTGAATGCTTTTCTTGCCACTGCTGGTTAACCAGCTCAAATCCTACTTAAATATCTAGGATTCTTCTAATGCTACACACTGACGAATGCTCTACATTTACACAATGCCCCAGATGTTCTGTAATAGAGATTGTGCAGCACTGCTAATAATAAAACCATAAACCAAGCATAAGCCCTGTGACGTATGACAATACAAATACTGGCAGCAAAAAGAAGTCATGCCAGCAGAAGTGGATCAAAATCAAGCTTAGCAGTCATGTATCTAAGAGGACATATTTCTTCCTCACCCCCTTTCAAAATACCTCTTCAGATATTTATACTAATTCACACAAGAATTTGCTAACCATCTAGCAAGCCTTGTAGAGGTGACTTAAGAGGTAAGTTTGACACTAGGGGATTCTGTACTGTGAATGAGAAAATTACTTTTAAAAATTCTGTTGTTTGGTGCCAATTTTTAAATTTTTTTCTAAGATTTTTACAACAGCTACACCTTTTAATACCCCATTCCTTCTTCTGATGGCTAAGAGGGAGAGGGAAGAAGACAATATTATTTTTAAACAGATAAAACCTTTTGTATGGCATATTTTTCCCCCATTTTGCATGAAGTTTCAAGAACTGATAACATATTTTTTTTGTCTACCCAAAGGCTACGCAGCCAGCATCCTTTATGCATTCTGCGACAGGGAATATGATTTTCAATACCTAATCAATATCAAGACAGCAATGGCCAGGAAGGTCCTAATCTGCAACAGGGCTACCGGACCAGGGCTACTCAAACAGTGGACTCCAGCTTAGAGTAAAAAGTATTTTTAGAACTCTGCTGAAGTCTTAAGACATCAGAGATGCACTACATTCCTGAGAGAGAGAGTTTACAGTGTTCAAGGGTCTTTCAGGGAGCAACTACTGGGTGGTGCTACGTTCTCCAGGTATGAAGGCAACACAGAACACCGTGCTTTAGAAGAACTGGAGCTGGCGCACTGCACACACCCCAGCAAAAGCCAGCTGAACAGTCCTAATCTAGGTGGTGATACTGGAAGGCCCATCACCAGGTAAATACAACCCAGGCAAAACACCTTCACTGCTTGGTGATTAGAAATTTATTAAGCAGTTGATTAGTTTACACCAAATGTATACCCGGCAGCCCATTCCAGACTCTGAGACTGAAACCCCTCACAAAACGCAGCATTACCCCTCAGGGGAGAGTTAACCAGCAGCAAACCAGGTCTCGTCCACCCACTTCAATACGCAGAAGACCTCTCCCCCTGCCTCTTCTCACATATATGACATACAGGATCTACAGTACATCACACATACACACACAAAAGGTCCACTGAAGCATTAAATACTGCAGTGCTCAAGTGATTTAGGAGCTGTCACAGTTTAACCCCGGTCAGTGACTAAGCCCCATGCAGCCACTGGCTCACTCCCCCCTCAGTGGGATAGGGGAGAAGATCAAAGAGTGAAACTGAGAGAACTCGTGGGTTAAGATTAAGACAGTTTAATTGGAAAAGCAAAAGCCACACACGCAAGCAAAGCAAAACAAGGAATTCACTCACCGCTTCCCATGGGCAGGCAGGTGTTCGGCCATCCCCAGGAAAGCAGGGCTCCACATGCATAGCGGTTACTCAGGAAGACAACCACCATAACACCAAATGTCCCCCCCCACTGCTTCTTCTTTCCCCAGCTTATATACTAAGCATGACATCCCATGATATGGAATATCCCTTGGGCTAGTTTGGATCAGCTGTCCTGGCTGTGTCCCATTCCCATTCCCCGTGCCCCTCCAGCCCTCTCGCTGGCAGGGCCTGAGAAACTGAAAAGCCCTTGAATCAGAATAAACATTCCCAAGCAACAACCAAAACCATCTGTGTGCTATCAACACTGTTCTCACACCAAATCCAAACCACAGCACTGCACCAGCTACTGAGAAGAAAAATTAACTCCATGCCAGCTGAAACCAGGACAGGAGCTTAAAGGTTCTCTTCTCACTTCCACAGAGGTTCCTCTGTGCCACCCACCTCAGAGGGATCTCTGAGAAGCGTGCCCTTGGAAAAGCTCTCCAGTCCTGCTCTCCACCTCCTCCACCTTCCAAACATGGGAGGAAGGAAACTGCCCACTTGGTCAAATACCTTGCACGAAGGAATTTGTGCTGCAAATATTTGTCTTTGCAAAGGGCTCTTCAGCTGGAAAGCCCAGCTGAGTAGGCTCCTGCCTCACAGATGCCACCACCACATCTCCGTAACCTCCCCAAAGCAGCCAAGCGCGGCTCCCAGAGCTTCTGTCTGCAGAGGGAAAGGATGGAGGAAGGTTACTTCTCTCTCTTCATTTCCACGTTCCACATGACATTCACAATGATCTGGCAGGCTTCTTTTTTCTTAAAAAAACAGAAGGTTTTGCTACTAGCCCTGAAGGCTGAAGTAATCAATGTCTTTAGGTGAAATGCTACAGTTTCTGGGGCACAGTGTGACAGGAGTCATGTGGTTCCTGCAAAGTCTATTGAGATTAAGTGGCTCTTGCACAGGTTGTAACACTTTCCTCCTCACACTCTGAGGCTGATAGACAAAATACAAGAGATAGGGCTCTTAAGTCCTGTCTTTATGGCTCTAAGGAAAATTCGCACACAGATTCAGGTTGGGTTTTCTCAACTAAATCCCTTACTGTATAATTAACAAGAAACTGAAGCGAGGTAAGCATCTCATTCCTCCTCCTCACCGCTTCTGGATAGATCCTTTTTCCAAGCAAGGAGAGCAGCCAGGGGAAAAAAAACCTCACAAAACTGCATTTGCTGGATACACAGATATTACACACATTACTTGAAAGAAAACTGTGTGGGGTCATAAAAACAAGCTGGTTTTTAAACAGCATGCAGTATATCAACAGATTATCTTTCTCAGCTGCAGGAAGAAGTAGTAGCAGAGGACCAGGAGCTGCAAATTTTAAACAGGAGGTAAAAGAAGGGAGGGCAGGGAGGTGGTGGTGTGCTCAAAGATCAAATCACAGGGAAGCAATAGTTCCAGGTGAATTAAGTGGAAGTGCCCAAGTTCAGCAAGGAATTTAGGTCTTCTACCTTTTTACTGACACTTTTTAACACTGAAGAGTTAAATGAGGCTAGGAGGCATTTTTATAAGGATTCCATCTTTTGGACCTCAAGGCTAGCAGGAATTAAATACTCTTAATCTGAGAAGCAAGAAGGAAAAAAAGTAAAAATTAGTATTCTACCTATGAAGCAATGGATGATGGAAAGCATATTCGTGTTTTAGCGGCAAAGTTACAGAATTACTGGATTAATTCTTCAGTAACTCTATAGTCCTGGCATCTAAACTCCTCAACAAAAAAGAAACCAAAACCCACAGACCTCTGTGGATATAAGAACTAACAACACCTGTTTGCAGATCGCCATTTTATGATCTCTAATCTAGGTTACCTGGAAAATGAAGTATTTATGTCATGCCCATATGCACTGTCTGATACTTAACACATTAGCTGATACTTCAGCAGGCCAAAGGTTTCTGTCTTCAATTTGTCCTGCTGCTTTCAAAAAAAACTCACAACCAACCAAAAACCGAACAAAATCACCCCCAAAAAAACCCAAACAAAAAACCCCTTCAAAATCCATAGCCTTCTCTGGAATTTGAATGAAGCCAGACACTGTTGTAGCAAAATTTCCTTAGGAAAAAGTTAAATCTGGCAAATATACCATGATGGAAAAATCCGCTTTTCTGTAATCCATTTAAAAATAGCACCTTCTAAACTTATTTGATTATTCCATCATGAGACTTCACTTTTCTTTCTCAGTCACAGTTGACACTTGCTGCTCGCTCCTTCCTCTCCCTGATGAGCCTTGCTCAGTGACCAGGTTGACTTTTCTTCCTCCCCTTACTTCTCCTGCTGTACATAAAGCTCACCTCCTCTTCCAACTTACCAACATCCAATTCACTTTAGTGACACAGACTCAAGAATTCCAACTTTTACATAATTTCTTCGAAGTCGGCAAGATTTTCTACACATCTGTAGGATTTCGCAATGCTCCAGAATCTAAAAGCAGTTTGCAAGTACATGTTTCTTTTTCCCCAGTACTCTGCTTTGTACATCAATCCCTAAACCTCATGTGTTAAGACATGAGGAAGATAAAGTTTTTTAAGCACAGGTTTTAAACTAACCTCAAGGGAGGGATGGGAGAGAATACAAAGAAACTACATGTCACTAGAAACTAGATGTGTCAAAAAACAACCAAAAAAAAAAAAAACCTGCAACCCAACACAGCTGCTGGCAAGCAACCATCTAACAGAGTAAAAACGCCGTTCTCTCCAAGTCTGCAACAAGGGAGCTTTGCTTTCATTAGCACCTATAGATATATATATATAAAATAAGCCAACCAAAAAACAGTCACTGTCCAGACCCAGGCTAAAGCTTAGCTTAAGATCATCTGCGGTAGTGCTCTACCACCACACAAACCACAATAGTCTCTGGTGGGATGTCCCATGGCTTTCAGGTGTTCACAGTCAGGGTGGCAGTGAGTGCACTCACAGGACGTTTCTTGTACCAGGAAGACATGTCCACGCAGGAGCAGAAGAGCAATTCTTGTTTGTCTGTAAGTGCTCACCTGGACATAAATCAGTTGAGAAGGCAAACAAGCAACATCCAGCAGTTGCATATGTTAACAAAAAAAAATACATTTGCCAACTATACTGCCTCACAGCACAGATTGCTGGCTTCTTTTTCTTGTCCACTGAGCAAGAGAGTGTCAATTCACATTTATTTCTCAGCATTCTGGGTTGTGCCATGTACCATGAGACTTGTACCAGCACATTTGTGTCAGGGCAGCTGGTGGCAAGCAGAGAAAAGGATTTCATGGAGGTCTCTGCTCGGATGCTATGAAGTGCAGCAGATGTGGACAACCAAGGTGAGAGCACAGGGCAAAAGGCAGCAGCTGTTAGATGAGACAGCAGAGCCCATGTGGGGCTGCAGGACAGGATCAGAAGACGTAAAGAATGTCTCTACCTAATGAGCTTATGTCCTCACTGTAAAATAGCTGGGTCACCAGCCCAGGCTGAACTGAAACAAGTGTTCAAGCCTTTCCTCTGTCAGTATTTCTAGTCAGAAAACACTGGTTATCCTGCTTTCAGTGGGGGAGAGGAAAAGGAGAACACTTACCCACTTTGCAGGCAGAAGGGCAGTAATCCTACAGTACGGATTTGAGAGCAGGTAGCTGAATAAAAAAGGTAAAGCACTGGTGTGCATGCACTGATACACACAAGTGAGCTGAAGCCCCAGAGAGCAAAGCAAAGACTACACACTGCTCTTCAGGGGCATGGACTGATGCTCTGCAGGTCACCTGCTGCGTGCTCACCCAGCATTCTGAGGAAGCTTTAAATGACTTGTTGAATAAAATGTACCCATCACACAATACACCATGAATGTGGTGTTCTGAGGATGACTAAGATCTCTAAAGAGACTTTTAATTAAGTTGTAAAGCTGCTAGAAAGAAGAAACACTTCAAATAAAAAGCAGTAATGTCAAACCACCTGCAACTGTAAGTAGAACAGTTAAATACCGTTGCTGTTGATTTCTGAAAGTACCCTGATAACTGAAGACAAAAAAACCCAAAAGTTTTAAATCTGCAACTATAGTCCACTTTGGAAGCAAGAAAGAGGTAAAAATAAGGCTCACTGAGCATTTGGGACACTGGCCTACAGCTGCCAAAGATTGATCTCCAAAATCTTGGACACTGCTCAGACCATCCACCTTGCACAGCAGCATCTCTCTCCTTACACTACAGCATGGTGACTATTGAGATGCTTCTGAGGGACGATCTCTACTGTTAGGGTAATGCTGAAGTAGGATATTTATCTTTTGTGAATCTTCACATAAATGACAGCATATGTGCCATAACATGGCAACTGTGTTGAGAGAGGATTTTGGAATGAGAATATCCTGATGTTACAAGACTTGTGTCCACAACAGCCTCGCTACCAATACAGTCATAAGCTCAGTATGACAAGAAACTACAGAAATGGGTAGGAGCTAGTGTATTACGCGCTCAGAATCCATCTCTACAGTAGGTATGAAACTGTACACATTAAGAAGTATCATTCTTATTGGATAACAAAGTAAAGAACCATGTTGAGATTTTGGTATCAAGCATCATGCAGAGTCAAATACGGCCTAACAAGTTCTGCCCACACACAGATCTCCTCAGTAGATGCCACAGCAAACCCATTGCTCCTCGACTCACAAAGTAACAGATCTCAGCTCTGCTGAGAGCAGTCCACAAGAGAACCAGCATAATCCACCTACAAAGATTATCAAAATCCATTTAATATTTCCATTGCGTGCACACTTGCATCGTTTCCTCTGTTTTGAGACTCAGGGCTTGGACACAAGGCCAAACGGCAAGGCTACAGAGCACCTCCACGGAAGAACAGCTAACCTGAACCCCCCACCCGCTGCCAGCTAGGGCCACTGCAGCCAGTTAGTGCAAACCTGCCAGGACACAGCAACTACACTGATGCCATGGGCTTGTGTGACCAAGTCCTTGGCAGGCATGTTCAGTGAAAGCAAGCAGAGTAGCAGCAGACAAGCCTGCCAGGCTTCTGTCAGAGAGAGATAACAACATGCCCACAGACACAGAAGTGCAAGAGGCTCATCTCCCACATAAGCAAGGGGGCTAGCCTTCACCCAAGGGAGTGGACAGCGAGACAGTTCAAACAGCACTGCTGCAGCTGGGAAGGGCAGGAAAGCCACCCCAGCGCCCAGTACCCAGGAGCCACTGTCCAGTGTGAAAAGTCACAGCGATTTTCTTCTTATCCTAAAAGAGCTGAATGAAACAAGCTGCTGACAATCTGTCAAAGGCTTGAAAAGGTACTGGACATTAAAAAATAAAAAAAATAGAAATCCAGACTTCCACTCCACACCTATTAAGAGAAAGTATGTGTGGGGTAGCAATTTCTTTCAAACAGAAATACTACAATTAAATTAACACCTTCAGGGCATTTTAAGAAGCATGCACCATGCTGACAAAAACCTATCAGTGGGATCTGAGGGATTTAATACGAATCAAAGACAAACAAAAAGAACTCTTCTTAGAGAAGAAGGATACTAAAAAGGAATGTACCACCTCCGCAAGAACACAAGCATCTGTAACGTAACATACATAATCCCAAATATCAGCAAGCATTATATTAACTACAGAAACTTCATGCATTACTCCTCCTGTCTGGGAGAAGCTACAGAACAAGAAAAGCCATTAACATTTTAATGAATCTGGGATGGCAGGGCCCTAAGCTCTAAGAATTCAGCCTCCAGGGGTTGTGCAGAGGAAAAGGGAGGAGGGAGTCCATGGAGGAAACCTCTGCAGGATGAGCAGCACGGGTAGTGGCCTGCTACAATTCCCAGGGTTCTCAACCAAGCCACGCAGACGTTGGGAGAGAGGGAAGCTTAATGAAGTGCCAGCCCAGGTGCAAAGAAAAAACTGCAGAAATCTGAGCACACCTTTCTTCCTTTGGAGACTGCACTTCCTTTCTGAATCACAGGATCATTCAAGACTTGTGCCAGAGAGTACTGCAGTGCTGCGGGAAAACAAACAGCACTTCTGATCGTGCCTAGAGCAGAATCCTTCTTCTACCACGCAGAGCAACGACTTGTGCTCAAACCCAATGCAAAGCACAGGAGCCCTACCCAAACTTCAAGGACAGCAAGCAAGGACGCTTCCTTCAGCGACCCAGTTTCCTTGCAGAATTCACCAGTGATGTGACAATCCAGGAAAAGATTTACCCAAGCTTGGGGAGCCCGAGAGAACCAGTAGTAGTTTCAGACACACAGCAGCTGAGCATCCTATCTCAGAAGACGCTAGAGGGAATACTCTGAGTCTCAGACGCGCTTTGCTAGCAACTCAAAAGCTCAGGAACCCACTGCTGAAATCCCACAAGTCTGTTTTCTTTAGCCTCAGAACTAGTACATCAGCTTTCTGAACAACGTAAGACCAAGGGGCAAAGATAAACTGCATTGCCAAATAACCTTCAAAGTGCTGACCATCACTATGCTGTTTTCTTAGCACAGCTTCCCTGGCCTCTCGTATTCCCATCTTTGATTCATCCATTCAACCCTAACAACCTCAGCCAGACTAGAAAAGCACAGTGGGGATGCTTCCTAGGAAATCTGCATGAACACATGGCCTCACAAAGGAATAAAAAATAGCACCAACATGCAAATAATCCAGGAAAAGTTTAAGATTATATGGCTCCTAGCCTTCCCCAAATCCTTCTCCTTCTGGACCACTAAGGCTCTCGCCTTACCCTCCCCAGACTTCCCTCACGTACACCCAAGACCACAGGACCATCAAGTTTACATCCGCTAGATCTTGCAGTTTTACTTAGAAGGATTTTTGTAGCTCTAGATTCACTTATTAACCAAATCCTGTTTAACGGATTAATTACGTAGCACATTTTTAACACATACTAGCATGTCTTGGGCATTTTAGAACACTTGGGAAAGCCACACTTAAAGTTTTCCTGTTCACTTTTCCCAAGCGCCTATGAACTAGGGCTACTTACGCAGTGCTAAGACCGCATTGCACAGGCATCCAGAGCTAACTCCAAAGAGCTGGGAGGGATCCTGCCTAGGGGGATCAATCCCACCTCTAGATGCAACATCTCACCGCTGCACAAAACGCAGCTGACCACTGCGGCCTGGAAGCTCACCCAAGTTCAGCCATATGATATACCCACCATGTCACAGAGCTTCAAAGATCATATGCTGACCAAACGATTAGACAGTATGAGAAATGAAGACCTGTTATCATTTTATTATGAGGGAAATGGAAGTACTTTGTTCCTTGAAAACCCTTTCCTCCTCCTGTGATGAGAGGTTAAAATATAAAGGGCTACTCCTGTATGTAAAACTTTAAATGAATTTGTATTTGTGTTTTTAAGCTCTTGAGGAAACAGAATGGCCAGAACTGAAAGCAATTAGCGCACCGGACCAGACAGCTAAAACAACAAAAAACACAGAACAATGATCTCTTATTTCCCAAGTTCAGATGTCACCATCACACTTTCCTATTCATGCAGCATACTGCGTTTTGAAAAGCTGAGCTGTTTTTCTCTGCCTGAAAGGAATACAAAGAGTTCCTTTTTTTTTTTTTTCCTAAGTACTTTGAGTAGTTAGAAAAATAAAATCTGATGGAGTGCAAACCACCAAACAGGAGAAACCTTTAGCACGTTGAGATTCTGATGTATTGGAAGATGAGGTCAAAACACAAAGCTAAGAAATGAAAATACTGTAAATCTCCAAAATCTTTATGTGAGAATTTCCCCTGCAGCATCCCAGATGGTGTGTGTTTTGCCTTTTAATTTGAAGAGCTGCGAGACAATCATAACATGACCAAACAACAGAAAGTAACATCAGTCATCTTCTGCCACGCGGCTCCCCTCCATCACCTCACACGGTGCATTTTTCATTTGAATAGTCAAGTCGTGCAATAACTGTGATGTGATTAAGCAGAGGGAAGCAGGATCAGCCACCTTCTGCAATGAACCCCAGAGAAGATAAAGTAATGCAATAAAATGGGCAATTAACACTGAACCTTGGATATAGGAAAGCAACTGCTCCCTGCCACCTGCATTAGTCCAACCCCTCACTTGAGAAAATACTTCCCTGTGCAGTAACTTCTAATGACACACATGCATCTACCCAACCATAAATGTTCACACCATCTGTTCTTGTTACAGTTAAGCTCTCAAGCCAACTCAAGTCAGGCTGCTGAGAGTTCACATGGCTCTGATCCACCAGCTCTTTTGCAGCTAGTTATTCATTTGCAAAGAGAATTACTAAGACAACAGAGTGTTTCCTTTTGTATAAGGTCTGTCACAGACAGCATCCAACTCAGCCAAACTCAGTAGCCAAAATACTATGTCAATTAATACTCATGTATTTCTAAAATGTTTTAACTAATGTGTTGCCTCTGTCTCTCAGATGGTGGGTTATTTTCAGTTTTCTTCTCTTACAAGATTTTGCAAATGTGCATAAAATTATAAGGTTCACAAAAATTTCTCAGCAACTGCCTGGAGACTCATTACACCTCATCAATTATATTATCAGATAAAGATGGCATTAAAAGCACCAAACAAAGGAAAGATGCAAATCTCAGATAGTTACAGTAAGGTTGAGTGGTCACTGAATATTCTTCAGTGGCAAAGGGTCAATGAAAAGTTAAACTGTACAGAAAACAAGGCTCCCCATTAAACGATTTCTTCTCTTGAATATTCAGTTACATCCCTCACTTATTTACAAGCTTATGCAATCTTGCTCTCTCCCACCCCATCCACCACACCTCAGAGAGCATTTTGTGCATATCCACTGCATATAAACAAGCAAAAATAACTGACAGTTGCTCTAATTTGGTAACACAGATTCACTGTTTCTAGATCACTGGGTCAATTTCAGGCTGCTTAAAGGTGACCCACCAGCCCCTGAACATCTTGCAGAACTGAGAAGTTCACCAGGCCACACTCACACACACACCCCAAAAAAATAAAAAAAGCTTTCACTCCATCACAGCTCAGGACAATATAAGCAGCAAACAGTACAACCAAACGATAAACCCATGTGGTTTCCGACAACACATTTGACAACAGTTTATCCCAGCATCCTTTTCTGAATTTATCTCTGCAGGTGACAAACAGCCTCATTCTTTTCCCAGAAGTACAACTAGAAATACCAGCACTCTGTCTCTTGTTAATCACAGGTAAAAAGGAGAGCATAGAAAGAACTGTACTTCTAACCCACAGACAGACTTTTTTGGACAGAAAGGAGCTTTTTTCTTTCAACCTCTTTTGGTTTTTTTCTCCTTCTTAAATGCTAAGCATTTCAGAGAGCTCAGGGAAAGCAATCAACATTGTGACAGATACACATAAAAATGAGATGTAAAGCATTCTTTAAATTGGAAGATAAAATGGTCTCACAAATGCAGAACTGCAGTCAAGCGTTATTTTATTACTGCATTTCCACCATCGGCTCTCCTCTGCTCTTTCCCTCCTCCCCATCCAGAACTACAGACAAATCCATGAATTATGTGGAAAATCATCTGCAGGACATAGATAGCAACATCAGAGACAAAGTTTTATAGATGATGTCATAGGACAGTATAGAATCAAACAAATTAACATTGGAGCTTACCATTTCGAGACAAATCAAGTTCCACCAGCTGCATGAAATTCGCTATTTCTGGAGGGAGCCGCTGGATTTCGTTATCACTAAGTCCAAGTTTCCGTAACTTCACAAGTTGGAAGAAAGGCTAAAAGAAATAAAAAAACCCGCATGTCAGAAAATATTCACATAACTCACACATAAGCACAATAAACAATAACTGGAAGCCACTTTCAAAATTTGAGCTAATTAGAAGTTAACAATTAAAATCAGTTACGCAGACTTCTTTCAGACCTGGATCAGAATGAACATTTTTTTTAATTTTTAGGTGCAAATAGACCATAATCTGTGTTTTACCTAAAACTAAAATTTACTAAAAAAAGAACAAGACATCTGTAAAGCTTGCTGTTCAAGACCACAGCAGACAGACACTAGCGAAATCCAGACTGCCCGCTTTAAAATCATTAATGGGGTGAGGTTACCCAGCAGGGTAATTAAAAACATCCCGATTACACACCAGGGCTCATTAGGAAATTAATGCAGAGGGACTCTTCTAAAGGACGATCCAGAAAACTCACAGAGAGAGGCTGCCAAGGTCTTCTTCACCAGCAAGCACCATAACCAACTAGGTTACAGAGCCTGCCTCCCTCAGGAAGACTTTCTCTCCAGCCTCATACGCCCTCCCCTCTGTGGCCCAGTTTCAGAAGGACTAATGAAAGTTGGGCAGGATACGGACAATTCCAGGTCTTCCCACCCTGAGGAGGAACCCAACCCAGCCCTGTCTCTATGGCAAGGACGTGGGCACGCAATGCAGGCAGCATGATAACTTTCCCTGACCCTCAGCTATGGGCTTAGAAGGTCTGGCAGCCCCCAAGACAAAGCAACCATCAAAGAAGACAAGCCAAGCTGCAAGTTAGGTCAACCTCAGGTGCTGGGAGCAGCTGGGGATCAAAAGACAAAATGGTCATGAAAAACTGTTGAGACATAGGCATCTCTAGGAAAGCTGGAGAGCTCCTGTCTCTCCCAGGCAAGCCTTTGAATGATAGTGACTGCAAGCAGTGAGGATTTGCGCAGAATTAAATGACTTTATGGTCATCTCGACCATAACTGACCAGACTCCTCAAATTTCAAGCGAGTTTTCTGCCCCAGGAGCGCACAAGTATTTTTGCCCAGCAGTCAGAACCTGTGCATCTCACCCACCCAGGGCACATACGCATGCCTATAGCTTCATGGGTTTTGCCCCTCAGGGTAACTGGAAGATGCTAGTAACTTGGGATAATTCTACTACATTTAATCACCTGCAATCCCTTCTTGGAAATTGGCACACATTTTTTTATTATTATTTTATTTTGGTGCTAAAGTGTGTGCTATTAAGTCCCTCAAATCTATCTTAGACTGACACAAAAAGGGGTGGTAAGATGGGCATCTTACTAGGATACAAGGTAAAAGCAGTCTTAAGAATCTGTATCATGATACAGGTTTGCAGTCCTAGTTTCAATGTCTTACACACAAGATCATCAGGTTTTAAGTGCAAGGTTTTGCAGCCTCACCGCCAATTTTTCAATATACATTGTTGTTCTTTGTCACAAAAAAATATAACACCACTGAAACTAATATGTTTTCCCTGAAAAACATGGGTTCCTTTTATGGATTAAAAAGGATAGAGCTTTAACAAGTTTACAAACACTCAGCAGTCAAAAGATGTACTAGATCCCAACATAAAAATTCAAAGGCATTTTTGAGTCAGAATGGCACACCTTCCTTCCCCCCCAACCCCCAAGTATTAAAGGCCTTTGATACCAGAGCTGAAATTGTAAGAGGAAGATAAAAAACCTTTACAACTTCACATTTCTAGCTCCCTAAAAACATAATATTGCAATTAAAATAGCCACAAATGGTTTTCTAATCCTTCTTTGTCCTCACAAGATCCACAACCGCATCTTCATATCATTAACATTTTTTTGTCTTCTAAAACAAATGTATCCCTTTTGCTAAATATTTATTAATATGACTAAACCAAGAATCCATCAGAAGCTTAGAAAAGCACTTAAAAGATACTTTTGTGAAAACACACCAGGGGTACACTCCGCAGAAGAGATCCCAATCTGTCCTAATACTGTCCAAAATAAACACTTGCCAAAAAGTGCTCCTCAGCCAGTGTGTAACTGCTAAACTATATGACAGTTATAAATACTGATGTTCGACTACAAATCTTCTCATAAGCAACTGTGGTCCTTTTCAGAGATGGTCTAGAATGGCAAAATGAGAAAAAACAGAAGGGACATGGCTAGAAGACAGAAGGAACATCAGAAAGCTATTAAGAATTGGGCATCCCTACGAAGGTTTGAGGGCCCTCACCGCACCACGACAGTGTTGCATATATTTATTAAATGTGCAGAGCACATGTGTGCAACAAACAAAATTACACAATATTTAAAGGCAATCCTGTTCCTTTAACTGACTAAAAAGAAAAATGAACCGGGAGCTTTATTTCTAGTTTGCATAACAATATTTAATGAATAACACAATTTCCTAGATAACATCAGAAACTGCAGTTATGTGAAAGCCATTTCTTTGAACTTCTTGGGTTTGTTTTTTTTTCCTGTGAACCACAGAATTCAATCACTCTTGCATGTTTAGGACATCCTACTCCCTAAACAACTATTCTTCCTTTATCCAAGGCACATCATTAGGGCTCTAAAGCACTACAGGAGAAGCAAGTATCTCCTTTTTGCCAATTTGTTTTACCTTTCAAAAGACCACAGGGAAGAGAGAGAATTAAGAGCTTACTGAATAGAGTTCAACAAAGGTAAACATACATATATAAATACACACACATATGTGTGTGTGCACATATATATGTAATTTCTTAAATATATGCCAGCCAGAAACATGTTCCTAATTTGACAGCTCACAGTTCAGCCCATATTTGAAAAGCTCTAACAGACCCCGAAGCGCAGTGGGGTTGGCTGGCTGGAGCAGCACACCCACCCAGCATGGCAATAGCAGGTTTTGATTGCAGACTGGGTGTCTCTAAGAGTATCTTGGCAACACTTTTAATGCTGCTTAGTTTAGCCAGCCTAATTAATAGTGCTTCAATGAGACAAGTAATTCCATGAGAATCAGCACTAAAGAAGCCTACAACTTTCTATTTAGCAGTAATTCCCAACCCTCAACTGAATCTTTTCCCGCTATCAAAGAATTTATAAAGGTTTCTCTTATATGGATTATCTAAGAACACACATCTTGAACACAGCCCATCTCACAATTGCAAACCAAGCCAGTCTCCCTCTCCACCCAGCCACAGTATTTTTTAAAAACTTCATTTGACAAAATTGGGTCGATGTCAGCCAACAGAAGAAAAAAAAAAAAAAAAAACCCACTAAGAGATAAGTGCATGACTCACTGGAAAGTATAAACAGACCGTGTGATCCCACAGTCCTCAATTTTTATTTTTTTTTTTTAAACAATACCACTGCAACCAGCACTTGAGTCTAGAAAAAACAGTTAACAGAATTAAGCCAAACCAGTAGCACTGATAAAATTCAAGATCCCCTCCTGCAAAAGTGGCCAGAACACCACCTCCCCGGCTTTCTTTCAATGCCCAAATGACACCTCTCTGGCTTTCTTTCAATGGTCCACTCCAGCAACAAAAGACATTCATGCCTGAGAATCTTGCCTGACTGCTTTAGCACCTTTCGGGGAGGGAGGGGCGGGAAGGGACGGGACACGACACCAACAAAACACAACCAAAACCCAACAACAAAAAAATGGAAATAGATGAAAACAGGCAACCGAAATAAAAAAACCACAGGAGGACACCCAACACTAACCTAATGCTGTTCAAGGGAAGAAGCAACATCCCACTGCTAGAGTCTTCCCAGTGCTGGAAACACGTCACACTCCAAACCCATCTGGCATAGGTAGCACAACTAAATGCTTACTGTGTTAAGTAAAATGTTTCCATAAAAAGGCTACTACTAACAGCAAAGAGAATTAAATTTAGAACCTTTATGAAATCCACTGCCTAATTTGCAAGATGGGCCAGCATGAGCAGCAGAAATTAGAACAAGAGGAAGAATAAAACTGCAAAGTAAATCCTGTTTCAGGGTTATATTCACACAGGATAGAAAAAGATAAATTTTTTTGCCACAGTGCAGGCACTGGAGCTATTGCTGATGAGCTTAAAAATCTGCAAATACTTGTTCTTACGTCAAGTTTCACTTAGACACCAATATGGATTTTCAACATATGCATGCTGCCTCAGCTTTTAAGGTTTCTTCAGGAAATTACAGTATTATATTTGAACAGGAATTAAGTAAATTACCAAGACACAGTACGTTACCAGGTCCTGTTTCTTGAACACCACCTATATTCATTTCACCCATTTTCCAAATCTATACCTGACCAGCTAAAGGATATCTGCACTTTAGAATTAAGAAGTGACACACAGTAATCTAAATCTAGTTTAACTCCTAATTGCATTCCTGTTTCAAATCTTACTTTAGGCTCCACTTTCTCTTCCTACATTGTAAACAAAAATCAATGGGGGAAGCCTTTGCTTTATTTGTTCACTTCCATTCACCAGCCTATATGTTCTCCTCCAGCCACCGGAGAAGGAAAATTGCAATCAATCCTTCCCCCACCCTTTTTATACTGCCTCAGAAAGACCTTGGAAAAAGGTCTGTCTTCAGGCAAACAGAAGCAGAAAGTGCAGTTTGATTTTGGTAAGCAAAGCAGTCAACAAGATAAGGATCAAGTCCATGAAATAACCTCGCAGCACAGCTGACACAATGCTTTCCAGCTCCCCAGCAAGATCCCCAACCACTTTCTTTTGGTCCCTAGAAGTTACTTTTTTGCCTTCACTGTTGCACAACTTCCACAAGAGATGGAAGAAAACCAGTCATCCTGTAGGCGAACACACTGCCTGGGCGGGACACTAGGAGAAGAACAGGGATTAAATCACATAAAGCACAAGACAGCACTGAATTCAGGTGTTCTGCATCCTGGGGATGTGTTCAACAGCCAGGCTCTGGTACAAGCATACATACAAACACATCCCCCTGCCTGTCAGAAGGCGCAAAGGCGAAGAGGGAAGGGCAAGCTTTTCCTCACTCCACCCCCACCCCACTTTTGTAGAAGTCATCAATAGTCAATTCCTTGACAGCCCACCAGTAAGGGAACACTCAGTGCTAGGGATTCAAAGGGAACACCTGATGCCCTACGCTAACCAACTGGTGGTACTTCAGACACTGCTTCTACTCTGAAGTCAGCCAGCAGACACACCAGCCCGGAGCTGACTAGAGCCACGGCCACGCTTACACTCACAGCAAGCTGTAATGCACCCTGCCCTCCACTCAGACCTCGGGACACTCCCAGTCAAAAGCCAAAACTAACTGGTAAGCAAAAAACTCTTTCTAGGATGCAGTGCTGTACATTGCCATCTTAAAATCCACCCCAGAGACTCCTGACAGTAGCATGAGCGAGAGTGCTGAGGAAAACCAGCAGGAGCACAGAAAGCAGACACCCTCCCCTAGAAGCACATCCTGACTGGTTGCACAATGAAACACTGAGGAACCTGGATCCCACTCTGGATTCATGAAGGCTGTCACAAGCTCCGGGCAGGCTCCAGTGAAGTCTGGTACGGGCGTTATCAGCTTGGCATCTCCCACAAAGCCCGCTATCAACATCAAGATCCCTCAGGTCACTCCACCTGCTTTCGCCTGTGAGCAGGGACAGCTCGTGAGGGCAACAGAGTTCCACAAACATGGATACCACATGATCCACTGCACCAGAACCACTCCAATTTTCAAACAAAGTACTAAGTGAGGCACTGAAACAATTTCTCAGGGCAGGGACTAATTCACAGTGCAGCACAGCACAGCCATCCATCACGCCGCTGATGACTCTGTATCTAAATGTTACTGGAATCAGCTGATGAATTTCCTCTCAAGCCATGAGATTCAGCCGCAACTGGTGATGGACCATGGTATGCAGACTTCTGCCCACCTACTAGGTGACAAGCCAGCAAATGGACAACTGCTCCACGCAACTGAGGCCTCTAATTCTGTCTTCACATGTGTCATGGCAAAACCAGAAGTGCTACAGATTTTTGGCATGATGAAAGACTGTTTCACATGCCCAAACCATGCTTGTAGAATACGCTGAAGCTGTACTTTGGTCTTGTAGCATCCTAGAACCAACTTTGTCATCATGACTATAAAGGCAAGATTGCATACAAGACATTCAAGCAGGAATCCATACAAAACATTAATAAAACTACTAGGTTTCATGACAAAAGAAAGTATTAATGAAAGATCACATTGCATGGGCACGTAGTCTGAACCAAACCAGACGCTGCAACTGCTGTTGCCCCCTCCAATGGATGCTTAAAAGGCCGACGTGAAGGCTCAGCCAGGCAGAAAGGTTGTGGAGGAAGGGTCTAAAGGAGACCGAGCAAAAATTATTAAATGATGCCTCACTAAATCTGGCATTCAACATCTACCCACTGCATTTCTGGACCCTATTTTCAAAGCACCTGGCATTTTCTGAACTACAACGATGGGCCAATTGCAGGTTCTAGTCTCGGTTGTTACCATCCATTTTAAAAAATGAACAAGGGACTATCCACTCTCGAAAAACAATACACTGCAGCACTGAATCAAAATGCTGCTCTGCCAAGCGACGTATTGAACAGGTTGCCTCACACTGTTTCCCAGCAAGCAAGGATTTACTTTCTCTTTTATGTCGATTAAGCAGAGGCAACAAAGGTTAAAGAGCACTTGATGCCATAGCCATTAAGAGTACAGTGATGGAAGGGACTATGTCTGCCTTTGAGAGAGGCCAGAAAACATCTGCTACAACAAAATATGGATTCATTGCAGTTAAATGCATCTGCCATTTGGAGAAAAAAAAAAACACAAAAACAAACAAAAAAACCCAACAAACACAGATTTAATCTCACTAATGAATCTGTAGCATGCATTTTTCCAGTATACAACCTTGTTGGCAGGAGGCAACATTTTTTTTTTAGGCCAACTGATATAATTAGAAAAATAACTCTATGTATAATCATAACATTTATTTTAGAGCTAGAGATGTATAATCTTTGCCCAGAAACCTTGTCTTATGTGTGTACATCACATGGAGAAGGGGATGCTACTGATTTACTACAACAATACACCCCCTTACAGGAAAAAAAAAAAAGTTAAAAGTATTGAAATATAACCACCCAATTACCTTCCCCCAACTGAGGTCAAAAATCAGTAGAACTCAGCTGTTACTACAAAAAAACTGCCATTAGAAAATATTTAAAACCAAGCAGACTTCAAAATCTTCTGAACAATCTCAAGGACATTAACAGGGAAGTCACACTTTGTAGGGGAGACCAGACCAAGTTCTCCCTCTGCTCCCATCAGACTGCAGTCTTTCAAATTTGATGTCAAAAGGCACAGCATTTTCCTCAAGTCTTAAGCAATACAGAAGAATCCAGAAAAGATGAATCTGGAAGCTAGCAGAAAAACTAGAGATATTTATCTGGCAATCAACTTATTTGGAGCCTTCAACACCACGTTCTGTTTAGAGGGTTGTTAATATAAGAATCCTTAATGTTGGTTCTCTAAAAACCATTATTTATTTTACTAATTCAAGCATGCACTGCACCTACTACTAATTGACTATGCTCACAAAAGATTTTTACAAAAGGTAAGTATTCCCAAAACACTGAAGCTGTAAAGCTGCCGGTGTTCTTGGCAGTATTTTATATAGCATTTGTCATACTTGCAAAAAAAATCTTAAACTTTCAATAAAACTACCTTTACTGTGTGCATACAGTCTACTTCAGTTTCCACACAGTGGCACAGTTCTGTCTCTGACATTAACTGGAAGTATATGCTTGTTCAAACTGTATCGTACTATTTCTTCAAGGATTTACAGCAAGATGTGCAAAACTACCATGACCTTATCAATGTTAAAAGTAAAACTCAATTAAACATTTGAGGGTAACTAAACAGTGGAAAAAACATGACAACTCTGTTTGCATCATTAAAAACATCCAAGCTAAAGACAGGTAAAATCTTTTATATGCCTGTTCTCTATAGAATCATAGAACAGCTGAGGTTGGAAGGGACCTCTGGAGATCAGTTCACCCAAACCCCTTGCTCAAAGCATGACATCTAGAACAGGTCACCCAGGACCATGTGCAGTCAGGTTTTGAGCACCTCCAAAGATGGAGGCTCCACCTCTCTGGACAACCCGCGCCAGCGTTTGACCACCCTCACAGTAAAAAAAAAAAAAAAAAAGTGTTTTCTTATTTTAGACAAAATTTTCTGTGTTTCAGTCTCTGTTCATTGCGTCTTACAATGTCACAGGGCACACCTTTGAAGAGTTTTGCTCTGTCATGTCATCTTTACACCCTCTCACTGGGTATTTATATTCACCAGTAAGATCGCAGGAGCCTTTTTCTTCTCAAGGCTAAACTATCCCAGCTCTTTCAGCCTCTTCTCATGACAGATGCTCAAAGCCCTTAATAGTCTTTGTGGCCCTTTGCAGGACCCATTCCAGTATGCCCATGAGGGAGTACTGCTGGCTCATGGTCAACTTGTCCACCAGGTCACCCAGAGCCTTTTTCTGAAAAGCTGCTTTCCAGATGGTTGGCTCCAAGCCTGTACCGGAGAACAGTTATTCCTCCCCAAGTGCACACAGGGCTTTTTATTTCTCTTTACTGAGCTTCATGAGATTTCTCTCTGCCCCTTTCTCCAGCCTGTCAATGTCCCTCTGAATGGCAGCATAAACATCCTCCTTATCAACTACCTCCAAGGAGATCCCTGAACAAGCCAAAATCTGATTCCTGAAGTGTGATGCTGCTTTTTGCACTGTTTCCTCCTCTTGTGACCGTGAGATGGTGGAGTTCAGGATCCTTACAGCCAAGGTGACCATGGTCACTACAGCCACTACAACTCTGACCTTCGTATCTCAACCTGTCCTTCCTTGTTTACGAGGGCCAACAGAGCACCTCTGTCCATTGACTCCTTGATCACCCGCGTTACGAAGTCATCAATGCACTCCAAAAAGCTCCTGGATTGCTTAAGTCCCGCTGCATCATCCTTCCAGCAAATGTCAGGGTGGTTCAAGACCCATGTGAGGACCTGGGCCTACAAACATGAGGCTTCTTCCAGTTATCCAAAGAAGGCATCATCTACTACTTCTTCCTGATCAGGCAGTCTACAGCAGACACCCAAAACAATGTCACCCACTAATCCCAGCCTGCTCTCAGCTGGCCCATCTCCAGGCAAAGCTTCACATATCCCTACGGCTCTCTCACGTAAGGGCAACTCCCCCTCCTTGCCTGTATCCACCCATTGCAGAACTCCAGTCACGGGAGATATCCTACCACGTCTCTCTGATCCCAATAAGATCTATAAATTTTGAAAAAGGAAATAAAGCTTCTAGGTGTTTACAACTTAAGAAGGGATGGTTACAACCCATGAGTTAAATTTAAGGAGAAGTGTATGGTATCATTTCTTTCCATAGCAGATTACTGGCCACTGACCAAGCAAGCATCTTTCAGGCTTACGGTTGCATAATGGGAGAACAGTGAAATTTAGCCTAAACGGGGCTTTTTTTCCTGAGAAAGAGGTGTGGTTTGGGAAGAACAGAGGTACTTTTTCTTCAGGAGCTTTCACAAGATTTTGGTATGATAACAGCACCCTGGTTTTCAACACTACATGTAATGAGATACAGACACTGCCCAAGTCGAACGCCAAGCAGCAGCACACCATCGGCTTCTCTAACACAAAAACTGGGGCATGGGAGGAGACCAGGGTTTAACCAGGTCTCTTGGAGAAGGGGTATCACATCAATCAATTAACTCTACAGAGAAGCTTTAGCATGTAACACCAAGAAAAATCACAGATGACAGGTACAATCAGATGACAAGCACAAACAGAGAAGTGAAATGATTCAGTTGCATCAAATCAGGTTTACAAACAGCACATAATACAGACAAACTCTTCCCAAAAGAAGAGTTCAGCAGAATCTTAAGCCAAATTAAGTGCATACATAAAACTTTGAAAATTATTTTTTTTGCTATTGGAGTTTTCACATAAACAACATCTGCAAAAAGTCTCACGGGAAAGTGGTCTTTACCCTTTGAGTAGAACAAGTGCACAGTAGCAAGATAAAACCGCAGCAAAACAAGAGTCTCTAGCACCAACCAATGCAAAGAATGCTAATGATGCAACATAAAAGCCAAAATATAATACTGCATTCAAAGGTTCACAAGATATTCCTTTTACCAGTGGAAAAAAAATATGCTGAGATCCAGTTTTGTACTGCAAATTCTATGCACTGAGAAATTAAGTTGACAGGATGTACTGGCCCTTAAATTCTCATGTACAGGAGTAGGAAACAACATTTCATCAACTGCAGACTGATATATAGATTTGAAAGTATTTTATTTTGATCTGATGCTTTTCATTAGAGAACCTATTGAAATGCATCACGCAGAATGTACTGTTTTCTTCTATCAAAGCAATTTGCCAGAAAGCCCACTCTTCAGTGAAGTATAGCTCTTGACATGTAGCAAATGATATACTACACACCACAGCTTGAGTTGAAAAAGCCTTCAAGTTTTCATTTGTAAGGAAAATAAAAATGGTCCAGATTTAGAAAAAAACAACCCCCAAACTACACTTTTAAGTCTCTCCATGCACACTGGTGACCACATACTATGTTTTTTTCCCAATCAAATCAAATACAACGGAAGGCACTTAGGATCCAACACAGGAGAAGGAATTATTTCAGCAAGTTAACAGCCATGCTCTACCACTGGCCCTATACAAAGCCCTTCCTTTTGAGACCGAAGGGTGCAGCTCTTTAATTTGTCTTGTAAAGCAGAAGTGGTGAGAAGCATGCTGACAGCTAGAAATTGCTGTTCTGTGGGAAAACAACCACATCTGCCAAGAAAGACTAGAGAGACCTCAATATTGTGGAAAACCACTAGCAGCTTAATAGTACACAGCCTGCTCCCTCCAGCACATCCCACCAGGCTGGCTTATCCTGCAGGAAGGGCAAGAGCAGAAGAGGGAACCTGGGAGGCAGCAGAAAGAAAGGAGAAAGAGCAGACTACAAAGAACAGCTGGGGGAAAAAAAAAGTTTGCAAGGGCCGTCAAGAACCCAGCATAGAAGGAACAGGAGAGGAAGCAAAGAATCAGAAAAACAAGGCAGACAGAGCTGTTTAGGTCAGAGGAAGGAAGCAAGATCCTTGAGACCTCAAGGACAGGGGAGGATGGGAAAGTATGAACACACAGGGCAAGGAGTCTGAGACATCAGCCTAGGGACAGACGAAGGTCGTTGTCAGCATTAAGCACAAGTTCTCCATCATGTAACTGGGGAAGCGAGGGAAGAAGGGATTCAGAGATCCAGCGGGGCAGTTAAGGAGACCTGAGGAACGAATCAGTGTACTGACATGGGAAACCAAAAGGACCCCTGTGCAGTAGCCAAATAATGTAAAAAAAATTGTAAGTTAGTGTACAAATATAAATAATTAACTGGTATTCCTGAAAGGCTGACAGGTACAGCTTAGGGAAAAAAAAAAAAAAAAAAAAAAAACCAAACAAACCAAAAAAAAAAAAAAAAAAACCCAAACACGGTACTTGTAGGGAAAAGAGGGTCAGAGAAAAAGAGTTCTTTTCCTGGGCCACATATGCATTAATGCATAAGGGAACAAACAAGGGGAGGAATGGAAATAATGGGGGCTAAAGACATCTCCCTCTGCTTCCTGGACATTTCTTTTCAAGTGTTTTCCAGATGAACCCTTCCTGCCTCTCTCCCCTTAGAAAGAGGTGAAGAATTCTACCACAAATTTTGGTCTGCCAACACAACAAAAATAAACCCAACCAAGTGATTCTTCTGAAATAATTCCAGCATATTTCTTGTTTCTCTTCTCCTCAGGATACTTCAGGCGACTCTCATGATTTACAATGCAATATTGCCGGGCCTTTCTGCTAGTCCTTTCCCATAGAGACAATACAGCAATTCTTTGTCTACTGTCTTCTGAAGGGATTTTTGTGTGTTTTCTCTGTTGGGTTTTTTTTGGTAATAACCTAACACAGATCATGCTCTACTGTCCCCTAGAATAATAGAGGTTTAAAGTACGCTAGCAAAGACTGTAGGTTAAATAAAGCCTAAGACTACTTCTGTACCTGGAGTGTATTCTTATACTGGTGTATTGGAGAAAACCAACCAACCACCTTTCATTGATCCTTAACAGAAACGAGAGCAGGAAGAAACAGGGGTGAAGAGGGGATGCGTGTGCATCCAACACAACTTGCCCCACCAACTTGAGAAAAACACAGCAAGTCCCTGTATTCCAACATGCCACTTGCTGATATTTATCTGCCTCAGAAGGCTTTACCTTTGAAGGGATGAAAAAAAATTGCAGGAGCGGAAGGAAAGCCGATGTCTAGAGATAAAGCCATCATCACTGTCTCAGACTTGCTGCATGGCAAAGCTGGGAAAAGAACTCAGGAATATCTACTTGGTTTCAGAGGAGTATTACAAGACCTCCTGCCTGCTGTAACCGCCGTTTCAGACCACACCGGCCCCCACAGGGAAGACAGACTCTGAACTACCAGAGCAGGGCAGCAGAGGTGGGATTTTCCACACCCACTCAACTATGGCAACTTCTGCTGCAAGTCACAGCGTCTACAGGGCTATTCTTCTTCAGCATTTCAAGGTGAGCCGTTACAGCAGCAGTTTCCTAAGGCGGATTGCAACCATCTCAGTGACACAAACACCTTACCTGTGTTACGGGATACATTACAGCATCAGCACAGCCCACAGATGATTCACCTGGAATCAGCACAGATCACTGTGAACTTCAGGACTTCATCAAGTACGGGAAAACATCTAACTAACCAGCCACTGAGAGTTAATTAAGCAAGTCTCCTGACTTGCTTAGGCCTGAACTGAGCCCAAAACCAGTCTGATTTTGTATTACTGCCTTTATACACATAGAGAAGAAACTTAATGGAGCTAAGGTAAAACTAATCTAGTGCATTACACTAGATTAAGAGCCTAATGACCATTAAGATCTATGCTGGCCTAACAGTTTGTTAATTACACACCCTAACGATTTCCCTCATGTTTTCTCTACAAGTGGTATGATGTACCCCAGCTTTTTATACTTATTCCCAATTCTGTATCTGTACTTTGCACTGACGCCACCCTTTTAATGTAAAGGGGAATGAACAGTGTACTTTGCAGCCACCTTCCACAGCAACATCTTCCACTACTGTCCTGAACCTGATTCCTATAGTAAAATTTTTAAAACTATTTGCTGGTAGAAATGTTAAACAGGGCTATTCCCGTCTGTTTCCACCTTCAATAGATCAGTTTCACATTCAGGACTGCAGCTGTATTTTTGTACCTGAAAATCCTTCAGAGTCAACACTTACCTGAGATAAGGGCACTACGTTCCATTTATCAAAAAACATTAATGAAGGAACTGACAAGGAAAGTTCATAGGTTTGTGCAGGAAGCCCTAATAAAAATGCCTTCCTGCATTGCTGACAAGGCACAAAGTACTCAGGACAGATACGAGTATGTTTCTGTGGTTGTATTTCATCAAATTCCTCCTAGTCCAGCTAAAAACCCACAAACATATTCCTACAGTATATTTAGGCACTCCTGTAATCTGATCCATGCACATTAAAAAAAAAAAAAAAAAAAAAAAAACCAGAAATCTTTCTGACTTCAACTTTTGCTTGATTCCACTGCAATGCCAAGAAGCCCAGGTTGCCTTTTTTTTTTTTTTACCCCCTCAGCTATTTTTACATGCATGTGACTTAGCATGTACTCACACGTAAGTAATGAGAAGTGGTCTTTTTAGCCATCAGAGGACAAAAAAGGCTTACATTATGGTTCAAGGAAGAGGAGAAACAATGAACAGTTGCACTCTATTAATAGAAATAAATACCATAAAATACCATAAACAACAGACATCGTTGCGCAAATGTGCACAGCAACCAGTTTGTGGTGTATTTTCTTATATATATTTTTTTTTTAAAAGTGCCATAGGTCTCAATGGGATTTCAGTCACAGGCACATTTGATACCTCTGCAATAAGATGCGTACAAGCCCAAAAGCCAACACGAAGAAGAAAAGTCTAGTACAAAGAGACTCCCGAGCCTAATCTATGTGCAAAGCCAGCAGAAACTACTGGAAGTAAAAATAGCACACAGAGAGGCTGTGTAAACCAGTTTTGCTCTGCTTCAGAAGGATAAAGAGCTCAGTCGCAACGAGATGCAAACTCGCACCTAGGTTTTCCAAAAGAAAGCGCCTAATGCAATACATCAGTTCAACTGAACACCTTCACTAGTGTCTAGAGGAAAACCTCTCCACCATGACTACTCTTGCTACACTGAGTGAAAAAACAGTTAATGTGAGTGAACCAAGTTTAGAAAAAGAAAAGTAAGACTGTGTAAGTTTTGGTATGAACAGACCAACTTTGATACAGGTGGAAACAAAGGTGCTTTTGAAAATTCTTCTGGCTAGCAAGTTCAGTTTCTTGGATGCCAAGTTAGAGCTCACACACTTTAAAGGCGCAGCTCCCAGATAACTCTTCCCCTGCAGCGCCGAACTCTACCAACCATAGCTCACAAAGGTGTCCAAAGTTTAACCGAAAAATGCTGGTGGTTGATCAAGCCAAAAGCCAAGCACTCCTCCCACTCGCCCCACACCCGTGGATCCATCCCCACAGTGCCTCACCGCCATCGCCCATCGCCCCGATGGCGTCCCTCCAGCAAGGGCCAGCCGGCCAGTGCCACTGGCGGATGCCACCTCCACGCTGCACCACCACACTGAACCAAAAGCCAGTTCACCTTTGACAGCTACCAGAAACGCGTTACGCGCAAAAATCTGGCTGCGTGTTTCGGGCAAGAAGCAAAGCACTGCCAGCTGTGCAGGGCTTGCACCGAGAAAAAGCAAATGCTCATTCGCCTCTCGTGGTTTTGCACGATGAAGTTTCGGGCAGCGGAGGCAGGCACGGGAACGCTGCTATCTGCTGGGGGGGTGCCTTTCCCTCGTAGGGAGCAGATAGCATCGATCAAAAGGAGAAAAAAGGGGAGGGTTTAATACCCTCCAAAGTCTCGCAATTCCGATGACGTGAGCGTTAATCACGACACACACTCCCGTCCCGCGGCTCCAGCCCCAGCACCGCTGCCCTCCCACCGGGGCGCCTCCCCCCGCCACACGCGGGTCCCCCGGTTTCGCTCGTGAAAGCCCGTTTCCCACCGGCCGGCGACGACATGCGAAACGCTGACCCGAGGCTCCGGCTCCTCCGTTCACCCCCGGGGTCACCGCCACAGGCTGACGGCCCCAGCCGCCCCTCATCGCGGCCTCGGGGCGGGCGCGGCGGCGCCTCATCCCGCCGGCGCCGGGCCGGGGAGCTCGGCGGACACCTGCCGGGGCGGCTCACCTGCGGCCCCCCGCCCCGGCGGCGCCGGGACCGGCCGTCCCGCCGCCGGGGCCCGCCCCCCCGCTCCCGCTCACCTTGGGCAGCTCGCGGAGCTGGTTGGCGTCCAGCAGGAGCTCCTCCAGGCTGCGGCTGTAGCGGTAGATCTCCTCGGGCACGGCGGCCAGCGAGCAGTGCCGCTTGTCGATGGACTCCACATGGCGGTTGCACCGCCACAGGGGGATGCAATGGAACATCGCCCCGCCGGGGGGGCGCCGGGCCGCCGGGGGCCGCGGGGCGGGCGGCGCCGCCGCTCACCGCCGCCCCCGCCTCCCCGCCGGCCGCGGGAGCCGCTGCCCCCTCGCCGCCGCCGCGCAGTGCGGGTCCCGGCCAGCCGCCGGCGGCTACCCGCATCCAGCGCGCCGCCGCCGCCGGCGGGAAGCGGCCCCGGGCGAGCGCGGCGACCCCGGGAGAACAATGGGCGGGAGCCGGAGCGGAGCGGGGCGGCGGGCGGCCCTACTGCTCCTCGGCGGGCCGCTGCCCTCCCCGCAGGGGCATCGCGGGGCGCCGGGCGCAGGGCTGCTGGCGGCCGCCGCGCATTCCCGCGCCTGACCCGGAACACGGGCGGCTTCTCCCCCTCCCCTCCTCCCCCGTCCCGGCTGACATCAGCGGGGCCGGGCCCTGCCGCCCCGCCCCGGCCCGCCCCGGCCCCGGCCCCGGCCCGCCGGCCCGCCCGGGGAGGCGGCCAGCCGCCCGCACCCCCGCCGGCGCCGTCTCGCCCCGGGGAGCCGGGGGCGGGCGCCCGCACAACTTTCTGCCAAGGAGGAAGCCGCTCCGGCACGGAGTTTCCCCGGCTGGAAGTGTGAAGCCCTGCCCCGGGGCGGCCCCGCTCCGCGCTGGGCCCGGCGGGGCCGCGGGTCCCAGGGGCGCAGCCGCCGCCGCCGCGCAGGGTCCCCTGCAGCTGCCGGAGCCCCCTCGGGCCGGATTTGCCGGCGGTGGCGGGGGTCGGGGGGTGCGCTCGGCCGGGCGGTGTGCCGCGGTGTGCAGTGCCGGGCAATGCCGCCAGCCGGGTCGGGCCGCTCGTTTCACCCGCGTTCGGACACGCTGCGCCCTGCGGTGCTCGCAGACACCGCCCGGCGGGGTGCGCGCAGGCTGCGCTAGCGCTCTCCTCCCAGTTGCTGGCACGCAACGCTATCTGGAAAGTCGTGTAATAGAATGTATGGAACGCTGGCTAGGTGCGGTGGCCGTGGATGGTGTTTTTTCTCTGCATTTCTGTGGTATTAAAAAAAAAAATATACTATCGCATTGCTGTGGTATTAAAAAAAAAATAATCAATATACTGTCCTCAAGGCTTTCTGAAATAAGGTTTTAAAAACCCACTTCCAGCAAAGGTCGGCCGGGTGAGCAAAGGTGAACAGGGCGGCAGCTCTGCCGGCGGCTGCGGGCTCCTGTGGCCCTGCTCCCCGCACTGCTGCGTGGGGCCGGGGCCTGGGCCTAGCCGCAAAACCCAGCCCTCGTTGTTCTGGTTGCATAACAGCAATTCTGTAATCTACACAGTGACATAAAATACTTTTGAAAACAGGCAATTAACATCAGAGCTGCTCTTGAAATACTGCTAATTTCTTGCATAACGATAGCTGGGTGCAGGTACAGGAACAGGGGAGAGGGGGAACCTTGTGGTCGTCTCTTCTTCAATCCCCATGCGGTAATGACGGTACTTAATCTTATAAAGTTGCACTATATTTATGGTTGGTTTATTCTTAAATCATCTGGTAAATCTTGCAAGCTACACTTGTTTAATTTCTGTGGAAATTGCAGTGATCTGCCTATTTCTGGTTTTAGAAAGGACATTTTGGCAGCTTGTGTACTGTTCCTCTTTGCTAACCTACAAAACAAGAAACTTTTAAAATGTTACCATTTTCTTGGAAGTATCTTTAAAAAAAAAAATGGCCAGAACCAACAGCTTCTTTCTTCAATCATTATATCCACTAATTACAAAAAATATGTGGAACCTCCCAACATGTCTAAACATGTAAAGAAATTGCTGGCCTGTGGGGAAAGAACTGTAAATATTGCTGACCTGGTAACAACTGAACTGAAGTGGTTTTCTAGAAAGCCACAGGAAACGATCTCACTTCTGACCATGCCATGATTAAAAAATGTGTGTTGGAGAGAAAGGGTCAGCATTTTACCTCAGAGGGCCATGACTGGGTTTCTGGCTTAATTTTCGTCCGCTGCAAGTGTACGAATCATTTACAGCATACACAGAAAGAAAGCTGCAGTTGATCTTTTCCATCCCACACTTGAAAATCATTACCTAATGGTATTCTGAGCAGGGCTTGGAGATCAGTTCCTTCGATATCTGCAATATTTTGAGGCAAAGACTCCCTCTGCTCCTGCGGTACCTGTGCAGGGAGGGTTCATAGATGTGTTCACATGTGCTTGGAAACGGGGCAGGCACATGCCAACACTCTCAAGCCTTCCCAGCCCCAGAGCAGGAGATTAGATAACTACAGGACAGGAGAAAATCAAACAAAGGTGTTGCACCTTGGCACAGAGCTTGGCAAAGGCAAGGATCCAGAGGCTGGCCAGCAGACCTCAGAGGTGGGGATGAGGAGGACCACCTCCACCACACTTTGCGGGTCCCAGACAGACCAGCCCGGCGCTGCAGATACATATCTTCCAGTTACTGCTGAGGATGGTCCTCCCTGAGGGCAAGCACGGGGGGGGGGGGGGCAGGTTCAGAAAATAAAGCTTCTCATGGCAGCTCCAACCCAAACTCTGACACAGGAGGTGTCTTGAACTGGACGCAGGGAACACGGTGCTGTCAGCAGAGACTAACTGACACCTCCAACCAAGATTGCCTTGCCTAAATTCAACGACTATTACAGCTCCTCGGTGCCTTTATTCCTAGGGAACCCTCTGGAGAAGAGGGCCTGCTGGGGAGGTGTGCAGCAGGGCGTGTGAACACAAGAGGGCTGCAGCTGACTGCCCCCAGTACACTAAAGACATGCAGTTGTATATGGGACTACATCATAGGGATGGGGTGACATCAAAGCATTTAGAACTGAAGAACAATGTGACAAAGTGCCGAACAGAAGGCTGAACGAGTTGACTCCTGAGGTTCAGCTCTTAAGAACAGGCTCGTGAGTGGCACCTCAGGACCTCCCGTGCACTTTCTGCTCAGCTGGAAGCATCCACGTTGTCCCACAGCTGAGTCTGACACCAGGCAAGAGCTCCAGCGGTGGCATCTGTGGGAGGGATTTCATGCCAGCTTCTGGTGCTCTCTGACCCACCGTCTTCTGCACCATTTGGGAGAAATGCTCAGCACACCCTCCAGACAGAGAGGGCTTCAGATTCCAGCACACTGATCTGTCTGGAGGCTTGGAAACAGTTTGAGCCTTCCTTGCACGACACAGACACAAAGTTTGGCATGAGCTGTCACTTCTGCAGATGCTGTCAAGACTTGGTCTCGCTGTGACAAGTCTAGACAGTAACAGGAGGGCGGCAGTGACTATCGGGTGAGTCTGTGTACTTTAATGAAGGATGAGGCAAACTCACGCTTCTCACGAGTGTCAGGGAGTCCAGGGGACAGAGTGATGGCAAGAAAGCTTAATACTTACTTATGAGATCTGCCTTCACCAGCTGACACTCAATATAAGGATAAAGAGCCGCTTTCCCTTCTTTGAGATGGGCAGCTACTGTCATGGGGTCTTTGACAAAATCTTTGGGAGTTTAGGACATCAAATCAATGCCCCGGTGGGCCTCATCCATGGCACTCATGAAGATATAGCCTGAGACTATGGTATGGAAACAAGCATCAAGGAAGCCAAAAGGCAGACCAGCACCTTTGTTGAGCAGACAGTATTCTCACAGCAAAAAGCACCATCCTGAGCAAGTAAACCTTTGGTCAGTGCAATGAGTTACTAGCCTTTATTGTGCTGCACCAAGAAATAGCAGCAATAAAAAACCCTTCCCTAAACCAAAGAGACACCAGTTCTGTATCCTGTGTGGCCAGAAGAGCGACCTCATGCCGGGGCAGGTTTTGGTGGCAGCAGTCCTAGAAAAGGGGTGGGAAAAGAGAAGTGAGATACCATAAAGTAACTAGAAGCTATAACCTGGCAGGCAGAAATTGCGAGCAAGCAAAGGACAGCAAATTGCCAACGTCCATTCTAACACACACCTGACAACCTTCTTACTTGAGGCCAGTTGTGTCCCCCGGGGGCAGGAGAAGCCTTGGCCTCTCTGACAGCAGCAGTCCTGCTGCATTATGCATTTCCACGGCAAGCCAAGGTGTGGCTCACATGCAGAAGGAACTAAGGTCTGTTGCTCTCCCAGTTCTGCAGGGGATTACCTGGCTCCAAAGTGCCATTTGATAACTACTTGGTCTGTTTCACCTTCTTTTGGGTTTTTTGAGCTTTGTTATTTAAATCTTTCCATTCCCACTTTTTTTTTTTCCTTCCTGTTTAAGTACTTCTAGAAGTATTTTAATACTTTTATATATTGGTTAGCTGAATTTTAGTCACTTGGAACAATTTAATATTATTTTTATGACTCTCTCAGCAATGCCAAGAACCTTCAAGCTGTATGAAATCTGTAAGAGAGGTGATGCCACTACCTCTTCTGCAAAAGCAATGGATGAGTGTGACGAGCAGCTTTGTGCTTCTTTCCCGGCAGGCTGCTTTCCTCAGCCTCGAGTGGACAAGGTCAGACTTCTACCAACTCTGCTTCAGAGGGGAACAGATGGAGTCTGCTTTCACCGTGATACAGCATTTCACATTTCTTTCTGTCACCCGCACCGTGATCAGGCAACCCACGTCAGGTTTTGTGGCAGTCACTGTTGTCCTCGTTAAGCAGTGTTAAGGTGCATATAACAAAGGTCCCGCCCCCAGTTATTCGCAGCACATACACAGCAGGAGAAGAGCAAGCCCTCCTGCATGGGATTGCCAGCGAGGATGTCTTGCATGCAAGGGATCACCCTGCTGAACTGGTCAGTGTTTCCCGGGCTCTCTGTTGGGAACGACAGCAAGGGTACCAGTTACACATACAGTCACATCATAGCTGGAATCTGGGAGACAGATCATGACCGAAAAATTAATGGTTTATAGTCTGTCAAACAGCCATCCTTCAATCACTACCAGTCTGGTCTGGGTATGCAGCCAAGAACTTCAGTGCTGAAAATCTCACTTTCTCTTTCTAGATACCATCATCCTGTGTGCTTCTGAACAAAAAATTAGGTTTATGTGACTTTTATGGAATTCAGACAATGAAATGTAAGATATAGATAAGGCTGGCCTGATCTCGGGAGTATTCCTGGAAGTCATTGTTTGGAAGAAGCGAGAGCAAGGTCACGCTGCAGCTCTCCCTCCTTGGCACAGCTCAGACAGAATTGCTTTCTGGCTTGTCAAAAGGCAATTCAAGCAAACACCACCAAGTTTTAATTTGAGATACTTATGAAAAGCCCTAAAGCAAGGATATCCATGGGCTTGGGTGAATGCGGAGGAGCTTAGTGCTGCTACAAAGAAAGCAGCAATATTCAGAGTAACTTAACAGTGAAGTACATTGTGGGGTAGAGAGAAAAAAAAGAGAATGGATGGAAATAGATTTTGCATCAGCACAATTTAAGTAGTTCATACAGCTCATAGTTCAAAACTCACATGAATTAACACTAGGAAAAATACAATAAATGATAATAAAAATAAAGCAGGCCATGTTCCTGAAGCCTTTTTTGCATTTGGGGCTTCTTTCCTCTCACAGTCAGATTTCCTGACCCTCATTAGAAAGAAAGAGATGCAGTTACAGAGCACAGAGAAGCTGGGACAAAACAAGAAGAGTACAAGGGGAGAAAGACCCAAGTACTACAGGCAACGGGACCAATTTTGGGGATAATAATCTAACTAGCACTCGACTGCTGCTGGAAGAGTAGTTACCCACCCCCTCTGAACAGCTTAAATGGGAACAGTACTGAACCCCCAGTAAGGGCACTACAGCCTGCAGAGCTGCTGAGAGCCGGGCCCAGCAGGGTGCTGGAGTTCATTAGCACTGACATACTTCTCTCTGCTCAGTTGTACTGGCTGAGGACTCTGGTCACATTTACTCTCTGGTTTCTATTTAAATTGTTTAGAAGGGGTTTGTAAAAGCAGCAGGTAGATGTGACTATAAAGCACTCCCCTAATGATTACAGACCTATATATACAATTAAAAACTACGGTTACATCATCTCAAGTGCCACATCTACAAAGTTTCTGTTTGTCTGAAATAACTGACATAGAATAATACTAATATATTATTAGTACAAAGGCACATCTTAAGAGTTGCAAGGAATTATTATAGCCATAACGCCAAGCTTAAGCAGCACGTGCTCACGGCAATGCATTTAACACATTCACTGTGGTTTTACAGCATTATAAATAGCAATCACTGAGCAAAAGCTGCAGCATCTCTTCTCCTCTCCACCCCCACCCCCAAACGAATCGCTCACGATAACGTCAGCTTTTATTTGAACACAATGAGCTGTAATCACATGAGGTATTACTCTGATTTAATCCTGTTTGCTTCAGTTTGGTTTGTAAGGAGTGGCCAGTAATATGTGGTTGCATTGTGTCCGACGGTTTCTTATTTCACACAACTTTCAAGGGCTGACACCCCTCATCTTCTTTGGCCGGAAGAACAAAGCAATGGGTTCTGGCAGGTAAGGAGAAGAGATATTCTGGTGGCTGGGATGGTTTTTCTCCCTTCTTTTTATTTTTTTCCCTCCCGGTCGCTGGGCTGGCTGTCACAGCTGATGGATAGATTCTGAGCCTCAACCATTTTTTCAGGTTTTCACTATTTTCAGCTGGTCCAATACAACCAGATACAACCTCTTGCAGCAAATTTTGCCTCTCCAGCCACCATGAAGAGAACAAGTAGAGACACGAATTCAGGTCTGTGGTTTTGTTTTTTTTTTTCAAATCAGCATCTCAGCATCATGATATAGCTAAATACCACTTGACTGTGTGTAGCTTGATGTTGTTTCCCATAGCCAACAGAGACAACTGTACTGCTGGATTTGGTATAAAATGAAAAGGCAGATACCAGCATGAGGTAGCTGCCCATCAGCCCAGCCTGGTGGTTTTGGTAGGCACTAAACCTCACCTTCATTTCATGCCGTTTCATTATCTTTATCCCCTGAATGATGAGACACCCTGCGCTGGTTTTGGCTGGGATAGAATTAATTTTCTTCACAGTAGCTAGTATGGGGCTATGTTTTAGATTTGTGCTGGAAACAGGGTTGATAGCACAGGGAAGTTTTTGTTATCGCTGAGCAAGACTTACCCAGAGCCAGGGTCTTCTCTCCTCCTCACCCCGCCCCACCAGCGAGGAGGCTGGGGGAGCACAAGGAGCTGGGAGAGGACACAGCCGGACAGCTGGCCCCAGCTGACCAAAGGGATATTCCACACCGTATGATGCCATGCTCAGCATATGAAGCTGGGGGAAGAAGGAAGGGGGGACGTTTGGCATGATAGCATTTCTCTTCCCAAGTAACCGTCACGCATGTGGAGCCCGGCTTTCCTGGGGATGGCTGAACACCTGCCTGCCCGTGGGAAGCGGTGAGTGAATTCCTTGTTTTGCTTCGCTTGCACACACGGCTTTTTCTTTACCTATTAAACTGTCTTTATCTCAGCCCACAAACTTCACTTTTTCCCCCAGTTCTCTCCCCCATACCGATGCAGAAGGAGTAAGCGAGCAGCTGCGTGTTGCTTGGCTGCCGGCTGGGGTTAAACCGCAGCAGATCCCCAGCTTCCAGTGGGCTCTCAGCCAGGTTGCATTTGGCATCATGAGGGTTGAGGGTCAGGAGGAGACACTGTCTCTGTTGGGGAAGCTGGGCTGATGCAGGGTGGTGCCAGCACACAGGCAGGAATGAGGAGCATCACTATGTGTCAAGAACTCGTATCAGGAGCATCCTTACAGCCCATCATTTCACATACTGATTGGTGGACCTGGAGAATGTTTTACTGATGGGAAGCAGAAGCAGCTAACACTGGTGCTAACATAAATTTGACAACAATGAAAAATATTTTGACTGGCTCATGCTTTTTTTTTTTTTTTTTTTCCATGTTGTTCCTAATTTCCTTCTTCCTCTCATCTTAGCTGGAAGAGAATTTTAATGCCCTTAGAGTAGTCCAATGGGGTCTTATCTACAATTACACACACATACAATTCCACATTTATTAATCATAAATGCAAGTTTAATGGTGAGTCTACTCCACTAATTTTCTATAATGGTTATTTAGTTTGTATAATGCATGTTAATTAGGCAGTTGTATTTCGGTGACTTTTACGATTTCATCAAGTACCAATGTGCTCAGTTAAGACTGTTTGTGGGGTTTTTTTAAGAAAGTATTGAAATTAATTTGTAGGAATCCTCGCATGGAAGCACCATCACCCACCATGGATACTACTCACCTTTCAGTACATGATGTCCACTATTTCTTCAGCCATCATGCAAATGCAGATCTTTAGCCTGGATGTTTATTCAAGTTTTACATTCTATATTTCTATCTGCAGTTTTTAGCACTTCATCCAGACACCCCTCAGAGGCACAGGCTAACAGGAGACCAGACAATGGTGGAAGGGAAACCCAGCCAGCTTCAGCGTGCTGGTTGCAGCCACATAGTTGGAAAGAAGCAGCTTGTAATTTTGAAGCCTACACATCCGCAGCACCATGCCGCACAGGGCGCCAGGCTCTCTCGGCTCATGGCACAGGTTTGAATTCTCATCCCACTGAAATCCCAGTCCTTGTTGGGGGCTCGCTTGGTTTAGGCCATTCGGATATGTCAGTGCTTTCAGGTTTAGGAGCCATACAGATGGGGCTGTCACCGGGTGGAAATGCTGCTGGAATATGGGCTGCCCCGAAGAAACAGACCCTACCGAGGGCCCCCTTTCCTATGTATCGCTTTTCCCCCAACTTTCCCAACACAGCCATGCATATCCATGCAAACAGTCTTCTTCCCAGCAGGAAGGACAAGCTGCTGTCAAACAAAATCTCAGCAGACGGTTGATCCCAGGATACAGACGTTGGCCTAAAGGAGATCTGGCTGGATGATGTGGTTTTTCCTCAATTCTTTTGTCTCCCTCTTCCTCCCTGTCTGTCTCTGACAGGACTCACATGAGACTACATTTATTTTCTGGAAGGTAGGAAGCCCTGTGCTATATTCTGAATTAATCTTAGGGCTGCAAGCTGAAAAGAAGGGAAGCTGAGAGGACACAACAACTATAAATGAATCCAAAACCAAAAAGCATCTTGCCCTTTCTGGTTCCTGGAGACATGCTGTAAACACTGAACAGGCAGCTTCTCCTCTTGCACACAATGCCCAGCTGCTGCAGGTTTCCCCATCCTTGTCGGCCTCCCTG
Source organism: Falco cherrug (assembly GCF_023634085.1). Lineage (NCBI taxonomy): Eukaryota > Metazoa > Chordata > Aves > Falconiformes > Falconidae > Falco > Falco cherrug. The sequence continues at coordinate 18,959,488 of NC_073702.1, forward strand.
CTAAACTTCCGCAGCCAAAATTCCACCCCCCCGACCAAAAACAAAGCCCCTTTCTTTACACTTGGAAACTTCCCTAGGAAGGAGAAAGGCACCTTTCCTCCTTCTGTCATCAGGAGCCATGGGAAGAGCTGATAATCTCCATCGTTAGCTGGCCCTGTACTTCCTTTTGTAAGATCTAGTTTCTGCTTGCTTGCAACTTCCCCAGACTCCAACTGTCAGGATAATGTTTTCTACCTTATGTGTCTGACTCAGACTTAGGTATTTTTAAGAAAGTTTCAGCTAAAATGATGAGCTGGTTCTAAGAACACACTTACCAGAAAATACGCTTCTGTACTGTGAAAAGAGGCACAGTAATTCTGCTACTGTGAGCATTTGCTTTGGGGGAAAAAAAAAAAAAAAAGAGTCCTTTTAGCAGAAAGGGCCACTGAGCAGAGAGCTCAGCCTCCTGTCACCAGCATTCCTTTTGCTGCTATAGCCATGAAACTTATCCAAGATTCCTCTAAAAAGAAAAAAATAATCAGTTCACATAGGCTCAGCAGCATGTGCACCTAACAAGCCTAATATTTAGCAGCTAAAAATCCCCCAAATCCTCCGTGGACTCAGTCTGCTCTGTGACGTGCTGCCAGGCTGCCCACGTGCCCCCCAAGAACGGTGGGAGGGCTGGGGGGGGGCTGTCCACACTGGGGCAGGGGGAGAAAGGGGGCTGTCTCCACTGAGGGTGGACACAAGGGGCAGGTGCTGTGGGGGACAGTAGCGGGGAGGAGCAAAAGGGAGGGGGCAGGAGAAGGGGGGAGCAGTCCCCAGAGGCACAGACCCCAAAGTGTCCTCAAGAGCTGGACCCCAGGGCGGACACTGGCAATTCCTTCCCAGACAACCTCGGTCTGCTGGCGGTTGTGGGGCTGCCACCCCCAGAACCGTGTTTCCAGCAGCAGGTGATGTCCTGGGGCACCTTCCAGGGCCTTTTCCTGCAGCGGAGTCCCAGCAGCATCCCACAGCCGGGATGTGCCGGGCTCATGGGGTACCCTCTGCCACAGAGGTGTCTCACCAGCACAATGCTGGAGCAGAGGAGCCCTCGCAACGTGCTCCCTGCAAGCACCAGCCAGAGCAAGACACCGGTTCATTAACCAGCTGAAGCACAAACAAAATTCCTCGCAGATCTGTTGTTAACATAGCAGGAATTTTTCTCCATATAGGGAATAAAGGCATGCCACCTGTAGCCTGGTGTGGCTGCTCAGTCAGTGATCTGGGACACAAACCACCAAACAGGAGAGAGTCACAATGTTTGCTCAGCCTTGTCCCATATTATAGCATCTCAGGGAAAAAAAAAAAAAAAAAAAAAAAAAAGAAGGAAAAAAAAAGGTTTATTTTGAGTTCAGCCTTACAGGCTGCATCCACACTGCTTATTTTGAGGCAGATTTGATGCCTGTGCAAGCTACTTTGAGGACTGCTGCCATTTCTCAAGAGGTAAATCCTGGCTGCACCCTCAGCTTTAAAGGGCTCTGCGCTTCTCTAACGAGCTGTGTTACAGTTCAGCAGCTTCCATCTGTCTTGTCAGTCCTCTTGGCATCCAGCAGAAAAAAATGGCCCCAGCTCATTCCTAGAAGGGACTGAGTGTTGCCCGCTTGATGAGCAGATATATTTGCAGGCAGCCTGAGTAAAAGCTGCTTAAAAGGAAAATGTGCATGCAAGGATAAGGTTTCCCAGCCTACATGAACGTAGGTGTATCTGTAAATGGACACAGATCAATTATTGTTTTTAATTTCAGCTGCATCTAGGCTTCTGTACTGAGAAAGCAAAATGCTTTCTTTGCTGTAAATCTATGGTTTGCTGCTTGCAAAACTGTTAACCTCTTTTCAGCACTCCAAGTCAAATCTCCAGTTTTGCAATGACTAAAAGCAGCACCCCACATTTTCCAGAGGTCTTCAAAAGCTGCAAGAAGAAAGAGTAGGCAGATGCCCCAAAATCACAGTGGGCTTCAGCTCTCAAGGGATGACCATGAGCACCAGAAAGAAAACTGTTGGTCTCTGACCTCAGAACACAGATGCTGGACTCCAACTCCGTTTCTTCTTCATCCATATTCTCCACCACTGTTAGCGTGGCTCACAATGCCCTTCAGAACAACAGAAAAGGACCAGTAAGTCTTCTCCTCCAAGAGGGAAAAGGCTGAGCAGACCACAGGCTGCCACCAGTTCCTAAGCAGTTTAGAAGCTGAATTTTCAAGAGGGAGTAACTGAGATGCATCATCAGCATCATTAGCCTAAGGAGAGCAGCTTTCACAGCAGTATCACAGTTTCTAGAGCAGAGGCATGATATTTAATATTTATTATATTTAGATATGATCTCTCGCACCAGGATTGGAGCGAGCTCATTTCCAGTCAACCATAATCAGGTCCTTGGCTGCCAGCACCTCTGGAATGGGAGGACTTCTGCAACACGTCCTCTTCTGAAGATGCTTTTAACTCCTCACTGTGTCTGCAAAGCAGTCTGCTCCTCCTACACTCTGCTACTTCCCCAGTTACAGAAACATCAGCATGGTTTTGGGGTTAAGGTAACAACATTGTGACAAGCACCATGTCATCCAGATCTGCTGTGGTGGTTTTATCTCTGTCCTCCATCTTCCAAATCATTCTCTTGGCTCATCTGAATGTTACGTTTGTTTCAGAGTCCAGAAACCAGCACGGTTACTGATCCAGGAGCAAATCCCAGGACTCGGAGTCCTACCAGGAGCACCCCAGGTTTCTGCCCGCCTGGGCAGCTCTGGGCATGTGTCCACTTCCACAGGGGGCACGACGGCATGCACAGGGGGTGAGCGAGTTTCCATGAGGATCTACCAGTCCTGCAGAGCTGTGCAAGGAAAGATAACACATTCCTCTCTTTTTCTGAAGCACTCATCCAGTGCTGAACCACTGAAAAGAGACATTAGCAAGTAGATAAATAAATGCATACCTGGCCCCAGTCACCTTAGGAGACTTCAGCAGCTACAGAAGCCGATTCCTGCTGGAGATATGCCTCGTGTACCAGCATGGTAGGAATGAAACTACCATGCTGGTGCATGAAGTGTACATATCCAGTGTAAGTATGCCCATTTATACCAGAAGGAGAGTTTTCTTTATGAGGGAAAGAAGTCTAGCCTTTATGTTTCTACTGAATTTGTCCTAATTTCACGATTTCAAACAAGTGTTCACAGAGCACAAGCTGACCCCATCTTGGAAAGACGATGTGGTTTAACAGCAGCTTAAATTAGAGAAATTAAAAGCCAGAAAGCAAAAAGAAGATTTTATTTTTCTTGAAACTTCAGATTTTAAAACCCCAACAACAGAGATTTTCATTAACATGTTTTCCATGTTTCATGAACAGACATGAAATCCACGTGTGGCTACAGACAACCTTTGCCAATCTTTCTGCCAGCTCAGATTTTTATAAGTTGTTGGAGAGTGTCTGACAAGCATGTCAAATCATAATCAGAAGACAGGAATGTTTGGCAACAAGGATGGTGCCATTAGAACTGCAAGACTGAGGAGGCTGGTTGAGAGCTTTAGCTGCAGGGGTAGCTCCGGATGAGAAACACCCTCCATGATGGTGCAGGCAGGGGAGCCTGCAGCAAAGGAAAAGTGGGTGGTGATGGTTCATGAGCTGCAAGAGAAAGCAGGCCTGAGAAAAAGCAAAGTGAGGCTCTCTGGGCAGGTGTAGCTACGCACAGGGTGTGATGACCTATCGCGGACAAAGTCTTCGTGGGATGAGATCAGGACTCCTGTAAGCAGAGGGATACGCCCTTGGGAATTTGCAGAAACTTTGAAAAAAGAAAGCTGCAGTCAGAATCCACAGTAAAACCCACAATAAATGCACAAAGGTAGCCCTGGAAAAATAAAGAAATGTAATGAACTTCTTGGTGTTTAGGAATGCAAGAGTCCTGCAAAGCAAGCTGTTACATAAATCAGAAAAAGAGAGATGGAAAAAGGAGCAGATTAAATACATGTTCTGCATCCAGTAGGAGTTTAATTACCTTGAGAAGTGAAACCGATTCCATTGCTTTATGGGTGGTAAGCTTGGAGTTTGGCAATACCCAATGCACACAGAATATTTTTATGCAATGCTCTGCAAACTGTCAACAATGTGGTTTTCCAGCTGATCAACCTTTGCAGACCTTTGAAAATGAGGACATCCAGTGGCTGAACGTTATAACTGGGATTTTCATCAAGGATTTAGGTCTGGGGTAGAACCTCAGCAGTTATGCCAAATTTCTGCCCTTCACAGAGACCTGAAGTAGGCCATGTGTAGAATAAAGGCTTTTACAGAAGCCCTCTGCACGGGGGTAAATTCCACTTAATTAGAGGGCTCAAGGTTGTAACAAATTGTTTGAAGCAGGATCAGTAAGTATCACCCAGTAATACTTAGAATATTGCTTCACCTTTCTCTCTTTGCTTCCCTGTGATCATAGGCTCATGCTTTTATTTATATTATTAATAAAAAATAAAAAAAAGGCAAGCAAGCTTTCAAATCCCATCACGCTTCTAGTTTGGCCTCTAAGTCCCTTATTTTGTTACAGATGGTAAACATGGCTGTGAGTTTTAGAAACTCTTAGCACCTAACCAATCCCTCTGGAACCAATCAGTACAGCAAACATTGCACACCACGCTTTTAGTAATTTATCCTTAGATGCACCAGTTTGAATATTGACACCCAGCTCCTATATTACTATAATACTTAAAGACCAATTGCAGCAATTAATTGCGTTTCCAAACACATGTTGTAGGAGAGGAACTAAAATATTAATAAATGAAATTAATGCTTTCCTGCCATGAAAGAAATTGCAACAACCAATAACAATATAACATTCCAATACAATAATATTGTGCCTTGTGCAAACTATAGCAGAAACAGAATGAAAATATGTAAAAATCAAGAGTTACATCTAGAGGAAATGGGCCACTGGAGCTTTTGCACATATACAGGCCACGATTTCCCCTGGGGAGAGGCCATACAATATCACTGTTTGCAATAAGTAGTCTCACCCAACGTTAGGCACTGAATTTGGCAGCCAAGAATTGCAGAATTGTGCTGAGTTTCCAGGACGAGCTGAGTAAGGCCAGTGAGCAGAAAACCCCTTACCTTCCTCTGAAGTTGAACTAATATCTCTTGGGATTGTACCTACACACCCCAGAGTAAGCCCTTGAAGATTTGCCAGGTAGCCCTTCATATAATTCATAGCTCTGAACCAAGTACTGAAAACAGGGAATAAGAGCCCCCGGACCTCTGCAGCGTGGCACGCACAGCGCGGGTACGAGGGCAGAGACTTGTGCCGCCTCCACCTTCTGCTCACATCGCTCTTTCCCATCTAGGCTGATTGTGGCTCCCCACCTGCTTCTTTGCTCACCCTGGATGCGAGATGTCATTGAAGTTTAAGCCTAAATCTAGGCAGCTGCAGTCCTGTCCTGCTCCCCCCGCTCGCTCTCGTGCCCACTAGCACTAATGCTCACACAGGCACACTATAAGCAGTTCAGGGAAGCTTATTCAGCTGGAAACCAATCCAGCCATCCTGAGTAGCTGTATCAGCTCCCTGAACCGCTTCAGTTCCCTATTCCATGGGACAAGTACCAATTTGATATAATTTTCATCATCTGCATGTTTTTAGACTGAGGCTTCAGACTTTCAGTTTAAGCTTAAGCCACTAGACAGTTAAGTTAGGCTCATATCACCGTGTCAGAACCCAAACCCAACGCCCTTGCAATCAGCAAAGGAAAGGGTATAGCCCTGAAATTCCCCAGCAAGACAATTCTCTCTTGCTTTGCCAGGGCTCTTGCAGCTGAACACAGTCTGGACCACTTCTCGGCAGGCTTCAGGTCACTTTTGGCCATCCTAAGCCACTCTTCAGCCTAAACCTCTCTAATTGCAGGCTTCTGCTGAAAAAAAAAATGCTCTTAGGCTTCCCTTCCCCAAGCTCTCCTGTGCATTCTTTGCAGCAGTGGGGTAAGAGCAAGCTTGCTAACCCTTTGGGAAACCAAACCAATATGAAAAACACAAAAAGAAATACAAGGCTTTTATTTCCTTGGCTTTGAATGTGGAATCAGCATAGCATATACTACATGAGCATTAGACCTGATTCAAGAAAGGAGGTGGAAATGTTTGCTCAGCAATTTGCGACTCTATTTTTACCAATTTGGCTCACTGCTACGTCAGAAAACACTCAGCTTGGTGCGAAGAAAGGGCCAGGAACATACAGCAAGAGATGGGAGAGTGACTGTGGCAATGCCAGTTTTGATCAGCTCACATTGCTATATCTTAGACTTAGAGAATTTACAGCTTTATTATTTGGGAAGTATATTTAGAGTTTATATGGAAAAAAAAAAAAATCGGTGCACAAAAAGCAAGCTGGGCCATCCCAGGAACCTATCTGTCTTTGGAGGAGAGCTGTAGTTTTCAAAGAATGACTCTTCCAGGGTTACAGCACATTCTTCTTCTCTAACTTGGGGCTTATGAAGAGCAGAATGAGAATCTCATCATGGATTTCTCACACTTATATTAAAAGTTCTTGAATGAAAGGCAGTATTTGGGGTGGTCGTGCCTGCTGGCTAACAGCATATAAATTCCTGCTGTCTTTCACATAGTGCAATGTGGAAGCAAAGAGCATGAATGAGAAATCCCGGTTATTTTTCCCCCATTGGTCTTGGTGTTCTCTGCCTTTCTAATATATATTTTCTGGACCATTCACACTCAGCTACTTATTTGATTTTATGTATTGGGAAAAGTTACACTGTTTTGGGAACAGATGCTTAAACTAGTGCACTAAGCAAAGTCAAGGTTCCCAGTCAAACTGAATTACCTGACTTTTCTCTTTGTTCCTCCACAAAGGTAATTTTAATTACATAAACTTCATAGCGCAGCTTGTGAGGAGCAGCTAAATTACAGACAGCAGGCAGGGACAGGTGGGGAAAAGTGGCTTGGAGCTCCAAGAGGTGTTGCAACCTGTGCTATAGCGCAAGAGAATTGGCAAAGCAACTGAATATCATCAATACCGGGAGCTTCAGGGCTCTTCTCTTTCTACAACAGCACTGGTAAGTTTTTAATGCAGGGCCCCTACCAGCTCACAAGAACTTAATCCTCAAATTAGAGAGATCTTTTCAATTAGCTTAGTCAGATGGCTAGATTGTCCAGGCTTTATATAAGATATCCGCATTTCATTGAATTCATTGTGAATGCTATCACAAAGCATGTACTTATTTCTCCGGAGGCTGCCTTGGATTACATGTTGACAAATTATATATTGACAGATTATATGGTGACAAGCAATTCATTCTTCCATTACTTTCACCAGTCCATCAAAGACAGAAAACCCACTGTACGCAGGCTGAAAATGACAAACCACCCACATTATTCCCTCTCATGTGTCTAATTTGCTTTCAAATGCCTGCTTTCAGCTGTGAAGCACAAGGGGAAAAACATTCTTATCCTTTCTACTCCAAGTGTAAGGGAAAAAAAACATGTGTGCGTAAGTACTCTGAGGAAAAAAAGCAACAGCTAATATGTATTTTGATTTTTCCAATAGCACAAAATTTACTTAGCCATTATTGACAGCAGAATCAACCTCAGATGTCTGAGGAGGTGACTAAATACTCCCCCTCCTGCTGCTCTCTATGGCATCAAAACTATTCTTTTCAGTTCAAAACATTCAAAAAGTTGTGTAGTACCCATGCCTCATCCTCCACAGAGTAAATAAATAAATCCATATTCTCCCTTTTCAGCGAGCTAGATGCTACACCACCATCATTTTCTCTGCATCAGCCTGAGCGAGTGATCTGGATCAAACCCAGCTGTCTGTAATAAGACAGAAAATACAAGGCAGAGAATTGCTGCCTGTTTCCTGCTGAGGTTTAAAAATAGTGGGGCAACATATACTGTGTTTTGAAGAGATTCATCTATACTTTTACTAGAGCGGCTTGCAATTTTGAAGTCCTACTGAATACAGCTATCCTCACCATACTGAAAAATTACAGAAGTGTATCACAGAGCTTTGTTTTTCCAGTTTGGTGGTAGTGGATATTTTTATTGGACTGTGAATATTGCAAACTGAGCAATTTGTCCGAGCGTCTGAGTCAATATTGCCATTCCTGTATTTCTCAAGCTCCCGCATAAATTTTGTAGAACAAATCCCAAGTGCTGAATATTATTAGTACAGATTTAAATGGTTCAGCCTCACAGCTATTGACCACTGACTGGGCACAAAAACAGCCTTTGCGTTTAACGTGGCTACTCATCTGCTGATACCCGTTCTGCTCAAACACAGGCACTACACAGGCGTTAATAAAGAGATAAGATCTTGCCCTGGTGCTCAGAAAACAGATTTTGAAGGGATTATCCAACCAATGGAAAATCAGGTTTTCTGAGTTCAATCCGGCCCTCCCCCACCCATCCACTGCAATGTTTAGGGTCAACATCCCCACTCAGATTTATTCTCCACTCAGAGTCCAGGGGATTGCAGTGGATGATTCCCATTAACATTCCCATAAAGCAAGCATTACCTCCTCTCTGTCCCGGCAGCATCCGGATTCTCTAACTTTCTGAAACACCTATTTTGCTGTAAGACTTCTTACGTGTGCAAGAGCTTCTTAGATGATATTTGCTATTTACAGCAGGTAATAAGAGGATGAGTATGAAGAGCTGATGGGGCTGCCCACAAAGAAGCAGTAAGTCTCATAGTCTGTACACAAATGCGCTGTGGCATATCTTGAAAGCAATGTCACTCTCCTTCAACCTTTTGCACTTAATTTTCCATAGCGGGAAGTGGCAGGCCATTAGCAGCACACTCATGCGAATTGCTAACTCATCCCAAATGAACTTTGGAGGTTTGCTGCCTGCCACCAACACACTGCCAGCCCCCAGGCTGTACCACAGGGGCCAATGTGACAAGGGGATGTATTTTACACAGCCCAGATGTAAAATGATGGAGCTTTTAGAAGACACTCAAGGAAGTCTTCCCTCTAGCAAATCCTCCTTTTATTTAATATGGAGAAGAAGTGACATCTGATTAAAGATGCAAACTCAGATGTTGATCTCTGGTCTTTGCTACGCTGAGCCTGCCAGGCCACTCTAAAGTATCTTGAGTCCACTAGACAAAATAGCACAGAGTTGTTCCTCTGTGAAATTTAAAAAATAAAAGTATTTTTAAAAAGCTGCCAAAAACCATCAGAGCCAGAGTTAGGTGAGCAGAGGATAGCGAGTTTATCTACACACTTCAAAACAGGCACAGCCCACTCATCATGCAAGGCTATAAGTAGAGCTGCAGATGAGCAATACCCAAGAACAAGGCAGGTTTGGGGTACAGAGGAAGCTCCGTATTTTTGAAAAGTCCTGTTTTCAAACACAGGCATCAAAATTGGACTTTCTAAACCTGAATTTGAAGCATCTACTTTCGGGAACAGAAGCACCTATTTCACACTTAGAGACAACTTGGCAAGTAAAAGTGTGAGGAAAACAAATTTAGAAGATGGAAAAGTATGAACAAACAACTTGAGGACAGCAGACATCCTCATTTTTGAGCATGTCAATAGTATCCTGATTATTTTGGGATACATTAGCAGGGAACAGCTGTGTCTCCAAAACTCGGAAACTGAAATTCTCTGAAACTACTTCCTGTAAGATTGCTCTGAAAAGAAAAAATACCACTGGAAATACATTTATAAAGTTATCTCTGACGGGGAAAAGGGGATGGTTTCAATGTGGCAACTAAGGTGACACCCCTGAAAATAACAGAGAAAAGAAAAGCACACATGCACGACACAAAAAAGGCAGTATATACACTAGGGCACCTCACAGAGATGTTCCTTCACATAGCGCCGAGTTGCCACATTGCATCAGGAGCTGGAGGAGGAAGGGTTATGATAAAAAGAGGCAGGCAGACTGAAGGAGCTGGACAGACAGAGGAGGTGCCAGGGTGGAGGTAAGGACGCAACATGGATTAGTGAGCCTTTCATTTCTAAGGAGAGGCTGGAAACACCAGCAGGCTTTGGGTGGAAAAGAGATAAAACCAAAAAATCAGCTTACTCAAGGCTGCTGGGAGAGCTGACAAGGCAAACAGCTACATTGGCATTTTGGATGACAGAGTGAAAAAACAGTGTATTAGTCTTGATCTCACAGCTGGGAATTAGCCTGACATTTCTCTGATTTTTAAGGTGGCCCATGCTTGTGGCTTGGCATCTATATTAAGAGGAATAACCCAAACTCTAAGCTGCATGCCAGCATGCTCAGAAAGGGGTTGTTAAAAGAAATGACCTGGACCCTAATTTTCATAATTACCCAAGGAAGTGACAGAGTCAAGCCACAACCAGCTTCAGGAGGGAACGGGGACCTCGCTCTCACAGCCACTTCTTTCAGCACTTGAACCCCTCTCCAACAATCCCTCCCGCATAGAGCAGCCACCAGGAAGACCAGATGAGCAGGAACAGGAGCCTTGCTTCAAGAAGGGCAGGAGGTGGGATGTACAGCATCCCCTGACTCCTTACCACCCTCAGGACTGCACTGTCATGGTGACACCATTATCTTTCAGCTGTCAAAATTCTTGTTGAATTCCATTGCCTGGAAACCACAGTGTAACCACCTTAAAAAAGCCAAATAACCTTTAAACTTAGGTAAGGATATACCCGAGAACATCGGAAGGAAAAGGCAGCCCACTGCTGTCTCCCCATAGGCAAGAGCCTCCCCTTCTCATGGCAGCAGCACACCCATAGCTACAGAGAGGTGGGAGCCAGACACTGCTGGAAGGAGGCAGGGAATAACGGATGGGTGTCCAGTAGGAGGGTCAGCACCCGAGCAAAAGCATCTTCTCTTTTATGAAAACAGTAGTGCCGTGAGAAATGCTCACTCTGAGAATTACAGCAATTCATCCCCACAAGAAAGGCATTATTTTCAATATAATTCAAATGGATTGCTATAAATGATGGATAAGAGATGAAGTTTCCTGTTCTAGAGCAAGGAAAAAACATTGATAGGAAGAGTGGTGGTCTTGCTCCTGAAAGCTCTGGATCTCCGTGGGTTTTAACTACCAAGAATTAAGAACAATGTAAACCACTGTGCTAGTCAGAGCAGCACCAAACACGTGGTCTGTCACATCCTTGTTTTTTCCCTAAATCCTCAGAAAAATCCCTCTGTGCTGTAAATGCCATAATTTTGAGAAAATTATACCATTTTTTCCAGTGTTTAACACTGACTTATATGCAAAATATAGCTCAGTCTCTCAAACAAGAGACAAATACTTCATACATTATGCATTAGTTCTTCCACAAATCTCTTGATACAGATTATAGAGAATCAAGATATGCTGTCATCTTAGTGTTGAAAGTTTTGATAACACTGAATGATTAAATAACTCCATAGCAGATCCACTCCAAGGTTTTCTGGACGAAACTCTTCCCTAAGCCTGTTTTGTTACACAGGCCAAAGAGATTTAAGCCCTCAGTAATGAAATACACCTTGCTGTACCAAACGGCAGGGGAAAGACAGGTACAGCTTAGTGCAGCTCTCCAGATCAGGAACTTTAGGAAAAGGCATTCAGTAGACACCAGGGACATATGCCTTCTTAGGGAGGACCAGTACCTTTCTGAGAATGTTAAATTTTAACATTTTCTAAGGACCATTAAAAACCTATTAGGACTTCTAGAATAAAGCAACATACTGACATTTCCAGTTTCTGCCTGTTCCAAAAGTTCTCCAAAGAGTATCCAGGAAAATAGGTTTCAGAATATACATTTCCCTGGGTCACTAGGCCCAAAGAGAAAAATAGATAGAGAAGTCCAAGAGGCAACATAAGCCTTATTTCCTCCTGTGCTTCCTTCTTAAGGCACTGAATCATTTTTGCTATGATAATAAAGGTGAGGGAGGCTGTCAGCCTCCTCATCATGCAATGCCCCCTTACCAAAGAAAGGAATCTGAAATGACACCAGTTGATTAATCAGCCAGTCAGTGATCAACATCCAGATCACAACAAAACCTTGTGACACAGGGCAAAGAGCTCCTTGTTATAATGAGGTCCCCAATATATTGATTTTGCATTTCCAAAGCCATGTATTTTTCTCCTTCTCTATAAAGATAGAGATTGGTACCTCTGCTCAGGGTCTGTGTTCATCCCTCAGCTGCAGAAGCAAACTCAGGTCTCAGGCCTTCTGGAAACCTGGAGAAGCTGCTTTGTGCATAAGCCTTTGGGATGCTCTGCAACATTTCATTGCCTCCACGCCTTTCTGAATACCTAAGCCCAAAACTCAGCTGTTAGCACTGCTCCAGCATGATACTAATGTTCTGAAAAGTCACACTATAATGTGCCACTTGAGTGTTTATCTAAATTTCAGAAAGACTAATTATCTAACTTTCAGGCTATAAGGTCTGAAAGCATTGAAAAGCACAACACAGGTAACTGGGAAAATGTGTTCTGCAGAGAGCTGGCTACAGCAGATCCATGGGAGAGGACAGCTGAGAACTCCCTGAGCATTGCGAAGAGCTGTAAGTAGGAAAAGTACCTTGTCTGGTGAAAGAAACTTACAAAATACGTAGAGCAAGGTGGCAGGAAGCCAAGGCTTCACTATTTTCCCCTCAGAGAGGTCAGCATCTTGAAAAGACGGACTGTTGCTTCCCAGTCAGGTCTCAGCAGCTTTCTCCCCTCTTGCAGTGTAGACTCCCTCTCCCAGAGGCAAGCAGCAGCTCGCTCCTCTTTGTTTCTGCCCGAGCAGCTTGCTTTGCTGCTGCTGCAGGCTCCAGAAAGCAGCATCCTGTCTTCTGCAGCCTCAACAATTCTGTAAACATCAAGGGATAGGGCCTGGAGAAGTGGTAAAGAGCTTTGTCTACTGCTTAGATACCTATTTGCAATTCTCTAGGACAGCTACATGTGGTTTTCCAGAGCTGCTCAGCCCTCTCCCTGAGCAAGTGCCATTTTTAGGTCTGGCATCAGGGATAAGAAGAGGCAACTTCTCTGTAAACAGAGTTCACTTAACATACACTGCTGAAGGCTACCACCAGCGCTTCCCACAGTAAGCATGCAGTTTAGGGCTTAAGCTACAAAGATGACATTCATGACTTTGTAGTTTCACATTTAAAGCAAGGATTTTAAAGCCTTGCAATTTGAAGGAGAAAACCAACCAAACAAAAACAAACACTCTGAACTATCTTGACCTGAATAGTTTCTTCTGCTGAATCTAAGAGACACACCTGGACAACACTAAGCTGTGTGGTGCAGTCAGTTTGCTGGAGGGAAGGGATGCCAACCTTGACAGGTAGGCCCACGTGAACCTCATGAAGTTCAACAAAGTGCAGGGTCCTGCACCTGGGTCAGGGCAACCCCCAGTATCAATACAGGCTGGGCAGAAAACAGATTGAGAGCAGCCCTGAGAAAGATTTGGGGGAAGCTGGCGGATGAAAAGCTCAGCACGGCCCAACAATGCGTCCTTGCATCCCAGAGAGGCAACCATATCCTGGGCTGCATCAGAGTAAGTGTAGCCAGCAGGTCAAGAAAGGTGGTTCTCCTCCTCTACTCCACTCTTATGAGACACCACCTGGAGCACTGCATTCAGCTCTGGGGACCCCGACATAAGGACATGGACCTGTTGGAGCGAGTCCAGAGGAGGGCCAGGGAGATAATCAGAGGGCTGGAGCACCTCTCTGATGAAAACAGGCTGAGACAGTTGGGCTGTTGGGCCTGGAAAGAAGGCTCTGGGGAAGTCTTACAACAGCCTTTCAATAATTAAAGAGGGCTTATAAGAAAGATGGGGACAGACTTCATAGGAGGGACTGCAGTAAAAGGACAAGGGGGGATGGGTTTAAACTGAAAGAGGTAGATTTAGATTAGATATTAGGAAGAAAATCTTTACTGTAAGAGTGGTAAGACACTGGAACAAGTTGCCCAGAGAAGCTGTGGACAATCCATCCCTGAAGTGTTTGAGTGTTTGAGGCCAGGTTGGACGAGACTTTGAGATGCCTGGTCTAGTGGAAGGTGTCCCTGCCCATGGCAGGGGGCTTGGAACTAGATGATCTTTAAGGTCCCTTCCAACCCAAACCATTCTACAATTCTATGATTCTGAAACTAGATTTCTATGCCTTAAAATATTTGGTAATTTCCTGAATATTCAATGTTTCATTCTGAAAAACTATGACAGCCTCACCATGTATTTAATTCTACAGTTCTGTCAATTCCAAGCTCCATTTTCAGTATAATTTTTCTCTAGAGCCACACTGGTGAGGAAGTCGAGAAGGATTAAATGCACAGGACCACTAGACATCAGATTCCAGGATGCTCCATCTTGGAGAACACAACTTCTCTTTATCTTTATGGTTCTAGGCCATGAGAGACTTGGACTTTGTATGTCCATCTGCAGAAACAGTCATCTCAAGTCTTCCAAGATTAGTACATTCCTTTGCACATTTGGAAATACTTGTTTTTCATCTGCTTTTTTGTTGGTTTTGATCCCAACTCTCCACAAATTGTATTTTCTGAAAAGCCTGCAATTTTGTCTCTAGAATGTGTGTAGTTGCAGAGGCCCCTTTTTGCTAAAGATTAAGGCTGAAGCTTTAAAAACAACCCAAGACATATAACCAAAGGAAATTACTGTGCTACAGAATAAAATGCAGTTCAGCACTATGAAAAAGTTGAGGGAGAAGATACGTTAGTTGCGTAAGGATGCAACTCCCAAGTGTGTAAAACAAAGTTAAAAAAAGCACATTAAAAAATGTTTACTAGAAACTGTAAGAAAGGAGGATAGTACACACCTCTGTAGTTGCACATCACTTCCACTAAGCAGGAGGAAAAATGATCAATTCCCATTCTCATGCCAAGCAGTGTAACTGCAGAGTGACTCAACCACCTTCCTCAAGCCATTGAGTGCTAAACAATAACACCCAAAGCAGAGACCCATTGAAAACCCCAGGCAAATGATTACACCAAGAAATGCTGAAGCCAGCCCCTAAAGTGGATCAAATCTGATTGATCATGAAGACATATCACTTCTCTTTCCCCAACTGATTCAGCAGATCAGAAGGGAAACACTTTGGGGGCTGGAGGGAAGAATTGCAGCGTTACCTAGGAACATCGCCTTACTTGTCAATCCATCAACATTTTTCACCACGCACAATCCTGGTACAAACATTTTCCTGAGCTTTCAGATGGCAAGTATGAGATTCACACTGTGTGAGGGGATTTCTTTTCCCTCTTTGAGACTATCCTATGACTACCAGGAATCCTCAGGAACCCCCAAGTACCAGACAGCCAACAGCATCACGCTGAGAGCTGTAAAGTCCTGCTTGCTGACAGGGATCTTAGTTGTGCCTCGCTTCAGCAGCAGCTCAAACACTGATCCTTGGAGCAGCAACAACTGACAACAGTTATGCATAAGGCAGTTCACCAAGGTCTCCAAATTATTCCAGAAGGATCATGCTAAACCCTAAAACCCCTTTCTGGCTTTGGCTCAGGACTATAACCTAGCATTTGAATGTATATATGGTCCCCAAGAAGAGCTTAGCTCCTGGGACGTCACATGCCTTCTGAGCAGGGTCTCATAAGGAGAACACTTCACCCAGAACTGTTTTCTTCTCCTGCCACAGGGACTGTTTAGATGGCAAGAACATACATCTTTAAGTGGGATAGCAATCAGGCAGAGTTTTCTTGAACTCAACCACGAACAGGATGCAAAACATTCCTGAATGCTATGAAACAAACATTGGCGGGAAGTGGAAAGTGGTTTCTATGCATGAAATGGGCAGCTCAAGAAAAAAAAAGAAATATTCTCCATTTGTGGTCTTTTCCACAAGAGCAGGGTTTTCCTTTTCTGACCACACTTTTCTCCTATTACTTACTTAATTTGACAGAAATTGACATGAAGCTTGCTCACCACCTGGAGAGAAAAGCTCCAGAGATTCGGCAGGACTAGGAGCTGCAATGTGTTTCTATAGAAAAGGCTATCAGACATTCATGACTACTAGTCTTTCTATGAAAACAGCCGCTTACCTAAGAATAATCACAGGTCTCCTTCAAGCTGCCTTGAGTCAGGCTGAGCTCTCCACCAGGAGGATACAGGACTTATCAGGAAGAGGGATGTGGCAGCCAGCCTGGGGAGTGCAAACCCAACCAAAAGTCTTCCCACACATCCACCACAAGGAAAGAGATCTGCCTCAGGTCTCCAAAACCATGTATGGTTAAGGTATGTCAGATGGCAAGAACATACAAGACCTAGCAAGAGCTCCTCCTTACTGGAGTAACTGTACTCCAGTAACACGATGGAAGGCAAGAGACTGCAGAAGTATCTACATTAGCATTCTAGTTCAGATTAAAGGGGCACGCTTTTGAAGTAAGCTTTGAATTCACCTCCACATATGCTTTGAACAGTGTCATGAAGCATTGTCAAGCCACAAAAGCAGGACTCTTCACAAACGAACTGGGAGATGCATTCCCAGAGCACCCTAACACACTGCAGCCTCAGGTGGGCGTTTAGGTGCTCACCACAGCACATGTGAAGTGAAAGATAAACACTCATCTAGTGTGTAGCACCAACTACTTTATTGTAAAAAGATTGCTTGTCTCCAGTATTTTCTAATGTAGAAATTGTCAGGAAAACAATCTGATCCCATGGGTACCTGCTGCATCTCTCTTACCAGAGATACTTTTATAGCTTTGGAGTGAGAGAAAGCAAGAAAAGGCAATGAAAGGCACTTACACTGAAGTCAAATTTGCCTTCCGTAGAGTTCTGCCATCAGTGTCAAGGATAAGAGAGTGATCTCCTACTTTAATTAACAATGCAAGTCTACTAGTTAAAACAACTATTTATCCTTCAGTCTCCCAAGGGGATGCTCCTGTCATCTGTAGCAGCTCTGAATAGTTACAGCTACGTTCTCTAACGCCAGAGTCCAGCAGAAGACTTAGTTATGGCTTTGCCTTTTCTTGCCTAAAAGGATACTGTCCATAACTACAGCAAATAAAATTGATTTAGCAAAACAGAATTATTGAACAATTCACACTACACTTGATACAAACCTTCAGCTGAATTAAACTTTTGTCACCAACTGATTAGCAACTATATGACGACCAGAGCTTTTTGATGGATAAAGGGTGGCATGCTGCCCACTCAGCCAGGTTTAAGTGCTGAATAGCTCCTCCTTGAAGTGTTCTTTACAAACATGTCTGACAGCCACTGCACCACCTCTCCTACCAGTCAATGCTTGCTTTGATCCCAGAGACAGGGAAAGCTCCCCACAGTTTCCAGGTCAACACACCTGTTTTTCATCTTTCATTCTTTTTAGTGCAACTATAACTCAGAGGAAAAACACAACAGTAGCACACCTGCTGACTTGAAATCCCTCTATAAACAGAGCATTTTCACAAGCTGTCATGTGTGAGCGACTACATTACCTGACTGTAAAAGCCATTTTTAGTAGCAGTATTTTTGTAATCTACCCGAAAGTTTATAGGATGGTGAAGAGATTCACACATACGGTGTTTTTAGTAAGAGACAGCAACTGGTTTCATTATTAACTTACCCTTACCCTGTGTTTCGGGGGTTCTAAGATGCCAAACCCTACAGAAGTATAAAGGAAGAAACAAGACCTACTTGCAGCTACTGCGTGCAGTTTATAGGGAAGAATCCCTCCAATTTGAAAGCCATGCCTTCAAGGCAAAGTCAGACTTAAAATTCACACAAGTGAACTAGTTTAGATGAAGCAACTACAGTAAGTACCTCATTTCTAAAAGCAAGCCCATTCAAAGACTAACCCCAAACTGCAGCAGTCCCCAGCTCTTGAAAGGACAGCTATTCAAGAGCAATAACTTTTTCACTTTGAACACAAAAGGCTCATATTCAAGGTTGTAAGCTAGGCTTCTTCATGACAGGAAGACAGCAGGTGATCAGAGTATAGCACGAGTTTTCTCATTTCCAGACTCAAATGTATTATTTTGCATGAGTTCTACAAGATGACCATAGCATCAAACTGACTCTTGGTTTCCCTCCCTTCTGCTTGTTCTCAGAATAGTATCTCCCACACAAGGACTTTATGCCTTTAGATGGTATCACACAATGACAGGTCTGGGTTTAATTATTGTACAAAAAATGTCCCAACTAGACTGAGCTCTTGAATAACAAATGATTTTTCATTAACTCACTGTCACGACCTACCTCATTTACCCTGGCAGTATACAAATCCTGCTTTAAAGAAGCAATTTAAAGGAGAGGTAGGAGAAGACAATGTTTAAAGACTCACTGCTTAAGTAAAAGGGCTGAAAAGCACATGGTGTCCAGAGTAAAGATGTTTCAGAGCCCACTTCCAGGAGGTCAGAAGGTGAGCTCCAGGACTGTCTCATACAGAGTCTTCTGTTTTGAAACAAAGAAAAACTAAAATACAACCAAATCATGTTTTTATAATAAAAATATAAAAGTCTCCCTAGGAAAACCTTTAGTGAAACAAATACAGTAAAGTTTCCAAAACACTTTCATGCAAGAGAGGCCAAGACCTCTTTGCAATTGTATCCAAGTATACCGTGTGGCTATTCCTACAAGGTAACTTTAACCGGGGAGAAATACACCTACAGCTTAAGTACATTCATGGAAAGCTTATGCAGATGCATACATAAACTGATAAAAACAGCATCTATAAGAGTCCATACAAACCGATGTGTCATTAGTGTACTGACCTTGTATCAACTTTTTCCTCATTCATGAATAAGAACAGCAGCATGAAAGGACTCAGATGTTTCAATTTTTATTGCAAGTAATTCATCCATGCAGTGTTTCATAACCAAGGCAAACTGAAGAAAGTTTACATTAACATTACTTTCATTAGCTGTAGCATGATACACGAATAGTCACGTAAGCTTGGAATATGCAGCCTCATTTTATCGTCGTCCAGCTCTGATCTTCAGTGCTTTCAACGTTTTCCTCATGATTGGTGCAATTTCTTCAATAACAAAATAAGAAGACCAGTTAGGATTACAGCTGTAACTTAAAATGGTATTAGCATAAAACTAAGCATATATGATTAGACAGCAAGTTAAAACAATTATCTTTATAATCTCAGGCAACTCCATTTACTTTTGATAGGCTTCTTTCCATCTTGAGTCATTATGCTTGATTTAGAGCTTCCACTGTTGCTAGCAGGGATCGGATTCGATGAGTTATTTCTGTCTCTGCTTTCTGGAATCTTTCTTCTTTTAAAACAAGGAAATAAAAAAAGGCTGGCATTTGATATCAAACTACTACTACTCACTGGCTAGTTCTGAAAAATAAAAACTGATTACAAACACTTAAGACAACACATTTACAAATCACAGGACAATTCAAGTTAGAAAGGATCTTAGGTGGTCATCTAGTCCATTTCTAGTCTTGCACAAATTTTCCATTTATTTGATTTGTTGTATCTTATTTGTCTTTAAACGATCAGAAATGGTGACAGATCAGAACATTTAGCAATACCATTGTAATTCATGATGTCCTGTGCTTTAATTTGCTCTTTATTTTCCTCTTTGAAGGCAGCTGAACTGCTAACCAGCTCTGACAGAAAATTACAGTAAATTTAGACAAGCTTTCATGGTTGGGGTTTTTTTTTGGGGGGGGTGGTGGTGGTGGGTTTTTTGTTTGTTTGGGTTTTCTATTTGATTAGTTGGTTTGGCGTTTGGGTTTTGTTGTGTTTAAGTAGAAGTGTCCAGTGAATGGCACAATAACCAACACTAAATATTAGGTTGGAATCCTCAATCAACAGGACAAGGACTAAAGCAGATGCAGATACAGAGCTGATCCCTACTGCTAAAAATATTTAAGCCAACACAACATTGTGTCAGCAACTGGGCAGCTTTGTACACCTCAGAGCCAGTCACTGACATCTGCTGCCAGTTATCGTATACCACTGCACACTGAAAGGCAAACAGCAGCCTGCTAGAGGTCTGCACATCTGCCATAAGACTTTCTAGCTCCTGCAAGACCAGCTGCTTAAGTTAAGATTCCAGCTGTACAAATTCTACAACTTGCAAAACTGACAGGTTTCTCAAAGGACATGGTCAAAGCAATGAAATTAAACTCGTGCCTAAACAAACTCTTGCTTCTGAAGAGGGCAAAGCAACAACCCTCTTACAGCTTCTTTCACACAACAGCAGTTTTTAATTTATCATGCCCGAGAAAGACACATGCAGGGCTTTAAGTACATCATTCAGCTACGGGTCGAGATTACTGGAGCAGAAAGGGTATTTACACTACTGTACTTGAAACACCTAAACTGGAAGACTGGTTTGTCACAACACAGATTCCACCTCCCACAACACAAATGAAAATAAAAGCCTAACCCAAAGTGTCTTAAGCTACTGCCTTGGTGGGGGACTATCTTTTCATTGAAAACAGCAACAGTATGGAAAGAAGCTTCCTAACTTCATCACCTAAAGGTGCAGCTATAAAACACCGTATCTGGTGTGAAAGCTGGTTTTAAGAAGTTCCTACATCCAGGCTGTCAATCCTGCTCCATACCACCACCATCTTGAGCAGTAAAGCAAAAATGCTCAGCTAAGTCAAGCTCCTGAAATGCACAGAAAACATGCTTTCCTATGGTTTTTAGCTCCCTCCCACCCCCAAGCCCCAGTGCAATAAACCCAGGTCAGTTCAGTTACCTAGTTCATATGCCTACAACTGCAGGCACCGCAGCATCATAACAGAAATACAATTACTCTCCTGATGTGTTCAGCTATACTAACCTGGTCTTGCATCACGTTCGCAACAACTTAAGTTTTATCCTCCCTCTTCCCAGCTATCTGTCACTATCCACTCACATATTTGTCATCCTGCATAACTATTCCCTAACTCAGATTAATGAAAAATGCTCCACCTGCCACTCCCCTAAAGGGAAAATTTTGAGCGCGCTACCTGAAAAGCACTTATGCCACCACAGAAACAACCACAGGCAATGGGGACACAAGGGAGGGCACCATGCTCGCCAGCAGCCACAGCAAAGTGAGCATCATAGCTTCAGATACCCACGTTCAGGCAGTATGAATACTTTCATAGCTTTCACGGTCCAACTGCTGGTGCATGGACTTGTCAGCCCATGGGGTGCTTCTGAATCAAACTGCTGATTTTTCTTTCAGACAAAAACAGATATTCAAACAGTAAGAAGTACAGCAGCTTGTAACTGAGAAGGGAAGAAGAGGTAGAAGCTGGTACTAAAACTGGTTTGTCTCCCTGTTGCAGCCACCCTCTTGGATACAAGAGAGTTCATTAGGCTGGCAGGAACAGTAGCACAAACATCACATCTCAGCTTTGGTTCTCATGGCTGTTTAACTACACTGAACTTTGATATCACAAAGAAAATTTGGCTTTGTGCTGTACAAAGGAAACATTTGTGGAATTCTAGTTTTCTGTTCCTCCAGTGTTGGCGCTGCTACAGACTGACTGTTCTAGACATTCCTTTAAGCTGCCAAAGCAGAAACCAAACGTCAAGAATATTAAAAGTTGCTGAGATTCCCTCTGGTCAGCTGTATCACTCCAGGAAGCTAACTAGGATTTCATGAAAGAACACGCGAGGCTACTAGGCAGGTTTATAAACACGAAACATCAACACTGGAATCTCCCCAGGATGTCAAGCAGCATTAGTGTAGTCTGGAGAAAAACAGCATCCACTCACTCTGCAGCTGGGAGGGTGAATTCATCACTAGCATTTTGGAGAAATGTGCAATGACAATGCATACACAGCAGAGGAGCACATAAGACTTAAAAAACAAGTCATTTCTAGCCACTAGTTGCTTAACAAAAGAGCAATATTTAGAACTTAGAAGTACTATGCCAGCAAGCTTTTGTACTGACAAAGACGTGGAAACTCAAGTTAAAAGCACAGTATAGAACACTTACTTGTACTTCTCTATTGAATGAGGTTGAGTGACAGGTCCTGCTGTCCCATGGATTGCTTGCTGTCGGCGAATGTTCCTGGGTGGTTTTGCTGCACTGGTCACGTAAGCCATTTTTGCTTGCCTGCCTAATACAGAAGGAAGGAGAAGAGGATACATGACTTTTTTTACCCTTTATATTCAGAGCTTGGTTGATAATACTGTTATGTGGCAATTTCTAGGTTTAAATTGGGAAAAAAAAATTCAGAAAAGCAGAATCTGGTACCAAAGTAGTATCTGAACCATGAAAAATCATGTACAGGCTACATACAGTATTTCTTTGTACTAACTTTGGTATTTGTAATTACATTTGTAGTCTGCATTGTTGCTTAGATTTGTCTACTGTATGCTGCAAGTATGATGCGTTGACATATTGTACTTTTTTAAGCAACTGTAAATTAAAAGGAACAGTGTTCTTTCTTCGTGACTTTTCCTAGAGGTACAGCACTAGTGCTTAGTGCAAACAAATCACTAAACTCTACATATTAACTGTCAAGAATAGCAGAAGAGACTGGGTTTTTGTAAGTGGAAAAGCTAAACCACAGATTTTACCTTTTGGTTTCTCTGACTGAGCTGAAAGAATATTTTTTGTAAGCATCTTCAGTTTTTCCTCTCTTTGATTAAATAGTCTCAAGTACATTTCACGCCAAGACTCATATTCCAGGAGGCTCTCCTTTTTAAAATCTCTCTGGCAGTGTTTCTTCCACAAGTGGTCAGACTCTTCCGTAAATGTCTAATTTGAATACAAGATACCTTAAATCAAAGATTTAGAAGTAACATTTTCAAGAGTACCTGTTAGCTGAGCCTGTAGACAAAGCCCAATCCCCCAGTAGAGAAAGGTAGAGAACAAATCCCACCACACATGGTGTCAGAGGTGCTTCCAACACTGAGCATGGCAATACCACGCAGAGATACCAACTTCAGTCTAGAAGTTATACAGCTTCAAATAGCAGAACTCTATAGCTGAGTTAATAAGCTATGCTTACAGTTCAGGCTTGCATTTCCAGCACAGGCTCAGGCCACATGAGCTCTCAACTTTAGGCATGCAGAGAAATAGCTAACTTGCACTATGAAGTACTGCACACTCAGAACCTCTTTTCCAAATGCATCATGGAGCTGAAGTCCTAAGAGTGTAGAGAAGAAATCTGCCATACATATGAAATCTCATCCCAGATACTTCCCAACTGGTATGCTTTGCAGCCTTAACAGTTTGTCACTTTAAAACAGTTGGTTCTATTATGACTTTCCTGGCTATTTCAGTAGTAAATACTGTGGTGGTTTGTGGGTTTTTCTTTTTGTATTCTTATTTTTAGAAACAGTACTTTTCTAACCATGCTGGCTTTCACTTAGTCATCAGTAATAATTCTCCCAAATGTTTTAAATCCGTACACTTGAGAAAAGAAAGCTTGATAATGACAGCTGAATTCAAAGAAAAAGTATGCAAGACAGAAAACCAGTGTACCCCATGGAGAATCTATCAAAAAGGGTGCAAGGAAGGTAGAAACTGAGGCCTCATTTCCTCTGTGGTTCCCTCAATTTAACAATGCAGGATTTACCGGATTACATTCCTCTATTCGTAACAACTGCTCTGGTGTGCAACGTGTTAGCACAGGCTCAAGAATTTCAAATGGCACACCTCCTACTTCATGTAGCGCTACAAAAAGAGGACAGTACTTTCAGTATCTCGTTTTACTCAGTGGGTAACACCACTCAAACGGTTTAAAAATAAAAATGGAAGTTAATTTCAGTAAACACTAACAGAACACATGTTTTGGAGTTAGGCTATGAAAATCTAAGTCAGCAGTTCCATACTGACTGGCAGTTATATTTTAGGATGGAGAAAGCATCTTTGAACAGCTATTGCCTCAACTTTACTTATGTGCATCACTCCCCTCTCTGCCCACACAAGGGAATAAACGATTTCTTGATCACTCATTCTAATTTATGCAAATAAACATCCTGAAGAAAAAAAAAACACCACACACAGCAGGCTTTTGGGTTTATAATTTATAGGACATTGTATTTTAAATAAAATTGGAACTTTATAAAAAGGTAAGCTTTCAAAGCAAGACTACATTTTAGCCAGCCATAAATCCCTTTTTTTTTTTTTAAGGCGCCTTTCAACCTGCTCTGAGTCACCATTTGTCGGGAGGGGCAATATCTTTTAGTAAGCCAGTTGCTGGCATGGAGAGGAAAAAAAAAAAAAAAAGAAATCTGATACACTTTCAGGCACAGCCTACTAGAAATCACTTGAAGTACTCACAATCGATATTATTTTGAAGCACACGGATGCACTGTTCATACAGTGTAAGCATCTTCGAAAGACAGACTGTTTTAGAGCCAGAGTAAACTTGCATTTTAGAGTTCAGTCTCCGCCCTGTGAATTGAACTGTCTCTCTGACTTGCTGGGGTGCTTCTACAACAGGTGCTAGGGAAGCTGCGAACAAAACATCAGACGAGGCTTAATCTCTCTCCTGAAATTTTACAATGCTTTAAACATTCAGCTTTGAGAAACACAGCTAGTAGGACATATATATTAATTTTTCTTGAAATACAAAGTTACTGCATCACAGTTTGGGGCCCTTACAGATATTACATGTTACAGAAGATCATTCATCTAACACTAAGACAGGATGCACATTCCAAACGAGCTGCACCAACTCAAACCAGCCTTACATGAGCTGTATTCACATCTAGATTACTCTGTTACCAGTCTACAGCACATTATTGATCTTCCCGAGTTATCCTGGAGAAGCCAGAAGCCTCAACAGCAGTGATGCTTCAAGACCAGATTCATACGAAGCCACCGAAACCTCACAAAAGCTGCTAGGGAAAATCACTGGCACTTTGTCATCTACCTATAAAGATGCTAGCAATTTCCTATGCCAAAGCTAGGCCTAGTGCCTCCTGTATTTGTTTCACCTAAGATAATTTTTACTAAGGTTTTACCTGCTACAAGGTATAGACAGAAGTAAAGACAAATAGAGCCTGTAGAAGTACCACCTGATCTATGCTTTCTCTACATCTGTGGTAACCTTCCACGTATTTCTTCATTCTGCAAGCCGTAAGAGGGAAGCCTTTCTAACTCCCTCCACTTTATCTGTAGAAATCATGTTGTAGCTGAAGGTGAGGCATTTCTTTGCACTGACAGATGAGCTAATATAGTTTATCAGCAAAGTGGATAAAGACATCTCCACACAGAAATGAAAACCTGCATTATTCCACATATATCAGCCTTGCATACTACTTACCTTCAAAGTCTGCAGCATATGAGGCAGATGAGACCGAGATGCCCGTCAGAAATTTAGGCAATGGAGTATTAAGGAGATCTTGGAGGGATGCAACCTTGGCCTGTGCACAGTCAAGGAAACATTGCTTCAACATTACAAATTTGGGTTTACTGAGGCTTAAGATAAGCTACAAAAATAACCACCCTTAAGCAAACCCTAAAGTAAACCAGGATAACTGGAATTACTGGTTTTCTGCACCGAAATTTATTCACTGGATTACTTTCCAGCATACCCTTTCATACCTTACCAAGACTACATCACAAAAGGAACTCAGTGGGGTATCTGCGATCGGTGCACAAGAACAGGTGAAAGAATAAAGTAGATGTGTTCAACTAACAGGCTTTCACATCAATCACTATTGAGGTTAGAAGTATGCAGTGAATGAGACAAAACTGCAAGATGACAAAACCAATTACATGTTTAAAAGCAAACTAAATGCCATCCTGAAAGACAAGAAACAGCTTGTCCCATCAAGTCTCCTATATTGTGCTAGGTAACACATGTAGCTTAAACTTTCACAGCTAACCCCTTAAAAAGAGATTTAAAGATCCAGCAGTCTGGTAAATACAGGTCCCTGCAAATGCTCAGCATTATGTCCAACATCTAAATTGGGTCTTAGGTGTTCTCCAGTTATAAGCCAGGCACTTACAGCCCAAAACTTGTGTCTCCCTGAACTTCATTTCAGTATCTTTCTAACTTTTCATGACTGCTTGAACATCTGAGATTTTTTCTCAGTTTATGCTAGAGTATTATATACAAGCCTCTACATTAATGTTACTCCATTTGAGACAGAAGATGCCACATTCAGATTGTAGATCTTCCACAACAAGTAAAGCCTGGAGCTTTCACATCACAGTAAAGATAAAAGACTGGAGAGACCTGTAATTCCCAGTGCACAAAAGCTTTTGTGTAAACGGTCTAATTAACATGTTTAGATCTACCTTGGCTCAGAGGAGCTCCTTAAGTTTGTTCCACTTCAAGGAACTAGGGTAGTCCACATACAAACATGTATAAGCTATTTTTATATGCAATACCGTGGTTTATTTCAATGCATTAAAAGAAGAAAGTTTAGTTCCACTTCAGACCTTAATGTTCACTATTAAAGAACCACAGCATCTGACAAAGTGACTATGCTATACATAGAACAGCTGCTACAGTCACAAACCAGGCCGCTCAAGAACCGAAGGGAACATCCTTCCAAAGGTACCTTTACTTTGGAGGTAAAAAGCAGATTAGATGATATGGATCAAAGAGTATTTCCATATTGGAAATTATCCTAATAAACCAAGACAAGTCAATTGTAAACTGCCAGTTTGCAATAAACAATCATTTTTTTTGTCCCAGTTACTGCAATTATTAGCAATTGTAATGCAGCTGGTGTGTCAGAGCCGTGCAGTCTGTTGCTTAAAATAACCAGAGATTAACTTCACTGGAAAATAAGAGTCCGAAGCACTTATCTGCAGTTTATTTGCTATTATCTCAACCATGCCATGGTTTACCTTTTTATTGGGAGTTTCTGATCGATCACCCTCATGGCTTTTTACATCTTCCTCTCCTCCTTTTGCATGAGAAAATTTTGAAGTCTTTTGTGGTAGTAAGTTGTTGTTCTGTTCACTGCATTTCTTTGGCCGTTCACCTGTAGAACTGGCCTTCCTCTTTCTTTTTTTGGGAACCTGATCATAGTTAAGATAAGATTCAAAAGACATAGCTGGGGGCTCAAATTCCTCATCACTAGGTAATTTGGCTTTGCTTTTTATGACAAGTTTTTGTTTTGGTTTCTTCACATGCTTAGGACTTCTCTGCTTGGAAGTATCCTTACTAGGCTTTTCCTTCAGGGATGATAAGTCTTTATTAGCTACAGAGGAACACTGCTCTTCTGAAACTTTCTTGCTGTCCACAGAGGTTCTCTCTTTGAATTCACTTTCTTTAGCTTGAGGATTGGTACCCTGGGAAGCACGCTGAGAACCACTGCCGCTACATTCTTTATTGTCACATTCTTTTTGAGACTCAGAATCTCTACTTTGGTGGGCCTTTTCGCAAGTATGCCACTTATTCAACTTTTTAGAAGCAGGAGTGCTACCAGAACTTCTGGAGGCCAGTACAGATGCTTTGGACTTCTCCGAAGGCTTCATCTTGGAAACGGAAGATTTTGTCTCATCTTTTTCTTTTTCAAAATTTTGCTTTCTTCCTCTGTGACTACTGCAACATAAAAATAAATCACATCCATACTTTTTTAGTTTTACCCGTATTAGTAAAACTAAAAGCACTAAAATCACACCACATGTCATAATTTCACAAGACCCAGAGTTGTGCTCTTATTCTTCCATTACCGCTAGAGAACCCTAGACAAACAGCTACTGGGTCCAGCACCACTAAATACTGCTACAAGAATTGACAGCAAGACAAGTGGGGAGCAGGGACATAACCATCAGTAGGAAAACATACCCGACAGTACTATTTGCTTATAACATGTTGGACACCACTTTTTACCCAAGTTTCCCTGCGTGCTTTATAATACAGACATGGTACTTGAGATAACTAGGAGACAGAATTTTGACGTGCTCTGTAGGTGATACAGATTACAACACGTCAACCTTTATGCTTTGCTTATCATGGATTCTGGTATTGCACTTTTCTATTGTTTGAACAACTTCAGATTTAAAAACATACAATTTAATCAATCTAAACCTTTGGCTTCCTCATTTTAACTGCCTCAAATTGCCAGAGGTCTGCATAACGCCTAAAGCACAGTCCGCCCAGCCACAGCAGTGGTGACTGCTTTGCATCTCTTCAGTGTGACTTCCCCAACATGGGAAGCCCCTCTCAGTCTACAAGAACATTACAGGAAAGTCCTCAATACAACCAAATCACTGGAGAGCTGCCTCATTTCACTACGACCACTGGGAAGAAAGAGCAAGCTTCCCACTTCCCTGAAGTGGGGAGCAGTGCCCAGTCATCAGCTTAGTCCTGCTTGCACCAGCTGGGAACCAAGAACTGTGCCAGTCAGAAAAAATATAGCTAAAGTCTGAGTGCTGGCTGGCTAACCAACCAATACTGGTTGCTCTGATTTGTTTTGGTATTTTATAAAAGACAGACTCATTTCTTCCACACAATTTATGCATTTGCCCTAATGCACATTTGTCATTCTAAACACTTTCCTAAGCTTTCCAGTTTGTGTTTTATGAAGTTACACTGCCGTATAATTAACTTTTTTCTAGAAGTTAGTTCATACTTACCTCTTACTTTCTGGATGAGTAAGTTTTTTCCATTGTTTTACCAGGGTTTTAGCTGCATTCCCAGCAGTGGCATGTTTCCTAAAACCATTAACTGTTTTGCCTATGCCAGTTTCCTGTTGAAGACAGTGCAAGAGAGATGTACAGAATAAATCATGACTAACATCCCAAATACAACCTTCTCTAAAACTGCTACAAACAGTATTAGTGTAGTAGTCAGAGCAGTCCTACAGCAGCTGAAGAAATAAATGCACGCTTTATACTGTGGACAGAACTGAAGGAAAGGTAGGTATTTATAACCAAATATGGGGAACAAAATGAAGTCTTAATTCACAAAACTAAGAGAAGTCATTTTCCTCCATTAAATGTATGTGTTTCAGGAATTTCACTTGGCTCAGACGCTTACGCCCACAAAATGCATATTGCTCCAGTGAATTAGAGTAATCAATTCAAATTCCTTTTAGGCTTATGCAGGTACATTTTAGCATGTTAGGGACCACATACAATATACATATTTTAATCAAAAATGCATCTCAACCAGGAGCAGTAGAGGGTCTGAGGAGCAGAGTTCATGACTAAACTCAGTTTCAGCACAGGAAGCAAAAAAACCCTCTTGACATTTAAAATCCGTCATTTTCTGTTTTCCCCCAGTACAAATATTTTCACGTTACCATTGTGCCTTCAAGTCTTGCTCTAGTGAGTTTTACGTTACTTAAGCACTTAATCTCGCAGACATTGAGTGTACAGAGAATCACAGGTGACTTTTTTAATCCTGTCTTATTGGTATCTCCGATTCACAAACTCTCAGTTTTAAGATGCACACAAAACCTGGAATTCACCAGGTTAGCAGCAGCCTCTTAATGTTCCTGCTAACTAGTGAAATGATATTTCTGTGAAGTCTGAGCTAGAGCTATACGCATGGTATTCCCACATAATCAGCTCACAGCTTAGAAAGGTCTTCCTTAAATTCATTTTAAGGATATATAGCTTCTATATAATTTGAGCAGTAATGGTTTGGTAGGTTAGTGTATTGCAAAGAGATGCAAGAAAAAACATAAGTTCCTTATGTTCTTCAAATGTGTTAAAAAAATATGTGGAGTCCTCAGTTGTAAGACATCTCTCTCCTCTATTTGACTTGAAGTTTTCCATCAAAGTCTGTCACATAAGACACACAAGTTTGCTGGAAACAGGAATTGCCTGCAGAAGCGCTTTGTCATTTTAAACAACTAACTGCAATGTAAGATTATTTTGTTTTCCAATAAGAATACATAAATATTACTGTATTCCAGTAGAAGTCTACCCATGTTTAGGCAGGTAAATGCTTTTGCCTGAATAGGCCAGCCAATTACTTTAATTACCATATTTTTCTCTTCTTCTTCAAAGAACTCTCTCACAAAACCCACATTTTTCTTCTTCCCAAAATACAGACACGTTGCTCATATTAACTAGACGCTTCAGAGACCATGGTAAGAATTTCTAATGTAAGATTTGATAGGATGCAGGTTTGGTAAGGGTCCAAGTCACAAGCATCCTTACTTGGGATAACTACTCTTTAAATGAAAGTAACTTCAAGCTGCTAGTAAAAGCTAGATTTAGACAACTGACCTAAAGAATGGTTCACTCATATTTGCTTTGACTTAAGCATTGACTGGAAAATAGTTCTACAGTGAGAACAAACCAACCCTGACTAGCAAAGTACTCTCTATATGCTCAGATTCCTGCTCAGTACTATCATTGTTGGCATAATACTGTGTTTGTCAAGTTCTATGCCCAGCTTCCAGCTGGCTTTTGGAAAAGGTTCCATGGTTCCTTGTACGTAACTCTAAATGAATCATGATTAAGACTCAAAATAACAAAATGCAACATGTTCACTGCTTCTGTGATTGGAGACCCCTGACATTTACACAGTAATTCACTACGGAAGAGTTGAATGTATTTTTGGTCACTTACCACTAGAATATCCAGTGACATATCCAAATCCTGTAGTACCTTAAGTGTTTTTATAATCTGAAAGGAAACATTAGATTATATTTTTAAAACAAGTCTTCCTAAATTCTATTCTGCTTTTCTCATCCTCATTCACATTTAATCTAAAAATACTCAATAGTTTTAAGAGGAATATCCAGTAACTCCAGGAAAATATAAGTACTCCTTTACTGCCCATCCAGGCTGTGCTTAAAGTCTGTGCTGTGAACCAGTGCAGTTCTGCCAGCCTCCCAATTTCAGTAACACCAGAAAATCCAGTAGGTATGGATTTACCACTACACAGATAACATTAAAGATCAAGAATACAGTAGTAAAGGTTTTATATATATATATATATATATGCCCATACTCCTTGTGTAGCAGTGACCCTCATTTGTCACTGAGCCAATGGAAAAGCCACATCACGCAGAACCACCACACAAATCAGCAAGTCCTCCAGCAGGCCTCCCAGACAGCAGCACCACTCCATCAGCCCAGGCCAAGAAACATCAATAAAGCTGGTGGGAGCCCAGTTCAGAAAAAAAATAAGGTTTTGAAAACTTAACTGCAATTTGTACATTAACAAAACAAGCTCAAGCTAGAACAGCTGTTTTGTTTCACACTGACAAAGCATACACCTGTTACAAAACTCAACATTTCCATCAGAGCCAGAAAAAAATTTTCAATACAAAATGCTCATCTCCCTATGATAAGTGTTTTGATAACACAACTCTCATTTGTAATGAGTATAAATTTCTTTGGCAATGGCTATACAGCACCCCAGAGGCTTGCAGGTGACCACATGCAAGCAACGTGCCATATCTTTCACAAACTTCCACAAAGCTATTTTATGTAAATAAAGAATTAATGTGCAACTGAAGTAAGAACACTTCATAGGGCTTTCACAAAGCTGGAATGCAAGTCAAGCTTTTCAGATCATTGGCACTTCTAAATGCAATGGCAGGAACCTGCAGGAATGCAAAACAGACTACCCAGAAACTTTCTAACTGTAACAACAGCTATGCTAATTCAGATAACTGATGGACTAGCATTTATGATATTAGATAATGCTACTGAAATGGTGTTGCAAGAAGTGAAAGAGATACTAAAATAAGCGAGCAGCAAGCTTGAAACAATTTACAAATTGCACTGGGGGGGATATTTTTCTCCACTGTTGTTCCAGTTTCATTGTTCCTATAATGCATTACTAGTGGAATCTCACACTTGACGCTGTGTACAGCGGGCTCTATCTACATGCCTGGCATGCAGTTCTTCCTGTAAATCATCCACCTTGCAACAGTGTTTCTGAGACCTAGACAAGTACAGGAGAAATGTTTCACAGCCTGGGAAAACATGAGAAAAATCTGTAAAAGCAAGGCATACACCTAAGACCAGAGGTAACAAATCACCTCACTCCCCAAAAGTTTAGGTAACTACAAGATGGCAGGATACCTACAAAAAATTCCAAACCAAAATTTTGGAACCAGTATGAAAACCATAAGTTCCACTTACCCCCTATTTAAGAGCAAGATACTCCCTGAGCCAAAAAGTTGCATTAAGAATATATGCAGTGAAATGAAAAACAATTTTGTATCTCAAAAGAACTACTCTTCCTTCTGAGAAGAATACAAGCTTAACATTTAACTTTTTCCAGATGCTTCACAGCTGTAGGCTGTATATATTTTGTGAACTGAAGACTTTCTAAATAATCCCAACAAGGAAAAAAATACATTGCAAAGATGCTTAACTAGAAGAAAAAAAAATGCTTACAATGTTAATCACAAGCATTATAAACTATGTTATCACTATCAGGTTAGTTAATTTTATTTTTCTTTATTTAAAAAATTATATATCCCTATTAACTTATTTTGCAATGAAAAAGTAACTTCTTGCTGAAAGATTATAGTAAGCTATATAGGATGACTAGATACTGTGCAAACCACTGGGAATAAATCCCATAGGCCAAAGACAAACCCATATGTTTGAGAATATTAAAAGATGTTTTCATCAAGCTACAAAGAGAATGGGGGGGGTTGAGTGTTTCCTCTTGATTGGGTTTTGGCCTAAGTTAATTCATAAAGCCAAGTTCATTTCGGAAGAACAGATTCAGGAAGCAAGCAATTACTGTTCAGACAACTTCAAACCAACAGGCTAAATTACAAAAGTACCCAGATGGCAAGAATGTCCAAAAGCAGTCAACACATTTCAATGAAAAGCACAGCTTTCAAAGTTTTCTAAATCAAAGACCACATATTTGAAGAAAGCAAATGGACAGTGTATCACATTTAGCAAATTAAGACAAAGAATAAGGTTTCATTAAAAAGAAAATAAAAATCATTGATCAACCACTCTGACAAGCCTTTTAGGAGAAGTGATCCTGATCTCTTGATACCAAGGAACAGCTCAGGCTGCAGTAAGACCAGCAGCTTTGTATGTACAGAACTAGGAAAGGAGAGTGAGCTTCATTTGCTTGGCCAACGTTAATGGCAGCATCCAGCCTGCCGGTAGGAATCACCCATCTCAGACCTTAGCATTTAGAACCAAACTTACAGACACAATCAAGGAACAAGTAAATTTAAGTTGTGGCAGTCAGTAACAGCAGAGAGACTTTGCATTTATCCTGTTTGCTAAAGAGTTCTGATTTCTCTGTCAAAGATGAGGAGGGGCCATTTGCTTTTTAAATCACAAATACCAAGCTCCAGTATCTATCAGACTTCGGCGAAGGCCACAGAAAGGTATACTATGAAGCACAAGTCACAGGAAAGCCTGTCACTGAAACAAAAGCTTGTTAAAAACACAAATGTCGATGTCGTGACATTTATATGGTGCACCACTATTATTGCATAAAAGAAGGCAAAAAGAATAATTTGTTTGAAGTCTGTTCTAAGCAGGCCTCCAAAAACAGAATGAAGGTTGACTACTGAGGTGCCTTGCTCTACCCATATCTTTCACCATAGCATCTGTAGTTCATCTGGGCTCTTATCTCACTGGACTGTGCCCAGTAATTTTTTCTCAAGTTCTTCCATATACACACAATACATATGTAACCCTCCACGGGTTTTCAAACAATTTTACCTTGCATACCACTATCAGGTATACCCTCATGGAACAACTCTATTGACTTTAAAAGCGATGGTAAACTTCACAGAAAAATTATGAAGAACATAAAAAAAGTTACCTCTATACACAATTCCCGAACCATTCTACAAAATTCCTAAATGCTGATTACCAAAAAACAATCCAAAGCCTTTAGGACTGTTGTTTTTCCAATAAATGACATTCCAAGCAAGCCCAAGACACAGGCCTTCATGCAACATAAGCAGAGCTTTATGGACAGACTGAGAGCTGGCATACACATAACTGAGACAAAAGCAAAGGTGACAATAGGAGTAAGAGCAAGCCAAGATGAAGGGGAGGATGGAAAGTAGGCAGGCATTTGGAAAACAGAGGGCAAGGGTAATGAGCAATGGGTAAGAAGCATGTAAGCAAACAGATTTTCCAGAGTCAAAACCGACCATAAACTGATGATCACAACAGATGTCAGGTACACAGAGTTTGGTCTCTTCTCACTGCATAAATGTTGCTCCATCATCCCTTACACAAGTGTTGTACAGTCTCCTCATTTTTCCTAGCTGAGCCTGGACCCTCAGGAAGGACAGGACTTGTTAACAGGTCCCTAGGCCATCTGTGTCAAGGGACTGACTCAACAGTTCACCACAGTAACTCCTTCCTGCTTTGTCTCCCTCCCTCCTTGCTCACCAGCTGCACCTCTCTCTCAAAGGGATACCTATAATATTTAGTTCATTCTCTTCTATGACACAGCCCATGCAATTTCACAAAGTCCATAACATTCAGCTGAGGAGACACTTCATCTGAAAGAGCACCCAGACTTTTAAGACAACACATTAGAAAAACCCAGTGCATTCCCAAGCAAGTCATTCCTGTGACCTCAGTAAAAAAAAAGCAAACAACTGTTTGATTAAAAAAAAATATTGTTTTGTTTTAAGCTATTGAATCTAACAATCTCTTCTTGCTAACTTTTTTAGTTAGCAAATCTAAATCTAAAAATCTTTTTGTAATCTTTTTTGACAAACATCCTTTATAACACAGAAGTGTAAACACTAATTCCACGCTTCACCTTGGTTCTTTAGTTTCAGTAAGTTATGCTAGTCAGAGCTATAGGCATTCTCTGGCTGTCTTATTATCTTTCCAGCTTGGCAGTATTGCTTTTAAAAACAGTCCCCAGAACAGGACATAATACTGCTGTAATTGTCCCTCTAATACTATATAGCAGTAATAACATAACCCTGCTAAGCTACCCAAAGATAGCGTTTATTCCATAAGCCACTGCATTGTACTACAATTTCATGCTCAACTGGTAATACAGCAGAGCTCCAGATCATTTTCTGAGTCTATGCTTTCCAAAATACAGTCTCCCATCCTGAGTGACCTATATTCATAGCTCCTAGCTGTGACTTTCCACTGAGCCATGTTAAAATGCATGTTGTTCAAATGAATGTAGACTAGCACATGATCAAAGTTGGTTTCTAGAAGAGTCCCCCTTCATTTGACACAAATTACTTTAGTATTTTTAACATTTCACCAAAATGCTTACTGTCTTCTAAATTAAGAAAGATTTGAGTACCATCATGTCAAGGACAGGTGCATACTTGCCCCTCACCCTCAAAAAAAACCCCACCACAAATCCACAACCAAAACCACAAGTCAACATTGTTTTCTGTTGAGTTCTGGCACTTATTTTTGGCAAGTGCAATGGAAATCCATTTATTGTATTGCATCAGGTCCATAACACAGCTAGTGTAATCAGCATCATACAGAGGCAAGTCAAATGCCTTAAGTCTTGCGTATGTTTATGACAGCATCAGCTGAATATTATTTGAGATAAATTCGGCAGTACATATCTACACAGTCTCATTGAGTGGCAAGGATCATGGCACCCTCCTTTAATTCTGCATCAGTTACATATTATATGCAACACCATGCAGCTGCTCAACACATTCCTTCATGATCAATGTCAATGAAGGCTATTTCATTTACCTGTATGAACAACAGGACAGTACTTTTCTTCCTGTCCTGCTGAACTCCCCTAGTACCTTGAGCATCATCCAATACCTAAATCATTAGTTCTGTCCATTCTTTGGTCAATTCCCTGAAAAATCAATAGGGTGGCTATCAAGCCTTGCACATTAATAAGCTTTTGACATGAACAATCAATGTTCTGCATCTTCCCTGGTTACTATCACAAAGTTATTTAGCAATTATTAAAAAGTGCCAAGACAAATACTGTTCTCAAGTATGGGACAGAAATATTTGACAACACCTATGCTTACCTATATACCCACCTGTGATATTGATTTTTATGTATGTGGCAAGAATAATAACTTCCCTTTTTGCCTTTAAACATGATAACCTCGTATTTTCTGTTACTGGAGTTACCTTTAATTAGCAGTGCACTTCACGACTACCAATTTACGGCTATCAGTTTCTCATTCCCCCTACCACTCCTGAAGCCCCTGTTATCCACAAACACTTCTACTTCACTAGACACAGTTATACCAGGGACAGCAGAAGTGCTGCAGCACCACCATTAGTCCCATTTTGTGCAGCACCTGCTTGCAGTCACGCCACATAAAAACCGTGCCATCTCCTCCCTTAATGAAATCAAATCTGCCAGGACTATTTACATGTTTTTGCTAGAGTTGAATGTATTTTGGAATCACTTAAGAATTAACTACCTCTAGAATTGTTTCTTTCTTTTCCCTTTCAATGTCTTGTTCAGAATAGCGTATCAACACCAACCCCAAGTATTAAAATATTTGAAGATTATATTATCTGATGACTTCTGTAGCACAAGAAGAAACCCTAGGCTCATTGAACTGCAGATTAAAACATCTGCAACACCGGCACAGATATTTGCCTTTTGGACAGATACAGCTTACCACACTGGCACTCAGGAAGATAAACCCATTATTGGCTAAGAAAATCAGTATTTCCTATATATGCATATATACAGACACACTTCGAAAACACACAGTAGATACGAATGATAACTAAGCTTTTCATGTTCGTTAACCACCAAATACAATGCAGATTAAATTTTATTGTCCCCCATACTTCCACAAACTTGCGTCAAGATTTAAATCATGGCAAATGCATTCTGTACTTTCAAGCTGAATGCCACCCTCAAAAGAAAACCCCATCCTTTTGAATATGCCTTCTTCAGTCAAATGTGATTTATTACTTCATAAAACACTGAAGCCAACTTGGCACATACTGCTTTGCTTCCCTGTCCTTCAGAGTCCAGGCTGCTGTTCAGAGAACAGAGCTGTGCCTTCTTCCTACCCGCTCCACTCTGGGGCCCGTGCTTATATCCCCACCTGCCTCTCAGTACCTAGGGAACATCAAGCACAGCTTCTGTAGGCTGCTATGATCCATCTCCCCACTGATAGCTGCTTGCTTCAAGTATTCCTTATCTAGTCCTTGCAGCTACTGAGCAGCCCCAATATCCTGCAGAGGTTAATTTCTTTCACAGATAAGGGCAGCTTTGCTCTTTTTGCACCAGGAGTAGCAACACAACTCCCACTCTTCTTGCTGCATGCTGTTGAAACAGAGGAGAAACACCTATTTCACCAAGAAAAGCTCTTATGAACACAGAAATTAGCACCCCGGCTGCTGTGTTTTGAGCTTCTGGCCAGGCCGACAAGATCTCCCATAGCCAGCAATACCTGTCAGAGGTAGGGTCATGACACCCAGCTTTGGTTGCCCTTCTCCTCACCCGGCTGCACACAGGGCCTCCTGGCCACCCACCCAAAGCTGTAACCCCCTACCTACCTACCCAGGACATAACCACCTGTGACCCAACTGCCACGCTGCCCTCCTGGTCGTGGCATGGGAGGGAGGAACGGAGGCCCAGGGCCAGAACCTCACACACACGCTCCCCCCGGCAGCCCAGCCGGCCCTGCTCCGTCCCCGGCCCTGCTCGGCGGGGCCGGCAGCCAGCGCCGAGGCGGGGCAGCAGGGCCGGGACAGCGCGACCCGCAGCCCGTCAGCGCGGCGAGGACCAGCGGCCTCGGCCGGCCCCACCGCAGGGCTCCGCCCCACCCAGAGCCACTCACACCGCCGATGCGCTACATGTACGCGTGTAAACATATACAGTATACGTAAAGAGACCGGGGCAGCCTCCTGGCGCCCGCCGGGGAACCTCTGCCTCCCCTGCACGGCCACAGCGCCGGTACCTCCGCGGGCTCCTGCCCGCTGCCCAGCCGCTCCTTCAGCTCCAGCACCCTCCGCGCGTCGCTCCGCCCCTCCGCCATGGCGCCCGACCCGGCCGCCTGCCCTGCCAGGCCGCTCCGCACCGCTCGCCCCTCTTGTAGCACCGCCCGCCGCGCCATAGGCGGCGCCGCGGTCCAGCGTGGGCCGGCACGGCACGGCCCGGCCCGGCCCTGCGCCGCCTGAGGGGCGCGGGCGGGCGGCGGCGCCTCTCGCCATCCCCAGCGGGAGCCGCGATTTCCCCAGTGTCCCCCCCGCGCCTTCTGCCCATCGCCGCGCCCCCCGGGCCGCCCCACGCCTACATCTGAGCTCTCCCCGGCGGGCTCACGGCCAGGGTCGGGGGCCGGGGCTGGGGCCCTGCTGACAGGGTGCAGGCAGCCGCTCCCGCGCCCGGCCCGGAGCCCTGGTCCGCTGTCTCACGAAGGCGGGCGCAGCCAACAGAGCCCGACCCAAGCGGCTCCGCCCCGCCGGGCTTTGGCTGATAGCTGCCGCTAACCAGGTTGTTTGCTACCGAACTATCAGCAATAATAAAGCTGTCATGCTTTTCATTGTTCTGCCTCTTCCAACGGTGCTTAAACACGCAGCGCGCTACGCACAAGCACAGCTTCAACTGAAGCGAGCCCACGGCGGTGGGCCGGGCCGCTGCAGCGCGCCCCAGGACCGGGCACGGCGCCTACCCCCACCCCGCGGAGCGGCGCGGCGAGCGGTCCCGCGGCGGTGCCGCCCCAGGGGGCGCGGGGGGAGGCCTCTGCCCCGGGGTGCGCCAGGCGGGACGCTGGTAGCGCCGCAGTCATGTGCACTTGCTCATGCACGCCTGTTCAGTTACCTGCGGGTACTTAGAAGGCCTGTGGCACTGCAGTTGCCTGCGCCTGGCTGTAAGGCTGCTTGGTGGCCTTAGACAGAGCGGCTGCGGTAGGGGTAGGGGGGCCGAGGCCATGGAGGCCTCGCTGGCGCCCACGGGCACCCTGCTGCGGGCCGACCGGCAGGGGAAGGCAGCACAGGCTGAGGCCGGCACCCTGTTCTTTCTGTCCGCCTTATTTACAGCCTGATGGCTAATGTGCTGGCTTTTTTGTTTGTTTCTTTCTTTCTTTTTGGAGGGGTAACAGAGCACTTTCGGGCCTTGCAACTTTGAGCGTGGCTCCTCTGTGGTTTACCGAAGGTCACAAATAACCTTAGAACTGGGAATCGGTCTTCGGTGCTGCGTGAACAGCATAGCTGGAACAGGGTCTGTGCTGTGACGCTTGCTGGGGCTGAGCACCTGCTTGAAGGACTCCAAGCTACAAGAGTGCCTCTTAAAAACAATCCATGGGCTTGCAGTATTTCTTTGGAAGTTAATGCAGATATAATTAAAACAGATACATAGAACAACTTTTGCTCTTTAAAGCAATGTTTGGAGGAAGTTTTAAAAAGAGTGTATCCAGTCTGAATTGCAGGGGAATTTCAAATAGACAAAAGTCTGGCGTTTGGAGGTTAGGGCTACTACCCTTTCACAACAGATCTTCTTACAGCTTGGCATAGCGTATAGCAAATTTATCGATAGAGCTGGTAGGGCAATACAGTAGGTAGAGTGCTCAGGTTGGATATGGAAAAAACAAGTCTAGTTCCTTGTGGCAGACTGGCTCTCCAGTTCCCATGCTGATCTTTTTGTTTTGCAGAAATAATTAACTCATCTTCATAGTGTGTAGAGACTTCATCAACCCTACTTTAAAACTGGCCATCTGCAACTAGTTAGTCTTTCTTTATTTTTCTGGCCCTAACAGTATGAAATTACTTATACAAAGTGGCATTTGTGCAGAAGAAATTTTTCAAGAGATTCAACCTACACCAGCATTGCAGTTAAAGGCATCTTTGAGTAGGGAAGTTGATTGTCGTATGGATTGTGTGATTGAAGCTGAGTTTCCTGTATGTTGTTTGAAAGCCTCAGTTATCAGGTTACTGAGTTTTCTGGGATGAGGGAAATCTTGCTGCACTTCTGCCCAATTATTCCTATGCCCAATATATATCCAATTATATATGGCCATGATTTCATGCCAGTGAATAAGAAGAAAACATTTAAAATCTAAAAAACTTTCCTAGAACAAGAAAAATGTCTCTAGCCCAAATCATAGCTGCAGAATTTCTCATATCACCTGTCATAACTGGCAGAGGAAAGAATTCCAATTTTACTTGGTCCTTCAAAATTGCCAGTCAATGCTGATCGTTACAAGGATTTGTTTGGCACTGATTCAGGAGTCCTGTTAGGAAACAGTGGGGTTGCCACACACAAAAATATAGCTCCAATAATTGCTCTGTCACTACATGCCCAAGAGTTGTGTTGTGCCATCAGCTCTTCTCCAAGGCTTGCATACTCTCATCTCATCCCTAGGGTCGTCTCCATGCCTTACTGCCAGTGCTTGGCAAGTTTCCGATGAAAGAGTGAAACCACAAAGAGAAATAAGCTTTGTATGAGCTAAGAAGAGCTGGGTGAGAGTTTCAGGGGGTAGATCAATGCGAGAGGCTTGGATGGGCAAAATTAGGCAACAAACTGGGAGTGACTGATGGGGTACTGGGGAAGGTGTGCCTGGTGGGGGAGGTCTGAGTGACCCACCTGGGGTTGGGTGTCTTGCTGCACACAGTCCTTCAAAGCTACCTTCTGTGAAATCAAGGCCTGTGCATTTGATCCTAAACAGTAGTAGTTTGTACTTTTATTCAGCAGCTTAAAAAGAAAACACATTTATTTTCCATCTCTTTATTGAAAAGACTGGAGTTCCTACTGAAATTCTGTATGCTTTCACAGTTCTCTCCAATGTGCATAAGGAGCTTCAGCCTTCCTAAAGGCAGTACTGCTGTGATTACTGTGAATACATTCAGATTGATGCATTTAAACATATTTTTCATAACTATTTAGCATAGTGAACCAAATATGGGTTTCAGGGATGCATAGTATTTGGCTGAGTATACACAAAGGGCTCAAAGCAAACAAAGCAGTCATGATCTAAAACTAGGCCTGGGTTTTGTTGACATCCTTAGTTGAACAAGGTAGATCTCC
Organism: Falco cherrug; assembly: GCF_023634085.1. NCBI lineage: Eukaryota > Metazoa > Chordata > Aves > Falconiformes > Falconidae > Falco > Falco cherrug. The sequence goes on from NC_073702.1 coordinate 19,000,171, forward strand.
ATGTGGCTGTGACACTTGCATTCCACCAACAAATCAAAGCATGCCAATTTCAAAGAAAAGGCCAAAGATACCTTACAGCAGCCTTCCAGTACATAAAGGTGGCCTACAAGAAAGCTGGAGAGGGACTTTTTACAAGGGCAAGTAGTAATAGGACAGGGAGGAAAGGCTTTAAATTAAAAGAGGGTAGATTTAGATGAGATATTAAGAAGGAATTTTCTACTCTGAGACTGGTAAGACACTGGAACAGGTTGCCCAGAGAAGCTGTAGATGCCCCATCTCTCGGAGTGTTTGAGGCCAGGTTGGATGGGGCTTTGAGCAACTGGTCTAGTGGAAGGTGTCCCTGCCCATGGCAGGTGGCTCGGAACTAGATGGTCTGTAAGGTTCCTTCTAACGCAAACCATTCTATGATTCTATGATTTTCCAGAAAGAGTGCAGTAATGATTGTGCATGAATTAGAAAAGATGGTTATAATTGCCTTAAGGCCTATCTTTGCTGGTACAAGAACTTTCCCTATTGCCGATTCTGAGTCATGCGTGTGGAGTAAATAATAATTATTCTTGTTTATTGGGCTAAGAACAAATCTCTTGAAATGTTCGAGCTTTTTTCCCCCACTGAAAATGTTAAAGCATTACTACATGACCTGCTACTGCTGCATGGATTGATAGTATTGCCCTTAGTTGCACCATAAACCAGTTGATTATGCAGCAAATAAAATATTTTTTCCCAAGATTCACTCATACCTAAAAGGATACATCTTGAGAGGCTTAATATGTTGCCAAAAAATGTACTACCCCCTTTTTTAACTTGAGAAGATAATTAATAACTTGATTGCAAGAACCTCAATCAATATCAGTGTTCTATACTAATTAATTTCTATGCCATTGGAAAGGAAATAAGCAGACAGACAATAGGTTATTTTCAAGATACAAGGGAAACTGTGTTAAGAATATCTTAAAATTAAAAGACATTATAAGTGAATGTTTGATTTTTAAAAATGTATCATAATTTGCAGCTAATCCTGGTACTGGTTATTTTTTAAATGACTTTGTTGTGTGCAAATTAATGGAAAATGAGAATGACTAGTTCCAAGACCAGCTTTCATGCTTTATAATAGCCAAGTACACCATCAGTTGTCTTGTGATCTTGAAGACCAAGTAACTGAACGTTTCATGGGTTTTGCCCTAATGTACAACCAATGTTTCAGAGCTATGGGAGATGCTCGATTACATCAGTGTTAGTACATTGAGATGTTGAGGCATGCCCCATGAGATGCTTATATCAATACTTCACAGCTCAAACTGTGTTCAGTATTTTCTGGAAATCAGAAATTAGTTTGTATTTTCAGTGCATGTTTTTCCCCATATTCATTTGTGTGTTTTTTTCAACATTGAATCATATAAGGAAGTTGCAAACACATTTGTAGAGACTGAGTAAGACTCAAATTTATTTTAAAATGTGCTAGTAAATTTTAAAGATATTATATGAAAATTAGAATAGTCTTTTATTTTTTACAGATCATGATAGTGTATTCGTTCTGGAGAAGAAGTATCCCCTCTATAAAAAGAAAAAAAGCCCAATAAACTCACTGAAAAATAACAAAAGAAAATAATATATTCTTTCTCTGAAAAATGTTGGCTTGTTAGGGCATCTTGAAATTATAAAAATTGATAAAAGTCTGGGCATGAGCTGTTAGAAAAGGGAACACTGAGTAAGTCAGGTTCACTAGTATATATATGTTTGGGAGTCTTGTTTTCAAAATATACCTGCTCTATCTACAAAAACTAATTTTTACAAGTTCTTAAAACTTATGAAGCACAGTGAGGAATATATTCTTTGTGTGAAAATCATTACAGCTGATACTGCTAAGGCAGAGCTTCAAAAAAAGTTAAGGATAACTGTCCATGTGAAGAATTTTATAATTAGATTGAACCTGTAAATTAAAATATATTGAGATGCGTTATGATAATAGATGTCATCCTGCATATTAAATTGATGTTATACTGAGTTGTATATTTAAGGCAGCAGGAATCTACATGTGAGAAAAAAATGCATAGTATAGTAAGGAGAAGTTCCTAAAATATGTCTTAAAATAAGGCTTTGTTCTTATTTTTTTACAGCTGTGGCCCTATTTTTCATAAGGAAAGCCGGTTACCTTGTTGCTGTTGGGAAGGCTTGGGTTTACACCCCTCTCTTTCACTCTGGTTTCACCTATTTGATCACCTCTATTTCCCTGTTCTGTTTTCACATTTTTATCTTACAACTTTTTGTAACTCCACTAGCACAGGGATCCCTTTTTGTCCAAAATGGCAAGTGTTACTTTGTAGCAGTTGTTGTAATAGCCCATCAGAGCCTGGAGGCAAATAAGTCTACCAAATTAAGCATCACACAAAGTACAGCCAAGAGAAAATCTTCCCTTTCTCTGACTTCTGCTTCACCCAATATCCTTCCTTTCCCACGCAGTCACTCACACCCCTTTTATCTCTCCCATGGGATTAAATTCTCCTGGGATGTGGTGGTTTGGCTTCATATTATTCCTGAGGTTGACTGGCAAGAGGTGGAGGTAAACTATTCCAGTGCATGGTATAACTCACAAGTTAGGATACCTCCTTGCGAGACAGAAGATCAAAGTTCACGTGTATCTGAAAATACATCAGGGGTGTGAGCCAGTATCCTTGAAAGCTGAGGCGAGTCTTTACAGAAGCAGTGACCTAACTCTTAAGAAATAGGACATAGCTGTGAATCCCCATCATCCGGTCCCCTTCCCTCTGCCCAGAGTTTAGCACCAAAATCCTACAAAAGTGGAATTAAAGTGCCAGCTTTTCCTCGGCATTTCCTGCTGGTTATTTTAGAACATAGAATAATATAATCACAGAATGGTTTGGTTGGCAGGGACCTTCAAAGGTTATGCAGTCCAACCCCCTGCCATGGGACACCTTCCACTAGACCAGGTTGCCTAAAGCCCCATCCATTCTGACCTTGAACACTTCCAGGGATGGGGCATCCACAAGTTCTCTGGGCAACCTATTCTAGTGTCTCACCACTCTCATTATAAAAAATATCTTCATTATGTCCAGTCTAAACCTGTCCCCCTCCCAGAGCATACTGGCTTTCACCCAGGCACCCAGCTTTGAGGTGGGAAACCCAGTGGTCCACCCTACATTTACCTGGGACAATTATTACCTGCTGTGGATCTACCATCTTCACCTTCCCTTCCCTTTCCTCCCTTGTACCTGTGCCTTTGGAGGTTTCAGGAGGCCGGGCAGCCCAGGGAAGCTGAGCTCCCGTGGCTGGGCAGAGGCAGGGAGCTGGGCATGGAGAGGAGGGGTCATTTTAAAGAGCACGGGAGCACAGGCTCCGGTCTCTTTTGCTTGCTGTGACAGCAAAGCATCACACTGGAAACCACAAGCTGGGACTTACCAAGTGGCCTCTGATCTTTCTCACTCTTTTTTACCACATTTCCTCTCTTTTTGTTTTCTTATTTTCTAAGGAAGAGGCATTTTCACTGACAGCTTCTTGGACAGCCCTGGGACATTTTTCTGAGGAGGGTAAGAGGTCTTTAACTTCTGTTTGATAATTTTACGAGGTAACGTTTTAAGGGGGCAGGGGGGAAGTTGGTTGTTTGATCAAATGGATTGTTTTGGGACCCTTAGTGTCCTTTGGCATGAGTTGCTCTTAAGCTAAAATAAATTAGGTGAAAGCAAATGACTATAGAAAAGCAAATTATCCAGGGTTTTCAAAGTTCAGTAACTTGGATTTGTTATAGGATCATTTGATTTGTTTCAATGGTTTTGCCTGTTGCATGTGCTTATACAATAAACTAGCTGGTAACATTTCTGCTGATGGAAAAGTGTTTTTCAGGAAAAAACCTTGGAGAGTGGACATTTTCTAACAGAGAGCTTAAAATGTCATGTATTTAAATGAGCTTTGCAACAACACAGTGAAGCAATAAACATCAAGTGCTGCATGTATTAAAATTTTTGTTACAGGTCTCTAAAAATATTTAGAATCACAAATGTGACTGCCAAAAGAATATGCCCTTACCAAATATAAAGTTGTAGCTATTAATATGCGAATCTATAGCTATGTAGATAAGATAGACATCCAAAAGTTTTTTGTTTTCTTTTATTCTGTGCCAATAAATATACACAACACTTGCAACATCATAGGTTTTTTGCAACAAAAGTTGTGTTAAACAACCAAGTATACTAAAACCCCAGTATACCTTTGATTGAACCTGTCTTAAAATGGCAAGCTGCTGGGGAGTTGCTATTCTGGGAGGTGACTCTGATAGGTCTCAACAGATGCAGCTTCTGGAATGCAGCTGACGCGGGGGGAGCCAGGCAGCAGCTGACCCCCGCGCTGGCACACCAACATTTCAGGGATCGCAGCTTACGTCAGTGCGGGCTCACACTGACACTTTTGGCACACATGGCCTTCTCCCTCGCCTGCTCTGCACATGGTCATCACCCAGCAGCAGCAGCAAAAAATCCCTGGTGCTCACAGGCAGCAGCCATTCCTTTCTATAATTAAATTACTGCTTTGTAACGTGCTGTACACTCAAGGAAAAATTGATGTGCTCAGATTCTAGACTGAAATATTACTGAAGTCTTTTTATTAAGTTATCTAAAATAAGCCAGTCATTTGTTTTATCATTAAGTAGCATTTCTTCATGTTCTGATTTTTGTGAGTGCAAGGATCACAAAGAAAATTAGCGTGTATAAATTGTTTTAATATCAATGGATATACTGGAGATAAATGCTATATTTGAATTTATTTGAATGCTGATCTCAGCAATTCTGTTTTAACTGTGTTATTGAAGATCGGTGCTTTCCTTCAAGAAACATTTGCGTGTACATTAAGGGGCCATCTCGTGTTGCATTTGATAAAAAAGTGGCACTTCATTTCAGCAAGAGCTGGAACTTCCCTGGAGTTGATAGATGTAATTCAAATATCTGTTCTAACATAACTGCATGGGAGTAATTCTTACCTTCACGCATAAAAAACTTGTTTAAAGTAACACATCCTCCTAGGCTTTGCATGACTTTTTTTTCAAATAAAAGTCAGACAACTTCTCTTCTCCCTCGATCTCCAAAAAATTCCTAAAAGTAGGATTATAAATTTCAAATTACTGATGTTGAAAAGCAAGTAAAGTGTGCTATGAGTAGAAAGTATTTACAAATCTGACATGGGAAATAGAATATCATCAGTCTAGAAAATCAAAAGTTACAAAAACATGGAAGCAGTTTGGAGCAGATCCTAACTCTAAAATCAATATGACAACGTACTAAAATTTGCTTTCTCTTTATGTCTTATCTTGCTTTTTTTTTGTTAAGAATTTCTCCCATTCTTAATATTTCCTTGTCAAATTCTGAACTTGCCTGTAAGTCTGTACTAGCCCTGGAGTAAGGATGAACAAAACTGGTGGTCTGTATCTTTCCTATGCTTCAGACTAATGAATTCAAGGTCTAGAACCTGGCTGATTTAAGTATATATTTACCAGATTTTATATTCTGGCAAACTCATTTAGAGAATTTAACTCTTTCAGTGTGGTGATAATTGGTGAATGTGAATTTATGACCTTGCTATTTAAAAAAAAATAATAATTACTTGTAGATATAATTTTCACAGTTTGAGTATTGGTTGGTATTAATCAGCAGCCACACTACAATCTAGGACAATATAATAGTTCTTAGAAAGATAGATTTTCCTGTGTGTTTTGGTTTTGTGGCATATATAGAGAGAGAGACAAAGATTAGGTTTGTTGCATAATCACATAGCTATTAAATTTCACAACTGCAGTGTAGCTCTAAATGTTTTAATTTTATTTTTAGCAAACTCTTGGCTGTAATATTTCATTGCAGTCATGGCCCCTAAGAAGAAGAATGTGAAAAAGAACAAAGCAGATATCAATGAAATGACGATCATTGTGGAAGATGGCCCCCTCAGCAAACTAAATGGCTTGAATGGACTCTTAGATGGAGGAAATGGTTTCAGCTGCATCTCATCTGAAGTTTCTGACCCATCGTATAGCCCAAATCTCTTGGAAGGTCTAAGCAGAATGAGACAAGAAAATTTTCTTTGTGACTTGACTATCAGTACCAAAACCAAATCCTTCAGTGTTCATAAGGTGGTGATGGCTTCATGCAGTGACTACTTTCACAGTATCTTACAGAAAGATCCATCCACTCAAAGAGTAGACCTCAATGATGTATCCCCATTGGGTCTAGCTACTGTTATCACCTATGCTTACACTGGAAAACTTACTCTCTCACTTTATACAATAGGTAGTATTATTTCCACAGCAATTTATCTACAGATTCACACCCTTGTAAAGATGTGCTGTGATTTTCTAATCCAAGAAATCAGTGTTGAGAACTGTATGTACATTGCCAATATTGCAGAAACATACGGACTAAAAAAAACCAAGGAAGCAGCACACAAATTTATTAGAGACAACTTCATTGAATTTTCAGAAACAGATCAGTTCTTGAAACTTACTTTTGATCAGATTAATGAACTTCTTGCAGATGATGACTTGCAGTTGCCTTCTGAAATTCTTGCATTCCAGATTGCAATAAAATGGCTGGAATTTGACCAAAAAAGAGTAAAATTTGCTGCCGATCTCTTAAGTAACATCCGTTTTGGTACCATCTCAGCCCAAGACCTTGTCAATTATGTTCAAACTGTGCCAAGAATGATGCAAGATGCAGAATGCCATAAGCTCCTGGTGGATGCCATGAACTATCATTTGCTTCCCTATCACCAGAACACACTTCAGTCCAGAAGAACAAGAATCCGTGGAGGTTTCAGAGTCTTAGTCACTGTTGGGGGACGTCCTGCTCTAACCGAAAAGTCTCTTAGCAGAGACATCTTATACAGAGATCCTGAAAGCGGATGGAAGAAGCTGAGTGAAATGCCTGCTAAAAGTTTTAACCAGTGTGTCACGGTGATGGATGGATTTCTCTATGTCGCTGGTGGGGAAGACCAGAATGATGCCAGGAACCAAGCCAAGCATGCAGTCAGCAATTTCTGCAGGTAACGTCATTTATTTAAAAGGGATGGAGAGATCTGTTCCACACAATGCAGGCGGATAGACAAAGCTGGTTTGTGACATGCAGCATGAACCACTCAGATAAACAGAAAGGGGACAGGGTGGGGGAGGTATGGATGCTATTCTATATTAAAGTTTGAATGAACAGAAATATGCAACTGAAGTTATGCCAGAACTTCACCACAGTTACACATGCACAATGAGAAGTGAGGAAAACCAAGAAAACTTACTTTGAGTGGAGGACAGAAATAGGAACATAAATAGGAAGTTTTGGGATGTTCTAAGGTACCAATAAAATGCACCAAATCAGACAAAGTGAGACTTTTAAAATTTGAAGAGCCTCTGATGCCTTACAGAAAGTTCTGAAAAACACCTTTTAGGTATTATAATCTTGACTTGCTACGCACCATCCACTATATTTTCAACAGCTTTTACACTGTATTTCATACCCTTTACCTTTTATATTTATCAAGAGCTTAGAAACAATATCAGTGGCTCTTGAAGTCTATATTTATCTTCTACAGTGTACTCCAAATAATACCTCGCTTCTGAAATATTGCAGTTCCTATCTATAGTCATCCAAGGAATGCACTGCTGATAGCAAGGTCAGAAGAATGCGTAGGCTAACCTGCAATAGTCAGATGGGTGGTACTAGTTTCCGAATAGTCCAGCTTAAAAGCTGACAGCACACAATAGCTTGAAGCAAAGGTTGGAGGTGAGACAACTCAGCTTTTTATCTACTAACAGACTATGCACATGCAATGGCAGAACACAGCCACAGCCCTACCAATGCTTCCTTGTCTGCTCCCAGAAGGAACATTCAGATAACCTCTCCTGAGGACATCAACCAACATACAAAGTTAATGAATGTGGAACGTTCTCTAGATGATTTTATTGTGTAATGTACTTTGTCAGAAAAATGTACTACATAAAGGAGATTATGTTGTTGCTCTCCTGACCTGCCTTTAAGCTATGCCTTATGTTCTTGCAAGGAACTGGTCGTGGCGAAGAGGTGGGGGAATCCTCATGGTCCATGACTGAATGAGTTCTGCTTCTTGTCCTGCCATTAACCTCAAGTATGTCAAGTCACATCAGTATGTCTATGGACTTGCTTTCAGAGCTGCAGATGACGATGCTGAATGACAGCTAACAATTAGTATTTACTTCCCATATTCTTTTTCTCCTGTGATTCCCTGGCCCACTCAGCATGCAACAGGAGAAATGTGTGGGCCTACTAATGTACCTCACTCAACTCCTTCAGGAGTCGTAATTTGCTATTTCCTGCTTCAAAATTGCTCATTTAAATGTCAAGCACAGAGAATGTTATTTCAGATAGGAATGGTGTTAGAAAGCAAAGATGTTCTTTCTACATAAATCTTACTTCATGAGTGGCAGGGAAAGAATCCTTACTATTTGAAAAGTACTAAAAAGATGCAAGTATAAATCACCACCTAATTTTTTTAAAACTCTTTGAGGAAATTGACATATTTTCTGTAGGTGTAAATTGCAAAAAAACTTCTAACATTTCTATTATGTGTTGAAAGTATCTCTTCCCAATGTTCTAATGAGGTTATTGTACAAAATCAAATTACAGAAGAGTCAGATTTACTTCACTGAAATAATACCAGGTTTGAATTATACAAACAGTTCTTTCTCCAGTCAAAAACTAAATTTATTTGAAAATTTAACCAGGAATACCAGTTTCATTCCACCGACTTCTAATGGGCTAAATAACTAAAATTTTAGCAACTTTGCACCTGCAGCAGTAGTGGGACAGAGACAGTAGAATTTAGCAGGGCAGTATGTGAGACAGTTACCCTCTTTTTTTAATGCTTTCAGATATGATCCTCGTTTCAACACCTGGATTCACCTGGCAAACATGAATCAGCGGCGCACCCACTTTAGCCTGAATGTGTTCAATGGCCTGCTTTTTGCAGTGGGTGGTCGCAACTCTGAGGGGTGCCTCTCCTCGGTTGAATGCTATGTGCCTGCAACTAATCAGTGGCAGATGAAGGCACCCTTGGAGGTGCCCAGGTGCTGCCATGCCAGTGCGCTGGTGGACGGTCGGATCCTGGTGACAGGAGGTTACATCAATAACGCTTACTCTCGCTCAGTGTGCATGTATGACCCCAGCAAAGATAGCTGGCAGGATAAGTCCAGCCTCAGCACCCCAAGGGGGTGGCACTGTGCAGTGTCCCTCCTGGAGAGGGTCTATGTCATGGGTGGGTCTCAGCTGGGGGGGCGAGCCGAAAGGGTGGATGTTCTCCCCGTGGAGTGTTACAGTCCTTACACGGGGCAATGGAATTACGTGGCGCCACTTCAAACTGGAGTTAGTACGGCTGGTGCATCCACCCTTAATGGGAAAATTTACTTAGTGGGTGGCTGGAATGAAATAGAGAAAAAATATAAGAAGTGCATTCAGTGCTATAACCCGGATCTCAATGAATGGACAGAGGAAGATGAGCTGCCTGAGGCCACTGTGGGCATATCGTGTTGTACGATATCCATGCCCAACACCAAGACAAGGGAGTCCAGGGCCAGCTCAGTCTCTTCTGTCCCAGTCAGTATTTAAATATGGGTCTAACCAGTAAGAAGTAAGAATGTTTACCAGCACAGCAGTATGTTTAACCCTTTAAGTAGCATTTTTGTGCTTATATGGAAAGTATCATTGGCTTTGCAACAGTTTTAATACTGCAAATTGGCCAGTTTTCATCATCTTTAATACAGGTGGCATGAAACAGGACATCAGGGATAAAACAAATTTTCTTAGCAGGAAGAGAGAGTTAACCCATAACTGCAGAATGTCATCTTCTTGAATTTGCTACCAATTCACTGTGGCAAATAATTTAATTTCTTTGTGCCTTGGTTTCCTTACCTGTAAAACAGAGATAAACTTGCTTCAGAAGATCGTGGTGAGGCATTTTCAATACTGAGGTTTAAATGCTTTCAGAACCCAAAATGAAAGTCAAATATTTCTAGTAATAAATCCCAACATACATCAGAAATGTGCTATGTCATCATAAAATTGATCAGTTTTGTTCTTTTCTAAGCATTTTCTACTTTGACAAACAGAAGGCAAAGAAAAATCCCAGACCTTAAAAATAGAGTATATAGCATGTGCATACTTTCCTTTTGGGGCAGTGGTATTCACAGAAAATGTCTCAAAACATTTTCTCCTTCAGAAGTTAGAAAGAGAGCCCTATCTTCTGCCATGAAACCCTTCAATTCTCCTATTTAATGCTGTGACATGACTTTCAAGACCCAAATTCACAAAATACTTTAGCTCCTGTAAGTGCTATGGGCCAGCCCCAAGGGCTACCTTGCATGCCACATTGCTCTCCTGATCTCCATGCGTACACCAAGGAGCAGACCACCGCCCCATCCTCCTCCTTACGCCAGGGAGACTCTCCTGTCATTCCAGGTAGAAGGCCTGAAGGCCAGTCAGTATGTCTTCTCCTGTTCCTGCTCTTCCCGTCTGTGTAGGAATGTACCTCTGGGTTATCTTCTCATCTGGGAAGGTCTTCACTAATGCAAGGAGCTAGGAGCTGCCACAGCAGGGGCAAAACCTGGAAGAAGAATTCAGGCCAGGAGGCACCAAGGGCTAATGGTGTCCGAGTGTGGAGAAGATGCACAGAGCGTCTCTCTTACTCAGTATTATTCTTGCAAATAACCTGTGGACTGAGGAGTAAAAATTAAATAAGGACTCAGGGTCTGCCTTTAAGAATAAGATATATGTGTGGAAAACAGTGGATTGTGGAAAAACTGGATGAAACCAAAGAGACTTTCCTTAACAGGAACAAAGAGGTACCTTAACACCTTTCTTACAAGGTACAGACAGGCACGACATCACCCCAAGTAACCTTTTCCTGGGCATACCATTATGTATCTCCTTTTGCAGACTTCGTTACAGCTCTAGTTATGCAGCTTTTATTCACATTTTACCAAAGCCTAGACTAATGCTGTGCCTGTTGAAGTCTGAAGTTTTCCCAGTGAGTAGAGTGAAGTCTTTGCTCAAATTAAATTACCTTCCAAGAACTTTTTTTCCTAATTCCTGCATTCAGTGGGGAAATTAAGCATAAAACCTAATATTGTTCCCTTAGCCAAAGGGATATGTCCCCTGAGAATGTGATACCGGAAGACTGCTGTCAGCACAAAATGTCTACATCCTTCTGTTTGGGAAGGAAGGGAGCAATACAAGGAACTGAAATGATTTAATATAACCAAAAGGGCAGAAGTTCACTCACCTCAACCAATTCATAGAGGCTTCACATGCAGTTTCCTCAGATTATCATTGACACCTCCAGGCCCCCGTGCCTAGGAGAAGGTGTGCTTTCAGCAATGCTTATACGGCAGCCAAATTTTTATCTCATTTGCAAAAGGGGAACACTGTAAAATTGTCTGTAAGTGCAGATGCTATAGAGACAAGCATTTTCAGGACTCATGCTCTGCTCTTTGATAGCTTTGTTGCAGCTACATATTGAGCATCAGCATGAGAATGACACAGTATTAAAGGTGAAGTAATTCACTCTGTTGCTTGGGATTAAACTCCACGGCACTTTGTTCTGTTTTCCAGTTCTAACTTAGACTTCATGTCTGAATCCTGGATATACAATTTTAAAATTCCAAATTCTATTTTTGAGTGCTACATGTTATTAGAATACTGTATTGCAATGCCTTTTGGTCATAGTAGCAGTGCCATATAGTTTTGATTAATTTAGTTAGCATACAGTTATGCTCTATGCTGTTTAATTCAAATGAATAATAATTCAAATCCACAATCACAGAACAAACATGGAATTGTGTAACAGAGTAAGATTACTTTGTTTCAAATACGAGAATGCTGTTCTTGCCCATTCCAAGTCACCAAAAGATTCTCATGCATCAGAGCAAAATTTCTTTTTTCCCGAAGTCATGACCGTGTGTCCCATACGGAAGTATTTAGGAAGCTCTTTGAAAAAAACATCTGCTCCAATATTTTTTTGTGAAATTTTAATAGTATTAGATGAAGTTTCTTATCCATCCAGTCCAATGGAGACACACATACACTCATCCAGTTCTAACTGTATACATATTCCACTTCTTTAGTGTTTCTAAGGTACCCATAGGATGGTATTAAAGAACTGAAGAAACAATTATTTTGGTCTCAGACAGTTATTGGATGAAATTGTCATATGTAAGCATCTCTTTTTCCCTTTAGGAATTCAGTTCCAAAATGCCGTGCTGCAGGCTTTCCTCTTTGTAAGCAAGCACTTCCTGTATGTCAACAACCATCTTCTGTTTTCGAGTAGAAAGATATTTGTGAATGATGGGCTATGTGCAATGAAACTACTCTCCTACTACTTAAAGGGTTAAAAATTATGGAGGCCAAATCCTTTTCATCTTACTCACAGACAAGTTCCGTTGATTTCAATGAGACTGCTAAGTAAGATGTACAGGATTTCGAACTCTTGGCCAAATTCTGGCAGTACAGTAGATAGAGATGCCTGCCAAAACTGTCATACCCAGAAGGAAGACTGCTTCTCAGCCTCCACTGCCCTTGGCCACAACAAATCCATAAAGATGTGTCCTAGGACAGGAGCCAAGTACCACTGGCCATGCGTTCCTTCTGTAGAACAAATTGGGTATGTACTTCAGCCAAAAATCTTAAGTAGATTAACAAATGGTATTGTTATCGGTATAGCACTTCAGGTTGGCTTTGTGTTATTTTCTTTAAGCATCTGTTTAGGCTTCAGCTGCACATTGAGCCAGGATTTGGCCCTTCATATGTGACAATATCAGCTGGATTTAATATTATTTTGATCATACCAATGTACTGAGCTATTTGTGACGTTTTTATGTACAATCTCATTTTGTTAGAACTGTGAAAAATGGTTTGTATGTTCTGTTTTATGGGACAGTGTTCTTTCATTGTCCGGTACTGTATTTTCAGTCTCTAGATGTTTAATAACAACATCTCAGTTGAACTTGAACTATTGTATATCTCAAAAAGAAATTTTAAAATGCAGTTTCGGAAGTACTGTATATGGTAATATTAAGTAGAGCAGAGGGCTTCCAAATGTATGAGATGCAGATTGTTAAAACACTACAGGGATTTCTTTAATACTATAGTGATAGTAAAAAAAAATAATCATCATATATGCTGTTATCTTTGAAGTCTTTATGCCCATGCATTTTATAGTTGGCAACATCTGCACTTCCAAGGAATTCAAATCTAAAAATAAGCTTTCTTCAGTCTGTGAGTGAAACAGTTTGATGATGTTTTGTTTTCTTGTTTATTCATGCTTGTGTAGATGCATGGGAGAGTGTGTTACGAGGTTGTGAGGGAGGAACTTACTGTTGGAAAGTTATGCTGAAAGAAAGATGTTATGCTGAGTTCTTAATCAAGATGAGATCATGATCGTTTAATCTGTTCCTGATGTTAAACGCAAGATCATCTGTGGCTCAATCAATAGTCCAGTAAGCTTAAATGCCAACTTCTAGCTGGTCAAAGAGGGAAACACAATATTAGCATCAACCAAAGCTATGAGGTGTTGAAAAGTGTTTCGTGTTGAGATTTTTCAATGGCAAATCTTGCAGGAAAAAGTACATGATGGATGAAATGACTGACTGAGACCATGTTTTGTATTATCCTGAAACCTAGATTAGTTGATCTTACAGTTTTAACTCTTTCCAAGCCCATGCTGGCTTTAGTGCCAGTGTTTCCCTAGTAGCAGCTGGGTTTGGTAATTCTAGTTGCAAACCCAACAGTCATACTAACAGTTGTATGAGCATGTTTACCTTCTTGAATTCAGTGAGATTTCTCCTATATACAGTTATCTTTATTAGGTTTTATTTGGAAAATTAAAATACAAGAACTAAATCCATGGGTAGAGAAACATCAATGTCTAATGAAAGCCAACATGAAGGTATTAGACTGATACTCAATATCACCATTCAACTACCTACTTACCATGCAGGCACAAAAAATTTTTTTGAGACTAGATTTCCCTATAAGGATTATTTCTTTGGGAATAGCTGGTCTTTAAATCCTATGTATGCTCCAAGGGGTTTTGGGTAACACACAGGATGGGAGACGCAAGAGGCCCCAGGTAGTAGAAAGGGGAAGATGGAGCCCCTTAGAACAGTCAGTAGACTAACGTTTTGTTCCCAGTTCTCAAGGATATTCAACAAATATGTGCTGTATAGAAGTACATATTTCCACACATACCTTTTCATAAGCAGCTTTGCTTATGTTCTGTAACTGAGATGGGTCAGCCTTTCTTATGAAAAGCAAGGCTCAATTTTCAGTTGCCTGTAACTTGAATTCTCAATTGAATTGAATTTTCAATCAGTTTTAACCCAGGTTTACCAAAGGTGGGAGATTTTTTTCAAAGTCTAAATCCAAACGCTTAGAGAATGCAGTTGAAGTCAATAGTCCCTCGGCCTTTTTGCAATGAATCTTCTCATCCTTTTGTTGAAGACTTACTTTGTATAAGTAATCAAAAACATTGTAATGCACAGATTTGTACTTTGACTCCTCCATGCAAGAGGAGGATCTCTTGTCCCTTTTATTTTCTCTTTTCTTATCCATAACTGAGTGACTCACAGGGCACCAAAGATGATGCACAGATGAGAACGCTACATAAAAGCTCACCTGTGAATCTAATTCAAAAACTCTCATCGCTGGTGGCCACAATAAAGAAAAGGACACATTCTGGAATGGCTGCTGGAAAAAAAGGGTGAAAAATGAGTTGCTGGTGCTCATTTGCAAGTGTGACATTGCTCAGGGCTCTGTTCCCAGAAGTTATGAAAAGAATAAAGGAAAATACATACAATTCTATATAGCTTGCGTGAGAGATTCAGTTAATACCAGATGAGTTTTGCCATGCAAAAGACTAGTATAAGTTCATTGTTGTCTCGATGAAAAATAAGTTTGCAATAAAAATACAGGGATTAAGTAAATTTATGGGGAATACATAGTTGATTTCTGTTGGTAAGAATGGGAACACACGCATTTAGATACACTGGATGTTACACTAGTTGCTGCTTTGGCAGTTTTTTTGTCAACAAGAAAAGTTACAAATATAACTTATTTTGTAAAGCATTTCCCTAGCTTATAAGTGTTAGACATACTGCTTATACAGATAGGTTTTCTAATTATACACTTTAAGGATGGACTGTAATAACACAAGGGAACATATTTCAACAGAAAGCAATCTGTAAGTGTAATGTGAGAATGTTACTACTTAAAAATTAAAATTTGTAGTGCAGCAGTTGTCATTAAGAAGAATAACAGCATGTTGTTATTTTTCATTGTATGCTTTAAATAAAACTGTCGACACACGGCGCAAACAAGTTATTCATATTGTAAAATCAGTTGGAAACTGTGAGACTCTTTCTGACAAATGCATAGTTGCAGTTGAAATATGCTTTGTTTTCTGAGCCCCATGTTGATGCTTGCTTCCATATAACCCAGATGGAATGTTTATTACACCCAGGCTGTCAAACCACCTTCACAATAAGCGACACAGTGTGGCACTGGAGCCACTTTGATCTTTTTCATTTTATTGCAAGGACAATAACTTGCTTTTTAACAATGAATTTCACAGTCATTTGTTGTAATCAAAATGCCTAACAAGAAATGATGACAAATCAGATGTCTGATTAGCAATTTTACATGTTTTCATTTGGATTGTATAAGTAACAGTATTGGAGATAAATAATTCTAAATTTCTAGGAGAAAAATTTGTCTAAATTCTGAAAAGAAATTAAGTTGTGCCACAGATGAGAGGGTTTGAGGTGCCAAAAAGCATTCCCTGTGTTTTGACACCAAGGGCTTGGTTCAGAGTGTGATTTGGCATTTGGCAAATGTCACAACCTGAAGGGTTACCCAGCCTGCAGCTGTGCAAAGATTGTGACCATGGGTTCCTCAGATTCTGTAATATGCAAGGACCCTCTAAAATTCTTGACTTTATTACAGATTACCACAAATACCACAAAAATCACTGGTAGCAAGTATACAACCACAAAAATCACCACTAGAAAATATACCTATGGTTAATAAAGCTAATATGAAGGTTAATAAAGTGAATATGAATGAATATATATCAAGCTATTACAAATTACTATCAGTAATATAATATCAATTGATAGTACAGTGTCAACCAAAAATAGCATCAAGCATGGTAGTACAACCGATGACAGCAACAACCAAGTAGGTACATACTATTACAGACAACTAAAACATCATTAGTGAAGCAAAAATATCAACAAGGATATAATAGCAGAGATATATATAATATTTGCATGAAGTGAATTAGACAGATTTCAAGAGAAGCAAAACTTTCCCAAAAGGAAGGAACAAACCAATCCCAAAGCGGGGACACAACCATCCCCAAAAGAAAGGAGGACAGACCCAAGCAGTAAGACAACAGACAGAGTCTCCCTTCCAAGCAGACCCCCGACACGGAGTCTGGACTCAGCAGAGTCCCCAGTGAGCATCCAAGAGCTTGTGGAAAGTTCACGTGGGATTCAGCTGGGAAGTTCTCAGAGAAAAAGACTCCATTTTGGATAAAAATTAAGTCCTTTTTGTAGCAGAGACACGTAAGTGGGTGTAGGAGATTCTACTTTGAGCAGCCAACGGATGCTGTTAATTTCTGGTTTTCACCTGTAACAGTCAATAGATGATTGTGTTTTCTGTTCTTTCAGAGCAATTTTATTTTTCTGTACTGTTTTCTACCTTCTCAGATGTTAATTTGCCATTACAGTCCCTTGTTTTTGTGCTTATTGGTGGCACCTTGGGATGCCTCTGGTTTCTAGGTCCCCAGCTGCGCTTTTCAAGGATGCAAGCATAATCTCCAGGCTCACAGTCCCAGGCTGGCAGGCCTTCCTCTGTCAGTACTTTTCAGCAGACGGCATCTTCTGTTCAGCAGTTTTCCCCTTCTAACCAGGCTGCCTTTATGGCTGCTCACAGCCAGGTAGCCGAATGAGCCTGCTGGCCATGAACCAGGACCCATGCACACCTTGAGCAGCAGCTGGGCTCCTTTAGGGCACCTGAAAAGCCACTACATGCATGTGGGTGGCCTCACCTACGTGTCAAGTCTAGATGTCAGGACTTGGTTGTCTAAATTTACTTTTTGCAGATGCCCCAGGTGCTGCAGGACATTTCAAATGGCACTAAGTGTCAATTTGTGGGCCACCAAGTCAAGTGTGGAGGAAGGAATTTATTTGCCCCTTTTATCTCTACCTGGCAGTCCAGAAGTACATGGCTGTCCTGTCAGTATACTAATATGTCCACTAGTCCTGGCTGCCTTGGGTACCTACAGTGTCTAAAATGCACTGAAGCCATTGTCCAAAAAGGTCTGCTAAATGTGAAACCACTGTCATTATGACTTATTGTAAATACTCTATATAAACAACTTAGTATCAGAATTTATATTGCTGTTCTCATCTTCCTGTCTCAAATGCTGGTAGAAAACTACTCAAATGTTAAGTACAAGCGTCGTTTCCACAGGAGAGAAATCTATTCAAAGTGAGGATGTTGGAATATGGTCCAGGACAGTACGATCACGTTGTGTGACCACACCTGATGACTACTGTGTCCATTTCTGGGCTCCTCAGTACGAGAGGCATGAAGCTATTGGAGAGAGTCCAGTGAATGGCCACAAAGGTTATGAAGGGACTTGAGCATCTCTCCTGTGAGGAAAGCTGAGAGAGCCAGGACTGTTCAGCCTGGAGAAGAGAAGGCTCAGGGGAATCTTATCAATGTAAAATACCCGAGGGGAGGGTGCAAAGAAGATGAGCCAGGCTCTTTTCAGTGCTGCCCAGTGACAGGACCAGTGGCAATAGTCAGAAACTGAAACACCAGAGATTCCCTCTGAAGCTGAGCAAACACTTTTTCACTGTGAGGGTGACTGAGCACTGGCACAGGTTGCCCAGAGAGGCTGTGGAGTCTCCATCCTTGGAGATATTCAAAAGCCAGCCGGACATGGCCCTGGGCAACTGGCTCTAGGTGGCCCTGTTTGAGCAGGGTGGTTGGACCACGTCATGGTTTAATCCCAACCGGCAACTAAACCCCACACAGCTGCTTGCTGACTCCCCCACGGGGGAGGGGGGAGAGAACCAAGAAAGTAAAAGTGAGAAAACTCGTGGGCTGAGATAGAGGCAGTTTAATAAGCAAAGAAAAAGCCGTGTGTGCAAGCGAAGCAAAACAAGGAATTCACTCACCGCTTCCCACGGGCAGGCAGGTGTTCAGCCATCCCCAGGAAAGCCGGGCTCCACATGCGTGACGGTTACTTGGGAAGAGAAATGCTATCATGCCAAACGTCCCCCCTTCCTTCTTCCCCCAGCTTCATATGCTGAGCATGGCATCATACGGTGTGGAATATCCCTTTGGTCAGCTGGGGCCAGCTGTCCAGCTGTGTCCTCTCCCAGCTCCTTGTGCTCCCCCAGCCTCCTCGCTGGTGGGGTGGGGTGAGGAGGAGAGAAGACCCTGGCTCTGGGTAAGTCCTGCTCAGTGATAACAAAAACTTCCCTGTGCTATCAACCCTGTTTCCAGCACGAATCTAAAACATAGCCCCATACTAGCTCCTGTGTAGAAAATTAACTCTATCTCAGCCAAAACCAGCGCAGACCAGATGACCTCCAGAGGTCCCTTCCATACTTAGCCATTCTGTGATAGCTAGTTGGTAATTCACCAGTGTAAAGAAAGTGGTGAAACAGTTCTTGGAAAACAAATGTATCTCTAGAGCCTGCAGCTCATATTTCATCTGGATAGAGGTGAGACAGAAAGCAAAAATTGAGGGAACCTAGGCAAAGAACTTTGGCCCAGCAAGCCTGAAGTGTTGAGATATATCAGTAAATCATTTCCCGACAATCCTCAGACTCTGAACTTGAATCTTTGATTGTCTCAGTTGTGTCCTTCCATGGGAATAATGCTGTTGCCAGAAAAAAGGACAGTGTTGCTTTGCTTGGCATGAAGACATTTCTTTGTATAAAGGCATAAGCCGTAGAAAGAGACTTTCTATAAGCTATGCTATTCACTTACTCTAACCAAAGTTTTACCATTTGTAAGGAATCATAGCCAAGATCACAGCAGTATGGCTGGGATTGCAACCTGCTTTTGTCAAGCAGGAAGAGAAAAGCAAGGATTTCCCCTGGTTTCCTGCCAAGGCCAGTAGCACACAAGTCCTGACTTCATGGAGAGAGTGAAGCCAATGTGGCATTACTATGTTCTCACCACAAAAAGGCTAAACAACGTGCTTCTGGCTTAAGTCATGGTTAGACGACTTCTTCCTGAAGCCAGAGAGCAGAACAGGGGAGAAATGTTAGATTTCCAACCAGATCTTCTACAGCAACACAACTGTCCATGTTCTTTTACCAAAAGCAGATAGTAAAATAATCATCCAAGGTTTACCTGCAAAGAAAAAGAAACTATCAGAGTATCATGACAATTTAGGACCTTTCTCTGAACTGGTAGGCTCTTCATCTTCTGATTATAATAATCTTCAAAATAGTCAAAGTAGATGAGGTGGAAAGAATCATGTTAACTAATGTTAAAGAATAATATATATAATTGACAGGAGCTGCAATAGAGCAGATCAAAATTCAGGGATGATTTTGAGGAAGCAAAAGGGATGATTTTGCTTCAAAATTCAGGGATGATTTTGAGGAGTCAAGCCATGAATATTTTTGGCAAAAGCTACTAAGAAGATAGAATTTACGATTAGATTATGATATAAAAGAAAACAATTTTAAGCAAGTCTTGACAAATGCATGATTTGCCAGCATCACTAAAGTAAAAAATATGGATTATAGTAAAAATTAGCTGGATCCTTTCTTTCTTACACTATTTGCTTTGTTACTTAAGGGTCTGACTGAGAAAACTTATTTTTCTGTAGTGCAGATGCATTTCAGAGCTTGCTATCTCATATTTTTCCTACAAAAATAGTTAAATAATACGAGTGAAATATTCACTTAGCAAAACCTGTTTTTTCCTAAATTATCCATAATTTAGCTGTAGGTCTTGCATAGATTTATGGTGTCCATTATACCAACTTAAACCCAGTATGCAGAGGCCTATAAATCCGTATGTTTCTTCTTTTTGTGAAATGCTCATAAGGTAAGCGTTACCCAAGCCTATGGCAACATATTCTTCTTTCACCACACATTCCTTAAGTCGAATCCCCACATAGTGACATGAGGATAGCTGTTAAGACTGGTAGGGTTAGAATTTTGATGAAGTTAAATAGAAAGAGTCAAATCAAACTAGCTGGTTTTATTCGGTGTTACTTATTTCATGGGATTATTCTGAGCCAAATAGCAAATTTGTTGAACTTACTTATCTAAACAAAAAATTCAGAATAAAAGTCTTGCAGTCTGTAACTTGTGTTCTTATCACTTAAACCGTCCACAGAACAAATCAGGATTTCTCATTCTTTATTGGGTCGTACCATCTTTTCACTACAGTGCAAACAGTTACGTGGGGATCACTTCTGGCGAGGCAGCGCTCCAGCAGCTACGCAGATAACCACAAGCGCCGCGTTGCTTTCCTGCACGCAGCAAAGCTTGTCTTTTGCAGCCCAGGTTCACGTCAGCTGGGCGCTTAGATTTCTTACCTTTAGTCAAGGGTGCATTGCTTGCCCGGGAGATTAAATTAAAACTTAAATTCGGCGCCTGACCCTCACGTGTTCGCAGCGGAGCATCACTCGCGCGGGATCCCTCCTTAGGGGCTTTGCGCTGCTGCGTTGTTGCGGGCGGGCGCCGCTGGAGGGCGCCAGAAGGCCGGGCCGGCGGCCCCCGGGGCGCTCCCCGCCGGCGCTCGCGCACGGAGCCGGCCCGCCCCGGGCCCGGGGGGCTGCGGCCGCGGCGGGGGCGGGGGGGCCGTGGGACAACCACTGCGCTCAGCGGCGGTGGTGCCGCAGGGGAGGGGGCAGAAGGAGGGGGCGAGCATCAAAGGCAGTAGTAACGTCACGTCGGGAAGCGTGTATCAGCAGCGGTCTGCCCACTGCCATGGGGTCACAGGACGGTCCGGGTCCGAAGGGCCCCTGGAGACCATCTAGCCCAACCCCGGCTAAAGCAGGGTCACCCAGAGCAGCGTGCCCAGCATCGCGTCCAGGCGGGGTTTGAATGGCTCCAGAGGAGTCTCCGCAGCCCCTCTGGGCAGCCTGTCCCAGGGCTCTGCCGTGCTCAAAGGAAAGAAGCTCTTCCTCGTATTCTGATGGAACTTCCCGTGCTGCGCTCTGTGCCCGTTGCCCCCTGTCCTGTCGCTGGGCACCACTGAAAAGAGCCTGGCCCCGTCCTCTTGACACTCACCCTTAAGACACTTGCAGACATCCATAAGGTCCCCTCTCAGTCTTGTCTTCTCCAGCTACACAGGCCCAGCTCTCCCAGCCTTTCCTCATAAGAGAGATGCTCCAGTCCCCTCATCCCCTCATCATGTGTGTAGCCCTCCGCTGGGCCCTCTCCAGCAGTTTCCCTTCTCTCACGTCCACCTACTGTCTGCAAACTTTTTGGGAGAGAAGACTCTAACTCTGCAGAATCCCAAGAGGCTGATGCAATGATCATCATCAATGATGATGATGGGGTGTAATTCAAGGAGGATGAGCTGAAAATTTCCAATTTGCTAAAGTCAATAGCACACGAGGTTTGACAACATTTTGTTTACAAAGAGGCTTCTCAGGTCCAGGGTGAGTTTCTGGTCACCGCAAGACAGCATTGTCCCTGCAGTCACAGTGAAAAGGACACAGCCTTGACTGAGGAGGACATAGGTCATTCATCTTTTCAGCTTGCACCCAGGCACTTTGTTTGCACGTTCCAGATACGTGATCTCACCACCTATTTGAAAGTTTCTCTTCCTCAGTCTCCTCTCTCAGAGCTGTTCCAGTTTGAATAAATAATTTAATATTTACCACCCTTGCAGAGGGAGGATGAATAGGGCCAAAACAGGTGCCCTAAATGATGATATCTCAACTCAGGACAAGTTCTTGCAAGAACAATTTTGCTTTCATCCCAGCGTAGCATGAACTCATTTTTGAAATTACTAAAGTTTAGCAGATGGGAAAAACAAGTTATTTCCCATGTTGCTGGGAAAATGGTGCAGCCAACAGATTCCTGGCCCAGCTGCTGCTCTGAAGCTGTTACACTGGTCGCTGCATACACTTGAGAGTTCAGCCAGTGAATTATAGCTTTCTATAATAAGAATATTCTGCTTTCCATTAGATCACACTCACTGGAACAATAGCAAATGCACCGAAGCAGCCAGCGCAGACATTTCAGGGTCTCTTTGCTTCACTGCTGGTGTCAAAAAAATTCTGGCAAAAGGACACCTCGGTCATATAGTCTAAAGTAACAGATCAGCTCTTCTGGAGAAACAGACGTGTCAGGCCAGGTGAACAGCAAAGTGTTTATACTCCAAAGGAATCTTAGCAAAAGCTGAAAAAATATGAAAGTGGAGATCATAAATCTTGTATTAAAACTCAATGCAGAGCTCTCTTGTGGTGAAGTGTGAGTAATAAATAATACCCCAAGCTGTTAGCAGCAACTTGACTACTTCTTTATCAAATTACCCTTTGAAACAAAAGATAAGCCTGTCTCCTGGACAGAAATTGTTGCAAGGAGTCACAGAAAAGAGACTGGTTCACCCAGCAGGAGCAGAGCAGGAAGATATCTCAGTTTGGGTCACACTACCAGAAGTTGGATCTGTTCGTATGAGAAATTGTTCAAAGAATTCCCGTATGCTTATATCTCTTTGGAAGGGCAGACTACTTTAAAAAGGCCAGATCAGTCATGCAAGTCATGAAACTGAGTAGTCGCAGGCATTAGCTGCCGGGTAACCTAAGTGGTTTTGTATCTGCCACTGCTCCTTTGAAACACCGAGGGCAGCTCAAGGTCAGGAAGCAGAAATTTAGGCATCTATGTATGTGCTAGATGTTAAACCTCCAGCTATAGGCAATACAGTAGCAGTATTATAGACATATATATATATCTACAGGCATGTATCACTCAGTCACCCACAAGGTCCTACTTTAGGACGACCCGAGTTGCTCCCTCGGTTTCAGTGACAGTATTGGCTAGAGACAAGATTCATGCACAAATGTCCACCGCTGCCTGAGCACTGGGAGGGTGCCCTGTGTGGCATCCAGCCATCCCAAAAGGACATGGGTTTCCCTTGTGTTGTAAGTGCCAGGCACATGTCTCGGACTTCTGAAATACTTCAAATGGCACCAACGTTCAGGCAACTGAATTGAGCCACCAGTCTTCACTGACCCATTGACCTCCATAGTCAGTACACTGACAGCAAGCATATTTTTATATACCTACGTGTAGACATGTTCATTTAAGGGCCTCCACCTTGAACTGAATTCCACCCTAGGTATTACTTCTCTTTCTCTGCACTTGAAGATCCCGTTGGCTTGAAGTTTTGTTTTGAGGCTGCTGTGTCTTGTAACTGTGGAAGCTATCACGCTTTGTTTCATGCACCTGACATACTGTTCAGCAACAGTTCATATTCTAAAGCCTGAACAGGCTGGTGCAGGACAAATAAACAGGCATGCAGGTAGTTCAGTGTTTAGAGACTGCTTTTGAACCTCCCTAACTCGGGCTTAACTGTGTTCTGCAAGAAAAGTCCTGGAAGACAGCCCTATGGCATTCCTTAAGAGTAGAGAGACAAATAATAGTTGGGTAGTTATGGGTGAAGCAGGAATGGAGAGTATGTGAGAGCACCAGAAAAAGCAGTGAAGTGAGGACAAAGGAATGGTCAGTATTGATAGTTGAGGACATGAATGGAAGCAGTCAGACTGGAAAACGCAGAGGAATGAGTTGTTCATTTACACAACCAAAAGGTCTGTGCTTCCTCAGCAAGAGAATGACAAAAGGGTGTCACATGTGCCATGCTTCCTTCTGCTGTCCCACCAGGAAGATGAAGATACCCAGAAAGAGGAATCATGGACAACAGACAGCAACCTTGCTGGGGATTTATGAAGAATGAAGCTTTTCAGGATGAAATGAGGATCTGGCATTCACCCTTCATCATTCGTTGTAGGACTCTGAACGAAATTCTGGACAGCATCAGATTGGCAGTGATTGTTCCAGTTCATTTGTTTTGAAGCCTTTCTCCCAGCCTGCATTACTTGTTTTGGTTTTTTCTGGAATGCTACACATAGACAACCTGCCTGCCATTTGAACTGCTCTGCTGATGGGTCACTGACCAACTCCATGGATCTGAGCAAATAACCAGCTCACTTGCTGTCTTAGTTGTGCCTTCTGAAAACAGGGCAATGAGTTACGCTTTGCTAATAATGAAAAAGCGAATGTGAATGGAATTGTTCCCAGAAAGTAAATGACTAAATAAATATCTACTAACAACTGACCCTAAGATGAGAACATGCTTGTGGGAGCAACTGCATTTTCACTAAGGCCCATCTTAAATAACGCCCTGACTTATGAAACACTGAGAGTCACCATGACAAAGCACAAACTGTTACCACTGTTATTAAGGTGATGGTGACTCTTCATTCAGTGGTATCACAGGGATTAGCAGAAGTAAAAACCCCAAAACCTTTCTGGGTTTTTGCTTCCTTCTGTTGTTGTCTGTGGCTGCCCCTCCCGCAGGTACAGCTCGATCCTGCTTCTCAGTCTCCTTTCACAACCAACAAAGTGTTTGAGCTTATTCAGGCAACTTTGTAGTGGGGGGTATATTTTAGACACATTGTCATAACAACACCCATACGCTTCATTTTAGAGGGAATACCACCAACATTCACACATTCAGGACAGAAGCAGTACAGTAATGCATTCTCCCTTACGTACTTGCATTACTGTAAATTTTACAGACTCAGGTTTGTTGACTAAGACTTCTACTGTGCACAGCAAAGGAGTGCTCTGACCCATACGAACTTGGATTGGGAGCCATCAGGCGGAAAGCAACAGGAAACGGAGACAATCGATCCTAGGCAGCAGTCTCAGCAAAGCAACCGCTCAACCATCGTCAGGGCTTTAGGAGGCCTGAGGACTTTCAGAGAAAAGAATAAGGTGGTTTAGAGGTGTTTGTAACAACTTTTTCAGAGAAGAGAGAGTGGCTGTGGGGAAAAACACCAAAAGTGCTTGTTTGAAAATTGCTGAGTTGGAAATGGAAATACGCATCATAAACTGATAAGAGGTAAGGCTTGACCTCTAAATGCTGGAAGGGTTATTTTAGAAGTTGTTTTATCTGAGCAACAACAGAGTCGTGGTGAGTGTATGGGAATAAGCAGTTAATTCCGTGAGCTGTAAATCTGGCGAAGCCTTGTTTATTTTGAACTAGTTTCTTATTTTCTTACCCACCCAACACAATAACCCTGACAGCTCTCCTGACTCTAAAGCTCTGTTTGACTTCCTCCTCACCTCAGCAGTGCACTCTTCTCACATCCTCTAAATACCAGCTAGGTGAACGGCAGCATGAACTCCCTCCACGTCCCAACAAGGGGCATGTGCTGGCTGGCAGCCTGACAGCCACGGTGACTGGTCCCACCACTGCTGGTGAGCACACACTTCAGCTTTTGCATCGTTAAATTTCCTTTACTATGTAGGGCCAGTTGTCAGAAGTAGTGCAGAAAATTCTACTATCCCAGTATTCTGCAGCTCAGCCTATCATCCTAACTAAGCAGTAAAGACAGAAAGGCACTCTTAGTCTGTGATTCATTCCATCCCAAAATAGACATCTAAATCAGGTCATTTGAATCATGGTTAAAAGTGCCAACTGGTCTCCACTAACTGTAAGGACAACCTAAGATGACCATCTCAGATGAAGACACTGATACTGTAGAAGTCTAAACTTAGGTGAAATGAATCTATGCCCTAATGCCTTGGAGCTGTTTGTCACACTGCTGCACAATGTGGAAGTATGGCAGCTGGTTTAAAAGTTACTGGAGTAGGACAGATGGATGGACATTGTGATCACCAAAGCCTTCCTTCATCTGGGTGCTAGGCTGAAAAATCAAAAAGTATTGGGGAAAAGTGAGAAACTGAAAATAGATATGTGCATATTTCCACAGAGGAAGACACTACATTCAATCAATAAATTATTTGTTGTGTCACTCACTCTGTTCTAGATTCCATGCCTGTACATCAGGTTTAAATAATGAAGGTCTGATCTCCCACCTAATAAACAGCATAAAGCTGCACCCAATAGTTCCTGCATAAAATTACAGCAGCTCATTAAAGTAGAGAATAAATTGAAAAAGACAGCGAATCTCACACTGAGACACATTTTTTCTTTGAAAAAATAATTTCAAACCCCTACATTTATGCCTTTAATAGCTTAAAAAAAAAAAAAAAGAGCTTCTATACAGCATGTTTTTCAGTCTTCAAGCCATTCTCTGCACTTTTTGAGCTCTCTCCATCTGCTCAGCAGCACCTGTATGTGTGTGATCGGTTTAGAGCAAGGCACCCCAGTGCTGGTGTCACCACCAGTGTCTTCCCAGCAGTTAAAACCACCACACATTGTTTGACAGCAAGTACCAACAAGTTGACCTATTCTACACAGATTAAGTTAGTTCACTTACCTTTTTGTCTTTTGCAAGCTCTTCCAGGAATTAACACATATTTTTCCAAACATAAAGAAAGAAGGTGATGAGGGAAAGAAGATGAAAGAGAAGTCACACAAGATGTAAGCGTTCCAACAAGATGAGAACATTTAGTTGTTCTGTGTTGGAAAATGGAAAAAACCAGCCATTAATTTGTAAAGGACCTTGAAACTTTCTCTTGCATGCTCCCTTTTGAGGACAGCCCAAGTTTCCACATGCCTCTCTTTCTCCAGGGCTGGAGCTAGCCTGCAAAATGTGAAGGGCTGCACAACTCTGAATTAGCTTGTGAAAAGGCACCTCGAAACACACAGTGGTGCAAACACAGTGGACGGCTGGGGTGGGGGTACCTTCCGGCGTCTCCTACACATCGATTTCGTATACTCGGCCCAGCTTGCCACACACCCATCTCTGCAATTTTGGCAACTGCCTGGGAGATTCCCTCCAAGGGTGCCTGTTCGGGGGTAGTGTGCTTGGTGCTCCACCGCTTCCACCCTGCTGCGGTGTGCTGCCGTGTGGGGTTTGGTGCTGGTGTGTGTGCCATCCCTGCAAGGGAAGGTGAGGGTCAGAAAGATCTCAGCAAGGCTCACAAAGTTCTGGTGGAGGTGAGTGTCATTGTCCCCAGGTAACAGCCGCCCCCAGGCTCGGCCATCTCACATAACCTCACCCCACCAGGAGGTACAAGCCTGCAGAGCCAGCAGGCGAGACCACCCCGCGTCCTCCTCCCCAGCCCCCCGCAGAGGCAGCTCTCCCCCTCCCCTCCGGCTCTGCCTCCTGCGGGCACCTGCATCCCCATGGCTGGGTGGAAAACCACATCACGACCCTGAGCCAGATTGCAGCCTGGTTTTGTTCCTGTTCGCTGAGATTTCGGCCCAATCAATTCCTCTGTTGTTCAGAGCAGGCTTGCACAAACTCAGGGGAGAGGGTAGGAATGAGCAGGTGCGGGAGGCAACGCTGCATCTTTTAGCACCAATTGTGGCTAATGTCAGCTTAAAAACATAATTCCTACCACTGAACCAACTTCTCATCCCTATCACAACGAGTAATCCTTTTCAGCCTTTTCTCCATGAATGTGGAGGGCACGTGGCTGCTTCTGTAACTGGGCCACACCAGTCATGTGTGGGTGTAACATGGGCCACACAGTCTGCACATGGCAGTAGTTGTTTTGAACTGGACTGCAAACTGAAAATGCCAGAAGAGGAGACTGAAAGTGTTCGCTTCAGAAAAGTCACCAGATCTTTGAAAAGCTAAATGAAGCAGTCAGCTGCCCACATTGCATGGGACTCCCCCTGGCATCCCCCAGGCCACACAAGCTGTTCTTTGGTGGGACTGGCAGGCAGAGAGTGAGCCAAAGCAGCCGGGACTGCGGGATGGCCCCTCCGGATCCAAGCGCAGACCTGCTGAAGCTTCTCACAAAGCTGGGCATCTCACGCTTTCCATCTCCCAGCTCTGCTGCAGAAAGCCCGAACTGCCAGCTCACAGGCCACCAGCATGGCAAGGCCGTGTCCTGCCCACTGCCCCAGCCCAGCAGCCAAGGGACCTGCCACATCCTGGGGGACCACGCTGGTTTGAAGTGCTGGTCAAAACTGGTGTGTGACTATGAAACATTTCCAGTGACTCTGCAGTTCCCTTTGAAAGATCAGTCTTTCAGCAGATTCCCCCAGCTGCATCCCCAGAGCCCCAGCCCAGGGTTTCTGTTCATGGAGGGATGAACTGGAGAGGGAAAGCTTCTCCAGTGATTCTCCAGTGTCAGGGGGCCACACTCCCAAAGGAGCATCTTCTAAATCCCAGGAAACCGGTCCACCAAAACCTAATTCAAGTTGCTGGGTCCACTGAGAATTTCAGAAAACTGCCATTTTGTGGCAGTTACGATTAAGGATTTTGAGAAGTTTAAACAGAAGAAAAACTGCAAAACAGAAAATGAACGCATTCCTTATATTGCGTTAGAAAGACATGCCCTTTCATAAGACGAAGACCATCTCCAATGTCTTCAGTACTGTTTCTTATTAGCCTGGTGAAGGAGTGTCAGCTTTCTTCTGCTGATAGCATAGCAGAGTTGTGCAATGATGGTCTGTCCCAGCACCACGTGGCTCTTGGTGTTTCATGCTCAGTATATTGTCCAAATACAAAGTTATTGGTTTGCTAGCAAGTTTGCTGATGTGAAACGGGGCCAGCAGAGGATGACTAGACAGAAATTATAGGGACCTTTCACATTATAGAAGGGCACATGGCATGTAAGATGCACCATAGCCTGAGACCAGGGACATTCAGCAAATCTAGAATCATGTTACAAACAAGTTACGTTTTCAAATTTAATCACCCTGAATTTTTATTTTTTGGAGAGAAATGTTACTACATGGATAACAGTATATGGACCTTTTTGCTCCATTATTTCAACTATGCTTCAAGCTGGTAGTGACGAAGCAACTTGACAAATTTTCATTCCCCCTTCTGCAAAATGAATTAGTAGATTTGGGCTGTGTAAAAGGCACCTCCATGTGTGCTGCTCGTTGACATGGGCAGGAGAGACCCAGGCAAGCTGCTCTGCCCCCGAGAGAGGGCTAATGGGACAGCCTGGCCCTGTGCTGGTGAACTGGTGGGAAATGATGCTGCTACACTGTGACCACCCTACAAATAACTTTGGAGACTGCTGCCTCCCCTGGCTGTACACTCCATCTCCCCACAAACAGAAATGCACTTCAAAAAGAAAGTCACCTGAGTTTAATTCCTGAAACTACTTTTTCTCATGAAACTATTGTGCAAGCTGTGTTCCCTGGAAGTACTAAAATTCTGTTTACATCTGCATTTTCTACTTGAAGCTTTTGGAAATAATTTACAGTGCAGAGGATTAATACAAAACAACTCACTAGCCAGAAGAGAAAATGGGTTGTCACAATTATCCCTTTTTCTGTTTTAGATTGTTTCCCACCACTCTTGGTAGGAAAGCGGCAGAGTCAGTGGCAAATTTGACCTATTGAGCCAAATGAGGAATAAAAGTCATTTAGGAAGAACAGGTGCCATCTGGAAAACAAGCAGAAAGCTTAAAAATAATTAAGGCTAAATGTATTCATTTATTCATATTCCAGAAGGCTGCCCTTTGGACTCTCCTGAAGATAATTCATTAACATTAGGAGGAAATGTTGGCATGCTGTCCAAACTTTTCGCCTGATACTGAATTACAAGTTGCAGATGCTGAGTTGCTGGGTTTTTTTATTAGCTCAGAGAAATAACATCACATTGCTCAATGATGGAGACCAGCCTAAGTTTTACAAAGACAAGAAATGGATTAATTTCCTCCCAAAATAAGTCCATATCTTTCTGTCTTCATTTGGTTATATGTTGGAAGAAAAACCAAATGAACTGATAAAAAGGATCTGCTCATTTTTTTAAAAAAGATTATTTGATCCTTTTAGACGATTCCAAATAGCATCATATTGGGTTTCTGACTATCAACAAATTGGAGACCTGATTTTTGTATCACTGCTGCCATGTAGTGATGTGGCTTACCACGATAAACATGCCATACTGATCATATATAACCATAGTATGGCCAAACAACAACTGAAGAAATGCATCCACAGACTTTAATTGTTTTCAATTCCAAGTGGTCCCAGATGGAAGCAGAAAGCTGAGATTTTAGGGGAGCACAAGAGCAGCTATTTGACTAGGATGGAATTAGTCTGGTTGCCAGAAGTAACAGGGAACATAGTATTTGCTAAAAGACATCAGGTTATGGGACTGCTATGAAATAGTGGTGTTCAACTTTCAGAAGCAAAGATCCTACTGATGGGTCAGTAACTAAAGCACAGCTTGATCCAGGAGAGCTCCTTTATTTGGTCAGCACTTGCCAGAGAAGAACTAAATATTTCTGTGAATTTTTGGCAATTAGTTTTGGTGCCAACCCCACAAATAGCAATGATCCATTTCAAAGTTGCAGTTTCTACTTTTAGATCTCTTAGTATTTCAAAGGATGAGAATATTTAAAATGGACTACATCCTTTGTGCATCTTACTGCACTTCCCATCAACTAGGACAGTTTCTGTCTTCTGATTCCTCTCCAGGTTTAATGCTAGTTTGGATTCTGATGCTGATCATCTTTGTAGGTCTTGGAGAAGTCTGTGTGCAAGTGGGACAAGTTATCAAATACAGAAATCTGAGCTGCAGAAATACGTTATCAGATAGCAGCTATTACCTTTATTTTACAGTGGGAGAAATGAAGTGATATGCCTTAAGGAAAAAGGACATTTCAATGATAACTCAGGACAGAAACCAACAATTCTTGGATGAGTTCTGTTTAGTGTTTTCTGATTGGTACCACACACAGAACTGGCAACAGCATTTACAGGAAAGAAAGTCCAGCAGTTCACATCTGAAGATCCTCATTTGACTCTGCTCAACTTTCTTACAGCTGAAAGTTTTCACCCTTGGTATCACTAAAAGTGCCTGTCGTTAGAAAATGTTAGCAAAAATGGTTGTCATTGCTGAGAAGAAGACGAGGCATGAAATTTGCTGCCTTTTTGGGGGGGTCAGCCACTGTTGAGAACCTGACCAGGTGAGGCACATGCCATGTTTCCTAGGTTAACAAAACTACAGTTGATCCTTTGGGAAGCTCTTCAGTAGCTATGGATTTGGTGGGGAATTTTCCATTTGGAGAGGTGGGGGTTGTACTGGAGGAGAAACTCCTCAAATTCCAAGCACGCAACAAATGTAGGTTGGAAGTACTCAGAAGACCCTGCTACTCCAGTCTGTGGAGAAGGTTTCTGAACCCAGCGAGGTCTGGCAGATGTGCTGTCTCCATGCAGCACTGCTGCCGCTGCTGTGGCTGGGCCAGCCTCACCCTCTTGTGAAGGCTCCAAGGATCAGCACAAGGAGCCAATTGACTGGCACAAGTTACACACTTACCACAAAGAAATGATAGGAAATAGGCGGACGTTTATGTGTTCAGTTCATCTCAACTTCTGGAGACAGGAGTAAACAGGTTTCTTTTATCAGCATATAATCTGTGAAAGACAATGGGAACACACATGTCTTAGTATCCTTTTGGGACTGACTCCCTGGAGAAGACAGTCTATCTCTTAGCATACAAGTTTAAAGGGCAGAAGTCAGTGTTGTG
Organism: Falco cherrug; assembly: GCF_023634085.1. Lineage (NCBI taxonomy): Eukaryota > Metazoa > Chordata > Aves > Falconiformes > Falconidae > Falco > Falco cherrug. The sequence goes on from NC_073702.1 coordinate 19,031,873, forward strand.
AATCAAAAACATCTTAACTTGCTGATGAATGCATAACTGTCAACATGCACGGTGTATACATAGGAGGTCTGCATTTTCACACTCCCTTTTGTAAACCTAGGAGGTTATTCACACAAGCACATACACAGAAAAAATGGCCCTGCATTGAAATAAAATTATTATTGTGATGAAATGCCAGAATTAAGTCTGCCTTTAATGTGGCACCTTGTTGTGTATATATTATGATACACTTTTTTAACGATACAACTGCATCGTGCTCCTTTCAGCAGATCCCTGCTTCATTCAAGACACAAGAACAGCTGAGATTTCTTAATGAGAATCTAGGCAGGATTTTTATTAGCACTGTCCTTCTGCACCCTCTTTTGTTTACTGAACTCATTCCCACTACAGCCCTGAATAGAAAATTTATAATGTAGTATTTTATGGCATTATTCTGAAAGTTCAACTCAGCTGCAGCTGAGTGCTAAGACTCAGTAGTCCAAGACAGGAAACTAAAAAATGCAGACTAAGCAAGCTGTGAAGACCTAGTCTTCAGGTCTTGTGTCCCCTAGGCTGTGTGAGATACATGCCCAGCTGCCTTTGCTGTGGCACTACTCCTACTCTCAAAAGTTCCCCACTCAGCCCTGAAAGGCAACCACGTTCTGCAGCGAACACAGCAGAGACCTTTTAGAAAGCAGCATGTTTTGGCCCAGCCCCAGAAAATACACATCTTTTACTCTTGCTGGGCACAGTTACACCAGTGTCCTCAGGCTGACTGACTGACTGTAGGATATGTTTGCACCGTACAGAATCCTACAGAATACAGAATACCTGAAAGTATCATAGGAAAATGTGAAGTTGAAAACCTTAAATTCCCTCTCACCTATTCCTGAATTTACCAGTGTATCTAATGCCTACGTGCCCACAGGAAGAATGGACTCCTTTCTTCAAAGGGCCCTGAAGGCGGACAGACTGACCAAAACTCACAGAATAAGGCAAAGCATCCATTCCTCCCGTTTCCCAGGAGGCAACATGAGTGATGCATTTGTGGCATCTGGAGCACTGGGCTGAGAGCTGCCTGTAAGGCACTGGCAACTGCAGCACAGGAGCCTCCACCTTCAAACCGCCCAGAGGTCCAATATGCTACACCAGAGAAAAAAGCAGCACAAATAGCCTGTTTCTTAAAAAGAAGCTAAAGTGGAAACTTAAAAGGTTTTAGAGGAGAATCTGTTCAGGAAACCCAGTAAGTAATCTCCCTGTGCGTTAGCTCTTTCACCCTCCAGTTCTTAACATACCAGCTCTAGGGGATCTTCAACAAAGATGCAGCTTTTCATATGTAGTTGCCCTCTTGAGTATTCTCAGATATCCTGCCCAGCCTCCAGCCACCAACAGAGAGGGCATGGGGGTCCAAAAGATCCTATGTTGTGTATGGAGCACTGTGTGGATGCCTCGGCTGCCCTCAGTAGCTTAAGTCCAGGCATCTGCCTGGCTCCCCAACAGCTGAGGTTGTCAGTGTTCAGGCATGTATCCCCCATTTGCTGCCATACGCCTGATGTTCCTACATACCTGCCAGCTGCACCTGCCTGGCCAAAGCAGGGTGCCAAAGGCAACAGTGAGTCACCCCAAGACATTGTTGCATGAAGCACATGGGTTGTTCTTGCTGTATTTTGTTTTTAATAGGGCTGAGGCTGTACTTCCCACAGAGCTTAAAAATTGGAAATGAAAGCCTTAGATGACCTTTCAAGGGAGGATTGCTTGGGAGATGCCTTTTTTTTTAAACTAACCTCAGCAGAAGAATGAGGCAACAGTCAGATAAGTGTTAAAATGACTGATGAATCCACACATCAGATAACTAACCCAGTTTTGAAATAATATTGTACTTTATTATTTTAGATTGAAGAACAGGATTGTTCAAAACTTAAGAGATTAAAACTGCTCCAACTGCAGCCAATGGAAATATTGTCTTTGACCTCAACAGAAACAGAAAATGTCTTGAATTAATCTGCAAAAACTCTGAAACACTGGAGTGATTATTAGTTGCTGCCAATCATTAGCTTTCCTTCTTTTCCTCCAACTGAATAATGTTAAATCTTTCATGGGCAGTACATTCCATTACCATTTATTTATTTGCTGTCTAGCTGCATGGTTTACAGATTTCTGAGAACAAGATGAAAAGATGATCCGTTTCCAGAATCTGTGATATGAAAAACCCCAGCTAAACAAAAAAAAAACAAAAAACCAAACCAAAACAAAAAAAAAATTGAGAAAGGAAGCCTACCTAGGTCCTATGGAGATGACAAGAAAGATTGCAGTTATCTTTTGGAGGGAGCTGAGAGACGGGCTTACAAGTTATGCATATTTTATTGACCATCTTCCCTCAGAGCAAATCCTCATTGCTGCTGTCTCACTAGCTAATTTGTCATGTTGCTTTATCCACTTTATACCCACTCTGTGAAAAACAAATCCAGAATGACAAATAAAAATAACATGTATACGCAGAATGATGCTGAAGATGGACTGCATGAACAGAACGTGGTCGCTTCGTACTCAGGGGTAGTGGCACTTTACCACAATTAGCCAGCTCGCCACTGCTACAAAGATCTTGCTTCCTTTTCCTCCTCTTCCTTTCCCTAGACCCAGACCCAGTCATACAGTTCTATCCCATCCTTTGCATTAGTTTTGGTGCTCTTCAGTACATTCATGCTTTGAGTCAACTCCATGTGCCATCACAAATGATTCACCTTTTTTCCAATTTAATATTCTTCTTGATTCCAGTAAATTGAATTGCCTTGGTGCAGGGTCAGAAAGCACAAGCCAGTACATGTGAGGGGAGGAGGGCCAAGGGAGGATGACAGGGAGAAGAGCACAGAACTTCTTTATGTGGAAATGAGCTGTTAGACCATCTCAAGCCCAAACATGTAACTTCACTTGTGGCAGCTTCACTGCAGACACTTTAATTCTTTGTTATGTGCCCTGTAGACTTGTTTTAACAGCCATCTGCAGTCTGTCAGTAATTATATTGGCCCAGCTCAGAGGATTGAGCAATAATGTGATACATGGTGAACTTAAAGAACTCCAAGAGAAAACTGTCTTGGAGGCCAGATATTAAATGTGTTTAGAGGCCTAAAATGTAAAGTATCATCTGCTGAAGTGTTTCCAAAGCACACAGCTATCCCTTGAGAGCTGTGCATGTCTTTCTAGTTGTAGCATCTTTGTCTTTGAGAATCTGGCCCTCACCTCCACACAACCTCCTTGGTCATCTAGGACCACGTCTTGCTTTCTACAACAGTGTGGTAACACCACTGAAGACCCTGCAGCCCATGGTCCATGGCTACATACAACAGTAGTGTTTACACAGTGTGTGTAGCAGCCAGCAGAGCCGTCCCTCACACTACACTTTCTCACAAGGAGAAAGCAGAGCTGTTGAGCTCATATTCCCCCAGTCTTTAGGACCTGAAGCTCTGTCCAGGAACACAAGCTGCCAAAGAAAGATGTAAAGTGGCATGTAAAATAATTTGAATACCTGGACTACCCAATGGAAGGCCAACATTTCCTTTTTTAATATAGTTGGTCTATTTGCAAATTGGGATTTCAGCTTCACTAGTACTTGCTGAGATAGCTAACAGTACCTTTTACTCTTGAGATGCCTGGAACATGCTTAGGCTTATTAATAAATGTAATCTTCTGTTACATATAGTAATAAACAGGTTTCTACTTGGAATTTTGAACACTGGTTCATGATTTAAAGTCCTTTCTTGGTGGAGTGCCACAGAATTAAACAGCTCTTACGAAAAGGAAGATTAGAGCAGACTGGTGGAACTGGAGTCATGAGAAACTGGAAAAGATCAAAGGTTTCTCATGGGATGATCCATATGACCAAAACCTGCACAAATGCATATACTAAAAGGGAGGTTATAAGGGACCATTATTGCCATATCAAAGCCCAAGAAGAAAATAACTAGCACTAGACTGAAGTACTTTGAGCATGGAGTCTTTCGGCTGTATCTGCCGTTCTTCCTTCTAGCTCTGCTGCTATATGACCAGAAAAGCCTGCGCTGAGCAAACCCTGCAGCCTTCTCTGCCCCTTTCCACCATGCACGGATCTGTGTGGGGACAAATCCTGCCAGCAGCACTGCTATTCTACAAGCCTAGTTTTGGAAAGAACCAGTTAGCAGCAGCTAATCCCACAGGCAAAACCCGGGAATCATGGTGTCAGCACCACAGCTGGGAGCACTGCGAGTCTGGCAGGTCAATGGTTGCTTTTTTACACAACTGTGTAAAGTACAGTGCTTGTGATAAAACATTACAGTACATTACAAGTTATTTGGGGCAAGGGTTACGTTTTCCCTGGTCTTATCTTGGTGCCTGATGCATTCTTTGGCAGAAATGGGGATTTGGACAAAGATTAAAGAAGCGACAGATGCGAACAACTGGGTTACCACATGGAGGCTGTATTACTGTTACTGGCGGTATTAGCCAGGGTTAGAAATATGAGGCATATAATCATTTACAGGCACAGGAGAGAAACCAGGCAGTTATTTCCTATAAACCTCAAATACTAGAACAATGGAGCCTTGAGGGATTTAGTAATGAAAAGTATGGTTTGGGTTCCAACTCTTACCTCACCTGCTCAACTTTAACTATTTCTTCCTGTTTTAAGTGAAAAATCTTCCTGAACACCACCTGAAAGACATATATATTACAGAGCCTGAGCTGAAACAGGGAACATAACTGAAACATGAACCTTGTGCAAAGCAAAGTTATAAACACAGACTTGATTACATGAAGGCTTAGCCCTATTTTAAAAGTTTTTTGCATATCTTCATCATATTTTATGATCATAGCTTTAGAATCAGCTGATGAATGGCCAGAAGAATATGGTTTGTCGACCCTCCCAAGGGAGAAAATCTGAGAAGGGGTAAGGACACAGCACACACTTCATGTACCTGCTCCTCTGACCTTCTGCACAGGGAGATGAGTAGCTCACCAGCCCTCTCTGAGTCTCATGTCAGGGGTTTGCCAGGGAATATACAGCTTAGAACCACAGGTCCCTCAGTAGCCCTGACTTTTCAACAGTCCTCTTTGACCTAGTGCTCTCCCTTGTACTTCCCAGTCACTGGTGCTTCTGTCTTTACCTCCTTTCTGAGTTACAGCCCACCAAGGATGCAGTTTCTTGAGTCTTAAAGGATGGCATAGGGCAGGGATACCACTAACCAGTTCCTGGCTCCTGTTAGCTATGCAGATGCAAGCAGAGGGGAACAGAGAGAGCAGGATGAGAATCTGTGTCAGCTGAGCCACTGCCGAATTCACTGCCTGGAGGTCCCTGCTGGAAGGTATGGCAGCAGGGCACGGCATGGATGGAAGCTGTGTGCCCTGCATCCCACAGGCTCCTTCTCCTCACAGGCAGGCTTGTCACCCTCCACTGCCAGCGTCCACATGGGTTGTCACTACTCTTTCTTACCCAGTCATTTCATGGCAGACCTTATGGGAAACTGAGGCTCTTACTCAAAGATATCTGGACCAGCCACTAGAGCTGGGGGCCTACAGGCAAGGTAAGCAATAGTTACTCTAGCTACTTACAATTAAGCATCCTAGATCCCATCCAAAGCAGCTCAACATCTCTGCTCCTCAGCTTGTCTACCTGTACAGTAGACCACTTGCCAGTTCCTCTGAGGTGCTATAAATAACAATAACATACTAGAAGTGCTATAACTCTAAGTACTAGGCCAACATCTAAAATTGTATCAATTAGTTCACTTAGAGAAATTTCACAAGGAGCATTTTCAGTATCTTCTGTTTGACTTGTTTTTGAAATGCAGTCTCCAAAATATTTCTAACTTGCTTCTGGAAGAGAGACCCTGAAAGGTACTTGTCTGGTGGAAACACTTGGGAGGTATGAATGGTGATACCAGTTACCTACAAAGAATATATTATAGCAAATACTGAGTTTCTCTCTTGATGTCCTCCTTTTTCAAGATTTCTTCTTACTATTTTGATTTGGCACTCATCTCTGTCTAAACCCTTCAGCAAACCACCAATTTCATCAGAGAGACAAGAATGCATTTCCAATAATTTTCAAGTTTTCAGTAGAAAGTAGCTTACATACAATGTACATTATTAAGTAGATGAGGTGAAAGTACTCTACAGTTACAGATTTGGAGATAAACTTGCAATTAAGGAAAGCATAACTGATCTTTGGAGATTATTCAGTGTGTGATTATTAGTGGCCTATTTTCTCCACTCCTGCTACGTAATGCATCCTGTTTTTTCACCATGTTCCTGAAAAAAATACTTTGGTGTAATATTATGCCTGCAAACAGATTAGCCTCCACTAGCTATCAAAAGTCAGAGGAACTAAGGTATGGCGCTCAACAAAGGTCTGAGATTGCTTTTCAGTAGTTTTATAATGACCATTGCTAAATAGTACTATTATATAAAAGCCTGTAAGTTATTATATTTCTTGCTGTGTGAAGAGTAGGTTAGCCTTTAAGGAAAAGTATGCCCTGGTTATTAGAATACCAAAGGGTATTTGCTGACTGCCTCAGTCTCTTTAACTAGGTGCAGTTCTTGAGACTGATCTACTGTCTGGAACTTTGGACAAAAATCAATAGAAGAAAATTTATGGTTTTGTGACTATCCCTGCTTCAAATTGACAGGAAGATTAAGTGTTCAAGTCAGATCATTTTTTGAGGCTCTGGACTTATCTAGGGGCTCGGAAAGCTTTCACTGTAGCTTCTGAAAAATGCTTACCTTATCAAATCCTATTCTGCCATCTCATTTTCTTCCTGAAGGTTAGGTTATTTCCTGCTGCTGTTTTTTCTAAGACACAAACACCTGTATGTATGCCCATTTAAAATGCAAGAGGATTATTCCCATCTGGTTCATACATGACCAAAACCTTGCAGAATGAGTAATCTTGTAAATATCAACTACTCCCACCAGGAATCAATCCGTCATTACTTAAACCACAGTAACAATATTGAGTCATAAAAGGAGACAAAACTGCAACACGCAAAAGGCTGCCAGGCAATAAACCAATACACAATGGATGAGGGGCAGGGGACACCCACAGATCCTGTCTTGGGAAATTTGTGGTATCTCCAGATTTGCAGATTTAATACTGTGGCAGTTTAGTATCTTGAGCTAGACCTGACTGAATGCATGCATGTATGGAAGAATCAGAGATTCATATTTGGTACCTGCACACCTTTCAGACATCTGCTTTCTCAGGCAGGGCATAAGGATCCATCAAACTGCTCCCAGGATGGGAAAAGCTTGTTGCTCTAGGTTGCTGCCTAGGAGGAACATGTCTCCAAATGGGACCACAGAGTCCAGGACACCTGCCCTGACCCGTCCCACAGCAGGAGCACAGCATGGTGCTACAGGTCCTCTGCCCCTTGGTGGCCTGGGGTATACATGGTAAAGCATCTCACTGGCTCTGCTTTTATTTCTTGGTCTGGAAAACACTTCTAGCTGAAAATTGGTGTTAAAACAGAGGTAAGAGCTTCTACTAATACATCTTACTTAGGAATTCTGCTTTTTTTCCACTATGGATCAGTACTTTACTCTTAGCTGCAAAATTTGTCACTATAAAAAAAATATATGCTACAGTTTGTGTATGGCGAGAAAGATAAGACAGTTGCTAAAGAGAAAAATATGATTTATTTATTCTGCTTTTCAACTAACTTTCGAATGCTCCAACTAACATGCAACTAATATTTGGGAGGTTGTGGGTTTTCTTCAGGAGCAGTTGAAGATGGAGTTAGGACTTTTTGGTGTATCCTCTTTCAGTGCAAGAAAAGTGCACAGACCTACACTCCTGTCTGTGGTGGGGATCGAAATAACCAAGGAATTCAGTGGCTTTGTTAAGCTGCACACATGTCCACATTCCATCCTTTGTAAAGCTTAGCCATCAACAAAGTCTTTGGAAGGACTTTGCACACAGCCCCCGTTTCAGGTAGTGCCTCTATTGTTTCTCCCATCTTATGCCTAAAAAGGGAATTTTACTGCTTCTGGTACTCACAATGAATGAAATGATGTGTTAAAGAAAACTACTTGGTATGCAGAGAGGATAAGAAGGCAGTCGGTCTCCTGCTTTGTAATTGAACACCTGATACTCCTTTATTTTATATTACACAGTTCTTATCTACTAAAAAAAAAAACAATTAGGTCAGCGTGTGGAAATGAATATAAAGCTAATCCTATAATATAGACTCTCCAGCTTAGAAGATGCTGGAAAGAAGATAAACTGGGATATTATTTGGAAGTTCTTACTTTCTTTGGGAGTACTTTGTATCTTGTAGGCATCACCAAAGAAGATCCTCTTTAGGAGAGATCAGGACACAGTAAGAGGTAAATTGGTAGAAGAGGGCATCTCCAAGGGAACAGATAGCGACAGGAGAAAAGGGGAACAGGATGAAACAGGCATCAGCCACCATGCTAGACTACTCTGCAATTTGCACACAGAGTAACTCACACACTACAACCTCTGCTATTACCACCAGCAGCATTCATGATATGATTTGATATGCCAGATTCAATCAAGGCACCATAATCATGTATCATGAAAATCACAGCAAAAGAATACGTGGGCTACTAAAATGCTAGAAATTCAAGTTCTGTGCAAAAGGCAGATGCTATTACAGACCATACAGACCACAATTATGAAAACCATGTAATGGTTTTCAATTTTGACATAAACACATAATACTTTAGAGACTGAAATGCACAATTTATCCTTACTGAAGTAAAAAACTCCAACCCTCAAGGTGAACTGTATGAATGAGAAATCCCATAAAAAAACCCAAGAAGCACACCAGACTCATGGTAGAGCTTAATCCTACTGCAGTCATTTCCACACATCAGGTGACAGCAAGCAAAAGAAGTTTTAAAGCAATACTAAGAAGTCAAGACAGTATAAGCTAATTGAGAAGTTAGGTCGGAGAGGACTGGAATAAGTCACCATTAGTAATCTTCTTCACTGTAGAGCAGAAAGACCTTCAGTTGAAGATCCTTCAGAAGGTCCTTGCATCTTTTCAGTATCACAGCTCCCCTCTCCTCCCAAAGAGAATATTTAACCCAAGTTGCTAGTCAGCAAGACTTTCTGCATCAAGAAGTAATTGCCAGAGCACAGAGCTCTTCCAGTGCCTCAGGAAATGCCTAGAGGCCTCCTTGCTCAGATGGAAGCAGTTACCACATCTGCTGCTCACCTGAGTCAATTATCCTGGACACAGGTGCACATCATAAATTATAGACCTGGAAACATAAAAGTTTTATCAAAAAAAAAAGGCAATTATCTTTTTTTCTACCAAGCTTACCGTTCCAAAACTTTGGAAGTGGATTGTTCCATCTGAAGTTTTTTGATTTTGTTCAGAGAACAACATTCAGCAATGTCAGCTCCACAATCACCTTGAACAATGCTGCCTTAAAAAATCTTGCAGGTCATTCATGAAGAAAAACAAACCTTTCCTTTTTCTCTGTAATAGCAGCCTCATCACAAGACATCTACTTTTGACTTATTCCTTCTAATGACAGTCAGTAAAAGAAAGGATTCTGTAGGAGTGGTTTCACCCTTGAGTCTACACATCTTCCATCTCTCCCTGAGGGTATATTCCCAAAGTGCCAAGCTACTCTATTTAGATTTAGTGGCAGCTGATTTGAATAGCTTTGCCGATACAGAAAACATGGAGTTATCCTCTGTGGAGGAAAGCAGGAACATGTGAACCTTAAGGGCAGCTCCTCACTGTTGCAGGTGCTATGTCATACATTCTGCTCCTACCAACTTACTGTCTCCAACTTAAAAGTACATGGGCCTTTTCCCTCGACTATTCCGACTGTAAAGTATTTCCAGGTCCCTACTGATGTTCATCTAAATTCTAAAAGCTGATAGCTTGCTAATGGTTTTCAATGCAAGAATCAGTAATATCTCCTATGATTTTGTAACTTCAGTACATCTTTATTTCTTAAAATATTTGTGTTTCCTGGCACAGACGTTTCTGGGTATTGTCACACTGCATCAACACTGGTGTCAAGAAATAGCTGAATCTCACGTGGAAACAATTTTTCCTTCTCTGTAAAAAATAAACTATGTTGCCTTTTTACAACTTGATGAAGACCATTTGTGTTCCTTTTCATACAAGGCAAGGCTTCTCCATTAAGCTTCTGTTCTAAAACAGTGCAAGGAGGAGAATGAAAACCAAAAGCTGTTATTTGGTTAATTTAATTAGAACAATGATTCTAATTGCTTCAACTGAACACAGAGTTTAAAAAACAGAAAAAAACAACCCAAACCCTAAAAGATTGAAAATGTGCTAAAGTCACACTCCCTGGTCACATTTCCCAAATAAAAGCTAATTTGCTCTGTGACCAGTGGATACTGTTTCAGGAATGGGGAACAGTCCCTACCTGGCACTGAAAAGCCACTATTCAAGAGATAAGGAAATAATAATGTGGCCTACTCGTAAGACAGATCCTGTTGGAGCAAAGGGAGGGTTTAAGGGGAATTTGGCCTAAGTCTACTCTTACGTAAGTTCCATGTCGCTAAGTTCAGGCAAAGGATGTTTTTCACAGGGAGATATTTCTTCTCCAGAAAATGCTTTTCTAGCAAACTTTTTTTCCCCCAAGTTTAATCCAGAATATTTTCCTTTGGTCTGTCCAGAGAAACTAGTCAAGTCTTGGGGCTGGGGATACTGGTACAGAGCTAAACTAATAACGTCATCCAAAGTACTGCCTGTACATTTAAAGAAGCTTTTTTTCATATTAAATATACTGGAAGCACATGATACTAGCTGTACTAGAAATAATTATACAACATTATACATGTAGGTAGATATTATACAATGTTGGTTTGTCTTGAAGTCATATTTTATGAGATGCACCAATGAACACTTACACTCCTCCTCTGTGCTACGGTACCCTGCAAAGGTAAAAGACTATAGATAGCTCTGCACTGGCAGAACACATACATTAGAACTGAAGGGAAAAGGCTTCACTTGAAGGCAGTAAACACCTCATAAATAGACCTGACATCACACTGTTATGCTAAAGACTACAATGTGTGAAAGCAGAGTTTATAATTTTATCAGTTTACCAGTGCAGAAGGAAAATATCTTGGATTGCTGTTATAAACAAAGTACTAGCTCTACAGTTGATAAGACTCAGCACACAGGATTGGAAACAGAGCAGATAATGGCACTGAAAAAACACAAAAATGAGCTGACTTTAAACATGGAGAAAGACAGACACTAAAAATGTGCTCTTGAATCTCAGGTCAAAGCGTAGCATTAGTGGTCAGCTGAAAAGTATGGACTGGGTAATAGCCTGCATTATAATAAAGCTGATCTTAGTTTGGAAATTTTGTGTATGTTGCTAGAAATGTTTACAGTTAATTATACACAGCAGCATACCCAAAGCAGCTGGGATCATACCAAATACCCAACTCTCAGAAAAAGTCTCTCAGCAACACAGTGCTCTCACTATCAGCCAAGTGAACTGGGAGCACAGATCCTAGATAACGCAGACAGGTCTGCCCAGAGCCACAAGATGACAGTATTAATTTTGCTCTGACAAAATGTTTGCTCCAAAACCAGGGTTGACTGCCCCCAGAGAAGAAAGGGGCTAACACAGCTGGCAGGAAAGCCATTAGGTGCTACTTGGCCACGTTTATCACTGCTGGGGCTCCTCAGGTGCTCCAGCTCAAACTTAAAGTTGTGAAAAATTTAAAGCTGGGTGGCAGCATGATGGCACAAACGCTGAATCTTGATCTTTGGTGCAACTGCCCTCAAATATGCAGGGCAGTGCATGAAGTCCCTTTGTCCTCTCAGATCTGAAATAAAGTACAACTCTCTCTTTGTGTGAGGGACATGCCTCAACAGACTCCTGTTTGAAGCATGAGATTTTTTGACCTCCTGATTTTTCAAAAATGAAAAAGGCTGTAGGATTTTTTCAACTAAAAGATTGTTTTCTTCTCCCTCAAACTAACCCAATAAGCCTTCTCTAGATCTACAGCAGCACCAAAACCAGTATTGCTTTCAATTAGATCGGCCATTAAAATTTCAGCCAAAACCATGAGTTTTAAATAAGTCATGAGCCCCTAAAACCAGCACATTATAAATCAAATGTTTGTAATTTTAATTATAACGGTCACTGCTTGTTCTTGTTCTGTGAATGTTGCCCTTTGTGTACAAACTTAGGTCATTAAAAACATAACCAAGATATAAACCACTTTACTCGAGTGGTTTTACTTGAATATTTGATGTTTTCCACGAATGTATTTTAGATTTATTATTTTAATGTGTTGGGAGCTCATCCTATCCTTGAGGATATATCCTGGAATAAAGACAATCAAGCAGTTCTTGTCAGTATAGTCATTCAGTTAATGAAACATCCAATAATACAGTTCATCCATTAGTGGGCTATACCACAATATAAATATTTTACTAATTCTCAAACCCTTAGCTATGCAATCCTACTGCATACCAGCCACGCTTATCCTGAGTCCTACGATGAAAGAGCTCTGTGAATATAACGAAAATGAGTGTCCAGGCATAATGACTTTCAGTTTCTTATAACTGAGAGCATTCTCTTCATGTTAATGTTCAGTTCCTTATTTGTGTCTCTTCATTTAGTAAACATTTTAAGTAGCACCAGTGGGCTTCCTTCTATTTTTTATCAAATGTGAAATGCACACAGTGGCATGTTCCTCCTTCCTCTTTCCCGAGGTGAACGCTGTTCCAATTCCCACCAGGTCAGCTCCCAGCTAACAGAACTCCCTTTCAGCACCTTCCTTAGCTGGGCCTTTCTCTCGGCACAGCAGGATGTGGGCCGTAGACCCCGAGCTGCCGTGCCTGGGGAGGCCCGAGGGTCTCCGCCACCCACTCCGAGTATCTATGGGCACCCCATTTATTTGCGATGTGTGCTCTGATCTGTTGTAAATACATGGTGGCTTCCAGGCCACGGTCCACGTGTTAGGACCGTTATTTAGGCACTTCTTTCAGTCACACCGTTGCCGCGCAAGGGCCCCTTCCCGCAGGCCAGCGGACGCTGCGTGCCGCCCCTCCGCTCCCGCGCCCAGCCCGCGGCGCCGGCCGCCCTCGGGGCCGGGCAGGGCGCTCCCCGCCGCCATTTCAGCAGGCCTTCCGCAGGGAAGGGCCGCCTCCTCCCCCGCGTTTGGGGCCCGCTCCAGGGAAGTAACGGGGCAGCGGCGGCCACGCACAGGCGCGCTGCCGGAGCCGCGCTTTCCCCGGCGTTTGCTGTCCCAGAGGCGCTTCCCTGCCCGCCGGCTCCCGGGGCCGCCCTGAGCGCGGGGCACGAGCCGCCGCCACACGCCGCCGAGCCGGGGCCGCGCCGCCCGCGCGCAGCGCCTCAGCCCGCCCGGGGCGCGCGCCGGCCGGGGGCGGGGCCCGCCGGCGGAAAGTGCTGAGTCACGGCCTGACGCGCGCCACCGTCACGTGTGGCGCCGGGCTCGGTTCCTGCCGCCGCCGCCGCCGCGGCGCAGAGCGCACCCCGCGCCGCGCAGCCTCCGCTCCGCCGCCCTCCTCTTCCCGGCGCCGCCGCTGCGCTCCGCCGCGGGCCGGCATGGGGCTGCTCTCGCAGGGCTCGCCGCTGAGCTGGGAGGAGACGCGGCGGCACGCGGAGCACGTGCGGAAGCACGGCATCATCCAGTTCCTCCACATCTACCGCGCCCTGCGCGACCGCCACAAGGACGTCCTCAAGTGGGGCGACGAGGTGAGACCCCGGCGCGGCGCGGACCGGCACGGCACGGCCTGCCGCGGCCTCCGCCACCCGGGCGCAGGTGCGGCGGCGGCGGGGCGGGCACCGCGCTGCGCCGCCCCGGTGCGGCCCGGGCCCTGCCCCTGCCCGGGAGCGGGTCCGGCTGCTCAGCGGGCGGGGGGCGCTGCGGCTGCCGGAGGGGTTTTGTTCCCCCCGCACACGCTCTCGCTCGCCCGCCGCCCGCGTTGCGCAGCACGGTTGCCCCGGTATTACCTTGTGGTTTTTAAAGGCTAAAATAAGTTTCGGTGCTTCCGTCAGGCATCTGTAGGTCCGCCTGAGCCGGCCCTCGCTCGGCCGGTGCGTTCCGGTGCCCGTGCCCCTGGGTTTTTGTTCCCTCGGCTGCGAGGTCCGGTGGAAGCACCTGCCCGTCTGAGCGCCAGGTAGTGCCGGCGGCTCGGGGCCTCTTCTGGGGCGGGAGCGGGGGCTGGAGGGGCGGGTGGGCTCGGCGGCCGCTGCCCCCCGCTGCGCACCAGCCCCTGCGGGGCCCTGGCTGGCCCCAGGGCAAGGGGACCCGCCGGCCTTGCGCTGCACCGCGTCAGCCGGCCGTTAGCCGGCCGAGGGCGAGGAGGGCTGCGCCGGCTACAGGTGCTTTGTGCCCGAGGACCGTAACTTTATCCATAGGTCTGAGGTGCCTTGGCGCACAAACTGGCGCCGAATTCTGTCCTAGACTGGCAGCACTCTGCGAGGAGCAGAGACTCCCTCCTGTATCCATCAATAGGATTTCCTGAGGGTCCCAGCTTTCCCTGGAGGCAGGGAGCAGCTTCACAGGCACTAGAAGCTGTCTTTGATCGTAGTGGTGGTCTGGTCCAGTGTTTCTCACCTGCAGGTGCCTGTGATGTGACTGCAGGGAAGTCAAAAGCGAGCAGTGTGGGGGCTTGACCATCGCACCTCTGCCTCGTGCTTCATTTCCTTGGTGAATGGCAGAGGCATTTATGAGAAAACTTTTATCCAGGTGGTAACAGTAGCAGCTCACAGATGCTCTTTGCCAGAGGAGAATGCTGTTCTCCTTGTGCGCCTAGAGAGACCTTGTCTTTTGAAGACCTGCTTTTAAGGAATTGCTGTTGTACTTAACATAATTGAGCAAGGCAAGCATTGGAGTGCCCCAGCAGCTTTCAAGGGCAGTGAGTGGGAGCTTGGCTGCTACAGTCTGCCCAGTGAAGGGAATGATGCTCCCAGCATGTCTAGCCTACACTGCCGGGTTTGGCAGCCAGAGTGGCGTGGACTCAGGAAATTTAAATATACTTACAACTATTCCTGTCTGACATCTCTGTGTTCCTACATCTCCTGTATGACTGAAGTTACACTGACAGAAGAGCCTCACAGTCTTAAGTTCAGGAATACAGAGTCTCCTTATTCCTCTGACACTTAGCTTGAGGGTTTTCTCATTAATCTTTAAAATGGGGTACTTGGTTTTCAACGGGTGCTATATTTTGGTTGTCCTTGCTTTCTCGGGATGTGGTTTTGTAAGACAGAGAACACTGATCTGCTTGTGAGCTGGTTCAGCTTCCCTCCCCTTGCTCTAGGCTCCTGTTTCTTCTGCCTTCCTTGCATTGTTACTGACTAAGTAAGTTCAAGAAGTTAAGCCAGCAGCTCTGCTGCTCCTTCTCCTGTTCAGTTTTCTAGGGTGGTTTGTTTTCTCAGCAGAGCTTCCACTATTCCATTGCGAGATTCAATAAATTCTGCCTAATATGAGGGAAGTAGCAGGAGCATGTGGCAGAAAGGGGCAAACGGAACCAGTCCCTGCAGCACTAGCAGTTAGTGACTCTGTAAGTTTAGCTGTATGATGAGACTGCACCCCAGGACCCTCGTTCTTCCTTTGGCGTGGGGTCTGTGCTGAAGAAAGTTGGGGTTTTTTTGCTTGATAGATGATGGTGTGTTATGTTTAAGGAGATTCACAGTTTTCTTCTGTCATGTCCAGTGTGGTATGAGGCAGAATTTAAGAGGAGAAGGATTACAGCTATGATTCTGGTAAGGAGGTAAGGGCCGTATTTGAAATGCTTGTAAACATTCAGAGGTCAGGTAAGCCAATTTGACATCTATCTCTGATTTTCACAAATGGTAATAAACTCAGGTGTGGCAACATCTTTATTCTACTGTATTATGCAATTATTTTTTTATGTAACAGCATTTAGGAGCGTGTTAATGTACCACATACTTGTTGCTAGTCTGCTCTTGTTGTGCAAACACAAAAACATGCTCTCTTCCTAACTTACTTTAGCTGTGCTTTAGGTAGACTAATAGGGAAAGCAGTAAATTTGCTTTCTGTTTTTCCTCTCAAATAACTAGTTATTAGAAAGTGGCGCCACGTTTATATGCAGCTTAGATGAATCACCTGACTAGTTGGGCAATTTTCATAAAAAGCCTTTTTTATGCTTTGACCTTCATGTATAAAGTCATAGCCTGAGGGTGTTTTATTGTTTTAAAAACCTCTTGAAGATAGAAATCAAGAATGAAGATGACAGCACTCTCATAATGGTAGAGATGAAATCGGAATAAACAGAATTACTTGTATTCAAGAGATGTTTCTGAGACCATGTTTGCTGAAAGATGTATATTTTTTTTACTTGTTTTTAAGAAATGCTAATGAGGAAGAAACCAACTTTTTTAGCGCATACTGAGTTTGTCTTTCAGGGCAGACAGGAATACTTTAAAGATAGTCCCCATCTAGCTAATGCTACTGTGAAAAGAAATCCTGTGTTTCCTCATGAGTATAGAACCAGCCTTTGCTTTGGATCTATTGTCAACAGGAGTCTGCTTCACAGTGTGTGTTCTAACTCATTATAGAGTTGTGGTGGTCCTTTTGGGGTGCTTGTAACCTCCTAGGGAGGAGGTTGGCCTTTCATTCAGGGAATGAAAGCGTGGGGAATTGTTGTACGCTTTCTGTTTCTTGGGTGCCAGACAAAAGTGTTGAGGCTAAGTGCTAATGGAGCGGGATGGTGGCGTTTGTTTTGAAGGAAGCAAGGCAGCATCACAACTGACATTGTAGGGTGGCATTCCCTACTGCTCTCATCCTTCCCTGAGTAAAGAACTGGCAAAGTCAAAACAGTGGTTCTGCTACCTCTTGAAAAACCGGCTATATTCTTGCTTATGGGGTTAGTAGAACCAAAAATATTGTCTCTGGGCCAGTTCTATTTTACTCCATTTTCCACAACCGCGAAGACTTTGCAACGGAAGAAAAAGGCCCACAAATGTGAGTAGAACAGAGAATAAGACTTACTTAACGTGCACACATACACACACAAAATCCTTCTAAAAGTCTTTTTGAACCTGCATTTGCAGGTAAAGGTTCTTTTCCTCTTAGTCATCCTTCTGCCTCATTTAAAACTGACAGTTGGCCTCCCTGTTTATGCTTGACTTCTCCTGACTTTGAAGATACAAAACGCTGAACTACCTCATTATCCCTCATCAAAACCCCTCGTTATCCTTAATGCCCACAGAAACTGGGCAACAATTAGATCTGCTGCTGAGACCCTGTCACACTAACCGGTACGGTCTCATAGTGTCCTTATGTTTTCTTCTTCCTTTCCCATCCAGCAATGTATGTTTATCTTTGGGTTTGCAGAGCAGTGGTCATTAGGTTTATTAGTTTTTTGTGCAGCAGATACAAAACCCAGCAACTTTTCAGTACTGTTTTTTAAAACTCCAGTAGAATTAGTAGAGGTATTACATGAAACGGTTTGTGCAGCTTGGTAGATGTTAGTGGTACCAGAAGAGCTCAAAGGGTTTTTGAGAGTAAGGCAAAGCCTATCGTGCTGCTTCCCAGCTTTTGTCCCCAAAAGCTCTCTTCTGTGCCAGTGCATTACACCAGCTTTCTGTGCTGTTTAGTGCCTCTTGTCTGCTGATTGCATTCCTCTAGCTGACAGATGTTGCTTAAATTTCAGTTTGCAGCTTAAAGTGGATACTTGGATCAGACAAATGGAATGGCTGACCCTTGGCTAGGCCCACTGCCGTTGCTTTGTGCAGAGCGTGCACACAAGTGTACGAATCACGGCACTTCACACATAACTACATATATGTATGCTTTCATACATACGTATATGAATGTATACTTCTGAGGTCTGTACTGCTGCTAAATGGGACAGGTTGGTTGTTCTCCAGGCTGGAGACCTATCTGGATTGGGAAGAAACGATATAAGCAAGAAAAGTTGGAAAAGGAAAATTGACAGGGCAAAAAACCAACACAGTAAGGAGGAGCTGCTTCAGCATATGCAAATATCAAGAAAGGTGTGCTGGAGAGAGATCCGCCCAGGAGGAGGAGCGTAGAAAGCAAGCATGGGCAGAACATGGCAGTTTTATTTGAAAGTATGTATGAATGAAATGGCAACTTGACCGGCCCAGCTTTGTTTAGTGAAACTGGGCATAATGACCCTTTGTGTATGAGTCTTGTTCCTGTCAGTATTGGGAGAGAGCACACAATAAGCATCTTCAGCTTTTAGAAAGTTGTTTTCTTCATGGAAACTTTGAAGTGAAATTTGGAGGTCTTGAAAATAGGTTTGATAATTAATTGTATGAGACAGCGCGAAAAATGGGCCACTGCACTGTTTGCAAATTGAAGTCTTCCTTCCCAACTTAAATCTGTGGGATTTTTCTTCTGCCTGTTATTTCTTTCTCAGTCTCTTTTTAACCTTTTTTTGGTCCATCTTCTGTACTTCTGATTCATTCCCCTCGTTATCCATTTTTTTTAAAATTATACCTTGTAAATAAGTTAAATGAGAACTGAAGTGAACTTCTGCTGCTCAGCAGAAGTGAAGCAGCACTTCTCAGATGCTGCAGGAAGAGAGCCCAGAGGTTTCTTACCAGAATGGTCCAAAGGTGTTGCTTCTGATTAGGAGATGCATGACTCCTTAAAACTTTCTTCTTTTTCCTAATGAAAAGCTGGGCTGTGAAAAAAGCTGCTTTTCCTTTTGCATGATTCTTCCCAGGGATCTAGCTATTGCACTGATGTCTTGCTGCTGTTTACAGCCTGTATGTTTTTGGTTTTTTTTCAGGGCAGTAGCAATGTGTAAATTATATGATTGGTGATGTTGCATTACAGTCTGCAGAACTTGAGACTGGTAAAATAATTGGTACATCTTAAAGAAATGGATTTGGGTTCAGTTGCACATGGTTTGAGTCTATTTTTTGTCTGTCACCCATTTAAAATCAGGAACAAAGTCTAGGGCATTTTTTAATACCAGTGAGTCCAGCTCATGAGCTGCATAAAATAAGTATCGCTACTGTCCCTAAAATACACAGCTGAAGTTTTGGTCATCTCTTCGCTAGAACAGTGAGGCTTGGTGAGAGACACACACGTGCACACAGATGTTCAAATAGAGGTAAGGAAGGACTGTAACTGACAAAAGAATGTTGTGGTTTAACCCCAGCTGGCAACTAAGCCTCATGCAGCCGCTGGCTCACTCCCCCCTCAGGATGGGGGAAAGAATTGAAAAAGTGAAATTGAGAAAACTCATGGGTTAAGATTAAGACAATTTTAATAGCTAAAGCAAAAGCTGCACATGTAAGCAAAGCAAGAAATTAATTCACTAATTCCCACCGGCAGGCAGGTGTTCAGCCATCCCCAGGAAAGCAGGGCTCCAGCACGCGTTAACGGTTCCTTGGGAAGACAAACGCCATCAGTCTGAACATTCCCCTCCTCCTCCTTTTCTCCCCAGCTTATGTTCTCAGCATGATATCCCACGCTAGGGAATACCCCTTTGGCTGGTTTGGGTCACCTGTCCCAGCGTCCTCTCAGAGTTTCCCGTGCCCCTCCAGCCCTCTTATTGGCAGGGCCTAAGAAACTGAAAAGTCCTTGACTTAGTATAAACATTCCCAAGCAACAACCAAAACCATCCGTGTGCTGTCAACATTGTTCTCACACCAAATCCAAAACACAGCACTGCACCAGCTGCTAAGAAGAAAATTAACTTGGTCCCAGCTGAAACCAGGGCAAAGATGCAGTAGGTTCAGAGAGCATCACATTGTACAGTAAAGGTGGTGTTCTCAGTTTACAAAAAATTTCGCTAACCTGATGGAACAGAAAAGCAGCAGATGTCCTTTTAGGATAATTACTTTACAAAGCCTAGATGTCCTGTGGAACAAGAGGCTACACGATAGCTTTGAGGCAGAGATAGACACTTACATGGACAACAAGAATAGACAATTTATTATGGTTTCTTTAAATTCCATGTGCTGCCAGATGTACATCCCTCTACCCAAACCACTTAGATAATTGCCAAGTGACTCATGGGATTTCTTTAATGTTCATCTGAAACTCCCTAACTAGCTTTTTATTGTATATGTTGTAAAGAAAACAATCACAAAAAATGCTCGTTGTATTTTCCTGGCTGACAATAATAGAACTTCTTCTAAAAAAATTCAGTCAAGTCATTATACGGATTCATCATCAATATTATGGTGATTTCACATTCTCACTTTGTACAAACTGCTGCAGCATATTGGTGTGCAGAACTTTGTTTTAAAGCTTTTCCTGGGCATCTTGTGCTTAGAGTAAAGCTAACATAGCCTGAAGCCTTACAAAATTGTTTTTTACATTTGAGCTCTTGTCATTTTAAGACAATCACTTTTAGCCTCCTCCTTCCCCAGCGAAATTCCCCGAACAGAATGTGTTTTTGAATTTCCTTCATGCAGAAATTCCTCATGATGGCCCCTTGCCAAACGCAGCATGTGTGGATGCATCTGAATGGGAGCTGTCTTAATCAATGTATTCGCCTGCTTGCCGCGTGGGGGGAAGCAGCACTCGTGCATGGTTTGGTTATCGTGTCTGCTTGTTCAGCCTCTCTCTCTGAGCTTTATTTGGCTAAACAAAGAGACAGTGGCATTATTTGTTTACAAATAGATAGTGCTTCCTTAAGATGTTTTGTAGCTGCACCTGGTATTTATCATAGTGGCATTTCTGGGGCAGGATCTAAAGGTATAACGTTAATGTAGCAGCTCATGTTGCTTGACAGTCTTGAGTGTATATGTGCAACCTCTAAAATGAGTACACTAATGTATGCAAATATAACTCCTTAAATCTTGACTTGAAGATGATGGGTGCCCTTGAAGAGTCTCCATATTTATGCAATCCGTGCTGATTGCTTTGGCTGATGGTCATGAAACTACTTCTTCTGCCTGGCTGTAATCCTCATGTCAGGGAAAGCCTAAACCGAATTACATCTAAACCCTCTAGCTCTCAAAATGTGTGTGATGTGTTAACCTCCCCAGTGACCAATTACTTTGCTTCAGCTCCCTCCTGCTCAGTTCTTCCATGGCTGGGTGATGTGTGTAGGTTGTAGTGTGGCACCACTGACCTATCTGTGAGCTTTGCCGCTGGATGCTATAAGCATGTGACAGTGTAGGACTCGCGGTAGTTTTATAGTAAGATAATTTTTCAATAGCTAATTTTGCAAATCATGGAAACCAGTATGGAGGGGAGGTGGGGTTTGCGGGGCCTTTTCTTTTTTCTTCTTTAAACAAGTTGAGTTTTTTCACAAACAGTGACCAGCCCCCATAGTAAACATTGATTTCTTCCTTCCCACTCTTGGGTCTTAAGAGAAGCTTAAGTTGTCTGCTGTTTGTATATTTCTGCTAAGAATTACTCTGTTCACAGAGAACTTCCTCTGTGGATGTCAAGTGAATTGCTATGGTCTTGTCATGGCATTGTCTGTTCTAATTCCTGTTTTGCCACAGGACTTCCTCTTCTTGCTATGCAGACACCTTATTTTAGTTAACAGTATGAGAAAGGGTGACTCAGAAGGATGAGTACAGGAAAAAAATTTGTTGATGTTGCTTATTTGGTTTGTTTGGTTTTTTTCTTCTTGCTTTCTGATGCAAGTGACAACTTAGTAGTTTGCAGCATCTTGTTTCACAGTTGAATAAATGGTCTTTTCCTAGTCCATAAACACATCTAGCTTGTGTGGAGTAGAAAATATAACTGCGCCAAAAAATCCTTGGCTTTTTCTCTCTGAAACCTAAGAATTCATAAGTGAGTGTCTTAAAGTTGTCTTTGCTGCAGAAATTTAAAATTAACATTGGCTGAGTCTTTCTATATCATATTAACCTCAGGTGTTACATAGTACAGTAAAGAAGAGACAGTTTGTTCTGCAATGGACCGCAACTTGTTCTTCAGAAGTGCGCAAATGGTTATAATATCTAGATTTTAGTTTTAAATAACCCAGTTTCCTGGTTTGTGGTGTGTGCAGCACAGGACATCCTCTAGTCACCTTGTATCACCAGCAGAAGATCTGCAGCCCTGCTGTCAGCAAGTGGGAGGGGGAACAGGCAAGAGCACTTCACTGGGGCTGGCTGTGTTGACTGAGATGAGAGCCCCTGCATCCTCTTCGTTTTCTTTATCTGTGATCATCTTTAATGTGGTGTAGAAGTTCGTCGGTTTTTGCTTATTACCAGTGTAATACAAAGCATTAGTTGTGTTTTGGTTTTGGGGCAGTCTGCGAGTCAGTGTTGTATGGAGCTGCAGACAGTGCTTGTTCATTGGATTGGCCGCTTCCAATCTGCTTGATTTAAGCATTTTGGGAAATACATTTGAATCTTGGTTCTGCTGTTCATGGCAGATTTTTGAAATGTTTTCTGTGGCAGAGAACACCCATGGTAATCTCATAAGCGAAGTGCTCTGCCTCGTGCCGGCGCGTGGTTTGGGGGCTTACTGGCTAGAAACAGGGTAATGAGCCTCCGTGGCATTTCCAGACTTGTTTTCTTCCGAAATTTGCTCCCTCAGGGCTTAGGCTAACCTTTGTGGGCCAGTAAGCCTTTCATTAAAGGTACATTACCTGCTGGTTATTACTGTGGCTCCATGTTTTATCATAGCAGTGGTGAGAAAATAACTGTGTTTAAAAAAAAATTGAGTATTACGCTCTACATTCATCAGAAGTAGGTGTAGCTCTGGAAAAATCTGCTTTTTCCATCTTAACACTGAAAACTTATGGCAAAGGTTCTTTAATGAACAGTCAGATCATTAAAGCTTTGTTCTCCTTTAGACTGCTATTTTAATGTTACACGGTATGTTAATGATGCGTTAACTGACCAATAAATATATGGGGGAACTACTTCCCCTACCCCCATAATGGAGCTTAATAACTAGTGAAAGGGGTTTTGTTTCTTTGATGCTCTTGAAGAATATTTACCTTGATTTTATTTTCTACTGTATACATAGATATATGAGGCATACTGCATGAAAATGATTGTTATGTTGTAGTTGCTTTTAGTAATAGTAAACAGAAGCTATGAGACCTCATCAGGTGTTTAGGAAAAAATTCCTATTTCTCTTAAAGCTCCAGGCCCGAGGGAAGGTATGTATGAGACCACCACTAACAGTTACTCCAAATACATGTGGCAATAGTTGTCTGGTGGAAGGAGAAAGAAGCAGTCAATAAGATTGTCCTTGAGGAACAAGCAGTGGTCCATGAGTAACCTGTGATCATGCTTTTATAGAATCACAGAATTGGTTGGGTTGGAAGGGACCTTAAAGGTCATCTAGTCAACCCCCCCAGCTGTGGGCAAGGACATCTTCCACTAGATTAGGTTGCTTGAAGTCCCATCCAACCTGATGTTGAACACTTCCAGAGATAGGGTATCCACAGCTCGGATGATCAGGAGCATGGTGAAAGGCAAATGCAGGGAACTTTTTCACAGGTAGAGAGCATACAGACTTGCACTGCTTTCCTTTCAAAAAAGCTTCTCTTCAGATCATTCTTCTTAAACTATTTTCTTCTATTTTATAATCTTCTCAACACCTTACTTCTGAGTTTACCAAAGTCCAGGCTTTATGCTTGCCTGTGTTTTCAAATGCAGAAATACCTTGTGGCAAATACCTTAAAAGGGATTTTAACATTAACTCTAGAGCAGAGGCTTTACTCTCAACTATTAGATAGGTTTTGCTCCCAGCATACTTAGTATGATGGTGAGTATGTGAGGAGGCATTTTGATGTTGGAAAACAGACCACTGTTAAGTATTTGCACGGTGATACTATGTGGGACGTGCATCAACTTCAGTTCTCCTTGTTCCTTAGAATTGCTGCTAGGCGCTTGATTGATATTTCTTCATTTTTAAGTAGCGTCATTTCTGCAGAATAATAGTATGTGTAATTATGGTCAAATAACTCAGGCATTCAAATACAATTTCAGACATACCCATTTCCAGAGAATGACAATCTTTCACTTGGCCACTGGGCAAGTCCAACACAACTGTTTGGTTAATGCACAAAGAGTAGTTTCGCTCCTCCCCATCTGAGAGGCTTCAAGGTCCCACTTGTGGCTCTTATTTATAGAGGCGACATCAAAGAATTGTCAAAAGCCTGAGATTTCCTTGGTAAGCTGACTGTGAGAAACTGTTCTGGGTGCTGTCCTGCTGGTAAGCTGATGGTGCATACTCCATCCCCAGAAGATACAGCGGTGGAGTGAAGCTGGCTTGAAAGTACTGTGTAGGTACACTGTGTTGCAAGTCAGTAGTTGAGAGGAAGGAAGCCAGTAAAGAATAGTTTTTCTTTGTGTTGGCTCATGGGTAGATCCGTTGTACTCTGATTAGTTGCTTTAGCTGAGAATTTACTTGGTTTTTTTAATGCGCTGAACTTTGAACCACTGTTTGAGGCTTACCCTGTATGTGTGCGTAGGATTTACAGCTTTTCCTTTGCAACCTTTCTGGCCAAACTGTTTTTCCTTCTCCTGGTAAGGTGCCACAGCACTTCTGCGAGTCAGACAGACCTGGGCTAGCTGGAGAGGTTCATCCACTGAAGCAGTGCTGAGCGTGTCTGTCTGCAGGGCGAAGCTGGGCGGCCGCCTCTTACCCTCTGCAGCCTTGCAGTACGTGCCGCCTGGAGGATCGAGATGCCTAGGGTTTGCTGCAGGGTGAGAGCACCCGCAGGGCAATGTGTCTGCCTTTCTTACCATGACAGGGTGCCCTTTCCTAGCTGTCCCTTAGCAAGGCTGCTTGTCAGCCATCTGCATCAGTAATGTGACCTGACATGTATTTTGCTGTTTGCTAGGGAGCCTAGTTAAAATTGGAGAGAAGTGAACTCTGTAAAGAGCGTGGCAAAATCATGAATTATGGATGCTGGGTGAAACTCCACATATTTGGCTTTTGGACCCTTGAAGCTCTGCCAGGCATGCTGATGCTTTTAGCTTGTTTGCAGTTCTGTGAACTTTATTGTGGGTAGAAAACATGTTGAGAACTCTGTGAATGATGAGCTGAAGTTAAATGTGAAAAATGTGTGAACTCTGAATTTCTCTCCTTCTAGCTGTAGGCTAAATCTTTTGATGAGCTTAAATTAAATTCTTTAAGGATGCCCATTCAGTCAGTCCCTCTGTTGGCAAGATACTCTGTGGGTTACTTGGAATTGTTGGCAGCCATCTGAAGGGTTTTTTTCTTTTCTCATTAAAATTAATGGCAGATCTTGTGTGTGTTAGGACAGCTTTGAAGATTTAGTCAGTGTTTCTGGAGGCAAGAGTAGTAGTTGTTTCTAAAGCTAGATGCATAAGTGCAATATATTCACAACTGCACTTGGATGATGAAACATTTTGATTTCTTTGCTTCTGCCTTCTTGGCTTAAGTTTTCTTTACGCTTCTGGTTTATTTTCTTTTGTGAAACTTGTAATACATTTATAGAGAAGTAGGGTGTTCTCACCACCAGCTCGTTGCAGTTAGGTTGGGAGAGGGGCTTTACAACAGAAGGCTAATCACAGTAACATTTTCATGTAACGGTGGACAAATGCTTAGCTTTGGGGTGTCTCAAAGGCAGCTGCAGTTCCTTTGTGCTCCCTTCTGCCGCTTGTCCGTGCAGGCTGTATGGTTGGGAGGCTGGGCATGTGGCGGGCTTGATGTCCATTCATGCATCTGTCTGTATGACTTGGAGAACTGTGCCCTTGTGCAGCTCCTCTAGTTTAGACTGGGTCTGAGTGAGGATGACGCTTTTGCAAAGCAGGAGGAGATGATGTTGAACATGGTAGGAAACTGGAAGGTGTGAGAGAAGTCCTTTTTTTCTTGCCAGTAATCACGGGTCAAGTGTCACTGGAGAGACTGGTACTAGATAGTAACTAAATTAGTGCTGGAGTGTGTTCTGGTTGACTGTAGCCTGTAGTTATCTCAAGTAATTATTGTGGCGTAATACACACAAACCGTAAAATATACCACACAAAGAAATTGTCTTGTGCAGAAACTAGGTATTATTTTTCCTCAGGGGATTAAAATTTGATCTTAAAAAAATATAGATATATTTAATAGCTGAATGAGTCCCTCCAGAGTTTGTGTCTAATCAGATTCTGTAGAATTACAAACACTTGGATAACGCTGCTTTGTGATTTAGTCACAAATCCCAGCAGAGGATTATATTGTCAACAGTAGCAAGCAATAGCTCTTCCTTGAACACTGAAACAACCAAAGAACATGAATCCCACAGATCCACTTGCAGCGTGGTGGAAAACACTGCACAAGTTCCCTGTGTTGTGGCAAGCTTTTCCTGTGCGCATCAGACCTCTGTACAAAATAGAGGTTGCCGTAAGCTGGTATGCTTCAATGCCACCATCTTGCATTAATCTGAATTCCTGGGGCTGGAGCAGTGGTGTTTGGTAAGTATTGGTTGGTGCAGCTCTAGGCAGTGTCAGGAAACAAAACTGAGGAGCGCAGCACAAAACCTCTGAGTTGTAGCAGTGGAACTACAGCCTCAATTTTTAACTACAGGTTGATGTTTGTATTAGATGAGCTGTGGAAGTCTTGGAGGCAGAGATTTGAGAGCCTCCAACGAAAGACACTGTGTATCACTGCTGGTTCAGCTGGAGGTTTTCAAAGCCAGTACCCTTGTGATGCATTTCCATGTACTTCTGCTTTTACATGGTAGGCAACACATGGCACTTGGGGGCTGTTTTGTCTTTTCACCCTTCCCAGAAGAATGCAAAGGACCCCCTGGGAGATAGGTGTTGGGAAATAGGTTGTAACAGGAAGTATTGGAGGGCTGCAAGGTCCAGTGGCTGTTAGGTTGCCATGCTGAGTAGTGTTCTGAAAGCCTTTATAGCAGCTTTGATAGCAAGTGTACGTGGTGGTTAGGAAGTTTGACATGAGGATGTTCTAGGTTCAGTTCATGCTTTCAGCTAATCTGTTAGAGAAACAATATTCTTCAGTGCTGGGACGCAGCACAGCTGATGGTGGCTTGTTGGATCGAGTGTGGGTCACACCCCAGAGTAGGGACAGGGGCAAGGAGACAGGGTTCCATGGGTGAGGTATGCTGCTGGGCAGGAGGGGAAGAGAAGGTGGCTGCAAAGCTGAGTCAAGAAGGGATGGAAACCTCAGTGCTGTGCCAGGAGCTAGAGTGTGTTAATAGCAGGACTGATGCTGCCTGTAACGACCCTGGGCTTTCTGTTGTGTAAATGAGGTGTCTTGCTAGTCTTAAAGAGCTCCAACAAGCGATGGGTGTAAAATGGATGTCTTGTTTGTAGAGTGACTCGTTTGTTTGTTTGTTTGTTGTCAGCAGCAGAGACTGACTCATGGAATGACAAAGAGATGTGTGTGGCTAGTAGTAGGGGTTTAAATTTTTTGTCTGAAAGGTAATGTGGAGACAGATACAAATTCAGGAATCTTTTTGCAAAATATTCACAATTAGAAATGGGGGGGGGGGGAACGTCAAGGCTGATTTCAAGGAATTTCAATTCTATATTAAAGATGAAATAAGCCTGCAGCCATCTTCTCCAGAATGGTTTACTGCATTCGTAGCTAGTGATGGTTTGTAAGCTTCTGTAGAGGTAAACTTCATTCTGACATCCTTTTTTTTTTTTCTTTTTTTTTTTTTAACTTGAGGCTTAAAATTATATGCCAGTGTGTTTGTGTGTGAACAAAAATTACCATTTATTTTTTTATTATTTACAAGGTGGAATATATGTTAGTAAAATTTGATCATGAGAATAAGAAAGTGCGCTTGCTGCTCTGCGGTGAAGAAGTTCTTCAAACACTGCAAGACAAGGGAGAGAAGGTAAACCCCAAGTGAGTAGCTGTTTCTTGTTTTGTTTTTGTTGGGTTTTTTCTCCTGTTATGATACTGTACAGAATTTTGTAGAGGTGGTTTAACTTTCAAGTCTGCTGTTGTAAAACTGTAAACCACAAATACAAATATATCCTGGGGTGCAGGAACTGAAAGATTTTGAGTACTCTTGCATGCAGTCCATGCGCCTTTTGTGTCATGTCTGCGGGGGGGGGCGGGGGGAAGGATGTGATGGTGAGTGCACAGAAGTTGCAGTTCGGGTATTTGTTTGGTCTTGCTCTGGTTTTGTGTCTGTGTGTGCACAGTAACCATGTACTATAGCCCTTCCCTGCCCCATAAAGCATACTTACATGTGCACTTGCTCCTGTATCCCTGGCTACAGGACCAAGTGGGGGCTGGCTGTATAGGGAAGCCTGTTGCCTGTAGGAGTCCTCTCCTGTTCTTGGCAGAATTAGGAAGGTAGATTTAAGGATCGCAGGGCAGTTCTCTCTCATGGAGTTTTCAGGGATAATATTACATCCTTATTTCAGCTAACCAGAGAACTGTAAATTGCCTTCTAACCGATGGCAGCAGAGGAATGAAACCAGAGGCAGCCCAGTGTTTTAGCTGAAGAGAGCCTAAAGCAGGTCACAGCTTACAGGACAGTAGAGACACAGGGAGAAAGAAGGCTTTTGTGCCCTGGACCTGTCTGCTTCTTTGTAGGTACTTTAACCTCATCTTCTAGTGAGGCTTTCCTGCCTGCCTCCCTCAGTAGAGGGACAGTTGAAAGCCTACAAGAAGGAATTCCTTTGCTTTTAGGCTCAAAACTGTTACTGCCAAAAGAACAGTAGGAGAGTTGTGGCTCTGCCTCTGGTGGTATGCTCCTTAGAGATGGCATGGCTTCACAAGGGGATGGGAAGGTATTACTTTTCAGGGGTGACTAGGTGCACTCATACGTAATTTCCTAGCCTGATAAATTTGTGAAACAGGACCAGGTATTCACAGGCAGTAGGAAGAAGAAATTGGGCATAACTCTTGCCTTTGCTTGTACTGTGGAAGCAGTAGGATGTTCTGTATTTTCTGGTTTTGGTTACAACTCCAAGAAGCAAATCTTGAGACCAGGTGTTTACAGTTTGACATAGGCAAATCCTACTTGTGCTCTACAGCAATGCTTCCTACTGCTAAATTGTGCTTTAATTTCTTTTCGCCGCCTCCTGGCAGTGAGGTGCATTGGAAGGTACATTGTGTTACTCTATCAAATAATCAAATTTAGGAGATTTTTCTTGAAAGTTGCGTTCTTTTCGGAAATTCTCACAAATAATCCATCTTTTCAGAAGTTGTAGAAATATTTAAATGAGACTGTTCTTTTATTGTAGCCACCCAACACTCTGGCGACCAGAATATGGAAGCTATATGATTGAAGGAACACCTGGGCAGCCATATGGGGGAACCATGTCTGAATTCAACACTGTGCAAGACAACATGAGGAAGAGACGGCAAGAGGCCGCTTCGGTGCTCAAAGAAAATGAGGCTGTTTGCACTGTGACATCATTTCCAAGGTGAGATGGTTGTTAAAGTGTAATGCTATATTTCCTGTTCTCCTTACACACTTCTCCTTACTGCATGTAGCTAAACTGTACATGAAAGAGAGCTGGACAAGATTCAACTAAAGGATTTTGGCTTAATGTTCCAGTTGTATTTCCTGGAATTGTTATTGCAGTGAGACAAATAAATAAGCATCTTTTATATTTTTAGGTTACTTCTGATCTGTGATGATTTTGTATTAGGAACAAATACCAGAATATTTGTAACGTGAAGTGTTGTATATACTCTGCCATCTTGAATTGATATGGCGAATCATATATATGAGAGTTCTCTTTACCTATTTTGCAAGAATTGATCTTTATAAATACCAGTTTCATAAAACATGGCTAACCTGCTCTATTTTTTAGCACTGCTTTTTCACTAAAGCACATGGAAACTTCCTTTGGTGGCTTTGGAGCACACAGTAGAACAGGAATGTGATTATTCTTACAAAGTGAAGACTTAAAATTTCTGTAATACTGTACTTCCTGAATCTAGAAAGGAGAGTACCTCTCCTGTGTTCATAACACCCTTGCAAAAGGTAGATTTCCTCCTTTTTATTGCTGTAAAGAGACTTGAAATTAGATTCAGGATGTACTTTATTACCTATGATAAACTGTACTTTGTGACTTTCCTTCCAAACATAATTCTAGGCAGGGATTTATTACATCCATTCTAACTAGCCTGGTCAGTCGAATGAAGATCGTTATGCTTAAAGTAGTAAAAAAATCGCTTTGCGGTAGAAGAGGAAGCAGCTGGCCTTACTGCCTGATTTCTTGTATGGTACAGAATGCAATGGCCCTAAATTCTTGCTGAGAGCAGGAGCAGTACAAAATGTGACTTAGCAGCAAAGTTCAGATACCAGAATGCCTGCATTATGCCCCATGACTGCTATTTCAAGAACACGGTGCTGACGAAATATGCTGTTGCTTTATTTGAGCTATACTAGATATTTTTGAAGTATTAAAGAGCTTATTTAAAGTCCAATGGTTAAGTAGTTCTCAGTGTGTTTCAAAATTGAGGGGGTTTTGCCCTGCAACCTTAAAAGTAGTTTATGTCTTTCAATAAATTTTGTATACAAACACTTCAGACAGAGTCTTGCAAGGAATAAAGAGAGAGGAGTTCTTCACTTTGTGGATATGGCTGCTTTTTACATTGCTGTAGGAACAATACATTGAACTTCAGTGAAAGCCAATAAATAATGAAATGTGGTTTGTTTATTACATATGGATCATCCCAAACATAGTTTCATCCTTCAAAGATTTCTCTCCTTAGGCTATTTAGTTTCTTACTTTTGCCTTTTGCTATTTTGACATGCAAGTCCCTGTTGGTTTGACTGGAGTCTTGCTAACGTGTATTTCTGAGGTTTTGCGGGTTTGGGGTTTTTTGCTACATTCTCTCTACAGTAACATGTACATATGCCTGTGTATGTCCATACATATACATGTGTGTATAACAAAAATAAAAATCTGTGCATCTGAAAAGACAAAAAAACCTTTTAGAGCGCTGACAGAAGAAAGGTAGAGTAGTAGCCTTATTCAAATAAAAATAGCTCGGTTAAAAATCAACAAACCTGAAAATGCTTAAATATTAAAAAAATACTAGCTTAGAAGCTACATGAATATCCCTAGTTCTCAAATTTGTGAGCCCTCACTACTGGACCAGAAAGCTGTTTTCTTT
Source organism: Falco cherrug (assembly GCF_023634085.1). Taxonomy (NCBI): domain Eukaryota; kingdom Metazoa; phylum Chordata; class Aves; order Falconiformes; family Falconidae; genus Falco; species Falco cherrug. The sequence goes on from NC_073702.1 coordinate 19,062,822, forward strand.
CTTGAGAACTGGAGTAGTGCAGTTTAAAATGTTATACTTACCTGAGTGATGATGTTGGGTTTATGTGTTGTAGGACAACTTGTATACTTAAACCAGGAAGAAGAAACCAGTATGTTGAGTGTAAATGGTATTTCCAGAAATGTTTCCGGGTATTTCGAGTAGTTTGCTTGTAGTTGTATTGGCTAACCCTTTGTATACATCCAGATACTAGAGCCTCTGAAGAGCACAGTCTTTGTCCTTTATGCTGTGCAGCATGGAGAAACTAATCTTCTGCACCTCTGCCTCCAACTACTAAAATACTCCTTTGTTTCAGTTGTACTGAAAACCTAGTTATTCTTATTTCAGATGACTCTTAAACTTACAATGGGGGGGTTCCAAAGCGGGGGGAGGGTTGTATTCTGATTTGCTTGCATATCTGTCAGCATTTTACACCTAATAGCTATAATTTTTCTTTGCTTTTATTACATCTCTCTCATGCAGTTTTTCAGAGTTCTAAAATGGCAAACTGCTGTGGGACTTGGGATGTGTGTATCGCTTGGAACTAATTCTGATTCTTAGTTGGTTAGGTACCTCTTAAGAGGGGCAGATTATTGAGAGCAGAGCTGGATAAATCGGTCAACATTAACCAGTGCCCTAGAGAAACTGTTTAAGGCACAGAATGGAGCTGCATGTCAGTATTAAGGACTGGTGCTAACACACTAAAATGTGCTTGTACTCTCCATAATGTTGTGAAGTTTCTTGCTTCAGCCACTGGAAAGGTCCACGTTTACTGTCCAGTGATAGAATAGTGGTTAGTTTTTTGGTTGGGGGCTGTGGGTGGGGGGGTGTTTTGTGTTGGTTTTTTTTTTTTTAAAGGGTCTGTTTTAACCACCACAGAAGCTGGTTGTTGTCAGGTGCTGACCCTTTAATGCATAGGTAGCAGTCTTGAACAGTGCTTCAGAAATACTCACGGTACATGCAAGTTTTTTAAAAAAATCTTATTCCTTTGTCTGCTAGAACAGTATCACAGTCTGGTTTTATTACAGTTAGATCTTACTGTTCTGTTACATAGGTTAGGGTGTCCTGGGTTTACACTGCCGGAATATAAGCCAACGCCAGTAGAAGGAGGAGCTTCAAAATCCCTCTTTTTTCCAGATGAAGCCATCAATAAACATCCTAGATTTAGGTAAGAGTATTTGGGGAGTGTGAATGAAAAGCTGAATATTTTTCTGTGCCTAAATGTCATAAGCGTACCTGCAACTTCTTCACGTTACTGGAACAGACAGCTATGTGGCTGATCGCTGCAGGTATCACAGGGACTTTGACAGAGATGGTTATGATGACATGTATTTTCTGTTAAGGTGACTTTAAGTAAACTGTTCAAGTAACCTTATGTAGTTAGTAGTTCACGCCATTATGGTGCAAAAAGTGTTGATCATGCTACTGCAAAATTGTTTCCAGTTTGAAATCCCATGGCTAACCACTTCCATCACAGTTAATCTGGCTCTTGCTCATCTATGTCACAGCACCATCTCAGTGTACTCAGTAACTTGCCTTAGTTACTGTGAAATAGAGCATGGCATCAAACTATTCTGTAGTCTTGAGAGGGATTTTCATTGTAAGGTGAGACTTCAGAGAATTAAAATTGTTCTGTTGAAAAACTAAGCATACCTTTTCACTTGCCTGTGTATTCTTCAGGTCGGTAGCCTTTTACTTCTGCCTGTTCTGTCAGCATAGTACTGTGAAGTCCATCAAAATAAGACTGACTTGGCTGAAGAAAAATCTGATGTTTTAATCTGTTACAGTCTACCTTAAACTAGAAAAAGAAGAGTCCTGAAGGCAAATGCTCGATGTAGATAGAAAGTTGACATTCTGAAACGTTGAGAATTGCTGAGAAACTAACTGCGAAAACATTTATATAAAAGAGAAACTTTCAGGTATTTCAACAAAGATTTTTTTTATTGTAGTACACTAACCAGAAACATTCGGCACCGAAGAGGAGAGAAGGTTGTGATAAACGTACCAAGTAAGTAAATTCTAATCTTTTTTCTTTTTCAAAATAATAGTTCAATCTGTTGTACTGAGTTACTGAGTACCTGCATTTTCCACACAGTATTTAAAGATAAGAACACGCCATCACCATTTATTGAAACATTTCCTAATGATGATGGAGAAGCAGCAAAGGCGGCTAAGGCAGACTATATATACATGGATGCTATGGGTTTTGGAATGGGAAACTGTTGTCTTCAGGTAAAATGCGTCTGCTTTCAAGATATTACTGAATGTTGTCTTCTCTAAACACTTCCCTTTTTCTTTGTGTCTAATTTTTCTAGCTTACATTCTACTGATGCATTTTCAGAGTGGCAACGGGGGGAATCAAACAACAAATTTAGTCTTACACCTGGTAATCTAGTCTTAAAATCCAGGTATATGGGGTTTGTGTGCCAAGGTTTTGGTAGTGGGGAGGCTACAGGGATGACTTCTGTGAGAAGATGCCAGAAGCTTCCCCCATGTCCAACAGAGCCAATGGCAGCCGGTTCCAAGGCTGAGCCCATCAACGATGGTGGTAGTGCCTTTGGGCTAGCATGTTTAAGAAAGGGGGGATAAATAAAACCAACTCCTGTGCAGCAGCAATTGCAGCTGGAGAAAGGAGTGAAAATAAGTGAGAGGAGCAGCCCTGCAGCCCCCCAGGTCGGTGCAGAAGGAGGGGCAGGAGGGGCTGCAGGTGCCGGAGCAGAGATTCCCCTGCAGCCCGTGGTGGACACCACGGTGAGGCAGGCCGTGCCCTGCAGCCGTGGAGGGTAACGCTGGAGCAGGTGGATGCCTGTGACCCGTGGGAAGCTCGTGCCAGAGCAGGCTCCTGGCAGGACTTCTGACCCCATGGAGAGAGGAGCCCATGCTGGAGCAGGTTTGCTGGCAGCACTTGTGACCCCGTGGGGAGCCCACACTGGAGCAGCCTGTGCCTGAAGGGCTGCAGCCCGCGGGAAGGGCTCACACTGGAGAAGTTCACGGGGGACTGTCTCCCGTGGGACTGATCCCAGGCTGGAGCAGGGGAGGAGTGTGAGGAGCCTCCCCCTGAGGAGGAAGGAGCGGCAGAGACAGCGTGTGATGGACTGACCACAACCCCTTTCCCTGTCCCCTGCACTGCTGGAGGGGAGGAGGGAGAGAAGATGGGGAGTGAAGTCGAGCCCAGGAAGAAGGGAGGAGAAGGGGGAAAGTGTTTTAAGATTTAGGATTTATTTCTCATTATCCTACTCTGATTTGATTAGTGATAAATTAAACTAATTTCCCCAAGCTGTGTCTGTTTTGCCCATGACGGTTGATTGCTGAGTGATCTCCCTGCCCTTACCTCCACCCACCAGCCGTTCATTGTGCTCTCTCTCCCCTGCCCAGCTGAGGAGGGGGAGTGATAGAGCAGCTTTGGGGGGCACCTGGCATCCAGCCAGGGCCAACCAACCATAACAGATTTATTTGTTTGCATTATGTTTGTTTTCTGATAATATTCAAATGTAGTTGGATACAGTGCTGAAAGGATTAACTGGTCAAACCCCGTTTGATAAGCTCCTGCTCTGGGAACTCCAGCACTTTTCAAGTGTGAAAGGTCTTCGTCCACTGTGGTGTTTCCTCAGACATGACCAAAGGACACTGTAGGAATGGAAACTGAGCTGTCTTGTAGGAATGTGTGGATTTTTTCCCCTCTTCCCCACTCTTAGAACAGCACAAGCAGGGAGTAACAAGAAGTCATTGGAATATCTTTTAAAATAACTAGCTTTCTCCTGTGTAACTTTATTTTATTTACAAACTGCATGAACTGTATAAAATTACTCATTCTTAAATATATTTAGCTATCTGCTAAGAAGTCATCTTCTCGTTGCTTGTACTGTGAACCTGCCAAATCCACGTGGGTAGCTGTCTCCTGTTACTGTGTGGTGGGAAACATTCTTTGTTCTGTTTTTTCCCATTAATGTGTGCACACTTTTTATTGTTTTTATTCATTTGCCCAAGTTACGACCATCTTACAGTATCCTCTGTTTAAATCCAGCTGCTGTGCCTTGGGAATGCTTTAATCCTCTTAATATGTTTATTTTAAATGTTTGTCTATTGTAGTGGGCTGATGCCGTAGGTAGTAGTGATGTATTTGACTGTCTGCCTTGTTGCCACCATTGTCTTGGGAGCAGAGCTGGGAAGAGGCTAGTGTTAAGTCTCTAGGGGATTAAAGGAAATTCTCTAAGCTGCTCCTGTTTCACAGCAGTGGCAGAAGTAACCCCATTCAAAGCACTTCCCTTTGAGATTGAGAAACTACAAAAGCTGAGTAGATAAAACATTGTTGACAGCTGCCGAGTATGATTTCTTGTCACTAAGGTTAAACCAGGGAGAATCTGAAGTAGTAGTAAAGTGTACATAATATTCTGCATGGTTTTACAAGGTGTTAAGTTTGATAGGGTCTGTTTTGTACCATCTCTTTCTTATTTAAGACCAATAAAAATAGTACAGCCTTACCATTCAGTCATTATATAAACTTTTTAAAAAATTTATTGAATTCCTTTTTAAGGCATACCATTTTACTATTCCCTAGTCTTGTAATCAGTGGTCAAATTCAAATTTGGTAGTCTTGTTATCATCAAAGGGGGAATGGAAACAAGGCTGGCAAGTGCTATAAGCAGCTGCTTTTGTATCAGCTGATAAGTCTTGATGACAGGCTAGAAGAAAACATGTTTCCCACCTGTTTTTTGTAAGTTAGTTTGCAGTATGCATGCTTCCTTTTTCTCACTTTTTCTTGGTTTGATATATTTGCAAGGTTAAAAGTATTGCCCTGCTGAGCTCGGCTGGGGCAGCCCACGGTGACGGTGGGGTGGGAGGGTGCTGCCCTTGCAGCTGTCCTCTGGAGAAGACTGCCATGCCAGTTTCCTCTGTAATGGGATTTTTTTTTTGCTAGAAACTGAGTCAAATCCCAAATTTAATGTGATTTGGAATAAACATGAAAGGGAAGGTGAGGCAGGCATCACTGTGTCAGGGGAAAGAGTGTAGGTGTCCTGCTCCCTGCCCCTAGTGCAGGCTCCCTAGTGCTGGAAGTCCAGAATTAGTGGTGAGAAATCATAATTAACTGCTTCTCTGCAATGAAATTAAATAATCTTGTCTTTTCAAAGTATGTTTTGGGGTTTGGTTTGTTTTTGGTTTTTTTTCTGGTGGACACATTTTCTATACTGCACACCCTTTTTCTAACTTCCTAATGATTATTGGCTTTAGATTTAAAAAGACTAACACAAATCCCAAATTTCTTCTACCCCACCCCACCTCAAAAAACCCAAAAAAAACAAAACACCAAAAAAAAACCAAACCAAAAAAAAAACCCAAACACACCACTGAGCCCACAGGTGAACTCAGGAGTTTTGCGGAGGGTTTTTTGGTAGGTTCATTGTTTTTTAAGGCTTACCTGGGGTTAGATTGGGCTTCAGTGGCAGACTGAGAACAACTAGAATGTTTTGTGGGACTCTTACATGTTTGGCTGGTGTTCTTCAGGGCAACAGGCAATGATGGTGATTCAGAGCTGAAGTCTGTTGTTCAATGTTAAGATAGTGGTACCGCGGTACGTTCCTGTCTAAGTTATCCTCCGATGTGTGAACATGTAAACTATTAGGGGGAGAGGCTTTTAATCTACTTAGTGGTGGTTTTTTTTAAGACTTTTGAGGTAATCGATCCCCCTTCTGCATTTTTAAAATGCATAGTGTCAGTTTGGGCAGTCCGGAGGGTAAGGTCTGTTATTAGAAATGCATCTTGTGTTTGACGCTGCTCTGAGCAAATACCACCACAAGTTGTAAAGAAGTTATATTTTCCAGTGGCTACATGTGGTAGGGCTTCCATATCATTGATGGCTTCTGCAAATAACATTTCTTTTCCATCTTTCACTATGTCTTGGCCTCTAATCCCGGCAAAACTGGATATTTTTTTTTAAGAATAGAAATTACAGTAGACAAGAAGATACTTATTTTTTGCAGTTCTGTAGGATCAAACCAAGGTGTCTTGACATGTTCTTTAAAACAGGATTAGCTGTCGTATAAAACTAATGTTGCATCTGCAATAGTTTCTGACTGTTGTTCTAAATAGGTAGGTTCCTGGCTTATTTTCTGAAGGTGCTTTACTGACCCATATGTGTTGGAGATGTTAACTCAGTTTTCTTTGGTTCTGGCAAGTGTTTGTATATTTAGCCTCACAGCCCAAGAGTTGTGGTCTGAAATCTTTTAATGAACATAGAAATGGTGCAGAAAGAAGCTGATGATACAGATGTTGCTGATCAATGGGGCAAAAGTTTGTCCAAGAACTGAGGAGCAGGGGGAAGGAGTCCACACAAAAAAAAACCCACCCAAAACCAACAACAAAAAACCCCCCACCCTTAAAATTCTTGGTATTTAAATTGTTTTATTATATCATTGATTCTAAATCTAGGAAGACTATGCTTACATTTACGATTATAGAACTTGTGATGGCAATTGTACTTCTTCCAACAGGTCACATTCCAGGCTTGCAGCATTTCTGAAGCAAGGTATCTCTATGATCAGCTAGCCACGATTTGTCCCATTGTGGTAAGTAATGGACTTCTGTCACATCACCTTTTTGTATGAAAGCTGCTACATGTAAAAAAAATACAAAATCTAAAATACGAAACTTGAATGCTACTCACAAATTTGGTACTTTGGGAGAAGTGTCAGTCTCTTGCTAGGTTGTCACAGGAGCGGTGTGATGTATTAAATGTCGAAATGACACCACAAAACAGATAATGTTTGTTTCTTCTCTGCCCACCTTCCCATATGTACAAGAGACCCCTGTTGAATAATTCTAGAAATAAGTTTGGGCAGTTTTTCATGAAGACAAGACAAGCTCAGTCCCTAAAACAATTCTTAATTTTTCAGCTTAGTTGTTTAAATCTGTCCCTTTTGTAAGCATCTGGTCATAAACAGGTGTTTATAAAAATGTTACAAAAATGAAGTATTGGTTTGGTCTGGTCTAGGTGGTGAGCAGATCGTGCTCTGAGTGAGGTATGTTCCAGCTGTGTTGCTAAGGTGCTTGGCCAAACAAAAGCAAAATAAAACAATTGCCAGGTGAACTTTTAGAGTTTGGAAGTGTGTGAGCAGAATACTTGCTGATTTGTCACGAAATTGCTTCTGCCTGTATCATTTTTGTGTTCCTTAAATGCTGATCTGTAGATGTAATAAATTTGTAAAGTAATAACCCTTTGTCTAGGCATTTTCTGGAGGTAGCAGTTGAGAGATTTGTTATATGGGCTTTGGCTTACGTTAAAGTGAAGTGTATATACTTCAGTTACTTCTGGACCAGTAAGTTTCCCTTTCCAGTGGGGATTGTTTTGCTTTTGGTTCCTTGGCTTGTTCTGCGTTTTCATATCAGACTTCTTATTTTAGATGGCGTTGAGCGCTGCATCTCCATTTTACAGAGGCTATGTGTCTGATATTGACTGTCGCTGGGGAGTGATCTCTGCATCTGTAGATGATCGAACGCGAGAAGAGAGGGGGCTGGAGGTAAGTTAGGTAGTAGATGAGATGTCTGGTTTTTTTCAGGCGAAAAAGTTAGAAACTCCTTTAGCATCAAATTCTGCTTATGTTCATCAGAATCCCTAATGAGGGAACATGGCAGTCTTTACAGTAAATACAGGTGTAAACATTCAACTTGATTGTACAGTTTACATTAGCAAATAGGTATTTTTAATTAGGTATGGAATCCCAGTAGAACACCGCTCACTACTCCACAGCTTGCTGAAAAGGTCCCCCTGTGATGAAACTTTGGGGTCTGTGTTTGAGCCCAGGAAGCAAAAATTGATGAAATTGCTTTGGATTAAATCGCAGGTGCTGCTGAGTAATCCCATAGTATAAACTAGAACTATGTGAAAAGAGCCAGTTGCCAGAAGTTGGAACTTAAGAAGTTCCTCTAAGCAGGAATTGGCATTCAAAGCACTTAAAAAATTAAAGAAAATAAAAGTTAATTTTAAGAAGTCTATTTGAAATTGAACTACCCATTTTCTCATTCTGTGAACTGTATCGGTGTGTGTTGCAATAGGTATAATAATGCTTTCCAGGTACTTGGGGTAATGATACATTACATCAGGGAAATGTTACCACTTTTAGACAAGTCTAGTCAATGTGTGATGACTGTTTGTTGGGGTTTTTTGACTCTGATACATACATCTGCAAACAAAATAGTCAAATTCCAGGATCACTTTCTGTTAAGCCTGTTTAAGACTCTTGCTTTGAGTAATTTTATTTGAGGCTGTAGGTTTTATTAAACAGGATAATAATTCTCACATAAGTGTCATTTAGTGAGCAAAATTAGGTAACATTATTAACAAGCTGTTAAAATATTGTATTCTTAAATTGTATAGCCACTGAAGAACAACCATTATAGAATCAGTAAATCCAGATATGATTCCATAGACAGTTATCTATCTGAATGTGGTGAGAAATACAATGACATTGATTTGACAATAGACAAAGATATCTACGAGCACCTAATAAAGGAAGGTAAGTGTTTGCTTCATTATGAGCAGGTTAAGAACTGTGCTTGCAGCGTGTGGGAATATTTTACGTTTTCATTCTTGTTTGTTTCAGTTGTTGTGCATCCCCTAGGGTGACTCCTACTCAGGAAGTTTCTGTGTAGCGTGGTCCTGAGAGTTTATTCATTTGTAACAGAAACTGTCCCTAATTCCGGCTTGAGAAGCTCAGTGTTTAAGTAATCGATATTTTCTCTTTGTGGAGAGAGCAGAACTGCTTTAGGAAACGTGGCACAGAGGTGCATCAGAAAACAGGAAGAATGGCAGCCACACCAATATTTGGTTGCCATTTCCAAACAGGAACCTGTTCATGGTTTGGGTTTTTTGGGGGATTCTTTTTTTTTTGTTCTCTTTAATCATTTCCTTCCTTCCCAAAGTCGTTATTCAAACTTTAACAGGATGTGGTGGGTTAAGGTAGCATTGCAGAGTTGGATGTTTTCAGTCATGTGGAACAAATCATTACCTAGAGCCTGCTTTGCTATGTGTAAATCGTTGTTTGCATTTTCATTTTGTAGGTATTGACCACCTTTTGGCACAGCATATTGCACACTTGTTCATTCGAGACCCATTGACTTTATTTGAGGAGAAAATACATCTAGATGATGCAAATGAATCCGACCATTTTGAGGTTGTGTCTGATGAAAAGGAATTTAATAAGTATATACATAAAATTGCTTGTTCTTTATAGTACTGGTTAATTGGAGGATGTCTGTATTGGTTAAAAGTTTTTTTTATCCTGAATTTTTCACTTCAGCTAGTTCTTTAGTGTGTCATTTGACTTTGCAGTTGTAAGCACATTTATTTATTTTTGTTTGGAGAAAGTGGTGGCTTATACCTTAAACACAATAAAACATGAAGGCCCCAAACTTGTTTCTATGTATATAAAGTGTTACGGGGAACCGTCTATTTTTATGGCTTCCTAAAAACTTTTTTGCATGACATTGATGTATAAATGTCTCTTATACAGCTTTATGAAGTGATAGCTATGGTAATACTAGGTATTTGTAGTTTGGGTGTGCATCAGTCTCATAAAAGAAAAATTGTAATCAACTAAATCTCAGCTGCCTAGTATTTTGCACATAATCCTCAAACAAAATAGTGTGAGAAAGTATTTGCTCGTAGGATGGGTAGCTATACTGTTGTTTTTAAGGAAGGCAGGATACTTAGGTTGGAAATGCTTCTCTAACGTGATGGGCTCTTCCAGGGAAAATACTAGGACTCTAGTTATCTGCTTATTTTTCTTTATGTTATAGAATTATGCATGTCTTGATTGTGACAGATTATTTCATGTGCTTTGCAGAATATTCAGTCTACAAACTGGCAGACAATGAGGTTTAAGCCGCCTCCTCCAAATTCAGATATTGGATGGAGAGTGGAATTCAGACCGATGGAGGTAAGGAGAGCATCAGTATGCACAAAATCTCATTTCCTTTTAAGTGGAAAAGTACCAGGGATTCTGCTGTGCAGTATCAAACCTCTGTTACTGACGCTGTGTTTTCTCCCCTCTGAATTGCTAGATGCAAGCAAAGTGGACAGCAGTGTTTAAACAGACATAGACTGTGGGAATGTAACTGACAGGAGAATGCACTGCAGCATAGCAAAGCGTGCTAATGGATTTGGGGTGATGGGGAAGGGAATTGGGCTTGTATTAAAGCAACAGTAAACAAAGGCCCATTTAACTTCTAGGTGCTGTATTTCTCCAGTACGTTTCCTGGCACTGAACAATTCCACTGTCATTGTTTTGTTTTTCACAAGTGCTTTTATTTTATAGCTGTCTTATTTCTGAGCTCTCTGAATTTAATCCCTTTAAAGTGGAAATTTAAAAGCTATTGTACATTTGTAATTACACAGGGAGCCTGAAGGTACAGGTTATTAGATAGTTTTTTAAAACTCAGGTGTGTTTTGGCTTTGGATTAAAGGGTTGAGCTTGAAGTGTGTGTGTGCATTGTGCATTTGAAGTCACTGCTGATGATTCCTGTTTGTGCATTACCGTCTCTGCTAGTAGAGTGTGTGTGAATGCAGGTACCAACAAGAACGTTCCAGTCAAATTGTTTTAAACTCTCCCAGATACTTACCCACTTCATGAGTGTGTTCCCACTAAAGTAATTTAATCTCTAATCCTTTTTTGTCTAGGTCCAGTTAACAGACTTTGAAAACTCTGCATATGTTGTGTTCGTGGTATTGCTAACCAGAGTGATTCTGTCGTATAAACTGGATTTTCTCATTCCTTTGTCCAAGGTAAGTGTGAAAGATCAGATTTATTAGAGCCAAATGCAGCATACTTGCATCATGGAATCAAGGTTAGAGACAAATAGTGTGGGAATTTCTGGGGTACCTAACAGTGTCTGACCATTGTAGAAATGTTTAGAAATACCATCGTCACAACGTTCTTAGGCTGGGAAAGGGTGTGTTTCCACCATTTTACATGTGGAAGGAGCTTAACCTGTGGAGGTCAAAATAAACGTATTAGGTACTTATTTTAATGTGGCTGATGCATGTGTCTTGTGTTCTTATTCACTGTTCTGTTTGTGTCTGGTGGAGAGGGAAAGGAGGAGTTCAGCATGCTTAGTGTTACACAGTATTTGAGTGAGAACAAATACTGCTGATTCAGGTCTCATACGTATGACTTGTTTTTAGACAGACCAGCCATACAAAATATGCTTTTTCCTTAATCTTGTTCTCACAATTGTTGAACTCTTTGGTGTGAAACTGTCCTTAACATGTTGTCTTTCTGAGGTATGTGATCAGAAAATGTTTTCTTAAAGGGATAGGCCTTGCAACATTATAGGTAACTTTAAAAAAAGGTCTTGCACTGCAGGAGGCTTTTGACAGACTGTATAATAGAAAATACTGCCAAGCACTGGCTACAGCATAGCTGTAATAGCCTGTGGCTTTTCTTAGTGTTTTTAATTAAAATGGAGAAAAATACTGAAGTTGTAAATCAACAGTAATCGTACCGTACAGTTGGTATGATTTCTAAAAGGAGAAAGTATCTTCCTGGTGTCAGGGTGTTCAGACTTCATAAATAATGCAGCACTTTAGCACGTACAGTGCATAATTACATTATTATTTGGAATGTATCTGTTATGTGGAATAAGATTTTTTTAATCTCAAAAGCACAACATTTTTAATGAAGAATACCAGTTAAGACTGAAAAAGAGACCAGGTGCTGAAAGAACCTGAATAGAGTTGGGGGGCATAAAACTGCTTGAGCTTGCCAAGCAGTTTGGCAGGTAACGCAGCACAGAACTGCACAACCATTGGTAAGCCTGCCTCTTTCAAGTAAAATAATACAGGTTTATGAGGCTAATCTCATGGTAATCTTTGTGGTCTGATTGAGTGCAGTTGTGCTCCCATCTGTTAGGACTGGAGTTCTGTCAAACTTTCAAAACAGCCTGTTGTGTAAATAGGTTTTGTAATGTACAATAAATGAAAACACTCTCCAAAACAAGAAGTGAAGATTTTGCATCGCCTGTAATTAAAGGTCAAACAAAGTATTCAGCAAATCCTATCCCTTGTTCTCAAGACAATACAGTAAAGCTAATGTCTGAAAGCTGTGTGATTTTAGTTCCGTGAGAACATACCAACCAAAACACTTGGACAAAATCTTCTGTCCAAAAAGACAGAGCAATGCTTATGTCACTTGCACAGCATATAAGCAGTACTTTGTAGACTTCTAGAGAAGCCTGCTATTTAGAACTTCCTTATTAGCAGTCTTAAGTTTAGCTGCCTAATGGATGTTTGAGTAGGGAATAGATACGAGTCCAATACCAAGTTACTGGAATTCTGTTTCTGAAATTTTGTTTAATACAATGATAACTGCCATTTCCCTAGCCATAGCTTGCTTCTTTTATTAAGACAATGACTGAAGTCTTTACAATTTTCTTCGTCTGTACTTAAATTGCATCTAAATAGACAAAGAAGTCTGCCAGATGGCATGCAACCTGTTAATCGTAGCTGTTTCTGTGTTTTCATCCAAACTTAAAAGTTTAGTGCAGCATGTTCTAACATAACACTACTACTTTTTCTGCTGGAGACCTAGTTTCATAGAATGTCACCTCTTCGTGGTTTTGCCCAGGACCCATAAAGAATGTAATAAAACTTATCTCTACAGCTTGGCCTGTTGTGATGAAAAAAGAAGTAACACAGTAGATGTTTCAGTTAATGAGACCAAAATGTGAGGATATGGGAGGATCCTGATTTTCTAAAATGTCACAAATCTCTGAAATACTTCTTTTGCCAGGTGGATGAAAACATGAAGATGGCCCAGAAAAGAGATGCTGTCCGGCAGGGAATGTTTTACTTCAGAAAAGATATTTGCAAAGGTATCACAACAAGCAAACTGATTTACGCTGTTGTGGATGTTCAGTGCATCTCTTGCCTTCTGACTGTTTCTTTCTTTCCCTTTGTTACCCATGAAGGTGGAAATGCTGTTGTGGATGGATGCGGCTCTGCACAAAACGGGACAGGCACAGAAGAGTACACCTTAATGAGCATTGATACAATTATCAATGGGAAGGTCATAGCCTCTTCTACCTGGAACATACAACTTTCCCCTCTATTCCACCCTCCAAGAAACCAGATCAAGCATGTTTTGTGCTGACTCTGTTCTCTTACACAGGAAGGAGTCTTTCCTGGTTTGATCCCAATTTTGAATTCCTATCTTGAAAACATGGAAGTGGATGTAGACACAAGGTGCACCATCCTAAACTACTTGAAGCTTATAAAAAAGAGAGCATCTGGTATGTTTGATACTTTTGGAGATTGATTTTCTTGGCATTTTTCTACTTAAACAGTAATTGGGCTGTTCTCTAGTTTTCAGTTGGGTAAAACTAGTGGAAGCTGTGGTTGGCTGGTTAAGTGTTGAATTATTGGAGCAAAGGACTGGAGTGTGTTCTCTGGCTTAAATCTGGTCCTGGCTAGTTCTGATTCTAAATGTTTTGTGATCCACGTTAGAACTTAAATTAGGAATAATTGATACCATTACACTGTCCTCTAAGCTGTAATTGTATCTCCAATTCAAGATGTCTCTTTTCATACGCACTTTCTGCTGCTTTTGCCAGTATATTGTCCACTTCTTACTAGTTTGCACATATACTAATCCCCTTTGCCTAACGCTTGGGTGTTGTAAGAGTATGTGAGGCTGGGTCCGATAGCCTGTTGTTACTAGTGTGACTCCAAAGTGTGCTGCTCCAAAGCATTCATAAGTCTAAATTCTGGTATGTAGAGCATGGGACCTTTACATACCTCTTGATAAGCTCCCCGATAAATCCTTCCTGTAAGTAGCAAAACTCCTTCAAGGCAGAGCAGACGAAGCTCTTCCCCTGTGTTCCCCATGTTGCAGTGTTTTCAAAGACAAGCAGCGTAATGAAACTTTATTCTGCTTTTCAAAATGCAGCAGTGTAATGAGTAAAAGATGTAGGCTAAACTTTAATTCAGAACTGGGCATGTAGCACAGTAGCAGCTTTACACACACACACAAAATTTTAAGCTGAAGTGTTGCATTCCTTTTTAATTCTTAAAAATTGCTGGAGAACCTCCTAGCTAAAGACCTTTATAAACCTGAGGTGGAAAAGAGGACTTTCTCTCACCTGGTAATTCAATACTTTAGCAGTACCTCAGAATGGTAACAAATTTGAATTAATTACAACTTTCACTGTAAATGTTCTTTCCTAAGGCTGCTTGTTTATAGGAGGCTTTTGTCCTTCAGGTAACATAGATGGGGTTTTGAAGCTTGGCTTCACTGAAAGAAGAGAAACTGGCAGGAAGAAAACATCTGAGGCACATAGACCTTCAAAATAACAATGCTTTCAAAATATTCCGTTGTTTGTTACTGATTTTTTTCCCTTCAGAAAAATGCTGTTGAAAAAACAAGGAATGCCTGAGTCTTCCAGAGATTTTTTTTTTTTTTTTTTCCCCCCCAAGAGCTGATGACTTGGGCTTGATTCCATGCAGGTGTTCCCCTTCCAAAGAACAACTTTGCTACCTGGTGTAAAGTTGCAGGCATTGCAAAAGTCAGCTCGTGTATTTACACAGACCTAAAAGGTGTGAGGGTGAGGTACATGGAGTCTAGAGTTTAGATCTTAACTCTGCTGACCTGAAATAATTTTTAAATGCTGCTTCTTAGAACTTAAGAATTCACAGAATAAAATGCATTAGGTGTTGTAGTATTATGCCATGATGTTTCTCAATAGCAAGCTTTGGGTTATTCCAGTTTACTCTCAATCTTAAATGTCCATGAGCCTGCAGCCTGTCTAGCATGAGACATCTCCACAAGGAGTGGCCGTTTTTTTTAGATTTCTCTTCTCAAATGGTGAAAACGGAGCACTCATGAGTTAGACACTGGCACTTCAGCTGTGGTGCTTTAACTTTGCCCTGACACAGTTAATCTCTGCTTCAGTCCCATCTTCTCTTGCAGCATGGCTAGGTATGGTCCTCCTAGTCTATGTCTCGCTGGTGTGTGACTGCCACTGCTCAGGGAGGCTACAGACAGGTCTGCTAGGCAGGCAGCAGCTGCTGACCACCACCAGGTATTAATGAACACAGTATTAAGATAGCACCAAGTGATCCTTGTCCTGGTGTGCTCTCTCGGTTCCTAGCTGTCTGCAGTGTAGGTGCTTTCATGGTCAAGGGTAGGGCAGTAATCGTGGTGCTTGGAGACTGTTCACAAACATGATTTCCGTGATCAGTGCCTTACCCTTCTTGAAGCAGTTATCATTTTGGTCCCCATAAAGTCATACAATAAGAAATGCCACAGTTTTATTATATGCTTTTTGAAAAATGTAACTTCTGTACTTTTGCATGTTTAAACGCTCTTCCCGTTTACTTCATGATACACCTTCTAGTTCCCACGTTGTAAGATAATATTTCTCTACTCACTTCTTATCAACACTCATAATTTTGTAAACTTCTCAAGTACATTTGCTTCTGAACTTACAATGCCCTTTGTCATGTCTCTCCTTGCTTGGAAGTTGTTTCACACCTTTTGCCAGTCTTGTCTTTGCCTTGTCCCCAATACGTTCTTTGAGAGCTGCATGCTACGTTCATGACAAAGGTGCTGCAGACCTAAGATTTTCACAGTTAGGAAGGATGGGGAGTGACTAGGCTGCCTGACCACTAGGTCTCTGTGTTGGTGTAAGTGCGCCTGCTCTCCTGCACTGACTACCTGCAGCAGCTTTTAGTCCAAAAATGTGTCTTTATGCTCTGCTCATCAACTGGCCCCAACGATTTTCTTGCAGGCCCCCTGCTTTTTGTTTTTGTGTGAGTTCTTTGGTATTGTTTTTCTGCCCTTTTTATATGTAGAAGGGTAAACTGGCCTCATTTCTTTAAAACATGACTTGCGTTTTTTGAGAGACATTTTTTATTTCTAATAACCTTTTTTATTCTGCTTTTCTTTCCTGTACTACTTGTAATTTTTCTGATTTGTGTTCCTGCGCCCCTGTTCAAAACCACAGATAAGATATCTTTAAACAGTCTTTGATGCTTTTTACTTTTGGTTTGTGTGTTCCTCTTTGCTTTGTCTAACTTGATTCCTCTTACTTTTTATAATATTCTTAAAATGAAGACTTCTGTAGTGGAAGCCCTTGACTCTTTCAAGAAAGCTGAGGTTCCAGTAGCTAGCAATGAAGGTTTTGTAGGCTCTTCAGGTATCCCATCAGCCTACCTTAATGTCTTACAAGTGTAAGGTAATTCCGACAGTACTAGTTAAGGTTTGCTTGCATCTGCTGCGTTCAGGAGGAAGATTCAGTAGCCTAAACACTGGTGTCTAGCTGGCCTCCAGCTACTGCTTCATAGGGATGCAGCTCTCCTGCAAGTGGTGTGTGCTATTTGATGACCCTGTATAGAAGTTTTGGGGACCCTTAGGCACCTGCTGGCTGCACTGTGGACTGCATAGTGAAGCAGAGGCATTGTGCACAAACCAGGAGTTGGGATTATTGTCAGCCTGCCTATTTTTTGCTAGGGGAGTTTGTCAGAGGGCAAAAGAATAGTAAGTCAAGGTAGACAGCAAAGCTAGGAACTGAGTTGGATGAATTGACTACAGAATTTATATGTATATGTAGTTGTTGTAGAGGTGTCTATTGGTTAGTCTCAGCCAGATTTTCTATTAAGTGACATGTTTAAGACCTCTTGATATACAAGCCGTTGGTAACACTGTTCCAGTAGCTGCTGTCTCATTACAATCTGAAAGGTTGAAGATCACAACAGATGAGTAGGTTTTAGACTATCAGTGATATATCAGCTTAATTATGCCTGCGGTTTAACCATATTAAAAAAAAAAAAACAACAAAAACCGAAACAACAAAACCAACAACAAAAAAACAACCAAACAAAAGTATAGGAATGTGTTTCTCATGAAAGCATGGACTATTCATTAATTGTGTATATAATGCATAGAACTTTAGGTGTTGTACTACTAAATTAGATGTATAAACTGAAATTTGACTTCCCCTTGCCTACAGGAGAATTAATGACAGTTGCTCGATGGATGAGGGAATTTATTGCACAGCATCCAGACTACAAGCAAGATAGCGTGATAACTGATGAAATGAATTATAGCCTTATTTGGAAATGCAACCAAATCGCACAAGGCCAGGCAGAGTGTCCTGAACTGTTGGGGGTAGGATTTAATAAGAAACAAAGTGGAAACAAAACTGGCTCTTTGTAATGAATGAATTTTTCTTAAATAATAGAAAGTTTAAGCCTTTTAGCAAAGCACTAGCAAAGATACTGTGAATCTGGTACAGTTTCATGGTGTAAAGACCAAAACAGGGATACTGCACTATAAAATGGGCCAATCTGCCTAAATATGCATTAAAGGCATCCTACAATAGACATATTCTTATTGTTAAGGTTTATACAATGTACATGTAAATAGTAAAATATTTTTATGATTAACATCAATGTATTTTAATAACATTGTATCTAAAGTTATTGTGAATTAGCTTGTAACTTTTTTATGCTTATTCTAGAAAGAAAAATTGTCCTGAACAGCTTTGTAAATGTAATGGTACTTGTATATTATATGCATTCCAGTTACTGAATGTTTACTGTAATTTTTTTAACCTGGAATGTGCTAGGTAATCTACCTTATTGTGTAAGAAAAAAAAAATAATAATCTTCTGGACCTACCTGAATCACAGATACATATTCCATTTGGGTTTTGAAAGTATGTAAGAACAGATAAATGCATGTGCCTCCCATCTGTTAATCTTTACAGTAGTTTCTCAGTTGCCACCAGACCTGCATCCACTCATGAGCTAAAACTCAGAGGAACAGATCTGCCTTTGTTTAGATAACGCATGTCTGCCTGTCTGCAAATGCATCATTTTTTTTCCTTTCTGAAGTAAATCTCTGTGCTCTTGCAGTTCAGAATGATTTAACAAAAAAGCAGTAATGGGGGAAACGCAGTGAAAGAGTGAATGAAGCAAGAACTGAACACAGAGCTGTCTCCACAGCGGGTGTTTCTGGTTTCTTTGTAGACTTCGGCACTCCTTAACTTGCTCTTTCTCCCACATTGCTGCTGTTTGCACAGTTGACAGCTGCAGTGCAAAACCAAACACCTGTCCATTCTTCCTAAAAGTTGAGTTTCTAATTTGTCATTCATTATTATAAATATTTTTGTCAGCATGTTTCCTGAAAGGTACTTTATGTAGATAGCTGAAGTACCTACAAAGCTGTAGGTATGGACAACTTAATCCCCTCTAGAAAATAGTTTCAAAGAAACCATGGAATGCACTAATCCTATGAATTGGGAGCCAGTGCTGGGAGTGACTGTAAAGTATTTAAAATTTAGCCATTGCAACTGTAAATAAGGTAAACTTAAGGGGCCTTTTTTGATTTAGCGTCTTAACTGACTTCTAGAAGTGAATTGCATTATGGGTAGATTATGCAGAGCTTAATGCAAGCATATATAAATACCTAAGGTGTAATGATTTTTTAAAAAGAACTAATGGAGAAACTGCAATGAAGAGGTGCACTAAGAAGCTTTTATGTACTGACATTAGACTTTGTTCTGTGTTCATGGGTGTGCTTTAGAGAATGAAAAGAATGTGGTTTTTTTTTTTCCTGCAGTGGTAAATTTGTTTTAATCAAGATGTAGGCATATGCTAATTTAGTTTCTGTAAGAAGGAAATAAAAATAAAATTTGCAGTATGTGTTGGTCACTTGCATGACTTGAACCCACGTTTTCAGATTCAAAAAAGTTGTATACCTGGCAAGTACAGTTTGTCCAGACTCACTTTGTTCGCAGTGAAACTTCTCGGGACTAATTGCAGATAGCCTACCAACCCTGCAACAGACACTCTTGCTAGTCTCATGGTAGCATCTGTCTGATTGACAGCATCAGGTGCTCCGCTTTGAAGACCCCTAAAGAAAGTTAGAATGCTTTCCTGCTGGGACTGCATCAACACGTGTCCTTTTTCCCTTTCAGTTGACGTTAAATCAGCTATCTGGCCTGGTAGGTGGCTACTGTCCTGCAAGTGAGAGCCTACAAGCTGTGGCTGGAACTCCTTCATGCGTTCTTGTGTGCTTATTTTCAGAAGGGATGAGCAAGGTCAGACAGAGCTGCTGCTGGTTGGTTGAGGTCTCCATGGCTGCAGTATCCAAGCAGCTTGCGTTCGTAGATGAAGAGTTAAGGTGTGTGCTCCAGCCTATTCATGGTTGTGGGGCATGGTGAAGGCTCTCACAGGGCAAACCAGAGTGGCTGCATGGAGGGGTGAGCTTTGCTGCTAGTTTTGAATATGCCTTAGAGGTGATTGTGGGCCTTAGAGAAGCCGGCCCTGGGCCAAGCTGAGGCACTGACCTTTTTCAGAGAGCTGAGAAACTCCCTTGGACTACGAATTCAAGATTTTTTTGGTCCTGTAGTCATGAAGTGCTTTCACAGAGCCTTTCCAACAGCCACTTGAGCAAAGGGAGGGGAAGAAGCACCAAGTACCTGAGGTGAAATGCAATTGCTGCCTTGCCCAAAGACCTTAGCGGCAATGTGTCAGTCATGGCGCATCCCACGATTGCTAATGTGTTGGCCTGAGTTCAACCCCAGTAATTCACATCATGCCTCTTCCACTCAGTTTTCAGCTAGAAGATCCTGTTGTGAATTTTAGAGGTCTTGATGCTCTAAACAATACTCTGGTGCCTAGTTTTCTCTTGAGAGTCCAACTACTTGAGCACAAGTGTCTTTATTTCTGGATTATTTCAGCTGTGTTTTTACCATGGCCCAAATCTTCAAATGGTGGCTCCTTGTGTGTGCATGCAGAGCTCTGCAAGCACTTTACCTTTCTGGGAGTGGTGCATCAAGAGCACCGTACAGCACTTTGGTCCTGCAAAAACATCTGTGTTTCACCTCTGTGAAACAAGCAGCACGCAGCTTGTAAAAGCTGCACTGAGCTTTCTTGAAAAATTGCCTTGTCATTTGTTTGCAGTCATTTTGTGTAATATTTTTAAGTGGGTTGTGTTTGGTGTGGTGATAATAGTGTTTTGCAGCAAATTTGAGAGACACCTGCTACATGGGAAGCGGGTCACAGGAGTGGTGATAGCTGAGGTTATTTCAGCAGCTGTCTGGATGGTGTGAGCTGGGTTTCAGCAGGAAAGCATCACTGCAGTCCCTTCACAAGAGACAGGCCCTTCCAACTGCCTGTAAAGGATAAGTAGCAACATATATGCATTCAAAAATAGGTTAGTAAGGGTGTGCTCTACTCCGGGAGAGCAGATGAGGGGACAAAATAGCGACCCTTGCTGCAGTGGGGTATCAGAAGACGTCTGTTGACTGATGCTAAGCTGTGCAAGAACCTGTGATTTACAAGAGAATAGAAGCAAGAATGTGCAAATTGAGCATTATAGCAGAAACCCTGGCGCTCTCAAGGTCTGAAAGATATGATGCTTCACTGGAATTTTCTTGAAGCCACCTTGGGGAGAAACAGAAACAACACTTGTAAATAGAGGTCTTTGCAATGAGCATACTTGCACCCTGGCGGAGGAGGGGGGGGCAATGCAGCTCCCGAGGTGAGCAGCTGGCAGGGTAGCAGGTTTTTGTGATTCTCGTCATGTGAGCTACACCACAATCTGCACAGCGTTACCTGTCTTGCTGTAACTTCTTCATTGCACCCTGTAACTGAAGGGCAACGGAGTGCACGCAATCAGGGGTGTTCTACAGGAATGAGGTCTAGTTTAAGGAGAGCTGGTCTGCAATGTCTCTTACCTGTAACTGAGCCACTAACACTGAAAGGAGTCAAGGGCCCCATTTCAAATGCTTCCAAGAAAAGATGTGAAAGGATTAATAAACCAGGTTTGATTCCTCCCTTTCTCTGTGTGGTGGGTTGACCCCAGCTGGCAGCACTCATTTGCTCCCTCCCAGTGGGACAGGGGAGGGTAGGAAGAGCAAAAGCAAGAAAATTTGTGGGTTGGGATAAGGACAGTTTAATAAAGGAAAGAGGAAAAGAACAAGTGATGCAAAGGCAACCACTCGCTACCCCAGGCTCCCCAATGCCCAGCCCATTTCTGAGCAACAGCCGCCCTAGAAGACAACCCCCCCACCTTCTGCTGCTTCCCCACTTCTACAGCGCAGCACGATGCTGTGTAGTATGGGCCATCCCTTGGGTCAGCTGTCCCAGCTGTGTCTCCTCCCAGCCCCTTGCCCACCCCCAGCCTGCTCACTGTGGGACAGAGTGGGAAACAACGGTGGCCTTGACGCTGTGCAAGCACGGCTCAGCAACAGCCACAGCCCCGGCGGGTTACCGACACCATTAGCCACAAATGCAAAGCACAGCACCGCGCAGGCTGCTGCAGGGAAAGGGGAGGCCGTCCCAGCCAGCAGCAGTCCCCTGCAAACAGGTCCCTCATCTGTCCTGCAGCCCGCACAGCCGTCACTGTAAGCAGGAAGATGGGATAGTAGGTTTTCCCCCCTCTGACTATGTGTGCTTGGTGTCTTCTCTATGAGCCACAAGGTAAGAATTGATTAGTGTATTGCCCCAGATGGCACCTCTTCGGGTGAGGGGAAAGTGGCATTTGACCTTTTCTTATGTAAAACATCATATAATCAAAATACTGTACTGACGCAAAATAAGCAAAACACCCCACAGCATTATGAGATAGCAAAGTGCTTTCTGAATTCTACAGAAGAAATCAAGTAGGAAGGAACAATGAAGCAAAGGCAAATAAAGTGGTGTGGTTTAGGTTATGCAGTACCAAAGTGAAAATCCCTCTGCAAACCCTTCTGAAAATCGCATATATCCAGAAACATGCTGGAACCATGGGCTGACACTGGCAAAAGTGGTACAAGGATTTGGTGCTGGATGGGACCAGCTTCGAAGGAGGGCCATGGCTGCTTAAAGCCTAGACAGAGCTAGAGCTCCAAGAGCTGCAGATGGCAAATTTAGGTCAGTAGTCCCCAATAAAAGCATCCAGCCTCAGAATTTCTCTGGGTTTGATACAGCCTGTTCCCCCTCGCCTTTATGCAGTGCACCCCATACGCAGATATAACTGTACCAGGGATTTCCATTGCTTTTTTCCATCAGTTCATTTGGGAACAATTTAAAGTGTTAACTGTATTTTCTTTTGAAGGCCACAACAATTCTGTGTGTACTGGGTAAAACAGTTCACTGAATTTCAAATCCTTGTGATTGCCAGAGTGTTACTTTCACTGACTGCTGCAGGCCAGTATCAAGATCTCCCCTGGGCTTTGGTGTGCGGGTGCTTGCCCTTGGTTGTGGCCTCTGAGCAAAGCCCTGGAGATGGCAGCAGCAGAGCTCGTACGTCTCCCTGCCACTGGTGCTAAACCCCACAAAACTATGCCTTACTGTGCTTTTCCCCAGAGTCTTGAAGTTCAATGAGAATTACGAAGTTTGTATTAAAAGCAAGCTGCAGTGTACCAAGCTTCTGGTCCTGGACCTGCCGCCTTTTCTGCTACATATAGTTGCTCAGTGAACTTACCTCCCCTTCTCTCAAGGGCAATTTCATGGTTTCTTTAAGGTGGCAACTATATTTCAAGTTTATCCCTGGAGTCCTTCTGAGCTTGAGGAGAACAACAGCAGGTATGCCAGCGGAGCTCAGATAAGCTCCTGTGGGTACTAGGAAGCCACGCCACCCCATGGCCTTGTAGCTGGCAGCACTCTGCAGAGCCTGGTAAAAAAGACACTTGAAGCTAGCATTAACAGTGGGAACAGCATATATAATAACTCTCTGTGGTGGGTTGGCCCTGGCTGGATGCCAGGTGCCCCCCAAAGCTGCTCTATCACTCCCCCTCCTCAGCTGGGCAGGGGAGAGAGAGCACAATGAACGGCTGGTGGGTGGAGGTAAGGGCAGGGAGATCACTCAGCAATCAACCGTCACGGGCAAAACAGACACAGCTTGGGGAAATTAGTTTAATTTATCGCTAATCAAATCAGAGTAGGATAATGAGAAATAAATCCTAAATCTTAAAACACTTTCCCCCTTCTCCTCCCTTCTTCCTGGGCTCGACTTCACTCCCCATCTTCTCTCCCTCCTCCCCTCCAGCAGTGCAGGGGACAGGGAAAGGGGTTGTGGTCAGTCCATCACACGCTGTCTCTGCCGCTCCTTCCTCCTCAGGGGGAGGCTCCTCACACTCCTCCCCTGCTCCAGCCTGGGGTCAGTCCCACGGGAGACAGTCCCCCGTGAACTTCTCCAGTGTGAGCCCTTCCCGCGGGCTGCAGCCCTTCAGGCACAGGCTGCTCCAGTGTGGGCTCCCCACGGGGTCACAAGTGCTGCCAGCAAACCTGCTCCAGCCTGGGCTCCTCTCTCCATGGGGTCAGAAGTCCTGCCAGGAGCCTGCTCTGGCACGAGCTTCCCACGGGTCACAGGCATCCACCTGCTCCAGCGTTACCCTCCACGGCTGCAGGGCACGGCCTGCCTCACCGTGGTGTCCACCGTGGGCTGCAGGGGAATCTCTGCTCCGGCACCTGCAGCCCCTCCTGCCCCTCCTTCTGCACTGACCTTTGTGTCTGCAGAGCTGCTCCTCTCACTTATTTTCAGTCTTTTCTCCAGCTGCAATTGCTGCTGCACAGGATTTTTTTCCCCCACTTCTTAAATATCCCAGAGATGCTACCATGGTCACTGATGGGCTCAGCCTTGGCCAGCACCAGGTCCACCTTGGGGCTGGCTGGCATTGGCTCTGTCAGACACAGGGGAAGCTTCTGGCATCTTCTCACAGAAGCCACCTCTTTAGTCCCCCCACAACCAAAACTTTGCCTGTTCCCTGGAATAAGATTCTCCTACAAAGGAGAGTCTCATTAAAAGATTGTCCTAGAAAGATCAAGTCGGGAATGCTTTGCAGGCTTTGTGGCGCTCTGTCCATTCCCTCTCAGGTAGGAGGATTCACTCTGCAAAGCAATGGTAGAAATAAAAGCAAGTTTCTACAGCTTGCTTAGCTGTAGGTCCAAGACATGCTGGTCTCCCACCGCTTTGCCTGCAACCCAAATTATATAGGCAGCTGCAGTGCAGCTAACAGCCCTGCTCAGGCAGGGAGCACATTTCCAGACAGAAGCCCACCTTGTTCCTTGTAGGACTTTATCAAAGTTGACAGATGCAATATTTATTCCAACTGTATTGGCAAACTATAATGGAAATTGTTTCCTGAAAATGTCCCTGATTTATTTTATTTACACCCTCCCAAATCAGCTAGGGGAGCGTAAAGGCTGTAAGGTGAGTTTCCCTTAAGGTGAACCCTGCACAGTGCAGGCAGCACTTTTGGTGTTTCTGGTTCCTCCTTGCTGAGACACCACCATCCTGAACAGAAATAACATGGTCTTGATGGCAGGTTACAAGCGTTGGCAGCAGCCCCACCGAGTGCCTCATAGCGGGCAGGGATTCCTGCTGCCTGCACTGCTCACCCCGCCATCCCCACGGCTAACGCTTAGAGGTGGAAGCGACAGCATCTTGTCTCCCTTCAAACAATGCAGTGTCCTTCCAGAAGATGAGTGTAACTGTCCACAAATGCTGGTTACAAATCAAACCACTGGATGAAATTCTATGGCTTATATTAAGCAATAAAGGGCTATAAATTCTTTTCTAAGTCTGACACAGAAAACAGTCTAACAGTCTGTTAATTTAGCCCTTGACTTCAGTTACATGTCACAAAGATATTCCAAAAACTACCCCTGTTACATGACCTAAAGAGAAAGCTGTTACGCTGGCAGCAAGAAGGTAAAAATGAGCCCAGTGAAGCAAAGTGAGGGTATTACCCAAAGACACGTGCTATAAAAATCATAAATGAAAGTGTTGGTGCATGATGGCTCCTCATCATTGACTTCCAAGAGTTTGTGTTCTGACTAGAAAAATGCTAGTTTATAAAATATCGAAAAAGTTGTGTAACAACAACTGTTCTTACTCTGGAGAAAGTCCAAGCTCCTATTAAATGCAATGAGATCAAAAGAAAGCAGTTTTTTATGAGGATGACAGAACAGATTTTGATGAAAGCATCTTAAAGAGTGCCTTGTTATCTTGACTGTAGCCAGTCTGTGTGGAAGCGAGGAGTCACTTTGTGCGTGTTGCTCTGGCAGGTCATGCTGAGAAGAGGCTGGGGGTGGCAGGGAAGAAAGCATGAAGGAGTAAAGCCTGTTACTGTTGAGTCTCTGAAACAGCCTGCTTTCTCCCCACTCTGATTTGGGCTGAGGAAGCAGCTATGCCAAGATGTCCTCAAGCTCTCCAGCATTTTTCAGTTAGGTTTATTCTTTCCCTTCAATCATTTACTAGGTTGGACTATATGCCTTCCCATCCGTTCCCATCCGTGCATGCACATGCAGTGCTGGACACCTAATCCCTGCCAGTTTACCCACAACATGGGCATTCAGAGGCCAAGAACTTGCAGTATTTTTCTTGGCAGTGTAAGGCACTGGGACTCCTTGCCCAGAGACCGTCACACAGCTGCCTAACGAAAAACAGAAAAGCCTTCCAGAAAAAAACCCTCTCCACCGAAGGCTCGGCATCACCCACATTTCATACCCTTCATCCCACACTGCAGCGTTCCTGTCCATTACTCATCCCTCTGGCATCAGCTACAGCGCCTCTGATTTTAAATGGCAATAGGGCAGAGGATTGCCAGGGACCTTACGGAGAGGGGCCCGGCTGGCAGCCGGCTCTCCAGAGCTCCCCTGGTACCAGTGAGCGGGAGATGTGCCGGTGTCATGCTCCGTCTCAGACACAAACTGGACTACTGAGCACAAACCACTTCTGCCTGTAATTTCTCACCCCGGCAGGGTGAACCAGAGCAATGGAATATAAACTCCAATGTGACCCCTGAGCTTTGACAGCATAAACATCGCCGGCAAAGTGAAATAACCCTGGCAGGGAGGGTGGAAAACCAGCCAGGGTCCTCGCCGGAGTGTGCTCATGGCGCAGGCAGACGTGGGGTTTGGAAAAGCGCTCTGCTAAGCCCAGGGCCAGCCCTAGGTGGCCTCCTAAGTTAAGAGGCAACGCAGCGAGCTGGAGAAAGAAATAATTGTTCTCTGGGGAATAAAGAGAAAAAGGAGCCAGAGCCGCAGCAGTACTTTGATTCCAAATCCTCTGTGGATTTTGGCCGAAGTTTGCACTCCTGGGCTTAGCCCCAGCCGGTGCAACTGGTGCAAACCTCTGCATGTCCTGGTGCACCAGTGGGGTTGCTTAGTGGAGCAGCTACGGTGACTTTGCAGCCCTTCTCTGCTGCTTTCCCCTGGGGAGAGGGTAGAGGGATGCTAGGGCTGGTGGTGGGGCTCCCGGGGACACCCCTGCCAGAAGCCCCCCGGACAGACGTGCTGTGTAAATGTCCTGCAAGCCGGGCAGGGCTGGTGTGTGTTTTTAAAGGGGATGGCACAGCACAGCTGGACAATAGGCCAGCCTGTCCCTTTCAGACATTCAGTTCAGCTGCACGATTGCCCGGCTGAGAGCAAAACTGCCACTGTCTGAACTAAAACGGGTAGTGTCCAGGTGCTTCTGGACATGACACCTCCTGAACAGCCTTGGGAGGTGAAGAGAATTCCCCTTTCAAATGCAGTTTGGCCTTGCTTTTAAAATCATCAACTCTGGACAATAAACTTCACTCCCTGTTTTAAAAAAAGTGCCTGGGCCTCCTCAGAGAATGCCACAAAAGATGCTTCAGATTTTTGTCTTTTCCGCTTTACTTACGGCACAGCCTGACTGCCACAGGTCCTGCTGGATGAAGGATGGGACCATTTCCAGAGGTGCATGTGAAAAGCAGAGCTCCAGAAGGGAGTGACCACATGTTCCTGGAAACTCATTCTACTTTCCGCTTCCCAGTCATCCCAGCACACATGGTGTCATTGCTATCTGCCCATTCCCACTCAGGCCACAGGGGTTTGAAGCTGTAGGATGGCGAGGAGGGGACACGGCAGACCTGCAGTTCCTTTCGGTCCCTCTGGCTGTGGCTTTGGCTTCCAGCAATGTGGTGTGTTTGGCCTTGCCGTGAGTTGATAAAACTGAAACCAAACCCAGCGCTAGGACAAGATGTTATTTCTCATCCTGCTTTTGGAAAAGCAAAATCTGCACGACAGAAAGGTATCTCAAAAAATTCAAACTGTGTAACAGGAGTATCCAGGGAAAAGCTCTGCAGGCTGCTGTGCCGCTGTGCCTTCTGTGCTTGTATGTTTGTACAAAGCTCTGTAATGGTCTTCAGGATACACCAGATCAAGCTGTTCTCTGGGGGAGAGGAACACTTCCTCCAGGACGGTGCTGTCCAGAGGGGACAATCTGCCAGGCACATCACTGGTCAGTATATCAGCGGAGCTGCTTTCTGTTTCCAGCCCTGCTTCCATCCTGAAAGGGATGTTTTATCTCCCTTTTGTTCTAATGCAGCCAACAGAATTTTGTAGTGTGAAAACTTTGGTGCCAAACAGGTTTGCTGTTGCAATGACATGCTACAGTACCACACAGTTAGATCCTCCTGTTGATGTACGGCAACCAGAGGCACAATGCTGGTCTAAGAAGAGCCCACAGGATGATGTGGTGTGGTGAGTCTGATGCTTTAATTGCAATTAAAGTGAAAGCATTATGATAGATTTTATCATCAAAGTCTGTCTTCACAACATTTCCTTGGCTGTACCCAGTGTTTGAGAGATGACACAGCGACAGCCTTGCACACCCGCTTCCTATCTTTAATCATAAACAAATAAAGAGCATGTATAAGCTCGGTCTGTGCTAGCTAATTCCTCGTAAACAACTTTATTGGTGAAGGCCACTGGCAGTAAGGACTCAAAATCAGCCAGATATGTGTGCATCGGGACACCTACCATGGAAAGACCTGCCATGTGGGCTATGTCCTGGGACACTACAGGTGGCATGTGCCTCCCAGGGGACATTACAAGACAGTGCAGAAATCACTAAATACTAGTGCTGTGTCTTCATGGCATACCTCCAGTTGGAGATCAGCTGCTGTGACAAGCCCTACAAGAAGAGCTGGTGATTTAGCAGCCACTTTCAAAAGCTTTTCTGATGGGGTAGGGAACACTGACATAATACCATAATTCCCAGTTGTGTGACCTGCTCGATGATTTCTGTGGGAATAAGAATGGGGGGAAAAAAACTGAATTCCCATGTACCCAGTAAGTCCCAGCTGCTCTGTCCTAGTGCTCCCATAAGGTCTGCTGCTCCAAGAATCAAAGCCAAACCTAGCTGAGAGGAACTACAAAGATGGTTTTCAGGGAAAAAGGCTAGTTTAATCATTCCCTCTTTGCCAGCCTTATCTTCTCCTTCAGGACCCACCTACCCATCTCCCTCTCTCTCTCTCCAGGTAGGACATCTCCATAGTTGAGTATCCTGTCCAGCTGCTCCTTTTGCTCCTGCATAAGCTCTGCCTCCTGATTTTACCCTGCCTCCTGCCTGTCTCAGGGGAAGGCAGCTGTCTGCCCCTCTGCAGCTGTGGGCCAGCAACGCCACACCCTGAGGATGCAAACTGGGAGACTGTGCCTGCTTCCCACAGCCCAAGTGGTGGAGAAGACAGAAAAACCTGTGGAATCAGACACAGGCACAAGCCACCCAACAGTCCTCTTAAAATGCTTCATTACTTGTCTTTATGATGGAAGACTCTGCAAGGCTTAGGCAGCCTGAACAAGAGGACTGAGTGCACAAGCTACAAGCTTGTGTATGGCTTTTTTGTCCATGGTTAACAAAATAAATAAAATAAAAAAAGGAAGAAGGAAAAGAGCTGAAGAGCTCCAGTTGGCCCATGCTCAGTTTATCTGGCAGCTAATCTCAAAGAATCAAGCTGGATTTCAGTGTGGGCAGGAGGCAGCAGGTCTGGCATTGAGAGTGAGCTGTAAATTGTCTGCAAGGAGAAAGGCAAATGAAATTTTGCTTTTATCCAGAGACAGGAGAACAGACAACAGAAACGGAGACCCACAAGCCATGTAGGAGAGGCAAGAAGACAAGGAGAACCCACCAAAGGCAACCTAATAAAGCAAGGAGGGAGTCAGGAAGGAACCTGAGAGTAGGCACAACAGGAGAAAGCCAAGCAAGATTAGACAGAGGGAGAGTTCGGCAGCATCTGTGAAGCCTGGTGGTCCAAGGGAGATAAGGCTGGCATATAATTTGGGATGGAAGACCTTTTTGGTTGTAAAAATTTATCTTTAAAAGAAAATAAATAAATGAAAAAGTAAAGCTCCTCTAATTTTGAGCCACTCCTTCCGACATAGACATCCTCAAGTGATTGCCAAAGAATGCTTTCATATTCTTACCTCGTTAGCTTTGGCACACGGCGAGGCTGGCAGAAACTCCTCTGTGTCTGACTCCTATGGAACCGGTTTTGGACATGCAACTGGCAACTCTTTTCCAGAAATCCTAGCAATTCCTTGTTCCTGAAAAAAAGCTTGGGTTTCTATCCTCCCTCTGTTTCTTTCTGTGTGGCGGATAGAAACTGAAAAGGAATGAAGCATTTCTGGGGATAAAACAGTACTTTTACAGGGAGATTGGGCTGCTGGCCTCAGCTGTAATGTCAGGACTTGGTGCTGAGGAGGGGAGCTTCTCACAGGTTTAGCTAGAAAGCAGGTGGGTCCAACACGTCTATTGTAGCACTGTGATGACAGCTATGTCTTGCAGCCATGGAGGAGCAGCTGAAGCTTTATATCAGTTACGGCAGCGATCCTAACATAAACTTAGGCTTTTGCAGGCTGACAGCAATTTCTTACCTAGATCCGAAGTGATAAAAAGTCCATTTTTGTTGACTTTTTTTCCCAAGATGGGTTGAGGCATCAGACCCTTGCTCATTTGTTGTCTTCTGCAAGGGTCTGAACTCCAGAATCCTCTCACATTTGACCTCCAAGTTTCCCAGGTGTGTCAGCACACACCTTTCAGGACAGCAGGGAGCACCAAGAAACCTTCGTAGGTCCAGTCCCTGCCCAAACCAGCAATGCCGAAATCCCAGAGGGACTCGGTTTGGAAGGCAAGCAATGGGCAATTGCAATAGTGGCTGCTTTCTTTTTTTCAAGAAGGGCTTAGCAGAAAAAGGTGTTATCTCAAAGTTCATAGGATACTCTCGTGGTTAGGGCACTCCTCAGAAAGCGAAAGGTCAGGTGCTCTGCTGCCTCAGAGGGTTCAAATACACAAAATCTCTGCACAGAGCACCTAAACAAATTCCTTAACATATTTTTTAAACGGTTTCTGGAAAGGATGGAAATTCTCCATCCTCTTTATTGGACTTTGCTACCAGAGAGAACAAAACAAGATATTTTTAAACCTCTGTATAAATCTGCAATGTGCTGACATCTTCATTACTGTGCAGTGTTCTTCCTGCCTAATCACAAAAAGCATAAAACAGAGTGAGAGATGGCCAAGGCCAACAGGGGTTTTCAGAAAAACAGAAGGCCTTTCATAACAAGGGAGGCAAAGTAAGTTAGAACTTGTTCTCTTGGAAAATAAGTGTCCAGGGGGATAACATGATAAAGCTACATAAAATTAAATCATCCAAGTAAATTGTGGAACTGGTCACTGCAAGATGTTATGGAGGTCAAAATATGGAAAGGTTTGGCAGGTAATTAGCCAAATTAATGGAAAAGATATAGCTACAGTAGTTAGACAGTGGCATCATCATCATTGTTATTACTGTTATTGTTATTACCTGGTTTAATATTCTGCATTCTGGTTGCCATGGTCTGGGTGCCACGTCTGTCCAAGGGAATCCCCAAACCAGAAGCTGCTAGAACATGGGAAATATGTCAGGGAAGGACCATTTTGTACCAGCTGTTTCTCATGTTCTTTCCCTAAGCATCCATGCCTGCCAAGGAGAAAACATTGGCTCTCTGGTCTGACTGAGTTTCGTTCTTACACAATTCAATGTTAATTGAGAAGATGGCATAGGAGAAAGAAAGGACTATAGCCTAGCAGACAGGTGTTGGGTTAGGAGTCCTGGGTTTTGGAAGCTGGATTAGTATTCAAGCAGTCACTACTACACTACTATAGAAAAAGAGAATATGGACTACTCAGACCTCTCCCCTAGCAAGTAAACTCCCAATCACCAGGCCTACACATGCCCTCCTCTGGTGGGAGCCTTGACCATGCCTGGTGGCTCCTCCTGCAGGGTCATTGTTAGTAGCTGAGCACACAAATGAATCGAAGTCTTCAGTTTTCAGGGTGAACCCTCCAAACACAACAGCATTGCACAGAAGACAGATAGATCAGCTGCAGCCACGTTGCCGTGTTCCTTGACAGAGGAGTGAAGCCTGCCCAGCCCTCTCAACAGTCACACAGAACAAGTAGATGCTTTGTCTCCTGATAGGACTCAGGGCTCTCATGGGACTACCTTTCTAACAACCTTGACTAAGCGGGATGTAAGGAAAACCTCACTGTTTCCCATTGACTTTGCAACACAGCAGCATTTTCAAGTTTTGCTCCACACTCCTGCTCTAGGTGAACTCAGTCATTCATACCCTTCTTCCTAACTACTCAATCAACCTCTAGGTGCTCTTTTTCATGCCACAACTACCTTCCCAATCATGTCTTATAACTTGATTAATGGGTACAGCCCACATCTTGGGCAGCACTGCTCTAACAACCTGTTAACATTAACAAACCCCTTTGATGGAAGTCCTGGTTGCTTGGAACCATGGAGATACCTATCCCTACCCATGAGGTAGAATAAGAATTTGGGGCTCATAAACAGTCCTAGGAAAGCAAACAGTCCTGGATGGCCACATATGCACAGAAAACATATGGTTAGCCGATTCCCTGCATAGTCCTAGCCTGAGCTGACCTGCACTCTGCAGGCATGGCCTGAGTCACGCAGGCAGGCAGGATGCGGCCACACTGCTCAGAGGGGGAGAGAGTTTACCTGTATGGACACGAGTCACGCTGGCCTCAAGGTGGGTTGGCCCCCTTGAACTGTTTCATTTACCAGTACAGATGTAGCATAAGTACCTCGCACCAACTTACACTGGCGAGAACAAGCTACAGCTATAAATTAGGCATAATGGCATCTAACTTTCATGTACTCACATCTTTTCTCAGTTTTGCCACCAGAATCTCTACAGCACTAGAGGAATGTTATGCCTTTGTGGTTACATCCAGCAGTACTTGATGGTACATTACATACTGTACAGGACCCAAGGAGCCCTTCACAGATGAGGAGGCTGGTCAAGTACTGCAGCTCCAGGCAATGGCAAAGCTTCAGAAATGCATGATTCAACCTTCTGAAAATCAAGCAGCATTTGAGTCTCATATAAAAAATGTTGGTTTCACGCACTGTTTTCAAGTCCAAGTCTTTTGTAAAATATCTGAAAATCTACATCTAGACTTTGTGTCTTAAATAGTAACCAGATGTTCTTGGGCATGGAGAGGGTCTACTATCACTGCCTGTCCCCTGCAGTGTGAGCAGGAACACATTTGCTTTCCTGATAAAGTGCAATTCAAATACATAGCAATTTAGAAATTACAGAAAAGAAGCACATAACAGTTGAGGTTGGAAGGGACCTCTGGAGATTTAGTCCAACCCCCCTTCTCAAGGCAGGGTCACCTAGAACAGTCCACCCAGGACCATGTCCCAATGGCTTTTGAATATCTCCAAAGATGGAGGCTCCGGAATCTCTCCAGGCAACCTGTGCCACTGTTTAATTAACCCTCACAGTAAAAAAGTGTTTTCTTTTTTCAGCTGGAACTTCCTGTGTTTCAGTTTGTGCCCATTGCCTCTCATCCTGTCAGTGGGCACCACTGAGAAGAGGCTCTGCCTTCACACTCACCCATCAGATATTTATACCCGCTGACAAGATTCCCCCTGAGCTTTCTCTTCTCCAGTCTGCACAGTCCCAGCTCTCTCTGCCTCTCCTCATATGACAGTTGCTCCTGTCCCTTAACGATCTCCCAGACACTTCATGGGACCCCCTCCAGTAAGTCTATACCTTTCTTGTGCAGGGGAGCCCAGTACTGGACACAGCTCCAGGTGCAGCCTTACCAGTGCTGAGCAGAGGGGAAGGGTGACTTCCCTCGACCTGCTGGCAACACTTTGCCTAATGCAGCCCAGGATACCATTAGGCTCCTTTGCCATGAGGGAGTATTGCTGGCTCGTGGTCAGCTTGTCCACCAGGGCCTTTTTCTGCCAAGCTGCTTTGCAGCTGGTTGACCCCCAGTCTGTACTGGAGCATGAGGTTATTCCTCCCCAGGTGCAGGACTTTGTCTCTTTTCTTTACTGAACTTCGTGAGATTCCTCTCTGCCCATTTCTCCAGCCTGTCCAGGTCCCTGTGAATGGCAGTACAACTATCTGGTGCATCAGCCACTCCTCCCAGTTTTGTTTCATCAGCAAATTTGCTGAGGGAGCACTCTGTCCCGTCATCCAAGTTATTAAAGAAGATGTTAAGTAATTTTGCCCTTAGTATCAGCTTCAGGGTACGCCCCTAGTGACAGGCCCCCAGATGGACTTTGTGCCTTTCACCACCCTATCACGACCCTTTGAGCCTGGCAATTCAGCCAGTTTTCAGTTCACTTCACTGTCCACTTATTGAGCCCATACTTCTCTGCTTGTCTATGAGCATGTTACGAGAGACACTGCTCAAAGCCTAGCTAGTGTAAAAAAAAAGATCCATTCATCCACCAAGCCACTCATCTCATCATAGAAAGCTATGAGGTTGGTTAAGCACAATTTCCCCTTCATAAATCCATGCTGACTACTCCAAATCACTTTGATCACATGAGGCTTCTTCCATTTATCTGAAGAAGGCCTCATCTACTACTTCTTCCTAATCCAATGACCTGTACAAGATACCCACAGCAATGTAAACCAAGTTGGTCTGTCCACTAGAACAAAATGAATGATCGTTCAGTTTCGTGTGCGTTTCCAATGTAGTCCCATGGTCAATGACTGAGCTGCGGCAAAGACACACACGAACCGAGAGGTTAAAAGAGCAGAAGATGACGTCTC
Source organism: Falco cherrug (assembly GCF_023634085.1). Taxonomy (NCBI): domain Eukaryota; kingdom Metazoa; phylum Chordata; class Aves; order Falconiformes; family Falconidae; genus Falco; species Falco cherrug. Next base: position 19,096,698 of record NC_073702.1, read on the forward strand.
ACGGTTGGCACAAAGGGTGATGGTGCCCTAAATACTGCGTAGGGAAGTTTGGACAGGTTGTAAGAAGCATGTCCTGATGTTCAGAAGGCAGATACTGTGGGTGTTCCTCCTCCCTGTCTCCCCACTTCTCTGTTTCTGGGTGTACCCAGGACCCATGCAGAAACCCAGCACCTTTGGAAAGCTGTAGGGCTGTGAGCAGTTCACACCTTTTACCTCTGGTACCAACCCGCAGCCAGAGGTAAGGCTGCAGCTGGCAGTAGAAAAGCAGATCTTCCTTCCTCTGAAGGCTTGAAATGGAAAGACTGATGAAAGGAGGAACAGAGAGAGAGGAAGGAGCACAGAGGGGAGGAGACAGGACAGAAGACAAAGGAGTTTTAATAGAAGATCTCATACTTCCTCAGATTTGTACCAACAAACCTGATTGTATTCATGATTGTTTTGTGGGACCTTTACCTCTGTCAGATGACAGACAGGTAGTCACATCAACAATTTAGTTGATTCAGAACAGAGCATACGTATTTCCAGATATGCCCACTTCGTGATGAGCGATGCCCTCATATCCTCCCTCCTACTGATGCTTGCTTTAAACTTCCAGCTTGGTGCCCTTTTGCTAGACCATTTGCAGGACTTGGAGAAACCCGCCTGGTCTAAGCACAAAAACACACATCCCCTTTTCCTTCACATGGATTTCCAGTGCAAGGCATGTTCCCAATGCTACTGACTTCATGGTTCTTAACTTCTGCCAGTCATATGGCATTTGTCTGAAAGAGATCGCACCTCAAGGCGGAGATGTGTTATGTGAAGACTCTGCAGAGCCATCTGTGCAAACCATTGCCTGATGGTAATGGATGTCCAGAGCATTTAATATCGAAGTGAGGCAGGCAGCCAAATGTTGGTTCTCTCACCTGTATTGTTATAGCTGTGGAGTTACAGCACTTAGGTGACCTCAGTATTGCACCAACAATAAGAGACAGCAGAAAGTCATCCAGCAGGCGGGTTTTGCAATTGGAATGGGTAAACAGATTATCTTTTGTTGTTCTCATCTGCTTACCCATTCACCGGTAATGTTATATAACCTACACCTGCACTCAGGGTTTGTTTAAATATAAAGAGGCAACATCCTTAAAGTCCTTTGCAAATACACTGAATATATTTTGGGAAAAATTTTAACATTTTTGTAAGAGGAAGGCAGACCGCAAGTACAGCATGCTTGCCTGCTGCCCAGCCCTTTCCGCTACAGCAGATATTAGCATCAAATGGGTAGAGAGAGAAAGCTGTTTCTGAGGAGCATTTTCCCCTTTCGAATGCTGTGTTTGAATTATGCACTTTACAGGAAAAAGGACAGTAAAGCAAAAGTCACAGAAAGCTTAATTTTGATAAAAGCTTATCCTTTACAAAATCTAGAAGGTACGGTAGGTGACTTTGCTGAATTTAGACTGTCTCCTTAACTGTCGTTTTTGCAGGAGGTATGAGAGAATGGCATATAATTGCAAAATACTGCAACAGAAAACAGGGGTTATTGCCCTACTGACACATGTACTTACATACATCTTTCTGGCAAGATAAAATAGCTTGCAGTGTATCCACATTTTAAAGCCTTTTTCCACTGCCAGAGGATGCAAAAGCGTAATTAGGTCACAAAGTGCTTTAAGTGGTTTCTCTTAAATTATTCTCAACTTTTGGTACTTAAGATTAGCAAACAATTTAAGGTCTGTTGAAAACTATTCAATCATGCTGTTTTCATAGCAAAACCAAAATCACCGCTTGCAGCAAGCTAGACGTTTTGTGGATCCTGGAAGGAAGAGTAAGAAACCAAGCAAAGGAGCATGTAAACATTCTTGTACTTTCAGTAAAGCCCTCCATGGACCCTGAAAATATATTTTAGCTATCATCATATGTTTGGCTTCTGCAGTTGCTGTCTGGCAAGAAATGGCAAGAGATGTGCTAACATACTTGATAATATTATAAAAAAGTCAGACCAGCTTAGGGATATTTCAGTGTTAACAATACCTTGTGCTTGTCTAACAGGCTTGTTCAGTGACCTCAGAGCAAACACTAAACTTGACAGCTTAGAGGGGAAAGGGGGAAACATGGCTTTTGGGAGAAATGCAAGCGCACCCCAGCCATGCAGTGGAGGGGCCTGGCTGTTTGCCAGTGTTAGCGAATGGTTCACTGACACAGATGGGAAGCACTGTTGCCATCTTCCCCCAGCAAGGCTTTAAAACTGTTTCTCCCTGCTACCAATGCCACCATTTTCAAACATGCATTGAAACAAAGGGTATTTGTTCTTATGGGTTTAAAAACATACAGTTTGCTTTATATATAGCAGGAAAAAATCTGTTTATTTTTTCTTCTTTGTCTGACATGGTCCTCTTTGGGCTTATGGCTATTCATGTTCAAATCCCAATTGTTTTCCCTCGTGTTTCCAGAGGTGGTTTGTGGTTTTTTTTATTTTAAAACAGTTGTTCCTCTCTAAGTGGACAGCAGCAGAAGTAAATCAGCTCCGATGTGTTCAGAAACAAAGGAACAATGAAACATTCAGCCAAGCTTGCCTCAACAGATCTTTTTTTTTTTTTCCATTTTTCTTTTTCTTTTTTAAATACTTTTCAGGGCAATTTGCAACAGGAAAACTGCCCGAGAGCTCAGAGGATTTGGGAGGAGGAGCTCTGATCAGCAACTGTGACTCTCCCAGGAGATTAGGGGCCAGATGCTCCCCTCACTTAAGCTCCTGGAAGGCGTGGAACTGCCCAAACAGAGCTGGAAAAAGAATTTCATCTGTTTTCTTACAGTGGTTTGCTGAGGGTAAATTACCATGATTAATGTGTTACTGTTTATCAACTGAAGCACAGTAATTGGGCACCTGACAACTGGCTCCAGGTTTCCCAGTGGTGTAAGTAAAATTCAGGTGAAGTGTGTAGCCTTTCTGCTTATGGTCCTGGGAAGAGGTGAAAGAGCAAAGTGAGACCAGGGCAGGCAGGTTCCAGGAGTTTGAGAGTAAGTGCATCTGAGGCAGGCTTGCTCCTGTGGCAGCTGCCTGCCCTGCTCATAGCATCCAGGGCGAGTCCTGCCTTGCCTTCTCAGCCTGTGACAGTTGTTAAGAGAAGATTTTTTATTTAAATCCCTGCAGCTAACAGGTTTTACATGCTCATCCTGCAGGCTGACAGCGAACAGTTAGGTAATGGAGGCCAACTGTCACCTGGGAAGCTGTCAAGGCACTTATGTCCAATTGCCTGCACATACACTTCCTTAAGTACTAGGTGGCACTTATACGCAGGAGTCTCTGCTGACTGGAAGCATGCAGCCCCTAATAAGGCTGGGGCCATATTTTGGACCTTGAAAGCAATTTTGTGATCTGAAACCATTGCAAAAGTATTAACCACCTTGCCCTAAGACGCAAAAGAAAAGATAGAAGCAGAGGGAGGAGGGTGTGACCTACACCCCATCAGCTGGGAGCTGCAGTCCCGAAGTGGCATGAACACGCCTCTCTAGCGCTCCTGGCACCTGTGACATGCAGAAAGATACCAAATTCCGTTCAAATTGCTGAAGATAATTTCAGCAGGCGGTATGCAGTCATGTGGGCTGGAAAACAGCTAAGCCGCTGATTACCACCCTACAAAAAGGTTGCTGGGGATCAGTGATGATGATGGCTATTTGATGAGCTGCTGCTGGGCTCCGAGTGCAGGGCGCTGCATTTCCCGCCACGCTCGGTGGCTCTCCCACCATTTGCCCTTTGCACCATGACCAGCCGGAGAGCTGAGCAGAAGCAGTGAAAGTTGCAGGCATTGTTTCCTTCTGGTCTTTTGCCTTTTTTGGGGAGGAGGAAGATTTGGGTGCTTTGTGAAGCTGGGGACTCTGTCTTCAGCTGGCTGGACTGCTGGCACTAGCAAACGTTTCCAAGAAATTTAAGCTTACAGCTTCTATTGCTGTTCTAAAATATTTACAGTTCTGGGGTTTGCCACTGGTATTTCAAAAAGAGAATGTCAAAATAGATTTGATGTGAACGGCTGTATTCTTTACAGTTTTACAGTTCAGTTAACCTGTTCAAAATGTCATAATCTATTTGACATCTTTTTGATGATGACATCTAATACTTCCTTGTTACCGTCTCTTCAAACCTTATCTGATTTCTTTCTGCTCCTCAGCTTTGTCCTTAAGATAACCACTTCTTTTTCTTTCTAGTGTTCTGCATAATTTCTATCAGCTTTCAGTTTTACTTTCTGAGCTTCTTTTTTGATTCTTTTTCTCAGCTAACTAAAATGAACAGCCAACACCATGTATATCTGTGATTTTAGTGATACTATATAATGTAAAAAGGAGGGAGGCACAGGAAGGAAGTACATATTTTTAGAAAAAGAGCATGTTCTGAAAGTACTTGCAGAGAGAGGCCAGCAATGCTGATAATGGTGTTGAAAAAATTGTGCATGCAGTGGCTGAATGCTTTTATGATCTGGATATATCTGAGACGAATCCTGGCCTGATGCAGGAACTTTGCTTCTGACCACAGGGATCAGTCTGTTCTTAATTTAAGATGACAACATGACCACACAAATACAGCATGAAGAAAGAGACTTCTCTGTTCCTCCAGTGGACAAGGCCCAAGCACCCCCATGCTGGGCTGCAAGGTTGCACTCGATAGCCATGGTTAGAAGAGTAGAGGCTGACAGCCTGGAGGAGATACTGGTCAGTGGGACAGTCAGTGTGAGTAGAAAATCCCAAACAGAGGTTCATGTTACCAACACAAAACTTCGCTGCAAATGGGTGAGACAAAGTGATTAAATACTAGACCAGGATGGAGGCAATTTGGGTCACAAACTTCTGTTTAGCCCACTACCCTTCCCAACAGGTAAGAGCAATTGATGCGGGCTGCGACGTTGTGCCAGGTGTGGCACCAGGACAGCCACATCTAGCACTGGCTGCTGGAATTAAAATGACTTAATTTAATTTTTAATAAAATCTGGACTGTTAAAACACAAGAAGAGACTTGTAGCTCTCTCGCCAACCCAAGCTTCTGCTAATGATACCTACTGTACAAACACTGTGCTCAGCAGAGGTGGGGGCTCCAAATAATGCCGATTGATTTCCTTCCTTAAGTTCTGTGGTTTGCAGCAGAAGCCTCATAAGATAGCTCCTTTCCAGTCCTTATTTTCCTTTGCAAAACCACGTTCAGAACTTCACCCCTCCTGCACGTTCTGGGAACCCTACACTGCTTTCCTGCCTCCGCCACACACCCCAGACCGACGCTTGCTGTACTTGCTGGTACTGCTTGCTGCAGGGCAGGGCACGTTTGCACCTCAGCTAAGGCTAAAGCAATGTAAAGAGGGCATGACACAAATTATTAGTCCCCACAGATCTGCTGTAACATCCATCTGGGCTGTTCTCAGCAGCTCAAGCTGCCCCTCGGGCACCCCCCCTGGGCACCCTCCCAGGCACTGCCAGGAAAGGAGGGAGCTTGAACCAAGCCAAGCCCAGCTTGCCGTTGGATTTAAACAAAATCTCCTGGCCTTGCTGGCAAAAAACATGCCTTGAAGTACCTCAGGGAGTGGCCCGCAACAGCACATCCTGAGGCAAGAAGCCAAGAGGCAGCGCTGACTAAGGCCGTGGAAAACAAAACACAAGCTTCCCGGCAAGGGCTGGGCCAAACTCCTGCACCTGAGACGCGGCGGCCACCCTCCGAGCGGACACCACACCGGGAATGCCACTGCCCGCGCCGCGATCCAGCTAGTGAGCGCTGACCTGCAGAGCCAGGGTGGCCCTGCTCTCCAGCCATCACTGCCCGTGCCGGTAATTGCACCCCTCTACTTACATTTTTTACAGAATGCAGAAGTGTTGTCCAATAGATAAAACCAAACTGAATACAGAATTTTCCCTTCACAAGAGCTGTTTTTCAGATAAGAGCTGGAGAAGGCCTACAAGGGCGTGTAGTGACAGGACAAACGGTAATGGCCTTAAACAGAAAGCGAGTAGGTTTAGATTAAATATTAGGAAGAAATTCTTCACTGTGAGGGTGGTGAGACACTGGAGCAGGTTGCCCACAGAAGCTGTGGCTGCCCCATTCCTGGAAGTGCTCAAGGCCAGGTTGGATGGGGCTTTGAGCAACCTGCTCTAGTGGAAGGTGTCCCTGCCCATGGCAGGGGGATTGGAACTAGATGGTTTTTAAGGTCCCTTCCAACCCAAACCATTTTATGACTCTATGAAAACGGCACTTAAAAGGGTAACACGATAAATATAGGGGTTTTAATAGCTTTTACCCAAAGTGATGTAATTAGTCGTGATCCAAGAACAGTTTACCACATGAAATCCAATTTTTAGTTGTTATCTAAATCAATGCAAGGCTCATTCATGCTGCTGTTGAAATCAATAGCAATGTAAGTTTAACAAGAAGCTGGGCCCTGGTTCTGTGTGAATGTAAACCAGGTCTTTCCCTCTTGGCCCTGCTCTTTTTTAAACAGAGCAAACCTGCATCATGTTAAGTTTCCCTCCTTTCTGAATATATGTTTCTTTGAAGTTGCAAAAAATATTTCACTCTTTTGACTGAGATGTTTCCTTTATATTATATTACCAACGGAGCTGGCTCTGTGGTATTTCAGCAACTGTATGTGAATTTCCCAGAGTACATAGGACTGAACAGCTTTCACATAGATGGCAGTTTTTCGTAGCTGTGTGACTTTGGGGACTCTTACCCTGCGCATCCTAACAAGCCTCAGGGACATTCCTGAGACCCTGGAAAGAGGAGCCATCACTCCCAGCACCTGTGGACATACCGCAATTTGCAGGGGCCAGTCATGGCATTAGTTCGCTCTAGGGCTTCACTGACAAATAGAAAACACAATTGAAGTGAGAGAGGTCTAGTAAAAACATGCCATTGTAGAGGTGCTTTCTTTCCATTCTAGTTGTACAAGATCTGACAGCATGGTTTTCTTCCTCCTTGCAAACTCAGCCAAAGAAAGAGAAGCTAATGCAGGGAAATAAACCAGAGAAGGGGAGAGAAGAATAGAAAAGAATAAAATCAGAAAATGTGTTAAGTGTCTGTTTTTGAGAGACTGCAAGCAATGAAAGCAGGATAAAGTCAATATTTTCAAGTCTGCTTGAAACAAGTGGTGGAAATGAGAGGTCTGATCCTAGGTACTTTCTAGTGAAGGAGACCAACAGCAGGAAAAAATTGCAGTAAGCATGCAGCACCTACACCTGTGTCTGCAGTAACAACTGACACCATAGTTCCATGACCCCTTAATCTAGCACAAGCACTCACTCAAGCAGGAAGGGGTGGTTCTGTCTTCCTCCCGCTCCCAGCTCTCATTCCCACAGTCTCCCTTACACCTACACCAATGTTCATGCAATCTGCCAGAGTGTCTCTGAACAGGTTTTTTCTGATATCACATATAAGCAGGGTTTAATGTTTAATACTAAATTACTTATTTAAAGGTATTTAATATTACACAGGACTATGGTTTAACACATGGATACAGCAATACACTGAAATCACAATACAAGCACAATATAGCAATTTCAATACACGACTGAATCACAATTCAAACACATCCTATTACCATTCTCTACATGCTCACCATCATGATGCTGAGCATCTCTAGTCACCAGGAAGAAATAAGTAGGTTGAAGCCAGCTCAAAGCCATTGCCGTCTTCACAGTTAATTTTGCTGGTTCTTTGACTTTTATATTTCATGTTGGGCTTATACATTTCCCCCATTGCGGTCTGCCTGACTCAGGAAGATAATTTCTACAGATTATTTTAGGGCAGGCCAATTACACAACCAGATGACCCACTCAACCGATACCGTAGCCTGCACACAGCAGTCACCCTCCGGTCCCTGTAGTGTTAAGTTCAGCTTCCTTTACAACAGCTGTGGTCACTTCCTATGTTCTTTCCTGAGCTTCATGACCACGCACCATCCTTGCCTACCTCCTCTGAGCCTTTTTCACAGCAGGGGCTTGTTGATTGGTCACACAGCCATATGGACCACACCTATTCATTTAATTAAGCATGCCAAGAAATGTAGCCAGGCACTGGAGCTCAGGCATCCATGCTTAAATAAGAATAGCAATGCCTTCTGGCCATCTCCCAGCCAAGTTCTGGAGTTCCCGGGCGTGATCCGGGGATTAGCACAAGCTCAACGGAGAGGCTGCATGTGGACACCCTGCTTCAGGTGGTCACTCTACAATGAGTCTGAGAGTGTGGGCACAGGCATCCTCAGTGCCAGAGAACAGCCTGGGACAAGTCTGATTCCCTCATGTTGGTGTAGCTTTCTGCAAATCTTCCTTGCTTGTGCTGGGTTAGATACCAGCCAAGGTTCAGCCCTGAGATCAGGTGAGCAGCAATGAAGGGACATCTGCAACAAGCAGCTGCATCAAGTGATGGGTGAAGTAGCGAACCAGGCCTTTGGCAGCAGTCAGGCTAAGCTGACCGTGGCACCTGAAAAAAGATGTCACAGGCACTGTTGATGGGAATAAGTGTAAGGCTCTCCAAAGAAGACCCCATCTTCTTGGGGAGAAAGGGCTCAGTGGGAAGCAGAAGAGAAACTCAGGGAGATCAGACAGGCCAAGATATTGCAGGGAGCTACTCCACAGCTATAAGCCTACAGTCGCTTATTCCAGCTCCTCAGTCTTTCAGTTACCAGGATGTCCATGTAAGTTGTTAGTTTTTAAGGGAAGGGACCCATCTTACTGACCTTTGATGTGCTTGATGCATTCTGGGATTTACCAGGAATGAAAATTGGACGCATACAGTCCATCAGGAGAAAACTGAATTTAAATAGCCAAGCTTCATTTTCCTAGAAGACTTTGCCCCCTGTTCAAGCTAAAACAGGATCTGGACAACAGATCACAGAATCACAGAACGGTCAGGGTTGGAAGGGACCTCTGGAGATCATCTAGTACAACCCCCCTGCTAAAGCAGGTTCACCCAGAGCAGGTCGCACAGGATCGCATCCAGGTGGGTTTTAAAATTCTCCAGAGAAGGAAATTTTACTGCACCCTACCCAGACAGGTTGCTGGCACATATATATTTTATATACATATATATTTTTTTAATATATATATATATTTATATATATAAAACACCTATCACCATACTCATAAACGTTCTTTGGAACCACTCTTGACGGCAGAGGTAAGAACAGGAGTCAGTCTGTTAGTACTGCTGTGTGCGTGCTATCAGGTGCAGGATGCCGTACTGAGATCATGAAGTAGGGATGCATATTTTATAAAGCTAATATTATGCACATAATTCATTTGGGGAGTGTAAGCTTCCATAGTTGATTCATGACAAAATACACACCATGTATTGTAGAGCGTAATGGTTCAGTAAGAAGCACTGATTAGTGTATATATTAAACACAGGAGCTAGTCTGTGGTGGTAACATACACAGAGCAGAGTTCAAAGCCTTTCAGTGCCTGTGTGGCCCATCCTGCCACCCCTGGTGACAATCATTCTTTAAAGCCTGGGCACTGGGGATGCTCTGAATGAAATCAGATGACTGCAGCTTTTAAGTCATTCTGGGAGAGGCTAGGGTTGAGGAAAGGGCAGAGGAAAGGCAAGCACCATATCTTGAAATAAAACACAGGATCCAACCGTAAAAAGCGATCTGTTGAAAGCAGGAGGGACAGTTAATAATCCTGCCTGCAGGTTGTGGCCCACGGGAGCTCCTCACCAGTGGGGCAGGACCTCCCGGCAGCCGGCACGGTGCAGACACAGCTGAGGAGGACAAGACACGCCGCAGCAGCCTGCCCTAGCATCCAGACATTCGCAGGGCCAACATGCGTTACTGCTTCAGTGTCAGAAACCAGCCAGCCATTCTTAACTAAAAGCCACTTTCCCATTTTCCTTTAAAGAAGAGAACTCTCCGCTGTCAAAAGGGGGAGTTAGGCTCAGTTAGTCTGCAGTTCTGATCTTAATGGGCTTCACGCTGTTGCCATTATTAGACAAGCCTTGACCATGTGGGTAGAAGCAGAAAGCCTGCCAAGAGCTAGGAGACAAATAAGAAACTATGTGAAGAATGGGGATTTCTGATGAGAGCCTCTGATGATAAATCCCCTGCTACTATGCTCGTGAGAACGGGACCAGAAGTCTCAGCTCTGAGCTGCCTTTCCTCTGCCATCAGCGCTCTCACTGCAGGGTTGAGCAAAAATGCAATGGCTATAAAAAGCGACACGATCAATGATCCGTACAAGGGATGTAACAAGGCAACTACGTTGTCAAATTGATATGAGGGGGAGTGGTTATAGCAAAAAGCAAATAGGCGTTGGTGATACCTTTTCCCCCCCCTCATAAAAGTAGGTTGAAAAAACCAAGACACATTGAAGCTGACAGTTTATTGAATTAGGCAGCAGTTCAAAGCTAGAACCTCTTGTCCACGCTCTGCACAGCTCACAGCCCACTATGCGCAAAAGGTAAAGGATGAGGAGCATGGACACCTTGCACAGAACAAAGGAGTGAACTGATTATTCTTCCCGAGTTTCAGAGGATGTTCTACGCAGCCCCCCAACAGAGAAAATAAACATATTCAGTGAGAAACTTCTGTGACAAAATAACAAAACCGTGACAGCTAAGGATGGTGGGTGGCATAAAGGAATTACTTTTAAAAATACACTCCATTGAGCCTCTAGTGCTTCTCCTGGTATGTAACAAAAAGACAAGAAGAGCTGTTTACAAAGACCATCCATGCATGTTAAGTCCACACAAAATGCTCCTTTCAAGTGAAAGGTGAGGGGGGGGTGAAAAGACTGCCTATGCTGTAGCTAAAGCTTCAAAATGTTTTTCTCAACGACAACTGCATCCGGAATTTAGCGCGTTTCAGCAATAAGTGGAAGCTCAGACAATTTTTAACTTGTCTAATTATAGCATGTTGGTAGCAATACTATAATTATGAGAACAGAGGCACTCTCATCTATATGCCTAGAAGAGCTTCTGGTGCCAAGGAGAGCTGTTAGCAAGGATAAGTGTCCCTGGTATACACCAAGCTAATTTAGTTCTTTTTAAAATATATTTAAGGGCTCAGACACTGAAGCAGTCCCTCCAGCTGGACAAGTCCTTATGCAGGAGCAGTAGCTAAAAGCTCTCCATCCCCAGCAAAAGCAAAGCGTGCTATCTTCGATCTGCAAAGATGTAGGCTGATGTACTTAATTTCTCATTTCCAACAGGAAGTAAGAACACAAACATCTTAATTCTGTGGTTGAAGTGATGTGGTAACTCATTAAACAGCAGTAACTTGGCATTGCTGAGTTCCAGCTGTTTCATCCTGACACAGAGAAGCCAGCCCAGAGATGAAAGGGTCCAGGGACATCCCACAGCAGCTGTTCCCACATGGAGGCTGGAGGCAGCAGTGAACGAGCCACAGCAACTGCTAAGAAGTTTTTGGTCCTTGCTGTGTTTTAATGAAATATGTGGCAACAAGGGGGCCTTAAGGAAGGAACATTACAAGGCTAACATGACCTGGAGGTTCAGAAAATCTGGGATCATCCAGCTGAAATGAAGTAGACCTTAAGATACTCACTTTAACAGACAACCTGAAACAGGAGAGAAAGCAACTCCTTTGAGTCTTCACCTTCATCACATTGTAGGAGATAATGACACTAAACACAAACTATTTGCCTTGCACTACCACAAAATTCAAATGAATTGCCAATTTTTGTATATTTGGAGGTCTTCAGTCGGTTTTTCAGAGTTCAAAAATCCCACTTCTGGTTTCTGTTTGAAAACACAAGAAAAACCTGAGGTTGGATATATGTTGCTACTGCTTTCAATTTTAGAAAAATTCAGTGCATGAGCTTACTCCAACAATAAAATAAAACCAGCTACAAGTCCAATGATACAAATTTCTTTCTTTTAAATATGAAAAAGAAGATTACAAGAATATAGAATTCCTCTGAATTTGATTCAATAAAAATTTGATATTTAAAGTTATCAAATAATAACAGTACAGCTACTAGACATTGATATAGCCAAACCACAAAATGAGATCAAGTACAGAAACAGAATCTTTTACCACAGAAATCACTGAAAAAGGAATGTAATAGGACTCAAAAAAGAGGAACTCGCCTCATTTAAAATGGAGTTCTATGAGAGAAATATTGACAGACAAAAAGCCAAGGACTCAGCCTCATAATTCCAATATTTTCATAAAAGTAGCTGCTCACAGTCATGGATGTACTAGTCTTCTACTCAGGGAAGCAGTCAACACAATCCACATCACGTCACAGCACACTGCATCTGAGTAGGATGGATATTGATGTGAGAGGCTAGTACGTAGTTTCAGATAACAGCATAATCATGGTATCCACCTACAACTTTTCAAATAAACCAATAAATGCAATAAACCCTAATAATTGTTAGTGAGACTGTTCAAGTACTAAGCAAAAATGTCACAGGATTGAAAACAAAGATCACAGCAGACAAGTGCACAGGTTTTAGCAGACTACAGCCTGAAAATGTTATAAATACAAAAGAATTACATGAGCAGGAAGTTGAAACTAAGATTACAGACTGAATACTGTACCAGAGGCACAGGAGAAGTGTTAGGCGTCATCGAAGTAGGTGTAAGGCTTAAAGAAAAACCATAAAACCAAAAGACAGGACTGTAAACACAAATGCATTTGTTCATAAAAGAAGAGTCTGGAGAAATGTCACCTCAGCAGCATGAAAAAAATACTTTTGGAAGCAACCCCAAATATATTAAAATATTGCTTTCATGCTGAAGTCATAAGTAGACACTTAGAATATTTAATTGTGTCTAATTATTGGTATTTCTTTGGTTAAAATACTTTTGAGGGAGACAATGGGTTCAAGAAATTAATGAGACCAACCAGGGCATTGTTTTTAACACAATTTATTTTCAAAAGTTTACATCGGGCTTCTTTCTTTGAACAATGGCAGCCCCATGAACAGCCATGCCCTCAGAGTCAGAAGCCTCTGCTCAAAGTGAGAACTATTCTTCTTTTCCAGGATGCCACCACGACCTACTTTGGACATTAACATGAGGCCTTGGCTGGCTGTCACAGTCTCGGCCTATACACATGGTGATAGGGGATGTTCATTTTGGCTGCTAACCTTGCACAGCAGGAATAGTTTCAGATCTTTGGTAATGCTCAAGAAAACCCCACTGTGCCTATGTAGAAGAATGGCTGCAGAAGCATGGCCTTAGAATCTCTGAAGATCTGCACAATCCAGGCCTGGTATTAGAATAGGCCTGTAATCAGAATTGTACTGAAGTTGCTGTGCTGAAGTTAACAAGAAAGGTAGCCTTGAACTATTCTTGAATCCTGAGACTGAGTAATTATGTTGTGCCAACAGGCCGTGGCTGTAACAAGCTACAGCTGCTGGGAAAGCAGGTGCAGGGCCAAGACCGATAGGGACCGGTATGGGAAAATAGGGAGTAACAAACTACAAGGCTGAAGCACAGCAACGCAATTAGCTACATGGATAGAATGCTTATTTTAGTCATGATAATTAGGGGTGTGAGAACTGCGCGCGTTTAGAGACTACTAACCAATTATATTTCTGCTTTACGGATATGCGTGTGTATCGGTTCTATATAAGTAGTGTTAGAAACTAATAAAGGTGAGCAAGATGCATAACTCATATTGAGCATCTTCTTGATTCCGGCGAACCCTTCTTCTAACATGCCTAAGGTTAGGGAATGGACCTAATCACCTTCAAGACCTTTTCTTACTTACGACCTCATGATGAGCCTCTCTGGAGAGCTACCAGGACTGCACCCAGTCTTACCTTGTATCTCCCTGGATCATTATCAAAATGACTCCACAGGGGTGCAGCACTTCTATACTGTCCTCCCATCTCCTAAATCTCGGAGGTCCACTCTGCATGCATATAGTGGGGAAGAGTCCCTGCCCCGAGTTTACAGAGTAAGTGATCAAAACAAGCGAAGAGGGAGGGAGGAAAAGATTAACATCCACCGTTATTTATCTCTGTGTCTACCTATATCCAGTATTGTTCACAGCCGGGAATAAAGACTTCCTAGGAGAACAAAAGCCAAACCACCCCTCCTTCCCAGGGAAAACCAAACTAATTTTCATCTAACAAGAAGCAAGCCTATGCTAAGATATCCCCTACATAAAAACTGACCTGGATTGGAGGCTGTATCACTCACCAGAGATTATTCGCAATAGCTAGTGGTAGTTTGCAGCCAGGGAACCCACCCAGGGTCCTCTCACAGTCCTCCTGAGGCCAGCATCAGGGCTAGAAACATCAACAGCAGTCACTGGTGTCAGTGGCTCACTTTTCAGCTGCTCAACTTCAGAAAGCCTCTGAAGATGGTCAGTGAGAAGGTGAAAACCCCTAAAACAGCAGTTATTTTGAATGTTTAATATTTAACTGGGCGTTTTTTTCCAATTGCCTGTAAAATACATTCCCAGCCTTCTTCTTCCCAGGCCATGCAAGCTGTGGTCCCAAGAAGGCTGGAGAGACCACAGGGCAAAGGCAGATTCTGCTTTCCTAGGTGAGAGCTGGAACAATCCTTAGAAGTGGGAAAGATTACCTGAACATTCTATATTAGGCAAAAAGGTTACTCTTGCCTTAGGACGTGGGCTGAGCAGACAGCACATTGGATCTGCAGTGAACTGATCTCCTGGGAAGAAGACAGGCAGGGGAGAGCTCAGTGTTGTGTACTGAGGCTTTAGTATCCTGCAGCCAGGAAGGGAGACTTTTGGCTGGTCTGCACGGTGATCCCCCAGTAAAACAGACTGTTACAATCATATGCAATAGTTTTAACTCAGGACAAATGCCCAGGTATAATGGTTTTCTCAAAATGCGGGAAAGATCTTCTGTGAACACTTAAGTCTGCAAGAGGGAAGAAGCTGTAGCAGGATCTGATGACTTTGTAGGGAAACAGCTGCCTCAAAAATATGACTGCAGTAATGACTTAATAACTAATCTAACCATCATGTAAGAGTTGGTGTCACAAAGTTCAGCTACAAGGCAATATGAATGTATTTAATACTTGAAAAATTCCAATGTATAATGACAACCATTCAGATTCATGTAGATGTTTTCAAATAAATCAGAGCATTTAAAAAAATACTTTCCCTCATCCCTTTTTTTTGCACTAAGCACAATTTACTGTTTGCTGTAAGCAGGGAGACAATGTTTTCTCTCAACAGGATTATCTCAAACAGTTTATGCTGGCTGTGACTAAGAGAAAGCGATAGGGAGCATGGCACATGAAGAGGGATAGCAAATGCTGCCCTTAACTGCTCCTCCAAACCAGAACATCTAATACTCGGAAGTACGGTGTCGTACTCCTACCAGCCCCATTATACTGAGCAACGTGATAGGTCCCACTAGTTTTGAGATAAAGCAGAAAATGGGTGACAGGCTGCAGTGGACAGTGATGGGTTTATGATGTTGTTTAGGAGGACTGAACATTGTTTTGAAGGATTAGATGCTGTAATCCATACAGTAAGTCAACAAAAAGGCACCATAACAGGAACAAGCAAGGAGCAGGCATCCAATTACTAATGCAAAATAATGCAGTTTATACTTCATTCACCCTACTGTGATTACCATTAGCTCTTATAAAATCACTCTACAGCAGCAGAAACTGCTTGCCAGGTGAAGTGACAACGCACTTTCCCCCTTGAAGAGCTTCTACTCTTAACTGCAGATGTGCCCAAATCATGACGGGAATACCCAAAAGCAGGCAGGGAACGAGAGAGCAGGGCTGGGTTCCCAGGGCTCACTGGGGTCACAGCAGAGCCATCGGGACAGAGGAGCACCAGGGTGATGCTTACATCTGCTCCCTCCCTTGCACGCTGTGACCATCAGCAAAAGCCCCATACGGGCTAAGGTGGGTCGTGCCTTACAAACACCGGGTTTGCCCCAGAGAGAGCGGTATGGTTTGAGTACAGGGCTGTAAATGAGATGCTTCTGATGGCCACTTTTCTCGTAGACACTGACAAAAAGGAGACAGACTGAAAGGACACATGGGCACCACCCGCGTGGGTTAGCTGAGTATCTGTGCCTCTGGGTTAAGTAACCACTTTCTTCATGCTCATTTCAAAACTACATGCTCCTTTACTACTTGCTTATCAGAAACACCTCTTAATTCTCTGTGTGTCTCCTATTAGCAGCCCCAGCAGCTGCCAGTGACAGCTGTCTAGCAGTGCCATAGGGACCAACCAGCTAGCAGATAGTGGCAAAATTCCCAGGGCTTGTTATTTTCTTAGTTCAGCGCAATTAATGCTTTAGCAGCCAATGGACAACATCAAATTAAAATGCACATATCCCAAGTAACTAAGGTAAGCAGCATTGACAAGGGTGGACTTTAATCAAGTTTTCTCTCTGAGATGATGAGCAGCATGGTGAGAGAGAAAAACATACTAACACCAATGGCAGAGTAAACTTACTAATTATTTGACCTATTTGGCAAGAAACAATTTGCTCTTATGGGACACTGGAGCAAACCTGACTCTCTAAAATACACTGCAAGTTTGGTGAGTTGGTGCAGGTCTTCAGTCCTATTTAATCATTTGTCTACAGCACAGCACACTGCAGGGAGATGTAAGAGGAAAAGGAAATGCAGAAAAGTAACTGCTGTTAAGGTGAAATGCATGACATTGGATTAGAAACATAGTTAGTGCCAAAAACTTGCCTCCACTCTGGCTTGTGAGAATTTTGCCCTTGATGGCAGAGGGCAAGAATGACCCTCAAAGGTTCACACCAGTTTGTAACATGATCATACCTCAGAACACAGAGTCAGTGTGTTCACACCAGTTTTGTGCTGGAATCTCAAAATAGCAGCTTCATCCAGCCACTTGCTTACAAAGACCCGCCAAATAAAAAATTGTGAAGAAAACCTTGGCTGGAAGCTTTTTCTATGAAGATCAATACTTAAAAGTTAGACACAGTTGTACAAACAGTATGAAGCATTTGTGGTTTGCACAACAGAAGAAAACACTGCATTCAGAAGAGATAAATGCTGAAATTTCAAGCCTGGTACTTTAGTCCAGTGTTTGATTTAAAGTGAACTGTAATCGCATCCCACTTATCTTACTGATAAAGAACATGGAGCTGCCGCAGTCAGCCTGGAGGGAAGCCAAGGCAAACCTAGGCAGAACTGAAAATTCCCGTTAAGACGACTGAGTGGCAAATGATGGTTATTTGTTCTAATCAATTTGTTAATTTATTTCTGGGAAAATTGGATTAATTTATTTATAATCAAAACAAGGAGCTATTCATTACAGTGTGCATGATGACTGCTACTAAATAGGTATAGCTAGGATTTCTAATACAATTTTTTAAAAAGAAGATGGATTTGGTCTTTCCCCCAAAAAAAAAACCCAAAACCAAACAACATTCAGGCTCATTTCCCTGCAACACACACTCCTACTGCTTTATCCAGGCTAATTTCAGCCACCACACTGATGGACCTACTCCAAACTCTTTCTTCTCCCCAGTGCTGCAGCCCTCACTGACTCTTCACTCTACTTTCAGCTGTTCCAGCTGCTCTCTTCCTACCCATATTCAACCTCTTCCCTTTGTTTACCATCAGTTTAGTGAGCATAACTGTATCTGCTGAGGCCTCTTGTCACCTCTGCTGCTGCTACCTAGGCTGGGTCACTTAGGACTCAGCTTTCCACAGCGCTCAGATTCTGCCCCTTCTCTCTTGAAAAGCAAGATTACAATGGTCATGAGACACAGGTATAAATTAAATGCAAGGTATAACTTATTTTAAATCTGCCCTAGCAATCTTTCTATCTACGGTCCTAATACTGTTTAATTGGCCTTTCTCTGAACTCCAGCCTCATTGATCCCACACAGATAATAAGGTCTCTGAAGCCCATCCTGAGCAAATATAGCAGCACCAATTTCATCAGCGCTTGGTGGAGAGGCCAATGACAATGTCTTCACTCCTGGCAAACTTGCAGATGCCCCGAGAGGACAGGTAGAAAGAACACTAGGACTCAGTACATCTGCAGCCCAGAACAACATTGGCCAGTCCTTACCCCTTATCAACTGCCTAATGTTTAGTGCCAAAATATTTGGCATTATTTGCTTAGTTCTCCTGAATGGGCAATTCTGAAATGACATTTCCCATGCCGTGACCTTGCTCTTCTCTGACCGATAACAACAGCATGAGCACTTTGGAGAGGCCAGGAGAGGGATGAACCGGCAGCTCAGCAGGCAAGCAGGGAGCCTCACGCTGGAGCCATGCTGGCAAAGCCAAAGTCCTCCCCCAGCTTCATCCTTTCCCCCCCCATCAGCAGCTGTGTCCCCCCTCTCCAGTGCCAGATACTCAACATCCCACATGTACAAAGCCTCATAAAAAACCCACTGCTAAGTGAGAAGAGCAAGCTCCGTGGCGAAGGAAGCCGCAGTGGGTGCGTGCCAGCCTCCAGCAGGCTCTGGGCAGGCTCCCCTGCCTGCTAGCACCGCACTGGCAGGGCAGGACACGGCACGGGTACCAGGCAGCAGCACACCCCTCTCCCACAAGGAGTGCCACTCACTTCCCAGCTACCACCTGCCTCTCTGCCTACACTCCCTATGCCCCGCTCACTCCCTTTTTACATCTAGAGTTGCAAATGGTTCTAAGTTTTTATTTTTAAACCGCCAGATTGAGTCTTAATTATTTAAACATCTTCCAGATTTAGAAATCTCTTTTGGCTGTGAAAGTAACACTTGGTGCAATCATCTCTCATCAATAAACCACGGAAACAAGTGTGTATACTCGTTGGGAAGCAACTTTATTTAAAGCACATCGAAAAGTCAAGTTCAGATTTACAGATGTGGAAAGACCTAGTGGTCACGTTTCAATGATCTCAGGACATTTTAGCTCAAGTGAGAAAAAAAGGGACTTGTGCCTTATTCCATTAATTTTGCTAGAAGCAAGATCGCTTGACTCCCCTCAAACAAGCAGGAATGCCTCAGAAACATCCAGAACACAAACTTGGGCAAAGGGCATTCAGAAAGGCATACTCGCTTGAGAGTTATGCTGGCTTTTGTTGGTTTTTTTCCAAATGTTAAAATACATTGGCAAGGACAGTTGTGAGTGCTCGTACCTTACTGAATACTGCTACAAAGCCTCAGATCACACACACAAAAATCATACGGGGGTTTGGTCCTTCAAAAGGAAAGGAAATGTATAACGGGGCTTTAAAACAAAAAGGAAAAAGAAAAAAAAATCCAAACCAAAAAGCATTCCTATTAACAACTTACTCTAATAAAGAAATAAGATTAAACAAAAAAGTTACGGCATAGCCTCGATGTCTGCTTTGGAGAGAGATATTTTTTTCTTGTCGCAGTGAGAGCTTAAGGCAGATTGCTTCTGCTCCCACTGGGCAAACACGCTGCGTTACAGCGTTGCCTGCTCACAGCTCAGCATCACACCTGGGAACAGTTTGCACACTGAGCTCCAACCAGGTTAGATGAGGCTCCAACACACAGCTTCAGCTGAATGACCATGAGCATAGGACCAGTGTCTGACTACCTGGGAGAAGCTACTGGACTTTGGCTTGGTATGGGTTAGCCTTGATGGCTTCACCTGTACTTGCACCTTCCACCATAGAGAAGCTTCATGAAACCCTTTTCCCTCCAGCTTTCTAAAACTGCTGCTTCCCATGGAGTGCAGATACTTGATCTTGAATAAAACCCATGCAAATTGCTGCTCAACTCCTCTCCTTTGCAAAGCAAAGCTGTTCTTTATTTATGTAACATGTTAATCTAATTAGCAAAGAGACGGAACACACTCCTAGGGGAAAAAAAATAATTTTAAAAGGTCATTCCAGCATGACGGAGGATGTGAGAGAGGGAAAGAAACAAACTGCTTTCTTCCCGCTGGCCATACCGACGCCAAGGCTCCCTTGCTATTGTCCTGTTAGGACCTTGCGGAGCGTGGGGAGCATGTAGAGGGGACCTTTCTTCCTCCATTGAGCTGAGCATCCCGGCCGGCTATTGGAGAGGAGCCAAAAAGGATGCTTTGAAATTCCTTTCTCGGACAGCCGACACTGTGGGGACAGGCTCAGTATATGCATCTGAATTAGCCAACACCACCAGGGGGTTTATTACATGACCAAGTTAAAATCCTGCGTTTCTATTGCACCCAGAGCTTATATTCAAAGCCTCCGTAGCACCGCTAAGCCCGTTACTCAAAACACGGGAAACAAATCAACTGTGCTTGCCGGTGACCTTTAATTTAGGCCTGTGGCTTATCTAATTATGGCAGTCTTTAATTACATGGTCCCATATTGTTTTTCACCGGGGCCTCCTGCTTCCATCGCCCGGGCTGGAAACCCCCCATACCGACGGGCCGCCCGGTGTTTCGCGTAACGCTCACGGGCTGACGCGGCCCCGAGCCCCCCGCGCCCAGCGGCCCGGTGTGCCGGCGGCGCCCGGGCCAGCGCCACCCCCGCGGCGACAGCGCCGCTCGCCCACCCCGCTCCCGAGCCTCCCGCGGCCGCCGGATTGGCCCTCGGCGGCCGTGACGTCATAGCACCCCCTCCGCCGCCGCCCGTTAGCCCCCCGCACCACTCTTACGTCACAGTCAGCCCACGGCTCGCCGGGGGGCGGGGCCTCCCGCCCAGAGCCCGCCCCCGGCCCCGCCCCCGCGCCGCCGCAGCGTGACAGAGCTGGCCGGTGCCCACCCGCCGCCCCCAGCGCCGCCGCCGCCGCCAGGTAGGGCCGCGTCCCCCGGGCGGGAGGGCAGCGCCGGGGCTCCGCGCCCGGCGGCGGGATGCGGCGCGCCCGCCCGGGCCCGGAGGAGGAGGACGACGATGGGAGGGGGAAGGGTACCGGAGGGGCGCCGGTACCGGAGTGGGGCCGCGGCGGACGGGGGGCGCCAGCCTGCGGGGCGCGCAACAAGTGCGGCGACGGGGGCGGCAGGCGGGCTCGGCAGCGAGCGGCGGAGTCGCGGCCGGGGCCGGCAGCGGCGGGCCGGCAGGCGGGCGGGCGAGCCGGGGGAGGGAGGGGACGGGGCGGCGGAAGGGCCGGGGTTTTCGCCGGGAGCGTTTTTCCCCGGTGCAGTTAGTCAAGAGCATGATGCAATCTCGCATTGCCATGGCTACTGCATCCCCGGGCGGCGGCGGCTCCTTCCGCCGTGGCGGGGCACGGAGTCGAGAGAAATAACATGGGCAGGAAGGGGGGACCCCCCCGTCACCCCCGCCCCGCCTGCGTTTGACGGCGAGGAAGCGGCCCCGGGCCGTGCGGGGAGCTGGGGAAGGGCTGAGCGCTGCCGCGGCTCCCAGCAAAAAGCCGTGACCCGCGTTTGCCCCGCGCGTCGCGGGGGTCGCCTGCTTCGGGGCGGGCCGGGCGAGCGGGGCTGCGGGGGCGGCCGGGCCTGGGCAGCCCCGCAGCGGGGCAGCGGAAGGTCTTGTCGGGCTCGCAAGCGAAGACTTGGGCTTCTGCTGCTGCTTCTTCCCCGAGCCCATCGTCTCGCTCACCGGTCCCCCCGCTTTACTGATCAGGAATGGAGCCGCTGGCACAGGAGTTCCCGGGTTCGGCTGCGGGACAGGGCAGGCGCCACATGAGAGCAGCGCCGGGGAGATGGGCAGTGCTTCTATAAGATGCCTGCCCGCTTTCGAATCTAAATGTTTAAAGAGTGCAAGCATTTCGGAAGTAAGTAGAGAAGGAAGAGCATGAGACAGAAATGTGTCGGTATGTCAGATGCGTATGCAGGGACTTTCTTAAAAACTTTATGACTTTGCTTTTATCTCCTCCATCTTTTGGAAACCCTCGGGCGGCAGCAGCAGCATTAGAAGTTGGCAGCGCTCAGGGTTATGCGAGTATCATCTTGGGCAATTTAAGTGTTTCCTTCTTCCCTGCCTGCACTGGCTGCTTTTCTGCCCTCAGCACCCCACCCCACCCTCCCCGTTTCCCAGGGATGCAGCAGCTGAGGACCCAGCTCCGCAGAGCTTTCCGGCACCGATCCGTGCTCTGAATCTGGAGACAAAAGGCCAGTTCTGCGGACCTGGGCAGGAATAGTAACACCTTGGCTGGCTCAGCAAGGAGGGCTCCTGGTAGATGACAAGAGGTGTTTCGTGCCTCTGGCAGCTGGGTGTACTGCTTGCTCGGCATCCCAGCCACGGTTGAACGGCAGTGCCCGTACGGCTAATTTGTATTCTCAGTGCTTTGGGTGATCTCTGGTGCTGTGGGATTTGGTACCGTGGCAGTGAAAAACACAAGCGAAGAGCTCAGCTGGCTGCTAGCGAGGGCGAGTGAAAACAAGGCAGGGGCCTGGCAGCGGTTGCCCAGTTTGGATGCTTCCGATCAGGAAGTCTACGAAACCGCTCTGTGTAAATGGAAACACGCCCTGCAGCTGAAACCAGAGGAGGGCAAGCGTGCAGGCATCTCCGTGGCTCCGGTGGCCGTGCAGCCCTTCGCTGGAGTTTTGGGCCAGGTTGCTTCCAGGGTGAGGTTATCTCTGAAGCGCAGCCCTCCGCCAGGACCTGGCAGCCGTGGGCCTGCTGCAAACGGTCGGCTTAAATTATTGCCGGTGGCTGTGGCTGCGTGCAGGGGTTTGCAGCTGTGAAGCTTTTGTAGATGCAGGCTCATGGTGTTGCTGCATCAGTATAAAGCTGCTAGCGTAGCAGGAGGGGATTTATTTACTTTTCGTATGAACTTGTGAATACACTGGAGCGTTTTGTGATATAACTCTGATATTTTACTCTAAGCCCTCCTTGTTCCCTTGTGCAGTCCCAGCCGGAGATTTTTTTCTGCTGTCGGAAAACACCGTAGCTAGAGGGAAATACTGGTGTGTCCTTAACACTGCTAACAGAAGTTGAAGCTGCATCAGGGAGAGTAAGCCTGTGGCACACATGATCATCTGATGCTGTTCGGCAATGAAAGCTGGAGTTTCTTATAAAAGTATTCATTTATTTGGGGTGCACTAGACATCATCTGCTTTCAGAGCAGCAGAGTAGCCAAGGCAACGTGCTCTGCCTGGGGGGAGCTGTACTTGCACACTCAGTGAGGATTTCCCTTGAAAGCTTGTGGAGCCTGGAGATGACTGGGGTCAGCTGGGTAGTGATTCCTTTTAGCTTTACATGAACTGAGGAGCAGATGAAAGAGACCGCTGTGCTGAATTTCCTGAACTTAAAGAGTGGGTTTGCCCTCAGAGACACTGTTGCCATCTGACATGGGTCAAGGACATGCCAAAATTTTGCTGGATTTTCCTGAATTTCTTACAATGTACACATTACATATGAATGTGTGCTGGAAGCCCTTAGGGACTTTGGTTTTTTTTATCCGTAAGCTGCTAAGTGAATTTATCGTGAATGATCTGACTTAAGTCCCCTGTATTTTAGCATTCAAATGCAACCGGAGAGAGCACTGCTGAATTTAATGTGCAGTGTAGCTTTGTCTTGCAGGCTGGGGAAGGGTCTGGTTGTTGATCTATTTGCCTCACTGTGCTTTCTAAAAAGCAATTGTACTTTGTGTGATTTACTAGCTTTTACATACCAGCAGCTGATCAAATGAAGTCTCTTTGACTAAAACTGGTGCATATTTGGTACATAAATATAGCATCATTAAGGATACTTAGTTTATGTGCTGTCTGACCAGTCTGTGGGTACGCTTACTGCAGTATTTTTAGTAAGCTGATGTTGCCTTTACATTTCTTAGCAAGAATTCCTCTTGTTGCATTCCTTGCCTTTAGTGCAGCCAGAGTTGAAATAAAATATTTTGAATTCTCTGGTCTAATCTCTTCTTTCCCTGCTGACCTTCATTTTGAGTTGTTTACAAGAGGAATTAACTTAGAGAAGATAAGATTAACAGAACAAAAAAAAATGTAAATTGGCAATAATACTGTAAATCTGTCAGGCCTCGGGGCAGCACCTTTAATTGCTGGCTCTTTTGCAGCTGGCTAGGAGCAGGTTTTTGGCAATATGTTTGAAGATTCCGATTTTTGGAACTGTCAATATTTTAGGATTTCAGGCTGACTTAGTGCTCAAGTCCAGCAGCCGCAGGTGGAAAGCCTGGCGCTGAGAGCAATCCAGAGCTGCCCCTTGGGAATCGTATTCCTTGTAAGTGACATTCATCTGGTTAAATGCTCTCAAGTACTGAGCTGACCTCATTCCTTTACCTTCCTCAGTTTTGGGGCAGCAAGCGTTGCAACATCAAAAGCTTCTGTTTCTGCTGAGCTCAGAAAAAAACCCCCACCTGTACAGAGCAAGGTGGTGGTGCTTAGAAGGTTAAAATACTTGTCTACTGTCTGTCTTCTAGTGGTCTCAGCAGTCCTGGGATGAAGTGAGTCTCCTGGTTAACTCTGTCTGTGTTCCACCTGAGACAGATCTCTGGGAGAGAAACAGCAAATGTGTGCAGTCCCATGTTAAAACAGCATTGTGCCTCTGTGTCCTGTTTTGCCCTCTGTCCCTCTTGGAGCTAGTACTAAAAAGATGTCACAATGAGCATTCATCCTTGCTCCTGCCTGCTTGCTGCCCAGTAGACAGGGCAGCAATTTACTGGGAGGGTGGGCTCAGCGCAGAGCCATCTCCTGGGATGGGTTGTTCTGTAGAGTCTCCTTTGGACTGGGAGAGCCTTTGGAGCAAATGGCCTCTTGGTGACATATTTTTTTTTTATTATTCCAGGCATTGAGGGTCTGTTCTCTGAACAAACAGAGGTGGGGATGCTTTTTCACTGCTGAGGAGCAGAGCCACAAACACCTCTACCTATTATTTCTTGGTGGGTTTTTTCACTCCTGTGAGTGTCATGCTGTCTTAGGATGGGTCACAAGCCAACTCTGTTGCCTGTTCAAAGCTGCTAAAGCTCCTCTTAGACTTGGTAGCTCTTCATGCAGGTCATGAAGGCATGTATGGGTGATGGTGCCGTTTGCTATAACCTCCCCTGCGTAACTGAACAACTTGCTCATTTTGTCCTCTTAATCTCAGTCCTTTTGTTAACCTTCTTTCATTGCCATGTCTGAAATTAGTTGTATAGGGGTAAGATCTATAAAACTGTTTAAACGTAGGAATACTTTTGGGGCTGTTGGCCTCAGCTCTTTGCAGTAATGCTTTTGTTTTCCTGGTTTTTACAATGCACAAGATTATGTTCTTTCAAGATGCAACATATGCTTTTGAAAGCTATTTGACTATATAATAGGCTTAAGAAACGGATGCTTACTGCATTCCAGTCTGAGCACACTTCTCTGTGTGCATCCGAACACTTCACAAAACTGACAATAATCCTTATAGTCTGTAGCTGTTTTGTCATATGCAATATAGTTGCTAATTTGTTCTGTGATTCTTAAATGTGTTAAAAAGGCAGAAGATTTCTGCAGTCCAACTGGTTTATGCATGCTAGCATTGGAAACAGTTTTTCCCCTTAGATGGAAGATGACACTCAAGGACAAATGAAAAGGATAATCAGTGAATTACATAGAAGTTAGTCTGTCTCAAAACTTATGTCCAGTTCAAATTGCTTTCCTATGGCCTTTCCTAAGGCTGTTTAAATTTGGTATTGCTGCAGTATGGTTAAGAGGACATTGTTTAGGCTGACATCCCTGGAGTTCCAAAGTGCTGATTTATATCTGGGGTCCTGAGGCCGCTGAAGTCTGTACCCTGTGTCTGACAGAACAGCAGTTGTATCTGTGTTTGATAAAGGTATTGCAAACAGTGACCTGAATTGATTCTTTGACAAATCAAATAAATGCTGCCTCCAATCTTGCTATGGAGATAACTTGTATAGTTGCTGTGGACTGTCTATGCACTGGCTCTCCCTAGATCTGTTTAATGAAATTAATCTCCCAGAATGTATTGCCTTGGTTTCTCTATTTGTGTTTTGGCATTTAGGATGCATTATCTTACAGGGTAACTAAAAGCACGAGAGCAAACTTGTCCAAAGTATGTGGTCGGTAAATAATTTTCTGATGTGTTCGATGCGTTGGAGAATTATTTTATTTCCTCGATGAAATGGTTGACTCATATGAAACACAAAGTGTCAGGCATTTAGAAAGCACAATGGCAGTCTAATAAATTCCCTTACCAGGTGTAGAGATTTTACAGATGCAGGCTGGTAAGTGTAATTGTCACTTCTCCAAGAACAAATGAATCATGCTACTTATGCTGAACTCAGTGCTGCAAATTAAGAGTTGGTCTCAGCCTCCCATTGCATCTGTGTATTTTGCATGCCCTTATTAAAGCAATATTAGATGTAGAGGTTGTGCTTCATTAATGATGCTTTATTGATGACCAAGGGCATACTGAGCAGGTAGAAATATAAAAAGCTTCCCTGAACTTGTATTTATGTTAAAGTTGTCTGGATTTAACTGACCTCCATGTCAAAGCTTTGTACTAAACATCCGCCTGCCAAGTGAGATGCTTTGGGCGATGACTACACACGCTGAGTTGCACTAACATTTACAGGAGACAAAACTTGGTTCTGCAGAGCTATGGCAAACGTGGAATAAATGTGTTTTCCTGCATTTTCAAATCCTGCCCTGCTCTTTGATCCCTACCCTTTGAGACACTGGGTCAGCACTTTGAACAAAGTGACTGTTCCTTCTCTATCGCTTGGAAGCGCTCCTGTCCCTCTGTGACCTTCAGAAAACTGTTTCTTCTTGTCGGCTGGCTTTGCTGTAACTGGAGGGTAATTGCTTTCTTCCTATGTGCAAGTTCAGGCTCTCTGCTCTGAAATGTAGCCTTGATTTCAGAAAGGATGTAGTCTTAATTTCAAGTAACGTTCCAGCTTTTGAGGTATATGCGTGCTGATGGACATTTCTGTTGGTGTCATGGTCCTTAAAGATGTTACCTAACAAGTATTAAATATGCAGAATAATGTGGTTTAGCTTATTAGACCAAATACACCTCGAAGTATCTTACAGTTTTAGGCCATATGTTTAGATAATTAATTCATTAAGCATGCAGGTTTGCATTTTTGCCTGTTTAGCTTTTTTTTTTTTTTTTTTTAATTTCCCCCCTCCCCCTTACTTTATGCTGTTACAAACTTGCTGGGAAGCATTTTGGATTAAGGCAGTGTTTCTGCTGTGCCCTTGTTGGCTAAGGAACACCCAGCAAGTGCTAGTTATGGGAAAATGTCTTCTTCCCTTAGGTGACATGTGCTTGTGGGTTTGGAGCAGACTGCAGTTTGGTGGAGGAGCTCCTCTCCCTCTGCTGGGTTAAAACCATGGCATCTTATTCAGATAGAGGTCTTCTGAAGATCAAATCAGATCTTGAAGCAGTAAGAAATGAGCAAAAGAAAACTACTTGTACATTTGACACTACTTTATTGTCAGCATAGGGGTTCCAAACAAAAGGGTCTAGTTCTTGAGCTGGTCCTGTGTCCTCAAGTTTGGTTTTACTCAAAATGATGAAGACTTGGGAAACTAAAGACCTTTATACTTTAATCTTTGTAGACTTCCCCTTAGATGTGCTATTCCTATGACATAATTTAATCAGAAAGCATCTGTTAACCTTTTCATGAAGGATTGTTTCCTGCTCCTGGGTGGATTTTATAAAATACTGATGTTTTGAATCATCATTTTGAGAATCATCTCCTAGCCAAGCAGTAGGAAAACCTTTGACTTAACAATAATTAAACCTTTAGCCAGTTAGGAGGCTGACATTCTCCAATGTTTAACATCACCCTGCCCTTTAGGAAAAGAAACTCAAGAAACCTTTTTGTGTGCTGAAGTTCAAATGGTGTGCTAGTTTGGGTGCATAGCATGTGTGCTTACCAGAAAGCATCAACATGTTCAGTTCATTCATGTAGCTGCTCACATGTTTTCGAGCCAGACCTCATGTGGCAGCTGCAGGACAATGTTGGTAGAGGCACAGGAATCTGGATTTGGCTTTGAAGGGCGCAATGATATTAGTTGTGCTTGCACTTTTATGTATGTGCATATGTGGATTGGAGGGCAGCAGATGCTTATGGTGAACACCTGAGTCTGCTTTGGTGGTTCATTTCTCTTCTGTGATGCTGGCATGGAGCGGTGGCTCTTAGCTGGTCACAGACCTCATGAACTGGTGCAAGCTCGTAGCTGTTTGCTCTGTGTTAGGGTTATGCGTTTATCCCTTGCATCGTGTATTTGTCTGTCAGTTCACTCGTGTACAGTGGCCTTTTGGTGTGTTGTTAAGCTTTACATTAGTCTTGTGAACTTGACTTACTGCGTGACATGAAGCCTTATTAATGGGGAAGATACCTGCACTCATAACACCGTTCACAATTTTTTTATTAACATATGTGATACAGTGACAGAAAATAAGTTGCTAGTCCAGCAGACCTAGTTACTTATGGATTTTTCTCTGCCTCTTTAACAAGCCTAAGCAGAAAAACCTCTTGCAAAAGATTGGAGTCGGCTTTTTCATATTTTATTGAAATCTGTCTTGCATGCCACTCAGAAGGCACGGCTTACACCACGGCTGCCTCCACAGCCTCTCATTTGCTACAGCTACAGAAGAGGTGGCTGGACTCCCCTGTCCACCAGGGTCAACCACGGGCTGGGAAATTTTGGGTGGGTGTCCCCATCACCTTCTGCAAGAGGTTAAAATGCAGTGTAAGGGCTAGAGGAAAACACAAGTGTGAGAGAACACCAGCAATATATAGGGTGGCAGAAGACCCATTACATATAGATGTAGAGAGATGGCACTAAGCAAGTCAGTAAGGGGTGCTGCATTTAGCAGGCCTTGTCTGTTCAGTTAAAGATGAGGAGGAAAAATAATAATGATACAGGCAGTCACAGAAGGGCCACTGTGTTTCAGTGTAGATCATTGCCCTGCTAATGCATGAGCTGCTGCTGCCGCCTCTAGTTTCTTAAGGTAAAAATTGTGCACGGGTGTAAGCCATTTTTAGAGTCAATGATGGTGCCAGACCACTTGTGAGAGTTTAATGATTGTAGCTCTGTCCTCTGGTTTTGCAGCCTTCATCAGGTTCCCGAGTAATTCTCCAGAGGCCATACTTGGTCCTCCACTTTTACTTGACAGGTTCCCGGAACCTCTAACTTCCCTGCCCTTACTTCTGCCCTTTCAAAGCCATTGTCATCTCCCTCTGAAGCACGCAAAAGCAGGCTGTACGCCTTGCCGTGTCTTGCAGAACAAAAATAACATCCTCTGGTACTACTTTATATTGATTTCTTGTTCTATCACCACTGCTAAGTGGTTGCATTAAGGTACAGGAAGGGACCGCTAATGTTGTTTTCAAAGTTTTTTCTCTCATTTTTTGAAGTCCATGTAGTTAGCTCATTCCTTCTAAATTCAGTGCAGTTGTTTAGATAAGATAGTCACATCTAAACTCTAGTTGAGCAATTGCAGAGCTATCATGAATTTCCAGTTTTACAGACTGAATACTTCTTGGTTTCACAAAACACGTCAAGCTCAAATGATACAGCAGCATGGGTATTGGTTGCATATAGCACAGTTCAGTTTTCTAAGTGTTTGTGGGGATTGACTTTGAGTCTTAAAACATACATTTAGGAAGCTGATAAAACACAGATGCGAGTCCTGAAGGATGCACTTGGCGAGAACACGGGGGCGTTTCTGGTTTTTAACCACCGTTCACAGTGCATGAGAAGTGACTGTCTTGGAGTAAGTGCTTTACATCCTTTAGTGCTGTGTTGCCTCCGAAGGAGAGATGTATGCCCTTGGGAGAAGATGACAGTCTTTGAACCTACAGTGACAGGGACGTGAGTTGCTGGTAGCACATATGAAGGAGCTTAGCAATGAAGTTAAGGGGTTTTCCACACCTCCCCCTCTTTGTTTTTCCTTACTGCTCCGTTTCTTGCTTTCATATTTCTATCTATTTTTCAGGCTTTGCCTTTTAAAAGCTTATTCACCCAACGCCCTGGGAGGTGGGGTTTTTTTTCAGAACAGAGGAGCAGGACTGGGGTTTGGGCTGAACCAGTGAAGGAGCCCTAGTCAGACACTGGCAGTTCTGACACATCCCTCCTCACAGCAGCATCACTCTGCTGAGACCTCTACCAAATTCCCTCCTAAGCTGTTGGTTGTTATTAACCTGAGAGCAGAATGTTAATTGAACCTGTGGTTTGGGTGTTTGTTGGTGTGGGGTTTTTTTTTCTTCCTCTATTCTTCCACCATGTATCAGTTCGTGCATGAGGCTATGGAACTGAAGCCTGGTCCAGAGGATCAGGTCTATTTAAATGAAGAGTCCATTTGGTGATGTTTGTTTTAGAGATGACACATCTGTGTGGAGGACTTGTGTTCCAGGGAGATGAAAACATTGTAAAAAAACTTCCAACCACCAGAATTGTCTTTTGATATTTGAAAAATTGGATCATGAAAGAGCTCTTTGCACAAAAGCATGTTTTGCTTTTAGCATGCAGTAAAAACAGAGCTGCCGTGGTGGTAAGATTCTGGAAGGGGAAACTTTCAGAGAGCTGCCAACATGAATGAGCAATTTCATTGCCTGAAGCATCGTTCTGTATCCTACACAGTTGGTACAAAACATATATGAAATAGGTACACTTGGAATGTAAAGGTTTGGGGTTACCTGCTGAGCAACTTTTTAATATGTTGCCATCCATATAATAGATGTGCACTGTTTTACTATAGAAGCTAAAGAGCTTGTCTTTTGCCCGGAGTTTAAAGTTGCTTTATTAGTGTGGCTGATGAAATGCAACTTAATTCTTTCCTATCTTTCACTCTTAACAAAATGAGTGCTTATAAAATGCACTGCAAGTTAAGTTTTCACTTTCCTGCAAACAGTATAGTAAATATAATAAAAATAATAATTTTAATTATTTTTGACTTCAAGTAAAAAAAAAATGTTTGGTATCATCAGAAAATCAAAGTTCCTATTGAAATTTAATCTTAGGCTACTGTACTCCAGGTGTGTCTCAGGTCACTAGTAAGGTTGTTGATTATTGTTTCATACAGGATAACATGTTTTAAGGATGCAAAAATAAAAGGGGATACTTCCCCTCTGTCTTCAAGGTCCTCAGCGACAGGCTGATCAGTGTGTAGTAAGCATTTTTGGTCATATGCACTGCCTGTTTACCTTTTTATTTCTATCTTTTTCTGTGTATTTCTTTTCATTAGCTCTGTTTCTGTTGGAAAACTTTTGCTGTGTTTAGATTGAATAAAACATTAAAATTGCATTTTTTTGGAAGAAATGTGATGTTGGTCTTCATCTGCTGGGTTTCTCAGTGGTTAACGTTCTGCCCCTTCCCCTTGAGTCCTGCCCTATCACATCTGACCTGCCCTGAGATTATCCGTAGTCCTGCAGTTTTCAAGACAGGAACATAGTAATGCATCTGAAAAATCTGTCTCCTTCATAGTTTGAACATTTCAGGGTGGATTTTTTGTTGTTGTTGTTGTTGTTTGCTTTTTACAGTGCAATGATCTGTCAGTCCATGCTGTTACGATTATATTTAAGAAATCTCTGTAAGTTAGCTCTGCATGACATTAACATATCCTGTGTGACCTTTTTTTATTTCACATTTTCTTTTTTCTGCAATTCTAGCACTTTTCACTAGAACCATTCCCACATGCAAAATGATGTGTGTGCAATGCATTTTGATTTGGCCTTTTCTTAATAGCGTTATAGAATTCTGCTTTAAAAATTCTACATCTTTTTGTCTATCTGTTTTATTTGCCTTTCTTTTTGCTATGGTCTTGGTTTCTTGCCGAGTGCAATGCAATGGCTTTGCTCAGCTTCAGGCAGGTAAGACCTCTTTGTCACCCAGGTGCCTGCTTTGTGCTGGTGCTTCTTCTGCAGTAAATCAGGTGTCAGGATGGACCTGGCTGAAAGCTGATCTTCTTGCTTGGTTGTTTCCTTGGGGCTACCTCAATTTTCCCTTGCTTCCTCCACCCAGGCAGTGATGGAGGGTAGGGAAGGAATGAAAGCAGTGTCAGATCTGTTCTTGGTTGCTCTTGGTCACCCCACACACTCTGGGCATGGTTTTACAGCTATGGACGTGGATGAATGGAGAAGTTAGAACAAGGGTGAGGTGATGTGATGCCTGTCAGCCTGAGGTGGGCATGAGCTGGCACCATAACAGGCATGAGTGGGGAAAATGCCTGGGTGGAGGGAGCTTCTTATCTTTATAAACTGCTGAAGACTTTGTTTGAGAGAGACGCCACGCAAGCGGCAAGGCAGAGGAGGCATATCTGGTACCCTCCGTCCCAGGGGACTGCTGCCCTGCAGAGGACAGGATAGCTGCAGGGCTGGGGGGGAAACCTGCCACCTGCTGCTTGTGTGGGTGTTGGTTTGTCGCTGTATTTAAAGCAGAGATATTATAGGAAATTACAGTATTGGCCCTGTCTTTGCTCTGGTGCTTTTGGAAATACAAAGCGAATGTGGTAAAACCTTCTGCACCTTGGTGCTGGTGCTGGGGGTTCAGCCTAGACATGTTTTTCATTGGAACATATTTTAATGGCAGTGGGGTTTCCACTGCACCAGGAATTTGTTGCCTCTTATTGTAAGAAAAGAGTGGCTAAGTTTTAGAGGAAATTGACTTATTTTGCTGGAATACCCTTCCTGACTTCTGCAGGTACCCAAATTGTTTATATTATGAGCTTGTATAAAACAGCTTGGCAGTTGCCAGATGTGTGGGCAGTGTAGGGTTTTTCTTTCCTCCAATAGTCTATTTAAAGTTCATAGGAAGAGTGAGTGGTAAGATCACACCAAGCTGTACTGTTACAGTATTGCATTTTAATTGGTTGGTTGGTTGGTCTTTCTCCCCTTAAAACAAAGAATAAACTACAAGGAACTGCAGTCCTGCCTCCTGGAGCAGGGTCTTCTGATGAAGTAACATTTAGGAACATGCTGCCAGCATCAAACCAAGGAAATGGACAGGTAGAAATGCTTTCTGTTCTGACTACTCCAGGAGTCAGTCACCTGTTCCAGGGGCCCTTGTTACAGCGATTATTTGGTACCTTGATACTTGCTGATTTGCGGGAAGGGTTGGTTTAGCATGAGTCTGCTGCAGGGAAGACTCCTCGGGACACACCAGGCTTTTCAGCCCTGAGCTTCTGTAGCAGAAATGCCATCAGCTAGCTGCATGTTTTGGCAATACTTCGTTGACAGATGTGCTAAGTGTTGTACAGGAAAGGAAAGGAGGGGGAATGATCTGAGTGATGCACCTGTAATGATGATCCTGTGTCAGCATCTTCTGCTCCTATACCAGAAAATACAGTCTGCACTCTCAATATTCCTTGTCAGACCTGGGCAAGAAGAAAACAAGGTCACAATCTTGCCTTGCATAGCGTTAACTTCTTTATCCTTTGGAAAGGAGATTAGATCTTCAAAGGTGGTTGCTTTTCTGAATGATGAGCCTATTATTTTCATACTGTTTTGAAGGCAGGGGTTTAACAGGGTGTCTAATGGCAGCGTTTTGTCCTGAGCAGCATGGATCCATGGCATAACAGTTGTACCTGGAGTAAATTTTTTTTTCTTCTTTTGTCTTAATTATCAGAATGGTGGGAAAAAGAACATTTTTAGCACCTTCTACTTAATGCTAGCTGTTTATTCGTACTTGCTTGACTCTCTGTTAGTACTGTTCACTACGCGTGGTGGTACTGTCTGGCATGATGTTTAGCATCTTAAAATGAAGTCACCAAGTATTGGTGCAGCTGCAGCCGTACAGGATTAACTCATGTCTCACAGGGGTGCAGCAGGAAAATACAGAAGTTTTAAGACTGACTTCTCGTAGCATGGCTGGCCATATGAAGAAATAGCAGCAAGGCAAGCTGTGGTATGCATCTAGTGTCAGTATGCGTCCTTTCTTCCTTTAAGTGTAGAAATTCACTTTTATTGAGGAATGTAGCTGACTCACATGTATTTTTTGTGCATTAGGGCCCACAAGGGAATTTCACTTTTCCCATAGCACTCCAGGTACTACCCCACGCTCATTGGAAATAAAAGTATACACACAGATAAATACTTAAAATACTGTAACTTGCCTAAGGGTGATTTGTGTGCTTTTCAGTGTGATCTGGTTTCCCAAACACAAAGGGTCCTCCAAAAAGTGTCGTTTACCTACTGGAACACAGGAGTTGTAGCTACGCATCTTAGCAGGATAGCTTAATTTGAGTTTTGTGTGCACTATTATCCCTGTACTAGTCAGATTTGCATGGTGTAGCACTACCTTTGTGACCATCACCCTCAGGTTTCATGATCTTCCTCTAATTTTGCAGCTTTTTGTTGGATCGCTGTATCTAGTCAGCATGTGAACCGCAGATAGCCTTTTTATCGCTAACTGCTGTTCACTGGACAGCTGCACACAGCCATTTCTTGCTTTGTACGGTGTTTCACATGTGCAGGGGAATTGCAGGTGCTTTTATGGGTCTGATAGCAAGCTTTCATATGTCAAGCTAATAAATGCAAAGAAGATAACCAAGAATTCTAGATCTACCCTACGCTTTTGGTTTTGTTCTTGAGATGTCCCCGGGGTTCAGCCTTGACACGAGAGGAGGGGGCAGGCTGGTGGCGGATGACCTGTCAATGCTCAGACTTGGTGCTGCTGCTGCAGGATGTTGAAGGAAATGGGGGTTCACGCAGGAGGACGGCCCCGCTTGTAACTTCTTTTCCTATTTGTTGCTTTTTAAAGTTTAATATGCAATTTTGAGATGTGGGCATTTTAAAAAAATAAATAAATTGAAGCTTACGGTCTTGAGGCTACATGGTACTCTTTGAACTCTGCTGCTAGTAGTGGTCATGCAAGACTGGATTTCTGCATCCTTTGGACCTCTTGGTCTCATCAGCTCTCTTAGAAAATGCAGCCTTTTGATCAAGAAGGCTCAGTAAAATAGGCTTTGGGGACGGTACCTTTGTTTTTTCTCTTGTGGAAGTAAAAAGTTGGTTTGACTGAGGTGCACAGAGATTAGAGGAGCCCCTTTACTAAAGGGGAGAAGAGGATTTTTTCAGACCATCTTTCAGGTGGCACTTGAATAAGAGAAAGGAGACTCGAAATGAAAGCTAAAGTCCTTATAGCCCTCTGGACTTAGGTTTGGACTCCTTCATCCTCCCAGTGCGCTCTCTTTAGCTGCCTAGGCTTCCTCTGGCTAATTAGCCGTTGTAAGCTACAGCTAGCCACATTTTCCCAATTGCAATATCAGCACAGCTTTTGAAAGAAGAGAGGGAGCTCCAGATTAAAACAGTAGCTGTTAATAAACACTCACATACTGTTTCGGGAGGAGGGCTTTGGACCAAAGCAAATGCTGTGCTTTGGCTTTCCTTCCAGAAACGTCAACTGTAGCTCTTGTGCCACATACATATTCTCTCTGTTTCCACTTAACCTGGTTTGCTACAGATCCTCTCTTCTGTTTCTTTCCTATAAAAAAGAAGAAAAGAAAGAAGAAGGGGGGGGGGGGGGGGAAGCAAACCAAAAAACCCAGTTCTTTAACCTCCAGCTGGGAATTGTCTGTGCAGTGTCCTTGCACATTGCATAGTTGCATGCTATTACAAACACAGCAGTTGAATAAACCTGCGTGCTTTGCTTTTTCTTCCTCCCTGTTTTATTTCTGTAAATACTTTAGCAATCTGCACTTTATTACTCTAACAGCACCATGTAATAAGCTGGCAGCAGTGAGGAAGTTTCCAATATCTTGATGCTGGGGTATGGGTGTAGCAGCTGGGTACAGGGTACCCCCTCAAACGTTTTCTTCCAGGAAAATGGATGCTGTTGCAAAAAGCATTTTACCATAGTGCTGAGGGATGCTAGATCTGCTGCTGCTGAGGGGGGCTTTGCAGCATGAGAGATCCTTACTTGTAGTGGGATGCATCCTTCTGGGGTGGAGAGGAAGTGGCGTAGCATCTTTTTAAGATTCTTAGTACTTCCATGGGTGTATTTGTGTGTTTGCTTCCAGCTTGCTCTTCCTGCTTGACCATCACACCTGGTGTTTTCCCTCTGGCTGAAGTTACCCTGTGGTGCAGCAAGAGCTGTTGACTTTGAGGGGATGAAATGCATGTCAGTGTCCTAGTCCTTGGATGTACAGGTCCTAATTTGAGCTCGTTTAGATCTGCTGAAAACATGAATAAAACTGCAAAGACCACAACGCCTATGGTTTGTCTTTACTCACCTATCTGAAGATCATTAGATTCTGGTTTAATGAGGTATTGGCTGTTGAGCACAATTAGTTATTCCATTTTGCAGTGTTCTTTCTTGTATTTGTTTCTGATCTGTAAAGTACTTTAATTACTACAGCTGTGTTTATGCATGAAAGTAATCATTACTGAAGGATTTGAGAGAGTGGACTGACAGAAAAAGTAACAGCATGAAATGGTCCCCCTAGTTAACTGGCTAAAGTCTTCCTTTACCCCCGGCATTTTTGAACGTTTTGAAATACCATTAAGGTTAAACTGTTGGTGACTAGCTTCTCTCCTTTGTTCTGCATTTTTTACACTTCCTTGAGCTTTATACAAATCATTTATTTCTAAACTTCCTTACGCTGATGCTGCCGGTGAGTGTGAAAGCTCAGCATTGTGGGTCCTGCTGAGTCAGCAGCAGGCTGGAGGACTTGCCACTGATGCAAGGGGGGGCAAAAATCTGCACTGCTTTGCAAGAGATGCAGTTGCAAAATAAAGTTTAAAAATAGTTTCTTTTATTTTTGTCAAAACTAAAGTGCAAAATCCACAGCACTCGTGCTTTACCTGGTTTCCTATGAAATAAATGTACTTGCACTTTCAGATCAATATGGACTGTGATTTATTCTAAGCTCCTTCTTATTGCTAATATTAAGCGTGCTTGGGGTCTAGGAGGATATTCAGAAAGGACAAAAAAGGGGAATCTGGGGTTAGCAGCAAGTTGAAAGGCAAAGGGAATACATGCAAGGGACAGTTAAGGCTTTAGGAATAGAAAGGAGAAACTTTGGAAAATGGACAGAAAATTGTTGTTGGCAGCTTTGGTTATCAGTGCGTCTTCCAGTTCTCAAGCCACTGAGCGTTTTGAATTCCAGTACGTTTACAAAAGCAAACAGCAGCGTGATTGTTGTGTTTTTGGAGGAGGGAAAAGAGGAGTCACCTCTGCAGTGGCAAATATCACTTTAACAAGAAAACACAAATCAAATTTCCAAAATCAAGTGCCTAAAATTAAGCTTCGAAGTCCTAATTTAAGAACGGAGAAAGTGGCTGTTTTCCAAGGAAGCTGAGCACCCAGGCCTGATGGTGCATTGCTCTCAGAAGCCAGCACAATTATTTAGATGCCTATTTTGGGGATTTGTTTGGAACTTAAGTGCAGGTACTTAAATGTAAAAACTGGGATCTGTTGTTTCATGGAGTACTTGAGCAGCAGAGTGAGAGCTGGAAGATCCTGCTGAAAGGCAACAGGTTAGAAAAGCTTTGAGCTTTCAGCCCAAAATGTTTTGTTGCTGCTGTTCGGTTTGCTTGGAAAGGGTGGCATGGGACGGGGGGCAAACCTTTGTATTTTCACGGTTTATTTTTGCACCTGGAAACTGAAGTTACTCCAAGAAGAAACTCAAGAAACAACATTAAAATGCAACCAAGAATTCTTAAATCACTTTTTGGCATAAACTCCCCAGAATGTGTTTTCTGTGGAAAGCATACAAGAGAACTTCCTTTGAAGGACAGGAGCTGGTAAAGTACTTCAGTATTTAGTAGCCCTTTCCTCAGAGAGTAGTGATGTGCGTTAGAAGAGCAGGTTATCACTGCTGGTAGCCTATGTGAAAAACTTACATAAATAAACCTTAATATATATATATATATGTATACTGCAAGAAAAGCATGCTTCTGTGTAGCCTTTGGTCTGTATTTTCAGTTGTCACACCGAGGAGCACCAGGGCCATCCATGCTTGGACTGAGCAGCAGGGCAGAGCTCACATCTTCTGACCAAACACATGGGTGGCTGCTGGAGCATAGTGCATGTCCCAGCTCATGGTGCCAGAGGTGGACTGAGATTGCAAAATGTTCTGTGGATGTCCAAAAAACCCCCGATCCTGTCTTATCTAAATCCAGAGGACTTTTGAAAAAGTAATATTTTAACGATGGGGCTCGATGTTGTTGGGGCAAGGTGCAACGCTTGGTTTTCATTATGCTTGTTTTGCAGAATTGGAAGTTCAGTCATCTTGTTTTGTTTAAAACGTCAGATATGCATTTTTCTAGATTAAATATTTGGACTTGAAGAAGTAAAGCATCCTTCAGGTTGTAAGCCTGAGTACTTCCAGACCCTGATCCAGCTTGTCCTAGCATTCAGGGGCCTTACTGCATTGCTAAAATTTGGTATCAGAGGGGGTGTTTTCTTTCCTGTCCATTGTAGAAGGGCAGGTTAGGGAAAAAGAGCTAGGTTATATAGAGGTACCTGTTTTAAAAAGCAATGTGTGGCATAATGGAAGGGGTGTTGTCTTTTTTTTTTTTTTTTTTTTTTTTTTTTCTTCTGACCATAGGTACTGAATAAGGCTATGGATGTCATCTCTCTGGACTTCTATAAGGCCTTTGACATGGTCCCCCACAACATCCTTCTCTCTAAACTGCAGAGATACAGATTTGATGGGTGGAATGTTTGATGGATGAGGAATACAGGGGTTTGTGCTGGGACTAGTACTATTTAATATCTTCATATATGACATAGTGGGATTGAGCGCACCTGATTGACTTGTGTGGTTGACATAGCTGAGGGACAGGATGCCATCCAGAGGGACCTGGACAAGCTTGAGGAGTGGGTCCATGTGAACCTCATGAGGTTCAACAAGGTCATGTGCAAGGTCCTGCACCTGGATCGGGGCAACTTGGATTATCAATACAGGCTGGGGGATGAAGGGATTGAGAGCAGCCTGGCAGAGGAGGACTTGGGGGTACTGGTGGATGAAAAGTGGGACATGAGCCAGCAGTGTGGACTCACAGCCCAGAAAGCCGACCATATCCTGGGCTACATCAAGAGAAACACGGCCATCAAGTTGAGGGAGGTGATGCTGTACCTCTGCTCTGCTCTGGTGACACCCCACCTGGAGTACTGTATCCAGCTCTGAGGTCCCCAGCACAGGGAAGACATGGACCTGTTCAACAGGTCCAGAGGAGGGCAACAAAAATGATCAGAGGGATGGAGCACGTCTCCTGTGAGGACAGGCTGAGAGAGCTGGGGTTGTTCAGCCTGGAGAAGAGAAGGCTCCAGGGAGACCTTACTGCAGCCTTCCAGTACTTACAGGGGGACCTGTAAGAAAGACGGAGGCAGGCTTTTTAGCAGGCCACAAAGTGATAGGACAAGGCATAATGGTTTTAAGCTAAAAGTTGATGGATTTAGGCTAGATATAAGGAAGAAGTGTTTTACAATGAGGGTAGTGAAACACTGGCACAGGCTGCCCAGAGCGGTGGTAGATGCCCCATCCCTGGAAACGTTCCAGGTCAGGTTGGACGGGGCTCTGAGCAACCTCATCTAGTTGAAGATGTCCCTGCTCATTGCAGGTGGTTGGACTAGATGACTTTTAAAAGTCCCTTCCAGCCCAAACTGTTCTATGGTTCTATGATACTGTGAATAGCGTGCCTTGCTGTGGTATGGTCTAGGTAAAGGAGCGTTGCTAGAGATCCGCTCATCTATGTGGTGAGCCACAGAATTTGCTTACTTTCAGTATTAGGAAACATGCTCATTACAGCATTTCAAATGGCCACTGGTTTAATTTTTCTCGAGTCGATGTTCCTCTGAATTGGGAAACTATTCTAATTAAAAAAGAACCCTTGTAGTTGCTGCCGTTGAAGCAGTGTTTAATGTTGTGTGGCTGTTGGCAGGAGACTTGATGCATTTTCACATGCCCCCCCCCCCCCCCCTTGGAACAAAAGCAGATTGTTTCCCTCTGTTTTTCTGTTACACAAATGAGTTCCTTTTGAAACAATTTCTTTTTCTGCAAGTTCTGGAAATCGACACCAGGAGTAGTTCTTCCTTTGCTGTGCCTTTTACAATCTGCTGTCTGATAATGCTGGCGCAAAAAGCTGCTTTGGGGTAGCCGCCCAAAAAAGCTGAGACCTCTGCAGAAGCTTCCTCCTCTTGGGGAATCAGTTTTTCCTTCCAGTTTTATGGAAGGTTGAACATGGAGTTTCATTTCTTGCTGTCTTTGCTATAGCTAGTTGGAGTTTGTTTCTGCTCTCTTAATTGTTTTGTTTACATATCTGCATTTTTAATGACCAGCAACCAACAGTATATAGCAAGTCAGTTCTGAATTAGGCTTTTTTGTCTTTGTTTTTGAAACAAACTCTTGCATCTGAAGTCTTCCTCTGCAAAAAGGGAGTTGGAAGTCATTGAAGTTAGGCACAGATGCTGGGTTATTGGATGATGCAGTGCTGCGTAACTAAATCAACTGGTACTGGATCAAGGGAGCAACAGACAAATTGAGTAAGTGGGGATTTCAAGCAACAAAATTAATTGACTGGGGAGTGATTTTCCTGGCGATATTTAATAGCTGACAGGTAAAAAAAAAAAATGGGGGGAGGAGGGGGAAGAGCTTGCTCTGGATGTCTATCTGGCTTGTCCTTGGAAATCATGTACTCATTTCTCACAGCCTTCCTGATGTTCGTGCTTCTGGTAGGACGGCATAAGCTTCTCAGTTTCATTTCCTTATTCCTAGGACACCAGCGTGCCGGTGCTGTGGCCATTCACGCAAGCGCTCATGGTTTGTGTGTCACGGCTGGTGAGGTGACCTAATCCCACAAGTGCACCTTGTTGCAAACTGTGCTTATTTGGGCTGGGCAGCTTCAGTTGGAAAATAAAACTGGTATGAATCAGGACTGGAAAAGACTTTTTAACGCTCCCGATAATTTTAATCAAGCTTTTTCGTTTGTGCCTGGTGACCAGGTTCCAGGGAGGTTTCTGTGCCTTTGTGTAGTCCAAAGCTGTACAAAGACTTGATGCACATGGAGAGGAAAGTCCTCTTCTGCCCATTTCCCCAAGAGCCCCCTGGGAAACGATGGGCTGGGGATGCAGCTGGAAATCCTTGGTGAGTGTGTCAGCCTCCTGCCCAGAGCTCTGCGATGGAAGACCATGCGATGTAAATGCATGTATCCAAGCCCGCTGTATTTTCTTGGTCCCAGCAAGAGGGAGGTTGAAGCTCCTGCAGAGGCTGGGTGGCTCCCAGTCCTGCTTTGGACCTGCAGTAGACTTCATTTGCATCCTGCTTGGCTTTTCTTGCAGGACTCGAAAGAAAGGAAGATGCCAGTTCCAGCTGACTAAAACCAGAGGACCTACTTTTCATTTTACTTGCATCAATAAGAAATCCCCTAGAGGCAGGGTTTTCAGAGGTGGGAGAGAGGTGTTTCTTTAGCTAGAGCTGAAAAAAGTAGAGATGAACTTTGTTAGCAGCTATGCATAAACTCATGCAATTGTTCCAGTTTGTGCTGTGGGTATGTTGACAGCTTGTGTTGCTTATGTTATTTCCCCATAACTAAAAATTGCTGTTAATATTATGAGTTCGGGGGTGGGAGAAACACCAAGAAGTGAA
This sequence comes from Falco cherrug, assembly GCF_023634085.1. Classification (NCBI taxonomy): domain Eukaryota; kingdom Metazoa; phylum Chordata; class Aves; order Falconiformes; family Falconidae; genus Falco; species Falco cherrug. Next base: position 19,137,984 of record NC_073702.1, read on the forward strand.
AACAGTGCTGTTAAAAATGGATAAAATTATTCTAGTGAAACTTAAGTACAGTTCTGGGTAGAAAAGAGGAAATTAGGGGGGAGATGTTTTGTTTTGGTTTTTCCCAATCAAGAAGAAAATTACTACCTCTTCTCTTGAGAACAGCTTTGTCTATAATTGCCCCTGCTCGGGGAGGTGTTGCTGCTGCTTTCCTGCTTTAACCTGAGGGAGGTACAGCAACTTATATACTGCAGTATATATACCAGGTGCTACCAATAAATACTGGCCGTGTGAGGAGCTGACAGATGACATTTGAATCACTCTGCTGTTCTGATGTTGGATGGATTTTATCTGGTAATGTCTTACCAGTAAGCATTCTGGAGCTGGAGGTACTCATACCATGAACTGCAGTTTTCTCCCTTGCCTCAGTAACTGTTGATCTCTTGGGTTTATGGGCTGTTAATCAGAGCTGTAATCAGTCACCTATCCGCAAAGGCCATAGCAGAGCCAGTTTTCATGTTTTTAGTTCCGTCCTCCTCCCCAGCTATCATTGCCAGCTATTGGAGGCTCTTTGTTAAAAGAGCTTCACAGTATTTATTTGAGAACGTCAACGTTGCTGACTTTCTCAGGGTGCAGTCCTCTTCCTCCTTGCAGAGGGGCGTTGCTTGTCATCCTGTGTTTGCACTTACAAAACAGAATTAAAAAGAATTTTAGGTTAATCTGAACTCGCTGTTTTAAGCTTCTGTGTGTTAAATACTTCAGTAGTAAATAGTACGCTTACACCAGTGTGTCTCTGAGACTAGAATAAGCTTCGTTCACTTTATACACGCTAGGAATGTCCACTATGTCTGCTGCATATTAGTTTTTGCATATTAGTATTTTCTTTGTTAACCCTCACATACAGTCAGTATTCAGATGATTAAACTTGTTTTGTGAGCTGAAGAACTAACTTTCTCCTCTTCTTTCCATTTCAATAGCTTGTAGAATGGAATTTCTGGATAAAACAATCAATAGCTACCTTGATGTTTGGCTTGGACCCAGAGGTAAGATTTGTCAAAGATTAAGTACAGAAATAAAACTGATACTAAACTGCAGCTACATGAGAAACAGCTTCCTTCTAACATCCTGACTTTGACAGGTGACTACTTCCTTTAGTATCTGCAAAGCATCAAAATGTATGATTCTGTAATAAATAAGTCTGCTCAATGCTTCTTATCTTTTGACTTGAAGAGCTGCTGATTTTTCAGCTATGACAGTCGTAGGTGCTATTCTTCTTACTATCAGTTAAGCTCCTGTTGTTAGCCTTAATGAATGACTTACCTCAGATCTTTGCTGCCTTTTTTTTTTAAAAAAATTTACTAAGAACTTTTACTTTTAAAAGATATTTTTTACATTTGCATTTGATAAAATAAAAATACTCTTGCCCTCATAACTAGAGCTGCTAAAGAATTTCTCACTGAAAAAAGGCTGTATTTTTTTTAAAAGCATTGCTTCTCTGAAACCATTCTTTTTAAAGAAACAATGGTTTTGGTAGTTTTTTCACTGGGAAAAAGTCTACAGGTGGAGAACAGCGATCCTGGTCAGTGTGAGGAAGGGAAGGGCAGTGGGACTGGGGCAGGCAGTGGCAGGTGAGGGTTTCCAGCTGGGGTAGGGATGGCCCTGTTCCACCTGGTCCTGGCCAGGGGGGATTAGATGCGTCCCGTACCGAGTGTACGTAGCAGTGCTGCACAGTGGTGAGTGCTTTCTTCCTCTGATCCCTTCAGTATTGTCTTTTCTACTTTGTCCCAGTGAAACTCTGGTAGTGGTGCTGCTTCCTCACAGGGCAAAGTCCACAGGAGTTGGAACAAGCCTCTGATCCTTCAGAGTGTGTTTTCTGTTTGGTTTTAGTAGCTCAGTGCCCTTGCTGTCCCCCTCTTTGTACTAAGCCCATTTAAATTAGTCTGGATGTCCTGATGTAATTTACTGCATGTGCTGGCATATGGTCTGTCTTAAAAATAATGAACCATAAAGGTGGCAAATTCCTCGGTTTTCTTAACTACTTCCCAACCTCATTGCTTACATGCAGGATCCTCATATGACTCATTTAAAATTGTCAGGGCTGTGAATGCCAGCAATTACTTGAATTGTTCCTTTATGGTTTGGTAAACTTGGTTTCGATCCTTTGGGCTGCCTTCAGTGAGAGGAGTGAGATACCATACTGATGCTGAGTATGGACAACACAGTTGAGGTTCAGAAAGATCATGCACTTGTCCCAAGCGCTCCCCTGAAACTGCCCGGTTCTCAGTGGCTTACGTGCTTTTCCTGACAGTGTTGCCAACTGGACTGGTTAATCAGACTGGACTGACTGCTCTGTGTTCCATTGCTCATACAAGAACTCCAAAATTTAATCCTTTTGAGTGGCACATATGTAAATCTAATTGTCTTAGTATTAATTAGAAAGTAATTATCAGGACCATCTACCAATAACCGCAGAGGTACCTGCTTCACTCTTAGCTTTGGCACTGTGGGGAAATAAGGTGTGTGCTATTGGGAAGGGATGGCTTGAGAGAATAAGGGGGAGAGGGTCGTTGAAGCTTTTCTTTATAATTTGAGCTTATCTGTGGTGTTCAAGATGAACAACGATTCTGAATGGTAATGAGTATTTTAAAATAATAGCAGTAATAATTTAAGAATATTTATGCCTTAGGAAGAGAATTATTTCTGCTTTCTCACAAAGGTTGGCTGGAATTAGTAATATGGCCCTTAATAAAAGGGCTTGCTGCTATTCCTTCATCCTTCTCTAGTGTTCTGGCAATAGAAGCATTTTGGGTACAGTTTTTTTTCTGGATGCATTGAATTCTTCCCCTTACAAAATCTAAGTCTTCGCATGTTTTTGTTTGTTTCAGATCCCAGAGTAAAAGGATGGCTTCTTCTGGAGAACTATACACCTACCTTTATCTTCTCAGTCTTGTACTTGCTAATCGTATGGCTAGGACCAAAGTACATGCGGAATAAGCAGCCATTCTCATGCAGGGGTATTCTAGTGGTCTACAACCTTGGACTTACACTGCTTTCTCTGTATATGTTTTATGAGGTAGGAGAAAAGGGGTTGGGTTGGGGTTATTCTGCAGTATCTGCTTTAATTATATTGGCTTGTGTTGAGAGTGATCTCTGAGGGCAGTTCTCCTAAACCTGGGGAAACATCTGCAGAACACGTTGCAACCGTTCTTTAATGTCGCTTCTCGGGGAAGAAAACCATACTTGTAATGTTACCCCTAAGGATGGTGTGAAACAAACCTTGCCTGAAACATTGCTGAACTTGGTTAGCAATGTTTCAAATGCACTTCTCTCGCCCAGGGCAAGTGAAGGCCTGACCTTTCAGCATGAACCTGGCTACTCCCTCAGTAACTCCTCCTTTCCTAGAAGAGGTGCTCAACGTGATTGTGCTGGTGGATGGTACAAAGTACTTCGTAGCAAAACTACAGCTTGATTTGGAGTGCAAAACAAGTTTTATTTAAGTGTGATTAATCATGCACACACTCTTTGCATCCGTTTCTGTAAGCTTGCAGTAGCTTCTTTTGTGTCCTCTTAGTTTTGCTGAAACAATTGCATCAGTGTCATTGTGATTCATCTGTTTCTTGGAACTTAAAATCTGAACATACAAATGTATTTCAAACTGAATGAGACTTTCTGTGGAGTTACATTCTTTCCTAACAAAACAAAGATTTAAGCAGTATAAAGTTTTCTGCTTCCCCGAGAGCACTTTTAGCTGCTTCTACTCAGGATTATATGTTTTTTAGTAAAGTGAAAATGAAGAAGTATGGCAGTGTAAATAAGAATGTGGTCAGAAAATTGAGTGTGTGGTTTTAATGTACACAATAATCTGACTTGCTTTCAACCAAAAGTGTTTCTCCTTTCCGTAAGGAGAGATTTCATTTTCAACAGGCAATTATTATTTTGTTGTTGTTGTTTGCTTAGAAGCATATGCACGCTGTAATTCTTCTTTAAGTTTGTAGTTAATTCTATAGTATTTTACAAGGTGAGTTTTTAGATAAGAAATTATTTAAACTTAAAGTAATTTCTGTTGTGTAGTGAATTGTCTAGTCAAAAAATACTGAGCTGAGTTATTAAGAACTTTGATACTTAATTCCTGGGGGGAGGCAGGAAGAGGTTGGGTTGAGTAGGTACTTGGAACAACTTGTATTCTTGATATGTTTTCATTTCTAACTTCCCTGTCAGGTTGTTATAATCCAGAAAAATTAGTGTCTTCATCTGTTTAATTTGTCTGAAAGTAGTGTTGCTGTGGACTTCATGTGCATCGTTGCATTATTTTACACAGATTCTATTTATAGTTATATACTAATCTATTATTTTAGCCTCCAGCTATGTTATTGAGGATTTACAAGTTCAGACTTTTCTTCAGTTGTACTAAGTGTGGGTAGAACTCTCAGGACAACCAATCTTTTTCCCTTAAATACTTGGAGTAATACTCATAGTTTCCAAATGAAAATCACTGTAACATTCTGCTATGTTCCAAAACCTGATGATAAATTTAAAAAATAGAAAATATCAGAACTGTTGATCTTATGAATGTCTTTTTCTTGTCAACAATTAACTGGTTACCCAGAAAGGACTATTTATTGTATGCTGAAAAAGTCCTCGTACTTACAAAAGCTGTTCACCTGGTTACATTGTGAAGGAATGAGACAGCTAAAACACAGCAAATATTAAGGCTTCTCCTTCCTATATAGCAAAACGCTTTACAGGAAAGTGAATATTGCTCTTAATTTAACGTTATCTATGTGGAAGTGTTCATTGGTACTGTTGTAAATATATCTTCTTTTTATAAATGGGAATATAGAAAGCCACAGTTTTATAAAGACTGTTAAACTCATAATAATTGCAACTAAATGTGTTTGACAGCACTTACATGCTAGATGTGAAGGCAGGCAACGTTCTGTGACGAGTGACTGATCCCACAAAAATGCTGCCAAGTAAAGAGCTGTGCTGACATAACACCGTGCTGCTTGATGTTTGCAGGGAGAGAGCCGAAGGGCTAGGTGATAGGGGAAAAAAAATCAGCCTCCTGCACCTCCAGGTATGTTCTCTGGCTGTAGTGCCTCCTCAATTACCTGTGTCAGTGCAAAGCAGGCGATACCCTCGCTCGGATCGCAACAGTCATGGAAATTTGGCTTTGAAGGATTAGCCACACGTCAGTTGCGGTTTATAATACGTGTACTCAACTTTTTAGATGATGAAGAGCAGCACCGAAAAAAAAGAGAAGTAACTCCCTGTTCTCTTCCTTGTTGTCACTTTGAATTTCAGCTGGATAAAACTTTTTTCAGTGCTAGTTTGAGAAGTCATAAAACATCACCACTTATGAACTTGTTTAGTAGCCTGTCTGAAAATAAGCTGCTTTAATAGCTTGTGTACAACACATCTGAAACCCTGCGTTGGAGTTCTTCGCAGGTTACAGCTGTGGTCGCTCAGGTTGTGATTCATAGCATCACAGCTCAGTTTATATGACCAAAACAAGATGTTAAAGTGAGGCATCCTCCCAGTTAGGATGAAAAAGGTGACCTACTTGGTTTTCTGACCTTACATCTGAATGTCTGTATGCAGTAACGTGGGGGGAAAAATTTTGCGCTGTAGGATTTGTATAATTCTAGCTATTGTGTACTTGCACCACTTGGTCTACTGATGTAATATAATATAACCTCATTTTAAAATCACTAGAAATCTTACACCTCTTATTTGGAATTCCAAAGATAGTAGTTTCTGTGGGTACTTGCTATAAATTATTTATTTGGGCATATAATGAGCGGGCTGGGTTCTGGTGTTAGCAGAACAGAGTAGTGGCCTGTGCTTGTCCCAGACAATACAAAAGGCAAGGCAGACCCCGGGGGGCGGGAGAGGTTTCTCCAGGCTGACCTGTCACTCCCATACTTCAGGAAGAGGGGACACTCATTAGGGGCAAACAGCGAAGTTTTATTCTGTATAAAGCTACGGTGCTTAGACTTTGAGGGGAAATAGCACTCCTGTCTCAGGCAGGAGCAGCCAGGGGTGGCCTCCTGCATGGTGGACAAGGTGTGTAGCAGGGTGGCTGGCAGAAGGGTTACGGGATGCGGGTCAGTTGCCTGCTGGCTGCCACAGCTGTATCTGAAAGCTGTGAGGGTAGTTAGAGCGGCAGGGGCAGCACTGCTTCCACCCCTGTCACTGCTCTGCATGGGATCAGCAGTCATGCGATGCTGTGGGTAGGGACCGTGCCTCTCTGCTCAGGTCTCGGCTGGGTAATTTGGACAAGCAGGGAGAGTGCAGGGCACCCAGCTGCATGGCATGCAGACCTGTTGTATTTTGGGGATGTTTGTTAGCAAAACTAGCCAAGTGGTCTGGACCACCCGGACTTAGATTTGCGAAAATTGGTCAGTGGTGAAGGCTCACTTCAACTGATCTCTTCGCTGTCTTTTTTTCTTCACTGAAAAACTAATTCCCTACTGAATCTGCTTGAGAGAAGTCTCAGATTTTCCTGATGAGGGAGGCGTTGTATGTGCTGTAGGAAAAGCATTCTAAGAGCTGCACCTTGTTTCAGGAAGGAGGGGACCTGGTGAAGAGGTGCCGTGGCACCTGAGCTGTGGATGGTGACTTGCTGCCAGGTGGCTCTTTCCTCTCCCCTTTCTTTCTTTACAGGTCCCAAAGCCTTATCTCTGTCCTGAGGTGTTCATGTAAAGATAAAATTTTGTATCTCTGCAGGCATTTGCTTTCTTTCATCAGAGGTGTGAACGTCTGTTTCTTTTCACCCTAATCTATCTCTGTTCTGAAGCTCATAAACCCATCGTGCCTTGGCAGAGTGCTGCAGTGCTGGGACCCTTATCTGCCCTTTCCCAGCCAGTCTCAGACTTCGGTTCTATAAAAAAAATATCCTACAAAATCCTCCCCTGTAACACCTCTCCTACAGCCCAGTCAGACTGGTGTTTGTGTGCCAGTTTATTTTGGTAGCAGAGCTGATAAAACCACACGCCACAGCATTTTAAAGAATTCAGCAACAGCATTACAAAATGAAAGCAATACCAAAAAAATGTCAGTGCAGGGGAAGGAGGTATGAGTTGCTTGAGCACAAGAGCAACTACAAGCTACAGGGTTTTCTCCAGAGCTGAGAGACTTAACACTGACTTTAAGTGCTATTTTAACTGGCTTGTGAAAGACCTGTCTCTCTTTGGGTCGCTTAAAAATCACATACTCTGGTGAAAATAATTATAGTCAGCCTTTTCTGGACAAGTTAATTTCTCGGGAGAAGATATGCCTGTGGTTGTGCATCAGCAATGCCATTAGCAAGCCTGGGCTCCTGCCAAGCTGAAGATGAAGGACTTCGTAGGGACAGCGAGCAGGGAAGAGTTGTCTCAAGCCTGGGGTGGCTGAGGAGCCACCAGCCTGTTGCTGGGCAAGTTGAGACCTGCTGTACGGTAGCTTTAAGGAGGGATTAGAAACTCTGGCCACCTTGGAAGCAGACCACAGCAAGCATGAGCCATGACTTAAACACGCTAGCTGGCAATTTAAGACGCCTCTGTTTATTGCTTTCTAGGTGCTGTGCACCCAGCCCTGTGCATAACAGAGCCATTTGGGAACCATTCGTGGTCAGGTCTCGGGGTGGCCCATTGGTTTTGTGTTCTGAAGCCTTCCAGCATGTGCTGAAAGTATCATGGGTGCAAGAAATAGTGGTGTCAGGCAAAGGAGCAGCTGGCTAACTCAGGAGGATTATCTGTCTTGTATGTTGCACCCAGCAAGGTTTGTAGGCAGCAGTAGCACCTGTCACTATTTGATTCCTTCTGGAAAGGGAGTGATTAAATTATTTTTGTAACTCTGCTAATTATTTATATGATAAAAGATGTTACCATTTCCTACCAGTGTTGCTTTGCTTCTATCATTTAAACAAACACCTGTGGCTGTGAGAGTATTACAGCTCCCAGCATATTATTATATGCTCTTCTGGAAACAAGGGAATACTGGGATTTAGCTGAAGCTCCAATGGCCACACTGATGCCTTTGTCCTTCAGAGAGGTGGGATCCATCCAGGCACCTGTGGTTGTATTACGCTTTAGGTAGCTGTATCAAGTGCAAGGAAAATTCTTGGGGTTTCACTATGCTAGCCTTTACTTGGGAGAAGTTTATGGACCACAGCATTAGTGATGGATGCTATTTGGATTAATTACAATATAAACATTGTGATTTTCTCTCTATTCCTAACAATTCCTTGAACTATGAGAACTGTATGAAAACATCTGTAAGCTCTTAACAACGTGATCACAGCACAATGTGGTCTTCTGTCTGAGGGACTGGCGGGCACTTGCAGAGCCATGCAGACGTTCCCTCAGTGCCCTAAGAGCGGTTTGGTGCAAGGCTTGCTCTGGGATGTAGCTGGTCCTTTAGCAGGGCACCACCTTTAAACTGCTGTGCTTTGCACAGCCATGCCTGCCTTATGGCCAGGAGGGTGCTCCTCCAGCGGTGTTTCCTTTGCTGCTTGGATAGAGAAAGTGCTTGAGTCTGCCACTGATGTGCACAGCTGCCTGGCTCTCACTGTGGCAGTGTGGTATTGATTTAGATCTAATACATGAGATAATTCCAGGTCTATATGTTATGGTATAACTGAATGTCTTTTTTTTTTTTTTTTTTTTTTTTTTCTCTCCCTTAAATAGTGGGAATAATTCTATCTCAGACGGTCAAAAATAATCACCTAGGCTTACTGGGTATTTTAAAAGCTAATTTAGGGGGGAAATGAGGCATGAAAGAAATAACATTAGGAAAAGGTAGATCATTTAAGTGATAATCTTTATTGTACCTTTTAGAATTAGCTTCTCATTCACAGGTCTGAGCAGCATGGAATCGTACCAGTTATGTAGTTCCTTAATCAAATGATTATTTTAAATGGCTTATGGTACAGAGTTTTCCACTGTGGCTCTGCAAAGCTTTTTTTTTTTTTTTTTTTTTTTTTTTTTAAATTCTGCACAAGCATAGATAAGACCAAAAATGGGCAACTTGCTTGCACAGCATATCTGTCTCTGCCTTTAAAATGCTTTTGGGATCTCTAACAATTCTTTTTCTCACTTGGGATTTGTCTAAATTTGTTACTTCTCTCCTCATGCTATTCCCAAGAGGAAAAACTTTATAAACAACATCCAGTGATCCCTTCTGCTGTGATGTTAAAAGGGGGGCTTGCTCCTGGTCTTGCACCCGCTCCCTCCTCCCATCCCACCCTCAGCCTGCCCCTCCATCTCCCACCTGTGAAAGGGTGGAATGTGGATGTCCAGCCTTGCCTCTTGCTTCTCTGGAGGTTTCAGCCAGCCTCTTGGCAGCAGGTTCTGTGTCATCCTTTCATGACTAATAGCTGGTTGTTACTCTTAAAAGTAATTCTGTCATGTTTGAGGTGTTACGTGTTACACCAGGAAGTCAGGCCGGCAAGGGTGTATCCTGTGGGGTCACTTGTACTGGGAGCGATGTATTCTTGGGGGGAGTGAGGTATTTAAAAAGATCTTGAAGAATCGCAATACGGTAAAACATCAGTTGTTAGCTGTTAAGGACAGCAAAGCTGAAGATTTGTTCTGCTACATGGTTGAAAAAATTGTAGTCAGATCTCTGTGTATGAAACTTTTTAAAAATACAACTTCTTCTTTCCAAAAATAATCAGAAGAAAAATATTTTCACTTTACTTTGGTCATTCACTTTCTGCAATAAGACCATCAGCCAAGAAGGAAAGATCTTGAGAGTCTGCATGCAGTAGGACGCTGCAAACCACATATGCTACGTGGGATAAATTGGGGATAATGCTACCTCCAATTTTTATTCAGGTGTACCCCAACAGAAAGAATTTAATTCACCCTCCACTGTGGTTCTGTTACTGCTTTGTGCTTGAATTCAACCCGATGCCACACGCGAGTGCCCACGAATCCTTCGTTCCCTCGATGCCACATGTCTCGGCAGAGCCGCTGTGGAGGTTTGTGTGCGCTGCGGGGTGCAGCCTTCCGCCCAGATAACACTTTATTTTTTTGATCTTCTCAGCTGGTGACGGGAGTATGGGAAGGAGGATACAATTTCTTCTGTCAGGATACACACAGTGGAGGAGAAGCTGATATGAAGGTAACGTAATCAGGACTTCTAGCTAACAGCGTTTCAAATTGTCCACTTGTGTGTAAGTGGAGAGCAGAACAGTATTGATTATGCAGATTTTGTCCAAACTATATGCTTTTTTCCCCCCTTTTACAATACAATGGCAACACATTGTCAAACATAGTAGTTAATCTACAATGTATTCATGGTTGGTATTTTATTGAGCAATTATCTGTAAATTTTCAAGTGTTTTCAGGTCAAAAACCAAGGACTTGGTCTTCAGACTATATCCAACCACGGTGTGCTATGAGTCCCCTTATCTTCCTGAGATGTGGTGATGATTTCTTCTGGTCAGTCTTCAGACCTCTCCTTTACAGAGGGCACTGCAAGACCAACTCTGGTTAAATATTTTTTTTATTTCTCCCAGGACGCACCAAGTGCACAGCAGTAGCCTTGTAAAAGTGTTTGTCATCCTGTTTTCAGCTGTAGCTATGGGTTTGTGTCTAGATCTCCTATAGAAAAACCTAAGGTGGAAGCATTACAGATGATTTCAGCAGGGTCTTCAAGCAGTGCAGGACAGAATCTGGATTTTAAATATTTAGACAGCAAAAGGGTTGAAAGCCCCCACAACATCCAATGCTTCTAAAACTTGTTTCCTCCTTTCTAGATCATACGTGTCCTCTGGTGGTACTATTTCTCCAAACTCATTGAGTTCATGGATACCTTCTTTTTCATTTTGCGGAAAAATAATCATCAGATCACTGTTCTGCATGTCTACCACCATGCAACAATGCTGAACATTTGGTGGTTTGTGATGAACTGGGTGCCTTGTGGTCACTGTAAGTACTGGGTTATGGTGGGGCCTTGGTTTGATCTTCTTTTGGTCAAACCAGACATCTCTGGTACCTTCAGCTTCAGGATTTGTTCTGTCCCATATTAAGCTGCTTTGCTGAATTGCAACTGTTGTAGATAGTTGCAGGAATTAAGCTGCTGACAAAGCTTCTAGAAAAGATGTGCCTATGTAATTTGAAGAATTCATTCATGTGGCAATTGACGTTTACCAGCTGTAGTAGTCCAGGTCTGATACCCGTCAGCTTTGCTTTCTCTTTTTTGCAATGGTTGCAGACCCTCGAATGAAACAATAAACTTTTCAGTCAGGACCAGAAGCTTCTTTCAACTGCAAGATGGTTAATAGTGACTCTTGTCCATGTATCTGTCAAGTTCACTTGAGCTGTTACTTTCTCAGTTTAATCTCATTATACCACTAGCCATAACAAATGATTTCAATTAAAATCTTGTCCCTGAGCGCTAATGAACTTGACCGAATGCATCTGAAGTGGAAGATTTCCATGCCCCTCCTGTCTAAATCCTGCTAATCTCTGCTAATCTTGCTTTGATATTTAATTTCATTGCTTTTAGCTGACATCTAGTTTCCTAACTGCATTGGTGTGGCTTAGTTGTGGTTCAGATGTGCAGCTTGTAGATACTGGCTTTGTTGAACGCGCATCCAAGAGAAACCTTTCAAAATCCAGCGGATGTGAACTACTGGCAGTGCAGGCCAAGAGGCTGGGTTGCTCAGCATCTGCTTTCTGAGCCAAATAACATAGAAACTCGTATTTGTTTTCTGTTGTCGGCACAACGGTGAGTAGTGCTGAACTTATAAAGAGTGTGCATCTGGAACCATGTTCTCCAGGGAAGTCAGTCCCTGTTTATACAATGGTCAAAAGTGCCGATATGTAAGATCTGTCTTGTGTTTGTGTGGTCCTGAAAATACTTTTGTGCTATTTCTAGTTATGTGTTTTTCTTCTTCCTTTCCAAGCTTTATGTTCTGCTTGGTCATCACAGTGCTGTGCAGTTTGTTGTTAAACTAGAAGTTTCTTTAGTGACTAAAGGTGCTGTAAACAGGGACAAATAAAATGGCTAACTTGCAGTTTCTGAAGATACCTGTTGCTTTTGGTTATAAGTGAGAAAATAGGCTTGTGCCTGAAAGGAAGTGCAATAAGCCTAAAATTAGATGGGTGAAGCTATGGATCGTTGGGCATGTTTACATGCCTTCTCTTTATCAGCTTCTTCAGTTCCCTTGAGAAGCCGCAATGCAGATGTAAAAAAGAATAAATCAAGGAATCAAAACCAGAAGGCTGGAATAAAGCATGCAGCTGCAAAGCAGCTCAGCCACTCCATTGGGTGAACAGAAGAGCAGGAGAAAAGTTGGGGGAGGGAGTAAATCTCTTGCCTTTCTTCTAAGAGAAATTTTATTTTAAACAGTAACATTTTGAACTTGTTATTTTTGTAAATTGTAGACAGCGTGTTCCTGGTAATACAGTGTACTTGCTTTTTCCTTTGCCCCTTTTTTTAGCTTACTTTGGTGCCACACTGAACAGCTTTATCCATGTCCTCATGTACTCCTACTACGGGTTGTCTGCTGTGCCAGCAATGCGTCCTTATCTGTGGTGGAAGAAGTACATCACGCAAGGGCAGCTGGTGAGTGATGAGCTCTCCACTGTTTCAGCAGGCTCTTGTATTTGTGATGAGGTCCTCTTGTTTACCAAGTTAGAAAATTTTGGCAGGGTGTAGAAGAAAGGAGAATAGAAGGTACTAGCCTTCACATTTTTAAGTGCCTAAATCACCCTAGAAATCTAGCTTCTGCACCTCTGCTCTGTTTTCAGAACAATGGGGACCTGAGGTCTGATGGTGTACATGAATCGGTGCCAAGATCAGTGGGATCTTTCTCCGCTTTGCCGTGTTGGGTGACTAGATGTATTTGGGAGTTGCAGCACTGGGTTTTCTGGGACTTGCTATCCAGGGAGAAGGAAGAAGCTTTTCTTCCAGCCCACTTGACCTAGGACACTCTTCTCTCTGCTTGGTTGCTCAGCCTGATGTTGAGATGACGGACCAGAAGCAGAGTGCAATGCAGTCCACAGCTAACAAGGCCCGTCATTCTAGTCCTGCGGGACAATGGCTTTTCTGTCTCACTTTTGCATGCAGTTGTAAATGGCTTATTAAAAACTGTTCAATATTTCTAGTCTCCTCCTGCACTTTAAATGGGCAGATTTTTTTCTCTTGTAATTCTGTGTTGGACTCCTTGTATCCATTTGTATTGTTTCCTGTGTGTACAGTGATGAAGCCCAAAGTACACACTGGAGATGAAAGGGGCAACAAAATTAAGCAAAATGGCACATGCTGTAGTGATACTGCATGAGAGCCAGGCTTCAATATGTATAATACGTCAGAAACCATAAGGAAATGTGCATGGGTGTTCTGGTGTTCTGTCTTCCCCATTTTGCAGGTGGGGAAACTGAAGCCTAGAGATGAACTTTTTTTGGTTATCTTCCCGCCCCTACCCCTCCAGTACTCCCTCAGAACTGTGAATAGTTTCACAACACACTAAGAACATTGGCTGCCAGCAATTCAGTGTTGATTCTCAAAATCTTCTTGTTTTAGCACCCTTGCTTACTGAGGAATGTCTAAGTACTGTAGCAGTGGGGATCATTGTTTTGGGGGGAGGTTTGTTGTGGGGGTTTTTGTTGGGTTTTGTTTTGTGTTTTTGGGGGTTTTCTACTTCCAGATTCTATTCTTCATCCTGGTTGTTTGAGTGCTGCAGAGTGCAAGTGTCTCGGTGCTTCGGTTGCTCCCCTGGCTATCTAATAGCTGCTTTCACTTCCCTGCCTGCTCTGCATGCATAGCTGTAAGGGCAGCTAAATAACAGCAGAACACAGCAGTCTTTCCCTTTTTAAATAAACATTCCCTAATCTGGTAGCCTTCATGTAAGGATGAATTTTGCCTAAGGCCCTCTGCAGCACTTAAACCCAAACTCTGTTTTTCCAAAAGAGGTAATTGAAAGTAATTAAACCCTGGTCCTCTTCCCTGCCTTCCCAGCTTCCCTACAGCCTTTACCCCTAAAGTTCTTCCACTGGAGCCATATGTCAGGCAGTCCCTGTCAGAGGCAGAGGATTGCAGGATCTATGTGTAGACCCAGTGACCTTTTGCAGCTGGAGCAGTGAGATGCGTACCTACTCTGTTAGGATGGTGGAGTCAAACCCCAGTGAGCTCTCACTAGGAAGATGGTGGTCTTTGTTCCTTTTATATTTATAAATCAGTTCTACATAAGTTATTCTAATGCTCTAAAATAGAACAATATCAATCAAATAAACCCATTTAAACAACAGACTCCCACAACCTGAATGTCTACTAACTCAGGTTTACACTGTTAGAAGAGAGGGTAAACTTGTCAAAAGACACAGTATGGCATGTTTTTGACTTGTTTTGGAAATAATGAATGGCACTTTGGTCAATAATGGGGTTTTTACTGCCTGTATTAATGTGCTACTTCTCTCTGTCTGTTTTGGGTTTTTTTTCTCTCCCCAGATTCAGTTTGTCCTGACAATCTTCCAGACCAGCTGTGGTGTTGTTTGGCCATGTGCATTTCCTCAGGGCTGGCTGTATTTCCAGATTTCTTATATGATTTCTTTGATTATCCTCTTCACAAATTTCTATATTCAGGTAAAAATAATATTCGTTGACTCTTTGTAGCATTCTGCTGGCTGTATCTCATTGGAAAGCTGTTTGCAGAAAGATACACTTGAAATATCCTTTTGCTGTCTTCCAGTAACATGCATGTGTTCCTAAAGTACTTTACTTGTTGGCCTGCCCTCCGGTTTCCTATCCTCTGATGTTTTGTATCTGTAATTCAGAATGATTAGTAGTTTCAGTGAGCAGAGCGGCACAAAAAGGCATTTTACTAAAGCAATTTTAACAGCAGATGAGAGAGAGGAAGAGCTTTTAATAAGAAACAGCTTTCCAGTCTGAAATAAAACGGCAGCCTGTGAACCTGTGAAGCACTCAAAGGAATTTTTCGTTAGTGCTCTCACAAGGGGAAATGCTTGGTTTATATCCAGGGAAACTTCCCAAACTCCCAACATACAGAAATCTGGGTTTGACTTATCTTCACAGGCGTTTGTTTGTATTTTCATACGGAAAATTAGCACTTTGAGTTGTGTTTTTACAAAATTCATTTTGTATCTGAGTGCAGCCAGACTTGGTGTGTGTTGTTCTGAGTAGTTCGTAGTTGGGCTCTGTGCAAAGATGTACCCATCCTCAGAAAACCAAACCAACACAGCCTACTGCCCCCAAACAAGCAAACTGTGTTCTATTTTAAACGTCTCGTGAAAGATTTGAGGATTTCAGGTCTGGTAAGATCGATTCATGGGAGGAAACAGGCTTCCCTATCTGAACTGCCAGTACTACTTAAAATCAGTCCTGTGGTTCATACCACCTGCTGCATAGGAACATGCTAATGAAATATGGTAGTATATTCCAAATATTACTTGACTTTCTTCATCAGTTTTACTCATATTTTAAATTTTAACCATCTCGCTTCCTTTCACACAGTATTTTGGGAAACATGCTCTTGTCAGGCTACTGAGCCCCTTTGTCAGAGACTAATTCATGTATACTTTTTCACTTCCGTAAATATTTTTTTTTGGTGTATTGAGACTCACGGCTCCTGTTAGGTTTTGCTTACCATGTTGGCCAGTGCAAGTTCCTTTCACATTTCTGTCTCTGAACTTCCCTCAGTGTTCCCGTTTACCCACTTCTTGTTCTGGCTTTGTTTGAGGTACTGTCACCCGCAGTGCATCAAACCTCCTTCCTTGTCATTTTGAATATAGTCTTATGCCATAGTCTGCTCATAGAAGCACTTTCCTTGTTTCTAATTAACATAACACTACTGATGCTACCATCATACTACCAAGCCTTTTTCTTTTCCGGTGAACTAACCCTCTTGCTGTGATGAATGGCAGGCATAGTATAGCCTCATACACAAAAAACGGTTGAGCTTGTTAGACTCTGCCACCGGCACAAGGTCCTTAAAAACGGTGGATGAGAGTTTGCTTTTGTGTTTCTAGAGTTACTGTGAGGAAACGGTTATTTATTTAAGCAAAACCATGTGTCTTTTCGTATATTCTAGACTTACAACAAGAAGGCATCCTCGAGGAGGAAAGAGTATCAGAACGGCTCTACGGCCACTGTGAACGGGTACACAAACAGCTCTTCTTCCCTTGAGAACAATGTGAAACAAAGGAAACAAAGGAAGGATTGAAGACCAAACTGAAAAAACATTTTGATAACCCCAACAACAAAATCATCTGATTGTAAGCACAATAAGAGTTGTGCACTAATACTCTAACGGCTACTGTAACTATTCCTGCCTAGAATAGTGTGATTTATGTAGGACTTAACCAGTGCAAACACCCTAGAAACTGTATACAGAACATAAAAGTAGGTTAAAGTTTAAAAATAATTCTGGGCTGTCACTGACCCCGCTATAGACTGTGGAAGGGAGTATTATCATAGTATCCGACACTGCTGTTGCCTTACTAGTCAATATGATAGGTGCTGAATTATGATTCACAATTTGAAAACACTGTAATCTAAACCTCCATTTTTTTTTACTGTAGGTCATGCATGTGATTGTAGAGGTAATTTGTACAATGCTGGTTTCAGTAGATAAACACACATGCCTTAAATTAAAAAGCAGGGCCCAAAGCTTATTACTGGTTTAAAAATTAGGGTATGTTTCAACTTTTCAGTTGACTGACTTTTTATTAAAAAGTCATTTAGAAGAATCCATTGATCATTTTACTGTTCTGTATGTGATACATAATGTTACGTATCTCTTACGTGATACAGTGAAATTGGAAATGGCGCATTTAGTTTTGTATATTTGGCTTTAACTGACTAAACAGTCACAAACCAGATGGAAAACTTATTTTACCTTTTTAATAGATCTTATTTTTTTATTTGAAGTATGTCACTAATGTAAAACTAATTGGCGCTTACACAGTCCATTAAGATTTAAATATTGTCTCTAAGGTTTAGAGTATATACAGGGTGGACCCATCTTTTTTCTCTCTTTTTCTTTTTTTCTTGTTTCTGAGAATTCGTAAATGCTAAATGATGAGAGTGATTTTTAATATGGAAACTGGCAGAATTTCAAGTGTTATTACCATAGCCATATCCACATTTGAGGAGCTACTGTTTAAGTCTGTGACATATCCAAAAGTGTATTTAAAAACAAAGACAGAAAGATGCTTTTCTGATGGAATTATCTGTATTTAAGTTGGTATCTGAACTGTTCTTCATGTAGCATATGTTCACTTTTAAAATGTGCCTAACAAATGTGGTTTTTTCCCAAACAAGCAAAACTGAACAGTCAAAATCATACCTAATGTTTTTTAAATGTTACTGAAATGTGCTGGAAATGTCTGTTTCTGTAATGTGAGTTGTGTATATCACCAGTAATGTTTTGGCTTGTTATCTGACAATTTTGTTTGAGTCCTTGTTAAAGTTACTCCTTGTTGTAAAATCTTGCCTTGCACATATGAGGAGTCAGTTGCAAAGCCAGTATCTATTGCTGGTATTCTGGTATCTGCCGTGGTGAGGTATGGCTTATGAATATTTTATTCATTAAGCTCTAAAAATTTGAATTGTGCAAGACATTCTGCTGGTCATTGCTCAAGTTTAACTATTTGTTTTTTGATATTTATATAAATGCCAGTTTTAACATGTTTGGTTTGGTTGGGTTTTTTTTAATTAAATCTTTTTTAAAAAATTTGCACATCTTTTAGAGAATTAGTAAGTTCTACTAGCCTTGTGGGTTTTCATTCCTTGATCTGAAGGAGACAGTGTCTGTTATGTTTACATTATCAAAGCTTGTGCGTGTGTCTTCATTTCTAGGTACTGGTTTGCAGAGTCTTTACATAGCTCAGTACAGCAGCTATAATGTTCAAAATAGGCTGTCTAAATGTGCTAGAATTAAACACTTGGCTCATCTGAATATACCTACATTGTTAATGTTTGACATGGTTTAATCATTAAAACACTTTTGATGATCTCTGCCTGAATTCTGGTGGGTTTGTACAGTTCCCCATCCTGTGTCAGACCAAGGAGGAGCTGTCGTGATGGAAGAAGGACAGCTGCGGGTACTCAGAGAAATGTAGCGTACCAGAGATTTGGTAACACATTCCTTACAGAAACCTTTGGCTGTTACTAAGTGCTCTTCCCTTGCCTGGTTGTTGAAATACTTGTCAGTGTGAAGGATTAAACCTACTGGGATTACTGACTCACCGAATGCAGAGCAGCCCCAATGGCTCTGAGATGATGAGTGCCAGGAGCAAAGCTTAATGTGGCTGAGGGGGACTTAGTGCCTCAGATATCCCGTCTATAAAATGGGAATAATACCTCTTTCGAGAACGGGAACATTTTTGCAATTTTCTTACAGCTCTCCTTGCCCTTAAGTGATGATTTCTGAGCTCTCTCTGATTCGAGTGTTTAATCAGCGTGTTGCAGCAAGCCCAGATAGCCTGGTGATAGACTTAGTTAAAACAGAACTGCTTATGTAGCTGTCTGTCTTACTTGCAGGCTCTTAAAACGAGAAACCTAGACCAGGGAAATGGGTTTTGCACTTTGTGTGAAAGGCTCAGAGGTCTCATGCTACGCTGGTCTCTGGGAGGGGGCTCCAAATGCCCGAGTTGGTTGCTACAGCAGTTTGCTCTCCTGCACATGCATGTTCACCTTCAAAACTGAGTGGTTTTCTAAGCAGGGCTCAGTAAGGTGCAGTTTAAGCTACATCTACGGTGAATACCTAGAAGGCAGAAGCCACAGCACCAACGTGTCCTTCCCAAGTGGGCCAGCAGAGATTGCATTGCTGCACTCCAAATCTAGCCTTCAGGGTCAGTGGCACACAGTGACAAGGTGTGATGGCTTTATCATCGTTTGTCACCACGTAGGTCCAGTGACTTTGTCCAAAACTGGCAGGAGCTGCGGTCTTGGGAAGACATACAACATCAGTGTAGTGTTCACACCTGCAGGTAGAAGATTGTGGCTCCTGGGTACTCTTCTACAATCTCAGCAGCAACTGAAAAGTGTCTGGGAGCTGTAGAGGTTAGATCAGGCATCACTTATGCATAACTGATGGACCGAGGCAGGATCCTTGGCTCTGCCTGCCTGACTTGGCTTCCAGGGTGGTACCTGAACTGGGGCAAGTAACAGCCTTTGGATTGCCTCAATTCCCTGATCGCCTGCAGGTTTTCTAATAGAATTGTGATTGGTGCTTGGGATTGTAAGAGTCCTCCAAAAGGTCTTTTTGAGTTGTAAAGTCTGGCGAGATGAAAAAAGACAAGCTGCTGCCAACGGGATGGAGAGGTTTCATGTAAAGTTAGCCAAGGAGAATGAAACACTTCAGTACCTATTTGCAAAGAGTGAATGATGAAGCTTCAAACTGTTACGTCAAGATCTT
The DNA here is from genome assembly GCF_023634085.1 of Falco cherrug. Lineage (NCBI taxonomy): Eukaryota > Metazoa > Chordata > Aves > Falconiformes > Falconidae > Falco > Falco cherrug. Next base: position 19,157,335 of record NC_073702.1, read on the forward strand.
GCACAGCTCATGAGCTGACCAGCTCCCTTTCTGCACTCGGGCCCTACAGCCTGAGTCAGGGAGAGGGAAGTGAATACTTTTGTTGAGCTGTGGATGGGATAAGTAAGCTCAGGTGCCCGGAACACAGCTTACCTTACAGCGGAGCTGGTGTGAAGACCCTGAGTGCTGTGCCACGGACGTGCAAGCCACCCTGGCAGCCAGGGTTGCTCAGGCACTGGGATTCTGGAGTTGGCAGAGGGTAGTGCAAAAGCAGAGAGCAATTCTGGAAATCCAGGAAATCTTTGTGGTTGATTGTATATTTTACTTACTGCGAGGCAGATATTAAGGAAGTGCTGGAGCTTCTGATAGGACTTCTGCCACCAAAACTGGGGCAAAGAAAAGCCCCAAACCTAATGGAGAGCTTCTGGGGGTTGCCTCTACCTTTGATATTTGGTAACTGTCTTGAGGCGTAAGTTGATAGAAATGCCCATGTGTTGCATGATACTGGAATATATGTTGTTAAAAAGTATGCATTATTAAAAAAAAGAGAAGTAAAAGTAACCTAGATGCTGGAGAAAAGGATAAATAAAATCAGGGGCCAAATTACTTTGACTGTGGATTCTGCTGGGAATCCCCCTGAAGCACTGGGGAGAGTGATTAAAATATGGATAGAGATCTCGTGTTAGAGAAATGCTGTCAACAGTTGCGTTGGTAACTGAAGATTAACTTACATCGTCACTGTCACCCTCTTGCCAAGAATTACTGAACCAACAAAGGTGATTAGTTGTAATCATCAGGATGTTGCACAAACTGGTTTTAAAAGCAAACCTGAGTTAAATTTTCAACTTTCAATCCATTTAATTTAAATAGATGGATATTCAAAACAATATCTCTCAGTTTTGGTAGAGCAAATCTGGTTAAGCAGGGGAAGCTAGAGTCTCTAGGTGTTTCCATGACGTGACAGTAGCAGAGGCCTTATATTTTGTCAAAGGTGCTAAAATCATCTCAAACACAAAGAGGGGAATAAGTAACAAAGGTCCAGTTAAAAAAAAAAAAAAAAGTAAGTGTAATGTTTAAGCCAGTAAAGTTGTGGAGGATGAAGAAGAATTGCATGTCTTGTGTTTCAAGGATATATAATGTAGATACTATCTTTTCTATAGGAAGAATGTAAAAAGTGATACCTAGTAACTGGTAGCCTTGATAGTCTGATTTCAGTACAATTGAAGTTTCAGAATAAACGGGAAGAATGGTTGAGTACAAGGCAGTAAACAGAAAATGGGAGAAAATGTAACACAGCTTTTCTGGAAGTGATCACACCTGACTTACCTGTATTGTTGTTTGATAAAAAATACTGTGTAGACAAAGGAAATACATCTTACATCCATCTGGAATAGGTACTATTTTTAGTCTCGGAAATTATTATCTAAACCAGAGGGTGTGGTGACCAGCAACAGGATCTATGAACAAGCAAGGGTGAAATTGATGAGAAGATCATTTGTCTCAAGGCTTTCAGTTTGAATGAAGCCCATTAATAACATTTTTTGTAATGACCTTGGTATAGAAAGTAGAAATATTTGCAGAGATGTTTGCAGATGACAACATTAGGAAGCACTGTCACTGCCAAGGAAGATTACATATCCTACAGCAACAGCCAGATGACCTTGATGGCTGGAGTAAGAGAGGCGGGATTAGTGCAAATCCTCCTTAGGGACAGTAACAGAATTTCAGCTGTTTCCATGGGAGTTTAGTTGGAAACGACTTGAAGAGGAAAGAAGGAAAGATATTTGAGAGTCATCTGTTGAACAGCTTAGAGCTGCTACTATGAAAAGAGAGAGGGAAAAGACCTTATTTGCTAATCATCTGTTTTCAGTAGAAAGAGGAATGTGCTAGAGCGGGAGGGCGAGGCTGAGGCTCTGATGGGACTTCCTTCACACGAGTACACATTTTTCCCCCACTGCAGTCACCTGCTCTCATGAAAACTGATTCTAAAAGATTAACCGTACTGAGATGGTCAGAGAAATGGAGAAATGTTGCAAAATAGGAGTGTAGCAGGAGCAAGGTTCAGAAGGAATGTAACGGCAGCCTACAGACATCACGACAGTAGGCAGCATGAAGGAAAATGAGCTATTTTATTTGTGTTGACACAAAACAAGTGGGTATAAGTTACCGAGAGTAAACTTGTGTTAGAAATTGGAAGAGGGCATTTGTTGCTGGAATATGGCTCTGGAGCAGTTTTCTGGTAAGAGTAGCATAGAGGTCTGGGGGATTGCTTGAAAACAAGGCACTGGCCACTTCTAAAGTTTGTAGGACCAGGGGATGAGACTTCCTGGTGTCCCGCCCTCTGTTCAGGCAAAAAGCAGCTGTTGGTGCCTCTGTGAAAGTATATTTAATAAAGAGCAAAATACTGCCCAGCAGAGAGAGGAGTGAGGACAAAAGTGTGAGCAACAACCCTGCAGATACCAAGGTCAGAGAAGAAAGGCAGGAGGTGCTCCAGGCACCAGAGCAGAGATTCCCCTGCAGCCTGTGGAGTGGAACACACCAGAGCAGGCATCCACAGTGCAGGCTGTTGGAGGACCATATGGTGGAGCAAGTGAACGTGCCCTGAAGGTGGAGGGCCCACGATGGGGCAAGTTTATCCTGAGGGACTGCAGCCCACAGGAGGGACCCATGCTGGAACATGAGGAGGAAGGAGCAGCAGAGAGGAGCTGTTGTGGACTGACCACAACCCTCCCACAGCACTTGGAGCAGGGAGGAGGTCGGGGGGTCAGGAATGGAGTGAAGCTGAGCCTTGGAAGAGGAGGGCAGAGGGAAAGTGGGGTTTTTTTGTCCTTGTTTCTCACCATTCAACTCTATTTTAATTGGTAATAAATTATTTTTCCCCATATCTGTTTTGCCCGTGATGGTTATTGGTGAGTGACCTCCCTGTCTTCATCTTAACTCACAAGCTTGTCATCATATTTCCTGCTCCAGTCCTGTTGAGAAGGGGGAGAGAGCGGCTGGGTGGGTGTCTGGCAGTTGGCCAAGGCCATTCCACCCCACCTGGGTACTTTTTCTTCTTACAAATCCAGCAGTTTGGGCAGGAGGCAGCTTCCTCAATTGTAAGGAAGATCTATCAAATGCCATGAGGTACCACGGCACCAGAAAGCATAGCCTAAATGGAATTAGCCATCGTGGTTCAGCTGAAACTCTTGTAGTCTGGGAAAACTTCATCCCTGGAGTGAAGCAATTGTTTTCCTGTTTTTATCTTGCTTCTTTTGAGTCTAATACATATTAAAGCAACACCTTTTCCAGGAATCTGGCCCATAATTCTGGGAAAGTTCCTAAAGGCAGTGGAGGAACCTTGTGTTTGCTGAGGGAAGGTACAGCAGTGGCACTATGTGTGGAGCAAGCCTGTGGTCAGAAGAAAGGTCCTGAATTTCCTCATGAGAGGAATTGCCTCACACCTTCAGGAGCAGCTGGAGCTCTGGCTTTTCAAACAGGGATGGTCCAGCTGTGTGAGAGTGAGATATGCAAAATTGTTCTGGTTGCATTTCATTCAGGAACAGATAAAACTTCAAGGGAACTGAACCTGTTGACACAAAGATGCAATCCTATATGGGCATTTGCTGCTCCTGAGCTGCTGTAATGGGGCGTGCACAACTCCTATGGCACAATTGTACTATTAGTCTTAGACTTGCCTAAGCAGGTATTCACAGCATTCCCACTAGGATTAACCAGCACCAGAGGTAATGCTATGTGGTGATTTTTTTTACTACAAAGTAAAAGTATTTAAAGTGAAACCAAGTAACGTTTCTTCCATGCGTACTGAAGCAAGGCATCACGGTGTTTGTGTAGCTGATCAGACACACACTGTCTCATCCCACTTAGCAAAATGCAGGAAGCATGTCTTCATAGACTGTTCTGTCTGCCACTAGAAGCCAAATGTTTGCTAAATGCAACTAAATCAATTTTATCAGCTGTTGTAGGAAATCAGAATCTCAGCTCACACAGCAGAAATAGGAACTTTTTGAAAAGAAAAAAATATAATAATCTTTAGCCTATGCAGTTACCTAAGTACCTTGCTGCCTTTAAAATCAACAGGATCTTGGTGCCTCAGGGCCTAAGTTCCTAACACATTTCTGTATCTTTAGAAAGGATTGCCTCTCTGAAAGATCATCTGTTAATGTAACAATTTGCTTTGCTTCCCACAGCTCTCAGGGTTGGGAGAGAGAGTGAGAGCAGCTCTTGGTGTGCTGAGCTGTTAGGGACTTGAGACATCTTTGATGCAAATGCACTTTTGCTCAGCAGAATAATGATGAGTTTGCCGAAAAGACCAGGAAATACCTCCCGTGCATACAGATGGCATAACTATTATCGGCTATTATCAGCTTTGTTTCCTTTTTAAATTGTTTGTACAGATATTTGCAAATCATCATGAAAAAGACCCTTCTGTCCTCAGAAGTTTAAATAAAGAGCTAAGAAGTCATCTTTACATCTGACTCCGGTTTCCATGCAAAGTAAACGGGAAGAATTGCTGCCCATTCCTGCTGTTATAAAGCTGTACAAGCAGATTTTGAAATGAGTGGGAACTCCTGAAACTAGATCAGGCGATTTGGTGGTGGATGCTCTGGTTTGTCAACATCTTTTCAATATGCAACAGTTAGCTAAACGTCCTTTGCAACACAGGAAAATAAGAATAATTAACAACTAATTCTCGTTTGGTCAGAAAGAAGCGAGGTTTTCAGAAATCTCTGTGAGTGTGGGGCCAACTGCCTGGCTCCAGTTGGCCAGAGCACTAAGCAAAATTGATAGGCAATGTGAGATCTCACTTTATGAAGTAGCATTAAAAAACAGCCCCAAAACCAACCAACAAAATATGACCCCAAACCTCTCACAACCCAAAAACATCCATCCCACCCCGCCAAAACAATGACAAAACAAACAAAAAAAAAACCCTCAGTCAAACCCCCAAAACACAACTATGTTAAATTTTGCCTTCTGGCTTCATAAGTGGGGAGAGCAGCTCTAAGCAGCATCTGTAACAGTGTTTTATCTCTTATGCAGACAATTTTAAGGAGGTTTAAGAATGACATAAGCAAGCACTGGGATTTTAAACCAAGTCGTCCAAAAGCCAGGTCTGGTTAAACCCCGGACTGATGTCAGCCTTGCTGGCTGAGAAGAAGCAGAGGAGGTGGCTGTGAGACCCGGTAAATCGGGCGAGCATCACGCAGCAGGAGCGGGGAGGGGGATAACGGGGCTGTGAACCCGAGGGATGCGCTACAAACCGATGCCCTCTCCTGGCGGCACCTGTGCGGTGACAGCTGGGGACGGGCTGGTGCCTGCCCGCACGGTGGGACCAGAAGGATTTCGTAAAAAGCTGGCGCTGACACCAGTGACAAATATGCCAGCATTTAGTACAAGCGAGGGTGGCACGTAAATATTTACATTGTGATAAAGATTTCACAGCCAGAGACTTTTCCTTGCAATTGCACTGTAGTATGTTCTTCAACGACCATGTTTAGCCCCTTTTTAAAAGAGGAGGGCCGGACAGAAAGGTAAGTATTAGGTAAGCAGCTGCTGTCCTGTATTGGAAACATCTGCACAGTAGTTCCTAGCAGTATGGATGAACAGACGATAATTAATTTTGCATAATGGAGACAAGAATAAAATAGCATGCTGCCCTTGATTTCACTGCTGCAAAGACTTTGTAATCAAGAGCTTTTCCTAGTGTGGAAACAGGGATCGTAAAGGAAGAGGAGATTAAAAGCAAGCATATCCTACGTAATAGCTTTTACAATGCATCTGACTGTGATTACACAAATAACCTTGGGAGTGCCGGCTTCCAGGGAAAAACAAGAGCTGTTTTGATTAAAATGATCAGAATGCAGATCTGTGTATCCTGATACCCAGGACTATTTCAGAGCATTTGATAAGTAGAGGTGAGTGAATGTGTTTAAGCAGGGAAGGAAAAAAACCAAAATCACAAAATTCAGTCCAAGCACAAATCAAATGTATTTTTACTTTAAAGCTTAACCCATAATGGTTATTAACATCATACATCACCAACTGTCCAGCACATACAAATGGCTGGTAATTATTTAACAGCATTCAGTATTTATCGTGCTTTATACTAGATAGAGTTGGGTGAGAAAAACCAAAAATGTCTGGCGTTGGAAGAGGGGCAGGAAGGGCGGTGCTAGGACAGCAGCTCCTCTGTATTACAGAACAAAGCATCCTCCTCGCTCTGACACCTCAGAGCTGTGCAGATCAGACTGACTCACCTGCGAGTAAACATGAAAACGTACAGAATTATGGGAGTATGGAAAGAATGAGCTTCTAAAACAGCGTGGTGAGTGAGGGATGGAGGGATTTGGCTATGTGAATTAGAATTAGAATTAGTGATAATCAAGGTCCTACAGTTGTCCAGAGGTCACAGATGGAGCACTGGGGAAAGACCACTTTTGGCCCCTTTTGCTGATCAAAGCAGGAGGCTGTTTAGGAAAAAATGAGGGAACACAGTTCAGTGGAAAACATTCAGAGGAAGCAGAACACACATAAACTAGCAGAAGAAAAAGCTAATGAGGAGAGAGGCCCTAGAGGGCAAGAAAGAAGGATGCCCTGGTGGCAGTTTTGAGAAGGGGGACGGGAAGAGAAACTGGAGAATATGAATTGCTCTCACTTTCAGCAAGGAGAAGGAGGTTCTGCATAGATGTGAACATGACACCAGATCAGTATTCTGATCAGCTGCATTTACTGTCTATCTCAGCAGTAGGTGCTTAATGAACACCCCGAACGATCCCTGCTCTCTGCAGAGCAGCTGCAGCTCAGGCTTGTTGCAAGGGTAGATTTCCTTCAAGCAGCACTAAGACAGGTGTTCTCTGTCTTTACTGCTTTATTCCTTTGGCCTTACGTCAAACAGCCACGTTCACTGTCAAGGCACAGTTTTGCTTCCCAGGGTGTTAGCCTGGGTCAAATGAGGACCTGGTCAGCTGCCAGTCAGGCTGCCTCTCTTCCTCTTACCTGTACAGAAACCTGGTGGTGGGCTTCAACTGCATGTACTGATGTTGCTGTTTGCTGGTAGTGCCTTCTGAGTAGGCCACCTGGTAGTGCCTTGCTTATTGAAAGATCTTCTTCATCTTATAAGTCTCTTCTCCAGTCCTGATGGCTCTTGCTGAGTAGGATCATTTAAAATATCTGTAGAGGGAGAAATAGGTTGACATTCAGAATAGCATGAATAGCATCCCAATACTGACACTGAAACAAGTGCCACAACTCTTGGTGGTCATGTTAACCCTTGACATCTTCCAGACAGAGCAGTTTGACTAGCTGTGGGTTGTGGGGGAGCACCTCTCTCCCGGCACCCAGCCTCCGTCCCAGGCAATTTAAGCTTAGCATGAACTGACACCCATCCTAGGGGAAAACTGAAATACAGTGGAGTATGGGGGCAATGGGAGAGGAATGAAAATGGTTGGTGGTCTTCCTCTTCTCCTCAGTCCCACTGCCATCCCCAGGGGCCATCTTCAGCTCTGTGCTCTGCCAGAGCACCCCAGTGGAGTGAGGATGGCCAGTGGCTGGGAGTGAGTTTTCACTCTCTCCTCTCTGTGATGCTCCTGCATCAAAATACCGTCCCTTTGGAAGCACTCACTGCGGTGCTCTGGCAAGTGTCCAGGAACCCTCCCCTGGGAATGCTGTGTCCATTACCTGAACACCAAGTGCCACTGAGGTCCTAAGACAACATTTCCTTGCTATTTGTTTTAGCTGATATTTTCCAGCTAAATTCAGAAAATATCACGGGTTTCCTCCCTATGGAAAAAATGCATGTTGCCGTTTCTGTCAGTGATCTATAGAAAAACACAACACAAAAATACTGTCCTACAAGCAGTATTAAAACATAAACTGAAAGAGAATACGCAGTCTGAGGTGTCTGGGAGCCTGCTTGATGTTTGCCATACTAAAGCAGCCACCCATAAAGCTGCTTGTCCTGTCAGCTGCTGAAAAATCAAATTGCTTCAGTGCAGCAACTTTTTCTCAGAATAATGAAAAAAAATGTATTTGATAATTGGACCAGAAGTGCACTTTTGTTGCAGAACTGTAGTAACTGCTGGCTGGTGAAATGCAGGTTCCTTCTGAGGGAAAGATTATACGTTAATCATTCATGGTAGAATGTGAAGAAACCAGGTCATAAGGAGACTGAATACATTCTAAAAATAATGTAATCTGGTGGGGAAATGAAGAGGTCTGCAAGATGCTAACTTAGAGGACACTCTGGCTTGACTCTTTTGTCCTCTGAAACCAAAGATCCCAGATCAAATCCTACCTGTGCCTTTAGCAGCAAAAGAACTGAATGAGTAAAGGCACCATCCCATGTTTAACTTCTAATTGAGTGAGGCTGGATACCCAGCCCACTAATGTTCAGGGGGAGGGTGACCTTTTCCCCTGACTCCACAGGACTTTTAGGCAACCTGAGATACTTCAAAGTGGTTTGTCTGTACTTAAGATAGCTGAAATCTTTCAATTGTCCTCACTTTTTGAGGACGCCTATTGGCAAAACACCTGTCTTTCCAGGTCCTCTGTCTACTAAAGAGCACTGACATTCAGAGAGCTGAAGAGTAAAGGGGGGATGCACCTCCTCACTGTCCTCAGCTGCCTGGAGGGCGATACAGAGGAGGAAGAGTGCACTCTTCTTGAAGGGGCGTAGCGGAAGATAGAGAGGTACAATGAAACAAAACAGTTGCAGCAAGGGAAATTCAGATTAAATACAAGGGGAAAATCCTTCACGGTGAGAGTGCTCAAAGACTGGCACAGGTTCCCAGAGAGTCTGTGGCATCTCCATCCTTGGAGGTGTTCAAATTTTAACTGGTCAGGCCCTGAGCAGCCTGCTGTAACGTTGAAGTTAGCCTTGCTTTGAGCTGGGTGATCTCCAGAGGGCCCCTCTAACCCAATTTTTTCTGTGATTGTGGCAGTGCAGAGAGCAAGAGGAGACTTGCCAAACATGCCTGCACAGGAGTTGCTGCAGTGGAAAGCCAGTGACAAGTTTGTAGCATATGAACTTCATTGCATCAATGAACTCCAAAAGCAACTAAGAGAAGGAAGTAAAAGTCACCCTAAAGCAAATGGTTTGATAGCTGAACTTTTAAAAAAGAGCTTTGCAATAATAGGACAAATAGCACAACCTTGTCCTCGTCCTCCCCCCACCACCCCAAACGAGCAGGGCTGAAACGCAAAGGCTGGCACTAAAGCGTTCCTGCTTCTCTTTCCTCTGGAGTTAGTTTCATGGGCTGTCTTGCTTCAGGATCCACCAACTCTCCTCTGGAGCTAGGCCTTCTCTTCCTGAATGTTTCAGCTGAGTCCAGTACAGAAGGGCTGAATTACAATTTTCAAAATACCTGAAACTTGGCCTGATTTTTACTAGCCTAGGTGCATGTTCCATAGTTTTCAGGGTTTCTACCCTGGATCTTACCTACTGGACACAGCATAGCTTTTACCTTTTCTCTGGAGCTCAGGAAAGATGCTATCAAGAAAATGTGATGGTCATAGCTTATGTTTCGTGCCCATTTGGTGCAAGTGTTTAGTTTATGTCTTTTGTTTATGTCAGGCTCCATCACTAGACTTCTACATTTCTTCCACAGTCATTGCTAAATTAACTTGGCTTTCTTCTTATTAAATGGTAAGCAAACAAATAAATAAAAAAACTTATTGTACAAGCAGACCCATATTAATTTTGAGATGTTAAATGAACCATATTTGTTAATACCTGTCACTAGAAAAATTCACCCTCACTTCCTAAGTCCTTTACTCTTTTCCCTGTCTCTGTTCACCTGCCTGAACAATTTACCAAAGACTCAAGTTGTACTTAGTCCCTTTGATTCTTTATTCTGCACTCTGCTTCCTACAAGTAAGGAAAGACTTCCCCATTTGTAGTGGGTTTGCATGGCAATGTTTTGGGAGGGGGTAAGAGGGGGGGTTATATGGGTGGCTTCTGTGAGAAGAAGCCAGAAGCTTCCCCCACGTCCTATGGAGCCAATACCCGCCGGCTGCAAGACAGACCCACTGCTGGCCAAGGCTGAGCTAATCGGTGACAGCGGTAGTGCCTCTGTGATAGTAAATTAAGAAGGAAAAAAAAAATTCTGTGCCAGCAGAAGAGAGGAGTGAGATTATGTGAGAGCAACAGCCCTGCAGCCCCCCAGGTCGGTGCAGAAGGAGGGGCAGGAGGGGCTCCAGGTGCCGGAGCAGAGATTCCCCTGCAGCCCGTGGTGGACACCACGGTGAGGCAGGCGGTGCCCTGCAGCCATGGAGGTTAACGCTGGAGCAGATCTCCACCTGCAGCCCATGGAGGACCCCACGCCTGAGCTGGTGGATGCTTGAAGGAGGCTGTGAACCCGTGGGAAGCCCGTGCTGGAGCAGGTTTGCTGGCAGGTCCTGTGGCCCTGTGAGGGACCGAGGCTGGAGCAGTCTGTTCCTGAACAACTGCACCCCATGGAAAGGACCCACTCTGGAGCAGCATGTGAGGAATTACAGCCTGTGGGAAGGACTCACACTGCAGAAGTTCACGGAGGACTGTCTCCTGTGGGAGGGACCCCACAGTGGAGCAGGGGAGGAGTGTGAGGAGGAAGGCATGGCAGAAACAATGTGTGATGAACTGACTGTAACCCCCATTCCCCAGCCCCCTGTGCTGCTCAGGGAGGATGTAGAGAAATCAGGAATTAAGTTAGGTCTGGGAAGAAGGGGGGGGGGGGGGTAGGGGAAGGCATTTATTTTCTGATTTGAATGGTTATTTCCCCAAGCTGTGTCTGTTTTGCCCATGACGGTTGATTGCTGAGTGATCTCCCTGCCCTTACCTCCACCCACCAGCCGTTCATTGTGCTCTCTCTCCCCTGCCCAGCTGAGGAGGGGGAGTGATAGGGCAGCTTTGGGGGGCACCTGGCATCCAGCCACGGTCAAACCACCACACCGTTCACAGCCACTTTGCCTCCCAAGGACCACATCAAAGCTCACCTGTGCTATAATACATAGAAGAAAAAAGTGACAATAATCTGGTTTGTAGTCAGTGCTACTGAACTACCCAATTAGTGATGGAGCCCTGCTTACCTGTACTCATCTTCTACAAGGATTCATTCAAACAGGGAATTGAGCTTTAAAGAATGGCAAGTTATAAAGACGAAATGGAAAGTAAAGCTGGAAGAGGAATGTCTTGCATGCCTGAGAGTAAGGAGAGAAAATGTCACCAAGGACTTGTGGGTGATGTTTTTAGGATTTGTTTCACCAAAGGAACAGTCTGCTATCGCCCATAGAAGAAAATAAGGGCATTTATCAAAGATACATTGATCTTCATCCATGCTCTGCTGGATTGCAGCTTGAACACGCCACTGCCCTCCCTGGTAGTCAGGGTTGATGGGACTTACTATTCCTTCTGTTACTGATTACATGGTGTGCCAAACCATGCATGTCACCTATTTAGTGTCCTGACTGTCCATACTTGCTGTCTCCAAGCTCTAAGCGGTGTGAAAGACAGCTTTGCTCCTGCCCCAGAACATTTAGTCCTCCTGCTCCATCAGGGCCCCATGGGAACATTGCTGACTTTTTCCTGTAATTGCCTACAAGTGGTAAAGCCAGAGTCCCAAGAGCAGGGAGGCTGAATCATGCTTGGTGGGGTTTTGCATTTGTTTGAGAGGGGATTCGGTCTCTGTTCTCATTCTGTCTGCAGACTGTAAAATACACAGACCTCTGTCAGTTTAATGCTGTTAGGAAAGTAAAAGGACATGAAGGAGGACAAAGAAAACAGAAGGGGCAGGTTGGGTGCGGTGCATTCTCACCCATGAGCGCAGGGCTTAAAGTGACTCACTGATACATCAATGCTGAGGTGTCGAGAGCCTCTCCAACAATTTCCAGCTAGCGAGGTCATTTATTGTAGTGAAATGATTCAGTGACCTTAAGAAGCAGCCAGAGGCTCTCTCTGGAGACTGCTGCAGAGGCAGAGTAATCTCATAGATGGGAAACTGCACTGAATACATCTTTTCTTGGTCTTGTTAATGATCTCAGCACACACAGCTCATTTCAGCTCTGAAAATAGTTGGCAAGTTGTTCTTAAGATTTTTCAAATCATTCTAGGATTGGTGCTCACCACTGGAAAGTATGAAGCATATTTTAGCTGTGTAGTGTTTACTTTCCAATGTAATTTTAAAGACCTTCCAGAACATAGGTGACCATTTCTTATTTATTAAGGTCACTACAGAGCACCTCCCCCTAAAAAAAAAGTCCGCCCTAAGGCAAAACTGGAAAAATATTGGGCATTGGGCACAAACTGCATACAGCTTGGGGCAGAAAGAAGCAATTAAGCCAAGCAGTGGGTTTAGATGACTTTCAAAGTTTGTTACTCCCAGTTTTTACAATTCTGGAACATTTTTTAAATTTCATGTAGCCGTGTTAAATATGAAGGCACATCACATGAAACATAAGCTAGTAACACCCAGAACGAGCAGATAATGTCTGCCTCCACAGCAACCTGAGCACCTTATAAATATCCTTTCAAACTTGTGCTTAAGAATTGCTGCTTCCAGTTCCCACCCAATTCAACTGGGAATTTGCCCTCTGCACAGCTCAAGTGACATGGTGATTCCTGAAGTTATGCTGGAGCATCTGCAGCACTGCGGGGTCCTCCACGCCATCTCTGTGGAAACTGCTCATTTCTCAAGATCCCAAAAGTTAGGCCAAGTCTTCTGCTGTCTGTAGACTACGGCAAAGCTCTGGTTTGCATACAAATGAAGAGCCAGAATCAGGGAAGAAAGGGAACTAGCAAAACACATTTTACCTGCAGGTACTTACCAGGCCTGCTTAGCCAAGGATGGGTTTGAAGGTGGTTGGAAGTCATTTTAGTTTGTGAACTTTCTCTTGTTGTTTCAAAGGTTGTGTCAAAGGCTGTGACAGAAAATGGACCAGGGCAACATGTAAGGACATATTTTGCATCCTGCACCTGCACGAAGCCCTTTCCCACCTTGTCCTCTGTTTTCCTTCCGTGTTGCATAACATGGTGGGTATGATCTCAACAGTAGATGTTTATTCCAAATCCAGCCATTTATTTGATTATTTTCCCTAAGAAGATGTTTGTTCTGCACAAGATGACTAATTCAACATTCATTTTTCCTTTTGAAGAGTTTGCTGAATGGGAGTGAAAGAGGCAGCTTTCCCTGAATGAGTAGACACTTAAAGTTTGCATTCCAAGTATTTTAATGTTTCTGCTCTTTTTTTTCACTATGTGACTAACAGATGTTGTAGTGGTTGTTACAGTCATGGCTGAAAAGTCCTTTTGCGCAAGTCCTTTATATACAAGGAAGTTAGTTTCATGGTTTTAAAAATAAGTCTCCGTGAGGTCACCTGTTGCCTGACAACATCAGTCTCCAGCCCTGGGACAATTACTCAGTAAAGACCTGATACCCAACCCCAATCCCCACTTTCCACATGTCCCTCAGAAAGCTGTGGGACCAGGTCTTTATGCCAGCGGACAGTACTGACCCTTTTCTTGATGTTGCTTTTCTCTTTTTCTGTATAAAAACTTCTAGACATTCATTTCAGTGACTGGACTGCCTTAAGGGACAGCACATATCAGAAATCTTGTGTTTCCCAAATATGCATAGTAGCAGCAGGATTAGGAGACATCATCTTTGTGTGCAAGGTAATTTATAAGAGCATCTCTTGCTTGTATCTACTTGAAACCTAGATATTTAAATTATTTTACATTTTAAATGAAGAGGATGATCAGCAAAATGAAGTGAGGAAACAGCAGCTAAGGATGGAAATCATCACTTGCAAAGCCAGAGGATTAAACCGTAGCCAATCCACGTGGAAAGGAGAGAGGACTCACCCAGTGAGGAGAGTGGGAATGCGTGTCTGACCAGGATGCAGGCAGCATGCTTTCAAAGAAGGTATGAAAACTGCTGCCAGTTAGAGGCACTAGGACACCACTATTTTAGCAGCATTCCTGAAAATACAATTCCTCATATGGAGCTTTCCAGATCAATCTGCTGCCTTTGTCAAGGTGAACTGGAGTCATGCACATACTGTGGAAGAATAGACAAGAACATCGTGATTTTCTTTGTCTTTCTTATTTTGCAGAAACTTTTGCTTAGCAGGCTTGAGGTTACTGGCGGGGGGTGGGGTGGGGCATGCTTCTTAAAAGGAATTTTCACTTGTGTATCAACAACAATAAAAAAGGTATTTTTGCCACAAAATTAGACTATCCCCAAAGAAACAACTAGCTAAGAAAGAAACAACTAGCTAAAATGCAGCTAGAAGAAAGGTAGTTCAGAAAGCAGCAGTAAAATTATTTTGGTTTCAGTGCTTTGGAGTGAGCTGTACAGCACCACAGGTACTTGTTTCCGCAAGGGTCAAGATGTATAAATAACAGCACATAGTCAGTAGTAGCTCCTGCCTAGCGGAGGCTGTGGGTATCCCCGCAGGCTTCTGCCCGAACACATAATTTCCCTGTCTGCTGCCACTCCTCATGCATTGTCTTCCTCCTCCTGGTGGCCCCACAGAGGGGAACCAGTGTCAAGTTTTGGGATTTCAGGACAATGTCAATGACAACTCGTGTTTGTCAAATGCACGCCGTTCTGTACCTTCTGTCCTTGGTCTCTGCTTTTCTGTGTCAGTGTTGACAGCAAGACCCCTCGATCTGTGGGGCCAGGCCTGCACTGTATGGTGCCCTCCCTCACTGCTGTCACAGCTACAAGTCCAGAGGCTTAGTTCAGTAATAGCCTGTGCAGAAAAAACTGTTGGGATTCATCTTCATGAAGGACAAATGGACGAGTGAAATGCAGAGAAAACAAAAGACAGGCTTGTCCTTCTGTGCTGGTAGGAGCATGAGGTGTAAGGAAACCCAGTGATAGTTACTAAACTCCCACTGCAGTTTGTGCTGCAGCACGATAGCAGATATGTAGGCAATCACTGGTGTGGGTCATCAGATTACCAGAAAATTGCTGCACCATGTCATAGGATATGCTGAAAACTGTACTGTATATAGTTTCAAACACAGGGTCCATCTTCCAGGAGGGCAGTAGTTTGTTCAGAGCAGACTCATAACAACCTGCAATACCATGCCGCTTGTGTGGACAGACTTTCTGTAGCAAGCTGGTCTGGCGTCCGTCAAACTGAGTGGAAAGGCAGAAAGAAATTCTCCCTATCACGATGTAGTGCAAGACAGCAGCTAAGTTACCTTGGCAAAGCAACCTGGTAATGCAGCTGTACAGTTTCCATACCTAACCAACTACACTGCTTTATAGGGACATACCCAGCTTTCAGAGAGCTTGGGGTTCATGTTGCATGAGCGCTTGGCAAGGGAGTCAGACGTTCTGCAAATATGACTCAGTCAAGGCAAAATAGGGAAGGTCAGCCTTGGAGCTAAAGAACAAACCAGGCATTCTGGGCTACTAGGTTTGCTGCCTATTATTCCATAAGGAAAAACAATTGTGAAAAGCTGTAGGTCTTGTAGAAACTGTATCGTGCACTCTCTTGTTAGCCAGGGCATAGGTGGATGTGTGCGGATAAAGAAAGTGAGGCAAGGGATGTGACATGGGGAACAATGCTGCTGCCGTCACTTTTGGGTTCTGATACTAAGTGAGGACTTTAGCTGCAGTAGAATCCATCAGAGTTTTAGAGAACAAGGTGTTGTCTTGTGCCATTGGATTATTTTATCAGCACTATGGTTGTGTTATTATGAATCCACATTGCCAGTGAAACAAGGTCTGCAAAGTGTCTACCACATCTAGGACCAGGAAGGGCCAGGAGAAAACACAGGGAGGGTACACAGGCTTTTTGCAGAGGAAAGCAAACCTGTGGGTGTCCTGCCCATGGGGATATTGTGGGCATCAGACACCAGCTCAGAAGCCTGAGAAACTCAGTTGTACACCCTGCTCCTGTGTGAGATACGATAGCAAGGACAGGCAAAACTAAGAAGGTAGATTTTTTTCAAGCTACTCTTGAGAAAGAGATAAGCTTAGAAATGCACTGACATGGCAGATGGACACTGAATGAGAAAAGAGTGTGCTGGTCATAATTTCAACAAAGAGGCAGTAGTTATCACCTCATCAGTACAGGCAGGGACTGCCCATGTGGGTGGACATATCTGTCCAGGTTTGGCTTGTTTCCAGTTCCCATAAGAAAGATGTGCAGCTGGCCTTCACCGAGTTTTTCTGGGGATCTACAGAAATAGATGTTGGGGACTGCTATGAAGGCTAAGGAGAAAATGTTTGAATAGAGGATACTGGAGCAGTTTTTTTTGAGTTAAATCACATCAGGCCAATGGCATGAAGGGAGCTGAGGGGTGACAGAAACCAATTCAGGAGGCTGAACACCAGACTGCCAAGCCTAGGCTTATAGCTGAGATTCCTCTCTCCTAAGAGCAAAGAGATAGGACCTGCATAATCAGCTGTAATCTGGCACTGCCAAAACTGAAAAAGATCTGATCTTGTGTCACTGCTATAATTTCCACCGATCCCTTGGATACTGAGCCCAGACCAATTGGAAGAGCAGCTATGCTTTCTCAGGAGTAAAGCAAACCATGCACTATTTCAAAGCAAGCAGAATGAAACTCAGTTTCTCCCACAAGAAGCCCCTTTCAGCTGCCCAGGCTATAGAAAAGTTCCTCTCATTTTTGAATGTATAGCAGACCAAAAAGCTTTATAATTCTACCTGAACATTTGACTCTGGGAGACTATGTAGTCTGCAGAAAGGGGAACGTGGTGTGCGTATATGGTCACCACAGCAGCTGATTATACCAGAAACAGTGACTGTTCTGAAGTTAGGGCATGATTAACTGATAGGAATGTCTTTTGGAATTACTTGCATCTGAGGATGAATTCAGTAGATATGATACTCCATCTAACCCTGGAGAAAAGCAAAGTGCTGTCAGAGTTACCAGAAATGAGGCAGTTCCTACAACATGAAAATTAGAATGCACATTGCGACAACAGAGAGGGAACAAGGAAAACAATAATCAAAGCAACATACCAAATTCCTGTTCTGAAGCAGATGGACATGAAAGGCAACTCATTTAGCAATTAGACATTCTTTAAATCACAAAAGGGAAAATTACAGAATTGCAAGGAAGAGAAAAACACCCTGTTCAATAAGCAAGTGTCAATCCATGAGATGAGATTTTGCATGCATATGATGTTCATGCCAGGCAGAACAAGGAAATTAAATGTATTTGCACCAGATGCAAAGGCAAGATGAGAAACTGAATGTCAGATCAAGAGATGACACGAGTGAATGCACTAGGTTTTGAAAACTAGCAAAGTAAGAAAGCAGAATGGCGATAAACTAAAGTAATTTTTATATTACATAATAATACTGCCACTAAGATATTGTATATTTTAAGCATAAGGCTAACAAAAAGTGTTCCAACTAAAATTTTAGGTAATTCATAGAAGTGGGTGATTGCAGCTAAAGCATGTGAATTTATGATCTTAGTGGAAAAAAAAAAAAGCCAACAAAACCCCAGGAAAGATAGTTTATACAGTCAGAAAGATGCACCAGCTGAAACAAAATTTTATCCAGACCTGAGTCTACCACAGCATCCCAACATTAATGCTGTTATGATATTACCATGATGGTTTTGCATCTGTGGAATAGCTACCATGAATTTTACCCCAGAAAGTAAATAAGATGTCTAAAACATCGTGTTCTTTGCCAAGTACCTGATACGTTAAGAGAAAATATTAAAGAGATCAATGTAGTGAATAGAAAGCTAGACATAACTGCCAAAACATTAGGGCTCACAGCTTTAATAGTTACTGAGAAATAAAGAGGAACATCTATTTGCATACACTCAAGCATCCCAAATAGATGATTTAAAAAAAACCTCAGGCTCCAAACATTTCAGTTGGAGCTATGTTCTTTGTGTAGCAGAAAAAGATATTCTAGCATTTGATGCTAAAACACTGCCCTGGGGACAAAAAATAATATCTAAATAGATTATTTATGCTATCCTGTTCAATAGTAAGTCATGCAACTTCCAGGCTATCAGCTGAGAACACTGCTTGGGAGCTAATCCACAAGTGGACCAATATCAGTTTCCTCAAGAGGGACTGAGAGGCCTGGAAGAGATATTTACTGTATGTGGTACAAGTGTGTGGACATGAAGCTTATGCGGCAGAGCCTCTGGCAAATTGTGCCCACAACAACATCTGTCTGCTGGAAATGGCCAGGGAAGTAAACAGAAAATGAAAAATGAGAATAATGCATCTGACTGAAGTATCGTTCAACTGACATAGAGGAAAACCTGAGATGGTTGCAAGATGTTGAGTTAGAGCTGTTCAAGAAATTACTATCCCATCATCAGGATTTTAATATCCCCTTAGACGGATGCTACAATGGTTTGTGAGTGTGCATCTCTGTTCTGTACAATACAGGTAGACAATACATAGTACCTCCCAAGCGATCCGACAAAGCTGCCCTGACAGTCTGTACTGAGTAGTGATCTAACCCCATGAGGGCAAAAGTGGTGCAAACTACATATTTGTATTCTGAAAAAAAAAAAAAAAAAAGAGTCCAAGACATTCACCAGTGTTTGAACTCTGAGGTGAATTCTAGGCTAATCTGTCTGGTTTATAATCTGTCATGTAGACATGTCTGTTTTATATGACATGACTGTCAGAGAACCCTGCAGAATACGTCATTTCAAACAGGAATTCTAGAAAAAAAGATGTCTGGACAAGGTAGGAAATTAAAATTTTAAACAAAAAAATATTTTTAAAAGTGTTCAGTGAATGTGACTGAAGCAGCAAAGCTGAAAACTACACTACCTACAACTGGCTTCTTATCCCGAGCAGTCCAGAATTCAGAAATATGGTAACTGAACACAAACATGAGATCATCAGCCAGTTCTGGTATCAAGGGCATTAACAACATTAGTTTCAAGAAAAGAGTTAAAGAGAAACAAAGGACAAACAAAACCAACCAAGGATATTAAAATACTTCCACCTCAAAATATGTCCATCTTTCTTTCAAAGAGCCAGACCACAGGTGACAGGCTTTCACTTTTGGATACTGAACGGTGAAGACAGCATAAGCATTTCAAATGATGTTGAGAGAGGCAGCCAATTTGAGGATACGTGAGGGCCATCTGGGAACAGAAACTTGACTCCAGAAAATGAGCCGTATCCCCAGTGCACTTCTGCACAGGCCAAAACTGTCTTCTCATTAGAAATGACATGTCTATTTGTAGTGAGCTTATGCTCCATGTCTGGGAGTTTAATCATGCTGCTGCCACAGTTGATCAAATAGCAAGGCTGAACTGGAAGATAAAATTGTTATTTTAAAATCTGTAGAATGTATTTTCAAAATTTTTTTTCAAAAGCTGTCAGGCCAATCCCGAGATGTATTCCACAAGGAGTATCAGTAGCACCTTCATACAATAGAGTTGTCTTCCAAACAATGCATGTTCCTTGATTACTGTGGTGCAGCACCATAAGAACTCTGCAGTAAAGAAAGGGGGACTAAAGAAGGATGAGAAGCATGCAAAAGCCAACACCTGCAGTGGAGAATCGGCAAGAGAGGTCCCATCAGCAGGGAGAACCTTTCAGTGTCAGGGAAAATCATGCACTTGAAGGCAGGGCACAAAGGCAGCCATGGAAGATGGTGAAACATGCTGTTGACAGGACAGGTAACTCAGCACATGTAAAGGGCCACCTACTGCACCTGAGATCAGTTAAAGGTTGTCATCACTGAAAGGCGACACCGAAGACAGAAAAAGGAAGACTGATGGGAGCACTGACAAAAGCACCTTTGCATGTGGTGGTAAAACTATACAAGAAAGGAGCCTGACCTGGTGACTGCTCTGTAAAGCCTACAGCCACGCGTTCGGCCTCCAGCTGCTGTTCTGCAGCAGAGCCCTGCAGCCAGAGCCAGCGCTGGGCAACCCCTGCAGCCACAGCTGCCTTCCCCAGGCGCAGCAATGCAGGGTTGCACAGCCCTCTCCAGAGCATGAGCCTGAACACAAGAAGCTTTTTAGGGCTCCAGGGCTTTTTCCAATCCTTGATCTCTTGTCACAAATGACTGTTGAAGCAATTCCTGACTATCTGCAGTTACAGTCTGCAATACTGTCCTTCCAAATAAGAGTTTGCAGATTTCATTGAGTTAATTTAACCTGTAGGCTCATTTAAATTGGTAATATACATAATCTCTTTTTAATATTCATCATCCTTTTCTTAAGTGGTTAACACCAAGTACTTCTAAAGAAAATAGAAGAAACCTTCCTAATCCTTGCTAGTTAAAAATTTCCAAAAATCATAAAATATAAGGCTTAATATCTCTTTCTAAATTTACTATATTTCAGATGTTAGGCATATTTAAATATTAAATATTAAATAACAGATCTTCAAATATTATTTCTTTCCTATATTTTTGATCTCTTTTCCAGTCTTGCCTAGTGTTCAACCTTCATGACATACTACAGCAATACTAGTAGTAATGCTGTAGCACAAGAGTCTAAAGAAATAAGTGGGGCAAAGCCTGTAGGGAGATGAAATAGCTTTCATTAGACAAACCAATACTAAGTATGTAATGAATGAAAAAATATTTTCTTTGCCTCACTTTTGATTTTGCTAGCTGTTTTCACTCTGTGCCCTGGGCTGTTGGGTGGTTAAATGAGAAGCACCCCCTGCTTCCTCTACACCCCTCTGTATTTCAGGTTAATTTAAAAAAAAACCCAACTTGCTTATATGTCTCTTTTCTAGAGTGAACAGTCCCAGATTTTATGGATTTCCTTTGCCCTGAGCCCTTTCTTTTTCTGGGAGGGACTGGTCTTTTTGCACAGTATCATAAGTGAAAAATCAGTGATGGTCTGTAAATTGGTAATACCACAGTTTATTTTATGGCCCTTCACTTCAGTCTTTCTGTATTACAACAGCTTGGTCACTTCTTGCCTGACAACTTATGTTTGTGCAACTGCCCATAGGGATCCCTCAGTCACTTCCATGAGTTAATTGAAAGCAGTTCTGTAAGATAAATAAATACTTTAACTATTATGCTTCTAAACATGAATCATTTTGTCAGGGTGAAATATAAG
Source organism: Falco cherrug (assembly GCF_023634085.1). NCBI lineage: Eukaryota > Metazoa > Chordata > Aves > Falconiformes > Falconidae > Falco > Falco cherrug. Next base: position 19,178,354 of record NC_073702.1, read on the forward strand.
TAAATTCTTCTAAAGGATTAATTCAGATACATTTTTTTAATCTGTGCAATTTTTTCCCCTTTCTGTTTTCTTCATGTCCAAATCATCAGCAGATACATTAAACACTGGACCAAAACCAGAACCTTGCTACACCCTGCTGTTTATCTTCTGTATCAATGAGCATTTACAAGGAATAAGAAAATAAAAATAAACCAAAGGGCAGGAGAAGAACTAGATTATTTTCACTGTTCTTCAAGCACAATTAACTACACCACATTCCAGTGCCAAACAGGTGCTACTTACGTTGTTCCTTCTTAATATAATAATTGCCATTTTTCTTACATGTATTTTCCAGATCAAAATAAATAAATGTTGACATCTAAATTTTCACTTTTTATCTAAGAGGAGCAGAACACTTAGTTGTGGGGAAGGGAAGGGAAGGGAAGGGAAGGGAAGGGAAGGGAAGGGAAGGGAAGGGAAGGGAAGGGAAGGGAAGGGAAGGGAAGGGAAGGGAAGGGAAGGGAAGGGAAGGGAAGGGAAGGGAAGGGAAGGGAAGGGAAGGGAAGGGAAGGGAAGGGAAGGGAAGGGAAGGGAAGGGAAGGGAAGGGAAGGGAAGGGAAGGGAGGGGAAGGGAGGGGAAGGGAGGGGAAGGGAGGGGAAGGGAAAGAAGGGAAGGGAAGGGAAGGGAAGGGAAGGGAAGGGAAGGGAAGGGAAGGGAAGGGAAGGGAAGGGAAGGGAAGGGAAGGGAAGGGAAGGGAAGGGAAGGGAAGGGAAGGGAAGGGAAGGGAAGGGAAGGGAAGGGAAGGGAAGGGAAGGGAAGGGAAGGGAAGGGAAGGGAAGGGAAGGGAAGGGAAGGGAAGGGAGGGGAAGGGAGGGGAAGGGAGGGGAAGGGAAGGGAAGGGAAGGGAAGGGAAGGGAAGGGAAGGGAAGGGAAGGGAAGGGAAGGGAAGGGAAGGGAAGGGAAGGGAAGGGAAGGGAAGGGAAGGGAAGGGAAGGGAAGGGAAGGGAAGGGAAGGGAAGGGAAGGGAAGGGAAGGGAAGGGAAGGGAAGGGAAGGGAGGGGAAGGGAGGGGAAGGGAAGGGAAGGGAAGGGAAGGGAGGGGAAGGGAAGGGAAGGGAAGGGAAGGGAAGGGAAGGGAAGGGAAGGGAAGGGAAGGGAAGGGAAGGGAAGGGAAGGGAAGGGAAGGGAAGGGAAGGGAAGGGAAGGGAAGGGAAGGGAAGGGAAGGGAAGGGAAGGGAAGGGAAGGGAAGGGAAGGGAAGGGAAGGGAAGGGAAGGGAAGGGAAGGGAAGGGAAGGGAAGGGAAGGGAAGGGAGGGGAAGGGAGGGGAAGGGAAGGGAAGGGAGGGGAAGGGAGGGGAAGGGAAGGGAAGGGAAGGGAAGGGAAGGGAAGGGAAGGGAAGGGAAGGGAAGGGAAGGGAAGGGAAGGGAAGGGAAGGGAAGGGAAGGGAAGGGAAGGGAAGGGAAGGGAAGGGAAGGGAAGGGAAGGGAAGGGAAGGGAAGGGAAGGGAAGGGAAGGGAAGGGAAGGGAAGGGAAGGGAAGGGAAGGGAAGGGAAGGGAAGGGAAGGGAAGGGAAGGGAAGGGAAGGGAAGGGAAGGGAAGGGAAGGGAAGGGAAGGGAAGGGAAGGGAAGGGAAGGGAAGGGAAGGGAAGGGAAGGGAAGGGAAGGGAAGGGAAGGGAAGGGAAGAAAAAAAATTTCAGAATTTACAATTTATAAAGCTGCTACACTTTAGTAATAATTAAAGCTATACAATAACGATCAGAAATTTAATATGCCACGTCATCGTGTAATTATCATTCTAAGCTTTTGCTACTATTTCAGCCTTTACCTGCAAGTAGCTAGATATATATGATTCTCTGTAACTTCATTTTTTGAGCATATTATTATGAAATTATCTGTGTCTTTCATTAATCTTTAAGGTAACATTTAATCATTGTTTTATCTCTATCAATATAACACAAAAGAAGAAATATCCCATTTTCTCTAACAAGAACAAAATTAAAAATCAATTTCTAAGCCATTCCATTTTGAAAAGCAATGAGACTATCATTTTGAATTATATAACAAATCATTTCATGTTTTAGAGCACACAATAGTCAAGGGTCATGCGTTTACTAAATTCAACTCAGTTTTCCAATGCAGCTCATATTTTGTTTGTCCTGACTTTACTATCTCCATCTTCATTGTAGTAAGTATGAAAATATACAAAGACCTGATGCTTCTTGCAGTGGTTTGTATTTCTGAGCAGTGATGTTCCCTTCTGTGGTCTAACATCTCATTTGACCCTTCGGTGGGTTAGTTGCCCTCCAAGAATCAGCCTCAGTTCAAATTACTGAGCACACTGGTGCTGACTACCAGACACCCCTCTGTGAGGTCTTTTTCCATGGGGGATGCTCCTCCATAGCTTTCTTTCTCCCCCACCGCCACACCCTGAGCCATACAGTGCGGCACTGGGGCTCTGACTATGCTGCCAGAGCACCACACAGCCAAATGTCCCAAGTGCTCTGCAAATACCTGCAAACTTTTGCTTTAGAGGTGAAAATATAACATGAGAAATTAAGATCATAGGTATTTTATAAATGGGTAACCTAAGGGCATGGAGACTAAGTCACTTTCCAAGGGCCATGCGTATGCAAAGCCAGAAATAACAATAGAATAAATTCTGTTTAATAAATTTAATTCTATTTCATAGAATCGCACCAAGTAGATTTTCCTTTTCCCACTATTCGGTAGTCTTTAACAAATCCTTAACTGAAATAAATTACAGTGACCTTCCTGAAACCATTGAAGCTGTCCCTGTTTCCAGAAAGAGAAAACTGGCTGGTTCATTTTCAGATTCACCTTTTCTCTCCTTGCCAAAAGAAATGAACCTCAAAACTTTTTCATGTGTGGGATCCCTGAGGATATGGTATTAAGCTTGGCTGGTACTGAAATTTGGAGTGGGACAACCATCTGCTTTACAAGATTTCAGGCAAGACCTGTTGGTTTTAACATACCTTGGTGGGACTTTTTTGCTTCAGTCTGCTGTTGAGATAGGAAAATGCAGGTAGCCTGACCTCCTTTTCTACACTTCCCTCATGCAAACAGTAAGCTTTTAGACATGCCAACAATTGTGAAAGAGTTGAGCATGATTTTATCTGAAATGATGTAGCAGTCCCCTCTTGTTGCTCACCTTTGTCACGTGCAGTGTGTGAAATACCTAATGGGTAAGCAGTGACTCAAAGAGCCCGTAGCAGCCACCAAGCTGTTCAATCAGTTTGGATTTGGAAATACTGAACCAGAGTCAGATAGACGTACAAAGAGCCTGTAAGCATAGTTACATGACTATAAACTTGGTATGAGAGGACACTGAGCAAAACAGAACAGATGACAAAGGCACGATTTGCTTGCTGTTAATGATGCCTCTGCAACATCACAGGCTATCTCTAAGCTATATTTTCCACTCATTGCTGGCTTGCAAAACTTTTAATGGAACAAGTTTTTCTGGCAGAAGGACACTGATTTTTATCTTTAATGAGCAGCCTCTCTATCATTTAGCTTCAGGAAACGGCTTCCTGGTTGTAAGCTACTTGAGAGTACTGACAGCCAGTCAACTTCAAAAGCAGCCAGGAGAAACTTTCTTGCTAATTTGGGGAAGGAATTAAAAAATGCTGAAAGGTGCAGATGATGTTGTTATGGAGCAGGAGGACTCTGCTTCCCAACATGGAGAAATTACAAGTTGGGATATCAATGACATCAAACTTCCCCAGGTATGTGTCTGTGTCTTAGAAATTTATTCGGTTCTACGGGTTGTCTCTGCTTTACTAACGAGCTTAAATGCTTCCTCAGTTACCTATGCCTCATTGCCTTTATTATCTTTGCCATCTCGAGGTATAGGACAGTGTTCTACTGAAAAGCTAGAAAATATTGAGCAAATACTGAATTTTCTATGCATTTTTGCTTAAACATATTATTGAAAGAGCTACTGATACATGAAAACCAGCAATGTTACAGATACATGAAAACCAGCAATGTTACAGATGTGTTGCCTTTCTAGTCCGCTGTGGTGGATGAGGTGCAGAGAAAGTAGGGGGAAAAAATTATCTCTTGCTGTGGGTGCTCAGAAATGTCCAGGACTTGCTTTTTGCCCTGTGTAGTGCTTTATGAGAAGTTAGCACAGCACCTGCGACTGCCTTGCAATTCTGGGTCCTCAGCCTTGCTGTAGATGGGGTCCAGGCATTTAATTTTCACATACGTTACGTAGGGACTATAGATAGCTCTATTGCACAGAATCCCATGGGCTGGCTTTCCACAGGGGGCAACACTCCTTTCATGAGAACCTAGAAAAAGGCTGCTTGTGTTTGCAGAGATTTGCAGAGGCAGAATGGTGATCTTTCCCTCCCCCAGTCCTTTTCTAGTCCTCGTATCTAAAAATTTCCATCATGCTCTCCACTGAGAGCCCACAGCACACTGCATGCCAACATCATCTCCCTGTCCCTCACCTCAGCATGTTTGTGTTAGATTCCTCCTGCTTCGGTCCCTCAGGGTCCAGCTCTGCCTTTCACCTCCCAACCCTGTCTTCTTATCTGATCCCAGTCTCTTCCCTACTGTGCCACTGCTCTTTGCCCAAAGCCTCCATGTCTCAGGCTGCCTCCTTCCCTGCCCTCCACTCCAAGGTCACCTTCACTTGCATTTCAGCCTGGAGGCTCCCTTCACACTCTTCCCTATACTATCCGATGGCTCCTGTGGGAGCACAGGAGTTCTCTTCTCAGTTGATGTTCTTGCTGCTGTAATGGCTCTCAGTGGCTGGGATCAGCAATTTCAAGGAAATTCCTACTATGTGTTTGTATTCCTGTAAGATCTTTTCTCTCAGAACTACCAGCAGTTCAGTAAGGTGCTTTACAGTTTATTACATTTTACTGTGATGGCTGTACCCAATGAGATGATGTGTGTTTGGTCCTCTTTTCTTTTTCCCATCAAATTTTATTTTTATGTATTTATTATTCCTTACAGTGTTGTTCTTGGGGTTTTTTTTGCTTAGTCCATAGTAGTGAAAATAAAACCTGATCATGTTGTCAGGTTTCTTTGTTTTGGACTTCAGAAAAATCACCGTGGAAATCTTTCATGGCAGTTACACCAAAACAAATGAAAGTCCAGAACTAAAGACCTACAAATGAGGGCACAATCTTAGTCTGATTCAGTATTTGCCCATTTTCCAGATAGCTGAGCCAAATAAGCTGAATGATTCAATGTAATGCTGCTGTGAATAGCCTGAAAGGCAAAGCAATCTCTCTGCCATGAAAGATAACTGAAGTCAGGCAGGCAGTGACCGCTGCCTGCAAGGAAACTATCTGCTATTTCATGTCAGGCACCCCACCTTCCCCTCCCAGGGAGGTGCTGCACCAAGCTGGACCCATGGATGAGTGAGAACAACCTCCTGGCCAGGCTTTCCTGATGCTTTGGGGCTCATGGGGAGCCATGGGGAGCTGTGATTTTTCTGCTACCTCTCCACTGCTCCCTCGTGCCAACCAGCATCATCTGCTGAGGTGCTGGAGTCACCCAGGATAGAGGACAGACACCCAGCAGAGGACCAGGTCTGCTGGGCTCTTGCACAAGCTCTTCTCTCCCCCAGCCTAAAACATGGCTTGCTTTGGTATCTCCACAGGATGTAAGACAAATAGACTGGTTTCAAGAATGGCCAGATTCCTACATAAAACGTATCTATAGCTCAGAGGATAAAAATGCTCAGAAGCATCACAGCAGCTGGGCAATGAGAAACACCAACAACCACAACTCTCGCATCTTAAAAAAGTCCTGCCTTGGGGTGGTAGTCTGCGGCAATGACTGCTCGACTTTGGATGGGAGAAAGATCTACCTAAGACCAGCCATATGTGATAAAGCTAGGCAAAAACAACAGCGTGAGTATGAACATGGCTGCTCATTATATGGCAGTTCATAAGTGAGCACAACATAAAAGAAATCAAAGTAGAGGATACCCTTTGCATTATCCAACCTTCCCACTGTCATTATACGCAAGTGCAACACTTGATTTTGGAAAAATGCATTTTGCATTTCTTACTGCTGTTGGGGAAGGAGTTGTTCACTTGTTTGTTTTCTTCTATTTTTTTTTTTTTAAATTCTCTGTTTCTGATGGTTAGAGATTGATTCTCAGCCATCTCAAGCCCATGAGTGAGGCTACTAAGGAAGCTGTGCAGTACTGGCAGCTTTCTGTTGACCTGAGTGTTGGCTTCACTACTGCACATGCCCAAGAGTAATTCAAGAGGCAGGTCTTGCAGGAAAGAATTTGCTTATAAACTATGATGGCTGGGAAATAGGCCTTATAGTCATGTCACCAGAGCAAGACAATGCAAATAAAGAACATGAGCTGGACACACATTTTTAACGAGACCATTCCAAACAATTGTTGATTGCTCAGTAGAGGTAGCACATACTGATTTCTGGATCTGATTAACATTTTGGCTAAAGAAAGGTATTACTCAAGAACTCACTGAGGTCAGAATTATGTCCTCTAGAAAAATCAGAGAACACATGACATTCAAGACACTGCAAAGTTAAAAACTACTAAAACTAACCATGATAATAATTGATAAAATGATAATAAAGCTATAATATAAATAATTTTTGCCAGTTACATTTAATAATGGAACAAAATAAAGGCAATTATTAGTTTGCTTATATTGATTTTTGCTTATGTTTGAAAGTTTCTTGCATAGTTTTTCTCAGTGTAGTTTCTGACCCCCAAACCAGAAGTGGCAATCTACCACCAACGAACCCTTGTATCACATAGGACTCATCTGTTCGGTGGTGTATAGAAAATATTTCCACCATCTTTGCTCTAGGGAAATGCTGCCCAAACTGCAATGGACCCCTGCAGCTCCTTTCCTGCCGAGGCCATGGTGGTTACCCAGTTACCAACTTCTGGAGGCATGAAGGCCAATTCATATTTTTTCAGGTTGGTATAAAATTACCGTACATTATTCAATTTAATATTAAAGACTGTTTTAAAAGATTGATTAAGGAGATTTTTTGTCCCAACAAATAAGAGTCATTGAATATGACAAGGTCAAATGACTGTAAGGAGAAAAATTTTCACAATGAGTGGGCAAGGTCCTAAGCAACCTGATCTAACTCTGAAGTTAGTCCTGCCGGGTCCTGTTGAGCTAGACCTCCAGAGGTGCCTTCCAACCTAAATTAGCCTATGCTACTATGATTTTACAGCGTATTATATTTTTCATTTAGGCTCCCTTGGAAACCTGTTGATTTTGAAGCACTTTGCTTCATGTACATAGGAACCAACGAATCCTCAGAAAGTCAGAAACACTATGTTATCTCAGCCTCTTCTCCAAGGTACTACAAATAAGCATGAGGCGTTCTTAGAGCAGGAAATGGTGGTACCCAAGGGACTGTCTATGGAAAATTCCATCTGTGCATTATATGTAACTGTATCTGGAAAACAGTGTATGTAAGTATTTAAATAATGGTCACTATTTCTGGACACTATAGTCCTAATTTAGTACCATAACCACTGAACTGTCTCCTGCTTTCCAGTCTTTCACTTATGCACAGGTTAAATAAAATTAATTCTTTGTGGAACCTAATGGAAGTTAATGTTCTGATAAACATGTCTAAAGTGTGAGAAGAATGGAAATGACTACAGGGACACTGTAGCCAGGCTGCAGAAGACCTTGTAGCTTCAACTGGGGCTCTAGTGTGGGGAGTCTCTTTTGCACATAAATGTGGTGCACTGGTTTTATGATTTCAGAGAATTTCTACCCCATCACACTTCATCTGAGATATGTTTGTTACCTGAGCTCACATTAAATAGGTCTTATTAAATAAAAAGCATTACATCAGGCCATGTGTGGTTTTGGCCTGTGCTACAAATTCTGCTCCCTTAAGATTAATAACAAGGTTGTTTCTAACATATCATAATTTATTTCAAAAGTCCAAAGGAGCTCATGACCATCCACGTCCAGAAACAAAAATAGAAGCAGAAGCAAGAAGATCAGTCCAAAAAGCACAGACAGCTTTTTCTCCATCTTATCCAAGATTAAAAAGAATCCAGGAGACTGAGGTAACTTTTATTACAGGTCAATGAAACTGTGGGGTCAGTGATCCATGGTTCCAGGCACGGTGGAAGCTGTCTGAGCTTTGGGTCTGGGTGGGAACAGGCTTCACATCTCTGCATTCTGCTTCCCTGTGATTGGGCCAAGGAGCAGGGTTGTCCTGAGCACCCTGCTCTGCTCAGCACTGTTATCCACTGCCAGCACCCCCTGTCTGGAGCCTCTGACTACATCTATACTGGCAAACAAAGTAGGGCTGGAGGGCAGGCTCAGTCATGTCACTATTCACATGACCTCTGCGATGGATTTGGCCAGCGCTAACTCGTGCTCACAGACAAAGTGCCCTGGCACGGGTCAGGAGGACAGCATGTGCCAGGGACCATCCCCTGGCAGGATTTTGGACAAGGTCCCTTCACTGTACACAGCTGGCTTTGAACCTACCTGTGTCCCTACATGCCATCACACTACAAGCCACAGGCAATCAGAATCTCAAGCTGATGCTGTGGGAAATAGCCCTTGGTGGGGTGCAGCACAGCCCTTGCAACATTTCACTTCAGGTCCAGAGGCTGCCCAAAGCCAGGATGTAGTGTGGACACTGCCAGGGCATACCTTTTGGTCTGTGTTACCAACATCAGCCCTTGGCCTCATTTTATTTAGCAGCGTGGACATAGCTTTAAAGCTCCAGCTCTTTCCTTTTTTAAGTGCCAGAGTTGCCTTTACAAAATTTCCTACAAGTTCTGTTTTAGTGCTGCTCCAGAAATTGAATTATTTACACAGAAATCTGGGAATAAAGTGATTAGATATTTAGCCTAATCAGTATTGACATTGAAGGAAAATATTAGAAGGCTTTAATTTGATTTAACTCATAGTATTGATTGCACCACCCCATGAGAAAATTGTAACAAATGAACACTTGAAAACTGCGAAATACTTTTGGCAATAATTGAACTCAGGAGGAATATTCATGTATGTGTGTATGCGCATACACACACACTGTATACTATATATATGTATGTATAGAATACAATATATAACATTACCTATATAATATTATATACTGTGTATAGTATCCTAAACAAAACAAACTCATCATTAACAAGGCAAATCCAGAAGTCCTTACTCCTTCTTCCTCCAGTCCCCCAGCATTTACTTAAGAAAACCTAATTACTTTAGTACCAGGTCTGGATTGTTTTATTCTCAGACTTAATGTCCATCAAGGAGAGAGATGCTTTCCTGCATGAAAGCTGCCCCTGAGCAGGATTTGGCCACCTGCAGACCATCAAGGGCTGTGAGGGCACCCTCAGGTGCAGGAGGCACTGCCCCATCCTTGAAAAGACAGCAGGTTGTTGTGTTTTCTTCACATTGACATGTGTCCCAAGGTCCTCCACTGATATGGAGGAGGTGCCACAGAAAAGTGAAGGCATCCTCCACCTCTGTTCATCCCCCATGGGCTTTGCCAGGGTTGATAAGGGGAAGGTGTATCACCTCTGCCTGGTGTGCCCTGCTTGCTCTTGGGGTCTCCAGGAGGGGTTTGAAGGCAGAAGAGTGCTTTGAAGTACTTACAGAAACACTGATGTTAAAACATCAGCTCTGCTGGGTGTGGAAACACTTGTGAAAGCATCTACAGAGATCCTGTGGACTGCTGCGTGCCTGATGGAGGGAACTGGGTAGGGCAGTGAGGGTTTTTCCAGTGATCTTCCTTGCAAAGGCTGTGTCACATGCAACTGTACACCACCAATCTTCACATGCAGTTTGTCTTTTGATGTGCATCCTCCCCAGCTTGGTGTTTGGGATAGTAATCAGTGTCCGTCAGCTACAGAGAAAAGGGATAATTGGGCTGGGTGGGGACAGAGCTCTTAAATGGGCCACATAGGGAAGCAGGGGGATCCAGTAGCCCAAGAAGTAGATTAAAAAAGTGAACAGAGGAAGTTAAACCCATTTGAATGGAATATGAGTTTAGGAGTTGCAGCTATTTCTACTGGAAATACTCAGGAGGACACTAAAAAAAAGAGCTTAGGAGTCACTTTTACGAAGACACTAGGATGGGACAGTCAGACAGTATAGGATGGACTGATGGTGTCCTCTTGACACAAGTGCCTGGGAACATGAGCATAAGAAAAAGCAGTTGAGCCACTGTGTAAATCTCTAACAAATACAGAAACAATGATTTTCATACCACTGGTTTAATTCTGTCCCCATGAACACTAAAATAGTCTTCACTTAGGAAATGTTACTGAGCCACATGGCTTTTTTCTTTTATACCTGAGCCTACTGGTCTTACTGAGGTCAAGTTCCCTCTAGACATGTCCTTCCTACACCACCTTCCCGGTGTTTTCACTTCAAATTGTGTGGGAGTAGGAACAGATCAAAGATGTGATAAATATCTGCTTGTAGAGCCTGCTCTTCAGCTGGTCTCATTCGGTGCAGCTGGAGTGACACCATTCACCCTCAGCAGGCTTTCCAGTTCATGGCTCACCAGGAGGTTTTTCCTGGGAATCGTAGTTGTGTTTTGAAAGACCAGCTATGATACAACTAACTCAGGAGTCTGATTTGGCACATGGAACCCATGTCAGTGAACCTGTAAAAAGTCTTCTGAAAAGATTCCATTTTAATATGCTTACAAGAGACCAGGGAGGAGAAGTTTAGAAACATGTATGAACCCAAAATAGAGCAAGTGATACATAGGAAGTTTTCTTTAATGGTGTCAGCGGGCCTTTAGCTGAAGGTGGGCTGGGTCCTACATCAGGCTGTTGGAATTTCTTCTCATGTGGTGAACAGCTGAAAGGAGCTTTGCTACTCTGGCAGTCAGCAAAATCACTATAATTAAATGCATGCAAAAGCAGAATTACAAAGAAGACAGACCTGTAAGTATTCATCAGAAATGGTAACACAGAATGAGTGTCCTGAAAGGAAGTGAAGCTTGCAAAATTATAATCTAATAATTAGGGCAGTTAAAGGAGTTGTGAAATATCTAGAACAAAAGACCCAGAAGAATAATTCTTGTGTGCTCCTCCCTCGCTGAATAAAATTTCTGTTTGTGGGGTAAAAAAAGTAAAGGTAGGAAAATTTATGAATTAGAAATAGGGGTCTTCAAAAACTGAAGCATAATATTATGATAGTGAAAAAAAGACTTTAAAACAATCAGTTCAAAAAAATCATACTTAACTTTTCCAAACTCCATAGGGTAAAAAAAAATAATAATCTGTGGTGTCAAATGTATTAGCATAATTTCGTTTTCAGGTGCTTCTTCAGTATATGCTGGCAGTGGACCCCGAGGGCTATGAATGTGAGGTCTAACAATTCTCTCAGCGTAGAACAGGATTTGGGCAAAAACTGCTGAAACAAACCCAGACCCGCCATCTGGGAGCCCTGTTTGGTTTGCCCCTAGAGCCCACCGGCACTGCCCTACAGGGAGGCTCTACTACGGTGTCTGCTTCATTACTGGTATTAATTGAATGCATTCACGAGGTGTCATACAGGACAGTGTTTATTTCATGCTGCTAGAGAACATCTTGTTTTACTAAACCACACCTTGCTTTCCCAAGTCTCTGACAGGTGCAATGCCGACGCAGAAGGCTTTGCCTTTGCTCCTTTCCAAGCCAGACGCTTACATGCTACCCGCTAATTTCAGGGGATATTTAAGCAAAAGCTCCCGGGAGCCCATGCTGGACAGCTGCTGCGGGCGGCCGCCATACCCAGGGGCAGCTGGGGAGGACGGGGGCTCCGGAGAGGCGTCGACCTGGAGCAGGAGCCCAGCCTTTGGGAGGACCCCCAGCGCCGGGAGGCCTGGCCGTGGCCCTGCCATCCCGCTCTGTGCAGCCCCTTCCCCCCAGCACTGCGCCCACCCCGGCACCCAGCACGTCCTGCCCGTGACAAAGAGTAGCCATCACCCCTTCAGGCCTAGTGCTGGCCCTTTTGGGGATGAATCCTGTGAGGAGAACCCCCCGCTGGCCCACAGCAGCAGCGGCCTCCCTCTGCCGCCCTACCCCGCGCCTGAGGGAAGCCCCTGCCCCAGGGCCAGCGGGGCACCACACCACCGCCCCTTCTGGGCACCTGCAAGGGGAAGTGGAGGAGAAGGGGGCGAGGGAGGGTGCTGTATGGGTCTCAGCCACTGCAACGATGACACGGCTTTTAACCTGTACCCATTATGGTGACCAGGTTTAAATGTCTGCTCTCCCCTCTCCTCTGGCAACGGACACAATTCTCCATCCCTGTTGCAGCGTGGATGTGAAACTGCTACCCAGCCGATCCCCTCTTTAGCTCCTTTTGCAGGCCTCAGGAGAGGCTTTCATACTTGAAGACACGTCTTTGTTTATTTTTAACTGTTACATTTTCCCCCGCTACTTCATTGACCTAATAAAAGGTATCAGCTCTTCTTACAGACTACCTCGCTGCCATTCTGGTTTGGTAGCATTTCAATCCCCCTTGATACTCAGTTTGTTCAAGCCTGTGAGACTGTGGAAAGTGCAGGTGGATGACCTCAAGGACAGCAGCTGTTGTGTGCTATCCTCTGCACTCTTCCAGCTTCTTCAGGCAGTGATCTAAATCCCTCCACTGCACCAGCCCTGTGAACGTATGGTATGGAATCATCACAGAACAGTTTGGGTTGGAGGGGACCTTCAAAAATTATTTAGCCCAACCGCTCTGCCACAGGCAGGGTCATCCTTCACTAGACCAGGTTGCTCAAAGCCCCATTCAACCTTACTTTGAACACTTCCACGGATGGGGCATCCACAGCTTCTCTGGGCAACCTATTTCACTGTCTCACAACCCCTGTAAAATAATTTCCTCCTTAAGTCCAATTTAAATCTACCCTCTCAATTTAAAACCCTTGAACCTTGTCCTATCACTACAGGCCATAGTAAAAACTTGTTGTCTTTCTTACATTGAAAGGCTGCAATAAGGTCTCCCTGGAGTCTTCCCTTCACAGGCTGAACAACCCCAACCCTTTCTTCATGGGAAGTGTTACAGTCCCCAGCCACCTTCATGGCCCTCCTCTGGGCCCACTCCAACAGGTCCATGTCTTCCCTGTGCTGGGAGCCCCAGGGCTGGACCCAGTACTCCAGGTGGCATCTCACCAGAGCAGAGTAGAAGGGCAGAATCACCTCCCTTGACACGCTGGCCACACTTCTTTTGACATAGCCCAGGATACAGTTGGCTTTCTGGGCTGAAAGTGCACGCTGCAAGCTCATGTCCAATTTTTCATCCACCAGTATCCCTAAGTCCTTTCTCTGCAGGGCTGAACACAGTTTCATACATGTATGTATTTAAGGTGCCTTGCTGGTTTTTCCAGCCACTTTTCTTTCATTGCAGACTGTTACAAATCCTTCAGCATCCTTTCCATACATCACACCCTTTTCTGACCACTACCATAAGATATGTTTCAGCAGGAGCTATCAGTTCCTTACTTTTGTTTAAAAAAGTAGGATGCCAAATACGAATTTTCTTGCCTGAACTTAGTGGCCAGCTCAGAGAGCTTTGGCAAAGATTCCTTTCTCTTTTCCCATAATTCATATCTGCATGATTTTCCTGTTTCCTGATTTTCCCTGCTGCTCTCTGGACCAGGTTTCAGGGGCTGTTGACCCTTACCCCACAGAGGGGTGAGGGCACTGACACACGTCCCTGCTGCCACCTCTGCAAGGAAGAGCTGAGGGATGTCATGTCTGGAGCCAGATTTCATGAGGTTCCTTTAACCATCATGAAGGTAGAGAGCCTGGGTTCCATAGGCTGCCCAGCTGGAGGTCCTAACCATGTCCTGCCCTGCCTGTGGAGCAAGCCGTGCCCCCATGGACTGAGGTGAAATAAACCTTTTATTGGGATGGGTCTGGGAGGACAGTATTACGAAACAAGTGGCAATAAAAACTTCACAGTACCTCAGACTGTGGTGCATCTTGTGTCCATCAAACAGGTTCAGTCTTATCATCTGTCTTTTTTTTTTTTCGGGGGGGGGGGGGGGGGAGGGGGCTTGTTTTTTCTTTTTAGATTCCCTCTTTTTTAAAAAATCTTTGGAATATATTAGTTACCAGAGAAACCAGTCTCGTTGCAAAGGGTGGAGTTCAGAGACATTTATGAGACAAGAGCAAATTATATTTATAGCTTCAAAATGTTTATTGCAATTTATTAAACAGGGGATGCATAGTGACTTGTTTTATGTGGAAAAAATCTAAATGTAGATCACAAAATGACAGTCCGTTGTTGTATGTGAAGGTCAGTTCACCAAACTTCTATTTAGTCTGTGAGTTACTCCCACGCCAATACCAAACCTTGTGTGTTATTTGATTCTTTGGATCAGTAGCTTGTGATCAAGGGTAATGACAACCTCCACTCTAAGACAGAAAAAGTGGAATCAACAGAAGCGATAAGCACTTGTGCAAGGGGAGGTGAGTTGCAGGAAAAGGGACAGACAAGTTCCCTGGGGCTGCATGTCCCATAGCTGAAATTCCTCTGCTACTGCCAAACCAGTTGCACCAGGGAGGGACCACACAGGGCATGGACCCTGCCCACTGCCATCCTGCTCTGTCTCATCTCACCTCTCCTCTACATTCCGTACCTCTCTGCTGCACTGCTGCCAGCATTGTCTTTCAGCAATGGTACCATACCGATGTGTGGCTGTGAGACTCCTCAGACACTGTCCCCACACCAAAGTACCATCAGTTCCCTTTACACTCACCAATCCCTTCCTCTGTTTTAAAAACATGCCAGCAAAGGGGATTTGATAACCAATCCCCATCCCAACTGTTAGCATTTTTTCTCATGTCTGATTTGCTTTCCTGCAGATGAACCTTTTCTTCAAGTCTTTGAAGATGGGTAGCATCCAGTTACTGAGTTTTACAGTCTTCCTAAAGGACTATTACTACCAAACCTCCCTAAAAAGGCAATTACTACCAAACCTGTTTTACTGCCTGAGAAGCAGGAAGCTTTTTGTTGGTTTGCCTTTTAAGTCTGAACCAAAAGGTTTCCAAAACGGAACCCATTCCTGTGAGCACAGTTCCACTCAGCAGCTACCTGCCATAGCAGGTCCCGTACTTGTATTGCTGTGCACCCAGGACTGTCCCACCGTTCGGGGGAGCCCCCAGCCCCCGCTCATGCAGCATTCATTGCACCCAGTATGTTTCCAAGAGGAACACATTTCAGGCTCCAGTAGGACGGGTTATTTCTTTTTAAAAAGGAGAAAACTAAGACTTCATTATTTTTCTAAGGTTAAATGAAGAAAGGCTTTCCAGATTTACAAGCTGCCAGGGTCAGTTTGACCTTTCCATGTTCTTGCAGTGACTTCTGTGCTGGCAGTAACTCCCTTCACTTTGGGTACAATCTCACCACGGTGGGTCAATATAATGCCAAATTTATATCTCTTTGGCTCAGAATATAAAGATACCAATCCCAGCTCTGACCTCACAAAAATGACTTTTTGCAATATATCTGGGATACGTGAAAGAAAATGTATTTATGTTGCTGCTTTAAGCCTCTTCTAACCAGATCTAAGATACTGTGCCCAACTGGGTGATGGTAAGAATCAGAAGTGAAAAATGGTACTGGATGCATAATCCTCTGCAATTTTACAAAAATATACTGGACACTGAGGTTATTCAAGGTAGGCTAATGAAGAAACAGCAACTGATATATGAGGATCCACCCATAGGTAACTCTCTAACCTTATCCTCTGTTGCAGAAAATGGTTTTCTGCAAGGCACAGCTGCAGTAAAATCTTAGGAAAGCGGCAGAGATGCAAGGAGGTCAGGATGTGGTTGATTACACAGGCAAAACGTTTTGTTCTGGCTTATCAGTGTTTCAGATGGCTGTAGATCCTGCCAAAGCTTGCACAAATGTCCCTACACGGTGTGGATGGTCTACGCTTACTGCTTTCCCAAGGTCTTAGCTCTGAAAGTACTGGCCTCAATATTCTTTGGGATTAATCCCTGCGCTTCTGTAATGGCTCTTCTGAGGCCACCAGAGAACCACAGTAATGTCGCTCAGAATGATACATTAGCCAGACTGTATCTTACAGAAACACAGTTTTTATGGTTGGTTTTTTTGACTCATTCAGCATTTAAAGATGAAATCTAGACATATAATCAGAAGGAGTATCTTAATAATACAAGGCAGCAGCTGGATACCTCAATTTTTTAGTATGCTTATCCTCAGAATGTCATTGTGAGAAAGGGAAGTCAAAACAGGGATTTGCCCCACATCCCTCCAGCCCTGGGCACATACCCTGCATTTCTTCTGGCCTTCCTTTCCCCGGAGGCCTCTGCCTTTGCATGCAAACAGAACTGCAGGTTAGACTGAGCACAGCCAGATGTTTTCATTTTGAACCCTTTGTACAAAGCCCCTGCCCTTTAGCAGACTGAGGCTATAAACTATTTTATATAAACTGCAGAGTTATGGGCTATTTTTTAAAATATGGTACTAAATGCATTCTCTATATTTTTAAACAAAACAAGTGTGTCAAACTGCTGCTAGTAGAAAGGACTCCAGCTGAGGAAGCTTTAGGGGATAGTCTACGCGTGACTGTATAAAGCTTTTCTTTCCTGATGGCCTTTGGGAGATTTAATAATCTGTGTGTCTGGTACTTAAGGCGATTTTGCCCTGCTTCCCCTCAGTGTAGTCATTTGGGGCTTTTTAAGTAATTACGGTCAGGGAGTTAGAATGGGATCATCGAATGTGTTTTACTTCATTGCAAGCAAAACATAGAAGTGGCCCCTGTGGCAGACCTCAGCAGGGATATGGCTTCTCTGAGCCAGGAACAGGCTTTACCTGACAGGGCAGCAACTGGTGTGAGGGCCCAGGGGAGGCAGAGGAGGATGGGGAGGTGGTGCAGTTTATTTAAGAAGAAAAATGAAGGAAGTCTGCTGGGTCAGAGTAAAAATAGATGCAATCAGTAATCAAAGCAGAGCGTGAATAGGATATTAACATTGCATATCTGAACACCGTAAGCAGACTGGCCCTGGCTCTCATGCAAGCTATGCCGACGGGCCCTGATTCAATGCAGACTGCCCCTTTCTCCCCAAGTTGCTGCAGTCCCCAGGCACTGTGGGGTTTTGTCTTTCACAAGGTAAACTTCACTGACATTGCTCACTTTCTGGAGCAAGGAAGACTCACAATGGATGCAGGAGAACCAGGTTAGGGAGCACTTAAACAAACCCAACATACATAAGTCTGTGGGCCCTGATGGGATGCACCCATGAGTGCTGAGGGAGCTGGCAGGTGTCATTGTGAGGCCACTTTTGGTAAACTTTGATCCATCATGGTGACTAGGAGAGGTGCCTGAAGACTGGAAGAAAGTGATGTCACTCCTGTCTTCAAGGAGAACAAGAAGGAAGATCTGGGGAACTACAAGTCAACCAGCCCCACCCCAAAATCTGCAAAAATGATGGAGAAAATCCTCATGGAAACAGTTTACAAACACATGAAAGCCTAGAAAGTGATTTGAAGCAGTCAGCATGGTTTTGTGAAGGGGAAATTTTGCTTAGCCAACCTGATAGCCTTCTACAACCTTGGTGGATGAGGGGAGAACAGTGTATGGTTTTTGTCTTGACTTTAGCCAGGCTTTCAACACTGTCTTCTATAACAATCTCAGAGACAACCTGATGAAATATGGGCTTGCTAAGTGGACAGTGAGGCGGACTGAAACCTCAGCTATTTTGTGATTCTGGGAACACTTAGGATCACCCATAGCTGTTACCAACCAGATAGTTGCAGTCTCCAGATGCCTTTACTTGAATTAACTGTGTACTGTGTGGCACAACCAGAAAGTCATCCCAAGACCTGACATACTAGGAACACCCTGGAGCAGCAGCACACAGCCTTTGTGGCCCTGCAGACAGCAGCAGCAGCAATCTGAATGCCACAAGCACCCTTTGCTCTCCGTGTTGGATTATTTGATTTCTGTGAGCAATATGAGATGATCTCCTGTATGGCAAGTAGTTCCTGGGGCACAGATAACCTTTTCAGAGGACGAGGCAAGCCAGGAAGGACTTTGGCCAGCTTTTCACTCTGAGCTTATTCCTTCTGTTTCCAGTTAGTAATTGAAGAAGCAAAACTGCCTCGGAGGGCTTGTCTCAAACAAGTGTTTTTCATTTCTTAAAACCAGTTACATCAAGGTTCAAGATCACTTGGCAATTGTATCATCAGTGACGTGGTTTAGGTCTTCTGTTACCAAGGGTTGCCCAATCTATTTGCTGTTCTAAAAACAGACAATCATAAATAATACAAACCACAGCATGAGAGTGTCCTCTTTGCTTATTGCTTTCTGTGCCAAATGGAAACTGTTAGGCAAAGGCCAAAGCCATACAGCAACTGGGCATCAAGCTCCTTTTTGCTTCTAAAGGAGATAGCATATGCCTGTGGCAGAATCAGGTGCCTCACTCTGTTGCCCCCAGCAGAACATTACTGCCAGGACACAGCAGGGAGCAGCTGGCGGGGCCTTCTCCTGCCCCAAATGCCAGCTGAGGAGCGGAGGGCAACGACATGCTGCTGTCACCATGTCTGCAGTCTCTCCCCTAGCACCTGTGGGCGGCAAGGTGAGCTGGTGGCATCTCAGCCTTACACTGGACTCAGGCACCTTCAGCAATGAGCAACAACTGTCACATGAACAGCTGTGACTGACCTAATATCTGTGGATAGTGTAAACACTGGGTGTTGTGAAAAGCTGTTTGCCAAACATCCAGATTTCCTCTGCTCAAGCCACAGCTAAGACAGGAGGAAACCATGATCTTCAGCCCAGCCAGCAATGGCCCTGGGCAGAACAGGATCCCTGGAGGCCAGACGCTCCAAGCTGACAGCAAAAGCAGCAATGTATTTCAGACAAAAGGGGTGGTTCACAGTCATTGCCTCTGGACTTCCCTGATTCTTTGCAGACAGGAGTGGGATTCCCGGTCTCAAAGGACAGGGATGGTGAGGACAAGGTGGTATCCATGTAAATGGTATGACTGGAGACCCAGTGACCCCCATGCTCGAAGGAAAGTCGGGGGGCAGGATGAAACCAGGAGAAAAAAGAACAAGTGTCTGGCCTTAGGGTGGGTGAAACATAGGGCGAATGAACAGACCCTGGCCAAAGTGAGTTAAAATAAAAAGTTAATTGATGTTGTCTTGCTGGTTTATTCCACTGAGTAAACCTTATTGGTTTGATCCTTATTGGTCTTTGTATGCACTAAGGAGAAAACTTCAGGCCAGACTGAAATTCTGCCCCAACCTTACTGCACTTTTATGCACTAAATCACCCTACCAAGAAGGACCGAACTTCCCAGAGGCCCCGCTTACCTGCCAAAAGCCACCCCTGGAGAAATGAAAAAAGCTGTTCCTCTTCATACAGGTGGGCTAGGGAAAGCACCAGCCCTGTCCAGGCAGGGTGATGCTATGCACTGAGGGGCTGCTTCTCGCTTTCCCTCTCCCACTCGTGCACCCTAGGGGTGGGCCGGGGGTCCCTTTGCCATGGGGCTTTTGGTGCTCAGAGGCGGTGACCCAGAGGAAAGCCTCAGCCAGCGGAGCAAGTAGGGCTGCACCCTGCTGACGGGGAATTTGTGGCAGAGCACAGGATCACCCATGCAGACCACCATCGTGCCACCAAAATTACAAGAAGCAGTACATCAGTGCAATGAAACACACCAAGCTCACCTGAAGAGCACCATCCAGCAGGCTGTCGGGCTGCCAGTAACCTGCTCTCCTCTCCTCCTTTTGGCCAACAGGACAACCTACCACTAGGAATTGGCAGGGGAGGGTTTTCCCTCCAGTTCAAGTGAGGTTTTGGTTCTGGTTTTATTTTATTTTACAGCTCATTAGTTAATAATAGTTGTACAGCTAATTTAACAGGGAGTTCTGATGTGACTTGACAAGCTCTAACAACTGAAGCACGCAGACAAGGCACTCATTGAGTACTTCATTGCAATGACACTGAAACTCTTGCCATGCACCAGCCTCCTCTGGCAAACTTCCAGAAAGATACTATCTCATGTACAGCTTAACCCTGCTCCCTCCCAGTGCCTTGTGGTGCCCTTTTGTTGGGAGCGGAGAAGGTTTGCCTGACTTTGTTAAATTACCGCATTCATTGTTAACTCCTTCACACACAGCAGTACTGCCAAATGTAAGGAAGAAACATTTATCTTCAGCCAGATGAAACTATTCTCCACAACCATGATTTCCATGAGAATCCTGCTCACAAACATGCCTGTGGTCTTCCTGTGGTGTGGCTGTGAGCTCCAGCACCCACGGTGCCAGCTCCCAGCCATGGCTGCAGGAGGGAGAGCTCTGCCCTGCAGCATGCAGCTGCCAGGCTGTGGTGGCTTTGGTTCTACATACAGCGGAGATCATGAAATCTTTGAATTGCTGATATTGGAAAAGACCTTTTAAGATCATCATGTCCAACCATTAACCTAGCACTGCCAAGTCCACCATTAAACCATGTCCCTAAGAACCATGTCCCTAAGTGCCATGTCTTCTGAATACCTCCAGGGATGGTGAGTCAACCACTTCCATGGGCAGCCCGTTCCAGTGCTTGACAGCCCTTTTGGGGAAGAAATTCTTCCCAATATCCAATCTAAACCTGCCCTGGTGCAACCTGAGGCCATTTTCTCCTGTCCCATCACTCGTTACTTGGGAGAAGAGACTGACACCCACCTCACTACAGCCTCCTTTCAGGTAGTTGTAGAGAGTGACAAGGTCTCCCCTGAGCCTCCTTTTTTCCAGGCTAAACAGCCCCTGTTCCCTCAGCCGCTCCTCATAAGACTCGTGCTCCAGACCCTTCACCAGTTTTGTTGCCCTTCTCTGGACACGCTCCAGCACATCAACGTCTTTCCTGTAGTGAGGGGCCCAAAACTGAGCACAGGATTTGATGTGCGAGCTCACCAGTGCCAAGTACAGGGGGTCCATCACTTCCCTGCTGACCACACTGTTTCTGACACAAGCCAGGGTGCACTTGGCCTAGCAGTCAGCCTCCCTGCCAGGTTCTCATTCTGTGTTCCCTGATGTCGCCTAATGCCATGATAAAGCACGTGATTTTCTCTTTCCTGTAAAACTAATGATTTCTTGAAAAGTCCCTCTTGGGTGCCTAGGGAATGAATGCTTCAGTATTTTTAAGTGCGTGGTCTTCTGGAAGCCCTATTCCAGTAGGAGAAGAAAGCCTCATGATACAGCAAGAAGTTTAAAGTTTTTCTAAGTAGATCCTTTTAACAGAGGGTTTTTCTTGGCCGCACGCTCCCTCAGGCAGTGTATGGCTACACTCCTCCAAGCCTGACCACTCCATCATGGCAATATGGTGTCCTGAAATCCAGAGCGCCTTCTCCTTCCCTCCTGTCATTGCACAGAGTAGATTTATGGTTTTCCAAACTCACTCTTGGAGGTAAATTTCACTTAAAAAAACTCTTCAGAACTTCTGCCTACTTGATTGAAACCATGGTCTTCCATGGTAGAAATTATGAAGCTGGGGTTTTGCTTCCTCTGCCTGTCTCCCTCATGAATTCTTTGGGGTCTAATAATGGAACAGTATAAGAAAAACTACTGAAGCACTATAAGATAGTTTGTGACGATATAAAAGCTGAAAATAGACATCATATGGTAGGCTTTCTCTCCAAGGAGATACTAGCAGCGTCTCTTTCCTACTTTCATCAAACCTGTCAGAAGTTGGTAGGATTGAATCTTTGGTCCCTCTGTCAAATTTATTTGGAAACTGGCCAGTGAGTTCAAAAGTTATTGGTCGAAACTGTCAGGCTGACAAGATGACTGCATAATACTCCATTTCATTAGGGAACTGGCTAAAAATTGACCTGCAGCTGTCACAGGGCTTAGAATCCAGGTAGACTTTGATGGGGGTTCACTGGATGGTGAGGGTAGCACAGGTTTATTTGCTGCTGCACGTAGTTATTATTATCCAGGTAAACTATAACATGTCTTTTTTTTAATACGATTAGTCTCTCTGTCTCCCAAGATGACCATACCAGCTGTTAGCCCATCCTAGTCCTGTTGATGAACGCAGATTTATAGCAAGGGAGTAAAAGTCCTGTTTCACCTTATCCTAACCATGCAGCCCAGCTGCACGTATTTAGTAGGCAGAGACTTGTGGGAACTTGGAACTACCTCCATGGAGCTCAGCTCCTCCATGCTATGGGCTCTACCTGCGTAACCACAACATAACCCTTCCTCCTATTCAGAAACTAGTGTCTTTCCCTCTGTCTGGCTCTTGCCCATTCAGTGGATGAAGCCTGCTCACAGGTCTGGGCTTCAGGAAAGCTTAAGCTCACACCCAGCTTTGCACAGGCCAAGATCACTCCTACGTGAAATGTGGGTGCTTTGGGCATAGCTACAGTTCGGACTGCCTGGCCAGGTTCTCCCATCATTAACCCCAAATGCCTATTGATGAAGGCACACAGCCAGTGCCAGGGCGATGGGTCAGCCAGCCTCCTCCCAAGAACAGCCTGGGCTCTTCTATATCAAAAGAGTGAGCCCCACCATTTGGGCTGGCCCCACAACTGCGTGGCCGCTCTGTCCCCAGGGCAAGTAGCACAGAAAGATGTAGTTTGCGTCACCATGCTTCAGCCCACCCTGCATTTAGCCATACAGACGCTGTCCGAACCACGAGGCATACTCTACACATCTCTGAAACGCAAGGGCTCCTGAAAAACTTGCAGACTTCTACTTTTATCCACATTTTCAACCTCTCACACTCCGACACCTCTGTATTTCAGTAGTCCTGAAGTATTACAGCAGGGCAAAGAGCACTAATTGGAGCAGAGCACAGTGACTAGTTCTCTTCTTTTGGAAAACCTTAACTCAGGCTTGACTCTAAAACTGGGGTAATAGTAATCTTTTCTCTGTTCATATGCTGTAAGCTTAAACTTTGTTTAGGTTATAATTGTTCTACAGCAAATCATCTTCCATGCCTGAACAGAAGCAGAAATGCAATTTTAGCTTAAAATGAGCAGGAATGCTCCTGTGCTGAAGTTCAGTGACCACCAGCTGATCAACAGTGTCCCCCATTGTTGTTGTTTTTTTAATTCTTGTGAACAGTAACCACATGCTGCCAACACACTGTATGATTTTGGTAAGAAGAAAGAAGAAAAACTTGATTCACTGCATTGTACATACCCAGACAAATACTCATCTTATCATCAGATTACTGTTTGTGGTAGTTTTTCAGGTTCTACAGACTTCGGTCAGTTTTTATGTGAAATGTTTAAAAAGGCACACTTCTTAAAGAGGGAGCAGGTTCCAAACAAAACTGCTGGCAACTGTTTTCTCAGCTGCTATGAAAGTTAACCCCCCAATCTTCCCACTTTATTAGCGCTGGGAAATGCAGCTGACTTTAATATCTGTAAGTTTATTTTCCCCAGACTTTAATTTCCAGATCACCATCTGTCTAGACACTGTCAATTACTAATAAGTGTACGCAAGGTGAGTTTAAGGGTACTCAATATTTTTTTCTCCATGCGATTAAATTTCCAGGCAGCACTGAACCAACCCAATATATTCACATTTGTCATTTAAGGCAGATGTCACATTATCCAGAACAAATTAAAGACCTTTTCATTTATTTTACTGAAACCAAAGTACAGAAGTTGTGGAAAGTACCCTGAATTTCAAAGGTCTTCTTGAGGTTGTACAAGAGGAACAATCTTTTCCTTGGGTATCCCCCGCAAAAAAAAAAAATAATAAAAAAAAATCTGTGAGGTGTGGGAAGGATTCAGCTGAAACGAGTTGTGAGTTAACATTGCTTACTATAAAGAGAAAATGGAAACGCTTTTGAGAAGCAATCAGACCAATGATACCCATCCCTATATTACTTTGTACAGGAAACAATTTGTCTATGCTGGAAAAAGCACGATTACTTTTAGCTTAAATACCATTTTCACTAAGTAGCTTCTACTGCTGGCAGCCCTTTCTGTACACGCGGGTTCCCAAGCTCCAGCCAGCAATCCCCGGCCGGTGCAGAGCCAGCTCTGCAGGCACTGGTACAGACATCACCTGGGAACAAGCACTTTCATTCTGCACGTTGTGTCAGACACGGTGGCAAAAAGAACAAGCTCAGTCTATGCTTTGATCTCCAGTATTGCTGCTCGTGGAGAGGATGCCACAGCCATTGGGAAAGATCAGCCACAAGAAAAAAACAAAACTAAAATCTCTGATAACATACACTCTTAGTGAAAACTGATTATAACTGATTCTTACATACATGTTTATCAAATTTCCTTCATAATGTGAAGAGATTTGTGCCTTTTCCTCTGCACTAAGCCACTGGATCCCATTCCCCACCCACCCTGAGGCATCTGTTCCCCCAGCTGTCTTAAAAGCAAAGTCAGCTGTTTGTGTGACCACCGTTCAAACCAGGAGGCAAGGACACTGGGCTTCAGGGAAAAGAGGAGAAAAAGGACCAATGTTTTGTACTTCTTTTTTTCTTCAAACATGGAACTGAGAGCTGATAAAAAATTAACATTCCTATAAACATATTTTAATTGGCCAACCCAGGTTAATAAACACTGAAGTGTGAAATACTAGACCTAAACCCAATGTCTCAGGAGTGCTGTAGCTTCCTGAACTTCCCTTGCCGTGAGACATCCCTGCAGTATCTTCTTAAACTACCAGGAAGGCTCACTCCTTTTGCTTCCCAAAGACAGCAGGCGATGCAACATCGAAGTCTAGGGGAGATCCATATAGAACGTAAACACACTTTCAGCTCATGGGTTCCCTCCTCTAGCTGAGGTACTCCATTCACACCCATGTTTACCAGTTTCATAGGGTTTCTGGGGAGAAACATTCAGTCTGCCTTGTTAAAGCTGCTCTACAAGAAGTAAGAGTCACTTACACACTGCAAGACAGGATGACCAAAACACCCCAAAACCATGTCTGCCTGGCCCTGGCTAGGACCAATCACCTTGCCCTAGCAAACCTGGACTGCGAGCAGAAACGCCCCGAGCATGGCAGCGACTGAAACAACGATCACTGCTTTCAGACCATATGCTCTCCAAACAGCAGTTAGTTGATTTGCTTTGTCACACAAGGATGTTAAATGTTGGGTGCTTCAGATCCCATTTGGAGGCCATCCCCCTGGAGTCTAGGAAGCACACTCAGGACTGAAGGCTCCACTGAGATTCAGATACTTAAAATCCCCGTGAAGAGCTGGCCTTTCTGTTTATTCCCATTCAACCATGTTCTTGTGGATGTCTTAACAGCGCAGAAACCTAAGGGGCTGAACGTTTGGCAGGCTAAACATAATGCTAAACTATTGCTGTTTTGTTTTCTCTGTTTTTTCCTGGAAGGTTCTCTAATTTTAAATAAGCTGTAGGGAAAAATAAATATGGTTTATTAAGTACAAAAGAACACTTCAAACTGCGGCATGCCACCTAACGGCAGAACAGCAACATGGTGCACTGCTGCCAGTCAACATACATTAGGAAGCCACAACACAAAACTCTTGTTTATTACTAAGCTGCAACAACCTGCGGGGTCAGCACTACTTTGGGGAAAAATAGAAAAGCAAACGAAAAAAAACACAATCAAGGAAATTCCTTCACACACACACAAAAAAACCCAACCAAAAAACCCAAACACATTTGCAAACTAAACCAGGCAGAACTTCTGTTTTAGCAACTTTAGCAGTATCTTACCATTATGGAAGTAGAATTATATGAAAAGAAATTTACTTCAGGTGTAAATTTATCATGGAAACATACAGGGGTCACACTGCATGTACACACCTTCTCAAAAGATTCATTCATTCAGAAATAAAATGCGTGGTAAAAATGTCTGCTCATCTTGGCTTTCCACATTAAAGAAGAATGTAATATGGCAGGATCTAGTCGTCTTACTTTTCTTAGCTCTGCATCACATCCAGCTATTTCTGAGCATTCTGAGGCTAAATTAATAAACGTGCTACAGACATCTTAAAAAAAAGTCAGAATACCTGCAGTTGCCAAGGTAGGAAGGCTGTCAATCCTAAAAGATGCAGGAATATTATCTTCAGAAGCAGGCATGTTTCATCTTTTTTTTTTCTATTCATACTCGGAATATGTGTTCCATAAAATCACATCACACTGTAATTTTAGCACCTATCTCATACTGCCTTGAATGATAGGTACACATCAGCATGGTGCATCTAGACACCTTCAGATGGGCAATGCGACCAGAGCTGAAAGCAGCTTCAGCTAAGAGAGAATGTCACATCCCCAAATTACACATTACACATCCCCAAATCTTCCATTCAACATACTCTAGTTTCTCTTCCAAATCCTTTGTTTCAGCCAACAATATCTAGGACTTCTGGTTTTAAGAATTATTTTCAGGATTCAGGAACTATAGTCTGGACAAGACAGAGGTAAAGGTAAAGCGCCAACTGCTCCTTTTAAGCAAAAAAAATATCCAAGTCATTTTACTGAGAAAGCTGCTGGTCTTAGCATAAAGGACAAAGCTTGAATCCAGACTGAGTGACTATCAAATGACAGTCTTTGAT
This sequence comes from Falco cherrug, assembly GCF_023634085.1. Classification (NCBI taxonomy): domain Eukaryota; kingdom Metazoa; phylum Chordata; class Aves; order Falconiformes; family Falconidae; genus Falco; species Falco cherrug. The sequence continues at coordinate 19,204,828 of NC_073702.1, forward strand.
TTCTTTACAGATGCTAATACTAAATAACATATGTAACATTAATTTCTGAAATCCAAACTGTTTTGCAAATGTATATAAACTTTTATATTTTTCTCACCTTGGACAGCAGAAAAAACAAAACGGAAAAGCACCGCAGTAGTTCAGCCATTTTAACAATGACAGAAGTTCCCAACTACACTGGCACACATTCCAGGAGAATTTTCTTGCATTAAAAAAAATCAAAACAGACTCTACTGAATATTTTCTTTCTTTAAACAAAAAACCTTGTGGAAACACCACATAGTTTTGAAATTCTGACCAGCTTGGTTCACCGTTACAGACTGAGTCAGGAGCTGAACTTGGCAGCTGGAAAACGTCTACTGCTGGCCCTTTGCTCGGGGCACTGAATCACACCACCTACCTCCGCCCCCCACCTACAGCCCGGCATTATGCACAAAGGTTTAAGTGGTGCTAATGTCCAATTAGACTGGGTCAAATGAGCATAGCATTTGAACACCTGAGCATCTTCTTGCCACAAAACTGTGCACTCTGCTGTCTGTAATACAATGCGTAAAAGAGATCTACAGCTCCAAGAACAATGTTTCTGTCACCTCTTAGTAGTCCTCCTTCCATTTTTCTAAGTGAACTTGTCTCAACTCATACAATGAACTCTTGGGAAAAAGGACTGCATAGGTGTATACATTATTCTATTATTCAAATTACTAATATAATTAGTAAAGGACAATTTCCCAGCAGTAAACCAGTTATAGCAACTAATGTCTTTATATGGTAATTAAAAGGGCAATAAAACTGAATTATAAGAACAGAGCCTCTAGCAATTAAAGCCTTGGACTCTTGAAAAACACTAGAGAGAATGAAGGAAGAGCGAGCAACTAGCCATCCATTTCTTGGCTGAAACAAGCACCATTTTAATAGTGGCACATGAAGAGACAGTGACAGTACCTGCCAATAAACCGTTTCAAAAGACAAAAAAAATTATGTATTTCTAGAAATATATAATATTTATACAAAATGTATTTATTTATATTTATATAAAATTGTATGTTTATATAAATATATAATATATATTATCTAAGCAATAATCTTATATTGCTAAATGCAGAGGAACAAGCACATCAATCACAGCTCAGTCTCACAGACAGAAGGCTCACATACTTTTCTTGGTGAAGGAACACTTGATATAATCTTAAACAATCATTGCCTGGGACTTCTGTTGAATCAACATCCGAATTTACCACAGGACATTAGCTAGCTTTTCCTTTACACCCTGAGTGTATGCCAAACACAGAAGCTGGTAAGTCGGATATGAAAAGAGCTTTCCATTGAAAGGCTCCTCTATTCCATCCAGCTTGGTTACTGGACAAGACTATACCTAAACAAATAATCGGTATAATCTTCTGATTCTTGTGACAAAAGCTGCTGACATTTCGCAGCAGACAGACTCAAATGTTTAACTTTCAACCTCAACAAAAGTGTAGGTAATTAACATCTTTCCCTGTTTACAAACCTGGCAACATTTCAAAACAAGAAGCTGATATTCTAAGCAATCACTTTTCCCTTCAGCAAGGGGAAAACAATACATTGCTAATTCAACATTCTGTTGTTACAAAGCAGTAGTGCAACTGCAGTCTAAGGACATAGGCCAAAGAAGGGCTGTAGGCAGTCTTATTAGACTAGCTAGAAAAAACACCAAGTTTCAGACATACACATCCTTATTCAGAACTCATGTACCTGAAAGCTTCTGTACTTTTGTCAGATAACCTGCAAGTAGTGTAATAAAAAGTCATTAAGAGGTTAATTCTACCTGTCGATCTTGCCTAGCATGTAATTTATGCATGGTGGCTCCTAACTAATCATCTTTAACTATATGAAAATAATGATTTCTTGGCAAAATAAGAAATTGCAAGGGATTGCATGTTCAAAATATGATTTATTGATGTATTTTTAATCATGTAGCTCCTTGCAAAGATACACATTATAAATTATGGAACAAGTATAGTTCTTTCCACAGCTTTCACATTTTAGTCCTCAAGTCCAGGTCAGTATTTTGAAATGAGATGTTCAAAGGTAAGTTATGCAAAATGGCTTTAAAAAACTACACTAAAAAGCTTCAGTTCTTTCAGAATTCAAAATACATATATAATAAGCGGCATTACAGTGTCTGCACTACACCCCCAAGCGATATATGCAGGAGAAGCAGCATACAGTACCTGCAACACACCTCAAGGTACACTTCATGATTAGCAGTATACAGCACCTGAACATCTACAGCAGCCTCAAAATTTATCTTAGTACAACAAATGCTCAAAGGGTTTACAGCATCTGTAGCAAGGTTAGATGAATGATAACACATTACAACCACGTGCAAGTGAGCCCTGCTTACCTGTGCATTCAGACCAAGCAGTACACACCAGCATTTCACCATTGCACTGTGACGCTCCCCAAGCAGAGCCACATACCCTGCAAACTTGTCCCACAGTACACGAGAACAACTCATTGCCCATATCCCTCTCCCCTTCATGCCCACTCTGTCAAGAAGGCAGGCTCCACTGAACTTCCATCAAGATTAAATTACATTTATGACCAACTGACATCACTGCATTAGTGGGGATGTACCTCTGCAGTTAAATTTTATACTTCATGCTTGCTTGCCCTAGACTCTTTTTCTTAAGCTTGATGTTGACAAAATGCCAGACCTTAAAGGCAAACAAAATAAGTTTAATTACGTTTTTAAAGAAGACATTTATTCAAAGTTCTTTTGAGTCACACAGTTTAACAGATATAAGACAACTTTCTCCCCTTCACATTTCAAGCCCTCACCAGAGACCACACACACTGTCCCATGGACAGTGAGATTTTCCTGTAACAATTCCATTTGGACAAACCAATGTCCAGGCAGATGAAGACTGATATTTTAAGCAGACTGATTTATAAAATCTGTTTTAAAAAAAACAAACCAAACCAAACAATAAAACTTTGCTATCAAATTCTTGTCACAAAGGATTTTAATAGCCATAGACTTGATCTCAAAATAAAACCCCAGCCAATCACAATCAAACAGAACATACTGCCTTCAAGAGTTTCCCCAGAATTTTAAAATGTTCCAAATATATACACATTTATAACTTAAGTGCTCATAAGCTACAACCTTTTATTCATGCAAGAGTTGTGAGAGGAATAGGTGTTTCTTAGAGCGGCTTTTCTGAAAATGCAGTAAAACTCTTCACTCGTGCAAAGAACAAAGGGGTGTACATTTTGTCAATGTCGAAAGTAGTAACAGCTGTCTCACCAGTCGATCTGCAAAGGGTATTGTAAAAGTTAAATTAGGCACAAATTGCTGTTAAGTCCCTCAATAATGCAATCATGTTCCACAATACAGTGTGTACACCATACTACAGCTGAATTTGTCTTTCATACTGCCTCATTCTGAAAGCATCTGAACATTGGCCAAATCACACTACGTAGAATACGCTTCTATTTTAATATCAAAGAAACCAATTTCCCCTTACATTCTTATTATTAGCTCGAACACTTGAAACAGCGCAGGATGGCACTCAAATCATGACATTAATATCAAAGTAAAAAAATCCCCTTTCATTTGTTTTTACTTTGAACCCTGATTCAGAATGCAGAGTGACAGCAAAAACTTGTGTTTACAAAACTTTTAAAAGAAACCTAAGTATGTCCAAACATCAGTGACAAAAAGCATACTTCCTCCTAGCTGTGCCGTATACTTACCTTAATTCTAGTTTCCAAAGGACACCAGTATACTGAGAGGTACAACAGAACCTGAGCAGTACAGAGACCTCATTCTGAAAAGAATGTGTGTGATACTGCCACTTCTCCGTAAATCAGGTATGAAAATATTAGGTTTTATAAAAGCCATTTTTCTGTTTATGGAATTTACCTATACTCCCAACCAGCAGTAGTTTACTTCCTAGATTTTATATACTTACAGCTCAATAGCTGAGCTATGCCCCTGTAAGAACACTGAATACAGAGATTAAGACTGGAAGACAAGGCCTAAATCCATCGTAAATGCCAACATCAAACATCTGCACAGCCAACTTGCCAGTAATTTATAGGGTGTCAGGTGCACGAACAGTGGCTATGGCTCTTGCTTGGTTAGTATCAGAACAGCTGGTCACACGCCCACATTTTGCACTTCTGGATTATAGTTTGCAAATGTTACAGTTCGCACATGATGGGTGCAGACACTTCTACCCTGCACATCCACACAGGAAAAGCAATATACCTTAATGAATGTATGTTTTCTACACGCCTTTACTAGCACCACACTAAGTCATTTAACCCTGATTTAGTTCTGAGGTCATTCAAACACTGTGTATAAATCCTTTAAATGGCTAAAATGCTGCAGTTCCACCACTCGGGAAACTTCCTATACCATTATAAAAAGTTACCAAACCTTGCGATTTCTTAAAGTAAAAGTTCATTGCAATTTATCAAATCAGGACCAGTTACTGTTTTCAGAACATTTTGTTGAAGCCTCCTAAGTCTCACAGTCCTTATATCTTCTGTACTTAGTATCGGGCAAACTAATGTCACCTGTGTTTCTATAGTTAAGTATCCTTCTTTGAACTTAATTCTCCATTTACTTACTTGTAAGTTATGTGACAAGAATGATGTATCCAGACAAGTTTGTTGAACCTCTGGCGCCCACTGGAGCACAGCTGCAGTCCTACATGAAAACTGTGATCTGTTTCTTGCGCAGGAACACGGCGGAAATACCTGTATTTGTGGTAGTCAACTGGTTTCTGTGCAAAGAGAAAAGAAGTTTCATGACCTATAAAGAGCAAACACATTGTGCAACTATTTATCCTGAGGCCTAAGTAACTGTAAGAACAGATTGTTAAACATTCACACGTAAAAGCAAGTACTGGTATTCCTTGAAAACACATCAATTTAGATGTTAATTATGGAAGAAGTTTTCACAGAAAGTAAGGTAAGCATGGAGGACACCACTCAAACTACGCAAACTCACTGTAAAGTAATGTTAAGACTTCTACATCTTCACAACTTTCTCTTGACAGACACTTTGTTAGTCAGAAAATTTTGTGATATAAGTTTGTTGACCAAATCATTCAGAGTTCAATTAATGAGCACAGCTTATTTAGTTCTATTTAATGCTGTGTAACGTAAGTGCACACAGTCAAAACTGATCTACAAAAGTGACCTCTTCATCCTTCCCTCCTGTTAACAATGCTAACAAATTACCTAATAGTACCCCGCATGGCGATTAAGTCTAAGAGGGAGGAGAACCGCTGCTCAAATGCAAACCAGATACTTATCTGTGTTAATAAAAAGATTATTAACATATAATCTTTTAATAAACAATAAACACAGATTTGGGGAAAAAACGTAAGACAAATCACCATGCCTGTTTCTATTTTACTTTTAAACCATTAAAAAAAATTAATTCCATTTTTCAATCCTCTGGTATAATCTTCAGGTGACTTTAAAATATTCAGTCTGAGAAAAGAACTTATTAAAAAGCCCCCTCCGTAAACTATTTTTCCTCTATTCTATTCTGTTACCTACCTCTTCCTTTTTCTTCATTATTACAGCAAATACTTTGGTTTGATTGTCTGTTTCCTGGGAAAGGCGATAATGGCCAAGCAAGATTGCATCTGTTCTGGAAGGTTAAGAGGAGGACAGTGTCAAGGACACAAAAATATTCTCTGTCACAAACATCAGCAATGAAAAGAAGACAGGCTGCATATCATAATTAAGGAAACCATTTTTTATTTCCATTTAGTAAAGTACCAGCCTCATTGACGATATCAAATGACGAAAAAATTTTTGAAAGTTGCTTTTAATTTTGCCGGATGGACAGTGAAGTTAAGTTAGCCAGTTCTACCCAGCCTACTGCTAAATGTTTTCGGCCTTTGGGTGAACAGCTCAAACCTGTTCTGAAGTTGCAAACAATTTTATATGGTTTTAACAAGCCTGTGCAAACATCAAAAAGAAATCAAGCAATAATTCAGTCACATCCCACCAAAATCTTCACTTTCCTTCAAAAAGTCATGGAAGTGTGAGAAGGCAGTCAATAATAAAAAGACCATTTTTAAAAGGATTCTAAAACCACCGAGGTAATAGCATGTATTCTTTCATCTACTTCCTTTAAAAGTTTAAGATCACATAACCCGCAAAGGAAATCTAATTACAGTACCAGGACCTTAAAATGAAAGATACCTTTGCGTAAAGACCAAAATTTTTCTAGTTCTCAGAAGAGAACTATAAACATCTATAACACAATACAAATAACATTGTACATTTACTTTTATTTTGCTAAGCCGGAACACAGAGTCCAAGACAAAAGTAATTAGAAATTGCCAGGTAAAAGTGAGATGAAAACTGTACAGCAAAGTATTTTATTTCAATAACCTTGTATTTTTAGTCCGTAAGCGAGGAACTATAGATGGAGGATCTTCAGGAGTTGTTAGCATCATAACTTGACCATCTGGAAAGAATCTCAAATATCTGCAAAAAATAATTATACAATAAAAACCTAGAAAACATATCCTTTTTCTGTTGTGGTGTTGTTGGTTCTTTTTAATTACAGGATATTTCCCAGAAAGATACAAAACTTACTAAGTAATAGGATTTGAAAACGCATTTCTTCAAATGTGATATAACAAAGGGATCAGAAATCAAAAGAGAGTTTTGAAGATTAAGAGATCAAGTTATGAACAGTTATGAAAGAGGACAGAAGTTCAAGAGTTTTGTCAAGCAAGGCAGCTTGTGACAGCAAGGCAGCTAATCCTTGAATCAGAACTGACCTCAAGTAAGAGTCTCCATTCCCAGCATGGATTGACACAAATCCAACAAAACCTTAAGTACAGTATCAGTACAGAATGGACAATGTTATAAGGACTTTTCCAGGTTCTGAGATCTGATCAGTTTTTACAGTACTTTGATATTCTGATGATGATGCTTGTGAGACTACAGAAATAGCCACAAGATTCGATGGCATCTATTAACAGTTTCCAGCCTCAGAAGTGACAACAGAATGGAACAATATAACGCTGGGAACAGCAAGATGAAGAACGGCAAAAAAACAGGCTAAGGAAACAAATGGCGAAGTATTTACAGCAAATTAAGAAAGCCTAGCCTCTTTATTATTTACAGTTGGTTACAAGTAAGCTAAAAGACAATTCTTGTATAACCACTTGTTTCCCCTTTACTGAAAAGAATTCTTGTATCAGAAATTTAAAGCAGAAATGATTTGGGGAAAGAAATCTGTAGATGAGTATTACTGTTGTTACTGTTTAAGTTTTATCCACATTAAATTGTGCAACTGAGGATGAAATGTGTTTCCAAGTCCATCTCTAATTATCACAATAAATCCTATTTATTAAGACCAATTCTCAAAAACTACACATAGCTTTACACACAGTAGTAGTTCCATTGAGTTTTACAGTATGATTAATGTTTGTGATATCAGGGATTGGATTTAAAGAACTTAAGAGAGAGAAACATTTCACTCACTCATTGTACTACAGTTCTACCTGTAATATTCCACTTGGTGCCACGCTCTATAGAAACCATCAAGAGATTGTTCTCCTTGACGTATGTATTTTGTCTTGCTGATATATACACCTATAGGAAAGGAAGATACAAGTATATGAACAGAATAAAGTACACAAAATATTTAAGATGGAAAAAACCAGTAATCATTTTGAGTTTACTTTTGTTACTCAGATATGTGAAAGTTATTTTCCTCCCTTGCACCTTTCCCTTCTCTTTACAGATATTCTACAGATTAAAAAGCCCTAACAAATTCAGATTAAGTCTAACAACATCATAACATCATACCCTTCTTGGTTACTTTTGTCATGGGTTACATGCAGTAAATGAATGACAAAACTATTTCCAAAAGTACACCTTACCATCAAATCGAACGCGAGGCCTTTCCAAAAACATTTCCCTCCAAGAGGCATACGGAACAAGTTTATTGCAGCTCCTGCCCCATATTTTCAAACAGACTTGATGCCAGATTTCCGGATCTCTAGTGAAAATGAGAAAAAAAGCAAATCACGTAACTTTCCTGCAAACCTTGTTTAGCTTTTATATAGTAAAGTAAAACTCCCATTATTTAGTCTGGATGCAACCAAAAGAAACTTCCTTGAACAACAGTAGCTCATAATTTAAAATCATTATTTTACTTAATCCTGGAGTGTTTCAAGCCACTTCCTCCTCCCAGTGAAATTCAAGAACACAATGCCATTTTCAGCCAAGTACAGAACAACATTGCAGCAGCCTGGCACTTTGTGTGAGCATATGAGGATGACAACACAACAGACGTTATTTTTGAGACTTTGCAACTCTTGACTTTCGAACAAGGTAAAGCAAGTAAGACTTTCAGCAACACTTTTTATTACAGTGAAGTCATCCATCTAACATACCATTTAGTGGTGTATTCAAAAGCTGATTAATGCTGTGGGGGGCATAACAGGAAAACTCCCATGGGAAGAAAAAGCAGGACATAGTCCTACGTGTACTGTTTAGCAGCTTAACAGCAAAAAAAAAAACAAAACACCAAAAAAATCCACCTTTCCAACACAGACAGTTTTGCTCTACTGACTTATTATTCATCTCTACATACTGTTCAAATATGCTTGAGCATAAAAAGCTCTTTTGTCTTCCTTACAGCAGAAAGAAGCTTCACTTTCGATAAGTTATCTACAATACCTGGCGCAAATGTAAAATCCTCGACAAACAAGTGATAATTGCTCTAATGATCTTAGGTCCAAGTCACTCGAAACGACCCATCGGAAAATGTACATTAGTACTTCCATAGGCAACACTGCAAAGAGTAAACAAATCCTTGTTAGATGGTAACCCACAGATCAACAGGTTATCTAAAATTCCAGGTTTGACAATTACTGAAATTCTGACTTTCCATAAAAAATCCTGTTTTTTCACACTGTAGCCAAATGTCAGCGAACAAAAAAATGTATCTTTAATTTTAAAAGTCACTATATATTAGAAAAAAGTTGCATAACAAAAGAACAAAAATCAAGAGCTGGAAGTGCATTATGGTAAGGTGACAGGAAGACTACAAATATCCAGAACTGTAAGATGTTATACCAAAAATTCCACATAGACATTGCACATCCACAGTGCCTGTGAAGCAGTATTTTCTTCAAACTGACCTAGTGTGTTAACATTACCTCAAAGCACACTGCTTTTGCATGACATGCTAAATAAGCTCTGGTCAGGTTCAGTATTGCATAGGAGGTCTTAAAACAACATAGCCACTATGGAATTTATATGATATCACACTGTTTTGTGGCGCAGATCCAGTGGTTGGGAATGGTATAACACAGCTTTGTCATATTGAAAGTTTTTTTCTAATGTAATGCAAGATAATGACAGAATCTTTATCAAAGCACCACCACAAGATCATATGATAATTTTCCTAGCATTAAAAATTCAGCAAAAAAGTTCTGGAATACTAAGCCGCATTTTGCCTAGTAGCTTTCTGCCTCCCTAAGTTTCCTCTGTTGTTTCAGCTGGGTATAGTTTGTTTACTGATCTTATACCATCAGGAATTACACTTCATTTATTTTCAACTACTGCTGCTTTCCAGAGCCTACAGCTTCAACTGTATCACCACATGCACTAAAGACTTGATGATTTTACTCAGTATAACTGAATAAACTGCTTTGAGATCAAATGGAGAAAACAGCAAGAGTAGTGCAAAGGTACATTAAACGGTAACTAGCTAAAAAAAATATGGTAGAGACTGCAATTTAACAGAATTCTTATTTTTACTGAAAAAATATGCTTCTTAAAAAAACCTGCATTGCTGCACTCCCACAAATCCAACAAGACTGTTTTTGCTATAAAATCTGATGAAACTTGAGTTTCACATTTCACAATACTAACATGGTAAAAAGTACAGACATTACATGGGCCACCAGTTTCTGGATTCATTTAATACACATTTTGTTTCATGAATCTCACTTAATTTATGTTTTATTATTGAGAAGTCACAAATTTGCTATATTGCCTATATTTGCAACCATTAAATTAATGTTCCAGTATAAACAAAAGTTGTGCAGATTATTGCTACAAGGTACAAAACAGTCTCTGTCAGCTGAGGAGCTCTTCGGTATATGAACTCTCGGTGCCTTGCAGAATGGGAGAAACAAAGGCTTAAAAATCTTTTATTAATGCTAGCAGGTCTACATCTTCCATTTTGATAGTTACGAGTCAGTAATGATCAAAAATCAAAAAGCCTTTGATTGTTTATTTCATCATCCATGTTTCTAAGTTTCTAATAAACCAGGGATTGTGAAGACACTTTGCTTCAGATACTTGGCACACCCTGTAAAAAAATATTACAGTATTTCTGGTGAAGAATACTATCTTGGTCCTAAGCTTTACTCATGTAAAAGAAAACTGCTAAGAAAAATTACTCATATACTAGGGAGGGGAAGTAAATATATTCAGTATGTCAGTTACAGAGCAGAGGTTCGATTCTGTCCTGTACTAATGATTAACCAGTATTCTAAGATTATGAATGTCAATAAAATGTAAAATGGAACAGAGGAAATCAGTTCAGCCAAATCCGCTGCTTCACATTGTTTCAGTTTTCCTTGGGCTGCTGAGTTCCATGACTATTGTACTACTGTGGTGACCAAGGGGGATGCTTTCCAGCCTACTAACTTTTGAAGCAGACATCATGATTTTAACAGTTTTCATTCCACTATAAAAGAGTCAGTAAACAAGACACTGTAGCACAGGACTGGCAGGAAGGCATAAAATAAAACTAGAAAGAGACTTAAGATTGCTGCTCAAAAGAGACATCTCCTGAGATCATTTTATAGTAATGTTTATAACATCTTGACTTTACTGGCAAAAAAACCAAAAAATGCTTTCTCAAGCGTACAACGTCACAGTTGTTAAAATAAAAATAAAATTTTAAAAAACTTGCATATGCTTCTACTTGAACAGCATGCTACATTTATTTTATTTTCCTTCCTTGAAGCAGAAGAGGAGATCAGGCCAAGATTTCCAAGAGCAACTCATAATTTGGGATGCAAAACACACATGCTTTAAGGCATCTGATTTTAAGAGAGTTTATAGCTTATATACGCTCTCTACAATTTAGATATCATAAGGAAGTCTCAGTATGACTGCCCTAGAACTAAAGCACTGAAAATCATTAACCTCCAAAAGTCTTTCTAGCTATACTATATAGTCTTGCTGAACCTGAAAACATATTTGTTGTAAAAATCTGATACAGGATCAGATAAAAAAAGGAAATGCAAATATGTGTATTATTCACAGGACAACTGTCTCTTATTCACACTGAAGAATTGTTGTAAGTATTTGCAAACCAAACAGGAAAAAACCCACATTTCACTTTTTCAATATGAACTGGAATGAAAACTGGAATACGCTTACTTTAGCAAGTCTGTTCCTAGAAGTTGCATACTTTGAAGTATGACTCTGATCCTGAAAAATTCTATATAGTAGTAGCACTATATGGAAAAGCTTGTGTGACAAAGGCAGATTCACGTATGAGAAAAAGATATGTTCAGCTGATGATCCTTCTTCCTTCACATCTAACTATAACAGTAAATAAAGACATACTGTGTGTATTTCTTTAAAGGTGGCTTTACAATGAAGGAGATAAATGTTGTAGTAGAGTGAACATCTCCATAAATTTTGCCTCTGAACTCTTACAGTGTATCTTAACTCGTACCTGAGATATGGGTCTGGCTGACATCAACCTCAGGCTGACAAAGTTTGACTGAAGATTCCTGAAGAGTTAACTGCTGCTGGAAATCCGACAGGAGATCAGCCATTTTGTCATCCTCTTTGTTATCCTCAACACTAGAAAAGGGGGAATGCCAACACTGTGATACTGGACAAAACATACCAACAGATGTCGTTATCTTGGCATCAATCCACTGTCTTACCCTCAATCAATATAGTTGTTTCCTGTATGGTTTTAAAGCAACCTCATTTTATCACACAACAAAAGAACTACTGCCATCTTATGAAGTTCATTTAGATTTTCCTGGAATCCATCTGACAGCAACAACTTTTTATTTCATGTAATTCCAATTTCAGTTTCTTTTCGGCTTTTAAAGTACACTCTTTTTAGTGAAGTCACTGAAGAATTGCTTGACCACAAGAAAAGTCAAACCTCATCCTTTACTTTGCCTGAGATAAACTGCATGCAGGAAATAAATTATCACTGATGGAAAGTTATGTTTTGTAATCCTTGTCACGATGTAAGATACTGAAAACAATGAAGGAATTTCTAATTTTTTTTACTTTTGTGTTATTCACTGAAGCGTGATCTTCAGTGAATTTATTCATCAATAACTTTTCACGAATCCTGTAAACAGGCAGAGAAAAAAAATTTCAGGAGCAAGAACAAGGTAGCAGAACAGAAACAATACACTTGCTATTGGGCAGTAAACTTGAAAGATTACTAAGTGATAAAAGAACATTACCACATTCAAAAAAAACTAAATCTAAGTTGTATGCCATAATATGATCCTTTAATAGCTGCATGCTTGCTTGCACCAAGTAACCACAAACTACACAACTCTCCTTGATCTCATTACAAAACATTTTTCCTCTGACTTGGTATATAAGCTAGCTAAGAAATCTTCCAGTCACTTTTTAATATTATTCAGTTCTCCTCTAAACAAGCTTAATAGAATGAGCTGAGAATATAAGCAAGCAAATAGCAGACCTACCAATGGGTTTTACGGTATTATAGAGAAGACAATTATGTTTGGGCCTGTCGTAACTAAGACTACAGTAAGATGCTGCACTCAATATACACCTTTATTTTGATGGAATGCAACAGCCAGTCCCAGTACCTACAGGCCATGTTATAAATTGTTTTTTTCAGATAAATTGTGTATTTTTTTTTCTTACCAAGATTGTATTAAACACCTAAAATAGTAATTCAGACAGCAAAACCACCACAACTAGAATCTCTTCAAAAAACACACCTCTACGAATACTGCTTTATAGACAACTAAGAGCACTGGCTGGTTTTCCCTCACTGTCACATAGTTCTAGGAACATTTACAAAACTGAATGAAAATTCATAGCATCATAAAATCATTTACGTTGGAGAAGACCTTTTAAGATCGAGTCCAACCATTAACCTAGCACTGCCAAGTCCACCATTAAACCATGTCCCTAAGTGCCACATCTACACGTCTTTTAAATACCTCCAGGGATGGTAACTCAACCACTTCCATGGGCAGCCCGTTCCAGTGCTTGACAGCCCTTTTGGGGAAGAAATTCTTCCCAATATCCAATCTAAACCTGCCCTGGTGCAACTTGAGGCCATTTTCTCCTGTCCCATCGCTCGATACTTGGGAGAAGAGACTGACACCCACCTCACTACAGCCTCCTTTCAGGTAGTTGTAGAGAGTGACAAGGTCTCCCCTGAGCCTCCTTTTTTCCAGGCTAAACAGCCCCCGTTCCCTCAGCCGCTCCTCATAAGACTCGTGCTCCAGACCCTTCACCAGTTTTGTTGCCCTTCTCTGGACACGCTCCAGCACATCAACGTCTTTCCTGTAGTGAGGGGCCCAAAACTGAGCACATTCAAAGTGCGGCCTCACCAGTGCCGAGTACAGGGGGACGATCACTGCCCCAGCCCTGCTGGCCACACTGTTTCTGATACAAGCCAGGGTGCTCTTGGCCCTCTTGGCCACCTGGGCCACTGCTGGCTCATATTCAGCTGGCTGTCGACCAATGCCTCCAGCTCCTTTTCTGCCAGGCAGCTTTCCAGCCACGCTTCCCTAAACCTGTAGCATTGCAAGGGCTTGTTTTGACCCAAGTGCACGACCTGGCACTGAGCCTTGTTGAACACCATACACTGGCCTCAGCCTATTGATCCAGCCTGTCCAGATCCCTCTGCAGAGCCTTCCTGCCCTCAAGCAGATCAACACTCCCACCCAACTTGGTGTCAGATAGGCTTGATGAAGGGAGTATGGAAAAGGACGCTAAAATACAAAAATAATCCTATGAAAAACAAGATTTTTACATGGCTGTATTTTGTCATCCAGTGCTTTTCCTAGTGCACAAATGCACAGCAAAGATTTCATGCTAGCAATGCATTCAGAACCTGAAGTAACAGATGTGAATAAAGCACTTGGCTCATCTTACTCTTTTTTTTTTTATACTGAGTCAACAACTGCATTGAAGCTGTCCTGCCCTGGGTCAACACATCTGAGCTATAATACCACACAGACAGGGGTGTACTTTCCTCTTTTATTTTCAGTTTTAAATTTTTGATTTCTCATGGCTATCAGCAGCATCTATGGCTGCTATCAGTAAGCACTGAATTGGGAAGCTCTGTTTCATAAGCTTGTCTTCACTACACTATCTGAGCTATAACAAGTTTTGGGCCTAACGTGAATCAAGTTAGGCCAACCTTAAACCGCTACACATCTGTTGTGCTGAGGCTAGGAGTATTCTGATGCTTGTAATGATGAAAGGCTAGACTACTCAGTTTACAGTCTATGAGCTTCCAAATATATTGCTCTACTTGTTGGAAATGCTCCCACTTGGCTCTGTTAGCACAAGAGCAGTAGTATATTCCCCTGCTTAATTATGACACTTATTCCATGGTAGCAATCTTTTTCCTCATCTTTTCTCCATTTGCAATTTTGTTGATGATTGTAAATGTATAACTCATAAATATGAAAATCAGAAATCAAAATTAATAAACTGACTGGTGCTTCTTTTTCTTAAGAAACAATCTAACTATCTGTAATCCTGCCACTTGAATTTAACTAGTTCCAAACAAGCCTGTTACCTTCTTTGAACTAGACTACAGAAAAACCCTCCTTGGACTAATGCATCTGTAAACTTTCTATGAAGCATTCTATTCAAATGAAAGCACACAAGTTTTCCAAATGTTAAGAGACTTACAACTGTGTTATCACAGTACAGAATTCTTATGTTTTAGAAACAAAATTTCAAGTTTTAGTACTCTTATGCACTTAATTAGCAAATTTTCATACTTACCACCTCTTTCCAACTCCATCACCATCTGGGGACCTTGTATAGGTGATCTTAAACTCTATGTCAGGTACAAGCTGCATGGCTAGACGATAAAACTTGATAGCTGAAAATAAAGATTTAACATTTAAACGTGTCTGATGCCTATACTGGCTTATTAAGGCAGATTTTTTTTTAGAGAGATGACTTCAGCTAAAAGCACTAAAAAGGTGGAAAATGCCTTTGCCTAGTAGTAAATCTTACTTAGTCTAAACTGATTAGGTTTCAAATCAATACAGAAGAGAGGCACATAAGCACCTATTTTCAAAACTAAAAACTTCATGTACTCTTTCAGAGTAAAGAACTCTCTCAGTAGTGTTTCAACTTTTACAGATTTACCTTAACTACTATAAATTCAATTACGGAATACAAAATTTTACATTAAAATATTGCGAAGTCCTGATTTTGTTTGTTGCGCAGCACTTACAAAGCATTCCTAACAAGCCATAAAGATTTTAGGCATTATATTCAGAAGTAACAATGAGGAACATGAAAGAGAACTTTAAAGATGATGCAGGTACTTTAAATCCCCAGTACAGTACAAACAGTCATTCAGACATACACAACATTATAAAGGTGAGAAAGATCAACAAAATACTATTGTAATTTTAAAATTTCAACAACAGACACAAACCAAGTAAATTTTACTGTGGCAAAACCCTGGAAACCACAGAAGGCACAGAAGCAAGCCCACGCAAAACAGTGAGTGAGGAACCTCACTGGAGGAAAGCAGCCTTTTCAAAAAGCTATGTAGCAAGCACAAGACTATGGGGCATGAAAGAAAAACTGACAGATTGGGTTTCTTCCAGCATGCAGAGAAAGTACTTCTGCCTTTAACACTCCAAAGATGCTACGAAAACTGAGCAGAGAAATAGACCCAGGAAAATCACCCTGTGGGAACAAACTGTTATTTAAACTGTAGAACGTCTTTCTTGAGTTAACTCTGTGGGTCCCTCTTAATTTAAGCAGATTCATTGTATCCACAGTCTCTTTTAATACCACTGTTAAGATGTACTTATACATCTGTTTGTATTCCTGCATGGAAATACCAAGATCAGAGGGCAACTCTCCCTCAGTTTGGACCTTAAAAACCAAACCCAAAGTAAAACACCAGTGAGATGGAGCTCAGAATATGACACAGTAATGAGTCTCAGAAGCCTGAGCTTGGGCAAGTAAGCATTTCTATTTCCTTAAATTTATGTCAGGGCTGCTGACTGACAAGTAATATCCTTTGGCTGGGGAGGATGAGGAATACCAGCAGCCAGCTAAACAGAGATCAGTCTCAACTTTAGCATTTAATCTTGCAGGAAGGCCTGTACTGTACTTAAACATGAGCAAGCTGGTGCATATAACTGTCTCACAAATGTCAAGTATCAGCAGATTTCAGAAGCAGGCTGAAATGCCAGCTGGATTCTGGTGACATGGGCCAGGTCAGCAGATAAAAGTTTGGTCTGAAAACAGGTGTCCCAACACATGCTCAGCAATGTATCTGTGTCTGGCTTAGGACCTTGTCTCTAAGGTCTCATATAGATGTATGTGTAGAAACAGTTTAGTTTTGTTTCTTTAAGTCTCAAACCAAATTTAACTAAGAAAGAATGGATTCGTATTCAAGCAATCCAAATGCCTAATATGCCTTTGTGAATGCAACTGTTAGATGTTACTACTTGTCTACCGCTATGTTTAACACACAAGAAACGCACTCAAGCAGATGAATCTATAGCTTTCATTTTATACATACATGTTTATATACACAATATTTAAATAGACTGCTTTCCTTCCATATTTTTTAAGATCATTTGGAAATTTTTGATATGAAAGAACCTTCACCACCTACTGCATGATTTCCAAAATGGTAGATTACATATCTGATTTAGTCCTAAAGTCTTTTTTTTTTACTGCGCAGTTAATTTTACACCCAACACACAAAATATCTTAGCCCAAAGTCATTCTGCCTTGTAAAAACATGTAATAAATTAGAAACTGAAATAACTAATTTTATTACCTACTGGGGACTCATTTTTCTCAGTTCATTTGAGATCTGGAACAACCACCAGAAATCCCTTGCAAGGGAAGGAAAACTCCCATGATAGAGAGGAAATTTTGTATTCAACAGGTGGCTGAATTCAGGAGTTTCCAGAGTACTCTCCGTTCTGCTTATCTTGACATATTTTGCACCTGCACTTCAACCAAGGTAGCCAAAGCCTCTAGTGGATGAGCAGGATGGCACAGATGCTCTGTGTTCATTTTTATTTTTTTTTCATGAAAGAAACAGAAAACTGGTATCTCCACTACTGACCTACAGGACTTGAAGTTAGGATGGACTTCTTGCTCTATACATTCTGAAAAATACCGATGAGGAACAAAACTTTGAATTTCCATTTCTACAAGTGCTGACAGCAAGAGGACAAGAGCTCAGCATCTCAAATATTTTTGGCAAACCTCACAAAGTAATTTAAACATTCACTTCAGGAATTCTTAAACAAGCCATACTGTGTAAATTAAAAGAATAAAACCAAAAGTCAAAGTCAAACAACAAAACATTCCATGGATTAAGTAGTTCTGTTTAAAGTGGAATGAAGAAAACTGTGAGCACAGAAAATATACTATATTACCTTGATTAATTACTATGCTTATTCCATGTTATAAAAGTCATATAAAGAAGCATGCTATATGAAGAAGCAATTCAGTGCTTGATTAAATTACCAGATTTCAAGATGTCTGAAAGTTCAAAGTTCTTTCTTTGATCTCACTTCAGCTTCTCTTCAACCTCAGAATTGTGATATGATGGTTCCTATTAGCCAGTCTGTCTGCTTATCCAAACAACTGAGCTCTCAAATTACTATTAGCCTGCTGTTTAAGTTCACTGGCATCATACAGGCTTGCACATAAATCAGTGGTAGACTCCACTGCAATAAGGGTGTTGACTGTAGACTTCCATATTACCTTCATAAAGGGCTCCATTTTGTTCTTCTTCCACGGCCTTCAGGAAAAGTTCTTTTGCCTGTGTAACAAATTACACAGAACACTCATAAATTTCTTACGAATACAAGCACAATGTCACTTGACTTAGAATTATTTTTCATCTTACCTACTGTACTCTATGAAGGAGATTAATAGAATAATTCCATAGAGTGAGAAGACATATTCATGTGCTACAAGCCATAACTGAAATTCCCAATCAACAAACTATCCATGTTCCTGTTGCTCACCCCTTAGCTAGTCTTTCAGAAAGCAGACTGCGAAGGTGACACAAAGCCAAGCGTAAAAACTAGAAAAATCAGTGTGGGACTACAGTAAGACATTAGTATGGAGACAACGGGTGTCTTGGTTTTGTCTGGGATAGAGCTAATTTTCTTCTTGGTGGCTAATGCAGTGCTGTGTTTTGGATTTGGTACGGGAACAGTGTGGTCTGGGACTTCTTGGTTTCTCTGGTCTTGCCAGTGAGAGGGCTGGAGGGGCACAGGGAATTGGGAGGGGACACAGCACAGCCGGGTCAGCTGACCTGAACTAGCTGAAGAGGTATTCCATACCACGGGACATCAAGCTCATACATAATCTGGGGTGGGGGGGTCGCCGGGGCCTGCAGATCACTGCTTAGGGACTGGCTGGGCATCAGTCAGCGGGTGGTGAGCAGCTGTGCTGTGCGTCACTAGTCTTCTTTCTCCCTTCCCTTTGGATTTCATTCCTCTCCCCTTCTCCCTCTTTTTCATTGTAACTATTATTGTTGTTATTAAAATTATTGGTCTTTAGTTTTTATTTTATCTCAGTTGTTAAACTGTTCTTATCTCACAACCCTAGAGCTTTACATTCCTTTAACCCCTTGGGTGAGGGGGGAGCGAGCAAGCAGCTGTATGGTACTTAATTACCAGCTGGGGTTAAACCACGACAACAGGTTAATCACCTCTGTTGTTCCTCTAGATTTAATTAATCATTAGCTTTTAGAGTAGTTATACTGCAACACTAACACGAACACAAAAATCCCCAAATTACACATTAGTTTTTTGTACCTTTTCCTCTTTTGCTATCTCCTGTTTCCCTCTGGCATCTACAGACTTTACTCCAGGTCCTCTTGAAGATGCTCTGCATGGCAGAGGTTCCAACCCACTAGAACTCATACCAGGGGCAAGCTCAAACATCCACTGAGCTCTGAACATCTGAAGCTCTGCCTAAAAAAATCCCATTAATTCTGACTTAGTACCACATATTCAGACGGTACAACTTCTAAGGAGAAATTATGAAGTACAAACACAAAAAAAGAACTTCAAAATTATGCTTTACACTTCTAACTTAGTTTCAGTGAGTCTAGACACAGCTGCTTTTACAGTAAATTTAACATAAAGTGCACAAGGACTTGTTCAATCTCATTCAATAACATAAGTGCTTTTATCTATACTAGAAGAAAAAGCGATGTTTCAAGAAGTGGTTGTTAGTACTACAGTTATGACCTAAGACTCCATTAAAAAGTATTATTTCTGGACATGATGTTTGTTCTTGTTTATGCAGTTATCTCAAGCCAAGAAGTCAACTAGCTCTTGAAATTAAAATTTAGAAAACCTGATTTTTTGTACATAAGGATACTGAGCTTTATGACAATCAAGACTGTATATAATCTACAAACAAGATCTTACATTCCTTTCTCTTTTAAAAAGAAAGGACTATGCTCTGTGAAACAATACAAGTTGTAATTCTTGCCATGCATTTTTTTCAGCACCTTTGAAGCTACACTTTACATGTCTTTTGCAATCTTCATGACTTCTGGGGAGTTACTACACAGAAATCTAGTATCCTAAGAGAACACACTTTTTCTGTTAGACTGCCTTTATCAACTTTCTGCTCCATAAGACAGCGACAACTTAAACTGGAATTTGATCCACACAGAAACTGCTGTCTGATTTCTCTAGTTCATCAAATTCCAAATCTGACACAAATTTTCTTTTCATCTACACAGATAAATGAAGACTGAATCTAACACTTGGAACACAGTGCAAAGAGGGGCAGACAGATTAAGCGTTTGTCAGATCAACAATGTGTGGTAACTGAATGAGCATAAGTAATGCAGCTTAAATTGCAGCAGCACTATGTTTGTAAAAACACGAGACATACCTGAAGATTTGCTTCACTGGATCTTTCATTGTCATCAGTTCTTACCAAATCAGAGTGACAATCTTCTTCTGCTTCTGCCTAGTAGAGAGCAGTCAGATGTGATTATAGAGTCTGCATAAGTCCCTGCAGCACATTCACAAAGCACAACTGTCACGGACACACATCTAAAAAATTCTAAGCATACTCCCCTTTTCCACATTCTGTCCACTACTCCACAGATCAATCTTAATTGATGATAAAAATTAATTTTACAATTACTGGTATTGTTTGCACTTTCCTCTTAACCCAATGAAGTTTGGCTTTGCAGTTCAGTCACACCAATCCAACACAGGTTCATTATGTATCACTTGAAGGCTTACATGCATCAGAACGCTGCCATAACACCTGAATAAATACACTCAGCATCCAAGCCAAAGCATAGAACCAAAGCTTCATTAAGATTAAAGTCGTGTGCTTCATACAAGAAATTAAAATTTAATCATTATCTTCTCATTGTAAAGATAACCCGTAGTTTTGATTTGTTTAATATTTACAGAAGCACAAAAGACTAACAATAGATACTTTATGAAAACTGTGGGACAATACAAGCATTCTCCAAACTACATGTGAAACTAAAGAAAAAATGTATTGTAAAAGAAAATAAAAAGCTAGCATGAGAGCTTGACAGCTGCTTTTATTTACAGTACTGCTGTGAGACAGGATAAACAAATAAGACTTTAATACCTTTGAACAAACTTAACAGGGCTCTACATAGAATTTAGACTGCTAGTTTCAGAGCAAAACTTAAAAAGATGCAAATAAATTCTCATTTTGAAATATACTGGGATTTATGGAATCTATACTAAAACAAAGGAAAACTAATTCTGAGCATCAATAAGATATTCAATGACAACCACTGCAAGATGCCAGTAAGGAAAAATAAAACCTCAAGACAAACTAAAACGTTTGTTTAAATTTCTTCCTGCAGCTGAAGCATCCCAGGTTTTCTACCATTCTACACTGAAATTGACATCTATAGTTCTGCAAGTACACAATGCAAAGTGAAATTTTAAGAAGGTAAACCTGGCATTAAGATTACCACAACTAACTTACAGAACTTTTGTTTCCCACTCCTTCCTATTGTAAGCAGTGCACAAAGACTTCAAGTAACATTCTGTCAGTGAGATTCTTCTGAGTTCTCGTAAAGAAATCTCTATCCCCTACACAATCAAAGTGCAGAAATCAAAGCATTCTTGTATTCAGAAAACTTATAAAATTTTTATAGCATCTGGAAGTTCATGATCAAACTACACAATATTGGCAAACTTGATGGGATGGCAACATTTAATCTCTTTGTCTTGGTGACAAACACCTCCCTGGAGTTCAGCTGTAGCACTTGTCTCAGGTTCCAAAACAGCTACAAACTTACTGACTTGTCATCAGTAAAGGTGTTTTCACTGATGTCTCAGTCAATTTATCTTTTTCAATTGATAATGCAGACAGTGTTGGTTGGTTAAAGTAAACAGATACTGCATCCGTTTCTACACTTTTATTTTAAGGCTGCACATTTTTTATTTTTCTGTGGAGAAAACAGGTAAACCAGAGCACTCTAAAACACCAGCAGCATTAAACCTAAGCAAGGAGTAAGTAACTTAGAAGTTTCATGGGTTTTGATTCCAGAATTTGCAGGCAGTTAACATCCTATGAGTTACCATGTTATTATAGCATCCAGGGATTACATCTACGCTGGCTGAACAGAGATAGCCTAGGAACCAGCTAGCACTGAAATGGATGTCTGGAAGAGCATTATTATGGCACTGGGCTGACACAAGTAAGGCCCACCTCTGCCTGTGCAGAGTGCAAGGCTTCTGGTTTGCAGATTAATTATGCCCAGTCAGCTCTCAGTCTGGGAAGAATAAACCTGGTTTTATCTGCAAAATGCAGAAACCAGTAATTCCTAAACTAAATCAACAACACACTATCTTCACGTGCATAAAGGCACACCCGTTAAAACCCTTAGCTCATTAAGACTGTAAATAAACTAATTTAAGAGTAAGAGTTAAAATTATTTCTAAGGTTAAGAAGCTGGCTGAAGTTTACCTCGTGTTCAAAAAGTTTTTGCTTCAGTAATCTGTTCAAGAGTTTTGATTTCCATCCCCTCGTCTCTGTTCAGCTGCCCTGCTTCTCCTCTATTTCTGAGTCACAGTCAGTCATGATTCTGGACCAACTGCTTCCAAAATATCATTCAACGCTCTTTAAAATTTGAGTGTGCTCTCAATCCAAACAGAAAATACATACTATACACTATGAAGACCTAGTCCACAGCCTAAAAGCTGTCAAAAAACATCATGAAGTTGATTACAACTGAAGTTTTTACTTTTGTCATTACCTCCTCTATACCAAGTGCATGTGTGGTCTGAAGTCTCTCACATCACAGGTTTGTCTTCTGACAGCAGTGTCAGCGTAAGTGACCATCCCTCTAAATTTACCAGTAATGCAATTCATTCACATGGCTACTGTATGACTAACTGGACTGGATTAACAAACTTTCCACTATTTACTTGAATGCTGAAACCCTATGGCTTTGCTAGAATAAATGAGTAAACACAGGCATCCCTGAAGCAAGGATATTCACTAGCATACAGCTTACGAGACCACAGCTAGATCAGTTTGTAACTTGTAAAAATTGGCTCCTTGCCCCCACTCAGACAATATTTAAATTGCAGTTATAGTTTCTGAAGCTCACAGAATACTGTACTGTAATAGCTATGCAGTGGATAAATCTAGCCTGTTCCATCTTTACACTGTTGGCCTTCCTCCTGCTAAAAACAAGCTGTCATACGGAACAGTGACTTGATCCTGCTTGAAAGGGAGACATCCTTAGTGTGTGTACTGATCAGCTCAAATAATTTTCCATGAGAAAAGTGGTAGCCAGGCAAGTCAAAAGGTCAACATGTCAAAAGTAAACACCTGACTTAGGCTGCAACCTGTAAAAAGAAGTCAGCTGAGTAGGTTCGATTCTGATTCGTTTGCAAAGCTTTAGAAATCATTTGCTAAATGCAAGACTAGTTTATTTGCACAGCTTCGTTTTAACTGTTTTGCAATCAAAAATTGCATGCTGATTTCCTCAGAGCACAACAATCACTTGCTAAAGTGTTTGTAATGTCAAACCCTTTAATAGTTCAGATGTTTCAGCAAAACAAAGCCAAGATCAGAAACGGTTCAAAGTTGACCGTCACCATTTGAACAGGGCTACGGGCGAACTGCACAGAACCAAGGGACAAGCAAACATGACATAGCGGAACAGTGACTGACAGCTAACGTTTTTCATGTTTTATAAGAAAATTAGTAAGTCTCTCCATTTTTCTGTCAATGTGGTAGAAGCAACACTGTGTTGAAAAATAACGAGTTTTAATCGTGGTGGTAAGGCATTTTAAAAGCTTCTGAATGACATAAATAGTTTGAATGACCAAGCTCTCATCATGGATGCTTGAATCAATATTGAGGTGAGAACAGCAATACTGAATCTAACAGTATTTCTGAGATGTTAAGACACAAACTAAAATAAGTAGAGTGCCTGGCCAACGGAGCCGTTTACCAGATGACTTTATGCCATCTACCTTTTCAGGGAAGAAAGAGAAACGTAGGGCAGGCTCCTCTGTAATGACACAGTGGTGGTACGTTCAGGTTTTTCTACGGACAGCTAGATCGCTCCTCAACCAAGCAGCCCCACTCACTCTTCAGCCCAAAATCCCCCGCGGAAGGGACCGGGATCACGGCACACTTCCCACCGGCACTGCCCGGTCCCGGTGCCCGCGGACAGGGCAGGGTGCGGGGCAGCAAGCACGGCTTTGAGGGGCCGCCCCTCCCGCCGCCGGGCACACACCCCTTGCCGCTGCCACCGCCCCCTCCCAACGCCCGCCACGGCGGCCTCGCCCCCACCGCCACCGCCTGCCCGCGGGGCGCCTGGCACCCCCCCCGCCCGCCCGCCCCAGGCCGCGCTGCCGCGGGGAGCCCGGCGCGACGGGCCCGGCCCGGCTCACCATGCTGCCGGCGCTCGGGCGGCGCTGTCCCCTCCCGGGGGTCTCTGCCCCCCCTGCTCGGTCCGTGCGTCCTCCCCGCGGGGGGAAATTAGCAGAGTTCTCGGTCGGAGAAGCGCACCACGCAGCGGGAGTAACTGCGGGCCCTGCGTACGGCAGCCATCTTCCCGGCGAGTGAGGGGCAGGCGGGCGGGAGCGGCGGAGACGCGCCCAGACAAACCCGCAAGGTCAGAGCGCCGCCTGACGCACGGGCCGCTCGGAGGCGCGGGCGCCGGCCGCGCGGACTACCCGCCCCAGCGCGCGCCGCAGCCCGCCGCGGCTCTGCCGCCTGTAGCGGAGCGCCGCGCTGCACGCCGGGAAACGTAGTCCGCGGGCGGCACCCCCTCGCGCCAGGGCCGCGCCGGCCGGGCAGCGGCGCCTCCACGGGCCGATCCCGCCCGGCGGCGGGGCAGAGCCTGCCGGGAAAAGTAGTCCGTGCCCCCAGGCGGCGAGCCCCGCGGACGCCGCTGAGCCTGTCCGGCCCCAGCGGTGGAGGCCGAGGGAAGGCGGCGGTGTCCGCGCACCGGGGGCGGCCTCCTGCCGCCTTGGTGCGGCCCCTCGGCCCGGCGTCAGCAGGAGCAGGGCCCGGCGCCGGAGCCGCCATTCCCGCTGTGACCGCGGGCAAACCGGGGCCTCGTTACAGACAAATTAATAACCAGGTAGCAAGGGAGCAGTTAGTGCTGTAGCTGTATAGATAGCAACGTTGCTGAGGTCGTGTGACTCTCACGACTACCTGCCCTGCGCCCAGGGCACTCTCCAGCTCGGTGGAGAGAGCTGTTAGTGCCGCTGGGACACCCCGTTAGGTTTTCTAAAACAGGTTTTCTAAAACAGGGCTGAATGTAACGACTGGCCTCGATTTAGGTGGGGGGAAGGGCTGGGCAACCACAGTTCCCTCACACCTTTTTTAAGGAGCCAAGTTCTTAACAAGTGTGTGTTTTGCAGTAGGATTCACTGAGGTAAAACCCTCCTCCCCGAGGCGGGGAGCTGGGTCCCCCAGGCTCCGAGTTACACCAGCTCACCCCGCCTTGCAAGCCCCGGGAAGTAACTCTGTGTTGTGTAACTTTTAAAATGTAAATGAGGGAGCACAGAAAAGAAGGTAAAACTTAATCATTATTACTGTCAGATCTGATGATCAATTGTTTGAGGGTAATTTTTTTGTTCCCTTTTTCCTGCCCCCGGCCCCCTGTGCCTTACCCGGCCCTGCCGCAGCCGGGCAGGGTGGCGGTGCTCTGGGTGAGGGGGGTCCGCCCCGCCCCCCCCCCGCGGCGCGGCAGGTGTCGGTACCCTTTGCCGCTAGTTCGTAGCTCGGTATTTCTGCGTCCCTCTTTTATTATTTACACTCCTCTCGGGGACGTGAGACAAGCCAGTCACCAGGGGATTTTTATTCTCTTTTCGGTTACGTTAAAGCCCCCCTCAGCTGTATGTAATCACCTCTCGGGTAGCCGCGGTGCTGCGCCGTCGTCTCTCGCCTCCCCCGCCGACAGCCGCCTGCTTTTGGGGCGACCCCTAAACCCTCCCCGCGGCCGAAGCCGCGCCGGGGCCCGCAGGCCCTCGCTGCCCACCCTCCCGCGAGGGGACCAGCCGGGCGGCGCGGAGGCGAGCACCGCCGGCTTGACGGCCCTCCCGGCTGCTGTCGTGGGGCGTTATCCCCCCGCGGGGAGCCCCGCCGCCGTCGGGCGGGGAGCGCCAAAGGCCGGGGCCGGGGCGGGGGGCGCGGCGGCCGGCGGCGCCCTGAGCGAGGCCCGCGGTCGGCGTGGGCCGCAGCTGGGCTGAGGCGGCGCGAGGGGGCCGCGGCGGGAGCCGCCCGGAGCGGCGGCGCCGCCATTGGGGACCTCTGCCGCTTCGGCGGGCGGGGGCTCGGCTGGAGGAGGGCGCGCCCGCGCACCGTGAGTACCGCCGCGCCCGGGGAGCGCCGCGGGGGGGACCCGCCGGCGTGGCGGGGGTGCTGCGTCTCGGTGCGAGAAGTGGCTGGAGCTGGGTTACTCGCGTGTGGCGGGGCCGAGGCTGGGAATCGGCCGCCGCCGCAGCGTGAAGGCCGGGCGGGAGCCACGACTTAGCCTGCCGTGCGGGCAGGGCCCCGCGGCTCGCCTCCCCGCCATCGCGTAAATGCCGCGGGTCCTTCTGCTGCCGAGGGACTGGTGCCTCCCGCTGCCCCTGCCTTTGCTTTCGGCTCGTGGGGCACCTCCCAGTGCCTTCACAAACACACATAAACACCGGCTGCTGGGACAACAAAGATCGCAACCCGCGGCTTTACGCCAGGCCTTTCTCTGTGCATCCTGCTAGTAACGCTTTAGGGTTATTGCCAAAGCACTGAACGGATTTTGAAAGGCAGTTGCCGATTGTTTACTGTTTGCGTTTCTCAGCTGTGGCAGAGGGTGAGCCAGTTTCACTTTCAGTTCTCAGTGCTGCAGCCCTTCAAATGGGAGAGGATGCTTATTTAAGGCATACAAGTTTGAGTTATGCCGTGAATCAGAAAGTAGCCTTGGTACATTAAATCTGGCTTGCTTTTAAAGGGTATTTGCTGGTTGATTTCTAGGGGGGGGAAAGCCATGTTTACAGGTGAGGCAGAGTTTGAACATCATTGACAATATTGTGAAAATAAGGCTTTTATGTTTTTCTATTTAGTATCAACACACTCTTTTACTCCAAGACAGTTTTGTAGTTTGTATTCACATCCTCTTACGATGTGACCAGCTGGAGTAACCAAAGCTTTTTAACATAGAAACAGAACATTGCCTAAACGTAGCTTTATGCTATGCAGGTACACAGCGTGAAAACCAGCCAAAAAGAAACTGGTACTCCAAAGTGCCATTCTTACGGACAGGCTCTGTGTTCCTTGGCAAGTAGGACAAAATGCGGGATTAGGTCTCTTAATAAGGTGCTCAGTCATGGTTCTCTGTAGTAGTGTGTGGAGAGAAATGGGTGCTGCTAGGTGGCAATTCCTCCTGCCTGTCTGAGATGCTACCCAGTGTCTAAGACAGTGTTAGAGACATGTTGTTTCTTACTTATACACAGTGCTTGTTAAGGTGTATTAACATCATGTTTCCTAATTTTTGTTTGTTCCTGTATTGGTATTAGTGGGGCTAATGGGCTTAGAAGACTGAAAACAAAAGGATCCTTACAACATCTTGCATCCACAGGATTGTGGCGCTGCATTGATGTCACTTCAGAGTACAAGAAACATAATCCCATTACTTTTAAAAAACATAATTTGGCTTTGTGAAATAAGGCAAGATGGAGGACGGATTTAAGGCTGCGACAAAAAAATAAAAAAACCTAAACCCAAACTGTGAAATTATAGTTTAAATGCAGGTTACAGAAGGCAAAGGTCACCAGCCATGAATATTGCTGTCTTCTTGGAGCTGGAAAAAAAGGGAATGCAGGGACCAAACCCTCACTGCAGGGGAATTCTGTTTTATTCCAAACGTATGGTTAATTTGCATAGAATGGATAACAGTTATTCTAAACTAAAGTCTAAGAAATACTAGCAAGAATTAGATTAAATGAGGGAATAAGGACTTTTTGGCTTTATTATCTAGCATTCTGTTCATGCAGTGTCAGGACAAAAGGTGGGATAGATAGTCTGATGTAGCAACTGCTTCTGTAGACTGATTCATGCTTAGGGCTACTGTAGTGAGATACATCTGATCTTATCTGACACGAATATAATATGCTTCCTCTGGAGGCTTTGTTTAAGGGGCTACATATGGCGTATCGCTAGCATAGGACCTTATGTAAAGTCAGGAAATTCGTTTAACTGATGGCAGGATGACATGTGAGATGGTAACTTATGTATCTGATAATTTGGCTATAATAGGTTCCCTCCTGTATTACTGTAACACTTCATTTTTCTGACAGCAAACTCTTTTCTCCAAGCTATGAGGCTTTATTCTCTGCTTTTGGTAATTGTTTCTCCCGTTTGGGCTACCAGTGAGCTTGCTGTGAAGTACATCTAGCTTTAGTGTTAGAGTGGATTTGGGGAGCATACCCACTTAGCCCCGGTACAGGCTGGCCCAGATGAGAGACCAAGGCAAGTGTTTGTGTATAGCTTAGAAGGAATATATCTTGGAGCAGAATGGAGTCTGCAAACAAGCAATCTTGGAAGAGTACGGGATTCAAACGGATTATGTTCTGTGCTTTCAGACCAAAGGCTAAGTCTTGAAAACATGATTCCTGCAACTGTTCACACTGTCCTGAGTGCTCTATATTTATGCTGCCACAGAAAGAACTGGTTACACTCGGAGGAGAAACACAAGAAACACTAAGGACTGAAATGCGTTTGCGGCTAAAGTATCGTCATCATGAATAGGTATACAACCATCAGACAGCTTGGTGATGGGACCTATGGCTCTGTCCTCCTAGGGAGAAGCATTGAATCTGGAGAGCTAATAGCCATTAAAAAGTAAGTATTTTCATTTGTTATTTAACAGTGGATGGTTCAGGTTTTTTCATTCTATGGTCCACTTGGTCGTGCTTGTTTTGAGTACTTCACATTCCAGTTCCACACAGTGTTTGTATTGAGCATTTGCATGCTACCCCAGTACAAATCCAAAGTTCCTTGTATTCTCCAAAGCCTCAGCAGAAGATAAAGAGGTTGAGATATATAGGCTTATTGTAACAGTGCTCTGCTGCTAGGTGCAGTCATACGTGTATTATGTGTATTATTTAGAGTATTCTGCAGTGCTGCTTACATGGAACATAGGTTTCATGGGCTAATATCCAGTGTAATGTTAACGCTGAAGTCATAATTAACACGATGGATCTCATTATCCATAATCTGTATCTTTATATTCTACTACATATTGGTCTTTTCAGCTAAGATTTTCTTAAAATTTCTTGAAAAATCCACGATTTTCTCTGACACTTCAGTAATGGTTTCAGTTTGTAAATGGCGTATTTGTCCTAGCTGTGGTAAGAAACAACAGTAAAGCATTGCAGGCACCTTCCTGAAATACCAACCATGACCCAGGGACATACTTGTCCAAAGAGTTTTCAGTACAATGCTGGTTTGTATGAACAGTCAATAGCTAGCTTTAGGAACTTTGTAAATCCTCTGTGTTGAGGGTATTTTTCCTGTATCAAATCTTGGCAGAAGCACCTTTGATTTTCATTTTGCAACATGGTAGGAACTCAAAACTTTCAGAACAAACCAGAAGATGGTACTGTCTTAGATTACACATTAATGCCAATCCATTTGGAACAGAAATGGCCTGGTGGCTGAACACACAAGATGGCAGTTGCAAAAAACTACTTAAAAAAAAAAAAAACAGACCCTTTGAAGGGCTTGTAGTTCTTAAACTATTGTAACTATAAGAGCTGATTTCAGATTAAAAACTTGCTACAATAATAAGTAATGTTGAATTATTACTAAAGTCTGACAAAGACTCAGATCTTCAAAGGGTATCCTAACTCCCTCTGAAATCCAGACTCTAAACAGTTGGGTATTTTTGTAAGTTTAATATATGCTCTTGTGTGGGTGTGCCTTCATCCTGTTGGTCCGAAAGCATAAGAGTTATGTGTGAAAGAACTGAGTCATAATCAAAATGCATGTGAATAAATAGGACCATACATTACACACAAATAG
Organism: Falco cherrug; assembly: GCF_023634085.1. Classification (NCBI taxonomy): domain Eukaryota; kingdom Metazoa; phylum Chordata; class Aves; order Falconiformes; family Falconidae; genus Falco; species Falco cherrug. The sequence goes on from NC_073702.1 coordinate 19,234,645, forward strand.
TATGTTCAGAGTTATAGTCTGGCTTAGGAGAAAACAGATCTGCCACACAATTTGTTTCTGTTAGAGCAGAGTTGCTTGTAAGCTTGAAAGGAAAGGCAGAATTTGAAAAGAAGTTGGTATGATAGATGCAACTGGCAAGGGAGAGAGAAACATGGGAGCAGTGGACACTGAAAACTGGAGAAACACAACTTAGATGGGAAAAGTATTGAAATTACAGAGGAAGAATACAGAGAAGAGGAGCAAGAAGAATATGATAAAATTTGAGACACGGTGATTTAATTTAATTTTTCATTAGGTTTGTTTCAAAACTTAGTCTGAGTTGTTCATAACTGTCACAACCCTTGTTCTTTTTACAGTTAGGCTGTACTTCACCACATTGTATACTGGAAGGAAAAATAACATGCCCTGACTTACTGAAGGCTCTGAAATTTTTCAGCAAGATACATATAGGAAAAAGACAATCCTGTGTAATAGTAGTGCTTTTACATTCTATTAGAATGTACCTTATCCGGACATGTAAAGTTTTTTGACAAAGGAGATAACACCTTATAATTTGATAGAACTGAACTGTTAAGATATAATGAGACTTATGGGTCTAAGACCAGATGATGTCGATCATGTATTAATTGGCTTTTTCCCTTCTACTATTGCAGAATGAAGAGAAAGTTTTATTCCTGGGAGGAGTGCATGAACCTTCGAGAGGTTAAGGTATTTGTCTCATTCAATCATTGTCTTTAAAGTAGATGACCCCTGTAACATTTTTGAGGCAACATCGCATTCTTTCTACCCCTTTTACCAAAAACGTCCCCCAACATGAGCTGTGGCATATGGCATTACAGTTCTGTTTTCCTGGCTCTGCAAGTGAACGAGGTGTCTATAGTCTTACAAAAAATCATTTGGTTGCAGAGAGCTGCTTCCTCCTTGGTGAGTGGTGTGTGAGAGCGCCTCATATCACAAAACCTGAAGCTGATGGGTGTTTCAAAGCTTGATAAATAAACACATGCCCTTTGAACAGCAGTAGCCTTTGTACATGCAGTTGTTTCTGGATAGTTGGTTTGGTGGCAGACATATGACATGAAATTTTGACACCTGCAGAGCTTTAGGGGTATGTTCTAAAGACCTCTCTTAATTTCTAGTCCTTGCTATTAGTGTTGCAAACATGCAAAAAACTTAGGTCACTTTTCTTAAGTACTGAGTTAGTACTGTGCTGCTACAGCAAGAATGAATGTGGAATACACTGAAGATGTAAGAAGAAGGAAGAATGAAGACCCAAGTATGCTGGTTTTGGCTTGGATAGAGTTAATTTTTTTTCACAGTAGCTCATAAGGGTCTGTGTTTTGGATTTTTTTGGATTTGTGACCAAAACAGTACTGATGACAAGGCAGGGATGTTTTAGTTACTGCTCAGCAGTGCTTGCTCAACCTCAAGCCACCTGTTTTAGGGTGGGCAAGAGGCTGGGAGGGGACACAGCCAGAACAGCTGACCCAAACTGACCAAACTACCAAACTGTTCAGCAGTAAAAACTGGGATAAGGAGGAGGAAGGGGGAGCATTGGGAATTACAGCATTTGTCTTCCCAAGCAGCCATTAATGCATGATGGAGCCCTGCTTTCCTGGAGATGGCTGAACACCTGCCTGCCAATGGGAAGTGGTGAATGAACTCCTTATTTTGTTTTGCTCATGTACTTAGCTTTTTCTTTACCTATTAAACTGCCTTTATCTGAACCCATGAGTTTGCTCACCTTCTGCCCTTTTAATTCTCTTCTCCATCCCACCTGGGGGGATGAGCAATCTCAACTGTCTGGCAGGGTTAATCCACAATACTAAGGAAGAATTTCCAGGTTTGTGTTTAGTCATGAGTCTAACCTGACTATTGCCAGTTCAAGTTCTAGAAGAGTGTGAATTCTGCCAGTAGGAAGTTACTTACAGAGAAAATGCAATTGTTATGGTGGTTGCTGTGACACCAGGTAGCTGGCTTTCAAACAACCAGCACATCAAATTGATATGTATACTGTATATGTATCTGGTAATACTTGGAGATCTGGTCTTTGTTCTCAGAGCTGTCTGATTACTTAAGATATTGAAGAAGATTTGAAGCCAAGTCTTCTGCATCAGTGAAATGTTTTTTCTTTCTCATTAGAGTAAGACCCTCGTAAGATCTGTTTGTATTTTCTGTTTCTAGTCTTTGAAGAAATTAAACCATGCCAATGTAGTAAAGCTGAAAGAAGTTATCAGAGAAAATGATCATCTGTATTTTGTGTTTGAATACATGAAGGAAAATCTTTACCAGTTAATGAAAGAAAGGTATGTAAGCACATCACCCATTCCTACTACAAATTAATTTCTTGTGTAATGTGCTTTTAACACCCTTGTTACTTTTCAAAGAACTTTGGATCATTTATTTAGGTTTAGATGACTATGACTTAAGGCTGCGTGCTGCAGTCGGAGCTGTGGCTGTCACCTTTGAGCATATCTCAGACAGTTTAGTGGGAGTTTCCAGTGTTGCTTCCTGTATTAACCTAGCAGATAAGTGGGGCACTCTTTTGACAGTTAGGAACTGTGAACTTTTAACAGCCATCACACGTAGGAAGTATTGAACCTAGAACTTCTGATTTCTAGATAAGTACCCCAATCAGCAGTGCTTTTCCTATTAGAGGGTGGTATCTCCACCTCTTCTGTTATACCTTCCTCAGATAAATGAATGAATAAAAAGTGATTGAAACAGTAATCAGGAAGGGTCAAATTCCGGATTGCTTCTAGGAATTTTTTTTTTAACTTGGAATTTGAACTGATGTCCAAAGGACTGTCTATTTTATGTGTCAACCTTCTCAATAAAATATAGCTTTTTGATATTGCCTGGAGCGTTAATAGTCTTAATTTTACCCTTTGGGCCACGATAGCATCCTTCAGAGGATAATTTGGGGCAAAATAACTCCCTGCTTTGAATTGTTCTCTGAGGAGGCTGTTTTCTTTCTATGGACCATAGAATCAGCCCAGGAGGTGACAGTAATCTTACTTGATTTAACAAAGTAAGGTTATTGTTATAACGTAACTCTGTGAATACTACAAAAAATGCCCTTTTAAGTATAAAAATACTTATTATGCATGCAAAGGTATAGAACAACTTTAACTAAATTGGGTACCTATATATGGATGCTGATTTTTAATCATGAAATAAGGAACCTTGAGAAAATTATTCAAGTGCCTAACATACAAACCAATTATCTTTAGGAATTCTTTAGAAATGCATGATGGTATCCTGCCTCCTTAAGAAAACAACAAGGGCAGATGTCTGTAAAGTGTGCTACATATCAGATTCTCTACAGTTTAGCTAGGCCTTGGACTAATTAGACATTGTATAAATCAAACCTTTAAGATTGTGATTTATTTGCTTAAGTCTTAGTTAAAATTGCCAGTCTTACTGGAAGGGACTGTAGAAGAAATACGACTCTTTCTGCTGTAATTAAAAAATAAGCAAGCAAATATGAAAAACTTACTCTGGTAGCTGATCTCACTTCTGACATGTGTGACGGTCAGTTTTTGTGAGAGAAATAAGCTCAGAAAATTGAAGTAAGTCCCAGGCCATCATCTTCATTCACTGTTAGGCTCTTTCTGAATACCATTGTCACTGATTTCCACTCCGGCCCATCTCTCCTGTGTTTTGATATGTGCAGAGGCAGCTGGTGCAGAGCTGTTTGATCAGAAACCTCTCTTGGTAAGAGGAGCTATCATAAAACCACCTGCCATGGTTGATTTTCTTGCTTGAATATTGTGAGGAGAAGAGCCTCTTTGTTTTCAGTAGTAGCAGATGAGTATTTTTTCAGGTAACAGGAGAGAAGGGAGTATTACATCAGCTGTTAGATAATAATAAGGGAAAGTAAAAAATATGGCTTGTATATCCTTTAGAAGAGAGTCCAGAAGAAACTGTTGCACGAAAAGCACTAAATTAACATGAATTCTCACTGTTGTGAGGAGCGTGCCTCATGACCTGTACATGTCATGAAGCAAAATACATGCATAAATACAGGCTGCATGGAGAACGGATTGCAAGCACCCCTGAGGAGAATGACTTGGGGATACTGGTAGTAGACAAGAAGCTCAAGATGAGCCAGCAATGTGCACTTGCAGCCCAGAAAGCCAACCATATCCTCAGCTGCATCAAAAAAAGCATGGCCAGTAGGTTCAGGGAGGTGATTCTCCCCTCTACTCCACTCTTACGAGACCCCACCTGGAGTATTGCTGGGGCCCCCAACATAAGAAGGACATTGACCTGTTGGAGTGAGTCCACAGGAGGGCCATGAAGATGATCAAAGGGCTGGAGCACCTCTCCTATGAAGAAGAGCTGGGGTTATTCAGCCTGGAGAAGAGAAGGCTCTGGGGAGACCTTTTATCAGCCTTCCAGTACCTAAAGGTAGCATACAAGAAAGCCGGAGAGGAACTTTTTACAAGGGCATGTAGTGAGAAGGGAGGGAATGGCTTTAAACTGATTGAGATTGGATGTTGGGAAGAAATTCTTGACTTTGAGGATGGTTATTTGCTGGAACAGGTTGCCCAGGGAAGCTGTGGATTCCTCATCCCTGGAAGTGTTCAAGGCCAGGCGGGATGGGGCTTTGAGCAGCCTGGTCTAGTGGAAGGTGTCCCTGCCTGTGGCAGGGGGCTGGAACTAGATGATCTTTAAGGTCCACTCCAACCCAAACCATTCTATGATTCTTTGTTAAGGTTTGTTCAGTTTGGCCAACTCTCTTTTTTTCTTTCTTTTTATTTTTTTCCCATTTTTAGTTCAGTGTCCCACATAGTCTTGATATCACATAGTCTTAATATGATGTGTCACTTATGGAAATACTGTCTGAATTTTATTGGAGAAATGAACTACATGAGAGTGTTATTATTTTTACCTTTTATCTTTGGTCATTAGGTAGCATAAGCTAATGTGTGAACTTAATCATTAATACTTGTTTCATACCTTTTCTTTTATCCCACAGAAACAAACTGTTTCCAGAGTCTACAGTTAGGAATATTATGTATCAGATCCTGCAAGGCCTTGCATTTATTCATAAGCATGGTAGGTTACATTTTAGCTGTAAACATTTTGTCTTGAAGCAAGATAGTGGCTGTTTAAGTTTTTTAATGAGTATGCTATTACATTACTAACTTTACTGAAGGCAGTGATCAAAAGAATGGCACTATATGAGAAGAGTCAGATTACTGAAAATAACTGTATTTTACAGTTGCCTGATACTGTAGTCTAGAGGTTTGCTCACTTTCTTTTCTATAGATTTCTACTTTCTCATACTAGCAGCTGCCACTTGCTAAAACTCATCTGACATTAATGGGCACATTTCTTGAAAGATTTAGAGGTCCCCTGAGATTGAAAATAAAGGAAAAATTATGCTTTTTCTTAAGGTACACACAGATACTCAAATCATACATTCTCTGTAAGCTATGCTTAAAGTAATGAAGTCTGAGTGGCAACTTTCATTTGCATGGCCTTCAAACTAATTTTTACAATGATAAAAGCTAAAGCTGATGTACCAGCCAGTACTAACAAGACCCATTTAACTAATAAAAAAATTAATGATAAATTCCTCACCACATTTTGCTGCCCTGTTCAATTCTGCCTGCTAAATGTACTGTAGTATATGTTGCTGGTCAGCTCTCAGGGTTATCAGAAGAGAAATAACGTCAGTGGCCAAAGTTCTGGAAGTGAAAGGCTGGTAGTACCAGCATTTCAGTTTACTTGAAGAACACATGTAACTTTGTTTTACAAAATATTTTCAAGCTAATGGCTTTATTCTCTATTCTAATAGTGCTTGGATACTCTTCTGAAACCAAGCTAGAAATTCCAGTCTGTTCCAGTGAGATACAAATAAACTGTATTTTTTTTCTGTCTTAAAATATTTTGTAAAAATTTAAGCCACCTTTTTTTAATATATAAATTGTCAAATGGTTCACAACCTTTCAGAATACCTTCTACTACTATTTAACTTACTATAGCTTTAAATAATGAACAATTTTGTGCTGAAACTGTCTTGTTCACTGACCTGCTACACCCTAGACTGGTATTTCTGTGAACATGTTGCAAATCCATAGTTACAAAGATCTGAAAATTCTTGGCAAGTCTGACAGGATGGTCTTGATGGTCTTGCGGCTTACAGTGTATTACTGGGTGTCCCAAGATTCTCTCTTCAACAGTTCTGGAAAAATCACATGAATTTTTTTTTTTCCTCTCAATTTCTGTATTCTACTCCTGTATGGCATAGAAATGCTTGTCAAGGAAACTTTTTATGTTCTTTATCTATCCAAACTCTAAGCATCTTTTCCATATCTGAATACACAATCAGTTGCTCTTTTTACACGTTTGCCATGAAATAAATTTCCTCAAAAGCATTCTATTGATGCATTGCACATCTGTTCAGCAAAATACAGAAGTACTAAATGCTACAAACAACATTAATTGCTCTGGTACCTTCCAGAGGCAGTATTTCAAGCTGGCACCAGAACATCTATTTAATATACTTAGGAAGAACATAATCTGCTGGTTGGTAGATACCTACAGCACTATGTCTTTGATGCTGTCATGCATTAATCTTAACAAACAAAAGTTAATATACTGGACAACATAGACACATTCTATGTCAATATTTATTCTGTCTTCTGTGGGAGCATATTCAAGGCCAGGGAAAAAATGAAGCTTGTTGGAAAACCTCTGAAAAGGAGGTCCTAGAGCTCTAGAGAGGTACTACAGAGAGTGCTGTATATAGGAAACTGTCCTCTTAGATGCCTGCAAAAAAGAATCATGATTACAGTTTTCCAGACTAAGGGTGGAAGCAGATTTCAGAGATGGTAGTCAGTAATATTCTAGCCTTGTTCTCTCATTTGTATTGAAAGAGCTCCTGCCAAATGTTCATTTGTGATCAAGTTCTGCTGAATGCAGATAATACTAAAAAAACACACTGAGATCCTCTGACAGGGCAATGAGTAACTGAGTGCTTGCAGATTATTATGTTCTCAGATTTAAAAAGAGGTTTCAAGGTGCAAAAAAATTGCCTCATATTTTAATTTGTAGTCTGTTTAAAGGAACTTCTAAAGTAATTTTTTTGATGTCTTCATTGCAGTTTCAAATGCAATTAGAATGAAATTAAAATTAAAGTGTATTTTTTTATGTTAAAGAAGCATCACTTAAAAGGGAGCTATCTGACTGAATACTCTGAATTTTTATAAGATAGTCAACTTACATATACTGTTCTTCACAGTCTGACTGAATAACCATTATATTGACTAGCTCTGTTGATCATAAAAAACTTTGCACTCTGTGTTGTGCTATTCAAGCTTCAGCAATAAAGACTAAAGCAAAAGAATCCAGGTCGAAAATAAAGGCTACAGCTTGGGGTGGCATTGCAACGCACATCAATATTTCATTTGAATTTTAGGGTTCTTTCACAGAGACTTGAAACCTGAAAATCTCCTTTGCATGGGACCAGAACTTGTGAAAATAGCAGACTTTGGCTTAGCCCGAGAAATCCGATCTAGACCTCCTTATACCGATTATGTATCCACGAGATGGTAAGTGCTGGTATTCACCTATGTTGTGTGAAACTTATAATCGAACCTTTAAAGAAGTAAAGTACTGTATTTGTGCTGGATGTAATACCACTTTTGGTGCCTCCTTTTGATAAAAAAATTATTTAAGCTTAGCATAATTTGAAGAGCTTCAGTTAGTACAAGACAGTTTACAGATGACAGCAGCACAGGAACAAAAAAGGAGCCTGGTAAGGCCAATGGGACATGCTGGGATTGCTGCATGTCAGAAGAGTGTAAGAGAGCTTATAAAAGCGTATGTAGGTTTTAATTCTTCATTCTAGAAGAAAAAAAAAGTCGTCTTATGTATAGGATAAGAGAGGATAGGAACTTTTTAAGAGGTGTTTGCTCTCAACAGCAAAGAACGAAGAACTGAATGGTTTCATGTATGTCTGCTTGAATTGTGTTGATTGTTGAGATATGTTTAGCTTTTTTTTTTCCTCTCTTACAGGTACAGGGCTCCTGAAGTCCTTCTGCGATCCACCAGCTATAGCTCTCCAATAGATATTTGGGCTGTTGGTTGTATAATGGCAGAAGTTTACACACTGAGGCCTCTCTTCCCAGGCGCCAGTGAAATTGATACTATATTCAAAATTTGCCAAGTCTTGGGGACACCAAAGAAGGTAGCTAAAGTAACATTCCACACTGCAATAGTACTAGAGCTGTTCTACAATACAGAATGGCACAATAGCAGTAAGCATAAAAATAATCAATTTTCACACTTACTGCTATTGTATGGTATTGATCTCAGATATAGTAAACTAAACTAAAACTTAATTTCTGTGAAATAAGCATTATGTATTTATGCTATAAAACCTGACATATGGAGGAGAAATGGACCCCTGAACACCTAAGTCCTTAGACTGTGATTTGATTAGGTGGAAATTTCATTATCTCTTGCACATTGTGTATAAACTTATGGTTTAAGAGGCTAGAAACTGGAATCATAGCAAGACTCCTGTCTCCTGATTCCATTTGTGCCTTTGACTTGGCTGGATTTAAAGCAAGACTAATCTCTCACCAGAGGTTTTATGTGAAAATTTCTACTGAAATCTTTAATGTAGTCTATTATAGTATTATATATATTATATATTTATATTGTATATATTATATACTATATATAGTATTACAGTAAGCTGTCTATTACTGATAGGAAAATATATGGTAGTGTACTTAGGCATTGTGATATTTTACCACTGAACTTTATTTGTGACTGGAAATCTCATTCTTCCAGAATGACTGGCCTGAAGGCTACCAGCTTTCAGCCTCCATGAATTTTCGCTGGCCTCAGTGTGTACCTAACAACCTAAAAACTCTCATACCTAATGCTAGCAGTGAAGCGGTGCAGCTCATGAGAGACATGCTGCAGTGGGACCCCAAAAAGCGGCCAACAGCTAGTCAGGTTTGGTTTTGTTTTCTTTTTCTCACACCTGCATATGACACTTCCTTTCACTGCAAGACACCTTTTATAGACAGTCATTTAACAGTTGCTCAGGGGTGCATTTCTTAGAAGGGAGAAGAGCAGAAGCCAAGAATAATTTGAAAGACAAAGGGGAGTAATTAAAAGAGAGTAATCAGTGTTTTGTATACAACATCAACTGCATGGGGTGTGTGCTCAGTGATCAAATCTGTGGCTGCAGTGTGTATAAGTATACCTGAATTAAGTATAGTCCAGTCACTGTGAACAGCAGCAGAGTGAAGGTAGGATGTATGGCTGAAGGCTGTGATGCTGTTCTTTCATTGTTGTTGGGGCGAACCGCAGAATCACGGAATAGCTGAGGTTGGAAGAAGCCTCTGGAGGTCATCTGGTCCAGCCCCACTGCCCTAGGCAACAAGTGACAGTGCTCTGTCACCCTCACAGTAAAAAAGTGTTTCCTCATGTTCAGAGAGAACATCCTGTGTTTCAGTTTGTACTCATTGCCTCTGGTCCTATCGCTGGGCACCACTGAAAAGAGCCTTGCTCCATCTTATTTGCACCTTCTGTTTGGGTATTTGTATCCTTTGGTAAGGTCCCCGTGAACCTTCTCTTCTCCAGGCTGAACAGTCCCAGTCTGTTAGTCTTTCCTCATACATGACATGTTCCAGTTCCTTAATCATCTTTGTGGCCCTTTTCTGGACTCTGTCCATTACGTCCGTCTCTTTCTCCTGAGCCCAAAACTGGACACAGCTCCAGGTGTGGCCTCACCAGTGCTGAGCAGAGGGGAAAGATCACTGCCCTTGAGCTGCTGGCAACACTCCCACTATAATGCAGCCCAGGATACCATTAGCTTTATTTGCTGCAGGGGCATATTGATAGCTCATGTCCAGTTTGGTGTCTGTCAGGTCCTTTTCAGCAAAGCTGCTTTCCAGATGGTTGACCCCAGCATCTACTGGTGCATGGGGTTGTTTCTCTCCAGGTGCAGGTCATGGTATTTACCCTTGTTGACTTTGATGGTCAACGCAATCCTGTCTGCGCATTTCTCCAGCCTGTCAACATCCCTTTGGATGGCAGCACAACCCTCTGGTATATCAGCCATTCCTTCCCATTTTGTGTCATTGGTAAACTTCCCGAGGGTGCACTCTGCACCACCATTGACATAAGTAATTGGGACGTTGAACAGCATTTGCCCCAGTATTGACCTCTGGGGTACACTGGTACCTACTGGCCTCCAACTGGACTTTGTTCCTTTGATCAGCACCCTCTGGGCCTGGCTGTTCAGCCAGATTTCAGTCCCCCTCGCTGTCTGTTCATCCAGCCCACTGTTGGCTGGGTAAAAAGCTAGCTTATGCAGGGCAATCTCAGATCATTTGCTCTGTAGATATGTCCCACCATCCTGTATGTAAGCATAGCATATGTGTTGCATGTACAATGGTCCAGTTGATGTTGATGATGGTAGCCACTGATTGCAGATACCAGTACTGTAGTGGTAGTACCCAACTACTGAAATGAGCAGGGTACTTTCTGAAAAACAGATGTGATACTGGGTTCAAATTTGTCTTTAGTTCAGTAGGACCATAGCTGAACCTTTGTGATTATATCAGGCCTTCAGTACCAATTGTAATAAAAAGCTTTAAAGCTAATTAAAGCAGTTAAAATAGATGGAAAACTCTCAAAGGTGTTGAAAAGCAAAAAATACTGACTAACTTCGGTATTAAGTCCTGGTAAGTTGATATCTGTTGAAACTTTTCTACTATTGCAGCATTATTCTGAATTGGATTGTGCTCAGTAGAATCTGGTGTTGAGAGACGGGTCTTCTGCTTTTTCACACGCCAGAGAAAGTTAAATTTGCACTGTCACATAGGGCTAGGGTAAGTTAAAAACTTGCATTTTCTAAGTTGGATCCTAACATCTTCATTATGTTTTAGGCACTTCGATATCCGTATTTCCAGGTTGGGCATGCTCTGGGCATTCAGGAACTGGGGAAACAAAAGGAACTGCATAATAAATCATCTCTGCATATTAAACCTGTCCCCCCAGCACAGCCGCCTCTGAAACCTCACACTCGCATTTCATCAAGGCCTTTTCAACAAAGCCAGTCTTCTCAGCTCCTGGTGTACCCGTATAGGACAGACAACTCTGGGGCTGAGCACAGTAACTACTTACAGGAGGACAAGTCTAACCAGGTTCTTCTGCCTGCAATTCACAATAAGGTTCCTCAGCAGGTAAAGGTCCATCTAGCATAAGATACACTTCCTGATTTTTCCTTGATTGTGTTTCTTTTTCTTGTTCTCTTTCAAGGTTCTTATACTTACTAAAATGACAGGAAATGGGAATAAAGAATAGCTATAACTTCCTGCTAGAAAGTGGAATTAACTCTGTTGAAATCTAAATCCAGTTGCTATAAAACAAGCAAGTTGATTTCTCATTTCAAAGCCATTTTATTCTTCCCTTTGTTGTAAAGCAGCACTTAAAGGATGTTACTGTGATTTCATACGGGTAGAAAGGATGTACAGTGGTCAGAATATTAATGAGATCGATGCCAGAGAGAAAAGTATTAAGCTAAACAGTATTGAAATGAGGGAGAGGGGGGATTCTGCCTTCACCCATTTAAGGCATCCAGTTTGTGTGACTGGGAATAGTAGTCCCTTTGGGCTTCTACACTGGCCGTGGAAAACAACAGTTTCTTCTTTCAGCATAAAAACCTACCATTTCTGTTGATAGTACAAGGAGGCGGTATTCATGAGATAGATTACAAGAGCAGAGAGTGTGAATGCTGCTGCTAAGACATTGGTCTTAAATAGGGTCTGTACTGGCCACATACAGAGTCACACAAGGTTGAAATGTACTGATACTTTAAGTGGCTGAAGAGACACAAATTTGTACCTGTGCTGTCCTGCAAGAAAAATAGATTTCGTAAATGTCTAGGCACAGGCTTGTGGAAACAGGAACATGTATGCCATTTTGTACTCCTAAGATGGGTCAGGGAATAAAAACTGAGCGTGAGCTAATTGGTTGGGAGTTTGTATAGTGAAATATAAATAGAATTAGAATTGAGACCTGAGAAATTTATTCTGTCAGTGCAAGTTACTTTATTATAAGATGAAATGCAGAAGATAGGTAGTAGTGTCTACAGGCTGTGTTCTTAGCACGTTTAGTGAAAGATTAGGATTCTGCTGTTAGAGCACTACTACCACTATTACTCTTTGAGACAGGAAAAAAAGTCCTCTTTGTTTCTGTCACCTGGTTTATGGTGTCAGTGCATGGGTTTGTTTCTTTTCAATCTTTATAACAGAAAACATCTGCTGGGACTGAGAATATAAATGGTGAACTTAAACCAAAAACTAGGCGAAGATGGGGACATCTTGCTAGAACAGTGAAGAGTTCTGAAGACTGGGATGACTTGGAAGACCTTGATTTCAGCTCTTCCATCACCAGGGTGGACTTGAAAAACAAGAAGAGGCAGAGTGATGAAACTCTTTGTAGGTAAGTTGTTTCTTTTATGTCCATGTGCTGTTTGGTCTTACTTCCTTAGGCTTCACTTCTCATCATGTTGCTCTTTATGCTTTCTATGGATCCAGAAACATATATCCAGGCAAGTAAAGGACATGCAGCTTGTCTCTTTCCTGCTTTGCCTTGGCTGCTTGTTGGATGCTGACCTTTGAATTGCAAGGCGTTTTTTGATGGGCAGTGCACCCTTCTATACAATTCCTTGTTCATTTTTTCCCCACTGAAAATTGTTTAGCTTAAGTCTTCCCAAGTTGGTCTTTTGAGTATCTACTTTTATTTCACATATGAACCATTTTGACATATTCCATGCATATAAACTAGTTTTGGTGACTCTAAGCTGCAGTTTCCATGGATCATACACAGTAGAGAAAAAACAAGTGATTTATAAAACCTTTAAAATGTATTTATAAGGGAACAAGAGGTGTGAATCTGATTTTCAGGGGCACTTACATGTCTTCAGGCTGAAAATATTCCCTGTTGTCTGTATGTTTATGCTGTAGCAAACACAGTATGAGGAAATGGTTCCTGGAGATGGGAAGGCCAACTGTGGCCAAACATATGCTATAAGGATTGGACTAAGTGTAGCAATTTTGGGATTACAGATTTGAAAGCATTTTGGACCTGAAGCCTGTGGATGCTGTAGGCTCTGGCAGCAGTGCACCTTCCCATGTGACCTTTCCACGGCAGGACACTCCCACCTTGCGAGTTTCTGCAGCAAAGCAACATTACTTGAGACATTCTAGGTATCTGCCTGGTTAGTAAAAAATACTTATTTCTTTTTCTTCCTGTAATTCCAACAGCAATATGAAATAGTCATGGGTACACGAGGCTTTATCCTTTGAGCTTGTGAAGTGGGGCTACTGCTTAAAGAAAATGAGGAGAGCAAGAGCTTTGCTAATGTAGATGGCAATGATACAAACTACATTCTAGCAACTGAGATAAATTCTGCTTACAAGAAGGGGGCAGGATTCATGGTACTTCTTCCTGCTGGATACTCTTATTCTTTGAAGTGTGTTAGAAAATATGCCAAAGTATTCCCTGTTTCCCTAAGAAGGATAAGACTGGTCTTTTAGACTGGGAAAGAAAGTGCCCTATGTTTACCTCATAAGTATATAATATTATGAACAGAAGCTAACTGATAGTGGGAGTATGCTCTGCTGTAGCTTGGAGTTAAGTAGAATGCAAATCCATGTCTCTATAGAGGAATTGCCTGCCAGTCTTCATGTCAACTTCTGCTATACTGAGACCAGTGCTGAGGCAGGATGAGTACAGGAGGTGGGCAACATGTCTGCCTGTATTTAAAATGAGCTGAATATGAATGTATCCTCTTTCATCATTTCTGTTTATAAAGGAAGTGTTAGCTGTTCCTTCACTTGTAGTACTCATACTTCAAAATAAATTAAGTAAACAAGAAGGTATCATGATTGTAAAATCAGTCTTTTTTCCTGAAACAATTAATTGCAATGACTTTCAAATTGGATCACTTAAGTAAGAGTTTTGGTAGCTAAAAGTTGTATTACTGGAGGAGGTTGTAAAACACGTGATCCCAAGCCTACTTTTGCTTTACCATAAATTGTGAGTGCATCCTTGCATGTTAGGTACCCTGCCACAGTCTGTGGTTTCAGTAGATACACCAAAGAAGAGTCCAGTACTACGACAAATGTAATCTACTGTTATTTACTCTCAAGTTATCTTGTCACTGTTAGGTTAAAGCTGTAAAATGCTGTGTTTGATGCAAAGCATAGATTTCATTTACATAGCAAGGTTTACCTTCTACAACTTGAGAATATTTGCGGCCTTAGTGTAAGGGTCTTGTCCCTTGATATCAGCAGCCATTGATGCTAGCAGAACTACTCACACTGTTATCTTTGCAGGATTAGGGCCTATGTCAAGTCATAGTGTTCCCATATGAGCGGATGGGAAGTAACCCAGAGGCATGTTAAGAGTGAGAAGGTTTTAGTTAAGTTTGCTGAATTGAACATCTGCTCTAAGATTGTGCATCAGATGGAATGAATGCAAGCCTGAGTAACAACAGAGATTTCAGCATGGTAATTTTTGCATTTTTGCAATAGGAATAAGCACAAGGAATACCATAGTCTCCACTTCAAACAAAGAGTCTGTTCTGTCTAATCCCTGGCCTAGTTCTGGTTTGCCTGGGAAAGCATCTGGTTTGGGAGGAAGTATTAACAGGATGAATTCAGGTAAGAAGCTGCGCTTAGGTGATGTTCCCGTAATTCCAGACAGCTATTTTTCAGGGCCACCCATTTCTGATACATTGTCAGCTCCAAAGATACTTGCTACCATGCCTGGTCTTTCTGTCAAAATATGTTATGAGCACTGTTCCTTGGATTTGGAGACTACCTTAAACTGAAACATAGTCATTTTTTCTAATGAATCCCCAAAAGTCTGGTTTGAAGTACAATATGCATAGAAGGTTGGACAGCTTAGGTCTCTTTGACCTGAAATACTTCATCTTGCCTTCAGTTTCCTTCATCTGTTTGTGTAAGTCCTATTTTCAGGTTTCCATGTTATTTTAGCCCAGCTGGTGCATAAATGGCTGTCATGGAGGAGGAAGCTGGTCTAAATTAAACTAGCCATATACACCAGTCTTGTTATGTGAATAAAGCAAATCAGTCATCTGTTATCATGTCTTTTAATTGATGCTGTTTAAAATAGGGATATAATTGTAGCTTTGAAAAACTAAGGCGAAAAGCAAAACTCTTCAGTGTTTCTTCTTCATGTTTTTGGGGCATTTGGTATTTCAGGTGTTTAATCCCTGTTATTTCATTGTAGATTTTTACATTAGATTTTACCAGATATACTTAAACATATTGATGTTTTAAGATTGTGTCTATGTATTTCCTGTCTAACTCTTGCCTTCAGGTTTTCATGTGATACAGTTCTGCAGTGCAGTACTTGTTTTGCATATGTTGTTTCTTTGGTCCAAGATTCAACAGAAACGTTTTGGGCCTTTAGAAACTGGTTTAAAAAGAAAAAACCTTAAAATTTTGGATGTGGTTTAATCAGAAAATTGTTCTTTGAAGAGTGAAGGTGGGAGGATGTTGTAAATGGCTAAACTACCTGAGAGCCTTTATATACATAGCACAAGTTGCCTTCCTGGCTCTTTTACAAGTTTTTGCTTCTTCTGTAGCAGCATCATATATCATTAGATTTTCCCTTTTTAACTTGCAACCATCATTTCCCACAATATGCTTTGGCACTGCTCTAGTGTTCTAGTATGTTACAGGCATACATGCAGTGGATCTGATCTGTGCATGCTAACTTGTTTATAGTGTCCATCTGCACTGTTTTATTTATACCTATTTTTGTTCCAATTTCTATGGCTTATCCTACAGGTTGGTCAAATCTGTTCCTGCTCATCTTAGGGACAAATTTTTTAGTTGACGTTATGAATTTGGAACATTAATCTATCCCAGTTAAGCTGGGTTCTTACTGGCTTCAGTAAGAGCTTTGAGTGGCACCAGAGCCCCAGACTCACTGCGTAGAAATCAGGAGTGAGTATATCCATAGAACCCAGCTGCTGAAAGTCAAACAAGACAATTCCAGCTGAACTCCTAAGTTCAGAAAGCTCTGAGAAACCTTGAAAAAGCTGAGATGTTAGGGAGAAGCAGAAATTGCCCTTCTAGTAGTACAATTTGTACCCTTTTTCCCTTTCATCTTTAAATGCAGTCTGATGATGACAGTCTGATGAACGCAGGTATATATGGGATCTGTGGATTTCTAGTGTCTTCAATGAAGTTCTCGTTTTCATCAGTCTGTGATGAGGCTTGATCTTGAGTATGACCCCTCTGTGCACACCTTTGTCATCTGTTGATAGTATGGGAGATCCATTGTTTTGAGCTCAGGTGTTCCTTGCCATTTCTTTCAGGGCCCTTAGGATCAAGTGGTCTAACTAGTGGTTATGTCCCTTCATTTCTGAAGAAGGAAGTAGGCTCTGCTGGGCAGAGGGTTCAGTTGGCACCAGTTGTGGATCCATCTTCTAGTAAGTATAGTACCAAAGTTGTCTTGGTCCCTTGCTCATTACTCTGGTAATGCTGTATATATGCAGCACTGAGCGATTTATCTTTGCTTTACTTTGTTTGTAAATATTTGACTGACTGGAACTACAGTTTGTAATCTTGCAGAACTCCATAGGGAGAAGGATTTGGTTTATTTCTACTTTGTTTATGAAATACGTGGGTTTATCCACAGCATATTTCAGTGGGACCTAGAGGTTGCTGTGAGAGCTGGCACAGAATTCACATTTGTGAGATCCATGATATAAATACTCCTTGTCTGATAAGGTTTTAGGGATTGGATCCACTATTGTTTCACATCAACAAATTCTATTAAAAAAGGAGGCTTATATCCTGAAGAAATAAGGAGCTGGACCTGCATCCACTTATTGCTCAATATGAACAGCTACTCACTGAACTGTTATCTCATGGCATTTTCTTTTGTCCTTTAGATTATTCTTCTCTGAAGTCAGTAAGACCGCATCTTGGGCGGCCATCGTTCAACTCGCCTACAAAAAGCACACCAAGGTTAATGCCTCTCCCCCCACCAGCTCAGCCAATCCATGGGCGTGTTGACTGGTCTGCAAAGTATGGTGCTCACCGGTGACGTGTGGAAATACTCTCTGAACCAGTGCGTGTTTCCCGTTAAATGGTTGTTAACATGAGACAATTTGATACTGATTTATATACCTGTAAATTTGAAAGAAACAGATCTTCTATGAATGAGTCATTTTGAAGGGTTTTTTACTTTTATTTGTATTAATTTGAATGCAGTCTTGTACCTTTTTGTATAAATTGTTTTGTTATATAATTGGGTCCGGTTATTTTCATAAATCTGATACATTTTGTATATATGGCTTAGGGGGTTTGGCATTTTTATATGATAAATTTTTATAATGAACTTTTTAAAAATCGAACTTTTCCTTTATTAGAATCAATTTTTTTATAAAAGTGGATTAAAAAAAGCAAAGTGGTGCAATATTGCAGTGGAAGAGAAGTACTGAGGAAGGGGCATTCATTAGACATTTTCTGAAGTTTATGTGCTAAATAAGGCTGTATAATTTCAGCGATGCCACATCTTGATGCCATGCTTCTTGCTTCTGTTGTCCTGTGCTCATTTGCTTTGTACTGACATCAAAGGAATGAGTGACTAACAGTCTAAACTCTCATTTGCACTCAGAGACTGCTGAAGGTCGGGGGGGTGCTTCTTATTTTTCATTTATTTTGCCTTTAAAGGAGTTTTTGGACTGCTTCCAGCGTTCCAGCTCCATTCTTGGGCTTTAACCAAATTTGGGGAATCTCCTTGTTTGGTGAAGGGTGAAAACCCTTCTGTAGATCTGTGTTCTGACACAGCACTCTTTTGTCCTGCTTCAGAGTTGCTTCTTGGCATTGTTCACTTTGAAATAGAATGTGGACCTACCTCTGTTAAATTCATTTAAATGTTCTGATGATTTATAAGGAGAAAAATCAGATTGTTTCTTCTTTTTTTCTTGTTGGGAATATAAGATCTGAAGACATATTTAAGACAGTATTAACAATTATAAAGCTGGTTTCAGAGTAACAAAGTATTAGTGATATACCAGCAGCAGAGTTTAAGGAAACAATATCTATGCAGCTGACTTAATTTTCACAACTGCTTTAAATCACTTGTGGGGAAAAAAAAATCCAAAGGAAATTAGTCAGTTTAAGATAGTTCTTCTCTTCAATACATCTTCACTTACAATGTGAAGAGTATGTCAGCTTCTGTAAATTAGTCCTCCAGGCTCTACTGCAAAAAATGGAACCTTACCTGGTCCTGCTAAAAAACATTCTAAAATTGTAGTTGATTTCACAGAAACTGATACAGCTGTTTAAAGAGCAGTTTAACTCAGTTTATGAGAGAAAATTATTTATCAGGTTATAGGGAAGAGAAAATCGCCGCATTGCCTGGTTTAATGCTGCTCTGGAAAGGAATGCCAGAGTCCAGCCGTCAGCAAAAGATTAGTTTAGATCACAGCCAGAATTTGGATGTTCCTGCACATCCTTCCACAGAAGAAAGAACAGTTCTGTGGGAGAACACCTTTTATAGTTGTGTTTTGGAACAGCACCACCAAAGCTAAAGTGTGCGTAAAAATGCATCTTCCTGCAGAAGCGTACAGAAATGTTCACCTGTCTGAGCTCATTTTATGAACAGATCGGGCAAATTGTATATTTGTCAGACTTAAACCTAGTCTAAAGGGATCCGAACAGGTATGGTTCTCAGCATCCAGCCATTTGAAAGGAGCTGAATGACAGTGTGTTAGTGAGACCCTCTCCGTGGGATCTGCCGGTACCCCACAAGGGGCAGCCACTGTGGACTGGAGACTGGTAATGCACGCTGGCCTTTTCAGTACTCCTGTAGAGAACCTGTGGGACTTGGAGGAAACTGTACCCTAGAGTAGGCTGCTGGCTCAGTGCTACGGGGGGAACCATGAGGAGCACCGCTCACTGTTTGCTATTATGGGCTCGGTCCACAGTGAGACAGACAGTACGAGTCAAAAAGGGAGCAAAAGGGTCTATGCATTAAAAAAAAGTACGCATGTAAGACTTACATATGCCAAGGATGTGTTATGTGTCGAGCTACTCCGTTATTTGTTCATAGCGAGTAGACTCCAAACCATACCTAACTGCTTCCAAAGCAGTGATGCCAATGCATAGCAGTAAATTAAAGCAGCCATTTGATTTCTGTGGCACACACTGATGGTGCCTTTGGGTAAATGGAAAGGGAAACATGTAAATTTGTGTTAGAACTGGAAAGAAAGTTGCTTCTCTTGGTGGAAATAAATATCTGTATTTATGTCTAGATATCATTTAATTTATTTTTCACTGAATAATTAGTCTCAAGAGGGGAACACCCTGAACCTGTCCTAAGTTTTCCTAGACCTAAGTAGGCAATTTAACTGTTGCATACACTGAATTTCTACTACTGGAAGCAGGAGATGAACAAGTCACAAGAACAGGCTGCTGAGGCTTGTATTCATCCTACCTAGCTGCAGGCACCTAAGCATCAGCTCCTTTGTTGTGAGCTAACTCTTTAAACCAGTGGTGAGTGAGAACCATCTCAAGAGAAATTTGGTTCACCTGAGAACTTAGTAACCCTCTTGAGATGCCTGGATCTCTGCACTAAGGATGGGGGCTACTCCATGTGTTTAAAGTGATACAGGGTGAATCTGAGCCTGGCCTGTAATCTCTGAACCTTTATCAACCCTGCAGAGATTTTCTTGACAATAGCATTCAGGGTTTGGTCGGTCCAGCAAACAGGCTAGAAAAAGTAGTAGTGCTTTTTTTTATTTTGGCTTACCTCCTCCTCTCCCAAATTAAAGCCTTTATTTTGGAAAAAAAGGCTGCTAATCTTGATATTCAGAATCACTTCTGCTAGGTTTAACTTGGTGGGACAGAAAATTAGCAAAGTATAATGGCAGCACTTGTAGCCTTTAATCAAGAAAATTCATAATGAAGTTGGAAAAAATTATTTTCGAGTAAGGTCTGAGTTGACTGAGCTATGTATTTTACTGTGCTGTCTGTGTGTGCAATATAGATATGGAAAAGATGTAGGTCTCATACTGAAATCTGGACAAGCAGCGCTATCTGAGAATTTATCCTATGTAACCTGCTACTTTGTGCTTTAATATTTAGCAGCATCTTTATGCAAAATGTTTTTAGAATCCTACTGTTTACATTTTCTCAGGCTTATGCATAATGTGTAATAATGACTGTTGGAAGTAAAGGAGCCTGGCAGTGGACTCATTCAGCTCTGTAATCCAGATTTTTGTAAAAGAATTGTGTAAGTGCCATGATGTTAGAAAAAAAAACCAACCCCCCCCCCCAAAAAAAAACCCAAACCAAGCCAGAAAACCCACTTCTATGTTGATGTGAGTAGGTTGCCATAATGTGAGGAGGAAAACAAATACTAAAAGAACATTTTTGTACATATGTGGAAGGAGAGGGTGGAATTGTCAGAGTTGAGTAAAGAAATAATGGCTTTTGTTTATTCAGTGGTTTTGTTCGAATATGTATAAATGTTTGGTTTCGTTCCTTCTCTGTCACGTCTCCTGCCCAGAATAAAGTTACTCTTGAAGAAATACTGACAGACAAGAGTCCTGCTTTTAAGTGCTTCTATTAAAACTGGTTCAGTTTGGCTTTTTTAATTAGATTAATTAAGACTTCCACATTGCATGCACTGCCCCCCCTCGCGCCCCGCAGTGCCGTAAAGAACCGTAAAGAACGTTAGAAACGGGGTCATTTCCGTGAGTGCGGCTCACAAAACAATGGCAGACTGCCCCATGCAGTGCCTCACTTGGATGTGTCTGCAGTCTTGGAAGCTTGACTACCCTACGTTCTCCTACAAATGGACCTTGAGCTTGTTTGGAGGTTCTAGCAGGGGAGCGCAGCTACCGTATACCCTTGACCGATGAACGGTACGTCTCTATCGGGGAAGGTCGTCCTCTTCGACCGAGCGCGCAGCTTCGGGAGGGACGCACATGGAGCGGTGAGGGAGGAAGGGGACACCCGCCTAGCCAGCCAGATCAGCCGAATCAACCCTGGCGATCAATGGGGTGACAGATGTCGCAGCCAGATCGCCCTCACATCCAGAGCATGAGCTGGCCCCAAACGCTATATAAGGGTCAGAATCTAAAATATCTTCGGGTCATGGCGACAAGTCGAGACTGACAATTCCTTGACCCACGCCATGCAACCACCTCTTATAGTATAAGCAGTTTCGGTCTAAAAAGTTTAAAATCCGATTATTGTTGACTTTTTTTGTTTCATGTTTCTCCCAGAAGCCTTTGCGAAATATGCAAAATACACTCCTGCTATTGGCGGCTGTCCCGCTGGAGGCGGTGCCGTGGCAGTGTTTAGCGGGCAGGTGGGTGTGTGCCGGCCTCCGGCCCGGCCGGGCCCGGCTCCTTCCCTCGCGGGGTGGCAGCCCCGCGGTGGGAGCCGCTGCTGGCTCGCTCGTTAAAAGCCGTGTATGTTCGCTTGCTTTTAGGTTTTCATTTATTTATTTATTAATACTCGGTGTGAATACCGTGGGTTTCTGTGACTTCTCTTTTCCTATCACCACCCTGGCTCGCTTGGCGCTGGTGGCATGGGGGGCTGGGGGGGCTGGGCTGGCATTGGGGTGGCTGGTCGGGGAGAACCTCCCTGGCCACAGGCTGCCTGCCCTGGGCTTAAGGAGCACTTGTGCAAGGAACGCTTACTGCAGCACTTCCCATCCCGTGGGAGCTCGCTTTCTTCTGCTTTGGCCTTCAGGTCCTCACCCCACCACCACCAGCATGGCAGCTTCCCCCTTTAATAGCATGAACCGCGCTTCATCCCGTGTCTACACAGAACTTGCCGTGAATGGGCAGGGTTGTAGCCGATGGCCCGGGAGGTTACTGCCTGTCGTAGCTGAGCGGGGGGCTTTCCCCCGGAGGCTGGTGTTCCGTGAGAGGGGGTGGAACAGGGCGGCTGAAGGCAAGCAGTGACAATCGGGTCCTGGAGTCTTGGATCTGCAGGATGTGCCAGGCACAGCTGGTCTCCAGGCCCTCTTCACCAATGTTCTTGTGGTCTGTGTGGCTAGGGTGGCAGCAATGACTTCTTGCACAGATACTCACGTTCCCTCTTTCCCCCTGTTAGCCCAGGCGGCCTTCATAAATCACAACAAAGGTGTAAATTCAGATGCTTTCTTCCCAAAGTCCTTCTGCTGATGAGATACCAGGCTGAGGGGAATGGCCAGCAGCCTACCTGCAATAGCAGCTCCTTACTGCAAATTGCCGTTTTCTCTCCTTCTGGCAAGAAGAGCTGGGAAAGAAGCAGCTCTTTGCCCATCCCAAGAGGGGGCTGCTGTCTTTCCATCAGATTTCAGTTAACACATTGGACTTTCTATTCCAATACTGCATGGCAGGCTGAGTCTTAGGAAACAGAATGCTACAGCTGTCTTCAAAGTTTGCTGATCCCCCTGTATTTACAAGATAAACATCCACCATGTCTGTACTTTCTGTTTATCTCTGCTGCCTTGGTGTGTGCTTGGCAAAAGCAACTTGCTGATCTCCTGTGACGTGTCAGTTGGCCTGCTAGGAGCATGTCTTAGGAAGGTGCGCTGAAGAAAGGTGACTTTTGTTCATTTAAATTTTTAATCTTCATATGAAAAATCACCTTTAGTTTCTTTTTTCTTCTGTGAATTTAGTTGTATTACAAGCAACTCCTGTTTCGTTCTGTTCTTACTTGCAGTTCACACCAATACTTTCCTGTAGTCCTTTTTTCCTGTTTCTCATGCACTCCTAAATTTGTTAGCAGTATAGATACTACTCAGCAATGTTTTAGTTCCCAGTGACTTACCCAAGAAGAAATGGAGGCCACTAAGCAGACATGAAGGGCCAAATAGCCTGGCCCCTTTGAATTCCCATGGCCAGATGCAGTCTTGTATTTTGTGTTCTGTTTTCAGGCCTATTGGCTAACAAGTTGATTGCTTGCCTCATGTGCTCAAGGTCTTTCAAAGGTCACTTTTCCCTTCTGTTTATGAAGGAGCTCTTGCAACATCGGGGACTGCAGATTATTGTTTGCATGCCAACAGCCTCTTTTCCAGTTCTTGAACTGTGGATTGGAGTGACAAGAAATCTCCCCACAGAGAGAAAACAGCTCTCAGTTGCAGCAAGGAGTTGCTATTACAGAGTTCTGCATATGAAATACCAGTATGATTAAATTTAATGCTCCTTTGGTTTATGGCTCTACAGTGGACCCAATTCCTGCTGAGACAGGAATAACAATTAATAGCCTTGTTTATTAAGCCATTCAAGAACTAAAATGTTGCTTGCAAAGCATGGTGTATTTGGTTAACTGAAAAGTCTATAAAAGTTTTGCTTAGCAACAGGTTTATTACTAGAGAGAAATGCAACCAGTAGAAGTAGTGTAACAGTCTGAATTTTCATATTTTAATCTGGATTATTACAGACAAAACTGCTCATTCTTTTGAAGGAAGCTTCTGCCGATTCTGTACCACATACCCTGGATCACCCCAGCTGGAAAGAAAAGTGAGAGGCTTTGAAAATAGGTTCCCATACTTCACCTCAGTATGCATAGAGTTAATGTTTAGATACTTTTGGCATTCTTTGATATAAGGGCTGCCAGATTTGTAACTTCCTCTTCTCCCTTTTGATCAAAACTTGGCTTTCAGTGCTGATTGAGTAACTCTAGTGCTAAAACTTATATCTTCTAAAAGTTTTAAGGACTTCCTTAGGGGTGACTATTTTTTTCTGTTATCTCCTACTTAGCAACTTGATACTTACTTTTCCTGACTTTCAGGGGTATGAAAACACTATGAAATACTGTGACTTTATGTGCAGCATAAAACCAAGTCAGTGTAGACTGAAACTTTACTGAAGTGTTTTGTCAAACATAGACTTAAATTTTTATCATGAGTGACCTGTGAACCTTTATCCCAGCTGCCATCAGATTTTTGTGTCATTACTAACATTATCTTTTATAACACTTCTAGGAAGTTTGAAGTCATGGCTGGAAAACCAAAACTTTACTACTTTGATGGAAGAGGCAAGACGAAGTCAGTTTGTTGGTTGTTAGCTGCAGTTGGCGTTGAGGTTTGGTTTAGTGTTTTTTACTTTAAGTTGCACATTGGTAAGCTTGTCTTTGAGGCAGATCACAGCTTACTAACCAAAAATGAAAAGGTATCCCAAGATAAAATAGTAAATGAGCATTGGCTATTCAGTGTAATTAAACACTCTTAGGCACACAAAAGTATGGCCTCAAGTTACATGTCTTCTGAGCAATGACACTGTAATCCAGTTTCTTGCTTAATGCAAGAATGTGCAATGCTTAATTAAGTGTTCGATTACTGACCCAGAGCTGTTGAGCTGAATGATAGATGTGTTCCTGCATAACAAGTATTATCTGTGCCAAATAAACCAGCAACAAATATGTTTTCTCTAGTCTTTCTGTTTTCAGTTGGATGCTCACACAGATTTTTATTTTATTTTTACCTCCACTGGCTGCATCCTCCATAGTAAGCTATAGCATGAAATATATTTTTGTCTTACTTGCATCATTTAGATGAAGCTTAACAGGGTGAAGTGGCCCACATGTGTAAGGAAATTAAAAATTTTAGAGCAGGAAGAAATACATTTGGGTAAACCAGAGAAGCAAGACACCACTTTAAAATATATTTTTTTAATGGGATATAATTTACTTATTCATTTGCCATCTATCTTGGTGATAAACTGATAATTCAGTTTGAGGATGGAAAGGACTAGTAGCTGCTCCGAGTGTCCTCTTTTATGCAATAGGCTGGTGCGCTTCATACGGTTACCCCTGTTGTGAGCCAAGGAATAAGAGTTTTTCAAAAAGATCACCAGTCCTTATTTGAAGGCCTTACAGAAGATATAACTGGCTACTTCCCTGCATCATTTGTTCCTATGTTTTAATTCCCTCTCTCTCTTTTTTTTTTTTAATATTAAAAAATCCCCACCTGTTGATAGGTGCCAATTACTACATTTTTCCTTGAGATAATCGTTTCCTGGCTTTTCACTAGAAGAAACCCAGGTTCTGTATTTCAGATTCTGTGATCACTCTTACTATAGTTGGACATTGGCATTGTATTATTATGCCTGATCTTCTGGGGTTTCCCTAATATAGCAAATCTTAATAATTAACATAAGTTGTGCAGATGTTCTGAGAGAGGTTAACTGAGGAAGGTTCCTTGGGACTCCATAGCTAGGTATCTAGAAATTGGTAAGCTCAATCATTTTCTAGCCTCCGTGGCTTACATTGCCTATAGACATGAATGGCACATGCAAACACTTACATGTAGACATCTAATTTTGGTGCCTTATTCTTGAACTCAGTTCCTCCATAAATATCAGTGATTGGACCAGCCATTGTCATCCATATCAAATATAACTACGTCATTCTGATTACAGGCCATTCTGTACCTTTTTGTTTCTCATTTAGTGGATAATTCATCTTCAGGTATCCTAAACATGCTTCTATACTAAACTTCCTGCTGGAAGTTTATTTACATTATTTTGTAAAAGTTTTGTTTTAACTTCCTAAGAATTTGTTCCTGTCTAGCTCCCAAATCAAAATATCCCACAACTGAGGTCTTTTTTTCACATACTAGAAAGCATTTTAAGGACAGCCTAGTCTGTATTGTTGACTATTTCACATTAAATTACCTGTTCAATACCAAACAAGCCATCCTCACTCCAGTTCTTTTGGCCTGTTTTTCTGCTAGGGTTGCCTTTAGCAGCCCAGTCCAAGAGGTTTGGCCAGTGCTTCTGCCCTTGGTACTTTCTCCCTTAGAGCCATATCTGGAATGGAAGGAATCATGATATATATTCTCTCCCTTTTACGATGCTTTAAAAGTTTATCTGTTCTAGAAATGTGAAAAATCCACTCATTTCCTCTTCTTCGTCATTCCCTTTTTTCAGTTTGAAAAAGAGTTTTTGGAAACCCAAGAACAGTATGAGAAGCTCCTGTAAGGTGAGTCCGCATGAAACCTCAAGTGTGACCAGACTTAGTCTCAGAGAAGACACGTGAAGAGAAGACTTGGAAGACTGTGTGTGACTTTCTTTCCACACAGCAGAGAGGGGAGTAAGACTGAGAGCTGTTAACAGCTGCAGCTGCTGCTTTTTTTCCTATATGTGGACAGATGCAATTGAAAATTGAATGTCTTTCCAACCCAGAGAGTTTCCCATGCCTCTGGTTTGTTCTGTTCTCCATTTGTTTACGTGTCCCATCTGGTGCCACAAACTTACCCTGGGCTTCAGGAGCTTGGAAAAAACATATCTTTAAACCTTCACTGAATGTCCTGATTTAGCTTAAGATACTGGTTATAAGAGAGGAATTTGGGAATATGATATTTGCTTCAACTGTGTTCTAAATAATGGAACAGATTTTTTTTTTAATGTATTTAGAATTAGACAGTTTTTACTCAGTTGGTGTTTAGTGTGATTGTCTTCACTGTATTGTTTCAATTTCAGCATAAAAGTTGCTGTACGTTGTCCTGACTGCAACTTCAGTGACTGCTACTTCAACTGACTGACTGCAACTTCAACTAATCCAAAATAATTGTGTTCTGCAGTTAATTTGTCTGCACCACTGTAATTTATTGTTTGCATGGAAGAACTCCAGTTTAATATAATGACTACCTACAGCAAGCTAACCATAAAAGTAATGATCTGAAGACAGCAAGAAATCTGACGTGGTTACTAGATCCAGTAGAATAACGTGTGTTTTTCCCTATAGGTGGATGCCTGCTGTTTCAGCAAGTGCCCATGGTGGTTGATGGGGATGAAGATGGTGCAGACTAGAGCCGTCCTCAGCTACATAGCAGCGAAGTACAACCTCTACAGGAAGGACCTGAGGGAGAGAGCCCTGTACTGTAACAGTATTACTCTTCTTGAATTTATTATAGTAGCTTAGATACATCTAGAATTAATTGCATACTTGCACACCCAGAGAATCACCTGTGTGCCTCAGTGACACAATTTGCAGTGAGCATGACAGGCCAGTTAGACACAAGCCAACTGATTTGTTCCAAATTAATTATTTTTACACAAAAATATTTGAGGCAGAGGTTTATTGAGCTTTAGTAAAAGATTAATACCCGTATTCAAGAGGTGACTGGCATGTAAATGTTAAACTACTGCTGTAAACAGAAAACTTTCTGGAAAGCAATGGTTAGTTTTTAACTTTTCGCTGCAAAATAAGATCTGCCATTGATGTTATCTGTGATTGCATGGTGTTCCACAGCCCTGCAAAAAGTGCATGGTTTAGAAGCTGGGGGAAGAACAACTAAAAGCTGTTGGAAAACTTCTGGTTTCATGTGAAATTAAATCCAAATCTTAATGTTGTGTCTGTGTCAAGGGGAAAAAATGTGATTGGGCTATCTCAATACATAGTCTTTAAATGTCCATTTCCTATAGTTTTTCAAAAGAAGGAAAACTAATCGTCAGCTAGTGAAGTATCTGACTTTAACGGTTACTTTACAATAACCTGCTTTTAAATGGTGCAAATGATTGGAAGAATCGGTTGAAGCGGGTTCAAGGAAGAAAAAGTATCAGTATGCATACTGGGAATGAATAAACAAGATACATTTGCATTTACTGTAGCTAAATTCCCTCTCCCTAAATTCCCACTGAGGGGAGAAGCAGGAACTCAGAGGAGGAGGAGCTGAAGGACATGGTGGATAATCAACCATATACCATCTCCCAATGTGGCACTGGCATCCAAGAAAGTTAATGTAACTTTGACGTCCAATGGAAATTTCGAAATAGCATAGTTGTATAACTCAGCGTCCAGCTCTGACATTGACCCATGAAGTACCTAGCTATAGGCATCACTTCTAATGCAGAACTGGGGACAATTTTCTGGTTATGCTGCAGGTTGCAATTCATTTATGTTGCTTGCCCTACAACTACTACTATTTCAGACCAATTTCTACACTGCAGCAGAACCATTGGATCTCAGGCCTGGAAACATCATCCAAGAGAAGATGGAATGGAAACGTTATCCTTTCTGGCAAGAGAAAAATATCTTCACCTCTTTCAGCCTTAAATGCTATAGCTTAGCACATACGATCCCAACTGTGCTAGCATACTCGGATAAACATTAGTTTAAGCGTAGATCATGCCCCTGCTTGCTTTTTCAAGCAAGGAAGTAACTACTTGATTTAATTCTTGCTATTATTCAGCAGATAGTTTTGCTGTAGGAGAACTTTACTCAAGGGGTGATCTAGCAGACAACTGTTTGTTCTGGATTCCTCTGAAAACTTGCTTTGAACAATTATTTCTGAGAAAGTTTCTCTAAGAAGGGGTTGCACAGAGACAGCTTTGAAATGAACAGCATTAACTCTCACACTTTGCAGAGTATCTCATTCTAAGTTTAAGTTCTCACAAAGTAGGCACGCACAACAAAACAATGGTGTAACAGGAGTATCTTAACCTCAATCAAACAAGCACAGTGTTTATTTTTCTTGGGCCATGTAGAAGAATGAAGCTGGGTTAATTAGCATTGATAATATACAACTGTGGGCTGGTTTCAGGGGTGGTGGGTTGGCCGATGGGGATAAGGTGCAGCTGTGGCTGGTTAAGTGAAGTGGTTGAGAGCCAATGAAGAGGGAGCAGCTGAGGGAGAAGTAGGGAGAGGAAGAATTAAGAGAAAAGAGAGTGTGCTCTGGATGAGGCTATATGAGGAGAAGGCTGCAGAGGGGCTGGATGGAGAGTGTGCTGGTATGAGATGGGGAAAGACCTTGTTGCTGCTTGATAGTTTGGAGAGTGCTGTGACAGGGCCATGGTACTTTCTTGCTAATAGCAATAGGCGCTAATATGAAGCAGTGCAGGGTTGAGGCTAGAGAACGTACATCTCCAGGATCCAGAGGTCATCTTTGTCCTACAAAAGGGATGGAGTTAGACTTCACTAGTTATATAGTGTCCTGGTTCCCCTTGAAGCAAGAGGGATGCCTCTTCAAGCCAGACTACTGAAGACCAGTGTATAGGTTTCAGTCCTAAAGACTGATCTGTCTTTTCTGCTTTTTCCTGTGTAGAAGATTAGGAGTCTCCACATTCAGCAGTGAAACATAGCCCCGTGAACGTTTTTCTAACATGAATGTATTTACTGTATTTTACTTATTACAACTTCATTATCTTGTATGTAAAGACTGTTCACTGTTTCAATATGGTTCTCAAGCACATCAAAGCCTTCTTTTAATATTCCTGCTATGGCAAAGGCAGTTCAGTTCTCTGTATGCTTACATTCAATTTAACCTCCCACTGCCCAGACTGATGAAAAGAGGCTTATGTATAAGTGAGATGTTGCTTTTGTGGAGTGAGCACCGAGCCTATAGTCTCTAGTGCTGCTAACGAGCTGGGCAATATGAACCAGATTCCTATTCCATTATCAAACTTGCACTGAAAACCTCTCCTTGAGAACAAGTGAACAAAAGCAAGTGAAGATTCGTATCTGACCCAGCGCACATATGATTAACCATGTATCTTTCCCTCCACTTCTAATGTATCTTATACCATACCTACTGTTTCTTCTGATCATTTTTTATTTGTAGTTTTTATGGAAATGTAGCAGCTAGTGTACATATGCAATTTATAAAACTGTCCAGGGATGCAGAAATAAACCTGAAATGTAGGTTTAGGTCATTAATATCTCCATCAACTCTGTACTGGAGCAAAACTGTAAAATGTTTTTTAATTCCTGTAAGCCTTTTCCCTCTTGAATCAAGCTACTTACCCATCTTTCATGTCTGTCAAACTTCTGTGGGTGGAAGTCCAGCAACTGATTGAAGCTATCCTGATGTAGAAGAGAAAGTGCCCTCCATTCCCTCAGAGTTGCCTTTTCTGTAAGTAATTAAATGAAATAGTAATATACCCATATTCATTGGAAGTTTTGAGGAAGAAAACTTAAAATGCGCTCTTACGCAATGCAGAAGTAATAAAGTGAGCGTAGGGAAACACAGCCAACAAAGTAAAATACGAAAGGAAGAAAATGAAAAAGCAAAGCTGAGAAATGCATGTGAGCAGTGAATTACAGTTCAATTTGTTAAAAAAAAGTTAGATAAAATTATTAGATATTTCTTATGCGTGAGGTCAAAGTAGGAGAGACAGAGAAGGACTCGTACTTCAGTGAAAACAAAAGTGTTTTATAATAGAAGAAATAAAACCTATTTCTCCCTGTCTAAGATGTATAAATAAGTCTGGTTTTATTTAAAAAAGGACCAAAACAAACAAAAAATGTTTTACAGAATAAGAGATTATATTAAATTTATTCAAGGGATCAATTTAAATATTTTTTATTGCAAACCCCCCTTTTTTACTGGGAAAAAAACCCAAATTGTTGTCTAGTTATATAGTTGGTCAACAGCAGATAAAAATAGGACTGCAATATCTGCTTTGCTTCTTTACATTCTCTTTTGAAAATAAAAGGATTATTTAAACCTAAGCTTAGATTATTATTAGTTGTAGTAACAACACACAAACTGAGAGTCCTAGAAAGTTTCACAGCACACACCAGAGACCAAATAGGGGAAACATACACAAGTTTCTATCAAAAGATGAAGTCATTATGAGTTATTTAAGAAGAATATTTCACAATGAAATTTGTACTAAGTACAACTGTTTTCCAGTTGGCTTTGAAGCCTTGATATTGCCTGTCTTGCACCTATATAAATCATTCTTTTGACCGTGTTGAGATATTTATATTTATATCAATAATGACTAGACAATCCAAATAACGTTCTGTAAACAGACACTCCATTTAAGCTCTCCCTGCCAGCAGCACAATGGGTGTAAATCAGAATTAGGATTACAGTGTTCAGACTTCTCTGTGCCAGTGGTGCAGGTAAGTGCCAAACAGCTCACAGAAATACGTGCGAGGGTCAATACAAGCTTGGTTAACTTTGTCCTTGGGTGTAAAGTAAACCAGTAAAGCTTCCAGGACAGAAACAGAGCAGTTGCTGAAGTTTTGCAGCAAGTCTAGGTTTGAGTGATGCATGACTTGTTCTAACTATTTATGTGGACTCTAATTTTTTATCACAATGGTGGTATGCTTCAGTTTAGGAGCTTGATAAGCAGCATGGGGAGGATCCTAACCGCCCTTGTTTAATTCCCTAGTGGCAGTCAGTCATATAACCTGTTCTCGCCTCTGAGATGACACTGCTGGAAGCTGACATCAGGTGGTCCCCCAGGCCAGTTTAGTGGTTTGTGAGGACTGCAGGCAAGTACGTTCAAGAAGACTTTGGACTTGTTTAACCTACAGCACGATGAAGTGTGTCTGCAGAGCACAGTGGGAGCCTGACATACCAGGGCATGGTTTATGTACTATTTAAGTTCTGCCTATGCCAATCCCAAGATCACTTAAGTGGCATCTGGGCTCCATGCCACCTGCCTGAATACTCACAGGTGTGGCTTAACAAATTATTAATAAAAGAAACTTCTTTTCTTTTCTACTCTAGAGGTTTACAGACCAGCTATTCAAGTTATAGATGATAGTAACCTCATTGATGCAATACCTTTAGATGTCAAGTCAAGGGAGATTTACAGTTACATTATGAAAGGCTGTGCTGGAAGCAAAATAAAGAGAGAAGAAGGGGGAAGGTTTCTGGCAAATAGGAGTGTGTGGAAGGGGAACAACAGTTAAAGTTGGATGTGGCCAAATTCAGAAAATCCAAAAAGGATCAGAATGCTTTTCTTGACCACTCATCTCTGAGCATCAAATCAGAGACCTCTTCTTCCCCTTCTTCTTTGCCATCAAGCCTATTGCTGCCATTGGCAGCATTTGAGACTGCAGAAAAGACAAGGAGACAATGGTTACTTGCATGCTTTTCTGTGGTCACTGCTCCTGAACCAACTTTTGCACTCAGGTGTATGCTGTTATCAAAGACCTCAAAAGGAAGAATAGATTAATCTTGATTCAGTGCTGCCATCATGGACAAATATGCAAAAATGCTCCTTTCTTACTCAGCTGTCCTGTCCTGCATGTGCCACACTCCTACTGTAGCCGCATCTACATTAGTGCTTTAGGCATATGGGGACCGTTGGCTGGCACCGCTGCCAGCTAGCGTGATGCAGCATGCATTTACACTACAGCCCTAGCTTCCAGAATAGGGTGCTGTACCCATCTGCCTGCTGGGAACAGTTCTGGGCCTATGCTGGACTTCCAACCCATACCTGGGGAATTTTCTGGGGGTGGTAACTGGCCCTGACATAGACACAGTACAGAAATGTACATTTAGTGTGGTGCTTTATTCAGTGAATGATGGACCTGAGAGAGTTAAAATTAGGCAAAGTATAAAGAAGCACCATACAGTAAGTTTTTTTCTGACATCATCAACCTTTGAAGCATGTAAATTACAAATTTGTGAGAAGCCACTAGTGGAAATGCATCCTCTAGATGAGTCTGCCAGCAACTGCCAGGCAGAGAAACCATAACCAAACTCCAACTGTGGGGAAAAAAGAAAGTAGCAGCTTTGGAGGGATTTCCTCAAGGTAGTCACTAGAGATTTTTGTCCTGAGATTCCCCACCTTGAGATGCTGTGTTAGTACAGCCATGGCTTTAGACTGATAAACACAATTTTTGATGACAGCATGGGTTCTGTGAGCAGATTTTCAGATTAGCTGTGCTGACATCTGCTGCAGGGGTGTAAAGTGATGCCCAGCATCACAAATGGGTCTATGTTAGAGGTGAGAACCTGATCTTTGCCACCAAAAACCCATTTCCCATTCACACCCACTTTCAGTTTTCATATTTTCCCCTGAAATGTCTGTAACAAATCTGAAGCAGTTACTTTTCATGGAAACAGGGTAGGAAAATCATAGTTCATTTCATGTCTAACTGAGCATCAGCCACATACACTCAATTTCCAAAATTAATGCGGTTGCCTTAAGACATGGGGTGATTAGTGACATAAACTACTCATCTATTTTTTATACCAACTTTAAGTTTGACACCAGCAAACTGTACTTCTAAGTAATTGAACATTGTTATCCTATTCTTTGGGTATCTTTTCTGTGGAAATAAAAACCTGGGTTGCTGTTAAATAGTGAAATATGCCTAGAAATGTCAGCAGTTAGTCTTTAAATGGTTAATATTACCCTAAAAATGACCCAGAAAAATCTGTAATTTTCTTAGTATATTAAAGTGTCTCGCTCTAGTATTTGGGTAAAAAGCTCCAGTAATTCCAAGACAGTAGTTTGCATAGATGGCTACTGTAGAAACTATGAGGCTACCCCCATGGCATAGTCAAATCGGCAAACTGAAAAAGAAAGTCTCTGCCTTGGATGGCAATTTTCAGAGACATATGTCTTTAAGCTGGATAGTGCCAGCTTAACAGCCATGGGAGATTTTCTCTCTAATTGGGTATAGCTGGAAACTCCCCCAAGCTCCAAAGTTTAATCACCCGGAGGGAACCTGCCTGTGCTGGGTGGAAGCTGAGTTGAGGCCAGAAGGTAAGTACTAACTTAAAAATTCCTTTTTCTTAAAGCATTTGAGCGACTGTTTATAGTGAAGTGACTTCCAAATGTATTAGGGCATCTACTAGGGTAATGTAGATTCTCTGCTCTCTTTAGTTCGTGTGCCAGGTATACTAAGCGTGGTCTCAATAGTTACTCACCAGCTAGAAGCTGCAATAGAGAGAAAGTAAGAGAAAGAAATTTTTTAACCAGGGCATGAATCCTGCAGTGCGGTTCAGAGCTGAGCAAGGTAGCTATGAAACTGCTCCTAAAAAGGCTTGAGTTTGTTTTTAGTACCTGCTCATGGTAGATTTTGAATGGTTTTAATATGGTTTTCAGATAAACACTGTTCCTCTTGTTGGAGAATGTAACTCAGGTGTTCGGTGCTTCTGTTATAAAAATTGTAACTTATGTGGAGAGTCCCAATGGCCTTTTTCAGCTGAGGCAAACAGTAAGGAATGGGTGTCAGTTATACAAGATTCCTTGGCTACCAATAATTCATCAATATATTGTATCAAAAACAACATTTTTTTTAACACAACATCCTGCAAATCTCTTGCTAGAATTTTAGAAAAATAGTGGAGAACCAAGTGAAGTTCTGAGGGAGCCTTGTCTATGTTAGCTGTACCTTTCCCCAAATAAATGCAAAAAGGCATTGAGAGTCTAGATGAATAAGTATACTGATTTAAGGTAGAAAAAGTCATCCTGTCTCTGGTAAGTCAAGGGTTCTGTCTGCCCACCTTTAGGGAATCTCAGGTGTCAGTAGTCACATAGGAATGGGCAACTAAACTGAGCCTTCAGGGCACTTCTCAGGTCCAGACCCAGGCACTGAAATGTCGCAGTCTTAATGTGAGCTACCTGTGTCAAGTCTGTATAGTCAATGGAGATACACTCAGTGGACCTGAAGATTGAGGAGACTTTACCAAAAACCAAGGGTTTTTTTTCTGTGTTAGAAGCTTAAGGCAACTAGAATCTACTTACATCTGACAGACTTATTCTTAAAAAAAAAAAAAGGTAGCTGATGACAGGTTTTTATTCTCTATTTCTCATTATTCTTCTCACATAATATAATGCCATATAGAATTTCTTATTCATGTAAAATGATAATATGATACCTACCTAAGGCTTTTCACTCTATTTTTGTTCTACAAACAATAGATAAATTGTCCAGTAATTTAAAATTTTAACTTTCATATTCTTGGTATTGAAGTCTTTGGCTTTTCTTGTTAAAGGAAAAGTCTTATTTACTGTAAGTTTCTGCACATTACAAGTTCAGGCAATGTGTGTTGAAATGATTTGGGTGTGATGTATCTAGAAAGTATGTTTTGAACTATACAGATAAGCTGCAGTGCCATATAGTGAAAGCTAATCACACAACATGCAGAAACTATTAAAACCATTGTCCTAGAGGCAAAACATTGTGATTAGCAACAGCTATTTGCACTTTAAAACTGGAGGTGATCATTTTTCCCTTTATTGTGTATTTGGATTATATTGTCTAAATTACCCAAAATATCCCTATTTATTGTGATGACATGACTTGGTTCTTACCAGAAATGTTCAAGGGAGAACTCTCAATCTGATTGTTCTTTAAAATCAGGTTTTGGCAAAATATGTTCCAAACGTACTTTATTTTCCGTATGCTTACAAAGCATTGTGACTTGAAGAAAACACATAACTGGACCATACTGAATCTCATTCGAATGGGAAACATCATGTGGATGCAGAGTGTGACAGACATGATGTTGTGCCCTTGGCTTTTAGCTCTGAGAAAACTGGGCTCATCTGTAAAAATATTTTCTTAAATCAGGCACTCAGGTTTCTGAGCCATTGGAACATGATTAGGATACCCATTTTAAAGCATTTTTCTCCCCGTCATTCGTGTATGATAGTAACATCTTAGTGAAGGGGGAAGAGTAGTCCTTTTTTTTTTTTTTTTTTAAGCAATCAGGGTAATGAAGCACAGAGAAATTAAGGCCTTGATTTGCAAACACTTTTATTTGTGTCAGCACAAGTATTCCAGCTCGTTCCTAGTTATGAAACAGCTCACCACAGACATGCTGTCTCTGCCAGGAGCTCTGTTGCTCATGGTGCAGAGAGGTGCTGTTACAGCAAGCTTCAGACAGCCTCCGATGCGCCCACCCCCTGGGCACGCAGGTCCCTGGTGCCCTAGGGGATACTTTTGGGGGGCACCTGAAGCAACGCAGCTAGATTCAGATCTACGTTCCAGGCTCTGAGGGACACCTCAAGGCTGCCGTAAGCAGCAATGAAACAGGCTGTAGCCATTCAACAGGACTGCCAAGGAAGCTCAGCCTGTTTCATGGAACAAAGGGAAGATTAACAATTCATTTGCCCCTAAATGAGGAAAGAAGTGGATGCAGTTGAAGCTGCAAAATGCGCTCCCACATCTGGCAAACAAAGCTAGCCTATTTCAGCCTTCTAGTACAACATGTTTTGTTTTCTTCTCCTCATCTTTTCAATGAGGATGAGGGCAAGGAGGGTGAGTGAATAACTTCCCTGGGGATGTGGTAGACTTTTCGGTGGCTTCGTATAATTGTGTTAAAATACAGCAAGGTTCCCCCTGTAGCCTGGGATTCATACCACATGTTTAAACATGTCTGTGTTTGCTTATAATCATACCAAACGTCTGTATGAGCGCTGGGGAAGGCTTTACAGATCTGCGCATCTTTCCTTTCCTAGCACAGCCTGTAGTGTCACTGGCCCATCTCTCATCTTCTGTTTTAAACCAGATGGAGTTTAAACATCAGCAGGCATAGCGAGAATAAAAAAGGCTCTCTCTCACATCAAAATAATGGTACTTTACACCAGTTTTATGAGATGCTGTTTTCTGCTTCATATTTTTCAGGGAACCGGGAGCTCAGAAGCATGTCAGGGAAGCCTAGGCTTACCTACCTTAATGGAAGGGGGCGAATGGAGACCATACGATGGCTGCTGGCAGCAGCTGGTGTGGAGGTTAGTTGACTACTGTGTTCCACACTGGTGTTTCCAACTGGCCTCAGCAAGGAACAATTTAACATGCACATAGAGGATAAATGGCTGCAAGGGGGTGACTAAATTAATTTGGCCAGTGGCACTGCATGTTTGTTAACGACTTTGTTTGGTGTTAATACTTTGGGTGCAAACACAGTGGAGCTTGGAGTTTATTAGAGCTAGTATCAGTTCCATGAACCAATTAATCATATTGGGGATTTACTTAAAGGTCCTTAATTAGCCTGAGGTTTCCGCTGTGCAAAACCACCTTAACTCAGTCTTAGTCTGCCTGCAGTTGCAATGTGTATAAACAAAAGAGCTTTGTTGACTTGCATGCCCTGGGGTGGGGTTAGAAATAGTTGCTTTACCTCGTGCTTCCCTTGGCACTAGCTATAACCCGTCTCCCTCCTCTAGATGTCCCCACACTTAGGTTGTTTTTGAATCAGTGCTGAGGCAGAAGCGGCCAGGACCTTCTGCTCCTCCCCATCTGTGAGGACACACGGGGGATCCTCAGGACATCTGTGGCCAAACAGCGCAGTTGAAGATGCAGCCCACTATCTTTTGCTTAGTTCGACCCTTCTGCATACGGTTATGTGTAGTCACTTGCAGAAGAAAAATGCTAAAATACAGCAGTATAACACTATTGTGTCTCCTTTTCCAGTTTGAGGAAAATTTTTTGGAAACAAGAGAACAGTATGAAAAGTTAATCAAAGGTAAGAATCCTAACATCTGAGGCTTAGCACCTCAGAAAATTGCTCCAATTTAGCTAAATTTGTGGTTTAAAATTAGTTTATTTAAACCAGTGCAAACTTCCAGGTGCACACCTAGAATACTGAAATGCTGGGTTTGAGTAACCTGTTCTTTCCAGTGCCAAACAAATCCTATAAGCTAAAAGCCATAGCTTCTGTGACTCATTTATTGTATCGCATTAAACAGGAGCAGCAAATATACCTATTTAATGGAACTTAATTATGTATGCTGTTGAACTGTTAGCATGGTTCCTGGCACATTTTTGGTCCAGGGTGAATAGCACTCCCCAAAGCAATTCCTAGGCATCATTTGGGAGTTGACCCAGGCCAAGGGCCATTTCCAAGTTGTCACTTAGATGTGACCGCCATGCTCTATAGGCAGAGAGCACTGCATAGAATGAAGATGGCCACTCTGTGCCAGCTGGCCTGAGCTCTTGTTGAGATGACTAGAACAGATAGATGTACCTATATGTTGGTTCTGAACCTCAGTGAGATAAGCCTCTAAATGAAAGGCTGACATAGCATCAAAATCCCCAGGAAAGCGTTTTCCTTTGTGCTAGGCTGTCTGCAAACACACTAGTGACAGTCCTAAGCAGGACAAGCCTGAGCTGTGAAGCTTCTGCCAGTTAAAAAACAGGGACCCGGCGGGGAGACCTGTGGAAAGTCTGACATGGTCAAACCAGCAAGCCACAAAGGCTTCATGTCAGCCGTGGGAGTGAGACCAGTTCCCAAACACCAGTGCATATCCACAGCCACTGCCCTTGATATTTGGCTAGACCAAATCCCTCTGCAGCCACCCTAGAAGGAGAAGACCTTGCTGCCAGGGTGGAGAAGGAGTTGGGACTATGAGGAGCACTACAGAGTGCACCTGCCCTACAGTTTACCTGCTGCCCAGGAGATCTAAGAGAAACCTCACAGCAGGCTGAGCTTGTGAAATCATGCTGGGAGACTTGGGAGAGGACTTGGCTGCATTCTGGCTGCTTGGTCAGAAAGGACAAGCTGTGTTTAAAGAAATTCTGACAGAAAAATTAATATTAAATATATATATTTATTTTTTTTAAAAAAAGGGTATAATGAAGAGCAGAATTAAAATAGCAGGTCCAGCTGTCTGGGAAACTGATGTGGGAGAGCAGTGCAGTGTAAAGATAACAGGTATAGCTCTAAGTATGATGGCTTAGATACTGAAAGCCCAAATCTGAATTTGCTTCACAGGGCTAATTAATCCAGACCAAGTGGTACAATCCTGGATACAGCATCCAAGCTTATCCATACTCAGAGAGAAGAACTAAATGGTGATGAAAGGGATAGGGAGGTTTTATAAAGAAGATCAAGGGCTTTTTTATATATATAGAGAGAGATTAAGATAGTGAGAACTCAAAAGAAAAATGTGGGATTTAATATGATGGGTTTAAGAAAGACAAACTAGTTAGTCATCCTGATAAAGCAACCTCTGGAATGCTGCCAGTCCTGCAGGGCAGGTCTGAACACAGAATAAGCCCACATTACCTCTTCCTTCCAAAATGCTTTTTGTTAGCTTATTTTGTGTTTAAACACCAGCACATTGTTAGAATGGTCCAGATGTGACTTCAGCAGGTGCCAGCTGATGATCTTCTAAGCAATGCCCCAGCAGTGTCCAGGATGAAGCCTGGGACAGGGGCTGTTCCCAACGGGCAGCTTGCTGACAGACAGCTGTTTTGGAGGCCTGGAGAATTAAATCGCATCAGCCTGGCCAGACCTGTACCTTGTTGGCCTGAGAGATTACTAGCTTGGCTCAATCTGTATAGCCACAGGTTGCCCAGGTTGCTACCTGAATATCAACAAAGTCTGCTGGTAATTGATGAAAAGTAGGTCTAAATGATTGGTTTTTAAGGTATGTTCCACAGAACACCTTCTGACAGCACAATCCAGTCTGTAAAACCACTGGCAAACTGCTTTTAATCCTGCATATATATTCTGTGCAGTGGTTATGTGAAGTGGTTCTCACTGCAAAGCAAGGAGAAGCGGTCCACTGCTGGTCACAAGAGAGAAATCCCTCTTTTCTGTAGATAAGAAACAAACCATGCATTCAGTTCATTCACATTTGCTGGATCACTTTTTGTCAGGGGCCAGAAAGTGAGATTTTATTGTTTCACATCTTTCCTGCTGAAAAAGTTCCCTTGCAGAACTGTTAGTTTTCCCATTCTACTTTGTTTCTGCTAGATAGATATCAAGCTGCAGAGGTGTGTCCTGGAAAGACATGAAGACACATGATCTTTCAGTGAATGTTTACAAGAAAAAAAGGCTATTCATTGCTGCAGATGGAACGACTCTTTGAATTTAAACTGTAAATTAATAATATAGAATGAATGAAGAATGTTTATTAATTCTAGACTAGCAAAGTATTTTAATAGCTCTGTGGAGCTATTGAACAATGCAAACAGATGTGTCTGTTAAAATGAACTTTTACACCTGAAAGAAGGACGCATTGAACAGATTAAAACTGAGCAATTAAAATAAATTATTAACTTTGAGCAATGCAAAGTGACAGCTGCCTAGTTGGATTTCGAATGTTGCTGTGATTTGAACAGGGCGGGATTGTTCTCTAGATGCCCTGAATGTGTAAATGGAGGAGGGAGTATCGCCAAAGACCATGAAAGAATCCAGCAGAAAACTGGTCTAGAAAAGGCTGACTTTGCTATTCTGAATCTCGTCAGCCTAGCTCTCAGAGCTGCCTCACTGAAGGCTTCCACAAATGCTCCTACCAGCACCAGGAGAAAATGAGACTACGAAGACGTATCTAAATAGGTCTGAATTGTTGTGGAATGACAGTGAGGATAAGCCTGTAATGAAAATCTATGTGTACTCTCAAACTTTTGTCCCTGGGGGGATTGTTAAAACTTAAACAGCAACTCCTGTTAGAGTCCCTGCCTTCAACTCTGTAGTTTAGAATCATAGAATCATTTAGGTTGGAAAAGACCTTTGAGATAACTAAGTTCAGCCATTTACCCAGGACTGCCAAGCTGGAGAGCTTCACAATGTTTAAGTGGCCTGACCTCTTCTGTTATCCTGGTAGCTCAGCCTTGCTGCAGTACTGCCCCTCTCGTTCTTTCTACTCATGTGTGTATGTCTGTGACAGGGAACTGATCTGCATTCAAAATAATTGGATTTTTTTTTTTTTAAGTTCAGATTTAACACAGACCTTTATTCTCCTCCAGTCCCTTGGGTTGAAAGTGCTGGCTCAGGCTTTTCCTGCCAGCATGAGGCAGGGTCCAGAAGCCCAAAGGAGCAAGCAGTGCCAGCTCCCATCAGCCAGTGAAGCTCTGGCAGTGCTGTAAAGCAAGGGGCCCAGTGCACTGTAATGACCTAGCTACAAAAGCGTGGTGCAAGCTAGTCCGTATTTGATCTTTCCCATGTTAGTTTACCGCATGGAGTTTTACGGTAGGGCAAGATATCAATAATCTGCTACACTGCAAAGAAATGTGCTTAGTCTCTCGCTCTCCTGTAAAGATAGCAGTCTAGGAAGAACTAACAAGCTTTCCCTCAACTCTCCACCCTAGATGGAGTCCTGATGTTCCAGCAAGTGCCCCTGGTTGAGATCGATGGAATGAAGATGGTGCAGACCAGAGCCATCCTCAGCTATGTAGCAGGGAAATACAATCTCTATGGGAAAGACTTGAAGGAGAGAGCCCTGTACTGTAACACCTCCTTTCACTTAATGAGCAATCTGTTATTTGATAGCTGCGTTATATATAACAAAGTAAATCCTGTAAATCCAGTAGAAAGGCATGATAAAGGCTAACACAATAAAAAGCAAGGATTCTAGCCTTTGCTTAGGTTTTAGCAGAAACACTGCTTCTGAAATGCTGCTGAACAGAAACAGGCTTTTAGTCCTTTAAAAAATATTTAGCTTATGTTTCGTTTTGGCTGTGAAAATTGGCACTACGGTGGGGACACAAAATTCGTCTAAGTAGTTTTAGTCAATTGGAAAACAGATGAAATAACTTCTGTGTTCTTTTCTACTGTCTCCCCCCCCCAACAGGATCGACATGTATGTGGAAGGAATAACAGATCTGATGCAAATGATTTTGATGTTTCCTTTCTCTCCACCTGAGGCAAAGGAGAAAAGTCTTCACTCAATTAAGGACAGGGCAACTAA
Source organism: Falco cherrug (assembly GCF_023634085.1). Lineage (NCBI taxonomy): Eukaryota > Metazoa > Chordata > Aves > Falconiformes > Falconidae > Falco > Falco cherrug. The sequence goes on from NC_073702.1 coordinate 19,276,010, forward strand.
CAGGTACTTTCCAGTCTTTGAAAAGGTAAGTGACAGTAAGGATGTGTCTATAAAACTTGTATTGCAAATTATCAGAAGTTTCCCCAAAATAAGAATGTGCTTGTAGTGCACGTCAGTTCCAAATCCCCAGCTTTCTTGGCTCTCCCAAAGGGAAACACACAGCACATTTTCTTTATTTGTTGACTTGTGTTGTCAGGGCTGTGGTATTTGAACATCTACAAAGTTGTATGTTCTCAGCTATGCAGTAAAACTTTCCACTAAAGTAAAAGCAAGCAGGTATGATTTCTTTTTTGCTTGAGGGGATAGTTCCACACTTACCTTTGTTTAGAGCACATCTCTCTGCTATACTTAATTTCAGTTGGAACATTTTCATTAGACAAATGCAAAAATCGCTTGCAAATACATCAGGTGGAGAGATTAGGAGTATTTTAGTAGAACATAGATTTCTGCACATCCCACTTTCAAAAACAACAAACAAAGCCCATGTGACTTGGGCGTCTGGAAACATTTCTTACTTTTGTAACGTTCATCTACTGTTGATGGAAAACAATAATAAAGGCTGAACATCCTAGAAGTTCTTACAATAATTTATTCCCAAAGGCAGGGATTTGCTTTGATTAGCTATTGTAATTCTGTATTTCTAAGTTTGCTTCCCTGGTATCAACATGGGACATAAATTTCAATGAAGTATCTGAATGGCAGTTTTAGAAGTTCTCCAAGTTACTTGTTAGTTCCTCCAATATCTCTATGTTTAATTCTATGACTAATCTACTTAAGCATATAGTTTTGTCCCTGTTCCCAGTGCCTATTATCATTCACCATTACTAAGTGACCAAAGTTTGCAGCCTGTGTATTACAACAGTTCAGATTTTTTCCCAACAATAATGAAGTGATTTAGGCTCACAGCTTCCAGCTGGAAACTCCACCCTGAAATATCAGATATAGTTGCTGTTCAGCTCTACAGCTGTGCTGTGAGACTTAGCTGCCAGAGATCACATGTCCCATTCTCATCTGCAGCCCACATTCTCTTGTATTCTACAGGTTTTAAAACAACATGGCCAAGACTTTCTCGTGGGCAACAAATTCAGCTGGGCAGATGTTCAGCTAATTGAAGCCATTTTAGCAGTGGAGGAGAAAATACCTGCTGTGCTGTCGGGGTTTCCTCAGTTGCAGGTAATGTGGTTATCGAGCATGCCTGTGTTCAGGAGCTAGAGGGCAATCCTAAAGTGATCACCTCGTCATGCTATGTAAATCACGAGTGTGGGCAATTTGAGGAACTGTCACTATTATATGTATGCTTAACATCAAGCACAAGAGGGAATTGATTTAGCTGGTTTGTTGTAAGACACTGTGCTCCTGATGAACTCTGTTCAGGTATGCCTATATACCTCATATACCTGAGTGGTATATGCCTTCTCAATAGAAATAAATTAATGTCATCCTAAGGGAATCACTGACCTAAGCTGCCCTGTTTTCATTTTCCTGCTTCCTGCCAGTAGATGCTATCTAACGCCAGGTAACAAATGCTGTCTGTGGTACAGATTGACATGTTACAATAAGGTACAGTGTGCCATTTTTTTGTACTGGCTGGTATTACAATTTTGGGATCCCAGTAGCCTCACTTCTGCCTTCTACACTATGACTACAAACTGAAGCCTTAGTATCGACACAGTTAGCTGTCAGTAATCAACTTGATACAATTGAAGAGGAATTCTCTGCCTTTGTGTCACATACAAAGTCTGAAACTAAGCAGAAGTGAGGCACTTCTGCTGTGAGCCTTGACCAGAAATCAGAAGCACGCAGCATGCTATAGAGCATGGTGCGTGGGCAAGCCTGGGGTGTGACCTGCAGGAGTCATTAAGTGTTGAGATGCAGTGGACCCAAGTAGTCTGTGACTGGAAAGAAGCAGATAGTGTTCATTAGTCCTCTCATGTGCCTGTAATCAAGGTAATAAAGCAGTGTAGGCAATGCAAATTTGGGTTGAGGATGCAAGGCTTGAGGTCATGCTTCTGTGTGCTTACAGACAGTTAATTTAAGGGGTGTACTCAAAGACTTTGCCTTTATTCCCTTCAACAAAAAAAAAAAACCCAAACAAAAAACCCCCAACGACAACAACCAACAGTTCAGCATCAGACTATCACAGTTAGGTTTTCTGCATGGAACTGATGAGGAAAAGGGCTTTGACGTTTTTTTTCTGATTACTTTTACAAAAATTTTTAGATCTCAACCCCAACAGTTTAAGCCTGAATTTAGTGTGAAAGAATGAGGCACTTGAGCCACAAAGTGGGCAGTTACATGTGTCAGGTTTTATCACATAAGCAGTTTTGCAGACTTGGGTAATTCTTGTCTCTAACTCCCGTCTTCTAGCAAGATACCATAGCCACTAGGCATGGGCACAGTTACATTGAAGCCGTGCCTGGAATTATGGAGGGATTCCTTTACTGCTGGAAGGGAGAATGTTTCTAAAAGTGGTGGCTACTTATTTTATTTTTCTTGCTCCTTCTTGTATTTCCCTCTTATCCTTCCAGCAAGGAAAAGGGAATTAACTTCATACATCTGCCAGCAAGAACTGGCTGTTGCTCTGTAAAGCTTTTCTCCCTTAGCCCCATTGTTAGAAGGTTCTTGCGCATCTAAGGTTGCTCAGCTAACCATGGGGTCTCCAGCTGGCTGCAATCTGCATCAGTGAGTCTTTCTGACTGCACGATGAGATGTTTCAGGATCCTCAGTTGCCTTAACACAGGCATCTCTTGCCACCTGAGATGCCTAGCTCTTCCTTAATCCTAGTCCTGGCCTACAGCCACTGCTCCAGGAGGAAATAGGTCTTCCTGAGGGGCTCTGTTATATCTGCTAGCCCTATATAGATATTTTGGCTACTGTAGACTACAACACAGCATCAGAAGCCTCTACTGGACAACTGAGTTGAGCCAAGGATGCCTTCAGTCATTTCACCTTCAGCCACGCAATCCTAGAAATGCTGGGACAGTGGGACAACAGTGGGCATACTAGACACAGAGCTCATCATTTTACTACATAATGTAATTCTGTTCAACTTATGCATCAATGACCTGGATGAAGTGACAAAAGTGTACCCTCAGCAAGTTTGCTGGTGATACAGAACTGGGAGGAGTGGCTTATACACCAGAGAAGGACCTGGCAGTGCTGGTGGACAGCAAGGTGGCCATGAGCCAGCAGTGTGCCCTGGTGGCCCAGAAGGCCAATGGGACCCTGGGGTGCATTAGGAGAAGCGTGGCCAGCAGGTGGAGGGAGGTGATCCTGCCCCTCTGCTCTGCCCTGGTGAGGCTGCATCTGGGCTGCTGTGTCCAGTGCTGGGCTGCCCAGCTCAAGAGAGACTGGGAACTGCTGGAGAGGACACAGCAGAGGGCTACACAGATAATGAGGGGACTGGAGCATCTCCCTTATGAGGAAAGACTGCGAGAGCTGGGCCTGTGTAGCCTGGAGAAGAGAAGACTGAGAGGGGACCTTATGGATGTCTGCAGTTAAGGGCAAGTGTCCAGGAGGATGGGGCCGGGCTCTTTTCAGTGGTGCCCAGCGACAAGACAAAGGGCAACGGACACAAACTGCAACACTAGAAGTTCCTTCTGAATATGAGGAAGAACTTCTTTCCCTTGAGGGTGACAGAGCACTGGGAGAGGCTTCCCAGAGAGGTTGTGGAGTCTCCTTCTCTGGAGACATTCAAAACCCATTCTGTGATTCTGTAGTAAAAATGTAAATCATGTTAAAATATATAATTGTTTGCCCACATAGCGGTTTGCAACATCAGAACCAGCAAAGAAAGAAAAAAAGCTCACAAGCTGGGTCAGTGTATTTGTACCTTCAAATCTAGTCCCTGGTGCTCCCAGACACTGAATTTTTGCCTTCAGTTTCTTTCACACAGCAGAGATTTAGATGTTGTCTGCTCCAATACTGCCTTCGCTGGTAAGAACAGGCTTTTTGCAGCAGCAAGGTCCTCCTCCTGTTGGACAGAAGACGACTGTGTAGATGGCAAGAAATCTGAATGAATGTTAGGGTCTCTTCTAGCAGCAGGGGGGAAGCAGTTGTTCTGTGCAGGGAGCACTGTTTGCTACTGAAGTAGCTGGAATTTCTCTCTTACTCTGTTGTTTTTATTTTTTAGGCTTTTAAAATAAGAATGAGCAATATGCCTACAATTAAGAAGTTCCTGCAGCCTGGCAGCCCAAGGAAACCCCCACCAGATGAATCTTATGTTGAAACTGTGTTGAAGATTTTTAAGAAATGAATGCCTTCTACCTTCATTGAGACTCAAAATGCTGGAAAAAAACCCCCAAACTCAGAAGCTCAAACCAAAGGAAGTAGGAAGCTCAGTAAATTGTTACTGTTGCAGTTAAAATCAATGGTTAAAAAAAAAAAAAAAGCCCCAAAATGGAAATAAAGCATTCTGATTACCCTGGCAATGTGACAGTAGGTTTGTCTTTATTGATATCAAATGCTTAGTAAAACATGAAAACAAAGGAGTGTGGGAGCAAAGAATTATTTGTATAGTAGAGAATTTATTCATTTGGAAAAAAACCAATGCGGTGTTAGTATTGTCAGAATGTAACGTGTTGAAGAAGATACTTTCTGGATGAAAATAGGTTCAGTATAAGAGCTATGGAAGAGAGGAAAGAGAAGAAGACTCACTGAATCACTTCTTTAAAGAAGTAGACTTGTTTCAAGAGCAATTTTGGTAAGTACTTACATTATTTTTATATTTTGTGTATTGTGTGAGTGAAACTTCTAATTTAGTCGTGGTTTCATCTGTTGTTACCAAAGCCAAATCTCTTTTGTTTCTTACACTTCCTAGGTCTTGCCTAGGAACCAGCTTTTATAAAGTTCCATTATTTTCTTCCTCTGATTCTTCCAAGCACCTTAGTTTGTTGTTCCCAGTGCACTGGATTCTGCACCTTTTCACGTGATAAACCTTTTCAAAGAATGGGGAGGGCAGAGCCACATCCTCAAACAGATGAGCACTCGGGTTCAATGTTTGTTCATGCTTCTTTCTGTGCATTCATCTGCCAATCTGGGGACCCTCAGCTGCCTCCTAGCCCCAGTTCTGGACACCAATGGCCAGCTACATCTTCTTCCTAGTAAAACAAGAAGCACCAGGCTCCATTGCCTGGCTCTGAGGAAATTAGATTATAATACCCACTATTAAATAATTCATGCTATTAAACTCTCTTATTACCCAATGTTGTGTGACCACATCCAAGCAGCTTGTTGCAGCTGGGCCCTGGATTGGACTGGGCGAGAGTAGCAGGTGCAGACCAATAAGCCCTGAGTGAGCCAACATCAATTCAGTAACATAGATGGCATCTTCCAGTGCCCGTGACCTGGCACTGCCTCGTGTTTGATGTGATCTTTGGAGAGGTCCAGAGGGCAAAACCTGAGCCTGAGCTGCCACTTTGCACAGAGTGAAATGATGGCAGCCTAGGGGTGCTACTGCTTTGGCGGCACAGTGGGGCACCACCTGCCCTTCTGGCCATGTGCTGGGACCAGTGTCACCAAGGTGGCCACAGCTCCTCGCAGCAAGGCCTGTCTGCAGCGGTGAAGGCGATTCACAGAGTGGCAATGGGGAAGGGAGGAGTGGGGTCACAGAGCAGCAGAGGTTTCATGGCTAGAACAGCTCAGGTGCATTAAAGGTGTAATAAAGTTGCCCAAATTTCTCTTCCCAATCTCTCCTTGTGCAGGAAAGTTCACTAATCATTTAGTGAGCTGTGCTCATTATCTCTGTCCTGAAAAACTATTTAAGGTTTCTTGGAAAGTGACTTTGGTGCAATGTGAGCAAGGAAGAATGTGCCACACAAAAGGCTCCCAGGTCTGATGTCAGAGTCGGCTGAGGCTGAAGGGAGCAATGGATCTGCCCTGCTTTCACCCTGGATCTCTGCTCCAAATACGGAGCCACTGGGCTCAGCAATGGCAGCCGTTGTGGATGGCATCGGCACCTGGATCCCCAGGACGGTCAGTCCTGTTTGGTGGGGACTACCTAACCCTCTGGGAGTCACAGGAGGTCTTGGAAAGATCTCTAGAGATGGCTCCTTACATAGCCGGTTTGCCAGCACATGGGATCTGTGCTGGCCTGCCTCACCCTCGCCAGGTGCCCTGAGCCATCATTCCCCAGGCCACCCAAGTGCTCAGCTTGGAGATACCAGCCTCCCTGTGCCACCCACACTGTTGGCGCTTTGTCTCTTCCTGGTTCTGTAGTAAGTGAAAGCAGCAGGTCTCAAGCAGTTGCTGGAAGAAGTTGCTTTTCCTGTAAAATCCCGAAGGTGGAGAAGTACCCGAACTTATTTGCTAATGGCTGGCAATGCCATAGGTGAACTGCGTGTGCAGCTGCTGGGCAGCAGTGCAACCTGCCTCCTTGTGTCACCAGGCACCTCTGCGCTGTCCCAAGAAGAAAGCCACTGCATATCTGCCTGTGCAGGAACACCACCTTCCTAGTAGCTGCCACCACAGTAACGTACATCTCCGTGCCATCTGTGTGGCTGCTACCTCTCCATGCTGAGCAACAAGGTGGGCTTTGAATGTGGAACTGGAATTCCTGTGAGCTGGTTGGTACATCACTTGCTTACATACCTGTAAAAGGTCAAAATGTAGCCAATGTTGCCATCTTTAAATTAAGGCCTATGGGTGAATTGGATTTCTTAAGATCTCTCTGCAAAGTTTTCCTTGCAAAACTGATTATTTTTCTTCAAAAATTGTTTCAAACCTTGTGTATGATCTTACTAGCATTTCACATGCAGGTTACAAATATATTATCTGTTGAGAAGGAAGCATTGTGGGAGAAACACATAATCTGTTTTGCAGACTCAGGTAGAGCAGAGGTGGTTTATTTCTATAGCTGTGGGACAGAATACAGAGCAACAGAGGTTCAGCTTCTGTTGATTTAAAAAAGAAAATATTAGGGCTTTTATACATTTACAGTAGGCAATAACTGCCTTGTGAAGGGGCCTGATGTGGCAAAGCAACATCTGCATAGAAGTAAACTTGTTCCAGCAGATGTCAGTAATCAAATCTGATGCTTAATACTGCCAATACAAAACTGTAGAAAAAAGGAAATTAGAAAAAAAATATAGGAAAAGGAACCTGGTAGGGAGAAAGCAGAAGAACAAGCTTCCTTTTCAGATTGCTTGCTCTCCAGTATTCCCCCACATCTCTCCTGTGCAGCAGACTACAAAAGAACAATTAATTATTTCTGTTGGGATGCAACTAGACGAAATGGGGTTTACAACTGAATATGCTCTGCATTTTGTCAGAGGCAACCTACTCTTTTACGACTATGTCCAATACGATTGTGTAGCTTTTTGACTATGACCTGCAAACACTGAAACTCATCTTTATTCACCTAACGGCAAGTGTGTGCTTATGCACTTAACTCCGAGAGTGAGTGCTAGCAAGCTGTGGACTCAAGTGCACCTTTATGCTTTAAGCATAAACAGAACGGAAGCAGAAAATATATTTATGGTGGTTATCCACATATGTGTGTAAGCTAAGGCCGTCCTGTAAAATTTTATTACTTTTGTAACCAGGATGTAAAGAAAAAAAAAAAAGGTGCATCCCTTACTGTTGTCAAGCTTTTAGGCAAGCTAAACTAGAGAGTAAGTGTAAGGGTGCAGGAAAAATGCTAGTGTACCCTACTTGCAGCTTAACCCTGTAAGAGTTATAAAAAACTGTTAAAAACAACCGCATTTCCCACTGGTATAGGACACACATTGGCTTAAACTGTAGGGGCAGAGAACACAAGCAGTTTAACAAGCCATATGGCATGTTCCAGGCTCCACGGAGCAAGAAGGCTGAAGGTCACTGTTGGGAGAAGGCAGATAAATACAGACTTCTAGTACTTGGTGTGCAAGTCTTCCTTTCCATGCCCACTTTGGGTTTCAAAACAAGTTGTATTTCCCATCGGTTTTCCACTTTAAATTGACAACAGCTGCTGGAGGAACAGCTTGCAGAGTGAAGTGGCTGGGATCTCTCGCTCTAGAATATTGAGGACCTGCAGGTCAGATGTTGAAATGGTCAATGCACCTTCACATCAGGCCATAAGTGATCTCAGAGTGGAGTTGTACTGGTTTGTGTCACGTTACCGCTTGAGCGTGCTTGGAGCGATACTTGCAGAGGAAGTTAATCCCTTAACCCTGGTTTCAGAGAGGAGTCTGAAATCATTACTAGCAGCGATCTAAGAAACCCTTGAATTTCTGTAAATATTAGGATCCTTTCTGTGCTGGCTGATGGAAAGCTGAGAAAAGAAGAGGAAAGACACTAAAGAGAAAGTTTTCAGGTGTGAAATGCTCTGAAAGTCCTGATGCTGCCTGAGGGTCAATGGCATGCTACTTTCTGTTCTTACATACCGACCGTCTCCATGGGAAGAGAATCACATCCAGAAAGGAGAAAGGTCCAGAGGCTGGAAGCGTGGAGGGGAAAATAGGGAATAATCACAGGTAAGTGAGACGGTTTGGAATTTGCCAAGAAGACACAAACTAAGCAGTGGAGAGAGAGAGAGAGAGAGAGGGAGAGGGAGCCAGCTAGAGGGAACTAGAAGAAAATCTAAAAGCTTAATGTGCTCTCATGTGGTAAGAGAGCTCTAAAAGCAACGATGAGCAGGTAACGCCCCATTCACAACCTTCTCTTTGCCTCACATTGGGATGGCAGGAGCTGCTGATGTTAGCCAGTGTTGATCACTAATTTTCACTGAATATCACAGCGTTGGTTTGGTTTTGCTTAGGCAAGGTCTCACATTTGTTATTCAAACCATCTTGTAAGGAACTGCCGGCAAAAAACCATAATGGTAAAAAAAGTACAAGCTCAGGAGGAGCACTGAGAATACCTGCCGGCTTCTAGGTAACCCACTTGCTCTTCAAAATGTCTGGGAAAAACATCTAATGGCCTTCACATACCTGAAACCAAGTCTTAAGTCAGCATGAGGATCACTGGAGAAAAAGATATTTTCTTTCATTTAATTTCTCCCTTCCCTCTGCAAAGCTATGCTTTGTAAACATATTCCTGGGTTTATAAGACTGTTACATTGCACACTTACCCTGCAAGGTTTGGAGGGTGTAATGCAGTGTGAGGAAATGTTTCATGGGACATAATGTGTGAGCTGCACTTTTCAACTGTGCTGAACACAGGCAGTGCCAGCTTGGAAAATCAGCAACAAATGGGATCTTTGTTTGGAATTGCATGAATCACCAGAGCTGCACTTTATTTCTGCAGCAAGGCAGGACTGGATATATCCCAACAGGTCTCATTAGCCACAGATGAGGCTCCCTTCTCTACTGTCCCTATTCCTCCTGCTAATACAGTAAGGCATAGCAGTTTGTGCATGCACCTGCCTCCCTTGCAAATATATTTTAAATATCGGCTCATCATTTTGGACACAGCTCCAATTCAAATTAACATAATTCTGATATGTTTTATATAGAGAGGAAAGTTAACAAAGGCTGATGACACAAACCATTTTCTAATGCTTTGTCAAGAAATCAGTATCATGTTTGAAACAAACCAACAAACATTTTATACCTTATTGTTTTAAAGGAAGAGGCTAAATGGAAAGAAGCAGGTGGCCAACAGAAGCAGCTGAGGTGAATATTCCCTTCTAAGTTATTAAGGTATCTTTAACATTTCCCCTAGTTTTAACTCCTGGATGGTCAAGCTGAACCTAAATGTTCTTAGGAGATCAGATGCTTTCAGGCATGCAAGATATAAATAATACTTCCATAGCATTTTCAAAAATACTTGACAAGCTCAGTAAAGTGACATTTCCAAAAGTCCTGTTAGGTTAGGAGACAGACTGTATTTTTATATTTCACTTTTATTTATGCTAGTAATTGTGTTGACAAGGACTTGCCTTAAATCTTGATGGGTATCTCTGATAGGGTAAGAAATGTCAGTGTTGCAATAAATCACCCTCTGAAGACTTTTACTCCTCTCCCCTAAGGGAAGGCTGAAGAGACTGGCTTCATCTAAACTTTTAATTGTCTCAGTTGAGACGGCATCCTTTCAAGTAGTTTGGATATCAGCTGTAGCTCGACTGCATGATGGAGGGATTGCTCCTGAATTTAGACCTATTTAAAGGAGACTAGACAACTAGACTAGATGTAGATGTCTACAGAGTTTCCAGGAGATGAGTTTTCCCAAGTTGTCTACACTGATTAACTTTCATGCGTGAAATCATGTTTTGTTACCTTGCAGTCCTCTGACACAGTGGATGTCAAGTCCTTAGTTTATCATGGCCAGGTCTACAAATGACTAATCCAGCCAAGCTACCTAAGAGTGAGTCTGATTTGTGAAACGCTACCAGATGTACCTTGGTGCATATGTTTCCACAGGGACAACTTACCGCCTACATTATCCTAGACTCTGGGTCATAAATCACCTCTGTCCAACAATTCCAGAAACACTGTTTCCAGCAGCGTAGTTTGATCTTTAACTCTTAAAAAACTCGGTGCTAACAGCAGAAATCAGCACTCCCAGAAGCCTAGAGGGGAAAGCAGTAACTTCTCCAGGAAGCAAGCAAACCAAACATTTGTATGCAGAGTTCTGTTTCGTTAGAAAGTATGAACAAATTATTTTGGGTTGGATGTTAACAGAAAACAAAATGTGGGCAGCTTGTGCTTCTACAGCAGTACCAACAGTCTGCTGCTGCTGCGCTTAGCACAGATGCCGGGGTTCCCTGCGACACCTCTGCAGGGCTGACATGTGGCACATGCTGCAGAGCTGGGCTCTCTGGAGCAGCAGCTGGAGGCCAACAGATGCCCTGGAACATGCATAGCAGCATGGATACCTCTGCATAGGTAACTGAGCCCCGCTGCAAGCTTTCACTGGACAGAACCTCCCGAAATGTAAGAGGGGGACAGAGGGAAATAAGAAAGAAAAGAGCCTGAACCAGAAGGTGGAGGCTATGGGATGTGCTATCCGTGAGAAGTCCCCTTCTGTGAAGCCTAGCTCTCCCCGTGTGCTGTATAGGGCACAGAGTGTTCCATTGGGGAACTTCCTAAAAGACAAGACATTGCAGTGGTGACTGTTTTGATGTCTTGTCCTTCTCTGGTTCTAGCTTTAAATAAATGATCAAGCTTATTTTATTGTCAAACGGGGAACACATTGGTCTAACAGGTACCAGTGGTGGAGCCGAATGGGATGAGGATCATTTTCAGCTACATAGCAGCAAAGTCAGTCTACAGGAAGAACCTGAAGGAGAGAGCCCCCATGTACTGTAACAATTAAATTTTTTGTTTGATAGACATAAGTTCATACAATCTCCCTGTATAATACCAGAAGAGTATGCCAGCTCACAGTTACATAGCTCAGGATGATTCAGCAGATTTTAATATAGGACATTAACCTTGCCAGTAGATAATGTCTGCAACAGTATTAACCAGCTAGATTAGACAGGCAGGATAGTGCATGAGAGTTCATGCTGTATTGGCTCTGTGAAGTCAACAGAGTTATCAGAAGAAAGCAGTCAGGAGTACAGAGAGCAGTTTGCTTTCTGATGCCACTCTTCATTCATTGTCTCCTACAGTTGTCCTTGGCATGCATTTTCACTAGGTCAAATTTAGGGAAAAAGTTTTGGCAGAAACAGAAAAAAAGCTTCTATGTTCGTGAATGAAATTCAGCAGAAAAAATGTCCTAAAGTATTATCCCCCATCATTAAGGAAAGGAAGGAAACCTATGAAGGACTCAAACTGAATTAGTTGGTGTGACTTATGTAAAGTTTCAGTCCTTGAAAAAAAAGTAAAGTAAAAACCCATAAAATATTACAATAAAATTTTGATTGCCATCACAGCATGTTTTTAAATCATGGGAGCTTTTCAGCTGTTCAGATTCTTTTTAACTGGTAGGTTGCCAAACAATGAAAATAGGAAGCATACAATTTTCTGCTGTCAGAGATGTCCCAATGATCATGACCTCTTGTGAACCTTACATTTGTACATAGTAATCATTAGTCAGGGATTTATTTTCTGTAGGTGAGAAGGGACTAAACAGACCTAACTGATTTTATTTGTTTAAGAAATAGGAGTTTCCCATCAGCAGAGGGCTGTTTGCACTCCTCTTTGTAGGAGGGACTACAGACCTATATAATCTCAAGGCACAGCTACTGTGAGCTTAGAGTGATTTACACCGTGCAGAAGGTAAGCTTTTTGCGGTTTGGACATGCATAGGGAATTAGTTACTTGAAACTAAGTGAACAGGTTTTATGGATTAAATACTTGTATGTACTTTCTTTACTAACATGGTTATGTGCGTCAAATGTTGAATTATTAATCAACGGCTTTCTAGGTGTACAAATTTAAGAAAAAGCAATGTAGATCTCAGAAATGTGGGGTGCTTCCTCTCACTCCCTTATTCCTACTGTAGATAAGATGACATGTTATTTACAAAGGCAGTAATATAGTGGGTTTTTAGTAATTTTATTTTTGCTGCTCTTAATGCTTCAGCTTTATTGTTGACATGGTGTTAATAACTGTGAAGCTAGTAGAAACCAGGCACTGTCTACATGTTTGCTGCTGATGTCAGTGCATTGGTTCTTAATAGGGTGGTTGTCAGTCTGGCTAGAAAATATTGTTGCTTTAAATTCTGGCAGAGTTGGAACTGGACCAAGCAGGTATTGCACTTTGGCTCTGCCTGTGATAAAGGCAAATCTAATGTTACCAGAGATTAATTAAGTTCCACATCTTCAGGTGCTTCCCTAAAGATAAGAGAGAAGTGTCGTAAATGAGATTGAACGTTTACAAAGGGAAAAAAAGATCTTTCCTGTCACTTTATTATGGAGAAGCTGCTGAAGAAAGCACAGCAATTGCTGAGCTTATATTGTACATCTGATTAAATAGTAAACTGTATCCTGAGATAATGCCAAAGTAAACAGAACAGTGTGTCTCCCACAACCTTCTTTTTGGTCAGAGCAGAACACTTTGGGATGCAAATGGGTTTTGATTTGCTCGTTCTCCAACATGGGCCAATTGGTCTCAGTACAGAGTTCTGTTTAACTAACCTGCACATATAAAAGACATTTTAAGGCAAAATGACACAATGTACTCTCTCAATATAGTTTAACTGTTACCTTCTCTATGAATCTGATGAGAGTCTTGGACCATAAATCATTGGTTTCAAGCAAGACAACTTTGAACAATACTTGAGAACCAGTTAGAGACTCAAACTCAGTATTCTGAATCTTAATTTTGCAAAACTTGCTTCTTTATTCCAGAGAGCAGGCACGTGGGAATATGTCTGGGAAGCCCAAGCTGCACTACTTCAATGGACGAGGCCGAATGGAATCAATACGGTGGCTACTAGCAGCAGCTGGGGTTGAGGTTTGCCTCTGTTTTTTATACTAAAAGCACGTGACAAATACATATTTTTACTGTTCCTTATAAAAAAGGTGACAGACTAGCAGCTGCAAGCTCTGCATTTAGTGCATTGCTGACCAAGCCAACAATGACCACTAGCTTACCCTAAGCAGCGGGGCAAGTTCCTGTTTCACTTCCCAGTATCATGTGCCAAGCCTACTGGTAGCACTACAAACTCCTCCCCCCCCCCCCCCCCCCCCCCCCCCCCGTAGCTAGTGAAAGACAAAAAATTAAACTACAGCAGCAGAAACTGGCTTCATATTTTCTGATCACAGGGGTTGAGCACTTTCAATTCTGAAGACCTTCAGTTAAATTCCAATGTCCAAAACAGCAAAAAATTATGCCTACTACAATGTAGCTTACTCCTGAAGGTACTGTATGCTACTGGCCAGCCCTGACAACAGAAGTGGCGTGGTCATTGTTTGCTCAGCGGACAGGGTTTTGTGCCTTTCAGTCACCTCAGCTTGCCTATGCAAAAACATGAATCACATGTGAGAGGGAGGAGGAGAGGATTCAACAGAGGCAAAATACATTTTTAAAGATGTCACTTCCAAATCTGATTTATTTTTTTAAAAATAAAGTTCTCCAAAATACAGCTTTTTGTGCTCTCATTGTCTCATGCAAAGCTAAAACATGTGGTGACAACGCAACTTTTCTTCTGTATTTCCTGCAGTTTGAAGAATGTTTTCTGGAAACAAAGGATGATCTGATAAAGTTACAGAAGGGTAAGTTTCCTTCGCTTTTTAATAATTAGTTGATAATAGTAATGATAATGATAATCATAATTAGAAGAAGAATTGTTTGTCTTAGAATACCTAAGAAGTCTTACGTCTCTTAAAAAGAAAATCTAGACTGGATTGTACATGAGGTATCACAGATGCACTCATCAGCGTGTTAGATGGTATCATCCACCCAGTTGCTTCAGTCTTCATTGAATCACGGAAGGGTTGATGTCAAAAGGGACCTCTTGAGATCATCTGCTCCACCCCCCTTCTTCAAGCAAGGCCACCTAGAGCCAGTTGCCCAGGACAGTGTCCAGCTGGGTTTTGAATATCTCCAAGGTTGGAGATTCCACAGCCTCTCTGGGCAATCCATGCCAGTGTTCAGTAATTCTCTCAGTAAAAAGCCTTTCCTTAAGTTCACATGATTTACTGTCCTTTGTTTCAGTCTGTGCCCATTGCCTCCTGCCCTATGACAATACAGGTTTTTGTCATCAGATCATCTTGAAATTCAGTAGCATTTTAGCCTACAAAGTTGTTGCTTTATAATCCATATGAAATCAGAGTTTCAGATTTCTGATGCCTTCCTGTTTCCCAAGGCAACTATTCACCTTTCTATGTTTAGCTTCCATCTTTGTGAACATGATATTCACATTTCCTACAAACCTAATTACGCATGTGCTCTTCTAGTTCACTTGGCTTTTCAAAGAACTCTGAGCTAGGGTTGGCATTTGCAGTCCTGCTCTCCTTTAGGAACAATAACTTGATCCCCCTGCCACCTTTCAAAAAGCATTTTGAGATGCGAGCGTAAACGAAAATGTGCCTTTAATAGCAGACAAGTTTCTCTGCGTGATTGCCTTACAGTGGATACAAAGGCAGACGTAGCTGATCAGTTATCTGAGTTGAGAAATATGATTCCATAAAGCAAATACTCTGACTTGTTTCTCCGATCAGTTCCTGGAGGTATTTTGACTTCTTCCTTGCTGGAATAAAACTCCTGCAGATCAGTAAGGGATTTACACGGCTACAGTCTCAGACCAAGTGGTATTTGGCTCTTGCAGGAAACTCATGAAACCCACCCATTATCTCCTGCTTCATGCCTGTAAAGATGTATGCCTTTGTATAAAGTCAATATAGTAGTCACAAAGTTATTATATGCATGTATGCTCACATTATAAGTTGGCAAGCCCTTAAATAGTCTAGATTTCTGTAATACTTGCCAAAGCATGACAGAAACGGGCTGGGTCAGATCCTTCAGTCCTTCTCATCTGTACTAACCTCCATGAGAATCATCGGAGTTAGGGCCATGCAGCACAGGACTTGTCTTTTTCAGTGTATGACTGCTGAAAGTCCTGCATTTGGGTGCTTCCTCAGATCTGAAGAAAATTCAAGAAGCTAAGTGCTATAATATTATCAACAAGTCATTAAGAAATGGTTCTTGTTTTCATGGTACTTTGCCGTGAGAATGAGGAAGACTGCCACCTAAAGGGTTGTCAAGCATTGGAGCAGGCTGCCCAGGGAATTGGTTGAGTCACCACCCCTGGAAGCATGTAGACATAGTGCTCAGGGACATGGTTTAGTGGTGGACTTGGCTGTGTTTGCAGTTGGACTCGATGATCTTCATGGTCTTTTCCAACCTAAATGATTCAATGATTCTAAATAAAAAATAATATGTGTGGCTACTTTGCCAAACACCCACCAATGGTTCTCATTCAGAGACTGAATGTCTCTTTGTCTTGTCCCCTTTTCCCTAGACGGATCCCTGCTGTTTCAGCAAGTGCCAATGGTGGAGATCGATGGAATGAAGATGGCACAGAGCAGAGCCATTGGCAACTACATAGCAGCGAAGTACAACCTCTATGGGAAGGACCTGAAGGAGAGAGCCCTGTACTGTAACAGTACCATCTTTGTTTGTTAGACTGCAGTTCACACTACCTCTCTGTGTAACACAAGAATGCTCCAGCTCACAGATTCAGCGTGATACAGCAGCTTTTCATGCAGCACGTGTGGACCATGGCTGTGGGTTATATCTATAACAGGAATAACCAACTAGATTAGATAGGCATCATGGCGCAAGGGAGTTCATGAAGATCAAAGGTCAATACAGTTATCAGAAGAAAGTAGTCAGGAGCACAGAGGGCAGACTGTCTTACTGATGCTGCTTTTCATTTTCTCCTGCAGTTGTCAGCAGCAGGCATTTTCACCACATCAAAGATGGAAAGAAAATATTTCTCTCATTTAACCAAGAATTAGAATTAATAACTGGTTATTAAAGGACAGGGCTCTTAGGGCACATGTTTTGACCTGAAATATTTTTAAATTCTTCAAGTTAATTAGTACTAGTAAATACGTCAAGATATTTGTTAGGAATTGTATAGATCCACTGTTTAATTTACCACACCTGACCAGATTTTTAACACAAGTTTGGATGGTACACATGCCAATTTTGTACTCAGGTTCAGAAAAACTTAATACAAAGAAGTATCATCCCTCCTTAGTGAAAAATGGAAGGGGCACAGTCTTTTAGTTTTTGGCTAGGCACTTGGCACTTGTCTTTCACCCTGCTCCCCCCTGAAGCTGCTGCACTCTGGGGGGCACAGCTCCAAGCTATGCATGCTGGATAGAAGAGGCAGAGAGTTCCCAACATCTCAGTGGGGTTGTGCAGGTAGCTAACATGCTATTCAGACCTACTGTGTTTGACTTTTCCAGCTGTATCTGTTCTTTTCAGAATTGATATGTATGTGGAAGCAATAATAGATCTGAACGAGTTGCTCATGACCCATCCTTTCCAACCGGCAGATAAAAAGGAGCAACATTTTGCTACTATTGTGGACAAGGCCACAAACAGATACTTCCCGGTCTATGAGAAGGTATGTGGCAAAGATGCAGTAACTTAATTAATATTGTTTTCCTGAAACTCCATCCTGGCTCTACACAAAAACATTTTATTGAGCAAAATGGAGAAGAAAAGTTACGACTTCGATACAAATGTTATGGTTTTGGTGTTGCTAGGATGAGGATGGGGACAGGACATTACAGAGGGGACAGAAGACACTACAAATCTGGGAGAGATGCAGTGCTGCAAAAACCCAGGACACACCGAGCTCCCCAAATGTCCATGTTCTAGCCTGTATGTTGTTTCAGACAAAAGACACTATAGCATCAGCTTTTATATAAAGTTTCCTCACAAATGCACAACCCCCTCTACCATCCATGCTATGTAAAAGCATTTCAGCTCCTTCTGGAACAAGAGAGGATGGATTAGCTGGGTGTCAGGACTGGAGAGCTCTCAATGCACATTCCCAAAGTTGAAGAGGAAAGCCGGTGAGAAGTAAAGGAGAAAGAGTCCAAGATACTCTTAATATGCCCTGGGCTGAAGAGCCTTAAGCCTCTTGTAAATTTTGTATAGGCATTTGCAGTGGTGGCTGTATCCCGTAAAGTTCAGCCTTCAACACAACAGCACTGACTACATGAGCTAGAGAAGTGAAGGCAAGAGGAGTACAACTGAGCTGCCAGAAAGAAATGCAGAAGAGAAAGGACTGATGAATTATGCCTAGGATGACAGTGTGGTCAGATAATTTGTTTGTACTACAGATACTCTTACTGCATTTCCTTCTTTCAAGGACAACTCCATGCAGTGTATGACCTTGCTTTGAAGATATCATGTTAAGTCACGCAGAGAAAAAAAAAATCACATCTGCTTCTGGTTCTGTTTTTAGGTTTTGAAAGACCATGGACAAGACTTTCTTGTTGGCAACCGGTTTAGCAGGGCAGATGTGCAATTACTTGAAACCATTTTAATGGCAGAAGAGTGCAAGCCTGATATACTTGCCAAATTTCCTCTCTTGCAGGTAATAGAATGGACAGTTTTAATGGACAATGAATCAAAGCAGGACCCCTGATTTACACTGGCTGAGAAATACAGGAGAGTGGGAGGGTGAGGAAAGAAGTGAAAAACAAAATCAAACTCAAATGTCCTAAATAGTTTTAGCTGGCCTTGAATACTAATGGTTATTGCTGCCTTCTGTCACTATAGCCACAAAAGCATAATAGGATGGAGTATAAAGATTCTTCTGCAGGATTAACCCATAACATTACTTAAAGAGCATAGATAACATCTAAATGCCTGACAGTTACCATGGTTCTTAACAGCACAGTGCTATTTTGTTTTTGTTTTGTAGAGTTTTAAAGCAAGAATAAGCAATATCCCCACAATAAAGAAATTCCTCCAGCCTGGCAGCCAGAGGAAACCACCGCTACAAGAAAAAGACGTACCAAAACTGATGAAAATTTTCCACTGAGCAGCAACCTAAACCCACAGAAACTCTATTTCATTGTCTTGGTGTTTGCTGATAGTGACAAAGTGAAATTAATGAAAATAGTAAAAAGGTTTTTGATCTCTCTCTCCTTAGCTACAGGACTGGTTTTAGCCTATTGCAAACATCTCCAAGGTGAGCATACCAGCAAATGAAATAGTTCACTGAATTAGGGGGTACACTGGACAACACAGTATGTCTTAAATTACTTAAGAGAACATCTAAAATAAAGTCTTACTATTGACACTCAAAACCAGGGTGTTCAATGGCTTCTTGCTGCTACATACCTAAGGGCTCTCTGGTTCTGTCTTTCCAGCATTCCCAAGAGTTGCTGGAAAATGAAGAGAGCTTAGCCCAAACAGCAGTCAATATATCTGTTCTGGGAAACGCCAGGAAAAGCCTGCAGGTTGTGGTTTGATGGGGGTGGTGGGTTTGGATTCAGCTTTCCTCCAAAATTAACTTGGGAGTATGCTGGGATCAGAGATCCTACCGCACCTCTGTTTTGTTGTTAAAACTCCGGTACCATGGCTTCGCCAGTATTTCCTTTAACAAAAGGTCTACTGTAGCAGTAAGAGCACTTTACAGGCTCAGCTGAGGTCACCAACTGTAAAGTTGAAAATTAATTGTTTGAGGAAGGAGTCATCACATTGGAGCCATGCACTAGTGGACCTTGAAACGTTGGACCTCATGTTGACTTACATTATATCAAACTTAAGTTAAATATAAGTTGTACCTAAGTTGAACAGTATAATCACTCAGGTCAAGCTCTACTACTGATAGCCTAGCAAGGCAGTTGAACACGTAAATGTGTATGTTAATTAAACACCAAATCAACCAAGTATGTAAATGCAACAGCCAGTGCCCTAAAACCAACCAATGCTCTAGTGCTGGAAGTTTTAAGCTGGGCAGAGTCAGGGCACTAAAACTCTTGCTAACACAGATAGTTCCGTTGTAAGAGCTGTCGTGCAGCTGGAACCAGTTTTTAGCATCAAGAAAGGAAAAACCACAATGTTTTTCCGCAGCAGAGTGTACATTTGGAGCTGTTTCAAGAGCCGCGTCCCTCCCACCCCACTGAGGCACTCCCGCAGCCCCTGCAGCTGACGAGCGCTGTCAGAAACCTGGGCTGCAAACCCTGGCCGCGGCTGCCGACCCCCCCGCCACGGGAGCCCCCCGGGCGGCTGCCGACCCCCGCCTTCAGCCACGCAGGGCCAGAGCCCCCGCACACCGGCGGCCCGGCACCTCGCCCGGGGGCCGCGGGCCCCGCCTCTCGCCCCCTCCCGCCGCCGCCGGGCCTGAGGCGGGGCGGGGGCAGCCCGTCAGCCCGCCCCGGCCGCTGAGGGGAGGAGCGGCCCCGTCGCGGCGGGCCGGGAGGCGGGGGCAGTCGGCGCGGAGCTGGCCGGGTCGGGGCACCTGTTGGCGGTGCGGCGGGTACTGGCGGCGGCGGCCCGGGGGGCTGCGGCGGCGGTCGGCGGCCCCGCAGGCGTGCGGGGTGGGGTAGGGCGAGGGGCGGCCCGGCGCGGGGTGTGAGTTTGGCCGCGGGGCGCAGGGGCTGTCAGCGGCTCCCGGGCAGAGCTCCGGCCCGCCGGCCGCGGGGCTCTGTGCCACCCCTTGCGGCCCTCTCTGCCGCCCGGCGCCGGTCGCTCGGCGCGCTACCCGCCGCGGCTAGGTGCGGGGAGGGCAGGGCAGCCGGCCCCGGGAAGGAGCCCCCTGCGGGGCTAGGGGCGGCCAGCCGCGGCCGCTGCCGGGAGGGCGGTGGGCCAGGTGCGTGACAGCCGGTGTTGGCTCCAGGGATAGCCCGAGCGCCCGGCCGCTGCCGGGGGTGTTCGGCCGGCGTTACCCAGCCCGCTGCCTTGCGGGGGACCCGTCCGCGCCGGGTGGGAGCGCAGGGAGGGAGCGTGTGTCTGGCTCTGCGTGCGGTCAGCAGGGAACCCGAGGAGGAATTGCTGTTTGGAGTTAAAGTTTTAAAATCTCTTGGGGTAATTTGCCTTTCACCTTGTTCAAACGCTCCTCCTGGCTCGGGTGGTGGAAGAACGGTTTATGCATCAGGACTTGGCCGGGGTCCCAGCGGCAGCCACGCCACGGGCTGGCCAGCAGTAACGGCCTTAAGGTGGCCTGGGGCCGGGCCGGGCCGTGCGGCGCAGGCCTGTGTGTAAGGGCGTCCTGCTCGGGCCGCCCTGTTGGGCTGTGTTGGAGGAACAGCGCGGTGCAGGGAACTGCTTTGGGGTCCGCGTTCAGCTGAGAAGAAGGATTAAGATCTTGCATCAGGATACGAGCTTGCTGTTAAATTCACTTGCTTGTTTCTCACTGTGAGGACAGTGCTGAGGTCTGAGGAAGGTCTGATGCCCTAGAACATCAAGGAAGTTTGTGATTTATTTTCAGGTCTGTTACTGCTATTCAAGAAAGATAATTTACCAATTTTGTTACTCTTTAATGGCTCACTGCTTTACCAAGGGCTATTCATCGCAGAGCAGCAGCAGAGTTACCCAAGTACTTTGCAACCCTATATAAGCATTCAGCTGAAACCCCCAAGTCAGTCCTTAAGCGCAGTTCCAGGAAAATGTGAGCTTTTTCTTACTTGCGCAAAAATCCTCAACCCTTGGCCAGTCCCTGTAAGGAACTGTGATGAACAAGTACAGGTTGTGTTGGTACCTGGAATTTTTTCCACGGACGCTTGCTCTGCTCCTCAGCTTTCCCGGCTGTTTGGAGTGGGGCACTGAGCTGATGCTAGCAAGCAGGGCTCTGGCTGGGCTGGTTTTTATCAGCTCTGCCTCTCATTTGGGGAGAGGTCAGGGAGGTTTGTTCTTTCTGCTCAACGCTACCCTGTCCTTGTAGTGTGTTTCCCAGCTTTGATCCTACGTGCTAGAGGTGTGCTTGTCCATTCTGTGAGCACGGCCCAAGCACAGTTCTTTGGTGGAACTATCGTCTACTTGCTGAGTGCCAGGGAATTAAGTATTTTTGAAGTACGGAAGGTTGAGAGCTCTTTCACTTGGTATAAAGCAGCTCACGCTTATGGGAACTAGGTCGTGGAGCACAGGTCATGGCCTTCTGTGTGTAGGGCCTGGTAAGGTAGATAAGGCATTTCTCTAAATGCCTTCTTTATGCGCCCTTTTGCTATTCAGGTATTAGGAATCTAGCTCAGCATCCAGCAGCTCTGGACTAGATGCCAACTCTAAACTGTCAAGATATAATAAAGTCTTTATTATCAAGCATATATTTATGTATAATGAGAACTTTGTTGCAAAAGACTGAGGTGTCTGGGGATATAGGCATTGTCAGGCCTAGGTGGAATCTGAGCAGCGGTTTTGAAGACCTGTATATTAGACTGGGGCTCCAGGTTTCTTCTGTGAGTCCAGCCCGTAGTACAGCAGTGGCTGCCTATTGAAAATACCACCCAACACAAAGGACTTCAGTGGAGAAGGCCGGGGATATAGTCTCCTCTCTCACTGTTGTACTTTCTGTTTGTGCCTCTTCATTGATGCCGTTGGGATTATGGCCAAAGTTTCCGCTTTGTGACTCAATTACATACCGTGAAGTCTGTGCAAGAATAAATAAGCCTGCCTGTAAACAGATAAAACCTTAGCTTAATGGTGAGGCACTCTTGTTAGTCTGTGACTCTGTCGTCTTATTAAATCTGCTTCGTTCTTCTGGGATCCATTAGTGATGAGGACAGTGTTAGCTTTGTTTTCAGCACCAAGCAAGCTCACATCAGCTGCTGAGTTCATACATGCTGAGTTCAAGTGCATGTGACTACACTTGTTAGTGAAATTTGAAAGGATTAAGTGTTTCATCCCAGTGCCATGATTCGATGGGCTGACTTCAGTCCCCTGCTGCTGGGGACATTGACCAGGCAGTATCTGCCCAACAGAGGTCATGGGCTCGTTTGTTTGGGTTTGATTTTAAAGTTGAATTTTCAGGGCAAATAGGATATAAAGCCCTGTTACAGTTTAACTGTTGGTTGTAAAATTGGAGTGGGTTTTAAGTCGGTCCACATTCTCTACAATGGATGTATTGTGATTTGGTTAATGGTCAAAACAGAACTAGCTAAATATGGAAGTCAGCAGGCCTGGTGAAATACATGCTGGAATATATATTGCTGTTATAAGCTTGTGTTTGTAAAGTTACAGTACCATGGGGCTCTGAAATGTCATAATGAGACAGGTGAAAATAGTGCTGCTGTCTCTGGGTTGATGTTCTTATGAAGCAATTCATTCGACATAAATGTTTTCAAGTCTGGTATGACACGGATGCTGTCACAAAACCCAATGCCAACTAAAGAGGTTGCATCACTACAGGGTTAAAAATGTATTTATTCAGGAATACCATACAGTGCTGCTTTGGATGTAAAACTCTTGTGAGCTCTTAAAGCTATGTTAATATTTTAAAAGATATGTATAGGATTTAGTAGATGCTTTTTACATTCTGTCATGATTCGTTTTTGAATTGCTGCATATGCTGGTAGTGTGTACTTCTTGGTTATTTCCACTGATCCACAGGAAACTTGGTTGCATCAAACCCAAGTATCTAGGCTTTGACTGCACTTCTGCTTTCACATTCATCTAACTGTAGTAATTTGGATGGGAACATTTTAAATGCTAAGTTAAATGATGCTTCCTATAAGATCATAATCTTGAATTTATCAGGAAACAAGAACTCTGAAATCATGGCAGGGAAACCCAAGCTGCACTACACCAATGGAAGGGGGAAGATGGAGTCAATCCGATGGCTGTTAGCAGCAGCCGGGGTTGAGGTTTGTACTTTTTTATAAAGTGATCAGATTAATCTGTGATTAAAATAGGTAATCTTTGGAAAGGTTTCCCAGTTGCGTCTATGCTTAGAGATACGCATAACATTGCATATTATGATGCAGAATGCTTAGCTTCAGTGATACACTCTCCTGTGTTGTGTTTAATGTGTGCCTTGGGCAATGGCTGCACAGTAGAAGGATTTTAACATGCAAAGAGAATTGAACATTTTTTAAACATACTTTAAGCTGAGATCAAAAATTGTTGCTACAGACCAAACCTGTGTATCTCTGACTTTTTCTGAACACTCATTACTTCCCTGTGCCTCATGATTGTTCTTTACTGCAAGACCATGGTACCACATGAAACACTTTAGAATGTTATCTCCAAACAAGGTGCTTTTCATTCTTTGGGTCAGGATCTCAGTGGTACAAATCAACAGAGCTGCCCTGAAGGCAGTAGGGGAGCTATCTAGATTCACAGGTGAAAACCATCCTGTCTTTAATCTTAATTTCTACATTCATTTTTTGTTTGATTATAGTGCTTTGAAACTATTTTCTCAAACTATTTAGACTTCATTGGAAATAAAAGGCTTTTTTAATAGTGCTTACTTGTGAATGTTGCTGACAGAGAAGCTGCAGAGCACGAGTGCTGAGGAAGCAAAGATCTTGCTGTCATTTGAATGTCCTTCTCATTAAAAAATAAAAATGCCAGAGGGGGAAAGAGGGAGATAAATGCTGTCTGACAGAGGCATAAGATAGTTTAAATTTCTCAATTATTTCATGTGGCATCAGCTGCTTTTAAGTGAATGATTTGGTGTCTGTTAATCGTTCATGCAGGCAAATAGACTGGTCTTTATAATGAGGGAAACTTACTATGGGGCTGGGGACACTGTAGTCCTGGGTTATTTGCTGTAGCAAAGAGATGAATAGGAGTAGGGGGTCAACACAATCATGAGAAGTATGGGGGATAGTGTGGAGACGTAGAGTCCAACTTCCATACTTCTTTCCACTTCTCAATTGCCTTTGGAGTGAAACAGTGTTGTTTTCTATTGTTGCCTTTCAGTTTGAGGAAGAATTCATAGAAACAAAGGAGGACCTAGAAAAATTACGCAATGGTGAGTTTGTAAACTGTACCCTAAACATAAATTCACACCAGTATAACAGAAGGACAACAGGTGATATTTTTGTAAGACCTCCAATACAATGTGACCTGTAAAGAAAAGATTTGAAACTCCCGCTTGCTTGTGGATGCTTTCATTGGAAATGTCTTGGTGTGTTACCAGGTCTCTTTCTCATATTCAGTGTGCTATTGCAGCAGTCTGAGTAGTTTGCTCCTCTTTCTTCCCAAGATGGATCCCTGCTATTCCAGCAAGTGCCCATGGTGGAGATCGATGGGATGAAGATGGTGCAGACTAGAGCCATCCTCAGCTACATAGCAGCGAAGTACAACCTCTATGGAAAAGACCTGAAGGAGAGAGCCTGGTACGGTAACAGTGCATACTATCCTTACTAATACTCTTCCATGATTTTTAATATTTATGAGAAGAATATTACTGTGAAATAGCTGCCTGTAAGGGTGCATATACATCTGCCAGTGCTTTGACTCCTCAGATCCAGGGATTAGGTGAATGGTCCTTGTGATTGATGAATGACTGTTAATTGTCAACATAGTGAGAATGTTGTAGCAGAGACCATAAGTGCATTAAGTTCCTGGGCAACTGCAGGACCTTAAAACAATAATAAAGGCTAAGTATGCCCTTTTTCCCCTCTCTCTTTAAATGGGAAAGCAGTAGGGAAAAACTACAGCTACCTGCAAAAAATATGAAGTGTCTTTAAGTGTTCTAATTTCCTTTTTTCAAAATGAAAAGAATCTTTCACAGCTGATTTAAAAAAAGACATCCAGTGGCTTAATGCTACTGAAAGATAAACCACTATTTTCCTAATATCACTTTACTGTGTAAGCTGTGGATACTTTCTGTGCTCATAATTAAAGGGCTAATGCAAAAGCAAAATCCTTATTTACTCTTTTCTTTAAAAAGTCACCCAAAAGTTCAGTTAAGTCCTTAACTTAACTGACTGCCACTTACTGTAAAGGGTTTATTCTGTGATAATGGAGGGAAAACTGCAGAGACTGTGGGGATTATTATGGACTGGCATGTCTGAACTGACAGTTGGTAGCTGTGGGATCCTTTCATGATTAGACCTCAAAAATATTTTTTTTCCCTCTAGCATGGTTTGCATATGGGATCTTTCCTCCCATGGCATAGATGAATAGATTATCAATGGAAAACAGTGTGAACTCTGCTTCAGATACATTAGTTGCAGACTGTTTTTTATACCTTGCCTTGTTGCAGACACTGTAAGCCTGTTTATAAAGATAGGTACTTTGAAAAAAATCAAAGTGGAAGAACAAGTTGGAAACAAACTAGTGTCTTATGTTACATTCACTTGTAAGCATTTTACTCAGTGATCACTTCAGCATTGTATTTCAGGAAAATAACCAAAATGGAATGTTCAAACGGTAAATGTAAAATAGAAGTATTTGTTTCAGGATTGATATGTATGTGGAGGGAACAACAGACCTGATGGGAATGATCATGTATCTCCCTTTTCAACCAGCTGACACAAAAGAAAAGAATCTTGCCTTAATCACTGAACGAGCTTCAAGCAGGTACTTCCCTGTTTATGAAAAGGTAAGTGGTAAATCACCAGTAGTCCACAAAGACAGTAAAGTGGGGCAACTCTGGAACTTTATGATGGAGCCAGTATGCAGCAGTGTGAAGAGGGCCACAAAGTAGTTTCTGGGTGGTTTCAGTTCTGAGTATCTTTGATTCTTTTTAAGACTCCTCAAAGAGCAGATCCTACTTTTTAAACCTAGCTTAGTGACTGATAGCTTCTAGCATTTTGCATAAATGCACCATTTAAATGCGTGTGCCAGCCTTCAGAACTTGTTGCCTGAGAATGTAATATACTCTTGTCCTGGTTTTGGCTGGGATTATTTTCGTCTTAGTAGCTGGTGCAGTGCTGTGTTTGGGGGTTGGTGTGAGAACAGTGTTGACAGCACATGGATGGTTTTGGTTGTTGCTTGGGAATGTTTATACTAAGTCAAGGACTTTTCAGTTTCTCAGGCCCTGCCAGCGAGAGGGCTGGAGGGGCATGGGGAATGGGGGGAGGGCACAGCCAGGACAGCTGATCCAAACTAGCCAGAGGGGTATGCCATGCCATAGAAAGTCATGCTGAGTATATAAACTGGGGGGAGTTGGCTGGGACCTTCCGATCACTGCTTGGGGACTGGCTGGGCATTGGTTGGTGAGTGATGAACAACTGTATTGTGCATCCCTTGGGTTTTTTTCCCTCTTCCCATTGGATTTAATTCCTCTCCCTTTTTCTCTCCTTTTCATTACAATTGCTGCTGATGTTGTTTATTATTTTTATTTTATTTCAGTTACTAAATTATTCTTACCTCAACTCTTTGAGTTTTACTTTTTTCCTGATTCTCCTCCCCATCCTGCTGGCAGGGGCAGGGAGTGAGTGAGCAAGCGGCTGCGTGGTACTTACTTGCTGGCTGGGGTTAAACCACGACAACTCTTGCGGTTCAAAGTTAAATATAATTGCGCTTTATAATTAAGGACCTGATTCTGCGGACTTTCTAAACCCCATTGCTTACATATTTTATACTTAGACTATTACTGTCTTTTTCTGAATTGCTATTTGGACATCCTTAGGTGTGCACAAAGAGGCTCTGCAAACAGGATGTATTTAGCTTAAAAGCATAAACCATTTATTTACTGGCTAGCATGCCTCAAAGAGTTAGCCTACAACGAGCTACGAGGTAAGGCATTGCCACCCCTGTAGAGCACATGAAGAGTCTTTCTTAGCTAGGCAGGAGCTGGTCTGGAGGGGACCAGTTGTTCTTTTCTTCTCCCTGGAACATAGGCTGGATGTTACTGAGTTGCCATTTTCTACCAGCTTGCTGTTTGTTCTGTTGTTTTGTTTTGGTTTTCCCTTTACGATTTTTTTTTTTTTTTGGTGTTAACATTTTCCTGTTCAAATTGAGCCAGCTGTGATCCTTATCTCACTAGTGTACTTCTGTTTGTAACTTTATCTTTTGTACTTTGTATGCTTGTACTATACAGACTTCCTCACAGTGCTTTTTCAGAGCGTGGCAGTTGTCTCAGAAGTCTCTGCCAAGGGTACAGAGCCGTGTTGTTTGAGAGCTGAGCCAGGTTTCTAGCTTGAATCCTTAGTTCACAGGCAGCTGAAGCCCATTCAGAAAGTACAGGTCTTGATGCAATTTCATGTGCCTCTATTAGTCTTAAACTGCAGAAGCGAAACCCACAGAGGCTGCCCTGTGAAAAAAAATTTGCACATGAACAACATAAGCCAGCACTCCTGTAATATGAGTTCATACGGATCCACTGCCATAGCAATGGAAGGCTGTGCTGAGAGACATTGATTGCACACATTAATCTTCCAGAGATTTGAAGATTATATTATATGAATATAACATAAATATTTATAAATAACCAAAAAAGCAAATTTATGTACATACATACTCTCTGAACCTGTGCCTAGGTGGCAGAAATTACTGTTACGTTTCAGTGTGTATACTCACTGCAGGGAAGTCTTCAAGATAACCCTTGTTTACTTACAGTGAAGACACAACTAAACTTTTCCGTGATTTTTAGCCTAATTGATTTTGTTAGAATGATGAACAATTTTCCTCCTGTACCAGCTGTTTAAGTTGACCATTGATTCGGTTTAGCAGGGTTTGTAGTCCATGTGTTACGCCAGCCTGACAGAAAATAGCACTAGCTGTGAGTGTTCACTTTAAACAGTCAGCAGCCAGGCAGAGCGGCAAAAGGGACTGTAGGGCACTGCAGGCTGTCTGGTTCTGATGCTCAGTTTGGGAGTTCCCATATGGCTTTGACAGATGAGCTGGGCTGGATGTTGTTAGAGCAGTATAAGAAATAACTACATGTAGTTATCATCTTTGTCTGTGTCAGAGTTTACTGCCTCTGTTACAGTGAAATTGGCAGGTGGACTGGAGAAGGAATCAGCTTCCAAAGTCATAGACTGTTGTCATACTTCTAGCGCACATTTGGTCGTTGTGTCTGTGCCTAAGCTACTCTAATGCTGCACTAAAACATTTCCTTCTCTTGCTCCTGCTCTAAGTGTCACAGTCTTCAAGAAAAAGGTAGGCTGGAGCGCTGGTAACTGCTCTGAAGCTGTGTTGCAACATTCAGCACAACTTGTTTGTTACAGCTCTTAGTAGCCTTGGAAGACTGTGATTCTTGCATCAGCAGTTTGCCATGAAAGAATCCTTCCATACAGGATGAAGGATGGAAAGGCTGTGTTCCTTCATTCCTGACCTATTTCAACTATAATCAGCAATCTCAAATTTGGCTGAAACATCTGGGAATTCACTTGACTTTTTTTACAAAAATCAAAGCATGCTACAGGTAAACTGTCCTTGCTACCTCTTCCAATTACTATATCCTCTCTATCCTGTTTCTTTTGTATGATTTAAGTATTTCTTATGATAGTGGACTTGCTACAGTTACCTGGTGCAGTAGGTTAGAGTGAGTGATAGGTCTGTGCACACTGAAACATGAGTTCTGGTTTGATTTTTTGTTGTGAGAATATCTATCACTTCCTGACTTTATAGGTTCTTGCATGGATTTGCTGTGCTGTGTGTTTTTGTAGAAATCTGTCTGTAATTAAATATCTAGATCAAATTGTTACATCCTATATGACTTCTGTTATTTGTTTGTATTTTGTAGGCCTTAAAAGACCATGGGCATGATTATCTTGTTGGCAACAAATTAAGCTGGGCAGACATACATCTGCTGGAAGCCATTTTAATGGCAGAAGAATGCAAGCCTGATATACTGTCTGCGTTCCCTCTGCTGCAGGTTGGTAATCATCTGATCTCAACATGGCATATAACATACAAATTTCACTGCCCAGTTTTAAAAGCTAGCTGATGGTTAAATCTTTTGAACCATTGTACTGTTACTGACAGTTCTCTGGTCCACTTCTGTGGGCTACAACCACCTGAAAACAGGTGCACTGCCTTGCTCCCAGAGCTGCTGGGGGCTCACCTTTCTCCAGCTCTGCTTTTCCCAGCTGTTCTCAGCTGGCAGGAATTCACTTACAGGACCAAACTGGTAGCGTTAGTAAACTGCTGCTTCTATGTCTTCAAACACACAGTGAGCATCAGGAGGGGAAGCCTGCAGCCTGCTGTGTCTGCAGCTCTTGTTATTCTCTTTTTGCTAGCAAAATTATATTTTGAAGAAATCATACACAAAACTTGTTAAATTTCTTATGTCTTGTCTTCCATTGTGCTTTGCACTGAAGTATTGCTGCTTTTGCCGCTTTTTTTGTCCAAATGTATCTTTTTTTGCTTTTTTTTCCTTTTTTCTTCCACTTTTTCTAGATGAACCTTAACTCTTCAATATTAAACTCTCCCATCCCCATCTGGGAAACCAAGCTAAACTTCATAGCACCAGCATTGCCAATCAGAATATTCACACCTGAATTTTCCAATTCAGTAGTATGTTGGGGTTTTGTGGTTTGTTTTTTTTTTTTTTTTTTTAAATGGAAAATGCTGAGGGCTGAGCTGGCTATAAGGAGCTGCTACCTTTCTCAGTTTAATAAATAGGAATGACAAGTAAATATCCAGGTCACCTGATTTTTAAGTTATAAAGGATGGAATTACAATTTCCTTACTGTCATTGGCTTTACTGCTGCCCCTTACAGGCTTTTAAAGGAAGAACAAGCAACATTCCAACAATCAAAAAATTCTTGCAGCCTGGCAGCCAGAGGAAGCCACCAGCAGATGAGAAGTTTATTGCCAATGTGAGGAAGATATTCAATATCTAATCATTTGGCTGCCGAAGATCATACAACTGTAGTTAGTATATTGCCAGAGCTGTGCCTTGTAAGTGTAAACTGCATACATGTATTCTGTAGCTTGCATGATAATTGTTGAAACATAATACACTTTTAAATTAGCGTAAAAGGCTGATTTGGACCTGTTGAGTCCAGAAAGTGATATTTCATGGAGCAGTTACATGAAATAAAATATGCTGATACTTTGTGTTTAATTACAGTACATGCCTGGTAGGGTAAAATGTTTCAGCTATAGCTTGCAGAGTACTGTAGAAAGCCCCCACCACTTCATAGAGTGCAGGAGAGAAGAGCCACTCCATAAAAATGGGGAAGTTATTTAAATTCAGGCCTAGATCTTTTTGTTTTCTCTCTAGGTGGTCTCCTCAATCAATGTTCACTGCCCCCCTGCTGTATTTCACTGCTGTCTCTGTACTTTCAGAGCAGCAGTTTAATAAATAAATAAATAAACCCTAAAACTCACAAGCCTGGTGAGTTTATGGCAAAAGTAAGAAACTTTTTTAATCACCACATGAATCTTTTGGAAGTGGTTTTGTTCACTGAAAGATCAAAGTACTTGTGTTTAATTAGCCTGATGGTGTTTCCATCTACTGAAAGCGCCTATTCCCTTGCTCTTCTTGCTGCTTGGCTAGATGGTAACAGTGAGGAAAATAACCACTTGACTGTTTTTTTTTTATAAGGTTTTACATTCTCCAGCCCCTTCCCAAGTAGTTGTCAAGAGAACTGCACTGGCTGTTTACCTTTTCATTAAAAGGGTTAGGTTTATCTCAACAGTGATTAAAGCATTCACTACTCTTTCAGATTCTTTACCCTAATTTCATGGGAACCATCACTGTTCCCTTTAAGAACAGTGCCATAAACTATTCTTTCTTTCAGTTAGGTGTTTTTCTCAGCAGGACTTGAACTGATTGGGCAGAGAAAACGGTCAGCCAGTGTATATACAGAATTGTTGCCTAGTAAAGTTAATTCTAACTTGAGCCACAGAACACATCTGAGAGGTACAAACTGAAAACACCCCAATTGCCTAGGCACTCCCCAGATGAGGTCCTAAAAGTCTTACATTAAAATTACCAAGGTAGCAGTATTTGCTATGTCCACTATAGTACTCCGCTGTCATTGAGCTTTACCTCTGCTCCAAACAAGTGCTGATTGCTGAACCATGACAGAAACTGGCACAGGACATCACTTTACATTTTGTGAGTCTTCAGGCCCACAGGGATATGTTGGACTTGCTAACAATGCTACTTGTTTGGGCAGCTCAGGAATTTCTGCAAAAGCGTCTGGATAACAGTTGGACTGGGAAGCTAGTCCCAGCCCCCCAACCAAGGGCTAATTCAGAGAATGCCCCAAAGGCTCAGCTCTGGATGTGCTCAAAAATAACATCTTGTTGCATTTAGGATACGGGGTAGCCGCAACTGCAGGATGGCTTCTGCATTTCAGTGCTAGCTTGCCTAAACTTTTCATTGGAGCTTAATCTATAAGGCAGGATTCACCTTGTCTGCAGTACAGATATGCAAATTGGCACTGGTTACTCAAGCCTGTTAGGGTACATGGCAGTTAATTCCTCTGGTGTGCCTTGAAGTTCTGCCTCAGGATGAAATGAACCACATCTTCTGTGTCCAGCTGTCATCCCAACCAGCTCAGTCACTGGCAATACCTGTGTGTGCCTGATACCAACATGGTTAGCAAAAGATTCCAGAGCTGGAGGCTGTGGTTTGGGGCTGGTGGGTTTTGGTTTGTTTTTTTTTTTTTTTGGGGGGGGGGTGTGTGTGCCCTTTTTCTTGGTCGGTTATACTTAGACACCTGAGTTGCTCACAACACCTTGTGACCACCTAAGCCCCTGCCAAGAATAATCTTGGTATTCTGTGGATGGATTTGCGCAGCATTAAGATCTGATACATGATAGCCTTTATAAGCAAGCTCTGTATGAAAAAAATGAAAAGAAATAAAATTTCTCTTTGTCTTCAGTAGTGCACTCACCCATATTCAGTTTCCTAATGATTAGGGCTGCACAGTCCTGTGCACCAGAAGATAGTTTTAGCCAAGCTTTGAGACCCAGGGAGTATTTCAATTATTTTCTAAGCAAACCAAAGCAACTTCAGTCCCTGAATAGTTTGTCTGAATAGTCTCTTTTGCGGATGGGGAGGACTTCAGGAAGATAATCTGTGTAAGACCACAACAGCAAACCTGTTAAAAAGAATATTAAGACTGAGAGTTCAGAACCTATTTGTGCAAGATGGTGAACCTTGCTCAGTTGTCTCATGTCAGTGGGAAATTACAGCACGGTGCACGTTTTAAACCAGTACCAAGTACAATGCAGATCACCAGACTCTTCACTGACAAAACGGCTCGCTAGTCTGCATAAAATAGTGAGAAGCTTCAAACTTTTTCCATTTTATTTGATCACTGAAAACAGTTTTTACATTTAGAAGCAGCAGAACAAGAACGTATGTTTCAAAGGAAGGTGGGTTTTCTAGTGCAACCCAGTACAGGCCTGAGCCTTTGGTTAGTAATTGACACTATGATTAGAATTGATTACTTAATCTCAGAAGCTACAAAATTATGGTCCAATACAATATACCTTTTTAGCATAAACATGTATTTAGATATATTCTCTCAGTGATACAGTGCAAGACTAACTCAATTTCTTGGGGTGCTCAGCACCCCTAAAAGATAGCAAACAGAAAAGATCCCTTGAGTTAACAGACTGCTTAGCAGAAGTAGATCAAAATAGATCATCAACAAAACACTTGTTTTAGTTTAAAAAAAAAAGCCTGCAAAATATCGGTAAATGTCAATAATCAAATAACAGGTACAGATCTTTTACAGAAAAGATAAATGCAATGTAAGACTTGTGTTCGAACTTGTCTTTCAGGTATGGAGAGCTTGCCTGTTCGGTGGGCATGGCAGTCATGCTTTGGTTAAGTTGCTGAATTCTCCTACAGCAGCATAAAAACAAGCCTCAAAATCATCAAAAGGCTGCAAAAAAAAAAATCCAGAAAAAAACCCCATAAATATGGTTGTGCATGAATAAAACCAGTGAAAGTCATCATTAAATAACAGTGCAATCATAAATACCTGACGCTAGAGCCTCTAGTAAGCAATCTTTTTAAAATTCTAAATCTACAGCCTCAGTGTCTGTTGAAACACGCAGTCCACCGAGGCTTGAAAAGAGATCCACAATGGAAAATAACATTTTCCAGTTTAAGTCCTGCATCTTGACTACTTGCGTATAATTTTTTCCTCCCTGTATGTAACTGCAGTAAAACACTTAATGGTGTTATATTAAATCTGGTAACAACGAAGCAACGGTTACTATTCCTTCAGAAGATGGAGATTATGACTTACAGTTGAAAAATGTTTTGAGTTGCAGACTCACTGGAAAAGAAGTTTTTACTTACTTCATAATTCAATTCCAAAATAATAAGTACAGAAAATAATGTTTTCCAGAATGCCAAAATAAACAGCAGCAATAAAGCAGTCAGAATGGTTAGAAACATCATAATTTGCAGTAATAATAATGAAAGTTCTTAGGTCAGGTCAAAAACATCCTAGTTTTCAAAGGTGCTGTGTTTCCAGTAGTTCTGAATGCAGCACTTCTAAACCAAAACATTGTTCTTTTTTAAGATGACTGTGTTACATGAAATTAGATGACTACTTTTACACATATGTGTTTGAAAACACTGAGGCTTACCTCAGGTTCTTCCAAGAGCCTTATCAATATGCATTAATATTTAATTGCAGATCTTTCCTTTCTGTGCTGAGAAAGTCAGTCCATATCAGATGTATCCGCCTAGTGAGATGAAAAAGCTGTTCACTGGAAACAGGACTGTGACCTCCAAACTGATTTCATTTAAACCATACAGTTGTTGGATGATGGTAACTTCCACTGATACTGGCTTGAATCAGATGTCAAATAGCAACTATTTGAAAACCAGTGAAATCTTTAAAAGATCCTCAATATAGGTTTACCTCAGGCATGCTACTAGTCCGGCTGGCATTAATTTCTTGGACCTCTTGAACCTCATTCCCATTATAATGGTCAAAAGAAAAGCTGAAACTGTAAGAGACAATTTAATATATTTATTTTCTCACTTCTCCCAGTGGACCATTCAGGAACATGGAGAGTTATCAAAGGTCACTGCTAGTTTTGCTATGAACTGTAGTTTAATAAAACATTAGATCAGAGATAAGGTCTATAAAAACATTCTTGCTTTTCCAAAATACACTGCTATGATTTCTTTCAGCTACAAATAAGGTTTCCACATGCAGCAGAATGCTAAACCCTATTCCACAGATCCTAAATAAGTTTGTCAGACAGTGACTTCTACTCCCCTGTATCTACATTCCTGGGAATACAAATAAAGTAGGAAGACTCTTCATCATAACAGTAACATGTTTGCTGAATTACAGGAATAGTGTCTCATAAATCCCACCGCCCTAGATCACTGCAGCTGTTTTCTAACTAGTCAAGGAGCTAGAGTATCCAACTTTATCTGTTTTCTTTTTAGAATGCTAGCTCTTTATTTGCTAAGCCTTAAAAACTAGATTGGAAGGTTTGCCACTTGTTTCAGCTACAGAATATGGCTATCAGCATCTCCTTCACCATGACCAGAAGTCCCTGTGTTTCCTTTTGCTACGAGGGAACCGTCCTTGTCTGTGGCACAAGGTGGGCAGCCCAAGAGGGCAACAAATGCAGCGCAAGCAGCAGAAAACAAACATCATGAAAGGAACTGCGTCTTCTTCCTGGAGCAGTTTAACCTAAAAACGGAGGTAGCAATGAACTGGTCAGGCTTGGGGATTTCATATCGAACTATGGCTGCAGAGCACTACATAAATGAGAAGACTGATGAGAATACATAAAACTGCAAATACAGCTAGCTTCGGTAAAGAACTGTCACCTGAAATGCTTCCTAGAAGTGGGCAGAAGGCAGGACCTCTCGTGGGCAGCTAGGCTTTATCACTCTTGCAGCCAAAGTAATGGCAGTTACACAAATCTTTTCCTTTTTTATGAAGCGGTTAAACCATCTGGCTGATTATCTTCAAACTCCATTGTCTCCTCCTGTGGACAGTCCTGTGCTCACAACTGTCAAGAATTAGTCATAAACTCACTCCAGCATTAACAAGCAAGCTCTGACAGTTACCAGCATCTTACAAAACTCTACTAGCTATGCATGTGCACTCATTAAAGACGCCCTGCAAAAAAACTGTTATGCTCCATTATCCATTGCTCTTATTTTTCTGGTCCCATAGCCTTGATCCTCTCGGGAATGTCTGAAGAATGGACTGTTCCACAGTATGCATCTTGCCAGAGCCCCGAGTATATTTACAATTAATTACAAGCTACAAAGCATGTTCACTCTGTAATGCCAGTTACTAGTATCTGGCTTTTTGCATGTGTCAGCAAGTTTTTAAGATGTTCAACTTTTAGACCTGATTTTCAAAAGTGCTAGATAGTCACTATTTCACCTTGAATCAAAGAAATTCAATAAATCAAGCCAAATTCAATTCAATAAACCAGGCTCAAATCAGAAATTCAATAGACAGGTGCATCAACTTGCACTCTGAACAGCACTAACTTGCATAATTGAAGTCTGAATTTCTACTCCTACTCCAAACATAAAATTGCATTAAAGTATTTAAGAAAGCGATATTTAATTTCAGGGGGAGTGCAAGAATGCCTGAAAGAATAATTTCTACAACAACTAAGAATTTTCCTAGGGTATCTGTATGCTACATATTTTCTGTATGCAGGGAAAGTTACAAAACCCCTGCTATCAAGGTCTCGTACTAAAACACTACCTAGGTTATTGTAGGAGACTCTTGCATAGATGATAAATACTACAGATAATTATGGGTTTGGAGAGGGTTTGTTTTTTTTTTAAATTTCCTAACCTTTAAAAGCTTGGGTATTTGCTTCATTTTACCTTGCAATTTACTCTACTGGTTTCTAAGTTCAGAGCAGTCACTTTCTTCCATGCACTTAAGTGTCCTTCTTCCATTTGTGCTCTAGTTGCTTTTGGCACCTCAGAAGGTTAGGCATAAGTGAAAACACTATGATTTTCTACCAAAGCAATACACATTTATTACAGAAAGCCTTATTATAGATAACAGTAGCCATCAAAGGTTTTTAAGAGGTGGACCTGTAGATGTTCCTGAGTATGTCTAATTCTCCCTTCCTCTGAAGTCTTCCTACTAAGTTCTTTATTCGTTTACAGCAGGGGTCCTCAAACTACGGCCCGCGGGCCAGATACAGCCCCCCAGGGTCCTCAATCCGGCCCCTGTATTTACAGACCCCCCCCCCCCCCCCGGGGGTTGGGGGGGAAACCAAGCAGCCGCAGATGACTGCCTGCCACTTCATCCGCGTGCCGGCCCCCTGGTTAAAAAGTTTGAGGACCCCTGGTTTACGGTATCTATGTATATAGAAGCCAGAAAACGCCCTCTTCCAGACTGAGATACATCAGCCTGGAAGAGATTTAAAACCAGCCTGACTGGTGCTGGCAGCATACTTTGTATGAAACTTCCTAACTCACTTCAGGCAAAAATTACTACAGTTAGTTCAGACCACCTTCTCTGTGTCCTTCAGCACAGGTGGATGTTGAAGAGGCCACCCATTCATTGCCAACATTAAATACATGTTTAGGTTTTAAGCAATTAGAACATTACCTTGTAAACATTCTAAACTAAGACTGCTCTAAAAAGTCTTTGCTCCTTTTACTCTACATAACAAGAACCTTCTAAGGCAGGTATATATCTCATCTGTACTGCTATAATTTCTATTACATTGGTACACATTTCTCCAGTGCAAAGTCCTCACATGCCTACACCTACATGAACCGCACAACACTCACAATATTTTAGTGTATCAGACGTTCATAAGCAGATTAGTAGAAATTTTGTATTAGTCCTTTCAAAACCAGGGCATTGGGAAACAGGCAACAGTTATTAAGTTTTAATTTGTCTTCTTTTCCACAAATTCTGTATCCAAAATTAGTGATTTAGTTGACTCATAAAAGTACAGTATCATATGCTACTTAAAAGCACCTCACACTGGATGACAAAAATACACATATACCTAAGGCTGTCATCATTCCACAAAAGGGTGTTTTTTTTAACAGTGGGATAACTTAATTTGAACAAGGTCATGCTGGCAAAGTGGAATATCCAATTTTAGGCCATCTAGGGGCAGATCAGGTATGCCATTACCACCTTTATTGAAGAACTCGGTGGAACATATTTTGCTAACAATGCTATTCCAACACTTTTTTAAAATGGAAATTTTTACAGCTGTGGCTGGTGTAAAGCACAGCGCCAGCATGAACAGTATACCATAAATTCTAACTAACAGAAAAAGTGATTGTGTACTCACACAATCTGGATTAAATGTATTTTAAATGCACTTCTGCATGTGAAACCACAGCCTAAGCTATCTTTGCTAAAACCATGAGTGAGACAAGTTCCCAAGAGCTCTTACTGCAAATCAGTTGTGTGAGGATAACGTCCCTCTTAAAGATTGTAGCTCCTCGCCTCCAGGAGGGTTTCATGGCAAACTAGCTAATGTGACCATTATTGCACACTTTGTATTCTGTCTTTCTTAGCAGCAAAGAAAAAAAACCACCACCAAATCAAACTATTTGTTTCATTGAGAGCTAAGGAGACATTACATTATGCATGACTGGATCCCACACCTACTTTTCTTCTCAAAAGTACATTCCAATCTGTAGCGCTAATTATTTTATTCCAGTACTCTCCCATGTTTCTCAGCTGGATTTCACAGTATTTGCAATGTTAGGTAACCATCTAATAAAAGGAGACACTGCCAGGTGGTAACACACACCTGCAAGCTTTGTGTGAATGGTCTGCCTTACCTTGCAAATAGTTCCACAGTTAAGCTCTTGAATTTTGCAAGCGGAATTGAAGTGCCAATCTCTATTTAAAAACTATCATTTAAACCAAAGCAAAACTCAAAATTTAAAAGAGAGAATTTTCCATACAGTTAAGGAAATTGCTTTTTGGGAGCTTTTTCTGTTCATTTGTTTACTGTAGTAAAACACTTACACAACGATATCTTCACATTTCTCGGATCACGTGTTGTGCAGTAAGCTCCATAACCAGCCACAGAACCAAAGGTAAGACCAGCAGCTAAAGAGATTTTACTACCTGCAAGAAACCATTCAAGTGTTATTTCTCAATACAGTGTCTTTAAGATCAACTTTTATACAGTAGTTTTTCCTACACAGTATTATGCAAATATTTAAAAAATAGAACCAATTTTGCCACAGTGCAACTAGCTCACCCAGTGTGAATAAACAGGTGATGTTTCTGTAACTGGGTCATTCTCTTACATGACATTAGGGCCAATGTTGACTAAATTAGAGGGAGATGATCAGGATCTATTAATACTGCTATTTGGGAAAAAAAAACCACTTTTGAAGCACAACCCCAAATTTAGTTATTTTCTCTACCAATATATACCTTTAGAAGCATTTTTGTAATTTCTCTGTCTGTTGATTTTAACCATATCTTATAGCACTTGAGAGCCTCCAAAAACGGTAGAAATGTGTCAATATATATAAAGGGTAAACTGGACAACACATGTAGTCATAGGCCTTTTGGTCTGACATCAGTCCTGGACAAAGAAATGGTATCACCAGCATTACATTTAATTAATAAAGGATTAAAACCCAAGCAGATGGCAATGAGGACAAAAATATGGCTTTAAAAAGTAACTCGATGTCTTCTTGCAGTGCTATTACAAAATTGGTTCATAAGTCCTGGAGTTTCAGTAATATTCTTAGGTTTCTGAATAGACATATGACTCAGTAACATCTGATAAAAGCATAGAATCAGAACAGCAGGCATTATCTGGATTAATCCAGATAATCCCAAAATGCTTATAAAGAATCCAGAACCCCAGATGTCATTTAGCTTCCAGTCCTGTAATACTGAATATTTTTAATCAAGACTTTGCAAGAAAACAGAAATCATTACCAATAACAAAGTAATCTAGATTTGCCACAAGGACTGACCACCTATTAAAACAGTGACGAGAACAAGCAAATGTGACAGTCAGTGAGCGCAGCTAGGTGCAAACAGAAAAACCACAGCAAGTGTTTTCAGAAAGCCATGTCTCCATGAGCAAAGTATGCGCACACTATGCAAGGAAACAGCAACTCTGAATCACAAGACTCGGGATGGCTGACGGCCACAGTGTAAAAGACGGATGCGCTGCTGGGATGCGCACGTTGTGGGGGAGCCAAGAGGGACCGGCCCGGAGAGCCGCCAGCCGGTCCTCGCTGCTACTGCGACCTCTGCCGGGACGCTGTGCTCGGCTCCGCAGGGCGCTGCTACCTGGAAAGGACTGCAGAAACGGCAGACGGCCTGAAATACAGTGCAGTATGTAATAACCTAAACCCTGCCTGATTATCTTAAAGTGGAAATGCACGATTCTAACAGCATGAGATAATTAACCACCAAATCAGAATACACAAGTAAAGGTTTTTCTTTCCAGTGTGCAACTGGAAATCTCAGAATTCAAGCCTGGATGCCTCTGTAGAAATGAAGATTTAATCAAAGATTATCTGCTGTGCTTAACACGGGAATGATTAAAGGAAATGAGAACGTCCATAATACACTGAAGGTCAAAGATAACGTGACAGCCCCTTTTTGCTCTGAAAACAAACTCATCAATTAGATTAACAGAAAAAAGTGACCACTTAAATGCTTAAGGTGACCCAAGTAAATCTCATGAGACTCAGCTAATTTATAGTAGCGCAGGATGGATTTAATATGCAGTCATGTTCATTACATTAAAAGTTTAACGTCTCACATATTTTTATTTTTTTTACAAAGCATAGTGGAGAGGAAACAAATACTTCATTTCCAAATCCTGCAGTCCCAATCTTTACCTTTACGCGTATAACCCACAACACCTCCAACAGCCAGCAATGCAGCATATGCAAACCCAATCCAGTCAACAGCCATGGTCCCAACTCTGGAAAAGAAAACACACTGCAACTGAAGACAAACAAGTTCCTTCCTCCCGGTAAAAAAAAAAAAATATATCATTACTTAGTGTGTTCTAAATAACACTACACTCTCCTGAGTTGTGTTTGATTACTGTGTCAAAAATTCAAAAGGTAAAGATGTGCCTATTGGCTACTGTATCATATTTTCACTAACTGCTGCCCTTCCTTACACCTCACTATAGAGATATACCAAATTTCCATCAGGGGAAACTGGTTTTTTTTGGGATGTATGTGGTGTGCATTTTTCCCAGTCAAAAATACAGGTATGCAAGCAAAAAGCTTGACATCACTCAAAGCATCAGTTTTGTTGCACTTGTGCCATATGGCTGACCCGGGCACACGCTATGGATACATACAGGACTTGTGAGTGCCCTGCTTAGTGGCCTTTCAACCAGGCTGTACCTGGTGTGCTACGAGCGGAGTGTCACAGGCCCAGCAACACCAGGAAAAGCAGGAATTTTCAGAGTGTACCCAAAACTTCGAGACAGAAACCTAGGCTGTCTTAGGAAGCTCTACATACAGTAACTTTACCTGACTGTGTCTATGCCCCTTGTGTCTCACCTTTACATTCGGTGCGTTGTCTCAAGTTAGGCATCTGTCCTCCAAAAAGCACTGAGGTTACTGCTGTGACACTGATCCCTGCCTCCCTGGCTGTGCTTTGTAAAGGCGCCAGTGGCAGTGGCTTGCAGGTGGGAGACACCTTTCTCCTCCTCCTCCTCCCAAACCAAGTGTACACTTAATTAAGCGCATCCTTCTTTCTACCTCAGCAGGTGCTTCCTTGCTCACAGCGTTAAAGCAGCAGCACGAAAGAGCACACACTCATTTCACATCAAGCCTTTAATATTAAAGGGAGTAACTCACAGTGACTCCCCCCCGCCCCAGCTGTAACCCCTCAGCAAGACAGGTGGCTTTAGAGGGCCATGGACACCCGAAAACGGGGCCTGCGGGGCTGGGAGCCAGACTCAAAGCCCGACCTTTGATCCCCTCGACTCCGCGGCCCAGGCAGGCCGGCAGGCCGAGGCCCAGCGCGGCCGGCCGCCCTCCCGCGGGGGGAACCTCCCTCTCCCGCCCGGGGTCGCGGGGCCCGGCCCCGCTGCCCCCGCCCCTCGCCCCGCTGCCCCCGCCCGCCGCGCCGGAGCCCCCGCCAGAAGGCCGGTGGCTGCGCAGGGGACCCCACCGCGCTCTCCGCGGCCCGCTCACCCTCAGCCGCCCCCCCCCCGGCGCCTCACCCCTGCTGGAGCCAGCGCCCTCCGCCGCCCCGCCGTACCTCGGCCCGCCGCGCCCGGCCCGCCGCCCTCCGACCTCCCCCGGCCCCGCCTCCCGCGCCCGGCGGGCACCGTGAGGCTTCGCGGGGCCGGCGCCACGGCCTCGCCTCACCGCCGGCCGCGCCTCTCCGCCCCCGCCCTGGCTTCTGCCCCTCGGCGGGCCCGGGCCCGGGCGAGGAGGAGCGGAGGGCGCCTGCCGCTACCGGGGCGGCCCCGCGCCGCGGCCCGGCCGTGCTGCCGCTCGCGGAGCGCCCTGCGCGGGGGCGCGGCGTCGTGTGGCACTTGGCTGAGGGGGCGGCGGGGACATGGGCCAGTGCTGGCGGGGGCGGCGGAGCTTCGCGCCGTGCCTGGCGGGGCCCAGCCCCGGGGCTGGCGTCTCCTGCCGCATGGACTCGTCCTGCCCTCCGGCTGCTCGTCTGCCAGGGCTCCACGGGCCGCGGAGAGATCCGTGGCTCATTGTAGCCTTTTAAGCCTAAAAACCCCTGCCCGGCCACGCTGGGGATAGAAGAACTCACGAACGAGAGTGAGTCATGCCTGCTGAGCTCCTTGTCCCCAGACGGCCACCTCCCACAGAGACATGGGCAGGGGCTGGGCCGAGGGTCTCCTGCCTGCACCACCCAGACACCCTGCACCCCAGCGGCAGGTGCTCATTGCTGTGCCGGGCACCCCCTGCCCCTCACGGCGGGCAGTTCCTCTCCTCGCCTGCAGCTTTGCAGCCGTGAGGGGGGTGGCCCGTATGAAGTCGGATGCACAGACTGAGCGCTGGTGTTATCTGTGTGTTGAGGGAAACCAACAGGTGCGAACCCCAAGGCTCAGGATGCCGCACAGCATAGCTCATGTATGAAACTGCTTGGTGTGGTTGTTCTAACACCTTGACTTCTTCTCTGCTATCCCTCTTCGCTGGAGCTATACCACTAAAAGTTATTTTTGTGTGTATTTTGTCACCCACTGCAGTATTTAGCTTACTCTCAAGTGAGACGTTCTCGACCAGCCCAGGATGTGTCCTTCAGAGTAATTCAGGGGTGCCTCTCTGTGACGTTCCCCACGCTTCCCGTGTTCCTGCAAACAGGCTGAGCATAAACACGGCCACAACAGGGAGAGACGCACAATGCTGTGTGATGGGACTTGGATACCTGCCGCCTTTCAGGGGTCATTTGAAAACCCCTGCCAAAATCTTCTGTTTCCTTTAGATTTCTTTGCCTAAAGGTGTGGGAGTTTTCCGCTCTGAAGAGCTTGCTGGAAAGCGGAATCAGTATTCTCATTAGGGTTAACGTATTTAATTTCCACTCCTAATGTTCCGTTTGTTTTTTCTGTTAGTGTTTAACTGCTCTGACAAAACCCCACTTCATATGAGCTGTCCAAGTCTGTCTGCTTAGTGGAAAACAACCATTCTCCTTATCTTACCCTCATCTGTGGGAAGGAAGACTGAAGGTATAGCAACTTTGGAAAACAAACATAGGACACTTGAGGGCAGGACAGCTCCAAAATGCAAATGAAAAGCAGATTCATAAGCTGAAATCCAGAAATTTTGGATTTCTTTATGAAGTATTCTGAGACTTGTGGCTCTTGTAAAGCACAGTTAAATAAACAATGGATTAAATAGAACAAAACCATGCAATTCTATTTGAGGGGGCTCCAAAGTCAAACAAATACAGTGTCTTTGGCACCTCTAGGATCATGACCAGTTGTGGTTACTGATTCAATGATACTCCTTGCTGAAGGAGACTGGATAGCCTGGGCTAAATTTGAATTCACGTAATTATATGCTTCTTGTTGTGTTCCCTTCCATTTTCAATTACAAAAAGTATTTGGTATCGTTTTCCCTAAGCTGTTACTTAAACTATTGCCTGATGTGAAATAGTTGCTGTATTTTACAGCACAGGTAGTCTCCTGTGGGAGATTTTTAATGAGAGGAGAATTCATTAAATTAGTTTGTTGGTAGCAT
Organism: Falco cherrug; assembly: GCF_023634085.1. Lineage (NCBI taxonomy): Eukaryota > Metazoa > Chordata > Aves > Falconiformes > Falconidae > Falco > Falco cherrug. Next base: position 19,319,294 of record NC_073702.1, read on the forward strand.
GGTAAATCAACTCCCTCAGCCCTAACAGTGAGGTATAACAGAGCTAGTAGCAAAGCTAGTGTTAGCGCTGCTAAGCACTTTCTATTCTAGTTTTCAGTTGTTCGTAACGGCCAGTCTGAACTGAAACTGCCCCTGCTGGGTATCTGCTTCCAGCTGTTTTATTTTAGCTTGTTTTGGTTGTTTTGCCTTTTATTGTGATTTGTTTGCTTTGTTTTTAGAAAGTTCCATTTACAACAATCAAGCCAACTACAAGGATGAATTTAGGGGATAATACACGGTTTTGTCCATTATAAACATAACCATTTCACTGAACAGCCTCTAGCATCTCTCTGGTTTGTAAAAACAGCTTTCAGATTTGGCAAGTAAATTGCTTTTATTTCAGGGATATATTTTTCCATCTTCATGAAAATGTGACCTGAAGAGAAAAAAGCTTAAAAATGTGGAGTAGAGGCTTGTTAAAATTGTGCAGCCCAGTCCCCAGAAAGTTCCACCCATGTTGATCATGTGTGATCTTTCGTTAGGCCCATCTCCATTCACATCTGAATGTATGCCTACTCTCCAGGGAAGGGCTGAGCTTGTGCCTTGCGTTGTTAAGTATAAAACAAGGAGCCTCTAAGGGGCTTGTGTAACACAGCCCATCTCTCTCCCCTTCAACACTTTTACTCAGGCTACCTGTAGTTAGGCAGGGTGTTGGCAGCATGAATCACATAAAACACCAGTCTTCTGCTGTGAGCTGTTTGTGGGTTTTGTTGGTCTTCCTGTATTAACACTAAAGGCTACTCATAGTTGTAAACTCCAAGTAAAATTTAATGCTAAGTGCTATCGTAAACCATGATGTGATTCTAGAAGGGATCTGTAGAGTGGAGGAGTGCTTCTGAAGTACCACAGACAGAAGAAAATGTTGTGGGTGAGGGGAAAAAGGAGCAGCTGAGCACCGTGAGACAACTGTAATTCTGGAAGATTTTTGTGCAAAAGATTGTTCTCTTCATCGGGTGGGACTATGGAAAAGGAAGAGGAGCAAAATACAGGTTTTTACAATGCTGATTCAGAGGCATCAGGTTTAATAATCTGTAGTTGAATAAGGAAGTCAGTTACCATGTTCCGGTACAAAAAGGTGACTGTTAGAAATAAATAAGCTTTCATATGCATACACGTGTGTATAAGCAGTGAGAAGGACAGTGGTGTTAAAGTGATGGAAGGTTGTTTTAAAGGCTGAGGAGAGTGATCTACAGCCTCATTGGGCCGCCTTTATGGGTCGTTACCCTTCAGCCCTGACGTGTCACTTCCTTGAAAATTTAGTATGAAAGTCTAGATCCAGAATCATCCCTGACAGTTCAATCAAATGGTAAAAAGCAGAGATACTGCTCTTTATAATAACCATGAAGTTGTCTGGCAGAACATACACATTAATAAACAGCTACACAAACTAAGGCCTTTTCTATGAATGAAACATATACGAACATGGAATAAAACTTGCAAAGGAAAAAGAGATGGGTTCTTGGGCAATGATTTCGTGGGAGATGGTACTCAAATTTAACAGCACACTGCTGCTGAAAGCACCTTTTCATTTCCAAATCTGCTTTTCAGTGCCTTATTTTGTGCAGTAATTGTTGAATCTTGCTGCTTCTCTCCCAATCTGCAATGGCTGCATCAACTCAGTAGCCCAGCAGAAACATAACCAGGCAGAAAAATACACAGCTTTCTGCTGAATTAGTTCAGTCAGTTACTTGTTTCAGTTAGTTAGGTCAAAAGGCTCTAAAAAGCATCAGGGCATAAAGGAAGAACTGGGACTGCATCAGGGGGTGGGAGGCTGGGGAGAGCCTCTGCAGGCATCAGCAAAAAAAGAGTGAGATAACCTGAAGCTGTGCATTTCCTCTGACTTTGTGAGAAAGCATTATGGTATAGCACCAGCTGAAATTTGTGGTAAATACAGTGAAATGCAACTCAGAATTATGGTTGGTCAGTGGTATCTCAGGAATCTTCCCAGATGCTGAAGCCAGCAAACTAGTATTTCTGGAAGCTAGCAAATGGTGAAATAAGGGACATGCTCACAGAAACCTACCTGTGGGCCCTGGGAGCTGGCAATATCCAGTTTTACTGTGAGCTGATAATATCCATGATTTTAATGTGAGGTCTCCAGGAAAATTAGGTTCTAGCTACAGTTAATAGTGGAAAGATTAACGGGAACAAAATGCAAGAATGTGATTGTGATATGCAGTGATTTGGGAGAGCGTACGTAAAACTGTTTCTGTCCACCAGGCATGATCAAAGGACTGTAGCAGATGTTAAGAGCAAGTGATTAATCTGCCTTGGGTTCTGCTCAGTGTAGTGATTTGGTTTTCTTAACTGAGTTCTCAATAGCTGATAGACTCCATCTTCTGAAGAAATGGAGCTTTTTATCTTCACTATCATAGAAATCTTTGGTCTACATAAATCCAGATTAGGACCACTAGCTGTGCTCTGCTTCCAAGATATCCCAAATTTCCCATCTTTCTTAATAAGTATGTGGATTTTAAAGCAGTTCAAGAAGTCAGAGTGAAGCCCTGAGGGATTTCAGTGACATTTGAAGCGGCTTGTTTGTCATTGTGTGATGTTTTCAGCTGGTTGAAAACAACTCATGAAGATGAAAGTTTCTTGGGGTGGAGGGGGGATTTTTGTGTGTGTGTGTATTTTTAGACCCTTTCCCTAATATTTGTCATCCTATGATAGACGTCAGATCTCTGATACCTGTCACCCCTATGTACTCAGTACAGAGGGGTCTGTTTTCAGCTGCACACACTGAGAGACAAGAGTTTTCCAGACAACATCTCACTGAAGGACAGAGGCACAGGATCCCTTGCCCTCTCCAAATTCTAGCAGATGCACCATGGCATACTGAAAACCTGTACATGCCTCAAAGCACCTTCCTGGGTTGAAAAATAGTTTGAAGCTAGGAAAGCTGTAGGATGAAAGTTCATATATGCATGCCCTGTCCTTACTCTTTCCTAGACATCAGTTCATGCCCACTGTTCTTGCTGTTCATGTTCACGAACACTGTTCATGTTTCTGTCCTACCTGTGGCCATTGACTGAGACAGGAGCGTGAGCTGGCTGCACCTTTGTTCAGGTCCAGGATGGGCAAGCTTATGGACAGGAGTATCCAAATCATAAGCACCTTTGGATCATTCTCACACCAGAAATGAAAGGAAAGTAAAATACAACATCTGTCCCAGAAGGAAAAGGCCTGTGAGATCCTGGCTTTTATGGGGTGCACAGAGAGTGGCTAAAGCTGTGAATTTGCAATAACTTACTTCAGTTGCTGGCTTCCCCATTCTCAGTCCCTTCCTTGAACCACCTCTGGCACTCAGTGAACTCTGTGCTGAGTCATGATGATAAATCTTCAGAAAATTTAGCTTGCTGTTGATGTTTCTCTTCTGGAACTGCAGTCTTAGAGAGCTGATTCTTGCACATGTTTTGAAGAGGGGGTGAAAGGCGGAGGGACAGTCCCTTTCAGACCCACGTGCCATAGCGTCGGGGGGCAAACAGAAGGGAGTGAGGCTATCCACAGCATGAGCTTCATTTTGGAGAGAGTGGATACGATCAGGATTTATAAAATCAAGGCAGTGGGTACAGTGAATGCAGGTTGTTGTTCTCCGAATCCTGCAGTACTAGAGCTAGGGGGCAGCCACTGAAACCAATAGGCGATTGGTTTAAGACAGATAAAAGGGAATACTTTTTTAAGTAGCAGGTATAGTGGACTTGGGGATTTTGCAGAGGGTTTGGAAGCAGATAGGTCAGTGGCCTGGAAAGGAGACAAAACGATTAAATGGACTACAGGTTCATGAAGAGACTCTAAAAGGAATGGGTAGGGATGTGCTCCCTAACATCCCTAATGCAATGATTGTGGATACTGGAGGAGAACAAAGGAAATGTATATGCCCGGCTTGCACGTTCTCTTTAAATATCATCTCTTACTATTGGAGATAGGATACCGGCAGTAACTGAATGTTGGTCCGACTCACCAGGGCATCCCTTGTGTTCTTTTCAGGTCCCTGGTTTTGTGTCCACAGGTATGTAAGGACAAATGTGATGTTGCTAGGAGTTTGTAATTTATTTGGGAGATTGTGTTTTATATTTTGAAGGTGATATCTCAGGGTTCTGTTACCTCAGTGAAACCTGATGCTTAGATCACTAACACTGCATTGTACCCTATTGAGGAAACATGCAGTTTTACAACGATTGACATAGAATTAGCACTTGGAAAGGGACCCTTAGACTAAACTATAATCCTTTTCTCCTGGGATCCTTCTATTCTGTCTGCACAGAACTTGATGGATACTCATGTCTCGGGAAAGATTTTGTAAGCTATGATAGAATTTCCCCCCAGAATATTGGTGTATTTTGGATATAATATTTGAGAGTCTTCTGCTGGAAAACATTTAGTGCAGCTGAAGGAGAGGGAGTGCCAGATAAGACAGATTGCTAGGCATGAATCCCAACCCTTATTTGTATGAGTATTCCTTCTGCCTTTAGATAATCACATTACCATCAGGAGTATTGCTTATACAAGTACTACTGAGAAAAAGTGGTGAGCCGGCTTGGGCTCTCAAAGCAGTGTTCTTGTTCCAGCACTTTCCCAGTGAGATTCTGACCTTGTTTCCTCGTCAGAGCTCATTAGAGTTGGGACATCCAAGTAAGGAGGACCACCCACTACTAAGCAGCCTTCAGTAATGATTACCAACCCATCTTTTAGACCTATCAGAAGTAACATTTTTAACAGTCCAGACATCGTTTTCTTTCCCCTTCCAAAGCTCATCCCACACTTAGATACACGAGGGTATATTAGACAGTACTGTATTTCATGCTTGGTTGATTATGGAGCCAGATCTTTGGTCTCTGCTGAGGGTTTTTTTGCTGCTCCTCCAGTGCAGATGAGCCAGAAACCTTCCACAACGATGTGGTAAAGGAGCCTCTCGTGGGTGTAAGACTGGTATCTCTTGGTGATTATCATCAGGCAGCGTGGGTTAAGATATGTCTCCTGCCAAGCCAGCCTGGAGGAGCACAGCTCAGTGAGACCTCAGGGATCTTGCCTAATAACAGTAGTGACCTAATTTGAAAAAAGAAAAAAAAAATCGTCATTTTTTTGTGGCTGATAATACTCAAAGGAGTACCACTGTGGGTGCAAAGGGAGGATTCTAAACATCAAATGATAGAAAGTGTTTACATGTCTACTTTTATGTGCAATTAATCAAGCTTGGAAATAATGAAGTAATATTTATTTGTACACCTAAAATGAGGAGCCAAGTTAAAGCACTTACAGAAATCAGCCCCAAAAAATGAAAACATGAGAAAAATAATGCCAACGACACTGCAACTTAAACGGCAGATTTCAAGCCAAACATCTATGAAGGAAGAAGTATTCCCTGGAAAAATATCACATTCTTGCCATCTTCCTGACCACAGAGTTAACACTCATTATGGTAAAGCTAGAATTACAGCAATATGAATACAATGCCGCGGACAATGGCCTGTCAGTGGTTTTCCACTATAAACTCGCATGTGAGGTTTGCAATTTTGTGAAATACAATTATCTTTGGCAGGGATATCCAACTACAATATCAGCCCAGAAACAGAGATTTTTAAATTTGTTTATTTCCTTTACCAAGTTGTTCAAAGTTCATTGTTTGGTAAGTGTTAGAGCCTTCCTGGCTGATTGCCTGCTTGTGCCCTATCTGTACTATGAGGATGTGTGGAGAGTTTGTTGTCACTGGTAGTGCATCAATGCTGGGCAATATTCAGAGCTGTGAGGCTATTACAAAGTCCACACTTCGGACCAAACTGCTTACATTTGTTATCAGTGAGGTCTGGGAAAGTCAGGACAGCAGGGTTATAGCAAATTAGCACTGACTAACATATCCAGGCATGCACAGCAAAACATGCTTTAGGGAATACTAGAGTATGTTATTACAGCTATGGAAGGAGAGAGAACTGGCCAGGACGATTAAATGGGTAAAATTGAAAAGATTTGTCTCTCTTACAGAAAAAGAAAATTCTGAGTCGATGTTACAAAAAAACCCCAAAACCCTATAGGGTCAGTGAAACTGCAACACACGAAAGCCACTTGTAGAATTACAATTTTGATTCTTTAGTAAGGTTTAGCTAAGGCTCTTCTCTATCAGATTGTGGTAATTGAAATCCAAATCCCAAGCCCGGTTTGTTCTTTTCACAGACAACTCAAAGGAAAATATGGTGCAAACAGTGAGTGCTGATCCCCAAATTGAAGTATAACAGCATGTTTAACTACAAATGCTAACCATGTAACATCTGCGTATAAACTTCTGGGAATTAGGTTTGAAATAACCATATGTGTAATGACTTACTTAAAAGTAATTATTTTGAGACAAATATTGCATGCATTTAAGGGATCTCACATATGTTTCGATGTGACTCACTAAACATGAACATATATTTTACATGGATTTATTCCGTGTCAGTGCTCTGGAAGAAAACATAAAATCCTTGTGCTACAGAGATCTCTGGTTGCTTCAGCAACTTGTTAGATGTTGCAGGGAAAAACTGCTGAGTTTACATAGTTTAAAATAAATATGCATCAAAGCAGTTTATTGCTTTATTGACAGTATATAATGAACCAGCAATCAGTGAACTCTGAATACAAGATCAGTAATACAATAGGCAAATCGTACTGGAAATTTCTGAACAGTCTCCCATAACTAATCCCAAAGTCTTCTTAGTGTACACACACACACACACACACACACACGCATGCACGCACAGAGTTGTATGCACCCCCTCACTTGTTGGCAGTATGGGTTACAAAAACACCCCCCTTTCCAAAGGTTGCAGGTCTCCCTATTTACATGTGCCTCCTCTGGCAGATGTGGGTCCTGTACCTTAATGCAGGCCCCTGCGGCTCCCTACAAGTTGGTGACTGAACCACATGCCCTTGAGAAAGCTGTTTCCCCTCCAAGGTCTCTCCCTCCTGTTAAGTTTTCATGCATCTTTTATACTTCTTTTCAGTCTGGCTCCTGCTTAGTGTCAAGCCTCTTTGTATTGCCCCAGTAACCGTTTAATCTGGTCGATGGTCATCTTCTGTAACATGATCAGTTGTTTGGGCAAATGCTGATCAGGCGTTTGGTGTATTTGACACCCCCTACCCATCCCCACCCCCAGCAATTATCTGTGCCATTTGTCAAGGCGGGGGCTGTTCGTCCTGCCAGGTCCATAGTGAGGGAGAGCCATCCTTGGGAGACACGTGGGCCGCAGGAGCAGGAAGAGCAGTGGGCACAGCGAAGTGGCTGCTTGCAGCCGTGTGGCTGACACTGCTCAGACCAGAGCGTTGCGATGTTCTGGATGCATCCCACACAGTTGAAGGTAGTAAGTGGGCAAGCAAACCTATTTCCAGACTCTCTTCAGGCTCCAAAATCCAGAAATAGTTGCTTTACTCAATGTCTTTTGAACACCTATTATGATTCTCAATAAAGGGATCATAAATGGGACGGAAGCAGCAAATTGGATCATTGGAAAAACTGCACAGAGAGGCCATCTGGGCCTGGTGCTTTACTGGATCGTGAAGAATTCACATTTCACACTCCCACGGTTTACATTTTCCGAGGTGATAAAGACATTTGGATCATTTTATTTTTTGGATGTTTTACATGAAATGAAGAGCCGTGATTGAAACTGGAACTGGAGTCAGGAAATAACCAGACTGTGTACAATGTGGTAAAGTGCTAACAAATGCCACGTGTTACATGATTAATTTAGTATAAATGCCAGTTATAGATTTGGTTTGTCAGCAGTTGGCTCAGGTTTTGTGATTACTGGCCAATAGTTTTAACTGATGATTTGATCTATAACAGAATCTTCAACTTTGGGGAATGAAAGAGATTTGCATTGATACTTTAATGCATTAAGTGTATGCAGAGCTGTTAGCTTCTAGAAAGGGTACAGATAAGTTCTGGAGTTTTAATGTAACTGGTGAATAGCCTTTAGTTTCAATACAGTATGATTTATGGTGGTAAATCAGGGCCGGGGGGATAGAACTATGTGACTGCTATTGTTTCAATATGTCTTCAGGTGACATTTTTGAATTGCAGTAAGACATGCAAAGAAGACTCTGGGTCTGACTGTAAATACAGCTGCAAAGTATGGCACCGCTCTTGCCTCTGAGTCAATCCCTAATCGCTGTTCTTGGCGTGTCAGTGCTGGGCCGCAGGGAAGGGCCATCTGTCAGAGGAATTGAAAATGGAGGCACTGACCATCTGTAGGTATTTAAAGTCTCCTGACATTTTTTACAAGCTGAAGGATAATCCAGTGTTACAATTTATAGTGTGTCTACCTATTATCCTCTACATTTTTCAAGGGAATACAGTATTCTTTCACTTCTGTGGCCTACCTCTTTATGTCACAAACCTATTTCCCCCATCCCCGCAGTTCACTGTTGGCTGAAATGACTCCCGTAAATCTTTGTAAATTGGAGGTGTTTTCAAAAGATGTGCTATGTAAATTACAGCTCACTGTTACTGCTGGAGCTAAAATGCAAGCAGAAGCCTGCCCTAAAGCCTTGGAATTTTGAGTGGCCTAAAATGGAATTCAGATCTAGTTTCTCCTTTGAAAAAGTCAATAAACACTTTATTCCCTTTCTTTATCTTCTAAGTTTGGTGTAGATCATTTGGCAAATGCAAATGTCAGCTCTGTTCCAGAGAAGAGATGTATAGATGTGTAAAGGTACTGTGCTTGCAGACTTCCTTTATGTGCACAGCTTTAGCCGGGTAACACTAAATCATAGTATACGCTATTTGTAGAATCAAAATTTTGATTGCATTAAGAAATTAAGAAAGATTTTTAATGGTTACTTCGCACATTGAACAGTTGAATTTGACATACGCATTTCTATTTAAACATTTATTGGGCTGTGTCAGTGTGAAGGAAACCAGCTCTGTCACACGCATGAGCATGCACACACACACAAAGTTTGGCTTCTTCCAGCAACAACAACAAAAAAAGGTTATTTGAATATTTTGGTTAATTATCTTTCTAATCCAGCCATTCAAATACTGTACATGTGCCGAGCTCACATGGAGAGAAAGGAAAGATACAGAGAATTTTTAATAAAAATGCAGTCCCAGCAGGATTTGAAGCACACTGCTTTGAAATACAAAGCCAGAACTTTATTATCCAAGCTAAGCAAATTTTCTGAACATATTCAAGGTGTTGTTATGGTAAGTGAAGGAAGCCTGTGAAGTTGCTTGGAGTTGTTTGAGAATAAAAAATAAAACACATTTACATTTCAACAGATGGTTGGCAGAAATCAGAACAGAGTCCATTTTTCTGAGCAGGATCTGCATGCATGCAGACTACAGAGGGATGAGACTGATGGCTCCTTTGCTGCACAACCTTGTGCTCTTTATATGCATCACATCAGTGTTAGAGAATGGAGAGGTGAATATGGGATGCGATATGGAGCGGAGACCAGCTGAGTGGGAAAAGCTATGCACTTGTGTCACAGGGAGGAAAGGCAGGGAATATGAAAGGGTATTTCATCCTTTCCACATAGCATCCTCCTCTCCCATTTTCTCTTAATACAGTAGTACTAGGAGAAGAGTGGATATGGAGGTTTCTGAGTAGAGAAACTGGAGACTGCCTGTGGCATGCTCAGCCCCTGCAACTTAGAGTAATGGTGGTTTTGGCATTCCTGGGTGCCACAGCATGCTGGGGCTGCGATGCTCTGCACATCTGCATGAAGCAGTCTTTTGGACCAGGAGAGCTGTGACCATCTACCTGTTTATTTTCAGAGCTGGAAGCTGGCAGCTGGCTGTAGTGCTGCGAGAAAGGTGCCTTTGTCACCTCCCTGTTCCTGCCACCCCAAGAGCCTGCCTCTAAAGGCTTGAAGTGACCTGCTATAAAACATCTATGAAAGACTTACTCTTTCTTAGGGTGGAAGTGTTCTTCAAGACGATACCACCAGAGGATTTGGACCAACTGGTTTTTGCTTTCCAACAGAAAAAAAAAAAAAAAGTCTGTCTGGATTCTAGTGATACCCTCCCTAAAGAGCCTTTTATGGTGGAAATGACTGTGTGTATCCTGTGTTACAATAATTAATCTGGCACCAATTAGCTATCAAACTCATCACTAGAGTATCTGAGCAAGTCTTGGGTACAATATTGCCTCATAGAAGCTACTGCTGTCTGTCACATTCCTACTACTGTTCACTGGTTCCAAGGGAAGGAGTTTGCATTTTTCTTTTTTAGGGTTGGTTCAGAGCCTTCATAGAGGGAGGAGATAAAATTGGTTCAGAGCCTTAAACCACACACTATACAAAATGCTTGTATTTCCAGCATGGACATGGCATGGTGTTCCTGGTCAGATTCACACTTCTAATACTAGAGCTATGTTATCTCTAAGTCACCATTTTCTTTTGAGACTATGTCTAACCTTAGCCCAGTCTATTAAAAGCTCAGGTGATCTGAATTCCCTTTTTCTGGCTTTCCAAAGAGCAACATTTTAGCTGTTCCGATGGCAGTGGTTTTGTGAGGGGGAGAATAAGGAAGCAAATTGTCACTCTTGTTTATGATTTCAGACTCTTTTTGAGAAAAGTTTTAGTGCACCCACATTTAAATGTAACTTAAGGTTCTTCTTCCTTCCTATTTTTGAAGCTTACTGTTCATATATTTTATGGAAGATGGATGTTACTAGCACAGAACAGTGTGGTTGTTATCTATTATACCATGATATATTTACTGAGAAAATTTTAATAAATAAACCACAGGCTTCAACCTCTGAACCCTTCTAAACCAGCTGATTCCCATGGGGGGTTCAGGAGTTTTTATGGACGGATACTGTGTTCTCATGAGAATTTTATTAGAGCTCATAGACTCGAGACTGACTAGCAAGAGAATTTATGAGGTTACATGGGAAATATCACATCTTTCATCCCAACACCCTATGAGTTTATAAAATGAACCCTTCCTTAAGCTGTGTTATTAAATAGAAGAGTTTTAATGCGACTTTAATAGAATATCTAATGTTATCAATGATTTCTCATCAGTCAGTACAGCTGGTTAATTTTGCCAGCTTTTCAGTTTTCAATTATCCTGGGTTAGGGAGTTGGGTAAAGGGTTTTTGCTAAAAATTGAAAAAAAGGCAAGGGAGTGGAGGACATAAGTTACTAAATGCATCAAAGAAGCTTGTCAAGATAGATAATAAGAAGGGTGAATAGTGTCTGCTATGTATTTGCTTAGCCTCTATTCTGTTTACTCTGTTGAATACTCTCTAAAATTCCTCTTGCTGTTCTGTTTAAATTTAGAACAATGTTGAAGTTCTTTAGCTGCTCATTATCCCACTTGAAATTTAACTTAAAATGTTATTTTGCATCATGTAGTTCAGCTGGAAAGCTGCCCAAGCCAAGAATTGAGGTCTGTGGTAGTGAACTACAGAGGAAGTGGTCTAAGCAAGTCTCCCTTCTGGGGATATTCCAACATTTTATTACATTGTGTGCACTAATGAGTAGAGCAAAGGACTGAGAGCCAGGAAGGGCAGAGTTTTAATCAAATGACTTATGCTACAGCCCTCAGCAAAATACGTGACCTTGTAATTCGGCCATCTTAGCTATAACAGTGGATAAAAATAGGGACTCAGTGTAGTGTTCAGGCAGAGATAAAGATGTTCTGTTTCAGCTGCATTCATGGTCTGCAGGTTTTTTCCTCAGCTTTCAAATAGACACAATGGGAAGACAGAAGATCTCCTTTCAGCTACTCCAGAGAAGCTCAAATCAATGTTGACATGTATTCTTCCTTGAACAAGAGCTTTTACAACTGTCAGATGGAGGTCAGTCAGTCCTTTGATCAGTCTGATTCACTTGTGAATGATCAAATTTGTTGGTCGTGGTGGTGATCAGGTACCAGGGAGACCAGACACAAGGAGGATGAAGACACACGTTTGGTGGGTTCAAATTGGATATGCTCCTGGTGCAGTTTGCCCAACAAGTAGAGCTGGGAGACTGTCAGGGCTGCACAGTTTGGGACACTGAAGTCCAAAGAATGTCCTTTAATTGGTATGTGAAGCACATCAGATTTCAGTGGCACTGGAAACGCTGCCTTGGCCATCATGCCAACAAACTATGGTTGTTTAAGATGTCACAGGCTTTGTTTTAAATCAAGGGTAGATCTTTGGTACTTAGCTAGCTCTGATGTAGTTAAGAGCAGCCTGCTCCTGCTGCTGTTCCCTGCAGCTCCAGCTATGTGTGTTAGTCCTTACGGCTGTCTCCGATCATGGCCCTAGAACTCCACCTGGGGAGCTTCAGGCTCTCAGCAGTGTGTGAAAGCATTCACCTGTCCCCAAGATTCCTTTGAATGGAAGGTGCCATACAGAAGTATTAAGAAGAGCTACCTACCCTACTTCTATATATTTCAGGCCCTAAAAATGAAAAGGACTGGCTCACCTTACCGAATGTGAAGCCGTCCCTTTTATTTCAGTATTACATTGCACATATATTTGTCTGCCCTTCAGAAATGGAAGAAAACCCAGTGGGGTTTGACTGCTTACCTGATCAGCTTTCATACATTAAAGGCCTGTTGTGACGGTAAAGCACAGGGAATCAAAGTATCCTTGGTTCTTAGTCTACGGACTTAGCAGAACTGCATTTTTATGATGATTGATCAAGCATAGGGAAAACATAATAAAAAAAGTATTGTGTCTCTAATCTGTACTATCTCAGGACAGGAAGGAGTGGGCAAGTTAGATACTGTACTGCCTTTGGTAAATCAATTGATCTATGTATTTTCAGATTTTTTTGCAGAACAGGTTGACTAAGTCTCTTGTGCTTCAGAGAGAAAGTATCCCTAAGCTAACATTTCACTGATCCTGTGAAGGTTAAAACAGGAGGAAACAGCATACAAGCCGCACTACAAATCATTGAAGTTATTTAATAAGAGAAAAGCACTAGGCTGGCCCAGAACCAGTCTGGACAGGCTCTTTGTTGAAGTTATCAAGGTGACCACATACCCAGATATAATTTCTGGCCTCATTTTTTGTATCTTATGTATTTGTATGAATTTGTTATTCTTCTGTTTGACATTTCACATTCACCGGATTTGTTCTTTTTCTGTTGTGGTTCATGTGAGCACAGCAGTTTGGAGTTGGATCATTATTCCTCAAGTTCTGCAGCAGTTAAGATGCAAATATAGAGACAATTTCCATGTCCATGACCCTAGAAGAGAAAAAGCTTTGAAGGTACAGGGAACTTACGAACTCTACTCCTGGCACTTTTAGTGGAAGTTGCATGATTTTGAACATCTCCATAATATATAGTTACTGTATGGGTGTTTTTCCATCTCCGTAAAGATTTGCGTCATACCCTGCTTGGTTCTCTGTGCAGTGCTAGCTATTCCTATTACATAAAATTTTCTTAACATGAACAAGGACCAATCAATGTAAGTCCAAATATTTTTCCCACCAAAATATGTTCCTATAAAACAAATACAAATTTAGTCACTGGTACAATGTCAGGCCTCTGAGTTAATGAAAACATTCTGGTTTTCCTTTATTCTTTAACATGAGCTTTATGTTTGTCTCTTTTTATCAGCCCATAGTATAACATGAACAAGCAAAGAGGCTCATTTTGTATCTCTGAATGACCATCAGGTTCTCATTGGAGTACATTGCAAACAATGCCATAAACTATTAGGAATGGGTGCACAACAGTTTTTATGGGGATATTTGCTGCCTCTGGCAAATAAAAAATTGTTCCCCTCATAACAGATAGTCATATCGCTCACTGGTTATCTGTAGCCTCTTCCTGCCAGCCGGTGCCCTAGCAGGGGTGGTGGCTACTGAGGCCATCTCTCTACTAGAATGCCCTACTTTGTGCTCTGAACAATTATTTCAGGCTCTTGTGAATGTGTTTCCACAAATATGTGGCCTGTGAAGTGTGCCTGCTGACACAGAGACACACTTTTATTTCCCTGTTCAGGTTATCATCCTGCCTTGCTGCATCTTTGCCAGCCCTTACTCTGCCAGCTTCTTAGGCTTCTTCAACCAGTGCTACAAAACACAAAGCTTACTAATAATTGTTTAGTATTTTAGAGTTAGTATTAAATGTAGGAAAATAGATGTTATTGCTGTGACCTGACCAGGAATTCTGAGTGCAACTTGTGCTTCCAAGTGTGTTTCACTGTTTTAGATATTTTCTAGTAAGAAATTATTTGACCTTTTGTCCTGTCCGTCCATGATGAATCTCAGTCCTAATCTAAGATTCGGGTGCCCTGTTCATCCACCCTGTTTTTCTGCTAGTGGGAAAAGCACTGTTTTTGCCCTGTCCATCCACAAAGAAGAAAAACACCGAAGACCTCCTCATTAGCAAAGTTCAAGTTGGGAGAAGGGATGATCTGAGCATCCTTTCAATGTGGAACACTTCAAATGAAAGAACAAAAATTGAGGAACGCACAAAAGAATGTTTTCAAATGATGTGTTTTTCAGTTGGAGTTTGGATTAAAATAATAGGAGAAGGAACCTCCTTCTGTTGTGCTAATTGATGTTGTGGAATAGCACAGAAATGTTCTGGAAATACTAACCAGCCATTTTCCTTCACAGCCAGAGAAGGAAAACCCAAGGGAACTGTTGCCTTCCTAATTGTGGAAAAGTGCAGGAGTGCAACTCAAACATGTATTTTACATTTTGATTTTAATTATGCATTATGGTTTAAATTTACTTCCACAGTGTGCAAAACAGTCAAGAAATTTGAACTCTAGGTCATGAAAGAAATACACATGGATATTGGCAGAAAACGTCCTCATTGGGTGCTGCTTCAGACTATCATTTACATTTTTAAATCACCCATCCTTAGGACAATTACTCTGTAGAAAGTCCATTGCATCAGATGTACTTAAAGTTTATAAAATGTTCATTAGATATGTTTAAAAATATAGTGTGAGAAAAACCTGTTTCTGTTGGCACTGCCATTTTATTTGTTTGTCTTTTCAGACATGTTTTTATTGGCATTTCCATCTATGTTTGAGCTCATTTTTAATGAACTTTTAACTGCTAAATAGCAGTTATCTGGGACAGAAGAATCAAAAGTAGTTAAAAGTTCCGCAAAGCTAAGAAGAATAGACAGAAGTACTGCTCAGCATTTTACACAGTAAGCTGTGGAACAATGAGCTATAATTATCTCCTGTTAAAAACAGCAAAATAAGAAATATGCCAGTTTAGATTTGAAGTTGGCAGCAGTTCAGAAGGTTGAGAGAATGAGAAATTGTGGAAATTTACTGCTTTATTTTTCCCTCCATGCCTCCTCTATGTGAGCTTTTTAGGTTGTGTGCAGACGCTCAAAGTTTATTTGCTCTGGAAGCTCCATCTTCTATACCCTCATCATTAATAGTGGTAGCATGAAGCCAACAAGAAAGGCTCCAAAATATGTCGGTTGTCATTATTCCAGACACCAGGCAAAACACCTTTCAGACTAACTTAGTAGTTACATACAGTTCAAATAGGTGTGAGGAACAAGGAAGCATTACCATCCTCATTTTACAGATAGGGAGTTAAGTGTATGATTCATCTCACTGACCTGAGACGCATGCAAGTTCGATGTTTAATACTGAAGTAGTTGCATAAGCTCCTTCCTTAGTGGAGATGGATAGCCCTCAGTGATTTACTGCATCTGTCTTAAAAATCTGTTTTAGAGTGGGTAGAATGGGTTATTCTTTCTTAAAGCTCTTGTTCTCTCTCTCCGCTGACTATAAGGGAAGCCACATATGAAAATTCCTCTAGGCAATTCTGCCACTGGTGGTAATGATCAAAATTATTATAACTGAAACCTCAGATCTTCATGAATCAATCTTGATCAGTCTGATCTTCTTGGTCACTTTCAGAAGCAGATTGGCCAACCTGTGCTTGTAAGATTTTCCTAAACCTTCAGATGGAAATTTTAAGCATTCTTCAGTCTGGAAAGAAACCGGTTGGATGCTCAGGTTCGGCAGGTAGTAGTGGATCATTTGTACTTTTCCTGGAGGTCAGTAACAAGTGGGGTACTACATTGGTCTGTCCTGGGACCTGCCCTGTTTAACATCTTCATCAATGACCTGGGGGAGGTGAGGGAGGCAGGGCATTCTTATTAGGTTTGCAGATTGACAACAAAGTGGGGTTAGGGGAATGACCACCTGGTACACCTGAGGGCAGGACTGCCATTCACAAAGACCTAGACAGCCTGGAGAAATGGACCGACAGGAACAATATGAGATTCAATAAAAACGAATGCGAAGTTGTGCACCTGGGATGGCAAACATGAGCCAGCAATGTGTCCTTGCAGCAAAGGTGGCTAATGATATCCTGGGCTGCATAAGCAGGAGTGCTACCAGCAGGTTGAGGGAAAGGATCCTTCCGCTCTGCTCAGCACTGGTAAGGCCAGGCTGGAGTGCTGTGTCCATTTCTGGGCTCCTCGTTACAAAAGAGACATGGACATACTGGAGCAAGTCCAATGAAGGTCCAATGAAGGGCCACAAAGATGATTAAGAAGCATCTCTACTATAAGGAGAAGCTGGGAGAGCTGGGATTGTTCAGCCTGGACAAGCGACGGCACAGGGGCATCTCATCAATCGGCAGAAGTACTTGAAGAAAGGGTATAAAAAAGAGGGAACCAGGCTCTTTTCAGTGGTGCCCAGTGACAGAACAAGGGGCAATGGCCAAAAACTGAAACACAGGAGGTTTTAGCTGAACATCAGGAAACACTTTTCCACTGTGAGGATGGCCGATCGCTGGCACAGGTTGCCCGAGATGTTGTGGAATCTCCGTCTCTGGGGATACTCAAAAGCCATCTGGAACAATCTGGACATGTCCCTGGGCAGCCCCCTTTAGGTAATCCTGCTTGAGCAGGGCGTTTGGCCTAGAGGACTTCCAGAGGCCCGTTTGAACCTTAATAATTTTGTGATTCTGGGAAAAAAACCCTTTCAGCAATTCAGGCCAGAGCCCGAGTGTCAGGGGCACAGCTCTGCTGAAGAGGTCCTGGGGGTCCTGGTGGGCAGTGAGCTTAGCCTGAGCCAGCAGTGAGCCCTGGCAGCAGGGATGGCCAACAGCATCTGGGCTTATAATAATAGGAGCATGGTCAGCTGATTTGGGGGAATGCATATTCCCCTTTACTTTGCACCCATTAGACCTCATCTACATTAGGATGGCCAGTTTTGCCCCCAGTCCTCCCCTTGCAACACACAGATAAACTGGAGCAACTTCAGTGGAGGCTGCCAAGATGGTCGAGGCTGGAGCATATGCCCTGTGAGGAGAGGCTGAGGGAGCTGGGCTTCTTCCATCTGCAGAAGACATGGCTTCAGAAGGACCTAGCAGGAGCCCCCAGTGCCTACAGGGAGGTTGTCAAGGAGATGGAACTAAGCTCTTCACAGTGGTGCATGGTTGAAGGATGAAAGACAATGCTGTAAGTTGAAAAGAGAGAGGTCCATAGTGAGTATGAGGAGAAGCCTTTTCCCCACAACAACAGCCCAGCAGTGGAACAGATTGACTAGAGAGGTTGTGTATTCTCCATCCTTGGAGATTTTCAAGAACCGCCTGAGCAACCTGGTCTGACCCCATAGCTGACACTGCTTTAAGGACAAGGTTGGGCTAGAAGCCTCCTGGGGTCTCTTCCAACCTGAAAGGTTTGTGACTCTCAGCTGACTATGCACTTACTCTTCATGCCATTTCTTCTCGTTGAGGCCAACAATGTCAGATGCTGTGAAGAGAGGAGCTCAGAACAAAACTGACATAGCATTATGTCATTCTCCTAACCTACATTGCCCCTGGGTTACTGAATGCCCTGCTTAGTTCCACTCACCACACTACAGAATAGATGTAGGAGAGTCAGAAAAGATACAGAAAAGAGCACTGTGAGGAAAGACTAAACAGGTTAGGTTCTGCAACTTGAAGAGAGATTACTGGGTCTGGATGCACTATGGGGCTAGGAAGTGATGATTATTGAAGAGATGCTAAAAAGGGAATGATTAGTCACTGTTTCATGGAATACAAGAAGTAGAGAACACTCAACAAAAGGATCAGGCAGCAAGTTTAAAAACAAACAACACTTGTTCATGGGTATATAACAACATTGTGCAATTTTTTGTGGAAGCCAAAAGTACAAGTAGATTCAAGAAGCTATTAGATGAGCTAATGTAAAATACATGCATTGGTACACGGGGATTTGGATGAAACTGTCACCTCAGGGGGTTCCTAAATGGCTGTTTGTTGGAGGTCAAGAGGACGTCAGGAGAAAGTTCAGGGTATGCATGGCCTTGGTCATGCCCCTGTGCGTCTGCTGCTGTAGACCATAAAGGAGAGTCCTATGCTGGATGGACATTGGCCAGTCTGACAGTTCTCATTACTACCTCACCAGCAGCAACCATAGCCTGCTCCTGCTCCCTGATAAGGGTGGATGAAACGGGAAGTTAAAGGAAGAGACAGCCCAAGTTCTGAAGGAAAAGGTACCATGTGAGAGGAAGGCAGGGAATCAGGAGACCACATTTGCTATTGACCTGGGGCTGCTGCGTAACTCCAGACTAGCAATTATTTTTTTCTTTTTGTGACACATTATCCCCATCTATAAAATTTATCTTTTGGAATCTTCTATAAGGGTTATTAGCATTAAAATATTAGTAAATATGAAACACAGGAGGTGCCAGCTGAACATAAGGAAATACCTTTTCACTGTGCAGGTGACTGAGCGCTGGCACAGGTTACCCAGAAAGGCTGGGGAGCCTTCATCCTTGGAGATTTTAATAAGCCAGCTGTAGTGGAATGAAGCTGGGCTAATTAGCACTGATAATATACAACTGTGGGCTGGCTTCAGGGGCCGTGGGTTGGCCAATGGAGATAAGGTGCAGCTGTGGCTGGTTAAGTGAAGTGGTTGGGAGCCAATGAAGAGGGAGCAGCCGTGGGAGAAGTAGAGAGAGGAAGAAGCAAGAGAAGAGAGAGTGTGCCCTGGATGAGGTGAGAAGGCTGCAGAGGGGCTGAATGGAGAGTGTGCTGGTATGAAGTGGTGAAAGACCTTGTTGCTGCTTGATAGTTTGGAGAGTGCTGTGACAGCCAGCTGGACATGCTTCTGGGCAACTGGCTCTAGGTCACCCTGCTTGAGCAGGCAGGTTGGACCAGAGGTCCCTTTGAACTTCAGATGCTCTCTGATTCTGTGAAATAGCAATACTAGTAAATATTAAATATAACTTAAATGTCAGGACTATTCATGTTAAACTATTGAACCTGCCTGGAGGTTCAACAATATGCCTGAGAAAGAAGGGGAGTGGCTCTCTACTTAGAGGGAGATTTTATTCATGTTTTCTGATGTGACTAATATTGCAGTGTTCTTTGTAACCTACTTTTTTATAAGGCTTGTTTTGCACTGTATTTGGATGCTTCTTGAGGTACACATGGATGAAATCATAGCTGCCATCCACTAATGTAATTTTTAAAATATCTCAGCAGGGCAGAATACTCCTAATCAAGTATCTTAGGGACTAGGTGGCCACCTTATGTTCAAAGACATAATGCTGTTTTTATACAACCATATCTTCCTGTCCAGGACACTGGGCACACAGCTACTTTCACTATCTGTATCGTCAACAACTTCCATACTTGGAGCTCTGTCTTTGTTCAGCTTTGATGCATTTATCTGGGCAGATGCCATTAGCTGAGCTCACAAAACAGCTGTAACCAGACATGAATTTTACCCCACAGAGGAAACGGAAGTGTTCGGTGTGTCAGTAACGGGTTGCCAGCTGTGGAGTCTTCAGGTTACACCTGTCTGTGGCTGCTGCTCTGTGCTGGTGCAGAGCCAGTCCGCACTGCAAACACTTTGACTAGCCATTGCAATGGTACCCAAGCCATGAGTGCAGTGTTGCTAACTTATCTTTCTTGTTACATGAGGTTTGGAACCTCAGTACACAGAGTTGTCGCACCTGGTTGCTTCTAAAACGCAGGTTTACATGACTACCTCTTTATTACACTGCAATCCATACAGCAGGTAGCCCCAGGTGTATGTACAGCATGCCCTTACTGCTGGCCAGGGTGGGTGTTTTGCAACAGCAGTGAGACTGCTTTGCAGTTGGGAGAATATACGGCAATGCTGGCTTATGCAAAATAGACAGGAAGACAAAAGATGGTTTTTATCGCTACTCATTAACAGAATGAGTCCCTGAAACGCTGCAATTTTCCATTGTCCATTTTTTAAGATTTTCCATTGCCAGTTAACCTTTTAATTTTATTCTTCCCTAAACAAAAAGGGTCAGGAGGATGAGAGAAAAATTCGCTTATCCCAGGCTCTACCCCAAAGCAGTGTTACCATACAAAATAAATACCTTGGATACTAAGGCATAGAGATTCAGGTCCAGACAAAAAGAAGACACAGACAAGTTTTAGGTATGTCTGTGTGAAGCTACAATTCTGAAAATTTCTCTCTGCCCCTATATTTGGAGGATTCAACAGGATTGTAGCTTTATTAATTTCAAAGCATTACCTATATACAGGCAGATATACATGTATGTACCTCCAAACACACATATGTATAGAAAGAGATACATATGCAGAGACTTGACAGACTTGAGCAGCATCACGTTTGGCTCACAAAGAGTGGGAGCGGTGGTCCCTTCCACATCAGCTCCAGTGGGGAGTCCTACAGCATTCCCTGGCATGGAGTGAGCTTCTTGCAGCAAAGAGAGGTAACTGCTTTTTCCTTGAGAAACTCCTTCTGTATTTGACACAAACTAATTAAGGTTAGTTGGAATTTGTGTATTTTATGTGAAATGTATCCACCTTATTTCAAGGCAGAGTTTCGTCCTTATGCCATTTTCAGGTTTTAGGATGTAAAATATATCAGGCCTGTGTGAGATGGCAAGCTGGTGACAGTCTAAAAAGACAATGTGTAGACAAAGAGGGAAGGGGGAGAGTTAAAGATAAAATGCTGTTTCTCTGTGTGTTTGACCCCGTGCTGAGCTGTAAGGTTTTGTTTCTTGCTTTAACCTTTGCTTGGTATCTCACTTGTTATTGTAACTTTGCCTAATTTTTCTCACTCTTTTCTTTCTTTATGCTATTTCTTCACATAAATACAAAAAGCACAGCAGTAAGCATTAAAAACAGTGAGATCAGAATGACTTCAGTTGGCTTACTGCAGGGGTGAATCTTCCCCCTTGCCATAGGCCGAGCAAAGGAGAGAGGTGAGGGGAATGGATTTCTTTAAAGTAGTGACATGGAGACTTCCCACATTCGTGCAGCTTTTAAATCATCAAAGCCATGGTGGTTATCTGTCCATTCCTTCTCAGTGTCCATTGCTCTCATGACTGATGCTTTGGTTTTCTTGAGACGTACTTTACATCACATTGAAATGATTGAGAGGTGGTTTTCTTGGTGCAATTCAGTGATTAGGAAATTAACGCTACAGGCACGGTTCTCTATGGATTTACATGTTGCTTTGGAAAGCAGAAATGAAACTCCACAAAAACGGCCCAGTAGCATTATAAACCTATCTGGCAGCAGTAGTTTCCCAGCTTGAAGCGAACAGCAGCAGTGAATTAGGCCCTAGAGTTTAATGACCTGAGCAGGCCCGGGGAGAGCGAGCGCCCTTTGTATGCAGGCCAGGAATCAGTTGCCTGGACACTCAGTGAAAGGCAGATCAAAAGGCTGTTTGAAAACCCAGGCTTTTAGAAGCAAAGATGGGAAACAGGATCTTTCTTTTCTAGCTCTGGAGCTGGGAGATAGAGGAAACAATAGCTACTGTATAGATAGAGAGTTATTTGAATTCTCCCTGCTACCTCTGTGCACCTGATCAAACAGCTGGTGGTTGAAAGGATGGTGTACCGTCAGGCTTCCTGCCTGATACGAGTGTGATAAAAATTGTTGCAGCTGAAACATCTAAAAGCACAAAGCTTAGAAAAAAAAAACAGATCCCAGGGAGGAAAAGTGAGGCAACACAGAAAGAACCCTAAGTTAGGACCCTATTGTTCTGGCCTGCAAAGGCTGCAGAGGGAAGACCAAGAGAAGAGGAGACAAAATGGCTTTTCTCTAAATACGCCTTGGATGGGCTGTACACAAGCACTAAAGACACACTTCCAACCTACCTTTTCTTTAAAACAATCTTATCCCACTACACTAGTACATCAACCCCATGTACCCCTCTCCTATTAACAACCCCCTCTTGGTCCAGGATCCTACTCTCCCTACCTGCTACTCTGGGACCCCAAACATACCCCAGCCTCCCTCTCTCACTTCAGCAGCTAGGATCCTTTATCTCACCTCTCTCTACCCCTTTTTTCCCTACATTAGTCCACATTTCCTACTTTTTCTGCCTCATACCTTCCCCTGTGGCCAGACCCAGGGCACAGCTGCAATGTTGGTGGCCTCCTGCCACAGGAGCAGGGTGGAAGACAGGGGTGTCTCTACTGTTGACCTGCATGCAGGGAATCACCAAGCAGTTCAGCAACTCAGCGCCAGAGTTGCCACCGAAGTGGTATGCTAAACCCTAGCACCCTATGAACCAGCCTTAGAGATATCAAAACCCCAGCTGTACAGGGAGGGTCCTGGGAATCCTGCTATGGGTGGCTCTGCTAGGTGACCTTGGGTTTGGACTGGATGAGCTCCTGAGGTTCTTTCCCACCTCAACCTTTCTGTGGGTATGTAAGCACTGACCTCCATGCTGAGAGAGGCAAGAGGAGAAATGAAGCTGAAACTGCCCTGTTCAGAGTCATGAAGGTTGAGTTTGAACTGCATCGTCAAGTGCCAGGCCTGTTTTTCAACCACTTGAGCACATTTGCTGCCTAAATGAAGTCTCTGTGCAAACCTTGATATAATTTTCCTCTGAGAAAAGGCAGACAGGAGAAAACATTACCTTCCCTGAAATACTTGGCCAAGGACAGCACCCAGCGACCTAGGTGGCTGGGCAGCAGGAGTGAGATGCAGAGGACTGCTGACCCGGACATAAGAAGTCATGTGAACTGATGGAGGGATGCGAAATGGTGAGGACATGCATGGGGACAGGTGAAAAGCTGGAAGCAAAATTCCAGTTCAGCCAGCACATACGATCCTGACAGCTCTGGACAACAAAATATAAGTCAATACTGCATCTCCAGGGCAGAGTGGGAAAGCCATGCTACTGTCTGTGTTCATTAGGAAAATTAAACATTCCTGCTATGAAAAATACATCCATTATAAAATGCAATGGAGCAATTTATTTCATATCCCCACTATAGTCTGCTCTAGGTAAAACAGATAAAATTACTGCATTTTCACTAGGAGTGTTGTCAAGATAACTTTTAGTGCAGCTATTTTAAGAAATTTGTAATTTAAACAGACATGAGTTAACGTACTTTTACATTGTATCCACTTCCTCAAGGGCTTTAGCCAGTCACAAAGCAATTTCATTGTTGACAGCAATTCCAACTGTGTGCTAGTAGCAGTGTGAAATGCAGAGCGTGATCTCTGCTAGTTCTTGTCACCACTGAGGAGGGCTGTGCTCTGCCTTTGCAGTGCTTGGAGGTTGACAGAGATCTGTGGCAGGGCCAGCATCCATTGGGCTGAGCTGTGGCACCAAAGGCCATTCAGCAGGTCGGCTTTGTAAAGTCAGCCTTACAGGGCGTACCTACCGGTTTGTTTTGGTCTCGTGCTTTTGGTTTTCTTTTGATTTTTAAATCACTGCGTTGGAGAGAGCATTTGAACACTTCAAAATTATTCTTCCACTGGAGCCAAAAAAGAACAGCCATACGCTGCAGAAACGGTGAGGGGGTATGTTTATCCCAGTGGCCCGGGGACTTTGAAAGAGCTTTGAATGATATAAGGAGTTTTGAACGTTATCTAATGGGAATTGTATAGGATGAGCATGTTTCAGATATTAAATCATTAGGACTAAATAAGGATGGACTAGGCGCAACTTTTTATGAATACATACTAATAAGCTGCTGTTTGGAAGTCTTACGCTATTTGCAGTGATGCTGCTAGCAGCATTGCCAGCCCTGCAAGCTCAGTCGTTGGGAAGGTGCCTGAAATAACTGACAGCCTGGCTTAGATACTCATTGTTATTAGGTCTGGTCCTTTAATTTTGCTCTCACAGTTTCTTTTGCACAGTCTGGCAATTAAGTTGCAGTCCTGCTGACTAAAGTACAAGCCAGGGAGTAAACTAAGGTGATGTAAGGTGCTGCTGTGCCGTATAACTGCCTCACACTAGGGACTGGACTGATAGTGCTGTTTTCATAAATAGGAATCATCTCCCTAATCCCAGTACTTCTCTGTCTTTAACAAATTGCATCAGCAGATTCTTTGAACAAATGGATAGATGTTTGTTGTGTTTCATAGCCCAGAGACAGATAGTGTGGGAAAAAGAAGAGCTTTCCATCATTGATCATGGGGGGAAAAGGCAGTACGAATGCGGGTTGTATAGCACAAGTTTCCCCAGATATCTGTAGCCCCAAATTCACTCCTAGTACCTAATGCGGGACTGTGGCTAGCGGAGGAATACACTGCTGTTCTGTAAGGATGCTGGGAAGTTGTGCAGGTGACCTGACCCTTTATTTGCTTGGTTCTGGAAAGCTCAGGTGAGTTTACAGCATGCCGAGCCTGTGCATTGCAGTTGTGCTAGCAGGGCTTCTGCTGCTCCTGAGTCTCGCAAATCCATACACCTGGCAGAGTTTCCCCCTTGCAACACAGGAGCATCTAGCTTAAGGAGTATTGTAAGCCTTCTATTTGTCATTTTGCCACTTTGTACTATGTGAGTCCTGATCTCTTCCAAATTGGATTATCCTCTTACTCTTTCCAGTGCCCCTGAAATCAATTACGTCAATGTTCTGTAAGTAATGGTGAGACTATACTAGAGAAAAGACATGCAATGGGTTTTACATGCAAAAATAAAGAACCAGTCCAAGTAATGTATGTAAGCCAGGACACAAAAAGCACAAGGTAAAAACAGATGGGAAAAAGGGTACCCCTAAGTGAAGAGAGGTAAAAGACAGAGGGAAGGAGCAACATTAAGAGACTTAGCAAGGATACAAGAAAACAGCACACAAAAAAAATACACAGTATATCTGACTAAGCAGTGAT
This sequence comes from Falco cherrug, assembly GCF_023634085.1. NCBI lineage: Eukaryota > Metazoa > Chordata > Aves > Falconiformes > Falconidae > Falco > Falco cherrug. Next base: position 19,344,340 of record NC_073702.1, read on the forward strand.
CTAGAAAACACAAGGAAGGGAACAAAAAGAGGGAAGACAGCGTGAAGCAAGGAGGATAGAAACCTTCAGGACAACTGAAAAACAGAGACATGAAAGCTGAAAGTGTGGGAGGCTTGTCCATAAAAATACAAGTACAGAAAAATGTAATGAAGTTGTGTGCTAAATTCATCCTGTTCAGGCTCGTTTTGTCAGCAGCATAGATGACTGCAGCAACCAGCAATGGAGGAGCTCTCAAGGTCATCTCTCTGACTGCCTGCAGAGCAGAGAGCTTCTCGGAGCCAATAGTGTCTTTTATTTGCTTCCCCAGGCTTTTAATAACCACTAAATATAAACTGAGCTGTTGGCAATGTAAGTTATGTTCTTTGTGAACAGTAAAAGCATGTGTTAGATCCTAATGATAAAGGGGTACAGTGTGGAGGTGAGAGAGATTGTAGGTTGCAGTAAGTGTATTAGCAAGGACAGAAGTTACAACGATTGCCTGTTTCTACAGAGGTGATTCTGTTTTGTCTGTCCTTCCAAAGTTGAGAAGACAGGCCCCAGGCTGTTCCGCCAATAAACCTGGTTCTGTCATAGTGCCCAGTCCTCTAATGCAAGACTAGATTAATTCCTCCATTTTCTGCTCTTCAGTTTTCATTGACCATGGGCTGCACAGACAGAAATATGCACAGCTGCATATGGTATGTTGTTGAATACACACCAGGAAGCCTCGGACATTCTGGCTCCGCTGCAGGTATTCCATTATATCAGTTTGAGAAACACTATTATAATGTAATATAATACAGCCCCACTCTCATCATGCATCACTCTGCATGGAAAGTTAAACAACAGGAATGCTTCGGAGATCATTAACACCATAGAGCAAGTGATCTTGCCTGAGAGGAGAAATAAAACTTAAAACTGTCCAGTGACTCAAATGTTTAATGCAAGCTTGCTGAAAACTGGATAGGAGCAATTCACTCTGAACCCAATGGGAATGACGTGCCACAGCTCAACACCGTGCAGAGTCATGGCCCCAGCCATTCTACTGTGCCGAGCCTTCAGCTTGGGTAATGGTGGTAAGCTTTGTGGGTTTTTTCTTGGTCATCCTGTAAATGTACCACTGACTGTCCTGAAATGCATTTTAGAAGTTTCCAAAGGTAGGAAACTTTTCCTTCTAAAAGTAGGCACGTAATTGCCCTTTCTGGGCTTCCTGTTTGCTTGGGCAATGGGAATTTCTGGATTAGTACATGGCATTTAGCCATGTACTTCACCAGATGCAGTGCATCAAATCATTGCCTGACAAGACTAATCTTTTGTATGGGAACACTGCTAAATATAACTCAGCTTCTGTCGTTCTTCATGGTACGACACAAGTAGCTCCATATCAGCTGGATATCAAAAAACCAAAGAGACAGAGAAAGCAGAACCTACAAGAGGGCAGATCTCTCCCCGGGCTCATCCCCAAAAGGGAGGAAGGTGGGATACCCTGTGTGAGGATGTCAAGACACATCACAGGTGCTTAAGTGTGGTGCTTTGGCAGCTCAGCTATTGTTTTCAACAGCCCCCGGGAGGGTGGCATCTCCATGTCAGCTTCTGCACCCCAGGCCAGGAGCAGAGGACAGTGGGAGGGGAGGTGACCCCTCTGCTTAGGGGTGGCTGCACTGCCTAAAGCCCTTTCTTTTGGACTGCACGTGCTGAGACATCTCCTGTGCCCCAGTGGAGGCAGAGAAGGACCAGCGTCCACCTGGCTCAATGTAGGCAACTGCCAGCACAGACATCTGTGCCTGAGCTGCTCAGGCTGTGCTCACCTTATAGCCAGCAGACATATAGTCAATATAATGGAATCACAGGAGGCTCTGCTTCATCTTGTCTTGGAATCAATGTCTAAAATCGTTCAGATGAAGGAAACACTGGACATGCATTTATCTCCCAGGTGACAGTACAGAGAAGTAAAAAGGTCTGGGCTCCTCTGTGTCCTATAAAGGAGTCCAGATCAGCTGTAGCTGCATATATTCTGGGTGTCTTAAGTTGGGACGAGTGTGATGCCAAATACTTTGCTCAGCTATAGCTCACAGGCCTGCTGATCACCACCCATAAATTTAAATCAGATGCTCTCTTTCTAGCTGGGACAGCCAAGAAGTGAGCGGAGGAATGCAGGGAGCTTGACACAGGATCCACAGGCAAAACAGTCCACACTAGGAATCCCTCAAAAACTGGAGGAGATGAACGTCAGAGCACAGGGATCTCTCCTCTTCTCCCTGGTTTTGCTGCAAAGTGCAGCAGATGGAGGGGGGAAAATAAGTCGTTTATTCCTGTAGGCCACAGGTTAGTCAATACATTGAACCTGAGGTCCAGCTGACTAGGCTCTGTGTGGGTACACCAGATGTAAAACACCCAGCTCATGAAATGAACATTTGTTTAGATACTTCCTTTGTTTCCTGAGGGTGCTCGGTAAGCACCACTGGGTTTGCACCGCCTTATTCCTCAGCTCCCTTCCATCTGGTTCAGATTGCAGCTTGCTAAGTGCCACACCACATGAACCTGCGACCTTTTCTGATTTATTATCAGGCTGGGGAGAATCTCAAATGTAGAAATTAGTTGACGGTGCATTAAATGAGTTTCCTACATAAAGCATAGTGCATTACGGCTTATTACCGTGTCACTGTTTTCTGAAAGCACCTAAAACAAAGCTCTGAACTGCTTCACATATTTTTAGTAGGAAATCATAAATCTTCCCTGACATTTTGGCAGCCCTCTTCCTCTTCTGCCCTCCCATGAAATTCTGTTTTCTAAACTGATTTCCATAATTTCTTTCACTGTGAACCTAACTTGCTGCCATTGCTGGTTTCATGAATTTTACTATCCCACAGGAAAAAGAGTAGGGAGGATGGTGGATTTTTTTTTTTTTTTCCTGCCTCCAAAAGTAGAGGATTTATGCCAGTGTTGGAGGAGAAGCATCATGTCCTCTTGCACTACCCCTCAGGACTGAGGGCTCCTTGGAAGGCAGGACTCTAGTACTACAGTTTTGTGAGCCTGGTGAGTGTAGGTGAGTGCAGGTCTGCTGTACAGGCCTGGCCTGGGCTGCATACATGTTGCATGTCACCTGTGATCTCCAGGGAATGAAGCTGGTGATGCTTCTCTCATCCTTGGTCAGTCCTGTTCAGCGAGTTCCCAGCATCTCCTCTCTGCTGGGGGCGACCAGGCACAGCACTGAGTGCAAAGCGTGAGGAACGATTCCCTGCTCCTTCCCACTGCTGTTAGTAAGTGGAAATGGCACAGAGCTGGTATCTCCTGGTTCACCACGAGATGGTGGTACATGCTAACGCTGGGCTGGTGCCGGAGCATCTCCTGGCGAGCACCGGCTTCGCTTTCCCTCCCTGAGCAAAACTGTACCGGAGTGACAGATTTATGCTGGGCGTCTGCAAATGCTGGCAATGCACTCTATTTTCATTATAGTTTTATTTTCTCTGCTTCTGACTCCTTTAAATTTTTATGTTATCGTCCATACCCTGGGTGTTCAGACTTAGCCTCCTGATTTGGTCTACTGGAGTTAAAACTAGAGTTAGGGGTTTGCTGCAGAGGTCCCTTCCAGCCTTGTTTGAAGGGAAGAAAAGATGGCAGCTCTCACCAGTAGCTACACCTGGGATTTGCTGGGGGCAAAGCAGGATTATCTGCAAAGAGACTCCATCTCACAGCCTGGGCTCCCCACTGCTTTGGCACAGGACTCCTTGGGGAATATGTGTCTTACAGAAAGTGCCTTAATATGTATGGACTACCTTAGAGTAGCCACTTCATTACAAAAGCTGTGCAGGCAAGACAACTTGGGTTTGAAACTTCATTATAAACCACACAGAAGGATCTGGGGTTGACTTTTTCACCACAATGAAAACTAGTATGTTCCTTCTGCATTTGCACTTCAATGTGGAAAAACATGGAAGAAATGGAAGAAAAAACCACCAGTCCTTATGCCTAAGTATGTGTAGTCCCCCATATGTTGGTGTGCCCTGCTCTGGGCATGTGAGGCATGTGATGGCCGGAGTCCCCCGGGCAGATGCCATGAGGTGACTGCCGCAGTCTGCAGCATGCTTGGCATTGGCATGTGCTTGCTGCTGAATAATAAATACCTGTCTACAGCTCTAACTCCTAGGCTTATAACTGTAATATCTCTCCCAGTCCTTCTGTGTAGCTTGATATAGGATCTTTACCCACGTAAGTATTTGATGTGAAATGTTTTTTTAAAAAAACAGGTAGCCCAGATCACTGCAGGGGCCCAGGGGACAGGGAGTAGGATCAGATGGGGTGTCCAGCCCCAGGCACCTGCCTCCAGAGGAGGCTGAGCGTGCAGGGACAGGCTGTCACCCACTGGTGACTGTGGGTGACTTGCTGAGAGGCCAGGCGAGTTTGAGTTCGTTTGCACAGGTATCCCAGTGCTCATGCTGCAGCCTGGTCAGTGACAACTTCAGAGGTGACATGAAGTCAAGTTTCCTGTGGCAGAGGAAAGGAGAGAGGGTGCCCTGCAGGACTGTGCTAGCCGAGCACCTCAGGAGTGACTGTGCGTAAGGGGAGGCTCTTGTCAGGCAACCTGTAAGACACAACCTGTAAGCATCCACATCGCATGTGGTAGCTGGGCCCGGATTCTGGCGTTTAATCCAAGATGCTGGCTGAGCCACTGCTGTTGTGAACAAATTAGGTCCTAACAAACACTGGACAATCCTCTTGGCTTGTACTTACTCCTCCAGACTGAGACCTCTGTTTGCGTGAAGCTGCTCCTTGGCTCTGCTCCTGTGCAAACTCAACAGTCGCTTAGATGGCGGGTCGTTCAAGAGGACCTCTTTGATCCAGAAAAGAGAAGAACACGAGACTTGGCAGATCCTTGGGAGCTTACAGCCCTGCCTCTCACAACTGACTTGCACAGCATAAAGATGCAAAACTCCAGGTGCATTGGCAGGCCAGCCGCTTGTCTTAGGGGCTACATGGGATGCTGGAGCCCCATGAGCCTGAACATACAAGCCATGTGGCTGTTGCGGAACACATAGTGCTGGCATACTGTATGACTGAGGAACTGTGTGCTGCAGAGTCCACTTAATGACAGAAGTCTTTTTCCTTTTCAATGAAGGGCTGAATTCTTCCCCCAGCCTTAAGTCTATGTTTCTAATGCCTTTTATATTCAAGCTATCAAACTTCTTCCAGCCAGTTTGGTTATAGCAACACTGACCTCACCTGGATGGCAGGACCGATTCTGAGCACCTTAGAGAGGCATCAGTGCTGGACAATGAAGATACACTCAGGAACAGCTGTTAGAAATTAATACTGAGTGAACAAAGGACAGTATTTAATTACACGAGGAAGAAAAATACTTAGATATTCTGTACATGACTTAGCTGCTCCCTGCTTCAGCCCTTTGGTTTGGTCAGACCTCTATAATCTCATTTGTATAGCCAAGCTATCTTGGCATATTATTGAGTTTGGCTCAAGTAGCCAAACTTCATTACACAGAAAGCAGAATCTGAGATGTGCGCAGCCATAAAATGGAGACACTGAAGACATCCAGTTAAAAACAAAGACTGAGCCAAATGCGGTTCAGACTACAACCAATCCCACATCAGTTCTTGAGTCCAAATTTTCTCAGAGTTCAAGGTGGAGGGAGGGAAAGATGCAAGTTACATACATGGCTGGTAGTGCAGCCTATGGTTAGGACTCCCCAGTGCATCCTGCTGTCTCGATCCTGGGTTTATTTGCATATATGTTTACCTAATCAGCAAATATTTATGCCAAAGCTTTCCTTGCCAGGTGTGTGTTGAAGGCTGAGTTTTCTTCAAAGTTTTCTGCCAAAACAGTTCCACATTTCTGAGAGCATCCTTCTTCCTTAACATAATCATGGCCAGGTTTACGACAAACAAAAGCCCACATCCCCCTCCCAATGTTCTGGCAATCTTCTTCAAAAAGCTGTGGTGCTTTTTTTATTGGAAGAGGGACTTGGCATTGCACAAAAAAGTAACCTCACTGCTGAGATAGACTTTTTCTAATCTCAGTGAAAAGTCTGTCTCAATTTGGCTAATTCATAAGGCTTTGGAAAAATACCAAGCCAGCTGTAGTTCACAAATGCTCGCCAGAGGCCATCTAGAGCTTGCAGGCTTCGTTCTCTGGTGAGTTCATGAGCACGGGACATGCTCCAGGGCCCAGAGTGGGACTTCTCTAGCAATTGCAATTCCTAACTGCTTCAGGCCAGAGCAGTTCCAAATTCAGATACTCAGAGTTGAAATCATGGATTTTTAATTTTTGGTTTTTACCTGTTTGTTTCCAGGCTCCATGAAGAACATTAGCTGAACTGCATGCTGAGGAGGTGAGACATGCAAGAGGAGGAGACAGTTTGGAAAAGGAGGCTTAGAGCAGACAGAATGAACCCTGGCAGAGAGCTGGGGTACCCAAAGGGCGTAGAGACTGGGGGAAAATCAGAGGATGGAGAGAACACTGAGGCACGACAAAGTGCAGAGTGTGGCAAGGCAAGTGGGAAACGGCACGTGGGGAAAGGATGTGAGTGACCTCATTTCATCTTCTCTTTGCATGTTATTCTGAGCTCACTTAGGAACCGTTGAGCTCACTTAGAAGGCCTTCCCATAGCTTACTGACTGTACATTAAATAAACCTGGTTATGAAGACAGAATCACACATTTCCACCTGATACCATCACGGTGAATGTTATTAAAAAAGCTCCAAAACTTCCCAAAACAGAGTGCTTGCTGAACACACCCGAAATGCAAGGAAGGGCATTACCATCATATTACAAACAGAAAACCAGAGCCTGGAAGTATTTCCTGATTATTCAATCTGAGAAGTAGATTTGTTCTACCAGAAGGCTGTATAGTGCTGTGTGGGTGTACTTCATATATTCCTGTTACCCTCTACAGCAGATGCAAGTCCTAGATTTTTCTGCAAACTAGGCTTAACTAATGTCAGACATCTAAGGAATAAGGGATGCAAAACTCATAACTGCATGTGGAAGAATTTGGCCTGAGCTGAGGAAGAATGGAGGGGTCAGAATCTGCAGCCTGGCAGACCCTTAGCCAATTATTCTACAGTATCATTTGATATCAAAGTTACTCCAAGCCTGAAGGGTTCGGGAGCACTCCTTCCCTTCCAGGATGTCATAAAATTTGGAGAGAATTTTCATTCTAAAGCTTCAAATTTGTCCTACTAAAAAAAAAAAAAAGGGGTGGGGGGGTGGAATTCAAAGTCCCTATGTACTTCAGCTGAGCCTGGTCTGGCCCTGGAGACACTGCCTTTGCCATCACTGCGTAACAGAGCGGTGCTGCCAGTGCCCACTACTTGCTCTGAGATACCCTGTTCAAATAGGCACTTTGTCATCTCACTGTGAGGGCAGCTCCACCGTTTGGCTCACATTCCCATTCCCAGTTTCTTTAGGGCTTGCTGACAGGCCACCTAGGTTTTATCACTGTGACCTGCATTCTTGGTGATTGAACATGTTGCTTTTAGACATGCTGCACTGCCAAGAATAATTGTTAGTTTTAAACCGGCTTTGAAAGCAGCAGCCAGCTTGCCGAAGGGATGCAGAGGATGAGTTAGTGATGGCAGCCACTTGGCATTTCCAACCCTGTGGTGTGAAGGAGGATGTGTTTTAAATATTGTGACTTCTTGAATCTCCCATTATCTTGTCAGAGAAGAGGAATGCAATTGACAGTATCAGGATACGTACACATGATCTCTTATTACTGTTTAAACATAGAAAACAAACTCCTGAGCTGACAGGATCACTATTAGCTATGCAAAATTATTTGTCAGCTCTTTGGAATATGTTTACTTTTCTGGACAGTAAAAACACTGTTTCTTCAGCAACTTCTACTTTTTTGTCCTTAAACAGCAGTGTGAATTATGTTAGTCACCTATATTTATTTCTTTCTTGTTACAAAAGCAGGTGGGCCTACAACTGCAATCGAGTCCTATCTACAAGTGCACAGTTCCAGAAAGAAGTAATTCTGCATTTCAAATTATCCTCCCTGGCTATGAAAACCTGTGTGTTTTTAAAAAATCTTTTCAACATCTGCCAGTATGTCACCGTACTAATGCAATCCTTTGTGGTCATCAGGAATTTATTAAAGCACCTTCATGTCAAACCAACTTTGTTTATACCTCACGTGACAAGAAGTGAAGACTTCTTAATTTATAGAAGCCCAAAAATGCTCATAGATTCTACAGATTTAGAGGCAATTTTTAATAGTCTTTTTATCACACAAGACTTTAAAACACTCAGATGTAAAGTAACATAAAGGCAGTGCCATTTTCTGAACCTATAATGTTTCAACTAAGTGCAGTGTTAGACTATACATGTAAATGCCTGGTAAACTATAAGTGGAAACCTAAAGCAGGGGCTGTTATGCACACAGCATGAAAAGTAATTTAACTTAATAACTCCAGTTCAGGTTTCAACCTTGAGAACTCTGCATATTCTTTTATTTGTGCCTAACGATGTTGTACAGCATTTGATACTTTTGGGATCATTACAATGTTAAGTCCCCCATCTCGTCCAACTGCAAATTAAATTCTCTGTTTCCCCTGTGGGCCCAACTGCATGAAACAGTTGCACAGCTGAGTAAGGCAAGGGGCTGACTGCATCCAGAAATTCAAAACTGCTTTGGCAATTTCAGCTCTTTTGGGTGTCTCTGAAGAGGACAGGGAAGGGGGGACTTGGTGCAGAGTGTGGGATCACAACAGGCATAGGAGCGACCAGGTCTGCTAGCACCCGTGATGTGCCAGGCTCACTCCTAACACGGAAAGGCACTTCAAAAATACAGCACTTTAGAGCAGAACCTTCTGCTCTTCCTTATTTTGTAATCACAGTCTGGAGGCTACAGCTGCCTGCACACTGGTGTGAGCTGCTGGGGCCATCTCTGGTTCCACTTTGTCCCTAGTGCAGTTCAATTTTGGGTGCAGAAATGCTCCAGGGCTGAAGCTGAATGCAGTACCCAGCCAATGCCTTCAGCACCAGTCAGTCATGCTGGGCCTACAAATCTTGCCATCTTTTCTGACCTTTGCCAAAGCACCCAAGAGGTGAAAAGCAGCACTGGTACACCCTCCTGAAGACATGGGGTGGTGGGAAAAGTATGGTAGCTCTGGTCTTCCTCAGGCCAGGAGATGTTGAGACCGTTCTCCTACTTCCCATTCCAGTGACTGGGCTTTCATGCCCTGAAGTAGGCATCACCCTCCACCTTGTCGCCCGCCCATACTTCAGAGCACCAAAGAGCCCCAGCTCACCTTTCAGAAGGGCCCTCTGGAGAGCATCCAGGTCCTGGATACTTTGCAAACAAGCTACGTGGGTTTTAGGACCTACCTCTCTCTGAAACCCTTTGTACTGGCAGCCCATGGTGATGCCTCAGTCTATGGTGGTGGGACTGGAATTTGAGGGGACTGTTTACTGCAGGGGCTTTTATGGAGAGCCTGGCAGATGTCACCAGCAGCTCCATCTGCCACTGCATGGCCAAAGGACCAACAGGAACTTCTGCCCTTGAACATCTGCATCCTCTGCAGTATCTCTGGGCCAATCGGGCAAACAGGTTGAAATAGCTCTGGTTCAGATTAGTTACACAGAGAACACAAACAGAAGCATCAACATGACCTTCGAAAACTGAGTTCCCACACAAGATGAAAGGGAGGCAGAATGGCTGCGAAAGTTTGTACAAGCATAACTAATTAAGTTTTCACATTACAAATACAACTCAGGAACAAATCATTATTTTTTGGAGTAGCATCCAGTCTTTGCATTTACTTATGGCCGTGCAAGCTGTCCATCAGTGGAAGAACATGCCCCAGCAGAGGTGGGAGTGAGATCCATCTCAGATGTCCGATACAGACCAGTAACCCCTCTCTCGTCAGCAACATCTCCTTCCAGCCCCCCAGCAACAGACCCCAGCCTCTTCACTGGCATTTGCTCACCGAATGCCAGTCTTCAAACATAGCTTGAAGGAGGCAGATTATCAGTGGCCTACTTGTCAGCAGTTTGTCAGGCTGAGCACAAATAGGAAGGTTCAGGAGAAGAATGGAGGAACCCAAGATTCACATCAGTCTGAAAAGTAATGAGGGACTCCTTGTTAGGAAAATAACAGACCAGTCAGTCCAGGGTAGAGCTGCAGATCTGGGACTGAAATAGGACAGGTAGGAGAAATACTCACCACGCTGACAGAGAAATTGGCCCACACACAGAAAACAAGTCTTCCCTGGAACTAATCCGCTGTGGTCACGCCTGACTGCAGCTGATGTTTCTAATCTTTTCCTCTGTATTAGATTATCACTGCTTTTCCTTCTCTGGATTTGCTCTGTGTTTCATTTTACTTGCATGACTTTTGCCATTATACAAACTTAAAGTAACGTATTTTTTTTTTTTGCCTTATGCTTAGCAAATTGTGAAACATGCTTCACTGGGAACACAGAGCTCCAAACTGATGAGACAGGCAAGAACATGAAAATAAGGACAAGAGAAATCCCATTGTGTTCACTTCAAGCCCTGTCATCAGAGTAACTCTGCCAAAAAGTGACCTAGAACTGCAGGTTAGGCCTGAACTGTGGTTTACATATTTATAAAGGAAAAGGCTTTACAAAGCAGGTGCCAAGATTTTGAACCTATTAACTGCTTTTCTAATGCTTTTCTGGGTCTCATTGAAATTTCTGCTATTGAAAGTGTTATTTATTTGGAGGTGGTGAGGGCAGGGTTTTTTTTTTATTTTTAACACCATGCCAAAAATCCCAAACCTGCTCCTGGTCCTCTTCATCATCCAAACCTAAAATACCTTTCTTTCCCCCAAAGTAAGTCTATATGTTCTATGCATACTAAAATGCCTAAATTATTAGGGGCCAATTTTTAAGTACTAAAATGCTTTACAGGTATGCTATATTGTACTGAAAGGAAAAAAACATGCTTCAGAGGAGTTCGCAAAAGACTGCATCAGGCTGGACCCCTCACGTGTCCTACTCAGTCATTTCTTCACAGTAGCATCATTCCGTGCTTTAGTTTTCTGTCTCACTTTTTGTGTTCTCCATTATTTAAGTTAATGCTTCCTTACTAGTCCAATTCCTTCCAAAAAAGTAAACACAAGAATAATATTGTGGAAGTAGCACATAGTGGTGGTGCTGCTGACTATAAAAGCGCATAGTTCATGTACGCTACCAGAGCAGTACTTGTGTGGAGGGAAATCACTATTATCAGAGGCACCGATACAGCTGGAAAACTAAGTTGTTGAACATACATGAGGTCCCTCTCAGATTTAACACATCACTAAAACTTAGGTGATAATGCCTCTGGTGTTTGTTTGCAATAGCTCTTCCCATCCCCTGGCTCTGTCCACACTGTCAGAGTTGTCTGCAAGGCCTATCGCCACAGAGCCTGATTCCTGGCCAGAATTGTGGTGCTGCACATTAATGAACATTATTAACAAGCAACAAGTGGTGCAGGTGTTCATGGGCTAAAAGCTATTGCAATCTGACCGACCTGGTGGTGTGTTGCATTGGAATAAGCACAAACCGATTCTAACACATTTTTTAGCTGCACGGAAGAAAAAGACAGTTGTTTTCATTGACTGCTTCTCAAACAAATCCTTCCATCAAGGACTTAAAACCACACTTGTAGGTTTTCTCTAAGCAGTTCCTGCTAACCAAGTTACAAACACAAAAGTGCAGAAAAAACTAAACAAGTAGACAGGACAGAAAAGTTGAATGAGCATTGGCTCTTCTTATTTTAATGAAGAAATATTTTAAGTTAATATCAGTGCATATTTAGAAATAGCATGTGATACTCCCAATGCCAAATACATCAGCAAATTACAGTTTCAAAACTTTATAAATTAATGGCAAGAAAAATAAAATAATTAAGATTAACACAGAGAATAAGGTTCAAGATAAACATCCTGTTTGTTTGTCGCACTGTGTCAATTATATTCCTGGTACTTAAACAGCAAGGTAGATCCAATATTTCATGGTAATTAGGCTCTCCAAAATAGCAGTTAAATGAATTAAGCTGTTTGCATTTATTTTTGATGTATCATTTAATGTTATTCTTAGCTGTTACAAAGAAATTTAGTCATATCAGAGTAAAATTTCATTCCATGACTGATAAATCACACTAGCACAGGAACACTGCCTTCTGGTTATACCCACTGGAAACAGTCAGCTGAGAATAGGAAGAACTACACGTGAGCACATTTGGCTGTTACATAAAATGGCTTTTTTTTTTTCTGGTTTCACAGCCTCATAACAATACTGTTTTTCAACATTGTTCCCAGTCATTGTTTTTAAAATGGTTCATCAACATATCCTGAATCAATCACTGATATAAATAACTCCAGTGACAAAATCTATTATGGAAGAACACAGAACTGCAAACTGAAAGTTGTACCAAATGATTTTAAAGTGGAACTGTACTTAATCTATAAAATCCTGTTAAAAAACCCAACCAACCAACCAAAAAACATCACACAGTAAAAGCAATGTCTTTAATTAACTGGCAACAGTGGAATCTGAAAAACTGAGTTACAATTTTTAGAGACAGTTAACTCACAATGGACTCTAATGCAAGCCAAATTGTACTGAAGCTAGAGAGATGCACATTTAAAGCTTGCAAGTGTGATACAAAAATATTCTCTAGTTCTTTCATTTTGATACAGGGAGTTCAATTCCCTAATGGAAGAAGATAAAATACATCCTCTTTCCAACTCCATCGCTGTACATATATATTCCCTTGATATCAGGAAACAGCATTTCCCTAACAAAAATATCTGCCATGGGAATTGCAGACTTTCTGGTAGTAAGGATTTGTTGATTTTGCTTTTTAAAGTATGTTTTCAAGCAGGTGAAATACTGATAGGATACGCATTTCTTTCACTACTAGTCTACTGCCTAAATCATATACATCAATCCATAACTTCAATCCAACTGCAGTCTGCATTGCCTAGAACGATTTGAGAACCTAGTGTGATACTACGGCATGGAGATGACTGCCAGATTATGAAATACCAGGCTAAATCAGATTAGTAGGAAAAGGCACATGCTTCGGATTTAGCAGGAACATCTGCAGGCTCCTCGTTACCATATCCTTACACTCCTGAAGTTACAGTAATTCTGTGCATTACCCAAACAACAGAGTTTGCTTCCAGAAAATCGTGAGGTAACAGGAAACTTCTGCTTATGGCACATACACATGAAAGTCTGTGAACTCAGCTGAAACTCTCGAGGTGCTTGGGACAACGCAGACACAAGGTAGGCTACAGTCTGGTTAGGCCAGAAACAAAAACTTAACCTATCATTATACTGCACACATTCCTTTTATGCACAAATACAGGGTGCGCAAAATAAGCTGTTTGCTCAGTAAAATTTAATGTTTTGCATATGTAAAATAATCAGTTAATACTGCAATACAATGAAAAAACATGCACTAGATAAACAGAGCTTCTTCCCCATGAACAGGAGTTCTCAGGAACATTTTATTCTGCTTCAGGTAACATCTCATGATTTGCCAGCTTACAGTCCCTTTTAAAGAACACAGTATTTAGCTAAACTGAAAAGCAAAATTAAAAAACAAAAACAAAGGAAAAAAGTTTTGATTTTAGTTGCAATACAGCTGGGATAGATACAACTGCGCTGTTGCAATGCACCAAAGAGTAATGAAAATTCAACATGAATATCAGAAGAATAAATAGATACCCTAAATTAATTTCTGTAAATACATTCAAAGGTCCACTTAAGACACCCTTATGCGTAACTCACACTTCACTGAATCTGCAGATAGAGATGGATGTTAGTTCATGGGGAAAGCAATTTATCATGTGACTCGGTTTATCCGTCATTATTTCAGCAAAAATCAGTAGCAAATTTGAAAATCTACATTTATTTTCCCCAGACCGACCACACAGAGGCTTGTCATAAAGTCTATTATTTCCAATGTTCAATCAATAAGGCTTTATTTACACTTTTTTATTATAAAGTCAGGAAAAAGTTTGGTGCAATGTGCAAGAAAAGACTGCACATTTCACTGACTGGAGACTAACATCTGCTTATGGTTTAATGCTAACCCACAGGCAGCCAATTAAAGTCCCATATATCCATGTTTTTACATAAAGTTTCCTTCCAGATTCTGTCAGAAGCATACTAGCAGTCAGGCCACCTAAAAACAGCAAAGATGGCAAAGTTTTCTTGAGGCTTAGTTTGGAATGAACACTTTTCCCAGGGAACTTATTTCTTCTTTTGGAATCCTTTGCATCATAAAACTCTATTAGTAACCTATAAGCAGACAAAAGGACATGGTCAAAGTTACACATTAGCCTACCAGTAACTACCTCTAATCACACATTGTTTAACAATTGATTTCACAATATGCAGCAGCTCATCTGTATCAAGTTTAAATTCTCAGTATGGCTTAAGAATATGATGCATTCAAAGTAACATGGCACGTCAGAGTACTCAGCCTGAACCCTTGTAAGCAATAAAAGCAGATTTTCCTTGGAGACCAATTTTAACACTGAATATAAAAGTTGAAAAGAGTCCTTTTCATTCAGCATTTAGCAGGTACCGGGCAGTATCGTAGGACAAACCAGCACACAGTTAATCACTGAACACCAAAGGAGGGAGGAAAAAGTATCTTCGTAAAACAGGCTAATAAATAACAAGGCCTCTCAAGACACTAAATATTTTGGAAGCCATAGGTGCAAGAGTAAAATGCTATGCCACTGGTTTAGTAGTAACTTTCTTCCTCCTATTTTTGAAAACCAGTAATAAATGGATTTGAAAATTTTGGGGTTTTGTTTTAAGTATCTCTAAATTCGCCTGACAGACTGCTTTGGTCCCAGGAAAGATGTTCCAGTTAACAGGAGTCTACAACGAGACAGATGATCTGGGTTCAGTTTTGCTGGTCTTCACCAGAAGACTACTTCAGGGATACTGGACAGCCTTTTACTGTATGCATCAGTTCCTTATCTATAAAATCAAATTCAGACCTTCTTCCTCTCAAAATTGAAGAAAAATTACTTAGTGATCCTAAACTTCTAAGACACTTTAGTAACAGTGCCATTTTTACAGATAGTCATGTTAAGTTTTACATGGATTTGAATTTCACTTGACAAATTAATCTAGTTTTACTTCCATGGACTGTGAGACTGGTGGAACAATTTTAAAGCAGAACATACTTGAAGAACCAGGGAAATTTCTGTCTCACACAATGTATTCAAAGATTTGGGAATTAAACAGATTAATCTCCCTTAAACTGGACTTCAGATGTGGCAAAGCAAACCATCATCTCTCAAACAATATCTAAATCCCACATTTAGGCATGGAGTCCTTCCAGAGCACAAGGTCACCCAGGATCTGCTGCATATGCTCACTAGTGACCTTATCAGGAGATACTGGAGGGAGCCAGTCACTTCAGTTCTGCCACGATTCAAAGACAGACAGATGAAACTTTCACTTCACCTAATTTTCCCAGCGAAGGTAGGGATCTTGTGTTTTTATGCAGTCACTATCTGATGGAAGATGCATAAACAGTTTTGGCAGATTAGATCAAGATCTGCCCCTTTCTAACTGTAACCTAACACTGATTACAAGGCTAGAATCAGCTTTTTGCTTTCTTGCCTACCATGGGCATATTACGTTCATGGCTGCATATGACTCAGCTACAAGAAGGTACATGGCGAGTATTCAGATGAATATGAGTCTTGCCTGGAACATGGACTCACACTTCTTCAGTGTAAGGAAGCTCTGAAACCCAAGAATCCCAACCTCTTGAACAAAAGGTTTAACCACAAGGTTATTATACAAAGCATGCACAGGACTACCAACACCACCTCTCTTCTGAGAGCCTTACAGCTTGCACTGCTGGTAACACAGAAATCACGGGTATATCTGTTAACACGAGACAGCTTCTTGAAACAGAAAATCCTGCATATTGCTACTCACTTATCCTTTATTTCAAAACGTTCATGAAGCCACCTTCTCATATACATCTGCTCTTCTGGAATGTCCTTCAGTTCAATTCGATCAATGAAAATATGAACTCTTGGGCATTCCTTGCAAAGAAACTCTAAAAGGAGAGCAAAACAACAGAACTGAGTTAGAAAAACACCGTAGGACATTTATTTGTCTAAACTACACCAGAAATCTGACCTTGTAGCTTTAAGTGCCTTGAAAATCTAACTTCAGTTCTCAAAAGCCTCCCCTCTTCATGTTCAGACCCTGAGCACTTCACTAAACCTGGAAGCCATCTGGCCTAAATACTTTTGAGATGGTGGCCCATTATCATGTACAGCATGGAAAAGCTGTCCTAAAATGCACCCTGCTAACTATAAAACGCTGTGTTTGAAAATGTTATACTTCCACCTGAGCAGCAATTTACTCATTCTGTAGCATGGGATGCAATAACTTTGATGTCATAAAGTTACCCACCCCGCAGTTTTGATTAAAGTTAGTAATCCTCTTTGCTCATCCTTTTTGAAATCTAAATTTTGTTTGCTCCTGGATGACAAAATCAGAATTACAGTGATTTCCTGAAGTATGTCAAGAAGGAAGTGGGCTTCAGTTTAAATAATAACCTATAATTAAAAAGGATAATGTTCAAAAGACTCAGAACAAAATGCTGCCTTCCATTTTGCATCCCTTCATTTTTCCTCTGTCTTACAAAGCTCGAGACAGTCCTATTGCTATCCTCTTCTCCCATTTCCTCAATTTGTCCCTAGAAAAATTTAGCGAGCAAGCCTTAATTACAAACAAAACTCCATTACTCAAATAGCCTTGTGGAATTTCTTACAACTAACAAGTGGTAAGAATACTGCTCATGGGATGAAAATCCAACCAGTGTTTGTGTATTAGTAATAATTTGTATTTATCAGTAGCAAGGGTATTGCAATAGCCATAGCATCCCTGTGAAGAGATGTACGATGTGAGGATGGAAATGCTTAGAAATTTGGACAGTCTTCATATTTTGAAAAGGGACCAGAAGTGCCTTCCTACAATACCGACAGGCAACAAATGTAACACAGACTGGGTGGTCCTTTATCTTGTTGACATTCTTTGGACAGCTGTGCAGATGTATGGAAGACTTTGACCCCTAACTGTTAGGGGTATCTTGAGGAATGACTATGTGCAACATAATTGTTGCTGCCTGTACATCTTTATTATTGTCTGCCAAAGCAGATATCCCCCTATTTGTTTTTCTGCTTTACAGGATTATTGATTGTTAAGGACTCTGCTGTAAAAGCAATCCTTATCGTTTACTAGAAATTGCCTCACAGATTTTCAAAAGCCTATTCGTACAAATGTATTTGTGGGCTTGTAGAGGGGGAAGGAAGGAGACCGGCTAAAGAAATCAGCAGTGTCTTACAGCATTTTGAAGCAGAAATCTGTAAGGTGTTGTGTGCGGTTTTGTCTAGTCACCACGGGGTAAAGGGAGCAACATGGGCCACACACCACCAACTGAAGAAATGGCTGAGGGCTCTAACCAGAAACAAGTCCACCTCTTCACCACAGAGCAGCAAACACAACTGTTGCTAAAAAGTTTCTGGTACAATAATCTGCTAGCTACAGCTATTAAGGTGGCAGACAAGTTAAGTACTTGGGAGTCCAGAATGATGGTACGTATAGACATCACCTTGAGGTTTATGTGCGTGCTTTTGCTAACCACAAAGAAATCAGTGGTTCTCTCCAACCTCCCCCCTGCCCACCACCAAAGGCTAGGGGTGGGCAAGATCTTGGGAGGGGACACAGCCAGGACGGCTGACCCAAAGTGACCAAGGGGATATTCCATACCATATGATGTCTACTCAGATATAATAGCTAAGAAAAAGGGGGAGGAAGGGGGGGAGGCATTCATTGTTTATGACATTTGTCTTCCAGAACAGTGGCTACATGTACCGAAGCCCTGCTTCCCGGGAAGTGGCTGAACCTCACCTGCTGATGGGATGTACAGAATAACGTCTTTTGTTTTCCTTCACTTCCACACGCATGACTTTTGCTATTCTTTCATTAAACTGCCTTTATCTTGACCCACAAGGGGTTTTTTTTTTCCCCATCTTACTTTCTTCCCTCCTTGTTCTGCTGAGGAGGGGAGTGGCGGAGTGGCTTGGTGGGCACCTGGCACCCAGTTCAAGTCAACCCACCACAACAGTATTTTCCAGATCTGTTTCTCTTAGGATACTATCCAGGCATATGAATGAAGGTCATCCACTATATGAGCACCTAAAAGCATACTATTAATATTTTAAAATGACAGATGTATCATCCCTGTCTTAAATGCTTATAATGTCCACTGATGTGCAAATCCTCTTTTTGAGTGCCATTACCTATGAAGTGGAACATTCTAACAATATGCAAAACTGTATCTAAAAAAACCCGTGCATGGAAGCCAGATGATAGTCTTTTTTGTACTAGACTCCTAAACAAAACATCTGTGCTATGCAAATTTAGCTAGGGCTGAAGATCTAGTTTTAAAAGATGTTAGACACATTCTGTGCATTACATAGTTTATGTTTCTTTTGCTTCACAGCACATAGGCTGTTCTGTATAGGAACAAACAACTCTTTCCTGATGTTATTTATAATCTCAGTTATAAATTATTAAGCAAAGTTACAAACCAAACAAAATTCTAAGCCAGATGAGATACCATTATTAATAGCTATATGGTATTTTTAAAACTAATGTTAAGCTGCTTAAAAAAATACTGATATTTGGTCATTTAAAGACAGCAACAGAGTAAATTATCAATAATAAGCTCTAGTTAACAAAACACAAATAAGGCATTAGTATTTGAAAATTAACACCTTCCACCACCAAAGCTGAAATGTAGCAACTCTACAAATCTTCTTAGAAAGCAAAAAATCCTCCACAAAAATTGAAGTGTTGCTGCTGGGTTTCTACCTTATGCCCAAGTTCCAAAACAAGTTGACCCTTACTACTTCCCACACTAGTCATCTCCAAAGAGTCTAAACTGAGTCCCCATATGTGAAGATCCTAAGACTTTGTTTTAACTTCCCACCTTTGTTAATCCCAATGCCCATCTCCACAGCCTTCCTCTCCCTTGCAGCTTGAGACTTAGTAGAGCCTTGCCAAAGACTGTGTAATTTGCAGCTGCAGGTGCTCCCCTAAAGAGGATCATGATGGATGGCTATAAACTCTTCAGAAGGGATGGGCAAGGAAGGAGAGGCGGTAGGGTCACCCTGTATGTTGGAAAGCGTTTTGATTGTCTAGAGCTTAATGGTGATGATGACAGGGTTGAGTGTTTATGGGTAAGAATTGAGGGAAGGCCAACGAGGCAGATATCATGGTGGGAGTTTGTTACAGACCACTGAACCAGGATGAAGAGGCAGACTAAATCTTCTACAAGCAGCTCGGAGAAGTCGCACAGTTGCTAGCCCTTGTTCTCAGGGGAGACTTCAACTTACCAGGTGTCAGCTGGAAATACAATACAGCAGAGAGGAAACAGTGTAGGAGGTGCCTGCTGTGTGTGGAAGAGAGCTTCCTGACACAGCTGGTGAGGGAGCCAACTGGCGAAGGCACCCTGCTGGACCCGCTGTTGGTGAACAGAGAAGGACCTGTGGGTGATGTGGTGGTTGGAGGCCATCTTGGGCAGGGGAGCCCAAGATGTTATGGAGCAGATCATCATAGGCTCCATCACAAGGCACATACAAGACAACAAGATCAGGCCCAGTCAGCACGGGTTTATGAAAGGCAGTTCCTGCTTGACTGACCTGATCTCCTTCTTTTTCAAGGTGACCCACTTAGCGGATGAGGGAAAGGCTGTGGATGTTGTCTACCTTGACTTTAGTAAAGCCTTTGAGACAGTTTCCACAGCATTCTCCTGGAGAAACTGGCTGCTCATGGCTTGGACAAGTGTACTGTTTGCTGGGTAAAAATCTGGCTGGGTGGCTGAGCCCAAAGTGTGGTGGTGAATGGAGTTACATCCACTTGGCAGATGGTCACAAGTGGTGTTCCCCAGGGCTCAGTATTGGGGCTGGTTCCATTTAGTATCTTTATCAGTGATCTGGATGAGAGGATTAAGTGCGCCCTCAGGAATTTCGCATAAACACCAAGTTGGGTGGGAGCGTTGATCTGCCTGAGGGCAGGAAGGCTCTGCAGAGGGATCTGGACAGGCTGGATTCATGGGCCGAGGCCAGTTGTATGAGGTTCAACAAGGCTCAGTGCTGGGTCCTGCACTGGGGTCACAACAACCCCACACAGTGCTACAGGTTTGGGGAAGTGTCTGGAAAACTGCCTGGTGGAAAAAGACCTGGGGGTGGTGGTTAACAGTCGGCTGATATGAGCCAGCAGTGGCCCAGGTGGCCAAGAGGGCCAAGAGCACCCTGGCCTGTATCAGAAACAGTGTGGCCAGCAGGGCTGGGGCAGTGATCGTCCCCCTGTACTCAGCACTGGTGAGGCCGCACCTCGAATCCTGTGCTCAGTTTTGGGCCCCTCACTGCAGGAAAGACGTTGATGTGCTGGAGCGTGTCCAGAGAAGGGCAACAAAACTGGTGAAGGGTCTGGAGCACGAGTCTTATGAGGAGCGGCTGAGGGAATGGGGGCTGTTTAGTCTGGAGAGGAGGAGGCTCAGGGGAGACCTTGTCACTCTCTACAACTACCTGAAAGGAGGCTGTAGTGAGGTGGGTGTCAGTCTCTTCTCCCAAATAACACGAAATAGGACAAAAGGAAATGGCCTCAAGTTGCACCAGGGGAGATTTAGATTGGATATTAGGAAGAATTTCTTCCCCAAAAGGGCTGTCAAGCATTGGAACAGGCTGCCCATGGAAGTGGTTGAGTCACCATCCCTGGAGGTATTTAAAAGACATGTAGATGTGGCACTTAGGGACATCCGTGGTTTAGTAGTGGACTTGGCAGTGCTGGGTTAATGACCGGACTCTATGATCCTAAAGGTCTTTTCCAACCTAAATGATTCTATTAGTCTATGATTTCCATCCATCGAATCAAAGCCATTTTATCAAAAGCCTGGGCACTAAGGACATCTGCAGATGACTTTGTAATGTATGCAATCAAGCTACTCAGGCAATCTGACTAGTCTTTAATTATCCAATTCATGTCAGGGTTTAATGCAACTAATCCCAATTTTTTTTTCTCTAGACGGACAATGTCACTGCAATCACATAAGAACACCAGTGGGTAAGAACTATATATTGAGAGGTCGTTTTTGAGAAGAAACAGCTGGATTTTATCACCACAACCTTTAAAGGATTGTGGTGGTCCCACGACTATTAATTTCACATTAGCTTAACTCCCAGAAGACTTACGTAATTAAGCTAAGAAATAAAATCTTATTGAAGCAATTTATTATGTGCAAATTATATCCAACTTCAGGGACACTAGCCCTCAAGCCAACATCTGACAGGCTTTTCAGATCCTTAAACTTGCCAGAATTCCTTATAATTAACAGCAGGAACAAGGAGGCCTGAACTTTCCTTCAAGACAAAACTTAAGTGCAAATCACACATTATAATCAAACATTGTACCAGGGACAGCATTAGTCAATCAAGAACTGAGTACAATTTGGGTTAAATGAACACTAACAAGCTGTGTGGGAGCCAAGTGGACTGACTTTTGTGTGGGAGATAATTTCCTAATAACACTTTCTATCTGGCTAAATAACAGATGTAAGTGCAGAATGTTTATAATGCTTCTAGTGACCAACCATTGCAGAAGGAAGGAACTGAATGTAATGCAGTGGATTGAGCATTTTTTGTTCTTAAACCGTGACACTGGGGCCCTCCTTCTGTGGGACAAGATTCACACTAACACAGGACTGAAATATTCAGTGCAGAATTAGGATTAATGAACAAGGTGCAACAGCCTTCAGAAAAGGAATCTGGTCTACAGTTTTTAATTCCAAACAAATGTTTTGGGAGGGTGTTTTGCTTGCTGGGGCTTCCACAAGGTTGTACCAGTTTTCAATTTCTCACCTTCAAAAGCCAATTAATTCTGTTTTCAATTATCAGCATTACCAGGGAAAGTAAGGGAAGGAGAGAAGCTCTAAAGCACAGCCATACCTGTAACTGAGAAGGGACATACAAATGGCCTCAGATCACCTTCCTCTTAACTCTACCGCAGAAGTTCATTCCACCACTCCAAATTATTTGCCTTGCCCCTTAAGAAAGTTGTGACAGGGGCGTTACACTTAAACAGATATTCCAGTTTTCAATTACTAATGAAGTCTATTTTTATATGCACTTTAAATATGACAGCAATAAAGTAGCTCAGATTTCAACCTCCTACATCAGCTCTTTTACTGCAATGTAATTATTGCCAAAGTCCTTCAAAATTAAGGAAGGACAAACTGTAGCCTGACATAGCAGTGTCTACTTAAAGAGTCCCTGGTTCTCTCCTGTTTGTGATAAACTGAAAGTGATTATCACAGGAAACTGAAATCTGAATAACCTTTATTATTCTAAATAAGTAGCATTTCAAACATATAAGAGTATGTCTCTTCAGGAATAGAACACTGCATGTTGTGGTGCTTATAGTTTCACTGGCAAAACAGTGATAGCAAAGACATTCATTCCTCTCTGAACTGTAGATGCTTTCTCCACCCTTTTAAAATGTCCATTTTTCTGGACTTAAGTGTGCAGCTACCGAAGCAGCTCGTAAACTATCCCCCCCTCAAAGAAAGAAATCCCATCTCTCCACTTTCATTTACTTGGTACACCAAAGTAACAACCCATTGGCAAAACAAACTAATTTAAGTGCTGTGTTGTTTCTCTGCCTGAGACCTTCCGTCACCTCAAGTTGAGCTGACAGGAAACTATTTCACGGCTTGCTCTAACAAAACAGAGCAGTGCTACAGCAAAGCGGAACTAGATGGGAAAGCAAACATCCAGGGTACAGCACAGGTTGTTTAGATGGATTAACCTGGGGAGCAGTGGAGGAGTGGGCAGCACTAGCACCTGCTGGTACTGCTGATGTAGGGAAGCGTGGAGGGGATGTTGTGCAGGCTACGTGGAAGCTTGCCTGGGACCTGAGGAACAGCATTTTCAGAAATACTGCTAATCCCCTGTGCAAGGCCTGAGAGGCACACTGAGACCAGAGCCTCCATGCATGCACGAGGGGCACAGCGTATGGAGTAAGCACCTCAGGAGCTGGGGGACATTCTGAGATGAGAAATGGGATGCACCTGAATCATTA
Source organism: Falco cherrug (assembly GCF_023634085.1). Lineage (NCBI taxonomy): Eukaryota > Metazoa > Chordata > Aves > Falconiformes > Falconidae > Falco > Falco cherrug. The sequence goes on from NC_073702.1 coordinate 19,367,485, forward strand.
TTAAACCAGGGTGCTGGCAATGAAAACTAAAAAAAGTTAGGGCGCATTTCAACTAGCAGCTGGGGAAAGCTGGAGGTCAGGAAAAGCAATCTGTTCAGAGGGACGTAACCTATGAGGTGGATGTGGCTAAAATTCAATGTGAGGGCAAAACTCAGAAGCGCCTCTGTACCAGCATAAGAAGCCTAACCATGAAGACAGAAGAAAAATAATTATTGGCACCAAGAGATTACCCCTGTAAGGCAGGTATCCCAGTGGTCTTGAAGGATCATGCAATGTCATCAGGCTACCACGTTTATAGGAATGGCAGAATAGGATGTACAGGTGAGGGAATGGCAGAGTGTGTGAAGGGTTATATAAAGTGTAATAGCCTTATATAATAATGAGACAGAAGCACAATGAAATCCTTGTGGACAGAAATCCCAGTGGATGGAAATCCCAGGCCCTAATAAAACATATCTTAGACAGATTTTTAAATTACTTCTTGATAAGTGTGATAACAGTGACCAGAAATTGTCAAGCCAGACTGAGAGCTGCAAGTTCAGGACTGACAGCAAGAGCGTGTAATTCCAGCTACCTTTTATCAAACTGCATCAATACTTCATCAGGATGAGGCATATGCAGTGGGGTGGGGTGGGGTGTGTGGGACACAGACACCAAACCAACCCAAACCAAAACCAACTAACCGAATGAAAAAACCAGAAAGAAAAAAAAAAAAAGACAAAAAAAGAGGACATTGTTTCCTGGAACAACTAGCAGCAAAACCCACAAGAAAAGATACATTCCCGATGTGGTCTTCAGTGGTGCACAGTGTTAGTGAGAACTGCACTGGAACCACCGTACAATTAATTAAGCAATGTAGAGAAAGAGACCCAATGAATCCAGTGCACAAACACAGAATTAAAGAACTATGTAATAAGGGAGGGAGGGAAAGAAAAAAACCCAAAGTGCAGAAACAGTGCAAAAGGAGGCAGCCTAGAGGCTGTGAAAAAAAGACCCCCTAAATACCAGGAAAACTCTTATTAGAAACCCACATAAAAGATGTATAATACTGCAAAAGAAGTAGTCTGGGTGGATCTGAAACCCATCTGTATGGCTTAAAGAGAAAATTAAGGAGGCTACCACTATACTCCTACCTTCTCTTTGAGGAATGGAAATCTCGTCCAAACAAAGGAAAAGCCACAAAACCACTCATACCAAATATAAACATAAAATTAAGAGGAATAAAAAGGACTTGAAAAATGCAAAGGATGCACTTACCATTTTAACTTTTCTGAATAAATTAAAAGCAGTAAACCAGGTAAGGCACTGGTGGAACTGCTGGATGACAAAGGTGTGAAGAGCAGCACTCATGGTAAAGTATAAGCCAATGCAAGAGAAGCTCAAAAATTCATTTGTATTATTTTTTCTTGCTGAAAATGTTTGATTCCTACACCCATTGCATTCTTTGTACCAGATCCCTCAAAGGAAGTAGATCAATAAGTAAACAGACAGCAAGTATTAGACTAAATAAACAAGTTAGATGTCAGGAAGTCACCAAGTCCAGACAGCAATCATTCAAAAGCTCTCAAATGTGGAATTTAAAAACAAAGATGTGTAACCTATCATCACAAACACCCACTGTCCCATAAAAATGGAACCCTTCTACAAACGAGGGCTTTAGAGATGATGCTAGGAAATACAAACCAAAGAGTCTTACCACCCTGGGTAAGATAGCAGGGTCTATAATAACATCACTACACGCAGAGATAATCACAGTCTGTCGGCAAAAAGTTGGCATGGATTCTGTAAAGGGAAATTCTGTCTCACCCATTTGATGGATTTCTACAACAGCGTCAAGGAGCAGGCGGATAAAGGGAATTCACTGGACATGACATATTTAAATTTCCATAAAGTCTCTGAGAGGGTTCCACATTGAAGGCTATTAAAGAAATTAAGCTGCCATGGGATTAGAGGAAATGCTGCTTTATAGACTGAAAGCTGCTTAAAGGAGAGGAAGCAAATGGAAGGACTTAATGGTCACTTTTCAGGATGGAAAAAACCCAGCAAATGATGTCCTCCAGGGACTGATGCGAGGACTGGTTTTATTCTGTGTCATGACCAACGAGCTGAAGAAGAGAGCAAACAGTGAAAAACAGTTTTTCACATCTTTTTCAGGACCTCAAGCTCTTCTGGGTAGTCAAATGCTGGCTGAACTCCAAAAGGACCTCAAAGCTGAACAAACTGGGTGAAAATGTGGCAGCCAAGCTTCAGCATAAACAAACACGGGGAAAAAAAACCTGAAAACCTAATCACATGACGCTTAACTTGGAACTGGTGCTTACAGTTTGGGAGTTGCGGCCCTTCTCTGAAACCATCCTCTCAACTGTGCAGCAGCAGCCCAAATCACCCCAGATAGTGGGTGGCATCAGCAAGGACACTGAGAACAGGGCAAGTGAGTCACTTTGTAGATAGATAGAAAGATTGTGAACCCACATTTTAAATACCATGTGCAGTTCTGGTCCCTGTATCCGCAGGAGGCTGTACTGGACTCAGAGAAAGCCAAAGAAAAGGCCAACTAAAACATTTAAGGAGAAAAAGCACTTGCATTACAAACAAGGAGAGAGATTAAAAAGCCAGAATTCTCAGTTTGGAGAAGGGAAGCAGAGGGAATGATATGACATCTTAAAAAATAATATTAAAAAATCCTGAAGATGACAGGTAAGAATTAATCCTGCAAATTCGAGGGTAAATAATCACATTTCTGTACCTTCCAAAAGATGCCCAGATCTAAAGACTCTCTTAAAATTATTATCAGAAAATAGTACATATGGTTTTTTTATACCAGTATTAGCACTGGAGAACAGCAGAGTGTCATTGTAAGATGTTGCTGAAACTAGATGGTATTTGATGAAGACCCATAGCACTTGCACTGAAACAATCTTCAAGTGGCTTTAATCTGTTATTCTAACACATGCATTCTGGCCTTTGTACTGCTCTGTAAGAATTTGTAAATATTGTATGTGGGCCAAGTTAGCAGGAGGTTTCCTACAAAAGCATAATGGTTTTGATCAATAGGCTGCCAGCAACAGAACCTTGATCAGGTTAGGTCTGTGGATTACATCTAAAGGGTACCCCACTGCTGGTAACTGGAAAGGAGCAAATTTAGATAATCTGTGCCTGTCTTGGAACATTTTTAAAGTTTCAGAAGTGGAAAAAAGAAGTTGAACTTACAATTTAAAAAAAAAAAGGGGGGGCAAGAAAAAATACGAGGATTGGACTAGTTCAAAACAATGCTCCAGCAAATAAACAGGATCTGTTCGGAACTACGCCAGCACTGCTAGTATTGATGTTTTTGCCTTTCCTTCAGCCAGTCTGTTTTGATAAATACAGAACAGAGTAGAAGAAACAGACTCTGATCAACAAAAAGCACAAAAATAAACACAGGCTCTCTAAGCAGAAACGTATTTCTGGCCAAACCTGATAGTGTGAAGAAATTAAAGTTGTTATTGTTATCCTCAGGGTTTAGATACACTTTTGAGTAAAGATCAGGAGCTCCTCGAGCTGTTGTACATAAATGCTGCCTAGGGAGCTGAATGCTTCTTATGTGCATGAGGCCCAGTGTGCAGGGTAATTTTATGAATCTCCAGTGTAAATACTTCCAAAATCCTCTTTGTGTAGCAGAGGTTTTTGATGACCATGTGCTTTCTGATCACTAATTCCCAAAGGGAAGCTACAGATATCTACCTTCAGTAGGAGCTGCTTGAGAGTAACAGAGATACACAACATCCTAGTTTACAGAGGCACACACACTCTAGGCTCAAAGGGATGGTGTAGGGGGTTATTACTCCCATTGGGGGGTGTTAATAACACTCAGATGCAGCACCCACAGGTGTTTGTGATGTGGGAAAAGGAAGAATCATTTGTGCTTGCCTTATTCTTACACTGCTCCTTAGGCAGTTTTTTGACTGTTGGTGGAGGCATAAAACTGGGCTACAGAGACTCCGAATACAGTCATCTTTACGGCCTTGTTCTGAGATATGTAAAGAAACAGAGGTGCCACTCATACTCAGACTGATACTCATTTCTCTGATTTTTTTGGAGTCCTGTGAAGAACTACAGCAAGACCCGCGTACGTTCCCATAACCTGATGCTGCTCTTCAGTGAAACATCATTATTTTTGAGAAGTAAAATGTTTATTTGTTACAGTACGAAAATACTTTGTGTTTACCCAGACGGTCCTTATCTGCAGAATATTGATGCATATGTCCACATCTGTGTTCAAAGTGCCATTTCAAATAAGCCATCCACAAATTAACAGATAGGCTTTCATCTTATCCAAACTATTTTTACTAGGAAATTACAGGGGCTCTAAAATGACAGATCTAGTCCTACGGAGGACAAGTTAAAATGCATTCAGTTTAAAACGGAATGATAGTTTATTTACTTTGTGGTACTTGGTGAAATCACGTTATCAAAAAAGTTGTATTTTAATATTTTACACAAAATAAAACCAGGGTTTTCCTTTAAAGGAAAAATGAATGATAGAATATCACAGAACTATGTTGTCAACTAGTACTGTTACCAAAATTCCTCCAAGTATTTAAATGGAAATTTACATTTTGAAATACGAAAGGTAGTTACCTAAATATTGCTTGAACAGATGCGGAATTACAAGTTCTTGATATGAGATCTACTATACATGTTAAAATGCAAATTTCACCAGTGCTGACATCCAGCCTCAGTTCTAATCTACACCCTTTCTTCAGTTGCTCTAAAATAATTGCCATTTCCATATTCTTTCATGCAGTAAGAACACAACAGCTAGCAGAGATCTGAACAGATTATTAGTCATTTCATCACTGTAAATCTTACTTTGGACAGTTTTACATTCCTGTTACTGTATATCAGTTTATTATCAACATATCTGTAACCATCTACTTCTTATCATTCTTTGGACCTTGAAAGACAATGGATGTGATCAAATCTGGGCCACGGCCTAGACAAAGACTGGTTTCTATTGCTCCAGTTTCTTTTCCATTGTCCTGTACTTCACTGTCTAACTGGGTCCTAACAAAAATGCAAGCATTTGGAAAAGTGTAATTTCCCCTAGGGAAGTTAGGCTAGTCTGACCTCCTCAAATTGTACTGATCAAAGTGATGTACAGATTTTCAGAAATGTACACAATACACACGCTTTCAAAGTGTTTGCTCTGGAAATTATATACAGCAGAGTCAATAATTCTCAGGAATTCTTCTGACTTCTTTAAGACAGAGTCTACATGTACTTGCTATTTTTATTCAGTGTTTACCATTGTCACATGCTGCTATTTCACACAGTCTTTCATCTACAACAGCCAGATGAATACCATCTGGTTATGTTAAAGCCTTCAGGCAGAATAATAAAGATGCAGATGTACATAATGCTCTTTCAGGTGCAAGAATGACAACGGTTCCCATGTCCCACGAGACCTGCCTCCTAACACCAGGCAAAGCTGGATGGAACACTTAGGACATTCATTCAGAAGGGGGAACACTAGGTTGTAATTTTTTTTTCCCCAAGCTTATTTCTACTGTTTACTTAATGACAGGGTAGTAAATATCAACAAATCCAGCACAAGAGTTCCCCCCCCACCCCTTTTCCCTTCTAAATAGTTTTTCCAGAATTCAGCACCTGAGATGCACTTCAGCTATGCCCATATGTCTATTTACAACTTTTCCTAATGACCACAAATAAATACTGTCTAGCAGGATGGTCCTCCCTAAGCAGGACCATCACGTTCTTTCATTAATGATCTGGACAAACCATCTTCAGTAGTGATAGAGGAGAAATCTGTGGGAAATCGCTGTTCTTTGGAAAGACTACCATGTGCAGGATAAGCTTTCATTGGAAATGTACCAAGATCCAAACTTCTTGGAATCAAAAGGAAAAAATAACAAATAAATGGCAGGAAAAAAAATTCATCCATTGGTCACAACTGAACGTGAAGCAATAGCAAAAAGCAACATCCCTGTCTAAAGCTAATCTTAGTAGTCCCTGTCTGAGACTAATGAAATTGACGCCTTCTAAACCAAACAACTTGCAGCTGGAAAGTGCCAACAAAACATTAAAATGCATAAATACTGACAAAAAGTTCAACACATTTGAAAGGATATACTATAGTAATTTGCCTGCTCTAAAAAGGTACTGTTACCAGGTGTGCCTAGCATTCACCGTTCTTCTCAAAGCACTAATGCAGAAAAGATGGTGAATATCCCTTTTCCATTGGCTAGTATACTATGTTGTGATTTAATCCTGTTAAGCAAGTCAACATTGTGATATTTAAGCTTGCTGGAATGAAAAAAAATTAAAAACCTGATTTTGCTAAGAAAGTCTATTTACACTAAGAGTTTCATATTACAAAATTTAAAATGCAATTCATTTTTTCTTCAGACTTTTTACACATTTACAGTTTACTAACATAATTTCTCGGATAAAGCATGGTAGTACAATTCACAGTCACTAAAATTTCTGTTTAACCTGCTCTGTTTACTGCTGGAGACAGCAGCCAAGAGCTGACCAGATCCCTGGGTAAGTATGTTTTTTTCCAGAAGTGGTAGAGGCTCTTCTGAGGAATTGAGATTTATAGAACTGAAAGTAAGATGCATTTCAAGAAACACATTATATCTGTGTGGAATTCAGATTTCATTCACATGGGAAATGTCATACTATGGGAAATACAGTCCTCAAGTAAAGTTGTGTTTATCAGAAGTTTGTTTTCCATGCAATAAATTTCAATCAGAGTTGCTAGATTGAAAAAGACACGTCAACCTTATCTTTTAAAAATTACCAGGATCACACTGCCATTTTATTCCGATGAGAATGAAACCCAAAATTCTCATTCAGCATTGGCACAAATATGAAATGTTCATATGAAATGCACACATGAAAATGGCATTTTATAACTCATTTTAGTATGGTAAAAGAGCAATAATGCTAAAAAATGTCAGATCCAAAACAACATGTAATTCAATTCTTGTTATATTATATCCCTGGACAGACCAATTGTTGGACTTCTGCATAACAAATGGTGAAATGATCTTGATCTCTTAGAACAGAAATGTTTTTCTTCCACTTTATGACTGGAGGGCCTAAAAGAATGACAGCTATGTTCCACACTGGCATTTATAAAGTGTCCTTAATCTACATAATTTATATTATATGGAATACACGTGACTGCCACACTAGCATAGATATCCTACATGGATATTTCATCTACCTATTCTGTAATGGGTAACAACTGGTTGGCTGCACTTCATTCTATGTTACTGAACTTATTTTTACCCAAGGCTGAAACAGTGATTACCCCAGCCCTAATAGTAAGGGTGGCTGAAAGATACGCCTGGGCTGCCCCGCCGTGAGTCTCCAAAGGCTGGATGTGGGGTAGCCACCCCAAACCGCCTGATTAACACTTGACACTGGATGCAAGAAATAGCCAACAAGGAAATGAAATTTGTTAGTTCCCTTTCTGTAATGATATCATGCTTCATGCAAACTGGAAGGTTCAAGAGGTGAAGAGGTCTTATAAGGAATTTGAACATTTGCCATCTTATCATTAGGTAATGACATTTTAATAGTTTAATTAACCATCAGGCAGTGAAAATTCCAGCATGAAAATGGTTGAAACTGCCTAGTAATTAAGTCAGGAAACAAGATATGCTGCAGGGAAGGGGAAATGGTCCTATTTGTTTTGAAGGGGGTCTTCAGAAGGGTTGAGTAACAGGACAAGAAGGAGGCTGCCCAGTCTTCAAGTAAGTCTGTAAGAGGGTCATAAGGTATTTTAAAAAAATAAAATTAAAGATTTAAATAATAAAATCTGTAAAATCAGGTTAAAAAGAAAATTATAAATAAAAAATGTTAAATCATGAAAAGCACTTTTGAAATTTAGCCATAAAAAAAATTCCTGTTGGGAACAAAACGTACATAAAATAAAACCATCCTAAGACCTTACGGTACAACACAAATGTTAAGTCAATACACAGTGTTGTTGCTCACCTATCCAAAAGAATTTTAAACAGGGTGAAAATATAAACCCACACAATTCCAGAACTTCTAAACAAGTAGCAGCTGGAAGGAGTTCATGTGAACTTTACACCATCTCAAAGAGTTACATCTGCTAACGAAGTGACATGGAAACAGCCACTCTACAAACTATTTCTAGCAGCAGAAGGAACAAGTCCCACTGACACCAGGCCAGAAAAGGAGCGGTAAGATAGCTAAGAAATTCCCTGCAGGTCCCTCAGCCAACACTGATCCCAAAAGTTTGAACAGCTCTGCGGAACTACGGTGGCATTTTTTCCCTGCTCTGTATCAGTAATGCAAAAGACTCAAAAGTGCCACTTTGAGCCAACTAGCAACAGACAGTTGTGCACAGATATGGCTGAATAACACATCAACTACAACCGGAAAAAAGATGTCTGGCTCTCCAGTGACAATGCAGGTAAATGAATTACTATAAATAAATAAATAAGTAACTCCACCACCGAGCGTAATCAAAAACCAGCAAACCCTGAAGCTCTCTGTCCCAGAGTTTTCCCCAACAGAACCCCCCCGAACTTATTTTCTGGTTAGATTACTTGGGGAACATACCACTGACTGACCCCATTCTCTTAAGGTGCTATAGGTGTTTTAAAATACTACACCAAGTGAAGCCCACTTGCACAAAATGCTGTTAAGCATTTGTAAGGTTACTGGGTATGTGTAGTAATTTTGAAAATTGCCAGTAAAAAACTATTACTACGTATTTTCCTTTTAAAATACATGCATTTCATCAATTAGATCACATGTACACATATGTAGCACAGAAGAGGGAAAGAGACAGAGGGAGAATTTACAAGGATGCCAAATCCCAGTGCTAGAAAAAAACATGAAAGTAAATGGCACCTGCTGCCTATGGCCCCAAGTTCTTTTTAACTGCAAAGAGCACCTGTATGCAGAATTTGAGTACAGAATATTCTCTGCAAGGAACAGGGAAGGGAAGGAGATGGCAGGAATGTCATAGGTAACTATTGTAAAGCCTAGACACTGGTGAACAATGCCCTTCCAAGGTATCACAAGATGACTGAAGCACTGTGGAGATTATCTCCAGGGCATTACAAAGCAACCGAAGTTGGTTCTGTATATTAACAAGCATATGGCTGTAGCATATCTCACATACATCAACTCACCTGTCATAGATGGTGCCAGTTTTCTTTGCCCTTTGTGGTCCACAGTACCTTCATAAGCTACAGTCACATCATACACTGCATCCAGATAGTCTTTCATTGTGTCAATGGCTACATGAGTAGCCTTCACGCGTGGTGTTAGCACATGCTTTAATATAGCAAGTCCTAGAGGGGAGGGGAAAAAAAAATAAATTACAGTGCTTGAAAGTAAACCAGACCACATTCACAAAAGGAATATCATGGCAAGGAACTTTAGCACACCTGTTCAAAATCACAAAGGGTTTATTTTTAATCTCAGTTCTCGTTGAGAGGGAGCATGTGTACGTATGCACATTGCATATGCTCTACTGAGCACATGTAGAGGATGAAACAGAAATACTAAACAGTATTAATGACAAAAAAGCTGCTCAACAAGAGCCCTTTTTATAGCTCCTGCTCTAGAAGCAGTGATGATTTTAATGTGGCTCAGAAGCCTGGCATTTTACTTCCAAAGGACAAACTAATTTTGTCTGAATACTGAATCCTAATACTGCCCCACGGTAACAAAAAACTGGTTGTCTTAAACTACACATACTTAAATAGGATGCTGTATTTCTCCAAAGCTACCATGCTGTTAGAAGTTCCAGTATTTTATTATTTCCTACCACTGATTCTAGCTTTCTCTGCTTTTGCTTCCTTCTAATGGCACATTCTGGGATGTTAGATATGGTAACTCTCACGGTCCTCACTTCAGGGAAGGATGGGGGAAAGCAGTTAGACTCAAGACAGCTTCAGCTCACTGCAATGACTTGCTGCTACAGAAAACAGGACATTCCACTTTATCCTCACAGTTGTTTCCCCTTACTGCTTTCTTCTGTAGGCTTTTTCCTGCTAACTTTGTAGCGCCCTGGCACCCCTCCCCCGCCAGCTGATTCATCTCACCATCCCAGCAGAAAACTAAGCAGGGAGGGGGAAAATACAGCACCAAGCTCTGGCAGCAAGGAGGAAGTCCCCATTGCCCTGCAAACAAGCTTTTACAACTGGCTCGGCTACTAAAAAATCCATAGTCACAGAAATTAACCGTTGTCTTTAACCATCCAGGCCAAGACACAGAGACTGATATGTCAAGGACAGAAGTAGGTCAGGTTGAACAGCACTCCGCAACTCCTAACAACTGCGTTTCATATCCATGTGTGCTTCTGCTGACCACTTCCACCTTCCACAAATACACTGGGTTCAAGGGTATAAACTTTATTCTGTAATTCTAGAATATATTCTAGAATTCTAATACACAATGACTTTCAATATGAAAACAAATAAACAAAAAAAACCCCTAAACTTTTTCACGATCTGAACAGAGCTCTTCCACACTTACTTGAAAGTGCTTCTAGGAAAAAAAAACCATATTAAATATTTTTTTTTTTGCCTTAAGATGTGTGACTTTCTCAAAGAGAAGTATCAGAATAAAACTGCAATTCCTTTCTAGCCTTATTTTTCGTTGGCTTACGCTTCAGTCCATTTTTAAAGAACCATCCATTGGTGCTACTGGTTCCTGATATATGAAGCAGAATTTTTTCTAAACCAATGTATTGTGTATTGCTTTTGATATCTTTCTGCTTGCCAAATCAATTCAAAAGATATTGTATTATGTCACAATTTTGTGCTGAACTTCTCTCCCTCATTGGGCACAGGATACTTTGATCTGAAGTTATGAAACTATCTACTGAACACTGAGAGATAATGCTAGTTTCTAAACTGCTCTAACAGTCTTAGAGTTGAAAATTTCAGTATAAATAATTATCTTGATTTCTTAACATTTGCTAAGTATCTCCTTGTCTGAACACAGAGATAAAAGGTTATTTCCTAGCACTCCTTCTGAAGCCACTGTTCTAAGCCTTACCAGCAAAAGCGGTAACTGTCTATGTGAAACGTTATATGGATCGTGTAAATATTTTGAAGCATAACATGGTGGTAGTGTTTTCTTAGCTTGTGAACTATTACATCAAACAGATAATTATGTTATGTTTCCAAATGTTTACTCTGAAGCACTGAATATTCTAGTGTTGTGTTAGCAACAACATTAGTGTGGACATTACGCTCAACACAACTCTTGTTGAGCCGAATTTCCAAGCATATTCTGAAAACACTATCATTCCTTTCCTGCCCAACTTGTCTTCACCCTAACCAAACTATCACTGTGGGGAAGAAAAAGGGAAAACAGGTTTCATCAGGGAAAAATGAATCCTCCAGACAAATTAATTTAGTTATCTAAGACTATTCAGTGCTGAGTTTTGTGAATGCGTGGCCAATTTTGGTGATGAAGATGGTCAGTGACAACCTGTGAAGTGCAAATGTAGAATAAACCCCTCTTACTCCACATGCTATCAGTGAACTCTTGAAGGTTTCAGTACAAAATGAGTATGCATCTAATTAAATAAATTTAAAAGTCCATAATCCATTATTCAGAAACGCTCCAGTGCATGACAAACAAGCAGCAACACCAGGAGTTCAGCACATCCTTTTAAAGAATCTGTTTTATAAAAACATTAACCACACATTCTTGCAATTACTTGATGATCTCTGCTAAAATCAACAGAACAGAATTTAAACCCAAGTAGTTACAGTATAGTTACCTTGGCAAGCTGCCTGCATCCAATTCACAAAACACACTGCTTAAACTGTTTTTAATGTTGTGCAATACTAGGTTAGGACTCTCTGTCAAAGTATTTAAGGTCATGAGATTTTATTTTAAATGCCAAAGAAAATGAACTAGATGTCTAATAATGTAATAGTCTACCTTAAAATGCTATAGCTTTTCTCTTCTACGTTAGCTAACTTTTAAATGATAAACAGACATTAAAAAAAATATGAAAATAATGTGAAAATCTTAAATACAGTGAGCAATGACACTTCAAATATCATCAATTTACTAGACTACTGTAAGATGATGAATTACTTCAGAAAGTCTGCAAGAAAACTAAACTGAATGAAGGTTTTAGCTTAAGAGTGCAAAGGCCTCAGTCATTAACGTCTATAAGAATTTAATTTTTTATCTAAACGCAAAAGAACAAAAAACACCGAACAAAACATCATTTATCTAACCTCTCAGGGTGAAGTTACATATATAATAGCTGAGTACAACCCTATGGAGAAGACTGCCTTTCCTCTTCCCTTCATCCAGGCCAAAAGCCCGCAGAGCTGTTCAGTGCAGGCAGGCCATCCACATTTTCAGACTTGGTCTGCATTAGTTATATTTTCACCCCTGACATGCACACACCACATTTTTAAATGAAAACAATGAAAAAAACCAGCTCTGAATTAAGAATACCCTCTGCGTATTACATTAGCATTACCACATTTCATCAACAAAAGTTATGTGCTCACTGAAAGTGAATGTCAGAATTAGTTTGAGTTTTTCCCCACCTATAAAAACACGCAACTTGACAGTAATACAAAAACTGAAAGCAGGGTGAAAACAATTAATTTATTTTGATAACAATTAGATCTTTCTTTCCTTCCTTTTCCTTTTGTGTGTGTGTATGTTCATTAGTGATATTAGACTGAAAGCTTTGCAGCTATCTGGTGTGTCCCAAGCACTCGCCCAACACTGAGGTCCCACCAGCCTTCTGGAATGCCCCCAGTGATCGAAGCCTTACTTATTGAAACAGAGTCCAGACTTAAAAAAATTACATACGGTGGGCGAGCTCATCCATTTGTGTGCTAGTATCCATTGACTTACATATGAAGGACTCAGCTGATGACAGTATTAAAAAATCGCATGCTCTTGTAAAAAAGTGTTTTCTGTTAGTGTGAACTGAAGCACAAGAATTACAGGTAATCCTCTCAAAAAGAGTATGACCATTCCATAGCAAAACACGTGAAACACCACACTTTGGTACACTTACTGCTGTGACAGGTATCTACAGAAACACAAGGTAGCTTCTTGCTTTCCTCAACTTAATTTCCTAAGGATGACTTTTAACAACAGAAATCCTTTCTTCATCCTAATGGATGGTACACCCCTCCAACGTTACTTAAGGTCCATATCCCACCCTTTTTAAAGATTATATTCTCCTTTCCACATCTCACTGTGCACTTTTACATCAAGCTTGCTTACGTGAAAGTGTGTGGAAAAAATATCACCAAAAGCTATTTTCTTTAGAGACAGTCCCAAATAACATCTATGGATACTGAATACTTCAGATTGCTTTAAAATACAATCTAAAACCAATGCCAAGATCTAGAAGGGAAACATTTTCAATTAGCTCAGTTGAAATACCTCTTTTTTACATAACCTGTAAAAGCAATTTTGAGATAAGCATATCCTGCATGTACAAACATCTTAGCAGAAAGCACAATACTAGTCAAGATAAACTTCGCATTAAAAACCATTTACATTTGCAACTTTTCTGCATAAAAACAAGGGAGATAATAAATGAATACCCAAAATGTTTGCTTGATTAAGTGACCTCAGTTAGAAATCAAGCATCTCCATAAATACCTTTCATCAGGAAAACTGTTTTGTCTTTATTCAGCAAAAGCAAGCCAAGTTATATTTAACAAGCTTCTTACCCCTTTCTCTTTGACTTTTCAGATTTAGTTACATTAGGAGGAGGACGACTTTGGATTACTCCTGTTTATTTTTTCAGATATTTAAAATGCCATTTCTTAACATTTGGATAAAATACCTGATCTATAAACCTAAGAAATTTGGGTTGTTTGGAACTTTATAGAGGTCTAACTACTAGAAAATAGTCAGGAATCTATACATGCATATGTTGGGAACATATAAATGGAACAAATTTTATACCAGAAGCTGGTACAAAAAAAAAAAAAATCATGTATTTTGTGGGTTTTATAGAAATGTTGTTCTATAGTCCAGTACCATTAAAAAGGCCCAGTCTTGCAAGACTTTAACAGTTTGAAATAAATATCTAAAATAAAAAATGCCACTTCTAACATGAAAAGATTAGAGTTAAATCCCTATGAAAATATTAGTGCCACCTAAGTAATATAATTCCCTGGACTCATCAACTCAAGCCCACTAACTAGCTGGAAAGAATTGCTGCACTTTTAAGATGCCTAAACTCATAGACTGGAGCTGAAAAAGGGCCACCAATACGTAAATCACCTGAATGACTGCATCAGATTTTGAAGATGGGAATCACATTGGCTGACTACTCTTATACAATGGGAAACTAAAGCAAACCCTGAGCTAAGAGTTACTGACATAAATATTGGAATTTGGAAGGCAAAAGCTCAGGAGACAAGGAGCAAAACACATGCCGCGACATTCTTAGTTCTTCAACAGAGCAGAGGAAGAAATATTTGATTATGAGGATCTTACAAAATGTCCCATTAGAAATACCAGTCACCAACCATACTGAAACACGGAGAGAGCACCCGTCCTGGTAACAATTGCTGGAATCATCTCACACACCAGCTATTTCCCATCAGGTGAGGACCACTGGGTGTATCAGGTTCAAATCCAGATGGCACATATCCCCATCAGCTTGGAAGTGGGGGCTTTCATTTGCCTCCGGGAGAAAAGAGAAAACCTGGAGGCACATCTTCATTTGATATTCTGGCAACACTGCTTACATGGCTTACTGTGACTGTGAAACCCCTGCAAATATTGCTATTTTGGCCAACAAAGATAAATACCGGATTAATTTTCTCAACCCCACAGGATTTAACTTCTATGAATAACTCCTGCATTAATCCTACCACAAATAATCAAACAACTTAGTTTTAGAGACGTAATTTTTGCTTTTGGTTTTAAACTTTAGGAAGTGCATTTTTCCTTCCCCAAGGCAATCAAACAAATGTTTTTTGAGTTTAAAATGCTCCCTCTTCTATCCTGGGTTAGAAGCTGATCTGACTGGAATTTTCTGCCACTTGTAAAATGTGTAGAATAAGTAATCTTCAGTTTCTGAGGGTACTAGCATTACCCTTAGATGACAACATTCTCAATTCATCACCATAAAACTAGTATTCCTGAAAGTAAGCAACTTTCTGCATCTCATTGAATGAAACTTTGGACAGAACTCACAACAGAGTTCAAATTGATTAGAATAGAGTGTCAAATCTATCAGTGCTGAAGGCTGATCCGCGTGTCTTAGTCTCCAGCATGAAAACCACGAATATTAATGCCCTAATTTTATCAGTTTTACCTCTAGATGTTTTTGGCATTCTTTGGTTTTAATAAACAAAAAGCTGGCAGCACATTAAACTTAAACTTGATAAGGTAGTTAATGACAACTTTGAAAGGTCAGTCTATGGACTTAATTTTTAAACTGCATAATATCCTCTATTTCTTTCTAAAAATAGTAAGAAAGTACACAGTCCTACTCCCTCCCTAGAAATTTCTCTGTGCTTTATAGCCTTCAGTCTCAACATACTCATGTCCAGATCTACCCAGATCTATCGGATTTACCCCGTGTGTCTGATTTGCCCATGTTTCAGAAAAAGGAAAAACTTGCTCTTGCTAGGAGTCAAGATTTTGGTAGAACCAAAGTTCTGTGGCAGAACATACCATAACATGAAGTATTGTCAGTATTTTAAAAAGTTCTCTTTCAAGGGTGACCTCTACCACCTTTAAATTTTTTCGCTGTTTGACATCCTTCCATCCTATTCATAGTCAGGTAAGATTTACTTATATATTCATATCAATGAGGAAAGACGTAACAGTTGAAACCAGCAATGTCAGAATATTCCTTTGGATGTCAACCTAAGCTTTTTTGTTGGGTTATTTTTAATTTCTTTTTATTGAACTGGTCCTAGAACCAACTGTAAAGAGGGAGTAACAGTGTCCAAAACCGGCATTTACTTAAAAAGAACATCAAGATATGAGATACAGCTCATCAGCTGGTCACATGAAGGCCAGGTAATTAAGTTCTGCTCAAATTAATGAACCTTCTCTAGAAGAGAATCAAGCCCATGGAGAGTAAAAGTAAACACAAACCCCACAAAACCTTTTCATAGTTCCTCTCTGCAGAACCACTAGAACATACACACATACATATCAAAAACAGTACTTCAGACATCATGATAAGCATGAGTTATGCTTGTGCTCTAGGAGTAGCTTTGTTATCTTTAGACATAATATCTCTGGTCCTAACATCAACGTGAAGTTTAAATCTTATTAATTAAACCGCTTTTTCCAATATTACCACTTGCACTATTTTCTCAACAAAAAACTTTCTGTGCAAAAATGTAGGGAAAAAATCATTATAAAACTTACCTTTCAAGGTATAAAACAAACTAAGACATTTCCCTGTATGTCTGTGAATCATTGTGCTCTGCAACAAATATACTAAGATGACAAGATGAAATTATCACGCTTCTTTACAACCCCATGAGGAATGAAATGCAAATTTTAAACTGGAAGTCACAGTACATCCTTAATCCTCTGCGTGGCAGAACTACTGGGCATTATTTACTACCTTTCCTAAAATTGTAGGAAATAGGAAATCTCTGGAATCTTTTAGACAAGCATGCACTTGTGACTTTTCAGTTCAGCTCAGCAGCACCACGTAAGAGCCCCTGCATGCTTACAAGGAGCACAACCAGCACTCAATCTACACGCACCCAGCTGGTGAGGCATTTGGTCACGGCTTCCATGGTGCAGCTCCAGCACGCAGCCAGCAGCCAGGACTGTGGTGGCACTGGGGCTGCTCAGAGGAAGCCATGAGCCAGGGCCAGCAGTGCTGCACAGCAGCGTGGTGGGACCCTGGGGAGTTGTTGTCATCTCCTGCTGGAGGCCACACAGAGCTCCCCGTCCTCACAGTTCCCCGATGTACTGGTATGTGCCTTGTACCTCTTAGCCATCAGAATAGTTTGGTATGCAGTTTCCAGTGTCAGCCATCCCTGCTTCTCAGTAAACTTGTGTGAGGGATGCTCTAATCCAAGTAAGTATCAATTTTTGCATGAACATGCAGGGGAGCAGGGTCCCATGCAGACTTCTTCCCATTCTCTCCATATAAAACGTTGAGGAGACACCATCAACAAAACAATTTAGCAGTGGGGAAAAGCCAATCAAGAGAATTCTTGCACTAAAATTGGAGATGCTTCTTGTTTAATAAATACTTGTCTTGACCATTTTTAAAAGGAGTAACCCTTACAAAACAAAAGCAGACCAACACTGGAGAGAAAAGCACTAGAAGAAACAAACAGGTGCTCTGAAAGCACAAAAGCAGTGTTTCACTGTTTTGCAGATTGTGCAGTTGTAATTAAGAGGTTTACTAAAATAATAATAAGAATGATAAGAAGAGCCCTTTCTTTTCCATGAAAGAGGAGGAAGGAGGGGGAAAAAACCTATCAAACACCCCCTCTGAACTCTCAAAGAACCACCAACCTAAATGAAACATTTGACTTTCATTTCCGACAGGAAATTGAAGCAATGAATAAATACATTATGACTTAAGCACTCCTGCTCATACACGCAAATTCCATTCTTCCCAAGGAGGAAAAGAAAAGCATGTATCCTTTTGGACATGAGCTAACAATACTTAATAGCTTGATGATATCAACAGGCTGATTCACAGACTTGTGAATTCATTTCAGTATGTCACAGAAATGAATTTACCAGACCTATTTGTTATTCTTTGTTTATCTTCAGAGTGAATTATTTCACTTTTGGTCAACAGGAAAAAAACAAAACCAGGAAACATGTTCACTGAACTGCTGGACTTAAAAGTTTACGTGTATTGTGCATATAACGTGAGAAAAAAATGAAAAAGCATGGGACCCTTAGATTTTTTGCAAGCCTTTCTAAAGATGAAGTAATTCCACCTGTGGTTATAGAGACAACACCAACAATCAAAGCGACTACAGAATAAAGTTCAACCAAGGAAGGGTGAGACTGTAAGTTGAGAGGAACAAAACCAAAAAGCCATGGTAGTACAAACACTAATTAAAAATTAAGTGATGGAAGATTGTTAAGGCATAATCTCTATGCAAAATATTTTTTATATCGAGTAACAACTGTAATTGGAGTTATAATGTCAACTTAGAACAGTGCCCTGGATCCAGTGTAAGTAATTCTAATGCCCCTGAAGGAGCAAGAAAAGAAGTATCGATAAATATATAGAGACAGAAACGAAAGAGCTTTTTTGAGAATTGATACTCTTGTACAACATGAAATGCATGAAATGTCTGTACATAAGCAACTCTCATCTTACTTTGTGGTAAGAGAAACTGGTTTATGCTATTCTAGACCTTAAGTATCAATCAGGCAGGGGCTTAACAGTCTAGTTAAGGCGAGATCATCTTCATATTATATAACATTTTATATAACAGGTTAACACCATACCAAAAGAATTATTTCAGAACTTTTTTTTGCTTACCTTCCTTTTCAGCAAATGATTGACTATCTGCAATGACTTTTGGTATTTCTGGATTGTAACGAGTTCCCTCTGGAAAAATCACTAAATACATCTGTGGGATTAAAAAGAAACAAAACAGACAAGTTCTCATAATGAATGTAAGCTGATGTCTTTTATAGAAATTGTCATCACTTGATAGGTCCATATTATATTTAGTTCACATCATCAATTACTGTTAAGGATCCAAAGAAAATCAGAATACTTGAGCTAAAATTTCTTAGCTCTAAGAAACTTACTGTTTGAGGTTCAAAATAATGTTTTTTGAATATGCACCACAGAAAGCTGCCCAGGTGATTTAGGAAAGGAGATAGCATGCGTGAGCAAGTCAGGTGCAGCTGATACTAACTAGAGTATCAGTTTTGTTAAGCGGAATAAGAGGAGATTTTGAAAGGACAGTCAAGTATGACTAGGCCACAGATGACCTATATTATAATTTTTTCTTTAATACTGATCTTGCATCTAGTCTTTCCTTATATTGAAATACACATTTAATTCCATTCATAATGGGGAATACTATTAATTGTAATTATGATAGATGAGCTACCTTAAGCGCCTTTATGCATCTCACTATATGAGATATTAAATATATTATGAACTTAAACTCACATTTCAGCATAACTTGAACTTTAAAGTCACATTCCTTTAAGCATTCATGTCTGCAAGGTTAGATTTTCCCCAAGTAAATTAGTTTGCTTGCCTATTCAGCAACAACTGTCTGTGGCTTCTCAAATCACTACACAGGTAAAGGTTGCCTAAGTATCTGCGTATCTGACTGTAAAATTAGAAGGAGTCACATTTGATGGATTTTCCATTTTTTTTTTGAAACAGAACAGAGGTTTCCATCTCCCTCTCTTTTTTTTGGTGTGTCTTACATAATCTCCTACATAAAAGTTGATGCAAAACATCACTTAAGCAAGGAAAATTTCATTTTGGGGGTTCATGTGCAGAAGAAAAGGCTACGGCCACAAACAGTAACCAGTGTGGAGTTGAACATGACACATTTGCAGTAAAATCATGCCTACTGTGCCGAGACTAACTACTTAATGTTACCTTTGCAGAAATGAGTCTCAAGAAATATTTGAAAGAAGAAGTAGTAGTAGTGGATTTACAAAACAGTCCAAAGAGGATTATCAGTGAGTACAGGAAGACATGACAAGTGGGAATGCACCTCATGAAAAGATGCAAAATTGAATAAAAACTCAGAAAGAGACACACAGGAATGTAACTTTGTGCTTCTGGCCCACAAAACATCACTGTGTGCTGGTATTTGCGCTTAATGATTGCAGAACAGCTAGAGTGCAGAAAGACAGGACCCAGCAAATGAACTCTCCAGAATCACCCCACAGTGTGGAAGGTTGAAAAATGTGCTAAAATGCAGAGGAGGGAAGAAATCTAGGAACTGTGCCAACCAGTGAAGCCAGCAGGAGATCAAGAAAGAGGAAAACTGAGTACATAGCCTAGAATCTGGCAGGGGAAAAAGAAAAGAAAATATTAAGCATGGCAGAACCAGTAGCAGTAGAATAAAAAGAGCTAGAGGAAAGGCTGTACTTCTCATGGCATGTTTGGGGATGAGGAGAACTGGCAGATTGCAGAGGCAGGTGAAGTCCAAGAATATTCAAGGGCTGGCAGAAACCCAAGATGTATCCTGATTTGGTGGGAAAAAAACAAAAGAAAATGGGTTTAAGAGTCAAGGTGCTTACTGTTTATAACATGACAGTAGCAAAAGCACAGGGACGAGTACAGGAATCCTTAGACCCAGCTGCAGTCCACACCTCCCCCGGTCACGTACACATTTCATCTATGAAGTACACTGCTGAAATATTTCAGTGAATGAGTAAAACTTTTCAGAGTTAGCTGGAAAGGCCATAATATTCAAATCCAGGTGCATTTTTTTTCTTTTCATAAATGTGCTTGTATTAAAATCATGTAATTTGGATCTTTAAAATGGTACTTCAAGATGAGGTTACTTCCCCCCTCCTCATTAAAGACTGAATGTTCAGCTAATACAGTGGCTGTAACAGGTATTGACAGAGCAAAGAAAGTGAAGCACACAGGACAGGAATGCCATTCTTGGGACACAGGTCAGCACTTAAAAGCATGCGATGCCATTACGGGTTTTCAAAGCAGATAATCAGCCACTGAAAGCTGATTACACAGAGGATAGTATCTACTTACTCCAGTCCTACGTGTGTAATACCAAGCAGGAGTTGAAATTATATCTTAATTATTCCTGTAAACCTCTAAAATGCAAGCAGCCCAACAGGTTTGTTGACCAAAAATCTGAATCTCTCTGAACTGAAAGCATACCAACAAGGCAGAGAACTGGCCTTTACATCAAATTCAGCATATATAAACCTAGTATGTAGCTCATTAGGAGTACTTTACCAAGTAAAATTAATGAATGTAAACTGATGTCCTACTTACACTCATGTACAGTCCTGCACAAGACAAAGATACTCTACCACTGCAATTCAGCCTACCACATCTTCTTGCATGACTGGCTTCTCTCTTCTCCAACCATGGGCAGCAGAAGCTAAATCCTTAAGTACTATTTCCAATCTAAGATTTCAAATAAGCTCCCCTGAGTTTGGCTTAAGAATTGTTGAATTACAGAAGCATTTTAATTACCTAGAAACACCAGCTGCTGCTAAGGCAATTTTTTATACAGACTTTTTTCATTTAAGGCAATTAGCTACATAAAAGTTACACACTTTATTGTGGTGACTGCAAAATACACTGCTCATGTTCAAAATGGCACAGAAAATTATGCATTACCATAGTACCCAATTCATTGAAACAGCAGTTTTAATCCAAGCAGAGTAGGTCCCCTATGTTCAGTTACATAGTATTTTCACACCTGTTTCTGTGTCATGGGTGGGTGTCAATACACTCGCTATCTCTCATCAATTTGAAAGCTTCAAGGAGTGGATCAGGATTCATTTAGCAGAACCCTACTGATTCTTGTTGGAGACAGAAAACCAGAAAAGAGGCAGGTGTTACCCAGAGTCCCCAGCGTAATGTCCGTGAACTTGCCACAGTCCACAGATGAAATGAATGGATGATGGTAATCGCTTTCACCCAAGTAACAACGCTATTCATTTCCCCAGTGTTGTGAAGGTCTCCCAGGAAAAAAGAAATAGCAACAGCACCAAGAGGGGCTGTGCTTCCAAAGGGGGGAGTGGGGCAGCCAAGGAAGTCCTTGAGATAGATCAGAGTGCCACAAAAGGATTTGGTATAGGTGGAGCAGGGGAAAGGGTCATGAATCACCACAAGTTCCTGGAGTACAGAACAAAGTTTGCCCAGATACCATCAGCATACAGCAAGAAGAGGTGATAAAGATAAAACCTGGCCAAGGGCTTTGCAGGGTGTCCTGGAGACAGTAGCTGCCACTCTGTAGAAGAACATAGGGTGTCAAGAAGTGGTAGCTACTGACTAAAGGTCTCTTGCATTTACTGTGCTGCTCCCAGATGGGTGACAAGGAGAAAACAATTAAATATTTTTATTTACTACGTTCAAAATTATATTAAACAATGCATTTGCTTAGTTTAAATATTATTATTATTATTATTATTGCATCCTGACAACTAGACCGATTCATATCTGAATCCATTTAGACCACTGCCTAGAACACATGCTTCTGGTGAACTGGATGACAAACATTAACAGTCAGATCAATTACTGAAAAAGATATGGTATGAGAAAGCCTATCTGGTATAATTGGAATGAAATACAAAAGGTGATGTGAGGAAAGCAGCAAGGACATTCAGGATTTACAAAGAAGTTGTTGGGGATTTGCAAATTAGTAACTATATAACAAAATTATTACATTAAGCCTTATAGCAGTTGTATTAATATATCTACCCTCTCCAGGTTTTCAGTGTTTGACTGGTACTGTTTCACACGACAAAGATTTATTTTGTGACTGAATGGATGACAAAACCAAAACACACAGTAACCAGTTAAATATTGGCTGTACTGGGTTAAATCCCACATCTCAGAATGCAGGTTTCCTCTCTCTATGCATGATAAAAAGAAATATAAGCTACATTTTCAGTTATCAAACTGAGTAGTTGGTGTTCACGAGAGTGAACTTTCTTTATAATACAAGCAGATTGAGCATATCAAGTGTCAGCTGTATATATTGTTATATTTAGAAATGCAGTTTATCTTGTTATGGCTTACATTTAAACAACATTGGCTCAAAAGTGTCTTTCAAACCATGTGATAGTCTCTGTTCCCACAAGACATAAGATTGGAATTTGTTACCAAGATTTTATGGAATTTAAAACAAAATCACATCATTTCAAGTGAGTTTTGCCAACAAAAGGCCCAATATTGAACCACTTGAGTGTATACTTCACTGAGTTTGAGAAGCAAAGTAATTTCCAGAAGTAGATAAGACAATTTATTAGTTCAGGATCCCCACTAAGAAAACAAAGGTGCAACAGTCTTTCAGTCTAGCATCACAGTGCTTTTTTTGCGTGTCTAATATTGCTGCGATGCAGAAAGAAGGTGTGAACAGCAGGGCAGGCAAAGGGGCTGTTTAAGGCAGCAGGTCAGTAGAAGTTGTAAGAAAAGGCAAGCAAGGAGCATCATGCAGTCCACTGTCCCTACATAAAATGAGGCATACCAGATCACTAATCCAGTTCTTCTGTCAATGTAAGAGGTCAAGAGGCAGCCTTATCTTTTCCTGTCTGCATTCCACCTGCAATTTACTTCTCATTACAAAAAAATAAAAGACCACAGTAAAACAGTAAAGGGCTTGCTACACTGACAAGAACAGAAAACCGCTTCTGCCTTTCTACACATCTTCAGTTTCATAATGGGAACAGGGATGGCTCCAGACAGACTGAACATTAATCATTTGGATTCTTTTGTTTAAACTGTATGTGGAGAGAAACTGTAAATAACAAAGTGACCCTTAACACAGACTCCCATCTATCTCCTCCCTATTGGCATATAATTCTTTCCTTAGCAGATGACAGGCAAGCTTTTTTCTAATGTTACATTAAAGAACTCCACCATGTATGCACAGAATGACTAAGCAACAACAGCTGCTCACTAAACTGAAGAAAAGCCCACCCTAAGCTGTAGCATCCAGTGCATAACTTTGAATAAAAATCCCAGAATAGTAAATTAATTATTTTCACATGAAGCTGATGAGTTCAGGGCAACTTCCTTTACTGATTAAAATGTCTTCATTTTAAAAGCAACATGATTGGTCATGACTGTCATGCAAAGTTGCAGAACTTCGAAGTTTCTTCATGAATAATGCACTAAGGACACAGGTTATCATGTTCTTCTCCCAGTAGTAACTGTAGGTTGAAGGGCATTTACAACATCTACATTTAAATTCTCAGATAAAGGGGATTGTAGGAAGTTTAGTCTTCCCTCAAATGACTACTCAGCGGTCTGTGTCTTTTACTCCAATAGATATAGACATCTGTCTCAAAAAACAGGCTTTTGACAACTTTGGTTTTGTAAAACTTAAAATTGTCAATCCCTATGTGATTTGGCTGAAAGCGATTTAAAACAGAATGTATTTCTGCAGCTTTTACACTTATTTCTCTTCTATACTGCTACTCTAGATAATATGAGAAACACGGGAACAACTGCCGGGGAAGCACATCCAGGTTCTGTGCCCATTTCCCACACCACCAAACTTGCAGATAGCCAAATTACATCAAAAATAAACGTACCCAAGTGGTGCCAAATTCATTTGGCATTAGTTTAGATAGGTTAGGTATAGGCTTTTGATCCACACGCAACTGAGAAGGGAGAAGAAAGATTATTCCAGAAAAAAACCCAAACCTTCTGGATTTATTTCATGAATCATGTGTAGACGTCCACCATGGAAAGCAGAACCCACAGTGGATGTAGCTTTAAAGAAAAGCTTTATGTTTAAACCACCCCTTGCATGCCAGCTGGGCTAAAAATCACACACTAGCCTGTCCAGTCAATTTATAGCATTGCAGGACCACTGAACATCATTTGCAGGTTTCCAAAGAAATGCAGAATTAGATTAATTTCTAGGCACATCTTCCTAAGATTGTATTAAAAAAAAAAATCCACGTTTCTATAAAGGAGACTAATTTAATGCAAAGTTCAAATCAACTCTTACCACAAACCCTTATTATTACAACAAACCACTGCATCTTAAGGCATGCAGAGGAAGCCAGAAAGCCAGACTCAACTACAAGCTCCTCTGAGTAGGAAGAAATCCATGGGCCTATGCAGGAAAACACCCTGCTAGGGTATTTCATCTGGACTAACTGAAGCAAACTTCACCAGCATTCTGCAGGGGGAGGAATTGCTTAGACTGATGACTCCAAGTATGTTTCACACATCCTGCAATTTGTCTTTGCTTATTCCATTACACCACAAGTTGTACAGAAAGTAGAATCTTTGCCACTGACATACAGAAAATAAGCTGACGCAATGCAACCTTTTAATATCCCAGGACCTTCCCTGGTAATGTGGGCACAAGCTACCACTATTGAGTATGACCATCTTCTCCATGTGGACATCATTATATTAGACACTGGAGAGCAAACATTTAATTGTCGTAATGTATTTCTGGCCTTTGTAACTTACATGCTAAAATCTAGAAACAGATCCACTTTCTTATCTTAATTAAAAACAGAAAAAAAACTGTTCATGTTACATCTTAGACCAGGACAAATGAGTTTGAGCACAGTCTTAAACTGAGATGCTTTAGTCATTTAAGCCTCTCAGTAAATGTGAGGCCAGTTTACTTTTTCAACACAGACACATGAGCAAACATAAACACAGTAGCCTCCCCCCACACCCCCAAAAAACCCCACCAACTATTATGAAGATCAAACCAAACAATGCACCACGCACCACCTCTACCCAAGCCTCTGCTTATAAAAGGTTTGACGCTTGTATTTGGAGTGGCAAATTCTAATCACATCATTTTAAATAAGATGGAAGTGTAACTGTTCTATGTCAAGGCCTGCTGAGTTGGTTTTCTTAAGTCTAGCCAAAAAGGCCAAATACATTTTAATACACAGCAAGCAGTGGAAGCGAAGCACAGTCATTCTAACCACTGAGCCACAAACCATACAGGGAGTCATGAGAAAAGTCACTTGGCACTAACAATCATTCTTCAAATAGAAAATTATCAAGAGTTTGGGGTTTTTTTGTGTGTTTTTTTTTTTTTTTTCTCCTCCAGGCGTAGCACACAAAGTTCTAAGATGTCACTGCCACTAAAAAGGATGGATCATTGGGATGACTAATTAAGATTTGGTAGGAATGGTTCTTCACTTTCAGAAGTCAGGAATACCAGTCTCTGACAACCACACAGTAGTCAAAATATCATCTTTTGAAACACAGGGAACAGGAACAGTGGTTTCTCAAGGAAGGTGCTATAGACCATGTTCTCAGGTTTAGTTTAGATCTCCCCTGCCCCCTAAAGACAGAATCACAAAGTTCGTATCATTCGTATCATAACAAGGACTAGTTAAATCTTCCCAAGTTTAATTAGAGGTATCCTAATCACAGAAAGTAACTGTAAAAATACAGAAAGAAAACAATTCCATGATTACCATCTTGTAGTTTGTAGGTATCAGACACAGCTCATTTCTTTAATAAGCCTTTGCCATTAAAAACACAAAGAAATGAGAAGAAAGGTATAATCTTACCGGAGTCTCAGCTTTCACCTGGGCCCGCAACTTCTCCCTCATTTCTTTTTCATTGAATTTGGCACTTCTTCTTACATAGACTCCTCCATGCTATGAGAGGAAAAGAAAGAAGTATTAAATATTTAAATAGTTTAATGTAGAAGAGTTGATATAACAAACAAGAGACAATGACAAGTTGCCTTTGTGACTCATGCTGCAAATTGCCCACAAGACATTTTCTCCTAGGATGAAAGCACCTGAAACTAATTGTGCATTTGCATGTACTTAGTTCACAAAATCTGTTTAAATAAAGATCAGATGGAAAAAAAAAAAAAAGGCATAAGACACTTGAAGTGTCTTGTTTAAAGGTGTTAAATAATTAATTGGAAGGTGGCACTGAAACTGACCCCAGGGATCTATCTATTCACGACAACATTGTCAAGCAGCACAGCTTGTACATCAAGGGAAAAATCACACAACTGAAGTTATTCACATACAAGTACTTATAGATCAATGTTTTCAATTTGGTGTGCCCACTCCTAAATACTGATTAATGCAAACACTGGAACTACAAATATCATACCTCTACATACAAAATTTATGAATAGCACAAAAGTAACTAGCATCAGTCTTGAAAACTTCTATGCATTTTATTAGAGAATCAAACTTAACAAAGAAGTTATACCAAGATAATAATTGAATAAGTAACACAAAATCTTTATAAGGCAAAAGATTTTATAAAAGTACTTTTACTGAAAACCATTAAAACTTGGATCATTTCCTGGAAAAGATTAGTTTTATAACTTGTTCCACAGAGTTTATGACAAAAACTTAAGTAAAAGGACTATGGCAATGTACACACAAAGAAAGAGGGTTATAAAGAAATAAAATTTGCCTCATCATTTCCCTCTTACATCACTTTATCTACCGCACAGCTACACAAGAGGATGTAAATGAACATGCTCCAAAATGAACTACTGAACTACTGATACAATGAATTCAGGGTGGGTGGGTGAAAAAAATAAATAAATAGCTTCCAAAGAACAAAATTTTGTTTTTCTAACTGATTCCCTAGCTTGGTAATACTCTTTTCTGCCCACCCTGAATCGTGGCATTAGGATTTGTCAGATTATTTCTGTCCATTTATGGTTTTACACGCTCTTAACAGAAAGGTGACAGCAAGATTAAAACTACTAAAAGCTGAACCTCATTCAAATGTCTTATCTCAGGAAGATACAGTACATTTTAGAAACAGGGGTAGGGGTGTGTGGGGAGCTGTTCTTTTATTTGCATGGCATAGACAGGTAAAAAGTTTGAGGGGTCAGGAGGAGGCAGGCAGATGAGGCAGTTATGCAAAGTGCTTTCAGGGTTTGCTTTTCATGGCATGGCAACGGCCATGCAGCTGCTTAGCTAGTGGTATTTGATGTGACTTTTACGTTGTTCTCCAAAAGCTGCAATGAAAAGGAACAGAAAGTCAATGATGCATTAACTCCTGATTAAATATTCTGTTTTAACATTATGGTCTGTGGTTCCCTTCCAAGTTGTGCTGCTGTGGCTGGCAGGGGACCAAAACCAAGAACAGAATCCTCCAGTCCACCAAGCTTGGCCTTCAGCAGGATGGAGCATCGTATCAGCATCCCACAAGTAGTTTACCAGTCCTGGATAGATAACGGTATAAAACCAAAAAATGTTTCATGAGCTGTGCAGCAGAGCACCACATGTTATCTACACACTCCATATGTAAGACCATTTTTAAGATGTGACACCATTAAAGGGAAGTAGAAGTCTTATTCTGTACAGTAATACTCACCACCACAACTGCTTTCAGGAAGGGCAAACTCAGTTTGGTATGAGAAATAACACATCTGCTATACAAAACTTCCACATCATTGGTAAGTCATCCTTCTGTGTGAGCTCAGTTAGGTCAAGCTTTGATAAACGAGAGAAGGCTGGAATCAAAGTCTTCCCTTATTTATCAAACTACAAACCAGCTTCAGTAAACTGGAAGAACACTGAACCACCTTTTCCTTGTTTAATTTGTGAACTTGGAGAAATCAAATTACTACTGTACAGTTTGCTTAGGACACAATATCAAAGACAGGTTTGGTGTCCCCACCTAGACTTCTTAATGGTCAGAAACAGATTTTTACTTCTCAAGTAAGTATAGTCATGTAACATAAGAACAAATTACATAATGTAAGATCACCATTTGCTGCATAAAACCCAACTACACAAAAATGTCAGCTGCCCTATGGCACAAAGCTAAAGAGAGGCAAGGTGCCATACCAGCTAAATATTTGACTAAAATTGAGTAACAACCAGAAGGGTACACAAGCTGACGCTGAATAACAGAAGACATACTTCCTATGTTAAAAAGTCAAGCAAACTCTAGCGTATCGAAAATATTTATGGATATTACATCCCAGCCTCACCAGGTGCTGTAAGATGAATAGGAGCTAGCTGCATTTTGGTGGAGAAAGATAGGGCAAAAAAAATTTCAGATCCACCCAAAAATAATAAAGCCTCATTTTTATGAAAAGAAATAGTTCTACCTAATAAATCAAACCTGAAACATAACAGGTTAATTTAAGTGGTTCTTTTCTTTTCTTGCTATTAGATAGCTGCCTCCCAAGAAGAATGCTATTTATGCAGTTGTATATAACTCAAATTCCCCAATTTGTATTGCATTTCCTTTTCAGTAAGAGATCAAATATATGAATGCTTTTCAAAACAGATTTCTGGAAGTACTGTTTTTAAAGTTGTACTTTTTTTCCGCTGTACTTTAAAAGCCCCCTTCTTAGTCAACAATGGATTATGTTTACAAATATACTTCCTTTGTGCCTGAATTTCGCTCTCCTGGACATCCAGACCACGTTTATTTCCAAACAGGATGTTTACGTGAGGTAGGGAATATGAATTCCACAAACATGGCGTAATTACGTGGCTCTGGAAACTTTTAGTGGAGTGTAAGTGACATCACTGACAGAACATCAACAGGAAGGGCAGGAAGTGTTTTATGTTTTTGCACTGTTTGGTGTGATAAAAACAATAAAAATACCTATTAGCTTGCACTGCAGGCCTGCTGCATCCCGTCTCAGTCATTTAAACACACACACATCACCTCCGTAAGCTGCCTTTCATTTGTGTCACTGAATATATATAGATAACTAAATGTAATTATCCCCTACTACGTTTTGTAAAGTTCAATGTTTTGAGGAATCAAAAAAAAAAACCAAACCCAAAGATTTTATTTAATATATATGTTTTGATTAAAAAACGTAGGCTACATTCAGATTAATTTCCACAGGAACCTTCTTTTAACAGTCAATATAGCAGTCAGGAAACTGAGAGCCGGATATTCCGGACAGCAATAGTCATTTTCCAAAATCTTGAAAAAAATCATTTCTGGACAGCTAGTGATAGCGGATGGAATATATATCCTGCCTGTATTTTAATTAAAGCAGACTTAACACACCATCAATGTAATGACTACAGGCAAGGACAAAGAGCAAAATATTTCCATGCAGCAGACTGGCCACTTTAGCGGAAGAAAAATGTAAAGAATCAGATTCTTTAGTAGGGACAAACACTAGACAACAAAGAAGTCCATTTTTCTCCCAGTGGATAGCCTCAGTGAGGTAGGACAGTCTATACTTATTTAGCGGACTGGGACAGCAAATCCACCAATAAAAAGAAACTGTGAACAGTTTTCTTATTTTGTCTGCACATATTCTTTTCTTAACATAGTGATTTTAGAAGAAAGGATGGCAACCACCCATGCTCCAGCCTAGATTTATGTGACATGATCCAAGACCCTGAACCTCTGTTCAAGTTCTGTACCCACACCCAAGCCAGAAGGCAACATCTGATGGCTGGGAAAGGCTACTGCTTAAGGCAGTCCCTATTCTTCAGCATATTCATTAGGCAGTTCATGGATCTGTACCTCCCCTTGCTCAATGCTCTCTCAACCCAATCTAACATTAGCTTCTTGGAGGCAAAGTTTCAGTGTCAACGGCCACACAAGGGCTATCCTGCCTCCTCCCCTCTTCCCACCCACGGCTGTATACTCAAAACTTGCCCCCTTTTGTTGTTTCTAGCAATCAATTGATCTGACTACGGATGCAAGAGTGCAAGCAGTGAGAGAGAGAGGAATGTGCAGCCAAGGATGAGGGAGAGAGTAAAGCCTCCTATTCAGACACACGTCTGTGGTTGCCCAATCTTCATATATTCCTTTACAAACTAGCATATAGTTCACATCATACCCAGCATAGTATTTCTCTCAGTATCCCCCATCCTCTCGGGAAGGGCTGACAGTCAGTTCAAGGAAACTGCCTAATTGTATTAGAAGTATTTTTCTAAGTGTTTTTTGCCTTTTTTTTTTTTTTTTTTTTTTGGCCTAGGCAGTGTGAGGGAGTGGGGGGTAGAAAGTAGATTAACGTTCAGGGAACAGGTAAAGATCAAAGACAGAAGCCAAGGAGAAAAATCTTGCTGAACTGGCACTTTAGAACAGTTACCCAAACTTAATCCATTTCTATTCTAATAGCTAAATGCTATTCTAATTCTAAATGCTGAAATAAATACTGTGAAGCCATTTCTGATCACCTAGCAGAACATACCATACTTCCAAAAACATGCCCCTCTATGTTTTATTTCACTTGTATATATAAAGTCCTGCTTTCAGAAAAAGGAAAGAACAGACGTGACAAATTCAGAAAGGATTTTAGAGAGGTAAAGCCATCTCCACCATTTCAGACTAAAGATCACATCCACTCAGTATGTTGGCTGTACAGTGACCATGGCCCACTGTACTTCAGGAATTGTGTAATTTTGAGTCACGTCAGGTTGAGCTCTCAAACGAAAAGGAACAAGAGCAGCATTACGCCGGAAGAGGAGAAAGTAAAAGGCCATAATAAGAATACTGCTAGACTAAGGTTTTTGTGTAACTAAAGTCCAAAGCAAAACCATCAACACTTTCAGAGGCTGGGATCTGCTTTTCCTCCACGCTAAGTTACTAAGGTCCAATTTTCCTCTTTCATATTGTGCTAAAATAAAACAACTGAAAAGTAAGTAAGTACACCACAGGAGTGTCAATTTACTCACAATTTGTAGCATGATAAAAAAACCCCATACATAAAAAAATAAGGCTGTGTACACCTGTTGCTAACTGGGGTTTTGGACTGTAAAAAGAACAAAGTTATGGAAATATTCTGATATGCTTCTAACAGACTCAACAGTTTTGATTCTAGTAATAAACACCATCGATAAGAAGTATTCACTTAGAAAAGTAAACTGCTTCTTTAATAACTGTCCCTCCACTAAGCTACACACCTAACTACGCAGAGTGAAACCTGCTCTTTTCATGTTCAAATAAACAAGTGCCAGCTCAGAACTACATCTTTCCAGCATGGATGATAGAGAGGGAAGGTACCTCTTACATATTTGACCCACAAACAGCAAGGAAAAAGTGAATGGGCTTACCTGTGAAAAATACCACCCGTACAACGGCAGCCATTTTAACCCATCTTTCAAGACATACCGGACATGCCCGAGAGCATTCTGCCTGATTGCCAGCATGTCTGCAATAATCCAATCAACTGCAAAGACAAAAGCCCAAAATGTTTAGTTAAATTGTTTCTAACTGCCACTGATGAAACAAAAAGCGCATGTCGTACATATAAATATCATTAAAGGTTTCTGAACTAGAAGTTCTTGCTTATTAGGGCAAGGCTGGAAAGATAGTACACAGACAAGCAGATTTTTAAAATCAAGAAAAGTGCTAAAACAACAATAAAAGAATACAAACCTGTACACTGATGATTCGATAAATATATTACATTTTCTTTATTTTTTGGCAAATCCCCATAGATTATTACCTAAAAAAAAATAAATACGTATTACTTCATTATTTATTTTCATTGCATTTGGTAGTGATGAGATCCAATGCAGTAATTAGCTATTTACTGGGAAAACTGCCAGCAAGTTAGCACCATTAACAGAAAAACACTCCATCACTGCATCAGTACCCACCACGCATATAAGTGACTTATCACCAAAGCAGTGAATACTAATTAATAAGGGCTTAAAAAAGCTATTCTGTTCTTGCACCTCAGCCCCAGACCTGGATCCACAGAAGCTGACCTACATCCACAAGATCACTGCATAAATATAATTAAAGGTAAAGATAAATTGTAGACACGTACAAACCCACCATTTAACTTTATACATCTAATAGGTAAGACATGCTTCAGCCAGACACTCATCATCATTCAACCTAAAATGGTGAATTCTCCTGGATTAGATCAAGAATAATATCTCAACCATCTGCCATGATTTTAACCATCAAGAACAAACAAAAAAACATGAGGCTGAGGCGTATCTTACATTAGTCTTCAGCTTCCAGCCGGAAGGTTTTGTTTTTTCCCTCTGTTACATTAAAGATACCATTTAAACTTGTAGTTTCCTGCTCCTGAAAGTGAGTGAAATAACCTTCTGAGAGCATGACTACAAAGCAAGGTGCTGAAGCAGTAATCCAAGTCACCTTTTAGGCACCTTTTAAAACAGATTAATTACTTTTATTTCAAATATAAAATGAGAAATTAATTAAACCATTTCAATTCTGAATTGAAGAATCCATGCATCTGTTTAATCATTTTTAATAAATATTTTCATTATCTAATGAAGCTTAGTTTTTCTAACCTGTACATGCTAGGTAGCACTCCCCCCGCCCTCTGCCAATACCAATGGCTGTATTCTTTGTTTCTTCTTCTTCAAAGTGACTCCATTCACCAAAACCTGAAGTGCTATTTGGAAGGTTTACACGCTTACTATCACCACTTCCCTAGTCTGGACCATCTGGGAGTTTTATTAGGAAGATCTAACTAATATTCAGAACTTGATTAATATAATTTAGTATGCCAAGTCTTGGATTGATCCTTACAAAAGGTCTCTACAAGCATCTCTGGAAAATCTACCCACACCTCTGTTCACCTGTGATACTGGATGGGTAATGCCTTGTATTGTAATGCTATGCAAAACCCACACATAAAGCTGTATGTTTTACACTCATTCTCTTCCTCTCCTTTTGAAAATGCAACTGCAGCGCTGATCATATTTTGTTTACAAGGCGAGAAACCTGATATTGGCAAACTGAGATAGTCAGTAAATTTGGGAACAAGACCACAATAAATTTTAACTGAATATTCTTTGCAACAAGTCAGTTGACAAGTTTATTCTGAACAGTATCCAAGTAATTAAAACAAGATTTTGCTGCAGGAGTAGTTTTCTCATTAAAGTTCCAGGAGAATTTATAACCTTACTGCTGACACTCCAGGTCCCACACACCAGTGCAAAGTAGCAGTCAGAGCATCTGATCTTACAGTTCTGGTGCAAAAATTCCACTGAAATAAAAAATTATCTTCCTAATCTCACTTACGGAATTAAAGCTTCATTTTTCAAGTGTATATTTTCTTGGCAGTGTTATGCACTAGGCGCAGAAGCACTGTTATCTTTAATTTCAAGTTAAGACTCCACTATGCAGTTTCTGGCAAAGACTGTTTTAGAGGAAGGGAAAAGGCCCAATACAACAAATCACTAAACCAGAAGGTCCTGAATGCTGCCTGTGCTTTTTTAAAATACAACAAGAACAAGAGGAAAACAAAACCTGCCCTTGACACTGTAAGAGCTACCACACACAAGAAACAGGGTTTGAAATACAGTTTATAACTTCAATTTGTAAAAATTTCCACTTTAGTGTACAAAGTCAAAACCTCAGTGTAATCAGACCCACAATTCAAAGCATTCACTTGTGATTATTTTATTAAGTTAGAACAAATATTAAGGATCATTCCCTTAAAAAAAAAAAGTAGGATTGTGCCTGCCAAATGTAACAGTTAATCTGTTTAATTTTTTATTTCAGTAAAACTGGATCTAGTTCACTTTTTAATCCCAGAGGAACACTCACTCATCGTTACTGTAAGCAATGTCAATGTACAACATTATGTCTTACCGTAAGTGTTACATGTTACATGTAACAGACCAAAATCTTTTTACTCATGATAAAACAGTCATACCGTTGTACAGAACTAAAAAAAAAATAAAATAAAATATTATTTCCCCCATTTATAATTAGTTCTCATTAAACACAACAAATGGATATCCTATTTCAAAGCAAAGGATGGAATGAGAAAATCTGGAAATTCTATGTTGATCGCTCAGATGGCTCAGCCTAAGAGGATGCAACAGCTTTAACTGCAGCATCATCCACTTCAGCACTGCCCATTTCATTATCTCAAGAAACGGCTTATTACAATTCATGATAGGCCAGCAAACAGCTACTCAGATATTAGACATTCACAGGTAAGATCTGAGAGCTACAAATTTACGATACAACTGTTACTATAACCAGGTAAGAATGGCAACTTCTGACCTACATTCTCTAGAGGCTTCCTTAGGTTTCACAGAAGACACCTACTCTGTGGGCAGCCACACAGCTCTCCTCCTGAGAACAAAGCACTTTCACTTTGTTTTTTTTTCTGGAAATTTTCATAGACTTTACACAATATAGAGGGCTAACAGTTAAGAGCTTTGAATCCTGCAGAAACACTGCCCTTTTCCCTTCCAGATGATGTCTGAAGAATTCACCTGCTTGTGGATAAATTGGGAAAGAGTCCCATCATGGCAAGCCTTCAATTTCTGGCAGTCCGATGCTTTTGGTAAACCAGAGCACCTATGTATATTATAGCTGCAGAAGGAAATTACACAGTACTCTCCTTCGTGGTCTCCAGAAAACCTGATTCCCTGCTGCTTTTTGTAGCTAACTTCGCAGAATCCCCTGCTGCAGGCACTGTGCAGTCTCTGGCTCCTTCTCAGTCTGCTGGTGCAGAAGAGATCCGGGGACCACAGTGAAGGCAAGCACTTGAGTGATTTACCAGGGACAGCAATGCAGAAGAAGCAAGTGCCCACAGTGCCAGCTTGCGTGCATGCCCCTTCTGAAGCAACCCGAAGAGATCACGGTAGCCAAGACACTCCTAGTCCTCCTCAGAACAGTGCTGTTCCTGGGGTCTGCTGAGCACCAGGGGGGATGGTCTTCCTCTCTGCAGGGCACTCACCAGCCAGCACCAGGGAAGCAGTGCAGGACATGCTTGGGAGGCAATTTTCAGTTTCAGAAGCTAATGTACCTAGTGTTTCAGATATTTTATGCCGCTTTCCAAATGCCACAGCATACATACATCCCACCTATGTATCAGCTTTGAGAGACTCTGAGAATTTAAGTGTCCTGCCTGCACAATGAAGCACAGGAGGAACCTATTCAGTTGAATAGGTGCTGCTTTGTGGTTTGTTTTTTTTTTTTAAAGGCACAATTAAGTCAAGAAAAGAAAACAAAAAGAAGAGCAACACAGCAAGCCAAAGTAAGCAGAGATTTGAGGGAAAATATTTAAAATACAGATTTACAGTCTAACATTACAAATGTTACTTGGGTACAGAACATTAAAATGTGTGCTTTTAACCATGTTTTGGTTGCTTCACAGCCCAGTTCACAGTAACGGGTAATACAGTTACTGTTAGTTTGGGTCTTTCACAGCTGTTTACATAGCAGTGCTGTCAAACTCAATTCAGTGAGGTCTCAAAGAAAACTCGATGCTATTAGACTCCCTTCTGTGGGAAAGCCAGTACCCAGCTTCCCTGGATGCCATATACCAAACCGTTCACATGCTCAGGAGGTACAAGACACACCTCAGAGTGCTGTGGCCAGAGTAAGCCCTGATTCACTGGCAGGAGGTTACAACTTCTGATGAGAGAATTTACTAATTCAGTGATCGGCTGATCTAGGCATGAAAATAGCAGCTCCTGGGTAAGCTGGTATTTCAGATTCCCTAGCAGTTTCTTCCAGTGCAACACATTAAACTATGGCCCTACTAACATGGTAGGTCAAGTAGCAACATAAAACAGTCCTGCATGGCAGCCACACCTGAGTTAACTTGTAGTTTGCATAGATTTTCATTGCAACAAGGTTGATACTCCCAATTTAGAGGTTGAGTTTTACTTCCTGCTTATGAAATCTGTACATACCAAAGAAAATTAAACAGAACATTTAATCGTATCCTAACTACATCAGCTCAGTAAATAGGGCCATGACAAAAATAACTCAAGAGATACACTATCAGAAGACTGCTGGCAGGTCAACTGGCAAGCACATCAAACCCTAAGCATAGAGATTACCTTTATATGATAATCGGATGTGGCTGATAACGGGAGCAGTTCAGGAACTGACCTGCAAGCAGATCTGGCACTTCTGCTTTAGTGGCCAAAAGGCAACACAGCTAGATACTGGTGGTAAAAACTAGGGCCATCTCATCTGATGTCCTATCACATGCCTACCAGGCACACTCATTCTTGGTTCCTTACAGGACTTAACCCTCCTCTCTTCTCTGTTCAAAGAAACTAGGTGTGAATTGCAGAATGCTCCCATCCTTGCTGTTACTTCAACAAACCCGATATGCACAGGGACACTGTGCAGAGAGCATTCTGATCAGGAAAAAGTCAGCTTTAGGCACAGGCAATAGCAACTGGAAAGAAGCATAAAAGCAGTAGGATAGCAGCAGGAGAACATTCCTTCCCACTCCTGGAGGAAGAGAGAAGTAGAACATACAAGACATCAACACTTCAGTTAAAAAACACCATACAAACTTCGTATACTCAGCTGTCCCCACAACATGCTCTTCTCTCCATTTTGCTATTTCTTCATGCCTAGTTTTATAACTGGGACCGCATGATCTTTGGGACAACAGCGTCATTTTTAGCTGGGCACTACTACAATATGAGTGCTTATTAAAATCAGTAGTATCCCTCATATGTTTGTTAAAAAGTCTGGATATAATTTTGTGGTGAAAGGGTGGAACTTGCATCAACAAACCACCAGAAGCAACTACCAGATACGGCTTGTGAAGTCAATGTGTAACCCTGTGCAAGCTGACTTCTGCAGCACTGCTGCAGGCATCTTATGAGAAGTTGTTTAAATTCTGTCTTCGTCTAAAAACCTGCCTGTTGACACAACCAGTCCTTTGAGCTTCTAGAGAAAGTACCTCAGATCACAGAATCTATTTACCCTGTTTGACAAGAAGCAGGCTCAAGACAGGATACAAATGGGTAAATTGTACATGGTGCTGACAAATTTCTCAGGTTTTCAGATGTCCTACTATAATAAGAATTTCAAATGTTTCTTTTTCTTTACAGAAGACAGAAGCACTTTTATTCACATTTAACAGATACGGGTTTCACTTGCTTACAGCATAAGGAATATAAATAGAACAGGAGACTTCTATGGTTTAGGTTTTAGTTGCTTTTTCTCTAGATCTAAAAAATGTTTACCATTCATTATCATTTTTCTCAAAATACCTTTAGAGTCACATACAGTTTTTAGGTAGTGGTTGTATTATTGGTCATACCTCGTAACCTCTTTAGTTAAAGAGACTATCTGCTCAATACGTAACTGCACAAATCTGAAGTCTGCTGCTCAGGCTGAGCATCAAACCATAAAATCACAATGCAATCCATTTTACTGAAGCAGAGAGTTCAAATATTCTGCAGCTATGTGTTTCACTGGGGTTTAGTGAAGAAAACCACTGCCAAGAGACTGAGCTCTGAAGAATGTCGAGAAGATTCCTATATGTAATTACATTTTATTATTTTTAAAAATCATTCAACTGATTGAGCCAGAAAGCAGAGAACTTCAAGAAGCAGTTACTCCATTTTATTTCCTTTTTGTTAAGAAGACTATATTAGCAACCTATATGGATTATGCAGGACTGAACCATACCATTTGATGTTAAGTATCAAGTGTGTACATTTTTGCTTTCATACTAACTTTTAGTCTTATGGTCTAAATTGACAAACTTACAAACATGAGTGGTTCTCCTTCATTCAGTGGCACTAGCTGCATGTATAGAAGTGTAGTTCTAATGATGACTGTAAAGGCTTTACAGTTTCTAGCTCAATTAAACATAACTGACCCCTGAATGAAGGGAAAGGTCCTTCTGGAAGAATCAGAATCACTAAAATCTTAAAAGAAATGTGGTTACCTTGGAAACTAATGAAAACATATTAATATTTATAATAAAATTCATAATATCTATGTCAGTAAAAATACAGCTTTAGTCTTTTATTCTGTGCATATTTGACTACTTTCTGTATTTAAGCATAAAAAAGACTTGCAAATATTTAGGCTATAACACATTAGTTGCCTTATTTTCTAGAATTTTACAACAAATTAAATAATTTTCACTGCAGGCAGGCTGTCTGAAGGAAAATCCTGATAGTTTCAGTGCCGGCAGCTTATTGAAGGAAATCAAATAGACAGCAATAACTACCACACTTACATTTTAGAGCAAAAGCTCAAAGAGTTTCACATAGAGAGGTTAACTAAAAAGTACGTACTCAGAATGCCTAGTTACTGCAGCAGGCTAAATGACGCCAACATTCCCTGTTACTCTGAATACTCTAACAGGATTACTGTAATTCTAAAAAAAACCCCCAAATCCAAAAAAACCCACAACCCTGTAAAAGGAAGGAGACCTTTATCAACAGATGCACAATATTACGTGTTTAACCAGGCTAGTTCTGTTTTCAGTGCCTGCCCGCCTGCAACTTTCACAGATGCTGCTGAGAGGACTTAGATGTGAAGGACTGAATCCTACAGCAGTGTTACGCACTTTTCCTTACAGCCCTGCCCACAGCCTCAGGTGGCGATTTTGAGCAGACCATTACTAACCATTTTATTCACACCAGTCTACCATTACCTCAAGAGTGATGTGTATAGTTTCGTAAGTTCTATTTAGAGGGTGATTCAGGTGGTGATTATTGTTTAGAGAAGGGGCATGTGGTAGAGTAAAGAGGTTCTGGGAAGTATCTGTAATAACTGGAATATCCAATATGAGCAAAAGGCTAATTTCAGAGAATAAGTTTTCACAATACCAAGTATGTCGGGGCAATTTAAGTTAGTTTACGCTTATTTAAACAGTCTTAGACTAGATTCAACAAAACCTCTGGTAGATACCCATGGCACATCAACCAGAAGCAGGAGCTCTTGGCTTTGAGGGGAGCTCAGTGCTGCAGAAGGGGATTTACAGAATCTCTGATTCTGAGCCTGCCAGCTTTGAGTTGCCACAATTTAGCTCACTGAAAGCAGATGCAGATTTTAAATTGTATCCCACCCTAACACACTGCTCACTGCTGTCAGAAGGTGCATCTATGGAGTGGGGATTCTCTCTTCTGAAAACAAACTGCCAAATCACCTTTTTCAAAGCAGCAGTGGAGACGTGTATGAAGAAAGAACTGATGCATCCTGTAGGCTGAGTTTGTGCTCCAACTCATTAAGTTAAAGAGAGGCACCATAATATTTATTCCTTTTTGGGTTTGGTTTGTTTGTTTAAATAGAAAAAAAAAAAAAAAAAAAAAGAGCTAAACCTTTTATTGAGGTCCCCAGTCCTGCCAGCACATGTTCAATACCATTTGACAGTACTACACACATCTGTATTACTTAACTCTTTCAGTCCTGGTGACAAAACATGAACATAATGTTAAGATTCTGGCATCTAAATTCTGAATAAAACCTATTTCCAGTGTCTAAATAATTTACTGGATCTTTCTGCAAATGACTTGCTTTTGTTAACAAAGCAGTTCTACAGCATGGACCATGGAGCAGCCCACAATTACAACCAGTGACCACTTGCGAAAGTCAAAGTTAGAGCATCCAAATACCTTTTATTATAAATCACCAGTAATTATATATTTTTTACAAGTACTGCACGTATTTCCAATATATATAGCACATGTGAAAGGAGATTATTTATAAGATGAGATTTCAACAGCAGGGCTTTTCAGAACATCTGGCATCTTGCTATTACACAAAACCTGAACATGCCTTCTAGCACAAGAGTGGAAGGAAGTATTCCACCTGTTTCATCAAGAAAGAAATTGTTCCCCCTCATAAGCTTTTGGCACCTCTGAAGATCTCTTCTCACAGATTTCTGCAATTTCCTTAAAAGAAAGGAAAAAGCGACCCACATTTAATGTAGCTATTGTTTACTTTATTACTCTTCTGTAGTGGAAAATACATAATGTTCATGTCCCATCTCATCCACCCCCCAAAAATAACAGCTACAGTGCCTTGGTACATTAAGCACATTCTGGAAATGCTATCCCTTTGTACACCCCAGGCCAGCCAGAAGCAGGAAACCGCATGGCAGTTTGCAGTGTTCTTCTAGTTAGTGCTCTTTATAATAGGCCCTTTGCTTCTAAATGCCAAGGACTCCAAGGAGTTGATTGTATCTCTGTAATACTCTTAGAAGCATTTGTATCAAGTACAGGCAGAACTGGTGTGAAGTTATCAGCGAGTCAACACGCAAGGGAAAGGGATGATTAGGAAACCTCTGTGTCCTGTGATTGTGGAATAAGGTTTTTGAAAGCTCCTACACACATAATTTTCAGTAAGTATTTAGAATTTAAGCACTATGGACTTTCAAGGTGAGGCAAAGGAATCATTACACAGCAAAAGAGAACATGCAGGGAGGTATGTGAGCTAGCTGTAACTAATCTACCACCAGACCTGAACACAGTGAACTTGAATCAGCTTTGAAAAACAGCCACTGTTAAAATCACTCTAATATCTGCGCACAACCACAGCCTGTGAACGAGCCAGTTCACCTGCAGTTTGCTTGTGACCATGCACTACATTCCCTTATGCAAAAACGAAGCAAGTGTTCCCTCATATTTCCAAGTAGCATTAGAAAATGGGATGGCTTAACTCTTCAAGTCTGAAGTTCCAGAGGAAAAATTACTGCAACTACCACAATACTGTTCAAAGTCACCCAAAATAATTATTTTTCTTCACATCTATTATATGCCCAAATATAGATTCAACCAAGTAACACAGGTAGCTAATTTTACATTTAAAAAAATCAAACTAGGATAAACTCTGATTTCCTAGTCACACACTGAGGAGCTAGTTATAACAGGGAAGACGACAAGTAGTATGTGACAGAAATGAAATGAACAAAAGAAGAAAATAATTTCCCTGGGTTTTTTATCACAAATCTCTTCACAGCATAAATTCAAATTGACAGAACAAAGATTAAGGAGTATTTTTCCCCTGAGAAAATTATACTTCCTCATAATTGTAATGTCAAAATCCCTGACATCTGAGCCTACTTCATCTAACACAACTAAAACTTAAGAAAAAAAGGATACCCTGTAA
The DNA here is from genome assembly GCF_023634085.1 of Falco cherrug. Classification (NCBI taxonomy): domain Eukaryota; kingdom Metazoa; phylum Chordata; class Aves; order Falconiformes; family Falconidae; genus Falco; species Falco cherrug. The sequence continues at coordinate 19,408,922 of NC_073702.1, forward strand.
GCCTGAGGTAAATAGTTTGAAGCAACTGGAGTCAAACGTTTAGCTGCGACTAGAATCTTCTCTTAGCAAGAACAGTGTCTGATGGTAGAGTACCAGGAGAAAAAACCTCTCAATTAACCATCATCCTTACATAAAGTACCTGGACATATTATGTAAGCAGAAGGAAAGGGCATGGAAGAGCACTGTAAAACTCCATGGCCCAGTATCTACCAAAACACAATTAAATGCAAAAAGGGAAAAGTATATAAAACTCATGCAGGTTAAAAAAAATAAATACAAAGAAGTGGTTTTAGAAAAAGTGATAAATACTATTTGTATCTTCAAATGTAAGAAATTATTCAAAATCAGGACAATTATATTAAGAATGGAATATACTAAAAATCTTAAGATATTAAAATTAAAATATATTTAAAAGACAATTCAGGAGATTGTAAAACTTACTGACCAAATACATGGAATCTGCGTTTTTAAGTGCATTCAAACTTGCCCTTTGACTCCTTAGCTTTTCCTACCTGACAAATGCTCGACTGTTTAGGACTTTCATAAAATATATGTAGCCAACTTCAAAACGTGAACATACATACTACTTCTAAACTGCAGACTGCATTAGATAAGGCTGACATAAAATTCAGATTGTTGTGACTTGCCAATTAAATAACACATGCTAGGCAAATCTCTACACAAAGCTTCTAATTTATGAACCCAAACAGCAGTTTCGGTTTATGTAGCTGATACTCAATTTTTAAAAATGCTAACAGACCTCGGTTTCAGTTTATTGGTTTTATTTTTCATATATTGGGCAAGAGGTTGGGGATGATCAGGACCAGCACCAAATGCAGACCCTCACCATACTAAATTTCCTCCAGAAATTTGGCCCCAGAGCCAAATCTGCAGCACAGCAGAACTACAGCTGATACCCCAGATAAACTGGAGTCATGAAGGACTTCATTTTCACCTTCCGAATGACAGCCAAAGGCAGACATAACAAAAATGAAGATTACGCAAATATATATTTTGCAATAACTGAAAAAGTAAGAGCACAAAGCTTACACACCTAATGTAGCTATTTTTGCTGCCTCACACCACAGTTGAACGTAAGAGTCCAAAATTAGGCATCCATCCCAATTTGAAAGTGGCATCCCTCAGGCTTAGCAGGCATCACTTAATTTCTGCCACAATAACACACAGGACTTTGTAGTATACTATACAAGACATATGCCTGGAGACAGCTGTGCACTGAAATCTCTAATTTGATGAGCCAGGGTAAACCACCTTCATGGAGCCAGTATAACTGCAGAAAAATTTCACCGGACTTCTTTCAAAAGTTTACTACACAAAAGTGATTCACTTCACTATGTTCTCCAGTTTCTTTTCAATCTTTGCACTGCAGCAATCCCCAAATTTCTATCACTCCCCCAAGACCTTTATTTCATTATTTCTACCATTGCAAATACATGGCAAGTTATGATTATCTTAACCTCTCTGCATGCCCCACAGCAGCTAACAGTTTCACAAAGCACCAACATGAGCGGGGTACTGACAAGAGTTGCTGCTGCAAGCTGCACTTTCCGAGTTCATTCCATGCAAGCCCTTGGAGGCTGCTCAGCTACCATCTGAGCTTGGAGGTTTGCCTCACATGCAGCTCTGCACATTCCCACTCAGCTCCCATACCATCCAGTACTCTCCCACTCCTGAGCTACCAGACTGGGAGGAGAGCTCAGGAAACTCAAGCACAGGTTCATAAAATCAGGCTCATGCCAAAATGCAACTGCCAGCACTTTCTTTCCAAACACAGCTAGAGAAGGGTGAAAAGTGACTTCTTTTGACCTTCTGGTTATGGCATTTGCCAGGGAAATGGGTCCTCACCTTGGGGGACTCAGACCCCGTCCCTCACATCTACCGACAGAAAGCACCTGGAAGACCTTCATCCTGCCTTGCTGAAGTCTGGTTATGATGCCTCCTTCACTGTGGAGAGGGGAGAACCAGGTTCCTAAGAGATGATAACCTGCCTCATCAACAGCAACGAGAAGTATCTCCCTGTGAGTATGCTGCAGCTTGGCCATTATTGACTTGGACTGCCTCTTGTGCTTCCCACCTCCACCTTGGGCCCTCCTGAATTACCTGTTGGATGGCTGAACAGCTTCAAAAGGGAAAGCAGGGAGCAAAGGTAACCTTGCCTGGGAAAGCTTCTGTCCTAGGAATAGAAATGGGCAGCAACCCTCACCTCCACTGCAGATTGGCCAGTAGCTAGAAGACTATCTATCCCAAGCTCAGACACAGAGCTCTCCTCACAGATTTCCTAGGAAGCCAAGACATGAAGCACAGCCCAGGCTCTACTCCACTGAAAAGCACTGTCAAGAGTTCAGCAGCATTGTCTCCTCAAAGTTCTGATATGCTCGAACCCCAAGTAGTTTTCAACCTAGTGGAGACACAGCAATTCCAAGCCTCAATATCAATCCAGAAAGCACACTGCATTGTTCAACAGGGATCTCTTGTCCTTCCTAAAATTAAGAAATACTACAGCTCTGCTAAACAACACCGAGGTAGCTTCTGATTCTCACAGCCCTTCCACAGTTCCGTAATGACAATGAAAACCAGAATTTCGTAACGTCTTTAATGAAAGCACCACTTCCAAAACCTGCTATTCAGCAGGAAGTGGGGGTAGGGAGGACAGCTGACACAAGCAGTGAGCAAAATCCAGGCACATTAATTCACTCATGGATTTTAATTGTCAAAACCTTTCAGATGGAAAATGATCCTTTAGGAAGAAGTCCGAGTGATGATTTCTTTATTATTTCTTCACTGCCACTCAATACAAAATATCAAACACAACTACAAAAAAAAAAAAGTTAAAGAACACTTAGTCCTCATCTGATCTGAAATGTGCACAAACCCAATAGGCATTAATTTCATCACCCTGACAGCAACTGGGATAAAATTCTAAGGGTCACAGAAGGAAGACAGCATTCATCATACTGAATTACTAGTCCTTTCAGCCCTTCAAACATCCTAATCACAGGCATATTTGCAGTCATTTTGGTTTTTGCATCCTATTAAGATGCAACTGTTTATTATCTGTATGAAATGTAAGCGATCAGACTTCCCTAACACAGTAAAGACAAAAGCAGTAACACAACCACAGCTCACAGCCTACTTGAAGATTTAGAAACCTGGGGCCAAATGAACTATTAGTACAAGCAAATGCAAGTCTCTGAAGTGCTTGAATTGCACCTGTTTCTGTCAGTGACTGCTTTGGCTCATCGCTGATGAAATTAACATCCCCTCCATAAGACTTTCTACTTACTTTACACAGAGTTCAAGCATCTTGTATACATTCTTCCTAGAAAACAGCACTGTAGCACTTCTGCAGCTTGTAGCAGGACAGGTGGGAAGCAACACAACAGCATTTGCATTAAAAGCAACACAGGGCCAAAGCAGGGACATTTTCTCTATGCCAATTCCCAACAGACTACATTTACAGAATTTCATTACTAAGAGTTTATAACCCTGGAGATTGTCAAAGAGCACTGTGACAATGCCACATGTGGATTACTTCTATGTATTTATAGCTCCTTAATAAAATTCATGGATATCTGCTAACCTGCAATTGCACTAACGAACTTACAGAGCATTATAGGACTTCACTTTATAGTCATACTGGCTTTGTCCAGTTTACCTCACTGACAGTACTGGCTATGAGCTGCTTTTTGTACTCTACATACTTGATCTTTGATCTTCTACAACCAGCTCTTGCACGACAGTCAGCAAAAGGGCTATTTTTGGCAATTCATTAACAGAATTCTAATATTATTGGAAAACCTAAACTGATTCTATCTTAGCTGAAGTTCTCTTAGGCTTTGTAAAACAAATTATCTTGGTGGAAAAAAACAGGTCTGACCCAAAATTTTAACAGGGGAAGTATGAGCCACTCTCTAGAACATAAATACTCAGCAAGGGTTCACAGCAATTATAGTTCTGTAATTATTTTAGATCTCAAGTCAAATACTTAAGAGAAAGGGAATTATTAGTCTTTCAAGATTTTCTGTCATGCAGATGAGGTTATCACCTTATTTAGTTACATTTCACAACTGAAAAGAATTTGCTAAAGATAAAATGCCTTCCCAGCATGAACCAGAGCTTTTGTTTTCATAAACTTGGTTAAAAATGCTCAAGTCAAGAAGAACAAAAAAAAGAAGAAAAATACAATTGTGCATATGGTCATGAGCAGGAGACAGATTTACATATTTGATGGCCTAACAGCAGATGACTTACAGATATACATCACTTCCTGACAGCTAAATACAACATAAATATAGATACATTAGTATTTCATTCAGTCAAAAAATAATCTACATTTATGACCAAACCCAACTTTATTCTATGAAGGCCCCACTCACATTACTGGGAATTTCAGCAAAATTATTATTTTAAGATCAGACTTCTCAAAGTCACAACTGCCATCATATTGAAAAAACACAAATATTCTAAGCGTAACAAACCAAAGAACGCCAACTACCTAACACTGAAGACTTTTTATGTATGGTAAGATGGTGGCAGTCACTTAAGGCTTTGGTTCGTAAGTCAGTTAAGCAACTGTATAATCCCAATGACTTCAGTGAGACTCCGCAAGAAGTTCCAGTATTCTGATCTCTGAGGTTGTTGGCCTCCATTTATCCAGTTATAAAAAAAATCCCAATATACTTCAGTCAACTGAATAACAGACCTGGAGGAGATGCTGAATGCCTCCCTCCCATGGCTACTACGATGCCTTAATGCTGGTAAAGCCCTACAGCTGCCTTTATGAAACCACACAAGTTACTATTCTCGCACTATTTTGTGGGATTAAGTTATAAATTTAATGCTACTACACTTCTGTATCTAATTACATGCCTTAAAACAGCAAATTCACAGTAGCTCTCAGGTTACCATCCCAGTCTCAAAGTTGGACACGTGCTTAACTTTCCATTGAGTTTCAAGTTTTAAGTGCTCAGTGTTTGCAAGAGTAGGTCTGAAAGGATACCCTGTTTCTTCTCCTTAAACAAGTGGGGGATATCTTCTAATTAAACAACACATGAATTTTAAGGATCCTGCCTCTTACCTCTCTACACTTGTATCATATTTTCCAAGTTTTTATTTACTTTTCAGTCTCAGTTACCACTTTACTTATCCTGTGACAATATGCCACATTGATTTTGAGGACTCTTTTTGTTAGTTATCCTTTATTTCAGCTTTGCATGTATCATCTCCTCTTAACATAATTTGTTGCTTACTGTGACAAAGCATCTCTATTTTAATACTGTCCTAAAAGACCACCTGTACCATTTCCTACCATTTTTTTTTGGTGTGTGGATGACGTTCTGTCAATGCAATAAAAACAGAGGTCAACAGATGATGGCTGCCTTTTTGTTTCTTTTTGTTAGCATTTTCCCTTCTGTACCTTTATGTACATTTTTTTGATAAAACTTCTCATCAGAAGTTCAAAGTGGTTGCTACTCTGTGCACACTATGGGAAATTAGAGAAATTTTTCTATTAGAACTTACATCTCGAGTTTTGGCTCTCCTCCTTAGAGTGGGTTGAATCAAACTACTATACTGCTGCTTTCAGCAGCTAATGACCAAGACGTGATATTACACATCAAGATACCTGCATTAACGATGGTACATAAAAAAGAAGGCAGATAAAACATCAAGCACTTACTCTCTGAACTACTGCTCTTTCCTACCTTTTTTATCTTTTTTCTTTTTTTAATTAAAAGAACAGATATGTACATTGCAACACCCATTAACTAATTTGGAAAAGAACAAGGGTGAAGTTACATGAGTTACAAGCTGGATCAAACACTAAAAATACCACTAAAAGAAAATCTCACTTCCATTTTGCATTTTTTTTATTTACCCTGATGTCAAACGGTGAAATTCTTCTATCTTTAGCTGGCTTTGGGGGTTTGTATGAGAGTCGGTATGAAGTGAGGCCTACAACCGCAGCTCAAGAACGGAAATTAAAGGAAACCCAGCCTGACCTTGTAATAAACACTTCATAAGACTGGATGAATGCTTTAGTGTGAATATGAAGAAGGGCATATTTGTACCTGCTCTGACACCTGCCAGTCAACATGCAAGCACTTGTTATTCTTTACTCTCAAGCACCTTCACCTGATACTAACTTCAAATACACTGCTGTATATTCAGACGACTTCTGAAAGTCAGGTTTAGTCGCAGTAAGCGCCTATCATTTACGTAATTATTTTTCCATGTAGAATTAAAAGCCTCCTTCTTTACTTTTAAAATTACCGACCGATATGTTACCTTTCAAACATTTAATGCTTTGTGAGACAAGTGAAGCATTATTATTCAAATGCAAATACCCCTCTGGTCACAGAAGAGAGGCCTCCAATTCCAACTGAGTAGCCTGCAACCTCGCACTTCAGCGTCTGAGCCACTGCATAATCACAATCCATGGCTGGCCCAAGAACAAGGGCCAAGGAGTGACAGGGGATGGAGTGCGTGAAAACTGAGAAGTTGTAATAATTTAGAGGTTAAGTAATCTATTTATTGATAGCTTGTACGTGGATTAAGTACAATTATAGTTGGTTAGAGCTTTCTCATCTGCTGCCAATTTAATACTACGGACGCACAAGCCAGGCCACAGGGTTCAAGTGTGCAAGGGAGGCTGCCATTCAATGCTGACAGAGCACGACCGCTGTCGCATCCTTTCCGTTTCCCCGACCTGCGAAATGAACACAACACCAGAACTCCATGAGAAGCATCACCAGAGGCGCAACAGCGGCTGCGAAGCGAGACCGTCCTCTGCGGCGGCGGCGCCCCCCGGGACGGGGCCAGGCCCGGTCCGTACCTGCCGGCGGCGGCTGCTTCCTCGCCGCCGACCTCGCATGGCGGCGGGCGGGCCCTGCGCGGCGCGCTGCCTCCGCCGGCCAGGGCGGCCCGAGGGGAGGGGAGGGAGGCGAGCCGGCAGCCCGGGGCCGACACCACCGACGGCCGCTGCCCAGCGGCTGCTGGCTCCCGGGGGGCACGCCAGGCCGGAGATCACCCCCCCCTCCCGGCTCACCTGCACACCCGTGTAGTTCTCGAAGAAGAAGAGCACCATGCTCTGGTAGATGGTGTACAGGCGGTCGTCCACCTCGCGGTAGAAGCGGGCGGGCAGCACGGCGGAGAGCAGGCGCCAGGCGCCCCAGGCCAGCACGTAGGTGGGCGCCGTGCCCATCATGACGGCGGCGGGCAGGACATAGCGCATGGAGTAGGTGTGCAGCACCAGCGACAGCAGCATCTTCCCGCTGCGGCCCCGGCCTCACCGGGACACCCACATGGGCAGCACACTCACACGCAGCCCGGCGGCCCCGCCGACCGCATCGCCCGCCGCGCCGGGCTGCCCCGCCAGGCGGGCGGGCGGGCAAGCAGCAGCGGCGACGGCCGCCGCCGGCAGGGAGACGGGGAGGGAGACGGGCACGGGAGCGGGCACCGGCTCCAGCTTACGGCTCCCCCCGCGCCGCCTCCACCACCATATTGCCCGGCCGGAGGAGGAGCCGCACCGGCAGGAAGGCGGCCCCTCGGCGGCCGCGGGGGGACTTCCGGGGCGGGCGGGGCGGCTGCGGCTCCGCCTCGACCGCGACCGGAGGGGCCGGGCCCCGCCCCGCCGCCGAGGCCGCCCGCCGCCGAGGCCGCCCGCTGCCCGTCACCCGCAGGCCCGGCCGCTGGCGGGGCTCCCCCGGGCAGACACGGGGCTGCGTCCCCGTCCCGCTGAACCGGCTACTGCAGCTCCCCGGGGCGGGGGGATGCGGGCTGCGCCCTCGTGCTCTGGTGGAGCTCGGGAGCATGCAAAATGGTAACTGATGAGCTGCAATTAGCGTTAATTTTAACCCAGCATCGGTTAGGAAAAAAATTAGTTCCCCCTCCACATCCCCCGCCTTCTGCCGTGAGTCCGAAGTGGAGCGCTAAGAAAACTGCGCTCCCTTTTGCCAGCTACCGCCACAGCGCTGGGCAGGCCCCGCTCCGCGCCCCAGCTGTGACACTGCGCTGTGACCCCCCGCTTCCCAAAGGCAGGTACTCGCCTGCCCCGCGCCGCTCCCAGTGCCCCAGCTGTCACACTGCGAGGTGACTCCCCCAGGTTCCCAAAGGCAGCCGCCCCCCCCCCCCCCCCCGCCCCCCGTGACTTGGTGACAGCAGCAGCTGCTCCAGCTGCTTTTGAGGAAAACGTGAGAAGTCTTGTAGAAAACAGCAGCGTAACAACCTTCCCAGAGGGAGCTGCTTATTGAGTTTGAGCCCATAGTGAAACATCCATTCCTTGTTTTTAAAAAAGTTGTATCCTGAAGCCTGTGAAGAGCTCATTGTTTTAAAAGAAGCGGATGCTCGGTACCTTCGGCTAAGTTCTGTTTCCTTTGCCAGGCTTTAATTGGGATGAGCTTTGTCCTTTGCTGTTGTTACCTTGTGCTATCTCTTTCTAAACGTGTGCTGAAAATAATTGTATCCTGAATAGTTCAGCACAATAAGGCTGGGGAGTGACACTGTGCTGCAGTACTGTAGCCATGTTCTCCTCCAGCCCCCTCGGGGGGCCTGAGCTCTGCAATGAGAACTCACTTTTGACATGCATCATAGCTTCTGTGTCCCCAATGAGACTCAATGGTTGTTGTTTCCTTTCCCCCTCCATGAAGGAGGGGGGCAGGAGATGTCACAGCAGCTCTTCTGTCAGGGCTTCCCCCATCCTGATCCCGATCCCATACTTCTGTCCTCGCTGAGTAGCTGCATACGCTGCCCTCAGCTCAGGACTACCAGCACAGAGGCACTTTCCCCACCGTGGCCCCTTTCAGCAGTGAATTTTTCTGCTCTAAACCAGGCAAAGCTAGGTTGGACAGAAAACTGGGGAGGAAGCTTTGTTTTGTGATGCCTATGACATGGCCACATGGAAAAGCAATTCATTCACCATGATACAGGCAGGAGAAAGCAGCCCAACACAACACAGAGAAGGTAAAACTGGTGCCAGCAGAGCAGAGCCAGGTATGCAGGAACCAGCGCTCTGCTGTGGCTGGAACATCGGGACGAGCTGGAGAGCGGATCGAGACCTGCTGCTCCGCACAGGCGACTGCAGTGAGAGGCTGGGATTCACAGCAGCTCGGTGTGCTTGGCTAGTGGGACTGCCACCAGCAGCGGGGAGTGTAGGTCAGCAGTCTGTAAAATAAACTGTGAATGGGGAATGGGAAATGGCAGCGGATTGGGGAAAATACAGCAAAACTAAGCTGACTGGATCTAAGGGCAGAGTGTGAGCTTGTGGGATGAGGGTAAAGACTCAGTCAACGGCCTCAAGAGGAGTTGCAATGGAAAGAATGTGAAGGGAATAAAAGATATCAAGGAATGAACCTGAGGCCTCTGATAAAACTGTATCGTTCCTTACAGGACTATGAATTCACTCATACTTTTGAAGAACCTGCACATTAAATAATTAAAAAAATATGTATTCTACATTCCACATTTTTAAGAACCCCTCTTTTATTACTCTAATATTTGAATTATAGTTTTTTCTTCCATTTGATGCTTTTTCACATTCTTAATCTGTTACCATCCCACACCACACAGACATGCACATGTTCACATACTTTGTTTCTGTATTTGATAATTTGTTATTTTCAACAGGCTCTTTTAATAAATTTCTTCACTTTGTTAAGTATATGTTATCAAATGTATAGATACTGCTTTAGTTTTTAGTCACACGGAAGGAACAGAGTCTAGTGTAGTATGGCTTAGGTCTTAATTTAGTAGTATAATTCTATCAGTATGATATGGTAATATGGTGTTGAAATGTCTGCAACTGAAGCTCAAACTTTTCAATTCAAGAAATGAGTATGCCACAGTGATCAGATCTGGGACAATGCCACAGAGTTTCAGCTTCTCTTGATTTATAGGCACTTTTAATCCTACATTATTGTTAATTGTGCTGCAGAAATTTGAATATTGGTCTTTCACACTCTAGACTACAGAGGAAAACTAAGAAAAATGCTCTATCTTTGCTACAATTTGTAATTTCTAGTCCTATGAAAGCACAGGCCCTAATTACACCTCCTTTAACTGATACATCAGCAGAATTGCTTCCTAGACATTTTACTTTCAGCTGGAAGAAGCAAAATCACCCCATCTAGGGCAATTGGGACACCATTTAGGAAATTAAAACTTTAAACCTGTTAAGGTATTGTTTTCTTCTATAGAACAGACTTGGAATTTAAAAGAATAAAAAAGCATCAGTCTGCCATGCCTAAGAAGCTCAGTCTGTTTGATGTGAGCATAATTATTTGGTGTGAACCTGCTTATGCTATTGTTAGGTTCTTCTGCCAGTGGCTGTAACCTCTAAAGTGGCCAAACTCACCAAAATCTGGAAAAGTATTAGATTTTCATCTTTTACTGAAAAATACCAGTGACTGTACCTCTAGAAGGAACCACAAACTGTGTTGCTGAGCACCAACAGTGAACCTTAAGGGATTTTCTCATACTGCTAGTCACAAAATGGTGTTTCACAATTCTGTCACCCAGTCACTGTAATTATCAGTTAGACTAAGCAAACCCAAATAACATTAGATGCAAATCAAACTGCCTTGAGGTTTAGAATCTAAACCTTTTACAGATGGTCTTATCTTCAACAATATCCTGGGAGATGATTATTGCTATTACTTCTGTTTATATACGTTGAGAAATGAGGCACCGATATTAAGGCCAAAGGACTAGATTAAATAAGGATTTAAGCAACTGAATTCCTGGAGTCCAGGACTCTGAGTGGATGCCTAGGCTTTCTATGCAGTGCGTATCGTACACAGAGCTAAGCAGTGCAGAACAGGATCCACAGCATTCATCGGTCTGAGCAGGAACTTGATTAAAATTAGCAGGCTGAATGTGTATTTGTGTAAGGTCGGGTGAAAGGAAATGCTGAGGATGGTGTTGTGGCCTACGTATGGTCTTGCAGGACCTTATTCTGGATTTCAGAAACACGTCTGTCAACTTGAGATTCACAACTCACGGATATCTCTCTGAGTCTGATAACACATTTTTTAAAATGTGTTCAGAGAAGACACCATCATCACCTCCTACTGCAGAGAACTGTATTAGACATGGATTCAGTTTGTTGAGGGCATCAGAGTCATACGTCCCATCACCAAGGTGGGTGACCTGCAGAGCAAGAATAGTGAGCATCTCTCATGCTGACGATCCATTCACTTAGCGATTGTTTAACGTAACATATAAAAATAATCAGATTAGATTACTGGTAGATTAGTTTAGATAGCAGACTAGTTTAGACAAGTAGGCTAGTTTAGATTACAGGTCTTCTAGCTTGTGCCTTTTCTCTAGCAGCAGCCACAACCTTCTGCATCTCACTGTGTTTCCTCTAGGAGGTAAAGGCTTCCTTGAATCGTGCAATCCTCTCCAACCTCAGGTGAGACCTGTAATAATTCCTGTCCCTTTCTGACTCTGGCCTTGCAGGGTTCCTTCTTGTGTCTCTCCCATTGGACTCCTTGCTTGCCCCTCATACAGAATATAAGGCTGTACAACATCTAGCTAGTCCACCTCAGAAACACATCTGCCTGCCTGTGCTTTGCTTGTTTCATTCCTCATTCTTATGTCCTGTCCATAGACTGTGTCTCTCTTACTACCTGAAAATGATGAGGAACACCAGTGGACCAGTGTTCTGAGCTAATTCCGTGTGCCATAAGAGGATTTTCCATCTTATGTCCCTGGGTGGCAGTGGGCATGGATGTGCTTATGGTGTGATTTATACAGTCTTCTACATCATACCTTTGCAGTGAAAGGGAAACTCGGGTTCAAGTGTGCATTAATTGAGGCAGGTTTCAGTTCTTCTCTGCCTCCTATGAAATTTCTTCTTGAGGATTTGGCTATAATTTTAATCTCTACAAGTCAGTAAGAATGACAGAAACAGAAGTAGTGAGGACAGGGCAAACTTCTCCCATGCTCTCCCAGCCTTCTCCAAGCCTCCCATTTGTGGCTCAGGGTCTAGAGCCAGGTAATCACAGACAGATTAATCCTACATGTACCTATCCATTCTTCCCTTTATCCATATTGGCTTTTAGCCTCCACAACATCCTTTGGCAAGCAGTAGAATCGTCTCCTTTTGTTTTGAACATGCCTCATTGTAGTTTCATTGTATGTACCTTAGAGTTTGTCTTGAAAGAGACAGAAAATCCCTTTCCACTCTCTTATTTCTGCCACTCATGATTTTTACAGATCTCTATAATAACCCCTCTAGGCAGTCTGTTTTCCAGACTGAATTTTACTCAGTTTTGACCTGTATGAAAGCTGTTCTGTAACTTTGGTCTTGCAGGCATAGCCAGCATTACCTATGACATTTGTTAATTTTTAAACTTTCACTTCACAAGTGATTCTTCCTTTACAAAAAATAAATCCTAACATTATGTTCATTCTCATAGGATTTATCCATAAAACTAACATTCATATTCTCTGTTGTATAACTATATATACAGTTTTAGTATAATATGTCACCATTTAATAAACGAAAATAGTAAAGGAGGAGAAACGCACTTTGTTAATGGTTAAACATATTTGATGACTCTAGAGAAACGGTGGTTCTCAAGACACTTTACATACTGTGGAGGAAGGAGTGTTTTAGTGAACACAGACTCTTTTGCATCAAGATGGATCCTTATCACCTTTCATCTGCCTCCAAGTTTTCTCCTTCCCATTTCCAGCCTTCACCCACCAAACTCAGTCTAGTTTCCAAAATGCGTCCTTTGTTCTCAGCTCTGCTCTTGTCTCTACATGTTTTTTTCCAATCTCCTTCCCAGGCAAACCTAGCTAATTCTACTCCCATGACTCCTGTGCATCCCATTCACATTTCTCACACAATGTCAGTCTCTTTTTTTCCTACCAAATCCTAGTTTGCTCTTGATTTCCCATGAGAGCTCCTAATCCTGTTATCCAGTCTTCTGTATGTCAAAGTCTCCTTGCTCGAGCGATTCCAATTTTTACTTCCTGCCTACTTGGTCACAGTCCAGTCTTTCCTCAACAATTCTCAGCCACAGCTTCACCCTCAACCAGCAGTTCCAGCTTTGCCTGTTTCCCTTCCATTGGTCAAGCTCATTCCCTCTGTATGTAACTTAGGTGGCCTTTTCCTCCAGGGCACTTGGGTGCAGGCAGAGAGGGCACGGAGCAAATGGCAGAAATAAGGTACCGTGGCCCCCCAGCTGGTCCTTGGAGAGCCCAAAGGGACAAAGCATGCTGTCTCTCAGAGAGGACAGCATCTATACAGCCTGTTCAGTGAGAACAGAATTTGTGCGTTTAAGTAGGCAAACTCTGGGTTCTTTATTATGCACTTGCAAACAGACTTATCAAAGGTCTGTGACTTTGCTGAATTTGAGCTGATTTTCACAGTAGCAGCAGAAGACACGTTCATAGCTTAAATGCAACTTGCTGTCTTATCAAATCTGAAATTCCTGTTCAAAGGCCAAAAGTAGTAGAAGAGGGAAAGGTTATGAGGATATCAACACCAGTAGAATAACATATTTTCCATAGCTATGTTCCCTAAAATAATGTAGTTTAGGACATTTCAACCCCAGATTTTAAAACAGACAAAGACACAACAACAAAGAAAAGACCTCTGACATTTGAAATGAAAATCTATTACCAAAAACCTGAACTGACTTTAATACTAGCTGATGCTACAGTTCTTGTCTACAATTAGGGCTCTGTTCAAAGTGGAAATCTAGCTGAAGGACAAGTTAGTATTTAAATACAGAAGCCTCAGAAACCTGGGATCATAAAAGACTTTGGAAAAGAGCCTGTGTGGTGTGCCTAGGTATAGTTACAGCTGCTCATGTTTAGCAGAACCAGGAAAGCCAGTTGAACTGTATATATGAATGTTTAGGGAAGCATTAGTTACCTCCTTCTATCTAAAGTTTTAGTTCTGTACTACCCACAACCACATATGAGGGCTTTATTCGTAGTAAACCAGCACTTATGTAGGGACAGAATGGCTTCAGTATAACAAGACTGTAGCAGTAGGAATCTATACCATTGCTGCAATTACTATGATTAGGTGAGTAAGGTCATCCAATACTGACTGTATCTTGTCTGTGTACCTTGTCCATGAAAGAAACAGGTAGGCTTGCTACTAAAGCTTAGCAGATTGAGGAACATCGGGTTCAAGTCCTGGCTCAGATACAGGCTTCCTATCTGCTGTTGTACAAGGTATTTTGGTTTCCCGTTTATAAAATGAAAGTAATACTTATCTCACAAGGTCATTGTAATGGCAAATTAATTAAGTTTAGAGGAAGGATACTCTTGTGATTAAGGGACAGCATGGAATCTAAGTTTGCCTCCTGACTGCTGACTTTCTGTAGCACCTGGCATAAGTTACTTCATATCTGTGCCTTGGTCCCTCTGGTGTAAAATAAGGACAGTATTTCCTCCCCACACCCTTTATTTGTTTAGATTGTGAGCAGAGCTGGTTGGAAAAATTCTAACATGTTTTTAATTGAGCTTTTGCTGACTCATCAAAATCTAGTGTTTCAATGAGAACCCTACCCAGCTTCCTGGCGGCTTGCTGACCTGGTTCCTTGGCAGAGATCTGGGAAGTGCTGGGAGCCGTGGCTCTCAGGGCTTCCAGGCTCATTCTTCCTTGATAGTTGGAGCTCTCAGCATCCACAGCTGTGGGGCAGCCTGCTGCGTGGGGACTCCCATGGCTCATGGTTCTGGGGCAGTCCACCTCCAGTTCCCTGGAGCTGCAGTTTCACGCCTTTTTTTTTCTAAATAGGGTATTGTTCCCAACAGAAAGAAACCATATTCTGAAATAACACAGTCTTCTGCAAAACATAGTTACCCTTCTCTGTTCAGCTTTTCAGAGCAGGACTGTCTGTTGCTTTAATACTCATGCGTTGCATAAGACAAGGAGAAGTACAGCCCCCTGTTTATGAAGCAATAAACCATGTAGAAAGAAGCCCAACACAGCAGTTACAGTTAGTCCTTTCACTGCCTCCCACAAAGCTTTCATCACAGTTTCCCATCTCAGAACACTAGACACATTGTTGAAGCCATTCACCTACGGATGGGACCCTGGTGTAAGAACAGAGCTGGAAGTAGTTGGCTGATCTTCACTCTACCTACTCCCTCTTCATGTAAAGGGCAAGTGATATCCTTACCTGAAATTTTAACACCAAAGAAAAAAGATAGTATACATAATGTTTTAATATTATATCCAGCATCTGTTAACCTCTGTTCATCAGCAAAGGAATAATCTTAGACGTACAGTAGTCAAAGACTTCACAGGAGATGCACACATGCAATCACAATTCTATGTATGTTCACCTGTAATTTGTGAATGAATAGATGTAACAGGGTAGAGGTTTGCCTTCTCTTTGGCTACAGGCCATCTTTATCTCTGTATCCTGAAAAGAATTACTCAAGAAAAGAAAAACAAAACAGTTTATATACACATATATGCATGAAAACAACAATCTCAATGCTCAAAGGCACTGATGGTGAAACTGTCAGGCCCAAAATGTCTGTTGGTGACATTAGACCTTGTGTCTTGAGACAAAAGTATAGAAATGCAAAACTGACACATCTCAAGAGATTATCAACTTCAGTCCCCTTGCATTAAGAAAAGCTCAAACATACCTAGTTAGTCTTTTACATCAAAGGTTATTACCAGACTTCTTCCCTGAAGTCTCCTCAGTCTTTACCATGGAGCAAACGAATCTACTTTCTTCAATCTTTTGTTTCTATGCCACAATTTCTAAATTTCTTCTCCTATTACTAGTTTTTTTCTTGACTCTCTGTGTTTTGTAAAGTTCTTCTTAAAGCTCAGGTTTGAAAACCTCCCCTAAACAGAACAGAACAGAACAGAACAGAACAGAACAGAACAGAACAGAACAGAACAGAACAGAACAGAACAGAACAGAGCAGAGCAGAGCAGAGCAGAACAGAACAGAATAATTATTTCATGTTTTACAAATGCTTTTGCTTGCAGAGGTAAGAACCAAGCAACCAGAAAGGGAGAATCAAAATTATAAACCATGTGTGAGCACCAAGGACCACTGGTATTCTACCTGAGAAGACATTCTCAAAGGAACAGCATGTAAAAAAAAAAAAAAAAAAAAAAAAAAAAAAGTAGCAGTGATGTTCTCTTAAAGGTGACGGCAGTATAATCATAATCTCCCATATGTACTGGGGACTGTAAAACTGGGGACATAATATGCCATAGAGCTGCTCTTTGTGAGATACACATAGCTCCTCTTCTCAGACGTAATAATTTCAAGTATCTGTTCAAAGTTCGGGAGAAGAGACATTAGAAATGTAGCTGGGAATCAACATCACAGACTGCAGAAATTACATTCTTACTCCACAGGGGCCTGTGGGGATCTGCCACACTGTTGCGACAGGGATGGCTAGTATAACCCAGAGTAAATGCAAATAAGTCATCCAATACTACTTTGGGCAATATAAAATTTATTAATTTCTCATTAACCTACTTGAAATGCCTGATGGAGGAATTTATTGACTTTTTAAATTACTGCTCATCTACAAGCAGTGCTTTCATGGTCTACTGGGGTTAGGCAAAATGTGCTGCTTGCATGAAGAAAACAGATAACAGTGATTCTGCAGCTTGCAAGGTTTCAAGTATATCAATACATGGTGCTATATTTAGGAAAGGTATTCTAGATAGTCCTTCAGTCTGACTTCACAGGACTTTAAAATCTATTTTTGATTGAAAAAATATTAAAGAGACTAAAGTTGCTGTAAAAGAGGACAAAATGTAAATTGTATTTGGCAGCACTAGCTCATGCCAGACAAACTTGGGTTCTTTCTTTAATAAGGTAACTGAAAAAATGCAATAGTGTTGTCAGTTGCTGTAGAGGCCTGATACAGCGCCAAATGGAAAATTATTAATTAAGGTGGAGAACCTGAAGATTAGCATTAAAACAGTAGGCAAGGTGAGGAACTGGCTAAAAAGAAAAGAGAACTAGCATGAAACTGGAGTTCCCCAAGGACTGGTCTTGAGTCTGATACTGTTAAATGTTTTCTGTAATGACTGCCACAAAAAGTAGGTCTGTGGTATTGTCATTTCTTAACGACACTATGATGAGTATCTGGGTGAGGACAGGAGGTAGGAACATCTGCCAGTGATGGCAACGGCCCATGGGACTAGTGCCTGGGGTGTGCTGGTTCACGTGTGGACATGATGAAATTATTATCAACGCTACAGGCCTACTTAAAAGGAAATAAAGTTACTACTCCTGTTTTTCTAAGTTGCTTACCTTGTTCATTTTCACATGGCTGACAGTTAAGCTAGAGGCAGATGTTCCAGAAACATGGCAGAGGGAAGGCTGCAGAAAATTAGCCTTACTTATGTTTTTATCTGTTATCTGCCTTGCCAGTTCTTCTTCTAAGTATTTCATAAACATACTGATTCTTACATTAATATATAGGTTATAATTATATCACTTAATATAGTGCAATTCTCTTTGGCTATGCAATTACATTTGTGAAAATTATCTTAACACTCCTTTTGTAATTCTGTAGTGATGTATTATTGCAGTTTAACTTTCCACTTCACTTCTAGCAGAAGATGCCGACACACTCACTTAATGGAATGAATGTGCATATTTTCCTTTTTGAACTAAAAAGCAAGATCACTGTAATCTTGCTAGGATAGTAGCGCATTTTCTGTTTATCAGCAGAATAATGCAGTTCTTGCGTATCAAATAAACTTACATAATTCCCAATGTAGTCTGTAAAGGCAAAACACGGAAGGTTAATAGAGCAGGTAAGAAAAGAAGAAACTGAAGTGGGATTAAATGTGATTGTGCAAAATGCAAGTCAATGTGCTGAAGGATTAATACTAGGTAATTCTGTTAGATGACAGAAGTTTATCTCTTGGAAATGAGAGCTTCCCAACAGGTGTACAGAGGCAACAAAGCCCAAGTCATTTTAAGATGGAGCTTGATAACTTTATAAATGGATTACATGACATGGTTCTGAGATAGCAGATGACTGGGATTTGATGACCCAGGTAGTCCTGTCCTAGTCTGTGCTCCTTTTTTGGTGCTGCTGCTGCTGAGGGAAGAGCCAGTTGGCTCCAGTAAGATGGAGAGGTGCATATGGGAAGCTGCAAATTACACTAGCAAATACAGGTTTCACATGTTTTTCTAAAGGACTGGGGACTACTCAAAACCTCAAAGAAACAAAGTTTTCAGACATGCGAAAGAAAAGCTTTCCAGTCTTATAAATTAGGTCTATGTTGTGCTTGTGACCCATGTTAAGGAGTGGGTCTTGGTCCTTAGGCCAAACTATCTGGGAAAGCAAATTAGCGATCCTTGGTGATGAGCACCTGGTGTGGTGCTTGCTACAGGAAAGCTGAGTGGGTAGTGGGAGAACCGTGTTCTGCATCTCTGTGGTGTTGTGCACACTTAAAGGTTTTTCTAAATCAAGTTTTTGCAAAATCAGGCTCTCCTTAGGTAAAAGGGATAGTGAGATCAAAGAGTCTATTTCCAGAGATACACAGGTAGTTAAAAAATGTCTGAGTGACAACCAAGGGATCAAAATGTCTGGGTCACAGGGATGGGAGTTGTATGTGGCACATATATAAGCTCTTAAAAACCCAGAAACTCAATCTCCTAATTACTTGGGGCAAAAACAGGAGAAGGAAGTCAGGAATCACATTCAGAACTAGAAAATCCTAACATGCAGACAGAACAGTAGGATTAAGATCTGCTTTCTGAAGTATAACCACCATTTATCCAAATTTATCCTAGGACATTTGCTAGTGGGCTGTCATAGCCAACTACAGTATCGACAAAAATATACACATGAGATTTCCTGTTTTATAAAATATTTTTTGATGTAAAAAATAAAGGACAGTATTACATTAATAGATATCTGAAGCCAGGCATTTATTTCTATATAAATCCACCTTATTTTAGTCAAGCAATCATTTAAACAACTTGGGTATCCTTTTAAAGTAAGAATCAAAATACTCTGCCTCAAAACTGAGGAATACTATAACTCTCACTCTCCCATTTGAAAGCGAATAGTATTATATATCTCTTTTACAGACAGACCTTTTAGGAGAATACATTGCCTAACATTCACAAATGTAAAACATTTAAATGAAGAAAAGAATGAATGGAATTCCTTTCACACAATTATAGCACCGTAATTAAAGACAGAATATATATTAATCATTTCCTTTAAAACCAAAAAGGAACTTTGAAATCCCACAGGTCATTAAGTTGGCAACTCATTAAAAACAAGACATTTCCCATGCAGCAGCACAAGTGTACTCCTTAGTTTCACAGAACACAGTCCTGTAAAACTAAAGTTAGAATCATAAGAAACAGAATGGCTATATAAGTCTGAACACAGTTAAATTTCCATCCTTCTCTTGCAGTAAGCATATAGGTATACGAGCAGATAATTTCCAAAATGTTTCGTCAGTGCTAGCACAGCAGATAGGTACAATTCATCCAACTTTGCTTTGAAAATATAAAGAAAGAAACAAATATTTGCAGATAACGTAATATCACGTTTCCAGCTGGAAGGATCCATTTCCAGTATTATCTTGTGATTTCTTACTTTCTGTCACTGCAAGGAATATTGTCATCATATTCCAGCCTGAACAATTTACGAGTCCTGAAACCTTACCCAGAAACCCTTTTCTCGTGGGGAACTTGTTTAGGGAATCTCCAAAGTCCTAATTATTTCAGTGTAGAGAGCCTCTGTGGTTACACTAGCTACGAGAAAATGACAAAGGCTATTAACGTATTTTTGGCCAAATCCCATGTACAGTCAGGAAGACACTTCTACTTGTTCATATGATTGCAGGAATTTATGTCAGTGATGGCCTTTTCTCGGATGTGTTTGGCGCTGTCACAGACACCGATGATGAATTGAACTAGATGTTGACTGAGTTATTCTGGGGGGTTTCCTTGCAAGCAATTCTACTGAGGCAATCATTCTAAGAAGGATTTGGTTAGAAGTACTGTGACATGTTTTGATTGTGTTCACACTGGGTGAGGAATGCCCCTTTTCCCCCTGGTGGGTTGAAGCTCTGAATGCCTGGCTCAGAGGGGAAGTGGCAGTGGGAAGTGGTGGCATTTGCTGTAGTTCACTTATTAGTCCTCCATGTGAGCTGGGTGGCAAGGATGTGGCAGGTCGAGTAAACTCATTGAAAAAATGCAGACAGAGCAACCTTTCCGTGGGTTTTGTGGAGTCAGATGGATCATCATGTCAGCCACCATGCTGACTGAGAAGGCTTACCTTGCCTCCCTGCCTGGTCTACCCAGTCTGGCAGGTTTCAAGAACTTTGCAGCTCCAGGGCAGCCAGCACACATCCCTCCTCCAGAGTCTTTCATGGAGACTTTCTCACTGCCAAGGTGAGGTGGGAGGACAAATGCACTCTGAAGCAATACAAACCTCCAAGAAATTGAATTAATTTTCCCCATCCAGTTTTCAATAGCAGGCTTGCCACTTAGGAGAAAGGATGTTCAGTGGTGTCATTAATTGCACCCCATAGAAACTCCCACCCTAGTCCTTCACAGTCTAGTGCTGAGGCTTCTGATCATACTTTACTTACAGGACAAATTCACAGCATAGCTCACTGGGGCGTGGAGCGCGCCCACTCCTCACAGCCCTATGCTCACACACTGCTTCCCTTGAGGTGGGATTTAGATGTTGTGTGACAAGAAGTTGAACTTGATCAAGCAGATGACTCTACAGCAAACTAACCCATCGAAGCAAGAAACACAGGGTAATCATTCTCCCAAATCAGCAAACTGATCCATCTCAGTGTGCCCATGCTGGTTTGGGTCCCCTGCGGAGGAGGTGGTGGAGTCGCCCTTTTTGGCAACAGTCAGCAATCACAGCAGCTCGGTGTAGTCTCATTCCTCTGGTTCATGGTTTCCTTTGAAGAGGCAAGAGGTTTAGGTTCCTTCCCACTTGCTGCAGATTTTCCAGGGAGGCTGGTGTCCATGTTCCCATTTTAATGAAAGCATCAACAAAATCCCCACTGGTGACGATAGGAAAGGATTTGAGTTCTCAGACAGCATTTCTTATAACACAGATGAGTGAGGAAGAAGTGACTGACCTTCCTCCCTTGGAGTGCGAAACAGGAGAGTGAGACGTGACAGAAAGCATTACAAATTAAATAAAAAATGAATACAAATTACAGCAATTTTAAAAAAATACTATGAAATTGCTGGGGTTTCACCTTGACTGTATTGTAAGATGAGATCTTTGACAGTGCCCATGCTGAAATTCATGGAGATTCTCCTTGTATTAAGGGAAATTTGTATTCCGTCAGTTTGCTATCACCCAGATTCATTTTCCTTGCCCCATTTTGCCAATTTGAGTTTCCTTTTTGCATTCAGACAAAGATTTCTTTCTCTCTAAACATTGCTTTTACTGCCTTAGGAACATTGCCAAGCTTGTGCCCTTTTTTATTCTTTGCAGCTAGGCTGGAACTTTTAATTCATGATATTTAAATAACATTTCAGCTTGATCATTTAACACTTTCCTAGCTCATTCAGTTGCATAGCAGAGCTTACCTAGAATAGTGTTAAGGCTTAAACCTCGAACCAAGCCCTTCCAGCATATTACTTCTCTTCCAAAAACATGTGTTTGGCTTTCGGGTTCTGTAAGAACTTATTCCATGCCAAACGGGAGCAGTATTTTGGATTGAATCCATTAAAGTGAATTGCATTGTACCCTACAGAGATAGGGACATGCAAAAGAAAAACACTGCACAGAAGGGAGATGAATGAAATTGCTAGTTCAGAGGCCATGGCTCATACTATGACTATTTAAATGAATGCTTACTAGTAAAGGAGTTCCACTTGAAAAACAGGATTGGAAGGAAAAGAAACTGGGCTAAGGAACATGAGTGTTTACAGAGTACTTTGTGACAATAAGACAGAGCTATAACATTTCTTTTTTTTAAAAAAAAAATATTTAAAGAAATTACTGGGATTATTCCATGTAACTGCAAGTGCAACATGCTGCTTGGTGCATTCTCAGTGCTCTTTCCGAGAAGAAACGAGTGTTGTGTATCAAAGTTGTGGCTATTTCTCTAGCTTTCTTTGGGGCTTACGGTTCTGCTGTCATAACAGTAGAATAATTTTACTGGTCTGCTGGTATAGGCATCTCATTTCTGATTCAAAAATACCCTGAATGAGTGTATATCCTGGCCATCACCTACTCTCCCTGATCAAGAGATCAGGCTTGTCTTTCATCATTAGCCATGGAGCTGTTGCTTCTTTTTTCTCACAATTAGCTTAATATAGAGGTAATCTGTGATGAGCAGAGTGTTTCTAAGTGCACTACAGAGCACTCAGTGACTGGATGATTTCTTTTTGGTTGATCAGCTGTGACAGAAAGGTTTGTTATGTTCCTATGTTCTATCAGCAATGGATTAAAGAAAGAAATATCCAGTCCCCTCCACAATGTGCAATTGCCAAAGTCTTCAACAATGTTGTGAAAGGTGGCCATGCGGAGAGCTCTCTGCTCCTGCGTGCAGTCAGATCTCCTCCATTATGAGGAATTTTTCATTATCTCAACATTTTTTTTTATCTGGGCCAACTAAAAGTGAGTCAATGAAAAAAGGAGGTATTTTTGAAGTGAGCCTTACTTTGTTCAGTGCTTGAGCATGTAAGTGGGTGCAGAGTTTGCACACCATTTTGCATACATGCATACCATGTAACAAACCAGTGAATAGGCTGCGGTAGTAACACTTGTGGAAGCTTTGGCTCTTTTTAAGGAATCAGCATCTTGGTTTTGCTTACATCACAGACAATTTGCATTTATTTTGTATACAACTTTTCCACTGCATTGATAGACATTCAAAACTATTTTGATTTAAAGCATCAAAA
This sequence comes from Falco cherrug, assembly GCF_023634085.1. Classification (NCBI taxonomy): domain Eukaryota; kingdom Metazoa; phylum Chordata; class Aves; order Falconiformes; family Falconidae; genus Falco; species Falco cherrug. The sequence goes on from NC_073702.1 coordinate 19,431,811, forward strand.
TAAAGCAAGTTTGAATTCCTGGAGGCATCTCAGCTTGATTTTATCTATGCTAAACCTGCTCTTAGTATTAGCCATCCCACGCTTTACACCTTACACTACAAGGTTCTCTGAGTTGCTGGAGTCCTATGGGGTTAGGACTTTCTCTTCTCATGCTCCTTGTTTACAGAAGTCATTGCCATCTAATATTAGGAACTCAGCATCCCTGCCAGTTCCTAGGCCCGATTTAAAAATGTTTGTTTTGAATCAGGTCTTTCATTACTGCTCATCTAGATTTTGGTATATGTGTAAGCCATGCATAAAATGGTCTCAACAAACCGCTCTGTATTTTGGAAAGATACAATGCTGTAATGGGATTTTTCTGGTTTTACACAAACATTTTTCTGTGCTACTCAGAATGAATGGTCTGGGTCTCTGAACTGAGTGTTCTACTGGTCTGTGCTTCCTAAATTTCTTGTGTGAAGCCATTCCCTGTAGCTGCATCTTGCAAATACCTGCTCATTAGGAGACACATGATCTGCTGCCACTGAGCAAGTAACTTGTTATCCTTGGTAGTGACAACTTCCAGTCTTTTCTGATCATCAACTTCAACGATCCTCACATCAAGGGTAAAATAGATATCTGAGGTTTTAGAGCTTTCTAAGGGAAAGGACTGTGGGGACTTAAGGCAAGATAAAAAAGGCAACATGGCAGAAACGAAGGACAGACTGGCAGAAGGACATAATTTGCCACTAGGTCAGGCCCTTTTTTTTCTCCTTTTTTCCTTCTCCTTCGGAAACCTCCGCTCCCGAGCTGCAGGCTGACCGGCTTTCCCGCTCCTAGCTCGTTCCAGAACTGCCTTACTCTTCGCAAAAAGGGGATTCCTATTCGTTCTCGCCGCCCCTCGGTGCAGCGGCTTGGCCGGGTGCAGCGGCCCCGGATCGGCAGCCTTGCAGGCCGGGGGCCGCCGCGGCGCGCCAGCAGGGGGCGCAGCGCGGGCGGGGGGCGCAGCGCGGGCAGCGCGGGCAGGGGGCGCAGAGCGGGCTGGGGGCGCAGCGCGGGCGGGGGGCGCAGCGCGGGCGGGGGGCTCAGCGCGGGCAGCGCGGGCGGGGGGCGCAGCGCGGGCGGGGGGCGCAGCGCGGGCGGGGGGCTCAGCGCGGGCAGCGCGGGCAGGGGGCGCAGCGCGGGCGGGGGGCGCAGCGCGGGCAGCGCGGGCGGGGGGCGCAGCGCGGGCGGGGGGCGCAGCGCGGGCAGCGCGGGCAGGGGGCGCAGCGCGGGCGGGGGGCGCAGCGCGGGCAGCGCGGGCGGGGGGCGCAGCGCGGGCGGGGGGCGCAGCGCGGGCAGCCGGCCCTGCCACCGCCGCCCGCCCGCGGCCGCCCTGGGAAAGGCTCCGCGGAGCCGCGATCGGCTGGTACCGGCCCTTGCCGGGCCGTGGGGCTCGGGCCGCGCCGCGCCGAGCAGGCAGGCGTCTGCGGGGGGCTGCTGAAGTCGTGCGTAAAAATAAGCCGAAGGGACGTGTCCTGCTTTTAGCGTCTGAAATACCAAACGCTGAACACACACGTACTTCAAGTAAATACAAATAAATCCTGCCATTGCTTGCGAGGCTTGGAGAACAACGAATTCCTTGCAAAAACAAACAACCCCTCAAAATACCCTGATGGGCTGAGTGAATAGAGACATACCACAAATGGCTGGCTTGAGCGCCCTGGGGTGAATTATGAATATGAACTTGCTGCAAAGGACGCCTGACCCTTTCCTTATGCGAAATTAGTTTGAGAGCTGCCGTTAGCAACTTTGTTAGCTCTGTTTTGCTAAACTCTCCTAATATACATATTTTCTGAGCTGTGATCTAGCCTTATTCCCAGGGGTTCTCCAAGAAAGGAAGTGGAGAATGTTCTTTTCAAAAGCATGAAGTGGGAAAATGTTTAGAACTATTTATAGCTGCACTTAGGCTGTGGAAATCCCAGACATTATAAACTATTTATAGTTATTCTTTGGGTTAAAAGGGTGAAGTCAGAAATCTTATTGAAAAAGTTACATACGCTTTTTATCCTTTGGTTACATTAAACGTGACTTTTGGGTGTGGGATGGAGCTAGCTGAGATTGGTGAAGTCAAAGACGAGGTAAAGACACTTACTGGGCAAAATTCACGTGCCATGTTGTGCGAGCAGGAAAGGCCTCCCGTGCGGGGCCCTGTGGCAGCCGAGGCTGCCCCTTAGCACCTGCCGACTTCTCCTGATGCCAGAGGGTGGTCAGGCCCCGCACGCTTGCTCTTCAGCTGTGGATGTTGACAGCGAGTTAGTGTCTTCCACAGAGGCTTATCCATACTGGCTGTTAGAGGAAACCCACACCAGCTGCCACTGTGTTAGAGCCATATCTTTACCTGTTTTGGTGTATCGAGCCTTTTTACACTTTCACTCCTTGGAAGTCTGTGCATGAGCCTTTTCTTCAGTGAGCTCCCCTAGGCATCAGCAGGAGCCGGGTATCACCAGGAGTGTTATTTTGTACATTCCCAGCTGTGCTTTGTGGCAGGGATTCCCCTGAAGCTCCAGCAGCTGGGATTGACTGCACGTGGATAGCAGTGGGCTGGGTTGCAGTGGTGGTTCCTTGGATGGGCTGGCACCCCCTATCCTCACAGCACCTGTGTGACTAACATTTCAGAAATAAATCATGTCTAAAGCTTTTCATGCTTTTGTCAAAATTGTCTGGAACAAGCCTGGATTTGCCATAGTAATTAAAGATCACTGCTACGTCTCTTTACCAATCTACTGACAGTTGAACACAACCAGCAGATGCAAGCTGACATCTAAACATAAAGGTCCTGTACAACCTGAGAAAGTCAATGAAATGCAGCTCATTACTACAAAAACATCATATCAAAGAACACAATGTAAGTAAACATTTAAGGGGAAGCTTTTCCTACTGTAACCTGCAAAATGTCAAACATGAAATCACTGTGATGCATGCTTTCCCACTGCTGTGCTTCATTGATGAAGTCAGTGTGCAAAATCAACTCTGTCTCTTTAAAAATCCCCAAACCCAAACCTCATAAAGTATTACTATTATTATTAAAACCCCCTTTGCTATCTTCCAACACTTACTACTCTGCCTGACTAGAATATCTTCCAATTAATATCACTGAAAAATGGATTATTTCAAGTATTGAAAGAGCTATCTTTTAGTTAAATCTTCAGAAATACTCACTTTTTGTCCTTTGAATAGTGGATTTAAATGTCTTGTTTCAAATGAGAGTTGTCTATTATTTTTGCTGTAGGCCAAGCTTCTCCTTGGTCCTGCCTAATACTGAAATTTGTGCAAGTGTCTTTAAATGTTGTATGATTTGCAGTTTGCCATGGTTTTAGCGTCAGCAAAGAGCTGCTGCATGGTGATGCCACTACTCAGGTAAGTGATAATCTCTTACTTAAAATGGATTTTTGCTTGCTGGTGCTTTTGTGGGTCCTTCCAGCCTTTGGTAGAAGCATGTTTGCACTGGGTGTCAAGATTGTCTTACCTTGTGCTTGCAATCTTTTTGAATAGCAACATGGGGTGGGTATGTGCATGTACAAACTACCTGCCTCTTTCTCTGTTATCTTACCTTACTTCCCACAACTTGGCTATATTTCTGTAGCAACCCACACTGGAGTGGACAAAGAGGTTTCCTGGGGTAAAAAGTACTCTTTGAAGTAAGGTATCCTTTTTCCCCCCCACCTTCCCCTTCTTCAGGTATAACAGGCTTCACAGATGCAATTGCAATCACATGCTGATGTATGCACAGAATAACTCCCCCAGGTCAGACCCCAGCCTTCATTGTTGGAAGAAGAAAGCCATCAGAGCCTGACTTGATGCATTCATGCTTCTACTACCCTTCATGGTATGAAGGGCTGGTGACCAAAGCTGGGGTGAAAGTTTGACAAAGTCAAAGCCCAGTTTAGGAGTGGCTTGAGTTTAGGATCTAATCTATCACAACTGGCCTTTTGATAACTTCATAAATAATTTTATTAACACTGCCATGATTCTTTAAATGATTCAGCAACCTCCCACAGCAAGAAAAAACAGACTTAAAAGGTTGCAGACAAACCTGTTTTAATAAGCAGACCTACCAGATGGCATCTTTTATTGGCAGTAATGCAGCCATTTACAGTCTTATTAGCAGCCATATGTATATTACTCCAAGCATTCTCTAAGACAACGTTAGGTGTTTTTAAAGGGTATTTTCAAACTCATTTCTCCTATTGCAGTGTGCCTCCTTTTTTTGAAACTTTAAATTCATCAAGAGTTGAGATCATTTTTTTCCCCCTGAAAAGACAGGAAAATGTTTTACAGCAACATGTTTAAAAAACAGAATGGACAATAAATAGCATCATTTGTCCATAAGCCGACCACCAGCCTGTTTTGCAGGAGCTGTGGACTGACAGAGCCTGTGCTGATCCAGTTCAGATGTTGGTCTTTCCCCTTAGTAAGGAGACCATAGGCAATGGCCAAGGATGAAGCATGTCTGACCCTCTCTGGTGCAACAAAATAAAGTATGGAGGGAAGTCACCTCACGAATTTATTTTGGAACTTTCTGACTTGAAAAATGTAGCTATGTTCAGTTACCTGAACCATGAGCAGTAACAATGGGATAGAACATACCTGTGAAGAGGCAGGTATTAGAACTTCCCTTGCGCAAGTCATACAAAAAAGCACAGCTCTGCTAGTTTGAAAGAAACATTGCTTCTAGGTACTCATATTGATATTCTGCAGAGTTTATTAAGTCTGTAAATATAGCTGTATTCATAGCTCATTTTACAAATTATCTCAATATCAAGCCCACAGCAAAGCAGTGTTTTACGTCACTGACTACCAGTAATAGCAGCACAGAAGCAGAGGTGTTGAGTTTAAATGTCAGCCATGACCTGAAGCTCTTAGCATTTTCCCACACTTGATTTGCACGATCCAGACTTCCAGAGAGACCCCTGTATTTGTACTTTCCTTGTATAACTTGGGATCATAATTTGTACACAATTTTTTCTCTGCATTGGAAGTTGAAAGTCTGCATTCGGAGTGTAGCTTAAGAATATCTATCCTGTCTTACTAGGGAGTAAAGTAGTAACCACCTTAGTGAATTGCTGGTTTTACAGAGCCCAGCTACTAAGATAGAATTGGAAAAACAATTAAGGCCACTGAGCACTTGATCCTGATTTGCAAAAAGAAAGGATTTTCTTACCTCAGTAACTGAAGCTAATTCTGCCAAAAATACAAAAGCAAAAAGTTATCAAGTTGATAAACCTGGCTTCAGTTATTTATTGATAAGTTCAAGCATTTCTGCTGCCTAAAGGTACCTAGAACAATATTCTTCGATTAATTGGAAAGAATTCTGATACTATTTTAGATATAAGGAGCAGTATTAATCAGTAGCTACCATTAACTACTGAGAAAATGGCTCTGGGGGTGGTGGGTGGTGTGGTGAAGAACTGTAATTCAAGCACTGAATGGTTCCTAGCCATTACTAGGAATGTGTAAATAACTAAGAAGCCATGTAGACAGGAAAACTGTTCTTTCCAAAGCTGATTCATTGTGGGTGCAATTCCTCAAGCTGTAGCACTGAATCTGAGCACTTCATAGCAGAGGCTCAGCTATAAGGGAAACACTACCAGTGAACAGCAGCAAATCAAAAAAGCACCTGATAGTGATTTCTCAGCCAGATGCTTCTTGCTCGTGTTGCAGGACTGCACATGTGCTCAGCCTGAGCCCGTGTGCTGTGGAATGGCTTACACTACAGGTAAGTCTGGGCTAAAATCAGCCACTGCAAGGAACAGCATTGCAGAATGTGCCAGGCTGCTGTTTGCCTCTGAGCACAGTGAGAGCAATATGCCATTTTCCGCTTTCCCTGGGACAGCTGTAGTTGCAGCAGCAGCACATACCCCTTTCTGACTAAAGACATGGAGATGGTTGGCAACTGTATTGGGAGTCCTTGTAAGTGAGCAAGCTTTCCTACTCATTGTATGCCACAAAGAACAGCTCATGGCATCTGTGCCGGGAGAGTTAGAGGAGGCAGAGGTGACTACTTTGCTAGTCATTTCCTATGGTTATACACCCATTGCATTAGTCTCTGGTCCATGAAGGGTGACAGGTTTGTGCCCGGGATATGAGAAGGCATGGTCTTTCAGCAGTGTGGGAAGAACTGCAAGAAAGGGAAGGCACCCCTTACTTCATGCAGTAATGATAAGACCACAAATATAGCTTGCAAAGATTATTTGGATGCTGACTTCCACATCCAGGGTTGGTAGTATGACATTCATAAGATTCTACCCGTGCTATTTCAGGGTGACAGTCACAAACAAAGCCATAGCAGACTTAGCAATCATTAGCTTCCTTGAACTGTGTCATAGTCACAGATGCACAATACATCGCTGCCCTGACCAGATGTAATGCTTCATAATCAGGAAGGATATTGTCTTTCTGCAGTATTGCAAACCATTGTAGCTCATCATATGCATCGCTTCCAACTAGTTTTGGAAGGTGCATAATATCTTGTATAGCTGCTGCACCTGGAACTGGTCCCATCAAGATCAAGGGAGTCACCATGCCATTCATCAGAGTTGTTCACCCTCCAACAAATCCTAACTCAGGAACTTCCTGAGCTAGAATATTTTGATTTAAATGTGACCAGTTGTTTTTAAATCTGTATAAACCTTTAACAGCCAGTATGTTCCGTAGCTTGATTATATTTTGTGTGAAGAGCAACATCACCCTCTCAGCCATCTCTTTTCAAGGCAGGAGAATCCCAGTCTATGCAATGGCTTCTCATACAGAGACCACTTTGTGTGTTTGACTTTGCTGCCCCTCTCTAAGCCTTTTCAACATGTATTGTACCCATTTAAGATACAGGGAGATCAGAACTGCATATCTGCATGCTTGGAAATGCAAAGGAAGCTGCTGCTGGTCCGACAGGAAGTAAAGAACTTTTCTTGAATTCTATGGGCAGATACCTTTTGGGTTACTTGTACCTTTAGCTCTCTAACTTAGGCACATGGGGAAGCTTTCAGAGATACACACTATGGGGAAGCTTTCAGAGATACACACTTCTCTTCATTGGTATAATCTCCTGGAAAACTTCAGTTGGATATTCAGACAACCTTTATTAGGAGTCTTCCTGCTTCTTCTGTCTTCATGCTCACCTAGGCTTTTAATTTAGGTGCTCTAAATTGCACGTCAGATAGCAAAGTAGATGGTATGAGTAACTCTCATAAAGGCATCTAAGAACTGAAGGCTGGGGTACCAAGCCCTTGTTAGCCTGGGCAGATTCAAGCTTATATCTCCCATGAGATTTCTATAGCTTTGTAGTTTGTGTGTGGCTCATCACTGCTGTTCTATGTATACAAAAGATTTCAAATGGGAAGGCAGAAGAGGAGATCTGATTCTGTAGCTAAGTGACCATGATACTGTTCAGGACAGTACTGTTTAGAGACTGTGAGTTCCAGTCTCTCATACAATTTTTTAATATAATAGACATGAAATGCCACTACTCATAACAGAGCAGGGGGTGCGGGTGTGTGTCGGGGTGGGTGTGAGGTGGGGAGGACGAGAATGCACAGAAGGAGAAAAGGCTGGATAAAGTCAGGGAAAAGTGAATCTCAAGTTGGATCACTCTGTAACTCCAGATTCTTTAATTTGCATCTTCATGCCCTCTACTAGCATTTGTATGGGTCATCAAAATATAATCAACATCCCTGCAGTTATGAAGGACATTCTTCTCTTCGTCAAGTAGGATACTGAATGTAGCTGGGAATAAAACAACAGTGTTGATTCCCAGACTAGAGAACTCTGCTTTTAGCGTCAATTTTTTATTCAAGCCTGTGTTGCCTGGGCAATGTCAGGGAAAATATAAATTCTCTTCTGTAGGAGGAAATGCTCTGCCTCCAAACTTCTAAAATGCTTATCTTTGTGTACAGCTGAAATATGATGAAGCATGTGTCCAAAAAAGTGTATTCCCAAGTCAGCATTTCAAGTGGGTGTGAATTTCAAGTTATTCAGAAATATCCAGTCATCAGTGGGGGGGGGGGGGGGGGGGGGGGAAGAGGAGCACCAGATTTCAAGTGCACATTAAAAGTGGCAGAGGGACCAGTCAGACTCTTCACAGAGGTCAAGTATCTGCGAGCTTGTAGTACTGTTTCCAAGTGCCTGAATTTTCATATGAATTGACAAATTAGGCTATAATCAGAGCAGGTCCATATTTTCTCATTTATTGAACTAAAACCTTTATCCTCCCTGCAGCTGTTAAAATGAAAAACCCTGGGTTTGCTCAATTAACATTTAAAGGGTATAATGCAGCACTTCGGATGCTGGTTTATTTTTACCCACGTGTTGCACAGAACATTTAAGTTCATGCCACCTTCCATACTGCCACCTTGGCTTTAGGCTTACCTCCAGATCTCAGGGACTACTTACTTAGCAAAACTTTCCCTGACTGAACTTCTGGTTTGTGAGTGAATGAGCTGGAATGCTTTACCCCAGATCAGAAAATCTGGAAAGTGTTTTTTCTTTACTTCTCCCCATACTTGTAGCCAAGTTAACAACTAAAAATGATCTAAAGAAAAAAACAGCCTTACCTGAATTGAAAGAAAGCCTGAAAAGTAACTTAAGGCTCAAGCATGTAACGTATGTTGCATACAGCTTGAGTCTACATAGTCTTTCTGGCATAACACGTAGTGTTTGCTGTTTGTTGAAAAGAGGCACAGGGCTGTGCAAAGTACGTATCCTGTGTCTTACCTTAATATGATGGGAATCACTTCTGTTATGACTCTTCTTCCATTTTGATGGCAAGGCAGAGCCTGGTGGTCCCAGGCACTTGTCCAGTCACAAATACATCAGTGTGCTGGAGAGCTTCCTCTGGGAAGATGTGAAGGAGGCAGATAAACCAGAGGGCTGGAATAGATGTAATATCATCTAAATACAACAGCAAATATACAGTTCTTGACCCATCAGAAGCTCATAGTATAGCTTTCTACCTGCCTAGCCCTAGCCAGGTAGTTGCAGTGTACTACATGTGGTAAAGAAGAGGAGAGCTTTGAAGTAGGACAAGCAGAGGATGAAGGACTGCACAATGGATACCTACAGTAACTTGTAAAAGGGATGTCTGAAAAAAAGAAACATGAAATGGTTATTACCCATCCCATCCCATTGTCTTCTCCCAAGATTTAATGTTTAAGGCTGGTATCCTTTAATTAAAAAAGAGTTAGAATAAAAAAGCAGGTACATGTCAGATCTGATAGGGAAGCTGGGATTACAGTGATGATTGCTCAGAAGAGAAAGGAAGGTTTTGGTTGATGAACTGGAAGAATGAAACAAGGGGCAGGAAACGAGGGGAATGAAATAGGAAAGATGACAAAGAACTGCACAAATAATCTTCGAAAAGGAGTTTGGTGGATAAGAGGAACTGATATTGCAAGTGTTGACTGAGGGAAGGTTAACAGCAGTCAAGATGAAAACTAATTCTGGGCTTGGGCAGCAGTTCCGGCAGAGAGGGAAGGATACATCTTGAAGTTTCTGTTAGACAGACAATGTTTTATGAACTTGATTGACATAAGACTAAGGAATCTGTAGGCACTATATAAGAAATAGTTATTTCTGAAGACTAGGAAAGAGGAAAAGATGATGCCCAGTCACTGTGTATTATGAAAGGTGTGCTGCTTCTTGATTTGAATGAAGGGATTTTTCTTGTTTCTGTTCATCAGAAGACAGTACTTTACTGCCTAGTAGCAAGGTCCTTATCAAGGAAATTTTTTCCATCTTTGACAAGGCTATTTCATCCTTACTTACACCACGCTCCAGGCTGCATGCTTTTGATTTTTGTGTGTAAACATCCTGCATTGTAATTTAGACATGAGATAATGTCTGTAACAGTTTTCAATTGTAAAGCTATCTCCTCCTGCAATTTTTAAAGTATATTTATTTAATTATCCAATGTTTTGAACTATTAGGGTCTTAAGAGAGACCTATGTACTGCAGAAAGTAACCACTTACAAAAGACTTTCCAGGTTTCAGCTTCAGCTGCTTTGCCTGTTACCAAAAGATTGTGTCACAGCAATAATATTGTGAAACCACCTTCCTTTGCACACTCCTCCCTAAAGACCTAGTTTTCTTTTTCTTAAAAGCCTTACATAGTTCCATAAAATCGGTCATGAAGAAGGAAAAAGCAAACCCCAAGCAAACCCCAAACCTGCCTGGACTGGTAGTATCAATCCTTTCCCCGCCTCACATGTAGCTGCACTTTTTTTTTTAGTATCGAAGAACAACATGAAAGACATTGTGGGCATTGATAAATCCCCTTGGGAAATAAACCTGCCAGGGTGGTTCTGTCTGTAGTGATAGTTGGTGCTTTCCAGACAACAGAAGCAACTAGGCAAACAAGACAAGCTGGCACGGAAAAGTCGTAGGAAGGTTCAGCTAGCATGACCTCGTGATTCCCAGGGGCGAGGAAGGGGTGGGCATGTCGGCAGGCTGGGAGAGGTTTGCATTCAGCACTATGCCACAAATCACCCTCTGAAGGATGCTGACTCAGGTGGTTCAAAGAAAGTTGCAGTCCTGCACCATACCTGGCTGCTACCTATCAACACCTCAGCCCTGCACAGGAGTTTGAGCCACTCCTGGGTGCTTAAAGGGTTGCTTAACATCTGTATCAACAGAAGAAAAACTGCTTTGCTAGCTCCCAGCAAAAGCTCATAGCAAGCACTTGTGCTGATAACCTCAACACCAGCTGTTATTTATTTACTACTGGCAGTTTTAAACTACCTTATTGTCAGCTGCTGTATGATGCTGTAGTAAAGGTGATGCTGTTCCAGAGCCCACTATTTGGTTGTATCAAGCAAAGAGCTCATTCTGAAATACAGCAATAAAAGGAGATCAGAAATAAAAGGAGATGGGAGGTAAAGCTGCTTAATGCAGTAGGACTACATCTATTTGGTTTTCTGTTATTAGATGTGTCATTAAAGAAGTTCAGACTGCTGGCACAAACACAGGCTTCTTTATGCTTTTCAGTTTTCAGTCTGAGCAAATACTCACTTTTTTTCCCAGGGTTGTATGGCATTCTTGAGCACAAAATTAGTTTAATCAGCTTTCTAGACATTGTTTCTGGGATACCTCCATTTTTTGCTCTAGAGGTATTAGAAACATAGCTCCACATAGCTACAGTTCCTGCTCAGAAATACTAATTTAAAGCACCTTTGCCTTACCATCCCTCAGCTGATTATAGTTTTCACCAAAAAAAATGCATGTGTGCTAGCAGCTTCCCAGTGCTGTGTGTGCTGATAACACTTTACCACATAATGCAGTCATGCCTAAACTACATTCTATACAGATCAATTAAGATAACACAAGTTTATTATAGTGGAACTATAAACACAAAAAATCAAGTGATGCAATACTTTTTACCAGTTATTTTTATTTAAAAAGTAACAATCTCCAAAAAGTTGCCTATTGTTGAGTCAGGAGAATATCCAGAAATATAAAACCAGCTCAAGAAATCTATAGTTTAAAAATTCAATACCAGGTGGCTGATATACTAGAATCACTGTAAAGTTTTAGAGGCTTTTTACTCACTAGGTGTACACACCCCAAATGCAGCTGCAATCCAAAAGTGATTACAAAAGCAGAGAAAGGGCAAAAAAGAGATTCACGCACTTACAAGTTTCTGGCAGTCTTGCTTTCCAACACATCCTTAGCCAATCTCACATTATTAGTCACTATACAGAAATTATTTGGGATCCCATTTTATTTTTAAGGATATACCCCTTGAAGAGGACACCAATTCTGCCACCATTCTGACACAGCTTAAGCAACATATTCTCCAAGGTCATGCTTGCATTTGTCCTCAGTATTTCTGCATTTGCTAATGTGAATCCCCAGTAAATTATGCAGAGGGTGGTAAAACCTCTTCTTATCTCTGGGAGAGGAAAGAGGGGAAGGATATTGGTGGTCTGGGCATCCGAGCGATATCACCTATACTGCTGATGCAAGTAAAATGAGTTAAAATAGGATGTGCACTGGGAGTTAAATGGCTTTTTAAAAGTAACTCAGCTAATGTGAATCTAAGGAAGGAATGATACTTATTTGGGGATCTCAATTTATTTTGGTTTAAACAGATCCCTAATCAAATGAAGCTAATTTAGAAAGATCATGCTAATGTGATTTTGTTAGAGGTAGCCTTTAGCAGGGGTGCAGGAGCAGTCTGAAAAGGAGAGACAGCAGCTAAGGTAAGTAATTTTTACAAATGAGTGGCAAAAATATTTACGCAGGATAAAAAAGGTAAGGTTAAGACAATCTCTCCTCCACAAAAAAAAGATTAAGAGAAAAAAAGGAATTAATAAAAAACGTAGATTCCTGATAAGGTGAGCAAAGTACTGTTTTGCAGAGGAGAGAGCACGCGGCTCTGCTGTTCTGTGGCAGAACACCTGTGAAGCGCTGTATGTTGCAAAGATCTTAGCGCTGATTGACTTGAAACTACCCACGAATCACTGATGCTTCATGTTGCTGAGTGTTCTGCATTTTCTTCTGAGTGTTCCTGTCCTTAGGACCTTCGTATCAAGTACAAGTGTTTTTTTGGTTGGCACATTTCTTCCGACAAATGAATCATTTGATGACTTTTCATCCTTCTCCCCCTGGTGCTGGTTTACTGAGGGGATGACCAGAGCTGGCGCCTTTTCCTGTTGAGGTCTTGGGTAGAAAGGTGCCTTCCAACTTCCGAGCCGAGGGGGCTGAGAACCTGCACTAGGGTACGTAGGTCAGAAGCTGTTCATGTGAAAGACTCCAGGCTATAAACCTGAAATAGTATTTCTTTTTTGCTGCCTGTACAACATGCTAGGCTTTGGATTTCGTTTTAACCTCTCCTGTATTCACTATGTACTATTACAAAGCAACAGTCAGTACGGATGGACAGCGCTCCTATTGCCCTTAATCTCAGACCAAAATTAGGCATTTAATTTCCTGCTGGCTGTATCTACCTGTGTATTATAAATTTTGCAAGAACAGCCGATAGACAGGGATTTCTATCAAACCATATAATTTCAGATGAAATTACCTAAACTGACAGATTGTTTTGTCTGAAACATTTTAATTTAGAAAAACGTATATTAGACTTTTCATTTTCAAGTCTGTTACACGTGTGACTAATAAAGACCAACAAGTTGATCCAAGATTTTGCAATTTTAATAGCTGAGATTAATTTTAAGAAGCTTTATGAGAAAGCTGATTTGGAGTCTTATATTATATAAATCAATAATGACAGATTTTTATGGGTAGTACGCTTAGGAAATGACTACAAAAGAAACTAGGAGGCTGTAATATTCAAAGTTAAGAAATATAAGGCAAATAAATTACTCTGTTATCTACTGAGAAGCATATGTTCACATGTCACAACCTATTTAAGTATTTATATTTTAGTCCATACTACTTGGAAACCAGTTTCTTAATAAAAGGGCTCATGAGGTTAAGGATGAAGAGTGATACCATGTTACCAGTGCTCTGCAGTAAATAGGTAAATAATTTCAATTATAAACTGTACAATTTGTAGATAGACCTGATTACCAACTTTTCTACAAACATAAAAATTTTTGTATCAAACATACTTTTTCTAGCCAAGAAGCTGTTAAAAATGTGCATGTCAGAAAACTAAGCAAGGAAAAGACCTCAGTAAATTATATTTTCTAATTAATATACTAAAACCAGGTATATAGCACTTAGATATTGAGAATGAGATCTTAAGCTTTTGAGTCACAGGTGCTCATATTTCTGAAAATAAGCTCAGTTAATTTTCCATAAAATAACCATAACTTGGAGCTTTTCCATTAAGTACGTTTAACATTTTACAGAGCAACTATACAAATGCAATGCATGCCTGAAACAAGCCTGCCACCCAGATATTGCTGAACTTGTTTTGAGGAAAAGATTTGTATAAACCTCAAGTTTACAGAAATAGTACATCCAAATCCCTAAAAGCCCAAGAGTTAGAACAATGCAACAGAACGGCAATATTTATAAACCATTGTACCTTGATTGTTCCATAATATTAACTTGAAGTCATTATTTTTAGTAGAGTTTCCATTGCCTTACACTGACAGTACTCTGAGGGGAGCGCTGAGTTTGAAAGGTGTGAGTTACGTGCTGCCACTAAGTTACATGATAATATGTTAATCTCTATGAGGATGACACATCATTTTGATGGACCTTGCAGATATTTAAAGTAGGTTGTACATTTATAGATGAACAAGTGTTACACAACATACTTTACATACAAATCTTACTTGGTACCTGCTAAAAACAAAACCAGAGGTTGAAGAGGAATTTAACATTGAAGACATTTGCATACATTTTTCAAGCATACCTAAAGGATTTAATTAGATGTTTCATTTTCAACAGATTTTACCACTTAAGTGATGTGCTGTCTTAATTCATTTGAGTCAGAATCAGTAACTGTTTATGATATCAGCCTAGATGTAAGGTAGACACGGACTGAAATTCAATTAAAGGCATTGAAATAAATACCTTAACTATGCATCTGAGCATAATTACTGAGCTTCAATTACCTTTGAAAACCCAATTTAGAAGTGCAAGTTTACACCAGGAGATGAGTTGAGCATGATGGACAACCTTATCCTTTTACCAAAGAAACGTAATTAGCAATGGTCATGAAGATGTGGCAACATGGGCCTTCAGCTGCCCTCCAAGACAGGATCCCTGCATCTGCACTGGTATCACAGCTCCTGCTGGCTACACCAGATCTAGCTCAGGCACCCTCAGCCACACTGAATCCACATCTTTTAATTGCACTGCAACACAATCAACTTTGCTTAGAGACTAGAAAATATTTTTCCATCTCTTCCCAGTGAATAATTCAATCAACTTTTAGGTCCAAAGGTCTTCACCAAATAAATAAAACCAAGATGACTTTTATTAGGGAAATGCATTATTAAAAAAGCTTTAAGATTTCACAAGGTGAACACTTGTACAAATAATAAAAATGTAGAAAACATTTCCCTGTATTTATAAATATCTAACTTGCATTTTCTTCAAAATTTTGTTCGCAGCTTATTTTTTTTTGTTGACTCCAAACTAGGCTTGTTGCCTTACAACCATATGGAAGCTCCTGAGTTACCTCACAGCTGAAAAATGTAGTTTTCTGTGGGACATATTGTATGCTGAGTGATTGAATCTACAAGAAATAGAAAACCAGGATTATTTAAGATAAAATGTAAAAGAAACAGATTATAAAGCAACAATATACTTCAGAGCATTTTCTGGTATAAAACAGAATTGGTGAAGCTGAGAACCCAGAGAAAGAGACAATACATGCAGTCAAATGATATTACCGCAAGCACTTACCGTTTACATAGGTTTAACAAAGGTGCTGTAGTGTCTGCCTATATGCTTTTTATTGTGGTCAGCTTTGAGAAAATTAATTGGCAGCTGGTATTAGCAGCAGAAAGCAGCCACAAACCAACTGGGTTGCAACAGTGAATTGTCAAAGAACAGACAAAATTTCAGATCTGGTTTGATTTATTTGATTATGATGGCAATTTATAGGTGACACTGTTCATACTATTACATAAAGAGTTGCTGAGAAAGGGGCTGAGCTTCAAAGGCCTGTATCCTTCCTTTAAAGTACCATATAGAAATACTTCTTTTTCTCTGAGTTTTGATGATAAAATCCTTCATTTTAATATTAATCAGTAAAATTACCTGGAGCTTGCTTAACTGTGCCTCATGAGCAGGACATAACAATCAGAAAAGGCACCATCAGACTGCAAAAGAGAACTGAGAAATTTGTAAAGGGCACCAAGAATTCAAAGTCCTTTTTGATTAGCAGCCAGATACACAAGATACAGGCTGTGCGTGGCCTGTCCAGCTGCAGGTACCTCATGAGATGCTGGAGCTGGGTTGAGGCAGAACTCGGTGAGACCAGTAAAAGAGTGGGACGTGCCACATAAGTTGCATACCACTTTAGATCATTACCTTTGTCCATCTGGAATTTATGACTGGAGTACTACTATGTGAGCCTTTTGTGTTTCATTTACTACCTCATATTTTACGTCTTGCACAAACCTCTCTTTTCCTCATCTGGTTACATTTTTTGGGCCACACTTGCTCTTTCAGTCTTCTTTGAAGCCACAGAAAGGCACAATAACAGTGCTGCCTTCTTACGCCCCTCTCTCAAATCCTCACATTTTATCTTATACTTTAAGAAAGTATCAAACAGCCGTTGCATTTAGATGAGTATTTCTCCTTTATGGCTCACTTTTCCTTTCTTTAGTAGTATTTTCTTTCAGGTTTTAAGTTGTTATGATCTGATAGCATTAATGGTCAAGAGATTAGGACTTGCTTGGCTAGTCCCATGTAATATCAATTCATGTAGTACATTTATTGCTGGAGTTTGGGTGAGACACTATCGAGAGGAGTTTGACATAGCGTGTGCTGAAAATGTAATCTTTTTACTTCCAGCATGTAAAAGGTCCCTTTTTGAAAAACATCCTTATCTTGTCTGAAAGAGAGACTGAGTGTCAGCCTGGAAGCTGTGAATCCTACATGGATTATCAAAAGCTTTTCTCTGAGGGTGTGGACATTGCAGTTTTACGTCTGATTCCCTGCAGACAGGTAACTGTTAGCACGGTGGTGTCCATAATGGAAAGGCAATGGACTAACAACCCTTAGAAAATTAACAGCAGATTTTAAAAAGAAACTTTTCACAAGTGAAATAGTGACTGCAGAAAACTGACTTTCAGACATAAGATAAATAATATAATTCAGGACAGATTATCAGAGGGCGCCAAGTACCATATTTCAGTACTGGTGTGCCAGTTTATACCAGTTAAAAATCTTCCTCACTACATCTAAAATTGAAACGCTATTTAGAAAAGAAATTATTCTATGGGGATTTCCCCACAATTTAGTTTGCTCTTAAATGAAACAATCATAAAAAAGATAAATTTGAAAATCTTTGCATGAAATTTGTCCTTGGTAAAATTACAATGGTGAGTACCAGGACCACCATGAAGCACTCTCAGTTGTAAGAGAAAGTCTTCACCATGGAGATAACCTTCCTGAAAACCTAACCGTAGCAGTCTGTTCCATTTTCTTCTCTCCATAACCTCAGTTTAGTGAACTATTTACAGTCAATTTTTAATACATATTACACAATATTTTATATGACTTGAAATTCAGTGTCTTACCTAATACCCATTTTTCTGATAAACATTTTATTTCCCGGTACTTCTTTCCTGTATTTTGTCCTATACAGATTTTTGCCCGATGTAAGGCTTTGCATGTTTTCCCTCCTGACAGCTGTATAAGTTCAATTAGCTTTTTGCAGGGTGGCTGACTGGTAGGAGACACAAACATGACAGGCTGATTGGAAAAGACATTCTGTTGGTATTTTCCTCTTGATAAGTGACGCTGAAGTCTGCAGATCTGTGTTTGAGGAAACAAGGAAATTAATTAACCAATATGTTGCATTTCTACCCAAAGTAAAACAAATCCTTGTATTCTTTAATTCAGAAAAGAAGAATTATAGTATATGAGTATGAACTTGACTTTTTCAGGTGTATCAGAAACTCTTGGGTAAACTATAAAAACAGTTTGCTGTACTTGACCAATATAATTCCCAAACCAGAACTGAGACTATTTTGTTATAGCTCAGATGGTTTATCTACAAAACTTCTCAAAGCACGTGACAATATTATTTTTCACCTCTATTACATTTATAACACTGGCCATCACACCGATATATTAAAGGGTATTATAAATAATTATAGTCTTGCAGCACAAATACAAACTGTGAAAGCCTTCACAATAAATAGTGTTCATCAGTTTGTATTGGGGAGCTTTACAAATGTATCTAATTCAGAGTTTAAACTGCTTTAGAACCTCTTCTTTCCCTCCTGTGCTTCACAGACACAAACTGCATTTTCTCGCAGATGTATGAAGTGACACAAATACATCAGAAGTCAGAGCAAAGCATTTCATAGAAACCCTTTTGTCTCCACAAAAACATAAAAATAAATCCTGTGTGAAGGCTGTGCAGCCTGTAGCACTGCATCACTATAATAAAAACCTGTGTGATCTATATGAGGCAAATTTTCTTCTCCGTATATAACAGGCAGGACAGTGGTTCAGCACTTAAAGCCACGTCCTTTAGCTATAATGTGCATAAAAGTAGTGCATACAAGTGTACGCATCAAAATATGCAATACAAAGTTTTAACACTAAAATAATAAAAAACCCCAACTGATCTTCTGTTTCTTAGAGCGAGGTTGCTATTGACCTGCCAAATTCATGTATGTAACAAGTCTGATTCCGTATCTCTTGTAAAAGTTTGGAAAATTTATAATGAGACCGGAGTTAACAGTAAGATGAGAACAAGAATAAATGTTTCATATTACAGATGATCAACATGAGCACATTCCATAAAGGAAAGGTCGCTCGGTATATATCTGGTTTATATGAGACATCTGAATGTGAAACTGTAGTCAGTGAGGAGGAACAGGGGAAGAAATCACTTGCTGAGTGGATTCTTTCCTCCAGTCCTGCCACAAACCTGCTGTGAAACCATAGGCACTTAAGAATTTAATACAATAATATATGTGCTTGGCAGATGTGCAGCCAAAGTAAGAGTCTTCCCCTGGTTTACAGGGCTTTCTAAAACCAAACAGTTCCACAGCATGTTCACAGATCCCTAGATAAAGTGAACTGCCTTAGCACTTCTGATCAATTAGCTAAATGAAGCACCTGAAAAGTGTGAAGCCCACGCTGACATGACACTTCATAGCTCTGATTCTGTGCCCCTGCCCTCTGCTATTATTGGACAAGTCAATCCCAATCTGAATTTTGATATCTCCTCCATCAATAAATAATTCACCTTTCTCTGACAGTTAATTCCATGGCTGCTCTCCTGAGAATAAAATGAAGTTGACTCTTTGTGTTCTGAATTTGGCAAGTTATAAAGACAGTGACTGTTATGGATGAAGCAGGCCAAAAAGACTCAAGCACAATCTAAGAAATACCCTTTATTTTCTATTCTTCTGTGAATTTAGGTTTATGAATGACAGAGTACCTAATCCTGTCTCACGGAAGTCAAAAGAGCTGCTAAATAATTTTGTTGATCACAGTATCAAAGCAGAGCTATATTGCAGGTTTTGGAGGACCCAAACTCATTAAATATATTTTATGTCCCTTCTTGTACTTAAGTTGGCACCTGATACTTTACACATGCAGAAGATCTGGTTTTGGACTCAGCAGAATACTCCCTACCTCCACCTGAGCAGAATTCTCTTCTATGAATATCTGTCTGCTGGGCATCTTGATGTCATGAAAACCAGAAAACTAATCATTGCACAGTTTTAATATATGGTATCAGATTTGGAATTTTCTAAGAGTCCCACTTGCTGATGGATCTTGTGAGGCTTAGAGGCCATGATCGGTGTCTTAAAATGGGACTAGCTCAAGAATGTAAACCGAGTACTTTGCAATCTCCGATGTACAGAGCAGTGTTGTGATTTTGGTATTACTTGGATGGCAATCATTCATTTTAATGAATTAAAAAACTGCAATTGTGAAACTACAGAAGTGCTTGTAGTAAGCAAGGTCAGCAAATTAAAGAATGCACTACAGTGAAAAATAACAATCAGCCTCAGAACAGCCTCATGACAGATGCAATGCCATCTTAGATGATCTGACACAGAGTGCTCTCTAATTGTTTATTAGCACAAATAAGTTGCAACTGACAGAAGAGAGAGAATTATCATGAGACTTTAATGCTAGTTTATCTAAAATAAATAAGATTTAACTAGAAAAGACAGAATTTATACTGTTTTTGTAAACCCGGAACTCTAAGATTTTAAAAATGAAAATTACTAGGATTGAGAAGATTTTATTTAAAAAATGCAATAGGACTTGTGTTAGATAGAAAACACCAAATATAAATTGTTGCAATCTGCTATTTCACACATTTTAGGGAATATGATTTAAAAGGGCTTATTGTATACCCCCTTCTTCAAATGTTTCCCTTGAAAGGATTTGCTGCCACTGTAATGGAAACTCATTTATATGATATATCCGCCTATAGAAATAATTGTTGGATTAAATTAATATCAAAAGCAAATGTGTACACAGCTAATCGTTAGATCAGGAAATGGAAATTTTAAGGACCCAACAGCACTCAATTCAGCTGATGTCCATAAACAGCATGGTTCATTCTATACATTTAGTACATATTAAGAGAACCCAGGCAAGTGAAAAGCTGACATGCTATAGAAAGGATTTCCTTAAACTGCCTTTAGAATTCCAGCTCGGTGCATTTGAGAGGAGGACAGGGTAAGAACACAGTACGTCTCGGTGGTATCATCAAAGGAATGCTTCAGCATGGAATGCCACATTTATGTACGAGCTGTTGTCTGGATCACCACCACCACCACCGCAGCTTTCCCGACAGGCTGTGCTTGGATTTGCTCAAGCACACTGGGTCCATGCACAGGTCTTAGAGACAGCGAAAAACCACAGCATTTATGCTCAGAGCTCAGGGAGTAGTCTGAAAGGCTAACATTGCTTTCCAGCCCACTAACCTGAAAGAACCACCACTAGCCAGCTGCTGAAAAGGCAGCTCGCTGACCACGGAGGCTTTGGCGGTGGGATGAGAGGGCACAATCTAGCTATTAGCCCTGAATTGACTCAGCTGCCTTTGCAACATCAAAGCCTTCACGGCACTCCAGGGGTGCTCCCAGCCCTTTGAAACCATACACATTTCGTGTAAGCTTTTACAAATAAATAAATAATTCCTCAGCAGAGACCAAGCCTGGGAAAATATCAGACCCCAAAAGTGACTGTTTCCACAAATTGTGTATGTATCAGTAGTTACGGTTACAATTGTGTCAGTCTCTATTATAACAGACAGCACCAGTTTTCCTTTCAAATTATATTCATTAGCAGATGGACAGAAGAACAGAATGTTGTAAAAGCATCTATGTACCCTTCTTGGTGAGAACCTAAGTACTCCATTCTTTCACTAGCTGAATGGACGGCAGGAAGATGCCTCTTATACGTATGCATTTCTCATAAATGGACCATTTGTTTAAACCTAAGTTTTGAAAGGGAAAGAAAAATCAGTCTTGACAGAAGTAAAACTTAGGGAGAATGTATGATAAAGAAATAGAGCCTTTCTTCATTATACGCACACATTTCCCCCCCCCAAAAAAAAAAACATTTCACCAACTATTGTCCCTCCTGTGACTGATTTTCAAGCCCCACAATCCAAAAAAACATATATTATAAAAAAATCCAAAACTTTGTATCTTTGCCTAGAACATTATTAAAATAGCTCATGCTGGGTGGGGTGCGGGAACAAACACAAAACCCCATAAAAGTGCAAAAATGTGATCTTTTCATGAGGCTTAGGAGAGAGCCATCAAGTCCCACAAAAGTATAATCTCTGAATGGATACCTGAATTCATGCAATAGAAAATGTAAGAAAATAATTTTTCTGGATGTACTTGGAAATTTTTCAGCATTGAAACTACTAATGTCCTTTATACAGCACACAATTTTCAGTGTACTTCCAGATAATGACATGAAGAAATTTCCAGTCTAAAATGCTATTAGAATAATAATACTTCACAAAAACTAAATGCAGAATATGGTTATGATTTATTACAATTGATGTATTTCTAGGCTAGAATTGAAAATGTGAAGTACTAGCTTCAAAAATATATAAAATGTAGCCATCTGTAATAATCATACATGTTTGAATATTTGTGCTTGCATTACACAATCAGCGTATGCATTACGGTAAATCTTTAATCTTAATTTCATTCATTCACCAGAGATAAATAAATCTAAAAAAATAAACTTACTATTTATTTTATCATTACTATTTGAACATTTAATATAGGATTGGAAAACTTACCAACACATATATGAAAAGGCTATATTTAATGAAGTATTTACTGAACTTACGGAAAGCTGTAATAATATCTTGGTTATTGTTACTTGCAAAAATAATAAATACATTTTATTAAATGCAAACAGCAGAAGGAAAAACTGAACATAACATTTTGAAGAGAGAAGATTGTATATTTTATAGTTTATATCCATCCAAAACCCAAGTATTGTTTTATTTGCAGTTGATGAGAAATTGCTCATTTTCACTAAAAAGAAAAGGATCTGATTGTTGAAGTCCTATGAATTAGTTCATCACTCTGCAACTATTAAACGACAGAAAACCATAAAACTGATAAAACACACCTCACCCCACCCCAACTCCGACTTTATGGTTCGATAATGTACAAGTTTAACAAAAAGAGACACATAAAATAGCACATTCATTTAATATAGTTGGGTGATGTTGCTGGGGAAACATTAAGCTCTAAGATTTTAATATTCATATGATTTCAGTATGGATAAATGGCCAAGCAATGTTTACATTTTCAGTTACTGTAATTCTGTACAAAGACTTTGTGAAGAACACACTCAAAACTACAACACTGTAAGGAAATACTACACTTGCATGGTTATATGCATTTTCTGACAGTCCATCATTTAGTAACAATTTAAAAGAAAAATACATATGTGGAACCCCATGTACACGTAAAGATCAAGGGCTCACACACATCCACACAAGTGGAACATCAGCCTGCTTCTGATAAAGAGGAGAGTGTTGCAGTGTGCAGGCTTCTGACAGTACAGTTATCCTGCGGTGAGGAATCTGCAGAATCTGCAGAAGTTTACAGGGATCAAGGAAGTTTGTGTTAACAATGCAGTATTCCTGCAGGACAAAGAAGAAATTCTTTCTTTTTCATCTTTCTAAATACCAGGTTTAATAGGAGAACAGAAGAAACCAACCAAACAGCAATTCTATTTTTGTAGGAACAATGTGTGACATGTATTTTCTACTTCAATTAAAAGCTCATAGTTTTAGTTTGATTCCTTATGATTTATTTTAGTAGTTTTCTGATTTTTTTAATACCTTGAGAATACTGGAATTGAAATAGTATTCACTAAACACTTAAAAATCACATTGGAATGCTGTACTACAGAAATAAATTGGTGCTCTCCTTTATAAAAGAGCACGTTAAAAGCTGGAAACAACTTCCTTCAGCAGTGTGTTTCACAAAGAAATAGATCCTCAGCTTTGAAGAATCTTACCTAAGTGAATGGAACATCACGTAGATGCAAGACCCCCGGTGGTTCCAGCTGTACCATCATACTATTATTTTAACAGCACCCAGAACCTTATTCCACCCTTTGGCATGAGATGCATTTGTTATTGCTAGCGATGTTTTTCATTCTCAGAGCAAAACTCAGATTGCTACATTCATGCGATTTATTTACAAATATTGCATCCTTATTTTTGAATATTTATTGAAACAGCACTTTCTCATTGGCAATCAATATAATTTGGCTAAAACAGAAGCTCTCTTTCTGCCAAATTACAGAAGCATAGGCCTTCAGACAGACAGGAGTGAGAACATACTTTTTGAATGCTTGATAAGGCTACATTAGCACCCAAGCACACGCACACAAATGGAGATTACATACAAGCACACTTTGTATATGTTTGTGTGACAGAAGACAACTGGTGCACAAAGCCAGGAGCCAGAAGTGGAGGAAGGTAGAGTGGAAAATTTGGTTTAGAAAAAAAGAAACCTTCAGTGTCTGGTCTTGAAAAATGAAAAAGAAAGTAAAAGAAGCAGAAATGGCATACAGTCAAGATTATATTATCTGGAAAATTCTTCAAAACACAGTTTCTTCCCCTCCTCTTTATAGTCCTTCATGTGTTTCCTGGCCAAGATGAGGGCGAAGGGAAGAACACTTGAATCCAGACAATTTAGCTGATATTGTTTCTTTCCACTGCGTGTTGGCAGACAACCTTGCTTCTCTCAAATCCCGTAGACTGATAAGAAAAGTTAATTTCACCAATTTATTCTCTGAAAGACTGAGTCCCAATGGGAATATTGTATTAAAATGTTTGGCAAATAAATCTACTGTTTGGCGGATATTCAAAATTATGCTGGAAGACGTTTGAACCATTTTTTCCGGCATAGCAAATTTTTGCAGGAAAAAAGATAACAAATTCACTTATTTTTAGTTTAATTTCCTTATTTTCCAGAGGTAGGACTATTTTTAAATACTATTTAATATCAACATTATCAACTATAGATTAATAAAACTGAAATTAGGGTAAAACAATAAGTCTTTTCACTTTTTGAGAGTAAGTATGATTTCTAAATCAAGGAGCTGTTTTTCTAATATACATCACTTAAAACCACTCTGCTAAGATTGTAAGATGTGGTCACTTTACTGTAACTATTTATTAATAACTTCAAAAAGATTCTGAATTAAACATATTTGGTTTCAACACAAACTAATTATTTTTGAAATTTAAAAAAATCCTTCCATTAAAAATTTGCTAGCAAAGGAAGGGTTTTTCAGGATTAGAAACTTAAACCTTGCTTCAGAAATACCTCAAGAACCTGTCCATCCTTGTTCTTGTCTTATTTCAGGAGAGTTAAACTCAAGTGACTATGAAGCAGTGATAAGACTGCAAACTGCAATTGCAAATTCATGTCAAAATTCTGCAAATAATTACCAATTACAATTGGGAAGTGTCTTCCTTACCTGAATACCAATAAAGCAGCACTGTGCCATGCATCGCTTCAAAGCAGTATGCAACTGTGGCACATAGGACTCTGAGCCCTGCATCACTGGTATACCGTGAGGGGTACATATGCTACATGTGACAAGCCCCCAAGAATCCCAGTAAAATTCAAAGACAGACATTCTCCATCCCTGTACACAAGCTAGTCCAATGCTTATCTTCTCTTGCAGTTAGAAAGCTTTTCTTAATAATATAACCTAAACTGCCTCTGCTGCATTTTCAGCCCATTACTTCTTGTCCTAGTGCCACTTCTCTTCCTATTTGCAGCAACCTTTTAAATACTTGAAGACAGTTATCATGTCTCCCCTCAGTCTTCTCTTCTCTAGACTAAACAAACACAGTTCTTTCAGTCTTTCTTTGCTCATGGGTCATATTTTTTAGACCTCTGATCATTTTGTTATTCTTCCCTGGATTCTCTCCAATGGATCCACATCTTTCCTGAAGTGCAGTGCCCAAAGCCAGACAGAGTGTTCCAGCTCAGGCCCCACCACTGCTCTGCACACTGCAGACAATTAATGCATTTTATGCACAACATGCCTGTTAACACATCCTAGTACGCCTGCTTCTGTTATCAGAGTATGACATAGGTGACGTATATTGGTTTGGATTCTCTAAAATATTGAACTGCTCTTTTGGCAGAAATATTGCATTGTTAATCTGCAGGTGATTATTTCTCTCTCCTTTGCACTTGTCCTTACTGAACTCCATCATACTTATTTCTGATCATTCCTTATATGTCTCGAGGTTATTTCAATTCCAGTCTACTGTGATTTAGTCCTGGTAGGCAGCTAAGCACCACACAGCCGCCTGCACCCTCCTCAGCAGGATGGAGGGAAAATTCAGAAGGGTGAAAGCAAGAAAAATCATGGGTTGAGATGAAGACAGTTTAGTAATTAAAAAACTGACAGTCAGCCTATAGTTCTACTCCTTTAGGTCATGATTGATCAGGTTTTCCAGCCTGGTAGCTTAGCACAAGTGCAATGTATGGATGGGATAGCTGTACATTTTATGTCAACAATCCCTATGTGTGCTGGTGTGGTGGCCTCGTTATGTGTATGACAAAGAGCTGATCTGACTATATATGGGTCCTCTGTGGAGCAGAACTAAGCGAGTCATGTTGAATCCACCATTTTGTATCTGGCATTATCGGTAGGACTCTCCATCTAACTCAGTTTTTAAATGCATGCAAGTTGATGTCTCAAAAACATAAGGGAAGGGAAGTAAATTCAGAAAGTATTTTCCCTTACCTCTGCTGACTTGAATAAATGCAACTGAGCCAATGTACACACCAAGAACATCTCAGATTCCAAATAATTTGCTTCAGACAACCAGCCATGACTTCAAAAGGTATGTAATATATATACATGGACATGTTTCTCCTCACAGCTGACAAAGATCTAGTCTTTCTGGATATATCCTCACAAGACCTGTGGCAAAAAAGTCACTTACATCCTTACTAATTTAGTTTAGTACACTTTTGAAGCTAATCTCTTGGCCATTCCTACTGAGTGTACTTTTGGTTCCCACTGTGGAGCAGCCATCAAGGGCACAGACTGTACTCCATTTGGATGAAATAGCGTTGGAAGATGTGCTCAGTTCAGGGAGCTGGGTTGGGCCGAGCCCAGACCTCTCGGCACTAGCTCACACACTCTTCAGATCAGTAGGCACAAGGGAACATGGAGTGACTTCTGGCGGTTGTAGTGGGGTAGTGATATAGGTATGGGGTGCTTCTTTCAAACCTAATTATTACCTGCACAAAAATAATGACCTTAACTAAATCTAGCCTATGATTTTTATAACAGTTGCAGCTTGCCCTTATTGTTATCTCATAGTGCATTCTCACATGGCAAAAAGAAGGAGGAACATTAGTTGCATCTTGGCGTTTATCCCCTCATATTGCAACCATTTACCCATATTTTATATATAGTATCCTCTAGGCTTACTGAACTCACATAAGGCCAATTGTTTGTTGGGTTTTTTTGAGCAGACTAATACCTATTGCAGAAGTAGTATGAAATAGGTCATTAATGTCAGCAGAGTGGCTTAAGGAATGAAGTATTAATGAAGTAAATAGCAATGTTTAATCATATGGGAGAAAACACATCTGCATTTACTCAGACTGAATAAATTTCCAGCTAAGTATATTTCACCGATGAAAGGACACACTGAAACAAAAATTCCATGAGCTAATAACGTGCTGCAGTTCATGGAAAAATACTTGATATCCCCCCTGGTTAAATACTACACATAATGAAGATACATGGCATGGAAGCCTAGCATTTGCATAAAATACATAAAAAGTTATAAGCTCATTTCAACTACCTTGGACTTTTTAGATACTGAATCATTTTGGATAGTCCAACTTACATTTTTAATCAACACAGGATATTGTGCAGCAAGCTTAAAGAATGATATTTGTTTTGCTGGATTAGGGACGTGGGGAATCCTTCCATTCTCCTTTAACAGTAAATGATAAATCCAGTGCTGTCAACAGATTTGCTATACCTGGCAAAGTGCAGTTGTATAATGCTTTGATAAATAAAAGAGTTTTCTATTCCAGTAATAACAAAGTGAGTGGTCTTGTTGAAAGGAAAAGCCTGGCAAATGTGAAGGGTTACACAGATGCTCCCAAAAGGCTCGTTCCCCAAACAGTTGTATTAATCCACATTAAAAGTAATCTTAACATTAGAAATACTTCCTAATTTTATCTTAAAATGTGAATATGTGAGGCCTTTTGCTCTATTTCAACAAACTGAAATTAATTAAGTGAAGGCTTCTTCTACTCTTCTCTCTATGCTTCAGTTTTAGCTGAATGCCATTGCAACGCCCAGCAGTAACTCAGTGTGTGCCAAACATGAATATTTTTAAGCGTCATTTGAGTTTTAAAGGCTACAGTAAGTGATGGGAACACAATCGTCTTGGGAATCTACAAATAACTTTAAAAAAGCTCATAAATCTGGCTTTCATGGCTTGGTTTTCAACAGCTTTATGAAATATGTCAAAGCTTGAACACAGTGAGTTTGTTTTCCTTCAAATTTCTTAGGATTGACTTTTCTCAATCTTTTTTTTTATATGCTTCAGCGAGACAAATAAAACTTGACTTGGCTTTAAAATAACAGGCATCAGCAAATTACTTAAAAAAAGTTTCTTTGTTCTTTTAATTTATTTTTTTTAATCAACAGAGGAAAAATGCACCCTCTAAGTAGGGCAGCCTAAAGTATTCCCTTGTCAATAAAAATATAAAAAGCTTCTGTTCAGCACCCAGTCTATTACAACGTAACAGACCACATATTAATGAAAAAGTGATTTATAATTAAAAGCTGTTTTTTTCTTAAATTTTTTTTTAAAAAAGATGCATGCTAATGACTGAGCACAGCAGAAACCCAGAGAGCTGCATTCAGAAGTTACATGCAAACCTCTGTACTTACATGCAAACTGTGAAATGTGCATCACAACGAGAATTAGCAGGGAACACTTGGTTCTTAAATATATGAACTAAAGGGTCCGTTGAAACTACATCAATGTTCAACAGAGAAAAGTCTTTAAAACTGTCTGAGAACTACTGAAATAAGCCCACTCAAAGAGATTAGCTGGTATCACACAACTGGACGCCACTGCTGTTGGACACTGCCAGCTGCAAAAGTAGACCATATTGCTTTCAGAAACTCCTGACAGAACTACTATTACAATCACCTCTGGTCTACAATTTCCCTCATTAGTACTCCTTGGCAGCTGTACTTTATGTGTAACAACATCGCTTCTTCACTTCATCTATGTCACAAATTAGAAGAAAAGACACTATGTGAAGTATGGAGAGCAAAGACATTTAATCCTCCAGCACCAAGAGTAGCCAGTGGAGCTGCCAACACACACAGTAAAAAAAAAAACAAACCTCCAGGTGTTTAAATATTTGAGCAGGTGCTTTTCATCAATCATATTTTTGAATTACAATTACTCAAAAATTTTCTTTGGGAGCACCATTTTCTTCATAGGTGCTAAACAAAGGACATGATTAACATGTTCTATTTGAAGGCTCTTCTCATGACCTCTTGTACCTTTTAGCATGACAATAATATAAGATTATAGAAGAAAGAACTTTGACTATATTGTGACAGCAAGCTGGGATGGTCTTCTCTGTAGCTGAGGGAGAACAATTTATGTTGTGAATACAGAGTAATTTTAAAGATATGAAAGTTGGTAGGGCAAAGGCTAAATTTATTCTTTTTTGCTCTACTTCTTTCTTAAAAAAAAACCCAAAACAAAACAGCATTTTTCAGGTTAATGATAAGCACTTGAAACAGACTTATTTTAATAAGGTGAAAAAATAATTTACAAACCACAATGACAATTTGTGTGTGGTACCAAATTAAACCATTCTAAAAATAACTGATTCCAGTGTCTGTTTTGAGGAGGTGACACTTACCAGCATGTGAACTAACACACTGAACACATTTGCAGCCTATCACCTCACTGCTTTCTTCTCCTGAGTCTACAGGAGGTGAAGTGGACACTGTCAGTAACCTTATCAAATGCTGCAGGAAAAAAAAAGTCTACATTTGTTTTAAAATTATATTAATTTTAGAATTTAGGAGCTGATGTCATAGCTCTAATGCTATTTTTTTTTTTAAATGACATTACCAATTACAGTGCTAATGCATTTATCCTTACGCTATGGACTGGTACTGGGAGAGCTACAAAGCCATCACTGCTCAGACTGTTGATGGAGGAAAGGAGAACTCACTGCACAACACTGGAGTACTCCTGGGGTTAAACAGAGGAACAGTAATGATGGGATTTGGAGGGAATTCAATAAAATCCTTCTCATTCAAAGCAGGCAAGTGTCATACAGACCTCGAAGGAAGGGAAAAGCAGTCTTCCACAGAGAAGAAACACATATACGTTTCCAAGTGCCTTTTAAAGACTTCACTGCTAAACAAAACTACACGGTACTGTCATGCTCTTCTCTGCTTTCTAACAGACCTCTCATTACCAATAAACATGACAATTAAAAAATAAATAATCCCATGCTAAACTTAAAACAGTAGTTTCATCAATTATCACCTTGTCACAGATGATTACTTCTACAGTTTGCAGTAAAGCTGAAATCAGGTATTAGAAGAAGGAAAAATCAGAATATTTTGATTAAGCAAGCTTTACATTATTTCATAAATGAAATCAATACATCAGGTTTCTTATGCTTGTTATAAGCTGAATACATTCACTGAGACACACTCCTGTTGAGTCAACATGGTATACTCACAAAGCATGCACATCAGGGTGACAGCCAAAAAGCAACAGAGAGCTTTGCACATAATCTAAAACTAAATCTGTATGTAATTTCCTTCCCTTTGTTAATTGAAGATTAAAACTAAATAAAGGGGAAGCCTTCTATGAGACTACTTCCAACAACAGATGACTCAACTAGCACCTGAGAATTTGTTGTGCTTGTGTGTACTGAGGTTCTGAACTTCCTGTTTCAATAAAATACCAAACAAGTTGTGTTTCCTTTACAAATAAGCTATTACATCAAGCCCTGTTCCTATAATTCCAGTTTTTGTCCGCATTCCAACATTTTCTTTGGCAAATGTAGAAACATTCTAATTAAAGAGAAGAGAAAAACAAGCATCATTCATCATGGTAAGAATGAATGCTCAAGAGAACATCCTTACTGGTTACTTTGTTCATTCAGTTCAATTTGGCTTTTGAAGTGCACTTACTTATGGCATGCAGTTCTCTGAGATGAAACACAGGTTACAGGGTTTTCACTAATAGTGCCTCATGAAAGCTATTAAAAGTAGTAATCAAATCCCCTGCTGCTGCACAAACATAATACCATCGCTGTGAAGAACACCAGAATACTCGAAGTACACTATTCTGTACAGCAAAATTCACCTACTATTATAACTTGCTAGCTCCTTTAACATATCATTGGAAAATATCTTTTTTAATTGGAAATGATTCCGTGTTTTCCTCAGCATGATCTATGAGATCAGAGTAATAAGAATCATTTACAATGCCCTCTTTTCTTAATTTCCACACTTTTAAAAATGTTTAGA
The DNA here is from genome assembly GCF_023634085.1 of Falco cherrug. Classification (NCBI taxonomy): domain Eukaryota; kingdom Metazoa; phylum Chordata; class Aves; order Falconiformes; family Falconidae; genus Falco; species Falco cherrug. Next base: position 19,462,519 of record NC_073702.1, read on the forward strand.
TTCCAGATGAAAGACCTTTATTTCATTTGCAGTTACCATGAGAAAGACAACTTCCCATGAGAAGTTAAACACCAGACCTGCAAACATAACATAACGTAATTGTCTGGTTAAGTACAATACAGTCTATATTTTACAACATATGTGGTTTCTTTTCTAAATTTATTTATTTCTAAATTTATTTAACTGCGGAATTGGAAGTGCTGATTCACCAAGGCAGAAATTCCAACTTAAAATGACATTACAACAGGATAATTACTCAGACAAATGCCATTTTGGATAAGTAAAGTAAATATTGCTAAAAGGTGTCCATATGCACACTGTATCTTTGTGGAGAGTGTTGCTTCTTTCACTTATAAACCAAAGGTAATTTCTCAGGCAAATTTAGTTACAACCCCAGTCAGCTACTCCGGGCTGTGTTCTAGACAAATCCAGAATGCAGTGGAAGAAACATGCACTGTAAATGGTTGAAGCTAGTAGAGGGTGTTGAAGATTTCTGATAACAGAAATGGCCACTACCATGTCTGCAACATCCTCCAAAGACAGCATTAAAATAGAAATGGTCCAGTTAATCCTGAAAAAATCCAAAATTTGAGAAGTGATTTCACTAACCTCCAGAAAAAAGCAACCCAAAAAATCAAGAAAAAACATAATTTAATTGCAAGTCAGATGAACAAATGTATTTCCTTCAGGCATCTTCTACATAAGTAAGCAGCAACCAGCCTGATCCACACAGCATAGAGATGACAACGTGATCACACTGTGCTACAGCTTCAAGAAGGCACACCTTTTGTTTTTTAAGCTGTGTGTGTAAGGCACACTGAAAACTCAGCGGGATGGGACAAACAGAGCTTTCAATTATTTATGCCATTCCTATTATATAGTTTTTCTTCTAAGCCACCTTCAATTCAGCTATATAATTTCATATGACAAAGTTTTGTGCAAAACTTCTTAATCAGCATCATCGGTGTTTATTTCCTTCATGTTAGACTAAACCCAGAATGTCAATAATAACACAATAATAACAAACATGGAGAGTCTGACCTTCCTTGCATGGAAGCTGCAGCTCTTTCAGGCCCTTAAAACTTACCTTGATTCAGGCAGGAAACTCTGAGGCGAGGCAAAACTTTTGGTAGACCACTGAAGATTAAGGACAAGTTTTTCAGTTTTAACATGCTAGTGAGGACCCTTTTAAGCTGATTCTTCAATGTTTATTTCCTTTGATTTTAGGAAGTTAGTATTAAACAGAATTTTTACACTTTTTCCCCAGATTGTCCAAAATGCATTAGTTTAAAAGATACTAATTAACAGTTACTGTTAAAACAGCCAACAAAATTCTACCATGTTCAGACTACCCATAAAACTCCCCTCCCTCGGGCAAACATACTCCCATTAAACTTCTCTCTCTACAATAGCTTTAAAAATAGTCATGCCATGCAGCAAAGACTATTGAAAGTCAGCCGAATCAGGATGCCTGGAATCAGCTCCACAGGTAAAAGTCCCTCATGTCAACTATTTCCAGCCTTCCACTTGAGATGAAGCTGATAAAGCCTCCGGGCCACAAATAAATCTGGTAAAATAGAATATGTGTAAAGTGTGACCTTTCAGCCAGATTGGGGAAAATAAAGGATGGAAATATTCTTCTGTAGATCAAAAGGTCCCTGGGGCAGACTCCATCTTTTGTTTTGGATTTGTACAATTCATTAAGATCCAAAGTCCAGTTTTCTGTTCAGAGGAAAATAACAAAGAAAAACTACCTTTATAATAATAATATACTGACTATCAAAGTGAGGCCCTTTTTTGATTTCAGCCTCTGGGACCAACTTTAGGCAAATATCAAATAACAATGTTTTTAAAAATTATGAATTTAGGCAATATTTTAAATAATTCTGATAAATAACTTCAATACATAAGACATAAATCATTGTAAGAAAAGCATGACAATGGAACTTCTTGTCTTTGAAAAAGCCTCCAAGGTCTACAACAGAATCTCATCAACACATAATAAATCACAAACTAGTAAGAACAAGAACAGAAGTATGTCTATATAAATGCATACAATCATAAGCCCAATAAATCAAAAACAATGCAAAATAAATCAGCTGAAGCTGGAATTTGGTTCTGCAACTATCTTACAAATAAATTTTAAAAGTGATTTTTTTTTCCCCATGTGGTTGGAGCAAAAGGTATAGGGGTTAGGAATCAAAGCAGTCTGTTACGACTTCTATATCAGTGCAACTAAGACTAGCATGACAGAATTTGGCACAGGCTCATGGAGTATTTTCTTCATATTAGCTGTAAATTCAGCCTTGATTTTGGAGGACAGAATGCAGCAGTTAAGACTGTACCTAAGAACCTAAGACATGCTTATGAAAGAGTCTGAGAAGAGGAGCTGTATCAGCTAAAATGTACATTCTAATATTCTCAGGAGATGAGTAAGACTTTGTAACTCAGAAATACATTCAGAAAAAATATCTTATCAGGTCTGTAGGCCATGATCCTACACTCTAGAGACCTTGTCATGGACTTTAGTGTCATATGCTCCTGCAAAAACATAAGTGGAGTTGCAATATAATCTTTTGATTATGACTAAATAGAGAAGCAGAGCAAGGAATTAGTTAAAAATAAGGAAACTTTAATTAAATTACTAAGATTCACTACTGCTGGAACCATTGCATGACATTGAATTTTGAAGGAGTCAGATTTATAACTAATTTTATTGCCTGGATATAGTGTACTGCAATTATGATAAGGAAAAGCCAACAAGAGCATCTCAACAGCTGTCTCCACTAAAACCGTTAGACTAGAAATTTTCCTATTCCAACATAAAGATAGCTATAAACGTCCCCACAAAGTTCTTCCACCATATTTTGGCTTCTTCAGCTATTTCATCTAGACCTACTGTTAAATAAACGTTAGTCTTGGTATTAAAAAAAACATGAAATGATGAAATGTGTCTATGGCATATTATAATGATAAGAGCACATAATTCAACACATTTTTCCTCTTATAAAACAATGTTACTTGATATACACATTTTACTGCTCTACACAGAAGTAGTTCTTTACAATTTCACCATTTAAATAAATGGAATGTATTTTGGACCGATAGCATTTTAACCATTACAGATAAACGCTGGCATATAAGTGTGATTTACTGTTATGCAATAAAATATACATGGACAATTTCCTTGTACCGTAACAAGTGTGGGGATCAAGCGAGACAAAGCAGGATTTCTGAAGCTTTAGCTATATAGCCCCTGTGGGGTTCCAATGGCTTAACCAACAAAAAATCATTCATATGCTGGAGCCAGGAGATTTTCTAGCACATAGTGGTCTCATGAAACCCTTATACTTCCACTTTGTTCATATAAAGAAGACGGAACACTAATTCTTCTGTCACTACCATCCATCCATGCAACTTAACTTTCACTCATGAAATGCTGAACATGCACAGAGAAACCTTTTTTACTGAAGGATAAAAGTATTTAGATGGCAGTGACTGAAAACAAGCATGATTTTCTAGTCATTAGGATAACACACATTACTTACTCTAGGAAAAATTATATAAAAGCTAAAAGCTGCCTGTTATTAGCATCAAGCACTCTGGCAAAGTGTACGTGACCATCTGCCAGCTAGCTTGTAATGATTCATACAGGCAAACACAATCACAGTGCAACACCACAGAGAAGAAAAAAACAGACAAAGGCACATAAAATTAACCAGGCTTCTGCTACTGTGGAAGAAAAAACAGAATAAAACTTTGATTGCCTTTTTATATGGCAACACAGCTTCCCCAGATGCTGATTTTCTGGAAGTGCGAGGTTACAGTTCAGACAATAATGTGAAAGTAGAAAGTGTTAAAATTGCAGCAAGCCAGAAATATACCAACATTGTATAAATAGAATGATATAAACCTCTATTTCTGCCTAGCAATACTGGCTGCAAAGATGACTAGGCCTGGCTCTGTTCTTCTTAATATCTATATGTTAATGTCAGCTTCCTCATTCCAGGTTTTGCTTGCTCTTCTGATGCCTTGTTATCACAGTATTTCCCATCTAAGTTTATGGAAACACATGCTAGTGTTTCTTCTCATTTAAGGATCATCTCCTCTCAAGAAACTTGGAACAAAACCCAAAGGCAATCAAACATAAAATGCAGTTTTCATTTACAAAATGTATTCTATGTTTATATGCAGAGAAAATTCTGGGCTGGAATGGGCCATCCTGTCAACACTTAGCGCCTTCATTTAGCAAAAAATTTACATTTTCTCATTTTTCATTTCCATGTTAGTCCACACCAGTTGAATGCAGATACATTAAAATTAGAAGCAAAGTAACCGATGAAAAGTTTTTGTGAACATAGTGTAGCAAGGCATTGGGATCCTATTAGTGAGACATATGAGTCCATTGTGCTGTAAGCAAGGACTACAAAGTGGTAAAAAGGAATTACAGACACTGGGCTTTATCCTGGAGAATTAGCTATGTAGCTAAAACAGCTCTTTTTAGCAGCTAGTTGGGGTGTCACAAGCTACTTGTAAATCATTACAGGACATAATCATGTCGCAAGTGCATAAATCAAGTCCATCAGCCAGAGAAGCCACACAGGCAGGTGGGCATCCTTCCCAGAATGTGTTCCTGAGCAATAATCACATGGATCCATAAAGTCCAACAGGTTTCTGAAACTGTCTCATCTTGGCTGTTTTGTCTGAAAATGCTATGTATGTCTGAGTATGCTATGTATGTCTTAAAAAACATCTTTTGGATAAAATTGGCCTTTTGACTCAGAATGCCTTTGTAAACTAACATTTAAAGGACACAGTCCACAAAAAACTACGCGCTGTCTTCCTCCTTCAGTTTGAGCCAATTTCCCTGGTATGGAAGCAGGATGTACTTCAAGTTCTCATGTCTTCACTGGTAATAAAGGATAAAATTAGTGCCAGGCTCAACAATCTGTCTTTATTAAATAAAAATAGTCATTTGCATTCTCATCCTGAATATATAGAAGTTCCTTTCTTGTCTGTAGCAATGTATCAAATGAATATAGGGATTATTCCAGCTTTCACAGATGTAACAGACAAACTAATAGCAGTAGAATATAAGACAGAGAAGCAGTATATGAATTGCAGAAAGCAATGGCCTGGTAGCGCCTTCTTTGACCTAGTATTCAAAGCAAGACGATGCCAGGCAGGTGGTTTCTGCCACCTCTGCTGCAAACGTGATAAATGAAGGTAAATATTCTCAGGATTCCTTCTGTTAGACTGGCAGTTGATATACTTAGAAAAACCTCCATATGCCTTAGGTTGCACATCATAACATTTCTACCTGCAGCCACAAGAGTAAGTTTTAGTCAGTGGAACCTGCATTCAGCTGTGGATTGTATTGTGCTCCTGTAGGCAGGACACCCAATTCCAGTTTAATTCAAAGTTTTCAACAGTTTCAAAGGTACTGAGAGGACTTGCTTCTCGTTAGGTATAATAAACACACACGTGCCAATAAAAGAGGGGCTGAACAACAGTAGATGTCAACAGTAGATGTATAAACAGATATAAGAAAAGAAGTCTCAAAAGCAACGTCAAATCTGTAGAATATTATCAGGTTTTACTTTCACATTTTGGAAATGTGAAAGAAAAGGCTTACAGTGAGACTTTCGGCAGAATTTACATGTCCAGGACTGCTAACTGAACTACCCAGAAATCAGGATACTGGCTTTCAAAATCATGCTAAAACCAAAATTATGTTTCTTTATTTGTTGCCCTCTATTGCCATTTTGCAGAGTAACATTTTGATGCTTCTGTAATAATAAAAGCATTATTTACCCTAAAGTTAAATTACTGTTTTTTCTTAATCTAAATAGTTCACAATCCAAGATGTAACAGACCAAAATAGCTGAGTAACATAATCACTGTCACGACTGGTATGCCCCAAATCAAGCTAACATTTGTTTTTGCCCCAAAACTGTTGATAAAATTTGTAACGGCTGCAGTTCAGCTTTCAAATATAACCTAAAGTACTCATGCCCGTAACATATTAAAAGGCTTTTATGCTTTTCCCTGCTTATGGATCAAAGATGCTTTGTTACCTGAAGATGAAAAGAGGGGCATACTAGGATTTTTTTGAAGACTCAAAGCCTATATTATTACCATTGAAAATCTGTCATTCACTTAAGAAAACTGAACATTTTAGAGTTGTAACCATAAAGCATTAAACAGACGAGAAAGTACAGAATACATGACTATTCCAGCTCAGAGATGTTGTTAAAAGTGGATTATAACAGCTGAGACCAGAGCAGAATATAAACATTAAAAACAGAACAAGGATTTAGTAATAATTTATTCCTCTGATTTGTTCTCTTGCCTCTATCTTTTTTTTTTTTTCCTGCTGGGCTTGGCAGATGTCCCACATAGCAGGGGATGTCCTGTAGTACACAGTCAAGTCTCGTGTCTCATATGAAAAGCATATGGGACATGGCTTTCCACATATTTTTATAGAAACCGGGCTGTTTTTCAGCTGCTCTGTAGACTGGAAAAATGACACGGTGCATACATGGGTAATACCTGCATGTACCACAGATGCAGTACCAACTACAGTGTATCTGATGTCCATCTGCAGAGCTGTTACACAGTCCCAAACCGTGCTGAATTTCAACATTTAGTATCTAGGAGCCGCAACTCTACTTTTATAAGAAAGGATTAATGGGAATGGGGGACAGGGAATGGTGACATAGGACGGGGACACAACGACAAGATAAGAAACCATCTCTCCCTTATTTCTAAAACTGAACACTTACATTTCTGTTCGTCTTCTGTTCATTGAAATTACTTCATTCCCCCAGCTGTAATATGAGGCAATACTTATTAAACCATCTGCCACTTCAGTTTTTGGAAGAAGATGCCTTATTCTGACATGGAGGAGCCAGCAAAGAGATGGAATTTGATGAATGAGCATTTAATGAATTTATGAACATTGAAAAAACAATGAGAGGGAACCAAGTATCACTTACTGTAAAGCCTGATTCTCATTCAGCCATGAAAGCCAATATTTTAACTAGTAAGTAACGACACCTCTTGAAAATACTTCTAATTGTTTTAACTAGTCCAGTGAATATTTGGTGAGAAGTCTGTATCTTAAAAAAAAAATCCTCACTGTTTAAAGTTAATGCAAATGGCAACTGCTGGAGGATTCACATGTTCTGGTTTACTTTTAAAATACACTTGTATTTCAAATAAAGACAGTTCTTGGCCACTGTTCATGTCATTAACAGCTTTAAAAGCCTTGGGCCATCCTCTGTGAGCAGACACAGGGTATCTGCAAATTATAATAATGGAGAACAGACCCACATTTTGTTTACTTCAGCAGCTTCTGACCACTGTGCATGCTAGACATGTCAGAGAAAGGCTCTGACTGATACTAGAAAAGCCTTCTAAACGAGAGGCCCACAGTTTGCCCTTAAAGCATCACTTTTTTCTTACTCCTCCAGGCTATCAGTTTACTGAAATTGTTATTTTGAAAGTATGTGTTATTTTTCTTTATTGGGTGTACTGCAGTCTAAAATTGTGGGCCAGCAGAGTGAGGTAAGAGGTAGGTGAGTGCAGATGTTCTCCACTCCATTGCAGAACCAGCAAGGTAAAAAACACGAATACAAAGGAGCCTGCTTCACATAGAAAAAATGTTCCAAATTAGAGGTTTTAAGTCAGAAACAAATCTGTCTCAAGTTAATAAAAATGAAGAGCAGTCTGATTTTGATGGAAAATTTCTGGCTTGTTATGTTCATGATGTCTATGAAGTGCATTTTTTAAATTATTCATTGTAAACATGTTTAAAGAAGTATTTTAAAAAAAGTCTGAAAACAAAAGTAGCAATTAAGCTATTGATAGCTGAGAATAATTTAGCTGGTTGTAAACTTCTCAGTTAGCCAAGCAGGTTCGCATGTGGGCAATAATAGCCTATGGAGCACCACTCTGATGCTTTTAGTAACAGGAGTAACTATATACTTTCACATGTCACAGGTAGAATGAATAATATGAAATGAAGTTGCTCTAATATTGCAATGAAATCTAAAAACATAATCATTTCCAAAATTAAAACCACTGCTGCATTACATTGCAATAATTGTGTTTAGCAGTTTGCAGGCATTAATATTAGCCTGTGGCTGACAGGTTTAATTTTATGGCTGTGAGAAAACGTAAGAATTATTTCATATATATTAATTATATTTTTATCATCTGAAGAGGGGTACTTTTTTCTATAAGCACTTTTCACATGGAAGTCCAACATAAACATTTTTCTTTCTTTCAGCAAAGTGATGAGGTTTAATGAGAGAAATTAAAAGATGAAAAAGCTTATTAGGTCACTGAATTCTTACTGCTGCCAGTACAGGATTTTCCTTTACATATTTCAGTGTTTTGCCCATCTATATTAAATTACTCATGCAACAGGGATTCCACCGCTTCTCATGAGAGGCTTTTCTACAGCCTCATAGATCTTCACCTCAGAAAATATTTCTTTATACTTGGTATGAAATTAAAGCAAAGTTTAGGCCGTGACTCCTAACTGTTTCCCTGCCTACTGTCACGCTGCCTGGAACACTTCACAGCTGGCTGAAAACTCTATCCCTTCCTAGCCCACCCTTCCAAAACCCAGTCCCTTGCTAGCCCACCCTTCCAAAACTCAGTGTCTTCCTAGCCCACCCTTCCAAAACTTAGTTCCTTGCTAGCTCACCCTTCCAAAACTCAGTCCCTTGCTAGACCACCCTTCCTTGCCATGGGCTGCAGTGGGGGCCAGAACAGGCACTGCTTAAACATTTCAGCTGACATTTACCAAAGGTATAGGGCTCTTAAACTTGAAAAATGTACCTACAGTGTAAAAGAATTATCTTTCTAGGGTGAATAATGTATTTAGACCAAATTTCTTTGTGGACTGCTTTTTAATTAATTCATAGTCCAGTTGAATGCGTTACTAAAAGAGAGGAGAGTGGAAGCAATAAAGTTTGGATATAATAGTCTGAAAATTGTAATAAAATGAAAAAAATACTGATAATATACTAACAACAACACTTTAAGTTGAGACAATGAAACACATCTGAAATCTGAAATAACCATCACTTCTTTCAGTAAGTCAAATGAGAACTTTCAGCAAAAGACAAGAAATCAGGTGGTTTTATCCTCAGTTCTCACCACCTTCTGCAGAAAAGTGGTTTTGAAAAGGCTCCTGGCCTTCCCATACAGTTTACAGAAAAGGAGGTTTTTAGAAGAATAATGAAGCCATCATTTGTACTGTCTAGTGAACGTCATGATTTTCACTTTCCCTGACTTCAAGTGCATCCATCTGAGCCTGTTACTCAAAAGTCCCCTTCTGCTCAACAGAAAGCAATCTCTCTGGCTCTACAAAGAAGTCTTGGGTGACCTGATCTTTGTGTTTAACCAAAGGCAGCCACCTTCACACCCTATGCAAGGATACACTCTTCACTAATAGAAAAGGAAAATATTCTAAGCTGGCCAAGTTAGGAGATATTCTTCTAATTGTCATGGCATCATCTAGTAAATATTTTAACTTTAATGTATGCATTTTTGTTCTTAAAAATGATACTTGAGTGGGCAAATATAGAGAAATGAAGCTGGGTTAATTATTGTTGATAACATACAGTTGTGGGCTGGCTTCAGGTGCGGCGGGTTGGCTGGTGTAGACAAGGTGCAGGTGTGGCTGGTTCTGGTAAGGGGTTGAGAGCCAATGAAGAGAGAGCAGCCGAGGGAGAGAGAGGAGGAAAAAGGGGGACGGTGGGTGTGTGCCCTGGATGAGGCAGGACGAGGAGAAGGCGGCAGAGGGACTGGCCTGAAGAGCATGGTGGTATGTGATGGTAAAGAACTTGTTGCAACTGGCTAGTTTGGAGAGTGCTGTGATAGGCAAAAAGGTAAAGGCAGGCAGAAATTAGCAGAATACCATCAACTGATTGTTAGTTTGGTGAATTAGATAAATAATTATTTATGTTCAAGAAAATGCTATTCACTGGATGTTGCTCTTAGTAACATCCCACAGGCTATGGCTGAAGCAGTACCAACTGATAACATATCAACTAACACTAAAGGTGAAGCCTTATTATTTAAAATAGATTTTGATCACAGATTTGACTGAAGATATTGACTTAAAAATCAAGTCAGAACATACAACTACAAGCAAGACCTTCTATAGTCAAGTTTAAACCAAAGCTAGTAAGCTAAGATGGAACTATTTGATGGGGTTTTGTAAATATAAGTCAGTTTGGCTGTGGCTAGCCTGAATGGGGGTTCACTTTCAAACACTATGGACATCACCAATGACAGTCTCCAAATTTCTTATACATGTATTTATAGTGGGACAAATTAAAGATTTTCAAAGATTTGAATTTCCTCTGTGTAGTGAAACTACTCGGGTAATAATTCAGGCTGGTAAAAGGACTTTCTAATTGGTTTGTGTTGGAAAGAAAATATAACTTTTTGATGATAGGATACTCATAAGAGATTTGATCTTTTGTACACATTCCACTGGAGATGGAGGATTATCTTCTCAGCAATTTATTTATTTGGAGAGATGAAGAACGGACTGTTACTCGGCCCGTGAGGTGCTTATGTTAATATTTACACAGCAATAGGAGTTTCATTAGATGGTTGGATGGAGGCAAGGAGTCTGAGCTCAAAGGAGCCCTAATCTTAGTATCAGTATGCAGGTAATCTTTCTCCTGTCCCATCACAAGTCCTGATGCCTCACTAACCAGGGAAAAAAAAATGTCAGTTCCTTCCTTTGCTTGTACAGCAGTATAGCCAAGGATAAAGAGAATGCCCAGTTTTTATGGCAGAATCAGCAAGAGGGTGGGCACTGTTTTTGAGAACAATTACTGAACTATGTTTATTAGTACTGAAAAAACCAAGATTTATCTTTACAGATTGCAAAAATAGTTTGCAGTTGTTCTGTCCTCTTCAAATTACATATCCATAACAGTTCAACAAATATGAATATATGAAAATACGCTGCAAATATTTTTCTTGCGCTCTCCACAAAAAGGTTAGCATATGCGCTGTATTTTTTTTTCTTGAGGGAAACAGATGTCAGGAACTAGGTACCTTACTGTTGCCATAAATGTCCTCTCTCTCTCTGAAAGCGTTGTTTATTCCTCTTACACAGTTTCTCACTTCCTTTTCATTCTCTCTTTGACATCAGTTTATCTTTGAATTCAGATTCTTAACTTGAACATGCTCTTCGGAAGTGTGGCACGCTGTTATTATCAAGTAAGTGTCCTGTTACCAGATGAGAGAACCTTCCGCTAACCTGAATGACTGCTTACAAGAGGAAGGGCTTAAATCAAAGGGAGTGGGGTGATTTGTAAGGCTAGATTACTGTCAACTGCTTAGATGTTTTAAAAATACATTCCTTTAAACAAACAGCATATACATTTTTCTTTAAGATGTCAGTAAGGCAGGTTTCTCATTTTCCAAAAGCCTTCTGGATTCTTTCACAGTCTGCTGCCTTTTCACATCAACATAATATGACATTCACATAACGCAATAAAAGTCAAAACCTTACATAAAGATTTTTGGTTTAAATGGCCCAAATGCACAAAACTGTAATTAAAAAGACATTTTTCAAAGAGCATATAAACAGTATATGAGCATATAGAGTAAGAATACCTGTTAGTTTTTTCACATTTAGTTCAATAATGAAGAGTAAATATGCATGTGCTACAAAAATTTTTGAAAGTAAGTTTTAAAGGCCTTACTAGAGCTAGTTCCTATGCATTAGCACACAACTTACTTCATTCAGTTTCAAACCAAGGGTAAGCTGTTTAAACAAGTGCTGTAGTATGTTTTGCCCAGTGCAGGAGATAGATGGGGCATGGCACTTCATGCTGTCAAAGATATTCAGCAGTCCAGTTGTAAGATCCTTAACGTTAGCTGTAATTTCCATGTAAATTTTGAAGTCGTGCTATTTGAGTTTAAGATGCCATTACACTTGTTACCAGCTAAAGTTTGCTGTCATCACGTAACTGATGAGAATGAGCATAGCCTTTGGGCCCTATAGCCAAACAATATAAAAAAACTAAGGAGGAAGGACATGTAGCAAGTAATCTTCCTAATCCTGGGACTCACTTCCTACTTCTGTATGTGGATGACTCATCCTTCAAAGATTAAAATAATAGTCATTATTAAAAAATGCTCACAGTGAAAGAAACTACCACCTGTCCTACAAATAGGAACTTCATTAATGTACTGAGAATCTTCTTAGATATCCACATACTTTATTTGTATAGATTACAGTTTTATAGATATTAGTGTATTCTACTATTCTACTTTATATATCCCTTGAAAATTTGGATTGATAAAGGAAATCACTACAAAAGTAAGGAAACAGTAAAAACCAAGAAGAATTTTGCATTTAAGAAGGTTTTTGGATTGTGGAAGTCATAATGACAGGAATTTCAACAAACATGCATATTACTTTTACTGCTCAATATGGGATATCATAATGTCCCAAACTAAAATATCATTGGTCATGTTATTTTAGGTACAGTGGCATCTACAACATACTAAGCACGTACATATCTACAGATATAACTATGTATATATAAAAAGATATATTTTTTAATGTTAATATAATCTCAGGCAAAAAGCCCTAAGCAGATGTTGTATAACATCAGTGGGATATAAAAATGAGTCTAGAAGTGGAAAATATGGTCATGTTAACTGAGAAAAAGATCCCAAATTTAATCAAGATGGTCCAAGAAAGCCACTTCTGTCAGTGCCTACGAAGTAAGCAATGAAGCTGACACATTTGGTAGAAGAGGTGCTGAATTTAGAGCTTCCAGAAATGAAAACAAATTAGATGGAATGAAGTGGATAGTCTACTTGCATGAAGCTCTCACAGCTGTCTAACAATTCTTATGAAAATAAAGTTGAATGTAATTTACTAAAAGAGGCAGAACTAACATAAGATTCATAAGCAAATCACATTTCAAATGTTATGGAGGAGTCAGAATATGAAACAAAATTCAATGTGCTGCTCATGAGGATCAACACAGGAGTTTGAGACATTAATGAATGCATAGCATCAAAAAAGGGAGAGAATAAAATACCAAAGAAACAAAGGGATATAAACATAGCTCATAGGTTATAGATTCAAATGCATTGAAGGATGGAGGCAGTATCAACTGTGAAAGAGAAAAAGGGGCTAGCACGCAAGCATTTCCGAGGGAAGACACCAAGTCTGGTTTTGGCCACATTATGCTTCCGCTAATGGCATGACATCTCAGAAAAATACCATGTACTGAAATGATGGATTGGATGCTACAAGGCAAGATGGGAACAGACAGACTGAGTCACCAAGACAGAGTGGTAACTGAAATTTTCAGGGGATCCGATTATTGACCTCGTGTCCCTTCAGCAAAAATACAATATGAGAATTACTGGGTAAATGCCTTCCCTTGAAAGGAAGAACACTCAAAGGAGACGCCAGGGAATGTCAGAGAAGGAACATAAAGATGACCAGGAATTCACAAGATGTTACACCAGATGTTCTGACTGACTAGAAATAAGCAGCAGCTGAGAAAGTGAGCGTAATTCAGAGATTTTGTTAAAGAAGTTGTGGGAGACTGGTGGAGAAGTTCAGATTGAATAAAAAGGATAATAGGCAAATGGTGAGGGAAGGAGGAACTATTGGTAAGATAATTTTAGAAGCGCTAAAGAACTGAACTATGGGTCTTGTTGAAAACAACTTGTTTTTGCTTATCGGAAAACATAATAACCTGGCACTCCTCTCTTTCAAAGAGAGTAAGATCTCAAAACAGATAAGATTTTCAGCAGACTAAAAATCTAGTAAGGTCCAAGATCCTGTTCCCTGTTTTTAAAGTTACAAGTTCATGAGTCTTGTCCTTGTTGACATTTGTTCCTGAGAAACATGCTAAAATACTCCCAGTGAAAGAAAATATTTTGAAGCCAGCAAATAGAACTACCATAAACTAATATTAAAGGACCAGGAACCAAAGGTGGGGACTTAACACTGAGTGTCAAAATGTGAGGAATGTAAATACCAGAAATATATAAAATACTTCATTAATTTATTCCAAGTTTCAGATAATTTTTCATCGCATTTGATTTCGAAGTTACATATTCTCACACTACAGCATTTTCATTTATGTATGTAGATCAAATATCCCTGGAAGAATGCAGCACCAAAACCTACTTGCTTACATTGTTCTGCCTTTGTTTTGCACATATCTTATTACGTATTTTTCCCTTGCTAAAACAAGAAAACTGCTGAAATGAGAGCTCACTTATCTACTAAATCAACATCTTGAAAGTTTTAGGTGGCAAAGTCTGCATATAGCAGACTAAAGCCAAGTCAACATTTTCTTTCATTACCCCAAAAACTTTTATGCTTTCTTTTCTATCACAGATCTCACACAATCTCTGTATTTGCCTGTCAAACAGAAGCTGTGCAGCTGTAAGTAAAATGATAGTTGGAAAGATAATGTTAGTAGTATTCAGGCATCTTTCTCAAAGCAGCTTAGTCATATGCTGTATGGAATAAAACCAGGTTTGGCTGAGTAAGGGAATTTACTGTTTCCCAGGGAAGGAAATTGCCTGCAACACATCTGGCAAAATGTTCTAAACGTTTAGTTTTAACAAAATATACATTTCAGCTCTTATAAGGTGACTTCTGTCAAGTGGGTATCTTCTTTCTAAAAAGGGAAAGATCTAATTTGTACTTTAAACATACTAAGCCACTATTTGCTATTTTATGTCAAATACTATGTACACTCCAGCTATAACCCAAGCAGGAAATCACAGGCTAAGCAGCTATATTTCAGTCTGCAGAATAAATGTACTACGAATGCAAACATGCCACTCCATATCGACAGCAGAAATAAAAGATGAAGAGAATACTGAACATGAAAAAAAACCAAACCAAAACACAGAGGAAGCAACTGCTCTGAATTACAACTTTTTATTCAATTTCATACTGTCATATGTAAGATTCCATGCCAAATTATTTAAATTCTTTCCTACTTGGACATATCTAACAGTGAGATGTTCCTTCTCATAACTGATGGGAGACAGATCTCCGTCATTCAGCTTTTCGGTACTAAGCCCAGCCCTGCCCTGCAAGCAGCTTCTGAGGCTCAGTAAAAAGGCTGTATTCAGGCATCTTCCTTCCTCCTGCTCAGTTTTCAAGGACAAAAAGGTATTTAACTTGCCTTTACTTTTCACACCAGTTTTCTAAATTTAGCTGTTACTACTTTCTTCCCCCCTGAACTCTGACTGGCTTGACTCCCTGGGGAGGCAGAGAAGACCACTTCCTCCTCCACAGCTGGGAAAGCTGCTCCCAAAGGAACAGAAAGGGTGAAGGATCACAATCAAGTGCTCCAAAAGATGCACCAAATACAGCGCTATCCTGTAGTGAAGGGTTAAAGGGATGTATATTTATTTTGTTGGCAAGGTGAACACTCGCTGACTTTCCCGGGCAGTGGGAAAGAGTGCTTCGTTAAAGCAGTATGAGTCCATTGGACCCAGATGGGGAAATAGCAAAATCCTCCCTCAAATGCGTGTTTGCGTTGGGAGTTGTATTCCAGTTATCAACCCTACAGCCTGGAAGTATCAAGGAAACGTTGAGGAAAACATTCCCATGGTGAACCTCAGGGTGTTGCTCCAAGAGCTAGATGAGAAGCACAATGAAGCAGCTAACTGGTGGTGCCTGCTGTGCTGGTAAGGGTATGCCATTAGTAAGTCATCGTCACTTCTCAGACTAACACCTCCACTTTCCATACCTTTTCCCTGAACTGCTGACAGCTGCCACAGCAACTGGCCATTCACTCATTCATTCCAAAAAAAAACCCCAAACCCCAAAACCAAAACAAAAACCCCCACAAAAACCCAAACCCAGCCAAAAAAAACAGTAAAAGATGAACCAGTTTCTATCTCCAGTATTCCTACAACCACAGTTCTCCCTAGTGGAGGTCCAAGATACAGCAAGCCTTGCTAGGCAGACTCCCAAGTTCAGTTCTGTTCCAGGGCCTCCTGGGGTCATGCATCAGCCTTTCCTAAAGGAAAACAGACTACGGTTCAAACCTTTAGAGACACTCCAGTCTCTCCTCAAAAACCCAGCTAAACTGAGCTGCCAGATTATGTTGGTGATCTGACTCACTAGTGTGGCATACAGATGGCAGGCTTTATAACAACTCAGAAACTATTGATTTAATCAAGCCTCTCATGGAGATCCCGTGTAATGAATCCTCAGCATCCCTTAAATCTTTTATATATGTACAGTTCCTTGAGATAGGTCTAATAATTAAAAAGAAATCTTCTAAAAGACTACACTGGTCAGTGTCATCTTTACCTTTCTTGTCCAACTAAAGCAATAAAAAATACATAAAAATGTAATCAGAAAATTAATCATTACCCTCTAGTTGTTCCTCATTAGGAAACAGATACTTTAAGGGCTGGAGCAATCTTACTGTCAGCACTGCTCTACTGAGGGCCCTATATTTTCTTTGGGCTAGCTGTGAGAGGAAAAGAAAGCAGAGAACAGACCAATTTAAGGACAAGTACAAGTCACACTAGGAAATTCTCACTTAGCAAATTAATCAAAAAACCTCAAATAACAGAAAATACTGAATATGAATGTCTGGTTCGATACCTAGAAATGCTTCACACAGTCTAGTGTATAAATCTAATCCTACACGCTGTCTTCATTAGATAACAGTAGGCTTCTCAACTACATTGCAAAAGATTGTTATTCACATGGAATGAAACATTCTTTCAAAGACTTCAATGCATTGAAAAGTAGAAATCAGTATACAAAAAGCTTTTTGAAACTTCATTAACAATGCAGGTAGCTGTCACATTAACTTGCCTTGCTGTTGCAATACAAAGTTGAAGGGATGGAGAACGCATAATTTATATGCCAACCCCCCCAAATTTGTAGAAATTTTGTAGAAAGTAATCTTGACTGTATCCCAAGTTCCAAACACATTGCTCCATTTCCTCTGGCTGGAAGGATGAGCAACAGCAGATGAGTATTCCACAGGAAAAAAAATATCTGACAAATGGTTCTGCAGGTCACAGTCCAAGTATAACTAGAACCTTTCTGGAAGTCTCCAGAATTTAATTCTAGAGATTTTCCCTTCCAGAGGTAACTATGTAGTCTATGAAGAAATCCCAACAGCCTCCAACAATGTAAGGCATGCATTTCAGCTGCTACGACTATTTTTGACAACCCCTGAACACAGCTTCCATGATTTAAAAAGTAAAAGCCACATTAACACGCTACATGAAATACAGCAAGTTGTGTAAGAAAGTCTGTCCTAAGAGATCCTGAGGCACGCCAGGATTTTTCTCATAGAAGAGAAACTTTGATCTGTAATTCATGTTAGTTTGACTAGCATGGCATTACCTTTGTTTATTTTAATGAAGAAAAATCTATAGCTTCCAGATCCAGACCCAGCAAAACTCTCACACAGTTTTGTCTGCAGGAGTCAGTATGCTAGCCTGCTGGTTTCAAGAAGACATTTTCTAAAGCAGAAGTAAACTTTTTCAAAATTTCAGTGGAATCAACTCTTTCCCAGGGTTCGTTAAGTTGGTTTGTGATTCTCCGCTTTTTCAAGACCAGTGACCATTGCAGAGAACACGGGCGTGGGAAGTAGGGGGATGCTCCTTTTTACTCTTACATATACGTTTCCAATACTTTATACTAGACTTGCCCTCACCGTTCCCGAGTATTTCCCACCTCCAAGGGCACAGGACTGGGCTGCCCTCTGCCCGCCCAGCGGGTCGGGGTCTGCAGCGCCCGTGCGCCCCGCCGCTCCCGCAGCTAACCCTTCATACAGGCAAAAAAGCCTGGGGGGAAAAGGAAAGAAAAAAAAAAAAAAAGCAGCTCGAAAACGCTTAACGCTTGAAAGACACGCTTGAAAATGGGTATTTGTCTGGGAGATGAAATGAAATACAAAGTCTGTGCTCAAGTGAAACGTTTAATTACCACCCCCTCGTTCTCTGCCGGGGACGTGCCCAAGCCTGCTTTTGTGTGCTCCGGCCAGTGCCCTTCTCTGGGGCCGCACAATGCGTTAGGCACAAACGGAATGACATCTTGGTGCGGTACATTTTAAATAAATAAATCCTTTAAGACGAACAAACAAGCCCTGGAACTCCCCCCCCCCCCCCCCCTTTTTTTTTTTTTTTTTTCTTTCTTTCTTTTTGGACAGCGTGTAAAAATGACTACCACCGCCAGCAATTTCCAAGCATGGTTGGAGGCCATCGGAACCGACTGCTCTGTCTAGGAAAGTCGTAAGGAGAACCGTGCTGCAGGCCCTCGCGGGGGGTCCCGCCGCCGCTGGCTCCTCCCTGGGGTTCCCCCCCGCCCCGCAGGAAGGCGCTGGCCGAGCCGGAGGGCGGGCCGGCCCCGCTCCACATGCTGCCGGCGCTGGTCGCCTTCGCTATAAGGGGGGGGAAGCGATCGATTCGGGCGGCCGGGCCGCGTCTCTTGGCAGGGGCGAGGCGGGGGAGGAAGCCTGGCGGCTGGTGGGCCCGGCGGGGCCGGATCCCCCGGCTGCGAGGGGACTGCTGGTGCTTTCCGCGGCTGACAGCTCAGGGCACGGCGCGGGGGAGAGCACGGCACGTTTCCAGTTTGCGGCTGGGACAGTGAGAGAGCCCAGCCCTCGTCCTGACGGCACATGGCAGCAGAGC
This sequence comes from Falco cherrug, assembly GCF_023634085.1. Lineage (NCBI taxonomy): Eukaryota > Metazoa > Chordata > Aves > Falconiformes > Falconidae > Falco > Falco cherrug. The sequence continues at coordinate 19,481,218 of NC_073702.1, forward strand.
GCCGGGGTTCGCCGCAGGTTAACTAGGTCTGGGCTCTCCTAGCGCAGTCCGGCACTCCAGGCTTGCCGCCTTACCGCAGGAATTAAAAATGCAGCTGACTGTTGGCTTCTTTTTGGGCTGCAGTATCTTCTTAGCTTCAGGATACGACTCCTTTAGCAAGAGCATGGAGACGATAGGCAAGAAGCAGTACCAGGTCCAGCACGGGTCCTGCAGCTACACCTTCCTCCTGCCCGAGGCGGACAACTGCCGCTCCTCGGCGTCCTACGTGTCCAACGCGGTGCAAAGGGATGCACCTCTAGACTACGATGATTCTGTTCAGAGACTGCAACTGCTTGAAAACATCATGGAAAACAACACTCAGTGGCTAATGAAGGTAGGCTAATACCATTTCTATTCTAAAAGTCTTGTTTACAACATCCTGTTATCTGTTTCATTGTGGTTGTTTTGTTTGTTTGGGTTTATTTTCTCCTTCTAAATTCACAAAATGCATTAGCTGAACCAAATTTCTGCGTTACCTTTCAATCACAGAGTTGTTTTGAAGTCTAACCGTAACTCTACTGACTAGAACAGACAACTGCACTGTCCTGCAGGGCTCGTGCTTTAAAGTTTGTCACCACATCTGAGTTGCTTGGACAAACAATAATTCCATGTGCAGGCAGACTGCCAGCGTGCCTGACATTTTTGACATGAAAGACTCAGCTACTAATTCAGAATTCACTGACAAGGGCTATTTTATCTCTGTTCAAAGAATATAGAATGTACCTTACCCAAGGCATGTTTGAAAAATGTTATTTGAAACATGATTTCAAAACTTTCGTGCAAAATTTATCATATTAAGCTCTGCTGATCAAGAACTGTAATTCTGAACAAAGACTGGGAGTCTCACTTGCAGCAAAATTAGCCTAGTGAGGTGATAGAATTTCAAGAAAGTTCATTAGCGGATGTCCTTTGCATCCTGTAACATTTCCACTCAAATATACAATATTCAAAGGGAAAACTGTTCTGGAAAAGGTGCTGCAGATGCCACATAGCTTCCTTTAATGCAACTCCATTGCAATAAAAGGAAAATGACATGTTTATTGCCAAAGTGGCAACATTTGTAAAATTATACCTGAAGCAGAAGAAAAAAATGCAAACTGTGTACATTCTTAGTATTACCGGAGAATAAACCTGATCATTGTTCCACATTTTCATAGAAACTCATTTGATTCTAAATGCTATACAGTTCAATAGATTTTGAACAAACCTTTATTTGACTGGTACCTGAAAAAGTGTGATAGTTGCTTAGTAAATTTATGAGTGTTTATGTTTCATACCGAGATGCCTGTCTTCTAAGCAGTATTTTGAGGACTTAACTGAGCAGTTGACATTACATCTTCAAGTTAGTATTCCAGTGGTGTCATATGGGTTTAAAGAAGTACTTGTTGCAAATGGAGAGAATTTGCAGTTCGCTACAATGAATAGCTGCTTCTTACATGACTATAAAAAAAATTTGCATTAGGGTTCACTTCTCTCATCAGTCACAAAGTTACAGAACTAGCATGATACACCTAAAGGTATCTGCTGGCAGGTTTGTGTGTGTAAGAAACAGAAGTCACACTTCAAAGCAGAAAGCAGTGTTTTCATCTACCTGAAAATGGACCTTGAAGCTTAAATCCAAAATGCATGCACTTGAAGGGTGCAGCATGGGCCTCTAAATCTCTCATTCTGGTGTTTAGGGTGCTCAGTTTAGACACCCAAGAAATGTCAGTAGCTTTTGGGTTTTTAATCTCATAGGCAAACATACTTGCCTCTACATACTTACCTTTCTACTTACTAATTTACAGTGCTCACTATTGTAATGTTAAGACCAACATGAACAGATGTGCAGTGCAGGATGAAAAACACACAAAGTAAACCAGTCTAATCTACCCAGCTGCTAAGTAATTTCCTAACACAAATAGTAAAATAACACACAAGACTCCAGTGCTAAATGCCACTTAAGTAGGCAAACACAGTAACAGAAGTGGCATCAGGTAAACAGAAACCAGTAAACAGAATTCCAGCATCCTTATTTAGTAAAAACTGTGCTTTTTCCTGTCAGTCCCTGGGAAATCAGTTACAAGAGGAATGGGATAAGTATATCTAAGCCATTCTTTGGGGAAGAAAAGGCAGATCATGTTTTACAAGACACAGAAATGTTTCTTTTATTTGAGCAAATATTTCCAGATAAGATGCTTTAGAATAGCCTGATTTCCCCTCACCCCCAAGCTGTTCCGCAGCTAAACATCCTGTAAAATAACTGCTGTTTGTCTTTTTCACTTTTTTAACACCTGCTCTTTATGTCATCTGTTGTGTTCACAAAGAGATTCCAACAAAAGTAGCTTTTCCTCAGATTTGCTTTGCTAGAGACACCTGGTCTGCAAGTGAAGATGAAAACAAACAATAACCTGTAAAGTTGCTTACAGAGTTTACTTGCTGTTTTTTTTTAAGGTCACATACCCATTTCTAGGTTCATATTTCAGCCTACCAAAATATAATGCTAGATTAGTCAAGGCAGGGGGAAAAAAAAAATTGTTCACTTAGTTTTTATACCATATTGAAGGTGTAATAGAAGATTGATTTTAAAAATAACCTGACATTAACATCTCAGCAACTGCACAAAAAACTGCTTTAGGTCTTGCTTTTTGTAAAAAGTTATTTTTGCTCATTTAAGAGGCAGTACCTGTTTTGTTTTGAAGTTGTGTAAAAAAAAAAAAAATCACAAATTTTTGGTGTGAAACGTTGTTCCTGAAGTACTGCACATCCCAAAACATTTTTACACTCCTCCCCCCTCCTGCCTTTAATCCATCAACTAAAGGAAACATTCTGTTTCTGAATGAACACGAGGCTGTATGAATGGAACAGCATGGGAAGTGCGCGCTTCATCTGGCTGATGGACAAACACAATGGGAAGAAAATGAGTTACGTAGGTCCATGTTCTTTTCTGATCTGCTCCTACGTGGAGAGCAGAAGACTTTATTCCTACAATTGCTACAAATTGGTGCTTCATGAAAACACATTTCTTTGTGGTCTGCACTGTATTAGTGCCTTATGCCACCACTGTACGTACCATACATAAAACTGGAGAGCATCTTTTCAAAAGTAGATTAGGTGTCCAGATGACATACTAGAACAAACAGCTATTCCACCTAATCCAGTGTTTAGCAGTAAGCCGGTAAGCAATGCTGTAGAGCAAAGGCCAAAACTCTAGATCAGCTGTGCAGCAATATACCTGAAATGGACTTTCTTCCTTGACTTTCCCTACCTTGGGATCAGTTTGTATATTGAAATGTAGGATTTTTTCTAATAGGTGTGTGGGCAGGGAGAGCCTGCAGGGAGAAACCTCTCAATAACAAGATCCTAAATTAATTTGAGAGGATAGCAGATTGGTATACAGCTGAGATACAAGACTGGAAATTTTAAATGTAGACATACATGTTGCCCATTATACTTTGGATTTTTTAAAATATAAAACCAACATAACATTTTCAGATAGTCTTAGAAGACAGGCAGTTCCCTTAAGTCCCACAATTAAATCTCTATCTGAATAAATGGCAATGTTACCATTTGGGTCATGGCACTTCTACTGATGGAACGGAATTTTTTCAGGTATTAAGACATTGAAATAACTGAATGCTGACTTGAATTTGCTTCTTAGTACAGAAACTAGATCCTATGACATAGGAGGTATGACTCTGTCCAAAGCAATACTGTAGAAGAAACAGGTCATATTTTCTTAGTCTTCCCTGTTATAAACAGCTGAAAACCACGTATGATCAAATTGATTGTAGCATATGGAACACAGATAATTTATTTGTAGTCTGTCAGCAGATCAGAAGACTAGAAAATAAAAACCTGTGGCAGGAATCAACATTTAAACTTAAGACGAGAACTTCATGCTGAACCACCCAGCAGACTAGGCGGGGGACACTTTGCTGACAGAGATGCAGTATCTTTGGGTACTCTGAACTGAGATTTCTTTTTCCTTGTTGTGATATCCTGGAAGTTAAAAACCCTTTGTCACTTGTAACTTTGTCATTTCTTCTTCCTTAAGCACCACAAAATCAGATGAATGCTTGCAACTTTTGATAAGTAATTACCAATGAAATGTTATAATTGTTGTCATACTGAACTTCCTATCTCAAATATGAAAAGATACTCTGACATGCCATCATCCAAAAACATCTGCACACAATGGACAAGGACAAATACCTTGTGTAGTGTTAGATTTTGAAGTAGAAGTACGCAAGCGATGATTCTGACTCTGAATCAAGAGCTACATTCCTTTCCTAAGTAATGCATCTGTTTTTACTTATTGTGGAAAGTGCTTGTTTCTGTCTATCAGCTATGTATTTGCTAAGCAAAAAAGTAGTGGCAGGACCCAGAAGAAAATACTTTTTTTACTTTCAGATTAGTATGTGTCACCAGATAAAGTTTCCGTGCTACTTAAATGATATGACTATGCTGTTTATTGTTATATCTCCTGTAGGTAAATTTCTGTGAAAGCATTTGAAATGAAATTTTTGCACGTGTTTAAAAACTATGTTGTAAAGACTATTTTCTGCATCATTCCACAAATAGCGAATTGGTGATACAGGTATGAAATCGTACCAAGTCGACAAAGACAATTAGAGATTTTCTTGTACAGAACTACAAGAAAAAAACAAAGTTGAGGGCTCACCATGTCCAAGATGTTATCAGTAAAAACTGTGATAAACAGAGGCTTGTTTTACTGAACCAGTCTCTTGCTAGCATTCAAGATATATTTTCATGTGCTTTGTTTGTTACTAGTATGATCATAAACTTATCATCTTTGACTGGTCCAAACAGCAAATTGGGAGACTTAATCCACTAATTATTACCATCAAGTACGTTATTTTTCTTCTTTTTTTCTCTTTCTTGCCTGAATTAACAGTTGCCAGTCCTTTTTGTTTTACATACCCAATTAACAGCATAACCTTTAGAATTTCTTTGAAACTTTTACAGAAAGAGACTGAGGTTCAGAGTGATCTTTCTTTTACAGACAATTATCTTGTTATTGCTCCTTTTCTGTTGTTAATTATGAATAAATTCAATAATGAGCATCTCCCCATAATTTACCAAGGGAAACAGCTGACATAGTGAGCTTGTTTCTTGTGATTGGGAACCAAGCAATCATGCATGTTTTGCCTAGACAGAATTTTGGCTAGAAGACAAAGATACCCATTTCTAATCTTCAAGATATGACATCTAGTATGTTCAGTGACTGTATTATACTGTCTTTTTTTATACTGCAGTATTTGTGTTTCTAAAAATATACAATATTTATATTAAAAATATAAAATTAATTGATTCATAATACTTCTTACAGTAAACTAAGGCAGCTTAGTAAACCACTATTTATTTAACAACTTTTTACATACTTTAATGCAAGAACCTGCTGTTGCATATGTTGCTTCATGGGATTTTACATAGCTTCAGCTGAAAGCCAGGATGTGGGCAAAGTAAGACTGTCTCCCTCCACTATTGCCATTACTATAGAGGGCAGCCCACCATTACCAGTATTATAGGGCTAGACATGCAAAATGATGCCGACTGAGTAAGAAAACAGTGTGATATCTTAGATTAGGGTCTACAGAAGAGAGGTGCCACTCTTGGATCCTTCTCTGGAGCTTAGCAAACCCAAAGTTTCATCAGATGACTCTGTCCATCTTAATTATCTCCCTAGATTAAGTTCAGCCTGTCTCTTCAGCCTGGAAGAGAGAAATAGAGGAATGGAAAGCTTGGGAGAAATCCTCCTTGAATTGGCAGATGTGTCAGCATTGCTGAAGAAGGTGCAGAAGGTAGCATGCTACAGGGTCCTCATCCTGGCATGCTACTTTGGCACTGAACTTTGTAAGCCTCAGAATCAAGAGACAATAGGTAGAAAGTAGAAATGTGGACTAGGCTGCAAATAAGATACATATATATATACATAAGCCTATTTCCCACTTCCCACTTGTTAAAACAGCTTAGGTACAAAAGTCAAATGAGGACTGATGGCCTTTCCATGGAGTTTGTGTCCCCATTCCCATATTCTGACAGAATCACTGAAATACAGAATGGTTTGGGTTGGAAGGGACCTTCAAAGATCATCCTGTCCAACCTCCCTGCCACTGGGATCCACTAGACAAGGTCAAAGCCCCATCTAACCTGGCCTTGAAAACTTCCAGTAACTGGGCATCCACAACTTCTCTAGGCAGCCTGTTCCAGTGTCTCACTCTTGCAATAAAAAAAAAAAAAAATATTCCTGGAACAGAAGAGGCAAGTTTTACTTCAGAAAAAAAGGGTTCTGGCATCTAGTTAGCAATAAAATACTGATGGGAACCTTAAGGATGCCCGTACAGACTACAGAAGGGAAGATGGGATAAGATGGCTCTTGAATAAAATAGTATTTCATGTATTTACTGGTATATGAAACAAGGATGTCACACAGAGAAAACATTTTGGTGGTCCAAATGCATCCTAGGAAATCTCTTACTGGTAATAACAGCTAAACCACTGAGAAAACAATTTGTGAGTGGACCACAAGTCTGCTGACATAAGTCCATAAGACCAATATAACCTTCAAGAAAAGGAGAGTTTCTATGGCACTGAATAAGAAGTTTCAGAAATAAGCACACACAATTCTATTTGCTGTTTTATTCTTTGAATTTCTCAGACTAGCCACATACAAATTACAGGTGAAAAAAATAATAGGAGCATCAGGTAATTTCATAGGGCAAAGCATCTGGGGGAAAGAAAAAAGGGATGGCACAGTAATTTAATACTTAGAAATGCCTTAGAGATATGGCACATTCCACAGTGTTGAGCCAAATAACCTCACACACAAACAAAAGGTTAAAAAGTGCTCTACAACTGGAAATATGTGATAATTTAATTTCCTTTAACAGACATATCTCTAGGAAATGGTACAGAGGAAAAAAGAATTGTAGTTATTCTTTACTGAGAATAAGTGAAATACTGTTTGGTGAACCTAAAGTGTATTCCAAGTAAACCAAGCTCAGAGGAAATGTTAAAGAATTCTTTAAGTTACAAAAGCCAGATCCATGTTTTGTATAAAAAAAATCCCACACCTAAATAGTTCTGCAAACACTCACTGTGTCAGTTTTCAAGCTGCCTAGAAAAATACATTACTACTCCTTAAATTCCTTAAAAAAAGAAAAAAAAAAGCTTATTATGTTCCAAATAAGTACTGAAAATCCTTTTCATTTTTATCTGTTTGTGGAAAAGGTTAACCCTAAAATTAAGATGTTGTTTACAAAGCTCAGCAAATGTATCCTGCAGTTTGTATGATATGGAGATACCTGTCTGTTCTCATTCCAAATTGCAGCACATTATGTCTTAGCCTGGACAGAAAGAGGGAAGCTGCAGGAACTTTTCTGCTGTCTTTATACTGCCCATATGAAGCTTTATCAGTTTATTTAATAATCTTCCAGGAGCTTACTAAGGTTGTAACAAGATTTTACTGCTAAAAAGAGAAGGCTGCTAGAATATGCAACCTTCTCTCTATTAGCCTTTTTCTCTTACTAAAAGTATGGATGGAAATCTGGTATTCTTCACAGAAGCTGTAAGGAGTGAAACATTTCCGTCTCCAGATGAGCAAATACTTCAGAATTCTTAGATGGCAGCAACTTTCTTTCCAATTCAGCTGTCTCTGGAGATTCCTGTTAAACCCAAGTGGCATATAGTGTCCTAACTTTGCTCAAACTCCCTTTAATGCTGTAGGGAAAAAAACCCCCACCTTTTCAGTTTTGTATTGGTATTCAGGTCTCAAGCATCATGATAGAGCTTAAGAAAAAAGGAAACTATATAGGGTTCCTTCACCCTCTGAGGAGCAACATACCAACTTTCTATCACTGATTTTGGTCAGGGATTAAAATCATGTTGTGGTAACAGCTGATTGTTTAACAGACTATGTTATTGAATAGCTAGCTATGACATCTTATCGTTTTAAGTTTCTGGGGAAAAAAAAACCCTTGCTTGATACATGACATCATGTTTCTCAATGTTAGGAACTGAAATTCTTTAAAACATATTCAATTTTTAGACTCTGTAGTACCTTTTAATAATGTAATTACCAAGAAGTTGAAAATAGCTACGTGCATTGCAAAAGCTGTGCTAAAGCATACATGAGGACCAGAGTAACTCAGTATAAAGTCAAAACTAGCATAATTAGAGCATTCTGGTGTGCTGCAGCATAATCAGTCGCACAACTGTCATCATTTGAGATACTTCAGAAGCAATGCTTTAGTATGCTTTTTGAATAAAGTGTTTGTCAAAAGCACATGAAAACACAGTAGGCAAATGTTTGATCTTTAGTTATTGCTCTGCATAACAGAACTTTCTGACAGGGAGAAAATCTAAAACTTCTCATCTTTGGAGAAAGAATGGTATCTGTTTAGAAATGGTAGGATCTTCCTCAAATCTCTAGTATAAAATTGACTGAGCAGTGTATTAAACCCCATCCAAACAACAGCCCGGCAGACCTGTTCATTCTCACACCGCGAGCATTAAGAGTCATTCACCTCATGCACCCACGGTATCGGCTTCATCGCTATGCTTGCTTTTTAGTTTGGGCCTGCACCTGACGTGTCTGATCCTGGAAGGAAAAAGCCTTTTTGTTCCATTCTGTCAGGGTGTGGGAATGAGGAGACACCCAGCTCAGTGGAAAGGACATTTCCTGGGCAGTAGCTATAGCCCCTGCCCCACCAGCAGCTCCCCTGCATGTGATGTGACATCAGCGTGCTGGAGGCATGCTGGTCATCATATGACCTGATGTCTTACACTAGAGGTATTTGAGTAAGCTGAGAGATCAAATTTTGATAGCTGGTACCTAAAAATCATGTTAGTTTTGTCTTCCTCCACAGAATTGTAGACATCCTACTATGTTGCTTCATATACTTCCTTTAGGTCCCTTCCTTTGGACTACAACATTATGTTCTGTGCAACAATTTTCTTCTCTGTTTTCCATTTGCTAGGTGTAAGCAACTGCGAGATACCAGTTCAAACCCCCAGTTTCAAAGTCAAAATATAAACCAGCCCCTTAAGGAGAAGGTGCCAATCAGTCAAGAAGCAGTCGCCTCATTTTTCCAGAGTATCGTCTGTCAGCTGACAATCTCAGATGTGCAAAAAGTCAACATCCAAACATCAAAAAAGCTGCAGATCAGGACTGAAATATATGTAGCAATGGAAAACACGCTTGCCATAATTTCCTATCGCATTAACAAATATCCTGTCCATTCAGACAGTTCAATACTCAAGAAAATTCCCTAGTGAAGACTTAATGAAACAATTTCCATGTTTCTGCTTTTCTTTCCAGAAAGCTTTTCTATAAACAGGTTAATTCAGCTATTCAAAGGGAACACCAGCTTCCAGTTGCTTAATACAACTTTAAAAGAATGGATAACATAGGCAAAAGACTGCTTAAGTGAATGAGTAAACCCAGACAAAATCTTGTATTTTTCTGCTTCTAAGGAATCAACTTAAATAAAACTAAGCTTCCTTGCATGAGGTCTGAACTTTGAATATATTAACTATCCCTGTGTTTTCACTTATGTTAAATTTTTATGCTGATGCCAGGTTTTCTGTTAGATACAATGATTGCCTATAAAGTAATAGTAAATTAAAAAATCCTGTCGTAACTGCTACTGGAGCCTTACTGGGAATGTTTTCTGAAAACTACTCTTGACATGATGAAAGTTCAAATAACTAGAAGGTAAACCCCAAGACTAATAACCTAACCCTTAGAAAGAATATAAACTGCAACAAATATAAATAATCTGCTGAAATCTTACCACATGCAAGCAAGGATTCTGACAACTACAGTTTACCAGCTATGGAAGAAAGTTTAAATATAGTTAACAATACCCTGATTTTTTTCCCCTGACACATAAGTTTATTTGACTTGAATCTAGAGAAAACTTATCCATGTCTTGAGTTCAGCTTCTTTGTTATGGTAAACTTTTATTAGTTTAAAAAGGCTCAGAGGACAGTATACAAAAACCTAGTTCTGCTCTTAAGCTAATAGAAAAATTCCTACTGACTTCTTAGTGAAACTGAGATTTCATCTGATGTATCTAAAAACTCATTTGACTCAAAAGGTGAAACTTTTTTTTTTTTTAATTATTTGAAGTTGATAATGGTGTAAACCAGTAAATCATACATGTGCTTTAAGGCTTACTTCCTGTGGACCACCTCTGACCAGTTGGGATGTTACTGGACTAGAAAAAGAGAGTGATAATTTTAGTGACATGGAGATAGACATTTTCCTTTGCTTGTCCCTCTCAAGTTCATGTGGGAGTAACATTTCCCAAGAGTCTCATCCAGTCAAGTCTATCACACTCACCATTTTCCTCAGTGAAGTTTCCTTTCAATTTCACAATGTTTTTTAACCTTCAAGCCAACTAGTCAATTCCTTCCCTCAGCTGCTTTTAAGATCATATTTCCAGGCCCTTTTTTTCCATTACCTTTATGAATTCCTATCCCTGCCATATCAATTTTTAAAATTCTGCTCACACAGATTCAATTCCTTTTTTCTTTTTTTCTCCTTCTTTCCCTTTGCTAAGACCATTCAGCTTCCCAGCTGTCCAGTCTGAAATCCCTTTTCTGTGCATCCCTTGTCATTCAGGATTCTCAGCTCTGGATTCTCAGCTCAGTCCTCGTTAAATTTCTTAACCCTCACCTGCATGCATACTTTCCTGGGTATTAAGACAGATAGCTTCTGTGTCTGGCTAGCTGCATGCAGTATCAGTGTCACGGTACTTTGGTTAGTCATCTTCAGAGCAGAGTTTTGAATCCAAGGGAGTCTCTGGAAAGTGCATTTAAGTCTCCCTCTTCAGTGGCCCATCCCATCAGATCTTGACAGACAGGGACAGTTTCCTCATAAAATGTCTATCCTGTAGTGCATAGCTTTGGTTCTTAGCCGTTTTTGCTGAGAGTTCCTCCTCTTCTATTATAATCAATGCCAACAGCATCATTTGTTTCCAGAGGATCTGGCTCCAGTTTCTGGTCTTCATAGAAGGGCACCAACTAGCAGCTGCAAGGCTTCAGAGGCTTCCAGGAGCACTGACGAGCTCAGCTCAAGAGGTGACTTTCCATCACTGCCTGAGTGCTCAGTGGGGCACCAGAGACGAAGAGGAACTTTTGGAAGCAATGGATAGATAGACTTTGCTTCTTCATTCTGTGCCAACAGACTAAACTGCCTGCTTTTGAAGGGATAATCCTGGCTATTGAGGCAAAAAATGTATTTTTTCTAATCAGGATTACCTGATTTTAAATACTTTTTTTTGTCTGCATCACATGCTACATGTTGTTTCTGCAGTATGCTGTCTATACGTGCTGATCTTACTTCCAAATATTTGTGTTTGTCCACTCTTAACACAGTAGCTTCCTGTTATCTTTCAAGCATGGAATTCCTCAGAAGCTTTTGCTTTAAACACTCTTAACTGCTAACGGAACAGCAAAAGGAAATAAATAGATGGCATTTGACAAGAACATACAAAGATGCTCGATTTTTTTTAAACTAAGCAGAGGTGACCACCTGAGCTTCCCTTACTCAGGGTAGCCCTTAGTGCTTTCTGTAATCAGTCAAGTCCATTTTGGTGTTGGGGTCCTGTTTCCCCTGCCCAGTGTTTCGGAAACCTCAGGGAAGCTCTCTGACAGGTCTGGTCTGGCAAGGGAGGAATTTTCAGTCCGGTGAAGATGTAGCAGCTCTTCAGACACACCACCTCCACTGTCCATCCAGCATATTAGCAACAGAAACAGAGGACAGAAAGATGCAGTGTGTCTTAAAAAAAAAAAAGAACTACAGCACTTCAGAGGGGAAATCACCTCCCTCCCCCTGCAAATGTACAGGAAAATCAGTGCAAGTTCTTAGTAGAGAAACATAGTCCTTCAAAACTGAAATCAGCAGCTGACGTGTACTGTCTCAAAGTCTTGAGCATTCAGAAATTGGCAGGCCTTCAGCTCAAATGACTGGGTCTGTCTTGGTAGCATCATCATTGAGGCTTCTTCTTCAAGAAAAGAAATCTTATAAAAGTTCCATAAACTATATTTAGAAACCACTATGTTGCAAAGTTTAAGAACTACTCAAAATGCTTTCAGTCTCCTTTATCTGTGAAGTTTTTTTAAAAAAAATCTAATGATTTTTCATGCTGAAAGATGCTCTGTGAACACAGCTTTGAAACAGGAGACACCCAGTTTTATAGCTTACAAAAGGGACTAATTGTATTCCACAGCTTCCTAACTAGTTTGATCCTTGAACTCCGAATCATTCTTCCTTCTGGTTGGAAGTGGAATGCAAGATGACTGCTTCCCTAGAAAGCAATGCAGAGAATGAACTGTGAATGCCTAGCTCTTTTTCACTTTCCCAATGACGTATTTTGAAAAGAGGAATTTGCTTCATATCTCCTCAAAAAATTGCAGTATGATTTGCTCCACTAAATCGTGAGCTGTTCGCTAAAATAGGCTTTTGTGTTGATAGAGAAATTCATAAAAAAGTTCACTTGATATTGTAAGTTGAGGTAATAATAAATGGTTTTATATTGTGAAAAATCCGTGACATAAAAATTCGCTAAAAATGTCATAACGTTTGTAAGGCTACATAGCCAATGTCTTTCATGAAAAACATCGTAAGTACACCCACCAGCATACCTAATAGTAAGTTTATTTCAGCTGCCTATTGCTTAGTGGAATGGAAAAAAATAGGCAAATGGGAAAGGATCACTTTAGATCTGGGATAGGAAGTGTTTATTCAGATGTGGGCTTTTTAGTGCAGAATCTCATTTTTACAGCAGTGCGGTGAAGTCCCAGTTTCCTGATGGTGGCATGGAAGTACAAAGTACAACTGAAAACATGTAGGCTTGTCTCCAAAAAGTTTGAATATTCAATTTGTGAAATTATAGCCCACTGCTACAACCTGGAATTTAAACACTAAATATTGATTGGCAGTATTTCTTATACCGTTAATAAATAAGGAATCCTAATTTTGAATATTGGTGGCTGGTTGCACAAAACAAGGAATATGTATAGTCATTTCAGTGAATGGTAGAAGCATCGTTGGCTTCTTGTCTTCCTGGCTTCAGTGCTACTGAACTTCGGCAAAATGCCATTCATGACTCACACTATTTATTTATTTATTCTTTATTTTTAGACTAATGGGAACTTTATGAATTCCTTCCCTGATTTCTAAGACAAATACCACTTAGCTGTGATCCTGAAAAACAGTGATTCAGAATCTTAGATTACTGCCTTAATGAATATCCTTAACTCTTAATGAGAACAGTTAATCACCAAATAGTTGATTTTAGTTCTGAAGATACTGTTGTTAAATTCTGATTGTAAATTATTTCTTCACCCATACAAAAATTCACACTGTTAAAAGGTTTGTCAAGTTGACTAGTTTCTATTTAACAGGTTTTTTTTAAATTTCAAGAATATTTTTCATTCGCAATTTTATTTACATCTCCTAAAAAAATGCACCATAAAACATATATGTATCATATATAGTATAATGAACGTATGTCGTCCTCCAAGTAACAAACTACGTGAAAATGCACACAGTTAGGAAAGCAATGTCACGTGTACAAAACAAGCTCAGTGTCTGGAACAGTGGGAGCTCAGCTCTAAGATTTCCTTCAAGACAGTTTCAGCTGTAAGTCTCTTCCATTTTCCTATGCACTTTTCTGCTTTTTCTAGGTCATCACATTTTGATGGTAACTTTTGTAATTGGTTCAAAACATATGGTAGAAAGTATTATCATGCTGTAATACCTTTTAGTATTAGGTACAAAATACTTCCAGTCAAGAAGAAAGAGTGAAAGTAATTCTTCATAAATACTTGCCCAGACAATGAGGGCATTTCATGCATTTAATTTCATGTTATATTAATGAAGTATTTGTTTTTTATTCAAGTAGATTACTTTCAGTGAAGGAAGGGGGGGAGTTTTTTCCTTCTATTAGAAAGTATAAATTATAAAGCTATAACAAACAGCTTCCTCTAAATGAGGTGTAATCAGACATGAAAATAAGTTGGTAAGCTTTCATTTAGTGCACAGGTGCCATTAACTGAATCATCTCCCGCATATAATTTACTTTAAAGTCTGTATTTACTATTTTAAGAGTTAGCATTTAAACATTCAGCAACTTATTACACAATTTTAGCTTGAATATTTTCCAATAAATCACAGCTCACTTTCAGCTAGTATTCATTTATGTTACTTTCACCTTGTGTTTGCTGACAGGAAAATGAGATAAGAGAAAAATCTTAGCTGGAGGTCTGGACAGGCAGACATGCTCGATGGAGCATGTAAGAACCTAATAGCATAGAGACATCTCAAGCATTCCCATGTACATTCCCCAAAGATTTTTTCCTCTCCCTTGAGAAACAACACATAGTCCATCGGGACTTCCTGCCCCACGAAAAGGGGGAAAAAAAATAAAAGGCATCAGCAATATGTCTCTCCAGACATGATCACTTTTTTCTTCTGCAGTGTAGTAATTTTTTTTTCCAGAAGTTGCAAGCTACTGAAATTGATAACTGACCTTCAGAAAACATAGAGAAATATTTTATTAAAAGCCGATTTAAAATAGCTTAACGTCTGATTGATAGAGATTGATGCAGTGCCCTTAAAAATGTGTTCCTTTAGGTCTGTCAAGATAAATGGATCTTGGAAGGGATAGTCATTTTTCCATTTTTATTCTAACCTTATGCAGTAGCAACACTGATAGACTGTGAAAACAAGTAAGAAAAATATTTTAAAGAGAATAAAACTGTCTGCAAAATTCAAATTTTTAGTATTTTGTCTTCATAACACCAGTATGTTGCAGTGATGTGGAAATACAAATACAAGCATACCTGGAGCACCTAGCAATACGGTACTCCTTTCATTACATATATGCACATTAAGCAGCATGTGTGGCGTATATAGATAGATAGGTAAAATAGTTTATATTGCCTATATGAAGTGCTGTGATGAAATCATGACAGTGTTTTCTTCTTTTTATAAAGCTTACATTACATTTCACTGTTATCCATGTTCAGTAGGATCCAAAAAAAGTTCCCAATAAACCCTAGTGTTCAGACAATTTACACTTCAAATAAACAATTTACATATTTAGTATTTTAATTGAAAGTGAAGTCTTTTAAAATACTCTGATAAAACTGTACTTTCTGTCTTTCTGTCCAAAAATACATCTGTGAATCAGAAATTTAAGGATTATGTGGCATATATCTATGACTTCCTACAGTGAGACAGTTGCACATTGGGATGGATTTTGAAAAAAATGTTTCAAATTATGGGCTAAATTCTACTTCAGACAACTCATGAAGAAAACAGACATGGCCACAATCCAAAGAACACTGCCACGTCTGAAACAAGGGTAAAGGCAGCCAAGACCAAGCACTACTGGCTTAAAGATAACTCAGGGAGTATGCGAAGTAGGAAGGTCTCATCTGTACTCTGGAAAAGCATTCAGAAAAAGAACTGATGAGACTCATCAGCGAATTTCTTACTTTGCCCTGTCACTAGAACAAAGCAAAATGGATTACGGATGCTTAAGTTCATTTTCCATCTTGCTCACTTTTCTGTATAAAATAAACATCTTGGGGAACAAAATGTCAGGGTGATGGTCACAAGTGCTGAAAGGGCTGATTAAATTAATTTAAAATTCACAAAGATAGGTTTTGAATAAAGCACAAGACATTTTTAGTAGGGATGCAAGAACAGTAATTCAGAAAGCTTTTGACAGCTCAATATGTCAAACGCTGTAGCTTCAATGCATATTTAAAAAATGCCTAGCTGTAAATGTTGTATTTTCTGTTGCTAGGTTTTCTACTGTATCTACTCCACTTTCAGAAATTCAAAACAAAAAATAGTGGAAGAGCACTACAGGCATGTCATTATCCCTGCAATTTTCACCGTATCTATATTAGATGACTGAGCATGCAATATGTGTTGTAATACCACCTGTTCAATATTTCTGCAAGTTCTTTTGAACTATTTTGTAAATTAACTCCTAAGCACAGTCAAGGTCTGAATAGAAATAGCTGTTTCTCATGGGGACCTTATGCATATTCTTTGGTTTTCCCCCTTGAAAATAGTTTTAGTTAAATCATTCCTTATTTATCAGCCTGCTGCTGCCAAGAATATGAAGGATCTGTAACTTCAAATTAACGGCAGGAAAACAATCACTTGTCACTGCAATCAGGAAGCTAATGACCCTCATATGCACAGATATCTTTAGGAGAACATTAGGCAAAGTCTGTATTTAAAACTTTAGCATATAATTTTAAGTCATGTTACTTCTTAAAATAACTTTTCTATGCTATCAGCAGCCACCAGTTATCTTAGTAAGTTTTGACATCTAGAAGAGATCCACAATCCTCAAACTTAACAAGAAATTGCCCCTTGTTTTCTTTTAGGTTAGTGCCTTCAGGTTTGGTCAATAATCCAACAACAGAGAGCTGGTGCAAGGACAGCAGCAGGAAGATGTGGCTGGGGCATGGAGGCGTATGACCTCTCCATTTGGCTAGCGGTCAGCTGTTAGATGGAATGACCAACCCAAATGCAGCTGAGCTTCATACAGTATATCACATAGCAGTTGCTGAGTCCATGGAGCTAGTGACATTTTTCATGCAATGAATCTGCTGATCTAAATACAGGGCTATAGAGATACGACTGCAGATAAACTTTGACCTCTTTGCTATTTCTCCTAGCAGGTACAGTTTTAGAATGGATGCTTTATTGTAAGAATAAAGATTATCTTCAGATTTCAGTAGACAAGTTGTAAGAAAGCCTAAAGAGAGTGATTTTGGGATTTTCTCAAACTTATAGATGAATTCCCTGAAACTGGTAAATTGCTTAGTCTAGGAATCCGTATTTGATTCAAGGAAAAAGGTCCTGATAGAGTTTGATGATCTTAGGGGTGAATACAAAGGATCGTGCGTACTCCAGCCATCTACCTACTTCTTCTAGGGGACACAGCACTACATAGAAACTCAACAATTAACATTAGCTCTCTCTGAAAATTAACATTCCAGTTTTACAGTTGACAGAATCAGATTATAAACATAAAGAAAATCACCAAACTTTACTTGGAAGGACTGCTCCAATAACTGACAAATTCTGTAAAATGAAACTAGCAGCCAGTACTATTTGTAGTATTTATATGGGGTAGCATTTGGCAAAGAAGGGATGTATGTATTCATATAGCTATAAGTGCTGCCAGGAACATGACCGTTCAATTTGTATAGACTAACCATTTGGCAGCAAAGAATAAAAGCAAGACCTCATTTATAACTTTAAATGAAAAAATGGTTAAGGTGTTAAGTTGAAGTGTCTACAAAATGCACAAATAAGTTACTGATACTTTGGAAAATTGTTGTGGCCATATTACAGAACTATACAATAGCAATCAGGAAGGCTCTTCGTTTAAATAAGTATTGGCAACCCTTCAAAAAGGATTAATACTATTATCTGCCAATGGTTAGAAAACAAATTTCTTTTAACAAATGCTTTACATGTTGACTTTTATTTCTTGCCAGTTTTAAGCTTGCTTAAAAAAAGACAATCTTGGCTATAAAAGCAATATTTTAGAATGTGCTCCAATATGATTGATCTGTCCTCATTCTTTTGGCAACTTAAAGCATTTTCATCAGATTTTATTATTTTACATGATTTTAAGTAATAAAGCATGACAGCCCTAAACTGATGACCTTAGAGAATTTTGTCTCTAAAAACGCATCACCATATTACAAACCTTAATTGTAATTTTTTTAATTTTCCCAGCTGTTTTTGCAGTTTAAGCGTACTTTAAGAGACATGCTTCTTCCCATCTCTGCTTTCATTTTTATATTTACTTTCTTCAGGAATATATGCCAGGCAAAGTCTTACACAAAAAATAGAACGTGTCATGATAACATCCCACGAAGAATCACTGAAATGCTATCAATTATTTCTTTTTTCAAATCTGAACGTATTAATACCTCTTTCCCTCTCCCTGCAATTTTCTTCAGATTGATTGGCTGACTCCTCAAAAGCAGAATTTCTGAAAGAAAATGCATCACTAATAGTCAGCTATCAGGTTTTGACAATTACTTTGTCCAAAATAACCATCATGTAATCAAGGTTAACATTTATCAACACAAGTCTTCTATGCCAGCTATTAATTGATTTTCAAAAAAGAGATTAAAAATTATCTTCCCATAACTAGGCATGTGCAAAGGAGAAATGGTGGCAAATAATCCCTGCTGGACCTTCCGCTTTTGAGCAAAGTACTGGAGAAGATAGACATATTGCTTAAACTGCCAAGCTTCTGAACTCATGGACGGGGACCGAAGTATTTCATTCCTGTGCCCTTCCCTCTTGTAAATGATGCAAGCTATTCTCCCCTCTTCAGAAATTCTGAGTGTGCTACTGCTTATAAAGGAAGGAGGCTCCTTGGCAGGAACTGATGAATAGTACGCTACAAAGCGTGCCACAAAGAATGGCAGTCCTGCGAAATGGCTGCTAATCCTCAGTGTTGTCGATGAAGCTCAGCCTTGGCTGCCTTAACTGGAGCCTGTATTGAAATCAAGTTCTTCCACCTCCCCCTCAGGGAGACCCACGGGCCTTGCTTTCTCAAAGTATGTAATGGGAATACGTTCTGCTCTTGCTAAGCTTAGTGGGAGACAATAGGCGTTTTGGATTGAAAGTAATTATTTTTTTTTAAGAGAGTAAGCACCTGCCACTAGGGCGGGGTGGGGGGTGGGGGTGGGGGGAGGAAAAAAAGTAGTTGTAAAAAGGCCTACTTTCTATGGTTTTGCATTGTACGATATATAAGCAAAGCGGGATGCGTGTGTATCTTGGTTCAGGTCAGGAAAAAGGATTTCATGATGTGTACACGCAGAGAATGCACAAAAGTGGGAGAGGATTAGTGAATACTACGGAAGGAACAGAAGGGGTTTATGTAATCATGCTTTGTAGGATTTTTAGGGAACAAAAAAACCCACAAGAAGCTCCAAAGCCACTTAATAGGTCAGTATCATTTTGATGCTTCGTGTTGCTCTAAATTAGAATAAATGAGCCAGGTTATGAAACTGGCTTTTGATCTCTAAAATAAATCCTTTTTCATGTTCATATCATGCTTTCAAGGAAGAACAAATACCATATTCCCTAAGTTACTTATTTAATATTTTTAAGTTGAAAAACAGATGTGAAGACAAACTGTTAAACCAGAGTCAAGAGAATATTTCAATAATTTAGAATACATCACATAAATGAGATTATTGGAAAGAGGTTAGATACTTGGAGATAGGCTTACATTTACAGCTATTCAAATAAGAAAAATTATGAAACTGCAGGTCTGTGTGTCCAAACAAAACTGCTTTCTAAGGTTGCAAGCACAGTGACAAGGGGTATAAAAATCTGGCAACCAGAACCACCAGATGCCTGAAGCTGTAATCACAGGTTTTGCGTACCGTAATCAGAGCAACCTTAACAGCTCTGTGTTTTAACTGAGCAATTGCCTAAGCCTACTGTAAAATGTTTACCTTACCTTTAAGCCCAGAATTAACTAATTTTCTAGTAGTGTGTTTTGGAATAACCCAGTGATAACATTCTCAAAGAAATCATGCAGTTCTTTGATCTTACTTGCAGAGATGACCTTGCTGAGATTCTCATTCTGATCTCTCTCTAGCGAACAAGGAACCAACCTTGAAGAATGAGGGTTTTATATCCACAGTTATTTTATGAAAGATCAAAGTTCTTGACGAATCTTTCTTTGTTCATCTATTTATTGCCTTCTTTCTTTCATTTGTGGGCCTTTTTTTCTGAATTCAAGAAGACGCAATATTTTCCATGCTTTCTTACATGGTACCTGTCTGATACCTGAGATGTCACACTTATTTTTCTTTTTGTATATGTCCTTCCCCCCCGCAATGTCCCTTCGAAATGCAGATACACACTGAGTCCACCAGGCGAGGCCATATCCTTGATCTTTATAAAGATATTACCATGCTTGACTGTGATACTGAGGCAAAATGCTTTCTGAAGATCTCCGTTTTCTTTTAACAGAGGTGCATTTCAGCAAAGGTCTTTTCCAGGTTGTCTATAATGATGTTCAGTTCTCCAGTTTCAGTAGCTAAAGTTAATTTGGACTCAAATTGTTTAATCCCCAGATGCAGATGTTTTCAGAGGGACACATTTTAATTGCTGTTCTCAGCCTTCATGGAGCAGCATCTAACTTTAGTGAAAAATTACTTATTTTTGTCTATATACAAGCCTTCAGAATTTTGCACATCTCCTTGGACCATGGTGTACTAAATACCATCTTGCACTGCTTTTTAAATTAATTATCACTATACTCCAACATCTCATATCCTAATCATCAAGGACACAATTAAAAGCCACTGATCTTAGGTCAGCAGAAAAGAAGCAGCTGACCTAAAAGATGTCACCAAAGTTTTAAAAAAATTCCAACATGTTTGGTCGAAGTAGATTTATCTATGTGTGAGGAAGCTTTTGAAAGTGAGAAAAATCCAGAAGCAAAAGGTATCACTTGAGAACTGATCCTGTGAATAGGGAACAAATCTGCCACGGTGTGATGGCGATCAAAGATACCCATGTTAAATTATCATGCCAAAACCCAGATGATTGTATGTTTACTTTTAGTATTCAAAAAGGTTATTAGGCAAAGAGCATGGCAAGGCTGTCTAAAGGCTACTGTTAAATCCTTGTGGTACATCTGAGAAGTAAGTACACTTATGCAGCGGTATAGTAGATAGTCAAAGCTCGTGCCAGGCTGCGATCTCTGTTGTGCATTGCAGTTCACCAGCTGCATGGGGAGAATGGAATGAACAAACAAATACTGCTTTGAAAGTTTGGTCACGCTGGACAAAAAGAAGTGATGCTTGCCTCAAACTAAGGATATACTTCCAGTTTTAAAGGTTCTAACTTCCTAATACATCCTGTTTTCTTCACTTACCACTGTAAAAAAACAACTGTGAAAGCAGAAAGAAAAAAAAAATCCAGTCCTTGCCTAAGTAATATTTAAGGGGGAGACATTCCAAGCTGGTGGATCTGCTGCTTGATCTTTAGCTGGTCAGAAGTGGAATGGCTCCATCTGAACAGTGGTTTGATGAGAGTATTAAATAATAAGCTGCTTTTTCCTCACTGATACAGAAAGGAGCCATACAATAATGTTCAAAGCTCCTCCTCACTCCAAGCCATTATTCATATCAAGATAGCATTAGCAAAATAATACTTTTTTTTTTAAAAAAGAAAAAAGATAGCAACCTGTTTGACCATTTTCCATAGATCAGGAATTTGTGACGTTTTATAATTTGTGCCCAATGACACTAGCTATTTGTTACTAGCTAGTATCCTTCTTGTAGGTACAGCATGAAGATCAGAAATGATAATTGTTCTTTTGCTACAGCAGTGTTGGAGTGAAGTAGAAGTTTGATTCTAGAAATTTCTCCAGTCAATGAAAAAACAAGAAATCCAAGTGGCCTGGATTTTTAAGAGTTCAAACATGAGCAGTGACTCATGAAAGAAATATGAAATATTTGCAGACTTATTGAGAAAATGATATTAAAGGAGCATGGAGAAGAGTCAGACTACTTTTGGATAATCCAGACACATGGAAAGACAGACTTCATGGAAGGTTACTTGAATTTTCTCCATGCTACTTATCTTCCCCTTGCTTTCCTTGAAAGCAGTGTACTCTTATAAAATGACTAACAAAAAAAGCCTTATTAAACACAGAAATTACTTCAGAATCAAGTATTTAAAAGTTTTTGCATTCCTAAATATTAAGCATTTGAAGTATTTATAAGTTTTCTTACTGTTTCATGTCTTTATTTGAAATTCTCTCTGATAAAAATGCACATATGACAGTGTAAAATGGTATCTGACCTCATCTCTGACTTCTAGATGACTAAAATCCTAAAGTTTTGTCTTCTAAAAAATTCCCATCACTGCCAAAGCTGGTGAAGCTCCTCTGATGGTTACAGTACTGAGAGCACTAAGGCAGGAAAGCTTCCAAGCCCTTGCAAGCATTCTTGCCACCGTGCCTTCTACCTACCTCCTGCAAATCTGTGTTTGTGCCTCAGAAAATGCATGGCCACACATTCCTTATCGTATTTGTCCTTCCTTTCACAGAGCTTAACGTTGGGAAACCTCACTTAAATGCATAACAGACAAGGAACAAATTTGTTTAGCAAGGCAGCCAGCAGGCTTGCTGTACTACCACCCCCCACCCCCCCATTTAAAGAATGCAACTATCTTCTCTTTCCTTTCCCATGTAGCTTGAGAATTACATCCAAGACAGTATGAAGAAAGAAATGGTAGAGATCCAGCAAACTGCAGTGCAGAACCAGACTGCAGTAATGATTGAAATAGGCACAAACTTACTAAATCAAACAGCTGAACAGACCCGCAAATTAACAGATGTTGAAGCACAAGTAAGTAATGAATTTCAACCTAAAAATGCTTCTGCTTCCTAAACATTTGCGACTATACGTTTAACACAGTTTAGTGTTACATTATTCAGTTCAACAATTAGAAATCAATCATTACAATCAACAGCTCTACCCAGCTTAAGGAAACACTACTATTTGGTAATACATAGTTCCATGTCAAGCCCACTGTTGTCACTTGAAAGATTTCCATTACAGCAGGATTTGAAGTATGTCTAGCAGGGCAATTGTTACATTAATCTTTAAAGATAATGTACTTAAAACTACTATACTATATCCAAGCATCAGTTGGGTACTAGTGTGCTTTTATACAACCCTGGTTGTGTATCTCTGTTGATTATTCACATGTCACCACCAGATCTTTGCTAAAAGAGAGTTCCTTCAGACTACCTTTGTTCCATTTACCAGTCTAATTGCTTTTTTACATTTACATTTTCTTTTGTATTTTTTATAACTTATCAAGAAAAATGTGTCTTTTTAATGAATGTTTTCACATATACTGTAAGTGGGATAACAATTAAGTTCCAGTGCAATGCACTGTATTACTGTTCTTTAACAGAGGTATAAGTAAACACATCAGAGGTGAATTGAGAAAAAAGGAATTAGGAAGAGGCTAGAAAAGTATATCCATACAGATGTAAACTTGTCTACCATTGCTATTATTCTCTAAATTATTTCAAACAAAAAATTTAATGTGTTTACCTTTTATTACTGCTTGAATTAAAAAGCGTTAACTACAAGACATTCTGTGAAAACAGAATGCAGATTTTAGTATGTTATAAGGGCAAGCCCAATCAATGTAGAATGGTATGTATTTGTAGTTTTGCTGACTTGGTAGGAAAATTCAGATATATAATTGCCAAAACAAATAATGAACATAGCATGCAGCACATAACATTTTATATAATGTAAATAGCATGCAAACCCTAAAATCTTTGGTAAACGTTTTACTAGCTGTAGAATTCATCCAATGAATTAAATTACATTTTTTAATCTAAACCAAGCCTTTGTGAACTCTTTAATAAAGTGATAGTTCATAGCTCACAGATGTACTGAATTCAGCTCTCTGACTGCATTATTCAGGAGCCCAGTATTTTGCACATGCTGAGAAAATGTATTTATTCATTCACAGTAATGTCTTTATGGAAATTATTCAATTATTTTCCGCTTAAAGGAAAATCATCACTGTAACTTTCTTTCTCTGCTTGAAATTACTGGTGACTGGGTTAAGGGCTTAATTAACAACATAAGGAAATTAACCAAACAATTGCTCTCTCAAGGACACTTACTTTTGGCAATAGTTTTCAATTACACTTAAGTGTGAAATCATGTCCTGAATGACTGTTTAACGTGAAGGACATGAGTAATCAATTCTTCCTGCCAAGAAAAGCCAAATTCTGCTGAATTAAAAAAACCTGTTCTAAAACAATGAGAAAATATTTCTAGAAAACATGCCTCAAAGTAATGTAATCCGATACAAACAAAAAAAAATATCTTTCATGCTTCCTAATACCTGCATTTCTTCATTTAAGGATGCAAATAAATTTAGACTGTAAACAGTACATATAGAAGAGGTAACATTAAAATGTAAGGAATGAATCAATAAAAGTGTGGTTCACATGATAAACGCTTTAAAATACAATTTGGGATTAAGGAAAATAGCTAAAACAGAACTATCTAATAATTCCAGGACTGGGCCAAAGACAGAACTATCTAATAATTCCAGGACTGGGCCAAGATTTCAACCACTGAGAGATATGGTTGTTTCTACACCAGACTGAGAAAACAACTCAAATTATTCTTTGAATAACCACCATAAGATTTCCAGTAATGAAATAAGCATGTCATAACAGAGGGGAATGTATGACAGAAAAACTAAAGTACACAGTAACTCTCAGACATTGATCAGAAAGATAACATACTACTGAAATTTTCCCAATGATATATGGTGGTGTAACAACAGTCATTACAACTCTGTGTATTCTTCTCCATTCTAACTCTATGAGCATTTGTGCCCAAATTAAGCAAAGATATTTTCTTCGTTATAGGCTTGAGTAGAGATTTGCATGATGTCATAACATAAATTACAATCTATTTAAAAGAAGTATCACAATTTTAAAATATTTTTATCAATTTTATTTAGGTATTAAACCAGACAACCAGACTTGAACTTCAGCTTTTGGAACACTCTCTTTCAACAAACAAACTAGAAAGACAGATTTCAGATCAGACCAATGAGATAACTAAATTACAAGAAAAAAACAGGTAAGTTTGCCAATCAACCTGATAAAATGCTATTCCCTGAAGGAGTCTTCTAAAGGTTTTAGAAACAAATGTACTCGAGTAGGAAAAAAAGGCCTTGTACAGAAGCTCCACACACCCAGCTGTGCTCATTACGAAGGTCATGTATTATTTAAGGCCTAGAATCATGCAGGCTTATTCTTCTTGTGTTCTATTCATATACATTCTTCGCTACTGAAAGTTCTCCTTTATATGATGAACTTCAGCTTAAACCTGAAATACTTCAATTGTAGCCCATTTATAGTCTTCTTCAGGTTTATCCAGATGAAGTTACGGATTATGTAATCTGACTCAAACTAATCCAGTGCGACCACATCTGTAAAACTTTTATTTCCACATAGTACATAGCTATCCTAATACATAATCAGGTCATTGCCACAGTTTTTTCTGATGAGAAAAGTCAAATCTACTCAATACTCAATGTTCCTTACTAGTCAATCTTTTGAAATTCAGACCGATATTCAGCTATTACTCCTGTCCGTTTCTGTACTCAGCTGTTGTCCAAAGGCTCATACCTTTTTTTCAGCTAGTTTCATTTTTGTATCACAGGGGTCTTATTTTACTTCTGGCAATAAATAATTTACAGAGAAATCTAAAAGCAACAATAACAGTAAGTTTTCTCCTTCAAAGCCGTGTTTTCCAATGAGAACCATATGTGCAAAGTGCTTTTTATTTTGAAAGAATTATCTTAAACCCAGGAGACATGTTTTGACATTTTTGTTCACTACTCTACTACGTTTATACATGCTCCCTAAAGGTTTTATCTGCCAGCTTAATAAGAACAAGCATCCTTATCAAAAAGCAAATACTGAATTTTAAAATACCACTATTTTTTGTGTTGAACTCAGCAAACATTAGACTACCCTTGTAAAACCAACATAAATACAAAGCATTGTTTCTTCACCTAACAAAAGACAATCTGAAATCGAGCTAATCTGCTTGAGACTTAATTATAAAGTTCAAGATTTTTTTTTCAATAACAGCAGTGGATTTGAGGTGAACTTCTCCCTTCTGGCCATGCACCTTTTAATCAGCTTTCTCAGAGTCTACATCAGAATAATTACCAATGAAACAGTGCTCCAGGCAGCCACCTACTTACTCCAGCTCCAGAACTGGAGATGGGTAACACATCTTCAAGGAACTATTTGCATGTTTCCCTGTCTTACGGCCATAACATTTATTTAAGTGTGTATTTTACTATAATTACAAGACATTTGAAAAGTTCATAGGCTCATCTTTAAATAAGTTTCATTTTTTAATAGGATAAAACCATGAAATCTTCCACAATATGTTTCCTTTCATAATGCTGAATTTTAAACCACCCAACTGTTATGCTTTAAAAGCCTGCAATACAGACTATAGTAAATAAAGTTAATTAATGTATTAATAACATAAATTAAAGCATATGTATCAAACTAAACTCATCTTTTGTTTAGCTTTCTACTGCATGCACGGCATCAGAGAATGCAGTTGAGTACTTATGAAGAAAGAAACTTCTGTAACAGTCATGACTGTCTTTACATCAGCTCAAAATTGTTTATGGGGAGCCTAATGGTAATCTTTTATTTAGCTTTCTAGAGAAAAGAGTTCTTGAGATGGAAGACAAGCACACACTTCAGCTGAAGTCAATAAAAGATGAAAAAGATCAGCTTCAAGTCCTGGTAGCCAGACAGAATTCTATAATAGAAGAACTAGAAAAACAGTTAGTTACAGCTACAGTAAACAACTCAGTTCTGCAAAAACAGCAACATGATCTGATGGAGACTGTTCATAACTTGCTTACTATGATATCTACACCAAACTGTAAGTAAAAGCAGACGTGCTTATATCATTTAAGTGACATTCCCTAACTTGTGTACATTATTACCTATAAAGTCTTAGAACCAGTTTCGCCACACTTCTGCTTTTCCAAAACTGTATAAATATATTTTTTTTGCCTTAAATTCTGCATACGAGTTAATTAACCTGGTTTTCAGGGGTGGGGGAGAACAACCGCAACATCTATGTCATTTCTTTTCCACATTTTATTCATATTCTGTGGTTTGTATTGGCTTGCCTGCCCACTTGTCCAGTGGTTCAACAAAACACAGAGATGCCAAGAATCATTCGTCTCACGTGGCATTCATTGATCTGGCAATACACATTCCCTTGACCATATGTCTAGGTTAGACTGCATGATGTAGGCCTGTAGCTTTTCTTCCTGGCTTGCAGAGGTTGCTTCTGCTGCCTCTTAATTGCTCTATGCACACAGAGTTGATCAAAGAAAGGACAAATCATAGTGGCTATTAAAGGCAAAGGAATCAGTACCAGCCCAGTTTTCAGCAGCCCTAAACAACACAAAGCACCAGCGCAGGGCAGCAGGTAGTCCCCAAAGTCCTCCAGTCTTTCACTGAAGCTTCCCTGTTCATCTTAAATATCCTTCAGCCTAGCAAATTTTATAGGCAATAATCTCACCCCTAAATGCCTGACAGCCCTGCAACAAATCATAGCCACGGAGCATAGCTTCCAAATTTATGCAGATTCACATGCTCCATAAAAAAATCCACACAAACCATAAACTGAAAGTTATGGCTAAACAGGATTTCAACAAATGAACAAATTCCTTATCTTGAATTTCATGTCTGATACAGAACTCTGACAAAGTAAGAAGGTATGGCTACTCTTTATAAAAGAGTAAAGAATCTGCCATGTTTGCCTATAAAATTCTCAGGGCTGGAAATGCACAAGCATATGGAACATCTAATAAAGGTTTTAAAATTAAATACTAGGAGAATTTAAAAATAGTTGTCATTACAACTGAAAAGACAGTATAGACGGACTATGCTACATCACTATAATGTGTTGGATCACAGAAAAGGAAAAGGGTGTTTGGAAGTCCTCACTTTCAGGAGTGTCCTAAATAATACAATGTAGGTTTTTCTAAACAAAGCAAATCCCAAGTTTTTTGTCTTAGTAACTGACACTACCCCCTTAAATACCATTACCAAGGCTGTACATGTTCCTGCTGATGTTATCTGCTATGCTAGTGCACAAATAAGTAAACAAGTCAAAGTAATGTTGGCTACAACACTGTTAAACCCAGAGTGGAAAAAATAATGAGTGTTTGCCAAAAAGACAAAATTAGCAGGGAAAGCTTCTAAGACAGTATACAAACAATAGAGTGTGGAAAAGCAATTAAAACACTGAATGTGTTATTTTTATATTTAAGGCAAAGCACGTAAACAGGTAAATCATGAATAAGCAAGCTAAAAAGAACATAATAAGCAACTGTAATATAAGCATGTATTTATATGGCACCTAGAACTTTGTACTAACTGGCTGTGCTTGTTAGATTAAATTAAAAGGGAAAATACACAGGACCAACCCCAAAAGGGTCAAATATGAAATATCAGTCAGCAGGCAAAATGCCAGGAAATTCCAATCTCCATAGTTAATAAAGAACTGAACAAAAAGATGAGCCTCAGATTGTTCTGTAAAATAAGAAGGCTTAGCCATATTAAAATACACTTTTTACACAAATGAATTCCAGAAGGGATATATCCTTAGTGGGTCGGGCTGAGATACCAGGCTTCAGGCTGATATATACAAAACTGTTCCTGCTCAACACAGGGGAAAAAAAAAACCACCCAGAACTTCGTAAGAGTAGTTATTCCAGGCAGCTGTATTGTAAAAGATTCCATAATTCTGGCAAAAGGTCATTATTAATATAATCAGTTGCTAGTTAGATGTTTGTAATAGTAGTTAATGCATGCAGAGGTTGTGATGCACGTAGGAGCATACCAAAGGCCATGAAATGAATGAAAGCAGAAACTGTTCAACTGGATGAAGTGCTATAGCCTAAGTTTTCTTATTCAACATATTAATAAGTGTCAGCACTTTTCAACCTGTCAAGCAACCACAGTCGTATCAGAATAATGTCTCTAAATAATATAAAGTAACAACACACATAATTAATACCTTGATTTGTCATTTTTTTCAGACCCAGGCATATTTTTCAGAACCGCAAAGCTTTAAGCTGATTACACTATTAATGCCTTCAATTTCTGTTACATTTTTAACAGCTAAGAACAACTTCATAGCTAAAGAGGAGCAAATCAGCTTCAAAGACTGTGCTGAAGCTTACAAATCTGGACTGACGACGAGTGGAATCTATACTTTAACAGTTCCCAACACTGTACAAGAAAAGAAGGTAGGATAGCTATAAAGTGCTACCTAGGCATAGCGTGTGTTAAACAGTTATTTGATCTGGTAAATAGGCTATTTTAAAAGCTAGTTAATAGTGAAGTTTATTACTTACCATGTTTTTTTATAAGCATTTCATCACTTACAGACCTGAGTATCTCACAAGAAGAAGAAAGTCCTAAAGGTGAAATCTTGACTCAGTTGAAATGAATGAGCATTTATTGTTCATTTCAGCATGCCAGAATTTCATTCTTTATTTCCACATAATTAACTCAATTAAAGCAATATAGTACTGCAATTTCTTTATAAAATCTCGTAACTCCAACACAGTTGCTCTGCATGATCAGCAGTCTCCTGTCTCCTCTAAGTTCATAGTTCCTCCATATGCCCAAGTCCCTTCAGGTGGTGCAAGGATGTATAATCAGGGCCATAGAAGAGTACTCATGGATGTGTACTCACGTAAGCAGTCTGCTAGTACTGGACTCATGTGTGGGTGCCAGTGCTTTGTTACACAGAGTTTTAAGGGCATTTATGTAACAATTAGATTAGCACTTACATCAGCACAGCTGACACTGGGTAACAGAGGACTTTCCTGGAAAATACTGCCCAGATTTAAATAAAAGTTGAGAGTTTGCAGTGGTTTCACTAGATCAGTTTGAATTCTTTATGGATATCTTTTTCCCCTGTGTGTCCAACTGAAATGAACTTCAATGTCAATTTAAATTACCGTAATACACCATACCTCAATAGAAGAGACCTTGAGCTAAAAATGGCCCTCAGTGGATGAAACACGATGTCTGATGGAGATGCTCCATCTACTGAAGTAAATAAAATGATAAAGCTTCAGATATTGTAATTCAGTTGAAACAATCAATAGACTCTGAAAGGGAGAAAAGTCCCAGGTGGATTGTGAGGATAACGAATAAAAAATTCCAGTGAGCATTCTGAGGAGAGGGGCTCAAATGATGAACGTTTGTTTCCAAATTTTCAGACACAGCAGTCTGAGGCAGCTAAGGGACATCTGAATATAAATAAAAATGCTTAATATATTTCTTAGACAAACACTAAATAATTTTCTAATCTTATAAATATAAGTACAAATTCTATAATTTCATATTGTAGACATTTCCTTACAAGAAGGAAGTATTTTATGGAATTCCTAAAGCTCTACTAATAATATCAGAAATACTTGGGGAAAAAAAACCCTAACAGAAAATGTACAAAAACAGAGGAAAATGAGGGCACATGTGGAAAAGCAACGAGTAAAACTCTGCCAGAGAAAGCATTTTTTTTCCCCAAAGTTTTCATAGAAAAGATTTAGAAGTTAAGTTCACGAGTGACTAGTCTTTGAAATGCTAGAACTTCATCTAGCCCAAGCCAGACTTTGTGATCTTTACACTTAAAAGCTCTCAACTAAAGGAAATATCCAATTTGTTTGGGTAAAACCTATAAAATACAACACATCAAACCTGCAATTTTTGCAGAGATCATCTAGTGAAATTTTATCTGTGGTCTGCTTGTCTTGGAGAGTAAAAAGATAAAAAAGGAAGAAAAAGACTGTTTTTCCTTTGAAATAGTCTAGTCTATAGTCAATACATCTGTTTCACAGGAAAATTAGTTACATAAGGTACAATAAAGTGTTTTATTACACATGAAGCAGAAGAGTGTTTAAATAGCATAGATATCTGCAATCACAATTTTTAATGCTAAAGGAGATGCAAGCTACTGCATCACTAAAGTCATAGATTGCATCAGTCTTTGTTAGATATCTCAGGAAGGGTTACATTCCTTAAGTCTCTTAGTATTACTTGTCTCGAGTTTTACCTTTGGTTATAATTTTACTATCAAATATACAGAGCATGCATATTTCCTAAAAGCAGACACAAGTCCATGCCATATTACGGAATGAAAATTTCTGTCATAAGCTTTTAACACTGCATTTTGAAAGCTACAAATGTTTAGGCAATTTATATGATCTGAAGAGCCAGAGTAATGCACATTTCTACAAAATTAAAACCCACTAAAATATTCTGTCCTTGAAATAAAAGTACAATCACAAATTTCCTAGACTATAAATTATTAAATGCTTCAGGTCTGAACATGGAGGCTTAAAACACTTAACAAAAATACCCATTGTGGTAATTGACTAGGTTAAAAAAAGTAGTTAAAATGTAATAATACAATTAAATTAGTAATGAATATAATAATATTATGTTTTAATCTTAATCTGCCCACTTCAGAGAGAGTGAAAAAGACACTGAAAGAGACAGCCAAAGTTTTACTTACTATATGACATGAAGAATAAGAGACTAAAAAATTTTATTCTGAAGCGTATTTTCTTTATATAAATACAAATGCAGAAGAAGAGTTGTCAAGGGAAGTGAACGTTTAGGGATAATCAACACGTTACACCATTTTCAACTGTTTATGATGTGGATGGCCACTCAGACCAGGAAACAGAATGACCTTTTTTATTTGCCAAAAGTGCTGCACTGCTGTTTATGTTTTCATCTTTTCCTCTTGTAACACCTTCTGACCTCCCAACAGGCTTATAAACAACTTCTGTGTAATCTGTAACTGATCCCACTTTACTAATTTGTCTCCTGTTATAATCCAAAACTATAGAACTGCATACAAGAGCTGAGAGGAAAACAATTATTTCATTCCATTAATATTTTCAAGCTTTCAAGCTTTCCTGTTCTGCACCAGGACAAAAGCTAAGTTCTTTTAAAAACACGGAGGAAAAACAGCAGAAGTCTGCTGACACAAGGAAAAATGGGAGAGGCAAGGTCATGGAAAGCTAGTAGCTTCATGTTTACAGCAGTCACCTGAACCAGTTAACCTCCTGGTCTTAACCAGGCAGAATAGTTGAGTCTGGATGATCCTTATGTATTAGCTCAATGGTTTACCACACCTATTGAAGCAGTGGCTAAGATGTTCCCCATTTTGACCTCTGTTGAGCTGAATTTTCATCCTAGAACTGACACATATTCCAAGCCAAGGCCTTTTTAACCAGAACTTCCTAGCAGAAGGTGATTTGGGCAAGTATGAATTTACCAACAAAATGGTTTTGCGTAACTCCTAAAAAATGATCATCCAGACAACTAACTAGCCTTTTCAAAAGGAGCCCATGCCATGGACCTTACATCTGAAATACACATACACAAATTGTTTCCAACCACAAGCATTAAAAAAGACGTATGTGTAGCTTCTCTGATACAGTAAGAGGTCACATGGGATTGTTTTTTCATAATTTTAGAAGTGTCATCATCCATCTTTTTCACAGGGAACTGTTACTAAGTTAAATTACATTATAAACTATGCATGCAGTTATTTTTTCCAGAACAAGGAAACTAAGACTGCAGCTCTTACCTAGTCACATCTCTAGGAGTTAGAGAAAGCAGAATAGAACATCATTGAGCATCATGACTCAAAAGTGTTCAGACAACAGCCAAAAGTGATGCAAAGGGACACTGCGCAGATGTGGCAACTGCACTTGCTTTATAAGCATAAAAACTGTAGTGGATCTTCATCCTGATGACCCAGCCAGAGCCTTACCTCAGAAAGTAGGTCTGAAAACACTTACACCCAAAATCTCCTAATGTACAATTAAAAAGGAAGAAAACCTACTTTCTCTGAAAGTCAGCTTCCTAGACAGTGAAGGCATCCAGTTGACTTCTCACAGTTTACATGCTTATCATCTTTGGAAAGGGGACTACTTCTGGTTACACATATATTACAGCATTTTCAAAAATACAGCACTGCTCTTTAGCTGAAGGTGAAAAGCACAAACAGCTGATCTTACCTCTCCCAGCGCTACAGCTGCTAGAACTTTTAAGTACTGAAACAGTTAATAAGATAAATCTAATATTCCCCCTGCCAATTTGTTGTAATTTGAGAGGCTAAACTCTTTATTCTTTTTGGCATCTGCTTGAAGACTCCTGCTGCCTGCCTAATCTTGGTATCTGTTTTTACTAGTTTTACGAAAGGTTACATTTCTTCCTTTTGAATATAAAACCTAGGCTAGGCTGAAAGGTCAGAAGAGTTCTCTTCTAGTAACGAGTGTTAGAGAAAGCCTCATACACATATCATTTTACTGGAGAATGAAGATTTTTTTTAAAAAAGAAGTTATAATCCAAATAAATGCTTCCTTTCCCTTCATCTTTCACATACATCATGAAGAAATTGTTCCCTCTGCAGACTGATACAGCAATTTATTGTGTTTACTTTAAACTAGGCAAATCCTTTCCTCAGTCTTCCTTTTACTGGATAGCCTATCTCCATCCTTAAAATTACTTATGAATATACATCATTCACTTAGGTATTCATAGTAAAAAGTAATAAAAATAGATCCAACTTATTTCATTAATTTTCTTTCTGCAATCTTTACTACCATTTCTCTTCATTGGCTTCATTTTTTGCCAAACAAGTGTGTATGTAAATTTGAAGTTCCAAGTTTTACAGTAAGTATTTTCATCTTTAGTCAGGGATTTGATTTCTAGGGATATGATCAGGAAAACAAAGCAATGGTTTTGTAAGCAAAGCTGCCTATGTGAGGGCTTGAAAGACAGGGCTCTGGGTTGCCAGTCAAGGCTGAAAGCAAAACATTTCCCTGTATGATGCTTACTTAATAGATGGTACAAAGAATTTTCACTTTATAGCTAGTTCAAGGGAGCAAGTGTGCAACCATGTTATACAGCAGTTAAGAAACCACAAACTGAAATCTAAAACAGCAATCATCTTCTCAGCTTTTAATAGTTACTGTAATACTAGAAGGAGGTGATGTAACCAGTACATTCCCTTTGCCTGTGTGACGCTTCCTACTCAAGAAAGAAAAGGATTTTCCCTTTATTCAAGGCCATAAAACTGGCATCTTTTAGAAGCACTTACAGATGACTGACATGAGATTTTTTGGTATGGAAAAATTATGACCCCAAATTTACATAAAGTTAATAAAATTGTTACTGGTAAGAAAAATCTACATGCAGTTTTTATGGACTTACTTCTTTAATTTTTCATTATGTGTTTCAGTTCTGCTGAAACTGCTTCTGGCTTTTGGAAGAAATTTGAAGTACACCAGTATTTATCCTGAAGAGTCTAACAGTGTCTGTAAAGCTAGTTGTCTTAATGGATACTGTCTGTAACAGGAATATTTTATGTAAAACATTCAGTCATTACTGTTTGAGAATATTTTAATCTCACTAGAACTGAATGAAGTGTTATTTTAAGGCATTTATGTCTTCAGAGTACTAATTCCAGGTGAATAGAAGTTTAGGTGGCAGGCATCAAGGAAATTGCATGTAGCATTCAAAACCATCAGTTGACATTTACAATAGCAGTATCAGACTGGACCAATGGCCCATGTAAATTCATACCCAGCCTCCTTCTGTAAGTAGTTAAAAACTACATGTTTCAGGGAAGAGTGAAAGAGTTCTGTTCTCAGTCTGGCTGCTTATACTGTCCTTTCAGTGGGGTGAAACTACAGAGTCAACAACCTTCTCTACAACCAATGATTTTTTGACTGCTGTTAAATCAGCATTTTGAGTCATATCGAAGCTCAATAAAAGTATCTGTGTCTGCTTTAGCCGATGCCCAGTGTCCCTCTTCATAGCCTCCTGTGGAAATAAGTTTTCACACAGGCATTACATGTTACATGAGTTAGCTTTCTAAAAGAGATTATCATATTTTATAATACCTTATCTTCAGCCTTTCCTTTTCAAGGCAATTTTAAGTTTTACTAGATTTAATTTATATAATATTACTGAATTTTTGCAGTCATTAAATACCCAGGCTAGTAAAAACAAACAAAAAACAGGCTTTGAGATACAAGGAATTGCATACATCAGTACAAATTAAAGTTGCTGCTTTCAGTTAAATTCCATTCACGTTGACATACTTTTAACAAGTAATCCCTAATCCAACTCTTTTCCCTTATTTCTCTTATCTTTCCTAAAAATCTCCAGTTTTCCTAAAAATCCAGCATCTCGTGAACCTCAGATGTTGAACAAAGAGTCTAGATAGAAACTTAAAATACAGTATCTGCTTTGGATTTCCAATGTGTTACAGCCTATTGAAACACTACTATTTGCAGCTCTAAAGGCTTTTGTTCCCTTGAGGTCTGATGCCTTTGAACAGTATGTATGCTACTGCTTGCACTGTAAATACTCTTTGCTTTATATAAACGTGTGTGTAGAACATACATGTAATACATAATACCCTAAAAGAGCCAGCTATATTGACAACTTGGTAAGGAACACACTTTTACTTCCTAAGATGACAGACAAAACACTGCCACAAGACAGAAGGAAAATCTGGCTTCTCTGAAGTAATGCTTTTTCAGTGAATTTCCAGGATGTTTAACAGTTCAAAGAACTCAAATCTGCTAACTGCTAACACTGATTAGACAGCCTTCCATAGAAGAGGATGAAACAGATACACAGCTTCAGTGTCATTCAGTCATGATTTGGGGCATTTATAGGCACACCGTGACAAGCAGCAGTAATAAGTTAGGTGAGAAGGAAGACCACTGAGAGACTTTTTTAAACAAAGAAGGAAACATGCAGATTCATAATGAAATGCTCGGGTCTAGGTGGTGGGATTTTTATTTCTTTGTAATTAATATCCTATCAAAGTGTAAGAAGCCAAATCTTGGCTCCACTACTATAAATGGGAAGGTACAACTTCACTTAATTGATGAAAGCTCTCGAATATAGACTAGAAATGAAGTAGTTTAGTACTGAAACTATAATTTCAAAACTTTTCAAAGATGTGAAACAATTATGAAGAAGACTTACGAGTTTCAGTATCTTGGCAGAAAGTGGCAAACAAAAATACTAAACTTCCAAATGAGACTGCCTAGAGCACTAACTGTGAACTCTCCTAACAGAAATACTTGTACAAGAAATTTAAGATTTTCCTTAAATACTGGTAATAACATGTGATTTAAATAGATACTGATTTCAGTTTGACTTTCATTATGCTGTTCTACACCAGCTTAACTCCACTGACTTCACACATCTACTTTTAAGTTCTGCTAGTTTCAGAAAACCAGAATTAGATGCAACAGTTTAAAATTCTTTCTCAAGAGAAATGGTCCTAAATATTCATATATTCACCAGATTTTCTTCTTAATGTATCCCCTATTTCTCCCAAACATGAATCCAAAATTACCTCTAAATTTTCAAAAGATTTTTTTGCATCAGTATCTCCCCAGTATATTGGCACCTTCAGTAATACCTTTTGTCTCTGACACTGCAGTGCACATGCACCAGAATTCTGTGTAACTCAGTCACTTTCTATTTTAATCTAGAAGGAGACTGACTGAACAAGTCACCTATAAACTTGAATTTTACTGTGCATTTATTGGCATTCTAAAACAGTTCAGTGAACTGCCTGTTATGTGTCAATCCTTTCAAATGTTAAGCAATAACATGGTAAAATTAAAGATGGTGTGTGAATATTTGGAAATGTCTTACAGTTCTTACTTTTTTGTTCTAGAATGTAAGATATTTATTCATTGTGGTCTGTATAATAACATGGCTTCAAGATTTAACTTTCAGATAATAATTTTTCTACACTTAGATTTAGTTTTGGGGTCAGACCATCTGCAAAGACATTGAACAATGACAGTGGAAATAAAAACGTTTCACTTTGCTCACTGCCTGAATTTAACAGTATGTATACTCTGACAAGCCATGGGCAATTTGAATTAATCTCTCACAAAAAAGATGGAGAAGTGAAAACATCTTTAAGGAGAAATTTGTCATCAGGAAAGTCACAAAAATATCAGTGCAAGAGGGAAGTACAGAATCACAAGCTACAATGATTTCTTTTTTCTTCCTTTAACACCAGCAATCAGCTGTTTTTAAGGCATCATTTGTATTCTGTTAAGCATGATATATACTGAGGAATCACATTTATGTGTGGACAGTCACAGCTGCTTTGTATGAAAGCTATGAAAAAAGCGGTTTTAGGTTAATACACATTTTGCATTTGTACACTTTAAAACTTGCCACTATGTAGAACTATGCAGAATACATGATATGTCTTTTTTTTTTTTTGGCATGACTACATGCACTTACACTGTTAACATGCTTACTCTGGTAGGCCTACTGTGACATGGAAACTGGTGGGGGAGGTTGGACAGTCATTCAGAGACGTGAAGATGGCAGTGTGGACTTTCACCGGACATGGAAAGAGTACAAGATGGTAAACAATGTCTTTTGTTTTGAAGTCTTATTATTAGTCATTATTGTCTGAAATCTAATATAGTAAAGTAACATTAATATCATACTTAGAATGTAAGCAGGTTTTAAAAGTTGGCTTTGTCCTTAGATGTTCATTTAGAAAGCGTCAGAGTAGTATAATTGTTTGCCTAAGCAGACTTGCAAAGTGTGATGTTTGCTTTTAAAGAGAAGCTTCATATCTCTTTAATCAACTGTTCTGTGATACGTCCACATTTTTTCAGTTATTTATATTTGTGTTTCTAGTGGCAACAGTAGAAGCTGCTCCAAATCTACTGAGTAATGTTGATTCACATTTCAGATTCCCGAGTTTGCCTTTGCTGAAATTAACTTCTTGAAATATCACAGATCAATAACCCTAACAGACACAGTAAAATTTTAGTTGACAGACTGAAAACTTTTAAACTTAAAAACTGATAAAGTGATCACTTCAAAAAACAAAGCAAAGCTATTTAAATAAACAACTTGAATTACAGGGATTTGGTGATCCTGCTGGGGAGTACTGGCTGGGAAATGAGTTCGTTTCTCAACTGACTAATCAGAAGCGTTACGTTCTTAAAATACACCTGAAAGACTGGGAAGGAAGTGAGGCATATTCATTGTATGATCACTTCTCTCTAGCAAGTGAAGAACTAAAATACAGGTAAGCAGAAAAATCAGATCTGAATAAAAAAATCTGATAATAAGCATTCTAGATTGTGTACATGCATGATCTCATTTCATAAAATGATGATGGTTTTTCAGTTCACTCATAACAGTTGCTCCATTTTTCACCTATTGCCTGAAACAATTTTTTTTTGCAAGGGAGAAAACGTGTAGTTTACTAGTGCATATGGTGAATGTAACACACAAGATGTGCAAAGATGAAGAGATGGTATGGTATAGGATAGGTGCCAGTACAGCAGCTGGCAGTGCACAGTCTTCAGACAACATCAACCTGTCTGCAGTTGCTACCACATCTTGATTCCATGCAAGAAATAGATTTCCGGAAGGTAGATGACTAAGAATAATACTACAAGGAGATTCCCCTTAAGTCAGTGGCTAGTATGAGCTGGTCTGATGTCATGAAGAGCACACTGAGGTAATGCTGCCACTTTCTGTGACCCACTGGCTTGTGACCCACTACCTGTGAAAATGAAGTTAAGAGCAGATGTCCAGTCTCACACACTGTCAAACTTGTAAATTTAAACACAAGATTTTAATGAACCTATTACTTACGCTCCCATCATTCTGTAAAATGTAAAGCTTCTCAATTTCTTCTTACATATGTGGTTTAAATAGGAAATAATATATATTTTAAATAAGTACTTTATATATAAATAAATATCATAGTATTATACATTTTAAATAGTATAGTATCACACATTTTGAAATAGTATCAGCTGCGTGAAATATACAGGCAGTTCATACTATAGTCTCCAGGCTCTCTGTAAATGCAGTAGATAGGTATTGTTGATTATAGAAGAAACTAGAGACTCTGCAGTGTATAACAGATACTTTCCTACTACATGGCCCATGAAATTTTTATCTAAGAGTCTTAAAGATTCACGGAGCTTCAGGTGACTGGACAGAAAAATTGTCTAAATTTAGATGAATTTTTCCAAGTTTTCTAGCAACTATTTGTTGTAAACAAGTCAGTCTGACACCTGAGAGAACTGATGCTGTTATTTCAACTCAGGTCTTACATGCAAAGCAATCCAAAACTATCAGCATCTCTCCCATTAGATCTTACTGCCTTAGCAGTATACAGTTGTCTGAACTCCAAAGCAAATATTTTTTCATCTGGAAACAGTTAGAATCTACAGCAGAGAATTTTGTAAGTAATGCTTTAAAATACTTATAAGGCAACCTTTGCAAAACGGCTCATTACCTTTGTTCATTTAAAGTATTAAAAATTAATTACTGAAAACTAAGATGATTGACTGCAAATACATACTTTAATATGCAACCAAACATGGAATGCATCATAAAATGCAGTGGTTTAAATATATTTACATTAATAATTATATTATAAAAAAGAAAAAACCTTGCAAAGTATCAATTAAGAGCGTCTTCCATTGCATTAAAAATGACAATATATTCTTAATGCTGGAAGGATTACGAGTTGGGCCATAAAACTCAAATTTCATAGATTCATAGAAAAATTGAGATAAGAATGGACTTTGAGTCAAAATTCCTGATTTCAAAGGTCTGAGGTCAGACCGGGATGCTCAAGGCTTTATCTGGCTGGGTCTTGATAACCTTCCAAAGGTGGAGACTGTGCAACCTGTTCCACTGCTTATCTGTCCTCATGGTGAAGAAGGTTTTCCTGTTACCCAGTCAGAACAATTTACATCCACTGCCTCACACCAACTGATATACTAAGCCATACTTTAAAAAATTTAATAATAATAATAATAGCAACAACAACAATAACAATAATAATAATAATAATAATAGACCAAAAGTCTGCTTAC
This sequence comes from Falco cherrug, assembly GCF_023634085.1. Lineage (NCBI taxonomy): Eukaryota > Metazoa > Chordata > Aves > Falconiformes > Falconidae > Falco > Falco cherrug. Next base: position 19,520,897 of record NC_073702.1, read on the forward strand.
ATTAGACTTCAAATGATAATTGAAAATCAAACCTAGGCTCACACATTATATTTGGAACCTTTAATACCATTTTTGTTAGAAACTGGCTGACAGAATTTTGAAATCATCTGAAGACAGAATATTTAACTTTGTGAAAGAGATTTTTGAGAAAATCTGTAACGAACAGATCTTTTAAAACCTAAATGAATAAAAATTCATTTATTAATAATATTTTCAAATAGAACATATAAAATGGGTTAAAATTATCTGTTAAACTACCAAAGACAGCATCTATCATAAGCAGAGGATTACGTGAAAGATGAAGACTGATCTGGGGACAAATTACTTCTCCACACAGAGTCAGATCTCTTCCTTAAACAAACAGAACGCTTCTGAGAAGGATGAACTATTTGATACAGAAATGAAATCACCAAAGAGAGACTGTGGGAGCAGAGGGCTCAAGTCCTTCCAATTCAGGGTAACACAGTAATAGCTGTGTAATTGCCTCTCCAGTTTGGTGCCCTGTGCGTCTCCCCACTGAGACTGCATCTGCACCTGTGTAAGCCCATCCAAACAACACCAGCCTCGCTGAAAGCTTATCTTGCCAGGAAATTGAAGTACACTTAAATACCTGTGACGATTTAACAAAAATAAATCTATGAGGGTGTGAAAAGGAGAAGTAATTAGGAAAGTGGAAAGGGAAATACTGAGCAACTCCTAAAGTACCAGATACTAGTAGGTAATTAGTAATCCAGGTCATGCTATTATGTCTTGTAGATGCAAAGTTGTAACACTACCTTGCCGTGTTGTGCTAACAACAAAATAGGAATCAAAAAAGTTCTGGTTTAAACTTTTGAACTTGATTAAAAAAATAACTGCACACAATATACTTACAGTACTAAGAAATGCATGATGTATTTGAAATTTTTTTCTTCTAATATGACATGAACAAAACAGTCATTTCTACAAATGTAGAGGCTATTCATTAGAATATTACGCTCACCATTTCTGCTCATATGAAAACACCATGCTGCAAAACAGCTCACAACAGTACATTGGCCAGAAGAGAACTTAACTGTTTGAACAGGATATTTATTGCAAATGATTCCATTATTATTTTGCAGATCAGCTACCACTAACTTCCATGTAATAATTGTTTTTCCATTCCTCACTTTCTACAGGATCTACCTTAAAGGACTTACTGGGACAGCGGGCAAAATAAGTAGTATAAGCCAACCAGGAAATGATTTTAGCACAAAGGATGCAGACAATGACAAATGTATTTGCAAATGTTCACAAATGCTAACAGGAGGTAGGAATGTTTTTTTGTTTCTCCGTCTTCCTATTTTTATTGGCACTGAAATTGTCTAGGAGATAAATTATAATTTCAACTTGGTAAATTTTGACTATTGAAGAAGTCCAAAACTCACAGATAGAAACACTAGTACAGTGACTCCAAATGAAATATTTTAACATTTGACAGAAGTTAGTTGAAGTAAAACATGAGAAGTTAAAACTGGAGGAAAAAAGTCTCTGAAGTTGGGGTACAATAAGCCTGTAATTGTGGATCTAATCAGAGAGAGCAGAGTCTTCTTCCAAGGAAAGAAATAACATTCAGAGGTCAAAACACTTAACTCCCCCCCAAAAAACCCTCTACCCTTGTAGAGATTCAGTTAGTTAGTGAAATGGCTCCTGATTCTTTAGGCACAAATTCTTTCCCCAACTATTGAGGAGAAGAAAGCCCCCCAAAACTGTTGTATACCATACATGTCACAGAAAGGTATGAGTATTTAATTCCATATTTCGATATTATTATGAAATGGCAAAAATACACCACATATATGAGATAGCTGTAGTTTTCTCATGATTGTTCAGTAGTGGAGTTTTAGGTGGTATTTTTACCTTGAACCACACAAGCCATTCTGTAATTTGTTAGTCTAGAATTCCACATTCTGAAATGTGGGCAACTGCTTTGTAAATTTGACTTCTGTTCCTGTTACCTCTTAAGCAATGGTTTGTTTCCCTATAGCACAAGTTGCAAGACAAACAGCTTCAGTTTATCCAAAAGGATAATTGGATTACTGCCCTGCAAAACAGAACACACACATTATCACCACCGTAACAAAAGTAGAAAAATATTATCTTCTTAATAAAAATAAATTTTCCTTATGACCCACTAACAGGTCAGGACCACAAGGATACAAAATAAGTTTGGGCTGCTTTTCTTCTCCTTTTCTTTCTTACCAAGTTTCAGCACGGAGGTTTCAAACTGATCTGCACAGAGAACTGAAACAGATAACTGAATTAATACTCTAAGAAGAATTAAGAAAGGAACTCAGATCTGTGAAGAACAATAATTTACCAAAGAGCAGATGAAAACCAAAGACAACTCAGTATCATTATAGCTCAAGTCAAGTTCTGCCCTCAGACTGTCAACAATAACATTTTATATCAATAAGTTAAGCTTGATTGAAGACCTTCCCTTCTCAAACTACAATGTATTAAATAAGCTTCAAAAATATGTAGTTAATACATAAATATGTTTCTTTTCTGAGTATGAGGGAAGTATTTTATACTGACACTTCCAAATTATAAGAATGAAAAACTGGGTTTAGATTTCTTTCTCATTTCAGGACAACAAAGTGTGCTTATACACTATTTTGAAAATCACCTCTGCTGATGTTTTTCTTTGTTTTCTGTCTTGCAGGATGGTGGTTTGATGCATGTGGCCCTTCTAACCTCAACGGAATGTATTACCCATTACGACAAAACAACAACAAGTTCAACGGTATCAAGTGGTACTATTGGAAAGGCTCCGGATACTCTCTCAAAGCCACGACTATGATGATTCGACCAGCAGATTTCTAAATGCTTTTGCATTATGTGAATTATGTATTTGTATAGTCTTCAAAGACTTCATTTGCTGAGCTTATAAACACACATCTGCAACTTGTCTCATTTTCAAGTCCAGAAAAATACGCTAGTGTTCTGAAGGGATCAGTTCAGTACAATTCCTGAATTGCAGTAGCCTTGATCAGCTAAAGCTCATATTGTTCAACCAGACACAAAGTCTAAAGCATCAACCTGATTGATATAATAGTGATTTGGTGAAATGACTGAATAAAAAGAACATCCAAGAAACTGTCAAGACACATTAAGGACTGTTTTACTGATCATTTATGTTACGTATGTGTTAGTAAATAACTGGAACTGTGAAAAATACCTAAAATAGTTTTAGAAATACGCATTTTGCCTCATCACTGAACATTAAACATTACTCTAATATAAAACACTTAACCAGTAACTATTTATCTCTCTGTGTCATGTTTGCCTTCTGTGTACATAAAAAACTACTGTCCTGTAATTAGCTCAATACTGTAGTTAATGAATATGTTCTTTCCCCTCATAGTGTCCTAAACAAGTTCTTACACTTATTCAGGGATTTTTTTCCAATAGCCTGTATTACTTTATTTAACAGATGACAAATAACATTTAAGTACTTTGCATTTATTCTTGGGAAATACCATGTACGAAAATCACCATTTCTTTCAGTTTGTACGTACTGCTGTCACGATCTTTAAGTTACAAAAATCCCTGCAAATTACAATATAGTGTGTATTTCTTTGTATTTTTGTGAAGATTGCACTTTTTTTCTTTCCTTGTTATTTACCTGTAAAATAACTGATCTGTATTTTATAAACTGAGACAACGGCATTACCACCAGGTGTCCGGTTGTCTATGACAATCTGTTATCACCTGGTGCTGTAGTACATCTATAAGTTTTGTAAAAATGACCTAACTGAAAAACATATGCAGGTTCTTTGATACCATTAAATTCATGCTTATGACTTAAGATGCAAATTACTACATGTTAAAAACAGTAAAAAAAGAAATCTGAAATTTATCTAAATTAATTCTGTTGGCTTTTTTCAGTAAGGTTAGGACTTCTCCCTAGGTGGGCCCTTAACGTATGCAACAATGTGAGTAAATTACTCTACTAGGTGATGTTTACTTTTTTTAAAATTTAAGTACTGTATGCTTTAAAATTGTGTACTGTACACTAAAGTTCACATTAAGAAGATATTTCTTCATAAATCACACAAAATAGTTTTGTGGAGATTTTTCCCCAAATTAACTTTAGGTTTTAATTCTCATGCTTAGTCTTTGCCTTGAAGTAATATTTTTGTAAACTTTTAATTTCAGTGGATGACTGAATTAGTTACAAGGCAAGAGCATCTCTCATATCAGAACGAAAACCCCAGACACAATGTTTCTGGAGGCTTACTTAACTAAAGGTATTCCATCTTAAAAACAGTAAAAGATTTTGAGAAAGATGGAAGAAACTCTTCATTTTATACAGACAGTCATTAAAGCTGGTCAGAGTACCCCACCACCACTCTTTTTCACTGAAAATGTGTCAGCATTACTAAAGGGTAGCAGAGACAAGAAATACTTCTTATATTACTTCATGATCTGATGTTAAATAAACCTAACAAATGTAAATTAACAGTCATCATCTGAAGAGCATAAAATAATGTATTTAAAGATTACTATTTAATATTTTATTCTTTCTCCTCAAAAACTTGTAAGGATATACTTATCCCAAACTAAAAAAATTAGTTCAAAAATTGCTTTCATGAATTTCTAAGAAATGTCTTAAAGAGCAAGACTAGCAGGTGGCCAGCAAGCTAGTAAACAAGCTAGACAAACCAAGAAGCACATGACATACCAAGAGAGGCCTAGAGAGCTGGCTTTTCTCGGCCTGGAGAAGGGAAGGGGAAGGGGAGACCTTACTGCTGTCTACAACTACCTGACTGAGGACACAGGGAAGATGGAGACAGACCTTCTTGGCGGTGCGCTGCAATGGAACAAGAGGCAGCAAACACAAGTTGGAATTGGGGAAATGCATTTTCTTTTTAATTTATTCATTTATGACCATGAGGGTGGACTGGAGAATCCCTTGGAGCACAGCACTGAACCAGACAACCTTCAGAGGTCCCTTCTGATCTAAAATACTTTGTGATTCTATGAAATTTAATAGAAATTCTGAGTCTAGATTACTGTAGTGTTTCATTGCATTTAATTAGGCAACTAAAGAAAATACCCCCAATATTTGAGATTGTATGCATATCCAGCCCAATAGTCTAAAAAAACCCAAAACCAAAACCAAGAAAAGCTTCTTAAAAACCATGATTGAATCTGGGACAGTATGAGTGCTCAACCTGGCAAAGGAAAATAGTGCTAAGTTTTGGTTGACTTTACCTTTCATTATTTTAGTAAGAAAACACTATATGACAGGAATAGTTACATATTGCATGGTTAGTTTTGATTTGCTGAAAAAAAGTCTTTATGAGGCTTAAGGCCTTTTGATGACTATTCTGGGAAAGTGATCAAAGATAGTGGTGTAGACATTGAATGGATCAATTGTTTAATGACACTTTTTCATTTTTTGGGAAAATGGAGTAACTCATCAACAAGAATGTAGAATTTCAAAGTGAATGCTTTTAAATGACGTTTTAAATGAGATTGCATGGCTTAAACTGCAACCATCAAAGTGAAGTGAGAGGACCTTTCAGAAGGAATGCCATTACTGGAAAAAGAAGGCTGCAACAACTGCTTTGGACCTGACACAAACAATTAAAATGTAACAGCAAGATAGTCCCTTCTTTTAATTCCCTCCTGTAATCAAATAAACAGTATTTAAAAGTGGAATGCACTTCCATTTTCTCTAAATACACAAGGAAAGGAATATGAACATAATTCATGCTCAAATAATTATTATATCTTTAAAAATATGGTATCTGTTACAGTAAGAAACCAGAATGACTCAGGGAATGATTGGAAAAGTGATGGAAATACCACCTTGGACACTACGTTCCTCTGCAAGAGGAGCACATGGCAAAACAAGTGATTTAGGTTCTCAGCACAACCATAACGTCCCTTAATTTTATCTTGTCACCATCTCTCAATCTCATCCTCCTCCTCCATATTTCTGCTTTAGGAATAAAGACTGTAAACGGAATCTACAACCCCAGCAGGAACGACTTTCAAAGAATGTTATGTATGTTGTTACTGATGGTACACTTGGTTATTAAACAAAGTAGTCTAAGAAGAAACAAAATTCAAACCAGCTTAATCTGAAGTACTGTGTTCTTTTTTCGTACAAATAACAGAAAAGAGGGGAAAAAAGAGCATGCTGCTTATTTTTCGCATTTTTACCATTCTTAATGTATTTGCTATATATAAAAAAATGAGTTTCTCCTTTTAGAAAAAATACTACATTACAATGGATGATTTGGTTCTTTGGGCTTATTTCAGAATAACTACTACAGTTTTCCTACACTTTGAGAACATACAGCATATACTCATGAAATAAAATCTTCACCTTGAACACATAAACTTACATACAGATTTAGAAAGAATGTTAAAATTAACAGTTAATATTATAGTAAAGTTCAAACCCCTTTAAATGTTCTTTCCTCAAAGCTTATATGAAACTTTGAGAACCGAGTAGCAGATGATAATATATTTAACTAGCTGCTACAATGTGTAAGAGAAATTGTGAAACCTTTTTTGGAAAAACTATTAAAACTATTATTGACTAGTAACCTGCTGGAGTTCTACTTGTTTTAAAACCAAAATAAAATTACTGTTTAATCAATTACAACACATGGAGTGCAGATACACTAGGGCACAGACACACCATGCCCCTACATACACACTTTCGCACAAATGCACAATTCAGTACTTGGGAATGATCACTAAAGGCAAGAAAAATGCTTCATTTTATCCACATAGTAGTTTTAGAAGCCCACATAAACTTTCCTTTGCCAAAGTAATTTCTGGACTGAAAATACTGAATCCATGATCTGAATATTCTTTCTGTTAGGTGATAATGTGTCTCTCCAGCTTATATACAAACACAAATATAAAATACACCAAAAGAAATAAAAGGATGTTTATACTTTAAAAAAAAGCTAGTTTATTCAGAAGCTAACTGGTGAATCAATTTTTTGCATTTTCCATGCAAACCAAAAGTTTTTGCATGCATTTAAAAAAGTAGTGGAGAAAGGAGAAAATAACACCTTACAGTATTTGCTTTAGAAAAATATTTTTTCTAGTACGCTGCCTTGTTGACAAAGCCTATTTAAAGGGCCAGTCATTTCCCAGATAAACAATAGAAAGGTCACAGGCTTAAAGGGCCATTAAACTTACAGGAGCTGCAGGGAAGCTGGATGAAAGCTCATACGGTTCCTCTGAGATCCAATGGCCCAATTCCAAAGACGACAGAACCTAAAATAAATTAAGAGGTAACTAGAAGTCTTCCAGTTTCTAAAATAGCAAACTCTTTGAATGTGTAATTAGAAGTAACAGTGCAGTTGTAATAGTTGGTTTGATATTTCATTTACCCAAATCAAATGATTCACTGAAAAATCAAGCAATCAGAAAGATAAAAATTTTACAAGTGAAAGAAATCATTAAAATACCGAAGTCCTGTTTCTATGCATGGCTACATTAAATTTGAAAACCTTGTGAGAATGTTAGAAAATTCAACTTTCTGCATCATGATACATAAAATTAAAGATTTGAAAAGGGAAGTCACACTGTATAAGTTCTGTTCTCTTGGTTCAGTTAATCATTGAACTTCATGAAGTTTCTGTTGACCCATTTCTCCAGCCTGTCAAGGTCCCTCTGAATGGGAACACCTATCTGGTGTATCAAACGCTCCTCACAGTTTTGTAACATCCACAAACTTGCTGAGGTTGCACTCCTCCCCATCATCCAAATCACATATGAAGATGTTAAAAAATAATGGACCAGTATCAATCCCTTCTACTGACTGGGATTATGCAACTATTGTATATAATCCAAATTACATATATAAATAGCTTGCAAAGAAGAAAAGTTCAATTCATTCTCTTTATTATCCTCCTTTGTCAATGACATGTGGTAGAGTACAAAAAAAGGATGCTAACAGTGCAGAGTACCAACTGTCTGGAAAATACATAATCCGTTGTGTTCAACTGAGCTCTGAAACATTGGATCAATATGATTCTTGGAGACTAGCAATCCTAACACTTCAGATTACTTCCAGACTTCTGTTCCCATCAGGGCCACCACAAAACGGTTAACAGAAATAAAACTACTTGAAATGGTTGTATTTTCAATTTCTAAATATGCTGGTTTTATTTTTTTTTTTTTTATATATAAAACTTTCCCCAAACTACTCTATCCAGTATTTTTCCTGGGCTGATTTTCTAAACCATTCTTCAAAACAATTTATCATTATAAGTTGCAACTGTTAAGACTCCAATACTAAAAGCCTCACAGTGTTCAGAGACTATGCCTCAAGTGGTAAAAGCATCATCTTTATGGGAAAATGGAAAAAGACTGAAGCTCCTACCATGGCTCTGCCCTTGAGTTGTACAAAGGACATTTTGCTACTAATTTCCACACAGTCTAAATTCTGAAGCACACTGGTGGAAGAGGGGTTTATTCTTCTCATTGGCTTCATCAATGTGATTGGAGCAATAAAGCCTCTCACATTGGCTGGCAAGTTCTTTACCATGTTTGTCCACTGTCACACAGTTCAACAACTTTCCCCTTTTACAGATAACTGAGCTTCACAGCATCCTTTCTGTAGGTGCCATCTGGCACACCTTAAACATGAGTTCCAAAAAGCATTGTTACCCACTAGTGAGAGACAGCACGATTCATACATGCAACCTTAAAAAGCACAGCAACCCTCAATACCTTGGCTGCTCCTACAGCAACAGGTAGTAAGTGAACGAGGAGTGTACCTATACCCCCAAAATGAGATATATGGAATTTATTAGAACATAAATCCCTGTGTTCAGGATAATTCTTCTACCCCTGGCAGTCACATTTTCCCTACATAGTTCTCTAGCCATTTCAAATAGATGATGTCTGTTTCTTACTGTTAGCACAGCCATGCACCATTAAATTGTTGTCATTACTCACCTTGGAACAAGCTGAATTTCATCAGTGCATGAAATTATTACCATGCTTGACTCACAATTAACTGAAATATTCTGTATTTTTTTATTCTTTTGGAAGATGCCGTACAAATCCATATATGCCTAGTTTTAATGTACATTATAAAACTTTACCTCATGAAATTTGGGAACCAGTGCTATGAAATGTTCCCCTTAGGCAAAAACTGGCATAATAGGTATCAAGCATGATAAAGTTATCCTTTACACTGTTACAGCTCACTAACTAAACAAGGTTCTAAACTGAACAGTCTGATGATAAACTAGTAAAGTAAATCTTATAAAATGGCCTAATTGTATTTAGGAAAAAAAAAACCTTTCTGCAAAGGGCTGTTTTGCGCTGAACCTGTTGCTGCAAGAAGCAAATGCAAACTGAATTTAGAAAGTAATTTTGTTATTAAAAACAAGTTCTATAGTCTTTAGTGCAAAGTAGTTTATGCTTGATGACTTTCAGAGGAGCTAGCAACCTGTAGTATCAACTGATACAAAAGGTGGTGCTTTGCATGATGTGGCAAGTGGTGTTTTACGTGGGAGGGGAGGCGTCCAGTTTTGCAGGCTATTGGAAGTGAACAGTGATCATTTTTATTTGTTAATAATGAAAACCAGCACATCTTCAAACTTACTGTTGAACTTTGACTAAAATCCAAAGAATATTATGTTTACTTTCAGAAAACACACAACCAAATATTTGAAAATGCAACAGCTGTACAAAAAGGAGAAAATAATTCTATCATATTAAATCTAAAAATAAGAGATAAGCACATTAATAAGTCAATGACCTTTAAAAACTATTCAAAACACAGTAATGCATTGCTGTGTTTAGTGAAGAAAAGCATAGTAACTTCTTAAAAACATAGTTAAGACTGCAGCTTAGGATTTTAAGGTAGTACCTTAAAATAGTTACTTTTTACAAGAATACTGAAATCTGTTAGCTTTATACTTATAGTCGTATATATTTATTGCAAATAATAGAAACGTGTAAATCCAAGCCATTTTTCTTTTAATGACAGTATGAACTGACTTTAACTGAACCAAGAAAACTGTAATGCCTAATACAATTCTTAGACACAAGCTGCATGAAAATAACTTCTTTGTAAATAACTTTGAGGAGGAACAGATGTACCATGCTGTAAAATGTGTACATCATGTCCTTATAGTACCAAAATGATGTTTGTACCAAGAGTAGCAGGCAAACAATGCAAATTATTAAGACATAATCATAACTAATCTCTTGGGTTTAAGCAATCCCATTGCATTTTCCAGGCCAATTATATGGTAACAGCCTCTGTTAATCCTTGTAGTATTTACAGAATTTTGTTTAGAATTTAATTTTGTTTATCTTCACAAAAGATGGATTAATGCTTGTCCATCATGGTTCTGGAATTGAGTACAAAGGCATCATATCTACTTTCCTACATAAAAAGAAAATTAGATACAGAGTTCATGAACAGGTCCTGCAGTAAATAATTAGGTTACCAGTCACCAAAACATTCAGTTTTCATGAACAGAAAGGCAAAAGCTCTCCATTCTAAGTAACTGAAATTTTGCTTCTGACTTTGGCAGAGACAAATTTTCAACCAGTATATTTTCATAGCAACACTAACAAAATGGTTCAAATTAATCTAGGACGAAAACAAGTTATGATTTGCAATATTATCCTTGAGTAAACTGTGTTTTATTGTTGTCAGTAATATCTTCATATTCAACAGTTCCTTAGAATGTGAAAAAGGGCTACGAAAAGCTGAAATACTTCAGAATATGTGTTCATATTGAGAAGAGCTATCTAGAAGTTTTCAAATGTGCAGTTACAAAAGATCTAGCTTAAAATGTTGTGATAAAGCAGTACAGTATGGATCAAGCATGAATACTGAGTATAGGAGTATCAGAAGTTGGCAAAATACAACTGATAACACTGAGATATTAAGAATGTATCCAGTTCTAGTAGGATGCAGTCTTGCTGGTCATGGAGGACCAAGAAAGGAGGAAATAGGAAGAGGGAAGAGAGAAATGCATAGTTTTTCTGTGGCATTCTTACAGCCTTAAAGAATGTTTTCCTTTGGGTTTGAACTCAAGATTCAAGTTGATCGATCTTATGTTACTATATAATAGTTCCAAAGTATGGACTATTTTATCTAATTCAGCAGCAGGCAACCTGTATGGCATGGAGCTCCAACAAGTGTCCTGCAGATTATACAGCTATATAAGGTTAGCCTGTGTGCAAAGTTTTCCTTTGCATATCCATATTAGTTGTGTTCTTTTATTCACACCATATAGGAAAATTTATGTCACACATCAAGTTCTCAAGGGTCTGAAAACACACTCCTTGACTAGACATAATTTAAGGCCTCTTACCCATCCAGCTAGCATACTGATCATACGGGATTTATGCTTGACTAACTCATCCTGAAATATATAAACAGAGTGCTATGAAGATTAAACCTTAAACAGTAAGTTTGATATTTCTCCAACATCTATCTTTGTAAGTTTTACCCTTTTGTCAGAAGAAAAAAAACCATTGCAGCCTAAATTATCTCTCCAAGTTACAAGCAAAAAGGTAGAGGTAAGTGATATTTTAGCTTTTTAAAACATTAAGAAATATCTTCCAAAAGACAATTATCACTGCTCAAAATCAATACCATTGGTATTTTACCAATGAAAGTACTATGGCAGGATTGACTACCATATAGAAAGGCATTTAAAAGACTCAGTATTGTAGCATTAATAAAAGGAAAAGATTATTTTGCTTAAATGAAATTCTCCAGACTAATCTTCTATGAAATTCCTCATGATGGTTAAGTAAGGCTTCAGCTTTCTCTTCTCTAGTTAAATTATTCAGTTAAAAAAACTGAGTAAAAAGATGGCAAAATTATGCCAGTGGCACAATTAGAAGTAAGACAATAATGCGCCTATGTGATAAAATACATACATTTAACCAGATCAAGAAATATTTTTGTAAGAAGGTCAAAGCACTATTTTATTTCAGTGCAACAGATTACTTAATTACTTGAGGAATTAGACATTTATGGACAAAGCTATATCCAGCCTCATGAAAGGTTTAGGCACAGTTCTAAAAAAAATTAAAAATAGCAATATTCACAGATAAACAGATATTATAACACTGAACAAACTTTGATTTGGAGAACTGAATTCTGAAATTTTTCTCTAGTTCCTTCTCATGCAGCTCTCCTAGTAACTTCAGAACTTTGTCTAAGCAGCGGCTCAATAAAACGAGTGAAGACAACTTCAGCATTTGATCCAATAATATTTACAAGAACTAACTAATCCTTGGAACAATTCCATTTAACTTACTGGTATTATAAGAGGGATAGATATGATCCTGTGATAAGTCTAAAAGGTAGACTGTAAGGCAGCAAGAAAATCTGGCATTGCTACTAGTCAGTACTGGTCTATAAAGAGTATGTGTTGATGTTTTCACCATGGATTGGTTCATAAAAGTGCAGCGCGTAACATGGGCAATGAAATTTCAGGACAGCAATTGTCAGAATACTGATTATCCAAATACTGCCTTATGAACAAAGATAGGAAACTATTTTACTGGACTTTTGTACTAGCTGTCTACATCTTTAGCTATTTTAGTAGTTATTTGAAGCTTCTTCTCAAGGAATTATACAGCTTTTGTGTTTACCTACAATATTAGGAGAAAGGAACTTACACCAAATATGTTATTACTTGTTTAAAACTGCATACAAAACTAAGTGTGAGACAGATATTTCAATGTATTTCATTCACAGACACAAAGAATCATGTAATAGTCGAGGCTGGAATAGATCTGTGCAGTTTGTCTTGTCCAAAGCCCCTCCTCAAATATGTTCCTCTTAATGCAGCCAAGGGTGCTATTGTTTTTCGGTTGTTTTTTTTTTTTTGCCACAAAGACACATTACTGGACCGTTAATGTGACTAAAGATGCAAAGCCCTTTATTCCAAGGGAAATTAATCCCCATGAACTTCTGAAACCCCCAAGGTGTACCATAATAGCATCTTCAGATAACAACATGTACATCATGTAGGACAAGCTTCACACTGGTTAAGTGCCAGACAGCTTGAAAACAAACAAGCAAAAAGAGTTTGTTTTCAGCCCAATAACTAAATTCTGAAGTATTTATAAGAAAAAGGAAACCATGAAATTTAAAGTTATTCTACAACCCTTTTCAGTATAAAATGAAGAGCTATTTCCATATAAATTCCAGCTATGTTTTAGAGCTCTGGAAACATGAGGAAAGCTGAAAAACTGTCATTTGCACTGTCAGATCAAGTAGTTAATCTGTATTATCACAGTGAACAACTGAGGTGTTTAATCCTGGGCTGACAGGTAAAATCTTTACCTGGTCACTACTCACTCCCTACCCCAGCAGGATTGGGGAGAGAACTGGATAGGCAAAAGCAAGAACAACTCCCCCCTCCCCCACTCCCCGCCCCACCTTGTGGGTTAAGATAAAGGCCACTAATAAGTGAAGGGGGAAGAAAAAAGTTCTAACACCCCCAAGTAATGTAAAAGTAATCATTCCCACCAGCAGACTAATGCTCAGCCAGTCTACAAGCAATGGCTGCTTTGGAAAAAAACCCTCCCAGTTTTATAGCTGAATGTGATATCATACGGTATGGAAAATCTTGGATCAGTTGGGGTCAACTGTCCCAGCTGAGTCCCCTCCCAACTTCTTGTGCATCCCCAGCCTACTTGCTGCAGGGGGCTGACAAAAAAAGAGAATAACGATACTGTGTAAGCAATGTTGAACAACAGCTAAAACACGAGTGGCTTACCACCACTCTTTTGGTCACCAGTCTAAGCACCATCCAGGCTATGATGAAGAAAATTAACTCCATCCCATCTGGGTTCAGTACAGCAGTTCATGATAATCTTATCTTTATGGTAACAGCCTTTTAACTCTATATGCTAGTCCACAAGAAATTTTGAGGATATACAGTGATTATTTGATTTGGATGTTTGGGAACCATTTCTGTAAATTACAAAGTCTCCAAATGTTACAAATAGCTTTACGTATTTTTTTTTCTATTTTACAGTTTTCGCACTATGTAGCAAAATACGTAACAACTCCCCTTCATTTTTACCAATGCTGAACACAATACATGTTTCAGAACAGAATCATATATTAAAAAATTCAAACCGATTAATGCAGCTTGGCTAACATTGAGCAGAAATGGTTTGTTTAGCTTTCAATCTGTCCAAACCCAATGCATGTGACATGAATTTCTCATCCACGAGATGAGACTTCAGACACTTCTGAAGTACATACGAAGGTAAAATATAGGAATACTTTGGTTAGATTAAATACTAAAAGACAAAGTCATGGTAACAGCTTCACACAGACAAACTTCCTCTAATTGAACTAACTCTAGGTAAGCCTGAATATCTGCACATTGTACAATTGTATATACCATGGACACAGACATGGTTATATGGTTGATATTTCAGCTATACAAAAAAAGTTTAATTTACCGGGTAGTGAAATTAAAAAAATATTTCTTACCCATTCATAAGAAACAATCCAACACCCACAAGCAATTCCCAGCATAACATTCAAGGTACGACGAGGACTCCCTGTAACTACTTGACTTGTTGTTTCACATACGTCATCTGAGAATAAAAAGTTTCCAAGTTTATTCACCACCTGAATTACCGTATTTTGCTCCCTAACAAGAAGAAAAGGAAAAAACCCCCCACCATACAATGTTGAATGACTATGCAGAATTATAAAAGCATATATGCACAACACAAATTCATCTCATTTCTTTCCTCACTATAATTTATCTTTCCCTCACTGAACCTCTACCCACTTGCTAGCGCTAAACTCAGCCTTCCCACAGAGTCCAAACAGCACATGATCATATCTACTTGCGCATCAAACCTCTTTTGTCCCCCAACATCTATGTTATATTTTTAAATAGAAGCTTTGGAGTCAGGAATTATCTATCATACTGTTTGTGTACAATGCCTAGTACAGTAGAGCCTCATTCTTTGTTGTTTTTGTAGTACTATCAAAAAAGTATTACCAGGAAACGTAAACATTTAGACACAACACCCTTAAGAGGTTTTCACTAGGAAGAACCATTTTTTTGGCATCTGAATAAAATGCTGTGTCTAAATTTGAGAGAAGTCCTAAAGTTGTGGCTTGCTACCTATATATCTGAGCCAATGTTTCAATTAAAAATTCACTTACCCTTAAATATAATTATAGTTGAATATATGAAATTAAATATAAAATCCAGAATGGCCACCTATAACTGGAATTCTAACTTGAGTTCTCAACATGGCTACGCTGAAGTACATAAATACATCATTGTGAAAACAGTGAGATCTTGGTATCTCTAGAGAAAAGCTATTGCATGAGAACAATTTACTGTTCTTATTAATGATTATTTTTATATATCATTATTATAAATGATCATTAAAGATCTGTAAATGAAAGCTCAGTTCCAGTGCCTTCTCTGCTCCCCTGGCTGACTTGGAAATGTCCATGACATGCTACACAAGATAAAAGAAGCAGAATGTTGAACACAGTCACATAGAATATCGTAAAATGGTTTGGGTTGGAAGGGACCTTCAAAGATCATCTAGTTCCAACCCCCCTGCCATGGGCAGGGACACCTTCCACTAGACCAGTTGCTCAAAGCCCCATCCAACCTGGCCTTGAACACTCCCAGGGATGGGGCATCTACAGCTTCTCTGGGCAACCTGTTCCAGTGTCTTACCACCCTCATAGTAAAGAATTTCTTCCTAATATCTAATCTCATTCTACCCTCTTTCAGTTTAAAGCCATTGCCCCTTGTTTTATCACTCCATGCCCTTGTAGAAAGTCCCTCTTTAGCTTTCCTGTAGGCCCTCTTTAGGTACTGGAAGGCTGCTATAAGGTCTCCCTGGATTCTCTTGGGTAAAACATTTAAGTTAATCACTGACATAATGTGAGCACACTCAAAGCATCCTCAGAAGTCTCTGGGGCTACTTCGTTCTCAGTATCTTTCACTCCGCAGAAAGTAACTGAATTAAAACTCCCAAAATATCCCATCTAAAACAAATACTAGTCACAGGAACTCTAACAAAATTGCAAAAAATTCTTCACAGAGAATGCAGCAATCTATTTTTAATAATTTTCTAACAAATAAATGAATAATAAAAACAGATCATTATGCATATATAACAAGTTATATATATATATTATATATATATATATATATATATATATAAAACAAGTATATATAGCAAGTTAACTTCACACTTAACTCAAAAGGTGATATTGTGTGTGGAGACACTTAAAAAACCCCAAACCACTGACCCTCACTTCAGTATGAATCATGGCCTTGGCTATATGGCTTTGAATGTTACTAGAATATTTAGTATTCCCTTTGTATTTTATAAGCTTTATATATAGCCTACAAGTGAATGTTTTTGTAACATTGCAACCCATATGGGCTGGCCCTGCCTAGACTGCATGCTCAGGGGATGCATTTCCATGCTCTACCTGAACCTTTTCTTAGTTCTTTCTTGTGTCTACACAAAATTCCGTAAAAAAAAAAAAAAGTCCTGTTGTACAAGAAAAAACTGATTCTAAGATATATTATAAATTGCAGTGAAAACTCGCTAATTTATACTCCAGTCAGCTGTAAAAAGTGACAAATGCAAATTTACAGCAAAATTTCACTGAATTTGTGATTCAGAAAAAAAGGTAGTTGCTGGCTGTGAATCTGTGAGCAGCATTTAATACAATCTCAAATCTCGATGCCATAAACCCACTGAAATCATATATCTTAAAATTTAAATTCTAATGAACCACTTTTTGAGGCTGTAGCTACTGGGTAGTAGAATTGGCTTTTTGGCCATTGGGTTGTATTTAGGAGGACTGTTTTCAGTGCTTTGGTTCTTTCAGAAGCAGTTCCTTTCCCTTCATCCTTTTACAATTGTAGAGAGACAAAAAGCACAATCTTGATGAAGTTCTGATGAAAAGCAATTGTTGTCACAATATATTGTTTATCTAACGAATTAGTAATTGGCTAGTGGGAAAAAATCAACATACAAGCAACATAAAAGAAATAATATATGAATTACCTCTTTCAGTAAAATAACTTATTCCCCAGCTCTGCCAGGATTTGTTCTCTTTTAGGCAGATCACAGCCTCTGTTTTCTGCTACTGCTATCTACACTTTAGCTATTATCTTTACCTCCCCCACAGTGATCCTGTATTATATGATTTGCGAAGTACATTTTGTAGTCTTGGTGTTACTAGCATCCAGTCATATTAAATACAAGAAAAGTATTAATTCTATTTTATGTCTCTGACATGTATTAGCATACTTAATAGCTATTGACAACCATTTACAAAGAACTTCTAAAGGGATAGCCACTAAGTGCTGTTTCTGACTACTTTTATCTATGTAACTGTCAAGATTTAATTCCTTTAAACCTGAAACAGATTTGTAGGTAGTAAAAATATCTTGAGTTTTGCAAAAGAATTAAAAAACTGTAAGCGAGTGTAGCATAAAATATGGAATTGTGTTTTTGTTGGATGTTCTTTATGCTGTAAGACTTTAAAGAGAATGATAAAAGCATGCCAAAAATTTATAAACTCTCTCCCAAAATATGCAGTGGCAGCTGCTTCTAATGCTTTGAAACTAAGTGGCTAAAAAGACCTACAACTGATATTTATTCAGCAACTATTTGTATGAAAGAAAACATTTTAAACTGATGTTTCAGATTATGACTTTTTAAACAGAAATTATTAAAGTGTATGGGGAAAAAAAGCTGTCTTGTGCTGAAAGTCTGAACAATTCACTAAATAAAACTACTTTTTACGCTTCTTTCAAAAAAATTCAAAACTTGCTTAAGATTTTAGTTTTATTGCTCTGAATCCAGGTTAAGCTCACCTATGGAACAACACAAATATACACATACAGTGTAAATAGCCATGACATACATATGTATGCGTGTGTTCCTACCTAGGATACAGAACGTAATAAAATATTTTAACACATGACCCCAAGATAAATTTCATTTTGTATAGGCATAAAATGATTATTAACATTCAGGTTTCAATGGTGTGCTGACTACAGAATCAAAATATTTAATACTTACCCAGAAGACATGCTCGTCATAACTAGTGTCCTTGTGGGCTAGAAATCTGGAAGAGAGAAGAAAACATCAAAGATTAGAAAAGTTTTTTCCCTTTGAAAATACCCTTAAATTAGAAACTGTTCCATTAAAAGGACTAAACAACTTCATAATTACAGTATCACCAGGGAAAAGGCTGTACTAATTAACACATATACTAGAAATATTAAACTTTGAGGACAAGGAAGCAAGGAAATGCCTTCATCATGTCTGATATCAAAGCATCCAATATAACAGAAGACAGGAATGTAAGTTTTCATTTTAAAAATGAAAAGGAAAGGATTTGCAATCGAGGACGCCACAGAAAAAAGGATAGTACTTGTCTTTTGCCTTTTCCTTCTGATCAGGTAGAAAGGAAATGGCAGCTTACCTGCAGCAAAGAAAAACTGTAATTTAAAATTATTCCAGTTTCTTCCAAAAGAAAGGCAGAAACTAGCTGAAATGCTGACGAAATAAGGGTATATTTATTGTAAAGTATAACTTTAATAATTTTATTTTGATAGTGTAGCTTTTTTTTTGGGAACAATTTCAGTATTTTAAGTCCAGGTTTTTAATTAAACATTCTTTTACTCTTAAATCTTGTCTAGTGAAAAGAAGTTGTCCGAGTAACGTAACACACAAGGTATACTCAAAAAGTACAGCAGTCCTCAAACCAGCAATTTTGAGATACCTTAAAAAAGCACCCCTCCATTCCCCTGCAATACCCTCCACAGCTTATGTGCAAAGTATGAGTGTCTGCCCCATACAGAATTTAAACAAGCTTTTTGAGAATTAGTATGACAGAAGTTAGAAGAGGAAGAAGTATCCTTTGCTTATCAGCAATGACTGTGAAAGCCTCCAGCATGCACAAAGGTAGGACTGAACATGAATTTTAGCAATATCAGACAAATACGTAACATAACATGGTCATAAAAAAATACATGTAAAAAGAGGGTTGGAAAAATCTTAGCTGAGAATTACTTGTAGCTACACAAACATGGACAAGTATGTATACATAAGGAATTCAATTTTGTAGAAAAAGTAGACTGAATGACTTTTATACATTATTTTTAACTCCTCCTGATTTTCAAAATCAGCATATGAATTTCTAATTATTTCTCTAGACACCTACAGCTCCTAAGAAATAATCATTCCCATTTCTGCCCCTCCAATATATTACCATAACCACAAGTGGTAAGCTCACAAAGTCTGCTAAAATTCAGTTTCCTTTGAGTAATGTGCTGAGCTAAGGCCACAAAAACATTTTGAATTGGATTACAGCTGGTAGCACTGGCCAAAGAAGACCCAAGAGTAACTCATTCAGTAATGATTCAGTAATGAATCATAGAACAGAAGAGAGAACATACTCTGATGCAACTCCATCTGTCCTCTCTTATCAGTACAGAACTGTTCTCCATTAAGTGTTCAAGCAATTAATCACATTTAAGAATGGAGTTCCTTGGAATTGTCTCTGTAGAGTGTAGACTATTAGACTAAAAGACCCATGCCTGTTCATTATATGAACAATCTTTGTATAAATAAAACACAATTTAGATACCATTGACAAGCTAGATATCAAAGATAACAAGAAGCAGTCTGTATCTGGGTAAATTTGAAAAACTTAAAACCCAGCTACTATTTTAGTCTTCAGAAGCAACGTAATGTAGCATATTCAATAATTTTTAAAATTCATGATGAAGATACACTCAGACAACATTATATAAGCTATGTAATACTTTGGAATAGAAGATATACACAATGTGAATACATAACCAATCAATAATAGAATTGCATTACTTCAAATGAGGAAAGGATGAAATTTTTATATTGAAACATTTATCCGAGAGAAATTCTATGCCTAAGCCTACTGCTAGCCTTACAGTTGAAAAGAAGATAACATGCCCTTATCTGTAATCAAAATTTGTTGTATTCTTAGCCAAAAGACTTTCTACTGCATTATTTTCAACTCCAAATAAGCAGTCACACTTAATTGCTCTTGGAAGTTCCAAGAACTTCACAGCTTCAATTCTACATTTGAGTTTTATACACAGAGTTTGAGCAAAAATAGTAACAACACAAGATTTATTAAATATAACTACCATAACATGAATAGATTTATTATTAAAGTAATATAAACTCAAAAGTTGAATACATTGACTCAAAAAAACATTTAGTAAGACATTCAGTAAGGGTTCTCATGGTGGAAGGACACCACTATTAGGCACTCTACTGCGCAGGTTATGTTGGATGATTGAAATCAGACATGGGCCCACATTGTATGTGGCCTCACAACAGTGAGGACATACCTCGTACTGTTTTGATACAGTTTGCTGGATTTGCATAAATTTCTGAACATTAAAGACCCTGGGATGTGACACCCTGGGAAGGCACAAAACATCCTTTAAAAGCAAGGTTGTACTCTTTTCAGTCCAATCTCCCTGGGCAGAAAACCTCGTCTATGTCAAATATGTATGCTTCAGCATGGTCATGATGTTCTCCAGTATCTGAAGCCAAGCCTCACTGCCATCAGAATTAAGCTCTTTGGCTAAAAGTCTGGAGTCAAATCCACACAAAAGAATTGCACTATATTTTTTGGGTCCTTGTATCGTACTAGATCCAAAGCCAGATCCTGATTTTCCTGTTCAGAATGTGCAGAAAATTACCCTTCCTCACGATTTTTTATTAAAAAAATTATAATTTTTAATACAAAAACTAATCAGACCACTACTTTTGCCAAAGTTGGGTTAAGAAAAAAAACTTACTGTAAACCAAGGCCAAAGAAACCCAAGATCCTACTGCTTCTTCAGCTTCAGATCAGAAATGTTGTTAACAGTTCCTTAATACCTTATCTATAAAGAAGTGAAAATACTGGATCCACACAAACTGGGAAACCTGCAGCTTGTCCTGATATTACCCTGCAAAGCCAGCTTTTGAATTGTAGCTTTTATGGTGCAACACATAGCATACAAGATGGTCCAGTGAGTATTCTGGGCAAATGTTCTGTCCATGCACTTCAAAGAGATTCAAAGACTCAAGAATGCAGAAGGATGCGTACAAAATGTAGAAACTGAAAAAAATAGTTTGGGAGAAATTAAATGTATTTCATTTGCATTCAGAACTGCATAGTTTTGCAAGTTAGAGATCATTTGCTAAGCAGACAATATTTTGTTTTATTGCTTCAGTAAGACAAGCAGTCCTCTTTAATTACCGTTACCAAGCAGAAAACAGCCAAACTATGTTTTAATTTTCAGTTGTACATTTTTCAAGTTAATTGCCTCCCCTCCTTGCTGTGCAATTTTTCTTCTATGCTTTTTGTGCCTGTTTTATTTTACAGGTTGCTTTTATTGCAAAAAATCTTTTTGAGTTAGCGTTTTCTTTTCTGACCAGCAAAAAGACATCTGGTGAGCATCAGTGTGAGTTCTAATACACATTTGCAGCAGCATTATTATTAATAAAACACTGGGAAAGGTGGTATTAAGTTAACTGGTCCTTTTATTTATCATTAATCTCTGAATCCTGAAGAGTTGCATAGCTGTGCTCTAAAATAGAACACACTTTCTGAACTTTTTTTAGGTCTGGAATACAGGCTGTGTTATAAATGACATGCTTCAGTGTTCCTATACATATATTTTTAGGAGCCCAGTTGCATTAAGTATTTCTTTATAGTCTGCCAATAAGATTTTTCTAAGTCATCTGAAATATAAAACATGTATTTCGGTAACTCAAAGGAAATAGTATTTGTAAATATTCCCGGTACTTTAAAGACATGATACTTCCTGTACATTAACTGAACTACACCGTAAAAGAGGCATCCAACCTCAAAACATATTCTTTCTTCTAAGTTTGAGCAGGTGCTTCTTGGAGCTGAAGGACAGTAAGAGCAAAGTCCTGTTTTGTATGAGCTGCTTTTCAAGTAAGTGAACTCAGACTTTGTTTTCTTAAGAATGTTGTGACACATTATTTAAAATGTGACGATAAAATATGTTTTTCCAGGCTAGTTTTCAAGAATAAAGTGCATTCATGCTAAGAATTGACTCGATAGGAACAGTTTTACATTTGCAACTGGTTAAATTCCAGCCTAAGTATATTAGCTCTCATTTTGTCTTTGGGTCTAGAATCCAGGCCTTAGATACTTTTCAAGAAAGGATTTCAACCAATAAATACCGCTTTTGAGTTGTATGTTACTTAGTCCGAATGCTCCTATGCCTTAAGAGTTGACAGAAGTTCTGAAAGGAATAAGCTTCAGTGTACTTTCAAACCTGTATGTATGCTGTGATAGAGTAAAAAAAGACCTTCACTTAGGACTCAACAAGATACTTACCCTTTGTGGCCTGGCCAATATAGAAGGGATATAGGATGTTTTTTGGGGGGTGGGAGGGAGGCAGGGGAAAGCAGTGCATGCATGTGCAAATGAAGTGTAAGGGAGAGTACAATATTATTATGCTATCTGTTTTGTACTATTCCGGTCCCTTTTTTCTCAGGCTATTGTAGGGCCATCAGATGGTTCTGAAGTTGCTTCCAACTCATAGACTCACTTTTGATCTTTACAGCTGTATTTCACAAGTAACAATCTTCAGTCCTACTAGTACACGAGCCAAAAACCAGAGCCTTATATAGCATGGGAATATTCAAGAATCAGGTTAATTTCTCTGCTTTTATCTAGGAAGGTTGTAATGAGGATCCAAAACTTCAAGGCTGTTTTTAGAAACAATCTATATATTGTGCTACATTAATTTATTCTATTCAAGTAATTGTAGCTTATAGCTGAAAATAATTGGTAATTGTAATGAATGATTACTATTCAGTAGTTTTAAACAGCAATTATTTAAAACTATAATTTACATTCTGGCTGGCCTTTCTCCTCTTATCAGTCCTTTGATACTGATATTTTTCCAGTTTCCTCTGGCTGCAAACTCAATTTTGACTGTGATTTCCTGCCCAAATTAGTACCTCTGCTTTGGTCCTAGAAAGATGTAAAAAGTGCACCCATCCTAACTAAATCAATACAACCATGGGGAAAGGTGAAAAAACAAAGTAGGCTATAAGACAGAAAAATAAGATGACATGACAGGTGCCTGGACATCAGCTTTCCTTTACCGCCAAAGATGAGAAAAAATGAGAAATCCTGTAATTACAGACATAGGAACCCCTAGAACTTGTTGGCAAGGTTAAGAATGATGAATAGCTTCAGACTTTTCTGACTAGCAGTGTCAGTTTAAAATTTTCAGTTTTCCACATGCAACCATTATAGACCATTATAGCTAACAACTAAATTAAAGTAATAATATCAACCATGAGGGATACAGAACTCTATAGCAAGGGACAGCTTTCATGGCATTCTGCAACTTTAAAAGACAGGCTTATCTACCTGTGACTATTACCAAAACTAGAGACAGACTTTTTCTGATAGGACAAAGATTAAGGGGAGAGCAGATGCTCCTTCCCACGCCTTTGAATACAACCAGAAATTTCCAAGTCAATCAACATAATGTGAAAAAAACAGCCAAGAAGCAAGATTATCATTTCTGCAAGCACAGGCAGCAGCAATTCCCATTCTGATGGAAAGCTCAAGCCTTTCCAACAGGTACAAATTAGGGGTTGACTTCCAGGTCAGTATCACTCAGGAAAAGAAGCAACCCAGTTCTCAACTGTCTTTTACTAGGAGAGTTTCACCTCTAGACCCTATGATGTGAAACCTAGGGAGACAGGGAGAGACTGCCAATGTGACAGAAGCAAATCTCAAGAAGTGGGATGCTAAGGGGAGGACAAAGCTTCTTTATAGTTCAGATTCTAACAGAAAATGAAAGCTCAGGTGAAGGAAGGACACTCCCTCACCTCAAAAAAGTCACAAGACAGGAGAAAGAGGAACAAGGACTATTGTGGGGCAACACTACATTACAGAGAAAACTCATACATGCAAGCAGAAAATCTTTAAAGACCACACTAAGGCATCAGTTAATTCTGTCATTAGCACCAAATAATGTATACCAGGGTATACTCACCTTCCCAAATGATCTGTGAGAAAGGCACAGTTAACTTTTCTTCTGCTGAAATTTTAAGTAACATGAACTTCTCCCCCTACCTCCCAGCTTAACCAAGGTTAACAAAAAGTTTGTACTTTCCTGTGAATAATTTAAGCAAAACTTAAGCATGATGTAGAAGTGAATCTGTTTCATCTGTTCAGACATTAAGAACTGTTTATGCTTTCATAATTATCCAATGAAGTGAACAATTTATTTGGACAGCTGACTTATGACCAACTAAAAGCACTTTATAAACCTTCAGCTGAGATATCCTAAGCCAGGGGTCCTCAAACTTTCTAACCAGGGGGCCGGCGCGTGGATGAAGTGGCAGGCAGTCATCTGTGGCTGCTTGGTTTCCCCCCCAACCCCCGGTGGGGGGTTCTGTAAATACCAGGGGCCACACTAAGGACCCTGGGGGGCCGTATCTGGCCTGTGGGCCGTAGTTTGAGGACCCCTGCGCCTAAGCCCTAACTGTAAAATAAAAATCAAGCCACAAAAGTAGTGGGCAACAGTAGAGTAGCTTCAGTGAAATTAATGATTTGATTTTTAAGCCCTCATCAGTCATACATTCAATTTTTGGTAAAGGTGGTTGCTACCCATCATGGAAGGTTCGTTAGAAATAATGTCTCAACTACTTCATTGCAGATGTCAGTGCCTCAGTTAACACTGCTCACAATGGGTCACACATTGGGCAGAAGCAACTGAGGCAGAGACACACTTCCATTGCACAGGCTGTTGGCATGGAACCATATTAAGAGGGAAAGAACCATTTTCCATCACCCCAACTGTTAAATACTGGGTTTGGACAATTATTAGCATCTTGATGTTAATTTTGATAATTGAAATCTTCTGGAGATTGTCAACTATGAAGCAATGGGTGTAATTTCAGGTGAAGATACTCCTGAACATGTCTGCAGTCCAAAAAAGTCAAGCCTAGATTTATGTTAAGTTTGTGTTAAGATGCAAAACTGTAAAATTCAGTAAATGCCCTGCTGACAAGATTGTAACCCATTTGTTGATGACAGTTAACTACCTGAGTTAAAGCTTTACGGCCCTCTAGACAATATGGTAGACAGCCAAACAATACTTATTTCAGGTTTTGAAGTGCAACAGCAATATTATGATGGGTAGAATAATAATAAAAACCCAAATAAACCCAGATTTTTTTTATTTTTAGGATCTTGAAGGATAATGAATTAAACATACATGCACACAAATTTTTCAAAAAAGATTTTCTGTAGTGGTACCTATGATCAACAGCCACTGTTTTCAGCATTTCTGATTCTTTATACTAGTAGGATGTAGTACATCTATTAAGAAGTAATGCAGTGCAAGATTTTTTCCTATTTAACTGATTGTATATTTATATTCCCGTTTCATGCAGACTTGTTTTGAGCTCATAATTCAATTCTACAAAGATCACACCACTAATTTTAAATGAAATTAAAATGCTTAATTTCAGTGTAGAAAAGAACGGTGGGTTTAGTTAAAAAAAAATTGTTAATGAAGACATGTCAAATGCTGATGAAATGGAGTTTAGGCAGTCTTGTTACGATTGAATTTCAACAATTTTCAAGAGCTGTGTGGCTATCATTTAGAAAGCAGTTCCATCAACTAAAGGATTTCTGGCCTGTAGAGTCGTGCCAGATACCAGTAGGTTTACATAGGGCATTCATTTTTCCAAGAGTTAAATTTCCACCCCCAAAAAGGACCTAACCAGGAGCTGCTTTTCCTCTTGGTAGTTTCTGATGCCAAGAGGGAAAATAGTTTCAGTTTTACACCGATTTCTTTGCCAAACCGACTGCAGTCCAGATTGTTTAGTTTTCTAGCATGGCAGTTATGACCTTAGTGTTAAATGTTAACAACAGGAAACACCCTAAGCTTGAGTTGAGAGAAGGCTGTGCCTTTTGACATAGAAAAGTACTGACTTGAAAAGACAACTTTTAAAGTTAAGAAACAGACCACAGAACTTCAGTAGGTAGTCCAGAATAGCAAGCATGAAACCTACCATAAAGAGAGTGATTTCTAGGGCCTGAAGACCATGAATCAGCCCACGAGGTCCACTTAAGAGATTTTACTGGCAGGAACAGCAGCATCCTGAAGCAGTGATAACAAAGCTGCTGCCACTAGGACATGGCCCAAAGCATGCACTGTAAGGCACAGCAGCAAATGCCAAGAACATGGCTTCTGTTCTGGAAGCCCTTAATTAGATGTGGGAAAAGTGTGAGGGACAAATTCACTAGCTGGACCAAGTCCAGAACCAGAACTGCCTTGCAAAGGTTGAGTGAAAATACTCATGGGATTAAACATAGACAAGAGGACTTACAAAACTCTCAAACCATGTGATACACAGGCATCCTTTCCAGTGCTATCCTCTGAAGACCTTGAGCACAACCAGAAAGTACTAAGTCACAGGCAGTATTTTGAGACTCTGCTTTTTAAATATTGACTGAGAACATGTTTCAGTGATTTTTGCTATCTCATACTAACCTTGCTGATACTCATTCGGCTTTTGCTATACATCACACTTACTCAATATTTTAAAAATCCATTAGGCCAATATGTAGTGCTTAGATTTTTTCATTACTTAATTTTACCAAAAGAAAAAGTAGTATTTTAGCAAATGAGTATCTACATATTCCACTTATATGAAACAAATACTAATACTACTTATTGATAGAACATTTTGTTCTCAAATACTAATATTATTACAAAACCTGGACACTTGGAACAAATGACCACAGCTATATTTGGGATATAGCAAGAGCGTAAACTGTGTGTTGCCAGTAAAAATAAACTTTCATGTTAGGTTTCAATGTCCCATTCAGTGGCATATTTCAGAAACTCCAATGAAGCAAATTTTCTGCAGTGATGTGTAACATTAGATCCTTTTATCACTGACACTTTCAAAGTTACTTGTCCTACAATGCAGTCTGCTCAAAATCTTGTTTCCCAACAACTTGTTTCTTCAACTTAATGTTGAGTCAGCTAGATCGCTACAGTTTAACTGTAATCAACTATTCAGCTGTCATTGGCTAGAGCTGGTCAGACACTTTCAGGATTACTTCATGTATGATGAAACATCTTGATCCTACAATGTTTCTTGTTTACAAATCAGATATGCATAAAATCACACCACCAGACATTTGGTCAATACCATAAACGTTTCTCAATGGTACCATGCAAGCACTCTTAAGAATTTGTAGCTTCAGTCACTCGTCTCATTAGTACACCCAGAAGCAATCTGAATAATTTTCAGTGACCATTTGTCCACCACCCTAATTACACCAAGTATTTTCCCCAGACCATAAACATGTAGGTAGTTGCAGTTTCTTCAGTGTTAACTGTCAATGAGCTTGCATGCTTCCACCTTGTCTAATTCACACTAGTTTAATATTATTTTTTGGCTTGAAGTCAGTAACATTTCAAGTAAGTGTTTAAAATATGTACCTATTCATAGAAACTGCAAAATCAAAATTGGAAGGAAAACATAAAAAGATATTGTCTCCTAAACAGATACAATCTGTTTAAGACACTCTACAAATGCACATATCAAATATAGACATAAAGTTACTTTCCTGAGTATCTGGCAAGATGCTTCATGTTTTATAGTTACAGATTTTTCAGGATGTTAAAATTTGTTTTGTCATGAATAAAATCTTCTCAGAGAAGGATTTTGGTAACGGGATCTAATGATGACCTGCTTCACACTAATCATTCCACAGCATGACCTTAGATTCTTTGTAAAAAATTTCTGTTCTCTCAAAAATCTCTTAAATTCAGTGTTGATAACTTTACCTTCATCCAAATCCAAAAGCTACAGAAATACAAGCCAAGATGAATTTGTTTAAAAACAAAAACTGAAGAAATTTCAATTACATCCATATTGTCTTCCCTGTGAAAATATGGTTTTAATCATGCCTCATGATGCTTAACTGTTTTTTTTTCACATCATTGAACAGTTTCTTCTATTTAGTCAGAAGACTGTATTTTAAGTTTTTTTTGAGTGCAAAGTTCATTCCAATTGCATTTTTAGTGATGGGATACTATTAGATCCTTTAAAAAAATGTATCACCTCTCATATGCCTCTAAAAATATGAAAAAACTTGTTCTTTGAATAACAGTGGCAGTTAACTGGTTACTCACAATGAGTCCTTCTCTAAAGTACAAAATGTTTACACTTGTGACACAGAACAGGTGTTGTGATAAATGTAAACATTTTTGTGACATTAAGCAATTGAATGAGCTATCAACCCTCATACCAACAGACTAACACCACTGTAATCAAGTTGTTTGAATACATTTTTGGCTTCATGATTTTTAGTTATTTAATTTATCCTCCTTATGCAAAGCAACGAAGAATTATGTATTGAATTCCATGAAATAATTGAAGAATGCATCATAATACATGAAAGCTTTATTTTATCCCTGCAATCCAGTATCATGAACTTTAGATTTCTAGACCAGGGAAGCCACCTGCTGACATTCATAGGCATTAATCCACAGTGCTTATCCTTACCAACTCTGTATGAGAAGAATCTGGAACTATCCTCAGTTATGAGTTGTCATGTCTCAAAACCAAGAAGTTCAAACCTATAGGATGGTTTTATAAATCTATCTTTATGCGCTACACTTAAATATGTGCAACACACAAAAACTGCTGGGGTTTCTGGTGTGGTGGTAGCGTTTTCAATCAAAAAGCTTGTTCCTGAAGCCAGTAAAGATTCCTGAAAAATCTTACTTATCTTCCCACTACGTGCCTGCAGCTGCCATTATAAAGTGCTCTGTCTTCATGGCTTTTGTTAGTTGACAGTATCATTTTAGATAACTTTGATTAGAAGTCTTTCCTGTTAAGAGTACGGTAAGCATGCTTATATAAAGATAAAGATAATACGAGTACTTGTACTCGAAAATTGTGATATAAAAGTTCCTGAACAAAGTCATTCTTATTCAGCTAAAACAAAATACAAAAAACTCAACCTGCATTAGGTTTTGAAGAAAGCAAATCGGTAACACAATAACACAGCAGAGAAGTACAGATCTACAGTTTGATTTATATTAAAGGAACTACAAATGACAAATTGAAAAAACCACAGAAGTAAATAATGTTAACACTTATGCCTGGTCATGTTTCATGAAGAAATTTTTGTATGGCTTTTTAAATATTTACCATCACATAACGAACCTGAAATGCTTACTGACACATATTCACTGTAGTGAATGAGTTATAACTGAAGTACTCTAAAAAGATTCAGTTCGGGCATTGTGTAGGAATTATATTCAGTGAACACATAAAAATCTTTTTTAGAGAGGTATTAGACTTCAAACTCTTTTTCTATGAGGAAAACTAACTGCAATTTACATCGCTTCCCAAACTAAGAGACTTCCTGCTAAGTAATGAAATTAACAGCTTACACTTACAACAGATTCCCAGAACACCAGCAATACCATCTGAAGCCTCATATTGGAGCTATTCAGGACAAACCCACGCATGTTCTACAGTGACTATAATTTAAAGGTGCTTTTTTTTTAATTAATTATTATTTTTAAATGAGATATAAAAGGTCTGGAGATTCACATAGCCATGTTTCTGGAAACATTAGTCCATTAAAATACCTAGGAAATGACATTTCTTTTGTACTTGTATTTTTAACAAACTTTCCTTTAAGATTTAAGTAAACATTAGAATATTATTCATAATGGTATGATTCAATAAAATAATATTTTTGACAAATGATTTGTGCCATTTCCTCTCATACACTTTTTGCTTTGGACGGAGGAAACAAATGTAAATTTTATAACTTAGCTTCACTTTCATGTTGTCAAACAGCAAAATGTTACAATGCTTAAGCTGCAGCCATTAGAAAAAAGAAAAAAAATAATAAAAATATGTATAAAGTTTGGTTGATTTACAAAGCTTCAAGAACATATTGTGACTGGCACTAGAGAAGCATTGCAACTTAATTCTTTACAAAAATTTAGACAGTCTAATTTGTTCAAAACAATATTCTCTTAAAATTGCTTCACTAAGAATTTCCTAGGGATCTCCAACATTGGCTTTATAAATTTTGCATGTATGTATGCATACAAACAATGGAAAATCAATCTTAAATAGACATATTCAT
Organism: Falco cherrug; assembly: GCF_023634085.1. Classification (NCBI taxonomy): domain Eukaryota; kingdom Metazoa; phylum Chordata; class Aves; order Falconiformes; family Falconidae; genus Falco; species Falco cherrug. Next base: position 19,551,156 of record NC_073702.1, read on the forward strand.
AAACTTATATGATGTATTAACAGACAATTGCTTGACAAAAATATGGAGTAATACTTTTCAGTGCAACAGTATGGTTGTTAATTATGTCTGGTTAAACCACCTAAAATATTTGGTTAAGTTCTTTTTACTGTTCAGTCAAAAAAACCCCACAACATTGTCTCTATATGAATTTGCACAGTGAATCTGCAACTGGAAACATTTTCAATTATTAAAAAAAGCATTCATGACATGAAAGCAGGCACGTGCTGCTATTGTACTGATAGTTGAGTCAAACTGTAGTATCACCTGGCTGAAAAGGATGGATGAAAGAAGCCATCTCTAACCACTGACTAGGAATTATCCCCAGCTACTGCTTAGCTTTTGCTACTGTTAAACACCCTACAGAGCATGCTCAGCAAGCAGATACCAAGCAGAACCATTCAAAGACACCATCTTTGCATCAAAGACTGCAAGGCCAGGTCTGAAAAAGGGGAACAATAAAAAAGAACTTCATATTGGTTTTTTTTTTCCTCTTCAGTATATATATATATAAAACATAACATAATAGTTAAGTTAGAATCTTTTCTTAAGAGGAATGAATCATAACTCTCACTACTGTATAATGTTCTTGCAGTGTAATCATACAGAAGGAATCAGTGCCAACAAATCTGATAGATTTCCAAGCACCATTTCAGCAGATGGCTTTAGGAAGAGCCACGGACTGTTGTTTGTGGATAAATATTTAGCAGCTTTAGTCAGATTTCTGTGGCAGAAAATGAAACTGTTCTGGATAGATACTTTAGCCTAAAAAGTAAACTATCTTATAATGTTTCTATAGGACATGGATCTAGAGTGAAGTTGATTTATACATTCTACATAACACTGATTAGTTATACAAATTATATACATATATATATGAACAGAAAGCAAACAAGTACTTTAAAAAAGTAACATCCAGCAAGATACAGGCAAGACATCAAATAATAATTTTAACCCAGAGATCACTGGTCCATGGAGATTATGATCTCATCTTCAGCACATTTAAAAGGTTAAACAGCCTAGTAATTGCACCTGCTAAGAGCTCTTACATAAAACAAGATCAAAATCTGTGAACAATCTCTTTGAAACTCCACCAATAGCTACCAGTAAAACACCCATTTTATTTCATGTAATTAACTCAGACATCTTTTAATGCTTTAGGACCTCCCATTCTGAAAACAATTCAGTGCTCATTTAAATTGTATGAAGTGCTAGTTACTCATAAAAAGTACTACTTATTTTCCTGATCAATTTTAGATTTACTTAGAAAAAGCTTTTACAAGGAAAAAACGTTGAATAAAGATTCAGTGCTGACCCAATCTTCTTTTCTTACATCCAAACTGAGCTCAACTTTAGAAATTTTTCTTTACCTGAACCTAGAAGAAAATACTGCATAAATCTTTATCCTCCAGAAACATATACTGGGGATGATCCACTATAAAACAAACAACCCCCCCTACTCTTTTTAGTAACACCTCCAAAAAGGATAGGCATCTTTTCAGCTTACTTCAGCAGCTTTTCAACTTGAGCTGGCTTGCCAACCTCCTTTATGATGTCAACTTGGCTCAGATTCTGCCACCACAGGTTATCAGAAAGCTGAGTTCCATGGTTATTCGTGTTGTTTTTGAACATCATTTGCACGACATTTCAAGGAAAGTGAGATTCAGGAAAGTTTTTAAATTGATAGTGCAAGAGAATACATTTCTTTTTGGTACATACAAAGGCATTTTGTGATTCTCCAAGAAAAAGAGATTAAAAAACAGTATGTCCAGTTAACCTGACCTTTTGGAGTCTTCTAGTTTTTCTTAACCCCCCATTGTGCTTATTCTTTTGTTCATTAAAAACTTTGCAAGAGACATCAGTAACATGACACTCTGAAACTTCATCACCTAGAAACCAAATTTAGAAACTTGAAATGAAAAATTCAATCTTGTGAAGTGAAACTGCTATTGTTTTATTATAGCACGCAGTACATTGTGTGTATGTATTAAGATACCAAAGATAAACATTTGTACCAGTTGTTTTTCCATTGTATTTCAGTTATGAAATAAAGAATGACGCTCAAGCATCTGACTTCATTGTTCAGCATCTGATCTTGTAAATGACCTAGTTGTAAAACTCCCAACATTTTGAAAACCATATATTAACTACAAGAAGAGAATCAGCTACATTGCTTTCTATTTGTTACAAAATTTGCAGTTTCTCTGAATACAGAGATATTTGAGAGTTTCAAGCAGTGCTGGCTAGATTTTTCCTTTCTTAATGAAATGTCGATACTCTTAGTACACACTGTGTTTTATCTGAAATGACCTGAAGGTCTGAAATGTCTTCAAACACTTTGCAAGCAAATCTAGCAAGCTGTTAGAAGCCAGGAATTGCATATGCATGCAGGAATATCAGTCCTATTATTTATAAGAAAGCACCATCCGTCAGAATGTACTCTTAATGTGGCCTGCCAAAAAGCAGGATTTTTCATCGTGTATTTTGTGAATTAACATGTATTTTATTCTTCAACACGGTCAGGATGATTTTTCTAAGCACTGAATAATAAACTTTTGAATAATTTGAGGAATTAGCTTGCTTTCATAAGATGAAAAGCTTTGATCTATCTTTTTATCAATGAAGTTTTCATACTGAAGATTTAGATCATTTCCCCCCACATTTAATTCAATGAAGTCTACTTTAGGACATTCATTAATTCTGCATTTTAAAGAAATACATGAGACCAGTTAAAGAAAGTTTAATGATTAGTAATTGAAGTGGCCTAAATTCAGCTCCTCCCAAATAAGCTTTTTCTGATTACTTTTGGAAAATACTTATAGGGTACTATCCGTATTTACTAATCCAACTACACATATAACTAAGAAGCATTTTTTCTTCCTCCATCAGTTACTTAGACTATTAATCTCTGAGGTGACAGAACAACTCAAATTACAACACAAAAAAGTGACAACCATTTACCATTACTGATTACTTACTTTAAAATTATAACCCTTAAACTTGATCACTTCACGCTAAAGTTTCAAGTTTCATGTGAATTTACACAGTATTACAGTAATTTTTGTGTAATACAAGAAGACTCAGCTTTCAGGTATAATTGTTAATATAAACTCAATATTTAAATACAAAGTGTCATTTAACAAAGGGAGAACTAGTTACTTATGTTAAGTAACTGAGGCCCCTCATCTTCAATCGCTGAGCAAGACTGATAGCAAGTAGGAGGAAAGATCTTGCCACACGATAAAGCTATTAAATTTAACTCCCTTCACATAGAAAACAGGATTTTTAAACATGTATTTTCAATCTCAAAAAAACCCAACCACCAGAGGACTGCAAAAGATGTCAGGAGATCATCTACTCTATTGCTTTAACCCAAGCAGATGAGGGTAAAGCAAGGTATGTCTGTGTTAATTTCCAGTAAGTTGTTTCAGTCACTATAAAAGGATGATCCACTGTTTTAGGTTTTTTTGGAGGGGTGGCTTGTGGAGGGCAGTGAGAAGTGGTGTAATACTCCTTTTGCCAGTCTTGGCTTGAGTGGTCAAGCTCCACAGCTCTTGTTCCACTTGGAATTAGTCTCAAGACCTGTATTCTTGGACTTCTTTCAAGTTTGGGTTCACCCCCATTGGTTCTTCATATTTATAGGAAAGCAGAAGCAGGGGACGATGTCCATCATCTCTATCAGCTTGGGGATCTTATGTATTACATAAATAAGGACTACTCTTTGCAATCCAGTTCCTGCTGCTTCTCTATCAGGACTTCTCAAGCACTTTCCAGCTTTTCCATCCTGTAGGTCTCAAGCTTCACTGCCTATTGTCTGTTTTTCCCAACTGCTTCTTTTTATAGCAGTTGCTCAGTCACAAGTAAAAAGTTTTCATCTTTAGTAGTTTTTTCTAGGCTATTTCAGATAAGTCAACAGAATTTTCTGAAGCAATTCCACCCCTAAATTTAGTTCAAATACGCAAATAACTCATGTCACTGTGGTCCATTAGATCCCCTAAATTCTCTTCTAAAACATTGCTCAATGACTGGTATAAAAATCAACAACTCTGATAGCCCTCTGAAGTACTAGAACAAATTAGAGTGATCTTAATTTGGAATTTAAGCTTCTACTCATTCATGATCATTAATCACCAGTAAGTAGTTTTGAAACAGAGTATTATCTTCAAAATCCCATTTGATTTTTCCTTTGAGTTAAAAACAAAGTAATGATTAGGCACAATGAGCTAGTTTTGATTGAACAAATCAGTCATGTCTATCTAATAAAGATTTTATCTGTAGTACTATAATGAAGTGTCACTGAAATTAAGCTGTACTGTATCTACTATTTTGTACTTACCCACAGAGTTATTTATCCCAGCTATGAAGTCAGTCTGAATTTCTCATCATTAGTAATCCTTTAGGTGCATATGCACTGAATATTTAATAACTTGTGTTATTATTGTAGTTATTATTTTACCATGGGCAAATACTAAGTTTTTGCTATTGACAACAGTTTTTTCAAGTCTTCTGAAAGCTTATGTGCCCACCAGGTTCTCAAAGGACCTATTAATGGCTTAGAACAATTTTACCTAGTTTGTTATGCACTCCAGGACAAGTGTCATCAGGCTTCATAAATTTGATTACATCAAAATTATCCTTAACCTTTTCTTCTATTCAGAAATACTTCTCCTTTTTTTGTTTTAATAATTAGTTACAATTAAACTTTTTGAATACATAAACAAGGAATCAAGGAAAAAATAGGTCTCTTTCATTCCTCAATTGTTTTTTAAAAGGACAATATAAAATATCAATACAGGGCATCATACATTATTTTTAGTGAGCTTGTCTTTTTTGAAAACTGAAGGGGTGGGGGTAGCACATCAAAGGAAGTTTTCACGTGTGCTTTTGAAGACATAAAAAGTATTTATTTAATGGTTAGACTTGATGATCTCAAAGGTCTTTTCCAACCTAAATAATTCTATGATCTATTTTAGCAGCATTAAGCACCTAGCACCTAGGTAAGAGACATTAATCTAAATTAAACTTAATCGTTTTTGCACCAAATAACTGTATTTCAGATTCCTTGTATTAATATTGGACTACATTAATTACATTATCATGGGGTTTTGGCCAACTAAGATAATATTTGCCTCCCACATTCAGCATAAATATCTAAAATTCACTCAGCTAAGCTTTAAATTTATTTTTAAGACTGGAAATAATGCTAAATCTGAGTTGAAATTTCTAAATGACTTTAGGATGATAAAAGCTTGGAAGAGCTTACTCTTGCATTCCTTGCCCAGTATTATTTATTGAAACTTTCAGATGAAAAGTCATAGGTATTCATCAAATCTGAGCAAATACCGGCTATCTAAACCATATGGTTCAAGTGCCAACTTTTTTAGTAGGGCTGATGGTAGGGTAAGCAGATGGACAAGATTTCAAAGTAAAATAATTTACAACATGAATGACAAAGCTCTTAAGACTCTCCTAGTAACATGGATCATTAACTTTCATAAAAGACAGTATTACTGCATTTCCATAAATTTATATTCATGATAGATAAAAGCCACCATTTTCCTCACTTTGTAACTGCTAAAAATTTAGGCACTGACACACAAAACTCAGTTATACAGCACTTACTGATTACAAGACCAATGAAATTTATCAGGTATGGCTGGTTTAATCAGAAGGACAGAAAACTTACTTAATCTCCAGAAACAAAGCTGAGAAAGAAAAAAGTGAATTTGAATAGGAAAGCATCTTTTAATGTTCCTGTAACACCTAATTAATTTCAGCTGTGTTACTTGTGACAGTTCTCTATTTTTGACTTGGAGTAATATGAAAAATAAGTACCCATGTTTATGACTGCTGTTCAGCAGAACAACTGGGCTGCCTTGATCATACCCTAGAAATGAACCTGACATTTGCTACAATACAAGCATTAGAACTTGAAAAGTTAGTTTTGGATTAGCCTGCATATTACACTTCCACTTTAAAATCAAATGTTCCAAGTAGTCTGTGGAAAGAAATCTTACCAAATCTTAACACTTGTCATTAAAGACACTGGGTAAGAGCACCATTGACCTAAAAATCACAAGGAAAAAAAATGGGCAAGAAAAATGCTCGATATTAAAAAATATACAGCTAGAATTAAATTTCATGTGGATATTATTACTCCTAACTATATATATAATGAGTGAAAAAAATTGTTTAGCTTTTAAAAAATAATATATTGTATTTACCAGGTTTCAAATCATGTACACCACACAGAAAAACAAAGCCATTCATATTTATTTAATAATTAACAGGGATAAGAAATAACTTACAATCAAGCAAAAAAAAAAAAAAAAAAAAAGGACATGTTAAACCTGTACCTAATAAAAATAAATCATTACATCACACAGTGTCACAGTAGTAAGTTTAAAACTCCATTTTCATTTTCTTCCACAGAACTTGCATTAGGGAAAATATACCGCATCTTTCATTATTGATTCCTTCCATTTCTAAGTCAGCTTATTTGAGCTGTCAGACTTGAGGTTCTACTTGACTATATGATAGATGAACAAAGCTGAATACATTAACTTGGGGGGGAAATGGCCATCACTGATAAACTGCAAATACTATTAAAATCACTGGAAACAAAAACTAAAACTTACAGAAGTTCCTAACAAAAAGGGTAAAAAAGTATAAACATCAGAACTTGTTTGCTGAATACTGTTCCTTTTTCCCCTGCTTCAAAATTGGTTAAGTTTTCCAGCAAGAAAATAAAAGCGTAACATGCTAGAACACTGATCATAATTTAATCACTAGAATTTAAGTTAGAATTAACCCTAAAATTAACTGGCATACCTAAGTTTAAAAGTAGTAAGCATTTCCTCCTTCCCCATTTGTTTTTGTTATTATTTAGTGAAAAGCATACTGTTCTTTGACATTAAAACCCACATAATTTAAGGACCATCTTTTGGTGCCCTGCAACACGGCAAAAAAACATAGAGAGGGTTCACACATCTATGGGTATACATTTATACTTGGAGCACGTTCACCTGCATCAACTTTTTTTTTCCTTAATTGTGCTATCCTAATGGCACTCCAGGTATTAAAATACAGATGTAGTGAACCCAAGATAACAGCACACAGTTCAGCAAGACTACCCACAGATACAGGCATAGTCACTGTTCTTTCCACTGGACGATTTCATAAGCACGATACTAAGTCTGTTGAGCCCTTTAAATTAATAATTAATTTTGTATAATTCATTGATGGACTACTACAGAATTTTCTAGGGAAAACAAGTGACTAAAATATACAATTATAATTACAAATATTTCATCCTATGTAAAGCTTGACAAACTGAGCTCAAAATATCAACATCTGAAAATGACTACGGCAATGCAAGTTAGGAGAACTGTTCAGGGAAGTTCCTGAGATTTTATATTGTAGCAAATGTAATATACATGTACATAATATATGTTATTGCATTTACCTCAAAATAACTTGGGCTAACCCAACATTCAAATACAAAATATACTCTGAAAATTATTAGTAAAAAATAAGATCAGTACCATACAAAAAAGAAATGATTGAAAAAGATGATTACATTGCAACTCTTGCATGTGCTGTGAAATGTCTTACTCAATCTTCATCATAGCACAAGTTGGAAATTGCTAATTGAATTTTTTTTCACTAGAGATTTTATGCCCTTAACTGCAATTAATCTAAAGTAGCAATTTTAACTTGTGAAATAAAAGTATTTGAACAAGTGACCCTGTGATGATGAGTTACTGATAAAACAATTTACAATAGCACCATAATATTTAAAACAGAAAAAGCCTGGTTTCTTAACAGATTTTGAATAGCAGCAGAAAGTTTACGAATACCAAGCACTAGGGAAAAAGCAGGCTCACGTTACTTTTGTTGCATTTTATGAGCACTTTCCGTATCTCTTGGTGACTTCGTGTTTGTAACGTATGGGGAAAACAAATGGGTATTATTTTGGATCCTAAGCACTTGATGCCCATCTACAAGAAGGGCAGGAAGGAGGATCTGGAAAGCTACAGGCCTGTGTCTGACCTCAGTACCAGGGAAGGTTATGGAACAGATTAACCTGAGCACCATCACGTGGCACATACAGGACAGCTGGGGGATCAGGCCAAGCCAGCATGGCTTTATGAAAGGCAGGTCCTGGTTGACTAACCTGATCTCTTCCTATGGCAAGATGACCTGATAAGTGGATGAGGAAAAGGCTCTGGATGTCATCTACTTGGACTTTGATGAAGCCTTTGACACTGTCTTCCACAGCATTCTCTAGGAGAAACTGGCAGCTTTTAGCTTGGATGGGTGTACTCTACACTGGGTTACAAGCTGGCTGTACAGCCAAGCCCAAAGAGTGGTTGTAAATGGAGTCACATCCAGCTGACAGCCAGTCACAAGTGATGTTCCTCAGGGCTCAGTATCAGGGCCAGTTCCGGTTAATATCTTTATCAACGATCTGGATGAGGGGATTGAGTGTTCCCTCAGTGAGTTTGCAGATGACACCAAGTTGGGCAGGACTGTTAACCTGCTTGAGGAGACGAAGGCTTTACAGAAGGATCCAGACACGCTGGGTCAATGGTCTGAGGCCAATTGTATGAGGTCCAACAAGAAGTGCCGGGTCCTGCCCTTGGGTCACAACAAGCCCATGCAACGCTACAGGCTTGGGGAAGAGTGGCTGGGAAGCTGCCTGGTGGGAAAGGGCCTGGGGGTGCTGGTTGACAGCAGCTGAACATGAGCCAGCAGCGTGCCCAGGTGGCCAAGAAGGCCAAGTGCATATTGGCTTGTTTCCAAAACAGTGTGGCCAGCAGGACAAGGTAAGTGATTGTCCCCTTATACTCAGCAGTGGTGAGGCTGCACCTCAAATACTTTGTTCATTTTGGGCAACTCCCTACCAGAGGTGCTGCAGAGTGTCCAGAGAAGGGCAATTAAGCCGTTGAAGGGTCTGGAGAGCAAGCCTTATGAGAAGCAGCTGAGGAAACTGGGGTTGTTTAGTCTGGAGAAAAGGAGACTCAGAGGGGCATCTTATTGCTCTCTACAACTACCTGAAAGGAGGCTGTAGGCAGGTGGGGGTAGGTCTCTCTTCCCAGATAATTAGAAACGAGACAAAAGGAAATAGCCTTAAGTTATGGCAGGGGAAGTTTAGATTAGGTATTAGGAAAATTTCTTCACTGACAGTGTGGTCACATGTTGGAACAGGCTGCTCAGGGATGTGGTGGAATCACCATCCCTGAAGGTGTTTAAAAAATGAGTAGATCTGGTGCTTAGGGACATGGCCTAGTGATGTACTTGGCAGTCCCAGGTTAATGGTTGGCCTTGATGATCTCAAAGGTAAAAAATTAAATGATTCTATTATTCTATGATTAATTTTACTCAGAAATCAAGTCAGTACTGCAGCATTTTCTTTTAGTGTAATTCTGAAATACTTTTCATTTTTGCAGTTCATTTTGCAATTTAGTTGCGTGAGTATGTATATCCAATACAGTATGACATCTTTTCATTTTCCAGCTCTGTGTAGCAACTTACCGGTAGTATGAGTACAATAATTCACATTTTTTCTGTAGGTTTTCCATGAGCATGCTGAGGCAGCTTATTTACATCATCAGAATCTAGAGCTTCTGCAGTGTCAGCATGTTCACCATCTGACACATAATTTAATGGTACACTTCCAGGATGTTCAGCTGGTGTGAAGTTTTTCTTTACTGAAACATCACTTGCTGAAATAGACTTTTTCCTCCTTTTTTTGGAAGTAGCATGTGGCATACAGAAATTCAAATAAAGTGAGTCCATGCATGTAAGAGAGTCTTTGCAACAAAACTCAGGAGAATTCTGTGATTCCTTTGGTACTCGTACCTGTACTTTATTTTCATTCAAGTAATTTGATGAAAAGAAGTCTTCATAAGAAGCCTCTTCAGTGAAATAAGACTTGCTATATGTAGTAACTGCTTGCAAGAACTCTTTAGACCCTGATGAACACAGTTCTGAGGTAGCCAGTTTCAGACTAGGTAGTGCTTGTAGTTTCTTCCTCCTCCTGTTTTTAAGAATACAATCATTTCTGTGAACAGGGAAGCTTCTATCCAATGAACATGTATTTAAGTCTTCACTATTCATAGATGAATTAGAGAGATCATCAATCAAAGCAGGAAGAGTATTTAACTTGACTTTTTTTTTGGAAGAAGTAACATGACCCAAGCCTTTGATTTGGAGAAGAGAACTTCCATTTGCAACTGAAGTAGTCATGCTATTTTCATCCTTCTGATTTTTCTTTGGAAAGTTTTGTAGATCTTTCTTTTCTAAAGACAATTTATCAATCAAAGTGTGCTGCAACATCTCTTTCTTTCTTAAGCATCTTCTGCTACGTATTTTTGGTGTTAAGCTCTTCTGCTCATAGCTACATGAGGGAGAATTTACTGATGTACTCATGGATACATGAATATTAGTCCACGTATCACAGGCGTGTTTTACTACTTCTGCTTGCAGTCTCTCTAATTTATCAGTTACCCGAAGAAAATCATAACTTGTGTTCAAGCAGTCTTCCATTTGCTCTCCTGCAAAATAGAAAGAGTGGCAATATTAATGTATTTAACAGAACAGACAGTACCAATTTCTTAGAAAAATATGAATGAAATTACTGAAAGAAGAAAACAAGGATTTAGCCACTTCTCTGGATATTACATGGCAAGTCATCAAAAACTAAACTGAAAACAGATTAGAAACAAAGCACATTCTGTGTTGACAAGAAGCTACAAAAGCTTTAGCTATCATGTCTTCTTACATGGTAGTAAGTACCCGTAAGTCCTGTTCTGCTTTCTGGAAACAAAACAGCAGAGAAACTCCCTCTCACTCTTGCACTTGTGGAGAAAATCAGCAAGATTTTACACTGGTAAAGCAAGCTGTAGTAATACTGGAAATGCAGTGAAAATTTTTACTACCACAGCATTATCACCACCTTGTAGTTTCTGCAGTTAAGATGAAATTAAATACAACATCACAGTATCATACCACATACATTACACAATGTATTAAAAATAGTTAGAATGTGGAAAAATATGTCATTTCTTGTAGCTATTCTTATGAAATTATTTTGGGGGAGGTGATACACAGAATTTATTCTTAACTCTTCCCAATAAATCGCTCTGAAACAGGCTAGTATCTCTAATTATTCAGAATACACTTTTAAAAATCCTGTTCTAATCTGATTATTGCAATAGATGCTTTTGTTTAAATACACATTGAGTGCAATGTTTCAGGAATATTCCTGTAAGTGCTCCTGTAGGTTTTAGGGGAAATCTTGAAGTTATTTCCTTAGTAAACATAAATATTTTTAAACACATGGTGTAGCTACCTAAATTAAGACAATGACATGATGCAATCAGACTCCCATACTGACAGTTGAAAAAGTCTTAACTTAAATCCTCAAATTAAACTGGATTCTTGAGCATTAACCATTATTAACCAACATATTCTATCATATATATATTCATATATACACACCATATACTCTATTCACTATCTTGCAAACACAAATATAAGGGCCACTGTCACAGAGCATCAGATGGAAGCTAATATTGTCATGAGATGTGGAAGTCTATTCTCAACATGATTACACTGTGCAGTTGCAAAGCTCTCAAATCATGATGTTCAATCTCATCGGCACAGAAGTAATTTACCAAAATAAAGTTTATTGGCATAGCTATGCTAATTCCAGTATTAAGCTGTTACTTTTCCCTAACACTGCATGAAGATATACTAAGCTGTCTCAGCCTACAAGATACCGGCCCTGTTCTCAAGTAAGCCAGCATGACAGAATTCCTGTAGGATGTCAACAAAATACAACACCTGTAAACAGCATGAGGTATAGCTTACTGTTGAGGTAGAACAGAGAGTACTCAGAGAACTGCTCAGGTGGCCCTCATTATGAATTCTAAAGACTATCTTCTCCTTATTTTTCTACCGAGATCAAACACCAGCGTCTCACTTCAGCTTTTTGCTCATGTGACTGACAGAAGACATGAGGTCTGAAGTACGTACCCATTGCATACATGATCAATGCTCTTTAGATGCCCACTGACACAGCTCAACAGCTGTCACAATTTTTTCCCTTATATCCTGCTACTATGCCAAAACACAGGAACAAACCCCTAACTTTATGAGAATAAGAATCTTGATAATAAACTACTTGAATTCATCTGCACCCGTACAACATTTTAAAGCTGATTTATTTTTACTCTTAATTTCTTTGAAACCTGAATACTTGAGCTGGAAAATACATTAGGTTTCCTTTTAAATGCAAGTTTTTCAATTGAAAATTTGGAAGACATTTCAGTTCTCTGAGCTGTCTCTCTCAGTTATGTTGGTTTTTTTTGCTTCCCACATCACACTGTTTAGCACTCACTCTGTATTCTTTACATGACCACTGTAAGAGCAGAGAAGCCTGACACCATGACAGGACAAGAAACCATCAGTGGTGTGAGGAAAGAGGAGGAAGTGAGGCAAGCAACACAGCAGTAAGGCAGAGCACTCGCCCAATGTGATTCCTCATGCTCCATTTTCCTTGAAATCTTCTACATACTTTGCCAGTTAAGAAAAACTAAAATAATTCAGCTTTAAATATGAACGATGATGTACAGTTACCATTTCAGTATGCAGTACTTCACAAAGTAAGTTAGCAGGCCATGTTTTAGAGTATGTGTGTGTATACACACACACACACACGCATATGTATAAAAAAAGTTGTGTTAGTTACCTGGTAATGATATATCTTCTGAATTAGTTAACACACAAGTAGACAGCGGACAGTCTCCTGGTGAACTGCTTGGAGGTATTTGAGATGCTTGTGAAGCTAGGAATTTGTAAATAATAAACTAGTTAGCCCTATGCAAACATACAGATTTCCACACCATCTATACATACTTCAGAACAGCTCTATTGCAAGAGAAAACGCATTACTCTGCCAATTAACTATAACCATATAAATTATTATAGACTGCCCAGCAGCATCTCAAATTTACATAGTAACAAGAAAGCTATTAGATATTCTACAATTTTAAGCAATTTTTTCTAGATAACTCAGCACCACATTTTTTCTGAACCTAAAGAATGATGGCAATATTATAGACCTTTCTAAGGCAGTTGAGGCATTTTACTAAAGTATCTGTCAAATTCTGCAATTAGCAGCAAAGCCTTGACATGGCAGCATTGCTTTTCAAAATGGTTCAAGGTATTACTTTAAAACTCAAAGAGAAAACAAATACAAGCCATATAAAAATAAATTAAGATTTAATTTTTCATCAATGTGTCACTGGTTCTTTACTTCCCCCCCACAATAATTTTTGAAATTATAAACTGACAATGCAGTCAATGTAGCAAATACTACAGATTCCTCTCCCCTCAAAAGATGTTCCACATTTCAACAGTTTTTATAACCACTCGCAAAACGTAATGACTTAGATCTCAGTATTTTCATAGTAAGGTAAATCAACCAGTAAAAAATTATTTGAAAACTGCAATCTAGATTTAATTCACCAGGTTCACCAGGATCTGCATTTTGAAATCAACTGATTTATTCAATTTGGTCATTCTAATGTTATTTTTTTTTAATCCTGTTCTTCAGTACCTGGACACATGCCTCATCAATTTTGGACTCTTTTTTTTTTTTTTTTTTTTTAAACTGTTGGCTTCAGAGCAATAACATTACAAACTCTGTCAAGTACAGCGTTCATATGAAAAGTTAACAGGAAATAAGATCTAAAGTCTTCCTGTGAAGTTTAACCAATTTACAAGCTTCAGAAGTCTAGCTTAAACATTAGTCCTCTTGAGCAGTCTAGTGATTTAAGAATCATTGTCTTCTGTGACTTCTGGTCACCTTCAATACAAAGCAACTAAAAGCTAAAGCATTCACACCTACTTGAAACCTGAGAAGAGAGGACATGCAATCAAGTAAGTGATGAAATAAATTCTGAAGGCCTGAGCAAGAGAAGCACTCCAAAATAGTAGCCATTTGTGCATGTTCATGGATAAGCACAATTTAACTTCTTACCCGTAGGAGAAACATTTTCTCCGTTTTCCTTCTTTATTCTTCTTTCCATTGCACTATATTGATCTTTTATCTTAAGAGAGCTGTATACAAGCGAGCCATTGTCTTCAAATAGTAAAACTGGCACATCAGTTTCTACACAAAGAAATTACATTCATACATTAATATTTACATGCTATAACAGCTTCAGTTGAAGTTTTGGGTTTCTTTTTCAAAAAAAAACCCTAGTAAAAAATAGGTTCCTTATACCTGACATCACTACAGATGCCTTAATACCACAAACTTGCAATAAAAAGTCAGCTATTTTTCACGCTGACATGCATACAAGTAAAAAAACCCCAGAAAAACCTCATGAAGTGCTTTAAAGAAATAACTTAAGATATTTGAATCTTAGTCCAAAGTAGTTCTTACCAGCATTAACAGCTATCTTTTGTAAATCTAATTCTTTAGCCATCTGGTCCAGTCTTCTCTGCAGCTTTCTATCATTTTCTGGACTTTTTTCAACAAAGCCTTTTGGCTGCATACATTTGTGCTACAAGACACACAAAACTATTAATTATATGGTATAAAAATGCAAGAAGTAACTACGCTTTCTGTTTACCTACCACTTTATGACAGCATTTATTATCAGTGTTTAACTCTATGCTACTTATCACCTCCTTGAGAATAACATGTAATTGCAGAAGTTTACAAGTGAACTTTAACACGAAATAATAAAGAATGTAGCAGATTTTTTTTTTAGGTTACATTTTAGTAAAAAGGAGATTAACTTCCTATCTTGTCTTTTTTGCTTGCAGCAAAGCTAAGATTTGAAGGATTTATTTTTTTTTTAATATCAGGATTTGAGGGCTTGTCATAACTCCACGAAACATAAGCCACATGACAGTCAAGCTTTTTTGATTAGTTAGTCATTAGGTCATTTTAATTAAAATCTTCATTTCTTTATTCACCAATATATATAAACCATTTTTATTATCCTTTCTTCAGACAAAATGTCACATAAGCACAGACACAGCCTACCTTTAAAAATCTACTGAGATGGATAGGTAGAATTTACAGAATGTTCTGAAAACAAATAGTTCAAATGCCTGAGGTCAGGAAGTCAAGTTCAAACTTTAAAGTTTAATACTCTAGGCCTATTTAAAAAAACTAAAACAAACACAAATAATCACATACTCACTTTTTTGATCAGTAGTGGTAATGCTTCATCAGCATCTACTGCAGGGAATAAGGATTCATCAACACGTACTCCAGCTTCTTGACACCTGTATAATAAATTAGAGCAGGTCTGGTGCTTTTCTTTTTAAGAATAAGAACCTTTATTGCAAAGAGAGTTGCCTGAGCCCTGTAATAATGAAGCACCAACCCTTCCTAAGTATGTATCTTTAGCCTAATTACTGTAATGCTAAAAATACACAAAACCTCTATTACACACCAAATATAGGATGTTTTTTTTCCCCAATGATGCCCTCTAAATTGCCATTAAGAAACTCAAATATTCCTACTCATATATTATTTTTCATACATTAAAAAAAAATCACTGCATTAAGTCCTTCTGGCCAGATTCTCACGAATCTCAAATCTTGCCCTGATTTTTGTGAGGACTGTAGGCTTTCATTGTTCACTACCTAATGAACTTAAGGTCAACTTCATCACTGTAACCACAGTAAACTCCTAACTCCGATCTACAGAATGTCATGGTTGGGGCAACAAAGAATTCTTTCTTCAGGCAAATGAGGAAGAAGGCTTCATCTGACCTGGCTTTTACATCTTACCCATCAGTCTCAGTTTTCTGCCTTATCTTTGTATATACAATGCTAAAAACAGCGCCTTATTGAGAAGCAATCTACACTTATGCAAACTTTTTTTAATTACAAAACCAAAAATCCAGCTGATACCTTACCCCTAGTTTTTCCTGTCTTTCCATTTCGAAGACTGATGTTAGAACAGTGGAGCTAAAGTTATCTTGAAATATGATGCAGTCTTGTGTACACTAAGGTTAACAGTTGGACTTAATTATCTTAAAGGTCTTTTCCAACCTAAATGATTCTATGAAAATAAATAAAACATTCCAAGTTTGGGAAAGAGTATGGAACTGTAATAGACTACACTAGATTCCCCAAGAAGCCGTTCAAAACTGTGATTCTAGTGACACCTAGTGATCTAACTGCTATAAAGTTTTTATCTGGAGAATTAAAAACTGTTTAGTTACTCAGTTTTAACAAAGAAAAGAGCCAAACTACTACATGTATTTGCCAAACCCGCTGAGTTTAGAGTTCGCTGGAGTAGCATACAGAGATATCCAGCACACTGGACTTCAGTGGCTGTTATTATATATAAATTCTGGATAATAATCAGCATAGATATAGATGACATTAAAATTTACATTCATTCAGAGAAGCTAAACAGAGAAAAAATTGACCATTAAATATCCTACAAGAATTTTTTACTTTGCAGACAAATCTGAATGTAAATTATCTATCTATCTTATTTGTGACATGAGTTACTGTACCAAGAATATATGGGTAGCATTTCCCAATTCTGGGTTTCATTTGGAAGCATTAAGTGTTCGTAATTTGGACACAGATTGTAGCAATTTTGTCTTATGCAGGGTTCTTTCTGTTGTTGGGTTTTGGGTTGGGGTTTTTTTGGGTTGCTTACTAAGGTAATTGAGTTGAAGAAGCAAGATTTTTTTTTTCAGTGATCCCAAAGTTGTCACTTATTTTGCATTAAACTTACAATTTGTTTACATGAATCTTATAGCAAGTCCACAATTTTGTGCACTGTTTTTAAAGTCAGACATATCTGCCATTCTTGGAAAACAAAAAAAAGGAACACTTTTTAAAAAATTAAAAATACATTTACTATGGAGTAATGACTTTTTTAGAATTTCAACTGTAATTTTTTTTAAAGAGTCTTCTTCCCAATCAAATTACTTCCTATTAAACTGTAGAACTGCATTAAAATAGATGCTCATAGTATAAAACAGAAGCTTCCAATAAAAGTTTGAGGCAGATCATTGTAGAGAACACTGGAAATCCAGTAAAAGTTCAGCAAGGCAATGTTCACTAAATACTGCACAAACCCTTGTAATTTGTGCTGCCTTTTATGGAGAAAAGTCAGCATTTTTCAGATCATAGGCCATGCTCCTCAGAGGCTCAAGCACTGCTCAGGGAATGATAACACACGAAAACACATCCAAACATTCCCAGTTTACTTTGTTATGTTCCTAGGTTTCTGGTTTAGAGATGGTCAGGTGCAATACTGTATTTGGTTTTTGATAAAACTGCATGTTTCATTGCTTCAGCATTTTTTTGAACCCACATAAATCTTTGCTGACTATGATTCTGCAACAAGCAGTTCTACAGCCTAACCATCTTTTGCTAAAAACCATCATTTATTGTTTTCTCTGAAAGTGCACTCAGATATATTCATGTGATGCTTTCCAATTCTTCTACTGGAGAGGAAAATACTCATTCTTCCTTATTCAGCCTTTACATATCAAACTTTGTGTTCACAAGAGTCTCTCCCCCTCCACTCCCACTTCTTTTCCAGGCTGAAGTATTCTTGTCTCTTCAATCACATCTTGTGAGAAAACAGTAACTTCAGTCATGCTCATTGCCATCCTCTGGCAACATTCCAAAAGTAACCATGATAAAATTCTGTCATTCCACTACATGAGGCTTTATGTTCTATTTAATTTGATTTTTGACTACTGTTGAGGTAACTGCTATGAAAAGTTACTTAAGTCCCCAAATCTTCAATTCTCCCCTCACGCAGTATGATGATAATTTTCTTTCTGATACACTTAGAGAAGACTTACACTTCAGTCTCCTTGACACCTGCAAGAATCTTACTCCCTTCACTGTCTTAGCTTCTTAACAGAACTTCTTCCATTTAAAGTAAACTTCTTTTTCAATTTGAGCACTGTCACAGAACTTCTTGGGTTCTGGAGTTCCAGTATGAATGCTGGTTTTATACTGTAGCCATAATTACAAGAAGTTTTTATGAATTTGAACAACCATCAACAAAGCAATTAAGACCAAGAAATAACTAAAATATTTGGCTTTGCGCTGCACTCCAGAAAGAGTCACCCAATCCCCAGTCTACACTAGAAAGTTGCCCTTTATTATTACATTTCCTGAAATGACATTTCCCAGCATTTCTGACCATTCTGAGAATGCTCCACTTGCTACTGAACTGAATGGAGGAGCTGGTTATTCAAGCCATCTTGTTTTAGTAACTCTAAAACTTCAACTCATACAAACTCTGTATTATTTGCTTCCACAGTTATTGGGTTCAAACTAAGCTTTCACTCATACAGAACCACTATTTTAATGGCACATACTATTCAGTCCTTCAGGTTTAAATTGTTCCAGGGTTCAACAGCCTGTCTTCTGCCTGCCACATCTATGAGATACTGATATACTGTAATTCAAAGTCAGGCACTCCAGTTCCCTCATCTTATTACAAAAAGTTTTAGCACGTAGGCTAGCACAGACTCATTTTAATTTTGTATTGTCTGTGCCTCATTTGAATAACCCTATGACTAGTGAGACTATTCATTACTATCTCTTACATAGAGCTTCCCCCGCTCCTGACCTTTGCTCAAGGATATCACATTCCTATGAATTCTGCCTAGAGTATACATAAATTTAAGTTGTATGTTCTTGTGCACCTTTTGGCATTAACTTTAAACTGAAAGGCAGAAGAAAAAGATTACAGAGAACTTCAATCATACTTCACAGCTCTGAATCATAGAGTCATTTAGGTTGGAGAAGACCTTTGAGATCATCAAGTCCAACCGTTAACCCAGGACTGCCAAGTCCACCATTAAACCATGTCCCTAAGCACCACATTATGCATTTTTTACACTTCCAGGGATAACGATTTCATCATCTCCCTGGGCAGCCTGTTCCAAAGCTTGAAGCTTGGGTCCCCCTCTGCAAAAACATACATCTCTACTTCAAATGATTCCCACAGTTCCCACAAACCTCATCTTCTAAGCCATATACCAAGACCTTGCCTTGTCCAGAGCATGACACTAGGAACACTTTAAAAAAATACCACGAAGATTCTAGCCTTCTCTTTCCTACCAAACAGCTTAAGTTCTCCCTCCCAAACCTTTCTCTTTTCTTTTCCTTTGCTGCTGGTATCCAGCAACCGTTAGTTTCTTGAGGCTTTTATACCTGGGTCTCAAAGCTCCATGATGTCCCCTACATTATCACATATCCAGCTGTTTCTCTGTCTGAGCTTTCCACTGTGTTCATTCACTCAATACCTTCTAGTATTGCAGAAGAGACTCCTGTGGTCGAAGTGCTATCACAATGCATTTCTGCATGATAACGTCCTACACCCTACGCTGTAAGGCTCTCATTCTTCTTCCATTGCAGATGTTACTCACCTGGAATTTTCTGGGTTCCTTTGTACTACAGCACATCCAAGTCCTCAAATAGCTTATAGTTCCTGTGACTAAGGTTTCAAATTCCATATTAATATACTTAGCCACCTGAAGAGCATATTTAGTTTTATAACCAAAAATTCCTACTGAAATGACCATCATTACTAGACACTCAGATAGCACCAGGTCCCAGAAAGATCTGTTTATATGAATAAAATTTTGCATGACCCTCATTTTTGAGAGGTTAAGGTATTTCTCCCTTGGTATTAAAGCTGGCTGGTTGTGCAGCGGTAACTTCTATATACGACATTCTTTTTAAAAATAAAAAAAAAAAAGAAAAATCCTCCTTCTGCAGAACTGCATGAACTTCTTGCCTGGCTAACAGCCTTGCATCACAAGTTTTGCAGTTGTACTGGCTTACATTGAAGCGGTGGCTGAGCTCAGTTTTTACCTCTTCCCCCCCTCCCCCTCCCCCCCTTTTTTTTTTTACTTTTGCACTTAGCAGACTTTATCTCTCCATGTATATTACAACTGGTATAGGAAAGGACCTCTTTACTTGACTTATATTCTAATTTCTATCATCACAGCAATCTATCAGTTGGAGTGTTCAAGTATAACACATGCATATTCTTAACACTGCATTTTGCGCTTCATCTGAAATCTGAGTTAGACCTCAAAAGCACTTTGTAAACTCAGAGAAGCAGCTATGGACTAGCAAATTCTTATGGACTGGCTGCACAGCTGAAATTTGTGGGGTTTTTTTTCTTTTTCTTTTTTTTTTTTAATTTAACTTTTTCCATATGGTAGTTGAGACTCTTCAAGCAGTGCTGTTCTGAACCTGCCAAATGTCTTCAAAACCAGACTACATATAGATCTTTTTCTTTCTGGAAAGGAGATATTCTGACTACAGGAGTTAAGTACAGAAACAGTACAATGTCCCTGATGAAATGTGTTTTTCCATATGAAAATGGAAGAACTCTATTCAACATAAATATCTTGTCTTCACTTGCCTATGCATGCCATCTGAGAGCAAAGGAGTGGAACACTGGATGGTTAACAAATATACTACAGAACTACTTCAACACATTCATTTTTCAAGAGTTAACATTTTACCTTTTTATGCAAGTAACATTCTTTGTAATAGGAACAGTCATAGAAAAGTTATCATTTACTTAGATTAATCACTATCACAAGTACATTAAAAAAACCACCCAAAAAGTACTGTACTTTAGTTTTGAAATAACACTACTACAATCCATTCTCTCTGGAACAGGTCACATTCATTATATCCATGAGCACTCACTTCTCCACCCAGAGTACAGAAACTGTTTTTACACCCATCTTCTGTGCTTTTCTCCATGTGGCCAGATGTCCATCTTTGAAGACTACATGGGTCACATGCTTGTTCAAAGTTTTTGAAACCTGCAAAATACACAAAGAGCTCATCTTTAAGTCTGATAATCAGAAGAAACCTAATGAAACTAGTTAGCATAGTCCTTTTACAATGTATTAACCATTAGCATAAAAACACATTCTAAACATTATGTCAAGGACTCTTTTGACCTTTCCCACCTTTGCAAGAAGCCTCAAGCAATAGAAACTCAAGGATCATTGATCAAGCCAATGCAAGTATGCTAGAAGGCTAGACTAGCCTTTTGTTTTCAAACTTCTTTTCTCTTAAGTTAACATTTTCATCTCCCTACTCTAGCTGCATCATTCATCTTACCACATTTTTATTTATGTAGCCCAACTTAATTTTTTATGCAACAGCTAGTAAGAGTAGATGCCACTATTCAAAGAAATGCCCAAATGACGTCTTTTATTTTGCAAAAAACTCACAGGCTTAAAGAGTACAATTAACCTCATCCTTTAAACTAATTCTCATCAATAAAGATGATCACTTCTAGTTTTGAGGTAAGGCTGAAGGTACTAAAAAAAAATCCCCATGGAAACATTTTAAAAAGTGAGAAATACAGAAAACTTAAGTCAGTACAACAAACATCATACCTAATGTTTTCATTATGTTGTACAACTGATCAAATTTTCAGTTATCAGCCTCTATTGACAACTAAGCAATAATTTTTTTAGTTCTAGATACCCCATTCTTCACAACCAAAGGTTCCTTTTGTGAAGACTCAACATCCTACACATAAAACTTATCAGCTGTTTTGACTGTTGACATGGTGAGATCAATACAACTCATTTTACAGCAGCATCTTCTCAGCACAGCAAATGGAAACAGCTCTGTAGCTTTCTGTTGTGCTCTCAATTGCACCACTATACTTGGCTCCCAACATATTGGATCTGTATTTGGCTTTAAGAAAACTATTCAGCTTTTCCAAAAATTTATGGTGGTGAGCTGATTTATTACTTCTTGGAAGACAAAAAGCCATGATATTTAAGTGTCTAGGTATAGAGACCAATGAATCTCTTTTGGTATTATGACTCCAGATACAGTTGCTTACTCACTTATGCTAGTATCCCACTCACAGCCCATGTCCTAAGGAGACAGATGCTTGATAGAGCTTTGCCTCCAAATGATGCAGGAGCACTACCTTACACCTCTTTCTAACCTCACATCTCCTCCCTTACCCTGGATGTCCTCTGCTGCTCAGCTCACTTGAGATGTCTGAATCAAAAATCTAGTGAAAAACTAACTTAGAATTTTATTTCCTGACACAGTGAGCCAAGCCAGCTTATTATCATGTGCTCAATGCAATAAAAAGGGAAGCATCTGGAATAGTGAAGAGGCAGGACCACACCTTTTCAGTCACAGGGATTTTCTAAATAGGCTCATCTGTATCATCTGCCTGCACCTTCTACCATATCCAGCTAGTTTTTCATCAACTTGAAGTATTTTGGAGCCTTATGCTTTTTCCTATTTTCTGTGAGAAAAATCTAGTACCAACAGAACAGAATTACATAGATCTGATAATAACTCAAGTAAGAAATATTTCTTGTTCTTTTGTGCTGTACTTAGTGAGAGCTGTATTTGCTTTATAGTAAAAACAGTTAATTTACTGTTCTGTCACACTATCTCAGCTAAATTCATACAAGAAGAGGCTTTGGGGAGACCTACACATGCCCACTTAAAAAGCACTGGGAGTTCACACAAATGTTTAGAGCATGATGTGGGTTGTAAAAATCTCCATTAACCAGTAATAATGTACAAGAAGGGAAGATGCCAGTTTGACTTTCATCTCTGGCGGAAATTTTACAGCTGGCAATTAAACATACTTTGCACCTACAAGTCAACTATACTTGATACAGAAAAAAATCACTGATACTTATACAAAGACAGATGTATTTCTACTAACACTTTCTGGAGTTTAACCACATTTGTGGCAGAGTGAATGGAAGAATAAAATTTCATGGTACCTGGGTTAGAAAATACTGTAATAACAACAGAGCAGCTGCCTACAAGTTAAGCTGCCTACAAGTTCAAGAAAAAAAACATAAAACCCATAAGGTACATACTTGTACACCAAAGGTTTTTAACACTGAGATTTGGCTTGCCCACACTATGTGGCAAGCCCCATACACAAGTGCATGCTATCATATTAATATACAAAGATGTTTAGAGATATAAGGAGGCTTTAAATACATCTTCCACCTGTCACTAGCATGAATTTTACAGCATATCTGTCTTTTCTCAGGCCTGTGTTTATCTTCCTTCCTGTACCTTAAAAACTCATACTACGAACAAATACGCATGACAAGCAGAACAAGCAAGCTAGTTCGTAACTAATAGCACTAATAGCTTTCCTATTGTATTTATTTCAAAATAGCTTACTTACTTTTGCTCCCATATCAAGAAGTTGCTGTTCAAATGTGTTTGAATAATTTTCTGTTCTGTTAGATGACCAAACTTCTACAAATGCAGAAATACCTTGATCAGAAAACAACAAGCAGCTAATTAAGTATATAGTACGGTAAAACTGGTTAGACTGACTTTCCAGCAAAATTTTGCTTTTATACATACTGCATTCAGTAGCAAATACAGCTTTTAATAAACTGAGTATCAGATGTTCTTTTTAGAGTATTTCTATCCCTTATATTGCTGTAGTGGAACAACCTTAGAAGTTAGACAAAGTGAAAAGTTGTTTAACTACTGTCAGTTTAAAACACACTACCAGCTTACAAGTAATGCAGCATCTTTACATGACTGCTTGCCTTTATCATTATTTAATCACTGCTAATCTTCAGGCTAATAAAAATGTTAAGACAAGTTGATGTAACACAAGTTACAGAACATAACGAAATAAACAGAATTATTCCTTCCCCAAAAGCCCAGAAAACTGCAGAAATATTACTTAACAATTTCCAGTTGACTTCAAATTCCACTTTATTTACACTGAATCACCCCAAACTGAATACATATCACAGGGGCTAATACAATCTCATGCCAGGTGGTTTATGAAACTCTAGGTATATCACATTTAAGTAGCTTCCTTTACCAACCAGATTAATAATCTCTCCAAGGAATGAAATCAGCCATGGGTGAGAAGGTCTTTAAACAAACCAACCCAGAAATATTGACAAGGAGGGATAAGTAAATGAAACTCGTAACAATTCCTGCATTAATTTTACTTAGGACAAGCACTAAAAAGACCTACAGCTCCACTATGACAATTTCAAAATTTGAATGATGAATCAGTAAAGTCCCAAAAATCTGGAGAAATGCTATTTCACCAAAAACAACTTTACACAAACTCTCTGCAGGCCAGACAACTCCCAGAACTCATAAATAAAATTGAAAGTGTCAATTTAAGAGGGTCATCCTTGGCAAACACTGCTTAATTATCTTAGTTACTACGTGTGTCCTTCCGTTTAATTATTATGTAGCATCACCTGTCTTCTTTCTAAATGAAAATCCTAACACTCTTAACAGTAGTACTTTTATGAAGATTAGCGTATTTTCATAATTGCTAGAAATACTCTTAACATAAAAGAGAAACTTGATACATAAAACACCTTCTTAGTCAAACCACAGGGAAAAATCTTAGCAGTCCTGTTACAGATTTGCTAAAATCATTTTAATAGAAATATAGAGGAATAAGAAACAAAACAACAAGCAACAAGTAGCAGATTTGCATTCAGGGTAAGAACGAGTTAAAACAGAAGTGCTGTTGCAGAGGCAGGTATTTGTAACCTACAGAGCAGGAAGAGCACCTCCTGCTCCAATCCTTCTGATGGTGAGGAGGGGGTTGCTGTTGCTGACAATTGAGCAGAAGGACCTGACAACGTCACCCCAATTGCTGCAGCATTTGCAGTACAACAGGACCGATAACGGCCCCTTTAGGGCAGGCAGTGGGTCTGAGCAGAATAAAGGTGAATCTTTGATGGCGAAATTTAGATGTTTGAAAGCTGGTTGTGAATAGGACTGGATAAAGATTCGAGTTGATTGTTACTAGGTAATTGTGATGTAGAAAAGTTGGTGAATACAAAAACAACTTATTTGGTGTTAAAACTTCAGTGAAAAGAACTTGTTACAGTTGTGGGGACTGCTGGCCACCAGGAAAACATCCTGAAACCTTTAAAGTACAAACTAACAAAACAAATAATAATGCCAAATTCACCAAAATCTTTGTTGGGATGAGATTTATTAGACCATCTAGACGTTTAAAGAAGGGGAAATGAAACCAAAAGTTAAAAATGATCAATTAATTAAAATGTTGAGCTTCTAAAATAAAATACACTCTGTAGTAGTTCTACTCATGTAAATATGTGTGTTTTACCATGACAGTGACTTGTAATGGAATGCACAGATGAAACTCTGCATTGTGATTTAAAGAACGAAGTCAAAATTTCTTGGTGACTAAGTATCCTTTACTGGCAGCGCTGGATGCACGGGGGATCCTTCCGCCTAACGTGCATGTCTGAAGTAACTAACTATCTTATATTTATACCATAAAACAATGACTATTCAATTAACGCCTATATATAGTCATTACCTAAACCCGCCTACTCTCGCTTCGTATGTTAATTAGCTTATCAGTCCTTTGCCTGCCCAAATTCTTCCAAGAACTGTGGGCAGGGGTCCTCGGGACGTGGGTGGTGGTCTTTGGGAGGAAGGCCGTAGGTCTTCCTCAAGGTGTGCTTTTCACCTTTTGCCAGAAAATGCTGAGCTGGCTGTTTTCAATCAGCTTTTGCTATCTGTCTTTCCTCCTTGGGTGTTAAGATGCCATCAGATAACAGGATGTCCACAGCCTCACAAGGTGTCTGTAGACACACAATACACAAATTTACTCAAAGAATGCAAGTATAGTAATTAGGTCATGTAACCATAGTTTGAAAGAAATAATTAATGAAATAACTGATGAAAGAAGTAGTCTGTTTCTCTTTCGTTAACTTTCTCTAACAAGGGGCCTGTTTATAAGTTATCTAGAGGGAGCGACTAAAAGAAACAAGCAGAAGACACAGATGGTCGACAAGGACATAAATTAGCTCAGACGGTAAGAACACTGCAAACTTGCAAGACCATCACATTCCAGACAAAAGGTGAAAAGCACACCATGAGGAAGACCTACGATCTTCCTCCCAAAGACCCCTGCCCACAATTATTGGAAGGGTTTGCGCAGGCGCAAAGGACTGATAAGCTGATTAACATACGAAGCGAGAGTATGTTAATGATTTGATTTTCGGGAAATACTATGTTTATGCATGAATATGTATGAATAAGTTCTATATGAGGTGTACGATTTTGAAACTTGGTGTGCGTTGATCGTGAGAGGACTCACTCATGCACCCGGCCGTCAATAAAGAAGTGTCTGCTTATCTACATCACATTGGTGTTGGTTTCATTCCGAGATTTCAGTAACAGTCCTATGACTTCAGATACAGATAAGAGCCTAATATAAGTCTACTCCAACATGCTTTTAATTGTGCTCATCCTACTACTGGATCAGGGCAGCTTTTGCCAGAGTTGCTTTTTTTCTTGATTGTTCTATTGTGAAAAATACTGCACTTGCATTAAAAAAAACCAAACACCACCAAAAAACAACCTTTCCTCTTACATCAAATATTTTAGAGCTTCCATAGTTATAATTATCTTAGAAAAACGGGTTGGAGGATTTCAGTGAAGGTCAAATTACGAACTCGGAGGAACATTCAAAGCTGCATGCACCTGCAGTAGGATCTAAGGTATATTTTACAATAATTAGCCATTTTCAGCTAATCAAATATATTCTAATAAAAGACAAGGCACTCTGCAGTTTTGAAACAGTTGACGGAAAGGAAAGTGTGAAAGGGTTTGGAGCTTGTTTGAACTAGAAAGGCTCTGAGTAAAGTTTGATTCTTGTAAAGGCCAACTTATGCCAGGTCTCAGAGAAGGCAGTGATAACAGGGAAAAAGAGACATCAGAGGGCAACCTAGGAAGGCAGACATTTAGAATGATTAAGAAGAAACCAGGCAAGATCAAGCCATGACTGACGAGGAAAGCAGGAGCCCAGCGGGCACCGATGCACGGCGGCAGTGGCAGCGCCCAGGGCCGTACCGAGCCACCTCGGGGGGCCGTGGCTCCCTCCCCTGCCTGAGGGAGGCCTCCAGCCCTGCCCGCCCCAGCTGCAGTGACACGCCGCCGGCGGGCCTGAGGCCGGCCATAAGCTGTCGCCAGGGCAGGCCGAGGGCCGCCGGGCCGCACCACCCGTTTCAAGCGGATTCGCCATTAGCCAGAGCAGCCCCGCAGCCAAGCTTCGTCCCGCCCCACTCCCGCGCCCACGGAGGGCTTCCCACCCGCGGGGACACCGCATCGAGCTGGAAACCGACACGCCCCGAGAGCCGTGCCCCACGCCGGACCCGGCGGTGGGCCGCCCCTCAGAAGAGAGAACCGGACGGGAAGGAGGCGAGCAGCCCCCGGGGCTAGCCACCTCCCAGCGGCCCCTCACCCGCCAGGCCCGACCGCTCTCCGCAGGCGGACCAGCCAGGAAGCTGCAGGGAAAGGGCCACAAGGCGACAGGGTGCAAGGGCTGCGTTGTAAACAGGGCCGGCTCCAGCTCGGTGGCTCCCCTCGGCCGCGCCGGGAGAAGCGACGCCCGGCTGTGAGCCCTACCCCCGCACAGCAAACGAGCCAGTACCTTTCAGGATAGGCTCCATTAGCGGCGTGGCGCGGCGCAGCACAGAGAGGCTCCGGTACCCGCCACCGTTCAAACCCGCCTCCACGCACCAGCGTCAGACCTGCGCGCTGCGCCTGGCCCCCACCGCGCCTGCGCGTTGTGCCCGGGCGCCGCCTGTGGCGCAGGAGCGCGTTGGTTGTGCGGCGCTTGGGCGGCTGTGGCGGGCGGGGGGCGGCAGCCTGCACGCGGAGCCGGGCGTGAGGCGGGAAGCGTGAGGCACGGTGCTCGAGCGTCGCTGGTGTCGTGGCTGTAGAAGCAGTTCTGGCGCCTTGAGGCCTTTTTCAGGAGTAGACGCGCTCTGTCTAGCTAGCTCTAGCCGAGCCTAGCGCTGGGGAGTCTTGGGGCAGCTGAATACTGCTGAAGAGGGTCTTGAAAAGCCAAACAATAAGTCAGTGTTCTGGGTTAGTGTTCGCCATGAGGAGTCCTCAAGGAGGCTTCTCTGAAGAATTTGTAGGAAGGCATCTCAGAGCCAGTGTTCTGAACTCCAATGGCTCAAACTGCAGTGTCTGAAGTGAAAAAACCAGACAACAGAGAAAGCCACAAAACGGGGCTTGGGAAATGGACACAGCCAGGTGGCTTTTACGAAAGCATCGAAAATCACTTGAGGGCCATTGTAGTATTAACTACAGCAAGCTCACCTTTATGTGAAATAGCTGTGTGCTAGAAGCCTGGGGTGTAGCAAATGCAATACCCGAGAGAATATACACTTGGTGTCTTCCCCAGGAAAAACTGATAAAAGATATAATAAAATAATGGAATTAGTAAGTATAAGGAGATCTATAGTGAGGAAGAAAGAGCACATCTTTCTTTAAAGTAAAATGATGTTGCACAGCTTTATTACTCATCTAAAAAGATCGTTAGTAGCTTATCTTTAGGAAAACAGGACAAACTATCTGTTAATAGTTCGTTCAGGTTATAAGTAGTTTTATATACTCTGTTAAGCACCAGAAAATCCTTTGTTTAAAGGAAATACCACTAGAATATAGATCGGCTGACTGGCTGTTTACCACAAGTAATGAGATCAGTAAAACTGAGCACTAACTAGGGGAAAGGTAATTCTGGCAGGGGGAGATCACAGCCACCGACTCAAGAAACACAACACAAACCTAACCCAAAGAGAGGCAGAGACTGAGCATGCGGACTAATGAACAGAAGCAGGAAGATAATTGCTTAACAGATAGCTTAACAAACTGGGTACTAAGTAATGAAAGAGTTATGTAACTTGTAAGCAATGAAGGCTGCTGTCTTTGCTTGCTAAATTGTATCATATTGTTAAGTTTTGACAGTTGGGGAGCTGGGCTTTTCTGGGTTACCACCTAGCTCCCTATTATTTTAACAAACTGGAATAAAAGAATAGAAATACCTTGACTCTGTGTGAATTGGTGCTGTGCACTGGGTAATGAACCTGCATACAGTACAGCAACACAGCTCAGACACACAGGCATTGCTATATGGTTGTATAAATCAGTGCTGTTCTGAAATCTCTAACATGCAATTCTCATTTGTTTGTCTGAAAAATAATGCAGCAGAAATGGAGAAACAATGGAGATGCAAACCAAGGGTACTGCATGATTTCCATATTAGAATTAGCTATTTAGACAAAGGCTTGTCAGCCTGGAAAAGGAATGGTAGAAGTGGATGTGCTAGAGGTCTCTAAAATCACAAGAGTGTGGAGAAGTTGAATGTGGGGTGGTGTGTTCCCAGTGAGAGCTAGTGGGTACCAATGAAACTAGCAGGTAGGGTTTTCTGTTTCCACATTGTGCCTTATCAGGGTGTGGAAGTTGTTCTGAGCACTGGCAAACCACATTGTTTCTAGAAGCAAATTCTGCAGATTTGTGAAACTCATCTTAGGACGGTCAAAAATGTAGAAATCTACCTTTACCTCAGTAAAGCCCTGAATTGCAGATTTCTGGGCTCTTGTGAAGGTATAGCGAACACTTTGGAGTTTTTATTTTCTTTCAGATTTTCTTCAGTCATCTTCCACTGCAGAGATAGTGCTGACCTAAAAGTCTTTGGTGTGATCCATTATGCCCATTCTGACTTTCATGTACAGGCTTGAAACTTAAGTCTTGACCTCTAGGAGTCTACTGAGCCATTGGTATAGCCATGTAGATGGCTGTACCAATGCTATTTAAGATATCTTAATATAGTATTTAATATTTTAGCAATGATACAGTTTGTTTAATTTCCAGAGTTTAATATGACCCTAGAGTGTGTTGAGCACATGCTCTTGGGTCCTCCATCTTCTGAACCTGTGGCAGACTTCCTATCATTTATGTATTTGCTATGTGAATAAAGCGACCAGTCAATCTACATATATATTATTTTATGTATTTATCTTTTGTATTTCGGTCATTGTGTTACACAGCTCATTGGTAGGCAATAGGGAAATATTTTTACAAGGGTTCTCAACCTTGGGTCAAGGAAAAGGGAGTCTAGCCTTAATTCAGTGTCCATGTGAACATTGGTCTGAAGGCAATTCCAGAGGTGGAGGAGAAGAGGAGATTTAAATGTATACTGCCAGAGAGATTCAGTTCTCAGCTGTCTTGGAGATAACCTTCTGCTTGGTGAGAGTTCTGTCGTGTATGGGGATTTAGAAATGGTAACATTGAAGAGGCAGCATTTAATCTCTGAAACTCTGGCCCCACTGCAATGGGAGTCTTGTCACTGAGTTAGTGCTTCCTTAGATTCAGACCCATTTCTAAATTAGTGATTATGGGTAGAAAAAGTAGCTGTGAGCTTTCAGTGGAGTTTGGAAACACACATACTGAAACTGGGATGCTCAGGAAATTAGCAAGCAGATCAAATTCTGCTCAGCGCAATCTCTTTGGCTTGGTATGGGGTAGGAAACTGTCTAACGTGAGACAGCTAAGATAGTACCACCATAGGAAATTGGTGGTGCTATATTCACCATATCCATGAAAACTACATGTTTTTGTGAATGGTTTCCAGCTGTGTCAGTGGGATAATTCAACTCAATCCACATCACCCAAGCTGACACAAAACAACAGGATCCTGCAGCCAGCGGTTCTAATAATAGTAAAATCCAGAGAGAGGGAAATTTCAGCATAATTAAAATCCATCAATCTGTACGTGCGTGTCCAGGCATAATACTTAATCTAGGATACGAGACTGAAGACCTTCAGTAAGAAAACCACAGGCTCTGTTTGAGCCTTTAACTGAAAAGTAGTAGCACATTTTATAGACACTAAAAGGAAGTATGCTAAATGTACAGTTATACATGTGTGCTCTGATTCTACACTGGTAGGGACAATGTCGAGTAGTAGCTGCAAGAAGATGGTACAGCTCATTATCGGAGCAGACTAGGACTGCTCGTGAGAAGATTGGACTTGGGATACCCACCTTTTTAATTACTGAAAGACATACACACAATACCAAAAGTGTCTCATAAATTTACAATTTTGTCTTAAACTGTTGAATTTTGACCTCACAGTTACTGCAAGCTTTACAAGAACTTAATTCTCAGATGGTGACAAAACTTCAACATTCCAATGGTAGTTAATAACTGTCTGTTCTTGTGCCAGCATTGTCTTGCTGTCAGTTCCTTTGTAGCATTTATTGCCCTGTAGTAGTTGCAGAAAGCAGCAATATATTTTTACAGCTGCTATTTTACCAGTTTGAATACATTTTGAATACTGTTTTAACTTTTGTGACGTAATGAACTGCTGAAAATGACAACAAATAGGGTGGAAGCAAACTTAATGTAAATGCCTTCTTCATAGCCTTGTTGTTTGGCTTGATGATATGCAATTTCATGGTGTCTATAAAGCTAAGACTATAGCATAAACTGTTAGATTGACACGGTTTCTGTACAGTCAGTACTTACTAGGAAATACAGGTGCTGCACTGGGAAGAAAGAATTTTAAGGTTATATTGTGTTGAAAAAGGAAGACCAGTGAAACTTAGATTTCAGTTAACCTCCTAATCAAAAAGAAGTAATACTCCCAAATAAGTAATTGTCCCAAAGAAGTAGTTGTCCCAACGAAGTAAGAGTCCTATGAACACCAAAGTGTTTCCTAGTCATCCAAACAATCTTGAAAAACTGTACAATGCAGTAGTTTTCCAAAATTAAGTAAATATAAAAAGGAGCTGTATTCTCAAGTATTTATTTGGCAATACAAAAGATTTTCTCTCAGCCATCTGAGAGAAATCCTTAACTGATTCATATAAAATGGAAGGGATCTTTGAGGTGCTATTTTGTAAGGCTGTAACAGAGGCAAGGTTAATTTCTCAGAAACAGAGTTCAGGTGGTGAGCTATGAATTACTCCCTCAAACTTGACTAAGCATGTGGAAGACACCTAGAAAAATGAAGGAGGTTTGTTGTTAAGTATAGTCTAATTTTGTGTATTGATTATTGGTAGATGTTTGGGTTTGTCATTGATTGGTTGGCTTTGCGGACCTATTTCTAGTTTGGACAAACAACAGTTTTAACCTTCTGTATTATTTTTTTTTTTCGTTTTTAAATTTCCAAGTGTGAGCCATGAATCCCAGCTAAACTTAAAATGTTGGGGTGCATTACTTCTCCTCAAGCAGTAAATCCCAGTCAGTCAATCTGTGTATTTAACACCTGAATACTTACATACCAAAACATACTTGGAGTTATCTTCTCTGCAATGCTACTTGGCCATTACAGGTGTAGAGATGGAAAGAAGTGCTTGGAGGAGATGCAGACTTGTGTGGTGTTCATGGAGGAAGCCCCAGAAAGCAGCTCTGATTGTCCATGTCAACCATCATAGTCTCCTCTGACAAAGTAGACTTCTCATTTTCCCAGTAACCCTAACAGTTCTTGTCTGTGCCTGATTCGGTTTGAATGTTGCTTTCTTAACTAGTGTAGAAAATTGTACAGTGTTTCAGCTGCCATGTACCATGACATTAATAGTGGACTTCTAGATATACTTTAATATAATCCACCCTAGGATCGTTTGTGCCTTTTCTCAGAGCTACATAATTATTCTGCTATAGACTAGTATTTCCAGGTGATGCACTCTTAACATTGTGGCTGCTTGTTTATTAGTTTCTAATTTCATTGCATTCCATCCAATGTGTGAGCTCATCCAATTGTTTCTGTATTCTGGTCTGCCTCTGTTTTAATAGAGCCTCTGTTCAGGCAATCTGCAAATTTCATTAGCACACACTTTCTTTATTTCCAAGCTCATAATTAAAATAGCAAGTAAGATGGGATGAGACTTAACGGGAGCTACAACTGGGTCTTAACTGCTCATTCAGGATCTCCATTAGAATCTTACTTCTCCTTCTGCTGTGACCTCTCTTATTATCCCTATATACCTTCCCTACTTAGGACTTCTTAGAAAAAACCCTTCTTCTTCATGTGCAGTAATAGCATATATCAAATGGTTTATTAAAGCAACATAGATTTGATCTTTGCTACCTTGTCTAGAAAACAGTTTTCTAATGAAAAAGAGATATATGCTAGCATGATCTCAGGAATCCTGATTTGTGCAACTGAGAGTTACTGTCCTTTCCCTGTGCCATACATTGCCCCTAAATGCCTTTTCTTCTATCCTAGTTGGTATAAAAGTCATCACAATAGTTTCTGAGCAGTTAGCACCAGGAAGCCATCTTTGATGCCAGGAATGGCCACCTCCAGCTGGTTAGAACTGAATTTTGATGACACACAGTGGAATTAACAGGCCAGGAAACCAGCTGAAAGTGGTGCTAATATAGCCCAGAATTGGGACCATACTAGTTAAAGGAAACTGAAGCAGCCATTTTTTGTGCCACATAGTAATCTGACACACATGCTGGCAGTTGTTTGTGTTGAACTGTTGTAAATAAGATATAGGAGTCACGCCTCAGTAGTCTCAGAGGCATTCTAGTCTCATTGCTTCTCCACAAGCAGAATGCCTCCTGAGATTACTAGCAGTGGCTTGTTTGTTTTTCTGTTTTCCTCCTTTGACTGATGCTTAAAAAGGCATGTTTTAGCCTTCTACTTCTGTTCCACAGAACAATGAAAGCTTTTCTGTTTTGCAGAGTAATTCACTCTAAAGAGACAAGGGGAAATTCTTATCTCATATTTCCTCTGTTTATTTTAGTATATGTTACGTAGACTATTAGTATATATTAGTAAAACAAGCAAAGAAAAAAATTAGAGTTTTTTTAATAGCCATTGTTAGCAATATTGGGAAAAAAGTTGCATAAACTTGTCAGATGGATGTGTATTTATCATTGTCAAAAATCTTTACTGATAGTCTCTATTTGTGCTTGATGGAATATGGAAAAAATTATGAGGGACATTTCTTTCTTGTCAAAAGGAAAACATAATATTATGGATCATGTAGTCTTACAAAATTGTTAAATGTTCTCAACAGTGAGATGACCGTTCATTTTCCAATGCTGATGTTCATGATCAAGAAAATAACATGAAGTAATTATGAGACCTTCTTCAGGAAAGGAAAAAGCAGTTAATTTTTTTCTTTCAGCTGAGGCAGTGACACCAATTTTATTTTCTCTTTCTACCCTGTAATTTAAGAAAACACACCGTTTAGATCCACAGCTAATCTGCTGACACAGAAGTAGCTTTATTTTGAGTTTGTGAAACACTGATAATAGGATAGAGACTTACCCTTGTTAAGTTTTAACTCACCCAATAAGACAATAACTTTGGCATACTCTGACCCCAAAGGCCTATCACGGAAGAAAAACTCAGCACCATGCTGAGAAATAACAGCCCATCATGTAATTGAGAGCATAACTGGACAACATGCTAATAAGCAGGTGTCTTGTGTTTTTCATGCTGGTGCGGAAGGTTCATATATCTGCCCTCTGAATAGTTTTCAGTGCTTGCAGTTTGGGCTATGACTGCAGCTGTGGAGGGGTGGGAAAGCCAGTTTATCTGACCTCTGTACTAAAATTCTGTGCTGAAAATTTGTGATTTTCCCAAGCAATGCAGAACTGGAATACTGAATACAGGCTGCTTGCTTTTCATACAGCTCTTCATGGAGATGCATATCTGGACTATGGAAGAAATAGTGTCCAAATTGCTTCGTGATCCTATTCTCACTTGGTAAAGCAGCCCAAAAGATACTGTTTATAAACAGTGTCCTGTTGTGTGTGTTCAGGCAGGTCTTGGTGATACATGTGAGAGCAATTTAAGAAGTTTCTGGCTCCTGCTGTGAGCTCCGCAGTTTATGTGAGTCTCAGGAAAAGTTAACAGTAGGGTTAATTTGGAGTTTAGGCTGTGAACTTAGGCAAGAAAGGTGCTAATCACATTTGCTACAGCTGACTCAGCTCCTGAAGCAGTGCAAGTGGCAATGGGAACAAAGGTGTGTGTAAACTTCTTATCTCTCCCTGACATGAATGACCAAAGCTCATTTGAGGGCATCTGAAGTGCTTTACTTGCTGACCAGAGCTTCTGACATGTATTAAGGATGAAGTGGTACACACAGGAAAGGAGCTCTCTGTTACTATTTCTTCAGGAATAGACAGCAAAACACAGAATGCTGCTACACTTTTGACTATAGTTTGCCCACATCCTGTCAGGAGATCTTGCCTCCCAAGTTAATTAGAGTACAGTAGAGTTCTGGTCCAGACAAGTGTGACTGGTGTGATCAAATGTATGCAACAGATTCTTATAAGTAAGTGGGCCTCGTAATGGATTGGAGAACAATCAGCTGAGGGGGGTGGGTTATAAAAAGGGGTGTGCAAAATGATGAGTGGCCTGGAGAGGGCAGCTGGGGAGAGGCTGTTTACTCTTTTTTTTTCCCCAATAAAGAAGTAGGGGCATCAAAAGAAATCAGCAGAAGGCAGATTCATAACAAAAGTGGTTTTTTTCCACACAAGAAGAACTTAAACTGTAGAACTCCTGGCAGCCAGGTGTTGTGAATGACAGAAGCAGTCACAGAATTCAGATGGAGGCTAGAAGGAAAATACGCTGGGGGCTACTAAATGCATCACAAATATGCCTAGTTCAGGAAATCCTGAAGCCATAAATAGGCTGAGACTCCATCTGAGACAGGCTACTGGGTTATGTAAACTGACACAGAGCACTTAGTTTCTAAAGTTCCAGTTTGTGAGAGCCTTGATGCCGTTAAGGAAGGAATCCATTATGTTTGTGAATTATTCCAACTGGGGAGTGGGGTAGTATTCCGGAGCGTAGGACTGCCATTCAGAGGGACCTGAATGGGCTGATGGGAACCTCATTAAATTCAACAAGGTATATCCAAAGTCCTACACCTGGACAGGAAGAATCTCTGGCAGTAATAAGGCTGGCTTGGGTTCTTTCTGTAGAAGAAAGACATAGGTAAACTGGAGCATGCTCAGTTAAGGGCCATTAGGAAGGCTAGAGCATGTGTCCTTTGAGGAGAGACTGAGGGAGCTGTGCAGCTGAGCAATGGAGCAGGTTGCCCAGAGGGGTTGTGGAATACCAGTTCTTGGAGGTTTTCAAGAGCCAAATGAACAAAGACCCAAGTAAACATTGTCTCGGTTCAGTGTTGCGCCTGACTAAATAACCCCCCAAGATCCCTTCCAAGTGGATTTATTCTTTAATTCTATGAATTTTGAGCTATATCCCCCCCGGAGCTAGGTCACCACATGATTTCTGAGCAACAGAGTCTGTGCGAAGCAGGGGACAGAGCCATATGATTGAGGGAGGGGATGAAGCACATCTAATCAGCAGATCAATACCTGTCTCCAAGCCTGGTGTCACTGGCAGAATTTTTGGTTTTTTGATCATGGGGTGCTTTACATGACACCTGCTGGCAACAGATGGGGTACACCTGTCTCAAAGGGAGAAAAGCAGCTTTGCACAGAGGTTAGCAGGGTTCATTGAAAGGGCTTTAAACTAGATTTGAAGGGGGAAAGGGATAAAACCAGGCTCACTAGAGATAAGCCTTGGGGGTGGCATGCCAATGTTTGAGGGATGGTGTGCCAGCGAGGTCCATAGTGTACTCAGTACACTGGAGCACATTTGAAATGTCTTTATACTGATTCACACAGCATAAGGAATAAGCAAGAGGAGCTAGAAGCCTTGGCCCAGTCCCAGAGATTTGACATCACTGGCATAAGCAAAACTTGGTGGGATGAGTCCTGTGACTGGTGTGCTGTGATGGATAGTTATAGGCTCTTCAGGATGGATGGGCAGAGCAGGCGAGGCAAGTGGGTGGTGCTGTGAGGGAGGGGTTCGACTCTATGGTGCTCACAGCCTTTGAGGTAAGGGTGAAGTAGAAAGCACATAAAGTGGATGTTGTTGTGGGAGTCTGCTATTGACCACTCAGCCAGGATGACAGCACCAATGAATTGTTCTACAAGGAATTAAGAGATATCTCTAGATCAACTGCCCTTGTCCTTATGGGTGATTTTAACTTCCCAGACATCAACTTGAAATATACAGCTGACACAAACAGGACCAGGAAATTTCTGAAGCATGTTGAAGGTAACTTCTTGGTGCAGGTACTAAGGCAGCTGACTAGGAAAGGTGCCCTCCTATATTTGTTGTTTGTAAACAGAGAGGGACTGTGGGTGAAGTGGTAGTTGGTGGCTGTCTTGGTGACAGTGACCATGAAGTAGTTGAGTTTCAAATTGTTGGCAATAGGAGAAAAACTGCCAGCAAAACTTCAACCCTGGATATGGGGAGAAAGGACTTGGGGCTGCTGAAGGAGCTAGTTAATAAGGCCACCTTAGAATCTGCTTTTGAAGGTATTGGGGTCCATGAATGCTGGTCACTTTTTAACAGCTATCTCTTAAGAGTGCAGGAGCAGGCAATTCCAAAGTGTTGGAAGAGCAAGTGGTGCAAAAGGCTGGCTTGGCTGAGCAAGGACTTTCTTCTAGAGCTTAGGTAGAAAAGGGGAGTGTATGGACACTGGAAGCAAGGACAGGTGACATGGGACAGCTACAGAGATGCTGTTCGCCACTCTAGGGAGAAAATTCTTGTGGCCAAAGCTTAATTAGAGTTCAAGCTGGCCAGCACTGTGAAGGACAACAAAAAGTGCTTTTTCAAGATACGTTAATAGCAAAAGGAGAATCAGGGTGAACATTGGTCTGTTGCTTGATGGGTTTGGTCACCTCACAAACAGGAATGTAGACAAAGCATTTTAATGCCTTCTTTGCCTCTGTCTTCAACATTGATGAAGGGCCCTGGGACCCCCAGAGCCCTGTGTTAGAAGACTGTGACTCGGGGGATGATAAACTCCCAGCTCACCCTGAACTTGCTCAAAACCTGCTGCTCCAGCTGGATGTGCATGAATCTATTGGGCCCAATGGGATTCATCCCAGGGTACTAAATGAGCTGGCCGATGTTATCGCAGAGTATCTCTGTTATTTTCCAGTGGTCTTGGGAGTCTGGAGAGGTCCCAGTCAACTGGAAGCTGGCAAATCTTGTCCCAGTTTTCAGGAAGGGAAAGAAGAAAGACCCTGGTAATTACAGGCTTGGCAGTGTCACTTCAGTGCCTGGTAAAATTATGGAGAAGGTTATTCTGGGAGTTATTGAAAAACACTTGAGAGAATGCCTTCACTGGTCATAGCCAGCATGGGTTCATGAGGGGAAAGTCCTGCTTAACCAAATTAATTTCCTTTTATGTCAGCCATGTAGTTGACCAAGGAAAGCCAGTAGATGTGGTGGTTTGGACTTTAGCAAAGCTTTTCATAGTGGCTCACACTGTATCCTTCTGGATAAAATGTCCAGCAAACAGCTAGACAAGTCCTAATATGTTGGGTGAGCGATTGACTGATCGGTCAGGCTCAAGGTGTTACAGGTGTTATAAAGGGGGTTAACCATCAGGCTGGCAGCCAGTCACCAGTGGTGTTCCCCAGTGCTCAATTTTAGGGCCAGTGCCTTTTAATGTTTTTATAAAGTGCTCTGGATGCAAGATTTGCATGTATATTAAGTAAGTTTTCCAACAATACTAAACTAGGAGGAGCTGTGAACTCCCTTGAGGGTAAAGAGGCCTTTACAGAGAGATCTGGATATACTAGAGAACCGAGCAATCACCAAACACAAAATGTAACAAGAGCAAGTGCTGGATTCTGCAGTGAGGTGATCCTACTTACACATACAAACTGGGGGATGAGAGGCTGGAAAACAGCCCCGTGGAAAGACATCTGGGGGTTTGGGTTGAAGGCAAGTTGCATATGAGTCAACAGTGTGCCCTGGCAGCCAAAAGGGCCAACCGTGTCCTGGGGTGCATCAAGCACAGCACAGTTGGCTGGTCGAGGGACTTTGTTGTCCCACTCTACACTGCACTGGTGCAGCTCCACCTCGAGTACTGTGCGTGGTTTTGGGTACCTCACTATAGAGTGACATCAAACTATTACAGTGTGTCCAGAGGAGGGCAACCAGGATACTGAAAGGTCTCAAGGGCAAGACTTACAGGCAGCAGCTGAGGTCACTTGCTTTGTTCAGCTTGGAGAAGGGAAGGCTGAGGGGTGACCTCACTGCAGTCTACAGCTTCCTTAAGGGGGACAGTGGTGGGGGAGGTGCTGATCTCCTCTCTCGGGTGACCAGTGATAGGATGCAAGGAAATGGAATGAAGCTGCATCAGGGGAAGCTCAGATTGGAAAGGTTCTTCACTGAGAGAGTGGTTGGTCGCTGGAACAGGCTCCCCATTGAAGTGGTCACAGCACTAAGCCTGTCAAGAGTTCATGGAGTGTCTGAATGACACTCTTAGTCATATGGTTTGGTTTCAGGTAGTCCTGCGAGGAGCAGGGCGTTGAACTTGGTGATCCTTATGGGTCCCTTCCAACTTGAGATATTCTGTGCTTCCATGAACAGATCACCATTGGGAATGCTGTCTTCCAGGATATTATGGAACACTTTTTAACGCAGTATTTATAGAAATTATTGATGGAGTCTATATGACTCATTATCTAATCCATCTACCGTGATGTAGATTCTAATAAAATGATTGATCTGGCAGGTTTATTGGTTTGCTTTTTTTATTTTATTATTCTGTTTGTCCATTTCCCCCCTCCTGTTCAAATATGTTTAAACCGTATCTAGAATAAGAGCTCCAAAATTGTTTTGCATGCCTCTAACTCTGCTTAGTGAATCTGTTATCACAGTAATTGGATGGAAGAAGTGCAACAGAACTAAGTATAACTCTCAGTATTGTTACATGTGCAAGCAGACTCTAGGCAAGTAGAAAAAGAACAAATGAAAAATGTTAGATAAACATCCATTTATGTTCAAGTAGAACAAACCCATTTTGGTTTTTTCTGTTGCTCATTGTATGTTTTTAGTCATCAGGAATCAAACTAATCTTTTATGCAATTCTAGTGAAGCCAGTAAATAATATGGCTCATCTAATATTAAATGTAATAAAATTCAGAAATTAATTACAAGGAAGAAGGTAAATGGCAGATGGGAGACTTGGGATGGCTAAAGATTAGCCCATTTGCTTTTCAGCTTTTTGAAGTTGGATTCAAATTTCTGTTTCAGCAAGGCAGAGGTGGAATATATTTGGATCGTCAGAATACAACAAAACCATCAGAAGAGCAAGCAACTTTGTCAGACTGTTCAAAACATAACAAAACAAGCTAAAAGCGTGCTCCCCAGTTAGGAGTGATCAGTGTCATTATGTAATGCTTGCAGAACACTTACATGAACTATGTTTATTATGCTAGTGTTTCTACCCTGTGAACTACAGATACATAGGTTACTTATTAGGGATTTGCAATATGAACAGTATTTGTTATGCAATAATCCAATGGATGTGAAAATGTAAAGTGACATATAGATCTACTGGAAGAGCTGTAGTGATACACAGACTGGAAAATAGTGAAAGCCACAGAATGATAACAGGACTGTAATTTGACTTTTATAAGGCATCCCAAAGTTTTAAAGCAAAGATTGTTTTGGACAAGGTCCAAGAATGAGGTAATGTTGAGGTGGTTATCTAGCTACTTTAGTTTCTGTATTCTTTCACATAATGCAGTTCAGATATATTGTGTTACACAAAGCTAGACACCATATAAACTGAAAGATTACCTTGTTCTTGCTGTATCATGTTAATTTGCTACACATGTTACATTTCTGCATGCCTGTGATATTCTTTCATGTAGCCCAGCAGCCTTAAACTTTTCTGAAGTTGATTTCCGTTCATATTGTTGAAAATTTCACATCACTTTTTGTTGTCTAGCAAAAAGGCCTGAGGCTCACAAGGATATGGCTAGCAGTGAAAGCACTTTGGGCATGAGTGGTAAGCTCCAGACCCGTGATTAGATTTTTTATGATAATTTTGGGTGCCTAAATTTCAGTGTGGCTACTGTATAGAACACTCTTGTTGTTAAGGTACAGGCTTATAGGGAAGTCACCGTGGAATTCATCTGTTAATTTACAGCACAGCAGCGTGTCCAATAATTGCCAAAAAGTAACTGCTCTTACCTAGAAGCAAGTGAATAACTGATAACCCTTTCTCACTGACTAGCGAGAAAATGTTTACAAGAGGCAAAGTATGTACAGGAATTGTTGCAGTGGAATGACAAATTCATTGCATGTTCTTGCATGTTCACTTCTTTTATCTTGATAAGTTGTTAATATCTTAGAAAATATCATCTGCCTTCCTCTGAAACAAGACTTGTAGAAACGTTTGGATTCAGCATCTAAAACTGCTAATTGGTTTGGAAAAAATAGGTCTAAACCTAACATTCTCAAAAATAGCAGACCATTGAGGCAAAGAAATAGTTCATTGCATTGTTGTGTAGGACTTGCAGATAGCAGCAAAATTGTGTCAGACAAAAAGGAAGGGAATGTATTTATTAGGAAAGAAGTTGTATCACTATACTTGCTCAAATAAAAAGTAGTATATAAAGTCTGAAATAGGATTGTAAAAGGATTCATGCTCTAGGAATATAGTCAGTGATGTGGAATTCATCTGCTTTGCCTTCCTGTAGGAACAAGGAGTTCTTACTGGAAATATATTGGGTTGTAAAAAGGATTTGCATGTCTCTTGAGTCTGAGGAAGAGCCAATTGTTCTTACAGAGGGAAACTTCAGGAGCAGCAAAGCTCAGGAGAAACAATAGGATGAGTGAGGTCTATGTCTTTTTGAGTGACGTCTACTTCTTTTTGTCTCCCAGTTAGGGGAGAACTTTGGATGTAGTATATGTATGTCTTATTAGAAGCAAGAAGAAAATATTACTGTGATGATGTATGTTTTCCAGAAGTTTAACAAATCTACTACAAATTAGGCTCATCGTAATTCTCAGTATGATAAATGTCAGGGAGGATTTTGAACAACACCAAGGATAACATTTGAATCCTCTTGTTTTAAATGCAGAGACCTTAAGTAGTTGGGCACACAATTTTCATGCAGTACATCCATGATAAAATATCTTTGAAGGTGAAACAGGCTTAAGAAATTATCCCTTCCATACACACACAGTAATACCATTGTTTACTCTCCCCTTTTAGTGACAGTAAGCTGTTAGATGTTCCTGATGCATTGTTGGCTGTGTTCAGGTTGAAGGTAGTGTCTTCTCCTCCAAGACCCATTTCTTGAACAATGTTACTTCATTTTTTCTTGAGGGTGAGAAACTTCTTAAGCGTGTTAATTGTTAAAGACAGCATTTTATGAACTAAAGCCTCATTCTTGACAGCTGCGTTATACATGGCCTCTCTTTTTTGCATTATTCAGTGGTGATCCTTGCTTTCACCAGACTGTGACCCTGGGTTGTATGGGAAGAAAATTGAGGACTTTTTCATATCTGGCCCCAGAGATAAAAAGGGAAATCATGTTCTTGTCGCAGACCTGTCTGTGAGCATAACATCAGGATCATGAAGCCAGGATATAGAAAGTATTGCTGCAAAAGTTATGTTTGATTGGTGATGACAGGAAATGTATGTAATTTGGGGGGGATAAGAGCAAGAATCAAGGAAAAAAACCCTTCTGCTAGTAAAACAAGCATACTGAGTCTTAGAGAATTAGGTTATAGTCATCACATCACAAGAAAAAAGCACGCCAGAAGATGATCTTTACATGAATCAAAGCTGATCAATGCTTCTGGTTGCAAAGAGAAAATCAGGAGCATCATTAATCTGAAATGCTGCAGGGAACGCAGTTTCTTCATTTTTTAAAACTATTCTTACATAACTTTTCAACTTCAGTTGAGTTTCGGAAGTCACCTAGAAACTAAAAAGGAAACATAGGTAGCAATTTTTGCAGTAGATTTGTTTTACATCATAGGAGTATTGCTTTTGCTCTCCTGCTCTGAAAGCAGGCTATCTGACCAACAGAGATAAAGATATTATTTACTAAATTCAAGGATAACCAAAGTGATTCATAGATAATGACCAAATGGGTTCATTTCTGAATACAAACAGGTACCAACAAAGTAGTGTGTGGGGAGTTCATGTAAACGTTTTTACTTTTTAGTGAGAGATCTGCAATGATATATTTTCAAGACGTCAGGAGATACATCTGTTTTCTCAGTCTGATTTAATCATTCCTACTTCCTTGTAGCATAGAAATACTATAAGAATTAATTAATCGTTGTTCATTGCTGTTTTCCTTATGTCCTGTTAAACTCAGCAGAAGTGTTACAACTCAAGTTTCGTTGTTTCAAGAGGCTGTAATTTATTGTGATAAAATGGTGCAGCTCTGCTGTTTTGACCAGGAGGTCAGTCTGAATGTGGAGTAAACAGGATGGAGTTGTACATATTCTTTAAGGAGAGAATGCTTCGCTCTCTCATCAACAGTATTTGCAACAGAGAAAAAGGAAACAGAGAGTGCAAGATGGTTTCAGGGAAATGAGAGAGTAGCAGGGAAGGAACATGGCTGAAGGCCAGGTGAGATTGTTAGTAAGGAAGCAAGTCATTGGCAGTGGCTGTTGGCTACCACGCTTATTCACAAACATTAAAAAAAAAATCTTTAGGGAAAAAAGTATGTTACTAGAATCATCAGCTGTGTAGTACACTTACCAAATTGGCCAACTGCATTTACAAAGCAACAGCGCTACTTACTGACTGCATGAGTTCTCATCTAAATTCCTGTTACACAAAGGAAAGAAAAAAGGACTTTCCTCAGTACTGGAAATGAAGTGTTAAACTGTGCGTGCTAATATTGCCTGGCACCACCAGTGATGTCCTTGATGCTTCCTGCCAACCACAACACCATCTCTCTCTCTCACCTGAAGGAAATCAGTCTCTGCTCGCTATAGCGGCTACTGTAGGTCTAAACTGAATCTTTCTGTAAACAAACATTGTAGCAGTAAGCCGAGCTAACAGAGGATTTGTACAGACCAGAAAAAAACCCCTACCCAAACCCAAAATCAACCAAAAAATGTAGTGTTACTCCCTAACAGAGTAGATCTGACTATCCCCCACTGCCAGAATGTGGTGTCTACTTTCCTTTGACACACTCATAACATTTCCCTTGCTGCTCTTTTGTCCTCACCATTGTCTTGCCTTTTCCCTCCTGAAAAACAAACCAGCAAACAAAAAAGCCCAGAAACATCATCTTGGATGAGGAACAGCAGCTGGAGCAATGCCAGTTCCTCTGCAGATTCCTGTCCCTTGGTTCTTGGCCAGCAGCACACTGGGGGTGGTCAGAGGAAGGTGTGGGAGGGAGGAGGTCCGTTCTAGAGCATTCATTCTCCTTGCCCAGGCTGCTTCTGTGGACCAAAGAGTAAACAGCAGTTTGCAGCAGTCTGCGTCATGTGAACAAAAAGTGAGACACTTGTGGTAGGTGTGCCCACAGCTTAGGTAAAAAATTGGAGCCATAGGCACAGCTCAGCAGTAGGCTTTCTGGTCTCACAGTTCTGGAGTGACAGCTCTCCTCCTCAAAATAAATACAACCCTGTGCCATGGTAAGAACCTGCTGCCCATAGAGAGGGCTTGAATGTTTTTCTAGTGTCTGTGGCATTTCTGAGTGCTTGAGGTGTTGGTACTTCTCTTGCCTGCAACAAGGTTGATATTAATTCCTGAGCTTGACAGTAGATGTGGAATTAACACCCCACTGGAGATGCATGGGACAATTCATACCTTCCACTGTGAATAAAGACTTGGAGTGGGATGAAATGGGACATTACCATGCTGGATTTTGCTTCTCTCTAGAGCTCTCTTGGGGCTCAGACTCTCTCAACTTTCCCCAGTCTCACAAATGACCTCTTCTTTTTACATACTGACACAATGTGGTCAGATATAATTGGTGAGAGGTAGCATCATCTGGGACAGTGAGGTGAATCAACTAATTTGTGTAGCAAAGACAAAAAGGCATTGACAAAGCAGTAGGAAGACCCTGCTGCATCTTACAGATATTTGTGGAAGAGTTTGCTTATACAAGGACACCCCACTCCTTAGGGTTTAAGATGTTCAAAGGACTTGCTGCATGGATACAGAAAGCACATCATGATCTGGGGCACC
The DNA here is from genome assembly GCF_023634085.1 of Falco cherrug. Lineage (NCBI taxonomy): Eukaryota > Metazoa > Chordata > Aves > Falconiformes > Falconidae > Falco > Falco cherrug. Next base: position 19,596,070 of record NC_073702.1, read on the forward strand.
ATGGCTGGGCTGATCGTCAAGAGCAATCTAGCAAAGTGTTGGCTAACATTGTGTTCTTCCCAAGAAGCAGAGAATCGGAACCATTTTAGGTTTTATTTGGATGGTCTCTGTTCCTACAGAGATTGTTTGTTATGATGTATGACTTTGCTGGGTATGGTACAGCTGTTATCTTGGATATTTGCCAGTGACTTTGTTTTAATATTCTGACACACTGTTCCACTTTCAGTGGGGGTAGATGACTGATACAGATATTGAAGTATTTCCTCTGTTTATTTTTCTGGCTCTTTCTAACTAATTCAGGGTTGCCAGGCTTTGATTTGAGAAGCATAGTAGGTGTTGGCATAATGGTCCTAATAGTGTTCTATAAAATGTATTGGGTGTTTAAACTTTTGCTAAATGTGAAATTACCAACTCTTCTATATTTTTGCTTACTATTATTATTTGGTTTGTTTATTTATTATAATTCATGTTTATCTGACAGGTCAGGATAATTTTCAGGATCCAGATTATGAAGTTCAGCAGGGTTCCAGGGTCTGAATAGAAAATGAGATGCCATCTGCTCTTTTAAAGGATTTTTTTCTTTCAGTCTCTGCAGTCTTTTTAGCTTAGTGGTTCCTAGAGAAACAAAGCCGAAGGACAACATACCTGTCATTAGCCCTAGTTCAAGAAAATACATTTTTGGAGATTTTAACTTTAAATGTTTTTTTCCAATATTGGAATGCTTTAGCTCATTTCATAGTAAGCCTTGATCTCATTAGGAGTCATGGAAAGCTGCTTTTAACAGTTCATTCAAAGCACTGAATTTGTAGCATCCATCTGTTTCCCAAGGTACCAACTTTTATAAAGTGAATTATGTAACAGGTGAAGACAAACTTCTACCTTGAATGACTTAGAGTGTTGTTTCTCAGGCACTTTAGTCCTTTTTTTCTTCAGTCAATGATTCTTTACAAGCTCTACTGTAACATTGAAGACATACATGAATGTGCTTTGTGCATTTCCTTGCTGTCCCATACCAGCTTCCTCATTAAGTCTGTAGATCAGTTCTCTATCTTAGGTTTACTTGTATTCTGTTGTCTCTGAGAATAGGTCAGTACATAGCTGATTTTATTCATCCCAGACCAACAATTGAGCCTGTTTAGTTTGTAACTTGGAGATGTTTGGTTTTGTGGGTTTGTTTTTTTTTTGTTTGGTTTTTGTTGTTTGGTTTTTTTTTTAACAACCAAGGGCAAAGAAATATGCCTAGGAAAAGACAGTTTTTCTTCTCTGTATTACAGTCTTTTTGGATTTCTTAAATTAATGTCTAGAATATAGTGTAGGTCTCCAGGTGCCTTCAGATATGCAGCCTTAGGAATTTTTTCAGTACAAAGATAATTTTCGCTTGGGAAACTGTAAAAATGATACAATGACCTTCTTAGTTCTCCTGCCGGACTTTTATAGGCAGACTTATATAGATCTCTTTAGGTATTACATTTTTGCCAAGTCCTTCTTTTCTTCTGGTATTAATACACATACTTCATGCAAGCATGCTGGCAAACTATAAAATTCATAGGTAAAATTATCCATTTTAGTTTTTAGTGGATAGTCTGCAGTATTAGTCTGTGGGTGAGCTGATTAAAACAAAGATCTTAACTGTACTTTTCTGCAGTCCGCATAAAATAACTATGCTGTACAATAAGGAGAATAATGCTAAAATTAGAACTAAAAATCATGATTGTGTTGCCCCAAACACTGTAAAAAAATATTACAGTTAAATTTAAAAGTAAAAAAGGTAAACCTACCTAAGTGATAGGTGTTTGCTTTAGGAAAGGCTGAAGAGCCATGGGGGTGGATCCCACATTAGCTAGCTGTTAGACATCTGCTACTTTCCCCTTCGCCGAGGACTTTGAGAGATGCTGACTGTGCTAGCAGGTCACATCTTGCTCACATCTCTCAGAACAGGACAAAGGAATTCCTGAGATTGTTCCTGCCAGCGTGTGATGCTGAGATGACCTCTGTCTATCCACCAAATCCTACTTGCAAACACACACAATGAAGCCAAGCAAATCAAATATGCAAAGTTCTTCCTTGTTTGACTGTCTTCTTGCATTCATATAGAAATAAATATTAAACAGTGCAAATGAGTTCATGCTTAAATATACTGAAATCAATTATGATTGTTTAACATCTTATTTTTAATAACGTCTGAAAAGAATGCTATCAAAACCATTACATTCTTTTAAAGAAAAGGGCAGCAGCTTTGGTATAGAAACAACTAGATGGTGCTCCTCTGCTTTGGAATTTGTCAGAGCTGCAAGACAGGTGAACTAGAGAAGGAAGATATAATCTCTAGAAAAAAAATGTGTAATAAGAATCATCCTGTTTATAATGTTTGTTACAGATGCCTAGAAACATTTGCTGAGTTACAATTAAGATTGTAATTTAGCAAAGATAGAATAATTGCTTTGCAAAATGTTACAGCCTTTTCTTATTGTAAATTGAGTGCTTAGCAGGGTAATTCTCCCCACATATATGTATTGGAACACAGGTATAATACTTCATAGTGTTCCTTTTAAAAATACATTAAAAACATTCTTTTAAGTATTTTCTTTAACAGGTTCTAGCAAATAAAGCAATCCTTGTTGCAATGACAGTCACAAATTGGGGGGAAATCCTGCAACAGTGCCAATATCTGAATAAGGCCCCAAATTTAAACTATCTTTTAGTGAAATAGCAAATGCAAAAGTATGCCATTAACTTGACAATCACAATTTCAATTTAAAATTATGCAATTCCCAAGTATCTCCTGAAATGCTAGGCCATTGTATGATGAGAGAACTTTTTTTCCCTATTTTCTGAACATTTACTATGTGCTCCTGGTTATATGTTATGTGAAATATATGTTATGACTTGGGAGGTTGTGCTTGCTTTCTCAGATTTCGCTAGGCATGGTATTTAGTGGCAACATTAACAGGCAAGATCACAGAATCACAGAATTACAGAATGGTTGGGGTTGGGAGGGACCTCTGGAGATTATCTAGCCCAACCCCCTGCTAAAGCAGGTTCACCCAGAGCAGGTTGCACAGAATCGCATCCAGTCAGGTTTTGAATGTCTCCAGAGAAAGGAGGAGACTACAACCCCTCTGGGCAGCCTGTTCCAGTGCTCTGTCACCCTCAGTAAAGAAATTTTTCCTCATATTCAGGTGGAACTTCTTGTGATGCAGTTTGTGCCCGTTGCCCCTTTTCCTGTCTCTGGGCACCACTGAAAAGAGCCCGGCCCCAGCCTCTTGACACCTGTTCTTAAGGTATTTGTAGACATTGGTAAGGTCCCCTCTCAGTCTTGTCTTCTCCAGGCTAAACAGGCCCAGCTCTCTCAGCCTTCCCTCATAAGGGAGATGCTCCAGTCCCCTCATCATCTGTGTAGCCCTCCGCTGGGCCCTCTCCAGCAGTTCCCAGTCTCTCTTGAACTGGGGAGCCCAGCACTGGACACAGCAGCCCAGATGCAGCCTCACCAGGGCAGAGCAGAGGGGCAGGATCACCTCCCTCCACCTGCTGGCCACGCTTCTCCTAATGCACCCCAGGACACCTGGATGAAAACCAGAGATACTCAGACAGACTGGTGGAAGGCAGAAGACTGATAGAAAGGGCCAGAGGTTCACGTTATTGTCTTAGTTATGTACAGACCCCACTTTTTTCATAGTAGAAAGATAAAGTATTTTGCAGGGTTAGAAAGGAAATCTTGCAAAGAAATTTGGAATGCATTTCTGAGCTGTTTTGTCAGAAAGATGAAATGTTTTGAGCAAGTGAATGAAAGTTACTGTGTCAGTGTAGGTATCTTAGGGCATGGAGAAAATTATGGTAATGCGTGTGATCTGTGAGGCATTGCCTTTTCCTCCTCTCACTGACATGAAAATAATTTAGTTTGTATAAATTTTATAGCACTGAACACTATCTTATCTTTGTCATGTTTTACCACTTATTTACATATCAATAATAAAATTTAAAGTTCCTGAAAATACTTTGAAGTATCGTACATTTTATCTATTTATATTCTTGCAATATGAAGCAGCATTGCCACTTTTATGCTCTGGCATCATTTAATGTGCACAGTTGTGTAGAATTTGTTATTTATCATACCAAAAGATAAATGTGTCCCCAGTATAAACAGGAGAATGAGAAAATGCTACTGTATTGCTGCATGTGCTTGAGAAGTGTGTTATTTTCCAAAGGAAAAGTGTAGCTCTGTGTAATTCACTAAAAGCAGAAGATAGAAATAGCAAATTTTTCAAGCTGCTACTAAGGCGCTTCCTGTTTTTACCGACGACCATGTCAAGTAATCATGCTCATATACCAATCAAACTCAAACTATCATCTTTTCCTTAGTGACCCCACAGTAATGGTTTATAGCAATTTGTGATTAAGTAGTACATTAAGTTTTTCTAGTCATACTGGTCATTTGTCACTGCCAGATGTGGAGAATAAAGTTAATTTCAATCTTAATAGAGCCCTATCTTGGCACTGGGGTCCAGCATTTTTTTATGTTAATGATCTGAGATATTATGCTTAGAGCTTTGAAATTAGCACATAAAGAACAGACATTCCTTCTCTGCCCACTTGACTACATTACCTGGTGATCAAATGACTTCTTTATTAAGTAATTTATTGAATAACTAGGATACTATTCAACTGACTAGGTAGGCTTTACCCAGAACTCTTCCTCTGCCTTTTCCATGGTGACAGGATGTAGCAGGGCATTATCCAGCTATCCCCCTCACTCGAGACTTCTGCTATACTCTCCACCCCACTCTTAATCTTCTGGTGCAGTCAGACCCTATCTGTTCCCGAGTTTCTTTGTTAGTCCAAGATCTGTGTGTCTTTGCTTGTCAATTAGTCTTCCTATTCTTCCTGTGCCGGCATTCCTGCAGCCACAGCAGGGTATGTACCTTGCCTTGGTTCCCTGCAGTACCCCAGATCTTCCTGAGATCTAGATCTGTGCCACTGCCTCACGCATGCCCTTTCCAATCTCATCCCCAATGCCTTGCCAGTTAATTTTGGAGACTAACCCCTCTGATTCTTTCTTTGTACTTGTTTGCATCCTGTTCCTTGGTTCTTGTTTTTCTGTCTGTCTTGCTGTGTATTTGCCAACCCAGTTGTGGTTTCACTTTCTAGTTTCTGTTGTGCAATAGTGGATACCCACAGCACTCCTAGTTCCAATTACTTACTACCTTCCCTCGCATTTTCTTTTTTTAACACTAATTCACTCTCTCATACCTGTTTAGGCTCAGCTTGCTTCTTTTCCAGCTTTGAATGTTCACAGTTCCTCAGTGGTCAGTGAATGCAGAGGAGAGTGCTCCTGCTTTCTGTCCAGAATTTCCTCTGTGTCCAGAATTTGCTCCTGGACTCCTCGTGGCCTGCAGCCACCCAAACTGGCAGCTACATAGAAAGTATTACTGTGCACTGGCTGAAGCAGGCTCACCCAGTAAAAAAAGCATCTACATCAAGCCAAACCTGTTAAGATCAAAAGTTTCTTTTCTACAAAGAATGTGTAAATGGCATCATCCCGAGTTCTCTGACCTGGAGAATTTTAGATATATTTGCATGAAGTTAGATAAGGCAAGTTTTAGAAATATGCTTTAAGTCAGAGCATTTGACTGCCAGATCCTTACAGGGCAAATAGTCCTCAGAGTACTTTTCCTTTGAGTTTACAATATAACTTACCCTATATTGACCCTCAGGAGGAGCTAAATCAGTTTAGCAAAGATTTTCCCAAAGAGTTTGGCCTCTGAATTAAAAAGTTTCATTTGAAACCAATACAATTTTGCAAGATTATATGCAGCTAAGTGCAGAATACTGTAATGGGAAAAGTCAACCAACCCAAACAACAGGCAGTCCCACAAATCTTATCTATAAAAATGCAAGAGATCACCGGATGTAGATAAGTAATTTAGCATACATATATATGACTTTAGTCTTCTTCACCCCCACTCTAATGTTACTTGTCTTCCTTGTCTTTAAACCGTTGAAGATGTTGTCTGACAGTGGCCTCAGGGTTTGCTGGTAATATTAATATTGGAAAAGAATGATTTGTAAATCACTTGGGATATCCCAGGAAAGGCATTCCCTAGTCATGGTTTTGAAGTTTGGGACTAGAAGGTAGGAGTAACCACTCATTGTCCATTCTACTTTAATCCATTTGGATATAATCTTAGGTTTTTTTTCCCTCTCTTTTTCAAACCTATAGTAATTAATAATAATAATTTAAGGTTTCATACCCTAAGCTGTAATAACCATTCAGCAGCCATGGTTCCAATTTTCTACTGAAGGACAACGGTGTGCATAACATGTGTCTTTCCCTAATTTCCCTAGGCTTTTGTTACAGCTAATTGAAAGCCTCCTTCTATGGATGGTTCAGAGTTGGACCCAAATTAAACTACTCTGTTTTTTCACTTGAGAACTTCTTTCCTCTATTGATTTTAGAAAAAATCCATAGGGATTTTTCTCACAGTTTTTAAATTAATCTCTTATGAGTAAGTCATCCCTATTTGATATTGAGTGATTTCTATGTCATCATAGGTTTTCTAGGGCATATCAGAGATTATTTAAAATAGAAAGTAAATACTGGGCAATGAGTTTGTTACCTCATATTAGTTGTCTTAATTATTGTTCTGCCCCAGTGGTAAGTTACAGAATATTTACAGCATTGAATTGCCTTAGAGCATGCATAGTAGGTAAAATAAACTTTTCTATCCTGTAAATTCCATGGAATTCTGTGCAATTACTCACTGAAAAAGTATCCCTAAATCTTCACAGGTTTGAAAACTACTGCACTGTCATACTTCCTACAGAGAAAGCTACAAAGAAAGCACAGCCTTTGAAGCAGTATTCAATATTGAAACAATTGCTGAACTTAAACACCTACCAATATTTTAATTTCAATGATTTTATACCAAATATTGCACTAAAGATACTGACATTTTAACATTTCTTTTTTTGCCTTTCTTTTTTGAATCCAAGGACATCCCTATCACATAGTTGCTGGTTATTCTGATGGTTTTCCTTTGTAAAAATTGTTCTGCATATCAAGCTATAATAGATATGCAATAGTCCATGCAAAATTGCAGAAACAAGGTATCTTTACTAAACATCTTTTCAATTCTAAGTAGAAAATTTTATTTTACATAGAGAAAGTAAAAACACTATTTGCTGCTGATTTTGTCTTTGTAGATTCTTTGTACTGCGTGAAAGGTCTTATGCACAGGCATAAGTTCATTGTTACTTATTTATGATTTTTATTTGCCATTTGTCTGTTCAGTCTTATCTGACTTGCATTTATTTATTTATTTATGCTCAAAGGAATTATTATGGGATTGTTTTTAAATTTCTTTTGATCATGGCTTATCCAGGTCTTTTTCTCTTTTGATCATGAAGAGAAGTATAAAACAATCTATTTGTGAAATCCTTTCAAATAAAGATAAAACAGGTCCATATCCAAAATATCTTTCCCGATATGGAAAGCACAGAGGGAATGCATTACCTCTTTCAAAGTTGACTTTGTACATATTCAAGGCATGTAAATAGGAAAAAAAAACCCTAAGAAAAAACCCAGACTAAGCAAAAATTTAGCTTCAAACCGTTGTTTAAAGGACCTTCAGGGTGATATAAAGTATTTTAGACTAGTGATATGACGTGCTTAGTATGCACATACATAACTTCTATATTTTTATTATAGTGCTGTGTAAACAAGTTTCATTAGGCATTTGGATAACTTGTCTTACAGTCCAACAGAATTTTTTTTTCTACTTTAAATTCTGACTCATAAAGAATGGGATCCTGCAGTTTGCACCCAAACACATTTTAAATGTGTATTTCTTGTCTTCATAATTATCCTAGAATGAGGGTCTGAATGTTCCCTACACAAATGGAATTATTAAATGGTAAATAAAAGTAAGAAAAAAAGACTCCACTTTTTAAAGTAAGAAAGAATTAATATTTTAACATTAGGTTTTTTTCCTTTACTCATTAGTTTAGGATTCCAACTAATGGTCAAAGAGAGTGAAATGGAGACAGAATAAATCCATACTCTGCTTTTATCTTTGTCTTCCCAACCACAGGGTTTCTTTCTGATTTAGTTTGATTTCATCATGCATCTCCTAAAGTTCAAAATTCAAATTTACATCAAAGAAGTCTTCCTTATCTGCACAAGTACCTTTGCCATAATTTTATGACAGTCCAGTTATTTGATCTACTTTTGTATAAAGACACAGTATAAAGCAGGACATCAGGGGGTATTTACAATGCCTAACTTCAGACACAGGAGGCTAATTTCTCTAGGCTTCCTCAATGTTTGGTAGAGATCCCTTTATGAAATACTTCAGAGTAGCAGCCTAGTTTGGTTTGCTGTGAGGTGACTTCTAGGGAAAAATGTTGTCCCTCTACAGTATACAACAAGCCTAGAGAAGTAACATTCTTGTGACTTCTGTATAGGCTGCCACACCTTCTGTCCCCTCTTGGTTGTTTGAGATTGTGTTTCCTAATCTATACTTTAACAAGGGCTAGACTTTCAGAAATCATGAAAACCCAAAATTCACTTTGATGAACATTTACAGGTGTTAAATTTTAACAGCCTTCCTGCCTTGGTATACACAATTGTATATACATTTAGGGCCCTTGTATGATAGATGGATTTTTTAAAAAATGGCATATATATTTTATATATGTCATATCTGTTCATTATAATAAATATATGCATTATATAATCCATATTGTCTATATTGCCTATATTACATCTCTTACGCAAATGTTAACAACCACTGAATCTTCATATTTAGACAAGCATAGTCTTTAATTTCAGGTCACATTTTTGAAGAGCTGAGTAGATTGTGATTAATGGTTCTATCTCTACTCTGTACTTTTATCACTATAATGAAAATAGGGACATTGCCTAGTAGAAGTTGCATAAATGTTTTAAGTATTTAAAAAAGCAAGTAGCTGCTTCCCCTAGTTTTTGCGTTTTGTTTGAAAATATTTCCTATGGGATCCTGCCAAGCAGGTTCCTGCCAAGCTGAAATTTGCTGTCCTTAGGTCTAGGGTTGTGATTTTTACTCACTTTCCTATGAATTTTAAACTCCATGACCTTAAGGTCACTGCAGCTAAGGCTGCCCTTGACCTTCACATCCTTGGCCATTTCTTAGTTACACGAGAGTAATAGGTCCAGCAGAACATCCCCCTAGTCAGTTGGTCCTCTTCATCAGGAAGAACTCAACTTGTTGTCAATGCACCATGCGTCCCAGGGCATATGAAAGTGATGTGTCTAAAGAAGCTTTCATCTTCTTGTATTCCTGATCAGGTTATATGTAACAGATACCTACCACAATGTCACCCAAGTTGGTCTGTCCTCTGGTGCAAAAAAATTGGACAAAAAGCTGTTGCAGCACTTAGTCATGGGAGCTGTCCCACCGTATTTCTCTGTCCCAGTGTTATCACTTCTCTGCAAATAGGCAAGCAGTTCTAATTCCCACATTGTGTCTGTTTGTGTAGAGGCACTTGATAGAGGCCCCCACTCATGCTGTACTTAGTGGCAGAGTGTTAGAACCTCGTGCTTCTTGTTTTCTGCTGGACACATCCTCATCTTCCCCATGGCTTTCACTTCTGTTCAGGTTTTAGTAACTCTAGTTACGTATTTAGCCATGGATCAGAAGGTGAAAATATTGTTCTTTAGATGAAAGCAGTAGAGAGAGAATTAAAATAGTACATTATTGCTTCCATGAGGTATAGCAAGCATATGGACCCTGATGCAGAAAGTTACATAAGCAGACATATTCCTGTAAGGAATTTGACTGTATGGTGCAGAGTATCTGAAGACACTTAAAACATTGGAAAATCCATAGTAAGGAATAGAATATCTGCTTTGGAGAGGGATTTATAAACTGTTCATGTTGCTACACACAAAGATATGTTTCTACCCTTGGAAAAGTCCAAGGTTTTGAATAAAGCAACAGTTGATGAAGGATTTATCCCTTTGAAAGTATTACATTCTGAAAATATATACAGTTCAGGATTAAACTTCTAAACTGTGAGAAGTACTTGGATCAATGCTTGATACAGCAAGATGCTACAAGTGCTCTTTCAATTCAGTGTTTTATTTGTGACATGTCTCCTGGCACGATATTATTACCTGGCAGCCTTTGAAAGGTGTTACGGCACTTGTACTCTTCTCAGAACTAGAGTAACTGCGCTTTTAGAGTAGACCTCAGGAGAGGATATGCACCGAATTTAAGTACCCACTCAAATCCCACCTCATCTATCAAAACAGGCTCTAAATGAGTTATAAAGGTTAGACGATGGTGTTGTTTTTTTTTTTTGTTTCTGTGTGCAGGGGTTGTTTTCGTTCTGTGCACGTTTATAGGTGTATCACTGAAGATTCTGTGTACCTGGTGTGTCTCCATGTAACCTTTTTAATTTACATCAACAGAAAAAAAATTGCTTCTTTGTTTTACAGACCTTGGTTTAAAATGCTAGACCAGTTTTCACTTACCTCACTCCTGTCCAGATCAGCGAGTTAGACAAAGGACTCATCCATCATAATTCTGAAGCCAGATTCCTGTTTGGTATGAAACCATTAAAGCTGCAGAAAAAAATGTGACTTAAGGACCTCAACCTTTTCCTTCCATAGAGTCAGAATATCCTTTTCCAAGCACCTGTCCCAGCTGCCCTCATAGGAATAGCAGAGCATGGAAGAAGCGAGGCTAGGCCCTGACAGATTGTTGGCTGCCATGACATTTGGCAGAAGCCAGAATAAATCACTCAATCTCTGATCAGGAGAAATTAGTTTAGCTTAGACAAAGGACTGCAGAAAACAGAAAGGCACTTATATCTTCTGCTGAACAAAGCACAAATTCAGAATATCCTTCCCCATTTTCTGAGCACTACAAGCAAAATTAAGAATTTTTTTTTTTCAGCATAGCATATTAGAAAGAATTGTGTTCCGCAAGCTTGTTGCACTTGGCTGTGGGCACCATGGGAGGAAAAGGCTTGTGAACATGAGTAAGTGCTCAAATGAATATCCAGTTTTAGTTTCATCTCTTCAAGTCTATGTTCTTTTTTTCCTGGATTTTCCTGAGGCATATATTTTTTCTTTATTACAGTGACTCCTTCTGTCCTCTTCCCTACACTGTCTACACAACAGCATTTTCCTTCTTATGTTTTGTGCTTTGACCTCTCAAGCCCCTCACCTCCTCCAAATGTATTGTTTCTGCATCAAGAGAGAGGAGCACAACCACTGGGGAAAAAAACCAACCAGCTAGTTCTTCAAAGAACTAGACTGAAGCCTCAGTCTCAAACCCGGGTACATATTTCTGGGTATGAAAGAAAAGCAGATGAAAGGCTGGTGAGGTTTTTTGAGCTGTGTTGTTAAGGCAGAAAACTCAGAGGGGAAAAGAGAGGAAGTACCCATGAAGTACAAGGCATAGCCTGAACAAGTCTTGGGAATGTGGTCCTGAGAAAGGCAGCTTTTGGGACCAAGAACTCCAGAGCAGAGCTGTACATTAAGGGACTTATTTCTTTCTGTGTTCACAATAAAAGGTTTTTATATTTTTTAATGTTGATGTAAATTAACAAGATTGTGTCATCAGCATCTCCTCACACAAACTGCCTGCCAGCCCCAAAGTCTGGCTAACTGCTTAGGTCAAAAAGGGGTAACAGTATATATTTATATAGAGTGAATAATACATGAATCCCTCACTCTCCAAGTGTGATATTGTGTTCTTTAGAATGCCATTCATTAATCTGGCACAAAATTAATATGGCACAAATAGTGGGAGCAAGTCAATACAGTTAAGGACAATTAAAGAACTGATTAGCCCTTGAGAAGCCAAATGAAAAGAGACGTTTCCCCCCATGACTGGAATGGTTGAATTAATTGATAAAACCAAGAATCATTCTTTGAGTTCAAATTCTGTTGCTCCTCACAATTACTGAGTTTTTTTTTTTATAATTTAATATTGGTATGTGTTGGTGATATTGCACAGTGCCTTAGGTCCCTTAGCCTCTGTAGTGCTAAGGGCCTTCTCTTCCCATTTCTATAGTCTGCTTTTTGCCTGCAACTCTGTAAGCTTTCAACCAAGCTGCTGAACATCTCTTAGGGGAGGACAGTTGCCTGGAAACTCCCATCACTTCTCAGTTGGCCACTAGGGAGTCTCCCCTTCCCCTTCCCCTTCCCCTTCCCCTTCCCCTTCCCCTTCCCCTTCCCCTTCCCCTTCCCCTTCCCCTTCCCCTTCCCCTTCCCCTTCCCCTTCCCCTTCCCCTTCCCCTTCCCCTTCCCCTTCCCCTTCCCCTTCCCCTTCCCCTTCCCCTTCCCCTTCCCCTTCCCCTTCCCCTTCCCCCTCTTTGCCTCACCTGTGCCTCTTTTTGTTTTCATTGTTCCCCAAAAGTAACTTTTGATGTTAATTTTGCTATATGCCTTTCATACAGACCCTGCTAATCTTTGCACATGTGAACCTGTCAGAAAAAAACCCCAAACATTAACTTTAGAAAAAGAATCAAATTAGTCTTTAATTTACCCATTATAAAGCATTTAACTGAAGAGGAATTTTCATGAGAAACATAAAAGTACACCTATACATTTTCACAATGTCTTAACATCTTTAATCTATTCCAACACAAGCTCAAGACCGATATGCTTTTTTGTGGACTATCAATATTTGATATAAAGTATTCCTTGAACACGAGTCCTGAAGATCTCTAACCAGTGGCAAGTGCTTTCTACAACTAGTTCTAGCTTCCTAGAGTGGCTGCAAAATAACCGTTAATGTCATTTGCTTCCAAACATTATCTGTCCGTGCAGGCACAGTGTCAAGGACAGACCTAAGTATTTTTGAGAGATTAGTAAAGCAGTCCTTTGTACTGTTTGTTTGCCATCTCACTCAGAAGTGGATCCCATCACAATCTGTTGCTTTTTTTTTTTTAAATAACTTGTATGATTTTATCCTGCATCTAGCATAAATCACACAATCTGTGTAATTTTTTGCGTCATTTAACAAGTAGGATGGGGTGCATTAAACAGTGTAATCAGCCAGTCAAAAGAGGTGAATTGATTATCCCACTGTATTCAGCACTGGTGAGGCTTCACCTTGAATAGTGTGTGCAGTTCTGGGCCCCACAATTTAAGAAGGATGTGAAGGTCCCTGAATGCATCCACAGGAAGGCAAGAAAGCCGTGACAGAGCTGGAAAGAATGTCCTGTGAGGAGTGGCTAAGGACTTTGGGCTTGTCTAGTTTGGAGAAAAGGAGGCTGAGGTACGACCTCATGGGTCTCTGCAGCTTCCTGAGGGGAAGTGGAGAGCGAGGTGCTGAGCTCTTCTCCCTGGTATCCAGTGATAGGACACGTAATTGTTCAAAGCTGCACCAGGGGAGGTTTAGACTGGACATTTGGAAGCATTTCTTTACCGAGGATGGTCAGACACTGGAACAAGCTTCCTAGACAGGCGGTCAATGCCCCAAGCCTGTCAGAGTCTGAGGCATTTGGACGATGCCCTTAAAAATATACTTTTATTTATATATATATATAATATATATATATATATATATTATTATATATATATATATTATATATATATAATAATATAATATATATATATAATATAAAAATAAAAATTAACTTTTGGTCAGCCCTGAGGCAATCAGACAGTGGTACTAAATGATCATTGTAGGCTCCTTCCAACTGAAACTATTCTATTCTACTCTATTCTTTTCTATTCTGTTCTGTTCTGTTCTGTTCTAAATGTTGCAACCAATAGTAATTCTGTACTTCATTTACACTTCAGATGTCTCCCCAGGCTTTCTTTTAAGGTCTAAACACATGCTTTCATAAGTCTGCTACATACCACAGATGATGATGTTGTGGTTGTAATATTCATCTGATACCTATTTCTGTTACTCCACTTTATGCATAAAGTTCTGCTGTGTTTTCTTTTAACATTCTAAGCTACTGATTAGTTTCAAGATGCACTTTCTCTTTTGAAAAGCAGGGGAAATAAAAATCTTGCTAGAGAAATATTTCATTCTTTCTGCTTCCACCACAAATGCTGAATTTCTTTCAATATGGCCTGAAGCCCAGGATAGGCAATATTCTGTAATGTACCAGTGACAGGATTAAGATCTAGTATTTTGTGATCCATCAGTGTAGAAATGGGAGCTGTATACCATTGGAAGGGCAGATCATTGGAAAGGAAATGGAATGTGTGCAGTACTTTCTATCAATCATGTCATTGCTGAAATATCAGACCTTGCACTTGTCATATTATTTGTGAAAAATCAAGTTATATTTAATTATTACTTTTCTACAATGTGTTAGTGATCATTTCACTCTTCTTTAGAAGTCTGCACAGTTATACTCCTGATATTAGAGGATTTATTTTGTTGCTGGAGTAAGATGAAAATGACACTAATATTATTTCTTAAATACAAAAAATATTTGCATAGTCTTTTATGGTTAAGTCTAAGAAATACAGAGAATGTCTGACAGATGATAGAGAGATTACATTGTCATTTACTTGGCGTGCATAAATATAAGGCCAAAATTGCTAGATCATCTGTTTGCTCATAACAGGTCATTGCATTTTGCATTGTTTTTCAAAGGCACATATTTTGAAAATAGATCAATTCTGTAATTGAAGCTTTTTGTCAGTAATGGGAAAATTCAATGGTTACACATTCTTATTACTGAAATTTTGTGCCTTAGGTTTCACATGAGTTTCTGTGGATTGAACTTCAAGCCAGTGGTTCCTGCTTTGCTTTCTCCTGCTAAATCAAATAGCCTTAGCACCTGGTGTTTTCTCCCTGCAAATGCGCTTATATTCAGTAATCATCTCATAGCTTCATCTTTTTGATAAAACTGGAGGGATCTATATTGTCCATCACTGAAAGGCATTTTTACAATCGTCAAATTATTCTGTATTTTTTCTATACTCCTGAATTTTCAACAACTTTTTCTAGACATAACTCCTAGACCTAGATGCAATCTCCTTGGATTACTCTCACCAGTACTGTATACAGCACAGTGATAATGCACCAGGCGTTTATGTTGGGTTGCTAGTCTACTGTGATTCTTAGATCCTTTTTAGTAACTGCTTTTCAGGGTACAGTCTGTTATACTTGTAGGTTTTAACTCTATTCTTGATTTCTACAAATATAACTCTGCATTTTGTATTGCTAAATTACATGCTGTTTAAATAGAGGCCAGACTTAGCAAGTGAGACAGATTGTTTTGCATTATTCCTTTTCCTCGTCATTATTTATTACTCTGCTAACTGTATGGTCATGTGTAATAATTTTTAACTAGCTCACTAATGAAAATGCTGAATAGAATCAGGCTTTGAACCACTTCCTTTGGGAGTGCCTGAAAAACACTCCCAGTCAATGGAAAACTTTTCAGTGATGACAGTTCTTGAAGGTATTTCAGTAAGGTAGCATCTTACACCATATTCTCAACATATCACCCTTGAGGCCAAGCTCTTTGCCTTGTCTGTCAGTCTTTTAGCTTGATCACAGAGATGGTTCACCCCATTTCAGAGACTGTCTTGAATTTCCACGACGAATCTGACTTTGCGTACTTCGTAAGTTCATACATTCTCAAAAGGTATTTCAAGCTCACATGCATATGCAGTCTTTGAGTATTAAAAGTTTCCATGTAACAATGATTTCTGGCATTTTTGCACCCTACTTCATCTCTCTGTTTCCACTCCATGGAATATGATATATGTATAAAAAAGCACAATGTATAATGCAGACCAGGGAGGGCAGTGTACATCCTTTTGGGTGACTCCAAGGTCAGCCTAAGATTCAGTATATATACTATCCATGGTAGCTTTTAACCTGTTTGCTATGTGCTTTATTGATACTGTACAATGCTCATTTATTAATCACAGTGTAATGCAGTGCGCATAAAATGCTTTCCAAGTATATATAAAGTGTATATAACCATCCAGAAGTCTTATGAAAGAATTAAATCACTTTTGTTTCATTCGATCTGTTTTCCATAAAATAAAAATTCTAGACATTAATTGTTTTCCTATCTTAAATTTGTGTGTTTCTCCACTATTTCACTTGGGTTTGATGACAACCAAGATATTCAAATGTCTAAACCATTTATTTCCTTAAAGATATTACCTGAGATGATCACATATCCATTCTTCTGAAATTTCCCTACTGTCTGTTTGTTTGTTACACAAATGTAAATCATACTAGGTTTGTCAACTAACCAGTTTAAGACTCCTGACTATGAGTCACACCAATGTAAAGCTCTTTATCACTCTTAGATGACTTGAAAAGTAATGAAAATTCAATACATGCTATCTGATCTTCATCTGAGCGTTCAACACCATCATTTGGGAAAATAGTTAAAATGAAGAACAGTGAAAATGGATAGAACAGGAGAACTGGCTAAAGACAATATGACAACACATTCGTTGAAAGAATTGTGATGGAGAGAGATTGCCTGTAGAGTTCCTCAAGGATTGTTTTTGGAGGTTGATCTCATATAATAGTTTAATTGATGATCTTGGCAGCAATAGTAGGAGCGTGGTAATGAAATTTGCTGACAAGATTTGGGAAGTATTATCAATACAAAGACAAAATTGGATGACCTCAAAGACTGCAGTAATAGAATAAGATTACATTTAATAATGAAAAGTGCCAGGTCATGCATTTAGGGACAAATAACAAGAATTTCTTCCAGAAACGGGGCTGATCAGTTGATAATAACAACAAAGGAGAATGATTCGGGTCAGCCAGGGTGTGATATTAGGGCAACACTGTGAAAAGGGCACATAACCCAAGAATGTATCTGGTAAAGTATTTCCAGTAGAGAAAGGTGAGTATTAGTGCCATTGTTCACTGCACAGGTGAGACCCTCTTTTGGAATCCTTTTAAACAGTTCTATTTGTGTTCAGATTTTCCTGAGCTTTGTAAAATCAGCCTTTCTGAAGCACTGGATATAATATACCAGCTCAGTCTATCTTGTGTTTGCCTGTTGCTAAGCAACCTATTCACAGTGTAAGAATTAATTTATTTGTATCCATCATAAGGTGGTATGCTGCTGCGTGATGAATTTTACTCTCTTTGGGGCCTATGTACACTTTTATATGCAGTTGTGCTGATGAAATTCAGCATATTATTTATATTTAGATAGGTTCCACCCTGTAAAATCTTTATCCTTGCACAATCATGACTGATAATTATTAACCATATCCCTAGAGAGTATAAAGAACAACAAAATGAGGGCCAAGGAGAATCTCCATCCTTTATTGGATGCAGGGTTGTAGAGGAATAAAGGCAGTGAGTTGATTAGCATTGATAATATACAGCTGTGGCCTTGCCTCAGAGGCAGTGGGTTGATTGACATGGATGATGTGCAGCTGTAGCTCATTCCTGCTAAGTAGTTAAATAGCCCTGAGGATGGTTGGAGAGGGGGTTGTATGGACGAGGAGCAGTGTGGCTTGACCTCTGGAGGAAGGTGAAACAGCACAGAGCAGAATTTGACTGACGGTAAAGCCTTGTAGCAGTCTACTAGTTTGTTTGTGCTGCAACACAGGGGGAAACATAGAGACAAAGGCTGAGGTACTTAATGCCTTCTTTGTCTCAGTCTCTAATAGTAAGACCAGTTGTTCTCCAGGTACTCAGCCCCCCAGGCTGGAAGACAGGGAACAGAATGAAGCCCCCATAATCCGAGGGGAGATGGTCAGTGACCTGCTACACCAACTCAACACACACAAGTCCATGGGACTGGATGGGATCCACCCAAGGGTCCTGAGGGAGCGGACAGAAGTGCTTACCGAGCCACTTTCAATCGTTTATGAGCAGTTCTGGCTAACTGGGGAGGTCCCAGTTGACTGGAGGTTAGCCAATGTGATGCCTGTTGACAAGAAGGGCAAGAAGGAAGACCTGGGGAACTACAGGCTTGTCAGCCTGACCTTGGTCCTGGGGAATGTTAAGGAGCAGGTCATATTTAGTGCCATCACACAGCATGTACAGGACAACCGGGTGATCAGTCCTAGTCAGCATGGCTTTATGAAAGGTAGATTCTGCTTGACTCACCTGAGCTCCTTCTATTTCAAGGTGACCTGCTTAGTGCATGAGGAAAAGGCTGTGGGTGTTGTCTACCTAGACTTCAGTAAAGCCTTTGACACATTTTCCTACAGCATTCTCCTTGAGAAACTGGCTGCTCATGGCTTACATGAGCATACTGTTCGCTGAGTATAAAACTGGCTGGATGTCCAGGCCCAAAGAGCAGTCCAGGTGAACAGGGTTAAACGCAGTTGGCAGCTGATCACAAGTGGTATTCCACAGGGCTCTGTATTGGGGCCAGTTCAGTTTAATATCTTTATCAATGATCTGGATAAGGGGATTGAGTGTACCCTCAGTAAGTTTGCAGATGACACCAAGTTGGGTGGGAGTGTTCATCTGCTTGAGGGCCAGAAAGCTCTACAGAGGGATCTGGACAGGCTGGATTGATGGGCTGAGGCCAACTGTGCAAAGTTCAACAAGGCTGAGTGTTGGGGCATGCACTTGGGTCACAACCTGTGACAGTGTTACAGGTTTGGGGAAGAGTTGCTGGAAGCTGCCTGGCAGAAAAGGGCCTGGGGGTATTGGTTGATGGCCAGCAGTGGCCCAGGTGGCCAAGAAGGCCAAGTGCTTCCTGCCTTGTGTCAGAAACAGTGTGGCCAGCAGGACTAGGGAAGCGATCATCCCCCTGTACTCGGCACTGGTGAGGCCGCACTTTGAATAATGTGCTCAGTTTTGGGCCCCTCACTACAGGAAAGACGTTGATGCGCTGGAGCGTGTCCAGAGAAGGGCAACAAAACTGGTGAAGGGTCTGGAGCACAAGTCTTACGAGGAGTGGCTGAGGGAACGGGGGTTGTTTAGCCTGGAGAAAAGGAGGTTCAGGGGAGACCTTATTGCTCTCTACAACTACCTGAAAGCAGGTTATAGTGAGGTGCATGTCAGTTTTTTTCTCCCAAATAACAAGCAATAGGACAAGAGGGAATGGACTCAAGTTGTGCTAGGGCAGGTTTAGATTGGATATTAGGAAGAATTTCTTCCCCAAAAGGGCTGTCAAGCATTGGAACAGGCTGCCCATGGAAGTGGTTGAGTCACCATCCCTGGAGGTATTTAAAAGACATGTAGATGTGGCACTTAGGGACATCCATGGCTTAGTGGTGGACTTGGCAGTGCTGGGTTGATGACCGGACTCTATGATATTAAGCGTCTTTTCCAACCTAAATCATTCTGTGATCCCTCTTCAGGGTTTTCTTGCAATATTTCTCCAAGCAATCCCTTCACCTCAGGTGGGTATTGCCGGAGTCCACAAATGGGCAATACACTGTACAAAATGTGTCACAAAGGAAACTGAGAAAGTTGAAAATAAACAAGGCAAAAAGTTAGGAAATACCTACAAGGGAGGAGGTTAGCAAGAATGAGACTTTCCTTCTTCTGGCTGCAATATAGAAAAAGGACGTGAATGCAATAAAACTTAGATAGTGTTCTTCCCAGTCCAAAAAGAAATGCACATTAAATTTAAAAATCAGCACCTAGAGTACAAATTAACAGTATCGCACAGAGAGAAAATAGAGTAAAAGTCAATCCCATACTACGATGTCAACTGGAAGGATACGGAAAGTATCCGTCTGCACAGTTGTAAAATACAAAATTAAATGTGCTGTAAAATCTCTTGCCTTTATTTTTCCAGCATCATGTGACTATGATTCTGTAAAGCAGGTGGATAAACAAATGTGGGTAGAGAAAGTCTTTATATTTGTTAAACTTGGTAGCAGTCCTAATGCTAGTGGCATCCTTAGCAGCCCTGAAAGAAGTACAAAAAGGAATCAAGATAATTGCCAGTGACAAGCTGCAGATCCATCAGGGCTATTGGTGACAGAGCTGATGCTTTACCAGCCCATGAGACAGAACAATCAACACAACAATGCAGCCTCGCTCTTACTGCATACTGCTGAGAAGGTGGGCAGGTATAATCCCCTACATGTCTTCTGTAAATCCAAACCTGCCTGGTAACACCAAACGGAATAAATAGCAACAAAAATAGAGCTATGTGCTGTGAATTGGAACTCACTGACTTCAGGAGTCCAGTTGCAATAGAAATTAATTGTCATAATCTCTGACTCCAGTCCTGTGTACATAATGGGGCCTTCTTCAGATCCAGGCCTGGAAACCTTAGGATCTCCAGTTTTCGCACACATATTACTAACATCTTGAAGTCATTAAACTTGTGACCGAAGGTTGCCTTCCAAGTTACCTAGGAAGAGATTGGATAACAGAACCAGACTTTTTTTGTGAATAAAAGCATGTCTATGTTTTTGCTATGCATTGCTGAATGTAAGATGTTCATTCAAAATATTTTTGTTTCAGTGCATCAACATTTTTTGACAAAACCCTTGCTTTGGATTCAGAGTTTTTCCCGTGAAAGATCTGCAGACTGGGTTTTCAGTTTAAACAAAGGGAGGGAATCAACATGGTTTCAGGCTTCCTGACATCATCATATTTCAAAGGAAGGTTGCCATGCAGTTTTGAAC
This sequence comes from Falco cherrug, assembly GCF_023634085.1. Classification (NCBI taxonomy): domain Eukaryota; kingdom Metazoa; phylum Chordata; class Aves; order Falconiformes; family Falconidae; genus Falco; species Falco cherrug. Next base: position 19,616,627 of record NC_073702.1, read on the forward strand.
TGTCATTACATGTCCAATAAAGAGTGATGAGACCCTGATGAAATGTTGCAACACAACATGGGCTTTTTGCTTTGTGTGATAAAACTCCACAGGTAGCAATCACAAGCCTATTCACATTTTTCCAGAGGGAGGGAAAAAAACCCACCCTACATGCCTTTACAGCTGAGCTGGCAGGTAGCTTTAGCACTTGCTCACAGCTGTATATTGGGTTTTTTAGCCATGGGATTTACTCCATCATTGGAGCAGAGTATTTTTTTTTTCTGTGTGTGTGATTGTGCATGGGAAGATGGATTGAGCAGCATATCTTTAAAAAGAACAAAACAAAGTACGAGTGAGGGCTGCTGGTCTGATTTCTGACACCAATTTAAAAGCTTCACAACTCCAGCTGAAGTTTTTAATTTTCTGCTTTCAAAATTATTTCAGATGCAGTACTTCTAATGCTTATCACTGAGTTCCTGGCTCTTCACTCTTAACATGAGCTAGAGAGAAATAGATATGCCAGATACATGCTTTTGTCTGCTGCCTAACACATCTTTCTTTGTAAATTCATAAAGTACAGGGGTTTTTTGTAAATGTTTTTTTCCTTAAATTTTAAATATTATAAAATATTTTGAAATATATTTAATTTATTTTTATATTTTTATATAATATATAATAAAATAATTTATTAAATTAATAAATATTTTAAAATACAAGTTTTGTGTAAATGGTCACAACGGATATTTGATACATAATAGTGAAAGGGTCTTACAGACAAAGGAGAAAGGAAAGAGAGACACCGGTAAGTCTGACTTAAAAATATCTTTGCAATATTTAAAACATCACAGAGTTATTTTGGTTAGCAGCTACAAAAGATGTAAATCAAGGATGAGAAGTAATTCAGAAGAGGAAGGGATACTTTCACAAGACATTTAAGAAAAGTATTCACAAAATCCTTTGATAATGATAGACCAGTTAAGGAATACACATTTGAAGTGAAACATCAGTTAACTAACTGACGTTCTTACTGAGTATTCAGCTTGTGTTCAGCCTGCATTCACTGAGCAGCTTACAGAGAAAGCATAGCTTTGATTCATCCAGAATGTTAACTTACCCACTGTTGTCCACACAGTTCTTAGAGGCATTTTTTTGCATTTCATTGCCTGGATAATTTTGTCAAAGTATGTAACTATAAGTGACCCAGCCATTCTGCCTCTTTTTATGCAAGTGCAAAGGGGGAGCCATTGGAGATGGCTTTCTGGGTAAGAAGAGGATTCTGCTGTGCATGTGCCTGCCTTCTCACCCTGCCTTGGGTCACGGCATCTATAAGGGAGACATTGGAGGGTTTCTCAGCTAAACCTAGATAACTCAGTTTGGAAAAGATGACATAGTCCATTCGTAAGGCAAAAATTTCCTTTTCCAGTACCCCAGAGAAGTACCTTGCTAAGAAGCAGTGCTAGCACAGCTTCACTTGGGTTTCATAGTAGAGAGAAAGGTGTGTGACAGAAGCTCCCATTTGTTAGTGGAATGAAGCCAGCACAGAGTGTGTTGCAACCTTTTTCCTGATTTCTTGGGAGCCATCCCAGCTGATGTTGGGAATGTATCAGTGAGCATCATTACCAGCTCCAAAGGAGGAGTTGCGAACAAGACAGCTGTAACAGTATCTTAACCTTCTCAATGTCCAATCAGTCCCACAGAGTGGGAAGAAAGAAGTTGGTTTGTCTTGATTACTGTGTATCAGAGCTAATTACGCTATTAGCACTTGATTTCTTTTTCAGTTATTCTCCCATCTTACTTAAATAGTTTATTACAAATTTGCAAATTAACTTGTCTGACCAGCAAAATAAAAATGAGAAACACCTTCGGAAAAGTTTAAAACAACCCTCATTGGCATTTGCAATAGTGTGCTATTCAAATAGCTGCTGGCTAGGAAAGGAAAGGGAAATGTGCCAAGATAAGGTGACAAGGGACACCAGCAGCAAGAAATATTTGGTTTGCAGACTTGACTGGTTGATTTGACCAGAAAAATAATTACCGCTCTCCTAACCCTTAAGGAGACAGTATTGCAGCATCATGCGACACAAACACTGCTTTTGGAAATCAGTATCTCAGAAGCAATAACTTTTGACTATTGGAACTTCCATGATTTTGAGGTAGCCTTCTATTCTTCTTCATCTGTGATACTTTTCACCACAATTACCTTTATCATTTCCCCCAGTTAGTGAGTAGAACAGATTATATTCAGTTAAATAATGTTCTAATCATGACTCTGTTAACATGATCATTAAAATAACGTATAATATCACAAGTTCAGGTTAATAGTTTTGCCTGATCACATACAAGAAGGGAACTTAATAACAGTGCATGGCTTACTATGCTGAGTATGCAAATAAAATGATATACATGCCATAAATTTCATGTGGATGTTTACATCTATATGGTGATTTTTCTGATTCAGGTTATGACCACTGCAGAGGATTATAGTTTCAATGTTTTGCTCTGCCAAATTCCAGAAAGCAACTATTTTATTGGTGGCAAGTTATTTACTGAAGTTAATGTCAGTTCCTCTTTGTGGCCAGACTGAAAATAGCATTTATACAGACAAGGAGACATTTGGTAAGTAAGATAGAGCAGTATTTGCAATCAGAATATTGTGAGCATGAATAAAACCTCAACAAAATTGAATATTAATTTTTATGGAATGGTAATTAAAATAACTTTTTTGCATGATTTCTGCATTCTGAGATATCTGAGATATAAGCAGAGAATCTTGTTTTCCTGGAGTCATTCAGGCATAGAGGATGCCAAGGATATGAAAATTCTCACTTTGGCAGATGTTTTAGCAAACAGCATTCCTGATGAAAGTTCTGGAGGACTTTTTCAGTCTAACACAATGACGAACTTATCTTGTTTACATTCTTCTTTTCTCAAATATTTCTGCCATCATGAAAACCCCAGGCTTAGTTGTATTTAAAATGTTTGTTGTACATAGACAAGAATACATTGAGGTTGGTGCCATACTATTACTTATTCAATATTTTTGCTATGTCATCACAAAGTTGAAGATCTACCACGGCTGGACTTTCTTATCATGTCCCAAATAAATAGTGTTGAGGTATCCTGATATTTTGAAAGTTTCAGAGATTTTAAAGATTTTAGTGACTTTTAACACTGAAAAATTGTTTGGGTTGCATGTAGAACCAAATCTACATGCTTTCTTGATATTCTGTCCCAATTTTAGGAAGCAAACTTCTTTTATCTTCATCTTGCTGTGTAAAAAGTATTATGAATTACCTGAGAGAGATGCTTTTATCTGAACCTTTTGGAAGTGCTTGTACATATAAGCAGACCTTTCCTATTATAGGTTGAATAAAGCAAAAAAATTGCACTTGACTGCAAAGTGCATCTGTGCTTTGCATTCTGAGTGGAGCCCAAAGCTCAGTATATCTATGTTTAATAAAATCAAAAAACAAGTAATGATGAAGTTGGGGTTACAGGATCAACAGTGTTTTCTTCTCTTTCTTTCTTTTTTTTTTTTTTTTATATATTCTTGCACAGTTCCAAGTACAATGATTTTCTTGTCCAAGTGTGGGGTCCCCAAATGCTACAATAACAAATAAAAGAGAAAAACTTTTATTCTTCCCATTGACCATTATACTCTAGAGCTGCCCTCAAACATTATTTTAACTTTGTGCTTTCTATAAAGAATGCTTGATATCTGGAGTGTTCCATTTAGAAGAAAACAAACAGTGAATCTATTTTATTTTTTCTGCAGAACAATCTGTATAACATACATACTAACCAAGACTCATGGGAAATAAGCATTGTGGCACATCCTGCTTCTTCTTATGTATCACCATATGTCTGATATACATTAATGTTATAAAATAAATTGCTCTGATAAGCTCCATAGTTATTTAATTAAATTATTTTCTTCAGTGCAAGTTGAGACACATAAATATTGTACAGAAATAGTTCTGCACATCATTTTTCTTGCCTTTTTTTCCCAGTTTATACCCAGTTTTCTTTCATGCAGCTGTGGCACTGTTTTCAGGGAAGAAAATTGAGCATGAATCTCGGCAAGTGGGCTTATACAGTGAGCTCATGGATTTTTAAACACTGCAAACAACAGTGACTATTAAATGAGCTCTTTATGTTCCAGGTCATTCGATATGAATGTAGAATAACTATTGTCGAAGAATTCAGATTTGTATGCTGTAGCTCTACGTTAGATAAACAAAAGAATTCTTTTTTTCAACAAAAATCTCCACCCTTTTGTGTCTTCTGCCTTGAACTCCCCCCCCCCCCCCCCCCCTCCTTCTATAGATTTGCCTGACAATTCAAATGACTACCGTTAAAAAACTCCTGGATGCTTTTAATGACTCATCTGTATTACCAGCTTAGGTGATGGCATTCTTCTTTTTGGGTAGACACTGATAAAAAGCCTCAGTAGGACATTATGAAGTACTGCTCTTCTATGAATGCCTATCTTCTCAATGTTCCTCACAAAATTTACTATTTTTTTATCATATTTTATCTTCATATGTGCACATAGCAATGCTAGTCATAATCTGTGTGTCAGGTAGTGTAGAAACCTGGTACAAAAATTTAGTTCCCAAGCAGTTTACAATCTATACACAGGACAGGGGGAAGGATGCTTGAAGTAGATAAGCATAAAGACACAGTGAGATATTAGTAAGATTGACAGTGATCTTAGCTGTAACTCAAAGTTTCAAGAAGTGACTTGGAGGAGAAAGTCTTTGCAAATGCTTAGTGAAAATTCTACATGAATTTGGCATGGGACAAGGTGAAAATGTTAGAAAATTGAATAACTGGACAGTGGAACTCATGGAACAAATTGGAGTGAGAGCACTGTCAAACTGAATGAGAGCTGTTAGCTTGGGAATGGGCTGTAGCTTGAAAGGGAAGCATTTCCTATGCTTGAGGTGTTAGAAAAATACAAGAATGAAGAAGGGTAGTCAGTTATCAGTGTGACACAGGTAGTGTTCAAGCCATAATTGGTCTGACTTTTACTTTTGTAGGCAATATTACAAACTGGTGTAGGGTGAGACAACATGCAGTTTCAGTTGTATTCTCAATGGACTGTATGTTTGGAGAGTTTGCAAACACTACAGAAACCACTTAAAGGAAAGATGTTGCTTCCAAAAACAGACTGCAGGTAATATTTCTGGGAAAAAACCTGTCCTGTGAGTAACTACTTTAAATAAATGTTTATATTTATTTAAAAACATTTCTGTGGGGCTTGGTTCTGTCATCTGGAGATTAATGTATGAAAGCTTGGACCAGAGCTGTACTAACTTTTTGATGTAGCTGCCTTTATGTTAAGCATAAAAGTGGATATAAAAAACATAGTTAATTTTCTGCAAATGGATCTAAAAATAAATCACAGTGCCAGTTACTGTTGCAGATCTGTGGGTTGCTACTGGAGAAATATTTTAAAACAGAAAAATGTCATTTTGGTTTATTGTGTAACTGTGACATTACAAATGGAAATAACGTGTAACATATTCTGACTTTAGTATTATGAGATATTTTAAGCATGAAAGTTTGATGAGACCATATTAGAAGACATATCCCTGAACAGGTTCAAAAAAACATCACCAGTATCTGCACTGACACAATACAGGGGCCTCAGATGTTTTCAAGTCGAGGCCTGAGGTGTGTACTGGCAAGGTCATTAGCTGTATTTCTGAGTGCTCAGGAGAGTTTTAAAACAATGGTCTGCTGCTTGTGCCTGCTCTGTTTCCCCCTGTTCCCTCCATGCTCATTTTTGACAAACCAGGGTTTTGTCTTACATTTAGAATTCTTAGTTCTTCAATAAAGGCTGCTGCTGCAGTCAGTGAGACCAAGTGTCATGGTAATTCCTAGAGATCAACTAGACACGATTGTGTCAATAGGTACTTTTATTTTTTTCAGCACTGAGGATTTCTTTGAGCTTCACAGACTGTAAAGCAAATGTGCTTCTTGCCCTGAATAAAGGAATGTATATGTATTTTGAACAATAGTCTGAGAGATCCACTCTGAAAGCAACTAATACATAACTTTTATTTCTGAAAATTTGAATGCTTAGAAAATAAACTCATGATTATCCTTGATACTTTGCAGTTTACCTGATGGACTGTCTTCCTTCCTGCGATCTTCTAAATCCTTGGCATTTATTTTTTTTTTTATTTTCTTCTTGCTGCTCTTCTCTACCTCCAACATTTGTAAATCCCATGTTCATCACCTGCCCCACAACCCTTGGGTAGGAAGGAACCAGAACTTCAATTATTTAAAAAGGATCAGAGACAGGCGTGAGGAAGATCAGAGACAGAGTCTAGCTTCAAGGGACATGTGGATGGGAGAGATGGAGTGAATGGGATAAGCAGTTAGAGACAGTTGTGGCAAGAAAACATATATACATATTGTGTCAGTGGAAGAAAGCTTTTATTTATTGAAACTGAGTGTTCAGTGAATGATAAATGAGTTACATTGAATAAATACATAGAATCAATGCAAGCAGGATAAGCAATAGCTTCATATGCAAATTTGTGTAAGTATCCATATATAAGAATATACTGTGGTTAATTGCAATATTGTAGGTAGACAATACGCAAACACTTAAATGCTTACCCCAGACTTTGGCCTGTCACTGCTACACTCTGATGGTGTCTGAAGGGATTAATTTATGTTTATTAAGTGCTTTTGGATTGGAAGAGCTGTATGATACAACCGGCCTTTGGCCATGTCTCCTCTTACTTTCATGGTGCTTCAGGAAGTCAGGTATGGGAGAAAAGTGATCCATAGTTCTTATTTTGAAAATATATCTCCAGGGTTTTTCTGCACAATAATATTCTAAACAAGATTCTGTGGCAGAGAGTGAATTCTGGATTATTTATTATTGGGAGGGCACAGTTTGCCTGTTCATGATTTATCCATTATACGTACCAGTGTTTTTCAACATAATTCTTAGTATTTCAGAGTGGTCAAAGATCATGTGATCAGATCAGTTTGTGTAGGACTAAAAATAGTGTTTTCTTCTTTTAGGAATTCATGAACACAAATCTCATATGCAGGCAATGACTGGTCAGCCAAACCCTATCTTACTGTTTCTGATTCACTCTGAAGCATATAACCAGTCTCCATTTTGATTTCTACTTAAGACAATTATTGTTTTGGCACCAAACTAAGATACCTGGATATTATGGATTCAGAAATGGCTTTCTGTGGACACTTTGTATAGATGAAGCTTTGCTTACCCAAATGTTTAGCATAGGCAATTGTAAACACAGTGTGAACTTATGTGAAGCAGAATTTAATTTCTAAATAGCACCATTTTTCTGTATTTCGAGCGAAAACTCTACAGTTTACATACCTAAGAGGAAGGCAGAGTACTCAATACCTGCCTGGAACCAGCCTCTCTGTTGGGAGCAAGAACCCAGTGTGCACAATACAGTCCTGGTGTGAGCTTCCTCTTAGCTGGTGTGTAGGATGACTCTATAGCAAAATGAACTATTTGCTGATGCACTGGAATGACAAGATATATTAACGATTTTGTACCAGCAATGTAAAATTCATTGTGTTGATTTATTAAAAAGGTAATGTTATTACTGCCGTGATTAAATTATGACTTTGCATCATATCTGGGATTTCACAACTATGTATTGAAGAGGTAGCTATAGCTATGGTCTCATCAGTAGTTTTTTGTATTCAAGTATTATGTGACTTAAAATTTAGTGACTAAAAGTAACATTATTTTCTTTTCCAATATGAATAAATGAACTTTCCATGTCTTCTCTTGGATCTTGAACTGTTGCGTAGTGAAAAGTATCACAGAACCAGATGAAGACCCAGCAGGGGTAAATCTGGTTGTAGCAGTGAGAACACTTGTTATTAAAAAAAAGAGACTTTTGAGTCATGGGTCCAGACCATAATCAAAGCTTTAAATGTTTCTGTTCCATGAATTGTCTAGCTATTAGAGAGCAAGCCTAGCCTACCCCACCTTCTGACTATTTTCTCTTCTCAGAAGATCAGTTCTGAAGGCAGATGGCATATCTTCCACTTCACAATAACCGAAAGCCAGATGGTAATCCCACATCTCCTGGGATGAGCTCAGACTGCTTTATTTTCTAACCATTAGCTGAGTCATCTAACAGCTAGTCATTATACAAATGGTGTACAACCTACCATCACAGCAGACGAAATTAATTGTATTGTTGGCTGCAACTGATTTTTCAGATTTCTCATAACATGGACAGAGGTTGTGTTCCCACGTACTAAACCAGGTTAGCAGTGGCCCATTAAGGAAAAAAGAGGTGCATATCTCTTTGAAAAAGGCACTCTGCACATGTATTAGTAACCTGAATGGCACGTCTAGGAAATCAAGCAAGCAGAGACAGGCATCCAGTGAAGAAAGACATGTATGCTTTTGGGGACTTTCTGTTTGGGGCTTAGAAATGGGTATTAAGCAATTATGTCTAAGCTTAAACAAGACTGAACAAGCTCTTGTGTTCAACTTTATCTGTGTCTGAGAGTTATTTGAATATGTGTAAATGGTGGCTGGGTAATAAGAATAATTTGAGAGTAATTCTGATGCTCTTACAGAAGTATAGACAGATAACTTTTAGAGTCCTCCTGTTGGAAAATGGCATTTTACTGAATATAGACATGTCATTACTATTTAATACTGAAAATCTAGTGAGTTGTCTTGCAAATGATCGGGACTCATGACAGCTGAAAGGACAAGGCACGTTCCTTCTAGTGGTGAGAGAAGAATTTGGACAGAAGGAATGTGGTACTAGCATCTTCAGTGTCATAGCACAGTCAAGAATCCTCAAAAGTTTCTGTGGGAAACCAAGTCCCCACTCTTTTAGATTCAGATGAGGGAGCTGGACTCATGTTGTCGAGGTGGTTACTCTAGTTCAGTGGTCTCCAAAGTAGGGTGTGTGCACACCTCAGGGGTGCTCAAGACAACCCATTGGGGTGCAGGAAAAAAACTTACTTTGTACTATTAATAAAGAAAGTAAAATATTTTTGTAAAAAATGTTTATTTTATCTTTAGCTCATCCTTTTTAATTTCTATTTGTGTGTATGTTTTATAATATATGTAATATACTAGTACAGGAGTAAATGTATATAATCTATAAATGATTAAATAAACACATATTGGGGGTGTGTGTGTGTGTATATATATATATATATATTTTTTTTTTACTGATAAGGTTGCACAATCAAGACAATTTGGAGACCACTGCTGTAGTGGGGTTAAAGTTCCTGTAGTGCACATCAAAGATATGCTGGCGAAAACAGTCTGGGTTATTTCTGTCTCAGGCAAAGGCAAACTCATTTGTGGGATTGCTTTTGCTCAGGGACCCGAGTGCACTTGGTGGGTAATGTGGGAGGACTGAGAAACCTGATGTATACCTCAATGCAATTTGATTTTGGGTGACAACAGCCAATTAATTAAATTGTATGATGTTAATTGCTGTATTAAAATAATTAATTAAATTAAATTTAAAAACACTGATATTTTAGGTGTTGCTAAGTCACACTTACTCTAAGTCAAGGACTTTTCAATTTCCCATGCTCTGCCAGTGAAGACGTGCACAAGAAGCCTGAAGGGAGCATACCCAGGACAACTGACCTGGACTAGTCAAAGGGATATTCCATATCGTAGATCGTCCTGCTCTTTATATAAACTGGGGGGAGCTGACTGGGGGTTGCCTGTTGCTGACCAGAGACTGGCTGGGCATTTGTCATCAGGTGGTGAGCAGTTGTATTGTGCATCACTTATTTTTTTCCCTTGGGTTTTGTTCCTCTCCCTCTCCTCTTCACTACAATTATTATTGCTGTTGCTGTTACTACTTTTATTTTTTATATTTCAATTATTAAACCCTTCTTACTGTCCATCCAAGGGTTTTACCTTTTTCTGATTTTCCTCCCTATGCCACTGGAGGCAGGAGGAGGGACACTGAGCTGGTGGCTGTGTGGTATGTAGTTGCTGGCTGGGGTTAAGCCACAACAGTGTGGTAGCCTTTCTTTCTTTTTGGACTAATAAATAGTTAATTGCAGATGTAAGAAAAGTACCACAAAGTATCATGAGAAAGAAGGGCTTTTAAGACATGAGAAAGAAGGGCTTTTAAGAGTCTGGTAGATAGAAAGACCTCCTGCAATTGCTCATGCTTCTGTTGCTCACAATTCTTTCTGTATTTTTAGCATGTCCATATTAGATACCAGAAACCTTTCTCAGTATCATTCCTGCTAATCCCACAAAAACCTTTGATAAATGGGCTTTCCCAAATAATAAAAGTTTAACTGAAAAATCCCAACAAGCTATTGCCTGAAGTTCTCTGATTTATTTTATTTTAAAGTATTTATTTACTTAGAAGTCATTACAGTGCATTGCATTACATAAAAATAATGGGCACTGCACTGGTGAATATAAAATCTGTGAAGCAGAGGAATACATTTATCATTCTTGTGTAAATGTGAGTTTACCCTTACACTCTTAAAGCTTTGTGGAAGAATATGACAGGATCACTTTAAAATTAATGATAGTTGCTGTGCAAGCCATAGTTTAAAGAATTATGTACATACACATACCTATAGAGGCTTTGTCTTCTCTATTTTTTCTTCTGAATGTCCAACAAATAAAAATTTTATGCATTGAATTGTTGATGCTCTATTTTACATGATGTTAATAAATTCAGAAAATACAGAAACAGCATTGCATGTCAGCAGCTCTGCTTGTCTGTGACATGATGAATATATCTATAATTTTTACAAGAGTGATGTACGTGAAGGAATCTTTGTCTCATGTTTAGAAATACTTTGTGCTGATTTGCCTTTGATGCTACTCATGTACCAGGTTTATGAAACTTAGACTTCTGCCAATACAAGCAAGCTGGCTTTGAATATGAGCATGAAAAATCTCAGCTGAGCAGAAAAGAACATAATGGCCTTTACATCATTTAAAGGGAAGTAAATTTACACCATCAGGAAAATACCTGTTTTTATGGACAATACGGACATAGTGTTTTATTTCAGGTCAGGAGTGAACTTCTGAAGTTAACCTCCTGGCATCCCCCAGCTACTTTCTTCAGTTCACACTGTAGGGTGTCCTTAGTACACATGAATTGGGCTTAGATGAAATAAAACCTGGAAGATGAGGTCCAGCTGCAAAGGCGCATGCAGGCTATGGAACCGGTATAAGGCAATTCTAATACAAAAGTCACACATATCCAGTCCCTACCACTAACCGCTCTACTCTACAGTCTTCCTCTATTTGTCTTAAAGACTTCCTGATAGTTTTTATATCACCTCCTCTGGAAGGGGATCTGTTTCCAATGCTGTTGTGCCAATATGATGGTACAGAGTCTGTAAAACAGGGCAGCCTTCAGCAAGAAAAAGCTATCCTAAAACGTGATCTGGAGGCATTGCTGCTGTAAGAAGCAGCTGCTTATTGCCCATTACAGGTCAAGTGCAAGCCACATAACAGGCCCTTCACTAGTGTCATCAGCCATTTAAGAACTGATCTGCTTGCGTTTTTCTTAGTGAAACAACGGTTGAAGACCTTTTGGAAAGCTCGGGTCATATTTGTAGTGAACTACAGGGAAGCCGATAGACACTTCATGCTTAAACGAACATGGTCTGCTTCTCACTGCTTGGTGGCCAGGTAATGGCAGTTCCAGCCAATTCTGAAAGCACTCAGATTTCTGGCAAGATTGATCCTGCTGAAGTAGTCTAATAAATAAGATATTTATCAGATTTTTTTATAGGGTTCCAATTCATTGTGTTTTCTCTTCCCTGTACTAGAGGGAACATTAGCTTTCTGAATGGGTTATTTTGAAAGTGCTGTTTGTGTTAGCACTGGGACAATATAGATTGCCTTTAGTGACTTTTTTTGCTTTCTGTGCTCAATTTAGAAAAAAAAAGCACACAGCCTCATTCCTGATTTGTAGCATTTCAGATAGGGGCAGGACCTGTGCGTAATACATACTACTAAATGCTAGGAGCAGTTTCTTTAAGCAGACCGATTTTAGAGTTGCTTAAGTGATTGAACAGTTACTTATAGCAACATAAGATCTGGGAATAGCACATTTTCTCTTGCTGTCATTAGGACCTTTGGAGGAAGAGATAACTATTAATTGTATTACCTAAAGTGTGTGCATTATATTTGAGGAGATGGGAGTAATGAAGACTATGGATTTCGTCTTTCAACTTTTCCTGTTGCTGAATGTTTCACAGGTCCTTACACTTTGTGTGCTTCCAGAGACTAAGGAAAACTAATAAGTGCCTATAAAATTTGGCTGAATTTTTGTAGATAAAATTTCATTATTTTTCTTTCCCAAGAAGGTGGATTTCATTATTTGGAAGGAGCATATTAGTGAAAAGATATTTTTTCTGTTCTTTATTATTAACTTATATTGCTAGCAAGCCAAAGTGATTTCTTGGTACTGGGTAATGGCTGTCATTTCCAGGGCATATGTGGTCCCTACTCTGCTTTCATTTAAAGGTACAGAATCTTAGGCTGTGGTCCAGTAATCCACTTCAAAGCACAGGTAACTTTGCATGTAAAAGCGTGATGAACTAATGTTAGTCAAAGGTAATAGTTAACCACACAGGTAAGCATGTAAATACACCGTGAGTACAAGGAAAATAACCAGACTGCAGATCCTTTGTTCTTCCCTTAGTTAGATGTCACACACCCCAAAGACATGTGATGGCATCCATTCTGTCACTGCCTCTCTCACTGATTTTGCAGAGCATCAAAAGAGTCAAGAGCACAAGTGTTTTGATTTCTAATGTTTTAAATTCTTTTAAAACCAGTAAAATTAAATATAAATATATTTTTAAATATATTTATAAATACAAATAGAAATAGAAAAATGTAAAATAATAATTTAAAAAAACCTGGAAAAAAACACCCCCCATCAAACACTAATGATAGAAGGAAACCGTTTCTTTACCTCTCTTGAGTATTTTATGTCATACTCAGACTTTTCTAAAAGGAAATGGATAAAATAAAAAAATGAAATTGCTGCTTTTTCAGACCTGCTTTGTAAAACTACCTGGTCAAACTATTGGACTTACGCTAATGATCACGGAGTTTTATGTGAGTATTGTAAGCACAGTGGTAGGGGCAGGGGCTCTGTCTTACAAGTCAGTCTTATCTCTACCTGTTAAGTCCTACCTGGAACAGCTGAGCAAGAATATAAAGGGCTAATAGTCTGCTACCAATGATGGTCCAGAGTAAATCTAATTTTCTTTCTCCCATGAACTAGGAGAGAAGGAAAGAGAATAACTTGAGACATGGTGTTTATGCTCTTCTGCACACTCAGTCAAGTGCTTAGGGCTTCTGTGTCTGTGCTGTGCATCTCTGAATAGTTATTAATAGCAAAAATGATACCATGGTAAGCTCCAGAAAATCTGAAAATATGTTTTACTTCAGATCTTTTCTCTCACCCTGTCTTATATCAAAAGAATGCCTATTTTAGCAGCCACTTTTAACTTAAACTTTTAAACTTTTAGAGTGAAATAGAATTATCCTAGGTACAAATCTCATGTTAGCTTTTATTTGAAACTTCCTGCATCTTCTTTTTTTTTTGGTCTATTTTTTCCCCATAGTATAAATAGAGCTGTTAATAATGCTTCACACCACTGTCATTTACTGAAGAGGGGTATTTTTTCATTATAAGCCTACCTTCCATGTCCTATCCTAAGAAATCCTTAGAAATTGTTCTTTCTACTTCAAAATTTGCATGCTAGATCTGTGGCCAGAGGTTAGCTTTTGACAAAATTTGATAACATTTAAGTCAGTCTTCTAATTTAGTTTTTAATAAAAGGTGAAAGTGAAAGGTGACATAATGATGGATGCCTGTACTGCAACGTGTCAGGGCTTTTCAGTTGCTTGTCTTTCTGCCAGCAGTTGGACATGCTGAGATCATAAGTGCCAAGGAGCTAAAATAAAATGAGATTTCTATTTCCTAGTGCTGACAAAACTGAAGTTTGGATGCTCAGAAAACACTGAGGACCACTGTCTCCCTTAATACCTGACTTATTCCAGGAATTAGCTTCTGATACATCTTACAAGGTTCGAAAATAAAGCAAAATGAAGCCCCATAAACAAATGAAAGGCAATCCTACTTTCCTACTGCAGGCTATAGAAAGAGAGTGTGGTATTTTTGCACCAGAAGGCGCTCATTTCTTATGATCTGAGAAAGAAAGGCACTCAGAGTCTGTAAAGTATTACTTAAAATCTCATTTTTTGGTGTTAACACTACAGATGAAAAGAAGATAGTGTAAATAATTTCAGTGTCCCTTCTGATGCTGGGACCTGCTAGTTGCACGTCATCAAGCAGGTCTCCAGCTAGGGCACAGCACACTGTGCAGATGCCATCCGTGGAAAGGACATTCCTTTTTGGTCATTTGAGATCTTATAGGTCTTTCTTAAAAGAAAAAAAAAATAAAATTATTCATTTCTGCTGTCAGAAAAAAAAAAGAAAGTTAACATGAGAACGTTTTGCTGTGCTTTTTAAAGGCAGAGTCACACAGTTGATGTAATGGCTGGTACTGTGTGGGAGCTGCCCACAGGCTCCCCTGTTACGATGAAGTTATCCTGCGGCCAAGGGGTATGTGCAGCACAGCACAGGCCTGAAGGTCAGGCTCTACCTGCATGATAGCACAGCACAGGCCGGTGCCCACTTGGATTAACTGTTGGTGGGATCACTAATTCCTCAAGGTACGGTGGTCTTCTGGGCAGGATCACTACAGGGATGCACTTGTAATCTCAACCACCAAGGGCTTCAAAAGGCTGGTAAGTAACTCTGAGTTTGAGATGTATTTTGTAACTAGGATGTATAAATAAGTCTTAAAATTACCCCTTTTGTTGTTTTGTGATCAGGTTTTTCCACTAATTTATTTAAAAGCTTTCAGGTGTAGTCTGCCCTAATTTTCTCTGTTAACGCATTTTGTGTTCCTCTTTTTCCGTTCATCTAAACAACACTGAACTGCTGTGCTGCCTGATACGTGCTTGCAGTACTATGCCTTTGTCAAGACATGGATTCAAAAACGTCAAAACCTTTTTATGCTTAAACAAGAGGCATGTTCTGCATGATCTGATTGTAGCTATATAGGTTTCTGGGCAGCTTTAATTTGTCATTTGTTTCTGTCTTCTAGGTTTGGAAGACAGTAGGTCTTCTGTTTTGAGTGAATGCTACTATGATGATTTACAGACAATTTTTGTATGATATTTTTATGCTTTATCTTTACATGGAGCTTGATTTCAATCTACAGATGTCTCCTGGGAAAGTTAAATTTGAGTGCTAGTACAAACGAACTAAATAAAGCAGAGAGTCAGAATTAGGAGGGGTTACCTAAAACCTACCTAGAGTTTTGCTTTGTGTCTCAGAATGTGCTTTCCTGGCACATTCAGGTGAAGGGGAAATAGTAATTGTAACTGCTCAGCAGTGGTAATTTGTCTGAGGAATGGTCTGGCATGGACGGGAAGAAGGCCTAACTGCAAGATGGGGTTAGGCTGGCTGGAGGCAGGAATGCCAGAGATAGGACTCCTCGAAAGGGAGTGAAGTTTCTCTTGGTGATAAGCAATAGCCTCACCATCATCTTGTTGCC
This sequence comes from Falco cherrug, assembly GCF_023634085.1. Taxonomy (NCBI): domain Eukaryota; kingdom Metazoa; phylum Chordata; class Aves; order Falconiformes; family Falconidae; genus Falco; species Falco cherrug. Next base: position 19,632,236 of record NC_073702.1, read on the forward strand.
ATCCTGGAATAGGAAAGCTCAGGGGCCCAAACTCAGGGGCCACCTTTGGGTAGCAGAGCTGTGCTGGGGATGTACCCACGTGAGCTGAAATGCCCCATGCAACCACTCTTGGGGTTGGTGCTTGTGCAAGTGTATACAAGGAATCTGCTTGTGTTGCATCTTTGCACTCTACATAGAACTTCATGTTGTGGTAGGACTCTGCCCAATGCATTGTTCATTAGATTTCTCTTTTATATTTAAGCACAAATGTGTTTAGTTTGCCTCAAGGGGTACTGTAAAACTTCCTCAACACAGGCAATTCCTGTTTGGCAGTGGGTTGTGCTCAGTGTTTCAGCTACCTCAGATCACCTCAAGTATGGCTTTTGCCCTTGGACGACTGCTTTTTGTAACATTTAGCAGTGCCAAGCCAAATGCTACTGTGCCCAGAAAAACAAAATGCCAAAGATGTCTTCTCTGGTCTCTATAGATGGTTTCTATAATCTCACATAGGTTGGGGTGATCCATCATTCACAGCGTGAGAATTACACTGGACCTATCCTTAACAATGGATATCTTCTTACCTCCCAAAAAGCAGCATTGATTTAAAAAAGCACCAATAATTTTTCTAGTTTTTATGTGTGTTCACAAGTGAAAGATACCTATGTGTTATGACTCAGAGCCTGTGTGAAAAGTTCCCTGTGACTCTGCACCACTCGCCTCTCACGCATCACCCTCTGATGACATCTACGCTTGCTCTGGAATTTACACCTTGAATTTCTGGAACTGAATCACAGGATAGCTTTTAGGAATTTGTTTATTATGCATTGCTGGACAACTGCCTTTTCTTTAGTGGCTCCATTACTGATTTTTTGCTCCATAAGTTCCTCAAAGGCTTTGTGCTACGTGGCAAAACTAAGGACTCATTAGATGATCTACTTAGTTGTTGTCCTAGGATAGCTTTATAATTGTGTATCAATCTCATGGCTTTTGGACTATTCCCTTCCAAGTACCTGCTAGTATGTGAGTGCAGTGGTCTTAAAAGCTGTATTTGGGGTCACATTCTCAGCTGGGCAGAATTAGGACCATCTGGTGGTCTGCAAAACTAAATAGAACTGGGAACAGAACATAGCAATATGAAGTGCCTGTCAGCTTCAGGGGAACAAGAGGCAAAATTTTACACAGGACTGAAAGACAGGGGAACAAGAAGCTGTTGGGAATGTCATTAAGGAACTCATGGCTGGAGTGGACTCAGCTTAGCATAGTTATACACATCAAAACTTCATCAAGGGAGTCATCCAAGGATGCTAAGGTTAACCTCATTCACTATTAAATACCTTGGAAATTGTAGCTTCTATCTGAACAGGCACTAAGGAAAAAGTGATAAATGATTGCTTTCTTACATATATTGATGGGGGTTTGATTTCCAGTGACTGGCAGTGTTGATGCTTAGTTACAGAGGAAGGTACTTACATCTGAGCTATAGTCAATACTAATCTCTAAGCTCTACTATATTTTATCATTTCTTATGCTTGACTGTCAATAGTAACTAGCCCGAAATATTACTTTAAAACTTCATTCTGTCTCAATGACATTTTAAATTTGAAACTGTTCCCTTATATTTTAGTTGTTCATGAGCCTCTATAGGACATGTAGTTATGTCCATATCAAGCATGAGCAGAGAAGATAAAATATTGCTTCTACTGAAGTCAATGAAGATTTTACTAGTGACCCGTGTAGGGACAGCACTTCACACTTCAACTCTGTAAAGTCCTCTTCAGTATTTTAGAGTATTGAATATCTGTTTAGTTATCCTGAGGCAGTTGTTACATTTGGCAAATTTCTTGTTTACTTCTGGCCAGCCAGGATACTTCTCACGTTCCTCTAAACTTTAGACTTGTCCTTACTGCAAGCTTGAGATACCTGGGGTTAACTAGGAGTAAGACAACTCCTCTGCCTTCGTCCATCTCCAGTGAAAGTGGTTCTCAGGCAATGATGAGTTTTTGCTTTAGTGGCTCAGGGTCTCCATGCCTTTATCATTTCTAGCAACAACAGTACTTGAATTTCACTAACATTTGCTAACAGATCACTCATCTGAGGTGCAATGTAATGTAGAGGGGCTTGATTTATGTGGGTTGATAGAGTGAGGTTACACTTGAAATTATTCCTTGGATTAAGAGTGTAATATCAGAAAGGCTTGAGATGTATGAGTTATAGTTATGGTCAAGAAAAACATCTTTCAACAACAACAAAGAAAGTAAAAACATTGCTAAATCTGAGTGTTAGAGAAGGAAGAAGTAAAGATGAAAATCATAATCCATTTGTAGTCCTGCCCTCTGCTCTGGCAACACACAAATCCTGTGCCATCACGGAGATACTGAGAATTTCAGCACAGGGATGATGGAAACATGCTTTGAATCACATTCAGACTCAAAGGTTTGAAAATGCTAGTGCCTCATCTGGAAATTTCTTAAGAAAAATACAGTGTGTCTATGAACAGTTATTTTTCAGGTTAACAGAAAATTTTGGTGTCAAAGTCTTGCTGGATATTTAACTGTTGTCCATAAGTATTTATCAGTTTATGGCACTAATGTGATCCCGATTCCACTGTCAGACCTTCAGGGATCTAGGAAGTCCAGGACAATACATAATGTCAGAACTATTTGGTCAGTTCCTTTCAGTCATGCTGATCAGAAAATCCCAGATTAAGACAGGGTGATAACTTACATATACTTGGAGGAAGAAGCACACATAGATATATCATATTTCTAGGTATATTTATTGCTGCATAGAAAGTATTAAGGGTATGCTCCCTTTATATCTCAGCTAAGCTCTCAAAATAGCAGCTATGTTGACTTATGTAATACATAAATCTGTTGGGCAGGTGGTTTTGCTGAATATAATCCAGAAATGAAACACGGAAGTGGTACAGATGCAACTCAAAACAAATTTCTTTTAAAATTTGAGCAAATAGTCATGAAATTTGTTCAAAATATTTTGTTGGTTCCAGCCATTATTCCTTCCATTGAAGTTTACAAATACTTAATCATGACGAGTAAGAAAATAATGTTGCTAATACTGTGAAGTTTTGTTTTGTAAATGAACCTAGGAGGGATTTCATTTGTTCTCTATGCACATACAATACTCAATTCAGCTTCAATTATTGTTAAACAAGCAGAAAATGTGTAGCTTAGTTATAATATCCCAGTTGTACCTGTTGATTGATAAACATCTGCCCAGAAAGATACTAGTTTTCAGACAAAAATTGCACAGTTGCTTGAAATCCTTGTATTGAATTTCAATGTGACTGAACTAATGGCATAAATATATGAAAAGCATGTGAAATTACAGTGTTATATCTTCAGATTGTGACTTATTCTGCTTCAGTATGAAGCAAATACTGTTTTTTTACCATATGTTTAAGGCTTGTGTGATCAAGTCTAAGGCATTGTGAGGAACATACCAGTGGAACATCTTGTAAGTACAAATGTGCAGAGTTCATCCCAAAGAAGTCTAGTTACAGATGCGTAACTCCCCTTGGACTGAAAAGGATTTTCACTGCAGTGTATACATAGAACAAAGCACAAACTTTCAGTAGAGTAAAACAGAGCCTTGTTTCTTTGTAAATGGAGAAAGGATAGTTTTACCCATCCTCTATCTATAGGACTCTTGGGCTATACCAACATTCTGCCTTCCCCTGGGAAGCTCTGCACTAACAGTGTGTCCAGTGCCTTGACAATGGGATTGATGCATGGTGAAGAATATGGGTATGATTTGTAAGCACTAAGTGACCTATTCCTGAGAAGATCACCTTGTCTTTAATGCCTTCTTTCTAGTGCCCCATACAGTGATGTGTTATATGATGAGGCTGCTAACACGACGATGATGTGGTCTTTCCTGGGTGAGCCATGTTAAACCAAGTCAGTTGGAAGCTCATAGGAATAATACATTTGCCAGACTTGGAGACTGTATTTCTTAAATCAAATATTAGTGAAATTCTTCCAATTAGAAACAGATGTACTGATGCTGATACTCTTAGATTTATTTTTTTCTGGTGCATAATTTAAACTGTACTTTTGCCTCAAGTCCAGTCAAGGTTAATTTGTATTTGTAAGTCTTAATGCAAGAAACAAAGTGTTTCTGTCCATGTGTGAAATACCCATGACATTTTTTCTACTCAAGCCTATCAGTAGAAATACTTAGCTTTCTGAGTAGTGACTTATTCCAAATGAAACAGAATATATTTGTGATAATATTGCACATCACAGCTGTAGTTACCTAAATGGGCATTATATCCATTACTGTTCTTCTACATTGTTCAATTATGTTCCATCAAAAATGGGAAAACATGTATATTATGAGTAGCAAGAAAACCAGCAGGTTGATAATTGCTCTATGCTCACTAATGTGAATTACTAGCTGGCTCATCTATAATTGTAATTAACACCTCCTGCCTCAACTAGGCAATTAGCTGATGTTGCTACAAATTTTTGTTATATATTTAATCTTTATCTTGTTTCTCTGGACTGCTCTTGTATTAAATTTATAAGTAACTCTACAAACTATACATGGAGCTGCTATGGCAGTTACTCATTAGTCACGAGTCCCATGTACACAGGCTGGCTGCATCTCCAGGGAATTCACAGTCGACATACTCCATTCTGGTTCAGTAAACGTGCCTCCTGTGTATCCTTTCACATTTGCTGTATCTGTTCTAGCTTAATTTGAATTCACGTTGTGAGCTTTCTGTGCCTACAGTCACTTCATGATCTTGTCTTCTTCTAGATACCATGTTTTGGCAAGTCCCAAACAGAGCAGGTAAGAAATTCTGGGGCAAAACCATTTTCCACTAGCAAGGGTTTGAGGGGACAGATCCAAAAAGCCCTGGTTAGGTTGGCTAATGTGCAACCTGCCACCTTGCCCACCTGGCTGGTTCCCAGCTGCCAGGCTCAGGAGCTGCCCAACTCCTTGGCAGCCCCCAGAGTGGGTGGCCACCAAGTCTAGCTCCCTCCACTTGCCACTTCTCCAGCCCCAGGGTTCTGGGGACATGGGGCTGCCCTGCTCCCACAACCTGTCAGCTGCCTGGGAGCTGTCTGCTCCAGAGGGAATGCTGGGTGCCCAGCTTTGGCACGCAGGTTCTTGCAGGCAGGCAGGTGCTTTGGCTCTGGGGTGGCCCAGCTTGCCCGCTCCTGTGCTGCACAAGCTTCCCTGCCAGATGGGCAGGCTCCTTGCATGGCCACCTCCCGAGGCAATCTGGGAACTTGGATCTCTGGGAGAACATTCTGGTTTTGAAAGGAAGTTTACACAGGGCAATTACCATGCGGACAGCAGGAGGATGAACTTTCAGTGTGCTTCTGGCTCTGTTTTGTTCTGCATGAGGACTCCCCCGGTGTGCAGGCAGAGTGCCGCTCTTTGCAAGTTTTCTGATTCCACTTTGGGGCTTGCCCAGAAATGCACAGCAGTGCGTGGACTGTGCCACCCCAGCCTAGCTCGCTGTAGGGTTTCTCTCATGTACAGTGCAGAGAAGCCCTACAGCATTTCTGCTTTATACTGCGGAAAAAATTAACCATACTTAAAATTGTGCATAGAATTGGGGGAATTTTCAGCTGATGTGCCAAAACTGTGTACTCCTTTTTAGTCCCCAAATTCTGTTTCCATAAAGCAAGGTATGAAAGACACTTCCTGGGGGTCACCGACATGGAAGCAGCCCTTGGGGCACCCTTCCTACATAGTCTGACGGTGTTTTGGACTGAGGAAATACAGGACAATAGGTGAAGTTTAATCCAGTTCTTTTCAGCTCAGAGAGAAGAGATTTTGACACTAGGTGGTACTGCAGACAAAGGCCAATATTTGCAATCTTTGACAGCAGCTCTAACCCTGGCATCTAATTTGGTGATCTGATTGTCGGCTTCCACAGCTCATATTATGCCCGAGATAAATATATTCTGTTAGACCGGTTTTCAGACTGTTGTGCTATGTGACTTCTAGCTCCCTTCAAAATTTGTCTTTGTTATCAATTAGGATTTTATCAGGTAATCCTTCAAAAATCTGTGAAATTACTTGACATAGTATAGGGGTAAATCTAACACCAGATATCACTTGCCAGTACAAAAAGGCATGTATAACATTTTGAGCCTTCTGTGTTCAATTCTGAAAATGTATTTCTCATGAGCAACACTGGGAATATTTTGCTCTTGCAGATGCCCCCTCAACACTTTTCACTGTATAATATGTTTTATGGCTTTATTGAAAGCATGGGCCTCCATCTATCAAGGGCATTTCTGAAGGTATTCTCCTTTCATTTAACACCAACCTCCACTTTCAGAGGGATGAGCATGTTATTTCCTTGAATTTTTCCTTTCTGTTTCTCTGCACCTACCTCAGCCTCAGTCACGGCTAAATCAACGTTCACTACTCCTTCCTGTAATGTGCTGTACTTGTTTAGGAATGCAGTTTTACATTTGTTACCTCAGTCTGTAGAGGCTATTAGACGTGATTTTTGCTAACAGTAAAGTAGGAGTGAAACTTCTTTGGATGGTGAAATGTGTTTGATGCCAGAAGCAATGAACTCTACCCTTGAAAAATCTGTAAATAGTTTTTAAACTTTATTTGCTTTTTTTCTGTAGTACCCTGGCTTTTAACAATCGAGATCTTTACTATGTTTATTACTGCAGAAGTTAAAATCAATGTGTGCTAGCTATCTCTTCACAGACATCACTATGAACTACTTGCTGATCCCATGTGATTCAAACCATACTTAAAATGTGTTTTATTAAAAATACTTTATGTAGAAGATGACACTAACATGGTTGCAACAATATGAGATGGCCATTTTTTCCTGAAAAATATGTAAGCAACACAAACTACACTATTACATGTACAAAAATCTGTCATCATCAGTAGATTTAATGGTGAAAAATTGATTTTTAAATAAATAAACATATTGACAAGCAACTGAAGAGCAGATAGCACAGTTTTGGGCACTGTGTAAATAAATACTGACAAGAGAACTGTTTTTTCAAATCATTTCAAAAAATACGAAAAAGCAATAAAAAATTACTGTGTCATCCCCCTAAACAGTAAGCTTTTCAGATTTAGCTTTTCTTAGTTGCATATGCACAAATATGTATGCTTATTTAAAGATGATATTGTTCAGAGGTAAACTGGATTTTTTTAAATTGTCTCTATATTACATAAATATTTTCAACTGTGCATATAAAAAGATAGTAGACATATTAAAAATATTACTTCAGTACAAAACTACCTGTTCCACCAGGATTTGTTTATACTGGAGAAGGAAAATCCTCAACAGTATCTCTAAATTAGTTAGAAAAGATTTGTTCCTGGTTTTGAAAGTGAAAGGGAACTAAAGCTAGCTGAGATTAAACTTCAGATAATTAGGCTGAAGATTTGAGTTCTTTCTTGTCCTAATTTCTAACCACATGAGGCTGCAAGATGAGGTATGGCTTGAGCTAGTGAGGCTTCTGTGGTGAATCCCAAGCATATGCAGCAGACCTAGATATAGGCTGGAATTATTAAACGGTGTGATTCACCCATTAGGGTTCGTTTGACTCATCATCTTCAGCTGAGACCTAAGCTCACAAATACTTAGTAATAAATTGTAGCTTTACAACTTTCCCAGGTTGCTATGCATCGTGTGAAGAGAAGCTCTTGTGGCAGCTGATGGAAGCATTATCTGAAATCAAATGCAATGTCCTTGAAGGAAAGAACAGAGCACTGACAGCTGCCAGAACGCTTCACAGCGAACCCCATGCTCTGCAGGCTGATGAGGTAGGGCAGGTGGAACCATAGCTTCACTCCTTTGCTTAGGGTGTCCAAGTATTTCTTCTGTTTTTGAGTGCTCTGGGGTTTATCTGCTGAGAGCATAGACTATTTTCATTTTTGTCCAGATGCTAAGATTGATGGGACAGAAATAAACCACACTTAACCATGTAGGACAAACCTTGATATGGTCCTAATATAGCTATTGAGGTCATCCTGATTGTACCTTGATTGGTTTTCCCGTGTAAATGGTTAATGCCTGCTTTTATATGTATTGCAGTTGCTTTTCCTTTTATTTAAAATGAGATTAAATGTTTCCTAAAATACGTGTGGTAATAAAAAGTAGTATCTGAAGAAAAAGTCAAGAGAGAGATCCTATTAAAACAATTTTACTTAAGCAGCAGATTATAAACAAAATCAATGTTGCAAGAGGACAGTAGTCTAATTGTATTTTAATTGCATGACAAAACGCCTACCCCAAATTAGTCCAAATCTGTAATGCTAAACTCTGCTTTTGTAGAGAAAAAAAACCGCATTGCAAACTCATCACTTCAGCTGGCTTCCCTGTGTGCTTCTTGTTCCTGAACAGGTTCTCCAGAAGGATAAAGCTGAGGAGGGCAGCCCCACCACGCTGGAGCTCCAGCAAGGCTAGTGCTCTTGGTGCCTCAGTGTGGGGCAACAACAAACTGTTTATCTAAGGCTTGGCACATGTATGACATGGATTATTAGCACATGCTAACAAGGATTTTCGAAAATATTCTCAGTAATAACGATCTTCCTGGGGGCGAAACTGCTGGAGTTACCCATGCTTGGAAAAGGAATCCTTTTCGCTTGTTTGAGAGAAGTGAGGGGGAGCCTATGCTGCTGGGAGTGTAAGTAGAGGAGGAAGTTCTTGAGGAAGCTTCTGGACAAAGCTTGGCCCAGTAGACCCTTAAAGACTGTATCTTGGAGAGACTTCAGATTTCTCCAGGTATTGTATACCGTGTTGATGGTGGCCTCTTCCTTTTCTCCTTTTGTAAAGTGGTAAAGTGCTTCAGCTTGGTAAAGTGCTGAAGAGGAGAGTCATGGAGGATGAGGGACTCAAAGCTGGGACCATCAGAGAATGCTTTATCAGGCTCTTCAAACATGATAATGGTGTATTTTTGGTATTTTTTGGGTAGTTTTGACTACTGCCAAATGGTACAGAGATTTCATATGCTTACTCCTTTTGGACCAATGATCGGTATCTGCTGAATGCCCAGTTCTGGTATTACCTATGAAAAAGTGCTGGAGCGATGCTTGTTTTTTTTCAAAGTAAATCTCAGATTTTTAACAGTAGCATACTATTTCCATATGAAATAACTGGAATGCATCTGTATTGCTTTTAGAAGGAGTACGAACACACTTGGATGGCTAAACCAGGTTTCCTTTGTCATCTTCCAATGTCAACTTTTTTTTCCTTTTCTCCATTCTACTTCCCTTTAAGACTGCAAGATTGTGGCATCTCTGCTACAAGTGGCACACATAAAAGATTGTCTGGAGTTATTACTAAGCTGCGCCCCCCCCCCCCCCCCCCCCCCCCCCCAAATTTACTGTTTCCTTGGCACTTATAAAAATGTTGCAGAAGGTGGCAGACATGGAAATCCATCAGTGTATCCTTCAGATGTTATGGGCACTTACGTTAGAGCCAGGCATCATGGCACTGCCGCTCTGCAAGGTGAAAACTGAGCTTCAAAGGCACTTAGGGAGCTGGCTCCATTGATTTCAAGTACTGAAATTCTTTAGAGACACCAAGTTTTAGGAAACTAACTCTCATTGACTTTCAATTAGGATCTTCAGAGTTAAATCTTGCAAAACGCTGAGTATTTCTAAAATTCAGTGAGTATCCACAGCTCTCCCTAAAGCCAATTGGGTTTGAGGCTGCCCAACACCTTAGAAAACTGCTTAGCACTTTGCTGGGTCAAGCTTTTAAAAATGTTTCTGTCAGGGTGCTATAATCAGTTTGAAAATCATGGCCACTTTTGGAAATGCTTGCAGAGCCTGAGCGTGCAGCTTCAGTGTGGGATGTTAAAAGTGGTTCAGTAACAGGAAGATTTTGTAATAGACAACCAGACATAATCACTTTATTATGAGGTGCTTTTAACAGCTCAGAGAAAGCTTTGTTGTTCTCTAACCATATATTCACATTTTAAAAGTGATCATTCTGTCTCTCTTAAAGAACCACAGCCTTCCACTGTATAAATAGTGCTTTGAGTGTTACAGAGTATTGACTCCACATATCATAATACAGCATTATGTCATTCCAGCTGCCAACTGCAGTGTTTGTCCACATTTTTGGCATGATTAAGAGCCTTATGAAATCTTTTCATCCGGATGTGAAAAAAACCCGTGATTCAAATGACAAAGTCATTTCATCCTACAAGGAACATTTTCTCTTTTTGTCAGGCAAACGATCTCATTTAGAAACAAAAGGAACTGAGTCAGTGAGTTTTGAAGAGCCGGACTTTTAGCCTGCTCCCTGAAGTGGACCCCAGAGCCGTGTGTCAGACATGGAGGCAGAGCAGGGCAGGGGTTAGGCATCACAGGACAGGATTCCAGGAAATAGTGTGCTTAGTATTCTAATGCTTCCAGCTTGTTCGAAGGAGCACAAGAACTAGGAGAAACCAAAAGAGTTTAAGTGTCTGAATCCCATCTTCTTCTGGGGGCTTTTATTTTTCCTTTGGGATTTTGAGAAAGAAACACCCCCCACCCCCACCCCCAACCTGCACTGCATGTAGATAGATACTGTTATCCTAAACAACATTTAAGGACACCCTGAGAATACTTTGTTAATGAATATAAGCAAAGGAATGCTTCATTGGCAGTGTCAGCTTTGTACCAGGCTGCTCATAAGACTGGAATACTAAAGACTACGGCCAGAAAAGTGATTTGGGAAACTTTTAAGTAAAAAGTGAGGTGCATTAACAGTTTCTTTAGGACTTTCAATTTTATGATTCTGCATCATCCACACAGTTTTCAGGACTGCAGCTTTCAGCTAACTATTTTAGATGCTTCAGCTTTTCTCAAACCATCCCAACAGGCACGAAACTGTATTAAACAATCATGGTAAGGAATATTTCAGTTAAAAGTACAAAGTTTGTTTAAGCAATGACTAACTTTAAAAGTAAAATTAAGTTATTTTTATTATTACATATTTTGAAATTTATTTTAAATTAATGGTCTAAAGATGTATTTTAAAAAATTGAAAATGTAGCTCATTATAGACTTTCAAGTTGCTATATCATTCTTGTTGATTCCTTTTTATTGATTGAAAAAAATATTTAAAGGTGCTTTTTATGTTTTTATGATGCAAAATAATGTCTGCATGTAGATTTACACAGGTGAAACTGGTGCAGCTTGAATGGAAGCTGCTATTGTAATGCAAATATACAAATAAACCTACATTTGTAGTGTTTTGTTGGGTTTTCAAACTTCCTAAAGGAATAAAAAATATTTTTTCCAGCTTCTTTTTCCAGTTTCAACCTTGAGCTTTTATTTACTGTTGGTTTTCATAATCCAGAAGAATTCTTCACTATCATCAATGTAATTAATATCAGTTCTGCTTTCTGGTTTCCTATGGCAGCAATTTTCAAATTACCAGTGATAGTAATTTTTTAGAGTAGCTGATTATTCCTTGAATTACTTTGCAAATGTTCTTTAATTCCTTCTGAATAAATTCACGACAGATTTCTATATGGTAATGTTTGAATATCTAAAATAAGTATTAAAGAAATCCTAACAGGAAGATTTAGCTTTTGGCTGTGAACAACTGGAATAAGTTCAGATAAATTTTGGTGCTCTAAAGGTTATCCTAAATGTCATAGTTAAGGGAAGTTTGGTTTGGCAATAAGCAGTAATTGCATAGTAATACAATAGTAATATTTATAGAGAAGTCAAGGATATTTCAGATGATTTTACTAATATCACTTTAAAATTGTATTACTTCGGGAGGTACTGCCTTAGTATTAGGTGCATTTTAATAACAGTCTAATTCAACTTCTCCATCCCTGCTGGGAATCAAACAAGCCCCTTTCTTGTGAATTAGTGTTAATAAGTCTTCAATAGATTCAACTGTGGGATAATTAATGACTCACTTGTTCTTGCCAGTACAGTTCAAGTGGGCTTCATGCAGCATGCTGAGCTATTATCCTCTGGTGGGGTCATGCATCATGTCAGCCAGTTAGCAGCAGTGGCTGCACAATAGATTTGGGAACGATATAATCAGAACAGGCCAAACTTTTAGACCTGCTCACGAAGGTTTCAGCCTTCTGCACAGGAACAGTTGAAAGATGCGACACAATGTACTTACAGGGATAAGCATACATGAAAATTGACTCCTAAGTTAGCTGAGTTCAGCTTCCTTTTCTGCAAACTACAGTAATTTATCACATAATCATGCTGTTTACTTTCTTATATTTATAATCATCTTATGAGCATTTACAAACACGTGGCATATCACTGTGCTAATTCCTACACAACAGGTGAAGCAGGTAGGATAGACTCTTCTGCTATTGCAATAACATTTGCTGTTCTTCAGGTGTGGCTTCCCTGGACCAGGAAAGAGCCGTAAGGGGAGACAGTAAAACTCCTCCTATTTAGTCCTTCTTTGTCATGGTGTGCTTGGGTGGAGAATGTCTGCACAGCCATCTAGTTCTCCCCCTTTCTCCTGCTGTTCACTTGCTGCCTGCATTTGATCCTGTTAGTTATCACTGGTATCATGTCAACACCAAGAGTTGATACTGGGTGATCAAAGCCCCTGTGTGGGCTGTTACATATACACAAAATAAAACGTGGTCTCTGCTCAGATAACCATGTAGTTTGTGTTAACAAATGCACCTACAACTTCAAAGGGAGTTCTTCATAGGGGCAGTAGTGTTATGCCTGCAAGATTCATCTGACACTACCTGTATTTGTCTCCATCAATGGATTCCTTCTCTATCCATTAAGCTCTTCCTGCAAGAAAATCTCTTACAGACATCTGAAGAATGCCCTCATTAGAGAGCTCGTACAAGTGCTGTTCCTCCTCCTAGACTCCGATTTTGTTTTCTAAGAGCTATTTCTGTCTTTGGGGCTTTTCCTTCTCAGAGGCTACTCCTAACTGTCACTTTTCTTCTGAGCCTCTTCTCACTCCCTGTCTCTCCTTGGACAACTACCTTTTCTGCATAGCCCTTGTATTTCTCTTCTCAGCTTTCCCTCAGATTTTAGCTGTTTGTGTTCTCGTTCTTCAGACCTCAGCTGGAAATTCTTGCAGGGAATAATGGGATAATTTCATACAAGCCTATACATTAATTTCTGTACACGTATTATATTAACAACATGTGAGACAGGAGTGGTTCTGTAAGAAGTAGATACAGATAGATACACAGAATTTTCCTTTTGAGATCTAACTCATTCATAATCCTTTCCTGGAAATATGTTACATTTCAGCTTTTTGAGGAAAAACTTTCTTCTCTCTCCTCCCCTTTCTTCTCCTTAATTTTCTTGAGTGACAAGAAAAAGAAAGGAAGACTGCATCTTTAATAGTGGAAATCTATTTATGAACCATCTGGGCCAATGTATATCACATATCAACAATATGCTAGCACCAAAGACTTTTTTTTCCCAAGCACTTTAGGCCCGAATCTGTGATGGACTCACTGAGTTTCTCTATAGTGTGTTCTCTGGCACATGTTATTGGGCTGCATGGAAGACCACACTTGGCATGGGGAATCAATCCTTCCTGAGCAGTTGTTGACAAGCAGCAAGATCCATGCATGCAGGCTCCATTTACACCTGTTTAAGGCGGTCACTGAAAATGTTCAAATAGTTGTTCAGATTACTCACTGTCTTAGCTACTGTGAGAAATACAAAAAATGTGTGCATTTACTGATCTGCCCTGTAACAAAGCTCATAGAATAGTCTGCGAGCTGAAGAGCAATTTAACTGGAAGGCTGCTGCCAGCTACATCAAATACATGCTCTTCTTTTAAACTGCTGAGATCAATAACCTACATCTGATGGCAGAATGGAATCAGTGACCTGAGCTGAGCCTGTACTGTTCATTTTATCTTGCCGAACCTCATCCCTGACTCACCAGCAGAGCTCGACTTCCCGTATCGGATTGTCAGTGGTGTCAATTTTCTAGCACGTGTGATGTAGTCAGTATCCACAGAGGGTTAGGGTGACATACTAAACACAATTTATTTAAACCAAGATTTGAATGAAGGTGTTTGATGGAAAATAGGTATTGTATTAAAATCCCAATGTACAAATCTTTCAATGTAAACCATTTGCAAACCAGCATGTGATCACAAACGGTTCATCTAGGAGCAGAATATCTGAAATAACCCCTTTTGAAAGGGGCAACTGAGACTATCATTTGTCTCATGTGTCACACTCTTATGTTGATTCTGCACCTGGAGATACTCTATGTTTGTTGATGTATTTAATTTGGTAATATCATTGTGATTAGGCTTCTGTGTAACACAACACATGGTGAAACAGTATAAAGACATCCTTCATCCTTGTTATGAATCTTCTCTCTGTCTCTTCAAGTGTGCTATCAGTGTAAAACAGACATCTCTTAACTCTTTCTACTCTCTTCCTCTGTGTTCATCATGCAGTGCTGAAGTAACTAATGGCCTGGCCACTTAGCTCAGATAGGAGAAATCATAAGTTATGATAATGTTTTCAGTATTTACATATTCAATATATGTAAGTGCTTGAAAGCACAGAGGGGTAGGCAATTACTGGGGTTTTCTTTCTACTCACTGGAAAGAAATGACTGCTTCTGGCATATGATTTGACCTAGGTGTAGATATGCAAAATAATTAATAAGAATTTATCCTGAAGTGTTTAGTTCTTCACATTGACTATAAAGGGACACTAATGAAACTAGTTCAGACTTCAATAATACTAATGCTGAAACTAATGCTAATAAATATTTTTCAAAATGGAATTCTGTTGCTTAAACTTAGGTGTTGAATGTCATTTCAAGGGTGCCAGACATCCCCACCTCCAATTACCAGCAAAGATATCAGTCTTAAGTAGGTTCTGTGTCATTCCTGCTAACTCCATATAGGTGGCTTAGATACCCTAGAAGATCTCAAATGGCTCTAGACACCCCATGTTTAGACACCTGGATTACTTCTGAGAGATTTAAAATGAAGTGGATGAATTCTACCCACAATGATCAAAATTATCTTTAGGGGTTAAACCAGTTGCCTCGGAAAGACTTACCTTTGAGATAAATGGTCAGTGGAATCTGGCTGTCAGATTTAACTAATGGACCGCCATTACATAATGAATGCAACAGTTCAGGGGCTGATTTTGTTGGCACACTAAAAAATATCAAGTACAATAACACTGAAATTAGTTTAACTACAGCGGTAGTGGCTTGTGTGAAGTCAGAATCGGATCCCACAGAAAATATTCACAACTCCAATGATAAAATGCAAATTTGTTTCTATGAGTTTACAGAAGTTTATGGCTTACTATTTGTTAGTACAGAGCAACGGTCCATGAAATTATATACATTAAAAAGAAACCCCAAAAAACTACTACTGTTATTACTGTTCTCATAAAAAACCTTAATTGATCAAATACGTTTAAAGATGTACTTTGATTTCATTGCTGTCATTTCATATCATTATTTACACTATATATTCAAGTTTACCAATTGAGAAAAGCATTGTTTCATTAATCCTAGACTACCAAATTAAATATAGACAAGTGTGTTAGAGATTGTCTATGTATAATCTATAACCTTTATGATACAAAATATTGCTCCTCTTGAATGAATTTACTGGCAGATTTTTAGTGTACTTACAAGATTTGTGGCTCATAACCTTTTTCTAAAGTCTTCAGATGACTAATTAGCCTAAGATCAAGTTTTTACTTTTTGAATAAGTAGCATTTGTGTATACTAATGTAAATTTGATATAGCTTTTTCTTTGCATTTTTCTGAACTGTCCTTTTGGAAGAATGGCAAGAACAATGACCTAAAAGAAGTAAGTAGAAAAGAAGAGGAATAAACCTAATCAGGACAATTCTTACAAAATGTTATTAGTTCCAAGAAAAGTAGCTATAAATTAAATGCTGACTTGAGGACCGTCTATTTGCATGAACAAAACGATTACTCACAGCTTGTAAGTAGTTGAGATGAGTCTTATATCTCGCCTTTGTGTGTGGACATGCAACAAAAGCGTGTTTGTGTGATTTTTTTAGTCCTTTTTGGCAATATCACTTTTAGTGTTAGACAAAAAGAAAGGTACAGTGTCAAAGAGAATTTTTATATTAATTTACCTATAGTTGATTAAATTTTTGTCCCTCTTTCATTTAGAAGATTTGTATTGTTCCTTGAAAATCAGACATTTATTTTGGCACATTTTGTAAATCAGAATAGTTTTATATATATCTGTGTATATTTGAGAAACTCACATTTGCACAGGATCATATAGGTTGGAAGGGACTGTGGAAACTTATTTAATCCCATCAGGTCCTGAAATCCTTGAAAACCAGAGAAAGGACAACTCCTCTGGGCAACTTTCTCTACTACTTGGCTGTCATCATAGCTCCTCTTTCCATACCAGCTAACTGAATATCCCACCCACAGCAGGTGAATAGATCCTAACCAGCAGCATTCATGCACTGCCTACCTTTTACTAAGTATGTGTGAACCATTTGATTTAAGAAATAAGGCAAACAAATTTATTTACATTGTCCTGAAGTATTTCAGTAAAATTCACATTTATGTTATTGAAAGTTTCAGGATTGGTTTATGCTGGCCTAACAGAGCAAGGGAAAGTCAAAGGAATGCATTTGATATCTTTAGCAATGTAAAAGCCCTTCTTTACACAGTCTTCAAATAGAAATCAAGAAGCAAGTATCCCTGCCCTTTCTGGTCTATTTTTCATACCTGGATGAGCAATGGTTACTCCAGCTGCTCCTTATAGATCCTGTCTCACCATTCCATGTTGTCTCCATACATTTTACCAGGTCATGGCTGCCAGTGTAAGCTAATAAGCTCATTTTAAAAGTTGGTTTTTGATAATATAGCGAGACATAGTTCAGAACTTCTGGGAGATATGATTATGGTAATTTCTTAGCAACTGATCTTGGAAATTTACATTCTCCTTCTAACCTACTTCCTCAATATGTTCTTCTTTTTCTGCATAATTCTCTTTGCCTTAAGATACATCACATTCCTCTTTAAGAACACATTTAAGGTGGGTTTCATCTGAAAAAAAGTAGATACCTATAGTACTTCATGAATTAGTCACCTGAAGCTCCCTTTATAGTCATTGCAAAGAAATAGGCCTCCCCAGGGTGTGATGTGTGTTATCCTACAGTACACACTGGAAATAGAGCAGATGAATGACTCCGTGAGTGTGCCTGTTGCTCTATATCGATTATATGGGAAGGCCAGAGTGAGAAGCTCAGAGGTAAATGTCCACACTGTAGCTATTTAAACTTACAGAAAATAAATTCTACCCTAAAAGTCAGCTGCCCAGTTTCTTATTAGAATTTGTTTTCACAAAAGACATTTTAAATACAAATTAAATTCTATTTAATTTTGATCAGTAGTAGTAAAATGTAGTAAAATGAAATTTTGACATTTGGATAACTCCTTCTGTAACTCTGATGTATCCTTTTTAAAGTTTATTGCTTTCAGTCAGGTTAGACACCCTACTTGCAGAATGTGCATTGCTTATGCTTCATATGGTATCAGCATATGCATGTCTTAGCCCTGTTTCTCCAAGCAATGATTTAGGATATTCTGAGGCCAAATTTTCCAGTGCATTTTCAGAATAAGTGATAATAATGATAACAATAACAAACCCAATGAAAATAATATTTTTATTATAATAATTATTATTGTTAATGAAAATATAAAGATATGAACATTAGTGCTGTAAAACAAGCATTGACTAGGCAAATGCTTCATTTTTTTCTTTATTCTTTAGTTAAAGATATGATTCTGGAATCTGTTCTAATTTATATGTGCTGAAAAGTACAGAATAAAGTTTGGTTAGGTCACCTTCAAGATCTTCTAACAAGATATATATACTTTTGACAGCTCATGAAATCCTACCGTTCCATTTGTTAATAGTAACCATATCTGTGGGAACATGCAAGTATATTATTTCAAGAGACAACTGATTCCATTTAATCCATGCTTGTTGCTCTGGATGTTAAAGTGCAGACATTTTTTGACCCAGGTAAAATAATTTTTATTATGTTTCTTCACCTGAACTGGAGAACACATTCCCTCTAAATTCCATTCTAGTTTATATGCCCTGCAACATACGACTTATTAAAGCAGGTCTTACTCTGTTATCAGTCTTTTGTGCAGCTGTCAGCTTTGGTTTTTATATATCTATATAACATATTTATTTCTATGTTCTTTTAGAGAAGACACACATTTGCTTGATGATTTTATTTAACTTCAAGAGACACTCAAAATTTGCTTTATATGCCTACTATTTTTGAAGTGCTGATGTTAAAGGTTTTGGGGTGATTTATAACAAACCAAAGAAAACAAACTAGCTGATGAGTTATTTAATTCTATAGTAACCTGGGCTGTGTTACTATGCATTTGCCGTATGTTTGTTCTTGCTGTAAGATGCAGTCCCTACAAAATTTTAAATGCACTGTGCATTCTGTGCTCATACCTGTAGTTCTTTAGGCACTGATGATTCATCTGAGCATGGGTACAACTGCACTGTGCTGAGCAGATCAGCACATGCTTTAGCACTAAGTGTGATTAGGATCCAGAAATGGGTTGAACAGGTTGCAAAATTGTCAAAGGACCTGGTTTGACAGGCATTTGTAAAGCCTTTATGTCATGCACTATCAGCGTATGAATAGCAGCCCCTACCTCATGTGATAGCTTCGTGATTAGAGTTCCATCCCATTAACCTGACCCCTAATTTTCTCTTGCTTTGAAGGTGGCACTAACTCCACATGTCCTATTTCCCTACAGCAGTGTTTATCATAGGATTTTCATCATTGGATGCTTATAACTGGATTTTCTCCAATTGTTTTTGGGGAAAAGAAAACCCAAATCCAAAAAGCCCAAATTAAAACCTACAGAAAACTGCTAAGTGAAAGGAAAAAGCCCACATCTTGCAGTTCATTCCCCAGGGTACAAAGTATCTCTCTCTCCTCCAACCATTCCCTACAGTGATACTGCACACAGTTGTTTTGCTTTAGCTTCTTTTTGATGGGACTGCCCTCACAATCCGGAGGAGCATGTGCACACAACAAGTAATTTTTTAAAAGAGTAGGACAGCCGGATAAAATGATGCCAAATTTAGTGTTTCCTACCCCAGTTGAGCACCCCAGCCTTTGGACAGTTATATTAAGTGCAATATGCAGCCATCAAGTGCCCCAGTGAACAATCAGAAGAGTGAGTCCTGCTCAGTGTGGGCTACATAGGGGAACCAGCATGACACTTACTGGCTCAGGGTACTGTTCTCAGGGCAAATGTGTGTGATATCTAACCGACCTTCCTGCAAGTCCTCTGCTGGATCTGAATAAAAATTCCTTCAAGGACCTCACAGCTCTCTGCCTCCTAGTAGGATTTGGCAAGAATCACACTTACCCTTCAGTTGCTTGCTGATGAGATGATTTCAGTGTTGGTAGCGGGTATTTGTTAATTTTACTATCAAGTGCTTTGCAACCCCTTTAAAATGTATTTGCAAAATAATAATAAAAAAGCAGTATTTTGAAGGGTGCTTGCCTGACCATCCATCCTGCGTTATGCACAAGTGAGAATCTTGCAGTCAACAGGAGTGTTGGATTCCTCATATTGCTTTTGTCCACATGCTGCATTCTTCTTTCACACACACTGCCTGCAAGAGTGAAAGGGCCGCTCAATTTTCCATGTCCGTTTAGCCTTCATTCTTTTCTGACCCTGACTACAAGCATAAAGAACTAGTAAGTACAATTCCTGTGTTGACTTTGGGATGTTGCCTCATGACCCTTAGGAATTTATGTCAACGTAGCTCATATACCAATGGGTACTGCCACCTTAGGCTAACTTTTCTGATGTTATATGCTGTCTTTCTTCCTTGTTTTCCATTCTGTATCTGTAAATGGGACAGATCCTTTCCATGCCAATAAAGAAAGAGAAAATGACCATTCCTTTCATTTCCAGATCATTGCTGAGACATTGTTTATACTGTCCTGGAGGTCCTACTTATCTTTTTTCCCATTGTATTTCTCATTGTATGGCTTATGCATCTCTACTTTAAGCCAGACCTTCCAGTCAGTGCCATAATTAATATTCTGTGCTGCTGAACTGTGTTTCATTGCCACTTTGGCAACTGTTTGTAGCCTTAGCCAGGGTATGTTAAAATCTTTGAAACTATCATCAGATTGTTAACCAAATTCTTCCTTTCTCTTTTTCCTTTTTATTCTGCTTGATGTCGAATGGCTTCATCTCAGGGTTCTGCATAACAACTATTATATTTTCTTCTTTTTATATATGCTGTCTCCTACTTCAGTTCTTCACCATCGCAGTATGATGTTCTTTTCTTTCCTGATCGCTCCCAGCTCCCTCTCTCTCTTTTCTGATGCTTCAGCTGCAGCCTATGTTTTGTCGCAGTGTTTGGCAGAAATTCAGAACTGAACACCTTAATTTCAAAGTGAATTTGAACAAGATGGAAGTAAAACTAATTATCTCATGGCACAAGCTTGCAACAACCCCTTCTGCAACCATGTAATTTTATAGTCCAGTGTTCTCTGTGCACTTAAAGATATCAATATTATTTTTAGATCAATGTCTTTATTTTAAAAACTAAGTAATATATATATTCTGACAAGAGATGGGTTTATCACTTAAATAATCCTGCTGGAGAGAAACCATTTTATTCTATTGCCAGAGTGATGATGTTTTAGTCACTGACAATGTTAATCTTAACGTATTCAAAGAATGTGCTTATGCAGATGTTAGGAGCACTCTTAGTCCAAATGCTTCCTCACAATTTATTAATTTATTCCAAATTACTAAACCACAGTACTGCTTCTCTCTAGATCCCTCAGTGTTTTCATTTTAAATTTAATATTAAATTTAAAAGTTATTGGTGACATTTCTTAAGCTACTCAGAGACACATGTACTGACCTGCCATTGCAATTATTCTGTCAGGGAGAGCAGGACATCATATCTTTTCCTCATGGAATTTGTCAGGCTCCAATATTTGTTTTAATGATTTTGACTGCAAGTTTATTAATTTTTTTGTGAACTAATATTTGATCTTTCCCCCCTACTCATGACAGAGTCAATGACATTAAAATTACAGTTGAAAGTTTGCACCATTTATTGTGTTAAAAGGAAATGTTGGTGATATAACACACGCAAAATTGCAAAGGAAAGAATCAATGAGGAAAATATTGATTCCTCACTAGTTTCAAGTTTTCAGTACAAATTTTCCTTTTAAGAATTCAAACAGTTGCTGAAGTTCTGCTTTTCTTGACTCTGGCTAGTACTTTCTGTCATCTTGCTGCAACAACAGCTCTTGTGCTGCAAACACTTCTGTGTGCATTTGACTTAATTCTTGTGAATAATGATTTTGATCACAGTTGGGTTATTCAAATTGATGGGGCCCAAACGCATACAGTGTTTTATACTGTGTTTGCTTCAGAAAGAAGCCAGAACATTTGCAAAGTTATGTTTCTCTCACCTCCCTTTTCTTTTCTTCCATCTTTTCTCTTCCTTTTATGTACGTTTAGCTTAGATTCTTAACTTTTTTCTCTAATCCCTAACGGTCAAACAAACCTTTTATTTGATAAAGGTGAATCCTTTATCTCTTTATTAGTCAGATTTTGAAATTTAGCTGGGGACCTAGTTTCTGCCATACCAGATTAAGTAGTTTCTGTTGTTTAAACAGAAAAACTCTGCTTAAGTTATTAGTCCTTGAAAATCTAATAAGCAAAAATACCCCAAAACAAAATAAAAATTAAATAAACAAAAAAAAGGTAAGTATTTTGCTGAAGAGAGGATGGAAAGCCCTGAAGAGCTAAGTGAGCTTGCTGACACATTGAGGGAAGCTGCCTAGATAGTAAGTCCTTGAAGAAAGGAATGTGCAGAAAGTGAGAGAAAGCAGCCGAGCAGCTCCCCCTAAGTAGAGTTTGCTGCTTGTTTGTCTGCTGTTGTAATTGTTCCCATTTTGTCTTACTTGCCTGCCTTTATTTCCCAAGTTTAGATGAATTTAAATTGTAAGAATATCATGACTATATTGACATTGTTTCTTTTTATCCAATAAACCCCTGAAGGTGTTTAAATGTGCTGTGTCCAGTGTACATGACATGAATTGGCAGGGTAAAGCTACTGTTTCAGATTTTTAATTAATAAAATACAATTAAGTAAGATTTAAAGGCCCCCACACTTTTCACATAAACAAGGACACAAGAGAGGTTATTTGCCTTTCTATTTTGGATAATTTTCATGATATTATCTACAGGTTAGCAAGTTGATCAAGTGAAAGATCTAAGTGTACCAGAATTCAGAGACTATTGTGGCTTCCTGAAAGGAACCTGTGCCTCAGACTTCGGCTTCTTGTGTCCAATTAAGTATGCAGGGAATACTAAGCAATGGGCAAAACACCCCAACATCCTGCCCAAAGGTGTCAGTGTCTCCCGAAAGCACAGTTCTTTCTGACGTCCTTTTTCAGAGTTCAAGAAAAGCCAAGCTGTTCTCTCTGTTCCAGTTGTCAACTACAATACCTTATCAATAGGTATCTGCCATTATTCTTTCAAAGAGAATTTTTTTTATTTGCTTGTTTTTCAATGTGTCATGGTTTAACCCCAGCTGGCAACCAAGCACCATGCAGCCCCTTGCTCACTCCCCCTCACCCAGAGGGATGAGGAGGAAAATCAGAAAGGAGTGTTAAACTCAGGGATTGAGATAAGAACAATTTAATAGGTAAAGCAAAAGCCGCGCATGCAAGCAAAGCAAAACAAAGCAAGGAATTCATTCACCACTTCCCATGGGCAGGCAGGTGTTCAGCCATCCCCGGGAAAGCAGGGCTCCATCACGCATAACAGTTACTTGGGAAGACAAACACCATAATGCCAGATGTACCCCCTTCCTTCTTCTCCCCCCAGTTTATATACTCAGCATGACATCATATGGTATGGAATATCCCTTTGGCTGGCTCAGGTCAGCTGTCCTGGCTGTGTCCCCTCCCCATTTCCCGTGCCCCTCCAGCCCTCACACTGGCAGGGCCCAAGGAACTGAAAAGTCCTTGATTTAGTATGAACATCACCCAGCAACAACTAAAAACATCAGTGTGCTATCAACATTGTTCTCACATCAGAGCCAAAACACAGCACTGTACTAACTACTAAGAAGAAAATTAACTCTATCCCAGCTGAAACCAGGACATGATGACAGTGGTGTCATCTAACATACTATTTATAGTAATTACTAAAGCCAGAGACCTAACTGAAGAGCCTCTTTACCCAATCCCAGGGAAGATCCCAGAACATGGATTCTGTCTGGATGGAGTTGTCTCCTGAAGCCCTGACTCTCCAGTCTAATGTTGGGAGAAATACCTGCCCATCTGTGTTTCCTATGGCTCAGGGATATCCTAGGACTCTGAGAGAAGGGTTTTGGATATCATACAGAAAGAATGGAAAACCAAACTCCTGGGAGTAGGGAAAAGGGAAAGAAGAATGGAAGATAGAAAATTACTGCAGAGAAACTCATGAGGAGCAATTATCAGTAAATAAATCAGTAATTGTCAGTGAAGAAATCATTAAGTCATACTTACTCAAAGGGTCTAAGTATGATACTGAACTTGAAGCAAAGGCCTGTTCTTCTTCAGTAAAACACATGCTTATCAATGCCCATTCAAAAACTTCATGGGGCTGTGTGACAGAAACAGTGTCCTGAAACATCCTTGTTTAAACCTATTGAAGAACCAGTAGGATTCTTCTGGGTGTTTAGAGAAAAGGAGAATGGGACATAAGGAAGTTGAATTGTGCAACACTTTTCATGTCTGCTAAAGAAATTTGTAGCACGAGCAACCCATACAAAACATAGGTCAAAGCTAAATGTGAAGCAAGTCCTGGCAGAAGTCTGGCAGAAGAACTCTATGTACCTCTATGTATGTTGCATTTGACCCTCAGAAAATTGCAGGAGGTTGTCAACTATTGGGAAAAAAGGACTGCTCTGTGTCCCATACAGTACAGTCATTAGGTGTACTGGTAACTCCATTGGTTTTAATAGTACTGGTGTCATGTTTAAAGGCAGTATAGTGGACATTTAGATATATACTATATATATATATATATTTATATATTTATATGCACTGTAGTGTGTATTTATGTGCACTATATCTACATGCACGGTCAGACTGGGATCAAGTACTCAGTCTACCCTGAACACTTGTCCTGTTTGGATCCTATGCAGTATTACTAAAAAGTGGCATTCCTGCAAAAAGTTGCTGTGTCCTCTAGTCAATGTCCTCACACTTGCCCTCCCTATGTGTTTGCATTCAAGAGCCTGAAATTAGTTGAAGAAATAGGAGGTATGCTTAAAGTATAACCTGTAAGTCATCAGGGGCATCACATTAGGCTGACCTAATGGAAATTATTCCCTTTGTGCGCAAGCTACAGACAATTTATTTTCTATGTATATTTGACTGCAGGCAATTTGAGTTTAAGAAACACCTTCCATGTATTTTGTCAGCCGCAAAAAGATATTGTTGCTTAGGTAAAGCATGATATATGTTTTTCTATTTTATACTTTAGTCTTTTGAAAAGAAAATTAAGCAAGCGTGCTTATCCCATTGTTATGGTTTCAGGCTACCTTTAGTAAGTAACCATTTACCAAAGCATACCTCAAGGTACCTTTAAAAACAGTACTAAAATTTTGCTCAGGGTCCAATACATTGCATATTGATTAATTTCGCTGTAGCGCTGTGACTGCTTAGTACTTTACTGTGATGACATACATAAATGGGCTTGTTATTGGAAGATACTGAGATGCCATTAATGCCTCTTCCAACACAGTATGGGGTGACCTTGCTCAATTTTTTCATATAGAAGCAACTGCTTATTCTGTATGTGTGTCATGCTTCCTCAGGAGAAATCATACAGGACAGAGTAAAAACCAAAGTTAATGCAGGTCAGTACAATATACGGTATAGAAAGCTGCTGAAATACAGCATGACAGTCTCAGCTGAACCTTTTAGATATGCTTTGCTTAGTCAGGTATCTCCCTTTGAGTTTTAAATTGCCTTGCTTATATGCTTTCAGATAATTCTGCTTTTGCAAAGTCCCTCTCTTTCTCAGTGATGAGACCCTACTCTCATGAAGTTATCATCAATGTGAGTTTCCTACTATTTGTTCACTTGTAAAACCAGCAGCACTAATGTTGAGAGATCAGAATACTGAGTCTCCTGTAAAACCCCAAAGGACTTTCGGGTCTATCTTTGCTATACCCAGTTTTCTCTCAAGCTTACAAAGTGTTTCATTAATGTATGTATTTTGACACCTCATGACCTATCAGCTACTTTCTTGTTGGTTGCCTTCATAGAGCTTTGATTTCTGCCCTGTGGCCAGAAACAACTTACTGAGCAATATTTTGGGGTTTGGGACTCTTTTTGCCTTTTTGTTCTTTTATGCAGGGTTGTGCATACCTCCTGAGACAGAGCTACACAGCACTTCGGAAAGTCACTGTAGAGTATTAGGTCTTTTAATTTCCTTTGTTTTGACTGTACTATGTACTGAACCTGGTTTCTGTTCCTGTGGAATTAATAGAGACTCCTTGTGATTTGAAGTGTATCCATCTAACTGTGCTAGACTTTGTTCCCAGAATTTGCATGCTTGCTTGATCTTGTTGCCACTGGAATGTCAGTGCAGCTCCTGGAAATGTCTGCAAGTTTCCTTTAACTTTCTGCACTTTTCTAGTCAACTTGCTGCTACTCATACAAGTAGGTATAAGCGTATGCAGAAGTGGTGCCTTATTTTGTTGGGTTAAAGGTCTGGAGCTTTCAAAATTAATTCTGTTTGTTTCCTGAATATTCCCTATTGTGATGCTGATTACTTGTCACTGAAGCCACTTGTTTTTACTATTTCATGCTTGCTTGCCTCTGATTCCTTTGACATTATCTGTTTACAAAGATGCTGTGACTGCTAATTAAAGGATTTTGAGTGGCTCCTATCCCTGTATTTTAACTATAGTCCATGCTTCTGTTAGAACTGTGTGTTGAGAAAAAAAGCTTGTGAATGCTAACTCAATAAAATTCAGTTCCATTGTATCAAAGTTTGAGGGCAGTGATGTTGTTTGGCAATATGCTTCATGAAGGGGGAAGTCTGAGCATGGAAAGACATTAAATCCATGACAGCAGTTTTCCTTCTTAAGCTTTGGAGAGTGTACTATAAACAGCAGGGAGGAGAAAAAGTAACAATGCAAACCCAGAAAAAATATGTCTCCTTTCGTATTGCCATGCAATTTATTTTTACTGGTCATAAGTCTTTGATCACTTAAGTTACAAAGAACAAAATGGTTTCCAAAGGCCATTGTCTGCATATACTGATGTGTCTGACCTTCATTTAAAAATGGCTTTGATTTGTAAAAGGGCAGTTTGGAAGTGATATTTTTTCTTCAGTGTCTATACCAAATAAGGTCAGGATTCAGCACATTCCACAGTGTTAATTTAACCATGGAAAAGCTAATTACAGTCGGTTACATCCTCACTGGAGTTAAAATGCTTAGTAGAAAGTTTTTGTCTAGAAATTTTCCCTCTTTTTATCACTGTCAGAAGCTTGAAGTTTAATCTTGCATTATTAAGCTTCAACGCTCCTTCTAGAATGACTATTTTACCATGTTACTCTTGTTCTAATCTTACTGCTTTTATTCTTAGCAAAAGAAATGACCTGGTCTGTCCCTGGAATAGCTTAATAATTTGGGTATTATTTCACAGTGCCATTGAAATGTTTACAAGCAAGGTACTGAGAATCTTTATTTTGCCTTCTTGGCAGTTTTCTAGCTGCTCTCTTATAAAAGTAAATCAACATATGCATGTATTAAACATTCTAGCAAGCTAATACAGCTATGCCGTTTCACAGCTAGGCAATATAGTGTATTAATAAATCATTGCAGATCAGCCACATGTTCTTCAGACTGTATCTCAGATGCTTCTGATAGGTGATGCATAATATTCGCTCCTCTTCCCCAAAACAGCTATTTCCGTAAAGCATATTACTAATTTGAACTTCAATATTTTTAAAGTGCATGTCTCTGTTAGGATGCGTGTTACATTGCCAGACATGATATATTGAGAAGAATGAACTCATTTGTGTGAAACAAGAATCAATTCTAACCTTGAATCAAATCCAGACAAAACATTCTTAAGGTTCAGAAAACTTTATTCTTGGCTATTTTATCTACTTCTGTACTTTGAGGATCTATGAAGATGGGAAGCGGAA
Organism: Falco cherrug; assembly: GCF_023634085.1. NCBI lineage: Eukaryota > Metazoa > Chordata > Aves > Falconiformes > Falconidae > Falco > Falco cherrug. The sequence goes on from NC_073702.1 coordinate 19,659,431, forward strand.
GGGAAAAAAAAAAAAAAAAAAAAGATGATGTATAGGTGAGACTTTCTCCAAAGGTCTGTTTTTAATAATACTTCCTGACCAGTCCAATCTGGGAAACTGAAGAAATGATGAAAAAGCACTAGAAATGCTGGTACTCAAATGAAGAATCAATCCAGTGGCTTTTGGATATCTATCCTTCATCCATACCAGTGACAATGATTCCTGTACAGAGTTAGTCTATGCCAGGTTTAAAAAGAAATCAGATACTTGTTTTATTTTGCTCAAATACTACTGTCATGATTTAACCTCAACCAGCAACTAAGTATCATGCAGCTGCTTGCTTACTTCCCTGACACTGCCCCCATCCCCCCCCAGGAGGATAGGGAGGAGAATTAGGAACAAGGTAAAACTCAAGGGTTAATATAATTTAATAATTGAAATAAAATAATATTAACTATAACAACAGCAATAATTATAATAATGAAAAGGAGAGAAAAGGAGAGGAATAAAATCCAAAGGAAAGGGAAAAACAAACAAGTGGTGCACAATACAACTGCTCACCACTTGCTGACCGATGCCCAGCCAGTCCCTGAGGAGTGATCAGCAGGCCCTGTGCAACTCCCCCCAGTTCATATGCTGCACACCATGTTGTATGGTATGGAATATCCCTTTGGCCAGTTTGGGTCAGCTGTCCTGGCTGTGTCCCCTCTCAATTTCTTATGCCCCTCCAGCCTTTCTGCTGGCAGGACCTGAGGAACTGAAAAGTCCTTGACTTAGTATAAACACTACTTAGCAACAACTACAAATATCGGTGCGTTATCAACAATGTTCTCATACTAAATCCCAAAGACAGCACTGTACCAGTTACTGAGAAGAAAATTAACTCTATGCCAGCTGAAGCCAGGACAACTATGATATATCTGGTGGTTCTGTCTACTCTTAAAAAGTATGTAGGACTTCTTGGGAAATTCTCAAGCTTCATGGAATGACTAGCTTAACTCTTTCTCTAGAAAATGGTCTTTAACTGGGGCAATTTGTATTCCTGTGCTAATATTATGTCTCAATAAAATTTTATCCAGAGCTCAAAGATGTGTCAGTCTTCATAAACAGAATATATAAATATACAGTGGGAAGTAGCTAATACTAGTTTGATTATTTTTTAACTAGTCTTTATTAGAGTTAATTTTGCCTGAAAGGGGGAGAAGCTTAATTCCGTGTTATTTTATATTATTATATGGTGGTGTTAAGCATTTAAAATTTAGCGAAGGTGTCTTCAGGTTGAATTAGAAATTTTAACTACGATATTAGGTACCACAGTGATGGATATAAGATAGAAATGTATATTCCCTAGCTCTTCTATTGATTTGCAGGGCATTGGCAGTGGATCCTTGAAATCTGGCCTGTATTTTGAAAGATACTTTAAAATATCTAAACTGATGGGCTTCAACTACTTGCTACTGATACTCAGTTTGGAACACAAGGTAAGAGGTAGCAACACTGGAAACAGAGTACATGGATCTCACCACTTATGAGATGTTTTTTTCCTGACACAGTGCAGAGACATATTTCAAGCTTATTAACTGGTTATAATGTTCTTCCTGAAGCATGAAGAAGCTAACTTAAAGCCACAGTTTTTTAATTAGAATTTTGGGAACGCGTTTTCACATTTTCCTTAATTAATGAGTTAAATCATAGCTCTTTTTGTGGAGTCAGATCTTATTTTAAAGTAGCTGTGTTTCCATTACTTATAAAAATGACACTTTTGTAGTTGCTGAACTATGGCCATGTTCCACACTTGCAATGACCTGTCAAAAGCTGAATGTAGGATGATCTGTGAGCAGAGGGAGGCTGGAGATCAGAGAAGCATGTATGATGTAGTATCATAATGATAGGAGTGAAAAAAAAAGAAAGATGAGCAAGCAGGCTTAAAAATGTCAGTATTCTGTAGTGACAGGCTTTTCCCTCTTTGGTCTGAGAATAGAAAGGTTTTGGCCAAATTCTGTTGACAGTGACTCCTCCTGAGGATGATCAAAATTCTAAAACTTCATCTTTCTCCCTTATGCTAATATTTGTAATGTGCAGCAGAGAGCAGAAAAACCCCAGAAGATGTAAGGAAACCAGTGCAGATCTGAGCTGCTGACTCTGTGCAGCTGCTTCGGGCTGACATTTGGTAATAAAAGTTGTCTAGGTCGAGGGAAACACAAAACGTAAATAGCATGACTGTCAGAAGAAAATAATAATTGTAAAATCAGCTTGGTTTTACTAATCTGTCTGTAAATTGTTCTTCATAGCAGGAGTAATGAATTTTTAACCTGGAAATAACTTAAGTATACTAAATCACAGCATCATTACAAGATATTTACAGACAGGATGCAGTTTCATGTTTATGACAAGTTCCATACTTATGAATTTTAATTCTGTGCTGGATATCATTCATTCTTTCATTATCCAGCTGTGAGATCAGTGCAGAGCATATAGGATAGCTGTAATGCTTCTACAGTGTAACTTACACAAAATGAAAAATTCATGGTAAATAAGAAATTAGTGACATTCTGAAGACTTGCAGAAGAGACAAAATGATCAATTTCTTCATACAACTGAAGAGCATCTGTGGAGCGAGGCCGAGGCAGGGGGGGGACGGGGGGTTTGAAGGGGGGAAGTGTAAGTGTTCCACTTAAAATAGCAGCTGGTTTCACATCACTAACTGACAAATCTGAAATTGTGATTCACTGGCTAGAAAACTTTGGCATTGTAAACCTACTATTAACCTTCTACAGAGGGCAATTGAGAAAAAAAAAACCCCACAAGCAGAAAAAATTGAAGTGCTAGCAGCACCACCATCTTCTGAAGAAATCAAAAAGCTGTACATCAGCTCAAGTCACCACTCACCAGACCATGAAGGCATTGCCTCTTGCTCCTCTTAATTATGGTGCTGCAGCTTTTATTCACAGGCGTAAACTGTGATTTGTATCCATTTGGGAATATGAGATCACACCAGTTGATTATAGTGGTACAATTACTATTCTCCTACACAAGAAAAAAGGTGACATGTCAGACTGAAAATTGTCAATGTTGTCTTTTACCTGTTCCTAATAAAATGCTAGCAAAGCCCTTGTCAATCAGACTGTAGAATATATGTTAGGTCTATTTCTGCCCAAGAGTCAATTCATTTTGAGAGCAGACTGTGGTACTCAAGTAAGATCTTTAGTTTATAAAACAATTCCATGCAAAGGAACACAAACAGTATCAACTGAAATACAGAGCTCATACAGTCTTAAAGAAGAACGTTGCAGAAACTTGTTGGAAAACGTGGGAGATCATGCAAAAGTCATCATTATCCATTTATTACTTCAGCTGTATCTCTAAGATACCTCTGCTCCAGTATTCTTGCTGGTCACTTCAGAGCAACAAAGGCTCTCCTAGAATTAGAGAGCAGCTATTGCCTTTCACAAGTTTAATAAACTTCTATGGATTTTTAAAAGATATCAAGCTGATTGACAGGGTCATTACTCATCTTGCTGAATGATTCCAGAAGCCTGGGTATTTCACCCAGAAGAAAACAGGAGGGTTTTATGAAGTAGTACTGTGCAAGATCAAGTTCCTTATCAGCAATGAAAACTTCACATTAGTCAAAGTCAGAGCTACCTTTTTCCCAGGAAACCTCATACTAGACATTTTCTTGGAATAACCTCCAGGGATGGGAGTTAGTTTCATATTAAGACATCTGTATTTATGTGTCTGCAATGTAGGTGTCTACATACATGTAAGCTAATGGTCTAAGTTTCCTTTGGACTCAGTGGAGACCTGATCAGGACAGGCAGGGCCCAGCAGCCGGGCCCCGTCCCACCACCCAGGCAGGAGCGGGGCAGCTGAGGGCACCGGGGTAACCCCAGCCTCAGGCACGGGGCACCTCCCTGGCGATAAGGCTGGGCTGAGGCTGGACCAGCACACGGGCCTGCAGATGAGCCCGGCTCGACAGGGACCATGGCCAGGCAGGGTAGAGCTGTGGGAAGATGGAGACTGGAGACTGGCCCTACTGTGGTGTCACTGGGGCAGGGGCTGATGGCCCCGCGGGGCTGATGTGTGTCCTGGGCCATGGGCAGAGTGTGGGGGAGATCCCTGGGGAGGTCAGCAGGGGCAGTCAGGCCCATTATTGCCTTTGGGGGCTGCAAAACATTTCAAGCTCATGAGCATTTGAGCTCTGTTTTACTTTTTGCAGCTCAAGTCAAAGCAGTCACAAAGAAATTATGCAGAAGTACTAACTTAAAATCACTCGCACCCCCTTTAGTAAAAAGAGTGGACTTGTGAGCTACCTGCACAGATCCAAAGCAACCTTCTTTTAGTGCAAAATACTTATTAGCTGCCATGTGCTTTCACCTTTCTTCCCCCCATTTTCCCAGCTCTTCTTCCTGCCCTCACTGAAAGCACCAGCATGAGATGGTGGAGCAGAGCTTTCCCGCTAATGAGGTTACGGGTGGTTTGGCGCTCGCAGCAGGGAGCGGGGGTGTTTCTGGGATCCATAAACAACTCGCTCTGTAACTTCCTTCATGTAGCTTCCTTTACTGTCAGAGACAGGGCACCCCCAGTGAGATCAGCCAGGCTGCAAGTTGTTTCGAGGTGAGGAATGTGAAACCTTCCTCCCTATCAACAGGGCTCCAAAACCCCAGCAACCCACCAGTAAGAATATTTAATACTATTATAACAGTTGACAGTGATCACCATCTTGAGAAATATTTACAATTAATAAAATTTCTGGTTTTCCTTCAATTTGTTTAGCTGTTTTCTTCACTAAAGAAGCATGAATGACTCTTCATTCTGCTTCCATCTAAGCAAAGCATTTAGTATAAAGATAATTATTGATCCAGCCCTAACAGTTGCCAGTGGAATAGCTTGTTGCAAAGTTGTCAACAATAGCTGCAAAAGCATTGAACTACCTCCTGTGATTGAGCATGCATTTTATATTTGGCATCACTGAAGTTACTTTTCATGTACTTTGAAGTTAAGATTACAGAAATGGGAACTGGAGACTGAACCCTCAAAATACACTTACCCACTGCACTTCATAGTAAAAGCGGGAGATGTAATTCACTACTTTTCTGTCTTTTTTTCCTTAGGGAAACTTCTAAGCCTTTCTTTTCTTCTTTCTCTCTCTTCTTTTTCCTTTACTTTTTTTTTTCCCTTTCCTTTTTTCCCCCTCCTTTCCCTTTTCTTCCCCTCACAAAAGAGTGCAAATTTCCCAGAATTTTAGCCATCAAAACCAGTAAATTGAACATGACTATGTTATGCTGAAGTGGGATGCTGAGATAGAGAAGTAATTCCATTATGGCATGTTTTCGTTTAAGATTTACCAAAGAGGGGAGTGCACGGATTATTTTTTTTTTGTTAGCAGAGTATGTAAGAGGAACAGATAGTAAGAGCTCCGTTCAGCTGATAACCAGGGAGGTTTGCAGTTCCTTTGAACATTTCTGAACTGCCTCACAGTCTCCCTCATATTAAGAGGTATAATAAAGACTAACTGGTAAGGATAGGCGTCCATTTGCTTATGACTTCTGACATGTTTTATGTAAAAGACTTGACTGCTTACCATCCCAGAATAAATGGCTACTGATAGTGTGGAAAGTGGAATTCAAATTTATTGTGAAAATTCATAGGATATAGTGGGTATAAGAGCTATCTTAAAATTTTAGAAAATTTCAGAATTTTCATATGATCCATAGAGGACACTTCCAAGGACAATGTTAGTAGATCCTTATTTTAATTTTTAAAGTTTGAGGAGAAGAAAAAACAAAGCAGTTAAGGATGATCAAAACTAGAATCCTGTACTACTGGGACTTCATAGTCCATTCATTCCATACATCTGGAGCATTGCACAAATGCTGTGGGAGATGGGGTCAAAGGCTTTACTAAGGTATGGGTAAACAACATCTACAGCCTTTCCCTCATGCACTAAGTGGGTTGTCTTGTCATAATCAGGCCCATCAAGCAGGACCTGCCTTTCATAAACTCATACTGATTGGGCCTGATCCCCCAGTTATTCTGTATGTGCCACATGGTGGTTGTCAGGCTGATCTGCTCCATAACCTTCCCCAGCACCAAGGTCAGGCTGACAGGCCTGTACTTCCCCAGATCCTCCTTCCTGCCCTTCTTGTAGATGGGCATCACATTGGCTAACCTCCAGTCTTCTGGGACCTCCCCAGTTAGCCAGGACTTTTGATAAATGATGGACAGTGGCTTGGCGAGCAATTCTGCCAGCTCAGTCAGTACCCTTGGGTAAATCCCATCTTACCCCATAGGCTTGTGCAAGTCTAAGTGGAGAAGCTGGTCACCAAATATCTTCTCCTGGACTGTGGTGACTACATTCTTCTCTTCCTCACCCCTGTCTTCCAGCTCAGGGGGCTGAGTACATAGAGGGAAGCTGGTCTTACTATTAAAGACTGAGGCAAAGAAGCCATTAAGTACCTCAGCCTTTTCCTCATCCTTTGTGGCAGCAAACTGCCACAAACAACAAAGGATGCAGATAATCTTTGGCCCTCCTTTTGTTTCTAATTTATTTGTAAAAACATTTTTTGTTCTTTTTTATGGTGGTGGCCAGTCTGAGTTCCAGCTGGGCTTTCACCTCACTAATCTTCACACTGCATAACCTCATGGAATCCTTACAGTTCTCCAGAGTTGCCTGCCCCTTTTTTCCAAAGGTTGTAAAATCTTCTTTTTCCCCTGAGTTCCAGCCAAAGCTGTCTGTTCAGCCAGGCTGGTCTTCTTCCCCCTGGCTTATCTTTTTGACACATGAGGATGGCCTGCTAATGCACCTATAAGATTTCCTTCTTAGGTGGAATGTCCAGCCTTCCTGGACTCTTTTGCCCTTCAGGACTCTTTCAACAAGTCTCCTAAACAGGCCAAATTCAGCTCTCCAGAAGTTCAAGGCAGCAGTTCCGCTGAACCCCCTCCTTCCTTCTGAGAATCAAAACCTCTTATCAGTTCATCACTGCTATGCCTAAGACTGCCTCTGACCACAACATCGCCCACCAGTCCTTGTTTGTTCACAAACAGCAGTTCCAGCAGGATGTCTCCCCTCGCTGGCTCCCTGACCCGCTGTGTCAGGAAGTTGTGTTCCACACACTCCAGGAACTTCCTAGACTGTTTGTTCCCTGTCTGCTGTCTTGTATTTCCAGAAAACATCTGGTAGGTTGAAGTCCTCCATGAGAACAAGGGCTAGTGATTGTGAGACTTCTTCCAGTTGCTTGTAGAATGTTTCATCTGTCACTTCATCCTGGCTGGATGGTCTATAACAGAACCCAAGGATACTCACTTTATTGGCCTTCCCCCTGATCCTTACCCATAAACTTTCAACCTTGTTTTAACCATCATTAAGCTCCAAACAGTCAAAACACTCCCTATCATAGAAGGCTACCCCACTGCCTCTCCTTCCTTGTCTATCCCTCCTGAAGAGTTTGTAGCCATCCATTGCAGAACTCCAGTCATGAGACTTATCCCATCATGTTTCTGTGATAGCGACAATGTCATAGTTCTCCTGCTTTCATGATGGCTTTCAGCTCCTGTTTGTTGCCCATACTTCAGGCATTGGTGTAGATGCACTTCAGCTGTGCTGTCAGTCTCACCTCCACCCCTGCCACGGTGCCCCCAGGCTTATCTCTAGTGACCCTGGTTTTATCCTCTTCCCCCTTTGAATATAGATTAAATCTATTAGTGAGCCCTTCTAACTCCTGACCTAGAATCCTTTCCCCCCTTTTGAGTCAGGTGAACCCCATCTGTTGCCACCAGGTCTGGTGCTGTGTAAACTGACCCATGAACAAAAAAAAAAAAAAAAATTCAGCCAGTGACACCAGGCCTGGAGCCAGGTATTCATGTGTGACCTTCTGATTACATGTCCCAATTTTCCCTGCAACTGGCAGGATAGAAGAAAACACTACTTGAGCTCCTGATTCCTCAACCAGTCACTCCAAGGCTCCGAGGTCTCTTTTGATTGCCCTCAGACTTCTTGTTGTTTGGACTACATCGTTGCCCACTTGGAAGACCAGTAACGGGTAACAATCAGAGGGCTGTACCAGACAAAGCAGTTTTCTAGTAACGTCCCTTACCTGGGCCCCGGTGGCTTCCCTGTGGGATGGGGCCGGTCAGTATTTGAGCCCTCTGCTCCTCTCAGAATGGAGTCACCAATGGTGACCACCTTTCTGTTTTTTCCTAGCAGAGCTGGTCTTGATGTGTGGGGTTGACCGACTCTCCCTAGGCAACTCCTCCAACCTGGACAGACTTTTGTCCAGATCATAATTTTCCTGGCCTTCAGGTTCCAGGGCCATGTACCTCTTGTGTAGGGGCACCTGGGAAGGTGAAGGAGGCCAGGGGGTGACTCACCCGCTGCCCCAAGCAGAGACCTGTTCCCATTCCTCCCCATCACTTAGGTCTCCTCCTGCTGCCTGGTGGTGAGTAGGCAGGGCATCCTCCACTTCTTGTGATGTGTCTGTCCAGTGTGTTTGTCTCAGTGGTGGTAGGAGGTGGCTCCACCAGTCTGTCTCCCTGTCACACTCCCTGATGTTCCTTTAACCTTTCTACTTTCCCTTTTGGCTTTGCCACCAGGCTGGGCAGATCGTCCACCTGGTGGCACTTCACACAGGTGTTATCTCTGCTGCCCTCTGGTAGCAGTGACAGGCTCAGGCACACCCTGCAGCCTGTGATGTGGACAGCTGCATGGTTATGTGGGAGCTCCATCTGGGTCACCCATGCCTTCTGGCTCTGGCTTTTGGCCAAGTGGAAATCATGGCTAGGTTTCTTCTGGGGGACAATGACCAGTATTGGAGCTCACCTCTTTGATCCATTACGGGGAGGGTGCTCTTCCTGCATGCCCTCCCTGTGCCAGCTGCTGTGCTGGTCTCCTGGCTGCTCCTGCACCCCAGGGGCTGCTTTTGTGTGTGTGGGGTCTGGCCACCTTCACTCCTGGCCCTGCCCACAGAGTCAGAGCTGCCATGCATCAGGGTGTCAAGCTTCCCCTTCTGGGGGGTGGGGCTGGGGCACCCTCTCTTTTTCTGCACTTGCTTCTCAGTTTTACCAGTTAACGGAAAGATCCCCATGGTCCCACAGCATGATCATCTGCTCTGGATCTCCTCTGCTGGAGTAGTACTCCTCAGAGACTTCACTGAAAATGCATTGCTGATTCTTGCATACACCAAGAAAATACAAACTTACTTAGTACTTATCCAATAGTGTAGAGTGGGAAAATTACTACTAGCTGTAAAAAATATATATTAAAATATGCCAAAAATTACAAATTAATGAATTAGTTAATTTGAAAAGAGCTGGGTCAAAGTAAAAGTTACGTTTTTTTGCAAATCTGTTAATCCCTGTGAGGTAAGGACATTTGTCTGAATCAACAAATTTGGGAAAACCTTTTTTTCCACCCTGTGATGCAAAACTTTTGGTCCTAGTGCGGGTAAATTAAATTGTGAAATTGGAACCAGGACTGGTAGGAACCTTTTCTAGGATTGCTGCATGCAGGCTGGTATGAAATATTGAAGTATTAAATTATTGTTTCATTTGCATTTTCTACTAATTCTATAGCAAAGTGTCAAATAGACATCAGTAGAGTCTATCAGGACTCAGCTAAGATGCATAATAACGTATTCCACATATAGGCAGCTCTAAAAGTACAAGTTTTTTACAGTGATGAGTCTCTGAAAGAGCAAGCCCAACATTTAAAATTAATATTCTTTGAGGATTAGGGGAGATGATAGGCATTTTCTATGTTTACAGTGGCCTAAATCATTCTTTCAAGTAAAACCAGCAAGGAATAAGTTTGGTTTTTTTTCTGTTTGAAATTAAAACTGTAATACTCCCTTAAAAAGAGAAAGGGTTTCTTTGGGACCTTAAGAAAGTTAACAATACCTTTGCAATCCAGAACAAGCATCATTTACGGCACCCTCCACACTCTTACTGCTGAGATGGCATGGTAATCACATGAGACAAATGTACGCCACATCATTAATTTAAATGTTTTCCAGTCTCTTCATTCTGAAGTACAAAAAGATTGTACTTTGGTTTTGGGCATACCTGAACCATAATGTCCATGTACTGTTAAAACAGTGACATTTGCAGGGAATCTCTTCCATAGCGTGCAACCACTCATTTGCACTTGAGAATCATCTGTCACTTGTATGTGGTCCTTATGTGAATCAGCCTAGGTTTTACAGTATGCATGAGGAAATGACAGGATAATTTTTCCCAAGACCACAGACTGCTCCTTCCAGCGCTCCCTTCCACATCTCATTCCCAGGAGGCCCTATAGTATTCTCATAGAACCATAAAATCATAGAATGGTTTGCGTTGGAAGGGACTTTTAAAGGTCAACTAGTCCAAAGACCCCTGCAATGAGCAGGGACATCTTCAGCTAGATCAGGTTGCTCAGAGCCCCGTCCAGCCTGTCCTTCAATGTTTCCAGGGATGGGGCATCTACCCTCTCTCTGGGCAGCCTGTGCCAGTGTTTCACCACCCTCGTTGTAAAAACTGTCTTCCTTATAGCTAATCTAAATCTATCCTCTTCTAATTTAAAATCTTTACCCCTTGTCCTATCGCAACATGCACTACTAAAAAGTTTATCCCCATCTTTCTTATAAGCCACCTTTAAGTATTGCAAATATGCAATAAGGTCTCCCTGGAGCCTTCTCTTTTCCAGGCCAAACAATCCCAGCTCCCTCAGCCTGTCCTCATAGGAGAGATGTTTCATCCCTCTGATAATTGTTGTGGCCCTCCTCTGGTTCTGCTACAACAGGTCCATGTCCTTCTTATGCTTGGGGCTCCACAAATGAATGCAGTACTCCAGATGGGGGTGTCATGAGAGCAGAGGGGCAGAATCACCTTCCTTGACCTGCTGGTCATGCTTCTTTTGATGCGGCTCGGGATACGGTTGGCTTTCTAGGCTGCGACTGCACATTACCAGCTTGTGTCCAGCTTTTCACCCACCAGTACCTCCAGGTCCTTCTCCACAGGGCTTCTCTCAATCCATTCATCCCCCAGCCTATACTGATACTGACAGTTGCCCTGACCCCCGTGCAGGACTTTGCACTTGGCCTTGTTGAACTTCATGAGGTTCACATGGGCCCACTTCTTGAGCTTGTCCGGGTCCCTCAGGATGGCATCCCTTCCCTCCAGCATGTCAACCTCACCACTCAGCTTTGTCTGCAGAGTTGTCTGCAAACTCACTGAGGGTATACTCGATCCCACTGTTTATGTCATTGATGAAAATATTAAACAGTACTGGTCCCAGTACAGACCCCTGGGGGACACCACTTGCCACTGAACTCCATCTGGACATTGAGCCATTGACCACCTCTGGATGTGACCATCCAACCAGTTCCTCATCCAGGAAACAGTTCATCCATCAAACCTGTATCTCTGCAATGTAGAGGGAAGGATGTTGTGAGGGACCATGTTAAAGGCCTTTTCCTTCTTTTTGTCTTTCCCATATGTCCCGTAAATAGACTAAGAATAGTGAACTAAAAATTAATTACATGGATTTCACAGGAAGATTCTTTCCAGGCAGCTGCTAGTCTTTTTTTACCCAAGAAGTTTATGTGGTGGCAGCAGACTACTTTTCAGTGGAATTTTGGAGCCATTATTTCAACAGCCTTTTGAATTTACTCTTAGCAGCTGCAAAAGTCAAAATGTCACAATTCTGCCCATATTGCTGTCTTCCCTGAAGCTTTCTGGTAACTCTGCCATTAAACTCTGTCATTTTCAAGTCTTAGTTATGGAAATTTTGCCAGCACCTCTGTTGTTAAAAATGATTAAAAATAGCCTGATTTGAAAATAGCTTAAATTCTGTAATAAAGTAATTAGGTTTTTTATCTTGAAACCTTTGCAAAAGCATTCAGGAAATGAAGAAAGTTATATAAGATTAAATTATTTCTACAGACTACTGGAATGTAACTCATAGCTACCTGGACAGTTGGTGGACATTGCTGTGTTAGACGGAATGGAGATAACAGGTTTAAGAGTAACTCCTCCAGCATTCAAATAAAGCATATATATAGTTTTTGTAAATTAAAAAATGGAAAGTATTTTTCAAAAAAACCCAAAACATTTTAAGGTTATAAAATAAATGCCTAGAAGGAACCTCAAGAACTTGAAATAGGATCCAGCGTACCAGGACTGTAAGATGCTGATCCAGCCACAACCCCATAAATGCTAGAAGATTCTAGTCCTTTCAAGGACTTATTTTCCCTGCACTGTTCTGGACTCCTTCAACACCATCTACCCCTTTCTTAGATGGGCCATCCTGTGCTTTCCTGAACTGCAGTGGAGGGCTAGAAAGCAGGTGCTCACGCATGGGATTTGCTGCCTCTGTTGTCCTATATCCAGTGTTCCTCTTAGGACATCCCACATCACTTTTTCTAAAAAGTGTCACAATGCCAACCCAGCTTAAAATGCAAAAAAACTTTAACTTGCAATAAACCCATCCTGCTGCAGCCTTGTTCTCTCTCTGTCCACATCTCTCTCCTCTGAGCTGAAAACTAACCTGCCAAAAGAAGTTATTTGTCAGCTGCATTGCATCTTTGATATGGTTTACAGGATAGCTATACCAATATTTTTCCATTGCAAAAAGGAGGATGTGGCAGCAGGAGAGCAAGACTCTTCCTTACAGTGGCATGACTGTTTTATGTTAGATTAAAATATTTACTGAACTCCATTTAGCCTCCTGTTATACTTACAAACCATTATTAGCTGCAAGCTTTTCCTGTAGAGCTCCTTCCCAGCCATCAGTCCCCATTTTGTCTTTTTTTTTTTCCTTTTTAGTTTTGTCTTACCTTAGGAACTTCAGATTATTTGTCAATTGAGCAAAATAATTCTGAAGGTAGTTATGTGACTTTCCTAAAGTGCTTCCTACTCACCCAGCTTGCTGTTAGTGCAGATATTTTGTGTGCTCTTTCCTCCAGCATTCAAACTATTAATGAAAACCAAGAACAGGCCTATAAAATAATTCGGTAGGTACAGCCTCCAAGGTAGCCAGAAACTACTGAACACTACACTTTGATCAGGATTTTTTCGTCCAGTCTTTTCACCATTCTAAGATAATTTTAGCTGCAGTGCATTTCCATAGTAAAGCTATGAAATATCTTTTGCTTTCCCTATTGACTCTGCACTGTCAAAGAAGATGAGAAGATTTTGACAGGCTATGCTTTTATACTTCCTTTTGAGCTGTTTCCTATCATAGTTCCTTCAGGGACTAATTAAATGATTGTTTAATATTTTCCCACAATATCTTTCTGGGTTCATTATGTACAGTCCTACTTTTTCCTCATTCTGAATAAAGAAGACTATTTACTGTTCTCCAGTCCTCTAGTGTTTACCGTCACCTCTGTTTCTCTCCCCACAAGTTCTTTTAGATAACTGCAAATGATTCAGGGATCACTTTTTCTGCTTTCTTTAAAACTGTGTGAAATCCGTCCCATTTATTGTCTTGAATACGTCTCATTGTTCTACATTCTGTAACCTGTTCTTTCCTCTGCTGGCCTGAGCTACCCTATTACAAAGTTTGCATTACATGCATGCTTGCTATTAAACTTTTTATGCAAAGGCTCAGACCAAAAAGACAGTAAATATTTTGACTTTATTAGCGTTATTCATTATTTAGTCACATTCCATCCTACCTAATTGATCAATATTTTCCCTCAGCTTACTCCTAATGAAAAATAATGTGCTATCTTTTCATATTGCTTTCTTTGTGTTTTGGTAAGTAGATTTTAAACCACACCATTTCTGCATTTTTTGCCTACATTATTTCACTGTTTATTTAGACTCTCCCTCATTCACGTGTTCATGCTTCTGCTTTCTGTGCAGTTCCTTGTCAGCCATTTATTCAAGACCTCTGAATGCTGCTATGGCGTCTTCTGCTTTACTTATCATCTCCTCTCCATCTCACATTGCCACTACCTGTGATACTGCCTATTTAGAAGCTGCAGGCTCTCTTACCTTTCTTCTTTCTGTGTTCTCTTGATCCACCTCATTATTTCTCTGTGTTGCAGCAATGAGTCACTGTGGACTCCCACCTCTTTCTCTTGGGCTTTTCCTACTTATGCTGGGCCCTCAGAAAATTCTCTTGCAGCAGATCTGTAGCTGTTTGTCCCTCATAAAGGAGAAAGAAAAGGTAGAGATGTTAGATTTTCATTAATGCAAATACAAACAAACAGATAACCCACTAGACTGGTACAAGTTGCTCAGTAAAGTTATTTTTCTGTGTGAATAAGTTTTGCTTTTGCTCACTAATTTATATTGTTTTATTGTAATATTGCTTGTGTACCATTTATGAGTCATTTGCTTGGAGTATAGTGTTATGTATCTTCCTGTAATCTACTTGCCTCGTGTAAGCCTTCAGTTACATGGTTGCTTGATTCTTAAATGCTTTTTAGGGCAGTCCTCAGAAATTTCTGATGCATGAACATATTCGTATTAGTTGTGGACCCATCACTTCCATTCCTGGTATTTTTTAAAAGTAAATTGGAAAACAGTATTTTTCTCTGAATAATGAAAAGTTTAATGGTTAAGTTGTTAAACAAAATACTAATGCCTAAGATTCACAACAAATAAAATACTTGCCTTTATATCTGCTTAAAGGTAATATGCAATCTTCCCTAGCATGTATGAGAATTGTAATTTAAGTGCAAAATGAAGTCTGCCAAAGCATTTGAATTATGTGTTACACTTGATTACTCATAAAAATATCCCTGCATTCATTACCCTTACTACATGGACTTATTCTGGTCCCACATTACAGCAATTTCTTGCCTTTCAGAATTCAGCCTCTGAAAAGCTGCCATAAAATTATCTTATCTGTCCCCCATTACCTTCATTGTTGAATCCCTTTGGTAACTTCTTCTGCATTTCCAGTTGGGTTCAATTTTCTCATATTCCAGCCTCTGACTTCTCCTTGCTTTCATACAGTCTCAGTTGCCTTAATCCAGCACCATTTAAATGCTCTCTTTGGTTTTTGATATTTATATTTTCCTCCTGGAGCTCACTTACATCTTTGGTAAGCCAGCTTCCACCCTTCTCTTTGAAATTGTTCTTGCACCAGTGATAACATATCTGCCAAACAAAGAAAGTGAAATGAAAAAATGTTATAATCCTTTTTCTTGACAAATATGTCTTCCTAGTAAATGAGATATCATGTCAACAGGAATTTTATTTAAATGCTTTATGACATGAGTTTTAAGACCTCAAATAAATGCAAAAATTAGAAGGTTGCTGCAATTCTCAACAGAACATAAATGCTATTTTGCAGTTCAAAGTTTCAAGAGGATCTTCATATAAATTAATTTTACTTTTTTTTCATATCAAATGAACCAGATGTTTTCCATTACAGCACTTGTGTATCTCCAACTTGCTGGTGCCAGAAGTCCACTGAGGAAAAGATTTTACTGGAGGAAGTAACCCTAGGCTCCTACACTGCATAGAATGACTAAATGGCAGGCTTAAAACTGTAGCAAAATGCTGTGATGTTGGGCCAACCACCCAACAACATGGCAATCTAGAGGGACTTGAAAACAAGTCATATTATTAATTCTTTTCCTGCCAGAATTTGGGAATTATTAGAGATGAAGAGCAGTACAGAGAGACGTTTAAGTTTCTACTCTAATGTGGGAACTCATGTTTTATGGCATTTCCTAGAGTTATGGGGAGTAATTTTTGCATTTTTTGTGTTCTAAGACAACGGTAAGTGGCTATTAGTGGTGTCCCTATGATGAGGACAAGGAGTTATAGTAAATGTCAAATATTTGTTGTTCTTTGCTAATACCTAGCTTTTCTTTGAACTATGTGATGAGGTTGTATTTGCAAGCAATAAAATATTCTCCTCCCTGCAGAAACTTTCATCTATATAACCTGTAGTCTGATCGAGGTTGCAGGGAAGTAAATGACAGTACTTCCATAGAGGGTAATAACAGCAGGATATACCCAGCAATTCATACAACAGTCTGAGTACAGGCCCAGAGGAGAAGAGACATGGAGAAAAGCATTTGTTTAAAAACGTTTATTGGTTCACACCTGACTCCAGTGCTCTTAGTAAAACCAGTGCAGAGATTGGCAAAGGTAGTGAAACCTATGAAAAATTTCTGGATAGGCCATGCACATTCTCAAGTGCAGAGAAAGTGTAAGGTTATCACTAACAGACTTGATGTGTCAGTCTGTGTTCCTTAGTAAGTAACAGAGGGTATTCTGTGAGACCTGTGAGAAGCAAGCATTAGCAAAAGAAACGCAATAGGAATGCTCTTGTGAGATTCTGAGCTGATGTGTGTAGATTCAGTACAAAGGTATGTAGGTTCAATACAGTTAATAATCACAAAGATAAAATAATGAGTGATTCAAACTAGGCTGGAACCTGGTACTTGATTTTAGATTACTTTTTCAGATCCCACACCAGAATTTGTATTTTGGGATTTGGAATACATGATACTAGGAAGAAGTCCAAGAATATGTGTTTTGCCCATTTACAGCTAAGCCTCTCAATTACTGAAAGCTAGCAACTGACTCTTCAGTAGTGCTCTCTGCCTTTGGTCACAGCTGAAAAGGTTTCTCTCACCAACCAGCAATGTTACAAGCAAAAGACTGGCAAACTTGAGAATAATTCTTCTTGTCATTTCCTTCTTTGTCTAGTACTGCATTAAAAACAGTACATAATATTAAGTTGGTGCATTTAAATTTAGGTGCTATTCTAAGACCAACATGCATTCTAGCTGTAGAAAAATTCTTATCGATTAAGTTATAGCAGAGATGAACGTGACTGAAAGTAATTCAGCAGAGGTTTAGCCAATGCTAAAGATGCTTATTCTGCTCTGATCTGCACAAATACAGTTTTAGATGTCAGTTTGTAGGTCCATAAAAATAACAATGATTTGTTATTGTGAAATATCTTGAGGTTCTCGTTACATGTCAGTGAATACACGGTATTCAGATTCATGGGGAAGCCTGCGCAAGCATGTCCCAAGAAATTAATACATGTTTTACTTTGGCTATGATCCTATGTGACAATGATCACCTAATCACAGAAAGTCATTTACCTGATCTACTTCCTTCAAGTTTTAGGCCAATCCTGATAGGCGTTTGTTCCTGGAAGTAGTTAGAAATGAATTAGTGACCAATGTATGTAATTACCTAACCCTATAGTTGTACAGGAAGCCTGAATGCTTCTATAACATGTTTTGCTGAAGAGTCAAAAGAAATGGTTTTTGTTTATTCATGAGAGGTCCTCTGATTCGTCTGGCTGGTAAGGTTCCAGGCAGCTCTATGCCTCGGACTCTTCAAAAGCATTGTCTGTTCCCATCATAAAAATGAAAAGTGCTCAAGATCTCTTTTAAAAATATCAGTTGCATGTTTTCTTTGATTTAATTTACTGCTGATCTCAAGAAATGTTTCCCTGATATAACCTCTAAGTAACTGTGCTAATAGTATTTAATGTGACAGGATATGTTTCATTTTCTAGAAATAGAAATTCAACATTTATTTAGCATAGTGTTTATAGAACCTTTAACAGCATTTCAGTTTTCAAAACTGTCCATTCTGGAAATATTTACAGTTTTGTTGAGTGCAAAACATGTAATCTGGTCATCCTCTTCAAAGATTCTCAGCCTTGCACCAGAACATGCTTAGATGTATTGTAGTTCAACTAGATGTAGAAACCATTCTAGAAAATAAATTCCAAGTAGGAGGAAATATGCCTTTCCTTATTTTTTTTTAAAACATTACTATTATCAGTGTTAGGAAGGCTGAAATTTTGGAGTTCTTCCTCATGTATTGTGTAAGCCCATAGCAGAATGTATCTTTATATTAGAGTTTCCCCTTACCTGCAGATATTGCCTTACTATGTAGTTTGTTGCGTAAAGATGTGTTAGTTAATCACCCTCAATCTGTTTTCTGCCTTTTACCTTGAAATTCAGGTGCATTTACAATAATATTTTTGTTAAGATGTCCAGAGAAAGTTCAGATGTTTTAGTTACGCAGGCAGTGTTGAAACTGAAGCTCTAAGACAAAGCTTCCTGTATTGCTTCATATGTACAAGTATTTTTTAGCAACTTAGCAATATGGTTTAGGGATGGATGTGACAGTCCTGGGTTAACAGTTGGACTTGATGATCTCAAAGTTGTTTTCCAACCTAAATGATCCTATGACTCTATGATTTTTGGAAAACCTTTCAGCTTTGCTGCAGATACTACAACAGGAATATTTGTAAGAACTTTTTGTGCATAACCCATCAGTAAATTTCTGTTAAGTTTTGTCTGCAGTGAAGACATAGCAATGAAGTAAAAAGATGAGTATTTGCTGTGTCAGAGAACAGGGTGGGTCTTCCTACTTTATAATTTTTTATGTTTTCAAACACCCAAGTCCTGGGATATCACCAAACCACTGAAATCAGCCTTGGTTTTCTCTCTAAAATTTACTTCCATTCTCATTAGCTTTAAAGCAATGGGATTGTAGAAAATATTTGGAGCTATTTTGAAGGATGTGCAGGATTTGAGCCTTTTAGGATATATTTTTAATCATTTTTACACAAGTAGAAGTTAGCAACACAAAAATTTCTTTGGGTTTTTTTTTATTTAAAGAAAAATAGGAAAGCTAGGCTTTTCATATAACCAAGGAAGTATGTTTAAAGCTTAGCTATCTAATATAAGGAGTTTCACTGTAAAATCAGAAATATTACCAAGCACTGTTTGACTTTGGTTTCTTTTCCCCTTCATTTTGCTTGGTTTTCTGCCTGCTACAGGTTTTTTATGGAATGAAAAAATTTCTTTAGCTATGGAGACAGTTAAAACAGATCTATTCTTGAATTTTCCAAATTGTATGAAGCATAATTGCAATATCTGAAAGAGGAGGTAAAAGAGAATAAACAAATGATACTTTTGGTGATTTGAATAACTTTAGCTACATTGCACAGTGAATACTTGCAGTAAAGCCAATTTCAAATAACTTTTGAAGCTTGATTTTTAGTTTTCAAAACTAAGAGGGTAGTAAGTTATGAAGATCATACTTGGAACAGTTTATAGGAGTTGGTGTTTAGCAAAACCTGCAAAATTCAAATCAGGTCAAGGTTATACTGGTACATTAGTGCCTGGATTGAAGATATAGGCTTACTCTATTGATTTAAAGTGCTAACTTCAGAAATGATGTTCTGGATAAAAAATTTCTTTTCAAAATACTTAATACTTCAGAGAATTTAAATCTGGGGATTTACCCTCAACTTCTTTAACCATCTTAAAGCATAGCTGAAAATATAGTCAAAGAGCATTACTAATTCTAATAAAAAAATTCTCAAGTTTAATTTTTTTTCCTTATGCTGACATGCTACCAAATGCAGAGCTCCAGTCTTTCCATGATTCTAGTCCTTATTGTTGACAATTTTGTTACAGAAGCATGCTGTTTTTTCACTTGAAAGACATCCTTTCTGCTTTGCCTTGCATTCAGGGCAAACACCTCACTTTCAAAATCAGTTGAACAGAATAATGATCAGCTGTTCCCAGAAGCATTGTTTGATTCAAGGCTAAATATCTTTTTATTTGGCATCTACTTTCATTTAAACACAAACAGGAAATAGATGTTTCATCTATGGTGTTTGGAATTTATTTATCTCAATGATCTAATGTTACTTTCTTTTCAAAACTGTTATGAACATAATCACAATAAATCAAGGAAAAATGCCACATACAAAAATTGATTTAGGTGACTATGATTGGTTCATTCTGTCCACAACCCAAATACATAACACAATTTGTTAAAACTGAAATGAGTTTAGAAAAAACCCTCCATATAAGCATGACAGGCATGCAGAAATGTGAAAAAAGTCTTAGAAATTATGTGCACTTTGCTTTAACAAGAATACTAAGAATCTTCTATTGTGTAGATATGCCTCTTTCCTTTCTGCCTAATACAGAACCCTGTTTTGAAATATGCTTTAGGATGATTGTAACTTTACACACAGAAACAAAGAGTGTGACTTCAGCAGACTTCCCTGCTTGATTCATTCATTTGTAATCTCATCCTTCCCAATCATACTTGTCTCTTCTGATATACTGCCTCTCATGAAAACTGTGAGCTCTATAAATGTCTCTATAATGACTAGCTTACTGAAGCCCTGGTCCTTGATGGCAGCTACCATAATGCAAATAATAAATAATAATAATATCTGTACGTAGCTACAACAAAGTCAGTGAAGCAATACATGTTCCTGGATATACAGTGATTCCAATAATATATTGGATAGGGGTCAAAATTTTTCCCTGTATCACATGGCACTGTGTCAAAACACGAATTGTAGCTCAACTTCTGCAATCAGATCTATATTTGAATCTTTACTGAGTTCAATGAATCTCTGTGAGCATACTGATCCACTCTTCCATATTTGAGTGAAATGCTTTTATCCTTTGTAGTCTGTATACTTCAGTGATGCTACATACACATTAACTACTATCTTTTCTATAAATTAATGATTAAGCAACATTGTGAGACATCTTCTAAATGATGTATTCTGAATTTTTAATAGTATATTCTTAACTCCTATTCTTAATTCCATTTTATTTAAATACCATAACCTGAAATTTCTATGCCAGAATAAATATTGAAGAGGTCTGAACAGAATTTCAAGCAATGCCTGTCAATATTACTATAAGGTTTGACCCTGAAGATTCTGAACTCTTAACACATTCATTAGAGTAATTGTAATGACATTTTCAAGATGCGGTGATTGAAGGATCTCTGGTCTTAGCTGTCTTGAATATGTGCTTCACTAGACTAAAAGACTAAACTGTTAACATTAAGATGCCTCAACAGTAGTGATGTTCCATTTATTTTCATTTAGGAGTGCTGTGCCTTAACAAAAGGCTTCTTTTTGTAGCCACACCTCTTCCAGACATCTTTAACATGTATTTATCTGTAGAAAGGTATGGCATTTATAGAAACTACTCTTGCTTTCAAGCTACCCTAGATTTAAAGTCACAAAAAGAAGAAATTAAAGTTAATATAAACTACAACATCTAAACAAAGATACATGATATGTATGTGACCATGTGCTGCATTGTTAAAAGAAACACTAAAATAACACTAGGGTTAAAAAAGCAGTTCTTTTATTTCAAAGTAGTAGTGAACTAGAAAAGGAAATGTTTTTGATACAAGACATTTTACATGCACTGGATCCCTCTGTCAGATACCTTAATTTACATTTTGGAATCACTTTCTGTTCTGATTACTTGCTCTTGCTGAACGGTGAAAAAAATATGTCAGATTAAAAAGTGCAATAATAGAGCTATCTTGCCAAACTCATTGCATTCAGACAACTACAAGGCTTCCTCCCCTCACAGTAATTTGACTGAGAATATATACCCACTGTGTTAAGATTTATGCACTGGGAATGGAGCACAGAATTATTCCAACAACTTGCCAAAATTCTGAAAGCAAAAGCCTTTCAAGTCTAAAGCAGTATTTCTGTTGCTTAAATGCCATTTGTAGGCAATAAGCAAACTACTGCTAATGTATTTGGGTTCAGTACTTTCACTCTGCAGCAAGAGTGTTAACGTATAAAACAACAGTAACTGGTCCTCTGGGAAATTCCAATACAGCAGAGTAGTTATTTCTGGAAAGCTATTTTTATATAAGGAACACTATGGGGCTGTGTAGGCTGCTGTAATATTTTGCTATTAGGTGAACACACTGAAAGATTTTAATTGGCATGTGATTTCAGCTGTCTTCCCAGGGGAATACTGGTAACTTTATGTACTGATTCAGTTCATTGTACCTGTAGAACTGCTATTAAAAGAAAACCAGTGACTTGGATCTTTGAAAAAGGATAACATGACTAATTTTCTAACACACACACAAAAAGGAGAGAAGCCCCTGAGTACCCTTTAAACACTGTGTCTTCTATTAACATATTTGTGTATTTCACTTCAGGAATTTTTACAATGATTATATTTTCCACCATGTTGTATGTTGTCAGTGGCAAGAATTGCCTTGACACAAAAACCAGCCCACTTAGTAGCTGTTCTTGCAGACCGCTGGACAGACTCATGTGGTAGGTGTGCCAAGGGATTTCTTTTTTTTTTTTTTTTTTTTTTTTTTTATATTGAAATGCTTCTGCTCTTTGGACAGAAGAAGAAGATCCACTCTTTCCATCCTGGTGCAGGGACTGAGCTAGATGTGTCTGAAAGGGATTCAGTTAATTTATTACTTCTGTCCTAAAAGTGCCTGTGAAATATGTGTAGGGTTAAACCTGCAACTGATCAAAATCCTACTGAAAGCCTCAAATTAAGTCAAGCTTGGTTTGACTTGCAAAATTGGCACTTTGCTTGTTTTTTGGGCAAGACACTTTTTCATGTTGAACACAAAGGACAGGCAAGACACTTATGATTCTTGGTTCTTCAACTCAAATGAATAGGTTATGGGATTCAGGTGGCTGGTGATTCTGACAGTTCTCAGGATGAAAAAAGTATCCCACATAGATAAAATGCTCCTTTAGATCAGATAACATTTCTCTACAGTCATTACATTAGGTGAACTGTTATGATTCAGGGAAATGCTGCAGTTCTTTTTCATGTATCATGCCAGGCAGCAGTGCTATTTGTCTCTATTAGGACTTTCTGCACAGCCCAAGTAAGATGGCCATTTACTCATTGTAGTGCTTATTGTACTCGGTTGTGATAGTTCTCCCTTCCCTCCATTTTCTTCTTTTTCTTCACCCAAAATGCAAATTTATCCCATAGGGAAATGTTACTTGTTACTATAAATTGAGATCTGTGATATTTTTTTTCCAAGACCTTGGCAAATAAAAAAATGCCACTCTTGGACTCAGCCACCTCTTCCTAGGTGACTCCTGCTGCTTAGATATTTGCAACTCTTTAAACTCTGTCCCTTTAAGCTGTGGCTGCTTGTGCTGTGTGTGTTGTTATGGCACTCTCTTGCTGACCTCTACTATTTCATTATTTCCTTGTGCTTATTCTGTCTGCTTGTCACCTTTCCTTAGTCCTGTTAGATTTAACTCTCAAGTTTTTCAGGGCTTTCTGTAAGTGTTTACACTGTGGAAACCAGGCTATAAAGCTCCCACATACTTCCAGAATAGGTAGAATAGACGCTTGCTGTTCTAATGCAAATATTTTAATCCATTGATGGAGATTACTCTGAGCATGTTAATTCTTAAAAAACTCAGAGGAAGCCAAGCTGGACACAACTGGCAAAAGTTCTGGGCAAGAGCTCTCAGCTGGACAGAGACAGTAGCTTCCAAAGCAGTTTTAATTATTATTAATGGCAGCCAGTGCTCAGTGGTGGAAACATGGATTTCTTTCTGTAACTTGTTACCACTATCTACTCATTGTCATGATAACCAGTCAAGCTGGGATCTTAGAGGCAGTGGTCAAATCAAACTGTAAGCCTTTCATCCTTGGCCAGAGTCCTAGAGGTGACAGGAAAACAGAGATGGCACAGAAACTGAAGAACTGCTGGTGACAATCTGAGCTCATTTCCTTCATGTGAATGCAAAGGTTGCTATGTGCTGTTGTATGGCTTGGAATAGAAAAAGAAAGGAAACCATGTCCCACAGGCTCATAGCTGTAAAGCATACAGGGGACAGGTAAGTTCCCAGCAGTGCAGTCAATTGTGATCTGTTGCCTTTGGGTGTTACTGGTATGCAGGGTCACCACAGTGACCTCTGCTCCTGTCCCTTAGCACTGGCTGCCTGTCTTTTTGTGTGTACAGGGCAGGCACTAGGTGTACAATAAAGAAGCTTGGAACGAGAACAGGATTGCCTGTCCCTCCAAGAGGCCTCCTGCATTTGAGTGGTTTTTTTTATTTTTGTTTGGAGGAATCACTGCATGAGAGATGTATCCACTGAGTATCAGTTCAAATGGAGCAGGCTCCATTTCATCTATTAGCTGGCTAAAGAGTAGACTGTCTATTGTACACTTTCTAGATTTCCTTGGGAAGAGATGGAGAATCCTGATGGTCACTGTTGCAGTCGCTGAGGGATCTTGATGGCCCATCATGGTGGAGTCTGTGCTGGAGTTGCCCCAGGTAATTCATCCTGCATATCTTAAGTACCTGTTTGCAATGGAAACAACCATCTCAGGAGGTGCGTGTGTCCTTCCAGTGACCAAAGAAAAGCATAAGGGACTAGCTAAACTAGGCAACAAACTCTAATAGGGAAAGGTCTAGGTTAATCCCTATGTTAATAATCTGCAACAGAGGAGTTGTTGGTGTTATGGTAGCATATACCAGGTACTGCCAGTGTGAAATACTTCTAAGTGTTTCTGGTATTGAGTTTCCCTGTTTCTTTTTTTTTTTTTTTTTCCAAATTGGGTTTTTCATCAAGGAGAGAGCTAAGCCCAGAAATACTACAGTTACATCTGTTGAAACCTACCCCTTGTCTACCTCTCCTCTCTGACCACTTGGAAAAAGTCAAATCTCCCAGTTTCTATACCACTAGACAGAAGTTTTAGAGATGAAGTAAATGAAAGAAATGAAAATCTATCTGTCCCCTAACTGTCCCTGTATCTTTTTTCCTTATCACCTTTTCTTTGAGAAAAGCAGAGAGACCTTTGAGAGAAAATCTCATCTACTCAGGGATTGACTGTATGTTTTGAGTGAAACAGAAAAAGCCCAAGGTTGCTACTGGGAGCAGATGATATGTTATGCTTTCTACAAACTGGGAGTTTCCACAGCCTTTCTTCCACCTCATTTGTCCTAAAATTTAGCAGAAATATTAAACATTAGGCTGTGAAATTTCCCAGATGAAACGGGGATGCTCTCTGAACAAAGTGTTGCTAAAAATGTCAACTAGCTTTATGCATATAGAACTCAACTTACAGTGCTCTGGGCATGTATTAATGCTATGCTAATACTGGAGCAATACACAATATTCCTGTTTGGTGTCTCAATGTGTACAAAGGTTCATATTTAAAATTGAAGTTTTCGTAGTTAGGAAAAGTCTTTTTTCCATGGCACATTATTCCTTCCCCCCTCCAAAGTTTGTTTTTGCAAGAGAAATATTGCAAATTTTCTTCATTTATTGAGCTATGTTTTGTTTATCATCTTGGTTTTCTTCCAGTTTGATTATTGAATTTGAAACCATAAACATCAAATTCAAAACAGTACAGAGATAAAAATACAGTAATGTTTGAATAGTAAACAACAAGTTTAAAGTAATAGTAAAAACCTAATAATTTAAATGAGTTCCTCTAAGGGCAAGCTTTTTGCATTGATACTCCACAGAATGCAAACTCTTTCTTTCCTGGCAAGGTATTATGGCTAGACTTTTTATGAATGTCAGAATTAATTTGAATTTTAGCTTATGTTCTTTTTATTTCTGCTTGTATTAATATTCCTGGATTTAGTAGCTGGTCAATAGAAATTTCAGGCTCTCCTCTGTTTTGATGAGTTAATGCCACCAATAATAATGCTGCATCTCTATTTTGTCAATCACAGCTAAGAGCTTTCTTCTCTGGTTGAATTGAAATCTCTTTGCTTATCTCTTATTAACTCCCGTTAGTCTCATCATTAAGTCTTCAATATAACCTAAATATTTAAAGTTATTAAAAAAAATGCCTTAAAACCTGAATAAAGTTTCAGATCTTAATTGTACAGAAGAGAGCTATGCTGAACTCTGGGTCAGACTTACTTTCATGGGTCTTTGTACAGAAGAGGTGAAAAAATAAGCCATAAGCAATAGATCTAAACCAATGGGGTACCTTTCCCTCTGGCCTCTCTATCACACAGAGATCTTACAGCACGCTCTTCTGGCATATGGAGGTCATAAAAATTAATTCATAGAAGGCTGTGGGTCAAAGTACTGACTAAAATTCTAGGCACCTTAGATCATATCTATGCACAAAGCTGTACCCTTTTACATCTGAAACAAGTGAGTATTTTGGTGGCTTGGTACAATTCCTCTGTGGAGTCCAAATTCAAATTAGGTCAGATTGTGTTGGTTTGGTTAAATTTATGAACTTTCAAGTAAAAATTATAAACTGTATCCGAATCACCACAAGAGTAACCACCAAGAAGTTTCTATCACATTACATAAATTACTTTTCAATCTAGTTTTAATTAAATAGGTATGACTATTGTTTAAAAGAAAAAAGTCTTCATTTTTAGCACATGCGTTGGACCTCAGAAGCTATGTTGGTTGTTTGGAAAAAAAATGACTGGATGTCAGTTCCTTGATGTATTTTTTAATATTATTTCTGGTGGGTTTTGTCTTAAGTTTTGAAGAAAAGTTCCACAGAACTAGCCTGAAAATGTTACATTTTTTCCACAGTTGCTCAGATTCACACTAAACTATTGATTAGATGGTTCCCAGTATGCACCAGCTTTAGCTTTACATAGTATGAGATTAAGAATATAGAAAAACCCTCAAGCTTTATTTAGTTTTATAGATCACATGATATTGGAGGGGGAGAATTAAGTAAATATGGATTACAATTGCAATACATTTTAAAGAACTTTCCTGCAAGGGAAACGTCTGGGCCAAGATTCATTCCTGTGGGAACAAGGAGGTACGAGCTATTGTCTAATATTTATGTTACCATAGTACCCAGCTGGCTTGAGTCTGCTCAGGACCTGGAAGGTCCCTTATGAGAAAACTTAGTCCTTGCCAATAAGAAGGCAAGACTAAAAAATAAAGTAAATATAAAATTATATATAAAATCTTGTATCTACTTGTCAAAATTTACTTTTAGTTTCTGTATGATAAAAACAAGTACCTGGTGCTTTTATTTAGCTGCTTCTTTTTTTTTTTTTTTTTTCCTTGTCTTTTTGGATTTTTTTTTGTTTTTTTGGGTTCGTTTTTTTTTTGGTCTACATATTGCTGCAGAGAGCCCTGAAACAGTATTAGGAAGAGAGAGCAGCAGCCCTCTGTAGGACAGCTCAGGGAGGCAGTGCTGGCCGTGACAGGTGCTCTGGGAGAAGGTATGCTGTGTTGAGCAGCTACCTACCTTACACAGGCAGATAACACCACAGGGATGAACAGGCTGATCCCAGAGCCTTGTGTCCAGGTTAGAAACCTGAAACTGGAAACTATTTTAAGTGACATCTGGCATTTTGTTAACTTTTGTTTTATAAGGAGATAGGAATTGTACCCTGAGAAGAAAGAATCTGATCAATGTCCCAGTGTTTTTCTATGCTTGGAAATGACCTCACAGTTACCATTACATCCTGGTTTATTAACCTCACCGCCAGAATCCAGCCCACCTCTAGCAAACTAAAGAGACAGGAATTTATTTTTTTTACTAGAAGCTCTTTTAGTCTGATCTTGTAAGATTGTATTTTTCAAGGAGTAAGCAAGTTCCCTGTTTAATGTGTCTTTCATTCAATACCTCTGAAGGCAAGAGTCTCTAAGGAATCGTCTTTTATAAAAATGAGCTGTAGGGTCTGCCTCTAGCCACTCAAGTTTTCTTGGTGGGCTTCAGCTGGATCTCTCAAAAGAGATGTGCATTTGCCTTTGCAGAGTGGAGTCAAAATCAAGCAAAGTCCTGGCTTTCCAGAACTTTACAGTTATACTGCATATCCTTATCAGCAGCTTTGCTATGCCACACTTCACACTTTGTTAGAAATAAGTTATATGATTGCATTCCTAGATTTACTGCTCCTGAACTTCCTCATAATGTTCGAGTCAGATATCAGTCTATGTGAAAGCCATGTTCTGATTCCTTATAGAAATATATATTTGAAATAAGAATTTCCCCAGGATCTTCTAGAGCAAAACAATAATGGTAGTAAACAGACAAGAAAACACTTGTTCATTGTCTTATTTCTTAGGTTTTTTTTCTATAATAGTTAAAGATTTTGTTATGTCTGTAAAAAGTTTTCTTTAGTTATAAATGCATGAAAAAAAGAGGTATAAAAATGTGGCATAAAAACGGATTATATTACAGGTGTTTTTAAAGAAGCAGAAGTTACAAAATGAAAAGCCGATGTTTGGAACAATGGCACAGACACCCCTGATTCATGAAGGGGTAAATTTGTCATAGTTCAGATGGGGCTAAACTGCATGCAGGGGATTGTCTGCAGTGTTGGCATTTTAGAAATATTGGCAATACACCACGGGTTTCCTTGTTCCTGTGTCCATGACCAGAAGAATTTCAGATACACCAAATATGTAGATTGCCCTCGCTGCATGACAAATAGACAAACAAATAAGACCTTCTTTAAAATCTGTGGAGTTTACACCTTCCATAGGTTAATTTCAGAAGTGATCAATTATTTTGTCAATATTTTAAAAACTGCTAATAAAACAGGCTTTTAATCTAAATCAATCAGATTAACCTATGAAAAATATTTGGGATTTTTGAGATCTGTTTTATTATTACTACATACAAAATAGAATTTGTTTTGAAATGTATGTAAAGCTAGGACTGAGAAAGCACTATATATCCACCTAACCCTCAAAATCACAATTTTTTATTTGCAGAACTTTGATAGTTTATAAAAAACAAGGAAATATTAAAATAACTAGAAATAACTTCTAAGAAGTTTAAATATTTCCCAAGATCCATACGATACCCATCCTTTTAAACTTATATTGCTTCCCTGCATTAAGGAAAAGTGTAGTGAAAGATCAAATAATGGGGTCACTTGGAAGTGAATTTTATAAATACCTCACAGTCCATTATTGTGTCTTTACTATCTATTTTTGAAAATTTTGCACAAATAATAATATGAGAGAGAATTACCAGCTGATTGGGCAGTAAGTGAATGACTAAGCATGACATGGGAATGGAAAAAGAACAGAATTGTTGATTTCACTCCTAAGTCTGTGAGTCTTTGTGAATCTGAATTACCTTCAGATTCTGTGCAAAAGCATCTAAAAAATGTGATCCTGTGTTCAGAAGGGTTAACTCTGTTCTACAAAGACCTATATCTCTCTCAGACATGCCTGCAGATCTGAAAAGTGAAAAAGATTGAGAAGCATCCTTAGCTTTACAATGGAAATCACTCCATGTTGTGCTGTCTAATGTTTTAACCTCGCTCTGGTTTTCTGAAAGAAATAGACCAGAAACACTTATAAAAGTAACTAATATCATGATAAAGCTTAGCTTTGAAGGAGAGTTTGGCATGTTAAGGAAAATAAGAGCCCACAGTAGTGGGAAGAGTATTATTTTTGCTGATTATTTCAGGTAGAAGAGGCCTTAAGGTGTACAGCCGAGTAGGTGGGGTTTTGGTGTGTGCTCATTTGTCATTTCATGTAGGCTAGCTTTACTCTCTTAAATATTTGTTACTTAATCAAAAACAGTAATAACAGTGATACCGTAACATTTCTCTGGCTGTGTTCCTTTTGCAGGGTAATTTCTTGTGATGAGTGCTTGAGGGCACACAGGTCCCAGCTTGAATCTCTAGCTGAAAAGAAAATGATCAAGATGGTTCTTACCCGTCTAAGTTCCAGTCCCAGAGCTATTGTGGAAATATTTCATTGTCAGAAATACTGTAATAGAATTTGGAATCTCAAACCCTTTAATTACAAGATTAACAGCTTCCAAGCTAGCAACTATAACTGAAATGCCATTCTTAGTTGTTTGTACACTCATTCATTTATTCACTTAGCTAACAAAGCAGAGCCAGATACGGCACTTCCAATACAGTTAAAAGTTGTAATTTTCTTTCTCTGTGGTTATAGTCCCTTTGAAAATGTACAGTGTAGGCAGGGAGTGATTCAGCTAGCTCAAATACTTACATACAAAATGGTCTTTGGAAATACAAAGCCTATATATCAAAAAGGAGGGCACTACTTCATAACAAGTATATTTTCCAAGAGGTCAAAGTGGGACACAGAAGAAGAAATTGAAGGAATTCTGAGCATCTCCAACATGTGAGTGGTGAGTCCCTTCTTGGTCTCTTGTTTGACAAGGTCTGCTGGAGCCCTTTCATGTTCATTGATGCTTCCTTTTAAGCCCTCAGGCATGACTACGATTAATGTGTGAAAATAAGAAATGGAAACTCTTTGTATGAAGTAGTATCCTCCAGCACTAAAGATAGGAGGTACAAATAGTTTCTTTCATTTCTGTTCACAATGACCTGAATGATAAATATACTGTATTGGCTATGCATTGCCTGGACAACACAGTAGTTGTTTTTCACGCTTTGTTATCTCTAGGCTATCCAGCTATGTGGGGATAAGTTACTGTTCTGCTCCCACTGAAGGTACTAATAACATTTCACATATTTTTGGCATCATATGTATATGTGGTCATGTTTCAGTGACTGAGTGCTCCAATGCCACTAATGAGCTGGCTTATCCTTTTAGAGCAACCAGGCCACCATTACTCAGGTGTAAGCCCAGAATGACTTACACAAATCCACCTGTTAAAGTTCTTATTCTTCCTAATTCTTCTTTTGTTCCTCATGGCAGTTTATAGGGGAGATAACTGGGATCTTGCATAGTTGGGGCAGATTCCCATCTGTCTGAACCATCTATAATTGCTTGCTGTTAGACAGTTTCAGAGAAGTAACTCATCTGAATTATAAGCTTTTCTTCCACCACTTACAGCAGTGGTAGCAAAATAATAATAATAAAAAAGTGCTCTAAATCATTATCTTGAGTAATCGGTTAAAAATTTCAACACTGAAAAATATCTTCAGAGATAATTTTCACCCTGTTGAAATATTAACAGGGTTGCAACTATTTACTGTTGTGTGCTTTTAAAGTGTTTACCTCACCAGGGCATAGGAATACCTGAATCAGTTTTCAGTGGACATAGTTAATAGTACCTAAATGCACCAAGGCACACTGTAGCGGCACTGTTCTGAAGAGCAGCAACATCTTACAGATGTAAAAGCACAATGGATAGGACCAGGTGGATACATGCAACATTTTAAGTATGAACCCTGGTTACATTCAGTTTTGAATCGTATTGTATCCTTGACCATATGCAGGTATAAGCATTATGAAGGTTCTTGCATGCGCTGCACAAAATGTTTACCCTTACCAGAGTTGATTGGGGCAAGCAAGTCTGGCACTAGTCTTCAAGTCAATCATAGAATCAATTAGTTTGGAAAAGACCATTAAGATCAACTGTTAACCCAGGACTGCCAAGTCCACCACTAAACCGTGTCCCTAAGCACCACATCTACACATTTTTTAAACACCTCCAGGGATGGAGATTCCACCACCTCCCTGGACAGCCTGTTCCAATGCTTGGCCACCATCTCATGCACTCAGTATTGGTGAAGTTGGGCCTTCTAAGGAGGTCCCAAAACTGCATGCAACAAAGTTCACTAAAGTATGAGGCATGTCTGAGTTCAGGCTGTTCTTAGGACAGTGTGAACCTGACTGAGTTATAGATGTGTTATATCTGATGGGGAAACTGGGGATTCAAGAAACTGAGTCAAGGAGCTTGCTACACTCAAGTTTCCTTGTGGATCTGCACTTGACAAGGTGCTGAGGCTTTATATCTTCCATGGACACTGACTACATGCAGGTCTTCTTCACACTAGAATGCAAAATGTTTGCTGGGGTCTTATACTGTAACAGGTGTTACAGTAAAACACTGCACAACTAATCCTGGCAAACATCTCAGGGCTGAGTACTTGTTATTTTGCTGAGGTCATAGGTAAGGTTTTGCGCTGTTCTGTGAGGGAGATTAATGTGTGGTGTGTAGTGTGTTTCATTATCAGCTGGAGGTAGAAGAAAATTTCTTCTGGAGACTCAGAAGCTGTTGCTGTGTGGAAACATGCTGTGTGAACAACAGGCTGTGACTAACACATTAACTTCACATTTTCCTGCTTTTTAGGGTTAGATATATATATGACAAATTACACACTTTTGTAAGGAGCATAGCTACCTAATTCCTAAGCAATTTCAAAACTAATAGTTGTATACAATAATATTGGTTGGACTTCTATATTTCTGGTCATAGGGACAGTTTTATTCTGATTTGATGATCCATTGTCACCATTTTTGTTTTACCATTTTGGTTCCAAAGGCTTCTAGAGGCCTTATAAGCAGGCAAAGTTGATATATCAAATAACGTATAATGCTTGGACTGAAGCCAAAGCAAGGAAGCATAGCACACACGAGAGGATGATGGCAGAAGGAAACTGGAGGGTAATGACAATAAAAGCGAGCAGTCGTTTAAGCTAGCTGTTTGCACAACGTGGTGATCTTGAACCATCTGGAAGTTTAATAAATAAACTGCTGCACAACTTAACTTAGTAGTTGCCCGATTTCTCCAAGGCACTCATCAAAAGTGAATTTAGAAAGAGCAATAGCCATACAAACTAATTCCTGGAGAACATCCATGATGACATTCAGATAAGGGCAAATACCCATAAGCTGAAACAGTTTCTGCAGGGACGTCGCCATGTGCTGATCACCATCATTTGAGGAAGTTATTTAAAATGCAGCAACCTTCCTTGCCTACTGGGCATGAATGAAGGATCATTCCATTGCTCTTACCATAACGAGCTGAAGATCTACAAACTCATACCTTTGAAGCATGTTTTTCAGGCACTGGATCCTTGGTAGCATGAAAATAGATTGGCTGGAATTTTAAATGAGAATGCAAAGTTATTGTTAACCAGAGAAAAGTTGCTGCAATGACCTTTCTCTTCTGCTTCATGGAGCTCCTTTAGCTGCATTGCGGTCTTGGTCACTGCCCCACCAGATGGCATAGCCCATAGCTGTCTTTACAACAGGGCTGTCTCGTGACTAGGCCTGAAGCACCAAGGCTCCCTTCTTGATGGTTTAATGAAAAAGATCCTTGCAAAAACAGTTTGACAGGAAGTTTATCGTTGACAGGAAATATATCAGCTCTAGCACAGATTACTGCAGGGTGAAACTGCATGTGTTACTTATTGTCATTTGGGAAGAGCACTTGACAGTGAAAAGTGAAAGGAATTTTAATATTTTAGTTTATCTAACCCATCCTTTAAGAGTCACAACAAAAGTTCAATTGTTTTAAAGGCTGCTATTTATAATATATTTGGATATTTGATGATAGATTAATAAAGCTTTCTATTCTGAAATGGAAAAGATATTAAGCTTAACATTTTGGGTCAAATTTTGTATACAAAATCCTAACTGATCACTCTGGAGAATTAAATTTCCACTCACCTCTGTGCCTACATGTACAAATATAACAATTGCATCATTCTCTTTTCTGTAACTAGCATATTTAATACACCTTAAACATGCATTCTTTTGCCAACAGGTACTTCAGCAAAGGAAGTCTACACATTTCAAAAATGAAAAGCAATTTGATTAAATGACTTGTAAGCTAACATGGTTCATGTTGCTAGAAATCACTAAGTCTGTTCTTCAGACAGCTCACAGAGCCAACATAAAAGTTAGTGTTAGAAAAACATGCTTTGAGGAAAGTGGTTTAGTATGACTCATATTAGGAGAGCATTGTGAATATGTTTGGCACTGTGTATTCATAATCTTATTGTTAAGAAATTATTTTTCTTGCTTTGTTTATGTTCAACTTGTTTTTCCAAATGAAGACTCACTTTAGGTAGGGTAAAATCAGGCAAACATTCTAGCAATGCTTTTGAAAAAAATCAAGTCACGGCACTTCAGCCTAGAATACACATACTTTTACCTTTTTAGGTAAAAGTATGTGTACTTTTATAGGTACTTTTATAAGAGTAGATACAAAGGGAGAAAGAACATCCTAATATCATCTCCAAAGCCTCTTTCTAAGGAAATTACCTAACTATGCATGAAAAGCATCATTCAGAGAAGCTGAGAGTGTAGTTACAGATACTGCTACAACATTCTGCTGTTTGGATGTCATATTTGGCATTTTGGATGAACAAGAAGCTCCTGCAAAACTCAAATGCAAAAACCAGAGCCTACAGAGTGTGGGAGCAAGGACAAGTAGCTTGGGAGGAATACAGAGAAATTGTTCAGGCAGACAGGGATCAGGTTATGAAAGCTAAAGCCCGGATAGAATTAAATCTGGCCAGAGATGTCAAGGGCAACAATAAAAGTTTCTATAGGTACATTGGTGATAAAAGGAAGACTAGAGAAAATATTGGCTCTCTCCAGAAGGAAACAGGAGACCTGGTTACCTGGGTTGTGGAGAAGGCAGAGGTACTCAATGACTTTTTTGCATTAGTCTTTACCAGTAAGTGCTCCAGCCACACTGCCCAAGTCATGAAAAGCAAAGGCAGGGACAGTGAAAATTAACTTCCCACTGTAGGAGAAGCTGAGATTTGAGACCATTTAAGGAACCTGAAGGCACATAAGTCCATGGGACCTGATGAGGTACATCCATGAGTCCTGAGAGAACTGGTGGAGGAAATGGCTAAGCTACTATCCATCATATTTGAGAAGTCATGGCAATCTGGTGAAGTACTTGTGGACTGGAAAAGGGGAAACATAACCTTCATTTTTAAAAGGGAAATAAAGAAGACCTGGGGAATGACAAGCCAGTCAGCCTCACCTCTGTGCCAGAAAGACCATGGAGCAAGTCCTCCTGGAAACTATGCTAAGGGACATGGAAAATAAGGAGGTGTTTGGTGACACCCAGCATGGCTTCACTAAGGTCAAATTGTGCCTAGCAAATTTGGTGGCCTTTTACAACAGGGTTACAGTGTTGGTGGATGAGGGAAGAATAACTGATATCATCTACCTGGATTTGTGCAAAGCTTTTGACACTGTCCCACATGACATCCTTGACTCTGAACTGAAGAGGCATGGATTTGATGGGCAGACCACTTGGTGGATAAGGAATTGGCTGGATGGTTGCACTGAAAGAGATGCCCAAGTGGAGAGCAGTGATGAGTGATGTTCCACAAGGGTCCATACTGGAATCAGTACTGTTCAACATCTTTGCCCCTGGTAATTGTACCCTCAGCAAATTTTCTGAAAACACCAGGCTGAGTGGTGCAGTTCACATGCTGGAGGGAATGGATGCCATCCTGAGGGACCTTGACAGGCTTGAAAGGCAGGCCCGTGCAGACCTCATGAGGTTCAGTACTCCATCCCTGGAAGTGTTCACGGCCAGGTTGGATGGGGCTTTGAGCAATCAGGTCTAGTGGAAGGTGTCCCTGCCCATGGTAGGGGGTTGGAACTAGATGATCTTTAAGGTCCTTTCCAACTCAAACCATTCTAAGATTCTATGTGTAACAGGTGGTTCTCAGGGCTATAGTGATGACAGTGGGTGTTCTCAGCTACGCTTTCACCTCACTGTGTGGGTTTTCCATGATGCGTGCTTGATTATTACAGACTTTTGTCAAGTACTTTGTTTTTGCTTAAGTAACTGGCTATTCTTTGCATGGAATGGAGGTCATCTCACTGATTCAACCACTTTGCTAAGGTGCCAGCATTCATCTTGTCTTTTTATCATAAGACTGAAATTTGTTGAAGTTCTGAGCCATAAGTTAAGTGATTTTATTGTGGAAGGATCTGCCTGATTTTATTTTGCTGTCATTTGCAGCACTGAAATTCAGGAGAAGCTGTTTTACCAATGAACTGTTCTAAGCCTTCAGCTCCAACTGAAGGGAAGTGTTCCAACTTGTGGTAATTGCCTCTCATTCTGCTGCTGTGGACCTCTGCTTAGAGTCTGGCTCTGTCTTCTCTGTATCCTTCAATCAGACATTTGTGGAGAGCAGTGATTCTGAATATTTCTATGATGTGCATTCACGTAAGTCTACTATTCTGTGCTTCTGCTTAGCATTTCGGAGGTGTCACTCACAGGCTCAGGGGATATTGACAATCTGTAATCTAGATGTTTTTCTTATGAAGCATAGTTTTCTTGAGTTTCATTACTAATACTAATGCTAACGCTAACACTAATGGCTTCAAAGTCATGGGTGTAATCTCAGTGGTGCTGAAATTACATGTTTGTGAAAGACATTCTCACAAATTTGTTGATCTATCAGGGTGTATGTGAACTTATTCAGCCTTTGACCCTCATTGATAATGTCATATACTTTGGTTTTCTGTTGAGTAGAGTTCTGGCGAATTGGTCCCAGTGTTCTTGCTTGCTGAAAGGAGTTCTTTCAGAAAGGAAGCAAAGCAGCTTGTGAGGTTGTCTTCCTGAAGTCAATGTCTTTCATTGTAGTACTTTAGTTTTTGTACAGGTACAATGGGTTCATTTACATACTGAATGGCTTTGTTGGCACTGCTATTCCTGTAATAATGGTTGCTTCACTTTTCCTACTTTCTGAAGAGAACCTCTGTTTCTGTAAAGTTTTAAACTCTATTTCTGTTAAGTTTTATCCAAAACTTGTAAGTGTATATTGTTATTCCAAATACAAAAATGTTTAACTGCTTTATAACTTTCATCATAGTTGGATCATGCTCCGGTGATGCTTCTGTGCTTAACACTGTTTGTGTTTTACTGTGCTTTGGCCTTTGACCAGTTTTAGGCTCTGTATTTTTGGGACAAGACCTAATAGATTTTTGTCCCTATTCCGTTTGGTGTTACCAGGCAGGTTTGGATTTACAGAAGACATGTAGGGGATTATACCTGCCCACCTTCTCAGCAGTATGCAGTAAGAGCGAGGCTGCATTGTTGTGTTGATTGTTCTGTCTCATGGGCTGGTAAAGCATCAGCTCTGTCACCAATAGCCCTGATGGATCTGCAGCTTGTCACTGGCAATTATCTTGATTCCTTTTTGTACTTCTTTCAGGGCTGCTAAGGATGCCACTAGCATTAGGACTGCTACCAAGTTTAACAAATATAAAGACTTTCTCTACCCACATTTGTTTATCCACCTGCTTTACAGAATCATAGTCACATGATGCTGGAAAAATAAAGGCAAGAGATTTTACAGCACATTTAATTTTGTATTTTACAACTGTGCAGATGGATACTTTCCATATCCTTCCAGTTGACATCGTAGTATGGGATTGACTTTTACTCTATTTTCTCTCTGTGCGATACTGTTAATTTGTACTCTAGGTGCTGATTTTTAAATTTAATGTGCATTTCTTTTTGGACTGGGAAGAACACTATCTAAGTTTTATTGCCTTCACGTCCTTTTTCTATATTGCAGCCAGAAGAAGGAAAGTCTCATTCTTGCTAACCTCCTCCCTTGTAGGTATTTCCTAACTTTTTGCCTTGTTTATTTTCAACTTTCTCAGTTTCCTTTGTGACACATTTTGTACAGTGTATTGCCCATTTGTGGACTCCGGCAATACCCACCTGAGGTGAAGGGATTGCTTGGAGAAATATTGCAAGAAAACCCTGAAGAGGGATCACAGAATGATTTAGGTTGGAAAAGACCCTTAATATCATAGAGTCCGGTCATCAACCCAGCACTGCCAAGTCCACCACTAAGCCATGGATGTCCCTAAGTGCCACATCTACATGTCTTTTAAATACCTCCAGGGATGGTGACTCAACCACTTCCATGGGCAGCCTGTTCCAATGCTTGACAGCCCTTTTGGGGAAGAAATTCTTCCTAATATCCAATCTAAACCTGCCCTGGTGCAACTTGAGGCCATTTCTTCATGCCTTATTGCTTGTTCCTTGGAAGAAGAGACTGACGCCCATTTCTGTACAACCAACCACCTTTCAGGTAGTTGTAGAGAGCAATAAGGTCTCCCCTGAACCTCCTTTTCTCCAGGCTAAACAACCCCCGTTCCCTCAGCCACTCCTCGTAAGACTTGTGCTCCAGACCCTTCACCAGCTTCATTGCCCTTCTCTGGACACACTCCAGCACATCAACGTCTTTCCTGTAGTGAGGGGCCCAAAACTGAGCACATTATTCAAAGTGCGGCCTCACCAGTGCCGAGTACAGGGGGATGATCGCTTCCCTAGTCCTGCTGGCCACACTGTTTCTGACACAAGGCAGGAAGCACTTGGCCTTCTTGGCCACCTGGGCCACTGCTGGCCATCAACCAATACCCCCAGGCCCTTTTCTGCCAGGCAGCTTCCAGCAACTCTTCCCCAAACCTGTAACACTGTCACAGGTTGTGACCCAAGTGCATGACCCAGCATTTCTGCTTGTTGAACCTCATACAGTTGGCCTCAGCCCATCAACCCAGCCTGTCCAGATCCCTCTGTAGAGCTTTCTGGCCCTCAAGCAGATGAACACTCCCACCCAACTTGGTGTCATCTACAAACCTACTGAAGGTGCACTCAATCCCCTTATCCAGATCATTGATAAAGGTATTAAACAGAACTGGAAGGAGATGGTGAAGTGAAATAATTACTGTTAGATATAAAGAAAGTAGCGCAAATGTAGGAATACCTTACACAATGACCTTGCAGGGAAATCAAGATAAAGTGTCTGTTTCTTCCAGGTGACATGGCACTTTTCTGCATGACATTTCCTTGGGAAGAGAGACTTCCGATGGCTTGCAAGTAACCAAAATGGAAACTGCTGCTTACTTTCCTGAGCCCCAGATAATCTGAATAGTTCTTGAGCAAAAAGACATAGACAAAGTCATTTAGGAGTTGCTGTAGAAATGATGGGGAAATTGTGCTTGGACAGTCCAGGGTAGAGGAAGGAAGGCTTTGTGGCCTGTTGAATCGAGGAATAATTTGTCTCAGCTACTGTAGTTTTGCCTCTGAAGGGAAGGCACTGTGATCCTGGTCTAAGGGGAGGAAACGTGTGACATTGAGGGCCAGGGTAGGGCAGGTCTTCACTGACAAAAGGGTGGAGATCATGGTTTTGTGATGACTTCCTGGACATTTCTTGTCTTTAGTATGAAGGTGGGGAAAAGCCACGCTGATGTGTGGGTAGTGCAAGGGTGCACGTGGGCAGAGAGGGTGCAGCCATATGGCAGAAAAAAGAGACATTGAATCACAGTGTCTTTGTCCTTCCTCCCAGTAGCTCAAGTCAAAGGTAGCCAAAATTATTGAGTTGGAAATCACTTAAAACATCTCCAAAAATGTTTAACAGCCTATGTTGTATTATTTGGGATAACCTCTCCATCCTTGGTAAGACTGTGAACAAAATGCATTAAGAGCTTATATAAGTTATAGAATTTTTGTTTTTCACACAAAATCATTTAGGTTCTTCATTTAACATTAATCACTTTTAATTCATAAGCCTTGTCTTGATTTTTAGGTTGTTTTTTTTTTTCTGAGTACAAAGAAAATGTTATTGCCTAACTTGGCTGAAGAATACAGCTGAAGTCAACTGTAGTACTAGGAATAAAGGCCTAATTACATTCTCCGTGTACATTTTTCTCATGGATTTTCAAATGTTGTTGTTAGCAGAATTGAATCTCAGTTCAATTTACCCTCATGGGAAGTATATTTAAAATATTATAAAGTGGGAAAAGAGTAAAGATTTTTTCCATCTGATAGTTCAGTGTATTGTCAAACAAAACATAGTGCAGAAAAAGGAGAAAATAAATAAATCTGGGATGATCACTATACTTCTTTTGGCACAAGTTTTCAGGTCAGATACAAACCTGCAAATACATTCAAGAGGGTCAGGGCTTCCCATATGGGTTTAAATGCTCTTTTCCCCATTGTCTTTTTTTTCTTTTTTTTTTTTTTCTCCTTTTTATATAGTTTTGAACAAGCCACTTCACCTAGAGAAGATAATCCAGGTAATAATAGTTACTCACTTCACAGTATTATGGTGACGTTCAGTTAATGAATATCTGAAAATCACATCAGTATAATCATCTGCATCCCTTTCTGTAGCTTGATTTCTAGGTGAGCTGCAGCTGTTGAACATCATATTTATTGCTAGAAATATGGTAATGTATGCCATAAAATTGCAGCCACCTTATTGATTTTAAGAACTGGTATAATAGAATAGAAAACAGTCCCATTATTAATAAACAGTTATTGGTATAAAAAAACAAATGTATCCAGCTTATATTCAGTTTACATTCAGCTTTTTAGTTCTCAGCAGAAGCAGCGATGTTATGGCCAGAAATCTTTCAGCAATCAGTCAGTTTTGTGAGATACCAGAAGTTATCAAAACTTTGGAGTTAAAGAAGTGGTGGATGATCTTTTTGCACAAAGCCTACATCTGAACCCCCTTGCAGGCTGTTACAGATTCGTAGAGTTTAGCTTCATAGTGTTTAAGGTTGTGAGGACCATTAGACTATTTAATCTCCTGAATATCACAGGCCACAGGGCCAGGAACAGGCTGTAATGCCAGATTGAGACCCATAGTTTAACTAAAACTTGTCTTTCAGCCTAGCATCTAGTCCTGATTTGAAAGCCTGAATAAGGTGAAAACCTAAAATTTTCCTCTGTAGTCTGTTCCAGTAGCTATTCACTTTCACTGTTGAAAATGTGTGCTTAATCTCTAATTTGAATTATCTGACTTCTGCTTCTAACCAATTGGTTCCTGTTATGCATTTCTCTGTTAGAGTCCTCTTTAGTACCCAGTATTTTTTACTCATGAAAGCACTTATACACCCTAATTTTCTTTTCTGATAAGATAAACCAACCAAGCTGAAAGGCATTTTCTCCAGTCCTTAAACAATTTCTGTGTCTCCCTTCAGCACACAATC
Source organism: Falco cherrug (assembly GCF_023634085.1). NCBI lineage: Eukaryota > Metazoa > Chordata > Aves > Falconiformes > Falconidae > Falco > Falco cherrug. The sequence goes on from NC_073702.1 coordinate 19,699,815, forward strand.
TACTTTTAAAACATCCTTTTTTAAAATGTGGACATTGGAGCTGGGGATGTGGAAGTCTGTGATGGGGAGAGAAGCTCCTCTGGAGGTGAAGTTTCAGAGACCCTAAAGTTAGGTTTCTGCTTTGACTTATCTGTTATATAATTATCCTCCATTCAGCATAAAGAAGTTTAGAGAAGAAGGTCAGGTGTCTCCCGGACTGGTTAGTCTTTGCGATTACTTCCCTCTGCTTCTCTACTGCTGGCCATGCTTTACTGCTTTTTACCACAGCATCTTCCTAGGCACATGGCTCCTTAGCCTCCAAAGCCCTTCATGAATACCAAGTCTAAGATACAGCCTAAACTTTAGAGGTATAGTCTTGCTAATTCAGTGCTGTCAGCTAGGAGGTTAAGAGGGAAAGAAATTAAGGTGTCCTGGTTTTGGCCAGCATAGAGTTAATTTTCTTCCTTGTAGCTGGTACAGTGCTGTGTTTTGGATGAGAATAATATTGATAAGACAGTGATGTTTTAGTTGTTGCCAGGCAGTGCTTACACTGAGTCAAGGGCTTTTCAGCTTCCCATACTGCCCTGCCAGCAAGGAGGCTGGGGGTGCACAAGAAGCTGGGAGGGGACACAGCCAGGACAGCTGACCCCAGCTGGCCAAAGGGATATTCCACACCGTATGATGTCATGGCAAACAATAAAACTGTGGTGGAGTTGGACAGGGGCTGGCAGCTGGCTGCTCAGGGACTGGCTGGGCATTGGTCAGTAGGTGATGAACAATTGCATGGCTCATTGCTTGTTTTTTATATTCTCTTAACACTTATTATCATTATTATTATTGTCATTATTGTTGTTATTATTATTACTATTATTTATTTTCCCTTTTTTTTTCTGTCTTAAACTCTCTTTATCTCAACCCAAAAAATTTATCTTTCTTTCTGATTCTTTTCCCCATCCCACTGTGGGGGTAGTGAGTGAACGAACATTCGTGGTGTTTATCTGCCTGCTGGGTTAAACCACAACAGTCCTTTTTGGCACCCAACATGGAGCACAAAGTGTTCAGATAATGACAGATCTAACCAGAGCATGTTAAAACAAATTTGTTGTAAGCTTTCATTACATTACTTTAATAGTTGCTGGTCACAATGTTGATTGATTTGCTCTCAGTGTTGTTGCACTTGTTCTCAGAGATGTGCTGTGTAATACCTTACTTCCTGCATATGTTCCCTCTTGCACTTTTTTACATTTCGGGGGGCTGGATTAAGGTGATCATTTTGCTGTACTATGTGACACTGGCTTATAATACAATTACTGCTTGTGAGATTAATGTAGTATTTGCACTCACCATTTCTACCATCTCTGTACTTCAGGAGCCGTCTCTTAGAACCTACTGGTAATTACAGTCTTTGACTTTTCTCCTCAGAGAGCCAGTCTATGAGGGAGTCAAGGGGGGGACACACTTTTCCTTGCTCCTTCCACTTCCCGTTCTCCTCCAGGCTAGGTACAATAGCTCTTGAGAATTTTTAATATCCTTGGGATGTTCAAACCAGCATGTTCCTATTGCTATGTGTCCTGAATGTGTTTCAGGTCTTGTTTAAGGTTAAACAACTATTTAAGAATATTGCCAGAGATCTGCCCCAAGGCTGGATAGTTATGAGTGGCAGGGTGTGTGGGATAGTATGGGCAAGTACCTAGGACAGTGGGCACTTCCGATATTTTGGAACTTCACTCCTGAACTAGTGCAGATCCTGAAAAACTAGTAAAATATTTGGGAAAAGAATGCTGTCACCTTGGCAATTCCAGAGGGACACAAATCACTGCAACTTGGCTCATGCCTACTGACTCCTGTTCAACATTATTCATTACCCTTAAGGGGAAGAGGTCTCATCAGATCCAGAGACAAAATGATAGGCACTGCAGCCATTCAAACCCCTGCAACAGGCCTCTGTCTACTCCAGCCCTGGTGACAGACACTGAGACTACTCCAACTCCCATGACAGGCATTGCAGCTACTCCTACCCTGGTAACGGGCACTGTGGCTACTCCAGCTCTGGCAACAGGCCCTATTGCTGAACCAGAGAACCCACCTGTGCCTGGTGTCAGTCACCCCTATACACAAGAATTAGCACTGGATGTGAATGTCATCTTGTTTAGTAAGGGAGAAAACTCATACTAAGAAGGGGAAGGAAGAAGAAGTGGATGAGGCAGGCTACTCTGAAGCAGGGCCATAATGAAAAGAGGAGGAAGAGGCAGAACTCATAAACAAGGTGGTAGCTACTCGATTCTTATCCCTCAGTGAGCTGCTAGATATACAAAAAAAAATCAGTTGTTGTCCAGGCAAGCACATTGTCACCTGGCTGCTCCGATGCTGGGATAAATGGGGTCAGTAGCCTGAAATTAGAGGGTAGGGAAGCCAAGCAGCTATGACCCTTTTCTAGGGAAGGGGGCACTGAAAAACCTCTCAGCCCTGGAGGTAACTCCTATCAGGCATGAGGGAAAGGTATCCCTTCAACAAAGATGTCCTATGTCACCCAAGCAAGTTGACCACCATGGAGAGAGGTATCCAGTACCTGATGAATTAGCCATGCTGTCATTTATGATGACCTGGGCAATGGGCAGTTATCCAAAGATCCAGATGAAGTCAAGTGTACATGAGGACCCTTCTGTTGTGGTGTTGCTGAAGGCTGAAGAACAACAGGTGCCAATGGCTACTACAACAGTACACTGGTGGCAATATTGCACCAGTTGAGACTCCTGGATTCCCGTCCATAAACTGATTCATTAACTGGAGATCCCAGAGGGATCAGAAAGACTCACTCACCCTTAATTATCCAGTGTGAAAGTCTAGTGGAGAGTGGAGACTAACAGTAGACTGTTGTGGCCTGAACGAAGTCACACTGAGTGCTGCTGTCCTGGACATGCTAGAACTTCAATACAAACTGGAGTCAAAGGCAGCTGACTGTGGTGGTGCACTTCTCCCCCTTCTCCAGGCTGTTCTATGACCTCAGGAGCTTCTGGCTAGGCTTCGGTGCCTTCAGTAATGAGCTGGGTGGTTAAGCACTCCTTGACTGTACCAGTATCTCCTACTCCACTAAGGCAGAGAATGGCACTGCCTGTGCTGCAAATCCTTTGACTGGTCAAAGCAGGGAAGAAGAGTGGAAACAATCAGTTACTCCCTGACAAACCTGGAATGTTCCTGCCAGAATATTTATAGCCAGAGTGGTAACCCAGTGGAATGATATATTGTTCCTTGAATTTTTAAGATTACCAAGTTGGGTTGTGGTCAGAATGGAAATTTGCTGATGACTAAAGCCAGTAATCTCACAGCTTTATAAACAGTGGTCCCACAGTGAGACCTTTTGGTGCTTTCATGGACCACAGCAGGCTGTGACCAGCATCTCCCTCTGAGAAGGACACTGCTCAGAGCTTGCAAACCACCAAGTTTGTAATACGAGGGAGACCTTCATGGAAACTCAGCGATGGGGCCTGGACTGATATCCCTCCTCCTCAAGTCTCAACACTTCACCTGTTGAGGAATGCAAAGGCATAAGAAGTATTTCGCTGAACTTGAGGGCAAACTTTTAGTAGGTATACCTTTGCTGTAATACATATTGCAAGTTTGAAGCAAGTAGTTTAATTATGTAATTTTGTGATGTAAAACAAATTAATTTGATGCTACAATCATAAATAATCTTGATCTGGGAACAAACTTTTTCTTTCTCTCTCTCTCTCCCCTTTAGATCTAATCTGTTGTCAAAGTCTGATAATAGGTATAGATCCAGATGCACCTAAGCCCCATGAGAGTTTAGAAAGCAAGGGAGTCTATTCCGAACCTCACGACTTGATGGTAGAGTCCCCCTTATCCTTTATATTTCTCTAGAACTAATCCATTGTCCAGGTCTGAGTCAAGGTATAGATCCAGCCACACGTAAATTCTGTGAGAGTTTAGGAAGCAAGAGGGATTCATGAAAGTTTAGAAAGCAAGAGCCTCATGACTCAGCAAAAGGGTCTCCCTTATGCTTTACCTCACTTACTGTCTTTCCCTTTTAGACATAAAATGTTGAACAAGTCTGAGACTAAGACTGGATCCAGCTGCACCTAAACTCTGTGATAGTTCAGAAAGCAAGGGGATCTACTCTATACCTTGTGACTCAATGGAAGGATGTCCTTTTATACCTTTGATCTTTTAAAACTGTTTCCAACTCTATTCTGACTTGATTTCAATTTGATTTATCTCTGTGCATTTACTCCATGTAACAAGTAACAGAGTGAACCTTGCCATCGAGTCTTGTGCAGTTGCATTTTCACAAATTCATATTAAACCTGTTGCACTTAAACCCTTTGCTGGCAGTTCTTTAAGGGACCTGACCTAACCACTGCTTTCATGAGACTGGGTGGTATGCCCCAATTGATACCACTAATGTGTTTTTCTCAGTCCCTTTGGCAGTAGAGTGCAGGCCACAACAGAAGGTAAGACACCCTTCCTATCTTTACAAGATAATGATTTCCAGTAGTTTTTCCTTACTTATTTCCTGGAATTTTTTCACTGATGGGGAAAATTTTTTGAAAGGAAATAAATTAATTAACTTGACATTGATGATTGACGAGCCTTAACAAGGATAGCCGTAAACCTGCAGTGATTACTTGAATGAACATCCCCACTGGGCAAATACCTTTCTCACTTACATTAAGGCAACTCCTTGATTTAAGTGGAATTCTGGTGATATATATGAGATGTATGAGATTTGGTCTATTGATTTTTAGTGTGGGTAACAACTACCTGAAGAGATTTTAAATTAAGTTTTGAAGCTACAGATTTTTATTAAGCTGGTACGACCCTTTAATAAATCCTGTAAAGGTGTCTACTGAGTTGCAGAGAAAAGGAATTTCCAAACACAAAGAAGTGCAAATTATGTGGTATACCCTTAAACATGTCATTTCAAGCTTCTAAGTGTTGTGTAAATTATTTTGCCCTTTGTATACACCTAGAAGTCTTGGGATAAGGGCTAAGCATACCAAGGACAATAGTGAAATGTAACTAACTACAAACTGTACCCTTCTGGTTTTTTTTATATTTAATAAAAAGGTCAGAAAAATGTAAGAGTAAATTGCCTGCTACATGCTGGATTAACCCCAGTTAAGTGAACATGTATTAATTCTCCCACAACAAAGAAACAGAAGAATAAACTTTTCTTATATATTATCATGACTGATTGGTGAAAGAAAAATCTAAACAATTTGTAAAGTATGTGAACTAAATCTAGTAAAGGACTGGTTTACTGTTTTACTAAACTAAAAGCACTGAACTAGAAGCATCAGAGAGTTAACCAGAAGGGAATACTGCAGAAAGATGCGATTTGTGTTGTACTCTTCTCTAAAGCCAAGGTATTTAACTGCAGTGATGAGCCAGGTATCTCCCACCATGTGGGAGTTACTTTCACAAAGGCAGCACTCGGCTGTATGTAGCCCATGCATTCTTGAATGATCAGACCAGGGTTCAACTCTCCTTTAAAATTCTCTTGGTACTGGCTGGATTGTTAAAGCACTCACTCTGGGCTTTGCTCTTGGCTCTAAGAGCTGCCTAAGTATTTTGTATGAGTAAATAATTCACTAAAATGAGTAAAAAGACCAGAGAAGCAGGAACAGAAACACTCCCCAAACACCCAAGTACCCCTTCTCTTCTTCCCACCATGAATGAGATTACTGGTGCTATAATATTTAGTTGCACTGACTTTACTGCATTTACACCAATGTAGATGTCCTACCTTTAGCATGATTCATCAATGCAATTACTGAAATGTTTTGTAAAATGGAAGTGTAGGGGAGAATCATAGCTTATCTACAAGGAGAAGAAACAGAATAGGGATTGCGTTGCTAGTTTGCTAGAGGTTGTATGACAGCCCTTAATTAATGGAGCAGATTTTAGTAGCTCTCTGCCTTATTAAGATGTGATTTAGGAAGCAGAGTGGGCTAGCATTCAGGTCTCTGGTGTGGGAGGACAGCCTGCAGATGGCAGGTGCTGGCATGCAGCATGGTCGGTCTGTTGTGATGACCCAAAGATAAAACTGGGCACAGGCAATTACACCCTCCACACACTGAAAATAAACGGGCATGTAATTACAGAGCTGGTGCTCCAGACAGTTGAGTGGTCTTATTTTTCTGGGTGATGAATGTAAAGCCTATATTCGTTTAGAAACTTAGCTGCTATTTATTTTTGTAATAACTAATATTTTCATACGTTCTTAGCTCTGAAATCTCTGTTTCGTCCCATGAAAGGTCTAATGGTATTAAATAACTTGCTGGAGCACAATGATTTTGTTTTTCCTTTCACAATCCAAGTTTTTGCTGTACATAGCTGAAAATCAACAGAAGGACACTGCAATTTGCTAAAATCAATATAATTAAAGAAAAAAAAAAATGATGTACTGAAAAGACCACAATTCAAAGAACTACTGGGCATGATTGAAATGCTTAATGAGCTGCTGAACTGTAGTGCCCTGGCTCTGCCACGCAGTGGAACCTGGGTGCCTCTGATGGGAGCCTTGCTGCCAGCCTGGCTCCCCAGAACACTTCTCAGCACCATTTCATGCCAGTAGCTGTATTAGGCTGAATCTGTATCATACCCACTGCCATTTCAGGGAGTTATTCATGCTGAGACACTTCAGACCAAAATGTCAGGCTAGCACCTAATTTCTTCACATTACTAACATTTAGTGCAGCTGCTAAGGTGAGCGTGCAGCACTGTACTAAACTCCTCTGTGAAAAGAGAATTTGTCCTTTCAACAGTTTAATTCTTTGAAGAGTTGTCTGATGAAAGTGTTTTGACTTTACATTGCTATTGACTTTTTACAAACCTATAAATGGGCTTCAGGCTTTGTCCTTTCAGAATTAAACTATGCAGACAGGACTGGAGCCTCATGCATTAAGTTTATTACCTTTGCTTTGTTTCATTTTTCCCTCTCCTGACCCAAATCTGCCATGAAGCAGGGAATTAGGAAATGAGCTGGTCAAGGGTGGTTTGATTCAGACCTCCACTTTTTATCTGACCTAGACTATGAGACATGGCAAGGTGGATCCTTATATAGGCGTATCCCTGGCCCTTTGCACCAGCTCAGCTCCTTTCCCTGTGCTGAGTTTGTGACAGGACAGGAGCAATGGTGTGAGACTGCAGTGGGGTAAGCATGACTTCTCTTGCAACTTCTGTGTGGGATGCTGCATGAAGAGGCCCAATGTTTTCTACAGTGCAGGGTCCAATCTCCTCTGCCCTTCTGTATCTTCACACATGACGTCTCTCAGTGGGGAAAGTAGACTTGGTTTCTGCATCGCAGCTATGTGAACTACAAGGACTCTGCAGGAGACCTTAGCCTGCGGTGAACCCTTGACCATGTATCACACTTCTGCAGAACAGCTGACAGGTCTATAGCTTGGGAAACATGCCCATGCCCACTTTTATTATTAAAATGAAGCAAATGCAGAAAAATGGTTTGCTTGGACTGTGGTGCTCTGGATGCAATTTTCTCTCTGCCATTCATCTTCTCAGATTATAAACTCTGTTCTTAGTAAACAGAAGAGTTCTGTGTAGCAAAACCAAAAAAAAGGAGGCTCAGTTTTTACCATTCCTGCTAAATTTAACATGAAATGAGAGTGGTGCTGTAAAGCACATTTCTGCATTTTTGTTTTTCAAAACAAATAACAGCATATGCTTTTTCACTTATACCTGCTCAGGAAACAAGAGCAGGCTGCTCCCCAGGGAAGGTGAGCCAGAAGCCAGGGTGACAGCAAGGTGGAGGGGCAGTGTCTGCGCCAGCAAGGTCACAGGGCCACCATGCCAGAGCAAGGAGAGCAGGGTAGGTCCAGTGACAGTAACCAGGGTCAGTCACAACCCCGGCAAATCCTTGGTGATGGGGCAGGTCTGAGGTCCAGTCAGCTGGTCATGACGAGGGGCAGGCACAGGCATATCTCCAACATGGCTCAGGCCAGGAGCAAGGGAAACAGCTACAGGTTAAATGCATGCAGGAGGAGGCCCTGACAGGGCTTCTTATGGCTCTCCTGCACAGCTTTTTTCCCAGCACCCTGATCCCAGCTTAGATGGCTGTGCTGTATTCAGGATGGCTACCAGCACAGGCAGCTGAACCTTGGGGTGGGGGGCAGAAGTTGAGACTGGAGGTGCGGGCAGGGCCCAGACTCATCTGTCCTGCAGGACAAGAAGGCCACATTTTCTGTAGGATGTTGTCAAATGGAGAATGCATACTTTTCTTCAAAGAGGATCACTGTGTACCTGGAGCCCAGTGACAATCAGGATGTCAGCAAATATATTCTACTACCTTGTCATGATTTGTTTTGCAGGGTAAACCTGAGATGGCAACAAGATTACCATCTGTATTTTAAAAATAAAAAAAGCCCCACAACTTAAACAGAGGTAACCTGCATGAAACAAATGCTTTGCAGAAAGACATAATGTATTTCTATTCCACTCTGGAGAGGTTTCTGAGCATTATTATCATATTGTGATGCTATGCTACAATTAATCACCCCATTTAGTGATGCTGTAATAAACTCAGAGGTTTAGGTTTTCAGCTTGTGTAAATCAATATGGGTCCATTGATTTCAGTGGAACTGTGCCAGGTGAATATCTGGCCCCTGACATCAAGTGGAGCTTGTACAGAGATGTTTAATAAAGCAAGAGACCTGTGTTTTCACAGTAGATAAATGACTTCCCAGGTGATGCTGCAGTCTCTTGTGACATTTCTCCTCCAAGAAGTTTTATTTTAATCACTCTCATAAAGTTCCCTTAACTGTAAAAATAATGCTAAGTGCCTGACACAAAGCAAAGGAAATCAGATATCTAGATAACTACTGGAATGAAGTGTTAGTCTTGAGTTGTTAGGTGTTTTTTCCTAGGATTTTTATTCTATTATTTCCTTCCTTTTAGTAGCACTGAAAGTGCTAGTGTTTAAAAACCCAGCTTCTTCAGTCCTTAGCAGATAGACCTCTGGGTGGTCCCTGTAAGGCCTGTAATATAAATAAATATCAATATAATTGATCTAGTTTTATCTAGAACTGTGCCATAAAATGAAGGTCTTAAGAGCAACTGCCCAGTTTATCATGTCAGTAATCATTCTCTGTGTTCACCCAGTATGAACAGATGCAACCCTACAATAAATATGAAGGAACCAAGGCAGCATTCAAATACAAAGTTCTTTAAATGCAGTTATTTTGGGATAGTACAGCACACTAGCACTTATGGGACTGTGTGTGAGGAAGTATCATTTAAACCACTTCCGATGATACTAAAATAATAAATTTAGCAGCACAATATAGTATTACTCAAACACATAATAAAAATGTCTTCTCATCTCTTTGAAATACCAAATCTGTTTAACTCCCAGAGAATCAATGGAGACTGCACATGCTCAACAGTTCTGAAAATCAGA